>NC_090826.1:149040416-151563083 GCF_028021215.1 Eschrichtius robustus
TATATTTTACATGGCACTTTGTATCCTTTTTGGAAAAAAAATTCCTCTAAAATTTTATTTAAGTTCATTTGCTTAAAGAAATCTTGAATTTTCAAGTTAAGTACTGCCACATCTTAATACATTTTAATGTCTAAAGAAGTGTCACATTGTGCAGTACTACACATGTGACTAAGAATATTTTCACCCTCATTGGATGCCATTAGTGATACGCGTTTGACAGCTGACTCATTCAAGAGCTGTCAATCCCTATCAGAGGCCATGGGCATTAATCAGCACAACATGGAGTACAAACTCACACAGCTATTATTAGCACGTGTGTTTGAAAAAGAGAAATTATTCTCTTTTCATTTTCCTGAGGCTCTGAATCATTGCTCATTTGTATGAAGAAAGTGGAGGCATTCTGGGAAGAACATTTGTGAGAATGACTAAGTAAGCTTAATGGACTCCTCAGATTGTAGTTAAAGAGATTCGACACACTGATTCATAAGGTTATCCAACTCAATTATTACTACTCCTCTCTTGGGTTAAATGGCACATATGTAATGATTCAAAAAGCCAAAGAAGACAAAGAGCAGAATCTAATTTGCCTTGTTGGGCTTTTTCTTGAGATCTAAAAGGACCTCACTTGCTGCCTACTGCTACAGTGCCACAGAGAACAAGAGCTCATTCCTTCACAAGGTAGCATATTTTAGAAAAGACTTTCAAGATAGTCTCTATCTCAGCAGTCACAGAAATTCTTTATGGCCCCAGCCCATAAAGTTTCTCTACCCGAGGCCCAAGGAGTACTGCAAGCAGCAAGTTAAAAGGAAGAGGAAATCCTCATGTCCTCCTGACCCTCCCTGGTAACAACACATTATTTTACTCATTGGTTTGCTTGCCTGTTGCTTCTAGCTCTTCATTTCATGATCCTTCCCCTTCCTCAGTTTCCTAGGCATTAAAATACCTAGGAAAACCTGACTGTCTATACCAAAGATTAAAATAAATGTCAAGAAAAAACAAATATCCACCAATAGAATGTATGTACATTTCTGCATTTATCTATACGATTTAAAAGAAAAAAAAACAAAGGGTAGACCTGTTAGAAAAACTTTTTACAATTTGATAATAAGGCAGGAATAATAATAGTAACAAAAGTCAGCATTTATTGAAATGATTACCATGAGCCAGGCACTTTACACAGCATTAAGAGTGAGGGGAAGGTTCCTCAAACAGTTAAACACAGAATTAATTACCATATGACCCAGCAATTCTACTCTTAGATATACACTCCCAGGAGAACTGAAGACATGTTCAAACAAAAATCTGTACATGAATGTTCATAGTAGCTTTGTTCATAAAGCCAAAAAGTGGAATAATTTAAATCCCCATCAACTGATGAATAAATAAGTAAAACAAGGTCTATACATACAGTGGACTATTCAGTCGTAAAGAGGAATGAAGTACTGATACATGCAACAACATGGATAAACCTTGAAAACATTAAGTGAAAGCAAAGCCAGGCATAAAAGATCATTTATAGGAAATGTTCAGAATAGTCAAATCCCTAGAGACAGAACATAGGTTAGTAGTTGCCAGAAGCTGAAAGTGACTCTTAAAGGGTATATGGGGTGATGAAAATGTTTGGGAATGAGACAGTGGGGATGGTTGCACAATACTGTGATTATATGAAAAAAAAAATCACTGAATTGTACACTTTAAGGTGACTACAATGGTGAATTTTACATTATACAAATTCTATCTCAACAAAAAAAAGTGGAGGGAAGGGCATGTTGTGGGCTGGAATGAGAACTAATGTCCAACAAGTTTTTATGAATGTTAGTAACAAGTGTTTTCACAGTTGAGGACTACCCTAGTATGGTAAACTATACTTGGTGACTACTTCAAAGAAGATTAAATTCTTCTAATGAAACTCAGGTGACTTTTAAATCCTTCATTTTTATTCAAATAAGTTTTTATTTATTGTCACTTCATTATTATAAAAATATTATCACAATGAGAATTTCATTTTTTAAAAACCTCCCTCTACTTTCAAACAGGAAGAGGAGACTATTAAATCCAAGAGACATTTAAACATCTATGCATTCTGGGAATGGTCAAATCACAGAAAATTGTCCTCTCTTACAAATTGTAGTTGTTATAGAATAAAGACTAACTCAAGGCATGAGAAATTCCGAAGTTAAAACTCCCAGAACTATGAAGTAACTGGCTCTAACCTACAGACTTCATAAAACATTTTGTATACTTGAACATGCAAAAAAGATCAGCACCTTTTCTCAAAAAACCTCCTTACTCTGCCCAGTTAGAAACCAAACCTAATCTTCATTTTTGCCATGAGATCATTTATACTTCCTAACGTGTCAGGCTCAATGTTTCGCCAGTCAGTGGTAGAACGACGGTACCGAATCAGTTTATTTATAACCACTTCAATACTATTCAGTGGCTCTATCAGAAATGAACCAGGGGAGGGGAGGTGGGTAGGGGTGAGGGTAGGACAAGCGGTAGGAAATTAAAAAAGAAAAATAACATAATATTAAATCTTTTTATTCTTAAGTCTTAGGCCTCAGTGTCAGAAAGTCTAATTACGTTACATCTCCCGGCCAGTGGTGAGGATTAAAAGGCCATTCTCTTCTGTCTTGAGATCTAAAACTCCCTTCTTTCACCCTGTTTTCTTGGGCCCATGGGCTTTTTTGGCATAGGAGAATCCTAACACCTGAGAGAATTCTGACCTAACAGCCTGAATACTCAGCTTGTGTGAAATTTTTTTTAAACTACACCCCTCCCACTTTTCCTTATCATGGAAAAGAGAAACTGAGCCACCTCACTAGGCACATTCAATTTTAGGAGCAGTAAGTTTGCCAGGATCTCAAATATCAGAACCTGCACACTGAGTTATGTGTGGACAGGCAGGAGAACATCATGTCTGAACCACATCATTCAGCACCGACATGTGACCCAGCCTAGAATTCAGAAAGGGTCACCCATGTGTGTGATACCCACTGATTGGATGTCTGAAAATGGGTTACTAATGAACCGCCAAGTATCTTTACTGCATGTCTTTAAAGAGAGGAAGCATCCCTCAACCCTGATTTCTTGAAACCAAGAAGGAAAAAAAAAAAAAAAAAAAAAAGCAAGCATTTGTACTAGAGCTAGGGAGGAACTTTAATTATGTATATATATAATTAAGAAGCTGATTTTAAATGATTTAAAGAAATGATCAGTGCCTAAAGTTTTCTTTTTTTGCATAATCCTTTATTATACTTTTTGGTATGTCTGAAATTTTGTTTTTAAGAAAAAACTTAAAAAGATACAGACCTTGGTAGGAATAAAATCCTCTAACTAAGTTGGGAACCAAAGTAGAGAAGGAAAATGTAGGTAAGACAGTGAGGGAAGGGGAAAGGGAAAACCAAAAGGCAATAAATACGCAGCATAAGACCAGATTATGAGACAGAAACATTAGTGCTAGTCACATAAAGTTTAAAGCTCAAGTCAGAAGAATTTTATAGACAGGAAGCTATGTAAAAACTCTTACCATAAGAGGGGGTTCTCAAGTGTATATTTTATAAGCAAATTTTTCATTTTATAAATACAACAAATGTGCTTGAAGAAAAAGAGGTAAGGTCAACACAAAAGCATCTTGGATAGAACAATATCTCCACCTTGTGACCATCTAGGTTATTGTTACTAAAGCTTTTGATAAGGTAGTGTTGCATTTTTGCAACTAGAGTTGCAAACCTAGAGGTATATAGAAAAAGCATTTTTTAGTACCTCCCTCAGGACCAGATGAAGTTAAGCTGAAGAATTATGCTTCATACCTGACAGGATCTACCCCTGTCCTGCATTAAAGATATGACTTTCTAGAGATTGGCAGTACTAAGAATGATACAATTTCCTCCTGAGAAGGAATTTGGTAATATTGAACCTATAGGTCTATGAAGTTTTAGACATTATGACTCTAAAATCCAAAATGCATGAACTCTGATCATTCAATTCACCAATATCAAGGAAGTTTATGATATTATAGGGCAATCTGGAAGATAATAATTTCTAGCCCTAGGAAAACAATGCCTAATGCTCTTATTCTTTCTCTGAACTCAGACATTTCTATAATTAATTATTACACAAGAGACATTTTCCAGTGGTCAGCAAGTGCTACTTATATTTCAATTTTCTCCACTTGACTTCAAATTGACAGCATTAAGTTTCTTAGCCTATAGTAGTCACTTTAGAACCACTGTTTATTTAAAATGTAAAAAAAGAAATTATAAATTTCTGTAACAGAAATGGGAAATCTGTAAAATAAATAAATAAATGAATAAATAATGCTATTAAAGATATACAAAACTGACAAAGCAACCACATCTATTTCAATAACCTGAAGATTGGCCACTTAGAGGAGAGTAAAGAACACAATTATTATATGAATATTTTTGAGTGAGTGTTTTTTGCAAGTGTGATTCGGGGGTAGGATTCTAGGATTCAAACACTGTGTTTTGAATGAGAGTTTGAAAACACAGGGCAGAAAGGCAGAACAGCATGTTTTTCCAGGAAGCAAGACAAAGTACTGAAGATTCTTTCCAGTCTTCTGAATTCTCAACTTCCTGATAATCTGTAAAACTGTTGGAGGATATAGATTGTCAATTTCTGAGAAGCTGATCATGAAAGTGTGATATCTTCTGTCAGAATCAGAGTGAAGTTTTGGCTATATAAGAGGCAAGAAGCAATTTTTACTAAACATCTGATACAGAAAAGTTAAAGTACGTGTTTACATTAACCTTACTTCATCTTGGACAGAAGAAATATTTGCAAGAATACTTCAGCCTCACCTTTGTGGGGAAAGTTTGGTAACTTACCTTCCAGATGTAGGCAGCTTCATCACTTGAGCCACTGACTAAAAACTGGTCATCTGGACTAATACTGGACTTAACATAAAAGGTAGAGTTCTGATGTCCATTGAAGATAGCCACTGCCAGAGGAAAAAAAATCAAATTACTTGGCTCTTGTTATTTCCAGTTTTCAAATAAATGCAGAGTATACATGTTCTAACAAGTTTTATTAGTGTACTGATTACTGAAGCAGATGGTCAAGCTAGTCACCAAATAAAAAAGAACTGGACATTGGCAGGAAAAGAATGGAAATCCTAGAAAGAGGCTTTATATTAGACCCAATCTCACAATCTAAGCCCAAATACTTGGTATGGAGCTGGATGCAGAGAAGAAAGTGATGAAAAATATTCTTAAAGGACAAGAATGGAGCCGGGGTCCAATCCTTTAGTAAAATACCTTTATTAGACCCTCTCTCCCCACCCCAGGCTAGGTTTTTTCCATTGCATTAAACATTGGTCTTTCCTCCTCTTAGACTTTAAATCTCTTAAGGATAAATTTCATAAATATCATTTTCTTTCCTCACTTAGACCTTATAATGCTTTGAACAGAGGAGATCTTCAAACGTTTGTTGTATGAATAGGTAAAAATCAATGAAAGGAGAGTTAAGATTTATGGATAGCTTATCTGAGATGTGGTAACCTTTAATCTAGCACTTTAAATAGGCTGAAGAGTAGAAGTGGCCAGTGGGGTAAGCTATATATTCATATGTAAGATACTCCAACTAGGTTAGGTTTAGACTTCTCACTATCCAATCTAGCATAATGTGCTTGACAGGTTCTTTTATCCTAAGGAGACCAAAACCTGAGGCCTCTGGCATCAGCATACTACTAGGAAATAAAAGAAAAAAATCTCAGTCATTAGAAAATTTAAGGATACATTTAGGCAGGAAAAAATATTTCACTCCAATCTTCTAATGGAGGGGAAAAAAGAATTATTAAGGGACTTAACAGCGTTCTGTAAGTACTCACAAAAATCCCTTCCTTTTGCTAGAATAACACTGGATAAAAACCTTTGTATTTATAGCCCTTTAAGAAAAAGCCTGCACATCAAATAACCCCCACATCAAATACTATTACTGTGAAAGTTAAGCAGGATATGAATCAATTCAGATACACATATTATAGAGCTACTATGATAGATAAATCCCCACAAAATAAACAGGCTCCTTTATTCTGACTACAACTCCAAAACTACAATTGTTCATCTTTCTCAACTCTTAGCTATGAATGGAAAACTATAGACCAAATTTCCCACTAAACTCGTAAGAATTCATTGCCCTCTGCTGGTCTAAGAAAGCCAACATAAAGTACGCAGTAAATGTTTCAAACCATGTGAAAAATCCTTCTAAAACCTATATTGGCTTTAATTAGTTTAGTTTAATCTTTGACAGTTCGGGCTTTTAAAATGCTTCATTAAAGTGCTTCAGAGTCATCTCTATGAACATCACTTAGTGTAATAATATGCTGTGAATTAAAAGTATAGGAGATCAAGTATTGAGTCCAGGACCCTTTCTAAAGTTTTGAAAAAGACGAGCAATTACCAGATGTGTCACAAACACACACACACACATGTCTGTCTTTCAATTTCTAAGGAACATACCTATCTATCTACTTACCTACCTATCTATATATGAGAGCCAATCAAATTATTTCAGGAGCACAGGAAAAAGGTTACTAAATTATTAGTAAAGTGGCCTTGGGCATATTTGTTTTAATGGCAGAAGGACAACTAAATTCAAAGCCCCTTTTGGTGCCACACTATAACAAAATGATACAGAAAGAGCTCTTGGACATCTGATAATATAATTAGGCTTTTATCTTTTAGGGAAAAATTGTAAAGAGTCTGTTTTATACGGCTAAATAAATCAGAAGTTGTCCAAGTTCTAATTCCATTCACGAAGACAGCAAGCAAAGTTATAAAACCTCTTCCCTTTTCCAAATACTCTTATTCTTGTTTAGACAACGTCAGACCTAACCCAGGGCATTGAAAATACCAATTGGGTAACTGCCACAGATACCAAAGCCCTAACAATGGCTAGGGGTCAGTCTTTAGAAACGTCTCTAAGAGCCCAGCTAAATTCTGTACTATTTTAAGATTTCTTTTTTATCAACACATCTTACTTTACTGGGAACCGGGTAGCTCTAGGGATTGGTTATAGAATTCAAAGTCAGTTTCTGACAGAGCTATACCTGAGAAGTAGGTTACAAACATGCAGCTTGCTTAAATAATTGATAATGTTCTTAAAATGATGAAATTCAAAATTCAAATTCATACCCTCTTGGAGTATGCTTGAAAAACTTTGATTTTTTAAAATGTCATTTATCAGCTTTAAAGTCAGATTCCACTTATAATTTTCTTGAAGAAAAATAAAAAGGTGAGGTTAGGGAAAACACCCAGAGGTCCCCTAATTTTAATGAACAGTTCCCAAATAGGACAAAACCCGGGCAGAACAGCCTTCTCTATCCCACAAAAACTGAGATAATTTTAAGTATACCCAAAGGGGTATAATTTCGGGACAGACTCACTATTAAGTTACCATATAGAGCAGGATTCTGTTCACTTGTGAAATCATCACAAGGTAAATACATCTATGAAAACATCACTGGAACTAATCAAAGACCCCGAAGTCCTTATATGTCTTCATAAATTTGGTACAGAAAAAAAAAAAAAATCAACATTAAATTCTCATTAACAAAAAACACCATATTAATTTCCAGGAAAGAGAATCTGAATGACTAAGCTCCTACCTGGAGAAGTCTTTAATCCAGTCATATTGAACATGTAGATGTTGTCATCTGTGCAGTTAGCAAATAAAGTAGAGCCAGTAGAATCCAAAATCAGACTTGAGTACCCTAGAAAAAGGAAACTTTAGTTAGCATGTGCTGATGAAGGAGAGTAGAACTGAGGTGAAAGTGATCTTTTTAGATCATTTCACAAGAAGAATCATCAGAATTCTTCTTCCCTAAAGTATATACAAGCCAAAATTATTCTTGGGAGTTTCTATCTTTTGAACTTCAAAAAGATCCTTCCATATATTAGTTTCTCAAGTCAACAGAGAATAATAGTTGCTGAAAACTAGCTTGATATTTACTTTAAAAATTTTAACAAAAACTTACATATCCAAAAAAGCCCTACAAAAAAGTCCTAATGAATACGCAAAGGCTTACCTAGTTTTCGAGTGCTGCTACCTGGGTACAGGAAAGACTTGGATGCTATGGGTTCTTGCCGATAAGCAGTATAATTCTTACGTAAATCCCATATTTTGATTACCCTAAAAACCAAGGTAAAGAAATAGTTATTTTGTAGTCCTTCTCCAACACCAATCAGTTTCAACTACGTTTGAAATGTGAAATGACTTTTAATCTAATTCCTCTGGCACATCAACCAGGTACAGTGAGGATATGTCATTGGGAAACAGATTGAACTATCTCATACTCTTGTCTCCAATGTCAGGCTAACAATTCTGGCAGAAAGGAAACAGATGTGATCTGACCCACTGATGGGTTGCCCTGAGTTTACTTCAAGGGAGCGGAAGAGGAAGATGAAGGTTGACTGCTGATAGTCATTGTTTCATTGTTTTCAGAAAAAAGCACTTCCTAAGCCTTTAACATTCTGCATGTAACCTTTGACATCATTAAGTATTAAGCTCTGTCCCTATGGTTATATCTCTATATATTAACTCCTTAAGTAATCTAGTCTAAACAAATTTTCCTGTGAAATAAAGTATTTTTTCATTTCATCTATTGGAATAATTTTCTTAATTTTCTACATCTACTTTGTAGGCAACTTGAAAACACAAGCTTGGTTATAAAAGGGAAGTATCCTTGGAAGCAAAGATTTCACAGCCATTTACAAATATAACTAATAACCTTTAGATAATTCTACATTTGTGCCTGAGAATTCAGTCCACAGAAGAGTTTAAGTGTCCAGAGGACACAATAGAAATTCTAGTTTATTAAGCCATCATATTTTTAAATTAAAACTTTTGAAGGGAGGGATGCCTTGTGAGATATAATGGGCAAAAATGGGGCAAAGAAGAGAATTTTAAAAAGAAAGAGCCCCTATACTCAGTGAACTTAAATTCCAACAAAGCAAACAACCAAGAAGTATCACAAACTTATTTGGAAGCCAAAAATTCAGAGCAATCATAGAAGGAAAGTATGTGAAAGTCTTTAGGCCTATCAATCTAGTTAGATTGCTCCCAGAAATGCCAGTTACATGTCCAGAATCAAATTCCTCCTTTTAGGATATTACTAAACCAGAGAAGATAAAATCCAAAATACAGGCATACCTCATTTTACTGTGCTTCGCTTTATTGTGCTTTGCAGATATTGCGTTCTTTTACAAATTGAAGGTTTGTGGCAAGTCTATAGGTGCCATTTTTCCAAAAGCATCTTCTCACTTCATGTTTCTGTGCCACATTTTGCTAATTCTCCCAATGCTTCAAACTTTTTCATCATTATTATATTTGTTATAGTGATCTGTGATTGGTGATCTTTGATGTTACTATTGTAATTGTTTTGGCAGTTTTTAGCAATCAAATATTTTTATATTAAGGTCTGTACATTGATTATTTTAGACATAATGCTATCGCACACTTAATAGACTATAATGTAAATATAACTATATAGTAATATAATAAACTATGATATACTAATATAAATACAGCATAATATAAATATAACTTTTATATACACTGGGAAACCAAAAAAATTTGTGTGACTCACTTTATTGCAATATTAGCTTTATTGCAGTGGTCTGGAACCAAACCTGCAATATCTCTGATATATACCTGTAACAGAAATTTTGCTCCTCAAAATAAGAATCCTTGATTAAATTATACTGCACAGAAAAGCAAGTTACCCAGCCAGCTTCTCTACAATAGCAGCAGCAGCCAACACTCCTCCTATATGCTAGAAATGTGCTAAGTGTGATACATTATCTCATTTAATTATTTGAGCAAGAGTCCTAACTAGATATTTTCCAGTGTGATCTGTAATTCCTCTTCTCAGCTGGGTACTCACTATGTTGAAAGCTAAAAGCACACACATTGAATTATAATGGGTCTAGGTGACTTCCCCATCACAGTTCACGAAAGACAGCTCACCAAAAGAACCAAGAAATAAAGACTCGTCTTACCCATCCACGGCTCCTGCTGAGACTAATGTATTCTCATCTTGAAAGAGGACCACAGTAACACTCTGCTGGAAATCCTATAGCACAAGGAAGAAAAAGAAAAGAAGGAAATCCTATTTTGGGTATAACAATCTTCACTATCAAGAGACCAAGGTGCTAAAATGATGGCTTCTTCCCCTAAACTGAGTATGACTAGATCTTGCCCTTCCAATAATCCTAGTCAGATATATATGCAGACCAAGAAGTAATTTTAGCAAGAAAATGGCCTAAACATCATGTTATATTACATAGTATGAACACTTTGACTTGTATTCTAGAAAAAACTGGTGATTAACACAAGATTTTAGTACTTGTCTAAGTCTACTGGCTCTACTTGAAATCATCCCTACCGTCTATCCTTAGGAACCTCATTTAACCTGTACCTGTTTCATCTATAAAATGTTGCCGTCTATCCAGATTGTCATATAGGAGTGTCTAAAGAATTGTGAATGAAAGATGGTTACATGCTCTGAAATATCTAAAGGAGCTAGTAGAGTTTTACCTCCTAATTGCTGTTAAGTTTTCTTGGCTAAGAATCTGATGAAATGTCTGAAATGTTACTCATTTTAACTTCATCTGGCCTCCAAAAACCACATGCTAACCCTGTCAGTTCCCATTCATGCCCGTGTAATTTTAAGTCCTAATGTTCTAGCAACCACACGTCCCCAAAATATTAACTAAGACTCTATAGACCAAGAATACTAGAAAAATAAACAAATTCAAATAAGAACACTGGTGATTTTTCTTAAAGAAAAAAGCTGTATTATGGGCATTGTTTGAGCTTTGACTATAATATGCTAAAGAGGTACTATATTTTACCCCAATATTTCTCAAAATGTTTTATAATCTTCTGCCAAATATTAAAAAAATAAAAAAATAAAAAACCCATATCTTTTCTGCAGTTTGTATTATGAAAAGAACAACAGGGATTCCTTTCCCCTACAGAATACTGTATCATGGTACTTAATATGCTTCTTCAAACTACCCATCTCCCTTTCCTAATGAATCACATCATACTGTAGATGATGTGTATGCATGGAGATCTCTAGGGATGAGTCTTAGGAAACTGAATTTTTAACATATTCCCCAAGTGACTCTGTTGCACACTAGAGTTTGAGTACCAGTACCGTAGGTACTGAACTGGTATTAAGCAATAAACCAGTGACATCAAGAGGAAATGCATTGGCTGAATCTCTAGCTCCTATTTTATGCCCAACGAATTCCCTAAAATGAGACTCTATGCTACTGTCAAGATCTGCACACATGTATACAGCTATAAAACCTTACCACAGAAGGAGCAAGCCCTTTTGAATTCTGTTTCTTCTTAGGTTTTGAAGGGGTTTGCTTGTCTAAGGTATTGTGAGCTCCACTGATTTGATTCACTTGCCTATAAAATCCATCTGAAAAATATTCCAAGGTAAATGGTTTAGGTTTCAGAACTTTATTCCCATGCTGAATGTAACATTTATATATAAGATGTCAAAATTAATTATATTCTTTATTAAATTAGTGAAATTAGAAGCCAGCAGGGCTACTGTACTACATCTCTTGTGGTGAGATTATGATGTATAAAAAGGAAATAAGCACATGGATATTTATAGCAGCTTTATTCATAACTGCCAAAACTTGGAAGCAACCAAGATATCCTTCAGTAGGGGAATATATGAATAAAACTGTGGTATATGTAGACAATGATATATTATTCAGTGCTAAAAAAAAAATGAGATACCAAGCCATAAACAGACCTTAAATACATATTACTAAGTGAGAGAAGGCAATATGAAAAGGCTACATACTGTGTGATTCCAATTGACATTCTGGGAAAGGCAAAACCATGGAGATAGTAAAAGATCAGTGATTGCTAGAGGTTAGGGGGGCGTTCAGGATGAATAGGTAGAGCACAGAGGACTTTTAGGGCAGAGAAACTATTCTGTATGATACTATAATGGTAGGTATATGTCACTATACGTTTGTCACAACCAAGAGAATGTATAATACCAAGAGTGAACCATAATGTAAAGTACAGACGGACACTGGGTGATAATGATGTGTCAGAGTAGGTTCACCAATCGTAACAAATGTCCAACTCTGGTTGGACATTGGACATGTTGACAGTGGGAGAGGCTGTGTGGGAACAGGAGGTATATCAGTACAGAGAGAACTCTTTGTACATTCTGTTCAATTTTGCTGTGTATCTAAAATTGCTCTAAAAAATAGCCTATTAAAAATAATTTTTTAAAAAAAAGTGAAGCAGGGAGATGATCATTGCTTTCTGCTTAATGGCATCATGGGGCAATGTGAGTATAATTATATTTAGTTTAATCCAATTCTTTAAAGTTCCCAAATTTTAAAAATTAAAATAAAAGATCATGTACTAATAATTTCAATTCCATCAATAATTTAGGTAAATGGCATTATAGTTCAGAAGACAATATGAGGTAAATATGGAGGGTAATACTTAAAACAATCACTAAGATCCTGAGAACTGAACAGAGCAGAATTGGGGTTTATGAACATGTGCCCCCTGGTGGTAATCAGGTGAAATAGTTGATTCTTTCATTCAGAATTAT
This sequence comes from Eschrichtius robustus, assembly GCF_028021215.1. Lineage (NCBI taxonomy): Eukaryota > Metazoa > Chordata > Mammalia > Artiodactyla > Eschrichtiidae > Eschrichtius > Eschrichtius robustus. Next base: position 149,053,045 of record NC_090826.1, read on the forward strand.
TATGGGGCAATCCCACATATATCAAAATTAAAATGGAACTAGATTACCTTTTTTGTTGCACCTGGTGTCCCAGACCATAATGTTGCCATCTCTTCCACCTGTACAGAAGACAGCTGCAGACACATAAACAGTTTATCAAGAAGTTAACAAAACCAGTCAGTGACACATATATTTCAATTTAAATTTCCTAGAGTATCTATTATATGCTAGGTACTGTAATTGGCACTGGAGATTAAAAATGATAAAATATATAGCTCAACACAAATAAGAAAACAAAGCTGTGAAGGGAAAGGATTATAAAGAACTCAAAATGCTTATGCTGAGCAAAAACTTGATAGAATAATCCCTCTCTGTAAATTTTCTTTAAAACTACATGAAATACTATACTATAAAGTTGTAGTAAGAATAACGACAAATAAGCAATAACCAAAATATACTGAGTGCTTATTAAGTTTTAGACACTATCCTAAGTGCTTTTTTATAAATGACCTCAATCCTTGTTATCAACCCTATTAGGTGGGAATTATTATCCCCATTTTACAGATAAGCAAACTAAGGCACAGGGAGGATATGTAACTTGCAAAGGTTATTATTTTTGGCAGTATGTATCCAGAGCCCATATTCCAAACCTCCAAGCTGTATTGTCTCAGTATAAAGATACGAACCAGATCCACATAAAGTTTGTGAAAGGGGTTGCCTCTGGGGATGAAAGGAGGGCAGTGAGATCGGAGGAGGGAACACAGGGGAACTCCAGTTTATCTGTCATACTTTATTCTTTAAAATTAAACCAAAAAATTCTGCTTCCTGATGAAAGAGTGAGCACTTATCTAATTAATCCACCTGCATTAGTTTACAGCTAATGCAGGTGGATTAATTAGATAAGTGCTCTGGTCAAAATACAAAAAACAGCTACTTGAGGGTCGTATAGAGATTGACCAAAAACATACAATTTTTGTAAGGGAGTCAACGCCTGAAGCAAGTGACTGGCCTAGGGTAAGTTCCTGATTTTTTGAGGTTTTACCTTGAGGGCAGCCACAGTTGTAGCATCAGAACCAGGCAGCCAAAGTGCCAACAAAAAGACCATCTTTCAAGCCAGAGGAACTAGAAAAAGAGGACAGGGGCAACAAGAGCTGCCAGAGGAAGTGGGGAAGCCTGGAGAGAGCAGAGAAAGGGAAACCCTAATTCTGTGATTAAACTTAGCTCAAGTCTCTGGCTGACCCCCAAACCATATGTGCATAGGAAAGCTAAAAGCAGCTTGCAACTAAGGCTTAAATTAAAGAACTGAACTGAGATCCGATCTTCTGAACTGACTGCCTCCCCACAGGTTTGACATTATGCAATTTGAGTCTAAATGATTTAACTGCCTGTTAAAACAAAAACACCAACTCTTTCCTGAGCAACATAACAGAATTCAGAGTCCAACACACCATTCCCAATGCCCAGGGTATGATCTTAAATTACTTGCCATATACAGAGCCAGGAAAATGTGCCATTCTCAAGGGAAAAGAAATCAACAGAGGCCAGCCTCAAAACAACCCAGATGTTGACTTATCAGGTCTGGTTGTAAAACAGATATGACTGTCAAGTGAAATAAAGAGACACTCATAATCAATGAAAAGGTGAGAAATCTCAGCAGAGTAACAAACAGAACTTATCGAAAACAAATGGAATTTTAGAACCCAAGCCCACAACTTCTGAAATGATAAAATTCACTGGATAGGCTTAAGAGGAGAATGGAGAAACAGAGGAAAAAGTCTATGAACTTGAAGACAGATCAACAGAAATCATTCAATCTGAGGAAGAGAGAAAAATAAGACTGAACATTATGCTAAGTGAAAGAAGCCAACAACATATTGTGTGGTTCCATTTATACGAAGGTGCAGAAGAGGCAAATTATAGAGAGAGAAAGTAGTTCAGTGGTTGTGTAGGGCTGGTAAGACGGAAAGTACTGCTAACAGGTTCTGGTTTCTTTTCAGGTTGATGGAAACATTCTAAACTTAGATTGTGGTGATGGCTGCATAACTTTATACGAAAATTAAAAACCAGTGAAATGTACACATTAAATGGGTGAATTTTATGGGGGTGTTAATTATATCTCAAATTTAAGAAAATTGAAAAAGATGAACAAAGCTTCAAGGATTCATGGGACAATTTCAAAAAGTCTAATACGTGAGTAACTGGAGTCCCAGGAGAGAAAATTGGGCAGAAAAAATATTTCAAGAAATCACGGCAGAAAAATTCTCAGATTCAGTGACACATATTTGTACATTTACAAATTCAAAAAGCTCAGCAAGCCTCAAACAGGATAACTTTGAAGGGAACCATGCCTAGACACATCACAGTCAAACTGCTGAAAACCAAGACAGAAAATCCCGAAGGCAGTCAGGAAAAACAACATATTACATACAGGGAAATGATTCGAATGACCACAGAGTACTCAACAGAAACCATGTAAGACAGTGGAACAACACCTTCAAGTAATGAAAGGAAAAACCCGGTCAACCTGGATTTTATATCCAACAAAAATACCCTTTAGTAATGAAGATGAAATAAAGAAATTTTCATATAAAGGAAAACAAAGGGGATTAATTACAACCAGACTCGAACTGCAAGAAATGTTAAGGGACGTTCTTCAGGCTGAAGAAAAATGATTTCAGAGGACAGGGGAAAGATGGTGCTGCTGGGGGAAATCATGAGTTCAGTTTTAGGTATGCTGAACTTGAAGTGCTTGTAGGAAAAGTGAAAGCTGGAAATACAATCTGGTTCAATATAAGTGGAGCAAAAAACAAAACAAAATTGGAATAGATGAAACTGTCCAGGGAGAAGGTACAGACTGAAAGGAAAAGATGGCCAAATACCAAATCCTGGGCCATGTCAACACTTCAAGTTAGGTAAAGAAGTAGAGTTCACAAAAGCAATTATGAAGGAATAAACAGAAATACTGATAACCAGAGGGAGTGGTATCACAGATTCCAAGGAAGAAAACAATTTTCATGAATTTTAAAATAACTTGCCAGAAGTGTCAAACATTGAACAAGTAGAAGGCAGGGTGATTTCAGGAAGAGAGATGGAATGGATTGAACCAAACTGAGATGAGGACATTTAACCAGGTTTTGATTACTCTTAAGAAACTTAAACAGATAGGAAATAAGACAGGATGATAGCTGAAGGAGAATACAAGGTTAAGATGTTTCTTTCTGGACAGGCCACAGATATGCTTGAGTTTTTCCTATGGAGAAAGAGCCAAGAGAAGGAAAGCTTGAAGACAGAGGAGGTGTGGGGATGTAAGTGATAGCATAAGTCTTGGGGAGGATCAAGAATGTTTCTTAACCTTAGCTGCACACTGGAATCCCTTGAGGAATTTTAACACAATAGATGCCTGGCCCACCTCCTAGAGATTCACACTTAATTGGTATTTTAAAAAACCTCCCCAATGTGTATAACTGAGTCACTTTGCTACACAGCAGAAATTAACACAATGTTGTAAATCAACTATATTTCAATAAAAACAAAACAAAACAAAACACCTCCCTAGGTGACTAATGAGTCAGGGTTGAGAATCAGTGCCCTAGGAAGAAGGATTCGCCTTAAACTGGAGAATGAAGAATGAGAAAGAAGGTGCAAATTTGAAGATAAGTTTGTAGGAGGGGAAATAGAAAAACACTTATAATTATTTTTAATGACCCACTAGAAGTTCTAACACCCATTTTAATCACACAAAACACACATCTGTGAGTAACTGACAATCAGAGATGAAAACATTTTCCATGTTTTCAGGTGGCAGATACTTAGGGAAGGCAAATTCCACTAGTATAACTATGTCCTTTAGGATTTTTTGTATCCTGCCCATGTAGGGCTGAAAGAACTGGATCATGATCTTTCCTACCATGTTACCTTAAAAAAAACCCCCCGAAAACCAAAAAACAAACCCCAAAAAAACCAACCCACTAAGCATTTATATGCTCCTCAGTTTTGTGTTTGTTTGTTTTGGTGTGTGTGTGTGCATTCATATCTCACTTCATTTTTATGCTTACAATGTTTTTGTGAATTCGGAAATGAAGGTCCTGGGAGATAAAAATGACTTTGCCCAAGAATTTAAAGGCAGAAAGCAGAACAAAACACAGGGCTTCTATGTATGGTTGTAAAAGTATGCCCTGCACAAGAACACTTGGCTGAGGGGGTAGGGGCTAAAATCTGTGTTTTAGCAACCAAACTATGAGGACTTGGGAGCAGTGTCCTACCAGACTAATCACACTAGGGCACCTGTGAACTACTGGGAGCCATGATAAAGGTTACCACTTTTTCTACTAGACCACACTGGCAGAGATTCAATGCACAGAGTTCTAAAAATTAAGCAAAGGGACCGAAAGATACGGTGTTTCCCTTTTCTATTACCCTTTAAATAAACAAATTTACTTTAAGTACATTTTCATGACTTTAAATTGTTTTTATAAACTTACAATGAACTCTGACACAGGGGTGTAGTAAACTAGAACACAAGCATACCTAACTTTATACAATAGATGTGTTAATGAAAAGTTATGCAGAGATAAAAACTATGTCATGTATTTCCTCTTCAAGGTTCCAGTCTCAACAGCAACCAACTGACCTTTTTTTAAAGTCCAAACCAGCTCAACAACTCAGTTTAGTACTCCTGAGTGCTCAGGTGAATAAACAAAAACATTCCTTTTAAAAATAGAATATTTTTTAATGATAAAGGAAACTATACTGTTTATTTCTATTATTCTGAGATTAAAATCAGATTGATCAGCCACTTCTTTGAGATGAATGTTTGTTGTCTCACTCTTATTTAGTGAGAAACAAATGGAGGAAGGAGAAAAGAAAACAAAAAAACAGAAATGAAGAGCTCATTCAGATACCCCTGCTAAGTTTTTCCCTGGCTACTATAGTATTGGTCTGTATTATAGCCGCCTTTAAATCTTCCTTCTCCCTTCTCCATTATAATAGTTAATATAGAAAGATTAATTGTGAGTAAATAACAGTTGAAAACATACCAGGGAACTGGGCCATTTAAAGTAATTATGTGGTAAATTTTTTAGGTAAAGAATCATGTCCAGTTTATCAGGTTTCCCACCCAGCCTCATACTCCATTTAAATTTTACAAGTAGAGTTAAAGTAACTATTTTACAAATGGAGTTAATCAGTGTCCAGTACAGGCTTTGACCTCAAAGGCCACTCAAAGTTGAACAGAGGGATTGTGGCTATTTGTGAATTTTTACCTTATCTGCAAGATTATAGAAAAAAATTATCTGAAGACACTTTCAGGGACAAGCTGGAAATAATATCCATTAGAATGGGACTAAAATCCAACTTAATATCATTGAGGTTTCCAAGTCATATTAAGAATCGATCATCTACGTAGGTAAAGGAGCATCTTTGACAGGGGAAAGGGTGGAAACAATTACAGCTTACTATAACTTCACCATGAAAGAGGTTAAGGAGATGAAAGAGGGTAAGCATATACCTACCTTTCTCAAACTTAGAAAAGGCAACTGACTTGAGGCTGCACTGATGACCTTTGCATGTTCCAATCAGCTCACCAGCTTTTACATCCCAAAATTTGGCTGTTTGATCACCTGCTGCTGTAACCTTTCAAAAATAAGGTTTCACAGTTTAATAAAGCAACCCTTTACCAGTGTTTACCCAGACCCCAATAAAATGAAAGTCACTTACAAGCTTAAGTTCACCAGGGACCCAGGCCAGGTCAAAGACAGCATTCCAGTGAGCCATCCATTCTAAACAAAGAAAATGGTGAATGTGAACTGTCTAAACTATGTCTTGTGGTAGCCATACCAATAGCAGTTGAAGTGCCTTGAAAGCTGTAGTGAAAAGATCAGTGGTCAGCACACTAAGGTCCATGGGCCAAAGAGACTCTGCGGACTTGCACACATAGCACATTCCCTTCATTACCCCATAAAACTACCGTTTGATATCAGATTGTTTTCCATGAGGGTATATATTCTCTAAAATGGAATCTTTATGAAACATTCTCAAAAATCTTCATCATGCTCTCTGAATGGAGTTTAAAGTACTTTGGTTTGACATTCAAAATTCTGCTCGCTTTGGCCGTATCTCTTACTGTTCTCTGTATATCCTATTCCAACCAAACCGGAGCGCTCCCTATATGCTCATTATATCCTATGGTTTCCTATCTCTAGGCCTTTACTAATGCTTTTCCCTCCACCTGGAATAGTGTCCTATTCCACCTCCACGGGTCTAAATACCACAGTCTGCCTCAAATGTCCCATCCTTCATGAAAAATTTTCCTCACCTTCTTTGATACGTAAGAGCTCTTTGTGACACCTGTGGCGTTTTCTTTGTATTTCCTCTACATCATCTATAGCCTTTGTTTTACTTTAGTTACCTCAACACTTGACTTACTAGTTCCAGATTATTACCTTCCTAAGGTCAGTAGAACTTTGCCTTATGTATGGAAGATGTTTGTTCAATATAAATATTTTAAAGCAACATTTCCCCACATTAAGTATAATATAACAAATTTTAATTTTTTAAAAGAAAAACTGTTTTTAATCCTAAAATGTATTTTTCTTAACTTTCAGTAAAGGCTTTGCTGCTGTTAACAGTTATTGACAGAAAGGCAGTCCACCATTTACTTTCAGCCTGGCCCCTAAACAGGCTTAATCAGAAGTGAGTATCACTGAGAATTTATTCCAATAGCAACTTCCTTGAGGCTTTATGAATTTAAAATGTTCAAACAAATATTTTAGACCCCGACTTACCTTTGACGCACTTCTTTCTACTGGTTTGTGATTCTGTGTTATATAACCTAACGAAGCCTTCTTCATTGGCAACTGCTAGTATATGCTCCATATTGGGAGCTAAATAAGAAATAAAGAATAAAATATATAAAGAGTAACAAAAAAATTTAAAGCTGAGTTTAAATCTATATAAACAACATAATATAAATTAACTGAATAGCTACAATCTATTTGAAAAGAGGTAAGATGATCCTACCCAAATAGCATCTGCTATGGTAGAGAGGTTTTTCTGAATTAAAGATGGCTTAAAATTTGCCGTAATACCTAATTCAGTAAGTGACTCAAAAACACCAATCCTCAAATAATCTCTTATTTAAAGAAGGGCTGAATCAAGCATGGTAATTAAACAAAACAAAAGTGGTACTGGCCAATAGCAAATAAAAGCATATGATATAGGCATGGCAAATAAAAGCATACGATACAGGCCACCAGCAGGCTGAACCTATTAATTTTATATTCCCTTTTCACAATTTTTTACTTTTCCTTTCTTAAACTTTTAACAGCAGGGACAAGTACTCTATTTCTGTTAATATGTTCCCCAATGCATTGTAGAAAGAGACAGATTCAATCAGGTCAAAAGGGGCAAAAGTTTTCATGATGGCTGAACCTTTGCAACCCTTTCCTGATATCAGTTAAAAAAACAAACAAACAAACAAACAAAAATGGTGCTATAAGAATCTTATCCCTTAGCAGAAATATGTAATTATGCATAGAGATTAAGAAAAGTCTATTTCATAAATCAGGGGAGAACAGTTATTAGAAAAACTCTATCATCTATCTAATTTACTTTTTCTTGAAAGGGAGACACCCCAAGATATTTTCCCTCTGAAGAGTGAAATAGATCATTTCTGACCAAACCTAGCTTATACAGTAATTCCCTTACCGGAAGAGAAGGTGCATCCAAAAGGAGGAACTGGGGCTCCTGTTTCTCCATAAGAAGTGTGCTCATCATTATAGTTGCACTGATAACCAGTAAGAAGGGACTGTAGAGGGTATTGTGAAGACCATCCTAAGGTAAGACAAAATTCCTTATAGAGTTCCAATATATCACATTTCAGTACTTTTAACAAATGCAGAGGTTATAAATTCATTTCTAAAAACTTTATATACTTAAGTATAGATCCACTCATTATCCATGGCCCTCTAGAACACAGTTTCAGGTATTTTCCTAAGGGGTCCTAAGGAAAAAATGAAAGAGCAATCTCAGCTTCTGGTGAGATACAGCTTTGGACTTATCATCTTAAATGGAGACTCTTGCCAATACATTTAAGACTGCAAGAAACAAGTGGCCTTTGCACATTAGAAAAGATCTTACCCCTTCCCCCATCCTTTGGTGACAATCACAAAACACAACCACAAAGACTACCACAACCATTAAAACTGCCATTCTCGTCAATTAAAATTTTATGTTTTCAGAGTTTTTAAATCATTACTGCAAACTCAAGTTACCAGCAACATCACACATAAGCCAATGGTCAGAGAGTTAAAGGAAATAAGGTATGTCAATGTGCCTACTGTAGCCCCTAGTATACGAGAGAGGAAGAAATTCAAGGTGGAGGGAAAGTTTATTCCGCTTGGGTCAGAAAGCTGACGTGTACTATGGTCCTAAAATAGTAAACTATCTCGGGGTTTCCCTGGTGGCGCAGTGGTTGAGAATCGGCCTGCTAATGCAGGGCACACGGGTTCGAGCCCTGGTCTGGGAAGATCCCACGTGCCGCGGAGCAACTAGGCCCATGAGCCACAACTACTGAGCCTGCGCGTCTGGAGCCTGTGCTCCGCAACAAGAGAGGCCGCGATAGTGAGAGGCCCGCGCATCGCAATGAAGAGTGGCCCCCACTCGCCGCAACTAGAGAAAGCCCTCGCACAGAAACGAAGACCCAACACAGCTAAAAATAAATAAATAAATTTAAAAAAATAGTAAACCATCTTGATTTGTTTTATCATTTTGATATGTGGGTCAACATATTTTAAATATATAAAAGAAACATTCATTCAATATATAGTTACTGAGAACCAAATGTTTAGTAAGCATGGAAGGAAACAATGAAGTTACAATCTAGAGAGCTGTCTAAATAATTAACAAACTCATACTTTAGGGTACTTTCAATTCTCACTTTTCATAAAAAAAATACCATTTGGAGAAGACATCTTAGCCTGATATAACCTCAGCAAATCTGGTTTTGCATGTTCATAGAAATAACCTGAAGAAATGCAAACGAGGCAAATAAATTCAATCCAGATTTAGTAGTTATTCCTGGGGGTATTACCTTAAGGCCAGATACGATTGTAAACAAGCCATTAAAGACCACTAAAAGAAGAATATGAATACAATAATTAGTTATGTGGTCGAGTTCACAAATATCCATCTACAGAATGAATTTTAAAACAAAAGCCTCTGTTCTAAAGTTATATAAACATACACTTGTAGTTTGGGATTAAAAAAAACAAAACCAAAAACTAATGATCACAACTCATGAATTCAAAAGGAATCTTGAACAATTTAAGTGGAACTGAAGATGATAAGCTCTGGAGACCTAAATTCTTTACAATTAAACAGTGACCCCTCAACTCTGTCTCATTGCCTACAAACTATACCCAAACACCAACAAATGGCCTAATGTGGCTTAGTAACTGGTCCCTATTTACCCCTCCACCTCTGTGATTGTGACAACACACACTTCATGGACAAGCCCCGTAAGCTACTTTTGGATCCTTATTGTTCTATTCTGTTTCCAACATGAACTTGTAATGCTTTCCCTCACAACACTCATTTGGAAAAGCCTATTATTTCTTCAACCCACAACTTAAGCCCCTGGGGTTACATGCAGATTTTTCAAGGAGAATGAGAGCTGTCGGAGAACTAATTTCCAGATACTCAACTTCCATATATATATGTATTTCTAAAACTGACCTGTCTACAATGTCGAGGTCGAAGCTTTTCCCCCTCTTCATCACTACCTTTCTTCCACTTTTCAAGAAAGGCATTTCCATGACCCAATCTTATACCTTGCGTTGACTCAAGGTACAAAAACTCCTGGGACCCCATTGAGACAACTGGATAACTCCTTTAATAAAGGCATCATAAACACCCAAATCCATCTCTTTAAAACATAGACTTTTAATAAATTTTTATTTTGCTTAATTATTTATTGAAATTAGTAATCCATATTGTTTTGATCAACGACATACTACTAAAAATAGTAATGATAGGTCAACCCAGAAGAAACTTTTAACATTTAGAGCTTTATGATCACAGAAAACATCAACTTAAACATATTTTTTTACACAGAGAAATAAGATAGCGTAATCAATAAAATGACGTTTCAAGCTTAAAATCAAATCACATTAAGATAAATTCTGTAGGAGAAATAAAGTGGTAATAAGCTCAAGGGGAAAAAACAACTATGTAGAATATCTAGCAGTTAGAATTAGTTCATACTTTTTAAAAATGATTGATGTGATTATTAAATCACTACAGTATTTACAGTCTATTAGATACATTTTAAAGACTGATGTAGCAGTAGCATTTTTATTTAAAAAGATCATCACTCACAATATGGCCAGAGATGACATCCTTTGCATCTGTTTAAACTTATGATAAAAACTTTCAGATACCAATTAAAAAATACACAGAAGAGTAATCAGTTTCCATTTCAGAAAGATCATTGGCAGCAATGCGGAGGATAAACTGGAAAGAGGGAAACTAAGAGGCCATTTGGGAGACTTGTTACAGTTCAGACAAGAACGTATTATGGCCCAACCTAGGGAAATAGAATGCTAAGCATAGGACAGCTCCAAGATATGGTGAAGAGGCAAAATCAGTGGGGATACCGAGGAGGAAGGATTAGAGATTTTAAGGGGACTTCTCTGAATGCGTATCTTGAGGAAAATGGAGGAATTCTGACTGACTCTCAGGTTTCTGACTGTGAAGACCAGTTTAAAATAATGAGACCATTTCCTAAAATAGGTAATACAGCAGGTTTGGGGAAAAAGTGAGTTCGGTTTTGGGTATTTGAGTTTGAGATGCTTACAGGACTGACCATCTGAATGAAGATGCTCATACAACTCTTACAGGAATGGATGTAAAGTATAGGGAATGGAAGGTTGCAGGTAGTAGTAGAAAAAAACCCTGGTTACAGCTATGATCACCCATGGGAGTAGGTAGAAATAGAAAAGGGGCCTAGGATGGAACACCCTCATGGAAGGGGAAAGAAGAAGATGGTCCTATAAAGTTCAGTGCATTATATACAACAATGAATGAATTTCACTGCCTAACACATAACAACGCATGAGTATTTGGGGGCTCAGGGTGGGCTGTCTCAAAACATGCCACAATGGCATATTGATTATTTTGCATTGAAGTTGCTTGAGAAGCAGCTGACACAAGAAGGAAACTCTGACCTCCCTGTCTCCCTGAAAAGCAGGAAATAAATCTCTTATGAAAGGTGCACTCCTTGCAACTGGAGGTAGAAGGACACCCTAATCCGTCAGAGATTGGGAATGCAGAGCCAAGAAGCCTGTGTAAACAAACCTTGTTACTTCTTTTATTTTACTACCTGAAGCCCAAACTCTGTTTAGATTCTTCACTTAGTAAGCATCCCAAACCTAAGTTTCTTTGTCCTGTCAATTCCTCACAAGTACATTGGTTTTTTTTTTTTTTGTCTGAAAAGTATAAAAGCTGCCTTGCTTTGGCCATTTCTTAGTCCCATTTCTATGAGACCTCCATGTACATGAATTAAAATTTGTTTTTCTCTTGCTAATCTGTCTTGTGTCAATTTTATTATTAGTGCAGCCATAAATTTATCAGGGGGAAAATTTACCCCTCCCTGATAAGTATCAGGGGGAAAATTTACCCCTCCCTGATAAGTATTTGTGAATGAGAGAGAAAAGGGAAGTAGACAGACAGAATGTAGAATTAGGAGAAAATCTGTTACAAAAGAAAGGTTACACAGCTTGCTCCAAGTCACACAGATTCAGTAAGGAGTGGAGGTGGAATTAAACCTCAGGAAGTTTAACTCCAAAGACAGAGATCATAACTACCATGCTGTACTGACACTCATGACAGAGGATAGAGAAGTATCTTAAGCAAGGTCACAGGAGAGACAGAAAGAGAAGCATTTAGAGTATAATTTAAAGACTGTCTAAGAGGTAAGGATGGTAGGGTTTTAGATTGGAGGCAGGAAGTGGAGGAACTACTCCCCAGTCTCCTTCTCAATATCCTTCTCCTAGACCTATGCCTTAAATACAAAAAGTTCACTTCTCACATTATTTTCTTCCTGTTTTCCACATGGCTTCAAGCGGAAAGACCTAGTCCATCTTTAAATGAATGAGATTTCATTTGCAGCCAAGCTTAGTCTGGGTAGTAATTCCCTTATCAGAAACTTACCAGAAAGTTTCAGGTTGATGACACCCAAACCTAAGCTCAAAATTCTTATTGCCAATGTTTTAACCTAAGGAACTTCAAGAACTGGAGAGGATAAATCAGATATCTATGCACTAACATGGAAGTATTTCCAAGTTTTACCGTTAAGGAAACAAAACATTTTTATCCCATTTCTGTAAATAACAATACTTATTACCTCTGGCATTGAAGAACACTTGGAATAAAATACTTCAGTCTATTAATAATGGTCATTTCTGGGAAATGTGCTTATGGGCATTTTTCGCTCTATAACTACGAGTTTTTATGCCCATGTATTAATCAGGAGGAAAAAATTCTGACCATGCTAGAAGCAGATGTTCTGTCTTCTCTGCTTGACTGAGTTCCTTAACAGCGGGTCATAGTCACTGGTATATATAGCAAAGAGTAGGGCTCACTAAGGTTCCACAACAAATGAATGAATTAATCAATGAACACGAGTCTTGACGATCTCACATAGCTGTTGAGAAAACCACACATACTCCAATGAACGCGTTTTCCAGTTAATGTGCAAAACAGGCATAGCCGTAATGGAGGCCAGTTAACTCAGCGTCCCTCCCTCCGTCAGCCTACACTACAATTGAAAAAATCCCGATTACGACTAAAAGTGTCTCGAGAGCACGAAAGTGCAGCTTTTTTCAGTACTCTTCGCTAACATGAACTCACTCTGGCTGTGGGAGAACTCGGCGGCTGGGAAACAGAACTGGAGTCGGCGTTGGTCCGAGGTGTTGTTCGGGGGGAGGTGAATCCCGCCGGCAAAAGGCAGCGGTTAGGGCCGTTACTCACCATTTCTCGGGACGCCAAACTGGGGCTGGCGGAGTACCGAATTGAAGAGCATCTGGGCCGGAGGAAAACTTTCAACTGAGGGAGAAGCCGTGGAAATGCCCCCAGATTCAGCAGAAATCTTATGTGGCGTCCCTTAGAACACGACTAGTTATTGCCTCCAACTCCCGCCACCGTAAGCCCCGGCCACCAAACTCCCCGCCAAACTGACGTCACGCCCTCTGATTGGCTCCCGCCGCGGCGTCCGGGCGCGTCCGAGTCACTTCCCCCTTCGAATCCCCGCCTCCTTTTCTCCCAGCCGCGGGAACCTAGAGTTCCTGAGCTCCCTGAGCGCCTGCGCGGGGAGCCGCAGAGGCGCTGGCGAACGGCGGGGAGACCAGGGCGCATGCGTAACACGGCTTGACAGAGCGCGGAGGAAAAATCCGCGAGAAGGTAGTGGAGGAAGATGGCGGTGCTGGGGCAGAGTTTGCAATGTTTCTGAATAGGCTAGTCGAGTAACTATTCGGGTCATGGCGTCAAACTCAACTAAGTCTTTTCTGGCAGATGCCGGCTATGGCGAACAGGAGCTGGATGCTAACTCTGCCCTTATGGAATTAGACAAAGGTATTCGAAAGAGCGGGCTGAGCGGGTGAAACGCATGTGGGGGGAAGTGGCGCCCCCAGGCGGTGGTAGCCTCGGGCGAAGCCGGGAAGGCGCATGCGCCTATCCTCCCGGGGCGGGGGCGGGGGCGGGGGCTGGCGCTGGCGCCACTGCTTTTGGTGAGTCCAGGGCTTTTGCCGCTTTGCGAGATTGCCAGGGAATTGCAGCGTTGCTAGATTGGCCTCGTACAGGTGAAAAAGTAGCGAGTGGGGCCGTTTTGACCACTTGAGGGCAGTCTCCCGATTTTCCAAGCAGTTTCTAAAAATGATAAATTGAAATTGTGAAATTATTTTTCAGTATGTTGAGACCAGGTCTTCACCAAGAGTGCTGAATAATAATCTTGTACCGACTTACAACGATTCATGTGATTTCTGTAACTCTTACCTGCCGGTTATTAGGCAGGTTAAAAATAGGGCCAAGACCATACGAAAATCAGAGCCCCTGCTCATTCTCTGCAGACGGATTCCACGAGTTCTGTTTCCTTACGGGAGTTGGAGTGGTGGGAGCTTGGTGTAGTAGTAGGAGCTTTGGATAGACTGAGTTGAATTCTCATATCGTTCATTTTATGATCATGGACAGGTCACCTAAGTTAACCTAAGTTAACCTAACCTTGGTTTTTTTTTCTGTGCAAAGTGGGTAAAGTACCATTGAGCTAGCAAGATTGTTGTAAATATTGTGATATAATGGTATGCAAAAGAAGCCTTTATTAAATGCAAAAGAGATTTGCCTTCTTTCTTAGATATGGATGTGGGAGGCAAGGGCAAATACTTGTCAGTAAAGAACTCAAGTATTAAAATGAAACCTTTGTTTTCAGTGTACTTAAATGATTTTTGTTGAATGGGGAACCATTTTGCCACCTGGTATACAGTTAAGTTTTAATTAACTACAACCAATGTGTAATATATTAAGAACTAGAGGTTAGAAGGATTTTTCTTAAAGTCCACTTTGAGCCACTTCCCAGCTCTCCGACTTGACACTATCTTATACTTTTTGGGGACTCTTTATTTTGTTTGTTTTTTAACCTGTAAACATTTACAGCGGGTTCGTCTAGATAAGAGTTTCTCAGACTTTTTAAAAAAGCTTTTAACTCCTTTTGATCAACATAAAAATGCCACAGCACTCCAATGAGATATTCCTTTGGTTGAGTCACAGTATCTTTAGTGCAGGTCCATCAGCCAAGAAAATGATGTTGAGCTTTGATTTCTCAACAAATCTATGGGGACTTTTCCCTCTAAAATATAAAGTCATAACATTAAATGTGTTTTTTATGCACTACATAATCTTTTCCTCCCCATTCTGATATTTCCTTCCTTATTACCCTCTTAAGAGTTGCAGGTCTGGATATCTAATATTCCTACTAATTCTGTAAAGACATTTTCTACCACTGTGGTCCAGGTGGACTCATCCCATAATGACAGTAGAGCAGTGGTGTGGAACAGAATTGGGATGGGACTTTGAAGAAATGAGAAATCTAGAAGTGTTTAATTCCGAAAAACTTGCAGCTATAGTAAGAAAAAATATAACACAATTTTTCCTACTTAAAAATTGAAATAGGAATATTTCAGATCTGTAAGAAATATATAGGTGGCTATTGAGTGGTAAACCAGGTGTCTGTCCTAGATACTAAGTGATGGTGTTAAATCCTCCCAGCAGTGCCTTGGGTGAGTATTTTACAGGTAGAATTTGATGTGGGGTTACTTGAATGCATGGATGCTCCACAGATACTGAGGGACTACTGTAGTGAGGGGGCAGTTGTATCAACAATCCAGGGAGAAGAGAACAGTGGCTTGGGCCAGGGTGGTTACAGTGAGGCTGTGTGAAGTGCTGAGATTCTGTATATATTTTGAAGGTAGAGCCAACAAGAGTAGCTAATGAATTGGATGAGAATGTGAGAGTTAAGTGGTCAGGAGAAACTCAGAGGTTTTTGGTCTGAGCTACTGGAAGTATGAATTGCCATTTACTGAGTGGATGAAAATCAGATCAGTTTGAGACTGTTAAATTTGAGAGGTCTCTTAGACATCCAGATGGAGATGTTGGGTAGGCAGTTAGATATACAGATGTGATACTTGAACTCCATTATAAAGAAATATCTGTAGCACTAGTGTCAAGAAATACACTTGAGAAATGCTGCCATTTATAACCTGTTATATGTTTATAACCATTGCACTTTGTTCTGAGCATTTTGAGCAAGCATGGCAGTAAGCAACTTGTTTCTGATCTCTCTAGGAATATACGGATGCTCTTTTAAAGCTGACTTACCTCTGTTCATTTAGGATGTAGTTAGTAACACAGGAAAATCATCATTCATATAATAGCCATTAAGTCATTCAACAAATATTTACTGATCACCTGCACTGTGTTAGGCACTCAGACTTGGGGCTATATTAGTGAACAAAACAGCTTTAAGAAGCTCACATGAGGCAGACAGGGCTAGATCAAATACAGCCTTGTTGGGACAAGAAGTTTGGATTTATGCAAAGTGCATTCATTGGGAAGACCTTGAAAGTCTTTAAGCAGAGGACTGACATGGATTGGTTTACATTTTTGAAGGTCACTTTAGCTCCTATGTAGAGGTCTTTTTGCCTTCCCTTTTTTTAAAGTTTTAAGCTGATAACCATGCTGCCTGAGCTGTGAAGACAGAGCAGAGTTAAGTGTCAAATCAAGTATAACTTATGCATATCTGACACATTTCATAATCATTTCTATAATATAGGTATTACAAAGGACATATCTCCCATAAGTTACTCAGTGTAAGTTTCCCTAATGTAACTTCTACACTGTCAGTCTGAAGATTTTTAAGTCAGCTGATGAGAAGTTGTCCCAGTGATTTAGGAAAACTTATGCAAGATCTCCTTCACTCTGGGTGAAAAGGAAAGTCTACCTTAAATGACATCACTCAGCCTATCTGCTTTCTGTAAGGTTAGCCTTGTGGAGGGGATGAGATCAAAGAGCAATGGGGAAGGGAGTGGTTTCCCTTTCTTGCACCTGGGCAATGAGAAGGGAGGAAATGTAGGGGGTGGAGTTGCTGTCTGAGGTGTTGGTGAACTTAATGTTGCATGGAAAACTTGATGGTATGTTCAATGAAAAAGTTAGTTATGAAATAGAAAATTGATATAAATCAGGACAGCTATCTGTTTTCCCTTAGATGCTGTCACTTCATCTATGTTCCAAAACATCTGAATTCTCAGACTTTGGAAGAGACCACAGGTTGCTTTTACTCTGTCCATATTGGCACAGATGTAGTTGGTATTATGATAAACAAATATGAGGCCCTGTGAGTATCCCCATATCCCCTACTAAAGAGGGAGGTCTCTGCAGCCAAGTTTGTACCAAGTGACTAATTCCAGGCCATAAGTGATTCAGAAGTGGACATGTGACCCACACTGGGTCAATCAAATTCTTTCTCTTGAGAATCTGTACTACCAGACCAAACTTAGTGTGGCAGTATTGAGAAGTGGACCTGTGATCATGTAGAATTAAGGTCAGATGCTTAACTCAAAGCCACATAAAACCCAGCATTATAAAGGACTGATTCTTAAAGCCTGGCTGGTGATCCCTTGATGGACTATGAACTGATCCAAAAATCCAAGGCCCTTCTTTAGTGCTTTTTTTTTTTTTTTAAACATCTTTATTGGAGTATAATTGCTTTACAGTGGTGTGTTAGTTTCTCCTTTATAACAAAGTGAATCAGTTATACATATACATATGTTCCCATATCTCTTCCCTCTTGCATCTCCCTCCCTCCCACCCTCCCTATCCCACCCCTCTAGGTGGTCACAAAGCACCGAGCTGATCTCCCTGTGCTATGCGGCTGCTTCCCACTAGCTATTTTACATTTGGTAGGGTATATATGTCCATGCCACTCTCTCACCCTGTCACATCTCACCCCTCCCCCTCCCCATATCCTCAAGTCCATTCTCTAGTAGGTCTGTGTCTTTATTCCCGTCTTGCCACTAGGTTCTTCATGACCTTTTTTTTTTTTCCTTAGATTCCATATATATGTGTTAGCATTCTGTATTTGTTTTTCTCTTTCTGACTTACTTCACTCTGTATGACAGACTCTAGGTCCATCCACCTCACTACAAATAACTCAGTTTCATTTCTTTTTATGGCTGAGTAATATTCCATTGTATATATGTACCACATCTTCTTTATCCATTCATCCGATGATGGACACTTAGGTTGCTTCCATGTCCTGGCTATTGTAAATAGAGCTGCAATGAACATTTTGGTACATGACTCTTTTTGAATTATGGTTTTCTCAGGGTATATGCCCAGTAGTGGGATTGCTGTGTCGTATGGTAGTTCTATTTTTAGTTTTTTAAGGAACCTCCATACTGTTCTCCATAGTGCCTGTATCAATTTACATTCCCACCAACAGTGCAAGAGTGTTCCCTTTTCTCCACACCCTCTCCAGCATTTACTGTTTGTAGATTTTTTGATGATGGCCATTCTGACCGGTGTGAGATGATATCTCATTGTAGTTTTGATTTGCATTTCTCTAATGATTAATGGTGTTGAGCATTCTTTCATGTGTCTGTTGGCAACCTGTATATCTTCTTTGGAGAAATGTCTATTTAGGTCTTCTGCCCATTTTTGGATTGGGTTGTTCGTTTTTTTCTTATTGAGCCGCATGAGCTGCTTGTAAATCTTGGAGATTAATCCTCTGTCAGTTGCTTCATTTGCAAATATTTTCTCCCATTCTGAGGGTTGTCTTTTGTCTTGTTTATGGTTTCCTTTGCTGTGCAAAAGCTTTTAAGTTTCATTAGGTCCCATTTGTTTATTTGTGTTTTTTATTTCCATTTTTCTAGGAGGTGGGTCAAAAAGGATCTTGCTATGATTTATGTCATAGAGTGTTCTGCCTATGTTTTCCTCTAAGAGTTTGATAGTGTCTGGCCTTACATTTAGGTCTTTAATCCATTTTGAGTTTATTTTTGTGTATGGTGTCAGGGAGTGTTCTAATTTCATTCTTTTACATGTACCTGTCCAATTTTCCCAGCACCACTTATTAAAGAGGCTGTCTTTTCTCCACTGTATATGCTTGCCTCCTTTATCAAAGATAAGGTGACCATATGTGTGTGGGTTTATCTCTGGGCTTTCTATCCTTTTCCATTGATCTATGTTTCTGTTTTTGTGCCAGTACCAAACTGTCTTGATAACTGTAGCTTTGTAATATAGTCTGAAGTCAGGGAGCCTGATTCCTCCAGCTCCATTTTTCGTTCTCAAGATTGCTTTGGCTATTCGGGGTCTTTTGTGTTTCCATACAAATTGTGAAATTTTTTGTTCTAGTTCTGTGAAAAATGCCAGTGGTAGTTTGATAGGGATTGCATTGAATCTGTAGATTGCTTTGGGTAGTAGAGTCATTTTCACAATGTTGATTCTTCCAATCCAAGAACATGGTATATCTCTCCATCTATTTGTATATCTTTAATTTCTTTCATCAGTGTCTTATAATTTTCTGCAGACAGGTCTTTTGTCTCCTTAGGTAGGTTTATTCCTAGATATTTTATTCTTTTTGTTGCAATGGTAAACGGGAGTGTTTTCTTAATTTCACTTTCAGATTTTTCATCATTAGTGTATAGGAATGCAAGAGATTTCTGTGCATTAATTTTGTATCCTGCTACTTTACCAAATTCATTGATTAGTTCTAGTAGTTTTCTGGTAGCATCTTTAGGATTTTCTATGTATAGTATCATGTCATCTGCGAACAGTGACAGCTTTACTTCTTCTTTTCCGATTTGGATTCCTTTTATTTCTTTTTCTTCTCTGATTGCTGTGGCTAACACTTCCAAAACTATGTTGAATAATACTGGTGAGAGTGGGCAACCTTGTCTTGTTCCTGATCTTAGTGGAAATGGTTTCAGTTTTTCACCATTGAGGACAATGTTGGCTGTGGGTTTGTCATATATGGCCTTTATTATGTTGAGGAAAGTTCCCTCTATGCCTACTTTCTGCAGGGCTTTTATCATAAATGGGTGTTGAATTTTGACGAAAGCTTTCTCTGCATCTATTGAGATGATCATATGGTTTTTCTCCTTCAATTTGTTAATATGATGTATCACGTTGATTGATTTGTGTATATTGAAGAATCCTTGCATTCCTGGGATAAACCCCACTTGATCATGGTGTTTGATCCTTTTAATGTGCTGTTGGATTCTGTTTGCTAGTATTTTGTTGAGGATCTATGTTCATCAGTGATATTGGCCTGTAGTTTTCTTTCTTTGTGACATCTTTGTCTGGTTTTGGTATCAGGGTGATGGTGGCCTCGTAGAATGAGTTTGGGAGTGTTCCTCCCTCTGCAATATTTTGGAAGAGTTTGAGAAGGATAGGTGTTAGCTCTTCTCTAAATGTTTGATAGAATTTGCCTGTGAAGCTATCTGGTCCTGGGCTTTTGTTTGTTGGAAGATTTTTAATCACAGTTTCAATTTCAGTGCTTGTGATTGGTCTGTTCATATTTTCTATTTCTTCCTGGTTCAGTCTTGGCAGGTTGTGCATTTCTAAGAATTTGTCCATTTCTTCCAGGTTGTCCATTTTATTGGCATACAGTTGCTTGTAGTAATCTCTCATGATCGTTTGTATTTCTGCAGTGTCAGTTGTTACTTCTCCTTTTTCATTTCTAATTCTATTGATTTGAATCTTCTCGCTTTTTCTCTTGATGAGTCTGGCTAATGGTTTATCAATTTTGTTTATCTTCTCAAAGAACCAGCTTTTAGTTTTATTGATCTTTGCTATTGTCTCCATTTCTTTTTCATTTATTTCTGATCTGATCTTTATGATTTCTTTCCTTCTGCTAGCTTTGGGGTTTTTTTGTTCTTCTTTCTCTAATTGCTTTAGGTGCAAGGTTAGGTTGTTTATTCGAGATGTTTCCTGTTTCTTGATGTAGGCTTGTATTGCTATAAACTTCCCTCTTAGAACTGCTTTTGCTGCATCACATAGGTTTTGGGTCGTCGTGTCTCCATTGTCATTTGTTTCTAGGTATTTTTTGATTTCCCCTTTGATTTCTTCAGTGATCACTTCGTTATTAAGTAGTGTATAATGTAGCTTCCATGTGTTTGTATTTCTTACAGATCTTTTCCTGTAATTGATATCTAGTCTCATAGCATTGTGGTCGGAAAAGATACTTGATACGATTTCAATTTTCTTAAATTTACCAAGGCTTGATTTGTGACCCAAGATATGATCTATCCTGGAGAATGTTCCATGAGCACTTGAGAAAAATGTGTATTGTGTTGTTTTTGGGTGGAATGTCCTATAAATATCAATTAAGTCCATCTTGTTTAATGTATCATTAAAAGCTTGTGTTTCCTTATTTATTTTCATTTTGGATGATCTGTCCATTGGTGGAAGTGGGGTGTTAAAGTCCCCTACTATGATTGTGTTACTGTCGATTTCCCCTTGTATGGCTGTTAGTATTTGCCTTATGTATTGAGGTGCTCCTATGTTGGGTGCATAAATATTTACAATTGTTATACCTTCTTCTTGGATTGATCCCTTGATCATTATATAGTGTCCTTCTTTGTCTCTTGTAATAGTCTTTATTTTAAAGTCTATTTTGTCTGATATGAGAATTGCTACTCCAGCTTTCTTTTGATTTCCATTTGCATGGAATATCTTTTTCCATCCCCTCACTTTCAGTCTGTATGTGTCCCTAGGTCTGAAGTGGGTCTCTTGTAGACAGCATATATATGGGTCTTGTTTTTGTATCCATTCAGCCAGTCTGTGTCTTTTGGTGGGAGCATTTAATCCATTTACATTTAAGGTAATTATCGATATGTATGTTCCTATTCCCATTTTCTTAAATGTTTTGGGTTTGTTATTGTAGGTGTTTTCCTTCTCTTGTGTTTCTTGCCTAGAGAGGTTCCTTTAGCATTTGTTGTAATGCTGGTTTGGTGGTGCTGAACTCTCTCAGCTTTTGCTTGTCTGTAAAGGTTTTAATTTCTCCATCAAATCTGAATGAGATCCTTGCTGGGTAGAGTACCCTTGGTTGTAGGTTTTTCTCCTTCATCACTTTAAGTATATCCTGCCACTCCCTTCTGGCTTGCAGAGTTTCTGCTGAAAGATCAGCTGTTAACCTTATGGGGATTCCCTTGTGTGTTATTTGTTGTTTTTCCCTTGCTGCTTTTAATATTTGTTCTTTATATTTAATTTTTGATAGTTTGATTAATATGTGTTTTGGTGTGTTTCTCCTTCGGTTTATCCTGTATGGGACTCTCTGTGCTTCCAGGACTTGATTAACTATTTCCTTTCCCATATTAGGGAAGTTTTCAACTATAATCTCTTCAAATATTTTCTCAGTCCTTTTCTTTTTCTCTTCTTCTGGGACCCCTATAATTCGAATGTTGGTGCGATTAATGTTGTCCCAGAGGTCTCTGAGACTGTCCTTAGTTCTATTCACTCTTTTTTCTTTATTCTGCTCTGCAGTAGTTATTTCCACTATTTTATCTTCCAGGTCACTTACCCGTTCTTCTGCCTCAGTTATTCTGCTATTGATCCCTTCTAGAGTATTTTTAGTTTCATTTATTGTGTTTTTCATCATTGCTTGGTTCCTCTTTAGTTCTTCTATGTCCTTGTTAAATGTTTCTTGCATTTTGTCTATTCTATTTCCAAGATTTTGGATCATCTTTACTATCATTATTCTGAATTCTTTTTCAGGTAGACTGCCTATTTCTTCTTCATTTGTTAGGTCTGGTGTGTTTTGACCCTGCTCCTTCATCTGCTGTGTGTTTTTCTGTCTTCTCATTTTGCTTATCTTACTGTGTTTGGGGTCTCCTTTTCACAGGCTGCAGGTTCGTAGTTCCCGTTGTTTTTGGTATCTGTCCCCAGTGGCTAAGGTTGGTTCAGTGGGTTGTGTAGGCTTCCTGGTGGAGGGGACTAGTGCCTGTGTTCTGGTGGATGAGGCTGGATCTTGTCTTTCTGGTGGGCATGTCCGTGCCTGGTGGTGTGTTTTGGGGTGTCTGTGGCCTTATTATGATTTTAGGCAGCCTCTCTGCTAATGGATGGGGCTGTGTTCCTGTCTTGCTAGTTGTTTGGCATAGGGTTTCCAGCACTGTAGCGTGCTGGTCGTTGAGTGAAGCTGGGTCTTGATGTTGAGATGGAGATCTCTGAGAGATTTTCGCCGTTTGGTATTATGTGGAGCTGGGAGGTCTCTTGTGGACCAGTGTCCTGAAGTTGGCTCTCCCACCTCAGAGGCACAGCCCTGATGCCTGGCTGGAGCACCAAGAGCCTTTCATCCACATGGCTCAGAGAAAAAGGGAGAAAAAATAGAAAGAGAGAAAGAAAGAGAATAAAATAAAATAAAATAAAGCTATTATAATAAAAAATAAGAAAAAAATTATTAAGAAAAAATTTATTAAGAAAATTTTTTTTAAATTTTTAAAAATAAATTTATTGATTTTTTATAATAAAAAATAAGAAAAAAATTATTAGAAAAAATGTATTAAGAAAAAATTTTTAAATTTTTAAAGTAAATATTAAGAAAAAAATTATTAAGAAAAAAATTTTTAAAAATTTTTTAAAATACAAAATAAGGAAAAAATTATTAAGAAAAAAAAATTTTTTAAGTAAAGAAAAAAACGGACGGACCGAACCCTAGGACAAATGGTGAAAGCAAAGCTATACAGACAAAATCTCACCCAAAAGCATACACATATACACTGACAAAAAAAGGAAAAGGGGAAACATTTATATATCCTGCTCCCAAAGTCCACCTCCTGAATTTGGGATGATTCGTTGTCTATTCAGGTATTCAAGAGATGCAGGTACATCAAGTTGTTTGTGGAGCTTTAATCCGCCGCTTCTGAGGTTACTGGGAGAAATTTCCTTTTCTCTTCTTTGTTCATACAGCTCCCGGGGTTCAGCTTTGGATTTGGACCCACCTCTGTGTGTAGGTCGCCTGAGGGCGTCTGTTCCCCGCCCAGACAGAACGAGGTTAAAGGAGCAGCTGCTTCGGGGGCTCTGGTTCACTCAGGCTGCGGGGAGGGAAGGGTACGGATGCGGGGCGAGCCTGCGGCGGCAGAGGCCAGCGTGACGTTGCAGCAGCCTGAGGCGCGCCACGTGTTCTCCCGGGGAAGTTGTCCCTGGATCACGGGAGCCTGGCAGTGGCGGCTGCACTGGCTCCCGGGAGGGGTGGTGGATAGTGACCTGTGCTCGCACAGAGGCTTCTTGGTGGCAGCAGCAGCAGCCTTAGCGTCTCACGCCCGTCTCTGGGGTCCGCGCTGATAGCTGTGGCTCGCGCCCGTCTGTGGAGCTCGTTTAGGCGGCGCTCTGAATCCCCTCTCCTTGCGCACCGCGAAACAAAGAGGCAAGAAAAAGTCTCTTGCCTCTTCGGCAGCTGCAGACTTTTTCCCGGACTCTCTCCCGGCTAGCTGTGGTGCGCTAACCCCTTCAGGCTGTGTTCACGCCGCCAACCCCAGTCCTCTCCCTGCGATCCGATCCGACTGAAGCCCGATCCGACTGAAGCCCGAGTCTCAGCTCCCAGCCCCCGCCCGCCCCGGCGGGTGAGCAGACAAGCCTCTCGGGCTGGTGAGTGCTGCTCGGCACCGATCCTCCGTGCGGGAACCTCTCCGCTTTGCCCTCCGCCCCCCTGTGGCTGCGCTCTCCTCCGTGGCTCCGAAGCTTCCCCCCTCTGCCACCCGCAGTCTCTGCCCGCGAAGGGGCTTCCTAGTGTGTGGAAACCTTTCCTCCTTCACGGCTCCCTCTCACTGGTGCAGGTCCTGTCCCTATTCTTTTGTCTCTGTTATTTCTTCTTTCTTTTGCCCTACCCAAGTACGTGGGGAGTTTCTTGCCTTTTGGGAGGTCTGACGTTTTCTGCCAGCGTTCAGTGGGTGTTCTCTTCTTCAGTTCTTACTGAAATCCATAGACTAATTTTTACGTATGGCTAAAAGCTAATATTTTGTAACTTACAAAGTAAGTTATTAAATATTCCTAAAAGTTGGTATTCATAAAAATAATTTGTTTATGATTCTAAATCAGTATTCTTTGTGCATATTGCACAATATTGCATACATTCTCACCACGTATATTTACAGATTCTAAAGTTTGGGGGAAGGATGCTTTATTATTAATGCATCATCAGTTGAATTGACTATCCTATTAGTTGTTTTTATTCTTGCTTTTTAAATATAATTTACTGAGATGTTACCGTGATCAGTTTACTAAGCTGTGGGTTGTGAGATTGCCTTGGTGTAATGTGTGGTGCATACTTGTGTTTGTATTTCTCCCCTCCCCACCTCATTTTTAATGAATAGACTTTAAGATGTTATGGTTTAAGATGTTAGGGTATTATGGTTCCATTTTGAATCATTCTCACTCTTTAGCTAAAGCAAATGTATATAACAAATTCTCCTAAAATGTGCTTGCATAGTAGGGTGTATTAGCAGTGTTCTTTGTAGTGGATATTAGTCATATTGGTGGTCACTTAGCATCTTGTGAACATTCTATGCTTGAGGAATGGCCCACACCACAAACACTGTCTCATCAAGGTGGAAGCAAAAGCTCACTTTCCTAGTTTCCCTTTTAAGAGCGCAGGAGAGGATTCCCTGGCTGTCCAGTGGTTAGGACTCCATGCCCGCACTGCCGAGGGCCCAGGTTCAATCCCTGGTTGGGGAACTAAGATCCCCACAAGCGGTGCAGCCAAAAAAAAAAAAAGCACAGGATGTGAACTAGGCTCTGCCAATCAGACAAACCTCCTCCAGGCTCTGTGATTTCGTTTAGAGATGCAAGAAGGCAGAATTGAAGAGTACTTGCAGTTTCCCTGGCAGCAGCAGTGGCTGCAGTGTCCATAGTGTACAGTAGTAGCAGCAATGGCTACTACATTCCTAGATGATAGGAGAGCTAATTCTAGCATCTGGTGCTTCCCAGCAACAATAGCGTACCTCATCTAATCAGTTTGGCAGTGTGGAGTTAGGTGTTCTTAGGAGTTTTGCCTTGAAACTGCTTATTACTTTAATAAACACTCAATAAAAACTCATTTCCTGCCTAATCAGTCAGAGTTAGCTTCTGTTGCTTGCAGCTAAGAACTCTGACTGATACATGCTACCTAGAAATGTATGCTATTTTGAAAACTTGATTGATGTATCACAAATCCCAAGTTTACCATAATTTGTTATTTCTCTTCAATTCCTTGGAATTTGTCATCCCTCAGAATTATACCACTCTGAAATCCCATTCAAATATCTCTTCTTTAATCTTAACCTCTGTCCTCTAGTTGCCTGCTAGAAATGAATTTTAGCGTAATAATTAGGACCAGATTGCCAGGATTTGAATTCCATCTCTGCCATTCATTAGCCGTTGTTTCTTAGGCAAGTCGCTTAACTATTCTTTACCTGTGTCCTCATCTTTAAAATGGGAATTACTGAATAATACCTAACTTCTGTGAGTACAGTGAGAGCTTAATACATGTAAAATGCTTACTAGAGTATCTGGCACAGAATAAGCGCTTAATATGCATCATCATCATCATCATGATTAACTGCTATTTTAACCATTCTTTATTTTCATTCAGACCTCAGTATACTCACCTCTCTACTTCCCTTACCTCTCAGTCCCTTTGTGTTTTTACTTCTTTATCCAGCTTAGATTTTATGGTCCCTCATTTCATTAATTTCATTAAGTTTCTTACCAGTACTTTAAATTCTCATCCAAGGTTCTATTTTAGTCACGTGTGCCCAAAGGCAGCCAAAAATTGCTGGAGAAAGTCACACAACTTTTGTATGTGGCTATTATCAGAAGTGACACAAACCCAAACTGGCCTTCAACACAGACCTGCAATACTACAATGTTTCTTTAGTCAGGATTCTCCCACCTTCTTTAGTGACATTTCAGACCTTTAAATTTTCAAAAAACAAAAAAACAAAAAATACCCCAGAAATCCTGGGTTTTATGTGAAATCTCATTTCATTTTTAAGATTTGACAATGAATTCAAAACCTTTGAAAATGTTGTATCATAATATTACTCTTGAGGGCCAGATTCAGCAGCCTACTAGTTTTCAGTCAAATAAGATTAAGTGGCAGAGGATAGCTTGAGGATCTACTCGCCTACCTTCTCAAAACAGCTAAATAGATGCCTGGGCCCCCACTGCAGAGATTTGGTAGATTGGAGAGGAACCCTAGCATAGACATTTTTGAAAAATTTCACAGATGTTTCTGATGCAGAACCAGAGCTGATAAACCACTAGCGTAGCAAAATGTTCTGCACATTTTAAGTGAGAAATACGTTTAGAATAATGAATTTCATTGCTGCCAAATGGATTTTGACTGAATAAGCAATTTACGGACAACTTATTTTAGTTCTTCCTAGTCTACCTGCATGTTGCAACTAAGTTGAGCACTGTTTAACTCCAGGCACTGAAAAGGAAGAGATCTCTGTTTCTTTGGTGGGAGAATAAAAAGTAAAATGTAGAAACAGCAATCACATCCTTCCGCAGTGGGTCTTACGGTGGCATTCTTATGATCATTGGTCTTCTGATCAGGGTATTTTCCCTCAGATTTGTTGTAGCTAGCAACAGAAGTAAAGTGAATAACCTCTTAAACCCCTCTAAGAATAAGATCTGCTTGTGCTGAGCTGCTGTTTTCAGGTGCTTGGCTTATACTGGAGTTGGAATTGGCCTAGAGCAAGCAAGCTGGGTACCATACTGCCCCAGCCTAGGATTGTTGCTGCATCGCAGGCCGTAATGCACTTCTCTCTTCTCTCTTCTCTTGCACCCTAGCTTCTGACCTTCTGAGCCAGCCTAGCTTCTCATTTCCTCTCTCATAAAACTCATATCAGAAAATAAGCGAGACATTTACTATTCTTTAGCTCATGTACCCTGATGGCTCTGTTATAAGAATGAGGGTCTACTTTATCTTAAAGAAATAAAACTTGACCACACTAGAGAAATCAAAACCTTTCTTTGACCAGATGCAAAATTATCTTTGGTACATTTTAAATCAGCATGTTTAAATAAATGATTTGGTCTGTGGTTCTGTTTTTAAAGGGAAGGTGAAGCGGATCATATTCTGTTGAGGAGACTCCCTGTACGTAGACCACTTCCTAGTTTACCTTTTCCATCCCAACCAAGGTTAATTTATTACAAACAGAACTTTACTATCCTTTGTATCACTCAACTCTTGAGAGAGAGAAGAGAAGGAAACAAGTCCAATTACTGTGGGTTCTCCCAGCATTCCCTTCCCCCAGCACAC
Source organism: Eschrichtius robustus (assembly GCF_028021215.1). Classification (NCBI taxonomy): domain Eukaryota; kingdom Metazoa; phylum Chordata; class Mammalia; order Artiodactyla; family Eschrichtiidae; genus Eschrichtius; species Eschrichtius robustus. The sequence continues at coordinate 149,080,865 of NC_090826.1, forward strand.
GTACATAAACACACATCTCTTCCTTCTCTGTTCTCACACCTCCATCCTCGGACTTGCCTTTCTTTTTCTCCCCTTCCCTTGTGTCCTTCACTGCCCTATCTGTGTGTCCCTTGACCCCTTTTTCAAGGATACAGGAGCCATTGCCAGTAACCTACAGTGTCTCTTGGTACTGTGCATTTAGTGGGAAGAAGACTCCTAGAGCTTCTAGTGGCAGTTCTTGTGTGTATGGAAGTTGGTGGGTGAGGGGTGTAGGGAGAAGGGAGCAGACAAAGAAGGGATATGTTCTAAATATCTCAGTTAGAAATTAGAGTTAATTTTGAATTAATTTTCCCAGAGGAACTTTTATTATAAGTGGTTATTAGATTATGGAGTACTATGAGTACTGATAGTGCTGTTTTTTTTCCTATGAGGAAATATTTTCCAAGTACCAAATAACTAACATGAGTGCACCTATAGAACTTAACTCATTAGTAAGTTGTAGAAATTGCATGTGCAGATTTACTTTGTGGTTGTCTTATGTATTGGAACAAAGTGGCAACCAGTAAAGAGCCCTCTGTCAACTGGGGGAAAACCGCACAATGTAAGAGCTGTGAGTTGAGTTTTATTCAGCGTCTCACTGAGGACTATAGCCCTGGAGACAGCCTTCCAGATAGCTCTGAGGAACTGCTCCAAAGAGGTAGATGGAGAGGTCAGTATACATGTGATTTTGGCTAAGGAGTATGTGCAATCCAGCATATGTCTCGGTAGAAGGTTGCTGCTAGTCTAAGGAACAGATATCTCAGTTAATGATTTTAGTGCTTTTCTAAGTGTGGGAAGATGCAAGAATCTGGGTTCATAAAAAATTTTTTTTCCTGAAATATAGCTATCTAAGGGCCTGTTTTGCCTGTTTTCCCTAAAGCACAGGGTGCCTCATCTTGTTCTTTGTCCTAAATTCCTTTCAGGGTGTGCTGTAGGTCAGCGACTTAATCTTTGTAGAACTGAATGGCAAGCGACATTCCTTGTTTTACACCTCAGACATTTCCTTTGTCATTTTTTAACAGTGAACAAACTTTACTGAACAGAGATGTTCTAGGGCGCTTATTCTTGTGCAGATATAATCAGCATTTTGTAAATGGCAAAATACGAAAAGAAAAATATTTGGAGGTGATACTATTAATTCCATATCAAGATACTCATTCTTAATGAATTTTTTAAAGGATTGAACATTAACTCCTTTTATTTGTTGGATTTAAAAAAAAATCAGATTCATTGAGGGAATTCCCTGACGGTCCAGTGCGCTTTCACTGCCGTGGGCCCAGGTTCAACCCCTGTTCGGGGAACTAAGATTGCACAAGCTGTGTGTGGCGTGGGGGAAAAAAAAATCAGATTTCATTGAGGTATAATTTGTATATAATAAAATCCACCAAATGTATGCAGTCATGAAACCACTACCTAGAACAATTCTTTCACCCCCAGAACTTGCCCTGTGCCCCTTTGTGGTCAGTTCTCTTTCTTTAGCCTCTGGCAACCACGTTCTGCTTTCTATTCCCATAGTTTTGCCTTTTCCAGAATGTCATATACAGTAGTCTTTTGGGACTGACTTCTTTCACTTAGCATAATGATTTTGAGATCCACCCATGTTGTTGTATCAGTAATCGGTTTCTTTTTATTGCTGAGTATGAGTCCATTGTATGGACCACAGTTTGTTTATTCATTCACCAGTTGATAGACTGGGTTGGGTTGTTTCCAGTTTGGGGCTATTACGAATTAAGCTGCTGTGAACATTTGCATACAGATCTTTGTATGGACAGATATTTTCAATTCACTTAGGTAAATATTTGGAAGTAAGATTGCTGAGTGTATAATAAGTGTATATTTATCTTTATAAGAAATGACCAAACTGTTTTCCAAAGAACTGTATAGTTTTGCATTCCCACCAGCAATGTGTGAGAGTTTTAGTTGCTCCATATCCTCTTAGCACTTGGTATTGTCGGTCTTTTCTGCCATTCTAGTGGATGTGTAGTGGTGTCTTACTGTGGTTTTTAATTTACATTTCACGGATGACTAACAATGATGAGCGTCTGTTCATGTGCTTATGTTTGCCATCCTTATTTCCCCTTTAGTGAAATTTCTCTTCAAATCTTGCCCATTTTAAAAAATTAAGTTTTCTTTTTATTGAGATATAAGAACTATGGATGAAGTCCTTTATCAGATACATGTTCTATAAATATTTTCTTCCAGTATGTGGCCTGTTTTTTTATTCTCTTAACAGTATATTTTGAAGAGAAGTTTTTTGTTTTAATAAATTTATTTATTTATTTATTTTTGGCTGCGTTGGGTCTTCGTTGCTGCGCACGGGCTTTCTCTAGTTGCAGCAAGTGGGGGCTACTGTTCATTGTGGTGCGCGGGCTTCTCATTGCAGTGGCTTCTCTTGTGGAGCATGGGCTCTAGGTACGCAGGCTGTAGTAGTTGTGGCACCCGGGCCCAGTAGTTGTGGTTTGCAGGCTCTAGAGCTCAGGCTCAGTAGTTGTGACGCATGGGCTTAGTTGCTGTGCAGCATGTGGGATCTTCACGGACCAGGGCTCGAACCCGTGTCCCCTGCATTGGCAGGCGGATTCTTAACCACTGCGCCACTAGGGCCACCAGGGAAGCCGAAGAGCAGAAGTTTTTAATTTTGATAGAGTTTAACTTATCACTTTTTAATTTTATGATGTTTTTAATCTAAAAACTCCACTTTTTTTGTTTTATCTAAGAATTATTTGCTTAACCTAAGCTTATAAAGATTTCCTCTGTATTTTCTTCTATATAATTTATAATTTTAGCTCTTACATTTAGGTCTATGGTTCATTTTGAGTTAATTTTTGTATATGGTGCAAATTAAGGATTGAGTTTCTTTTTTTCTTTTCTTTTTTTAAATTTCCCTTCTGATTTCTTCTTTCACTTCTTTCAGTGATTCATCTTATTGATTATTTATAAGCGTGTTGCTTAATTTCCAAATATTTGGGAATTTTTAGATATTTTTCTCTTACTGATTTTTAATTTAATTCCATTATGGTCAGAAAACATACATAGTATGATTTCAGTCCTTTTAAATTTGTTGAGGTTTACTTATGGCCCGAAATATTTTATCAACTCAATCTTTTTTAAAAAATAGTTTCTTTTTCATTATTCTATATCTAAAAGTGACACTTTACCAAATTACTATTTCATATGCCATTTTTATTTTTGAAAAGGTAATGAGTTACAATTGTACTTTACTTAATTGTTAAGAATGATTATTACTTTACTGTGTAAATAATTTTACTCTGTAATACTGTGTTGATATTTGCTATTTTTGCCTTATTGTAGCCACAAATTTGTAATCTGTTCTTCCCTTTTTATGCTCTTCATAGGTCTAAGATCTGGCAAACTTGGTGAACAGTGTGAAGCAGTTGTCCGCTTTCCCAGGCTCTTTCAGAAGTATCCATTCCCCATTCTCATCAATTCTGCTTTCCTAAAGTTAGCTGATGTTTTCAGAGTTGGGTAAGTCTTTTTAAGGCCTTGGTGTCCTAAAGCACATTGTTCATATTTCTTTGTTTTATATTGTGGTCTGTATTCTTTTTGCCTTTTAGGACTTCCACATGGTTCATTACCATTTTAATGGATGCACATGGCAATTTGCAACAAATTTTGGTGTGAAATTTAATGGCATTTTAAGCAAAAGTGAAGGATATAAGTCAGAGAGTACTTATTTCTTTGGGGACAGGATAATTCAAAATTAAGACAACCTTAATATATTATTGTATATTTTGGAAATATCTGTGGCTTTGTGCAGATAGTTTGGAGAAGTTTCTGATTTAACAGTTTATTTTATAACATGAGATTACATGTTACATGAGATTATGGGTCACTGTGAAGTGCCTGAAACATGTAAGCAAGCACTGAATATACACCTACTTTTTTCTCTCTGCCATTCCCTCTCCCACTTCTTTCCACCCTTCTCCATGCATTCATGTGCTTATACACACACCAAATCAGACTTGGAGAAATGATGTTGTAGAATTAGCTTGAGAGGAAGATGACCATCTCCTTGATTATAATATGACTGAGGAGATTGAGTTTGGGTCCAGGGCTTCTCTTTATGTTACTACTGTTTTGGTGCCTTGTAGCAGGACTGCAGGCTTTGCTAACTGCTTATGCTTAGTACGCATCTCATGTACAGTTGGCCCTCTGCAACTAAGCATTCTGCATCCATGGGGTCTACCAACCATGGGTCAAAAATATTTGGAAAAAAAATTCCAGAAAGTTCCAAAAAGCAAAACTTGAGTTTGCCACACATTGGCAACTATTTACATTGTATTTACATTTATTTATATAGCATTTATATTGTATTAGGTATTGTAAATAATCTAGAGATGATTTGAAAGTGTGTGGGAGGATGTGCAAATACTATGCCATTTTGTATAAGGGATTCGAATCTTCAGGGGTTTTGGTATGGCAGGGGGTGGTCTGGAACCAGTCCCCCTCCCCACCATGGATATCACAAGATGACTGTACAGACTTTAACTCTTTCAGTGGTAAGACAGAGAATATTAAGATTGAAAAACATTGGCCTATTACTAAAATTTATTAATATCATTAGTGTTGCTTTGATTCCTAATTAAATATTACTTTATAAAGTGATCTAATTTATTTTATCTGTGGTTTTTCATAGAAACAATTTCCTGAGGCTGTGTGTTCTTAAAGTTACTCAACAAAGTGAGAAGCATTTGGAGAAGATTCTAAATGTGGATGAATTTGTGAAGAGGATTTTCTCTGTGATTCATAGTAATGATCCTGTAGCAAGAGCCATCACACTCCGGTATACTCTGTTATGCTAATGAGTCACCACAAGATTGTTTGAGTTGTGATTATATATCCCCAAAAGGCAATATATTTACTTTTATCATTTTGAATATTAAGAATTTATTTTTATTTTTTCTACTAACAGTCAATGAGAAAATATGGTAACCATCCTAATCTGTAAATGCCTTGCAGCTAACCATCTATGATACTGTTTCGGTAACTTACGTTTGAAATATTTCTCTTTGCGGGTGGACGTTCTGATCTGATAGCTCTAAGGTGAATGTGGCTTAGCCTCAGCTTATTTTGAACTTTTACCTTCCTGACCTTGTTCTACTGTTTCATGTCAGTTTTCTGTATTCATCCTTGGTTATGTGCTTGTTTTTGTATGTGATAATTTATATCTGGACTCCTTGGAGAATGCCAGATATAACCATCTTAGTTTCTTCAGCCTTTCCTTTTCTTTCTTGGCATTAAACAAAATTTTTTTTTTAAGTTTTGTTAGAATTTCATTTTGTAAGCCTTATATCCAGCTTGAACCAATATCCTCATTTTAGGTCTATCATCTGTGAAATTATATGCATAATTTTTGGATTGTTTGAAACTCACTTTCCTAAACTCTTCCTTCCTCAGTTCTGATATGAGCCCCAGGGGGCATTCTCCTCTCTTCTCTTGATATTGAGGAGAGATTTGAAAATCATGATACAAGTAATCACTGATGTTGAAAAAAAGACTGGGAAGTCTTACTTTTTACTTTGCGGATCTGCTTAATAACAAAAATATTGAACTCTTAATGCTTTGCTAAAATGGACTTCTTCATACAACATTGGAAAATTGATATTTTGATGCTTTAATAATTTAAAAGTTTCTTTTTCTGGGCTCTCTTTGGTACTTGGCATGTACTTCAAGGTGATTTTTAAACGTTTTGCTTGTGTTAAATAAGCCATGTTCGTTTTTCTGACATATTGAAGTATGGAAGAGTGTTTAGAATTTGAGTCACTGCTTGATTTCTAAAATTGATACTTTATTAACCTGAGATTTATGGAATGACCTGTAAACTTTAGTGTTGGTAATTTAGCTTTGCCTGTGTCTTCCTTTTCTGACCTTGAGCTTACTGTATTTCCATTCTTCTTGGGTTTCTCTATTTGTGCAGGATGTTGGGAAGTCTGGCATCAATAATTCCTGAGAGGAAGAATGCTCATCATAGTATTCGTCAGAGTCTGGATTCACATGATAACGTAGAAGTTGAAGCTGCTGTTTTTGCTGCTGCTAACTTCTCTGCACAATCAAAGTAAGCATAGGCCTTTTATAATTTGGCTTCCCAGGAAGAGGTTTTGAAGGAATAACTCATCTGTGTATGTAAAACACTAAGGGATACAGAAAAATGTAAATGGCAAGATGTATTTTCCAAGAGGGTTTCCGTCATGTTGGGAAAACAGGACTTAAATCCATAAAACAGAAAAGTTAAGTACAGATGTTGGCATTAACTGTAAATGAAATTAGAGTTTCCAGAAGGACAGGATCAGCATGGATTAGAGTAGTTGGGGAAGGCTTCATTAGGGAGCAGAAGCTTTGTCTACTGAACAGCCTTCCCCAGACATACAGTCCTAATACTAAATTGCTGCTTTCTTACTGTCTTCTCAAGTTTAGCTTTTTGGCATTAGAACTGTGCACAGTTTGACAGAGACAGTAACTTGAGTTGAAACCAATTTTAATTTCTTTGGGATGTCATAGTCTACTGTCTTACAAAACAGTATATCTATGTGTGTGTGTGTGTGTGTGTGTGTATATATATATATATTTTTTTTTTTTTTTTGGATGAAATGTTGACCATAGTTTTATTACTGTGTTTGACTTGCTTGATTATCCTCTCTAAAAAATATATATTATTCCCTTTAGTGACTGATGGGGAAGTAGCATTGCTTTCTGGAGGACATTTTGGTAATATGTATTTTGCTTCAAACATGTACATTCCTTTGACCTAGAAAATCCACTTATAAGAACTTATCCTAAGGAGTCAGCAATGTGTACTGATATTTACTTATAAGGATGCTAGTTATAGGGTTATAGTAACCAAAAAAATTAGTAACAATTTAAATTCCAACCAGTGTGCTAATAAGATAGATATGACCGTACAACAAAATACTATATCAGCTTTTGTAATGAATATATTTTAGAAATATATTTGGAAATAGGTTACATAATAGGTTATATGATATTATAGATTTATTTAAAAAACAAGTATTTATATTTATGGAATAGAGAAAAGACTAGAAGGATATATATCGAAATATTGTCTCTGGTTGGTAAGATGGTTATCTTATTTTTGTTTTTTACGAATTTTCGTGTATCCTGCTAGGAGCAAGTTTTGGTTTTATAATCAGATGACTAATGAATTTTTATCAATAAAAAGTAGCATTTACATTAAGGGCCTCTGCTAAATTTGGATAAGACTTGAAAGAGTTAATCACCAACAGTCTTCCTTTATATTTTATTAATACATACACATTCATCTCTTCAGCTGCTCTTATGAAGCCTTCAGAATTCCAGGATTACTCATTGGAAAAGGAGATTAGAGAATAGAAAGCATATAGTTTTTAATTCACTGATCGAAAGTAGTAGGTGTGGCAATAATTGAGGAAGAGAAATATCTGAGTAAAGACAGTTCCTATTTGTGCTTTTGAAAGTTGGCATTTTTTTCTTATTGAATTGATGACCAGTAAACATTTAATAGTTTATGTAGAAGCAGTTTTTCACATACCAGGCTTCAATGTGGTATACTTGTGATTTGTGATGTTTAAAAATACCAAATTAGTGCAATAGGAAAGTCTGAAGGACCTATCTAGATGTATCAGAGTGTGAATAAGGAAATACGTCTTTTTCAGATTAGCATTTACCTCTTCCCCCAGAAATGATGACCTGGCTTGAGATCAAATATCTCAACCAATACTGATGGATTTTTATGTTAGTATCTCCATCAATTTTGGATCTTAAGCAAATTAGAGAAACTGGCCAAAAAAGACCTTAAGAATTTATTTAATCCTGTTTCCGCCTGTCTGCTACCACAACCACATGTGACTTGTTCTGAAAAAGGTTATAATTTTTAAGAGCTAGTCCCAGAGCAGGAGTTGCAAACCCAAATGCCTTCAGGGACCAGGGAGGCGTTGTCAGTGAGAGAGGTGACTTCACGTGGCGACTGTGGTGAACTGAAGGGTGCACTCACCATCTAAAAGGAGTAACCCCTTGGTACCAGTAGATGGTAACAGTGAAGGAGTGTATGACCAATGGTGTGACATCGGAATTTGGGGGTGGGGGGTGGTGGGAAGAAGCTGGAGAATCGGATTATTCTGTTTATTTCACCATACGAGACTATATATTCTTAACATATTCTTAATGCTGACATTAAGAACTTAAAAAAATATTATTAGACCAAAAAAAAACAAAGAAAAGAAACAAAACTGCAGGCTTCTAACTTGCAGTTTATTGACCATAGAGGAGTGTAACAGACTTTTAAACTTTGAGTTGTTGTAGAAGTTATTATATAGTTAGTGGGACTTCCCTGGTGGTGCAGTGGTTGGGAGACCACCTGCCAATGCAGGGGACACAGGTTCAAGCCCTGGTCTGGGAAGATCCCACATGCCGCGGAGCAACTAGGCCCGTGAGCCACAACTACTGAGCCTGCGCTCTAGAGCCCGCGAGCCACAACTACTGAGTCCGCGCACCACGACTACTGAATCCCGTGCGCCTAGAGCCTGTGCTCCACAGCAAGAGAAGCTACCGCAGTGAGAAGCCCACGCACTGCAACAAAGAGTGGACCCCGCTCGCTGCAACTAGAGAAAGCCCGAGCACAGCAGCAAAGACCCAACGCAGCCAAAAATTAAAAAAAAAAAAGATATTATTTTTTAAAAAGTTATTATATAGTTAGTGAAGAAATACTTAGTGAATATCCATCATGTCCAGACTCTATTCCAAGCACCAGGAATACAGAAGTGGAAAAGATGAATGACCTGTTGTGATGTAAACACAAAATAGTTTCAGCTGCTCATTAATGTTATGGAAAAATAGAACAGTTTTGTCATTGTGATGATGACCTGAGTGAGCTGCTTAGGTAGAGTGATCAGGGAAGGCCTCACTGAGGAGGTGACATTTGAGCTGATACTGGGTGCTGAAGAAGAGGCAGCAATCTAGAGGAAGGATATTCCAAGCAGAAGGAATAACAAGTACAAGAGCACTCTGAAATGTGAACAGGTCATCTATACATACCTAATACACCTTTTGCCTTATACCTGAAAGACATTTACAACTTACTTTTTCTTATCAAGTTGAGGCTGATACCAGAGCAGTAGTTTTGAAACTACTTGGTATCAGAATCCCTTTACGCTCTTCAAACATTATTGAAGTCCTTGAAGAGCTTTTTTTGTTTATGTGGATTATATCAACTGATAGTTACTGTATTAGAATGAAAATGCCTAAATTTTAAAAATATTTATTAGTTCATTTAAAAAGTAACAAATTCTTAATATGTTAACATAAAAATATCTTTATGAAAATAATTATTTTCGAAAACAGAAATCAAGTTTGTGGGAAGAGTGGCCTTGTTTTACATTTTTACAAATCTCTTTAATGTCTGGCTGGATTCTCATATCTGATTCTGTGTTCACTGTTTCTGTTGCAATGTTATTTTGGTTAAAATATGTGAAAAAAAATCCAGCCTCACACAGATATATAGTTGGAAAAGAGAGGAGTGTTTTTAAAGGCTTTATAGGTAATTATGGATGTTTTTCTTTGATACTGTACCAAAACTAGAAAATTGTTGGTTCTTAAAGGTTAATTGCCCTGTGAACTCTAAAACCACCAGTGAATATGTACTGTTATATTGAAAGCCATTAGCCTCTCTTACCCGTGTATGGTTTTATAACTTAGATATTGGTCTTCTGGAAAATATTGGTTCACTGTGTTATGCAGGTCTTCCAAATGTTGACCTTTTTCATTGTAAAATATCAAAGGATCACATTTGTTGCAATCACCACTGATCTCATCAGGAAGGTCTTTAAATATTAAGCTGTCAAGCTCATGGTGACAGATATAAGTTTTCTGAAATGCTAATTTTTGCTTAGAAGCTAAGATTGGCAAAAAATTTTCCCAGTTACTTTCCTGAAAGTTACAAGCTTACTTTATTCATCTTTTTAGAAAATACCTGCAAATAGCCAACTCTGAATAATTATGGAATTTCATGAAAAAAATGGGTAGCTCATCTCGAAACTCAAATGACTGCATGGTACTTTTCCTGCAGACAACCACTGTGTACTTGATGTGTGCTTTCCATTTTGTTAGAGAATATTAAATAATATCTTAATGGCAGAAAATGTTTTATATAGACATCTGAACTGCAGAGGGGAAGTATTCCATGCCCTGTGTATCATGTATCATGACTAAAAGAGCCAAGTTAGATCATATTATCTGTATCATATTTCCTTACATATTATATAATGTTTTATCCCAAACATTCATGTTATTAATAACTTTTGCAACACTCAGTGATATTTCAATTGCAACAGACTCAAAAGCAACACCTTGGAAAATACTTTACATGTATATAATATTTTTAAAATGCCTACTTTATTTTTAATTTTTATTTTATTTTTTTAATTGAAGTATAGTTCGTTTACAATGTTGTGTTAGTTTTAGGTGTACAGCAAAGTGATTCAATTATGCATATATATATATATATTTTTTTTTCAGATTCTTTTCCCATATAGGTTATTACAAAATATTGAGTATAGTTCCCTGTGCTATACAGTAGGTCCTATTTGTTATCTATTTTATGTATAGTAGTGTGTATATGTTAATCCCAAACTCCTCTAATTTATCCCTCCTCCCCCTCCCACTTGGTAAGCACAAGTCTATTTTCCATGTCTGTGGGTCTATTTCTGTTTTGTATATAAGTTCATCTGTATCATTTTTTTTGATTCCACATATAAGCTATATCATATTTGTCTTTTTCAGTCTGGCTTACTTCACTTAGTATGACAATCTAGGTCCATCCATGTTGCTGCAAATGGCATTTTTCATTCTTTTTTATGGCTGAGTAATGTTCCACTGTATATGTATACCACATCTTCTTTATCTGTTCATCTGTTGATGGACATTTATGTTGTTTCCATGCCTTGGCTATTGTAAATAGTGCTGCAGTGAACATTGGAGTGCATGTATCTTTTCAAATTATGGTTTTCTCTGGGTATATGCCCAGTAGTGGGATTGCAGGATCATATGGTAGCCCTAATTTTAGTTTTTTAAGGAGCCTCCATACTGTTCTCCCTAGTAGCTGCACCAATCTACCTTCCCACCAGCAATGTAGGAGGGTTCCCTTTTCTCCACACCCTCTCCAGCATTTATTATTTGTAGACTTTGATGATGGCCATTCTGACTGGTGTAAGGTGATACTTCATTGTAGTTTTGATTTGTGCTTCTCTAGTAATTAGCGATGTTGAGCATTGTTTCATGTGCCTTTTGGCCATATGTATGTCTTCTTTCTTCTTTGGAGAAATTCCTGTTTAGATCTTCTGCCCATTTTTTGATTGGGTTGTTTGTTTCTTTGATATTGAGCTGTATAAGCTGTTTGTGTATTTTGGAGATTAATCCTTTGTTGCATCGTTTGCAAATATTTTCTCCCATTCTGTAGGTTGTCTTTTTGCTTTGCATATGGTTTCCTCTGCTGTGCAAAAGGTTTTAAGTTTCATTAGGTCCCATTTGTTTATTTTTGTTTTTATTTCCGTTACTCTAGGAGATGGATCCAAAAAGATTTATGTCAAAGAGTATTCTGCCTGTTTTCCTCTGGGAGTTTTATAGTATCCAGTCTTACATTTAGGTCTTTAATCTAAAAAATGGCCCCTTTAAAATGATTTGGCTCTTAGTAAGATTCTATCCATATTTCCTACTGCGTTTCTACTACTTCATACTTACTCTGTTTTTCTAAAATTCAAAATATTTGGTATATATTTTATTGTTTACGTAAGTGATTGCTTGTGTGTTGAAAGCTTCTGTTAATTAAAAGTGTGTCCTAAAACATTGTAGACTGAGATAGTGACCTTGAGTCTTTCAGTCATTTAGTAATGCAAGTTGCAACGATGCTCATAAATCAGAGCATCTTTCCTTGAAAATCATGTGGGAACAGTGTTGGCATAAGCCCACTGCTGTTTGGAGTTTTGGTTTCAGTTGCACTTCTTACCCCACCTGGCACCTGACCTTAGTAATATTAGTTTCGATTTGGAGTATTGCATTTCTCCTGTGCTTACTGTGTTCTGTTTCTTTTAAGTCCTCAGAAAACTGAAGCAAATTTAACTGGTTTTAAAGATTTTGCTGTTTTCTCTTTCCAAAGGGATTTTGCTGTAGGAATCTGTAACAAAATCAGTGAAATGATTCAAGGTATGTATGCTTCATTTGGTATTATGAAGTAACTTAATGGGATTTATATTAATAATAGCTGCTAACATTTATTAAGTACTTACTGTGTGCTAGTCACTATTCATTCATTTATTCATTCAAATAATGTTTATTAAGTGTCTTCTAAATGCCAGAACTTTCTAGGTGCTTAGGATACAGTAGTACACAAAACAAAGCCCTTGCCCTCATGTAACCTACATTCTAATGGTGGAAGGGTTGGTGGTAGCAACAGATAAGTAAATTTATGACATATCAGGTGCTGTGGAGAACAAGTGCGGTAAGAAGGATAGAGAGTCCCCAGAGCAGATGGCAGGATAGAAGGGGGGAAGTTTCTGTTTTATATATGTTGATCAAGGAAGACTTCTGATGAAGTGATATTTGAGTGAGAAATGCAGATATTTAGGGGGAAAACATTCTGACTTGGGGGAGAGCTGTGCTGTTAGGAGCTCTGGAACTCTCTTCACTCTGCTAACGTCCCTCCAGTATCTTCCAATTGCAACGAAACTCAAATCCAAATTCCTTACTGTAGCCTACAAAGCCTTAGTATTCTAATCTCATCTTCCATACTGTGCTTCACATGTATTACCCCATTTACCCTCATAATATTCATAAAAGGAAGCTCTGGGGTTACAGCATTGCACAGCTCTAGAGAACACGACTTTCTTTGTGTATTTCTAGATGGCATTTCTTTGAATTGCGCAATTTGGCAGACTTGGATAGGTAATACTACTACCTCTATTTTATGGAAAAGGAAATGGAGCCACAGTAAAATCACTTAATTGAAGACCAAGATACAGTGGTTGAGCTTTGTCCTGTTTCCATTTATTCCTTTGTCTTTTTTCCCCTGCTGCCAGAAAAAGGCTGTCCTGCAGAAAGCGATCATTAGAAGGAAGCATCACTCATTCATTGAGCAGGTTTTTATTGAATGCCTGCTGTATCAGACAAGATCTCAGCAGGAAACAGATGTCACACTTGAGCTGAGATAATTCAAGTAGGGTTTAATGAAGGAACCATTTACAAAGGTGTGGGCAGGGTAAACTATAGGGGATGATGTAGTCCTGTACCCCTCTATGGTGCAGGAGAGGGAGTGGTTACCAGAACCTGGAGTCACATCGAGAGGGCCACTTTGAAAAAATGACCTTCAGAATGATGTGACCTGATGTGACCCTGCAGAGAAGGAGCCAAGGAATAAATACTCGGACCTGAGCATTCTTCTCTTCCCATCTGCTGGGGCTCTCCACCCAGACAGAAGGCAAATAGCAAGGGAGTTGATGTAAGCTATAGAGGTAAGCCTCCTAGGGTGCTGGAGGATTCTGTATAGCTTGAGTGGTGGCTCTTTGGATATATTCATATGTAGAAATCCATTAATATGCATATTTAAGATTCATTTTTGTTCCATAAGTTTTATCTATTAAAAATTAAAGTAGGGACTTCCCTGGTGATGCAGTGGTTAAAAATCCGCCTGCCAGTGCAGGGGACACAGGTTCGAGCCCTGGTCTGGGAAGATCCCACATGCTGCGGCGCAACTAAGCCCACGCACCACAACTATTGAGCCTGCACTCTAGAGCCCGTGAGCCACAACTACTGAGCCCACGTGCCACAACTACTGAAGCCCACGCGCATAGAGCCCATGCTCTGCAACAAGAGAAGCCACCGCAATGAGAAGCCTGTGCACCACAATGAAGAGTAGCCCCTGCTCACTGCAACTAGAGAAAGCCCGCGCACAGCAACGAAGACCCAATGCAGCCAAAAATAATTAAATAAAAACAAACAAACAAATAAATAAATAAGTAAATTTAAAATGAAAGCAAATGAACAGGAATTAGGAGATGGAAAGAGAGACAGGGAGAAAAACACAAGGGTAGGAATGGGGGCAAGGTGGAGGAAGATTGGAGCTCAAGATATAGAAGTGGTGAGCAAGTTTTAGGAATAAAGTATCCTTAAGTTAAATTTTAAGTTGCTTGTGTTTCTGCAAAGTAAAATCTTGAGTCTCCCTAAACCTTCAGTAAAAATGTCTGTAAACACAAAGAGTCCCTCTGACTGCTGGATTGAGAATAGACTTGCAGAGGAGAAGGGGGGGATATGCGACAGGAGTCTGCCATGGGGAAAGGCCTAAGTAGAGACAATACTTAGGACACTTTTGCAATGAACCAGTCAAGAGATGGTGCTGGAAATGGACCAGTGTGATAGCAATGAAGGTGGACAGACAGTCAGATTTGGGTTATATTTTGAAGATAGAGACCAACAAGATTTGTTGATAAATTTGGATGTGGGTGTGAGAAAAATAAGGGAATCAAGAAAGACTCCAAGTTCTGAGGAGCTGTAATGATGGAATTGTCATATCCTGAAATGGGAAAAGTTGGAGGGGCAATTTCGTAGTAAAGATCAGAAGTTCTCTTTGGGCTGTATTAAGTATAAAATACATCAGAGACATCCCATTGGAGATGACCAGAGGTAATGGGATATACATATCTGAAGTTCTGGGGGCGGGGAGGAGAGGGGGAGGCAGTCTTTAAAAGCATATAGCTGGTAATAGAAGCCATGGGTTTATATAAGCTCACTCAGAGAAAGTACATAGGGTAAGAAGATAATATATTACCAAGCCCAAGGAATACCAGAAATTAAAGTGTGGATAAAGAGGAGAATACAAAGAGATTGAGAAAGGACAAAAACCAGGAAGAGTGTGAAAAAGCAGAAGCTACTGGGAAAGAGTTTCAAAGATAGACTGGTCATTCAAATGCATTCAGTACCTTAAGGAACAAAACAATAATAACATAAGCCTGATATGATCCTGCAGAGAGAAAACCAGGGAGTAAATGCTCTGACCTCATTCTTCTCCCTCCCATCTCCTGGGACTCTCTGCTTTGGCTAAACTCAAAGAGAGGCCAAATAGTAAGGGACTTAGTTGATGTAAGCCACTGTTGGATGTTGAAAGGGTATTTATGTATTCACACTAACAGTTACTTCACAGTGGCAAAACCAGTGATCAGCAGAGATAAATTAGCTTTTGACATATGTGTAGTACATTATGACTGACAGTTTTTTGTTCACTGTCACCTCAAAGCCATGCTGTAGAAGAAAAGACTTTTTTGTTATGTAGCTCCAGTGTTGACAGGAAAAGATGCTTTGGAATTAATCCTCATGGAGTTCCAGCTATGTATGCTGTAAAGAAAGGCGTTTCTACACAAAGTTCAGAGAGTTTCAAAACTGCTCCATGCACAGTCCTGATCTTAGAGTTGAAGGAAATAATTAAAATTGTAAATATAATCAAATAATCGCCATTGAGTTTGTGCATATACGTGTGTATATGTATATATGTATGTGTATATCTTTTAGTATCCTTTGGGAAGAAACAGGCAGCAAATATGACTGCTTTCTGCTGTGCCTTTTAAGGGCATTTTCTACTATCAGCGTGTAGTTTAATAAGCACCCACAACTTAATGTTAAGATAAATACTTTTGAAAAACACCTATTGAACTTGTTGATTAGCTCTAGTATAACATCTTTGTTATACTAGATGTTATAACGTTATAACCATAATACTAGTCTACTGTTTGTTTTTAAATGGTCATTTTGCTAATTGAATCAGACCTTTTAACTGTGGACTGTTATCCAGGATGATGATCAGAAATCTCTAGGCATTCTTTCTGTATCTAGGTCTAGCCACGCCAGTAGACTTGAAGCTGAAGTTGATCCCTATCCTGCAGCACATGCACCATGATGCAATATTGGCGTCCAGTGCTCGTGAGCTTTTACAACAGCTAGTCACATCCTATCCTTCCAACAAAATGGTGATTGTTTCTTTGCACACCTTTACTCTGCTTGCAGCTTCATCTTTGGTTGATACGCCTAAGCAGGTAATTTCAATTTTCTTTAACTGCCTTTTCTTCAATAAACTTGCGTATTAAGTATATGCTAAAAAATAAGTAACCCATAAGTTTTGATAACATTAAAATCCCTTTCTCGGATAAAGATCAGAGAAGGTTTCATTTCCTTTTGCTTGCTTTTTTCCTCTGTTCATAGTGCTGATTCTTAGGAGCCTTGAGAGAAGTGAGGGGGAGGTGGGGGTACACGGCAGAGCATGGAGTTGGCGGGGAAAAAAAAGGGAAGAATTTAGTGTATGAGGCCAGGTCTTGTGCTAGAACCTTGCAAGTTAAATGATAGTATATTTCTATACAAGAGGAGAAAGAGGCCCAAACATGGGCATATGGCGAATACATGACAGGGCTGTAATTCGAAATGAGCCCTGTCTCAAATATAAGTTTCACTAACTTACACTGCATCCCTAATGATAATTTCAGTGACAGTATCATTCATGGAGTGACTTATTTCCTTTGTAGATTCAGCTTCTATTGCAGTATTTGAAGAATGACCCCAGGAAAGCAGTAAAGAGACTTGCTATTCAAGATCTGAAATTACTTGCCAATAAAACACCACATACTTGGAGTAGGGAAAACATTCAGGTATGCAGAACTTTGAACATTAATATTTTATATCGAAAAATAATATAGCATTATAATAGAGCATATTGTTTTGCTTCACATTTTTATATCGGGTTGGCCAAAAGGTTTCTTCAGTTTTTTCTGTAAGATCGCTCTAGTGGCACTTAGTTGTCTTTACCTTCATTCGAAACAATTTTGTTAGATTGTACGTGACAGCTGTCATATCAGCGTACATTTAATACAAGACTTATCAAAATGGGTGAATTTTTGTGTAGCCATTTTAATATTGAAGATGGAAGAAAACATTGTCGACCTGTTATGCTTTATTATTTCAAGAAAGGTAGAAACGCAACTGAAACGCAAAAAAAAGATCTGCGCAGTGTATGGAGAAGGTGCTGTCACTAACTGAACATGTCAAAAGTGGGTTGTGAGGTTTCGTGCTGGAGATTTCTCGCTGGGCGATGCTCCACGGTTGGATACCCCAGTTGAAGTTGATAGCCATCAAATCGAGACGTTAATTGAGAACAATCAACATTGTACCCCACAGAAGATAGCTGACGTACTCAAAATATCCAAATCAAGCATTGGAAATCATTTACACCAGCTTGGTTATGTTAATCGCTTTGATGTTTGGGTTTCACGTAAGTTATATTTCCACGTGCGATTCTCTACTTAAACGTAACAAAAACGTTTAGTTATTAAAACAAATTGTGTATGTGTACAGCTGATTCACTTTGTTATACAGCAGAAACTAACACAGCATTATAAAGCAATTATACTGCAATAAAGATGTTAAAAAAAAAAACAAAAAACAAATAGCAACAGGCGATGAAAAGTGGATACTGTACAGTAATGTGGAACGGAAGAGATCGTGGGGCAAGCGAAATGAACCACCACCACCAACCACACCAAAGGCCGGTCTTCATCCGGAGAAGGTGATGTTGTGTATGTGGTGGGATTGGAAGGGAGTCCTCTATTATGAGCTCCTTCCGGAAAACCAAAGGATTAATTGCAACAAGTACTACTCCCAGTTAGACCAACTGAAAGTAGCACTCGACGAAAAGTGTCTAGAATTAGTCAGTAGACTAATCTTTCATCAAGATAATGCAAGACAGATTGTTTCTTTGATGACCAGGCAAAAACTGTTAGAGCTTGGCTGGGAAGTTCTGATTCATCCGCCGTATTCACCAGGCAGTGCACCTTCGGATTTCCATTTGTTTTGGTCTTTACAAAATTCTCTTAATGGAAAAAAATTTCAATTCCCTGGAAGACTGTAAAAGGCACCTGGAACAGTTCTTTGCTCAAAAAGATAAAAAGTTTTGGGAAGATGGAATTATGAAGTTGCCTAAAAAATGACAGAAGGTAGTGGCACAAAAGGGTGAATATGTTGTTCAGTAAAGCTTTTGGTGGAAATGAAAAAGGTGTCTTTTAGTTTTACTTACAAACCGAAGGCACTTTTTGGCCAACCCAATATTATCTTTGTCTTTTTCTAAGTGTTTCAATCTAAAAAATTTCTAAGAGCATTGTTGATATTGGTGGCAGAAGTTAGAAGTGGCAAAGTAAATATATAAAACTTCTTTCTTTTTTTCCCTTTATTTTTTTTCCAGTTTTATTGAGATATAATTGACATAGAGCATTGTATAAGTTTTAGGTGTACAGTGTAATGATTTGACTTAACATCATGAAATTATTACACAATAAGTTTAGTGAACATCCATCATCTCCTAGATACAAAATTAAAGAATTTAAAAAATATTTTGCGTGATAAGAACTCTTAGGATTTACTTTCTTAACAACTTTCATACATAACTTAACAGCAGTGTTAATTATATTTATCATGCTATACATTACATTCCTGGTACTTATTTATCTTATAACTGGAAGTTTGTGCCTTTTGGCTGCTTTCATCCAACTACCCCCTGCCTCTGGTAACCACAAATCTGATCTCTTTATCTATGAGTTTGTTTGTATGTTTGTTTGTTTGTGTGCTTGCTTTTGAAGTATAACTGAGCTACAACACTGTGTTAGTTTCTGTTACACAACATAGTAATCTTTTTCTATACATTTCAAAACGATCACCATGCTGTGTGATCACACATGCTGTGTCACCATACAAAGATATTACTTAGTTATTGAAAAATTTACATCCTTTAATGTTTAGGTTTGTTTTAGTGAATTAGACTTACCTCTCAGTTTCTTTTTAATTGTCCCATAGCAGCACCAAGGCTAATTGAGAAGCCCAGTTAAATTGTTTATGTTATTCTTGTCTCCTTTACTCAATTTAGGGAGAACAGTTTTGGTGCTGACTGTATTTATTAGAGAAAGGTACTGGATGGGTAACTTAGTGAAGTGTATTTCTCCTTTTCACACAGAGGAAAAGACATTCTTAAGTTTTCTTTTGTAAATACAAGAACAGATCTCAATCTCTAGACTTTTAATGTGACATCTTTTATAGTATTTCCTAGGTTAAATTAATGTTTTATATTTATTTTTTCTCAAAGTGGAACCCTATTTGTTTACCCATTACTGATGACAGATGCACCACTTTTAAAAAAATGCTGCTTGAAGTGAAATGGAAAATTGTCAGAAATAAATCTTACTTTCATGGATTTTATTATCTCTTGATATGATCATAGCTACAGTGTAACAAAAACCTTTGAATTTCAGATTATGAAAACTGAGCTGCTGTGTTTTTTTTGTTTGTTTGCAGTTTTCTAAACATGTTTGGTATATTATGATTGATAGTCACAAATATCCCAAGACATAAGGACAGTAATTAGTATTTGCACTTAATAGATGAGCAAATTAGGGTTCAGAGAGGCTTAATATGCTTAAGAGAGCTTCTTAAGAGGACTTAATTAAGAATTAAGAGAGCTCTGTGTCCTCTGGTGTTTTTTTCTACTAAACATATTATCCAAGAAGAGAATATGCTCAGTCACTTTAGGGAACCAAACCAAGTGAGAGCACTGTATTATTCCATCTCATTTCTTTCCTTATTTTCAGATAAATCACACATACAAAAAAGTATGTACAATGTATATTTAATAGTTTAAGTAATAATTGTAAATCAAAACCCATGTAACCACCATCCAGCTAGAAAGAGAACACTGCAAAATCACAGAACCCTGCTTCCTTCTCTCACATGGTTCTCCCTGATCAGAGCCTTAATACCCACCCAATGGAAACCACTGTTTTGACCTTTGTGATAATCATTTCTTTGCTCTTTATAGTTTTACCACCTATATATATGCCTCCCTAAAAATATTGTTTAGTTTTGTTTGTTTTTACTTCTTTTGCTCAACATTATACTGATGAGACTCACTCATGTGGTTGCATGTTTTTTTCCTTTAATTGCTATACAGTTGTCCCTTGATATCTTTGGGGGATTGGTTCCAGTACCCCTTGCTGAATACCAAAATCCTCAGATGCTCAAGTTCCTTGTATAAAATGGTATAGTTTTTGCATATAACCTATGTATATCCTCCTATATACTTTAAATCATCTTTAGATTACTTACAGTACCTAATATAATGTAAATATTATGTAAGTAGTTGTAAATAAAATGTAAATTCAGTGTAAATAGTTGCTCTTTCCATGCTCTGAAATGGTTAAGAGCTATGACATAAGAATTTTCGGTCTTCTGAGGGTATAGCTTTGAAAGTGCCGTTAAGTCCATCTGAACCTGGAACTTCCTCCAGGGATAGAGTTTTGAGAATATTTCCAATTACTTACATGGTTATTGCCCTATCAAAATTTTCTACCTCTTGAATCAGTTTTGATAATTCGTTTTCCATTTAATTTATTTTGCAGATTCATTAGTATCAGTATAAAGAACCTTTATAATTTTTAGTATCTCCGTGTTTAAAATTTTACCTTTATTTTATTCTTACTATTGTGTTTGTGTTTATATTCCCCTTTTCTTGCCAGAAGCATGGCTTTCTTGTGCCTTTCAAGTGGTTGGTACATTTATTTTTATTCTTCTGTTTAATAATGAAAGCACTTAAGGCTATTAATTTTCTTCTTAGTGTAGGTTGGCCACATTCCATAAATTACAACTTTTAGTGTTCCCTTTGCCATTAATTTGAAATGCACTTTTTAAGTCAGATTTTGTGGTATAATTTAATTACAGAAACTTTTCTAGGTACACAGTTCTAGATATGCAGTTCAAATTTTGACAGATGTGTACAGTTGTGTAACTACCACCACAATTGTGATATAGAACATTTTCAAATCACTCCAAAGTTCCTTTGGGCCCCTCTAGTCAGTCTTTCTCCTAACCCCTGACTAGTACTGAACTGATTTCTATCCCTATAATTTTGCCTTTCCAAAATATAAATGGAATCATACAATATGTAGCCTTTTGGGTATGGCTTCTTTTGCTTAACATAATGCTTAGCATAATTCACCCATGTTGTAACATGAAGCAGTAGTTCGTTCCGTTTTACTGCTGAGTAGTATCCCAGTATATGGACCATAGTTTATTTATCCGTTGACAGCTTCATGGACATTTGAATTGTTTCCAGGTTTTTTTTGTTTTTGTTTTTTTGCTATTGTAAATAAAGCTTCTATTGTACAGATCTTTGTAGGACATTTCTTGGGTATATACCTAGGAGTAGAATTGTTGGGTTGTGTGGTAAATGTATGTTTAACTTTGTAAGAAACTGCCAAACTGTTTTATATAATGGCTGTACCATTTTACATACTCACCGGCAATGTATGAGTTGTAGTTCTTTATCCTTGCTAGCACTTTTTATTGTATGGTTTTGTAATTTTAGCCTTTTGAATAGTTGTGTAGTGGTATCCCATCGTGGTTTTAATTTGCGTTTCCCTAATGACAAATGATGTTGAACATCTTATAGGCTTGTCATCCAGATCTCTTCTTTAGTGAAGTGCCTGCTCTAATCTTTTATGCTGCTTTTTTTTTTTTTTTAGGTTTTCTTCTTGTTACTGAGCTCCTTATATATTCCAGATACAAATACTTTATCAGATGTGTATTTTGCAGATATTTTCTGCCAGTATGTGCCTTGAATACAGTATCTTTTGAAGAACAGAAGTTTTTTTGTTTTGATGAAATGTAGTTTATCAATTTTTTTTTTCCTTTTGGGGTTGTATTTTTGTTTTTTATCTAGGAAGTCTTTACCTAACCCAAAGTCTCCAAGATTTTCTCATATATTTTCTTCTAGAAGTTTTATAGTTTTAAGTTTTATATTTAGCTCTATGTAATCCATTTTGAGTTGACTATTGTATATGGTGCAAGGTAAGAATCGAGGTGTGTTTGGATAGCCAGGTGTTCCAGCACCATTTGTTAAAAAGACTATCCTTTCTCTGTGAATTACCTTAGCATCTTTGTTGAAAATGAGTTGACCTTATCTATATAGGTCTATTTCTAGATTCTGTTCTGTTCCTTTGGTCTGTGTATCTGTTCTTAAGTCAATAGCACACAATTTTGATTTCTGTAGCTTGGAATTCTGTAAGTCTTGGCATCAGGTACTGTGAGTCCTCTACCTTTGTATTTCTTTATTTTGGGTGTTCTAGGTCCTTTGCCTTTCCATACAAAATTTCGAACCAATTTGTCAATTTCTACAAAAAAGTCTGCTAGAATTTTGATTGGTATTTGCATCTATAGATCAATTTGGAAAGAATTGACATCTTAATAGTATTGAGTTTTCTAATCTATGAACATGGCATATCTCTCCATTTATTTAGATCTTCCTCAATTTCTCATCAGTGGTTTTTAGTTTTCAGCATACAAATTTTGCTCATATTCTGTGAGATATCCCTAGGTGTTTCATGGTTTTTGGTTGCAGAATCGTCTCTCTGTATTGCATCTGCTGATTCAACCAACCACCAATGACTCAAAAAAGTATTGCAAAGAAAATCCCAGGAAGTCCCAAAAAGCAAAACTTGAATTTGCCACCTGCCAGCAATTATTTACATAGCATTTACATTGTGTTAGGTATTATAAGTAATCTAGAGATGATTTAAAGTATGTGGGAGGATGTGCGTATGCAATTTATATGCAAATACTACACCAGTAGTATTTGAACATCTGTAGATTTTGGTATCCTCAGCAGGGAGTGGGGGGGGGTCCTGGAACCCCTGCGGATACTGAGGGGCGACTGTATTGTAAATGATTTTGTTCTTTTAATTTCCATGAGAGCAGTTTTGATTTCCTCTTTGACCATGGAATTAGTTTAAATAATGTTTTTATCCCCTTTTTTCTTATTCTTCTTTTATCCCATTTATTAAGATGTAACTGACATACATCACATACATAAGTTTAAGCATAATGGTTTGACTTACATATATTATGAAATGATTAACACAGTCAATTTAGTTAGCATCCATCATCTCATATAGATAAAAAGAAAAACAAGAAAAAATTTTTCTTTTGCTTATGATGAGAACTCTTAGGATTTACTGTAACAATTTTCCTATATAACATACAGCAGTGTTAACTACAGTCATCATGTTGTGCATTACATCCCTAGTACTTATTTTTCTTATAACTGGAAGTTTCTATTTTTGACGTGATAAGCTTTTTATATTTGTTGATGGAATTTTTGTTGTTGTTAACCTTTTCTTATTAATTCCTCATGTTAAGGTTTCTTTGTGGCACAGTGTAGGATCATTTTTTGTAAACAGTTCACAGAATTTGAAAAGAGTATATTTTCTATATAATGTAATATATATATTAAGTAATACAGATAAATATATAATATATATATTATGTGTTAATATATATTAATAATATATATTTCAGTATAAAACTGTATGAAATCTTATTGATACTATTCAAGTATACTATATCTTAAATTAGTTTCTCTTTTTGATCTGTGAAGTTTTGATATTCATTAGCTTCTCATGCCAATTTATATGTAACCATTTTAATTTAAAAATCTTAATGCTATCTTGTTCCACAGATAGAACTTTTATTAATGTAAAAGAATCCTCTCTCCTATTTAAAGCTATTTTGGCCTCAAGTTCTTTATGTAATATTAATATTGCCTCTTGTTTATTTTTCTTTCCACATTATCTATCAGGTCTTTGCCAATTTTGTTATCCTCAGCCTTTCTCTGTCATTTAGGTTTGATTCTTATAAATAGCATATAATTAGATTTACCTCTTTAGACTTAAATCTGAGTCTTTTTTAGTAGTATAACTTATTTACATTTATTGATGTAACCGAGTTTTTGTACTTCTTTTATAAACAGTCTTATTTTAGACTGTTTATAATGTGTCCTTTTTTGTTTCCTTTGTTTCATTACTTTGTTATTTTGGTCAAGTTTTCACTGTTGCTTTATTCTCTAGTGAATTAAAAAGATTTTAGCATGGTAATTAAACATTATTCTTACTTTCCTACCTTTATATTTAATATATTAATATAAGAACTTGTGTATCTCTATAAGGAATGAAAAGTATGGTGGTTGAAATATTGCAAATTTAGCAGGCTTAAATTCTCCTCTTTTCTACTCCCCTTCATTCCTTCCTCCCCCTGTATGTTGTTAAAATAATCTGGAATTTAATTACCAGTTACTTTTTTTATACTATGCAGTTATCGTATGAAATTTTTTTTGTAATATTTGCATTGAACCTCACAACCACATTAATGGTTACTTAAGTGTTAACTGTTTTGTTGATTTCACAGCTTAGGAGTATTTCTTCAATATACCACATCTTCCTTGAAGTTTTTTGTTCTGATTTATCTTTATCTTTCTTGTGGCTTTTTTCTTTAGTTCTTTTTAATTGAAAATACATTTTATTAAATATTTGTCTCTCCCACAAAGAATTTTTTCCCACTGTGCCTGAAATCTGAGCATATTGATTTTAATTAAATGGATGTGGTCAAATAATCATTTTTTCAAAGCCTGGGTGTATTTTTGAAAATATTGAAATAGAGCAGAAGAAAACAGTTCTAATGATTTAACCTTTACAAGGTAATAGCTTGTTGATTTCAAATTTAAATTTTACTCTCAGTCACCAAGAGTAATTATTTTTCTTCAAGGTTTTCCTCCCTCCTTCTTTTCTTTCTTCATTCTTTCCTCCCTTTCTTCCTCTCAGCCAGTCTTATCACTGCTGATTGATTTTTGAGTTTTGGTATTTCAGGTGCAAATTGTGTGCATTCTATTGCTATTTTTACGGGTGTGTTCGTAGGTATTATAATTTCCACCTGTAATCAGATATTCCAGGTTTAAAGGAAATACTTTCATTCTGAATGTCTTAAAAACCTGAAGGAAGGAAGGGCCTAAATCAAGGCCCAAGTATAGCGTATCATTGTTAAGGTAGTCAAAAACAAATAATTTCATAGGAACAAAAATATTTTTTCATGTGTTTGTATTTCTCTTTGGATTTTTTTTTATATGTCTTGCTATAATATCCATTTGTGTTGATCAGTATTAATAGTTTACACTATTCTGATGTTATTGTCTTATCTGAAGAGGTTGATTTATGCAACCTGTCTGTTACACAGCAAAAGATTATTTGTTCTGGGTATTCTCAAAGACGTAATTTTATTTTTGACTTGATCTCTCCTAAGATTTCTGATTGTATCTTACCTGATCCTAGAAGGAATGACAAGTTAAACATGAGAATTAGCTCTTTTAATAATCTTTTTCTTTTTGTAGTTAGTACAATGGAGACATAGAAAATTTAGAGGTATTATGCCTCTGGCAGAGTACTTTTGTTTATTTTTTAATTGAAGTATGGTTGACATACAATATTATATTAGTTTCAGGTGTATAACATAGTGATTCAATATTTAAATACGTTATGAAATGATCACCACAATAAATCTAGTAACCATTTGTCCTCATACAGACTTACTACAGTATTATTGACCATGTTTCTTATGCTGTACATCACATGCTGTGACTTATTATATGACTGAAAGTTTGTACCTCTTAATCCCCTTCACAGAGTACTTTTAACATGACATTTTTCTTTATTTTGAAGATTATAAACTTTCTGCCATGCTTTTTTGGAACACATCCCTGGTGGCCAGTCCCATTCTATAGTAGAGGAGAAGCCCCCATTTAGGAGCTGACCCAGAAAACAGTAATTCAGGACAGAGCCTCAGTTGAGCAGTGAGTTAAACCAGCCTGGAGAGAGAAATTCAGACCAAATAGTCAGTGACAGTGACAGTGACAGTGGTGGTGTGTGAGAAAGGGGGCTCCATTTGAAGAGTTAGATTTTTCCTTTTTGTTCATTTGAAAAATGGTCCTGGTAAGAACAATTTTGTAACAGGTAACATCCTTGAAACAGAAACTTGAACCATATTTCATCATTGAAATATGACTGATGTGCTATTTCTGGGGAACTTTGATGTGCTCCATTAAGCTTACTACATTGAATTAATGGACCTTTAAACCAGTATGTAATTACAGAGATCATTTTAGGTATCCAGTACTGTGCAAAGTGACAGAAATTAGAAGATAACACTGTAGATAATTTTATAGATTTTTCGAACACTTTGTTCAATTTTTTAAATGGTAAATATTTTCTTCTTTAAAATTATTAATATCATCATCTTATGTAACATGTCTCAACCTTCTTGATTATCTCAAAAGGTTAAATATCTGTTATACATAGAGCACTTTATAAGACATAATTTTGAATATGTGTAAATACAGGACATAACCTATGGGGCTATTTGGTTAATAATTTTATTCCTAAGTACAAACTAACAGTACAAGGCAGAACAATTTAGGCAGTAAAAAGTGGATAAATGGAGGTAGCCTACGTATTTAAATAAATAAATTAAAACTGTAATATTACCAAATGGCAATGACTTTTTTTTTCTTTTGTAAAAAAGCTTTCTTTTGAACTTCAAAAATAGCATCTATATCTGCTTTTTTTAAAATTAAGTAATTAATTAATTTACTTTTGGCTGTGTTGGGTCTTCGTTTCCGTGCGATGGCTTTCTCTAGTTACGGCAAGCAGGGGCCACTCTTCATCGCGGTGCGCGGGCCTCTCACTATCGCGGCCTCTCTTGTTGCGGAGCACAGGCTCCAGACGCGCAGGCTCAGTAGTTGTGGCTCACGGGCCTAGTTGCTCCGCGGCATGTGGGATCTTCCCAGACAAGGGCTCGAACTCGTGTCCCCTGCATTAGCAGGCAGATTCTCAACCACTGCGCCACCAGGGAAGCCCTATATCTGCTTTTATATCTTCATCCCCTACTCGTTCTTTAACATACTTGCTTATAGGTCTGTTTCCTTATTACTTTGCTTAGTTACTTTAAAAGATCACCAGTGTTCTTCTTAATGCTAAATCCAGAGCCTTTTTCTGCCTTTATCATCTTTCCTTTTGATACATTGGACACTGTCAGCACCCCCTTTCTTTGGTCCTTAACTGTCCTCACTTACTCTTCCCGCTCTCTGAACTGCACCTTCTCTGGATTCTTCACTCCCCCTTTTCCTCGGAGTTGAATCTTTGAGTTGACTTCAGTCTAGGCCCTTTCTTCCATTTCTTCTCTGCCACTCTGAGGGCTTCCATTAATATAAGCACATGCGTCTTCTAACAGTCTAGTCCTCTTACCTGAGCTCAGTTGCTCTCCAGCATAGTAGCTTGCAGAGGTTGTGAAGTGCTTTGACTCTCAGTAGCTGTTTAATCTTACAGACAATAGATATCACTGCCCGCCTTATATTTTATTTTAAATTTCACTTCCTTTCTTTGCCAGTATATTCATGTGTCAAAATTCAAATGCTACAAAAGGCTATACAGTAAAATATTTCCCACTCTTCTGCGATCCACTCAGCTCCTTTGCCCAGTGGCAACCAGTGTCTAATTTTTTATATGTTTTTCCAGAGATGTATAAATTCTGTATAAATCTTTACCCCCATTTTACAAAGAAGTTGAGACTCAAAGATTTCAGTAATTGGCTCAGATCACAGAGATGGTGAGCGGCAAAGCCAGAATTCTAATGAGAGTCTTCCAGTTAAAAATCTGCTACAGGGCTTCCCTGGTGGTGCAGTGGTTGAGAATCTGCCTGCCAACTCAGGGGACACGGGTTCGAGCCCTGGTCTGGGAAGATCCCACATGCCGCGGAGCAACTAGGCCCGTGAGCCACAATTACTGAGCCTGCGCGTCTGGAGCCTGTGCTCCGCAACAAGAGAGGCCGCGATAGTGAGAGGCCCGCCCACCGCGATGAAGAGTGGCCCCCACTTGCCGCAACTAGAGAAAGCCCTCGCACAGAAACGAAGACCCAACACAGCCATAAATAAATAAATAAATAAAAATTTAAAAACTCAACTTCATGCCCATTAAAAAAAAAAAAAAAATCTGCTACATCTCAGATTCCAAATGCCTGGTGGATATTTCTTCTTGGACTTCATATCTCTTCCTGTTTTCTGTTCTTACTCAAAAATTAGTTTATCCACATAAATTCTCAGTCTTTGTAAATGGAACCAACATTCTCTGGTCATCAGTTTTGAAATTTTGTAATAATAATTGAATCCTTCTTGTTCATTCCCTCGTATACAATCTCCTTCAAAATGTCTCTCATGTTTATCCTCAACTCTCCATTCCTGCCACCGAGTTCTAGTTCAGGTCATCACCAGTCACAACCTGCCTGGATTACTGCCATAAGCTACAGGATGGCTCCTTACCTCTCACCTTTCTTTGTTAACTTGTTGTGTTTACCATTGCCAGAATAATCTTCCCAACACTTTAGATGACGTTATTCCTCTCCAGTGGCTTCCTTTTTCCTTTCTCATCCTGTTTAAATTACTCTGCCTAATATTCAAGGCCCTCTATAATCTGGCCTAATCTTCCCTACTCAATATTTCTCTCTCTTAGCCTTCATCCCTTTTGGATATATCTCCTCTTACCGCAAATAAACACTTCATATTCTGGCCTTGTTGCCCCAGTTCTTGTTTGTATCACATAGACTGTCTTCCCTTCCATTACCAAAAACCTACTTTGTGTTTCAAGTCCATTTCCATGCCTTCCACAATAATGTTTGCTGCTGCTGCTGCTATTTTTGTTATTAACTAAGTTTTTCTTTCAATTGAAAAAGTATACATGCACGTGATAAAATTAAACAGTTCATAGGTGTGCAGTGAGCAAAATATAAGTGTCTTCTATCTCTTCCCTCAGGTCTCCTCTGTAGAGGTGATCACTGTTACTAGTTTCTTAGGTATCCTTCCTGAATTTTTTCATCCACACGCAAGCATGTGTATGTCCCATCTTTTTTCTGTACAAATGCAAATATACTCTATGCATGTTAAGAACTTTCTGTCACTTAGGAGTGCATCTTAGAGGGGGCTTCTCTGGTGGCGCACTGGTTAAGAACCCACCTGCCGTTGCAGGGGACACAGGTTCGAGCCCTGGTCCCGAAGGATCCCACATGCCGCAGAGCACCTAGGCCCGTGCGCCACAACTGCTGAGCCTGCGCTCTAGAGCCCGTGAGCCACAACTACTGAACCCGAGTGCCACAGCTGCTGAGGCTCGTGTGCCTAGAGCCCATGCTCCACAACAAGAGAAGCTGCCACAATGAGAAGCCCACGCACTGCAATGAAGAGTGGCCCCCGCTCACCGCAACTAGAGAAGAGCCTGCACACAGCAGTGAAGACCCAATGCAGCCAAAAATACAATAAATTAGAAAAAAAAAAAAAAAAAAGAATGCATCTTGGGGAACATCTCATATTAGCACATAAATCCACTGCATTCTTTTACCAGCTGTGTGGTATTCTCTCTTTATTCCCAGTCCCCCACTGATGGACGCTAGAGTTGTTTCCAGTATTTTTGCTGTTGCCATTTACATTGCTCCATTGACGAGTTTGTTAAAAAAAGTTGCCTTTGTGAACATAAGTTTCTAAAAGAGGAATTTGGGGGCTCAGTGATATATATATATATTAAAAAATATTTTTATATTTATTGCCAATTATCCGTCAATGAAATTTACACCCTTTTACCTTTCTATCAGCAGTGTGTGAGTGCCTATTTCCCCCACGCTGTTTTCAGTGTTATGTATTATTAAACTTTAATCTTGGCCAATCAGATTGGTGAAAGCAACTCATTTTAATTTAAATTTTTCAAATTATGAGTGAGGTTTAACATCTTATATTTTAAAAACGTTTATATAAATTCTGTGAACTACTGATTTTTCTTTTGGGCTGCTTGTCTATTTATTACTAAGAACTTTTTATATATTAAGATTATTGGGCCTTTGTTGATCTTACAAGATACAAATTTTTTTCCCCAATTTTGGCACTTACCTTTTTACTTTTTCTTTTCCCATGTTAAATCTTAGTACTTTCTACAGTTTTGTTTTTCATTTGCCATAAAAAGGAAGCAAGAATCAAGTTTTATTTTGTCCAGATGACTGGCCAGTTGCCCTTGAACTGTGTATTGAATAGTCTCTGATTTGAAATGCCATTATCATATGTTAAATTTTGTGTGTATTTGAACCTATTTCTGGGACCAGTTCTCTTTTGATTTCTGTCCACAAGTAGGAAAAACTTATTTTATTCCTATAGATTACATTTTAATATTTGGTAAGGCTTGTTTTGTTTGTCATTATACTTTGTCAGAATTTTCTGCATATTTTCTGATTTGTAAACAGGTTATCTAAGTTTTCCCCTCCCCCCAAGATTCTGTTGATATTTTTATTGGGGTCATATTAAATTTATTGTTTAACCCTTTCTGAAATTTTATTTTATTTTATTGAAGAATGTTTTCTTTCTTTTTTCTTTTAATTTCTTATTTTTTTGGCCACGCCGTGCGGCCTGCGGATCTTAGTTCCCCAACCAGGGATCAGTCCCATGCCCCCTGCAGTGGAAGCGCGGAATCTTAACCACTGGACCGCCAGGGAAGTCCCTGAAATTTTATTTTTAATTGTTTCCCTAGTCTTTCAATTTTGCTCATTTTCTGAAACTTTGTCTTTGTGAGAGAATGGGAGTTGGTTTAATTTAACAGGACAGTTATTTGACCATTTACATTACATGCAATAATGTTATAGAGTCCTAAGAGTAACTATACAGGATGAGCCAAGACTCACTGTACTAGGAGCACATAGTCAAGGTTAACTGCAGTGAAAGAAAAACTAGCATCTTGATTTTGGTAATACTTCAGATCACCTTAGTCAAGAGTAGAGTAAACGACCTGAAATGGAGGAGGATAGATAGATAGCTCACTCACTTATTAGCTAGATAGAATGCTACACTCTCTACTATTTAAAAAAAAAAAACCAAAACATATATATATATATATACACACACATATATACATATGAACTAATATCTGTCAGGTAAGCAAAATATATTGGAGGTTCTGCTTGTGAGGACTAAATAGTACATAATTCATAGTGATCTTAATAAAAAGTCATTCATTATGACTTTTTTTTAATTTTATTTTTTAAAACAGGTATAGATCTACAGAAAAATGGAGACTGTAGTACAGAGGACTCCCACATACCCACATCCAGTTTCCCCAATTATTGATATTTTACATGAGTATGGTATATTTGTTACACTCAGTGAACCAATATTGGTACATTATTGTTATTAACCAAAGCTCATACTCTGTTCTGATTTCTTTAGTTTTTACCCAGTGTCTTTTTTTTGTTCCAGATCCCATGTAGGATACAACATTATATTTAGCTAATGTGTCTCCTTATGTTGCTCTTGGCTGTGGCAGTTTGAAGTTTTTTATCACGGAGAAAAAGATATAATTTTTCTAAAAGCTAGAAAATTTAAAACGAGTAGACAATTTTAAGGTATACTGATGTTTTAACTTCTGTATTCCTTTCTCTTCTGCATTTCAGGCACTCTGTGAATGTGCCCTCCAGACTCCTTATGACAGCTTGAAACTTGGGATGTTGTCTGTTCTTTCCACGCTGTCAGGGACCATCGCCGTCAAACATTACTTCAGCATAGCTTCAGGTAAAGAGAAGAAAGGAGATAATATATGGATAACATGCTAATCCTTTATTCATGTTGATATTTCAAGTCGTTTCCTCTGTAAAGCTTCAAATCAGGAAAGGTTTCAATTTCATATAGTTATATGTTAGGAATTTCTTTGAAAATGATTTCTTAACTAATTCCTAAGATAATAAAATCTTGCATCTTTGATCTTAACTCAAGGCTATAGTTTTTCTCGATTTGCCCTTTTTTGCATTATATGTGGATGAAACAATATTTTTGAGGGTGCTTAAAATAGCTGGTTTGCTTTTGTATGTCTCTGACTTAAAATGCCCTTTGGATTTAAGTGTATTTCAAAGGCCAAGCGGTGGTGAATTTTAAAAGCAAATGTCATATGCTTCCTTTTAGGCGTATGTTATCCTTCTGGAAAATGATTAAAATAAAACTTTACCCCAGTTCAATAATGCTTTCCTAGTTGCCTGTTTAAGATGATTTAACTCCAAAATGCCTTTGTTAATGCCCTGTGAGGAGCTTGCTTACATAACAGACTTAAGGCTAAAGTTTTTTGTTGTTTTATACTCTTTGGAATGATGCACAAGAAACATGACATTAGGTGGATGAGGAAGACTTTTCTCTTACTAACTTTCTACCTTTTTCTGCTATTGGTTGAACCTTTTGAACCCTGTGAATTTATCTTAGTAAATTGTTTCTAAGTAAAAAAAATTGAAAATAATAATTTTATTCCTAAAACAATTGACATAGAAAAATGCTCACAAATATTATATTTTAAAGGTAGAAATTGGAAGTATCTACTTATCCTGATTATATATGAATTTTTAAATTGTATTGGTGTGCATGGGGGAAAAAGATTTTTTAAAGTATTCCCAAAAGTTAATAATAAGGTCATGCTGGTTTGTGGGTTTGGGGATGATTTTTGGTTTTTTCTTTGGGTTTTTCTGGGTTTTTTCCCCAAGGTTTCTTTAATATCTTGATGAGAAAAAAAAAAGGAAAAAAGTAAGTTCCAAAACATGTTTGTAAATTTATAGATGAGTCTGCATTGTCCATATCACATGGGCAAGAAAAAGAATGGAGGAAATTACAATTTCCATGGTTTTGTAAAGAGAACTCATAGGTTCATCTTTCAAATGTTTTGCCTATTTAAAAAGCACTGAGGTTTTACCTAAGCTAGTACTTTTATGTCAAGCTGGAAATCAGTAAGGCGACCGTATGTCCCACACTGCCTGAGATAGTCTTGGTTTATACCTGTTGTTATTTATAATAGTGTCCTTTTCAAACCTCAAAAAATATGATCGCCGTTGGTGTAAAAGATTGCAGTTGATAGGAATCATGGAAAAATAAGCAGGGGAAAGGAAGACAGGAATGAGAGACCCCGCTGAGAAGTTGAATGAGCTATAATCTCCTGATTCTTTCTGAAGCTCACTCACTTATAACTGAGAGCTTCTCTACTATAAATAAAAACATGCACAACATAAACCTTATGTTACAGAATTTCAGGTGTGACTTTTAAAAGTTACTGCAACTATAGGATAGAACTTAATATATAAAGCACAAGGCCAGTGCATAACTAACAGGTTTTATGACCTCCATGGCAAGATGCTTAAAATCTTTAGGCTTCAATTTCTTCTGTAAAAGTAGGTTGTTGAATCAGATGATCCCCAGGTCCTTTCTAGCTCTAAAATAATAAATTCCTATATAAACCTTTTGCAGTGTAACTATGTGCCAGCAATTGAAGTGGGAACAGCAAACTTAAAACTTTTGTTTCTCTCCTCTCTTGAATGTAAGGTTTTATTTGACAAGAAGCCTTGTAATGACTCCATTTTAATGAGAGACTATTTGAATGCCCAAGATACAATCTATAGTTGTTTTGGCTTTTGCTGTATTCTTTAGTCAGTTTTTATTAATATTTTTGTGGGAAAGTATATTGATTTTAGATTTTAATCATTACAAAACTATTAGCATATTCTTATTCTAGGTACCTTGACAGGAGAAAAAGAAATGGTGATGTATATTGATCATGGGGTAGAGGTAGAAAATTTTGTTGAAATTTATTGTTAGAGATTTTCTCTTGAAAATGATAAAAATGAACTGCTTAAAATGAACTGCTTTTGAACTATATAAATGAATTAAATCTGTACTACTTTTCTCTCCTTGTTTAGGAAATGTGGGTTCTTCCCCTAGATCCTCTGATTTAGTCAAATTAGCCCAAGAGTGCTGTTACCATAATAATAGGGGCATTGCAGCCCATGGAGTGAGAGTCCTAACTAATATTACTGTCTCTTGTCAAGAAAAAGGTAAGTTTGATCAAGACTGATACTATGTATAAACTTTTAGATTGGAGTTTGACCAGAATCCTGTGTGTATTTGGTTTTTTAATCCCTTATTATTTTTAGCCTGTGTGCTTTTATCTATTGGTTGCCTCCTCCTGAATGTTCTTAGGGCAGATTTTCTCAAGACTGCTTAATCCTTTGGGGGAAAAAAATAGAGTGGGGCTTCCCTAGTGGCACAGTGGTTGAGAATCCGCCTGCCAGTGCAGGGGACACGGGTTCGAGCCCTGGTCCGGGAAGATCCCACGTGACGCGGAGCAACTAAGCCGTGCGCCACAACTACTGAGCCTGCGCTCTAGAGCCCGCAAGCCACAACTACTGAGCCCACTTGTCTAGAGCCCGTGCTCCACAACAAGAGAAGCCACCTCAGTGAGAAGCCTGCGCACCG
Organism: Eschrichtius robustus; assembly: GCF_028021215.1. NCBI lineage: Eukaryota > Metazoa > Chordata > Mammalia > Artiodactyla > Eschrichtiidae > Eschrichtius > Eschrichtius robustus. The sequence continues at coordinate 149,115,141 of NC_090826.1, forward strand.
CAATGAAGAGTAGCCCCCACTCACCGCAATTAGAGAGCCCATGCACAACAACGAAGGCCCAACACAGCCAAAAATAAATAAATTTATTTTTAAAAAAAATGAGGACTTTAGGATTGGGATTGCAGAATTGAAAGGTTTTATGGAGCATTGCCCATTTCCTCCCTTGCTTACCTTTGCTTATAACTATCCAGTGGTATCAGTTTGTTCACCTGTAAAAAAAAAAAACCTAGAAAATTTAGGGAAAAGAAAAACATATGAAGTTATCGAGTGGCTTAAATAACAAACAGTTTCACCTAGGGGCAAATGAATTAACAGAGCAATGCAAATTAAATTTTCATGGAGTTTATCTCTAGGTATCTATAGCATTAAATGATTTGCACAATCAAGAAGGACACGCATAGAAAATGATGCATATATTTTATTGTATTCCTAACGTCTTTTGACCTAAACACTTAAAGAAGTTCATGCTGGTGTTCAAAAACAGGAAGTGCATTTTGGATGTTTCATCTGTTTCAGTGCTTATTTTGATCTTTGTTAAGGATCAGCAGTCCCTCTTATCCCCACTAGGCTTCAGCACTGCTTGTTACTAGTGCCTTTGTTTTCCTAGCAACCTGACCTTCACTAGACATTGTTTGCCAAGCCCCTACACTAACTCAGGAAACATTTCTTTAAGTTGTATGTTGATTCTGATTTGAATAACTAATCTTGTTTTATTTTTCCATAGTAATAAGTATTTTCTACCATTTAACACAGCAAATTGCTGTATGTCCTCAAAGCTGACATATTCGTTTATTTACTTATTCATTCATTCATTTATTTTTGGCTGCGTTGGGTCTTCATTGCTGTGCGCAAGCTTTCTGTAGTTGCGGCGAGCAGGGGCTACTCGTCGTTGTGGTGCTCGGGCTTCTCATTGCAGTGGCTTCTCTTGTTGTGGAGCAAGGGCTCTAGGCGTGCAGTCTTCAGTAGTAGTGGCATGCAAGCTCAGTAGTTGTGGCTCATGGGCTCTGAGCACAGGCTCAGTAGTTGTGGCGCACAGGCTTAGTTGCTCTGTGGCATGTGGGATCTTCTCAGACCAGGGCTCAAACCTGTGTCCCTGCATTGGCAGGCAGATTCTTAACCACTGCATCACCAGGGACGTCCCAAAGCTGACATACATTAACCTAAATGTGGTTAAGTAATTTATTCAGAACTTTCTAGAAACTTTAGAGAAATTTTAGCCCAAAGGTAGTGAAAAGATGGTATAGTACTGCTATTACATGAGACATCTAAAGGGTTCATTTCTTTATGATCTGGCTTAAAACATTTATAAGATTAAGTGGGGTCTTGATTATTTCCTAAAAGTAGTTCCACTTTTCGTGAGAAAGTTGCATCTTAGGTGAAAATGGACCTGCATAATTTATGTCTTGTTTGGAAGATTGACACATGCTACATGGTTTGCTAGTTTTTTCCTTAGCTAAGCTGGTGACACTGTTTCAGTTAGGCTTTATTTATACCTTTGTGGCTTTAGATCTTGGTTTAATGTATGTGTGTGTATTTTTAGTTTCAGGTGTACAACATAATGATTCAATATTTGTATGTATTGTGAAATGATCACCACAATAAATCTAGTTAACATTCGTCACCATACATCGTCATTGTAAAGTTTTTTTTTCTTGTGATGAGAACTTTTAGGATCTACTCTCCTGACAACTTTCAAATATGCAGTACAGTATTACTGACTATAGTCACCATGCTTTACATTACATTCCCATAACTTACTCATTTTATAACTGGAAGTTTGCACCTTTCCAACCCCTTCATCCATTTTGCCCCCCCCCTCAGCTTCCTCCCCCCCACTTCTGGCAACCACCAGTCTGTTCTCTGTATCTATGAGCTTGGTGTTTGTTTGTATGTTCTAGATTCCACATTTAAGTGAGATCATACAGTATTTGTTTTTCTGTGTCTAACTTATTTCACTTAGCATAATGCCCTCAAGGTCCATCCATTGTCACAAATGACAGGATTTCCTTCTTTTATAAAAAATAGCTAAATAATATTCCATCGTGTGTGTGTGTGTGTGTGTATGTGTGTATGTGTATATATATACATATATATATATATACACATACACACATACATACCACATTTTCTTTATTCATACATCAGTGGACATTTAGGTGGTTTCTGTATCTTGGCTAGTGTAAATAATGCTGCAATAAACATGGGAGTACACATATCTTTTTGAGTTAATGTTTTTGTCTTCAGATGCATACTCAAAAGTGGAATTGCTGGATCATATAATAGTTCTGTTTTTAATTTTTTGAGGAACCCTCATACTGTTTTCCGTTGCGGCTGCACCAATTTATATTCCCACCAACAGTGCACAAGGGTTTCCTTTTGTTTACATCCTTGCCAACACTTTTTATTTCCTATCTTTTTTATAATAACCATTCTAAAAGGTGTGAGGTGATCCTTCATTGTGATTTTGATTTGCATTTCCCTAATAATTAGTGATGTTGAGCATCTTTTCCTGTACCTGTTGCCTATCTGTATGTCGTCTTTGGAAAGAAGTCTATTCAGATTCTCTGCCCATTTTTTAATCAGATTGAGTTTTTGTGCTGTTGAGTTGTATGAATTCTTAATATATTTTAAATATTAACAACCCCTTATCAGATATATGATTTGCAAATATTTTCTCCCATTCAGCAGCTTGCCTTTTCATTTTGTTAATGGTTTTCTTCGCTGTGCAGAAGCTTTTCGGCTTGATATAATGTATATATTTTTATAATCTTCAATAAAGTAGTGGAAATATACAAGTCTAAAGATAGCCTTTGCATTTTAGAAGTAATGCCACATGTACTTTTTCAGGAAGGTTAGCTTTATGCATTGAAGTATTTCCTATATTTTAGACTCCTTAATGTTTTCTTCTTCTAAGTGTGTGTGTGTGTGTGTGTGTGTGTGTACATTTAATCTTCTCTACTTGATCGCTAAAAAAAATTAGTGTTTTTCCTGTAGACCTTTTGGCACTGGAACAAGATGCTGTCTTTGGCCTGGAATCCCTTCTGGTACTTTGTAGTGAAGATGATAGCCCAGGTGCTCAAGCCACTTTAAAGGTGAAAACATCAGTTATTTTAATATAATGCCTGTCTTCATTGCCTAAAGTGTGGATCGGCAATCTCTTTGTAAAGGTTCAGATAGTAAATATTTTAAGTTTTGCAGGCAATGCACTCTTTGTCACAACTGCTCAGTTCTACTACTGTAGAAAAAAAGTAGCCATGGACAATGTGTTTTTTTTAAAAAAAAAAAAAAAAAAAAAGGAAGGGTGATGGTGTGGCTGTGTTCCAGTAAAATTTTATTTACAAAAACAGGCAGGATTTGGCCCAAGTGCAAGAGTTTGTCAACTCCTGGCTTAAACAAATATTTGCCCTTGATCTTCACTTTCAAAACTAGCATTTTGACTGTTGTTATTCCAAAATATAGGCGAGGTAAAAATTTGAGCTTTGGCCTATTTTGCCCTCAGTTGAAAGTGTTTATTAAGTTGTAATAGATACATATGATGGTCCTAGATAATGTAAAGTTAAATAGACAGAGCTCCTGCACTTTTGGAAGTTTATAATCTAAGGTAACACTGATAAGATCACAAAGAACTGATGAAATTACTGCAGTCAAACTCATAAATGTGAAAGTGTGTATTAATTTCTAGAGTATAGAAGCCCTAGTTTTAAGGGCTTTTCACTTTCACTTAATTATAGAATCATTTTAGAGATAGTTAAAAATTTTTTTAATGAGACTGGTATTGGATTGAAACATAAAATATAATTTTTGATGGTACAAAATAATTAAGAAAAGTCGAATTAATAGAAGTAAAAGGCTATTAAGTAGACATTGGAGAATGTAAGAACTATAGCTTGTCTAAGGTATGGCTTGAGGGAAGTCATGACTTATTTTAGCATGTTAAGAAAAGGTATGTTGTGGTCATGATGATGTACAGTAAAGATACTAGTACCATTAAATAAAAGCTGATAATCAAGGGGTGGTGAAGGAAGTAGGCAACATGTGATTGGCAAGTCCACAGAATCCCTTTGGAACCGCAATACATTTACTTAAAAAGTTTAAAAAGAAAGAAAGCAAACCAAAACCTTTGCCACCAATCGTAGGTGTCAATAAAACACTGGACTCAGCACAGTGGGACGTACATGGGTGGTCAAGAAAAGTCCCTTTGTTAGAGGAGCTCTCCATAAGAGGATACTGATATTTATATAAGCGGTTGTAGGAGCTCCAGTGGCGCAGTCGGTTAGCGCGCGGTACTTATATATAAGCGGTTGTAATACCAGTCAGAATGTTGCAAGTTCTCTGGTAGTATAAACAAAAGTGCAATTCTAATTGAGAGGACAGAGTGGGGGGTGATTAATTTCAACTAAGGATATTAGGGAAGACTTGAACAAGTAGATGTCATATGAATTAAGCCTTGAAAGATGGGGTAGAATTTCAGTATTGAGGAAGGATCATTTGAACCTGAGGGACCACTGTTATGAAAGACAGGAAAGCAGAAATGTACCTGTTGTGTTGGAAGAATGATAAGTAGCCCACTGTGGCTGGTTGATGTAAAGGGAGATTAGAAAGTAGTTTGTAGCTCGATCATGGGGGATATCAAATGTCAGGCTGAGGAACTTTTGCTTGATTCTGTAGGTAATGAGATCTTAAAATTTTGAAGTAGTGACCATGCTCTAACTTTTGTTATAGCTATTAATGTTATTTAAATATGTCTATTATGTACCAAACTTTGTTGAAGGCTTGTATATACATCTTTCACTGTTTACAATAACCTTAGCTAGTGAAATCTGTATTCCTCTTGTAGTCATGAGGAAATTAAGTCTCAGAGAGATAAAATAACTTGTTCACAGACACTTAGTCAGTCAAGGGCAAGCTGACCTTAAACTCTGGGTCTGTTAGACCCTAAAGACATGATTATTCTTCCTAACACACTGAAAGCTACATGGTTGTAGCGTGAAGGATGGATTAATGGGCCCATCTTTTCAAGAGATTGGAATTAGGGAGACATTTATGTTGTAGTAGAGAGAATGAAAGGGAGCTAAATAGATGGATATTAGAGACTTGACAAAAGTAGAAATGACTAGGTTTAGCAACCTGTTGGCTATGTTAGTTAGAGGACTTCTGGGTTTCTAGTTTTGATGGCTGGGATATTAGGGCTGTGATTAACTGGCCTGAATAGAAGCTCTGAGACCAACTGATATTTAGATTTCTGTTGAGAAATAAGAGAAAATTAGAAGCCTCCTCCCCACTTCAGTGTGCTGAAGTCACCTAGGGCACCTTTTTTAAACTGCAAACTTTCAGTAACCCAAACACCAGAAAAAAAAAAAAAAAAAGGTTAATTCATTAAGTTTGGGATGGATAGGGCCCAAGAATCTATATTTTAATTAGCATCCTAGGAGATGCCGTTATGGGTAAGTTTACAAACCACACTTTAGAAGCAGTTCTTGAAAGGTAATGAAAGTGCAGTAATATGACAGTCAGTTTGGCATTTATTTGGCCTTTTCAGCATTATTCCTTATGATGTTCATCTCAAGTCTTAGACTGAATAGTCTTAGATTAAAATGAGTCTTTAATGTACCATCCTGTCTTATTATTTTAGTTTTAAACATGGCACACTTGAAGATCTTAATATGGGATTCAATGTCATGTGTTTCTTATGAAGAAAAATGTCATGCCTACAAAAAACCCTTTTCCTTGATTTTTCCTAGTAACTTGTAGAGAGTTACTTTCTTTAAAGCTTCACTTCATACCTTCAGAATGTAACTGGTCCATTTTCTATTCAATATGCAGATCGCTCTGAATTGTATGGTGAAGTTGGCCAAGGGTAGGCCCCATCTCAGCCAGTCTGTAGTTGAGACCTTGTTGACTCAGTTGCACAGTGCTCAGGATGCTTCCCGGATCCTGATGTGCCACTGCCTGGCCGCCATTGCCATGCAGCTGCCTGTGTTGGGCGATGGAATGCTCGGTGACCTCATGGAGCTCTACAAGGTGATCGGACGATCAGCCACAGACAAGCAACAAGAACTTCTGGTAAGGAGCCACTTTTTGAACCTGCTGTGGACGAATAGGATCTGGTCCAGTGGGAATTACTTTCAGAATTCCACAGGTTAAAGTAATCAGCTAAGACCAAGAGCATGCTGAAGTGAAAATAGGGTTGGGACCTGGAGCTTTTTACCATTTCCGCTTTTGGTATAGAAAGCCCCATTTAGTTCACATGTAAAACTGCTTTCTTCCTAAGCCCTGTCAAATCAGCTTAGTGTAGCCAAAGCCTTCAATCTGATATTTTTGTTTTATTACAAAGGACAAAATGAAAATGAAGGTTTTTTTCTTTTTTATACAAAGCAGATAAATAATGAACCAAACCGTGTATTGTACTTCCAAAAATGTAAGTTAAAGACCTAGTGATATCAATGACCATAAATTAACCCAATTCCTCTTTGCCAATCCAGGACCTCTTTAGCTGTTTAGGATCCAGTTTAGGTTTCAGTACAGTCCTGGGGTTGGGAAAGGTACATGCTTAGAAAAAACCAGAAGGTGTGCAAGCTGTATAATAATGTTTAGTTGAAAGTTCTCCAGGGCTGAGAGTAGACTACGTTCTAAATATGCATAAATTATATGTAAGCTTTAAAGTAGCCACTCCATATTGTTTGTGGTCATCTGACTTTATGGCTTGGGAAAAAACTTAGTGAAATTACTTACTCAAGCCCATTTTATGTTTAATCCTGCAGGGGGCATTGTGTAAAAGATTGCCCCCATTTCATCATTTGCTATCAGGAAAGGTCACCCAGATGACTAAGTGGCAGTCAGTGGTCGTGGGAATCAGGCAGTTATCACAGTATGTATGGATCCTTGTATGTATCAGCTTTGGAATACTGAGAAGCAGTTATCCAAGTTTATTTTTCATTGAAGCAGCATTTTCAGTTAATGTTTTTTATTGCTTTTTTCTTAGTACTACTTTAAAGCAACTTTAAATTATGAAACATAATATTCAAAAACACATAAGGAATAATATGATGAAAGCTTTTATTATTTATTTATTTATTTATTTTTTACCTGTGTTGGGTCTTCGTTTCTGTGCGAGGGCTTTCTCTAGTTGTGGCAAGCGGGGGCCACTCTTCATCGCGGTGCGCGGGCCTCTCACTATCGCGGCGTCTCTTGCTGCGGAGCACAGGCTCCAGTCGCGCCGGCTCAGTAGTTGTGGCTCACGGGCCTAGCTGCTCCACGGCATGTGGGATCTTCCCAGACCAGGGCTCGAACCCGTGTCCCCTGCGTTGGCAGGCAGATTCTCAACCACTGCGCCATCAGGGAAGCCCATGATGAAAGCTTTTGCATCCATCACCTAGGTTAAGAAAAAAGTGTTACTAGTACACTTGACTTGTACCCTGCTGTGTACCTCTCTGTTAGTGTCGTCTTCCTTCCTATCAGGGTAGGTAACCAGTCTCCCGAATTTGGTGTTTGTCATTCACATGCATGTTGTTATATATTTACTACCTTAGTATATATCCTAAGTGATATGCAATATTTTTGGCATATTTTTAACTTTGTGTTCTCATACTGCATATAATCTTTTGCATTTTGCCTATTTTTGCCTGTTTTGTGTGAATCGTCTATACTGATAAGTGTATTTCTAGTTTATCCACTTCACTGCTCTATAGTATTTCATTGTGTGATTTTATCATAGTTTATCTGTATTTATGGGCATTGTTTCTAATTATTTGCTGTTACACACAATGCTCTGAGCAAAGGAATAAAGTGGAAATTTTATAAATGTCAAAGGAAGACAAATTTTGTTCTTTTTTGATAGGCTCTAATTAGTTTTTCACCCTTTTGGGTAAAGTTATCTTTGACATTGCATAGACTTAATGATTTTCTTGACTTTCTTACTTCTTGCTCGATGTTAGGTGAGCTTGGCCACTGTGATTTTTGTAGCCAGTCAGAAAGCACTGTCTGCTGAAGTAAAGGCAGTAATTAAGCAGCAGCTTGAAAGCGTCTCCAATGGATGGACTGTATACCGAATTGCCAGACAGGCATCCCGAATGGTATGTATTATCCTTCTATGTGAACTGGGTTGGTGAAAATGGCAGATTACAAACCTTAGGTTGTGTGATTGTTACTCCTAGTCCAAACTAAAGATGAAGGTAGAAGTACTTTTTAGTCATGGGATTAAAAGATGATGAAGGAAAGGACCTAATTTTTAGCATATACACAGAGAATGGTATATGTGTTGTTATGGGGAAGTTCCATGGGAATCCCAAAAATATGAGCTCTTTCTGGCTGTAGGTGGTTAGCAGCGCTTTCATTTTGTCCTGTGCTCCCGTAAGCACAGCTCCCTCCCACCCACGTTTATATTCTCCCCTTTCAGTACACCGTATCGTTCTTCCCTTTCCCTCTCCAACTTTATCATTCTTATGTGGAAACGGGAAAGTTTTAGTATTCTGTTCCCTCTCAACCATATGGAAAGCCTAACGATTTTTATTAATTTTGTTTGAGAGGAAATATAGAGCTTGGATAGTATAGAAATTCTTTGGGGATAAGTCCAGAGAACAAAATTTGAGAAGCATTATTCTAGGTGATTGAAGCACATGTTCACATTTTACAGTGTTTCTCAAATGGGAGAAGAAGCACTCCTGACAGGATATTTCTTTATTATACCCAACTGTGCCAAGCATCCAAGCACTGCAGGACAGTGAGCCTCCCTCGCCCCCAGGCATTAAAGTGCATTCACATCCTCCCACAACTACCCTTCCCTCAGTCATTTCCACAGGGCGCAGTGCTCCTCTTGGTAATCGCTGGATGGAACTTAACTGGAGTTCTCCCCACCCCACTAAAGAGCCCGTACAAAATGACATACAATAAGTATTTATACTTTCTATATTTTGAACTAAAATTCTAGAGATGGGTTATAGTTACTTCCATTCATTTTCTCTTTGGAACTGTTTTGGTAGAGAACTTCAGTCATTATGTTACATAAAAGCAGCTCAGCATGTTTTCTCTGAAGAAATACTTAGACTGAGTCTCACAGAGTTATAATGTGAGGAGTGACTGTTAAAACTTATCCAAGGTTTGGGTTTCTCTTTTAGCTGCTACATCAACTAATTCAAGTGTAAGAACCTCATTATCCTCCCCCGCTTTTTTTTCTTAGGGTAATCACGACATGGCCAGAGAGCTTTATCAGAGTTTGCTGACTCAGGTTGCCTCAGAACATTTCTACTTCTGGCTGAATAGTTTGAAGGAGTTCTCACATGCAGAGCAGTGTCTCACTGGGTTGCAAGAGGAGAATTATAGTTCAGCACTTTCTTGCATTGCTGAGTCTTTAAAATTCTACCACAAAGGGATTGCTTCCTTAACAGTAAGTCCTCTTAATTGTCCTTTGGTGATGATGACTTGTGTGATGATGGTCTCCCTTTTCTTTTGGGGGTTATCCTCTTTTAACCTTGAAAAATCTGCGGATATATATGTATTTGGCAGCATTAAAGTAATAAATAGGACATGGAAGTAGATCATTAACCCCTCCCCCACTTTTTAACATTCATAGATTGGTGAACATTTATCATTTTGTTTTTATCAAGTATCAGGTACACATGTGAAGAGGATTGCTGAATCCATGCAGGAAGGATAAAGTGGAGATAGGATCCTCCCTTTCTAGACTCCTGTTAGTAAGACCCCAGCCTGGGTCACTGCTACCGTCAAGCATAAACCCTCCACCCCATCTCATACCTGGCAACTACTCACTAAGAAACTAGAGTTTCTTGCTTTGTAAATAAGAAATTATGAGGGATGCTAGTGTCTCACCTTTTATCCCACTGTGACATCCTCCTATTCCAAATTAACAGTGAGCCAGCTACTATTTCCTTTTTTTTTTTTTTTTTTTTTTTTGCCAAGAAAGAAAGGGTGTGGCAGAGAGAGCAGATCCTTAACATTTCCTTGAAACTAGTTATATTCCTAAGTAAGAACCTGTTCCCTAAAATGTGCATTTTCTGTATTAATGCAAGGACTTTTTCCCCTTAAGAGTAAAGAGTTTATGTAATCAGCATTAAACATGTTTAAAGTATTGTCACATGACTTTAAAAATTGTATATATTTAGATGGGGCCATAAAACTTTTGCTACCTGTTTTATATTTATCACATAATCTAAAATATTTTTAATGGTGGGCCATGCAAAGAGAAATGTTTCAAAGTAGAACAAAGAATAAACAGATGTCACAAAAGAGACAGACTATTCAGATTACTGTGGGTACATATCTTTTGAAGAATGATTTATTGATTAACTGCTGTTTTAAAACAGGAATATAGGAATGGCTGCCCTCCATTTTAAGGGGTAGCATTGACTGCTGTGATTCTCTCCTCTTGATTATCCTAGGAAAAGATTGTTGTTGCCTATATTAGGCTAATAAATACCTCAGAAAATGAAAAAGTACAGTTATTGCCTCCAATCAGTAGGGTAATTTCATTTTCTAGTTGATGTGGAACAGAAAATTGTTAATCATGCAGTACAGTAGATGGTAAGAAATGTGAAACAGGCTCACAAAACAGTGAGGCAGATAGAATTAATATTATGAAAAATCCCATTGAATATTTAATAGTCTTTTAATGATTTGTGTGGTATGTGTGTTTAATGAGGCTTGGCAGTAATTAAGGACTGAATTCTGATGTAGGAAGAAAGTACCCAGTTGACAGAAGGCCCTTGTCTTTGTCTCCCTTCTGCCATTAACACAGGCAAGGGCAGGTTATTGAGCCTCAAATCATCTTTTGAAATGGAGTTCCTTTATTCAACAGACTGTAAGCACTTGCTATGTGCCAGACACTGCTTTGAGGATAAAAAGAAATCAGGAAATGATTCTCCACTTGAGAATAGTCTGAAGGGGAAGGCAGTATGATCCGTACAATCATTTGGAACTTCTCACATTTCTGATTGTACTATACTCTCAGGGTTTTGTTTTGTTTTAAGGTTTTTAGAAAATCTGTTCATTTGACAAGTATGGATTTGACGGTAGCTTTCTGTCTTTTGAACGAAGATGATTTGAGCATGAATTGCCCTTTTACTCTCTGGCACATGAATGTTCTAATTTGAGGTTGTCAGCTATGAGGATTATACTTTTTGCCTTCTTCAACCAAACTAAAGAGAAGTTAAAAATTCTGTGCTTGTGGGGCGCTATGGCAATGTTGGGTGCCTAATTTCCCAATGGAGTGTTTAATGAGAGTTATCTTGCTTCTTAGAAATAAAAATTGTAAAAAGTGTTTGTATTAGTTTTCCATGCTGTGTAACAAATTACCACAAATTTAGTGGCTTAAAACAACACCCATTTATTATTTTACGGTTTCTGTGAGTCAGAAGTCCAGGCATGACTTAACTGGGTCCTCTGCTCATGTTGTCACAAAGTTACAATCAAGGTGTCAGCCAGGGCCAGTCTTGTCTGAGGCCTGGGCTCAGGGTCCTCTTCTAAATTCGTATAGTTTTTGGCAGGATTTATTTCCTCACAGCTGTAAGACTTGTGGAAGCTTCAGGGCGCGCAGGAGAATCTCTTACCTTCAAGACCCTCTTTTAACGGACTCACCTGATGAGGAGAGATCTACCCAGAATAACCTCCCTTTTGTTGAATATAAAGTCAGCTCATTAGGGACCTAAATTACATCCTCAAAATCTATTACCTTTGTCATATTCCATTAGATAGAAACAAGTTACAGGTTCTACCCACACTTTAAGGGAGATTATATAAGGTGTGGAGACTGGGGCGGGGGTGGGAGTGGAGGCATGAGTTAGAGGAACGATTTTAGCAATCTGCCTGCAATGGTGGGTTTTAAATTTATTTTTTATTTTATTAAATATTGAATAGGTATGATATCTACATATATATTATGTGGAGTATATAAAAATATCAAATATCCAAGTATACCTAGCACTCAGTTTAGGAAATGGGACATTACCATTTCCTTTAAAATTCATGTGTGCCCCTCCATGTTTGTATACCATTTCCTACCTCACAAAGGTAACCACCATCCTGAATCTGTTTTTTTTATAAGTTTGTTTGTTTGTTTATTTATTTATTTTTGGCTGTGTTGGTCTCCATTGCAGCATGCAGCCTTCTCATTGCCGTGGCTTCTCTTGTTGTGGAGCACGGGCTCTAGGCGCACGGGCTCAGTAGTTGTGGCACGCGGGCTCAGTAGTTGTGGCGCACGGGCTTAGTTGCTCTGCAGCGTGGGGAATCTTCCCGGACCAGGGCTTGAACCCGTGTCCCCTGCATTGGCAGGCGGACTCTTAACCACTAACCACTGCGCCACCAGGGAAGTCCCCATCCTGAACCTTGTATGTACCATTCCCTTGCCTTTCTTTACAATTTTAACATGCTTTTCTTTAACTCTTAAGGTATTGTTTTATGTTGCTTGTTTTTGAATTTTATATAAAAAGGAATCATGTATTTTTCTTTGACTTGCTTTGGTTATCTAAATTATATTCCTAAGATTCATCCATCTTGTTGCATAAAGCTTTAGGTCAGTTTCACTGCTGTATACCCATGTATTATATGATTATACATCAATTTATTTTCCCATTCTAATGTTGATGGAAATTTTGATTTTTCCAGTTTTTTGTTATTAAAACATTACTGCTGTGAACATTCTTGGACATATTTTGATGCACCTATGTAAAGGTTTCTCTAGGATACTGATTCTCAACTGGGGATGATTTTAGCTCCATTTGGCAATGTCTGGAGACATTTATGGTTATCACAACTCGCCAAGGTGTTACTGGCATTTAGTGGGTAAAGGCCAAAGATACTGCTGAACACCCAGCGATGCACAGGACGTCTCCCCTCAACAAAGAATTATTTGGTCCAAAGTGTCACTAGTATACTGAGATTGAAAACCCTTTCTCTAGGGCGGTACTCAGTCAGAACTATGTATCTGCCCCCTGCTCCAATTTAGAAATGTGTGAGGGGTTTGTCCCAGTGATAGAGGGGTTGGAGGGACTGCTGTTGGCCTAATGGTCAGTGGCTGGAGATGCTTAATCTCCAGAAATGCTGAGGATACTCCTGCCCCTATTAAGAGATACTGATCTAAAATACTACCTTGGAGTGGAATTGCATAAGGTATATACATCTTCAGTTGACTAGCTAATACCAGGAGTTTTTCCATAGTGGTTTTACAAATTTACAATCCTTCCAGTAGTGTATAAGAGTTCCTGTTACTCTACATTTTCCCCCTCACTTGGTATGTTCTGGAAGTTATGATTGGCGTTTCCCAAATTACTAATGCAATTAAACTTTATATATATATATATATCTGTATAAACTATATATATATCTGTATATTTGAGGTATGATTGATATATAACATTGTATTAGTTTCAGATGTGCAACACGACTCGATATTTGTATATATTGTGAAATCACTGCAGTAAGTATGGTGACAGTTAACATCCGTCACATACGTAGTTACAAAATTTTTTTTCTTGTGAAGAGGACTTTTAAGATCTACTCTTTTAGCAGCTTTCAAATATTCAATATAGTATTTTTTTAATTTATTTTTCTTCTAGTTTTATTGAGATATAATTGACATACAGCACTGTATAAATTTAAGGTGTACAACATAATGATTGACATACATACGTCATGAAATGATTACCATAATGGGGTTAGTGAACTTCCATCATCTCATATAAATACAACATTAAAGAAATAGAAAAAACAATTTTTTTTCTTGTGGTGAGAACTCAGGATTTTACTGTCTTAACAACTTTCATATATATCATACAGCAGTGTTAGTTATCTTTATTGTGTTGTATTTATATCCTTATATCGTTATATCCTTAGGACTTACTTATAACTGGAATTCTGTACCTTTTGACTACCTTCATTCAGTTCTCCCTCCCAAGCCCCACCCAGCCTTCCACCTCTGGTAGCCACAAATTTGATCTATTCTTCTATGAATTTGTTTGTTCATTTGTTTATTTACATTTAATGACCTATGAAATTCAGTTCCTAATGCGCAGCATACTGATTCAGTATTTGTGTATATTTCAAAACGATACTATGATAAGTCTAGTTGTCATCTGTCACCATACAAAGATGTTACATAATTATTGGCTATATTCCCCATATGGTACATTACATACCTGTGGCTCATTTATTTTGTAACTGATAGTTTGTACCTCTTAATCTCCCTTAGCAGTTTCCTCTCCCCACCTTCTTCCCCTCTGGCAACCACCTCTTCTATCTGTGACTCTTTCTGTTTAGTTACGTTTGTTCATTTGTTTTGTTTTTTAGATTCCACATATAAGTTAAATCATACAGTATTTGTCTTCGTCTGTCTGACTTATTTCACTTAGCCTAATATCCTCTAGGTCCATCAGTGTTGTCACAAATGGCAAGATTTCATTCTTTTTTATGGCTAATATTCCATTGTGTATATATATATATATATATATATATATATATATATGCCACCTCTCCCTTATCCATTTGTCTATTGATGGGGACTTAGGTGGCTTCTGTATCTTGGCTATTGTAAATAATACTGCAGTGAACATAGGGATGCATATGTCTTTTTTAATTAGTGTTTTTATTTTCTTTGGATAAAAACCCAGAAGTGGAATTGTTGGATCATGTGGTAGTTCTGTTTTTAATTTTTTGAGGAACTTTCACACTGTTTTCCATAGTGGCTGCACCAATTTATATTCCCACCAGAAGTGCACAAGTTTCCCTTTTCTCCACATCCTCTCCAACACTTGTTACTTGTGGTCTTTTTGATGGTAGCCATTCTGACAGGTGTGAGGTGGTATCTCATTGTGGTTTTGATTTGCATTTCCCTGGATGAGCATCTTTTCGTGTGCCTTTTGACCATCTGTATGTCTTCCTTGGAAAAATGTCTATTTAGGTCCTTTGCCCATTTTTAATTGGGTTTTTTGCTTTTTTTTAATGTTAAGTTGTTTGAGTTCTCTGTATATTTTGTATATTAACCCCTTGTTAGGTATATTGTTTCCAAATATCCCATTCGGTAGGCAGCCTTTTTGTTTTGTGGATAGTTTCCTTTGCTGTGCAAAAGCTTTTTTAGTTTGATATAGTCCCATTTGTTTATTTTTGCTTTTGTTTCCCTTGCCTGAGGAGGCATAACCAAAAAAATATTGCTAGGTAAGACAGAGAATACTTAGCTCAATAAGACAGTATTCTGTCAAAGAGTGTACTTGCTATGTTTTCTTCTAGAAATTTTATGGTTTCAGGTCTTACATGTAAGTCTTTAACCCATTTCGAGTTTATTTTTGTATGTAATGTGAAAAAGGAGTCCAATTTGATTCTTTTGCATGTAGCAGTCCAGTTTTCCTAACACTATTTATTGAAGATGCTGTCTTTTCCTCATTGTATATTATTGCCCCCTTTGTTGTAGATTAATTGACCATATACGTGTGGGTTTATTTCAAGGCTCTCTATTCTGTTCCATTCATCTATGTGTCTGTTTTTGTGCCAAAACAGTACTGTTTTGATTACTGTAGTTTTGTAGTAGAGTTTTAAATCAGGGAGTGTGATACCTCCACCTTTGTTCTTCTTTCTCAAGATTGTTTTGGCTATTTGGGGTCCTGTAAGGTTTCCATATGAATTTTGGAATTATGTGTTCTAGTTCTGTGAAAGCTGCCATCTGATATTTTGATAGGGATTGCATTGAATTTGTAGATTGCCTTGGGTAGTATAGGCACTTTAACAATATTAATTCTTCCAAGCTATGAGCATAGCATATCTTTGCAGTTTTTGGTGTCGTCTTCAGTTTCCTTTATTAATGTCTTACAGTTTTCTGAGTACAGGTCTTTTCCCTCCTTAGATTTATTCCCAGGTATTTTAAATTCTTTTTGATGTGATTATAAATGGTATTGTTTTCTTAATTTCTTTTTCTCATGGTTTGTTTTTTAGTGTATAGAAACAGAACAGATTTCTGTGTATTAATCTTGTATCCTGCAACTTTATTGAATTCATTGATGAGTTCCTGTAGGTTTTTGGTAGTGTCTTTAGGATTTTCTATATATAATATCATATCATCTGCAAACAGGGACATTTTTACTTTTTCCTCTCCCATTTGGATTCCTTTTATTTCTTTTTCTTGCCGGATTGCTGTGGCTAGGACTTCTGATACTATATTGGATGAAAGTGGTGAGAGTGGGCATCCTTGTCTTGTTCCTGATCTTAGAGGAAATGCTTTCATCTTTCCACCATTGAGTGGAGAACAAGCTGTGGGCTTGTCATATATGACCTTTATTATGCTTAGGTGTATTCCCTCTGTACCCACTTTGCGGAGAGTTTTTAATCATAAATGGATGTTGAATTAGGTCAAAAAGCTTTTTCTGGATCTGTTGAGATGATCATATGGTTTTTATTCTTCAGTTTGTTAATATGGTGTATAACATTGATTTTTGAACCATTCTTGCGTCCCTGGCATAAACCTCACCTGATCATGGTGTATGATCCTCTTTATGTATTGTTGGATTCAGTTTGCTAATATTTTATTGAGGATTTTTGCATCTGTGTTCATCAGTGATATTGGCCTGTAATTTTCTGTTTTTTGTGGTATCTTTGTCTGGTTTTGGTATCAGGTGGTGCCAGCCTCATAGAATGAGTTCAGAAACATTCCTTCCTCTGCAGTTTGGAATAATTTGAGAAGGATAGGTGTTAATTCTTTTCAAAATGTTTGGTAAAATTCACCTGTGAAGTTATCTGGTGCTGGACTTTTGTTTGTTGGCAGTTTTTTAAATTACTCATTCAGTTGCATTACTGGTAATTGGTCTGTTCTTATTTTCTATTTCTTCCTGATTCAGTCTTGGAAAATTGTACATTTCTAGGAATTTGTCAGTTTCTTCTAGGTTGTCCCTTTTATTGTTGTATAATTGTTCATAGTAATCTCTTATGATCCTTTATATTTCTATGGTGTGGGTTGTAACTTCTTTTTCATTTCCTATTTTATTGGTTTGGGCCTTTCTTTTTTTTCTTGATGAGTCTGGTGAAAGGTTTGTCAATTTTGTTTATCTTTTCAAAGAACCAGCCATTAGTTTCATTGATCTTTTCCATCGTTTTTTTAGTCTCTATTTCATTTATTTCTGCTCTGATCTTTTCCTTCTATGGTTTCTTTTGTGTGTGCCTTTTAAGAGTGGAGTCTCTATTTCCCACAGCCCTCTGGCTCCCCCCAAAATAAGCCCTGCTGGCCTTCAAAGCCAAGCATTCTAGGGGCTCCCAGCTGGGAAGCCCAGTGTGGGACTCAAAGCCCTTGCTTTTTGAGGAGAACCTCTGCAGTTTGTAATTAGCCTCCCATTTGTTGGTCACCAACCTGGGGTATGGATCTTGACTATACCATATTTCCACCCCTCCTACCCATCTCTCTGTGGTTCCTTCTTTACACCTCTAGCTGTAGAAGTTCTTTTCTGCTAGTCTTCGGGTCACTTTCATTGATATTTGCTCTGTAAATAGTTGTAATTTTGATGTGTCTGTGGGAGGAGATTAGCTCAGGGTCCTTCTACTCTGCTATCTTTGCCACTCCCTCACAATATAGTCACCATGCTGTGCATTACATCCCCATAACTCATTTATTTTATAACTGTACTTTTTGACCCCATTCACCCATTTCATGCACTTCCCTACGCCCACCTCTGGCAACCATCTATCTGTTCTCTGTATCTATGAGCTTGGTTTTTGTTTTTGTTTTTAGATTCCACATATAAGTATAAGTGAGATCATTCGGTAATTGTCTTTCTCTGTCTGACTTATTTCACTTAGCATAATACCGTCTAGATCCATTTGTGTTGTTACAGATGGCAAGATTTTATTCTTTTTTATGGCTGAATAATACTCCATTTTGTGTATATATACCACATTTTCTTTATTTATGTATCAATGGACATTTAGATTGTTTCCATATCTTGACTATTGTAAATAGTGCTGTAGTGAATATGGAGGCGCAGATATCTTCTTGAGTTAGTATTATTGTTTTCTTCAGATAAATACGCAGAAGTAGAATTGCAGAGCCCTATAGTAGTTCTGTTTTTAATTTTTGAGGGACTTTCATACTGTTTTCCATAGTGGCTGCACCAATTTACATTTCTACCGGCAGTGCACCAGGATTCCCTTTTTTCTACATCCTTGCCAACGCTTGCTATTTCTTGTTTTTTTGATAATAGCCATTATAACAGGTGTGAGTTGATTTTTGTGCTTGTGGTTTTGATTTGCATTTCCCTGATGATTAGTGATGTTGAGCCTATAGGCCATCTGTATGTCTTTGGGAAAATGCCTATTCAGATCTCTGCCCTTTTTTTTTTTTTTTTTTTTTTAATTTATTTATTTTTGGCTGTGTTGGGTCTTCGTTTCTGTGCGAGGGCTTTCTCTAGTTGCGGCAAGCGGGGGCCACTCTTCATCGCGGTGCGCGGGCCTCTCACTATCGCAGCCTCTCTTGTTGCGGAGCACAGGCTCCAGACGCACAGGCTCAGTAATTGTGGCTCATGGGCCTAGTTGCTCCACGGCATGTGGGATCCTCCCAAACCAGGGTCCGAACCCATGTCCCCTGCACTGGCAGGCAGATTCTCAACCACTGTGCCACCAGGGAAGCCCCTCTGCCCATTTTTTAATTGGATTATTTGTTGTTGTTGTTTTACTATTGACTTGTATGAGTTTTTAAATGTATTTTGGATATTAACCCCTTACTAGATACATGATTTGCAAATATTTTCTCCCATTCATTAGGTTGCCTTTTCATTTTGGATGTTCTAGATACCAATCTTTCGTAGGTTATATGAGTTGCAAATATTATCTTCTGATTTGTGGCTTTTTATCACTTTAAGAAATGTTTTCCCTTCAGGTCACTACCTTTACCTTTCTCTGTAGAAGTCACTTTTGATTTCTGAAACTATAGATTAGTCTTGCCTTGTTTTTCATTATTATTTAAGGAATCATGCAGTATTATGCTTTTGATTCTAGCTTCTTTGCTCAGCTTTATATTTGTGTGATGCATTCATGCTTTTTGTTGCATATTGCACTAGTTTGTTCATTTTCATTTCATTGTGATATTCTTTTGGATAACTGTTATAACAATCTGTTTATCCATTTTATTTTTGAGAAACATTTGAGTTATTTCCAGGTTGGGGCTATTTAGAATAATTTGACTATGAACTTTCTTACACACATCTTTTGGTATAGGTGTGCATATCTTCTGGATGGTAGTGCTGTGCCATAGGATACACTTAAGTTCAGCTTTAATAACTACTACCAAAAAGTTGCCTATGGTGGTTTCCAGTTTATACTACTATCAGTATAAATGCCTTTTGGGGTTCATAGTACTTCTGGGATATAAGGCTTGATGACTTTGATCAGTTATGGAACATTTGGCCATTATCTCTTCAGCCAATGCTTCTGTCCCTTTCTTCCTCATTTAGGACGTACTGCACCCATGATAATTCTTTTTACCATGACTCATATATCTCTTATATTCTCTTCCTCATTTTCCACCTTTTTATCTCTCCATACTTTAAATATTTTCTTCTGACCTATCTTCCATTTCCATAATTCTCACTTACGTTGTGTCTAATCAGCATGTTAAACTCATTCATTAAGTTCTTAATTTCATTTATTGTGTTTTTCCAGTTCCAGAATTTCCATTTGGTTATTTTATATTCTGTAGTTCTTCTCCAGGATTCTTTATCTTGTCATTTAAGTTCTTTAACATATTGATTGTAATTATCTTGAAATTCATATATGATAGTCTGTTATCTGGATCTGTTGTGGTTTGTGTCTTTGACCTTTTTTCCCCCTTTCGGTTTGAGGAATTTTGTCTTTGTTGTATACTCAGTTATTTTTTTAGTTAGTTTTGGACAGTGTGTGTGAAAAATTACAATGATTATGTCATTCTTGCTTTTGGCAGGCAGTTAGGCTAAGGGCAGGTTACCTGAATCCAGCCAAGGATTGAACTGATTCAGAGCTAAGCTTCAGTCCTTGGAAGAGCCAGTATATTTTTGGTTCTCCTGACTCCTAGGGTATAGCCCTTTGAAGTTACAGCCAAAAGCCGGAAGTGTTTTCCACAGCCCTCTTAGTCTTATGAGACTGCTGAAAGCTCCGCTCAGCTTCTCAGACTCCCAGGAGCAGCTTTCAAATTAGCAAATATCACCAGATGTCAGTCTTATCTTCTTGGATTGCCCATCTCTCCATGATTTTGGCTCCTTGTTGCCTTAGTAGCTCTTCAGTGCTTTTAGATAGATGTTCATAATATTTTACTCAGTTTTCCATTTGTTCTTAGCAGGAGGTCTGGTTTTAAACAATTTAGTCTACCATTGCTTTAAGCTTGGCTTATTCTTTCAAAAACTGAGCTTATGTTAAGTGAAATAATCCAGTTACAAGAAGACAAATATTATATGATTCCACTTAAATGAAAGTGGTCAGATTCATAAAAACAGAAAGTAGGGTGGTGGTTACTAGGGGCTTAAAGTCCATTGTTTGCACTGTGGTTCACTCTTGGTTGTCACATGTTCTTTACCACAATATATATAAATATTTTTAACTGAGTTTATCAAGTAGCTTTCCTTTCAGCCACATTGGTTTTTTTAGCTGCTCCATATAGAAAACAGAATATGTACCACAAGTCAGAAATTCAGTGAAGTAGCATTATATGTGTGTTTAACACAGATTTACCTCTGTATGTTTAGACTTTTAAAAAATCAAGAAAGAAAAAACAAGAATGAGGGAAAGTAGCTATTTAAATAATGGGGACACAAAATAGCAGTTTAAATAGTGGGCACAGTTCTTCTCAATTAGCTTGTACGCCGGGGCTCTGAGTTTGCTGTTCCTTCACCTATGTTAAGTTTACTGGAAGTAGTTCCTTCTTGAGGAATTTTCAGGGATAATTTTGACTATATACAATTTTTGCTTTACCTGCTGACCTTAGAACCCACTTCTGTTTTAAGCTTTAGACCCCATGTAAAGAAAAGTAAATAATATCCCTTTTATTTCTCATTGGCATTGTTCATAGCGCTATAGTCTAAATTTTATTTTTATATGTTTTCTGTCTCTCATGGACGATGTTACCTTTTTAAAGTCTTTGATTGACCTTTATCACACCTTTATCTTTTCTCTGTTCTTTTTGAACATGCATACTATATCTAACATTGTTTTCCTTCAGTATAACACGATGTAAGATGCACAATCACTTTCAAAGTTACCATCTTATATCATCAAATATTTCTTGTTAGTCAGAAATAAATTCAGAGTAGCAGTAAATCTTTTTCATTATAACTACATCTTGCTTCGCTTTCAGTTTCATAATGCATGTTAGGACAATATTGCAAATGTTTTTTTGTCTGGTAAGATGGTCTACACTGTATAACTGTATATATATCATATATACCCACTTGTATCCCTGACCCTTCTAAAGTTATTGACAAGCAGTAAATAAAAAATAGCAAGTAGCAGCTTAAGGGGCAGAGGAAGGGGGAATTTATCTTCCTATAAGAGCAAATCAAATCTCCAAGAAGTTAAAAACAATTGAAATAGTCTCTTTAATATCCCTAATCTGTGCTGTTTCATGATTAGAACAAAACATCCCAAAAGTTTGAAAACCACAGAATTCAATATATTGATTACAGTTATTACCTCTAGCTTACATAATTTTATATAGCTGTAACTTTGCAATTTGAGAGGGATACTAGAGCAAGTGTATGTTCTTATAAAGGATACAGGAAGTGGCGAACTATTTCCTAGAGTAAAATATGAATTCCACCAAATAATAAAACTATCATTTGACACTTAAAACTAGAGAGAACTACACTAAGGTCAATACTTGGTCAGATGGATAATATTGTAACTTATTCTAGAACCTCAAGTCACACACCAGGCTCTCCTGCTGAAAGAATAGTGTGAAATACTATCTAAGAACGGCATCGGCATGTTTTAAGCGAGTCATGCTGGGAAGAAAGTTAATTTCATTACGCCTCCATTTATTGTTAAGTTAGCATATTTTTAGTACGCCTTTTGTTGAAAGCACCATGCTAGGTTCTCCACTAGGATAGCTGATAAATAGTTAAACGTTGTCTTAGTTCTCTGCCCACGCTGGCTTAACTTACATTCTTTGCTCCCTTTACCTAGCTAATGCTACTTTTTGCTATTCAAGACTTATCCCTGACACCCCTCCATTCTCACTGAAACTTACTTGTGTGTTATAACCTATTCCTTGGTGGCCTCTCTGTGCATTCTCAAGTGTCTAATGAGACATTCTTTTTAAAATTAATCTGGGCTAGTTATGGAAGAAAGCAGCCATGAGGCAAAATGCTTTTTTGTTTGTTTGTTTGTTTTTGTTATTGTTGTTGAAACTGCCTTTTTACTGCATTTAAAATATAATCCAGAACCTTGCCTGTGGTCTGAAGGCCCCACATGGTCTGGCTGGCTCTTTCCTCACCTCTGCCAGCAGCATGCTTTTTTAACAGTGACGGTCTAACAATGTACTTCTCCTGCCCTCACCTTTCTTTTCTCCCCCTCCCAACTTTAAAAAATTCTGTTTAATGATTCCAGCATGCGAATTTCAGGTTAGAAAAGTAGGAAGGTGATAAGGGGATCTGGGGGGAATGGTAATGTCTGTGAAGCATCCCTCATATGATATCTTACAGATGACGGTCTAGCTAACCCTTGTCTTGTGGGGTCTTTGCAAGTGTAGGAAGTAAGGAACCTGAGTGTTGATGGAACATAGTTTTTCAGAGTTGATGCTAATGACAATAAGTTTTTCTTTCTAATATTACATCCTCCCCTAATAATGTAGGTGTTTATCCATCATTAGAACTACTGCTCTTTTGCAGACTCTGACAAATCCTTTGTCCTTCAGCATCTTCCTTTTATGCTTACTTTGTCTTAAATATAGCTTGTTTTTATTCCCCAGGCTGCCAGTACACCACTGAATCCTTTAAGTTTTCAGTGTGAATTTGTAAAGCTCAGGATTGACCTTCTCCAAGCCTTCTCTCAACTTATCTGTACTTGTAGTAGCCTCAAGACAAGCCCGCCACCTGCAATTGCCACAACAATTGCCATGACCTTAGGGAACGACCTCCAGCGGTGCGGTCGCATCTCCAATCAGGTATGTCTTAACTTTATTTTCAGTGCAGTTTTTATTTACACTTTAGAGGTTTTTGAGGTTAGTTGTGAGATGAAAAATTCTGAAACTTAAAAATCAGCGGTTTGACTCAGAGGCAACATCAAATACTTCTAAACTCATCTGTGTGGCAAAAAACAGGCCTGAAGTCTTATTAAAATGACAGAGTGATTGATGATATCTCACTAGATGCTACATATTTATATAAAGAGAAAGGACATACATTTTAAAGAAACTTTGGGATGTTTATAACTATATTATTTTAGTGAAACTTTGAAGAAGCTAAAAATGCAATGTTTTTTGTTTCTATACATCATGTGTAAATTGTAATCTTGTACGCATTTGTAGTTTCATTTGCCATCTTTGTTAATTTTCTTTAATAGGGTTTATAAAAATGAATGAATTGAAAATGAAAAAGAGTTGAAATATTTTTTCTTTTTTTTTTATTGTTTGAGGATTGTTTTCTTATGTTTTGGCTTTTGTGTTGTTTATACAATAATGATAGCATATTTGTTTATTTATCATAATTGATATTTTTCCTTCTTTATAGATGAAACTGTCCATGGAAGAATTCCGAAGCCTTGCTTCCCGATATGGGGATCTTTATCAGGCATCTTTTGATGCTGATTCTGCAACTTTGAGGAATGTAGAACTGTATCCTGAACTTGCCCAATATTTCCTGTTCTTTGGAAGTATTCTTTTAAATGTAGAGTAAATGTTTCAGATACGCTTAACTAAAATATACATATACATTAGATAAGCCTACAGATTTACCATAAATAATAATTTCTCTTTTGAAACCTAGTATGAGCAGTATAATTTTACTTTTTTACTTCAACCAGGCTTTTTAAAAAGTGGTGACTCAGTGGTGGTCTTTTTCCACCTCTGGGAAGAGCATCCAAAACCCAGGTCCAAACAGTGTTGAATACTTTGTGCTCACTTGAGCTACAATGGACAGCACAAAATATTTTTCCACCAGAGAGCCATTTTCTGTCTTGCTTCACCCATCTTTTCTTCACAGCTAACAACCCTAGTTCCCATCACCTTTATTAATGATATATTCAATCGTTTCAGTCATCACTTATGTTCCCTAAGCCCACATTAAGTTCTCCGTATTTTCTTATTAGCAGCCTCAGATCCTTTTTGAAAGGAGGGAAGAGATAAATTGCTTTTCAGTTGCAGGACCTATAAATCAGTAATTCCTGGCATTTTGATTTAGTGATTGAAAACCTGATGAATACTATGGACCCTCTCCCCTAAAAAAATGCATATATGCACATACCCCCCAAAATTTGCATACCGTTTCAGGAGAGTTAACAGATCCCTTGAGCCCCAGCCTAGGAACCTCCAGGGTAACCACTCTACAGACCCTTATTGTGGTGGTTGTTTTAAACTTTCATCAGTGAAACCCCTATATCCAAGATAGATAAAAAAGTTTCTGTGATTGAATCACAAAGCCTGTTGCTTGGTTCCTCCTTCCAACATTAACCTCTGAAGTACTCTTCCTGGAACTATCACAGACAACATATATCCCTTAAAAAGAAAAAAATAGAGCCACAGACTATTTGAGTCAATAACATGTGTTTACCTTCACTGAGAATATGATTTTCATCTTGCCTTATTTAATATTCATATAATACAAAGTCTATAGTACATTTCTCTATTATCATATATAATGTATAACCTTAACATAATGCAGACAGCAGCAGAGCTGTTTACTGATATCTCACGCAATAGAAGCCCTGATTTTGGATCCAGAATCAGCAAGGTATTTAAATAGTTTATATTACAGAACACTTTCAAATATGTTATCTTACCTAATCATCACAACATTGTTTTGGAAGAGGTTTTGTAGAGGAGGAAACAAAGAGGAAGAACTTCTCTAGCATTTGCCTAAGGTCATATAGCTAGTGACAAACCTAGATTTTCTGTCTCCATTGTTTACTTACCTCCTGTGTCCTGTTTTCTAAATAACTAGGAAGAAGTTCTTTGAATTTGAACATTTTCTTCTGGTATATTATAACTAAATTTCGCTGTAAAAAATTGAGTTAATAGTATAATTAAGCTTGAACTTGAAATTTTTTTTCTTTGGTTTCCCAAACAAAAAGATATTCCTCTTCTTGCTTTATTAAAATTCTTCTCCATTCTCTAATTAACTGATTAATTGTTCAAAATATTTTTATTGAAGAATGGTCCATTATTTTTTCCCACTATAGTATTCTGTTTTGGAACATGCATTTTCAACTGTATAATATATTTCCAATCTAGTAAGGCCTGTGATTCCAAGATCAGCTTCCTCAAAGAGAATATAATCAACAGAGCATTTTAAATTTCTCTATCCTAAAGCATTGACTCACCATTTTTTTCCAAGGCAGTACCAAAATCCTTGCCTTCTGTTTTAAAGTGCTATCTACTCTCAGACTAGGCCACTTGGCTATTTTTTTTTCCACTCGTCTGATTCATTTTAATATTTCGATGACATACTAATTTTTAGTTATTTTTCCATTTATCCTTCTTTGATCTATGTTCATTTTCCCCTTTGTTTTGTTTTTTTAAGCTTCTCCCTTTAAAATTTCAAAATGTTCTCTAACCTCCATATTTTTCAGTTTTTGCCAGTTAATTGATACTTACAGGCTCATGCCATTTCTGATCATGCCGTACTCATTTTACCTCATAGCACACAAATGTCATTGTACTGTTGGTTGACATAAGAGAAATTAGTATTTTTCTTGATTGATTTTTTTAACACATATTGTCAGCAGGGATGGGGTGAAGGGAGTTATCTAGTCAGCTCTCAAATCCTACTCTCACTGTCACCCTCTCCACTTCCTACCACCTTTCTTCACTCTTCTCCATCCGTTTTATCCCCTAAACCCACTCCCCTAGCCTTTGCCCTTCCTAGCAATGAAAAATTGGAAAAGAAAGATTGTACCTTGAAGGAGAGCTCTTTGGGTTTCAGTCGTACTGGTGTAAAACTGCAAAGAGTAGATTCCTCCTGAAACTTCTCTTCTTGATACTATGTATTTTGTGCCTTTCATATAAAGAAGGACCTGCTGCTAAAAAGAGCCTCAAGAGAGTGAAGCATGACATTGATAAAATTCACTATAGTTTTTACAAAAATCTGTGTATATCTTTCATAGCCTAGAAGGTTTTTGGGGAGAAGAGACCTTGTCTTATCCAACTTCTAGCTAGCTTCTCTAGCAGCTAACATTGTGCTTGAGCCAGTATCAGTAAGTGTGGGATAGGATGGGGTTTATGTTTATAATTATAAATGTTATTATCTAGCTCATACCAACCTTTTAGGATTATTAAGAAAAAATATTTTGAGATGCTTGTCCGTTACATTTTTCTATTCTAGCTTTGCACTTAACCTTTATTTTTACTGCCTAAAATATAATGGAATGGCTCTGGTCGTGAAGCCATTCAAGTATGGGACTTTTCCTTCTATTGTAAACAACTAGAAACCTGGATAAAATATGCAAGTTTAAATATAAGTTTAACTGTTTTCAGACATTGGCCAATAGGCAGCCCAGGAATGTAATCCCTCAGGGAAGGGACACAAATAAGGTAAACTTTACATTAGTCCTTGCTTTCCTCTGCCTGGAGGCACTTTTTAGACTGCCTTTCAGGGAGGAGTAACCAAAGTAAAACATGGTGGTCTTGCTTAGTTGAAGAGATAGATATCAGGGTTCAGAGAACAAAGGAAGCTAGAATTTGCAGGCCAAGTACAGGGGTGGAGGAAGCTTTCCAGAGGAAGAGTGCTATGAATCTTTGGCTGAATGCTAAGCTGTACATATATAAGGTGAAATCCCACAAGGCCAGGCAAAAAACAGCTACTAGGGAGGGAATAATTACCAGGAAGCTGTAAACTGAACAATTCCCAGAGCTTATGCAGAGCTGAGAAATGTTTGAGTTCCAACCGGCCAAACTGTAGAGACCTAATTGAACACTCAAGGCATTCAGAAGAGACACCAGAAGGGTCACACCACCTTAGTAATCAAGCTTAAACTAGCCCTAAAGTGAAGACTAGTCTAGACCTGTCCTAACAAAGCTTAAGTGATCCTTCACAGAGTCAGGATTATGACAAGTAATGGCTGTCCACCAAAACAAAATCTTAACATTCTTTGAAGACAACAAAATCCAAAAACTCAAAGGTATAAGGTCCACAATTTTAGCATCCAATCAAAAATTACTAGTCATGAGAAGAAGCTGGAAGATGTGACAGATAACCAAGAGAAAATTCAGCCAATTAGAAAAAAGACTCACAAATGACAGATGATGGAATTAACAGACTTGGACTTTAAAATAGTATTTTAGTACTATTAGTATTTTCAAAATTTTAAAGGTAGAAGATAATGAACAACTTTAAAGGTGTAAAAAGAAAATGGAACTTCTAGAGAATAAGAATGAAATATCTTGATTTTGCCTTTATTTTTGAAAGATAGTTTTGATGAATATAGAATTCAAGGTTGATTAGGTTGGGTTTAACAGTAGGTTAAATACGGCAAAAGAAAAGATTAGTGAACTTAAAGACATAGCAATAGAAATTATCTGATTTGGACAGTGAAAGAAAAAAGACTGAAAAACTGAACAAAGTTAAAATTGCCAGTGAGGCAGTGTCATTTGTACTACTATACATGTAACTGGAAATCTTAGAAGGAGGGGAACAAGGGACAGAAAAATATTTTAAGTGGCTAAAAAATGTTCATGTTTAATTAAAAATATAAACCCACAAATCCAAGAAGCTTAACGAACCCAGAGTGGCATAAACATAAAGAAAATCACAAGGCACACATTATAATCAAATTGCTGAAAACTGGTGATAAAGAAAAATATAAAGCAGCCAAAGAAAAAAGACTATGTAGAAGGGAATAAAAATAAGAATTTTTTACTAATTCTTATCAGAAATAATGCAAGCCAGAAGACAGGTGAAGCAACATCTTTAAAGTCCTGAAAGAAA
Source organism: Eschrichtius robustus (assembly GCF_028021215.1). Classification (NCBI taxonomy): domain Eukaryota; kingdom Metazoa; phylum Chordata; class Mammalia; order Artiodactyla; family Eschrichtiidae; genus Eschrichtius; species Eschrichtius robustus. The sequence goes on from NC_090826.1 coordinate 149,143,223, forward strand.
AAAAAAAGTTAACCTAGTATTCTATATTCAGTAAAAATACCCTTGAATAATTAAGACTAAATAAAGACATTTTCAGACAAAATCTGAGAAAATTTGTTACCAGCAGACCTAGACCTGTACTATAAGAAATGTTAAAGGAAGTTCTTCAGGCTGAAGAAAAATTATTTGAGATGTAAATTCAGATCTACAAAGAAGAACACTAGGAATGGTAAATATGTGAGTAAATAAAAAAGACTTTCCTCATTTTTAATTTTTTTTAAAAAATATTGCCCATTTAGAAAAAAATAACTGCATTTGGGAGTTTATGACACATAGAAGTAAAATGTGTGATGTGAGACAAATGATGGGGGTGGGGGTTGGAATTAATACAGTAGTAAGATTCTTACATTTTACATCAAGTATATATTATTTGAAGATAACTTGTGGTAATGGAGGATGAATAAACTCTAGAGCAACCACTAGAAAATAAATAAGCCAATAGAGGAGGTAAAATAGAATACTTTAAAAAAAACCTCAGTTAATCCAAAAGAAGGCAGGGGAAGAGAGGAAAAAAAAAACAGTGAACAGATGAAAAAAGTAGAAAACAAATCACAAAATGGTAGATTTATACCCAGTCATACCAGTTATTACAATAAATGTAGATAGTCTTACTCTAAGTAAAGACATTATCAGACAGATAAAAAAGCAAAACCCAACCTATAAGCTTACCACAAGTAACCCACTTTATTATTTATTTATTTATTTATATCTCATCTTAATTCATAGGTTTATTATGAGGTTTTGTGGGCTGCTTATTTTATTTTTTATTTTTTTTAATATCTTTATTGGAGCATAATTGCTTTACAATGTTGTGTTAGTTTCTGCTGTTTAAAAAAGTGAATCAGCCATATGTATACATATATCCCCATATCCCCTTCCTCTTGTGTCTCCCTCCCACCCTCCTTATCCCACCCCTCTAAGTGGTCGCAAAGCACCAAGCTGATCTCCCTGTGCTATGCAGCTGCTTCCCACTAGCTATCTGTTTTATATTCGGTAGTGTATATATGTCAATGCTACTCTCTTACTTCGTCCAAGCTTACCTTTCCTCCTCCCCGTGTCCTCAAGTCCATTCCCTTTGTCTGCATCTTTATTCCTGTCCTGCCCCTAGGTTCATCAGAACCGTTTTTTTTTTAGATTCCATATATATGTGTTAGCATACAGTATTTGTTTTTCTCTTTCTGACTTATTTCACTCTGTATGACAGACTCTAGGTCCATCCACCTCACTACAAATAACTCAATTTCATTTCTTTTTATGGCTGAGTAATATTCCATTGTATATATGTGCCACACCTTCTTTATCCATTCATCTGTCGATGGGCATTTAGGTTGCTTCCATGTCCTGGCTATTGTAAATAGTGCTGCAGTGAACATTGTAGTACATGTCTCTTTTTGAATTATGGTTTTCTCAGGGTATATACCCAGTAGTGGGATTGCTGGGTCATATGGTAGTTCTATTTTTAGTTTTTTAGGAACCTCCATGTTGTTCTCCATAGTGGCTATATCAATTTACATTCCCACCGACAGTGCAAGAGGGTTCCCTTTTCTCCCTACCATCTCCAGCATTTATTGTTTGTAGATTTTTTGATGATGGCCATTCTGACTGGAGTGAGGTGATACCTCCTTGTGGTTTGTTTTTTTTTAAATATTAATCATCTGCTTTTTATTATTATTTTTATTTATACAGCAGGTTCTTATTAGTCATCAATTTTATACACATCAGTGTATACATGTCAATCCCAATCACCCAATTCAGCACACCACCATCCCCACCCCCCCGGGGTTTTCCCCCCTTGGTGTCCATACGTTTGTTCTCCATATCTGTGTCTCAACTTCTGCCCTGCAAACCGGTTCATCTGTACCATTTTTCTAGGTTCCACATACATGCGTTAATATACAATATTTGTTTTTCTCTTTCTGACTTACTTCACTCTGTGTGACAGTCTCTAGATCCATCCATGTCTCAACAAATGACTCAATTTCGTTCCTTTTTATGGTTGAGTAATATTCCATTGTATATATGTACCACAACTTCTTTATCCATTCGTCTGTCGATAGGCATTTAGGTTGCTTCCATGACCTGGCTATTGTACATAGTGCTGCAATGAACACTGGGGTGCATGTGTCTTTTTGAATTATGGTTTTCTCTGGGTATATGCCCAGTAGTCCTCCTGTGGTGTTGATTTGCATTTCTCTAATGATTAGTGATGTTGAGCATCCTTTCATGTGTTTATTGGCAGTCTGTGTATCTTCTTTGGAGAATTGTCTGTTTAGGTCTTCTGCCCATTTTTGGATTGGATTGTTCGTTTTTTTGATATTGAGCTGCATGAGCTGCTTGTATATTTTGGAGATTAATTCTTTGTCAGTTGCTTCATTTGCAAATATTTTCTCCCATTCTGAGGGTTGTCTTTTTTGTCTAGTTTATGGTTTCCTTTGCTGTGCAAAAGCTTTTAAGTTTCATTAGGTCCCATTTGTTTATTTTTGTTTTTATTTCCATTACTCTAGGGGGTAGGTCAAAAAGGACCTTGCTGTGATTTATGTCATAGAGTGTTCTGCCTATATTTTCCTCTAAGAGTTTTATAGTGTCTGGCCTTACATTTAGGTCTTTAATCCATTTTGAGTTTATTTTTGTGTATGGTGTTAGGAAGTGTTCTAATTTCATTCTTTTACATGTAGCTGTCCAGTTTTCCCAGCACCACTTATTGAAGAGGCTGTCTTTTCTCCACTGTATATCCCTGTCTCCTTTATCAAAGATAAGGTGACCATATGTGTGAACCCACTTTAAATAACAAAGATACAAATATATTAAAAGTAAACGAAAGGATGGAAAAGGAACCCTAAAAGCTGGCGTGACAGTATCATACAAAGTGGACTTACGGACAAAGACTTGATAAAGAGCTACATTTTACCATAGTAGGGGTCAATTCATCAAGAAGACATAATTCTAAACATTTATATACTTAGTGACAGATCTTCCAAATATTCGAAGCAAAAACTGACAACTGAAAGGAGAAATAAATCCACAATTATGGTTGGAGTTTTCAACACTCCCCTCTGAATAATTGCTAGAACAACTTGTGGAAGATTTCTTAGGATATAGAGGACTTGAATAACTTGACCTAATTGACCTGTATGCCCAACTTGACCTAATTGACCTGTATGCCCTACCAACAGCAGCATATGCATTCTTTCCAAGCGCATTTGGAAAATTTACCAAAGTAAACCATATGCTGGGTTACAAAACAAGTCTTACTAAATGTAAAAGCATTGAAACTACGTAGACTATGTTATCTGATAGAATTAAATTAGAAAATGATCTCTGGAAAATCCCTAAATGTTTAGGAATTAAACAAGACTTCTAAACATTCCAATTGGTCAAAAAATCACAAGGGAAATTAGAAAGTAAGTTAAACTGAATGAAAATGAGAACATGACATATCAAAACTTGTGTGATGCAGTTAAAACAGCTTAGAGGGAAATTTATAGCTTTAAATGCATACATACACACACAAAAGAAAGTTTAAAAGTAATAACATTAGTTTCTATCATATTAAAGCAAGAAAAAGAGCAAATTAGACTCAAAGTAATTAGAAGCAAAGAAATAGTAAAGATGAGCATGCTAATCAGTGAATTATAAATAAACAGTAGAGAAAGTCAATGAAACCAAAAGCTGGCTCTTTGAAAAGATCAATAAAGTTGATAAAACTAGCTATTCTGAACAAGGAAATAAAAGAACACAAATTACCAATATTAGAAATGAAATAAGAGTACCATCACAAATCCCATAGATATTAAAAGCATATTAAAGGAATAATAACTTTGTGCCAAAAAATGTGATAGTTTAGGTGAACAGGAAAAATTCAAGTATTCTACATAGACTTAAAAATCTTTAACAAAACATGTACAAATTGAACCTAACAAAACTCTAAAGGATAATACATTAAAACCAAGTAGGGTTTATTCTGGAAACTCTAGGTTTGATGTTAGAAAACCATTCAGTGTAATTCACCATATTGTAAAATAAAGGAAAAGAACTAAAGTGGAGGACTTGCTAAAGATTTCAAGACTTAGTATAAAGCTCCAGTAATTAAGACAATGTGATATTGGCTTGAGGGTAGAATGGAGAGACCAAAATAGATACATAGGAGTATTACTTGATTTTTGACAAAGATGACAATCTGTTTTTTCAACAGATTGTGCTGGAACACGCTGTATGGGGGGAAAGAATCTTGACCTTACCTCACACCATACATAAAAATTAATTCCAAGTGTATCACAGATCAAACTGTAAAAGATAAAATTCCAAACTTTCTAGAATACTACTTTGGAGAAAATCTTCATGACCTTGAGATCAGCAAGGATTTTTTCAGGACACAAAATTTTACTGTACAGAAAAATTTGTTTAATTGGATTTAAAAATTTAAACTTCTGCTCTTTGAAAGATGCCATTGAGAAAATGAAAAGATAGGTTGTAGGGTGAAATATTCTCAAACATATTCTGTCAGAATATTAAGAAAACCATACAACTCAAGACAACCCAATTTTTAAGAATTGACAAGAGATTTGAACAGACACTTCAGAAAAGAAGATATGTTAATTCCAATAAGCACATGAAAAGATGCTTAACATCATTAGGTATCAGAAAAACACAAATTAAAATCACAGTGAGATACAACTAACACCCACTAGAATAGCTAAAGTTAAAAAGCCCTTTAATACCAAGTATTAGGTGTGGAAGAGCTTGAATTCATACATTTTGGGGACTGCAAAATGATTCAGCCACTTTGGAAAACTGTTTGGCAGTTGCCATATGACCACCAGTTCTATTTCTACTTACTTAAGAGAAATGAAAACATATTTCCACAGAGACCTGTACACAGATTTTCTTAGCAGCTTTATTTGTAACAACAAAAACTGGAAAGAGCCAAATGTCTCAACAGGTGAGTGGGTAGATAAATTGTAGTATGTTCATACAGTGGAATATTACTCAGCAATATAGATGGATGACCTGTTGAAACATGCAAAACACATTAATGACTCAAAGATGTGCTGTAAAGGAAACCAGACACAAAATATTACATATAGTATGATTGTTTATATCCAATATTAGGAAACATCTCATTTACAGTGATAGAAAGCTAATCTGGTTGCTGGGGGCCACAAGTAGGGATTGACTAGGAAGGGTGCATTTTTGCGATTTTGTAACTTATATCTCAATAAAGTTTATTAAAAATAAATAAAGGAATACTCCTTTTGTAGAAGGTGGGACAGTATATTCTGATTTTATACCCTTTTATTAGCAGGACACTTTGTCAAAGACTTTTAAATCTTTATGCTTTATTGTGTGGTATAGTTTTCCTTAAAGTCTATCACTAAATGAGGTTCACTTCTTGTCTTAATAGAACTTAAGATATAGTACAGAGTAGGGAACAAAGCTTTGGAGCCAGGCAGATACACATGTACATACAGCTAGGAGTGAGTATGAATAGAGACATGTTCTTTCGTCTCCCTGAGCCACATATGCATAAACTATAGGTAAGTAATAATGCCTGTCTCTTAGAGTGGTTGTAATGGTTAAATGAAAACCTATGTAAAGTACCCAGCTGAAGTACCTTGCACATAGTAGGCATTTAAAGGATAATAAGGGAATAGTAAGAATAGTGTTAACCCAACATAGTTAAGTTACCTATATTGCATTTTCCAATAGCTCTCTTGAAGTTTAGTTAGAATGCAGGGGTTTGCCACCTTTTCCCATTTAGAAATACTTTCAGAAATGTCTTTGGGTTTGAGGCAGTAGAAGAAAAAGAAATCTAGGTAAAACTTTTTCCAGCATGCTCTATATGCTAGTTCTCTGCTGAACATTCTTGTGCATTTCACCTGCTTGCTTTAGATTCATGCCATTTCTCCAGTTATGAATGCCCTCCAAACTTTCCATCTCTTCAGATCTTATCCATGCTACTTGCATAGTGATTTGTCCAAGACCTATCTCTTGTGTGGCATTCCTCAGCTCCCTCTATATTCTGATTACTTGCATATCTTTACTGGTTATTTGGCACTTGTCTGCTGACTTTATTGATAGTTTACCTTTTCAAATGTCTTATGTCTCTTTCACCTCATGGCAGGGACAAGGTTTAATTAAACATTTTTATACTAGCTAACAACCAAAGTGATTAAGACTTGTATAATTTGAAGTCAGGTCTGGATTTGAATTCTAGCTTGTCGCTTACTAGTTGTGTGACTGAAGGTGAATTACTTAACGTCTCCAAGCCTCAGTTTTCTCATCTGTGAAATGGAAATAACAGTGCCTACTTCATTATTTTAAAGATTAAATGAGAGTGTGTGGAAAATACCTGACACATTTTGACATTAAATTAGTTACTATTTTGGTTGATTGATTGATATTAATTTTTGACTTCAGTTTCCAGGAATATGGATCTACAGGAGCAGCCCATGCTGATAGTGAATATGAGAGAAGAATGATGTCTGTATATAATCATGTCTTGGAGGAGGTGGAATCACTCAGTCGGAAATATACCCCTGTTTCTTATATGGCAAGTCACATTTTAAGTATTATTATGTGGAAGTGAGTTTTTATCTGTCTCTGGCACTTACTGTGTGTGACTTCAACACATTAACCTTTCTGTGACTGTTTCCTCTGTGCCTGTTTTGTAACAGGGTTAGTACAGTGCCTACATCATAGTATTGTTGTGAGGATGAAATGAGATAATCCATGAAAGCACTTAGCACATCTGTAGCTGCTACATAGTCACACTAACATGTCAAATCTGCTCTACCAGAATGCAGATAAAACTTTTTTTTTCCTTTTTTAACAATTTAACTAAAGTTTCAATTGTTCTCAACCTTGGCTACACATTAGAATCACTTTGGAAGCTATTTTTAAAAAAACATCAATATCCAGGCCCCACCCCAGGCCAGTTATCTTTGAATCTCTACGAGGCCCAGACATTAGTATTTTTAAAAGCTCCCAGGTGATTCTGTCATGCCACCAGGGTTGAAAACTATTGGCCAATTAAAATAGAAGGAACTGGGCTTATTTTCTGACTATCAGTAGATCAGTTCCTGCCAGGTGATGCTACTGCTGTCCTTTAATACTCATGTCCACTTAGCCTACTGAATCTGCTGCCTTTGGCACTGTTGAACACCTGCTGTTTATCCCCTGACTTCCCAGTCACAGGACAGACTGACACTCTCACCCAGATTTCCTCCTCCCTGTCTGGCCATTCTCCAGTGTTGTATTGAGCTCAGGTTCCTATAACAAAATAGACATAGTGGCTTAAACAACAGACATTTCTCACAATTCTAGAGGCTGGGAAGTCCAGACTCAGGGTGCCAACCAATTTGTTTCGTGGTGAGGGGTCTCTCGCTGGCTTGCCAGCTGCTGCTTTCTCACTGTGTCCTCACGTGTTGGAGAGAGGGGGGGCTCTCTTCTCTCCTTCTCTTCTTATAAGGGCACTGATCCCATCACAGGGGCCCCACCCTCATGTCCTCATCTAAACTTAATGACCTCCCAAAGGCCCACCCCCAAATATCAACACGTTGGGAGTTAGGGCTTCAACATGTGAATTTAGAGACGACAGCACATTCAGTCCATAGCACTGTCTTTGAACTTTACACCCTGGAGAGTTTCTCTTGCCCTGCCTACACATTGGATACTGGTATTTCCTGTAGCTCTCTTCTGCCTCCTGCTGTTCTCATTCTGAACTCACCATTTATCAGGTGTTCTAGAAGAAATTGACAGGATGTGTCATTAAAGAGTTAAATTAGATTTTAAGGTTAGATACTTTGCTCTGCACGCTGCTTTCCACATAAGATTGTAAATACATATTTGCTGAATTGAAATGACACAGGTAGCTGTTTGATACTGAGATTGGTTGCTAAGGAAGATTGTAAAGATTATCTTTGTAGGAAGTAGACATATTTATGTGAGACATTGATTAAATTATTTACATGTATTTCCTCTAAGCTCCACCCTAGGAAATTAAATAGATGCCAGATAGTACCTTGAGTTTGATAGAGTTCAATCCACTGTGTCTAATGGAAAGAATGGGAATTTTCTGCCCAGTAGGTACTTAATACAGAGAAAAGAGCCCTAGGGTCAAATTCTACCTCTGCCACTCAGCAGGCGTGATTTTAGACAAATTTCTAATACCCTTTTCTATGATATGGAAAAATATCTACCTCATAGGGTTTTTGTGAAGCTTAAATGGAATAATGCCTAATGCCTGGCACAGTGCCTGGCCTGGCATATAAGGAGTGGTTAATAAATGTTTATTCCCTTTTCCCCCTTTCCAAATTGTATTTTATAGATTTGATACTTTCTGAACCCAAAATTCAACAAGTATTTATGGAATTCTGTGAATAGAAAAATGACAAAGAGGCTCTTCCCTCAAGTTGTCCATAGTCTGATAAGAAAGATTTTGTAAACAAATACAATATAATATATGTGCAGTAATAGAGGTCTGCACAAAGTAGAGTTGTAGCACAAAAGAGAAAGTAATTCATGTCAAAGGATAGGGGAAATGGGGTGAGGGTGAACATCAGAGAGAAGAGGTATTTGCATATGAGTTTTTCAGGCAGATAAGGAAGTGTAGAGAATTTCAGGCAGAGAACAGCATGTTCAAAAGCAGAGGCATGAGGACTTCCCTGGTGGCACAGTGGTTAAGAATCCACCTGCCAAAGCGGGGGACATGGGTTCGAGCCCTGGTCCAGGAAGGTCCCACATGCTGCGGAGCAACTAAGCCCATGCACCACAGCTACTGGGCCTGTGCTCTAGAGCCCGCGAGCTACAACTACTGAGCCTGTGTTCCACAACTACTGAAGCCCGCAAACCTAGAGCCCGTGCTCCGCAACAAGAGAAGCCACCTCAGTGAGAAGCCCAAGTACCGCAACGAAGAGTAGCCCCCGCTCGCCGCAACTAGAGAAAGCCTGCATGCAGCAACGAAGATCCAACGCAGCCATGAAGATCCAATGCAGCCATAAATAAATAAATAAATTTATTTTTTTAAAAAAGCTGAGGCATGAAATAGCATGATGTCTTCTGGGAACAGTGTGTTATTGCTGCAGCATAATGTGCAGGCTCAGGACTAGAGAGTTCGGTGGAGGCCAGATGACAAAAGGCTTTGAACACAGTCTTGAGTTTGGACTTTATCCCATAGACAGTGGGGGCACTCTTTAGGAATTTTAAATGGGTGTGGGAGAGAAGTGGGTAAGCTAAGATTGTACACTATTGTTATGTGGAAACAGAACAGGTAATGGCCTGGAGGGCATGAAATTAAAGGAAAGAAGAGTGGTTACAAGACTTCTGCAGTAATCCAAGGTAGGGGCCAAATTGATAAAGTGGGAGCAAGAATGAGAAGAACAGATACATAAGAAAGATTATTTAGGTGTAATATTTTCAAGGCTTGGTTTTGGGTTTTTGTTTGTTTTTTGTTTTCTTTAAATTAGATGTGAGAGGATGGAGACATGACCTCTGGGTTTCCAGCTTAGGTGACCAGGTGCACAAATGGTTGATCCTTGACTGAGACAGAATACAGAGGGATAGTGGAAGAAGGTGGTTTCATTTTTAAACGTGTTAAACATTGGCAGTTAGATAACAGGTTTGGTGTCAGAAGGAGACAGGCTGGGATGCATGTAAAGCTGAGGTGTCATGAGCATACAGATTCTTAAAGTCCTGGGAGTGAAGAAAACTGCCTGTGAAGAACAAATGGACTGAGAAGACAAAAGGACTAAGGAGAGCGTCAACACTGAAGGAACAAACAAAGGAAGAGAATCTTAGGAAAGAAGATAGAGAAGGGAAGAATCAGAAGTGAGGGCAGGGGCCTTTAAGTGGAATTTCATGGAAGAAGAGCATTATCAGGTGCCACAGAAGTGTCAAAAAACACAAAGGCTGAAAAGTATTCGGTTTGGCAATGAAGGGAGTGTTTGTGATGCGATAGTCCTCTTATCAGTTTACTAATCATGATATGTGATTTCACATCTCCAGACTGGTACTTTGATAATAATCTGCAACTAACATACGTGTCGAAGTGTGCCCAAGGGGCTAGTGGTCTCAGAGGCAGTCCTGCTTTCCCAGTGGGGAATTGCAAAATCTGCATCTATTTTAAAAGGGAAACTGGTACCTTTTTGCCCGGGAACAGCCTGAGGTCACTTGTGGTCCTCTAAGTCCATCCTTTAAAGATCTTTCTCTCCTTAAATACTGTTGTGGCATCAAATGTTCCACCACAAGTAGGATGTCCGTGCAAACGCGTCTCAGATCCCTTGTTGCAAGAAGATGAATAGTGCTGTTTTAGCAGTTAAACCTGAGTAGACGCAGTGTCTCTAAATCCGTGTTGTGGTTATCTCAAGTAATAGACCTGGCATTTATATTAGGAGTCTGTCAGGCACAGAATGTTCAATAATCTGAAACCAATGAGGAATGGATTCTTCTGGCTTTTAGCCTTAATGCCCTACTTTTTAAAAATGTTTACAGCAGAGGCACTAGGTGATACCCTGCTTGGAAGCAGGAACTTAAAAGGACAGACAGCACTGTATAGTGGAATAGTTTTCAGCCTGTGGTATTTTGGGGGCCACTGAGAGAGGAGTAGACTGAGGAGGGGATGGTAGACCAAGCAGGAATGGTTCTGGGTCACCCAAAGTTACAGGTGTTCCGGTACTGTAATTTTTTTTTTCTGTTAAGTTTGCAAATCATTGGTGAAATAAAACAAAATCACTGAGTGACCTAGTCTGGTGACCTAGGTTCCAGTCCCAGCTTGTTCCATTAGCTCTCTGGGTGACCTGTGTCATCAGCAAAATTGAGGGTTAGACCGGGTGATCTTTAAAATATCTTTGATGGTATCACAGGTGTATACTTATCTCCAAACTCATTAAGTAGTATACATTAAGTATGTACAGCTTTTTGCATGTCAGTGGTACCTCAAGAAAGTAGTTGAAAATAAACAAATAAATAAATAAAATCTTTGAATTCTTAAATTCTGGTTCTATGACCCCTTTCACTAAGACTCAAAAGATTCGTTAGAGTAGTTCTTTTCCTCTGCAGTTAAGCTGGGATTTTCAAAACTCAGTTAAATTTGTGAAATAGATTTTAGAAAGGTGTTATATTTAAGTTTCAGCGATCTATAGAGTTGGACTATATGGTAATCTGTAATCTGAATTCCAGTAAGTTTCCACCGTTTCTCACTCGCTGGAGACTCCTGGCCACATGGACAGGGAGGCCACCTGGTAGAGACGGGATGAAGAATGAGGCAGTTCCAAGACAAGGTTCCACGGGGATTTGGACTCGAGCCTCAGATGTCAATATTTTGCTCTCATTTTTTACCGTATACATGCTCTTTATCATATTTTGTCACGTGGTAGTTACTTTATATTTTAGTATCTAAAATAACTATATATGTCTAGTAGCTCTAAGCTCTATAGAAACGCAAACTTTGCACATTGCTTGGTCTTGAGGAGTGTGGGTTTTCTCTGTCATTTTTTATTGAATATATTTCAGAATAAAGTAAAAATCTGTAATTGTCCTCCTTGACATGAGTGATTTGACAAATGTATGCAGTTCCTGAGTGTTATGTCTCTTAACCTGATTGGTGTGTACTTTTGTAGTAATCTTATGAGCGTTTGTAGTTTTTACACTTCTTCCTGAAAGTAACTATTTGTTGATGAAATTTGGAAATTTATTTTCATTTGATTTTTCTTTCTTTTCCCCAGCATACAGCATGCCTCTGCAATGCCATCATTTCTTTGCTGAAAGTTCCTCTTTCATTTCAGAGATATTTTTTCCAGAAACTGCAGTCTACCAGCATCAAGGTAATATAGGAAGAACACTCAGGTTTAATATAGTTTAATACCTTCTTCTGAAGATTATAGGGGGCATAGCTCTGCTTCAGGATCTTACGTTTGGTTTGGACAGAACTTATACTCTTCAGTTGTAAGCCTTTCCTCCCTTCATCAAGTGATTTGGGAGTTAAACCCTCTCCTCTCCTTTCTTTCCTGATAGTGCCATATGCAGTGTGACAGGCATTTGGGTACCTCGAGCTCTGTCCCTGTCCTCAAGAATGAGTTGAGTGCTGTTCATCATAGTAGCCCACAAGGATCTTGAGCTGAGTCTATGTCTGATCAAACTGTTTAAACCCAACTTAGAATGAATCAGGTCCAGTAAAACATCACCAGCCCTATCTCCAAAGCACTTTTGTCTTCAAATAACAAATTTTGAGGAGCTGGGCAATGAGTAGAGTCAGTATTTTAAAATATTTAAGCCACTCAAAATTCAAAAGCTATTTTGATTCAAAGAACGAAATTATTGGGAAAGGGGGGAAATTGTCATTTGTAAGAGATTCCCTGGATTATCCCTATCAGTAAATGTCTTCAGTGCACTTTTGTATCCATTTGAATATTTTTGATTACAAATAATAGAGCATTCCATTTCAAAATGACCTGAATAACAAGGAAAATTGATTATGTAGATAAGAAGTCCTAAGGTAAGATGTCTCCAGGGTTCAGTGGCTTAACAACATTACCAGAAAGACCCAATTTCTTCCATATTTTTATTTAAGCAGGATTTGAGCTTTCTTTAATTAAAGGGTATTTAGGATTCTTAATATGTTTTTAAAGAAAAACTGAGAGGTTAAAAATATCATTTGGTTTATTTGTGGAAATTGACTTTTATACCATGCTGACTTGATAGCGTATGTAATCCTAGAATTCTGTATTCATTTACATTTGAATTTAGTTTATTTAAAATTACCTAAGACCATAGAGACAGCAGCTGGACATGAAAATTTATATAGTGCATTTCCATACTGGAGTTGGTTCATTGTCAAAGAAATGCCCCACCTCAGAAATAGGGAGAACAGTACCCTTGCTATTCTCTAATCCTCTGTTCCCCTCAAACAGAACTGGGGCTGGGGGTTAAAAAAAAAACAAAACAGTGGTATTTAAAAGGAGACATTAGGGATAAGGAACCCTTGACTTTAAAGGTATATCTGTCTGGTTGTCCCAGCACAGTCGGGTCATTGCAGGGGCGTGTCTGTATGTGTCTGTGTGTCTGTGTGTATGTATGTGTGCCTGTGTGTGTACAAGTAACGTTTTAATCTATAATCAACGATTAGCACAGACATGTTTGTTGGAAGGAAGCTTGCTTTAGGTTGTTAGCATTTATTTTAATGTTGGCTTTCCAGCTTGCCCTGTCACCATCCCCCCGGAACCCTGCTGAACCCATTGCTGTCCAGAATAACCAGCAACTGGCGCTGAAGGTAGAGGGAGTGGTCCAGCACGGATCTAAACCAGGACTCTTCCGCAAAATTCAGTCTGTCTGTCTGAATGTTTCTTCCACACTGCAGAGTAAATCTGGACAAGACTACAAGGTAATTTAGAAAAGAGGCAGAGTTGTGATGCAGGTTTTATCAACTCATTGATGGAAGTTTTCCAGTGTTTTTCATGGTTAAGCAGATTGTAGTATATACCTCCCAAGGGATCAGATGGACATAAGTTAAAAGTACGTATTAGGGTGTAAGGGGGCTGATAAACAACACTTCTCTTTTCCCTGCCCGAACCAGTTGATAGACAAAGCATCCAAGCAGGCAGAGGTCAAAATAAGGGTGTCACTGCTGTTAGAGCTGGGGAGAAACCTAGCTCAGGTTGGCAGCAAGGACTGCCTAGCCTTGTGGCTCTGAATTGAGTTTTCCCACCAGCCTCCGCCAGTACACACAAGAGCCTGCCCCTGTAAAACTGGGAGGAGCAGTACCCTGAAGCCCAAAGAAGAAGGGAGAGAGAAGGTGCTTAGCTCCCCAGGCCCAGTCCCCACCCCACAACTTACCAATCAGTAGGATGCACCTTTTCCCCTAGAGACCAGTACTCTTCATCTAATGAAAGGTCCCTCCACATGGAGGGAAGCATCAGGAGTGGGGAATACCTTCTCCCTAACCCCCTGACCCCAAAAGAACACATCTATTTATTTTTCCTTTGTTTTAAGTAAATTTTAGCATGTTCCAAAAAAAGTATACTATATTGACATACAGTGATCAGATGAAGTAAAATCTTTCGTTAAGGGTTTAACCCTAGAAATTTGCTGCTTTGAGAAATCATGAGGTAGGTTAACCAAAATCATGCTTGCTTTGGTAGCCAAAGCTAAGATTCTGAATCTGTGCCCATGAAACACCAACGTTCCAAATGTAAAATGTTCCTTTCTTTAGACATCTCTTTCCAGTTCCTTGGTGGTTTATTCACAGTAAATGGAACAAGTGAACAAGTGCACAGTTGTATGAACAGAGTTGTTTAAATGTCCAAATTGGTTATGTCTGGGTTTATTTGTGGGCATCCTTGAACTGAGGTCCAGAGCAAGGAAAAGGGGTATCAGTAAAGATATAAAATGAGAGCATTTTATTCTCTTTGGTGGTTTTAGGCTAAAAGGCCAAGGGAAGGTCTGGTTTAAGCCATCACTACTTTCCTTACTTTGGTAACTTTCTCTCTCTCTTCGGGGCTCTGTACCCACTCTGAGAAGGCTCAGCCTTCATTCTCTCCCTCTCTTTTGACTTCGAGGGCACAAAGCATGGCACCTTATGTAGCCACTCAGTAGATATTTGGTGAATAATGAAAAAAATCATTTACTGTATTTACAGTACAACTCTCTTATGTTTCAGTGATCTCTGTTACAGAAGATCATAAGGAGAACGTACATAGTCAACTTATCCCTGTCTGCAGCTCTCTGCTCATTTTGAGTTTGAAAGAACAGTAACCATGATTCTCTTTGTTCTTATATATAGTGATTTCTACTGTTTTTAAAAAAACCATTCAAGTCGAGAAGTACTACTGGTCTTCTCATTGTTGACTTACCTCTCAAGAGGCACTGGTTAAAGTCAAGAAGCTGACGTAATAAGCCAGGTAGTACACGATTGCTTTGTAATGTTACTTGCAGTGAGTTTGCAACTTAAAATGCATCATGCGTTCAGAGTGATCAGGTTGCCTACTAGGCCTGTTTCTGGTCCTTTTAAGGAAGTTCTTGTTTGGTGTGCATATTCTTTAGGGAAATAAAAATCCTACAAAAGTTGAATGTGCAAACAAAAAACAAAAAAGGACTTTTAAATAATTTTAAGATCTTGAATTTGTGGTGACTTCATTTCATTAATGTTACAGATCAGTGTCTCTGGAAAACTGACCTCATGATAACTGCTTATTGAGACACCAAACTTCAGGGCACATTTATATAATTAATTACACAACAGAAATACACGCATAAACATAGAGCAGTCTAATCAAATATTCATTCTGATTACCTCTATATGCATTCTTAGAATAAGTGTCTCTCTTGACATACTTCATCTTGGGTACAAGAAGAGATACACCTGCAGGTGTTACTCTGTTCTTTGAAGGACAAAGGTATGAGTATCTAGCTAAATACATAAATGAATTCATAAATCTGTGTTTCATAATATGTTGTACTGCCCATCTGAACAAGACACTGATTTTTAAGTAAGCAACATGCAAGTTCTAAAGTTAATTTGTTAAAGGAGGGAAGAATCACTACATTACTTAAGTAATATAAAATCAGACTAGCTAGGAGGGGAAAAACCATATATTTGCATAGCATTATGTTCTTTTTCAGTCTTTCAGATTTTAAACTCACTGAAACAGGTGGTTACATCCAGTTTCTTTAGAATATCTCTTCACAGGGCAAAGAAAGATGGGAATTGGAGTTGGGGTTGGGTGAACAAGGAGAGGGGAGGAGAAATTTCTCTTTTACCCTCTTAGGGTCTCCAGCTGAGCCTAAGATTGAACTGACCTTAAGGCAGATTAACAGGAGAAAAGCATGCCAGTTTTATTAGAATTTTACATATATATGGGAGTCTTCACAGGAGGATGAAGACCCAAAGAAGTGACCAGAACAGAAAGCTTAGATACCTTTTAGACACACAGACAATAAACTCCTGACAAAATGGCAAGACAGAGGGTTTGGGGCTAGGGACAGTAAGTTGAGGGAGAATGACTAGGAGATCTCTTGGGGCACTGGGGGAGGCTAGTGGAAGGTACGGGTTATTTTCTTAGGTTGGTTTGTACAGATCCATCTCAACATCGATTCCCAGTCTCTGGTGATAGTCTTCTCTTTTTTGGTGCAGGGAGGTTTACCTTTCTCATGGAAAATTTGATTTATGTTTTAGGTAAAAAGGGGCAGGTCAGAGAGCCCTTTCTGTATCTGTTGTTTTTCAAGTGCCCTTAGCTCAAAATAATCGCTATGCCACAGCAGCGTATTTGGGGTGGCATGTTCTGAACTGCTTCACAAGGCAGAAAGGCCAGCATCAGAAGGGGTTGAGAAAGCTCCTTCTACTCAAGCTCCTTCTAGTGAGGAGGCAGTGTCACCTCACATTAAGAGTGCAGGCTCTGGAGTTAGCCTGCCTGGGTTCAGATGCCAACGTCACCACTCATTAGCTGTATGACCTTGGAGAAGTTACTTAACCTCCCCACCTCAGCTTCCTCATTCATGAAGCAAGGATAATATTAGTACCTACCTTTTGGTTGTTTGCAAGGATTTAAATAGCACTTAAAACAGGTCCTAGCTCACAGCATGCACTCAATAAGCGTTAGCTATTGTTATTGAACGATTTTCTTCATTCCAGATACCCATTGACAATGTGACCAATGAGATGGAGCAGAGGGTCGAGCCTCACAATGATTACTTCAGTACCCAGTTCCTGCTGAACTTTGCTATCCTTGGCACACACAACATTACAGTGGAGTCTTCTGTGAAAGACGCCAACGGCATCGTATGGAAGACTGGTCCCAGAACCACCATATTTGTAAAATCCCTGGAAGACCCTTATTCGCAGCAGATTCGCCTGCAGCAGCAGCAGGTCCAGCAGCCCTTACAACAGCAGCAGCAGCGAAATGCCTACACGCGGTTTTAGCCGTGCAACAGAGGCACTACAGACTTCCCAGGGACTGAGCAAATTAGCGAAAATAGTTTGCTTTTTCATATGGATAAAGGTACAAAAGTTAGACTATGGAGTCCGTTTATTCACTGCTTTCTGTGATAGAACATTCTGAAAAAAAATTTCTTTTCTTAAAAATTTACTTGGAGAAATCATTGGGTTCCTAACCAGAAAGATTTTTTTCCCCTTATTTCTTCTTAAACCAAGTCCTTCATCTCCTATTTAGCACTTTCATTGTTTTGCTATTATTACTTTTATTTTTGCTGAGCCTTCTCTTTTTCTTTCAGAAAAAGTCACATATTGGGATCACTGAATTAGTAAATTTGACTGCTTTCCTACCAGAATATATCACTTGCTGCCTGACATAGACCTCTGATTCTGAGCTGGGCCTTTGGAAGTTCTGACCAGTATGTGCCGGGTTTACCCAGGGTAGTAGAAACTGAGTACTCCCATAGTTGGACTTGAAAGTGTCCCCTGAAACATCCAGTCTTGTGGATTATGAGAGCATGCAGTCTAGCAGAATGGAAACATCCTGCCACATTATTTCAACTGTTTACCTATCTATTCTCTGCTAAAGCAATCTTAATTTATTGTTTTAGTATTTAATTGACCCAAAGAGCAGCTAACAATTACATAGAAAGATTGGAAATTAATAATTTGTTTTTTCTAATATATGTGTGATTTTATGCAATACAGACTTTTTTATTGTTTCTAAGAATGAAAAAAATCACATTTAATGTTAGGAGGGCAGATCTTTTCCTTTGATTGGTTTAGATTCTTCTTGGCAAGTTAGGTAACGCTAAACTTGATTGTCTAGGAACAGCAGTCTCTTTATAATACACCCTCAGTTAGTTGGGACGCTCAGGGAATAGAAGTTTTCTCGTTAGCCAGAAAACCCCCTTTTTTTCTATGTCAGTACTGGTTGAAAACCATTATAAAATATAATAATAATACACTTTCTTTTCTTAACACAGTATACTACATGTAATTTAACTGTTCTTTCTTGATTTGGGATCGTTCAGTGCTTCAGGATCATGATTTCTAGACATCAGGGATCACAGGATTGCAGACACTGATGATATGGGCACTTGGGCTGGAAGTAGCTCCCAAGGTGAAGCGCAGGGCACATTCCCTGGAAGTTTTCTTTTAAAATAAATCTCTCAATTGCTTTGCTCGTTTTGCCTTTTTCTCTTTAAAGTCGACATTGGCTCAAAGGAGGGATAGAGTTTAAAGGGAAAAAAATGAGTTTGGAGGATTTTTGTGTGTGTGTAATGTGGCCTCTAGGGGTGAAAGTGATTGGCAGGCAACTCGTGTCCCTCTAAGATCTCTTGGCTTCATGAGCTATTGTCCCAGCACAGCACTTCTTCTGCCAGTGGCCAGGGCATTGTCATAAAACGTGTGTAAATCTACAGTGTCCACTGTGGTTGATGCCCAGATGTACACAGTGCATGACGTGCACAGGCGTGACAGCATCTGGGAACATAAGCCTTAGGAAGAATTGCTAGAGAGAGTAGTGGGGGACGTGTGCAGGACCTCTTGCCCTTCTACCAGGTGTGGAAAGAGCTGACCGGAAAGCCTAGGTTCCACTGTAGGCTCCGAAGAGTTAGCCCTGTGACCTGGGCAAGTCTCGTCATCTCTGTAGACGGAAGTTTCTTTGTCTGTAAAATGACTGGATTAGATGGGACCTCTTGACTCCAGTCTAGAGTTTTGTTATCTGAAAGACTAAAGACAAAAAAAAAAAAAAAAAAAAAGTTCTTTCTTAAATTGAGAAAAATCTTTTTTCTTTTCTTTTCTTTTAAAGTGGCTATTTTCAGAATGAAATTTTACAATGTTAATTTTAGGTTTCTGGTGCTGTTTCAAGGCAGAATTGTCTGAAAAGAAGCCAATTTTGTAAACTACCAATTCCCCCAGTTCACTTTGAGACCTTCCCATATTTTATGTTCTTAAAAGGTAGGCTTTTGATAGCTGTAGTTATAAACTGATTGATTTGGTATACTGTAGAGCCCCTGGCACAAATTGGAAAGGAATTATTAAAATAAAAACAAATCCAAATAGCTTGGAGTGAAAAGTAACTGTGAAGGAAAAAAGGCTATTTTCTTTCAGGATGTCCATTAGATCTGGAGTTGGGACACTGATTTTATTTTTGGTATAATATCTACTGCATTTTTGGCATCAACTGTTAAACAGTTATTTGACGTGGGGGGAAACTGTGTTTATAATTTCAACAGTACACTCATGAATGAAAAGGAAAAGAATGCTCAAGGAAAAATGCAGAAAAGAAAGATAAACATACTGATTATGAAGTGAACATGTTCCCTGATTTTAGAAATATGAGTAATAAGGGCACTGGCCAATTGATTTAAGAAGACAGGACTGATTTTTCCCAGTATTTAGTGACTTTGCAGTATAACCTGGTGGCTAAAAGCCCAACCTTTGGAGTCACTCTGTCCAGTTCCAGACCCTAACTCTACCTAACTTTGTGGCCTTGGATGAGCTACTTAATCTCTCTATGCCTCAGTTTTCTTATTCCCCAAATCGGGAAGCATAATAGTGCTTCATGGGTTAGGTGTGAGGATTAAGCAAGTTAATACAGAATTAATATATATAAAGCACTTAGAATGTGCCTCGCATATAGTAAGCAGATATACATGAGTGTTTGCTGTTATTATTACCACTATTATTATCCTCCCTAGTATTATTTTTCACAGTGTTAGATCAATTCTTTTGTTGTTTTTTTTTTGTTTTTTTGGTTTTTTTTTTTTGAAATTCACGTTCTTTTATTTATTTATTTATGACTGTGTTGAGTCTTCGTTTCTGTGCGAGGGCTTTCTCTAGTTGCGGCAAGTGGGGACCACTCTTCATTGCGGTGCGCGGGCCTCTCACCATCGCGGCCTCCCTTGTTGCGGAGCACAGGCTCCAGACGCGCAGGCTCAGTAATTGTGGCTCACGGGCCCAGCCGCTCCGTGGCATGTGGGATCTTCCCAGACCAGGGCTCGAACCCGTGTCCCCCGCATCGGCAGGCAGACTCTCAACCACTGCGCCACCAGGGAAGCCCAATTCTTTTGTTTTTAATAAGTTTTTTTTTTGTTTTTTGTTTTTTTGGCTGTGTTGGGTCTTTGTTGCTGTGCACAGGCTTTCTCTAGTTGCGGCGAGTGGGGGCTACTCTTCGTTGTGGTGCGTGGGCTTCTCATTGTGGTGGCTTCTCTTGTTGCGGAGCATGGGCCCTAGAGCATGCGGGCTTCAGTAGTGGCGGCATGTGGGCTCAGTAGTTGCAGCTTGCATGCTCTAGAGCGCAGGCTCAGTAGTTGTGGCACATGGGCTTAGTTGCTCTGCAGCATTTGGGATCTTCCCAGACCAGGGATTGAACCCATGTCCCCTGCATTGGCAGGCGGATTCTTAACCATTGCACGACCAGGGAAATCCATAGATCAGTTCTTAACCTTAGCATTTTATTTATTCAAAATAAAAGTTACCTTTTCTCGGCTAGTCAACACACATTTAAGCTATCTTCCCTCATATTCACTTTGGGTACATTGATTAAGAACAAAATAGCTTAATGTTGACCTAAACAAAATGGAATTTCTGTCTACTGCAGTGCTGAAATCCTATTTAATTAAAATATTTAAAGAAAAATGTACAAAGAAAATTATGAAAATACTTTCCAAAAGTACTGATTGCCTTCAGTGGTGATGGCCATAGTATATTGACTGTTTAGAAACTAAAGTACTATTGTAGTCCAACTTAAACTAAGAGATCTTGTGATGTGGCTTTCCGGCTCAAACCCACCAAGGTAGCAGGTAATTTGCAACTGAAGGCTGTCAGTCACTTTTCACATTGAAATATGGTTCAGAGAAGAACAAACCAGCCAAACAAGATCTTCAGTCTAGGGTCCCAGAGATGTCAGTTTAAGTTCTATTTATAAGACTCACTTGCCGTGGATCCTTGGATAGGTCACTTGATCTTTTTGTGCCAATATATGCCAGCAGTATACTGAGAATAAGATGACCCTGCCATCTGGTATACAGAGTATATGCAGAGCTGTCTAACAGAACTTTCTGAGATGATGGAAATGTTCTAAGTCTGTCCTATCCAATATAGCCACTAGCCACATAGAGCTGTTGAGTATCTAAAGTAAGCCTAGAGTAACTGAATCGTTTATTACTTTTAATTCAGTTAAACTTAAATAGCCTTATGCAGCTACTGCCTATAGAACTGGACAGTGCAAGAGTAATAAGTGAAGAAATGAGATTCACTGCTACCTTAGGACCTAGATAGTCCTTAAGTAGGTTTCTAGATAAGGTGTGTACATTGGAATTATTTGATGCACCAAAGCTTTCACATGGAAGAGTGTGGATGGCAAAGAAGGCATCGGGGGTTCGTGTGTTTGCTTTGCTTCAGATAATACAATACTGTGTTGCTCAACCACATAGCCCTGTTCTCTCTATAATGTGCCCTTGGATTTAGGTTTTATCAGTCACCAACATTAAAAGTATGATGGGAGTACTGAGAAGTCCAAAAGTCTGGTGAATTGGCTTAGATTTCCTGCCAACAGCACTCCAGGAGGTTGTGGTCTTCCTTTCCATTTCTTGCCCAAGAACACAAAGACCTTTCCAAGGGCTGTGTATTTTATTGGCTTAACTGGCATTAGTCCACTATCCTGTGGTATCTCCCAGTCTACTCATTCTATGAGCAATTTGATGTTTAATTGTAACAGATTTAAAGAGAGTGTAAGTCATGTTTTTTTTCTTAAATAACATACCAAGATCTGGAGTCATTGATTTTCACAGTATAATGAAGAATGCTAAATGTAAATTTACTTATTTCAAACCTACTACAGTTACAAAACATTTTTTCAGTCTATATCTTTTCCCTTATCCTCCTGCTTACTTGCTAATCTCTCCCAGAGCAGTTCTCTCCTGCACAGTCCAGTTTGTTGTGCAATAATTGTGTTCTTTGCTTATTATTTAGGTCTAGTTAAAGATTGAGACTTGGTGAAATGAGTTTGGGGATTGTCTTCTTCATAGATCATGACTACGGGTCTAGCTTTTGTCTAGTGATACTTAGCTGGCAAACTGAGACTAAAAATGTTTTTATTGTTGTTTCCAGATAATTTTTTCTTAATAAAATTATATATGTGAGGTAATACCAAATGAATCAGAACAATCAGGAAGATGAACATCTACCCAGTACCCTCAAAATTCAGATTGTAAGCAGAGAAGAAATACTCTCTACCTTTTGGTTTTCTCAGGAGATTTCGTTTGTGGATTTTGATGAAGGTTATTTGTGGCTTATTTGTATTTTAAAGAAAGAAATTTAAAATAGAAGACTGTGACAAGTAAAATAGAACTGAGTTAGACTGAGGAATTATGAGAAGATACCAATGTTTGCTTTTCCTGTTTCTTAAGATCATGGAAGGTGAAAGTAGGCAGGGCTGCCTCAATTTCTACCACTCCCACCCCCAGCCCCCCTATTGGAAGCAGTGAGGCTAAAGATGCTTTCTCTCACACTTAGGAGATGAGCAAAGTGATGGCGACTTGTTAACACTTGTGTCCCCCATCCTTGCTTTCCCCTCCCACCCCCACTGCCAGCAAAGGCAGCCGGTCCTGTGACTAGGAGGGTTAGTTCTGAAATTCCCCCAGCCCCTTCGCCCACTTGACAGGAGAAGCAGATGAAAAGCCTACTGTAGAAGTGCAAGTTGGAGAGAGGGGCTTTCCTGACAATGCCGGACCCTGAACTGGGCTGAGAAATGCAAAAGGAAACTGACAGGGAGACCCCTCAAGCAACTTGCAGTCTCATTTGACAGAAAAGACCTATTTTTAGAGAATGTGGAGAGGGCTTTATAAAAGCTGTTGACAGAGCACAAAAGATGCCATTTCTGAAATTCTAGTAGCACCCCCCTTATATGTAACAGGACAGGCTCTTAGGTAATTAGAAAACTGGCCGTCATGTGGCATTTTCTCCTTTTCCAGCACTTCGAATGCAGTGTACTTTCCTCCTCAGAGAGCCTCTTTTTGACATAAGCAGAGACAGTTGGGTACCTACTACTTGGAAGCCAGAGGGGAACAAAAGAGCATTTGGAAAAAAGGTACACTCCTAACGTGTGAAGTCAGTATTTAGCCTTGAGGAGATAGGAGCTTACACTCCGAATTAAATATTGTCTCCTGTTGCAGAAACTACTGCTTCTGGCCAGGCCATTGGAGGACACGAACCCCTCAATGTCACGTTTCAAGGTATCAGGGCATTAGGGAGAAATGACTGTAATCACAGAATCACTTAAGCAAGATCATATCTATCCTACTTAGTGGTTACAGTGTCCCCCGGGATGCTCAAGAGAGTATTAGCCCTGCCTGGAGTTGTCTCTCTCAGGGAGTGAGCACATCTGGAATCTCCTTGAGGGCCCTTGGTGCAGGAGGGGGCCCACACATCTGCCCCAAGCACCGCCTCCCCCTGCCTCTCTCCCCTGCATGCTGACCAGGTTAGCTGATGGAAAGCACTTTTCCTTCATCCTAAGCACCAAGGTAACTCAGCTGACATCACAGGGCACTGTAGCTCAGTCAGCATTTGTCCATTTGTCTGAGCAAGCGTTTGTGAACTCAGATTTCTCAGATCTGTGCAAAAGGCACAGCCAACAAGGACACAGACAATTTTGGAAACAGGTGATCTTTTATTCGTCACCAAATGTTGATTGAACACGTACAGGGTACCAGGAACTGGGAATACAATCAGACAAGTTCCCTGGGTTCACGGCCATGCCACTGCTTGTTTTTGCACAGGCTGTGGGAAACCCACCCTGGCCTTGATTATGCCAGGGGAGCCTTAGCTTCCTTGGTAGTTGATCATTTTCTCCAGTGAAAGGGGAGAGGAATGTGTTTAGACAGGACCATCCAGATCAGAGTCGCTGCTGTTTGCTGTGTGGCCTTTGGAAAAGCTCTCTCAGCCTGAGAGTCTGCTCCTTTGGTATCTAACCATCTTCCCAGTTCACTAAACCTTTCCTTACATCCCAGCTAAACCCCTCACAGCAATCTTAACCTCCTGCTTCAATTCTGTGTTTGAGGGGATAGAAAACTCCCTAAAGCCTTGGTCATAGGGAAGTAGCTTTAAGCAGAATGCAGTCTCCCCTGACCCCAGCTACACCACATTGAAAAGCCCATCTGCCCCTCCAGACCCAGCAGAAACCCTGGCCCTGATTCCTCCAACCAGACATGGTGCCCCGTCTCCCTCTGTGACCAGTATCAAATCCAGTCTCGTGTATGTTCTGCTGCCTGACCCTTGGGGTTGGCATGAATGTGGACAGATGGTGGCTAAAATTACCATGTCCTGTTAATGGGAACAAACACCTCTGTCCACTGTCCCACGCCCCACGTCAGCCCCCTGGCTGTTCTCTGAATCTCTGTTTACTCTCATAACATCTCTGTGAGCCTTGGCTTCTTCGTCTGTGAAATGGGGCTAATACCTGCCTGTTGAAGAGTTGTGAAGATTAAGGGTAATAATACATGCGCAAAGCCGGCTACTGGCAGGCCCACCAAACGTTGGTTGCCTTCCGTGTCAGTGGTAGAGTGGCCAGCGTGGACTGGTGGCCCAGAGAACTCCGGGGAAAGAAACGTCAGCTTCATAAAACAGTGATGTTTCAGATCATCTCTGCCTTAAAGATGATGTCCCAGGTTTGAGGACTTAAAGGGACAAAAATTGACAGCTGAGAGGAGAGGGGGTTGGTGAAGAGGTTATGTTTTCTCTCGCCTCCTAAGTGTGTCTGTCTGTGTGTGAGATATGTGTCTAGGCAGGGAGAAGAGCTGGCCTACTTTGGAGGATGGGGGACTGTCCTTCACCATGTTTCCTTCCTCCTGTTGCCACTACCATCACCCTAGTTCACAACCTCATTATGTCTTCCTGGAATACCACTTTCACTTCCTGTTTTTCCTGCCGCTAGTGTCTGCCTCCTCTGAGTAATCCTTATTCCCACTGCTTCCCAGTTCACTCATCTGGTCCAAAATCTTTATTCCCATTGGGTTTCCTGTACAGCCTGAATTCTTCAGTATGTCATTTAAAACCCTCCACAGTGAGACTCCAGCGTGGCGGCCAGGCCTCACCTCTCTCCCCATCTCTGTGTATATCCCAGCCTGTAATAAAACTAGCTTCCTGGGCATCCCACGAGCTTGGTTTGCACACACTCACCCTCATGACTTTTTTCATATTTTCCCACCACCTGAAAACTCTTCTCCATCACTGAAACCCTCGTCCATCCCTCCATGTTCTGATTCTCCAGCCAAGCCCAGAGTTCCTCCATGACCTGTATCATGTTCAGTCTTGTGTGGAGCAGTTAGCCTGCCTGGCCCTCAGAGTCAGCGTTAAGGTGGACATGTAGTGGCTAATGTGACCATGTCCTGCTGATGAGAAAAAACGGCTCCCTCTGCCGTCCCACCCCTCGTGACTATTCTCTGCCTCCAGCTCTGGTTCACATCCCTACGTGGAGCAGTCCCAACTGGTCTGCCTACTGACTCAGTGTTCACCTCGGAGGCAAGAGGTATAGGGAAGGCTTCCTACAATTTCTGAGCTGCGAGCAGCAGTGTCAAGGCAGGAGCACATACCACTGCCATTGCGGGGGGCCTGGAGTGCAGCTCAGGTTCTGATCTGAGGTCTGAGGCAGTAGGGAGGGAACCAGAGCCGAGACTTGCAAGAAAGTAAAAAAAAAAAGGCCTGTTCATCCGTTTTTTGTTTGTTATGTTTTTTTCCAGCCGCGCAGCTTATAGGATCTTAGTTCCCCAGGGATCGAACCCGGGACCCTGGCAGTGAAAGCCCAGAATCCTAACCACTGGACTGCCAGGGAATTCCCATCATCTGTCTTTTTCTTTAGAGTCACCTTCACTTCCTCCAGCACCAGCCTTCTCTTGATCAGAATTTGGAATATGTTGTTGCTTCGGATGATTTGGGTTTCACTGTTGCCAGCCAGCTTTCTTCTGGTGCACCTTCCTCCCTCCTTCCCTTTCTCTCTCCCTGCCTTTCTTTTTCAAGGACTGATTGAGCACCTGTTATATGCAAAGCACTGCAGCAGGTAGAGTCCCTGCTCTCTGGAAGCTTTGGTTGGTGGTTGTCATGTGTGTCAGCTTGATCCATGTTTGTCCACAGTGCCAAGGTGCTGAGGTGCCAGTCGCACTGAGGTGAGACTTGAGCAGTCCACCCCATTGTCCTTC
Organism: Eschrichtius robustus; assembly: GCF_028021215.1. NCBI lineage: Eukaryota > Metazoa > Chordata > Mammalia > Artiodactyla > Eschrichtiidae > Eschrichtius > Eschrichtius robustus. The sequence goes on from NC_090826.1 coordinate 149,169,383, forward strand.
TCATAAACTGAGCTCATGTATAAAGAGCTGCCTGAAAGACCCTGTGGGAGGTGGAGTGGGCAACGTAAGATGCCAAGGAAGACAAAGGCAAGGAGAGGAAGGCAGAGGTGGCCTTGGATTCTCACCACTCCAATCTAGCCTGACTCCAGAGCCAGGCACAAATCAGACTCGTAGAGCTCCACTCTGATGCTTTCATTCCTCTGCGGCTCACCTATTAGATTGCCGGCCAGCTCATGTTTTCCCCTCACCTCCCACCCCCCATCTGCTTTCCTTTATACTTCTACCCCACGAGCTTTGGACCACAGACTCCCTTTGGATGGCTGGACCTGTGACAGGTAACCTTGGGAGTCATCCAAGACCATGTTTTTTGCTCTGCGTACAAACAATAAAAAAGGACAGCCCAGCTGAGTTCCTGTGCAAGGTTCCCTGAGCTGCCCTTACGTCCTTATAATGCAGTGAAATATTCATCTTTCTGCTTTTCTTTTGGACATTCCCCAATATGTGATCTTTCCCTAGTCAGAGACATCCACAATGCCCTAAGGAGAAGTGGAGGGTTAAAGCAATACGCAAAGACAAAACAACCCGATGTTCAGTCTTTTTAACATCCAAAAAAAGATATTGAGAATAAAAAGGGATAGCGTTTTGGCTATAAAAACAGAAGAGAGAAAGAACAGTGAGATAACCATGGCTGCCGCTTTAGACGTGTTGACATTCTCATTGTTTCCTGAACCCCAGTGCATCTCACACCTCTGGGCCCTTGTGGCACTTGGCATTCAGTGTGTGATGCTTTTTTTCCCCCATGGTTCTGCTTAGCAAGCTCAGTCCATCTCTGTAGATTTACCCAGGTTGAAAGTCCTCCTCTCCAAGAAGCTTTCCCTGAAAGCCCCACAGAGTTGGGTGCTACCCTAGCCTTCTGGTCTACTCTCTGCTTACGTGTATCTCCCTGCTTACATAGCTATCTCGCCTTCTATCTAAACTGTGAACATCCAACGGGAGGATTGGGAGTTCATCTTTGCATGCCTGCTATCCAGCATGGTGCCTGGCGCATAGTAGACAGTCATTTGAGTTGAATTACTTAATGCAGAATTCAGTTTCTAATGACCTAGGCTTAATAGAGTTTCTGGTCCTAGGACCCTAGCCACTGAGAACTAACTGTAAACTCAAGAGCTATTGCATAACTAATGCTGGATATTTCTGGTCCTCAACTCAATAACTCAACTGCTTAGGTGACCCTACTACAAAGGACCCAGCACTCAGGCAGCCTAATAATTCTGCAGCCAACGTTGCAGAGGTGCCCTTCCTAAACTAGTGGCCTAGCCCTGACCCTACAGCCTCCGAGTAGGCGTCAGAACTGGGCTGGACTCCTTTGTGACCAAGGCGAAGCTTTGTCATCCCTGTCTCTGGTCTTCAGTTTCTCTGTCTGTTGTGTGGTTGTGGTCCTAATTAGAAAGCTCTTAGAGGTTCCTGAAAGGACTGTTATTGTACAGCTGCACAAAGGGTATTATGTCACAGTGGTATAAGAGCACGGCAAATAATGTGAACTAGGAATAATAAGGGCACTCATTCCCAGAAGCACATTGATTTAAACCACAAAAGCTCCTTGGCACAGGGCTTGAGGATTGTAAAACCTGAGCAATCAACAACCCCTGGGAGAGGGGAGCCCATGCCAGCCTACCGCTGGAGAGTTCATTTGGTCGTGGTTGGTGGGCCAGTGTTGTCCCTCAGGTGTTTTCACTTTGGTGAAATTTCCCTGCTGGAGTGAGCCCAGCCCATTTGCTGGGTTCTGGGGCAAAGTGGCCATTACTTCCACATCCCTTCTGCATAAAAGAAGCAAAGAATTGGCCTTAGCAAATCTCAGTTAACTTTTCATTCTCTGTAGGATGAAGACAGGTCTCTAGATAATGGAAGTTTCATGGCCACTTTTGCTTCTAAAATCTGTATAGCCTAAAAGTCATCTGGGTCACACCTTGACCCGCCGTTGCTACCTCTGGTCAGAAACTTGGGAAAACCAGCCAGATGCACTGTGTCTATGAAAAACAAAGTCACCATAGCAACCTGGTCATCCTGGAGTGGAAAACGATGTTTAAACATGGCTCTGACAGGAGGAAGGGCAGAATCTACAAAGAAAAAGAATGGTGGCTCCTGGAAGAGACAGGAACATGTGCTAGTGGCTCCAGAGTTTCTACCCAGGAACCTTGATGGTTGAAAGTGAGCTTGAGAACCCGCTTGCCATGTTTGCATAGGACTTTATCTGAACTGGGAAAGCATCAGCTATTCATAAGAAAGAAGGAGGTGAATGTGTGTGGGCATGGGGTGCTGGTGGAGGTGAAGAGGGGGTGGCTAAAGTCCTCAACCCTGCTCTGGAAATCAGCATTAGGCATGGGTAAAGATTCATCCTATATGGGCTTCCCTGGTGGCGCAGTGGTTGAGAGTCTGCCTGCCAATGCAGGGGACACGGGTTCGAGCCCTGGTCTGGGAGGATCCCACGTGCCGCGGAGCAACTGGGCCCGTGAGCCACAGCTACTGAGCCTGCACGTCTGGAGCCTGTGCTCCGCAACAAGAGAGGCTGCGATAGTGAGAGGCCTGCACACCGCAATGAAGAGTGGCCCCCGCTTGCCACAACTGGAGAAAGCCCTCGCGCAGAAACGAAGACCCAACACAGCCATAATTTAATTAATTAATTTTTTTTTTTTTAAGTAGGAAATTTAAAAAAAAAAAAGATTCATCCTATATATACATGAAAGAAGCATTTAAACATGCAATGAGAGTCAGGGAACTTGGCCTCTGGGACCAGCTTTGCCACAAACTGACTAGGGCAAGTCATTTTCTAATCTAGGCTGTAGTCAGGGCTCTGCTGGCTGCCCATGGTGCTCCAGGAGGTTCTGAGGACAGATGTAGGACAGGTGTGATGTGTAGGACAACCAAATAAACCTTGTCAAACCAACGTCAAGTAAAGGCCACCGCTCACCTGGTTTACCTGGTCAGGTCACCTGACCTTGATTTCATTAGCCTGGCAGAATCCACCCAGCCCAAATACCCAGAGGAGTTATTCACCTGGGGAATGTATGTAGACGACAAAAGGAAGAGGTGAGAATAACTGAATCTGTGTGACTGAAAGAAAACTGCATTGTTTAATCATAAATTTACCCAACCAACCATGGATGTGATATGATAGGACATGACATGACATATGATATGGGTTGATAGATGATACAATGATATGATGTGTTGCCTTCCAATTTCCTTCTGACCAGAAACCTGGAAAAGCCCCTTAATCAAGCATGACTGAGAGATGGGTAGAGAGGTATAGGATTATACATGGAGAAAGAACAGAGGTCGGGGTCACCCCAAAGTGTCTGGCATCCCAAATCTGCCACTTACCAGTTGTGCAATTCAAGGCACATTGCTGGAGATCACTGGGTCTCAATTCCTTCATTTGTAAATTGGAGAAAACACAACTACCTCATAGAGTTGTTGTGAGGATTAAATGTCAACACAGATATAAAGTATGTAGGAAGTACTAGATGCCCAGTACCAGCAGCTACTTGCTTGATTGTTGTTTGTAATACATTCTTCCTCTTGCATGTTCCCAGTTCTCTCAGTCCTCTCCTGCTGTCCATGTCTCATGTCAAACTGGGCAGGAGTGTTCTTTTAAAAATTTAAGGTGCCTAAATAAGTATGGAGAAAATTCCACTGTTAGATACTTGTCCCAACTCTTGGACAGAGTCCCAACAGAGGCCTAAGTCACCATCCCTAGCCTTTGCCTGCAGTGATGGGACAGTGGTACATGGCCACAGGGCCCCAATTGAGGGAGGGGTCGAGCAAAGCCAGAGGGGTTGGATGGAGATAAGCAAGGGTCAGCTGCCTGAATTAGGGATAACTCCTCATGTTGCTTCCAAGCCTGAGATACCATGGTTTTTAAATCTTTATCTACTTCATTAATCTATATAGACCAGCTGACTCAACCAAGGTCACGTATTGAGCAATGGCCGGGCTGGGGTTAATAGCTCTGGCCTTTGAGCCATTATCACAGAACTGGCAGAGACCTTGAGCCCATCCCAGTGGAAATTTCAGGGCTGTTCATGGAGCGTTTGATGGGCCAACAGCATACCATGTTGATTTTTTAAATATTCCCTGATAATTTTCACATCAAATAGTTTCTGCTATGTTAATTCATTTTTAAAAATTTTTTTTTGGCATCTGTGGGCAACACAGAGTGCCCATCAAGTTCTCATTGAAGGTATTTATTTCCTTCTCTAATGACATTTCCTAACTGAAAATCAGGAGTGGGAGGCTCTGGGCAGGATGTCCTGGCTTTTGCCTTAGCTGGATGCCAGTCTGTGTTAAATCTCCAGGCCACCTGCCAGACAGCCTTGTGATTGGACTGGAGAGTAGGAAATAGTGTAAAAGTGAAGCAGGCAGAGGCCACAGGCAGGAGTAGCTTGAGACAGCAAATAACACAATGGTAAGATGAGCAGGAACGGGATCAGATCTTCCCATGAACACATGGAGGTGTGGAAAGGTGAGCAACCAGAGGGGAGCAGCACCATGGAGACAGGAGGACTGGGTGTGGGCGTGAAGCAAAGAAAGGCAGCGGGAAGCTCCTTAGGGTTCACCCAACGACATCTGGCTTAGGGTTAAGTTATGGAAGCAGAACCACTATGAGTATTATGGCATAAGGAATTTATTAATACTATAAGAATTAGATCATGCACAATCGTGGGAGGAGCTGGGCAAGTAAAGAACTGAAAGTCCTTGAAGGATCACCGAAAAGTCATTCACCAGCTGTGGTGCGGGTGAACAAAGCAGAGCTTACAAGAAGGAGCAAGGCAGGTCTGGCTGCTGGACTGGGGCCACCAAGGGGCTGGTGTGGAATCTTTGGAAGGACGTTGGCTCTTTGTAGCTACTGCCTCTGTGAGTTTGCAGCAAAGCATCTCATGGTGTATGGGGGCGTCACTGTTGGTCAGCAGGGCCGGCAGTCACAGAGCAGCGGGGAAGAGCAGGGACACCCACGAGCCTGGCTGCCTCTCGGTGTGCCCCTCCCCAGCTCCAGCCAACAGTGGCCTTCAGAGCATGACGGCTGATGTTTCACTGCCGCCACCCACAGCACATGCAACTTCACTTTTGGCCAACTTCTCACAGAGAAGGGGGTGCTGGGAAATATTACACCAGTGTAAGCAAGGTGACCGACCACTGAACCTTCCAACGCTGATCTAGGAGAGACAAGAACACACTCAGCTCACCGATACACAGAGCCTCACATTTTTGAAGTTTCAGAAAGTGTATGGTAGAGAGGAAAGCTGTCAGAGTATTTCTGTTCATCAAGACTCTGGGTTGCAAGTGACAGAAATTCTAAAACAAACTGGCTTAAGTGAAAAAGAGGCTTTGAGGCTTTGGGGGGTGGAAATCTTGGGGTAGCTCAAAGAATCCAAAGAATTCTTTGGATTAAGAATTAATCAGAGGGGGACTTCCCTGGTGGCGCAGTGGCTAAGAACCCGCCTGCCAATGCAGGGGACACGGGTTCGAGCCCTGGTCCGGGAAGATCCCACATGCCGTGGAGCAACTAAGCCCGTGCGCCACAACTACCGAGCCTGCGCTCTAGAGCTCGCGAGCCACAACTACTGAGCCCGTGAGCCACAACTACTGAGCCTGTGTGCAACAACTACTGAAGCCCGCACGCCTAGAGCCCATGCTCCGCAACAAGAGAAGCCACTGCAATGAGAAGCCTGCACACCGCAACGAAGAGTAGCCCCCGCTCGCCGCAACTAGAGAAAGCCTGCGTGCAGCAACGAAGACCCAATGCAGCCAAAAATAAATAAATAAATAAATTTATTTTTTAAAAAAGAGTTAATCAGAGGGAACTTAACACCATACAACATACTCTCTTTCCTTGTTTCCATGTCTGTCTCTCACAGCCTCACCTCTGGATGGTGGCCTCATCCTCCCATCCTTCTCATGTGGCAGCTCTGGTGTCACAGTTATGTAGCAACTTGACCAGAAAGAAGAGTTTCCCCACCAGCTTCATTTAGAAAATTCCCTGATTTTTGGGGGGGAGGGAGGGAGTTGGTTCTTAGATGAATCCTCAGACCAATTGCTGTGGCCGGATGAGTGGGCTGTTGTTATGGTTAAGCTGGGGTCACATGTCCACCCCTGTGGCCCCAGAGGAACAGTCCAGGGCACTTTGATCAGCGGCCCGGAACCGTGTGGGGGGAGAAAGAAGCGGTTCCCCCAAGGAAAGAGGCTCTGTCCCCAGAAGAGGGGAAGGAGGTGCTGGGCAGACAGAAGTAACAGTGTCTACCTTGGTGTCTCAGGGGCTGAATTAAATGCTCTTCAAATTTATGCTTCTCATTCCTACCCATTTTCTTTAATGTTAAGGCCACTGCAGCAAGTTTCTGATTACATTCCACTGGTACTCCGAAGAGAACTGCTATAAGGAAGGAAATACTACCTTGTAAAGCGTGATGAGCAGGTAATAATCATCTCGGAGACCTAGAGATTGAGCAGTTTGCTCAAGGCCACTCAGTTATTTAAAAAGGAGAAGTAGGACTCTGACAGATATTCCCAAGCAGTACATTAGCAGTCGGGTTTATAGAGCACCCTGTGGAGATTTGGGCTACTGTGAATCCATTTTCCAGAGCCTAATCAGATTGTTTTCCTGGACCTGAAAGAACAGACTGGGGCCAGAGTGATTACTCAGTGGTCAAAGGATAAAAGACATGACTTAGAATCTGACTTCAGCACAGAGACAAGTGGAGATGATTCATGGTGTGTGTGTGTAGACTGCAAGGTAAGAGAAATGTCACTGATGTAATATACATCTTTTCTAGAAGGAAAGGAACCTGAGATCAGCGTTTTGAGTGCCCTGAAAAAGGCAGACAATTAGTTATCAACTCTAAACAGAGTTTAAAATGTGCAGATAATCTAAGACTTCTTTTTAGCTAACAGTGTAATTTATTTCTCCTCTCCTGTTTGTCTTTTATACTTTGTCAGTGGTTTCCTCACTTGACTGTGCATCAAAATCACCTGTGGAGCTTAAATAACAAGAAGACATAGAGATGGCCAAGGGGCACATGAAAAGATGCTCAACATCACTGATTATTAGAGAAATGCAAATCAAAACTACAATGAGGTATCACTTCACACCGGTCAGAGTGGCCATCATCAAAAAATCTACAAACAGTAAATGCTGGAGAGGGTGTGGAGAAAAGGGAACCCTCTTGCACTGTTGGTGGGAATGTAAATTAATACAACCACTATGGAGAACAGTATGGAGGTTCCTTAAAAAACTAAACATAGATCTACCATATGACCCAGCAATCCCACTACTGGGCATATACCCTGAGAAAATCATAATTCAAAAGGACACATGTACCCCAATGTTCGTTGCAGCACTATTTACAATAGCCAGGACATGGGAACCACCTAAATGTCCAACGATAGGTGAATGGATAAAGAAGATGTTGTACATATATACAATGGAATATTAGTCATAAAAAGGAATGAAATTGGGTCATTTGTAGAGATGTGGATGGACCTAGAGTCTGTCATACAGAGTGAAGTAAGCCAGAAAGAGAAAACCAAATATTGTATATTAATTCATATATGTGAAATCTAGAAAAATGGTACAGATGAACCTATTTGTAGGGCAGGAATAGAGATGTAGACGTAGAGAACGGACATGTGGACACGTGGGGGAAGGGGAGGGTGGGACGAATTGGGAGATTAGGTTTGACATAAATACGCTACCATGTGTAAAACAGATAGTGGGAACCTGCCGTATAGCACAGGGAGCTCAGCTCCGTGCTCTGTGACGACCTAGATGGGTGGGATGGAGGGGTGTGGGAGGGAGGTCCAAGAGGGAGGGGATATAGGTAGACATACAGCTGATTGACTTCACTGTACAGCAGAAAGTAACACAACATTGTAAAGCAATTTTACTCCAAAAAAAAGAGAAAAGCTTCCCAGACACCAGGTCCCACCCTCATTCCCCCCTGTCCCTGCTCGCCCACCATACCCCCTCCTCCAATTTCAAGCTCCACAGAGGATCCCAATGCACAGGAAGGAGGGAGAACAACTCATGGTACAAAGGGCTCTTTCTTCCTCAGAGATCCTGCGTGCTTTTCCTTGCCCCACAGCTGTGGGAGCAACGCCAGGCTGGAGAACCATGGATACAGCAGTTAAATGGTGTTTTTAAGGTCAGACAACTTGTAAGTTCTGGAACCAGGTGGCCTGGAACCTGGATTATTCTGCTCGTGATCTAGTTAAAAAGGGCAGCGAGGGCTTGGTCTTGACCCCCGGAGGAGTAGTAGCGGGTAAAAGAGGCCTGACTGATAAGAATATGTCTACTTCTATAAACAATCGATCAGAGTAATGCTCCTAGGTAGTATGCAGAAATTAGCACCTCTGACAGGCAGAGCCCTTCCTAAAATGTACCATTCATGGACTCCTTCCTCACTGAATGAAGGTGCCATTTTTCCTGTTCTGGCAATTAGTGCTGTGTGACCTTTGCAAAGCTGCTTGACTTCACTGTTTCTTGGTTTCCTCATCTATACAATGAGAGTGTTGGGCTTGGGTCCTTTCTGCTCTTGTGCTAGATTGTTGTATCTCTTCAGTGAAGAGCCCTTGGGCATGATGTGATTGCAGAGCTGAAAAGAGCTCTCTGTTTTCTTTCTTTCTTTCTTTCTCTTTCTTTCTTTCTTTCTTTCTTTCTTTCTTTCTTTCTTTCTTTCTTTCTTTCTTTCTTTCTTTCTTTCTTTCTTTCTTTCTTTCTTTCTTTCTTTCTGGCTGTGCTGGGTCTTTGTTTCTGTGCGAGGGCTTTCTCTAGTTGCGGCAAGTGGGGGCCACTCTTCATCGCGGTGCGCGGGCCTCTCGCTATCGCGGCCTCTCTTGTTGCCGAGCACAGGCTCCAGACGCGCAGGCTCAGTAACTGTGGCTCACAGGCCTAGTTGCTCCGCGGCATGCGGGATCTTCCCAGACCAGGGCTCGAACCTGTGTCCCCTGCATTGGCAGGCAGATTCTCAACCACTGCGCCACCAGGGAAGCCCCCTCTCTGTTTTCTTAATGTCCATTGGACAAAACTTTTTATGTTGCAATATGATACAAGAAAAAGCATAAAATATGGTGATCCCTGGAAAAGATGTCTTATGACTAAGTCTCAGGCAAGTAAAAAATGAAAATGTTTGACAGCAAAGGGAGTAGCAAGTATGCAGAACAGAAGGCAGGGAGGCTGCAAATCCATGAAGAGGAGTGGGGATGGAGCTGAAGAGTGCCCTCAGGGCCTGGAGTTGACAAGAGAGGGGTGGCAGCAGCAAATGTAGCTGACTTATTCCAGTTTTGCCTGAGGAATGTCAGTCCTTGATGGATTATTGGATGAACATTTGAAATCTAATCCCTTACTTCTGCCTCAGCCCTTCTGGAAGGGCTTAAGATTGTTTCCCCTACATTTTCCACTGCAAGCCCAGTAAACATAAAATAGACATTAGTGTCCTGAATGAATGAAACATCTATGTTGGTCCTTGCCCAGCCCGACTACTAGAGCTGGGAGGAGAAACTCAGAAGCTAAGAGGGGAATTCAAAGAGAGACACAAGCTCATGAGAATGACGTCAGGAAGGTTAAATCCCCTACAAGGAAGGGCCTTGCCAACCACAATCAGGGCAAAAAAAAGGCCTATTGGGTCATGCTCAGAGCAAGAAGATGGGCTAGTCCTATAGCATGGGAAATACCACACTACTGACAAATGACAAAGAGACAGAGGAGCCATTCAGCTCCTAAGTGCTTTCTCTCCTTCCACTACTGGAGATCCAGGAAAGTCTCTGAATACCCAGGCTGAGCTCAGGGCCTGGCACGTAGTAGGGGTACAGTAAAAGTTTGTTCCATGAATGAAGAATGCATGGGAGGCGGATGACAAGGAGAATGCTTTTCTTGAGCTGAACGGAGAGCCCAGGATGTTTGAAAAGGTCTTGAGAGTCTGTGCTGTCACTTCAATCCACATCAGGAGCGGAAGGTCACTGTGGTAATCAGTTCCTTAGGAAGCTGACCGAGATGGAGACTGTGGGCAGGAAGGTTACTGAGTGCCCTTGGCAGCCATGCCTATGGGTGACTGAAGGGAGTAGGAATGGCAGAGGGATGAACTGAACTGAGATGCAGATGTAACAAAGGTCTCAGGTCAACCCTATGGGATGGTTCTTCAGAACTGGCTCACCTTGAGGCTAGGGGGCCAGGTCTTCATACTTCTTCATCAGCTAGCCGCTGGATACAGGCTATGCTTCTGGGGGAGATATGGTCTTGGGTCACCTGTGAACTATCAGCCATCCCAACAGTTGAGGGAATGAGTGACTCAGTCTTGAAGAAGGTATGTGTGGGCACACCACAGCATCCACTGTGAAAATTAATCCAATCTCCTCATTTTATAGATAAAAACAGTCCAGAGATGAAATCATATATCTGGTTAACAGCAGAGCCAGGACACCTCTCAAAGGACTACCAGAAAATTCCCACAGACTTAGTGTACATGAAATTTGGTATGGGATTTGACAGAGCTATCAATGTGGATGAGGAGAAATGGAGATTAAATCAATGGTTCCCAAACCTAGCTGTCATCAGAATGATATGGAGGGCATTAGAATGCAGATTCCTGGGCCCCATTTTCAGAGATTCTGTTACTGGAGGGTCTGGGGCAAAGCCTAAGAATCTGTATTTTAACAAGTGCCTATACAATTTCTATGTGGCCTGTCTCCCAGCCTGTGCTCGGGAACCAGTAGCTAAGATAATAGAACCCTGGGCAGATTCCAGTTTGTTGAACAATCTGTACTTAAAGAGTATTGCTAAATGATGGCCCTCTGGATGGACATCTCAGGTGGGTTCAAGGGGGTTCACTCCTGAACTCTGTTCTATTCAACAAATTTTATCAACAGCTTGACGACTTTAACACACTATATATCCAATGAAAAGAATTTCAAAACTAGAAGAGATTGCTAATACTTTGGATAATTGACACAATGTTTCAACGGATTTCAACATGTGGCCCTTAATTATGACTTTGTAGATTGATATTTATTGACCTTGAAAGTTGTTCGTGTATCTTAAACGAGAGGAAGCAGCAGAGAGGCAGTGGGATATGGTGGTTTAGAGCACAGACTCTGGACTGTATGAATTCAAATCCCAGAACCATCACTCACTGTGTGGCCCTGAGCAAGTTTCTTATTCCCCTGTGTCTCAGTTTCCTCATCTGTGAAATGGGGACAATAATATATACTCATAGTACTTACTTCATAAGGTTATTGTGAGGATCTGTGAGTTAATATGTATAAAGAATTTATAACTGTGCCCGGCACATAGAAAACACTGTATTACCCTTTGCTGTGATTATGTGTCATTTTTTCAGCTATCTATTGCTGTTGTAACAAACTACCCCAAAACTTAGTGGTTTCAAATGACAGTTTATGACTTTTTATGATCCTGTGGATTATTTTGTATCACTTGGTCCTGACTGGGACTCTGGGATAACTGGAAGGTCCAAAATGACCTCATTTGCACAGTTGATCGTTGATACTGGCTGCCAGCTGGGAGGGAGCTCTGTGTGTTCTCAGACGCCGGCTTCAGTTCTCCAGGGGGCTGTTATGCTTCCTCATATGATGGTTGGCCTCCAAAAAGAGTCTTCCAAGAGATGAAGGCAGAAGCCGAGATCTCCTTAGGCCCAGCCTTGGAAATTACCCTGTGTTACTTCCACTACATACTATTGGTTAAAACCAGCCACAGGCCCAGCCCAGAAGCAGGGGAGAGGAAATAGATGCCACCTTTCAATGAGAAGAGTAGCAAAGAATTAGCAGCCATCTTTAATCTGCCACAGAAGTTTAATCCCACTTTTGTAAAACTAAGTGTGTGTGTGTTATACATAGAAAATGATGTCTAGAAGAGTATATAACAAAATGTAAACAATAGTTACCTTTAAAGGGAAGGGTTACAATATAGTGGTTATTCCCTTCATGTTTTGCTTTTTTGTTTCCCTGAATTTTCCGTGATGATGTATATTACATTTATTTTTAAAAAGTAATTTCCATTTTTTGAAAAAATATATGATGAATTTAAAACTAGTATGAGCCAAAATTATGATGGTTCTCCAACCAAAAGAAAAGCTAGCTCAAAATTACACAGTATTAAAAAAATCACAGTAGCTAGATAGAGAACAAATGTTCCAATCCCACTCCCCTCAGCAATCAGACCACACTCAGTGTTATGGGCTGGGTTCTGAACCCTAAGAAAGGAAAACAAAGAGAAACACAGCATATCAAGGTGCCAAAGGGTTGACAAAGTGTCTGTAAACCATTTCTTGTGGAGAAAGACTTAAGGACACTTGGGTGGAAGAGAAGAGGCTCAGAGGGGACACGAGAGAGTGACCTGGGCCCTCATTCTGTGTGCGAGGAAGGCTGCCGTGGGGAAGAAGTCGTACCGCCCAGGGTTCTTGGCCTCCGTAATAGAAATTTGATCAGAGGCCGAACAAGAAATTCAGGCAAGGTTTTACTGGGGTCCCTGCTGCAGCAGGGGTGAGCGAGAACAAGTAACAGTTTCCCTTGCTAGCTTGCTCCCCAAGGCGGGGCGAGCTGGTTCCTTACATGGGGGTGAGGGTAGGGGTGTATCCAGGGGTCGGGCCGGAGGGGTGGCTTAGGTTTGCCCACCCCTTTGTGGTGTTATGTGCAGGGGGCATGAGCAGTACCCTGCTTTTGCTCCCGACCCCTGTTTTTGCTCCTGGCTCTTCAGAAGTGGCAGTTGGTCTTTTTGGTCTTTTTGTATCTTTTGGCCAGAATTTGCCCCAACTGGGCATGCACAGCAGTTATTTTTAGTCCCTTATAGTTTCTTTGTATTTTGTAGCTCAAGGAGACTTTTGTCCAGATGCAAGCACTGCAGCACTGTAGCAAAGGGTCCCAGGTCCCAGGTTTGTCTCAGAGGCATTAGTTCTGGTCCTACAGAGTTGGGAACATTTAATGGAATTGACACAGAGGTAGATTTGAGATTCTTCATACAAAGAAGAACTCCCTAAACTGTAAAAGATAAAGCTGGAGTGAGATTTCTAGGATGGTAACAGGTGGAGACCAGATGCCCATGTCTCAGGGCAGGAATCCTGCCTTGCACAGGTGCCTGACCTAGACCTACCAGGCCCCTTCCAAATCCCAGGTTCTGTGCCTGTAGGCCTACAGGAAAGTGGAAATAAAACACGCGACATTTAAACCTTACCCTGCCTAAAGGCAGTGGCCTGAATTAAATGAGTTCTTGAGATTCATTTTATGGGTCTATAAATGGATATTGCCCTTGACGTGAAAACATGATGAATCAACAAATATTATCAAGTGAACACTAGATGCATGGCGATGTCCTGGGTACTCAGATGTGGTCTCTCAGCCCACAGGTCTAAAGTTTAATAAAGAAGAAAGACATATAATCGCTGTATAAACTTAACACTCCTAAAGACAGCCATTACCTGCTGGGGTGGCAAGGACCCAAAGAGTAAATGATTGATACGTAATAGCAAAGAAAGCTTGGGGGCAAGTGGGAATGGGAGCTTTAGGTTGTAACTGTGAGATGAGAGATGAGAGGGATGGGGCTGAGGCAAAGGAAGAGGGGCCTTGCCCTGCATCTTTATGTTAATGTGAACGTCTTTGGTGGGGGAAAGAAGGCTGCATGCCAGCCTCCTGGATTGGGTTTTCCTAAAAATAGATCACATTCTCTCCTTATTGACTCATAATAATTATAATCACCTCCATTTACTAAGGACATGCTCTATGGTAATTGCTTTACATATATTAACTCATCAAATCTGTTTGATGACCAAGTAAGGCATGACTATTATCTTCAGGGTCTAGAGTCCCTGAAGGACTATGGTTGACCTCCTTTGGGGTGCCTGCCCAACTCACAAGAACCCTTGCCCCTTGCCCACAGAGCCAGCTCCCGGCAGATATCTGTTCAGCGTGAACCCTGCACTCCTGGCCTCAGCTGAGTCAGAGCCCTCCCCCAGGCATCTGGAACTGTGTCCAAAGAGAAACACGGGGTTTCCCTGGGGTAGGACCTGTAAGATGGAAGCAAGGACACTGTGGGTGGCCATATTCGGCTATGCTGAGACAGAGAGGGGGAGAGACAGACAGACAGAGGAAGCAGTTGCCCAGAGAGAAGCAGAGACAGGGAGAATGGTTCCTGGTGGGCAGCCATCCACCAGTTCTGGTCTTCCCCGGGGCCTGGATGCCGTCCTGCCCTCTGGTGTTAAGAGACAGCCCTATATCTTTATGTTAAATTGACCTTTTTCACTTATCCTAGCTTGAGTGTCTATTACAGCTAATAAGTTCTTACTAATACAAGTGTTTTGTCCATCTGTTAAATAAGGAGCCAGGCTTCCAGGAATTCCCTGGTGGTCCAGTGGTTAGGGCTCCATGCTTCCACTGCAGGGGGCATGGGTTCGATCCCTGGTCGGGGAACTAAGGTCCCACAAGCCATGAGGTGGTGTGGCCAAAAAAAAAAAAAAAAAGAGCCAGGCTTCCAGCTTAGTTTTGTCTACCTCCAGAGTCCCAACCATGGGGACCTCCAGCTCCTTTGTGTTTGCTCCAGAGTGGCAATTTTAGGGTAACATTTCCTAAAAGGAGGCTTAGTGGAACAGCTGGCTCTTTGCTTCATCAGGGTGGCTCCTGTGCCAGTGAGGTGTCAGCAGTATGACAACCAGCTGCCCTGATGAGGGCAGGGGGCTCCCAGCAGCAGTCCAACTTGTTCATAAGGTTCAATAGTTCCCCAACATCACATTCTCCCCTGGAACATGCACCTTTCTGATATCGTTGTTGCATCCCAGGTGTCAATGGCCAAACAAAAAGTTGCTTTGGGACAATAGTTCCCCAACATCACATTCTCCCCTGGAACATGCACCTTTCTGATATCGTTGTTGCATCCCAGGTGTCAATGGCCAAACAAAAAGTTGCTTTGGGAGCTTGGCTTTCTAAGATTATAGCAGCTGCCCTGGCACCGCAACCCCTGGGCCTGCTCTCTACGTGCTGCTGCATCCTCACTTGTCACAGCTGTCACCCTGGCCACCACTTCTCGAAAGCCTCCTCTTGACCTCTGCCCACAGACTCCCCAGATGGTTAGAATCAACCTGACCCTTGTACCCGTGTCTACAAAAGCTCTGATGACGTATCTGTACTTTCATTTACTTAACTTCCTGCCTCCCGCTTCTAGCTGTGTGGGCAGGGTCTGTGTCCTATTTGTTTTTGTGTCTCTAGTCCCTATCGCAATGGATGGCACAGAGTTGGTATTGAGTAAATGTTTGTGGAGTGAATGACTGAATAAGTGAATCATTAAACAAACACATTTCTTTCACTGTCTCTTTACTCTGACATACTGACTGTGCTATGTTTTATTTCACGAATAATGTTTCTTTTAGGACCATTCTGTCTTCCCCGTTTTTTCCTTGTCCACCTGAAGGACTGTAAAGCAAAGGCCTTCCTCCCGCTTTCCTTCTCATAACTAGCACAAGGGTTTGCAAATAGCTGATGTGTCAATTCATTGTGTGTGTGTGTGTTGTATTTGTTTTACAGAGCTCAGAATAATAATCGTAGTGCTTATTCTCTCACGGGAATTTCTTAGATGGCGATGTCTTTTTTTAAAATTAATTAATTAATTTTTGGCTGTGTTGGGTCTTTGTTGCTGCTCGTGGGCTTTCTCTGGTTGCGGCGAGCGGGGGCTACACTTTCGTTGCGGTGCGCAGGCTTCTCACTGCGGTGGCTTCTCTTATTGCGGAGCACGGGCTCTAGGCACGCGGGCTCCAGTAGTTGCAGCACGCGGGCTCAGTACTTGTGGCTCGCGGGCTCTAGAGCACAGGCTCAGTAGCTGTGGTGCACGGGCTTAGTTGCTCCGCGGCATGTGGAATCTTCCTGGACCAGGGCTCGAACCCGTGTCGTCTGCATTGGCAGGCAGATTCTTAATCACTGCGATGGCAGTGTCTTTACTGTCCTGTCCTTTTCCCTCCTTTCTGTGTGGCCGGCCATCTCCTGACAGTGGACATAGTCCAACACAGGGCTTTAGAGTCAACAGGAGTGAACTTTGGCCGAGGCAACCCAGGCAGGACTTTACTCAAATATCTAGAAATAGAAGCATCTGTTTAACTATCCTGCTGAAACTTAGGAAAATCTATGACATCACATTCCTGCACTTTCCAACTTGCCTAAACGGAGCAAACAAGAACCCGAGTGGCCACTGGGAGATCACACTGTTCCCACCAGTCAGGCAGCAGGTGCACACAGCGCGGTGGGTGAACTCCCCCTGGGCCACATACACCCTGCCTTTGCCCCCAGCTGCTGCAACCCTTACAGGCTGTGTTGCCTTTCCACTACAAGGCAGAGAGAGTGGCTTAACAAGATGGGATTGGAGCAGATAGTCAATGAGGCTAGAGAGGAGAGAGATGAGAAGAGGCTTGCCAGCCAGGAGAGGTCTTGATGAGTGAGAAGTGGCTGTTCGTGTGTTCTGTTGGCCGCCACTGCCTCATGGTGTTCAGGGTACCGCTCCCCAGGGGGCAACCCCAGGTGCTACTTTGGTGCTGCTGCCTTTGTTCTCTGAGTCTCTGGGCTCTCTGGGCTGCATCAACTCCCTCCACTATCCTGGATCGCATCATCTTTTCTTAGGTAAGCCAGGACAGCCCCTGGAGACAACTTAATACTCTGAAAGGGAACTCACAAGACTTAAGTGCCTACTTTATGCCAGGCATGGCGCTGGGTTTTTCTTTCTTTCTTTTTTTCTTTCTTCCTTCCTTCCTTTTTTCTCTTTCTCTCTCTCTTTTCCTTTCTTCCTTTCTTCTTCCTTCCTTCCTTTCTTTCTTTTCTTTTCTTTCTTTCTTTCTTTCTTTCTTCCTTCCTTCCTTCCTTTCTTCCTTTCTTCTTCCTTCCTTCCTTTCTTTCTTTTCTTTTCTTTTCTTTCTTTCTTTCTTTCTTTCTTTCTTTCTTCCTTCCTTCCTTCCTTTCTTCCTTTCTTCTTCCTTCCTTCCTTTCTTTCTTTTCTTTTCTTTCTTTCTTTCTTTCTTTCTTTCTTTCTTTCTTTCTTTCTTTCTTTCTTTCTTTCTTTCTTTCTTCCTTCTTTCCTTCCTTCCTTCCTTCCTTCCTTTCCTTCCTTCCTTCCTTCCTTCCTTTCTTTCTTTCTTTCTTTCTTTCTTTCTTTCTTTCTTTCTTTCTTTCTTTCTTTCTTCCTTTCTTTCTCTTCTTCTTCATCATCTTTTTTATTGAAGAACATAGCTGTGAATTTTTATGTGAAATTAGTAATAATGAGACCTGTACAATTAATTTCCTTTTACTATGTCTGGCCTGCTAGAAATTGTTAAGATCACAATGTTCCACTGTTTCAGCCAGATGCTTGTGAAATTATGTGGCTTTTTCATAGATAATATACATGAAAGGGGAACTTCTGGTATTTTTGGTCTTCTATGTAGCTCCGACTTTATGGCCAACGACCTGAGTCTCAATCTATTTCCAGAGCTGCCAAGTAAACTGAAGACTTGCGATTGAAGATTTGGGGGTAATATAACTCGAATGGCCCACCCAAATCTGTTCTTTCTTTTATCCTTGTCACATCTCCCAGCCTTCCTTGAAGTTAGATATGGACAACAGGCTAAATAAATTTCCTCCAAAGGAATGTGAGTGTGTCCACTTCCAGGCCTACACTTAACACCTGGGTGTGTCTCCTCCCCAGTCTCTTCCCCCTTCCCACACACTGGAACCCTGGCAAGGCACTGACTGAACCTTGATTATGCAGATAACATCAAGGCCTAGGGGTTGGAGAAGTGGCTTAACAAGATGGGATTGGAACCCTGAGCGAAGGAAGTTGGATGGAAGTTGGATCCCTGAGTGATCAGGCAGAACAGAGCCACCCTGGACTGTTACCTGAGAAAGAAAGAAACTTCTGTCTTCTTAAAGGTGTGGGATTATTGATGGGGTCTCTTTGTTATCCATCTATAACCTTACCCTAACTAATATAGAAATTGTTTCCAAAAGTATGGTATTGCCGTTACAAAAACTCAAAATATGTGTCATTGTTTTTTACTGGAGAGATAAGAAATTGATGTTTTTTACTGGAAAGCCAGTGTCTTGTTATGCTGAGGCAAAAACATTTGACAAGATCACCATCTGTGATAATTTGAAGGACAGACCACTTGCCTACTAAGCCCCTAATTCTAAAGGAAGTAATTGCATAAAACTCCATTGTCAGTGTGTACTAGCTGCTCCTTCCTGCTTTTTAGTAAGATATTACAACAAGTGCGGGCAAGAAGTGACCAGATTGCAGAGTATGTCCAGAATCATGGATTTTTACAGAGTCAGACAAGTCAATTTCTTCTTTACCCCAAACAAGAAGAGCTAAAATTGTGGTTGTTCAAAGCATTTTTCAAAGGGCCATTAAAACTTCTCAGCCAAACCAAGAGCCAGGCCTGTGTCAAAGATGAGGCTAAGGGACTAAGGGTCTGGGACTTCCCTGGTGGTGCAGTAGTTAAGAATCCACCTGCCAATGCACGAGACACAGGTTTGAACCCTGGCCTGGGAAGATCTCACATGCCACGGAGCAACTAAGCCCATGCGCCACAACTACTGAGCCTGCGCTCTAGAACCCGCGAGCCACAACTACTGAGCCCGCGTGCCGCAACTGCTGAAGCCCACGCACCTAGAGCCTGTGCTCCGCAGCAAGAGAAGCCACTGCAATGAGAAGCCCTCACACCTCAACGAAGAGTAGCCCCTGCTCGCCACAACTAGAGAAAGCCCGCGCACAGCAACGAAAACCCAACACAGCCAAAAATAATTAATTAATTAATTTTTAGAAAAAGGGACTAAGTGTCATTTCAGATGGACTCAAAGTAGCCATCATTAAAATGAGAGAGAAAATCACTGGTTGATCAAGAAAGCAAAGAAATAAAGCAACTTAAAGACCTATGTTCGGAGAAGAACTTGGGAGTGATGAGTGGCTCATGGAACTGACTGAAGCCTTCTCAATTTTCAAGGCAATTACATTCTCAAAGAAACTACAAGCATTTAAAAAAAAAAAAAGTCTCCAGGTGTTTAAGGCAGAAAGCAACCCTTGGACCCCAACATTTGCACCAGCAGGAAGCCAGCTGCGAAATCTGCATAGCTCCAAAGAGGGCTTAATCCAAAGCTCACTTCAGATGCTGTGAGAGAGGAAACAGATAAAGAAGAAGCTCCCAGAAGGCAAAGCCATCAGCCATGAAGGACAATGGCCACATCTCTTCCATATTCTTTCACTGCCAGCTTGGCTCAAACATGTTGTTGCATATTGCTATTGCTCATTCATTTTCATTGCCCAATAGTCTTTCATTGTAAGAATATGCCATAATTTATTTATCCATTCTATCATGTATAGCTATTTAGGTTGTTTCTGCTTTTTTTCCTATTATGTTCTGAACATTCTTTTACATGTTTCTTGGTGCACTGCGGACAGATTTCTCTGGGGTACGTTCTTAGGAGTGCAGTTGATGACTCATAAGGTACTCAGTAATGCCAAACTCTCTCAGAGTAGTTGTAGCAATTATACTCTCTCCTGCAGTGTATTTGTGTTCCCCTTGTTTCATACCCCTGTCTATATTATTTTCAGATATTTTAATTTTGCCAATCTGGTGGATGTATAATGGTGTCTTGTTGGGGCTACATTCACACTTCCCAATGACTAATGAGGCTAAATACCTTTTCATATTGTTTATTGGCCATTGGGACTTTCCCTTTGGTGTCTATTCAAAATTTTTGGATAGAGCTATTGGGTTGTGTATCTCTTTCACGTTAATTTTTAGGAATTCTTTTAATGTAACAATCACTTACATAATGTTGCAAATATTTTCTCCCACTTTATGGCTTATCTTTTCACTGTCTATCTGGTCTTTTGATGAACGGAAGTACTTAATTTTAATGTGGTTGAGCTTAAGTTTTTCATTCCTCTTTTTTTTTTTTTTTTAATTTATTTATTTATTTTTGGCTGTGTTGGGTCTTCGTTTCTGTGCGAGGGCTTTCTCCAGTTGTGGCGAGCGGGGGCCACTCTTCATCGCGGTGCACGGGCCTCTCACTGTCTTGGCCTCTCCCGTTGCGGAGCACAGGCTCCAGACGCGCAGGCTCAGTAGTTATGGCTCACGGGCCCAGTTGCTCCGCGGCATGTGGGATCTTCCCAGACCAGGGCTCGAACCCGTGTCCCCTGCATTGGCAGGCAGATTCTCAACCACTGCGCCACCAGGGAAGCCCTTCATTCCTCTTTATGTGTCCCTCTCTATCTGTGGTTCACGTTCAGAATCTCTGAGAGATGATTTACCTAGTTAGCCAAGCACAGTATAAAGCAATGAGGTTGGATGATACTCTCATGTAAGACCATCTCCTAGGTCCTGGGCAACTTATGGATGTCTGCTTTAGGATCACTGCCGATCTCTGGCCCATTTGCTGTCCCTAAGATAGCGGAGTACCATTTAAAACAATAAATGATGGGGGCAGGAGGAAATTAGACACAGGATAAGATATTCAAATCAAGAAATACTACTCACTGACAATACAGCTCTTAATAATCTACATCCAGAAATGAAGAAAATAAACAACAGAAAACTTCTTAGAAATTATATCATTCCATGGGACTTTGCATCTCAAATATTTGGTGATTGAATACTTATTAACAATAATCCACCCTAAAATGTGATTTGTAGATTGCTTATTGATTAAATTATGTGATTCCAGTGTTATCCCCAGGAAGTACTAAGCTTAAAACTTCATGAAAGTATGTTGAAATGATAACCACAATTGGCATCTAAAGGTTGAAGTCCGAAGTCTAGAAAAAGGAGGGTCAGTGAGTTTAGATTTGCCTGTGTTCATCCAGGAATTTCCAAGAGAGAGCTGGACTGGATAGGCATGAACATTCCTGTCACTTCAGGATGCTTTGTTTCAGTTTTAGAAAACAACCTACTCCTACCAAAAGTTCAGATGAGGAGGGGAGCTGATGGGGATTTGTGTGGAGAAAATTGCTCTGCAGGCAAGATCCAGAGAGCCAGCAAGGAACCGTATTAGAATCACGGGCTCATCCAACCCACGAGCATTTATTGAATGCCTGACATGTGACAGATATACAGTGGATACAAAGTTGAAGATAGAGTCCCTGTATCCATTAGGACTCTTCCTACTACAAGTTACTTCAATTTAATAAATAATATTTTTGGCTCATGTAAATGGAAGTTGAGAGGCAGGGCAGGCTTCAGGGATGAATTAACTGGGTGTCTCCCAGGTCATCTCCCCTCTGTGCATGGGCCTCCTCTTCGGGTTGGCTTCCCACATTGTGATAAATGGCTCTTCTAGATACCAGGATTTACAAAAGAGAGGAAAGCTTTTATGAAGTTTCACTTTTAAAAGCATAGACCCTGCTTTCCCAGAATTACTTAGCAAAGTTCACCTCATTTTCCACTGGTCAGACTAGGTCACATGCTCCTTTCAAAACCAATCCCCATGTGGAAAGAAATGTCAGGCACTGACTGGTTCAGAAACCCAGGCCTAAGCTAATTGCCTTGACAGGCAGGATGGGATTACATCTAGGCAATAAAAACCTACCTCTTTAGCTGGAGGGTAGGGGTTATCTTTCCCCAAATCTAATAGACCAGAGAGTAAGTACTTGAGTAAAAATCAGGGTACTGGCAGGGAATGGCAGAAAGGATGCTGTGCCATCTCCCTATTATAGCCTCAGTCTGCAAGAAGCTTACAGTTGGGGAAGACAGGTTTATAATCTACTCATAATGAAAAACGACATGAGAGACACAAAGTGCTTTGGGAGACTAGAGAAGACCATTTATAACGCCTGAGGGATCAAGGACCTGGGTCCAGACAGATACATTTTTTAAAGGATGCTGAAGTAGAAATGCATTCTGGGCTAAGAGTGTTGGATCCAGAGCACAGGAAGGGAAGTGTGGTTTAGAGGAAGGAGGCAGGAAATTAGTTAGATTTATAGTAACATTGAGATATCCAAGTGAGAATATCCGGAGAAAATTTGGGACCAGACAGAGACGGAGAGGTTGTGTTGGAAGCCATCAGCATAAAGGAAATGATGATAATAAGAGTTACCTTTTATTAAATATATATATTACATGTAAGTTTTATTATATATTATTTTATATTAAATATATATATGCCAGACCTGTTCTAAACACTTTGTTGGTATTATTTCTTTTGATTCTCACAGTCCAGTACAGGTATTCTTGTCTCAGTTTTACTAAAAAGGAAACTGACACTCAAAAGAGTAACCTACCAAGGCCATCCATGTGATCAATGGATGAATAGGGTTCAAACCCAGATACTTCAGGGGTCTGGGTGCTGGAGCTATGAACGTGGATAAGGTTATTCAGGAATGTGTTTCCAATCTTGCCTCCAAATGCAATTATCCTCAATTTATGTGGATACCTTGACTTTTTAGTAATACATTTGTTCAAAATGATTTTGTTGTCATAGCTCTTTTTTTCCCCCCAACATCACCTGGGATCTTTTTGGCTACAGGTAGCTGAAAACAGTGACTCAGCAAGCCAAAGCAAAAAGAAAAAGTATTATCTCATATAACAAGAAGTCTCAAGGTAGGGCAACTCCAGGATTGATTACTTCAGCAACCCCATGTCATCAAGAACCTTGGTTATTTCCATTCATTCTGTATCTTCAGCATGTCAGTTGGGTTCTTAAGCTAACTCATCTGATGGACAAAACGTAGCTAGCTGTCAGAGTTTAAGTAACTCATCTAAACCTGCCAACATCCAAGGGAAAAAGTTAGACCATCTCTTCTGGTGTGTCCATTTTTCATCATGAAGAAACCTTTCCCCAAAGCCACCTGGCAGATTTGCCCTCACATCTCGTTGCCCAGAATTGTATCACACACCCATTCCTAACCAATCACTAGTGAAATCACTAGCAAAGAGAACGGGATTACCTAATTGGCTTAATGAAGTACATGACCACATGCATGATAGTGGATTAACATACAGACATACAGACATAAATAAAATATTAGGGTTCCCTTGGAAAGGGGAAAGCAGTGGGTTGGGGATGGGTGGATGGGGTAGTTGTAGGAAGATGAAGATGGCAAGAAGTGCATTGAATAGGCAATCAACATGTCTGTTACATTTTCATCTACATCATGCTATCATGCTATCATTCTCAATAGCAATGATATCCTCCCAAGAGGGTAAAATATTGATTGGGGTAGGACTTTATTCCTTTTCTGTGTAAAGCACAAATATACATATAGTACATGAACACATGAATATACAGTATAGCTATGCTATTAATATTTCATTGGGGGGTAGATTAGGGAAAAGATGTCTAAAAAGGCTCCCGTGGGGCAGGAGGGGGGTGGTAATAGTGGAAAAAAAAAAAAAAAGTGGAGAAACACTGAGCTACATCACTGTGTCTTTATCCAGATTTGGAAGCTCCTTGAGAAAAAGTTGTGCAGAAATCCTTCCGTGTAGCAGAAGGCAGCATTTTAAGGAAGTATGAAAACAAGAATTGCTGTGAGGCATCTATGGTAGACCATGATTATTATAACACAATGATACTCTGTGACCTTTCAGTGTCTTCTATCTGCCTCTGGTCCAGATCTGTAAATATAATAGCAGCCACTGTTCACTGAATCTTTTTTTTATGTCACTCTGCTGAGTACTCGACAGGCATTAACTTGTTAAATCTTCACAACTAGCAAAATGAATGCTATTGTTATCCCCATTTGACAGGTGAGGAAATTGAGACACGGGAAGATTAAATAATTTTCATAAGAAAGTGGTTGAATGGGGATTAGAAAAAAAACTATTCAGTATTGAAAATGTCAAAATGGAAATCTTCCACAGTAGCATAGGATTGTGAAAATGGTCGTGTAAGCTGAAACCACGCAAAGCAATCTTAATAAACAATGAAAAAATTACAATTCTTTTGTGACCTTCAAACATTTTTGTCAGAACATTAAAATTTCCCTTACTGTCCGTTGTAATACATAGGGAGATGAAAAAAAGAGGAAAGCTAATATTTATTTAGTACACTGTAATTTAAAACATTAGCCACTTTGAAAAGGAAAGTGTTTATTTCTTTGTAAGAAATGTATCAAGAGTAGTTTGAACAGTGCTTGCCTTCACGTCACACAACGACTAAGCCTATTTTCTATGCCTTGGCGAATTGTCACGCTCTTTCTAAGTGTAGATCCGCTTCCAACACTTTGTCCTTTGAGCTTTCCATGTTGTGAAACACCTCCAAGAGTACCTTCAATGTGAAGGTTTTTCCAGGTGTCACTTCCTCTGGAATATCATCATCTTTTTTTTCGTCACAACCGCTGTTTTCCCTGAGTTTGCCTTCACTGAATCCTCTGGCTGTGTCCATAGCCTTGAATGGCGGCAATGTCGACCTCCCCACAGTCGGCTATTTATCTACAAGTTCACCTGTACATAAGCTCTAGTTTCACTTTCAGTGTCATCACTGTTCATTTCTTTGGTGCATTTTTATCTCTGTTGGCCAAATCTCTCTTTCTGATGATCCATTTTTGTAAAATGTCACATAGGTTTATTACTAGGAGACAAGGAGGCAACTCAGCACATGCTTTGTGTCTGTGTGTAAACTTAACAACAGATGGGCAGTGACCAATAACCAAAGACAGACTTTGAAAGAAGTGTTGTGACAGATGGCTGATGATAACGGGCACCTGCTTTCTACGCAGTGGTTTGTGCACTAAAGTGTGTACTTTATGCAATTACTTACGGTTAATATCCTGTGGTCACTGAAATCTGAGCTGTGTTGCGGGGAGACTGGTGCTATTTAACTAAACCATGGTAACTGCAATCCATGCATATCAGAACCGTGCAAAGTGAGGACTGCCCGTATATACAATGTACGCAGATTGGTATAATAAACCCCATATATCCATCACCCAGTTTCAGCCATTGTTAACTCATGGCCAGTCTCACTCCACAACATCCCCACTGACTCTCCCCTTCCTGCACTATTTTGAAGCAAATCCCAGACATCTCATCATTTCATACATAAATATCTATTTGTAATTTTAAACGGGGGTTTGAACTCAGTTCTGTCAAATTCCAGAGTCTGAGCTCTTAACAATTACACCCTATAGCTTCCTGGGGAAGGTAACAGACCCCGAAAAATGGAATGCCATGTTACAGTATTTGCTCTTTTCATGCTGACAATGACCCTGTGAAGTATTATTGTCTTGACTCTTTCTGATGAGGAAACTGAGGCACAGAGGAACAGAGTAACCTGTCCAAGGTCACATAGTGAATGAGCAGTTGAGTCAGGCTTTAACTTCAGATCTGCTGACGCCACATCCCATTCTCTTTCCCGTGCATCACAACTGCCCTGCGCGTGGTCCTTAAACTCCCGTCACTGAATTTCTCCTGTACCCAAACTCTTGTGCCAATTAGCCTCCCAGCTATTGCCAAGAACTACGGAAACCACATACTACTTCCTTCTCTCTGCACCTCCAGTCTTACTGGAATATGATTTCAGTGACAAAACCAAAAAACAAACAAGGACTCAGCGCAAATCCTTGTTCAGGTGTAGTCGTCCTCGTCCCCCTGGTCCTGGTTCCCACTGGCACTGAATCCATTGCCAGGGCCACACTTGCGACGGGCTCAGGAGCCTGGTTTGTCAACCATCCTCCTCTGCAGATGTCTTCTGGGCCACTGACTCCAAGAAAAGCCTCATGGAGCAGGTTACTGGACTGACACCAGCTATGCCTCCACCCCCAGGCCCATCAGAGCCCGAGTTAAATCACTCTCTGCTTCCTGCTTCAACACCTCAGCTCTGGACTGTAGCACTCCTCCTGCTGAGCCTCTGTCAAGGGAAGGAACACTGCCTGGAGGTCTCTGATAACGTGGAAACAGCGGAGAAGAGAAAAAGCAGGAGGGAAGAGAGGAGGGGAAAGAGAACAGTCACCCTGCGTGTCAGTTGAATGGCACCTCTCTGAACCCTGCCACTAATTCTAATGGGACTTGCTGTGACCCAGCTCCTAACTCCTCAGGCACTCGAGAGAATGGGCCTTATGGCCTCGCAGTGCTAGCTTTCCTTTCTTTTCTACTACAGCTTTCTGATTTCCCTGTGAACCTTCCTTCTGTTCCAGATCAAAAACATTTTCTCTCCTGCTCCTGGAGAGAGTCAAGCAGGGGAGGGTCCTTTCAGCTCCCTTCGGCTGCAGTTCCCCAACAGTCTCAGAAGTGACTTTAGGTGCAGCTGGGACAAGGATATTTAAGGAAGGAAGTAGGAGGCTCCAAGAACAGAGGGACCGGGAACTGCCCAAAGAAGGAGGAAATGGATGGCTCAGTTTAATGTCTATTTCAGTACAAGGCCCTGTCCCCTTACCTACGGCATCCCATCCATTGAAATGGACAGTTCCTATTTTGTGGGCCCAACTTCCGCTTCTTTTCCACCCGCACCCTCCAAATCCTTATTTTTGGTAACAGCATTTACAAATACCCTTTCCTCTGGGGAATTTTCTCTCTCCGCTTTACCAGGAGATTCTGGTGGGACTGTCCATCACAAAACCCTTCTCCCCTCCCTGGGGTAAGCTTGCAACTGAGATCTGGCCAATCAGAGACTTCCTTGGACTTGTATATGCTGATCAGGGAAAGAGAAGTCCTTCCCCCTCTGGGTTGCTAAGCAGAAATGAGATAAACTATTTACAAGCACTGCCACCACTTGTATGGAGGAAGCTCACTTGTAGGAGAAGATGAGGGCAATACAGAAAGAAGCAGAATTGAGTGTGTGTGTGAAAAAAGGGAGGCATTGAGAGATATATCTCTATCTCTCCATGTCTAGCCCTCCATCCATCCTTCTCCATCTCATCTGTTTATGAGAGAGAGAGAGATCTGAAAGTCTTAGAGTCTCTGGATTAAGTCATAATGGAAACTATTAATACCTCTGTGTATCAATACTTTTCTTTGTTTGGGGTTTTGTTTGTTTGTTTCTTGTTTGTTTTTGGTGAAAGCTTGAGTTGGGTTTTCAGTACTTAGGACAGAGACAATTCTAACAGAAGGCTGATCCCCCACTCCACTGCTGGCATTCTGTCAAGCTGTCCCCTGAAGACAGGTGAAACCTGGTCCTACCCCCAAAGAAATGAAGTCTGCAAGGGAATTAGACCTTCATAAACCACTATAAAGCAAGACAGAACACAATGTTACAAAAGAGACACAAATGAAATTCAGTGGGATCCACAGGAAAGGAAACGTGTGAGACCACGGTTGTGCCTGAGGTCAGCCCAGACCCAGCTTAGAGGGATTCCTGAATGTGTGAATGCCCAGTCTTCCAAAGTCTTCTTTGGGCTTTCATAGTCACTGCCATTTACTAATGTACAACCAGCAGTTATCACAGCCCTAAACAGAAACCTCTGGCTGCGAGCTTCGGCCACTGTTTGCAGAGCTCGGTGTTGTTTGTGCCCCTGCCTCTCATATTTACAGTTGCCCTGAAACCTTTGCTCGGAACAGCCCCACCCCCTCCCATTCCTTACCGCTGCTCTGCCGCCTGATCCGTCAGACTCCATTGCTTCCTGCTACAAGCACAGCAAGCCTGCAGCTGAGTAGGTGGTGAAAGAAGGTAAGTGTGGACATTCATTTCCCAGGCATCTATCAAGGGAAACGAGTTTGCACATGCCACTTATAAGCTATTTGCAAGATGTGTTGTATATTCAGTTGTTTATTCCTCAAGTGTAAGACAGTGGTTTTCAACCTTTTCTTTTCCTCCTTGAGCCCACTTTAAGCTGGGCAAAATAGCCCACAGCCAATCAACCCCATCCTTTCTCACGTCCCAGTGGAAAAATAACTCAGGGATACTATTGAGGGGCCATTGTAAAGTATATTTGGGGGGGATTAAGTGTCAATGTGCTTTAGCAACCAGGGCATACACGATTCATATTCAAATTGCAATGCATAATTGTCTTTAGGTATAATTACTGGAAAATTAGAGGCCAAAAAATACAGTTGAAGCAAATATGCAACACTAGTTGCTTTAAGGATTCATATTCAAATTGCAATGCATAATTGTCTTTAGGTATAATTACTGGAAAATTAGAGGCCAAAAAATACAGTTGAAGCAAATATGCAACACTAGTTGCTTTAAGGCTAACCGTATCGCAACTAACTTGATAATGATGAAGCTAAGTTAACAGTAAATTATAATTAAAGCAAGAATGGCAGCAATTGAAGACCTTGACCCAAATATGGCAATACTGACTGTAGACTAATGACAAAGCACTGGTCTAGAGACAGTCAGGTGTGGGCGAGTCTCCATCAGAGCTTTCCCTGGAAGCCAGACTTCTTGGTGGGATACTAAATTAGAAATTAGAAATCCTCGATAAGAACTAGTATCTCATGATTTTGGTTTACGAATTCCAAATTAGATTATCTTTTAATAATTCTCTTATCAAGCTACTAGAGAGCAGCTCCTAGATGTACATAAAAACCAGAGTGTATGGACTTGTAAGTAGTTTGTCCGAAAGGACTAAAGGGAAGAGTCACTTTCTTGGGTCTGTTTGAGGCCCGTCAGGTTGGCCTTGGGTAGCTTTGAGAATCAGTGGTTGGAAGGCTCTGGAACACAGCTGAATTTCTATCCACAGGGTCTTAGGCGAAACCAGGAGCAAAATATGAAACTTGAGCGTCAGGGACATTTATTCCAACTCTCTTGCCTTCTACAATAAGAGTTTGCCGGGACCTCAGGAGGAAGGGGAGTGTGCTAACCTGACACTCCCGGTTAGGTTAGCACGGAGGTTAATGTGCCTTGGAAGTTCTTCATATTTGCTGATTATAACACAAACCTCCTCAAAGCAACGAAGACGGATGCTGGTGACCTACAGAAGGGCTACAATGCTCTATTTGTGGCTAAAAAATTAAGTGAAGGAAAGACGAGGTAGCAGTCTGTCAGAAAACCTAGAGTACCAGTTTCCAAAGGGTACAATGTCGTGGTATTTCTGCCTTAGAAAATAACACTTTACAATTGCGTGAAAACAACACTTTTGACCTTTGAAAACATATTTACATATGTTACTTTGATCTCCAGCGAGGAGGTGCAATTTAAAGCTCAGCCGACTGGAGGCAGTTTGCAGTTCTCTGACCTCCTTTTTCTTTCCTCTTTCCTCAACACTCCACTTCCTGCTCCTTGGGTTCACACCCCTCCTAATATATCCTTCCTCTCTTGTTCTTTCTGTTCCGTTTCTCAGTGGTTGCTTTAGTGGCTGGCCCGGGCCTTGCTTATCCTTGAAATGAACCTACAGGGATTTCTAGGGTCACTCAGATTTAAAGAGGTGGCTGATCCTGGAATCAGAGTCTAATTCAATCTAGATCTTTTGGTCCCTCTTTAAAAACATCAAACTATTTGACGGTTGGGTGTGTTAAGAGACAAAATTCACTGAGTAAATGTAAGGACCCAATTGGTTTTTTTTTGTTTTTTTTTTTTTTAATGTTGAGTTTCTTTAGGAGTTTTTGTTTAAATTCCTCTACTTTTTTTTTTTTTTTAAATTTATTTATTTATTATTTCTGGCTGCGTTGGGTCTTCGTTTCTGTGCGAGGGCTTTCTCCAGTTGCGGCGAGCGGGGGCCACTCCTCATCGCGGTGCGCGGGCCTCTCACTCTCGCGGCCTCTCCTGTTGCGGAGCACGGGCTCCAGACGCGCAGGCTCAGCAATTGTGGCTCACGGGCCCAGTCGCTCCGCGGCACGTGGGATCTTCCCAGACCAGGGCTCGAACCCGCGTCCCCTGCATTGGCAGGCAGACTCTCAAGCACTGCGCCACCAGGGAAGCCCGACCCAATTGGTTTTATCCAGCGATTCATGAATGGGGCAGCATCACACCCAGGGATTAGAAAGGAGCTCCGAGGATCATACAAAGTGGAAGGTTTTTATAGCCAGAGGGGGACAGGCAAAAGAGTGATCAGCACATCCTTCTTTGGGGGATGGAAGGGGTCCATTGAGGGGATTACCACGCTACTGCTGACCAGGAAATTCCAGACTGACTGGTTTAAAGTTACATTCCTCGGAGAGGCTGAAACTGCAATTAGGTAGGTACTAAGTTTTACTTTGGTGACGTGGGTTCAGCACAAGTGACTCCATTCGGGTCCTGTTGTTTTGTCTTTAGCAATTGAATCAGGTAGAACGCTCCACTCCTGGAGAGTGACCCTAGTGAGTGGGTTTATGAACTGTGAGTGACTCACGCGTAGCATAGGCTGTCTCCTGCCTCTACCTCCCTGAGGCGGCCAGCACCAGCTTCCATGTATCTTTGTTATGAAACCTACCGTTCAGTAATTTGGGGATAGTTATGGGTTGAACTGTGTCCCTCCACGCCCCACCCCCCAATACTTGTGATGAAGCCGTAACCCTCAGTACCTCAAAATGTGAACTTATTTGGAGATAGGGTCTTTAAAGAGGTAATCAAGTTAAAATGAGGTCAATAGGGTGGGCCCATATCCAGTATGACTGGAGTCATTATCAAAAGGGAAATTTGGACACAGAGACAGATTCAAATAGAGGGAAGACAACGTGAAGAGACACAGGGAGAAGCCAAGGCAACGAGAGAGGCTTGGAACAGATGTTTTCCTCACAGCCCTTAGAAGGAGCCAACCCTGCCAGTACTTTGATCTCAGACTTCCAGTCTCCAAAACCCCTAGCAAACGAACACAGGGAGCAACAGAGCCCAGGGGACTACTTTTACTACCTCCTCACAGAATTATTTTAAGAATTAAATGAGCTAACCTAAAGAGGTAAAAGACCTGTACTCAGAAAACTATAAGACACTGATGAAAGAAACTGGAGGCAACACAAACAGATGCAAAAATATACTGTGTTCATGGACTGGAAGAATTAATATTGTTAAAATGACCATACTACTCAAGTCGATCTACAGATTCAATGCAATCCCTATCAAAATACCAATGGCATTTTTCGCAAAACTAGAGCAAATAATTTAAAAAATTGCGTGGAAACACAAAAGACCCTGAGTAGCCAAAACAATCTTGAGAAAGAACAGAGCTGGAGGTAACAAGCGCCATGACCTCAGACTATCCTACAAAGCTACGGTAATCAAAACTGTATGGTACTGGCACAAAAACAGACACATAAATAAATGAAACAGAATAGAGAGCTCAGAAGTAAACCCCCATATTTATGGTTAAAAAGGAAGTAAGAATATACGTTGGAGAAAAGACAGTCTTTTCAATATGTGGTGCTGGGAAACTGGACCGCTACATGTAAAAGAATAAATTAGAACACTTTCTCACACCATACACAAAAATAAACTCAAAATGGATTAAAGACCTAAATGTAAGACTGGATACTATAAAACTCCTAAAAGAAAACATAGGCAGAATACTCTTTAACATAAATTGTAGTAACATTTTTTTTTTGGATCAGTACCCTAAGGCAAAGGAAACAAAAGCAAAAATAAACAAATGGAACCTAATTAAACTTAAAAGCTTTTGCACAACAAAGGAAACCACTGACAAAACAAAAAGAAAACCTACTTGAACGGGAGATAATATTTGCAAATGATATGACCAATAAGGGGTTAATATCCAAAGTATGTAAACGGCTTATACAACTCAATATCAAAAAGCCAAACAACCCAATTAAAAAATGGGCAGAAGGGGCTTCCCTGGTGGCGCAGTGCTTCAGAGTCTGCCTGCCAATGCAGGGGACACGGGTTCGAGCCCTGGTCTGGGAAGATCCCACATGCCGCGGAGCAACTGGGCCCGTGAGCCACAATTACTGAGCCTGCATGACTGGAGCCCGTGCTCCGCAACAAGAGAAGCCGCGATAGTGAGAGGCCCGTGCACCGCGATGAAGAGTGGCCCCCGCTTGCCGCAACTGGAGAAAGCCCTCGCACAGAAATGAAGACCCAACACAGCCATAAATAAATAAATAAATAAATAAAATTTAAAAAAAAAAATGGGCAGAAGATATTTAGATGGCCAACAGGCACATGAAAAGATACTCATTGTCACCAATCATCCGAGAAATACAAATCGAAACCACAGTGAGATAACGTATCACACTTGTCAGAATGGCTATCATCAAAAAGACCACAAATAACAAACGTTGGAGAGGGTGTGGAGAAAAGAGAACTCTTGTAGACAGTTGGTGGGAATGTAAATTGGTGCAGCCACTGAGGAAAACACTATGGAGGTTCCTTAAAAAACTAAAAATAGAACTACCATATGATCTAACAATTCCACCCCTGGGTATATATCAGAAGAAAATGAAAACACTAATTAAAAAGATACATGCACCCCAGTGTTCATAGCAGTATTATTTACAGCAGGCAAGATATGGAAGCAACCTAAGTGCCCATCAGCAGACAAACGGAAAAAGAAGATGTGGTACATATATACAATGGAATACTACTCAGCCATAAGAAGAATGAAATAATGCCATTTGCAGCAACATGGGTGGACCTAGAGATGATCATACTAAGTGAAGTAAATCAGACAGAAATAGACAAATATCATATGATATCACTTATGTGTGGAATCTAAAAAAACGATACAAATCATTTACAAAACAGAAACAGACTCACAGACATAGAAAACAAACTTATGGTTATCAAAGGGGAAAGGGGGTGGGGGAGGGATAAATTAGGAGTTTGGGATCAACATATACACACCTACTGTATATAAAATAGTAAACAAGGACCTACTGTATGGCACAGGGGATGCTATTCGATATTCTGAAATAACCTTTTGGGAAAAGAATCTGAAAAATAATAGATATATGTATATGTATAATCGAATCACCTTGCTGTACACCTGAAATTAACACAACATTGTAAATCAACTCTACTCCAATATAAAATTTTTTTAAAAACCAATTTTCCCATAAAAAGATGAAATTTTGAAATTTGCAACATGGATGCACTTAGAGGGTATTATGCTTAGTGAAATAAGTCAGAGCGAGGCAAATACTGTGTGTTCTCACTTATATGTGGAATCTAAAAAGCTGAACTCATAGAAACAGAGTAGAATTGTAGTTGCCAGGGGCTTGGGGGTGGAGATGCTGGTCAAAGGGTGCAAACGTCCAGTTAGAAGATGAATAAGTTCTGGGGATCTAATGTACAGCAAGGTGACTATAGTTAACAGTGCTGTATTATATGCTCGAAAGGTGCTAAGAGACTACATCTTAACTGTTCTTACCACAAACACCACCACCACAAAACGGTAATTATGTGAGCTGATGGAGGTACTAATTAATCTTATTGTAGTAATCATTTCACAGTATGTACGTGTATTAAATCATCACATTTTACACTTTAAACTTATACGATGTTGTATGTCAATTACATCTCAATAAAGCTGGGAAAAAAAATGCAATTTTTAAAAAAGAGGTGACTCACTAAGGGTGCTGACCTTGTAGCCTAGGCTGTGCCCATGAACAGTCAATAGTACTGAGCACTCAAAAGGAAGGTCACCCTCACATGCTGTTTTGGGGGCCCCATCAAGTAGACAGTGAGGCAAACCGTGAGGAGAAATAAAATTAAAACCAATAAGTCAGAGCAGGGATATGCAAAGCCCCTTTAAAAATCAAAAAATGAAAGGCTCCTGGATATACAAAGCAGGAGTCTTATTTGATTAATATATTAGCATAACTCAGTACAGAATGATTTCCCCTGGGGCTGAGGTGAGGTGTGGGGATTGTCAACCAGAAACTTTGGTTTGGAAAGGGAGAACTGAGGTGCCTTTGTCAGCTAAGCCTGGCTAAGAGTACCCAGACTGGGGATGAAGATATCAGACTTTCCTGGGAGGTCTTTGATGGGAACTAAACCCCAGGGCCCATCTGGGAATGGGAGAGTCCAGTGTGGCCAGGAAGTAGTGCCAAGGTAGAGCTCAAACATAATGGAGTGATTCAGAGTAAGAATCCTCTGCCTCTGTGAAACCCGGTGTCGCAGTTTGCATTTAAAAAGGACAAAGCACAGGAAAGAAAATCTGTAAAGGTCCTTGTGCTCTGAGTGAAGAATTAAGGATCTCTGGCTGGTGCTTCTTGTCTGCAAGGAACAGGAAAGCCATCAGGCTTGCCAGACGGACCCGCCTTTGGGATTTCACCATCCCAGGGAGTGGTAGTCATCCTTTTGTCCATTCATTCATTCATTCATTCAAACATTTTTGAGCCAGACCCTGTGCTAAATCTTGGGGATACAAAAATAAATGTTAACTACCAGTCCGACTAAGAACCTTAACCTAAGGGATCTGTGTAATCTATAATCCAGTTCAAACAAGCGTCTGCTGGCTTTCCCGGGGGGTTAGGAAGGGCAGCTCTAACACGGAGGAGCACAAGGTTAATCGAGCAGAGCAGAGGCCGTGTAAAATGCCAGTCCACCTGGGGACCTGGGTCCAAAACCTCACCACCTCTTGCTGCGCACATTAACTGGGACACGTTACGGCAAAAATACAGCCCCAGTTAGGCTACAAGCACTGCCACTGATAAGCACTTAGCCAAAATTATCATGAGCTAAGCAAGGTTAGTTAAGCAGATGTCAACTAAAAAAAACGCACAACCTGAAAGTTGAGAATTATATTTCACTCTGTGGACTTACTGAGGACCTAAGTCCAGGAGTCAGACACTCAGATGGCTCTGAGGGACTGTTCCAAAGAGGTAAGGGAGGAGCCAGGGTATATAAGAGTTTTTGTTGAAAAACAAACAAAGAAACAAACAAAACATGTAGTCCAACATCAAAAGATTACTGCTAATCACAAAAACAGACATCTCAAGTTAATGATTTTAGTGTTTTTCTATGTATGGGAAGATGCAAGAGTTTGGACTCATTGAAATCATTCCTTTGCTATGCACCTTAACTATTTTAGGGCCAGTATCCTGTTTTTCTCCATCTTGAATCCCCTCAGGGCACACCGTCAGGGGTGGCTACAGTGGCTGATGGCTTTATGGGTGCAACATCCTTTGTTTACTAAAATGGCAGGTGATATTTTTTGTCCACACAGATCTTTCTAGAATGCCGGCAGGGACCTTTCAGATATGTTCACCGACTGCCCCATTGGCTGGCTTCCCTGACTGAGCAATCCCTGTTTGGTCCAGAAACAAACCAGCCCAAAGTCATCCCAGGATTCTTAGTCTAGATGGCACTTTGCTAAGACAGTGCCCTATATTTTCAAAATTTTGTCGTTGTTCAAGCCAGGTTGTTCATTCCTTGTTCAAGAAGCATGGATGTCAAGACTAGTGAACCTAAGAGCCACCTTTCTGGGATCAGAGTAGATGGAGAAAGTGTACTGTTTCCCTCCCAGTACTTTGCATGAATTTGTATATTCCAACATACAACTTTCTATGCTGAGGTTCAAAAGCATTTATTCAAGTAGGCAAAATTAAACAAAGCAAAGCACTTTAGCCCTATTCCAGATCAGGGCTCATTTCCCTACCTACAAAATACAGAGATTGGTCTTTTTTTTTAAGGATTCTTTTTTTAAAATTTATTTATTTTATTTATTTTTGGCTGCGTTGGGTCTTTGTTGCTGTGCACGGGTTTTTCTCTAGTTGTGGCGAGCGGGGGCTACTCTTCATTGCGCACGGGTTTCTCATTGCAGTGGCTTCTCTTGTTGTGGAGCACAGGCTCTAGGCGCGCGGACTCAGTAGTTGTGGCTCGCCGGCTCTAGAGTACAGGCTCAGTAGTTGTGGCACATGGGCTCAGTAGTTGTGGCTTGTGGGCTCTAGAGCGCAGGCTCAGTAGTGGTGGTGCATGGGCTTAGCTGCTCCGCGGCATGTGGGATCTTCCCGGACCAGGGCTCGAACCTGTGTCCCCTGCATTGGCAGGCGGATTCTTAACCACTGCGCCACCAGGGAGGTCCCCAGAGATTAGTCTTAATAATCTTTATTTGCTGGGTCCTTCCATGCTAAGAACCACTGAATTATATTGACCTGAAACAGCTGATTGAGACCCATTGGAAGGTATAATAGTTACCTATTGCTGTATAACAAATGACTACACAATGTAGTGGCTTCAAAGAACAAATATGTATCATTTCAGTTTCTTTAGGTCAGGAATTCGAGAGCAGCTTAACAGTGAATAGTTCTGCTCAGGGGCTCCCATGAGGTAGGAGTCAGGATGTTGATGGGGTGGCAGCCATCTTAAGGCTTGACTGGGGTTGGAGGATCCACTTCTAAGATGGCTGAGCTCACACAGCTGTTGGCAGGATGTCTCGGTCCCGTGCCACATGGACCTCTCCTCATGACATGGCAGCTGGCTTCCCCCAGAGCCAGTGATCCAAGAGAGAGTGGCCAAATGAAAGCCACATGACTTCATCTCAGAAATAACACAGTTACTTCTGCCATATTCTTTCCGTTAGCAGGAGTCACTAACTCTGGCTCATAATCAAGGGAAGGAAGGTCAAGCTCTCTTCACCTGTTGAGGGGTGGCAGATCAAAGGATTAGTGGACATAATTCAAACCACCACAGAAGGGAGTGAGAGGGAGTGCTACATAAGGCTATAGGATGAACCTGGAGCAAAATTGTAAATCGGAGTCTCATCTTGTTGCCAGTGTCACCCCAGTGGCCAGACAATCCCCATCCCCACTTCTTTGGCTCAGCTTCTCAGGTGTGTTCTCACCTCTCCTCATCAGTCCACCTCAGCCCATTAGGTATGTTATCTCTCCCTATGGATAACTGTGCCCCTGAGGAGATGGTCAGATAAGCCGATGTACTAAGCACCCCCCTTCTGCCGCCCCCCAGGTAATGCCAGCATTTTATTAGAGGAACCTGACTTTGCTGTGAAAGTAAAAGCTATCCTCTTGGAGAAAGAATGAATTTAGAGGCAGCTCCCTAGAGGACATTGTGGGATAACTGCCCAATGTGGTCACAAATACAGAGTCTCTTACAGGGAGCTTGCATGCAGCAAAGCCTCAAGAATAAATGTCCAACATGCTACATTCCCCCAAGCCTGCTCCGTTCCCTTCCAAACTCTGACGTAGGATAAACTCCAGGGCTGGTGGTGGTACCCTCCAGAGAAGTCCTTCCCATCAGCCTCTGCTTCCGATCCTGCATTAGGACCGCAAACCCAAGAGAGACGCTTCAAGCCCTTACTGAGAGAGCACAGTTCTGCTTCCCAAGCTCCGTTGTTCCTTTCTCCCCTATTTCATCAATTAAACTGAACTACCTCCCATCCCAGAGCGGACAGCAGACTCAAACCAGTTTCTTGGAGTCCTTCTGGGTTGGGCCTCTGGAGCCACCATTAATAACTGTGTACCTTCTGGGACCAACCAGCCAGGCCTGGATCCACCAGGAACACAGGGAGCTGGACCTGCAGCTGGTCAATAGTTCTCAGATTTGCCTTCAGTGGTTGGTTCCAATCACCAGATGATGTTCTTCAGGTGTCCAAAGAGAGTGTAGAGCTGTCTAACATCTAGACTGAGTGCTAAGGGGCTAGATCTCTTCTAGTGCTTGCTTCTTCTCCTCTCCCTTACCCTGCAAGGTTCAGGCTCTCCTGACCTCAAACCAGACAATTGCAAGGGCTTCCCTACTGTCCCTCAGGTTCTGCTTAGTGCATTTCAAACCACACACTGATTCTGGCTTGCTCATCTCAACAAATTTCAGTGGCTCTTTAATTATTCTCCTAAACTAAGGATGCATTCTACTCCCCAGTTTTCTAGCCCTTCCCCACCACTTGACTTCCCATATGTGGTTATATCCAACCCTTCTCTGACACTTGCTCACTTTTACTATGTTGTTCTCTCATCTGTAATGTTTTCCTTTCTCATCTTACTTCCATGTCTTTCTCCTTCAAATTTCTTCTCACTTTCGCTTCAAGCCGTATCTCTCATGAACACATACAAACAATTCTGACCAAAATTTTAGCAAATCAAATCTAACAGTATATAAAGGATAGTGTATGGTGACCAAATAGGGTTTATCCCAGGAATGTAAACTTGGTTAAGCTTTTGAAAATCAACCAATGTAATTCATCCTATTCATTTTCTATTGTGTAAAAATTATTACAAACAGCTCAAAACAACACAAATTTATTATCTGCCAGTTTCTGTAAGTCAGAAGTCCAAGCATGGCACAGCTACTAGATTCTCTGCTCAGCGTCTCCCCAGGCTGGTATCAAGGAGTTGGCCATAGCTGTGCTTCTCACATGGGTCTTGGGGTTCTCTTCCAAGCTTGGAAGAGCCCTTTACTGTGCCTCTTTCCATGGCCTATTTTATTGTAGAAGTTCTTGTGCCTTTGTCTTATCCCCACCACATCTGCTGTGCTAAAGGCAGAAACTTCTTCATCTTGGTTTTCTGAAATTGAACCAAGAAGTCCCAAAGTGCTGGTACTTTCCACTTCAGCATTTTCTAACAGTGAATAAAGAGAGAGTCATTTCAGGTTATATATTTCTCCCATTTTGCCACCGAACTTGCCTGCTTTCCTCCCATTTGGCAGTACTTTTCCCAGTCTGGTAGTCAGCACTTCTGACAGCTGTTTGGCATGGCTTTCAATTAAAGGCAGCCATCTGTAAAAGGGACATTTGCCACACAACCCATTACTGCTCCAGAGATGGTGATGGTAGCAACAATTACTATTACTTATTTACCTTCTAATGGGCAAGGCACTTTTTTTTTAAAGAATTTGTACCCCAACATGGGTCTATCATTTCTGGATAAAACTTTCATTTTAAGAAATTGCATCCAGCAAATTGAACTAGTCATAGACATATCTGAGGAACTGGGACAAATACCCAGGCCCCTGTGGCACACAGTTCAGAATGGTTCTATACATCTTCCTCTTCCATTATGTGAGGACACAGTGAGAAGATGGCAATCTGCGAACCAGGAATTGGGCTTTCACCAGACACTGACTCTGCCGGCACCTTGATCTTGGACTTCCCAGCCTCCAGAACTGTGAGAAATAAATTTCTGCTCTTTATAAGTGACCCAGTCTATGGCACTCTGTTAGAGTAGCCCAAATAAAGACAAACTCCCTGCCTCAGTTAGGAAGGACTCCAAACCTGGGTGTTAGGAGGAGCAGCTAGGACTGGGTATAGGAATAATCCCTCAACCCTAGCTGTGATGTGCTGGGAACTACAGAGGAAGAGAGAAAGGCCAGGGCTGACACAGGGTAAAGGCCACTAAACAGAGGCTCTCTTGATCTTGTGGATGGAAAATGGGGCTAGGTGCACTTTCCAGCTCTTCATGACATCATCA
Organism: Eschrichtius robustus; assembly: GCF_028021215.1. NCBI lineage: Eukaryota > Metazoa > Chordata > Mammalia > Artiodactyla > Eschrichtiidae > Eschrichtius > Eschrichtius robustus. The sequence goes on from NC_090826.1 coordinate 149,208,553, forward strand.
TGGTTGCCCATGGAAGCATCTTGGAATCTGCTAAGATAAAGGGATGAAATTAGGGGTTTTCTAAACTCATGAAATCAAGAGTTGAACCCTGAAGTTAGCCCACAATTTGAGTTGGCTAGATACTCCTTTTATCAGAACTGGAGATGAAGACCATTTGACTGTGAACTTTGCTCCTCAATGTTAGATGGGTAGACCAAAGATCACATAGCCTATTTCCATGAATTTCCACTTTTAGCACACTTAATAGAGTGTCTATATTATCAACATTATTACTGCTATCATTTCAGTAACTGAGTCCAGACAAGTACTATGCTTTCTTTCTAAGAAGGGCAGATTTCTTTTCATTCAGAATTCCCCTGGTGTAGAGTTTTGGGTGAGGTTTTTGGGGAGATTGATTACAGCATGTGTGATGCATGAGGGTCAAAATAGAAGAGGGCGTTTCTCAGATGCACTCCCCTGATAACTGTTCTCATATCCTCATCCTGTGTTCCAGTTATCCATGAGTATGGCTGCATGTGCTTAAACCTTTATGTTATAAACCACCAGGGAAGAAACAATCTGTAAACTAAGGTGTGTTTAGCTGATACCCTAGTCAAACAATGAACCAACAGAATCCCCATCCTGGCTCCAAGTGTTCTTCTAACCATGGGTGTTTGAATCACTCAACTAGCCTAGAAAAGTAATTTTAGCCAGTGATTTCCTCCTCTTCCCCATTCTTTTATCAAATATTTTATCAAAGTATCTATTGGGTCATGAGTCCATCTTCCTCTGTCTTCTATTGCCCACTCATTGGGAATCCTGCAAATGGATAATAAAGTGGTCCAAAGCAAGCAATGATAAGAGAAAAAGCAACAAATTTGGATAATTTTCAAACTACAACTTCAAACCATCCTTTAAGCAATGAGGACAAGTTGCCTAACATTAGAAGTACATCTTTTTTTTTCCAGAATAATCAAAGCCTTTCCTGTCATATTGCCTAATTCTAGGAACTCATTCCCTATGGGAAGTTGCTGTCTTATCCTTCTGGGTTTTCAGGTTTGTTATTTGCAAAGAACAACATTCAGCTCTTTCTTAGAAAGAATTATATCAATTCTCTAATGCTACCTCTTTCCATGCTTTCCCTTTTAACCTCTCTGATACATGTTAGAAGGCTGAGATATCACCCAACTCCCCAACAAAGTTGCTGTATCCACAGCACACTAAAAGGAAGGTGACAAAGGAGTTGGACCATCAGCTGTGTCGCCCATAAGATCTTTGTAGTTGCTGTTTTCTCGTGTTGGGATCTGGTTCCAAGTCTATCAGAGCCAGGCCTGTCTGGCTTCAACATCCATACCCTATCCACTCTCTCCCATTGCTCATTCTCAAAGGAGAAGGATGAGGAGAAGGAGGAGAAATTGGAGGAGGAGGAGGGGAAACAGAGATGCTAAATGTGGTTTGCTTTTGAGGGAGTTCAATATCAGTTTTTCATACTTTTGAATGTAACTCTCCTCAAGATATTATTAATAATTAATAAGGTATAATTATAAATATCTATAATAGCTACCTCAGAGAATTGTTGTAAGACTACTATTAATATTTAATAAGGTAATGATACCTTATTATTACCTAGGTATTATTTAAATCTACTTCACAGGGTTGTAGTGAGGAATAAAGGTAAGTATATAAAGTGCCTGACACATAAATGATATTTATTAAATAGTAATTATTACTGATAACATGAATTTGGTAGAAACACATGTTCCAACTCTGGAGTCAGACAGACCTGAGTTTGTGTGACCTTGAACAAGTTATTTAAGGTCACAAAACCTCAGTTTCCTTATCTGTAAATGGTAAGAAATAGTTCCTACTTCATAGTGTTGCTGTGAAGATTAAATGTGATAATGCTATGATATTTAGCATTGTGCTTGTCATGTAGTAAATGCTAAATAAACATTAGTTATTATGTTAATATTGTTTTGAGGAGCTTATCACTCTGTTTTTGTTTGTTTTGTTCCTGATATCATCACAGATGCTATGATTTCCTTGTCAATGACTCCACATGCCTTTTCCCCCTCTTTTGGAATATCAATGCTTTTGAAATTCTGAAATCAACTTGGAAGAATTCCACTGGATTCTTTCCTTCTGATTCTCACTGAGTCTACTTTGATTATTTCTTTTAAAATTTATTTATTATTTTATTTATTTATTTATTTAATTTATTTTTGGCTGCATCGGGTCTCAGTTGCGGCAGGCGGGATCTTCGTTGAGGCATGCAGGATCTTTCGTTGCAGCGTGTGGGCTTCTCTCTAGTTGTGGCGTGCGGGTTTTCTCTCTCCAGTTGTGGCGCACGCTCCAGAGTGTGTGGGCTCTGTAGTTTGCGGCTCGAGGGCTCTGTCATTGAGGTGCGTGAGCTCGGTAGTTGTGGCGTCCGGGCTTAGTTGCCCCGTGGCATATGGGATCTTAGTTCCCTGACCAGGGATCGAACCCGCACCCCCTGCATTGTAAGGTGGATTCTTTACCACTGGGCCACCAGGGAAGTCCCTGATTACTTTTTTTCTCTTAAATATATGAGTCCTCTCTCTTGGCCATCACTATTTTAATTTAGGAACTCTTGGTGCACAACCCATTATTCAAACCCAGCACATCTTGTAACTTGGAAAACTGTTCAAAAACAGTCATGCCCTTGATTATAACCATGATATTAGATTCATGTCTGCAGCAATTGTTTTCTCCAGTCTTCCGTTTTAAGCCCTTCATTACCATGAGTGAGAACCCACCATTATTTTCCCATCAGTACCTTTTCCCAGGTATTTGGATGGCTTTCTTTCACCTGTGGCTGTAATCCTACTTTGTCTCTATTTGTTGCCCAATCATTCTTAAAACTTGTTTTTGTTTTTTTTTTTCTGCCTGTCTTCCTTTCCTTTGCAGCTTCCACTTCTTTTTTCTTTTTTTTTAATTGAAGTATAGTTGATTTACAATGTTGCAGGTGTACAGCTAAGTGATTCATATATATATATATATATATATATATATATATATATATATATATATATACACATATATATTCTTTTTCAGATTCTTTTCTATTATAGATATTACAAGGTATTGAACATAGTTCCCTGTGCTATACAGTAGGTCTTTATTGTTTATCTACTTTATATATAGTAGTTTGCATCTGTTAATCCCAAATCCCTAATTTATCCCTCCCCCCCTTTCCCCTTTGGTAACCATAAGTTTGTTTTCTGTTTCTATGAGTCTCTTTCTGTTTTATAAATAAGTTCCTCTGTGTTATTTTTTTAGATTCCACATATAAGTGATATCATATGATATTTGTCTTTCTCTGTCTGACTTACTTTGCTTAGTATGATCCACTTCTTTTTGAGGCTATAATAATGTGAGTTAAATGATTGTACCATTTACGAAACTCCAGCTTCCAAATTAAAGAATATGCTGAGTGACTTGGCTAGCAGAAAGACATAAGTATACTATAATATATATATAGTGATTATGTTCTAAGCTATAAATTGAGTTTTTATACATAAAATCTTACTTTAACTATCCTAACGGAATTTGTTTCCCATAGTAAATTCCTCTTTAAAGAAGATAACTACCCACTAATTTATGTTTGTATATAAAAATATGAGAATGTTGATATTGTGCCAGATCTAGAATTCATTTGGGATTCTGTCTCCAGGAGGAGTTTATGAAGATCATAGCTATCAGACCTACTTAAAAGTTGAAAGAGACCCTACAACTTACAGTTTTTTGGGTCCCTTAGCCATAATTTTTTAAAGTAATCTTACATGAAAAATAAATAGGATTCTGGATAACCTAATGAATTAGTCATATTTATTGGTCTCTGTGTTCTTCCAAAATCTCAAAAGGTTAAAGCTGGTGGGGGGGATTTAAAAAAAGAGACAAATCTACAAGGACAAAGAGAACAAGTGAAAAGACCACAGCAAATGAGAGATGTCAACAAGATTTTGGAAGATGGAAAGGGGATAGGTGATGATAAATGACTTAGTAAAGAGGAGAAAGCAGAAACACTAGTGCCTTCTGGGAGATAACAAGAGCCAAACCAACACCCATGCAGTACCCCAGAAGGAAATTGGAGGTACTGGATTGGGGTGGCCCTGAAAACCAAATGATTGAATGAAGGTTTGTATAAAGAAGAGTTCGAAGATTGCCTGCTGCCCCTGCCTAGGTACAAGTGTACACCTCCCCCATCCCAGTGGAACACTAGATGGAGGTTTACTCTCTGGTGAGGCTGACTCAGAGAGGTTTTATGCTCTGGGATCCTTGATGTGGCTGAGGTCAGAGGGCGAAGCACCTTACTAAAAACAGAGAAATTACATGAGAAATGAAGAATGCCTTTGATGGGTTCATTAGTAAACTAGAGATGGCTGACATGGCTGTACCCTGTGAAGTTATCCTTCAAAAGTGAAGAAATAAAGACTTTCTCAGACAAACAAAAATAGAGCTAATTTGTTGCCAGTAAACCTGCCTTGCCAGAAATGTTTTAAAAACTTATTCAGAGAGAATGAAAATTATATAGATCAGAAATGGATCTAGATAAAGAAGTGAAGAGTTTTAGAGAAAGAATATAGAAAAATAAAAACCAAAGCTAGTTCTTTGAAAAGATTAATAAACTTGATAAGCCTCTAGCCATGCTAACAAAGAAAAAGAAAGAAAGAAGATACAAGTTACTAATATCAAAAATGAAAGAGGAAACATCACTACAGATCCCATGGATTTTAATAGTGTATTAAAGGAACACTATGAACAACTCTATGTCCACAAATTTGATACCCTAGATGAAATGGACCAGTTCCTTTAAAGACAATCTGCCAAAACTCACACAAGAAGAAGCAGACCATCTGAATAGGCCTACAACTATTAAAGAAGTTGAATCAATCATTAATAACCTTTTAAAACAGGAAGCACCATGCCCAGGTGAGTTCACTGAGGAATTTTATCCAACATTTAAAGAACAAATTATACCAATTCTTTGCAATTTATTCCAAAAGATAGAAGCCAATAAAATACTTCTAAACTCATTCTATGAGGCCAGCATTACTCTAATATCAAAACCAGTCAAAGATAGTACAAGAAAAGGAAACTATAGACCAACAATGGACCATGAACGTAGATGCAAAAATAGTCAACGAATTGAATCCAACGATGTACAAAAAGAATTATGTACCATGACCAAGTGGGATTTATCCTTGGTAGGCAAGGATGGATCAACATTTGAAAATCAATTAATGTAACACATCACATCAACCGTCTAAAAAAGAAAAATCATATGAACATGTGAATAGATGCAGGAAAAATATTTCACAAAATTCAGCACCAATTCATGATTAAAAACTCAGTGTGAGAGACTGGACATGTGTAAGGCAAGGATTATATGGGAACTCTCTGTACTTTCTGCTCAGTTTTGCTGGAAATCTAAACCTGCTCTGAAAAATAAAGTTTGTTAATAATTAAATAAGTAAAAAAGATAATGTGTACATGTGAGAAAATATATAATATTAGTCTTTAACATACCATTCACTTTGACATTTGTCTCTTTTTCCTAATACATAGTTATTGTTGAAATAGTGTCTAATTTGAGACCCCTTTGAGATCGTAAGACTCAAGCCAAAGGGTCTTCCTAACACCAAATGCCAACTCCAGGCATCCTTTGTCCTCTGGCTTTGGGAGCTTTATTCATAATGCTAATCTCAAAAGTTAAAGGCATTTTCTAATCAGTTTAGCTTCCCTAATAACCCATTATGAACCTGAATATTTTTCATTAGAATACATAAATAAATTGTAAAAAATTATACCATTTTGCATATTCATACTATACAGTCTTTAAAATAAATCTATTAGAAATGTGTATTTAAACATCGTATGTCAGACAAATGCTTGTTAGAAATGCTAGATCTTGAAAACATATTTAGTGACAATACCAAGTTGTACAGTATTACATATAGCATGCTATTTTTACATTAATTTGTATTTATTTGTATTTTTAGTCACATTATTTTATGCAAAGTATAAAAGCACAATAATAGTAACAAATGGAAAGGAAGAAGGGTGGGTGGGATGGGAGAGAACACAGGAACTTCAACTTTATTGTCCAAGTTTTCAAAGGAATCTATTTTGAAACTTCTGGTTTTCCCAGAAGGGCCCTGAGGGGTAAAAGTTCCGTAAGTTTCCTACCCATTTTGTAAGGTAGTGCTTTCATTTGACCTTAAGTTGCACTTTCAATTTTGAGAGGCTTTCTGAAATTTATAAATTTAATTTTGTTGGCTCTGTCTTTACCATTGCAATTTTATAGGTAGTACCCATGAAGAGTATATTTAGAGTTAATCAGATGTAGGACTAAGTCTCAGTTCTATCACTTGTTAGTGGTTTGGTGTCAAGTTAAGTTATTTAATTCAGTTTCCTTGTCTGAAAATGTTGGTAACAGAAACATTCCTCTCTGGTTGTTGTGAGGTAATATATGTAATAGTGGCTGACATAAAGCTGATATTCAATAAATGCTAGCTTCTTTAAGACTTAAATCACATTCTTTCTTAGTCTTTGAACTATTTGTAGACTGAATGCATGAATGAAGGAATGCCAGGAGAATTATGTAGTCAATGATGAAGTAGGTACAATGAGACAGCAGGTTAGAGATTTTACATGGAACTATAAAAAATAAGGTAAAACATTAGTTATAGTTCATTGATAAGTGTGTTTTAGAGATAGAGGAAGAATAAGTGAGTACTTTCAAGCACACCATTGAAGACGAGGCTGATATATCATTGTAAAATGTGTGACGCAAGAAATTAATTAAATTGTCTCTACTAGTCTCAGACTACCATCAGTAGCAAGGATAGGTCTAGTTATGTCATATGATAAATCACATAGTTTTTCAGTATAAACAACAAAATAAAAGTCATGATCCAGAGTTACTAAGAATAAAAAGGGGTGGAGTGGGGAGTTGTATAAGTGAAGCATGAAGGTGTGTTGTAGGTTTGAATGTAATAGCAGCTGTGGTTGTTATGTGATCTTCTTCTGAAGTACCAAGGTAATAGACAGATAGGCCCCTTAACTAACAATCAGAAATATCAGAAGAGTAAAGGTTTTGTTTCCTTTTTTGACCACTCTAGGTTCTAAGGCCTTTTAGAACAGAAATTGGCTAGACAAATACTTCTCAAAGTAATCAAGTATTTTCAAAGTGTAGTCTATGTCATTAATAAGAAACAAATGGATATCATGTGTCTCCAGAGGGGATGTTCTGAAAAGGACATATCAGTTATGAAGGATTCTTGCCAAAACTGCATAACTCAACTCTAATCCCTAGAAAACATCAGCCAAATCCACAATAAGAAACGTTCAATGAAATAATTGTTTTGTATTCTACAAAAAATGTCAATATGACAAAAACAAAGATAGGTTGGGGCACTGTTCCAGATTGAAGGAGACAAAGGGAGGTCACACTAAATGCAATATGTAATACTTGGATTGGATCCTGTTTGGGGAAAAATGGTTGTTGTAAAAGGCATTATTGAGGCAATTGATAAAATTGGAATATGGATTATATATTAGGTAAAAATAGCTTCTCAAGGTTAAACTTCCTGAATTTAATAACTGAAGAGTGTTCATGTAGAGAGAATATGTTTATTCTTAGGAAATACAGACTGAAGATTTAAGGAGTAAAGGGGCATGAGATGCAAATTACTCTCCTTTTTAAAATTTTTATTGAAATATAGTTGATTTACAATGTTGTGTTAGTTTCAGGTGTACAGCAAAGTGTTTCAGTTATACATATATTTATTGTTTTTACATTTTCTTCTATTATAGTTTATTACAAGATATAGAGTATAGTTCCCTGTACTATACAGCAGGTCCTTATTGGTTATCTATTTTATACATAGTGGTGTGTATATTTTAATCCCAAACTCCTAATTAATCCCTCCCCCACCTTTCCCCTTTCGTAACCGTAAGTTTGTTTTCTATGTCTATGAGTCTGTTTCTGTTTTGTAAATATGTACAATTGTATCGTTTTTTTAGATTCCACATATAAGCAATATCATATGATATTTATCTTTGTTTGACTTACTTCACTTAGTATGATAATCTCTAGGTCCATCCATCTTGCTGCAAATGGCATTATTTCATTCTTTTTTATGGCTGAGTAATATTCCCACATCTTCTTTATCTATTCCTCTGTCGGTGGACACTTAGTGCAACCTACTGTTAAAGGATTTAGAAAAAAATTTTATATAGAGAGACAAATAGAGAAAAAGAGAGATTGGTAAAACAAATGTAGAAAACTATCAAAAATGGATGAATCTTGGTAAAATATGTATGAGAGTTCTCTGTGCTCTTTTTGCAATTTTTCTGTAAATTTGAAATTATATTAAAATAAAATTTCATTTAAAAAAGTGCCCACGGATCACTTGACTCAGAATCCTGGAGTATATTACTTGCTACTGATGCAACTTCATGAGCCCTGCCACTGAATCAGAAATTCTTGGGTAGAGCCTGAAAGTTTTCACTTTAAAAAATCATTCCTGGTGATTATTATGCATACTAAAGATTGAAAAACACTTCAAATAATTGTCTTAATTTAATCAACTAAATGCCTTGAAGAAGAATACTACTACTATTACTCCTAATAGCCAAAATGTATATTGTGCTTATCATATGGTAAGGACTATACATATTTGTTCAGTTCTGTGAATTATTATATACTCTTTTTACAGGTGAGGAAATGGCAGCATAGAGGGGTTAAGTAGATTGCCAGGGTCACATGCTATTAAGGGATAGAACCAGGATCTGAACCAAAAGCAAACTGACTATAGGGCCACACTCTTGCCACTATGCTACTGAGCCTAACAACGGACATGTTGTTTGTCTCATAAAGTCAGTTCTTAATCACACATTAAGGAAGAAAGCAGTGGTGCAGCTAAAGCAATGAGCATTATGTTAAGGAATGGAATTCCCCCTGCCAATCCCCCCATCCTGGTGAAAAAGCCATGGCTCTGTGACTAAGGTAAAGCCACAGCCTGTTTGTTCTTCCTGATCATTACTGTGATCTATCTCACAGATCCTCTTCAGCCAGCAGGGACCAGGCTGGGTGAGATCTGGATATACCTTCACCAAAGATAGATCCACCCTTAGAGTGAGAGCATTTCTCAATGAGGTGGAATGTCATCATAGTTTTAAACCAGGAAAGGAATTACCCCTAAAGAAACCAAAGAAAAGAAGTAGGTATTTCCCAAGGGTACAGCTCAGCTGGTTCTGCTTCCTCTGGTCTAGGGCACTGCCACCCCTCTGAGGCCCAGTCCTCTGCAGGGGAAACAGCCAGCTCACAGAAGGAAGCCTGAAGAAGTAGCTCACTGGGCTCTCAACAGTAACCATGTAGAAGTCAGTTAGGCAGACACAGTCTCACTGCTGATAGGCACAGAGCTGGACTGGACATCAGTCTTCCAACTCCAGAGACTGAGATCTTTCCATTAAACCCTGCTGCCTTCTGAATGAAAGAGAGGAATACTGACACTATTTTGGAATCATGATCTCATATATTTATTTATTTTAAAAAATATTTATTTAATTTTTTTGTTTTCCTTATTTTTGTGTGTGTGTGTCGGGTCTTAGCTGTGGCACACGGGATCTTTGTTGAGGCATGCGGGATCTTTTCGTTAAGGCGCACGGTCTGCTCGGGTTTCTCTCGAGCTGTGGCATGTGGGTTTTTTTCTCTCTCTAGTTGTGGCACGCGGGCTCCGGAGCGCTGGGCTCTGTAGTTTGGGGCACGCGGAGTCTCTCGTGGAGGCGCGCGAGCTCGGTAGTTGTGGCGCACAGGCTTAGTTGCCCTGCGGGCATGTGGGATCTTAGTTCCCCAACCCAGATCGAACCCGCGTCCCCTGCATTGGAAGGCAGATTCTTTACCACTGGACCACCAGGGAAATCCCCATCTCATATATTTATGTAGGTTGATTAGGGCAACCCTTGGGGTAAAGAGCAAAACTGGATTTTTCAGCTGCATCTGGTTGAAATGTAATGCGTAAAGAATTAGTAGTGAATTTTCTTGTTGAGAAACTCATCCTTTCTAGCTAGAAAAACGAAAAGCTTTCAGCAAAAAATATATCACTATTTTGAAGGGATTGAAGATCCACCCCCCAGCTCAGCCCCGCCACAGTGCAATTGTTGCAGTCTTTAAGAACATTCAGGGGATAGATGACATGACTTTATAGATAGAAAATCCTAAGAAATTCCACTTTAAAAAAACTATTAATGAGTAAGGTTGTAAGATACAAGATTAATACTAAACTAAAATCATTTTCTATATACTTGTGATGAAAAATTTGAAAATGAAATTAGGAAATCAATTCTATTTACAACACTATCAAGAAGAATAAAATAATTAAGAATAAATTTAATATGAGAAATGTAAAACCTATACTCTGGAAACTACAAAATGTTGTTGAAAGAAATGAAAGGAGACCTAAACAAATGAAAAGACAATATTGTTTAGATGGCAATACTTCCCAGGACACTACAGATGCAACACAATCCTTATCAAAACCCCAGCTGGCTTCTTTGCAGAAATCAACACGCTGATTCTAAAATTCATAAGGAACTTTAAGGGACACAGAGTAGCCAAAACAATCTTGAAAAAAAAAAGAGCAAAGATGAGGTATTCACACTTCCCAATTCCAAAACTTACTACAAAGCTACAGTAATTAATACAGCACAGTCCTGGCATAAGTAGAGACATGTAGATCAGTGGATAGAACTGAGAGTCCAGAATTACACCCTCATATTTAAGGTCAATTGATTTGACAGGGGCGCCAAGACCATCCAATGGAGAAAGAATAGTCTGGGACCACTGGATAGCTACATGCAAAAAAATTAAGTTGGACCTCTATCTCACACAATATACAAAGATTAACAAAAAATTTAGGAACTAAAACTTAAACCGTTAGAAGAAAACAAAGGTGTAAATCTTTGTGGTCTTGGATTAAGCAATGGTTTCTTAGATATGATACCAAAATCACAAGCAACAGAAGAAAAATTAGATAAAGTGGACATCATCAGATTAAAAAATTTTTGTGCTCCATCATCAAGAAAGTAAAAAGAAAATCCACAAAGTGAAAGAAAATATTTACAAATCACCTATCTGATAAGGGACTTTTATTTATTTATTTTTTAAATTTTTGTTGGAGTATAGTTGATTTACAATGTTGTGTTAGTTTCTGCTGTACAGCAAAGTGCATCAGTTATACATATACATATACATATACATATACATATACATATACATATACATATACATATACATATGCATATATCCTCTCTTTTTTAGATTCTTTTCCCATATAGGTCATTACAGAGTATTGAGTAGAGTTCCCTGTGCTATACAGTAGGTCCTTATTAGTTATCTATTTTATATACAGTAGTGTGTATATGTCAATCCCAATCTCCCAATTTATCCCTCTCCCCCTTCCCACTTTGACAACCATAACTTTGTTTTCTACATCTGTGACTCTATTTCTGTTTTGTAAATAAGTTTATTTGTACCATTTTTTTAGATTCCACATATAAGCGATATCATATGATATATGTCTTTCTCTGTCTGACTTACTTCACTCAGTATGACAATCTCTAGGTCCATCCATGTTGCTGCAAATGACGCTATTTCATTCCTTTTTATGGCTGAGTAATATGTACCACATATATGTATATGTGGTACCACATCTTGTATATATGTACCACATCTTCTTTACCCATTGCTCTGTCGATGGATATTTAGGTTGCTTCCATGTCCTGGCTATTGTAAATAGTGCTGCAATGAGCACTGGGGTGCATGTGTCTTTTGGATTATGGTTTTCTCTGGATATATGCCCAGGAGTGGGATTGCTGGATCATATGGTAGCTCTATTTTTAGTTTTTTAAGGAACCTCCATACTGTTCTCCATAGTGGCTGTAGCAATTTACATTTCCACCAACTGTGTAGGAGGGTTTCCTTTTCTCCACACCCTCTCCAGCATTTACTGTTTGTAGATTTTTTGATGATGGCCATTCTGACCAGTGTGAGATGATACCTCATTGTAGTTTTGATTTGCATTTCTCTAATAATTAGTAATGTTGAGCATCTTTTCATGTGCTTTTTGGCCATCTGTATGTCTTCTTTGGAGAAATGGCTATTTAGGTCTTCTGAAGGAACTTGTATTTAGAATACATAAAGTACTTTTACAACTTAACAGTAAAAAGACAGTTAGCACAATTTAAAAAGGACAAAGCATCCGAATAGGTATTTCTCCAAAGAAAATTTACAAATGACCAATAAGCACATGAAAAGATACTCAACGTCATCAACCAACAGGAAAATGCAAATCAAAACTACTATGAGGTACCACTTCACACCCATTAGGATGGCTATAATCAAAAAGAGGGAAAAAGCAAGTGTTGGCAAGAGTGTGGAAAAATCAGAGCCCTTATACATTGCTGGTGGGAATGTAAAGTGGTGCAGCCATTTTGGAAAACAGTTTGGCAGGTCCTCAAAAGTTTAAACACGGAGCTACCATATGACCCAGCAATTCCACTCCCAGGAAAATATCCAAGAAAATTCAAAAAGTATGTCCATGTAAAACTTGTAATGAATGTTCATTAGCAGCATTACACATAATAGCCAAAATGCAGAAGCAGCCCGAACGTCCATCAACTAATTAACTGATAAATAAAATGTGGTATATCTAGACAATGGACTATTATTTGACAATAAAAAGAAATGAAGTTCTAATACATTCTACAACATGGATGAACCTTGAAAACATTATGCTAAGTGAAAAAAGCTGAACACAAAAGGCCATGTATTGTGTGGTTCCATTTATATGAAATGTCTAGAATAGGAAAATTCATAGAGGCAGAAAACAGGGGAACAGCTTCCCGGGATTGGGAAATTTGGGAGGAAACAGGGAATGACTGCTAATGAATACAGGGTTTCTTGTTGGGATGATAATAATGTTCTAAAATTGATTTTGGTGATAGCTGTACAACTCTGTGAATATACTAAAGACTGTTGAATTGTATAATTTAAATGGGTGAATTGTGTAGTATGTGAATTAAATCTCAATAAAGCTTATATATATTTGACTATAAATCTATAAAGCTGTTTTATATATACAGGTATATATAATATCAATATCTACTTGATATATATAGCAATTTATATACATATAAATAGAACCTTCAAGTCTGTGTCTTTTCCTCCTTTCCTCTTAGAAATAGCATTTATGCAACAGGTCCTGTTCACTACTTAGAAGTTTGATGGTTTTTAAATAGTAACACAAAATAAGAAATTCCTAGTAACTCTTGTATTTAATGTGTCTAAGAAACAAGAATTAAAACTTCTCTAGATGATCAACAGCACATAAAGGTAGCTGCAGATAGGTTTCCAGTTGATGAGGCCTTCCACTGAGTCTGAGGGGAGAGAATGCAGATCAGAAGTTTAAAGAGGAGACTATTTGAAACGAGACCAATGGGATGGGAAGCTGATCAGGGATATATGAAAGGATTTCCAAGTGGCTCAGGACACCTGGTTGAGTCTGGAATCCATAGCGTGTTAATACCACCCTTCCGTTCAGAGCTGTGTGATTTTTTTTCAGCTGAACCCAACAGCCCCCACAGGAGTATGACCAAAAAATGGACTCAGGAACCATCCCAGGTTTTGCAGGGCAGGTGTAATTTGAAGACTACGGGAAGGGCAAGTTGAGGGGAACAATGAGAGCAATTAAAGTGAAAAGTGAGGTAAGAGAAGCCCAGTGGAGAGAGATGGAGAGGGAGAACAGGAAAGATTGGGGAGTTTTAGGGTAGCAGGAGTGAGAGGGTGAAGTTGAAGAACAGGAGATTGTGGCCAGAGGCTGGAATACGGAGATTCAGGTTTCATAACTGAAGCAGTCTGGGTGGTGACAAGGTCCAAGGTGACCCTGAGAGTGGGTTGTGGCTGGGTGGGTGCTACGTTATCCCCAAACTGGCTTCCTTAGAGCTCCTAGATGTTGGGGCAGCCTTTTAGCTGTTTTGACTGAATTAGTTATCCTCAGGGATGGAGGCTGGATTTATTGCCACCTTTAAAAGGCAGACAGAAACATGCCTGCTTCTGCCACACACATACTTGACCCCCAAATCATACAAACTCATCCTGGTCACCGCCATAAGATTTTCAGAATTATTTCATTAACATTATTTTTAGTGTTTTTATAATGAAATTAATTTAAGTTAAAAGTGCTAAATATTGCAAAGTAAAATAGTTGATCTCTTACAATTTAGTAATATTAAGATATGCTACTTATTACTTGGCTAAGAAAACATTTATACACTTTACAGGTGTAAAAAACACTAACAAAGAAGTTCCTGCAGGTTTATTAGAAACTTTAGATTAAATACAAACGGGAAAAAAAGCATAATTGTGTTTAAGTGTAAATTTTGATTCTACAACATTAAGCTTTTTTCATCATTATTTGCTTGGTTCACAATCCTAACCTTTCATTTCCTAAGCTACCGATTAGTTTTATGGTGCAAAAAAGAGGCAGCAATTAAGAAGTTATAGCCAACAAACACATGAAAGGATGCTCAACATCACTAATCATTAGAGAAATGCAAATCAAAACTACAATGAGGCATCCCCTCACACAGGTCAGAATGGCCATCATCAAAAAATCTACAAACAATAAATGCTGGAGAGGGTGTGGAGAAAAGGGAACCCTCTTGCACTGTTGGTGGGAATGTAAATTGATACAGCCACTATGGAGAACAGTATGGAGGTTCCTTAAAAAACTAAAAATAGAACTACCATATGACCCAGCAATCCCACTACTGGGCATATACCCTGAGAAAACCATAATTCAAAGAGTCATGAACCACAATATTCATTGCAGCACTATTTACAATAGCCAGGACATGGAAGCAACCTAAATGTCCATCGACAGATGAATGGATAAAGAAGATGTGGCACATATATACAATGGAATATTACTCAGCCATAAAAAGAAACAAAATTGAGTTATTTGTAGGGAGGTGGATGGACCTAGCGTCTGTCATACGGAGTGAAGTAAGTCAGAAAGAGAAAAACAAATACTGATGCTAACACATATATATGGAATCTAAAAAAAAAATGGTTCTGATGAACCTAGTGGCAGGACAGGAATAAAGATGCAGATGTAGAGAATGGACTTGAGGACACTGGGAGGGGGAAGGGTAAGCTGGGACGAAGTGAGAGAGTAGCATTGACATATATACACTACCAAATGTAAAATAGATAGTTAGTGGGAAGCAGCTGCATAGCACAGGGAGATCAGCTTGGTGCTTTGCGACCACTTAGAGGGGTGGGATAAGGAGGGTGGGAGGGAGATGCAAGAGGGAGGGGATATGGGGATATACATATGCATATAGCTGATTCACTTTGTTATACAGCAGAAACTAACACACCATTGTAAAGCAATTATACTCCAATAAAGATGTAAAAAAAAAGTTACATGTACTCTTTGCTATTCCTACTAAAAAGGTAGAACACCTTGCAAAGAATGTTAAAATGATCATAAAACTACAGTGACAATTATAAGTAAATAATAATTTCCTGGCAATTCCCTGGTGGTCCAGTGGTTAGGACTCTGAGCTTCCCATGGCGGGGGCCATGGTTCGATCCCTGGTCAGGGAACTAAGATCCCACAAGCTGGGTGGCATGGCCAAAAGTAAATAAATAAATAAATAAAAAGGAAAAAAAAAAAAAAAACCCAAAAAGCAACTACTCAACTCTGCAACTGTAGGATGAAAGCAACTACAGACAAAATGTAATCAGATGGGGGGAGGGGAGCTGTGTTCCAATAAAACTTAAAAAAAAAAAATTTCCTTAACTGTTGTCAGTTTAGAAATATTGGTTAAGAAGTAAGAGAAGCAAATGATTGCTTGGAAATACTGTCAGACTACAAGTTCTCATACAAATAAAACCTAGATCAATAGCTCATGGTAACTATTGGACTACTTTCTAGTAGGAGGAAAAGTACTTTAGAGGAGGTGAAAGAGTTCTTGGCTTCATTTTGGGGTTAGGTGTAGTTGTTAGGCTATAAAGAAGATTGTTTTCCTTGGGGAACACATTGATCTAAGGTGATTTAAATGTCCCTTGCCTAAAGGCAGCAAGTTAAGGAGCCAAAATGTTTTCTTTATAGCCTTTGATTCTTGAAACCAAGGCTTAGTTTGTATTTTGGCTAAGGTGATGTCCTCTTGGGTCTACCAGTGCTTAGAAGAATATAATCAGAGGAGCTCCTATGTGGGATTTGAAGTCCAGATTTCACTTTTGAAAGTGAAATCACTTGAGTTAATCCATGTGGTCTTGGAAATAGCATTTCCAACCTCTCACCATGTCCTGCCAATTTTACCTCCTAAATTTCTCTCAAATCCATCCTCTTCCCCTCAACTTCACTGCCACCACCCCAGCCCAAGCTACTGTCTTCTTTTGCCTGGATAGTCCAACAGTCTAACTGGTCTTATTAATTCCATTCCTGTCCTCCTACACTTGGTTTTCCATATGGCAGCCAGACTGTAATCTTTAGGAAAAATTAGATCACTAAGGTGACCAACCTCTTGGTTAGCCCAGAAGTGTCCCAGTTTTAGCACTGAAAGTCTCATATCCCTCAGTCCCAGGCAAACCGGGATGGTTTGCCGTCCTAGGATTCTGCTCAAAACCTGCCAGCAGCCAATCATCCTTGGGACAGAACCCTCTATGATGGTCTACAAGGCCCTATAGGACCTGTCTCTTGCCTTCCTCTCCAGCTCGTCTCATAATAGGCTCCCCTGTGGGCTCACCACTTCAGGTACCCTGGCTTTATCTTATTCATGAGAACTTATCCTGCTCCTTTCCATCTCAGGGCCTTTGCCTTTCATTTCCCTGCAAGGGATGTATGTACTTTCCGCCTCCTTTCACTTAGTTAACTCAGGTTCATCCTTCACATCTCAGCTGAATCCTACCTCACTCTATTACTCGCCTCTAACGCAAGCTCTCAGAACATTTTGTTTCTTTCCTTTGCAGCGCCTACCATGGTCATATCATTACTCATTAGTAGTTTAATGTCTGACTCCCATACCAGGCTGTAAACTCTGTGAGTGTAAGAACATATGTATTTTTGTTTGTCATTGTAGCTTTAACTCCTAGAATGTGCCTGGGACAGAAAAAGGGCTCAAGTAAGTATCTGCTTCAGTTCCAATGCTAATGCCACAGGCTAGCCTGAAGACTTTTTGAAGCATTTCCCTGCTTGTAGTCTATTCACCTTTCAAACCATGAAGTCCACTACTGCCAAACTTATCTTCTAGATGTAGATACCCTCTGACTTTTCACGCCACTGTGTCCCATATTGGTTTGTTGCTATGTTCCTGTGTATAATTAGAAAGAGTATATTTATTAAGAGCGTGCTGTACACCAGCACTGTGCTAGATACTTTATATAATCTAATTTGCTCCTCATAACCACCCTGGAGGAATGTTCTCCCTATTTTACATATGAGAAGACAAAGGCTTAGATTAGGTAACTAATCTCTTAGGGTCATAGGGCTGGGGACCTGGAACCAGGATGGTGCCTGATGCATAAACACTTGCATTTTTGGCTTTCAATTACATGTTTTATGAATTCGAGTTAGGTTCGGCTGTGCATGACAGAAAAGTCAAAGTATAATATTAGTGACTTAAGGAAGATATAAAATTACATCTTTCTCATGTTAAAGAGACCAGAGGAAAGCAGTCTGGGGTTAGAATGGCCTGATCACCAGGGACCCAGACTCCTCCTATGTCACTGTTTGCTCATGTTAGCCTGTGACTTCCAGCTTCTGGTCCAAAATTGTTACTTGAGCTCTAGTTATCCTCGTCCCTATTCAGTTAACAGGAAAGTGGAAAATGTAAAAAAGGATGTGCCCCCATCCTTTAAAGGTACTTTAGAGAAGTCACAGCTGATATAAACACTTCTGTTTGTATCTCATTGGACAAAAGATAGTCATATGATCACACTGCCCTTTAAAGGAGGCTGGGAAATGTAGTCTACGTCTTGGTTGGCTATGAGCCCAACTTAAAAAAAAATCCCCTGAGTCAACTATACTAAAATTAAAAAAAAAACTTCTTGTAAAGTAGAAAGAAAAAATGGATTGGGGAAAATAACCAGCATTGTCCAAACACAGGCTATAGCACATTCTACTTCTGACTTTCAAACCATCTACAATTTAGTTTCATCCTACATAACCTTCTTGTTTTCCGTCCTTCACTCCCCTAAAGCCTTTGCCATAATAGGGCTGTTCACTTCTCTGCGTCCCAGACAAATCAAGCTCATTTTAAGTATTACTCTCCTTGCTCTCTTTCCTTCTTGGGAAGGCCTCCTGTCTGCTTCCATAATACCTCCCATACTTTACCCACCCGCTCACCTCCTCCTCCATGGAGGTTCCACTGACTCTTTCAGTCAGTATACTTCCCCCCTTCTTAGAACTCCAATTGCAAACATGAAATGCCCACATAGCATCGAGGCGTTTCATTATCTTCTATAAGTCTTTTCTATATTATCTTTCTTTCCCCCAAATAGAATGGGAGAAGCAAAATTCTGGGCACATGGAAAACACCTAATAAGTAAATACTTGTTGATTAATACATTAAAAAAGTCTTGTTTATATACTCAAACACTTATCTAGACCTCTGGTTCATTTATGATTTTGTCGATGCAAGTTAGTCTGCACAATGGGACTTCCATGGTACCTATTCCATGAAAATATATTCATCTAATGAATATTTGTTGAGTACACATTAAAGGCCCCCATGGAAGAAGGCTTGCTCCAGGTTATCCATTGATAGCTCTCCCTTGGTTTCAAGTTTTGAGTTGATGTGATGTTGTTCGTTGTATTGTAGTGCACTGCTTATCAAATGTTATGTACACACAAACCACCTGGGAATCTTATTAAAATGCAGATCCTGATTCAGAAGATCAGGGCGGAGCCTGAGATTTTGCATTTCTAATCCATCCCAGGTGACACCGATGTTGGCAGCCCACACAGTAAATAGCAAGATTTATAGGGACCTTCAGAGCACCTGCCTCAGATCACGTGAAGATGCTTTTTAATGCTGAAGATCCCCAGACCCCACCCCAGACAGACTGAATCAGAATCTTTGGGATGAGGCCCAGGAATCCGCATTTTAACAAGGAGATGATTATATACACTAAAGTCTCAAATTAAAAAGAACTGCAGATGTTTCTCATGATTAGGCATATTTAAAAACATTGAAATAGAGTAGGTACCTTTTCAGAAGAATGTCATTCAATTCAACATGACGTGGAGTTGCTGAAACTTTACCAAAACCTCATGAAAGAACTTAAACTTTAGAATTACTATAAGTTGAGTGGCTCCAAACTTTAAAAATCCCATCCTTTTGTTGCAGGAAGGGGGACCCTTTCCAGGGCCTGAGAGTGGGCTCTTGTCTAACACTTGGAAATGAATTGTCCGAGGAGACACACTTACTGACAAAGCAAGAGACTTTATAGGGAAGGGGCGCCCGGGCAGAGAGCAGGAGGGTAAGGGAACCCAGGAGGACTGCTCTGCCACGTGGCTCGCAGTGTCGGGTTTTACGGTGATGGGATTAGTTTCCGGGTTGTCTCTGGCCAGCCATTCTGACTCAGGGTCCTTCCTGGCGGCACGTGCAACCACTCAGCCAAGATGGATTCCAGCGAGGAGGATTCTGGGAGGCTGGTAGGACATGTGGACTGGCGTCTCCTCTCTCCTTTTGACCTTTCCCGTATTCTTCTGGTTGGTGGTGGCTTGTTAGTTCCGTCTTCCTTACCAGGATCTCCTGTCGTAAAATAATTCATGCAAATTGTTACTGTCTTTGCCTGGCCAGGGCGGGCGTTTTGGTCTGCGTTTCCCCTAACACTTGAAGAGGCAGCATTTTAGCCTCACTCTTTTGCGGATAGCCTTGTTTAAGTCACAGTACTTAAAACAAGAGCTTGTGCTGAGAAGACCTTATAATAGGAAACCAAGAGATGAGGGATTCTTTGTCGACGGTTCCCAATTTACAATCAGGTTCTCTTTCAAGAGCATGTAAGTTTGCATTTCCCCATAGAAATAATATTCTAGGTGAGAGGAAGTAGAGAGGCAGGGCCTGCCAGGTTTTGGGGTGATGGAGGGTGGGACCCTCCCTCCAGGGCCTGCGGCTGTCTGTGCTGGGAGGGAGGAGCTGGGATCCCCCCAGCCCTACTCTGGGGTTTCTCCAGGCTGTGTGGTTGCCAGTAGCTGATTCTTTTTTTTTTTTTTTTACAAGCCATGGACAGTTTTTAATTTTATTTATTTATTTATTTATAGCCATAAAATAAATTGGGTCTGTGTTGGGTCTTCATTTCTGTGCGAGGGCTTTCTCCAGTTGCGGCAAGCGGGGGCCACTCTTCATCGCGGTGCGCGGGCCTCTCACCATCGCGGCCTCTCTTGTTGCGGAGCACAGGCTCCAGACGCGCAGGCTCAGTAGTCGTGGCTCACGGGCCTAGTTGCTCCGCGGCATGTGGGATCTTCCCAGACCAGGGCTCGAACCCGTGTCCCCTGCATTGGCAGGCAGAGTCTCAACCACTGCGCCACCAGGGAAGCCCCCAGTAGCTGATTCTTAATAATTTAGATCTCCACTTCAGTTTATGCTTTGAAGACAGAAGTTAAGAGAAACAAAGGATTTGAAAGCATGTGTTATAAACTATTTCTTAAAGACATTTCAAGAGAAACCCACTTGTAAAGAAATTCTTTCCTTACCCTGCTTACTTCTTTCAACCAGTAAGTACCTGCCTACCTCAGGGGGTTATTGGTTACACCAAGCAAGGGGTGTGTGTGTGTGTGTGTGTGAGAGAGAGAGAGAGAGAGAGAGAGAGAGAGAGAGCACTTTGTTGACACAAGGCAAGGCACTGGGGAAATGCAAGGTGGCATGATTTTCATTATGACAGTCTCAGCCAACAGGCTCAGTCCCCAAGATGACAAATCAATCTTAAACACACAGTTTGAAAAGGAGCAGGGTGAAAATTTCTGCTTAAACCCCTTATGATTTAAGCTGATGAGAACCTCGGAAAGAGCCAAGCTGCACTGCTGAAGACTTGGATAAGAGGGGAAATTTAACCCAGATAAGGACAAGTAATAACGCTTTAGAGGAAACATTAAACACGTTATCAGACCTGAATGGCTTGTTAACTTCTGATGCATCAAATCGTCAGAGAGCAGGTGTAGCAGAGAAAAGGTAGGCTGGGCGGGGAAGCGGGACCTCTGTAACCTGGCTAAGGGACTGCATGGGGACCCAGGACACCATAGAGGGTCACCAACCATTTGCCAGGACTGAGTAGTTTCCTGGGCTGTGGGACTTTGAGTGCTAAAATGATGAAAGTCCTGGGTAAACCAGGAGTTGGTCGCCTTAAGACCACAGCAGCTGTTTCTGGTGCTCTCTGGGATGAACAAGCCGTGTAACTTTCCCATACCTTCTTTCCTCTGTTCATAAGTGGAATTATCCTGTGTTCCTTTTCCACAGGGGAATTCCTCTTCCTTAACAAATATCACTAAATTTCACCACCCCAATGCCAGAACAAAGACGCTGCAGTGGGTTTGTTTTTTTTTTTTAATTTGTGGGAAAACCCAGAAACATAGGATACTTATGAGTTAAAAGCTTCCAGACAAGTTAGGAGTCCGTTGTCAATGGTAGGACTTGGAATTGTGAAAGAAAGCTTCAGACATGTGATTCCATGGGATCTCCTGAGGATAAATGTGAGGTCAGAGGAAAGGGAGAAGAAGCTAGTACAAAGCAGATAGGGTACTCTTTCCAGAAAGAAGTCAGTGCTGGGAAATTCTGTGGACACAGTCCAGGGAAATTGCCAAGCTGGAATTCAGGTTAACTGTAAAGAGAGCAGTTTTGTCTGGAAGCTAAGCAGAATCCAGGACCCTGAAAAGACCTAACTTTTCTGAGGGTCTAGAGAGGCTGAAGAAAGTAGATTTGGCTTTAAACTGGAGGATGGACTGTGGAAGGACAGAATGACTGAAAGGATCAAGCTACTGAAGGACCATCAGATAAAGAAGTGAGAAGGAGGAGCTGGAACTTGTTTGCAGTCTGAGTGGGGTAATGTGAAATTATGCACCTGGAACTTCTCAATCTGTACATCTTATATGCCGAGACCTCCCTGTACTGCAGGCTCAGAATCAGGCAGGTAATTGTGCTATCCACTGCAACAAGCATGCAGAAGGGATGTGTGAGAGCAAAGATGCAACAAGCATGCAGAAGGGATGTGTGAGAGCAAAGAATTAAGCCAAAACTGTGGGGTGCTCTCTATATAAATGCAGTAGTTATTCAGAGAAGGGACTCTGGAGTCCCGGATGAGAAGACAGACTTCCCGTGGTTGTTAAAAGATGGTCAGAGAGAAAGAAGGATGGCTTTCCAGGTAGGGGAATAGCCAAAGCAAAGCTACGGAATGTGTTTGTTTAAAAGTAGAGGAGGCTGGTTGGGAAGTAAATGAGAACTGAAGGAGAATTTGACAATGTTTCCCAGCCTTTCGTTTCATGGCAGTCATTGACAATGGTGATAATGGGTTGGGGTAAATGGAGGCCACCAGTTTGTACCTTAGAGTGCCAGGCTCTGCCTTGGGAACCTCACTGAGACACAGCAGCGTGCATGGCCCGTTGGTTGATAAACTCTAGGATAATGAGTGAGGAATCTGGTGTTGAGGTCCTGAAGTAAACCAGACAGAGAGAGTCACACTTGATTTGCTAGGACGTGGAAAAACAATGTCAAAACTTGAGCAGGAAAATAAAATGTTAAAAATGGTACTTTAAGCCAAGTACTACAACCACATTATCTAGGATGGATTGGGAGTAGATGATAGCTTGAGAATGAGGAAGGAAGATATTTTAATAATAAAAGGGGTAATATTATTGTGTACAATTAGTGATTCAGCTGAGGTGATTCTAGCCACTGAAAAAATATTTTTTTGTGTGTGTGGCTGCATTGGGTCTTCGTTGCTGTGCGCGGGCTTTCTCTAGCTGCAGAGAGCAGGGGCTACTCTTCGTTGTGGTGCGCAGGCTTCTCACTGCGGTGGCTTCTCTTGTTGCGGAGCACAGGCTCTAGGCCCGTGGGCTTCAGTAGTTGTGGCACGTGGGCTCAGTAGTTGTGGCTCGCGGGCTCTAGAGCACAGGCTCAGCAGCTGTGGCGCACGGGCTTGGTTGCTCCGCGGCATGTGGGATCTTCCCAGACCAGGGCTCGAACCCGTGTCCCTCACATTGGCGGGCAGATTCTTAACCACTGCGCTACCAGAGAAGCCCGAAACAATCATTTTTAAAAGGTTGAAATACATTTTAAGATGAAGTATTAGCAACATTTATTGCTTCTGGCTGTGGTTTGGATAATGATGGTGGTGATGACAATGATGGTGGTGTCACCACTCAAGGTTTCCTCCTGTCAACTTAAAAAAATGAAATGATTTAGTCTGAATAAATTAAATGAACATTGAATTCAATTTTTTTTCCTACCAAATATAAGGCACTAAGCTAGACATTGGAAAAAAATGAGAAAGACAGGTGATATGGAACCTCTAATTTTAGCAGAGAACCTGAAATGTAAAACATCCAAGCCTGTTACAGTATGGTAAGCATTGGGATATAAAAATGCACACAGAGGAAGAATGAAGTCTGGGGGTGGGGCTGGGGGTATGGATCCTTTGATATCTTAGCTGGACCACGAAGATGAGTAGGATCAAAAAGACACAGAGAGGGGAAATTCCTTGGTGGTCCTGTGGTTAGGACTCCACGCTTCCACTGCCGGGAACCTTGGTTTGATCCCTGGTCGGGGAACTAAGGTCCCACAAACTGTGTAGTGCAGCGCCACCCCCTCCCAAAAAAAAGCATAGAGAAGGGAAAAGCATGAACAAAAAAATGCATGAGCTTGTATGTGTGAAGTTGCACAGTGCATCCTTTCAAGATGGTGTGAGAAGGGAGTGATAAGAGATGAGGCTGGAGAAGAGTAGCATCCTCTGAAACTTCCTCTCAATCTCTCTCTCTTTCTCTCACCCTCTTGGTGGAGAGTGGCTTTTCTACCAGCCTCTGCTAGAGAGGCACTGTAGTTTGCGGTCAGGAGAATGGGCTCTGGAGCCTGGGAACTGGGAATTGAGTTGCAGCCCTGCCACTTGCTGGCTGAGTGACCTGGGGCAGATCACTTACTCTCTCCATCAGTAAAATGTAGGTCCTTATAAGGTCTTTGTGAAGAATGAATGAGTTGATGCATGGAAAGCAGGCACTGAGAACAGGGCCTGCAGTGTTGAAAGTGATCAATAAATGTCAGCTATTATTACTATTTTAACATAATCATCAATAACATGTCATTATTTTAGTTATTATGTTAGGAAAAGACAATTTTAAATCTGAATTTGTCTCATTCTTAGGGGTACTACATGATTTCGTAGGTTCTGTCAGCAAAGGAACTTGCTGAAATAGCCTCTCCAAAATATCTTACAAGAATACTTCTCCGCTACAGTACCGGGGAATCTACCGATAGAAATGCTTTTAAGGAAGTCCTTTATAAAATGTTAATACTTCAGGAAGAGGGAATGTGGGTTTTAGCCATTAGCAACTCAGCAGGGATTAGTTTACCACACTAGGCAGGAAAGACTGGGCTGAACTAAGGAAATGCAATGTTGGATAGGTGAGAAAGAAGGTTCTAGCTTAGAGTGTTGTCTGTTGGGGGTGGAGGTCTTAGGTGGGGTCTTCAGGGCCCCTTGGAAAGTAGGTACCATTTCAGTATCAAGAGGGGAAAAAGGAAATTAGTCGAAGAGGAGAGGGACATAGAGAAGAAGAGAGAATTGTTTACTTCACAAAACTGTTTAGGGTCAACCTTGTTAATAACAAGAGTTGCTGAAATGGCTTAAATAAAGCTGTAGTCAAGTCTTGTCTAAAAAATTTTAAGGTTATAAGTCCTAACATATTTTATGTAAAATGATTATGGATACTAATATAGAAGAAAAATATATATTATATATTTCATATATTTATATATATTTAGGTATATATATATCTCCCTTTTTGTTTGAAGTTAAAACTGACAACAGTCAGAATGCATGACTGTCTCGGGGTGCTAATTTCTAGGTTGCAACTGTTTCTAGTGATGTGGGAGGCCGGTATCAAGTCATTGCATGTTTATAAAACTGCTGATTGGGTTTCCCCTAGAGAGGAAATATTTCATTGGCGCTTTAGTGCAGAAACCGGTAAAGGTAGGTGAAATGTTTTTATAATTGCCACCAGGAAAAAGGGAGAGCCCAGGAGGATTCTTCTGCCCAAGGGAGCTCCTCCCTGGTTATAACCTAATTTGTGGGATGTATGTGGACCAGATGGGTGGAATTAAACCTTCTCAGGTGTTGTGGTTAGATTGTTTTAAAATGTCTGGAGACTCCTGGAAATGTGAGAAGTCATATTTCTCTTTCAAAGGACCATCCTCTTGTGGTTCAAATGTGGGCTTTTGAGACTGAAACTATAACTCTTGTGGCTATAGGGTGGGGTCTCCTTGTTTTCCTTCTTCCCCTATTGGGCTGTACTATAGGAAGGTGGCAAAATTCTTAATTTATGTTTGTGTTTTGATAAACCTGGGTCTAAGGGAGCTGGACAGGGGACTGGAGGCTAGTTAGTCATTGAAGAAGGCCCTTGATTTCTATAGATCTTCTACCCTGAACAACTGGCCATCTCAACCTTCTTGTTACAGTCGTTCAGAGCATATATGCATCTGTCTGCCTGTGGTATCGTGAAAATAAGCTACAGAAAAATCTCAGGAGGCTGCCTCAGTAAACTGAAAGCTGGCAGGGGAAAAAAAACATATAGGCAAGAGGGAGGTATTATATGTAAGGTAAAAGAATACAAAACATATATCTTAAATGAACTCTGAAATACAAGAAATAAATACAAGCGTCATCTGAAATTGTTCCCTGAAGAAGCCAGACCAAATGCAGTTCCTTATCCATGGTAGACACTGAATGAATTGTCTGGAAACTGAACACGCTGCTGTGGTCAAGAAAGTTAAAAAGATAAGCCCCCTCATTCACCCTGGGCAATGAAAGAGGACATACCTACACCTGAAACATGATGTGCTTAGCTTGAAGATAAGTCTAATGAAGTTGGAGCCAGTCAAGAGGGGACTAGCTGAAAGATTCAAGATTAGCGTTTCCACATCTCTCCCATAAAGAGCTACTGAAATGGCAGAATTCTGCAGTGTAAACAGTAAAAGGATGATGTTATGGTTGAATGGTGTCCCCCTAAAATTCATATACTAAAGCCATAACCCTCAGTACCTCAGAATGTGGCTATATTTGGAGATAGGGCCTTTAAAGTGGTAATTAAATTAAATGGGGTCACTAGGGTGGGTGCTAATCAGTGTGACTGGTATAAGGACTGGTGTCCTTGTAAGAAGAGATTGGGACACGAAGAGACAGACACCAGACACCTGCATGCACAGACAGATGACTATGCGAAGTCACAAGGAGAAGATGGTCATCCACAAGCCAAGGCAAGAGGCCTTAGAAGAAACAAACCCTGCCAACACCTTCATCTTGGACTTCCAGCCTCCAGAACCGTGAGAAAATAAATTTCTGTTGTTTAAGCCACCCAGTCTGTGGTATTTTGTTATGGCAGCCCTAGCAAACTAATACAGATGAGAACAGATATGATTAAATGATTTAAAATCATGAAGGGTCAAGAAAAGGATGTGATTATCTCAGGATACCTCTAGGTCAGAGTTTCTTAAAGCATGGTCTGTATACTCTACCTGCATCAGAACCACCTATGACATTTTTTAAAAGCATGTTCTCAGGGGCTTCCCTGGTGGCGCGGTGGTTGAGAATCTGCCTGCCAATGCAGGGCAAACGGGTTCGAGCCCTGGTCTGGGAGGATCCCACATGCCGCGGAGCAGCTGGGCCCGTGAGCCACAGCTGCTAAGCCTGCGCGTCTGGAGCCTGTGCTCCGCAACAACAGAGGCCACGATAGTGAGAGGCCCGCGCACCGCGATGAAGAGTGGCCCCCACTTGCCGCAACTAGAGAAAGCCCTCACACAGAAACGAAGACCCAACACAGCCATAAATAAAAAAAATAAATAAATATTTAAAAAAAAAAAAAAAAAAAGCATGTTCTCAGGCCCCTCTGGACCTAGAGTATTAAAATTTTCTGGTATGAGGTCCAAGAATCTTTTTTGTAGGCACCACAAGTGATGTTTTGCATGCTAAAGTTTGACACCCACTGTGCAAGGTCTTGCCCGACCTCTGGCCCTTTTCTGGGCATGACTGATTGGTACTAATTACATCTCAGCAAGTGCTGGAGTATCTGAAGCTCTGGCAGATGCTCTGTGATCCGGGAACCGGGTACAGATCACATGGTAGGTTCTCTCTCTCCAGGTGTCAGCCAGTGTTTGCCAGCGTGTGAGGAATGCTGAATGGGATGGACCTAATGGAATCTTAGGGGAGTTTATTCTTGATTCTTGGAAGAATATATGCCTTACCTGTCTTACCCACTTAAGAGTATAATGACATATTTTAAACAATAATCTACAGTACATATATTATTTCTCTCATGAGATTTATTTAAAGATGCTATTGCCCTGGCACCTAAATTCTCAGAGGAAATACAAGGAATGGAAAGGTCATATTTAACTTTTCTATTGCTATACATCATTTGATCTTATACAGAAAGATCTCTGACAAGGTCTGTGCCTTTTTATGCCCTGTACAGTTAGAATATAATGCTGGTGAAATAGATAAGCAACATATATAAATAAAAGCAAATTAATAATAAATGGAAAGAAATCTAATAAATTATTTCAGCCAGGCTCTGTGCTTTCATATTTCCTCATCACCCAAGGGAGTAGAAATAGAATATATTCTTTCACATGTTCGTAAGGTGAGTTTTCTTTTCTTCATCTGTGAGCCAAAGAGGAGCTGAAGTTAAGGGCTGAGAGAGAGAGAGAGAAGTCGTTGAGAGTCCAAAACAAACACAGTGATAAACATTTTGTAGGCGGAATAAGTGGCATTCTGATTTAAACATGGCAGTTCACTAGGAGCACAAAAAAATGTGCACCCCCTCCTCCCCCCATTTAAGGGATATAACAAGATTTTATAAGTTTTTTTTTTTTAGTACTGAAATTTAGGTAGGCCATATGAGAATGTTCAGGTGGGCAGGCCATTGGGCGATTTCTCTATTTTTCTTCTGGTGGTCCAACCTTTGAAATAGAATGCAACTACGGTACCTCGGGAATAACCAGGCCTGTCCGGGGTACTTATGGCCACAAATTTTTGAGCACTTACTCAATGACTGTCACTGCCTATGTGCTTTTCCTTCCTTGACTAACTAAATTTCAGTGTCTCTGTGTAGACCGCTCATTCCCACTGGATTCTTTTTGGGGCGGAGGGGGCGAGAGGCTGGATGCGGCATCAGAATTGTCATTAATGTTCTTCCAGGTGCTTTCCAGGAACAAGAGTTCTGGCACTTAACATGAATTGATTTTAAACTCTAGACCTTAATACTCTGGGGAGATTCAGAAGAAAAGCCATGAGAGCAACTGGGTTTCATTAGGAAAGAGAAGAGGACATTCAGTCTTCAAGGAGACAGCTTTCCAGTTTGGGCAGCGATAGCGTTTGTCAGGAGAGAGAGCCCTAACAATGAAAAACGGCTGTTTTGGCTAAAAAGCGGCTCTCAATTTGGACCAAATCACTCGTGTGGTGTAAGAATTGGTGCTCATTCCTAGATCTTTCCGAGCGGCCCTCTTCCTCGGTCCCGGGCTGAGCCAAGTCCCGGCCTAGGTGTTAGGCAGCCCCAAGGGCCTCGATCCGCGGACAGCGGGATTCCTGGCGCTGGCGGCGCCGGCGGCGGGTTGAGCAGGCGGACGACGGCGGCCGCGCCTTCATTAGAGGGCGCTCTGGGGGCGGCTCTGCAGCAGTCCCGACTCCCGCCGCTTCCTCCCCGCCGCCCCTCCCCGCCAGCCCCGGCGAACGCGGCTGGGCCCTGGGGACCGAGTCTCGGCACCGCCGTGGACGGGGCGCGGGGCGCGCCGCAGCCGGAGCGGGGCCGGGCCCCGCCGCTCCTCCTTCCGCCTGCCATGCAGTCTTCCGGCTCCTCTGGCTCCCGTAGCCCCAGCCGGGGCCGGGCCAGCCCGAGGTAACCCCAGGCTCGGTGGGCTCAGGCCCCAGGGCTGCGGCGGGCTGGGCCCGGGGAGGCGCTGGGGGGCCGGGGAAGGGGTGTCGTAGTCGCGTGGCCCGGGGAGGAGGCGGCGGCGGCGGCGGCGGCATGAGGGACGAGAGCGCGGTAGGCCCCAAGAAGGAGGCGGGGGCGCTGGGTATCCGCCCGCCTCCCCGGGACCCGCCCCGGTGACAGGTCTGGCCTCTGAGTCCCCGCCGTCCCTCTGTCCGCAGGCAGCTGCGAGGGGAGTAGGGCGTCCGCGCGCCCGCTCGCGCCGCGCCTCGGCCGCCGCTGCCGGGTCCATGACCGCGACCCCTCGGCCGGGGACACCCGCCGCCGCCGCCGCGCAGCACCGCGTCCCGGGCCGCCGACCGCCGGCCCCACCGGCTCCCGCGCTCCACCGCCCGCCGCCCGCGCCCGCCGAGGTGAGCCCGGCGCGCGGGCCGAGACCGCCGCCCTAACCCTTCCACATCGCGGAAACCGCGGCGGGCCCCACCCGCCCCCTGAGCGCTGCCGTCGCCTCCTCTTCCCCGCTTCTTTCATCATCCCTGGTTTCCCTGCCCTCTGGTCGGGGACGGTGCTCCTCATCCCTGGCCCTTTGCCTCCACCTCCTTCTGCGATTGCTCCCCTCCCCCTACTCCTGTCGTTAATCCTTTTTTCCTTATTATCGCCCACTTTCTTCCTCTCACCCTTTTGCCTTCTTTTCTGCCGCCCCCCTTTTTTTCTGTAAAAAAAAAAAAAAAAAGGAACACAAGACCCGATTTGCCGCAAATGAACAATTTTAACTTAACTCTTTTTGCTAACGCGAGAGACCTTTTAAAGGAATAAATCAGTGCAGGAAGGGTGGTGGTGAGGGTACCGAGGTCGCAGTGTCTGGGAGATTTGATCGAGAGGTCCCCGTTTTAGTCTTCTTTTCACTCGTATCGTCAGTTTGGAGATACTGAGGGTGTGTGAAGCAAGTGGGTCTATTTTTCTTCGTTAAAGTCCAACAGAAGACTGCAGTCAGACGCGGTGCGGGCCGGCCACAGATTAGTTGGTGGGAATAGTGTTATCATTTGCTAAATATATTATGACATAGCTGTGCCTCCGTGAACAGCTCCCTTGACCTTGTGCGGCTCCTCCTCCCTTGCTCTCTGTCCCCCTCTGGAATTTCCCGGACAGATCGCCGAGGTAATACACTAGGAAAGCTTAGACTCTCGATGTTTTCATTTATTTTTGTGCTGGAGGTGATTTCTCTGTTGGTGACTATCTAGATGTGTTTAATCCATTTTCCTTTTTAAATGAATTTTCTTTTCATCTCAGAAAGACAGGACAGTCTCCAATGTGAGAATGGCTGTGACTTTGGAAGAAGCTCCGTGGCTGGGCTGGATCTTGGTGAAAGCCCTGATGAGATTTGCCTTCATGGTCGCCAACAACCTGGTTGCTATTTCTTCCTACATCTGCTATGTAATTGTGCTTCAGCCCCTTCGACTGCTGGACAGTAAGCGGTTCTGGTATATTGAAGGAATCATGTACAAATGGCTTTTAGGAATGGTGGCTTCTTGGGGATGGTATGCTGGATATACAGGTAAGAGTGAGAGCACTTTTTAAATGCATATTAAAAATTTTGTAATGTTATGCTTAAGTCAGGAGCCATGATTTAAAAAAAAAAATATATATATATTACACTTTGGGTGGAAGATGCTTTGACTATTGAAAAAATAAATAGAAAACAATTCTATTGAGTTGTTTTTTTCCAGAATCCTAATTTAGGAAGGATGATATTTTCAGAAGTATAATTTCATAATTATATATTGATAAATTCCTTAAATAATGTTTTTAAATGATTGACGTCTATTAAAACCAGTCTGTGAAAGCTCTCCTAGAGGAATAGGAGTGAGTTTTATAGGGCTTCAGGGGTTGGAAAATGAAGAGGTGAGATATTTAGCCCATAATCATTGGGCATTAAGAAAAACTACTGAGCCCCATTTGTGCTAAGATAGTTTAATAAGTTTTTTCACAGTGTGTCGTACTGTGTTCACATTTGAAGCCAAGCAAAAAATGGCTTTCTTTTCTGTTACGTGTTTCTTTGGTTTACTAGAATCTATGTTTTATCTCATAATTCAATATTAGAATATTAAGTATAAGAAATTAAGTTTTATCCCTGTTAAGCTAATTTATCTTCTGAGTGTCTTTTAGTAGATTTTTATTAATTCTATTCTGAAGCGAACTTTTAAAGAACTGAATAAGTAGTGTTTATTTTCTGCTTATAAGCCTTATGGGCTTTGAGAACTTATGCCCCTGCTGTGAAAATTCTGTATTGTTTATTATATTTATTTGACTTTTTTCCTCTAAGAATTAGGATAAAGAAAAAAACACTGAGGTTTCTGGCATTTGTCTTAGACATTGAGGCTTTATCATAGAATTTTATAGCTGATAAGCTCCTTAGAGATAGTGCCGCAGGTGCTGTAGGTTGTATCTTGGAAGAGTGAGGAGGGTACTCTTAGGGTGGAACTGCACTGCAGTTCCCCATTGAAAATTTTCTGTCTCCCTCTTTCCTGCCCAGGCTACATCTCCAGATTTTATCCACACATGTGAGGGCACTGACAGCACACAGCTTTTATGGAGTCTGACAGTCTCTTGCTAGATCAGAGTGCTCTTAGTTGCCCCAGAAGAAGCCTTTTCTCCTTGTGGCAATGCCATTTATTATTCTGCAAGACGTGAAGCCTGGGGAATAGTGTAGGCATTGCTTCTTTGTTACGTGTCTTGTTGAGATCCCAATGCTCTTTAGATACAGTAGGTGAACTTCGAGTCCTTTTTTTGGGACCTGGTGGTAGCAGTAGTAGTGGGAGAGAAAAAAAGTTAAGTTTTCATCTGTGGTGTTGAATTCTTACCTGAACTGCACTGCTGTCATAGAACTGCTTTGCTCTGTGTAGTCTGAGCTTCCCCTAGTATGCTGTGCGGTATTAGTGGCTTTGTTCTTTGCACAGTATACTTAAGTTTGCTTGTTTTAAATGAGCTCATAGTATTTTTAGATACAAGTTCTAGAAGTTCACTCTACTTAAAAATAATGAAATTACTGAAACACTTGTGCCTGTGTGTGTGTTTGTGGAGTATTTGTGTATAAGTATTAGCATGATGAGAAGCTTGAAAAAACTAATTTGGCATTTACCTTGAGATTGTAAGGAGTGCAGTGGTGCTGATTGAAGTTAAAGTTAGTTATCCTATGGCCACAGCAAGGCTGCAGTCTATTTTTAAGCATATTTTCTTGGGGAGTCTCTTCCTTGCTGCCTATAGAACTATGCATTTTCTTTTGCCACCTGCTTGGAAGGTGGTCTTGGCATGATCTGCGTATTTTAGTCTCTCTGAAACATCTGCTCTCCTTCAAGCTACTGCTTTTTGACCATTTGATCAGTTGGTCTCATTTAAATATAGGATATTTTAGTATGTACATTTTAAATGGTCTTCCTATAAGTAGAATACTTCTAGAGGGTCTGGTCATAACACAGCACAGTCAAGAGGTCAAGCAAATGTAGGA
The DNA here is from genome assembly GCF_028021215.1 of Eschrichtius robustus. Lineage (NCBI taxonomy): Eukaryota > Metazoa > Chordata > Mammalia > Artiodactyla > Eschrichtiidae > Eschrichtius > Eschrichtius robustus. The sequence continues at coordinate 149,241,259 of NC_090826.1, forward strand.
ATGACTTTTGTTGAAAACCACGACTGGGTCTAAAGAAGCAAACATAAGCAAGGGTTGGTGAGCAGATAGATGTACCCAGAAGAGTCTAGGAGGTTGTATTAGGCTTTGTATAGATTATGTGTTTTATTTCTTACCTTTGTATCAGGAGGAGGGTGGGCCTAAGTTGTTTTTCTTCCCCTTTCCCTGTGCTTAAGTTTCACAGATGGAAAATTGAAAGTTGCCAAAGGAATCCTGCTCAGCAGATCTAGTATGTTCACGTTCTAGAATAAAAATTGCCAAACTTTGTTGAAAAGCCACTTCTGAGGAAACCTTAAATGTTAATTAACTAAATATTAATTAGGAAGCTGAAAATTGAATATTGGTGTAGAATATCATATTTTCAAATTGTGACATTCTGTCTAAGGTAAGTCAATTACTCAGCTTTGCTGCTGAGGACTTAAGTTGATTATCTAATCTACACTGCCCCATATGGTAGCTGCCAGCCATATATGGCTATTTAAATTTAAATTAATTAAAATGAAATAAATGTAAAACTTAGTTTCTCAGTCACACCAATCACATTCCAAGTGCTCAGTACTAGGTGGCTAGTGGCTACTGTATTGGACAGTGAGATAATAGAACACTTCCATCATCACAGAAAGTTCTACTGGATGGAGCTGATAAATAATAGGTATGACATAATCCTTTTTCTTAGAAAAAAATGCATTTTATCTTTATAAAAGAATATTTTTCTCAACATAGTTCTAAACAGATTTCTTTTGGGGAAGACAGGAAGATTTATTAAAGTTTTATAAAATTGTCCTTTAATTTGAGGCAAATGTCACAAAAAATGAGTCCTTTAAACTCAGACATGCTTCTTGGATGGGGAATGGTGAGGCTAGTAAGCCCAAGAACTTGACTGAACATTCTTGTACTTAATCTGCGTTCTCAGAGCTGGAGTACTGTCTGTGGACACAGAGGAGGGAAAGGGATTTTCTGGTCTTTCTGCGTGTTTCTGACTTTACATCTGTTCCGGGGAAGACATTTCTTGAAATAACTCTGAGAATATTGGGGTTTCTTCATCTCTAACTTGCTGCTAGGTAGTGATGATTGTAGTTATCACATTTCCTTTAGTGGGAAGTGCTGTATAAGCATCCTATGTTGAGGAAAGTTGTATACTGCCTTGCTCTCTTATTTCAAGAGCAAACCAAAAAACCTATTACCTTAATTAATGAGTCACTTCTACATGCTTTATTCAGATCTGGGATAAATCAGTACACTCCCCTGCCCTCAATTTAAGTGAAGACTGACAAATATCAGTGAGAGATTTTTTTAAAATAAGATGTTTATTTTGATTTTCATTCACTTATTTTAATAAATTCATTGTTTCCCATCCAAACACATTTAATTAAAGTCTCTTACACAAAATAATTTAAAAATATTCAGTGTAAGTGGAAGCTCCAGAATTTCTTGTGTAGAATGATGAGAGTCTTTTGAGCCACAGTCTGGCTGGAAGAGAGCTGAGGTGCCAGGGGACTTGCCACCAAGCCCCCTGTTTTTGCTTAGCAATAGCTGTTTCCCTTAGATCGGGTATTTACTTTAGAGAAAGCTGATGGAGATTAGGTTTAGCTTCCTCCCACTCCCCCAAGTGACAGCTGTCATGGCTCTGTGTTAGTCTTTGGGGGTTATTTGATTATTTGATAGTGTTTTACTTTTTTTTTGCTGGGACATTCGTTGTGTGAGAAAAATTAATTATTAGGAATTATATCTGACTGACATTTTAGAGAGAGTTTTAAAATATATCTTCTAGAGCAGTATTTTTCCACCTTTGAGTCATAAACCAATTTAATGTGTCAAGATGAACATTTTAAAAAAGTGAAATAGAAAATAATTAAATAGAAAAGATCAGAAGTGTATGTATCTGTACTGGGTAGTGGTACAGAATACATTTTTTACTATGAGCCCTGTCAACATTTGAAAGGCATTGTTCCCGTGGAAAGAGCACTGAAATTTAGGAGAATTCTAGGCATCAGCTGTCTTGATCTAGCTTTAACTTTAACATCTCTACTTAGCTAGTTGGAGGGAGATCCTTACCTGCTCCGTGCCCACCGGGCTGTGAGCTCTCTGTAGACAGAGATGTGGTCTTCTTTACAACCCTAGAGCCCGGTTCATTGCCTGGTGTTCACAGGGTACTCTGTAAGTGTCTAAGTATTTCTTGAACGATCCCTTCTTTCATTCTTGGTCCCAGCTGAGCTGCCTTAGCTGCCTGCCTTCCTGATCTTGATAACGGACCTTTCAGGAAGGTAGGCAGCTAAGGCAGCTCAGTCTGTTATCAAGATCATTGCAATCCACAGAATATAAACCCTGAACTGGATTGTGTTTTTCACACATGTGCGCGCGCGCACACACACACATGAAACCTACAATACCACATTTGTTAATTTAACACACCTTAATTGAGCTTATATTATGTGTGGGAACAGGTGCTCTGGAGGTGAGATGCATAAAGACATAATCACTGACTTTAAGGAGTTCACAGTAGCCTTGGTGGGGAAGACAGTGCCAACAACAATGAACACATCCTGGTATAATGCTCTAATGGAGATGTACCATGGGATGAAAGAGGAAGGGCTCCTGATCTCGCCCCAGGGGTAGGTGGTAGCAGAGAGGGAGTAGGGCATTTAGGAAAGGAGCAGCTTTACATTCTTTTTTTTTTCCATTAGGGAAATATTTCTCTGTGGGGCTAATTCTGTCATCAGTAATTATAATAGATTTAAAAGATTTGAATAATATATCAGTTTGAAATTTATATCTTTGTGATGATAATATTAGCTAACATTTATTGCAATATAAGCCAAGCAGTGTACTAAGTGTTTCAGTCATTTAATGCTCACAACAGTCTTATCAGGTTGGTACTATTATTATCTCCCCTTTTATTATTGATGTTGAAATTGAAACACAGATTTCACAGTTACTTCCTCTTTTGCATTAACTGAGTTGATGCTGCCACAAGTGTATTTTTGTATTTGTAGAGCCGTTATTGACCTTTATATAATATTCCTAGAATGTTTCTTAATTTTTACTACCCATATTTTTGTTTCTGAGGCATGAAATCTCTTTCTGAAGCTACAGATCTTTATCACCTGAAAGCAATATTATAGCTGTGGATTTCTGCAAGAGGTTAAAAAAAAATTGTTGCTTCAACAGAATAATTTGTAGTATACTATAAATTTCTTAAAATCCCACTTCCTTAAGATTCAGAGAACAACTCAAATTTTAGTTTTTGAGTGCTTGACAGTAGATTGTCATCAGAATAAGGAGTTACTGCATGCTTTTAGATCAACAGCTGATCTTGACATAAATCCAGGTGAGGAGTTTTCAGTAGTGTTTTGATTTTTATATGGAAAAATTTTTATATACCATTAAAGGTAAATAGTACTAAATTCTTTAAACTCAGAAATTTGGTATCTAGTCTTATTTCAAAAACTGTATATAATTGAGTAATTTGTTATAGTTTTAAAAAATATATAAGGTATATTCATTCATGTACACATACCCTATACATGCACTATTACAGAAGCACATGAAACATTATTTGCAGTTTTTGTTTATAGATAAGACCTCAGATTCTGGAGTCAGAAAGAGCTGGGTCAAACAATTCCTACTTTCTTTTTTTTTACATTTGCTGTGTATATCTTTGCCCATCCTTTTGTTTTCAAACTATTTAAATTACTTTGATTTAGATGTATCTCTAAATCAGCATGGAGATAGGTTTTGCTTTATGAGTCAATTTGAAAATCTCTTTCAATATGAGTTGAATCCATTTACATTTATTGATATGTCAGACGTGTTTTGTCTGGCCTCTGTCATTGTATTTTGTGTTTTCTGTTTTTAATTATATAAATGTTAAGTCTTTCACTGTGTAGTCTTTCTTTGCTTTTTTGTTCTTTCGATATTTAGAAAGGTTTGTATTTTTGTCTTATTAGTTACTTTATAAGATATTTTTAGTTCTCTATTCATAGTAACTATTAGTTTTTTTCTATGAAGAAAAGTGAAATTCTTTTTAAATACTCTCTTCTCTCTTCCCCTTTCTCTTCTGCATCACCCAGTTTTAGTCAATAGTGAATAGTATTTATTCACAATTGTATTTACATTTGCACTATTATGTATGCTTTTACTTCTACTGCTTGATTTGTGAGCTTTAAGGCTATCTATTGACTCCCAGCTGTTACATCAAGGTAAGCAGTAAGTTTATTATACTTCCTGCTCACTTTCTCCCTTCACCCAATTTTTGTTATTTGAATTTATACATTGTTATAGCCTATAATGTTTGTGTTCTATTTTATCACCTTTATCTCTTTCTGTTTTAGTCTTAATTTTTCAGTTAAATATATATAATGCTCACCCAAGCACTTTTGCAGAAGTTTTTCCCAGTTATCCTGCGGCTGGTTAAAGTTTATCCTCTGGTAGTTCCTCAGTAACGAGGCATGAAAATAATATGGCAATATTATTCTTATAACATTTTCAGAACTTCTTTTTGTAGCTTTACACTTAGGATGGCTTAGCAGGTATAAAATCCTTGGCTCACTCTTTCTTTCCTTGAGTATCTTACAGGTGTTGTACAGATGTATTCTGGCATTAAATGTTGCTGTAGAGAGGTGTGAAGCCAACTTGAATTTATTCCCATGATTAATGATTTGATCTTTTTGCCTATTGGCCCCAAAGGATTCTCTCTTTGTCTCTAATATTTAGTAATTTTACCTAGGATATGCTGGTGTAGGATATGCTGGCACATGTGTACCTTTTAATATGCAGATTCAAATCTATTTTTATTTCAGGAAAGTTTTCTTTAATTATAACTTTAAATATTTATTTTGTTTGATCATTTTGGTTTTCTTTCTTGGTGACCCTAATTATATGTCTGTTGGATCTCCCTTTGTATATCTTTTTTATTTATTATTTTCTCTTTAATCCTTTTAAACACTTTTTCATTTGTTTGTTTCTGTCTTTAATGTCTCTTACTGTGTCTTCTGCAAAGTCTCTTTGTTCTGCTTTCAGTTTCTTCTTCATTTCTGTGATGCTTTTGTTTTTTCTTCTGTTTCTTCCTTGAGTTCTGCCAATTCATGCTTCCTTTGTTCCTGTTGTCTAGACAGTTCTTCCTTGAGTTCTTATTTTATTTATGCTTTGTGAGCTTCTTCATAGTGGGGTGGCTTCATTGATTTTCTTAAATTCATGCAAGACTATTTAGTTATAGTTTTCATCTTCTCCATTGTAATGTTTTTCTAGCAGTATTGTTTGACAGCTGGTACGTTATGCTGCTCGTTTCTACCATTTTTCTTATAGTATCTCCAAGTCAGTGCTGTGCCAGTTACCTTTTTATTCCCTGTGATTTAGTGAATTGGATTTTCCTCAGTTATTTGTAGGAGGTGTGGGTGGGGCCAGGGTAGTTTTCCAGATTTCTGCCTCAGAGATAGTTTTTTTTACATATGGTGCCTGGGTGTGTTCTCTGTGTTGCCACAAGTCCTCTGCCTCTCCAAACCAGACTGAGTCTAGGAGGCTTTTTGCCACCAATTCTGGACTTCCCACTCCTTCCTTTGCAGCTGTGACTGGAGGGACACAGCCACAGCATGCCAGTGTAAATCCCTCTCCTTAAGAATGTGCGTTTTTGCTGTTGCTTTCTGAGATCTGCCATTACTGGGCCCTCCTCATCACATGCCACACGTTCTGTCTCTCTCTGCTCTCCACTCCCAATATAGATTCTGTCTGATATCAGCTTTGTTTGATCTCAGTCAGATCTCATGTATTTTGGAGTTTTTATATTTTTGTTTTTCTCCTAGGTTTGCTGGAAAAGTTTTGTGAGGTTTTCTTTTCCTCTTTCTCCTTGTTATTATGTATATTTTCCAGGAAGATTCATGTCTATAACTCTACTGTGTTCATGCCAGAAAGTGCAACATAAGACTTTTATTCAACTATGTAATTATAATTCAGTCAACTCTGTCTCCATTCTAATGCACTACTAGTTGATTATTATAAAATGGAGACCAACTTTATTACATAATTAATTTTAAGGTCTGTCCAAAAGCAGGAAATAGCCTCCCCAAGTTTTTTTTCCTCCTAAACTGTATTGGGTTTTGGTTCTCAAACTGTTTTGATTCTTGGAATACTTATCACTGGACTATAGTTAAGATATCCACTCTGTTTCCACTTGGCTACAGTCAGAAAATGTCACCAAAATGAATGGAAGAAGTGAGTTAACCTTTGATACTTGAGTAAGGAATATGAATGAAATGTAACATTACTACTGCTCTCTAGGGTCTGGTCTATAGACCGCCTTGAAAACTTTAAGGATGACTAGTACCCCCAAACTTTGAAAATATATTTATAGTATATTATAATGATTAACTATATTAAGTATATATAATATATATTAGTAAAATAAAAAGTGTATTATCTCTATTAAATATAGTACATTTATAGTTTATCTGTTACAAACTAGTTTCAAGAGTTTCTTTTCAGAGTTTGCAAACTAGTGGCCATATTCAGCAGCTGATGGGCTTTATTTGACCTTTGCAGTATTTCAATGTTTTTTTTAATTAGTTGCCAACATTTCAAAATTAGGGGGATTTCCCAAAACATGAAAGATAAAACCAAGATTTCCAGCTCTTGAGAAATTAGAAATCTGGCTGTGTGGGGCTCTCACATCTGGCAGCAGTTTGCTGGAGCTAAGTGATGACTGCCTCCTTTACATGGGCCTGTGCTCTCCACTTCACCTTCCTTGTTTTACTCTGGACCTGCTTTGCTCATTTACATTACCTGCCTGGACCCCAGAGGCTCAGATGACGTTCATTTAAAAATACTCAAGTAACAATTATTAGGCTATTTCTGCTGGGCATATGATAGTTTTGCATTTATATGCCTTAATAGTGCCTATATACTAATGATTTCTACCATTAAAACTGAAAGCTTGTTAGTGACCTCAGCTGCTGATTTCATGTAGCAGAGGCATGTGATGAAAACTGAAAAATAAAGTTCCATTAGTAAGAACTGTGGTCACAGGTTTTTCAAATTTCATGTACCATATTACTAGCCTAGTGAAATGTTTCCTGTTATTTGTGCACTCATTAATCAGTAGAATGTCTCAATTCTTCTTTTGAATATAGTCATATAAAAATCTAGATTATTAAAAATTGGTTATTCTCTTTGCTTTTCATGTTTTGAATATGAAAAACAAAGCAAGTCTAGTTGATTTCTGTTTCTTTAAATTACAGTGCAGATAATTTTAAAATAGTATTGTAAAAAGCATGCATAAAGTTTAGTTATGAGGTTATACTTTTTCTTAAGGTTTGGTAGATCCGATCAAGTTTTGCTAGTAAAACACTTTTCCCCAAACTTTTTTATTACTCATTAAACTTTAAGAAACCATTATGAATCAGGTATATAAACACATTTTGCATATGCTATTAACTTGGAGTTTACATTATTTGACACTTTAAGGAATAAAACACCTGTAAATTTAAACACATCAAGATGTTTTTGAATCATCAAAAGACTAAACTATGATCAATATAACTTTACTATATATGTTAAAAATTTATATATATATATAAATTGAGATGGAATTCACATACCATAAATTTCACTATATTTAACAAATAAATGGTTTTTACTATAGTCACAATATTGTACAACCATCAGCGCTGACTAATTCTAGAACATTTCATTACCCCAAGAGAAACCCCAAACCCTTTAGCAGTCACTCCCCATTTCCTCCTCCGTTCAACCCCTGGCAACCTCTAATCTCTACTTTGTCTGTATGGATTTGCCTATTCTGGACATTTATATAGATGGAATTGTACAATATTTAGCCTTATATGTCTGGCTTCTTTCACATAGCATAGTGTTTTCAAGGTTCATCCATATTGTAACATGTGTCAGTACTTTATTCCTTTGTATGTCTGAATAATATTCCATTGTATGGATAGACCACATTTTGTTTATACATTCATCAGTTGATGATCATTTGGGTTGTTTCCACATTTTGTCTATTGTGAATAATGCTTCCATGAACATTCATATACAAATTTGGGGGTGAACATATGTTTTCAAATCTCTTGGACCTAGGAGTCCAATTGCTGGGTCATATGATAATTCTATGTTTAACTTTTTGAGGAACTGCCAAACTATTTTCCATACCAGCTGTCCCATTGTACATTCCTACCAGCAGTGTAGAAGAGTTCCAATTTCTCCATATCCTCACTAATACTTATTATTTTCTGGGTTTTTTGTTGTCGTTGTTGTTTTAATTTGGCCATTGTAGTGGATGTGAAGTGATAGCTCACTGTGGTTTAGATTTGCATATCCCTAATGACTAATGATGTTGAGCATCTTTTCATGTACTTATTAGCCATTTATATGTCTTTAGAGAAATGTCTATTCAAATCCTTTGCCCATTTTTAAATTGGATTGTCTTTTTAGTATTGAATTATAAGATTTTTTTCTGTATTTTATATACTATACCCTATCTATATTTTCACTGGTTGCTTGTGCTTTTGGTGTCATCTAAGGAACACTGCCTAATCCAAGGTCATGAAGATTTACACCTATGTTTTATTTTAAGAGTTTAGGTTTTATGTTTAGATCTTTGATCCATTTTGAGTTAATTTTTCTATATGGTGTAAGGTAGGGGTCCAAACTTCATTCTTTTGCATGTGGAGGCTATCCAGTTGTTCTAGCATTGTTTGTTGAAAAGACTATTCTTTCCACATTGAATGATCTCGGCACCCTTGTTGAATATTAGTTGGCCATATGGGTTTATTTCTGGCCTCTCAATTCTGTTCCATTGATCTATATGTCTGTCCTTCTGCCAGTACCACGCTTTCTTTATTACTGTAGTTTTGTACTAAGTTTTAATGTTAAGTATATTTTGCTGTATTTTAATTCTTTAAAAATTCATGATCCTTCTTGATATGTATAATGACTTCAATAATGAGGCTAGTTCACTAATCAGAACTAGTTTAAAGCTGTTTTGGATTTAAAAGTGTTTACTGAAAACCGTGTTTTTCAAGAATTAACATTCGTAATTGGGTTAAATCACCCCTTTTTACCTCTGTGTTGAGGAAATGCTTACTAGTTATGTATTTCACTAGGAGTTGTCTTAGAAATAGTGTGATTAGGAATAACAATATTTCTTTCCTGTTGCTCTGTCAAGAAAACAGGACCTTAGTTGTAGAGGTATCTTGTGTGATTGATCAATCAAATGCTTATTGACTGCCTACTGCCAGTTAGCAAAGTTATTGATTTGTATAATACTGTGTTAGAGAGTGTGATTTAGATTAATTTCTACCAAAAGGATTTTTGGCATAGTTTCTACTTTGATGGATGGCTTTGGGAATAGTTGAGTTTGCTATGAACTATGTGTTCAAAATGCTTCTGCGAAAAGTTTTCTGAAAAATGGAGCTCAATATACAGATTTCCCGCTCATGTGATGGTTCCATTTTTTAAAGTTAATTTAATTTTAAAGTTAAGTGAGGTCTTTGCAGAGAAGAAAATTAACTAGGAGCTAAATTTATGTTATAGAATAAAGTATGGATTACATGGATAAGGAAAAAGGGTGTCATTCTGAATGAGTCACAGGCTGTTTTTTATGGGTGGGATAGAATTAGTTTTTGTATACGAGAGACTAAATTAGGCAGTCATTTTAAAGCTGAAATAATCATTTAAAGCTGTTTTAAGCCTCAAATACTTATATACAGGTGTTGTATTTTTAACAAATAATAGTTATTGCTAAATAAGTATGATATTGGAGACAGCATGACGTATTAGAAAAAAACATTGACCTAAAAAAATTTTTTTTTTAATTTATTTATTTTTGGCTGCGTTGGGTCTTCGTTGCTGTGTGCAGGCTTTCTCTAGTAGCCTCGAGCGGGGGCTACTCTTTGTTGCGGTACGCCGGCTTCTGACTGCGGTGGCTTCTCTTGTTTCAGAGCATGGGCTCTAGAGCGCAGGCTCAGTAGTTGTGGCGAACGGGCTTAGCTGCTCCACGGCATATGGGATCTTCCCGGACCAGAGCTCGAACCTGCATCCCCTGCATTGGCAGGCGGATTTTTAATCACTTTGCCACCTGGGAAGTCCCAAAACATTGACTTATGAGTTAGTATGAGTTTGAGTCCTGCTACCACCCATTGTTAGTTGTATAACTTTGAACTAGTTAACTTCTCTGAGCCTCAGTTTCACCATCTTTAAAAATGGAGGTTATAATATTTATCTCTTGTGAAGCTTAAATGTAAAGTGAATAGCATGATGTTTGGTACTCTATAAATAATAATATTATTATTATTACCATTATTATTGTTATTATATTAATGCCTAGGAAAACAATTATATTAACCTTTGGGGGAAAGGTATGTCTAAATGAATAAAAGCTAACTTTATGGAATAGTTTTAGAAATACATTTGAGGATATTCACACTTAGCTAATAGTATATCTCAATATAGTTCTTGTGCTTTAATCAATAAATAAAAATAATTTATTGTTAGTAATTTAAGCCATAGTCTAACTAAAATATTAACTGAATTTTATGTTTGTAAATTATGAAATGCTTCCAAGCAATTTATGTTTAACTACCTTCTAACTCATTCAGTCACCTGTTCTAATACCAAATATTTGAGTGCTTTCTCCATCAAGCACCATGCTGGTGGTGGAAATAAAACAGTGACAAATAAAACAGGACAGTTCCTGTTGACTTTTTCATGTGGGAGACAGAAGGAGTCACATGATAACCGTGTAATCACAAGTGTGAAAACAACAAGTATAGAGGCTGTAAGAATAAGTAACAGAGAGCTTGTTCTGGAGATGATGGTGTCAGGGAGGAATGGCCTCCTTGAGAAAGTGATGTTGAGACTCAGACTTCAAGTATGAGTGGACCAGGTGATGCTGGGGGAGGGGCCACATATACAGAGGATGAAAAGAGTTTGTCATGTTTGAGGAACAAAGGGAAGGCCAGGTTGGCTGCAGCATGGAGTGAATGAAGAGGAGAGGAGTAGGGGTGGTGGTGTTGGTGGGCGTGAGCCGATGAGGCCGAGTCCACTGAGGCCTTGGAGTGCTTACTGAGGAGTTTGAAATTTATCCTAAGAGGAAACAATGCAAGGATTTTAAGCAAGGGAATGATGAACCCAGGTTCGTATCTGAAATTTGTAACTGTAACGATGAAATCAGATTCGTATCTGTAATTCTGCCTGTTTTGTGGAAATGGACTAGAGAGAAGTGAGAGTGTGCAGGCGATACCCTCTGGAAGATTCTCAGCTTCCCCAGGTGAGGTGATAGGTGCTTGGTCCAGGGGTGACGGCAGTGGACATGGAAAGGAGTGAACTAATTGGAGAGTTTTATAGGAGGAAATCTGTCAGGACTTGCTGAGGGATTGAACATAAAGGATGGAATACATGCGCAGGTGACGGGGGTGACCATGAGGTTTCTGGTGTGAGATGCTGGGTGGATAGGGAAGCCCAGAGAAGGAGCAATGTTGAGAGGAAGGATGAAAATTGAACACAGGCTGAGTGAGAAGCATCTAAGTGTAGCTCTGAAGTAGACATGGATATGCAGTCTAGAACTCAGAAGAGAAACCTGAGCTAGAAGAGAAACCTGAGCTAGAAAGATAAATTGGGAAATTACCAATGGTATTTAAAGCCATGGAGATGGGTGGGTTCACCTAGGGAGATTGTAAGTACTGAGTGATGAGAGGCCCAGGGTCAGACTTTGAGGGCATGCCAACATTTGGAGGTTGGGGAGAGGAGGGTGGTAGAGCCTGGGAAGGAGCAGCTAGAGAAGTAGAACGAATGCCTGCCCTACAAGTGTGTGTCAGAGTCAGCAGTGTTCCAGGGCTGGGGCTCTCCATGAGAGCTGCTGAGAGTTTACCTTTTGTAAGATGGGAGCTGGTTTAGTCTTTCATTGATTTGGCAAGAGCAGCTTCGTTGAGGTGGTAGAAGTGGAAACTAGCTTGGAGTGGGTTGGAGATGAATGTGACTGGAGGAGCTAAAATGGAAACATGAATGTATGACTTTCCAGAAGCGTGGCTCTGAAGGAATAGAGAGTGATAGTTGCAGGAGAGAAATTGGGTCAAGGGAAGGCTTTAAAATTTTTTTTTAAGATTTAAAAGTTTAGCTTTCAATCCACTTAGAGTTGTACCTGATGAAACCAGGGTCATTTACTTACACGCCTCAAGTATTTAGGAATCTATTCTAAGACTGAATGAGAGAATGCTTATCAGGGCTCCATGATACGATGAAACATGGAAAGCACTTAGATGCTGGCTCTGGTGACAGAGCTTCCATAATTTGATCCTGTTCTCAACTCTTATTCAGTAAGGCTGCTCTCCCTTGGCCCCTCTGCATTTTCTCATTGATATTCTTCCTGTCCCTAAAATCTGTTCTTCAGTTTCTTTGAAAATTTATCTCCTTATCTAAGCCTATGATGTCCTTGCCCCCTACTCCAGTTTCTACTGTTTCCTTCTTTCTGAACCTCTTTGGCATCTACTCTGTAACTGTGGTTATGAACCTTTGGGCTGAGAGTTTCGGCAGTGCTTCAGAGTTCCCTCAGGGGGTCGAGAATCCATACACATATTAAGTAACATCTGTGGTTGTATAAATAATGGGTCTTATAAATACATGTTAATACTTTTCAAATATATGTAGCTGCTGTTTTGATTAATAAGAAATCCCTTAAAAGCATTATAGACTTTACAGTTGCTTTTTGTTACAGATCTTTTCACTCATTGCTAAAAAAACTACTAGCATAGATCTCTGCCACATTTTTTTTTAAATTTAAATTAATTTTAGAATGCTATACCACTCACTTTGAGAAACAGTCTATTAATGATGGAGGGGGTAACTGTTACAAGATATAAAGCCAAATATTTATTAGGCTACTAATGTAGGACAGTAAGACAAGTGTTGGTGAAATGCTCACATTTCATGTATCATTCCTCTGTGCTCTGAGTGCCCGTATTGCCAGGACCAGGGCTTGTCACATTTTGTGACATTCAAAAAGACTCTTCATACTTGAAACAGTTAGGACTCACTGCTCTACAACATAAAACATTCAGAATTCTGCTTCTTGTTTTTCACTGTTGATTTCACCTTTGCTATTCCTGTCTCTTTAACTAACTTGTCAGTTGCTTCAGGGCAGGGGCTGTGGCTTGTTCTTCTTCCTTATACCTTCCTGCAGAGGTTGGCAAGCTACAGCCCTTAAGCCAAATCCAGCCCGCTGCCTGTTTGTTTTGTAAGTCCTTTCCAGCTCAGGAGGTTTTTATAGATGACAGTTTGCAACTGATCTTGAGCTGATGATAGGAAACACTAACTTTGAACCCCAATTAAGTAAAATCTTACCCCTCGCAAGAAATAATTTTATTCTTCTCATTAGTAGACCAATTTTGCAAAAAGTTGTATTCAATTATTTTTATATTTTGAATTTTGTCAATAAAAAATTTGTAGAAATGTGTTGAAAAACAAATTTGTTATGTAAATACCTATATAATATCCTCAATTTTGCCTCTTGGCCTGCATAGCCTAAAAGTTTTACCATCTGACCTTTTAGAGAAGAAGTTTACTGATCCTTGCCTTATAGTAGTAGTTCCCAAATTCGTCTGCACATCTGCATTATCAAGAGGAGCTTTAACATGTACATTTATGAACTTCTCTACCCTGGAGATTCTGATCAATATATTGAGATGGAGCCTGAGAACCTATATTTTTAACAGGCTATTTAATTGTTTGGGAATCAATGCCTTTTAATGCATTTGTAGGGTTGAACTCCAAGAGATAGTGAAATGAATATTGGATTAGATATCATAGGACAGCTTGTTATTTTCTTACTTCAATATTTACTAACTATGGGACCTTATCCAAGTAACTACTTGTTCTGCAGGTTTTAAAAAAATTTCTTGTTCCTTTGTTTGTAGATGGTTTTGCTTAATCTTCTACATAGTAGTTCTTTTACCTTTTGGGGTTCATAAGAACCTCTTCTAGAGTCTGATGAAAGCTCTGCACCCTCCTCTCAGAAAAGTACACCTATATTAATTTCCTATGGCTGCCATTACAAGTGACTGCAGAAGCACTTAAAACAACAGACATTAATTCTGTCACATTTCTGGAGGGCTGAAGTTCAAATCAAGGTGTCAGCAGGGCTGCACTCCCTGCAGAGGCTCTAGGGGGAGATTCCTTGTCTCTTCTAGCTTCTGGTAGCTCTCAGCATTCCTGGGCTTGTGGCTGCATCACTCCAAGCTCTACCTCAGGGTCCTGTGGCCGCCTCCTCTTCTCTATGTCTATTCTCTGTGTGTCACTTGTAAGGACACTTGTCACTGATTGAGGGTCCATCTAGGTAATCCAGAGTTAGCTCCTTTTCTCAAGATCCTTAACTAAATCACACCTTTTACTGTATAATGTAACATTCACAGGTTCCAGAGGTTTGACATGGATATCTTGTGGAGTGGAGGTAGGGGAGCATTTTTTGGCTGACCACAGCACCTTTGCACGTGCTCACAGTTTTACAAACAGTTTCAAGAGGTTCACAGCTCTTTGAAGTCCATTTATGGACCCTATGGACTCCAGGTTTGAACTCCGTGCTCAGTGAGAAGAGCTTTACACCTTAGTGTATTCTAGTCTATTTAGTCTCTCTTCTATGTCATGTCTCCTTTTAATACCAAACTTGAAATGATGTTTTCTTCTTGTGACTTAGATTCTTCAATTTATAGTATGTTTTTTGAGTTAGTTTCTCTGGTTCCTTTAGGAACTATTTATCTTCTAATAAGATTTACTGTTAAAATAAAAGCCTTTTCCAATCCTTTTTACTTAATTCTGTTGCAAGGAGACTAACCTCTGTGTAAACTATAGATAACTGGTAATCCTTCCAGTGAGAAGAAAAACTTACCTTGATCGAGTACCTGATGTGCCAGACTTTTTAGCAAGTGCTTACATGTGTCTTCCTATAAATATTGAAAGCAGTCCTGAGAGGGAAATAATATCAACCCCATTAAACAAATGAGAAAAGGAAGACTTCTGGAAGTTAAGTAACTTGCTTAATGTGGATGACAGAGCTAGCAAGGGATGGAGCTGGTCTTTGAATGAAAGTCTTCTACTCTAAAGCCCATGCTATTTTCATTATACCTTGAAAACAGCACACTTCCCTTTTAATTGAATGGTTAATAATTTCATTAGACAGGGGCTATCCATAGTTTGGTTTTAGGGTCCAACAGACTTAGATTTCAGTCAGATTTATGGTGCTTACTTACAGTATTATCTTTTACAATATCTTCTCAGATTCTTATCTTTAAATAAAATTGATATAATGTAAAATAGATAGCTAGTGGGAAGCAGCCGCATAGCACAGGAAGATCAGCTCAGTGCTTTGTGATCACCTAGAGGGGTGGGACAGGGAGGGTGGGAGGGAGACGCAAGAGGGAGGAGATATGGGGATATATGTATACATATATGTATACATATAGCTGATTCACTTTGTTGTACAGCAGAAACTAACACACCATTGTAAAGCAATTATACTCCAATAAAGATGTTAAAAAAAAATTATTCACCCACATAAAGAAAAAATAAGATTGATAAATGGCCTGTTATGCCTTATGGTGCTGCTGTGGCAGTTGAGAGAATATGAGTGAAAGTCCTTTAAAATAAGAAAGTTTTCCTAATATGTGGTACAATTAATTCGTTTCTCCTTTGATTATATTCTTAGTACTTTCTTCTTTTAGTATCCTAGGTTTCAAAGCTTAGGAATATGGCCAAGCCTCAACTCAGAGGGTATATTAGCTCCAACCATGAACTTCTTTGCTTCAGGCTTCTTGGACAGTTGGCTGGCCTGAATGCTTCTATGTGCTTTCTGCTCTTTCATTTTAAGGGGCATCCGCAATTTTGTCTAGCTCAGCTCCACTTAGGATATCTACGTTCGTGGTGATTTTCTAAGCAGTTCTCTTCCCCAGGTCAGTTTTTAACTCCTCTCATTGCCTCTTTGCCATGGGTTTGGTTAGTGCCCTGGAACTGTGCTGTGGAGAGCCTTCCCCTTTTCTCTGTCCTCCTCCCCCAACTTCTTCGCACCCTCATTCATCTGTAGATAAGTCTGTTGCCCAAAGCTAACATCCCATCTCTCTTGCTTCACCTTACTGATTACTATCTCCTTCTATCTTTGCTCTTAGTCTTCCAGGATATAAAGGTACTAAAGACATTCTCACCTTAAAAAAAAAAAAAATCCCCTACTTAACAACTAGCTACTCTCCCTCATCCCGGCAGCCCTTCATCCCTTCCCTCCATCCCACATATTGTCAGTTCCTTTCCTGCTGGTTTCTGTGGTTTGTGAGATAATTGTGCAGAATTTTGGTGCTCTACCAGCCTGGCCCATGCCTACCTCTTAAGCTGCATCTTTTGGTATTCCTTTCCTTTATCCTTCCTGTTACATTGCAGAATGTCCTTTCTATCAAGAACCAGTCCTTTTGCTTAGATTCCATTCCTGCCTGCTTGCCCAGGAACCTTCCTCCATTGTTTTTTTTTTTTTTTTTGAATATTTTTTTTAAAAAATTATTTATTTATTTATTTATTTATTTTTGGCTGTGTTGGGTCTTCGTTTCTGTGCGTGGGCTTTCTCAAGTTGTGGCAAGTGGGGGCCACTCTTCATCGCGGTGCGCGGGCCTCTCACTGTCGTGGCCTCTCTTGTTGAGGAGCACAAGCTCCAGACGTGCGGGCTCAGTAGTTGTGGCTCACGGGCCTAGTTGCTCCGTGGCATGTGGGATCTTCCCAGACCAGGGCTCGAACCCGTGTCCCCTGCATTGGCAGGCAGATTCTCAACCACTGCGCCACCAGGGAAGCCCTCCTCCATTGTTAATCTCCTCTTTATTTAACTTTCATACAAACTCTGAAATTTCCAATTACTCTTAAAAAATTGGAAGGTCTGGTAACCGGGGTCCACATTCCCAGATATCGGCAACAGCCTGGAGCTGGATAGGTAGCTGCCCTCTTTGGGGGTGGGGCACGCACTCTGTTTTTAACACAGTCCCACTGCTCTCTTCTGTCATATAGGAAGCCCACTTCCCTCACTTTTGTCACCTGCCTGGTGACAAAAAAAGGGATTTTATATCTCCTGGCCTAAATTGTAGTATCTGACTTCTAAAAGTATCTCTGTAATCTGACCTCTTATTTACAGATACAACCTCATTTTCCATTTTTCCCAGTAGCAACTGTCTGTTCAAGGCCATTTCCCCCATGTCTTTGGTATCTCTTCCCTTCATGTTTTAGCTCCCAATGATTTCTTCTTTCCCTGCCTCCTGTGGTGCATAACTTCATGTGTAATGCACTAATCCCCAATTTATCTTTTATTCCCAATAAGTGAGCAGATCTCTTGAGGGCAGGGATCATATTGCATCAGTTAAAAAGTTTGCTTAAGTTTTATATGGAAGAAAATGTATTTTTAAAAAAACTGAAATCATCCAGCTCAGTGAGCTGCTGCCTCAGTAGGATGCTGGCATGATGACAGGCACATGCCAGCGGCATTGATGAGGAGCAGCAGATTCACAATTCCAGTCTCAAGCTTCCTCCAGGGCATAGATCTGAGGACTGGAAAGGCTGGCAAAATTGCTTGTACTATTTAAAATGTTCTCTGTTTCAGTCTTTTACTTCTGCCCTTCCATGCTCTCTCTTCTCTCACCTTTTACTTTTTCTCTCTTTCTTTCTTTTTTGCTAAGTTCCTATAGTTGAATTTAATGAGTTAATTACTTTGTGATAGAATCCCTGTGTACGTTTATGTCCCCCGCAGTGGTAGAATCCTGTTTCTCTATGAAGAGAATAAAACTAGTTGAATGAATGAATACATCAGTAAGTGCTTTGGGGGATAGTGAGCAGGAGGTGCTGTAAATTAATTATCCTCACCATCTGTATGTTTTTCTTTGCAACTAATTCGGTCAGTCAAGAAGCAGCCGTAGAGTTCTGTTTCTTGTATTTGATAAAATATCTGTGAAGTGAGGAACTTGGATTCAGATATCTGTAAATTCCTTTCTAGCTGTAAACTTCATTAAAATCAAAACCCCTACCATATGTAATAGTCTGATTCTAAAACTATTTAGAGCTCTCGTAGCAAAGCAGAGAAGTACCTACATTGCCCACTTATTTCCTAGCAATTTGGTGCAATCCTTTACCTTTAGGAGAAGTTAGAATTTCCCTTCTTCCAATTACTCATTTTAGCAGCCTAAGGCAGATACTACTTAATCCCACTGCTTACACTTTTCCCAATGGAAACAAATTAAAGTACCTTTGATTTAAATCCCCATCTCTGAATTTAGTATAGTGTTCTGTTGGTCAACTTACAAGTGAATGTAAGAAGCTATTTAAAAGGTTGAGAAAACAAAACTTTGAGCAAGTTGAGCATTTTGCATAGAGTGAAGTACTTTTATTGGAACATACTATAAAAAGAAACTTAAGATGTGAAGTCTTAGCTACTTCAACTCTCAGTGGTTTAATAAAATACATTTGAACCAGACTAGTCAGGGGGAGAGGTTTTTAGTTAGTGAAAGTGAGAAAATGAACATTTAAGAAACAGATAAAAAGAGTGCAGCCCAGTAGTAGTATCTTCCATTAATACTTTGATCTGGGGAGAAAAACC
This sequence comes from Eschrichtius robustus, assembly GCF_028021215.1. NCBI lineage: Eukaryota > Metazoa > Chordata > Mammalia > Artiodactyla > Eschrichtiidae > Eschrichtius > Eschrichtius robustus. The sequence goes on from NC_090826.1 coordinate 149,259,884, forward strand.
TTCCTGAATTACAAAAGTAATAAGTCAAATGCTGAAAACAGAAAAATATAAAGAAAAGAAAGAAAAATAACAGAGCAAAAATTATCTGTAGTTCTGCCATGCTTTAGTCATCATTATCCTTTGTAATCACATTCTCCCCCAACTTCTAACCCCTGGCAATTCCTGATCTGTTCTCTTTCACTATAATTTTGTCTTTTTTGAGAATGTCATAAAATGGATTTATGCATTATGTAACCTTTTGAGACTGACTTCTTTCACTCAGCATGCCTTTGAAAGTCATCCAAGTTGTTGCATGTATCATTAGAATGTTCTTTTTTGTTGCTGAGTCGTATTCCATTGTATGAATGTACCACAGTTTATATCCATTCAGCTACTGAAGGACATTTGGTTTGTTTCTAGTTTTTAGCAATTATGAATAGAGCTGGTATAGCATTCATGTACAGGTTTCTGTATTAACTTAAGTTTTCATTTCTCTAGGGTAGGAGTCAACAAACTATGCCCAATGGGCCAAATTTTCCTGTTGCCTGTTTTTGTATGGCCCTATGAGCTAAGAATGGCTTTTACATTTGTAAAGGTTTGTAAAAAACAACAACAACAAAAGAAGAATTTGCAACAGAGACCATATGTGGCCTGCAAAGCTTAAAATATTTAATGGCTGACCCTTTGCAGAAAAAGTTTGCTAACCCCTGCTCTAGGGTAAATACCCAGGAGTGGGTTTCCTGGGTCAGATGGTAAGTGTATTTTTAACTTTATAAGAAACTGCCAAACTGTTTCCAGAGTGGCTATACATTTTGCATTTCTATCAGCAGTGTCTACAAGTTCCAATTTTTCTGCCTCCTTATCAAAATTTGGTATTATCAGTATGTTTAATTTTAGTCATTCTAGTAAATGTATAGTGGTTGCTCGTCATGGTTTTAATTTGTATTTCCCTAGTGGCTGATGATGTTGAACATCTTCATATGGTTGTTTGCCATCCTTATATCCTCTTTGGTGAGGTGTCCAAGTTTTCTGCCTGGTTTTTAATTGGGTGGTTTGTTATCTTACTGCTGAGTTTTGGAAGTTCTATAAGTATTCTGGATACAAAGACACAAATCCTTTGTTGGATATGTGATTGCATATATTTTCTCCCAGTCTTTTCATTCTCTTAACAGTGTCTTTTGCTGAGCAAAAGGTTTAAATTTCGATGAAGTGCAATTTACTGATTTTTTTTCTTTTATGAGTTATGCTTTTCCTGTCAAGTCTAAGAACACTGCCTAACCCCAGGTCATGGAGGTCTTCCCCTAAATTTTCTTTTGGAAGTTTTGGAGTTCTAAGTTTTACATTTAACTGTATGATACATTTCAAATTAATTGTTGTATAAGGTATAGGTTTAGGTTTCATATTTTTCTAACATTGTTTTTTGAAAAGACTATTCTTTCTCCATTGGATTGACTTTACACCTTTGTCAAAAATCATTTAGCCATATTTGTGTGGTCTATTTCTGGGCTCTCTTTTCTGCTCTGTTGATCTGTGTGTCTGATCCTTCACCAATACCATGCCATTTGATTATTGTAGCTTTATAGTAAGTTTTAAAATTGGGTAGTGTGATTCCTCCAACTTTATTCTTCCTTTTCAAAGTTATTTTGGTTTTTCTAGTTTGTTGGCCTTTCTTTATAAGTTTTAGAATCCAATTGCCTGTATCTGCAAAAATTCTTATTGGCATTTTGATTAGAATTGTGTTTTACTTGTAGATCAATTTGTGGGAGAATTGATATCTTTAATGTGTTGAATCTTTCAATCCATGAACATGGTATTCATTTCATTTTGGCCTTCTTTGATTTCTTTCATCAGCACTTTGTAGTTTTCAGCATACAGATCCTGTCCATGTGTTTTAGATTTATACCTAAGTATATTTTTTGAGCTATTATAAGTTGGATTTAATTTTTAAAAATTTCTTATCATTCATTCCTAGTATAAAAATATGATTGATACTTACTGTTGAGTTTGTAGTTGTTTAGTAACTTTGCTAAACTCACTTATTAATAATAGGAGCTTTTTGTAGATTAATTGGGACATTCTACAGAGACAGTCATGCTATTTGTGAATATGGGCAAAATTATCTCTTCCTTTCCAACCTGTATGATTTTCATTTCTTTTTCTTTTTTCTTTTTCTTTTTTCTTTTTTTTTGCATTATTGAACTGGCTAGGACTTCTGGAATAATGTTAAATAAGAGAGGTGAGATTGGACGTCCTTGCCTTGTTCTCAATCTTAGGGAGAAAGCACTCATATATAATTAATACTAAATATTATGTTAACTATAGGTTTTGTGTAGAAACACTTTATTACATTGAGGAAATTCCTTTCTGTTCTCAGTTTACTGAGAGTTTTTTTTCATGAATGTATATTGGAATTTGTTTAGTGCTTTTTGTGCATCAATTCATATGTGACTTAGTCTGTTTGAGCTGCTATAACAAAATGTCACAGGCTGGGTGGCTTATAAACAACAGAAATTTATTGCTTATAGTTCTGGAGGCTTGGAAGTCCAAGACAAGGTGCCAGCATAGTCACCTTCTGATGAGGGCTCTCTTCATGTTTCATAGCCTTTTCACTGTGCCCTCATTTGGTAGAATGGGCTAGACAGCTCAGTGGGATCTCTTTTATAAGCGCACTAATCCCATTCATGAGGGCTCAACCCATATGACCTAATCACTTTCCAAAGTCCTCATCTGCTAATGCCATCACCTTTGGGGGTTAGGACTTCAACATTTGAATTTTAGGGGGACACAGACCTTCAGACCATACCAATATAATCATGAGTTTTTTCTTCCTTAGATTGTTAATATGGTGGACTATTACACTGATTAATTTTTAATATTCAATCAACCTTGCATTCCTGTGATGATAAACCTTACTTGGTTGCAGTGTATATTATTGGATCCCATTTTCTAACATTTTTTGAGGATTTTAATGGATATAAGTCTATAGTTTTGTTTGTTTGTTTGTTTGTTTATGGTTTTGGTATAAGGGTAATGCTGGCCTTATAAAGTAAACTTGAAAGTTTTCCCTTCTTTTCTGTTTTCTGGAAGAGATTGTATAGAATTGGTGTTATTTCTTTTTAAAATGTTTGGCAGAATTTGCTAGTGAAATCATCTGGGCCAGAAGAATTATTTTTTGGAAGATTTCTGACTATAAAATCAATTTCTTTAATAGGCTGCTTTATTTTCTGTCTTTCACATTAAAGGCTTTTTCTGGGTATCTGGTAATACATGATGATCTGTTCTTATTTAAGAGTAGGGGACTATAAAGTTGATTGGTAGCCCTGTTAGTGGCTGCGTCTTGTCCACACTAAGCCTCATTGTAGGATAATCTGATTGGAATACTTCACTGGAGAATCCTAAATGTCAGTATTTTTAGATCTTCTCTCTTGAGCTGATCAGATTTCCTAGAGAAGACTCCTCCAAACTCTTGCTGCCATATCCTGGGGCTGAGTGGGTAAAGGTTAGGCATCAGAGGGCTTGATCTTTGTTTTTAATAAGCACATGTTCACTTAGTCCTCATGTTGTCTGTACTATTCTCATTTGTTATTTAACCTCACTCTGATTTTACCACAGGCTTATATTGACCTAAATCATTTTGAACTTTCTAACTTAGTGGTTTTAAATGGATAGAGGTGGGGGTGGGATGTTTGAAATGTGTAGGCTCTTGAGGGTTGTAACAGAGAATGTTGGCCAGGTGTGCTAAAAGTTTTGCAATGCTGATGACTGCAGGAAGAATTGCTTCTCCCGAGATACCAATATCTCCCCTGTTGGAAACTGTCTGGGTTTAAGTTAAAGCAAATCTCAATACCAGTTAGAGTTAATTATCACTTATTATCTTTGAATTTCTTGCTCTTTCTTTTTCCATTCTTGCCAGTGGTGATTTAGATTATACTGGTATTTGAAATTAGCAACTATTTTAAAGTTTTCTTTTAAGCAGGTGACTAGAGTGGAAGTGAGAAGACTAGTTAGGAGGTCACTTCAGAAGTCCAAGAAAGAGGTATTGATGGCTTGGCCTAGAGTAGTAGTAGTAAAGAAGGAGAGACATAGAGGTTGCAGGATGTGTCTTAGAGATAGAGTCCAAAGGACTTAGAGATGGATTAAATATGGAGAATTGAGGAAAGGGGGGAATCAAAAGTGGTCTTAGGTTTGGTCTTGAATTGACTGGGTGAATGATAGTGTCCTTCACTGAGACGGAGAAGGCTAGGGTAAAGAGCTGGTTCTGTATTGAGCACATTAAGTTTAAGATACCTGTATCCTGGGCCCAAAGACAATGTTAATTTTTATTTTTCTTAGATACTCTTTGCCTCTTTAGACTTGTTTATTATTCAACTGTCATACAAAAAAACACTTGATCCTTGGCTTCTGCACCATTCCTTATTGTTGCCGCCCACTAACCTTATTTGTTGAGGACTTTGGGACTTGGCTTGTCCACCCCACTTTTTGGCATAATCACGGGCAACGTCAGGGGCTGTGTGGGCAACTTAACCGTTACTGTTTTCAAGGTTCCTTGATGTAGCCTGCCAGCAGTGACAGCATGATACAGTGGTTTTGAATCCCAGTTCCCCTACTTTCTAACTGTGTAACTTTGAAGATACTGCTTAACCTTTTGTGTCTCATTTTCTTCAATTGTAAATTGGGGATAACAGTGTCTGTACATTTGGGATTTTGTGAAGATTACATAGGAAAATAATGTGAATTATTTTCTCTTACTAATTATTAATGCCTGGCACATAGTAAGCATTCTATAAATGTTGGCTATTAAGATTATTAGTATTTAATTATATATCTATTTAATAATATATGCTACTATTATTCTTTTAGTTAAACAACCCCTCCAAAAGCTACACCTTGAGCCTTGCCTCCTCAAGTTTAACCTCTTAAATTAAATTAAATTAAATTAATTAAAGTGCCAAAAAAAGGGCACTGACCACAACTTCCTAGTACGTTCAGTATACTTGTTTTAAGAAAATAAAACAAAACTCATCAGAGCTAAAATTCCAGTGGTTCTTATTTACAGATATACATTAGATTCACCCGGGGGCTTTCTCACGTCTGGGCCCTATCTATGGGGGTTTGAGTAGGATGGGTAAAGGTGGAGATGGGGGATGGCTTCAAGTATCTCTACTATAATAGCCCTCCCTCTGTTTTCTTTAGTGAATTACCCCCTTGCTTGGTTCCTTTCCTCACCAGTCTCCTCTCCATTAATCAGTACCTTAATCTACTTTCTCACGGCTACCCTTCATGTCCTCACTCCCTTTTTATCTTCCTCTGCTAACCCCTAACTTTGGATGAATCCAACCCACTCTGCCTCCAATGTGTGTTACTGAAAGCCACAGTTCTTGAGCTACATGAGATTCTTTCATGTGTTTTTTTGCTCTCTAATCTTTACTATTCATATTAGAATACCTGACCTTACGTGACACAGTAGTTGTATGACTCTTTTAGTTAATAGTGACTTCAAAAGTAACTTCAACTGTCATGTAATCTAATTGCCCAGGATGTCTGTGATTCTATCATTTGTATCTCAATTATCTTCACAATACGTTTGAGTAGCATAATGATATTATTAATGTTTCTTAAGTGAGTCACAGAATGGTAAAATAGTTTGTGGCATCAGCTTGCAGGCATTTTTTTTTGCACTTTGAGAAGTAAGCTGTTATGGTCGTGTATAAAGCAACCTTTCTTCTCCACATTAATTCTGTTTTGTGGGTCAGTATAACAGCTTTAGCATCACTGTTTTTAAGGAAATTGTGATGGTTTATTGTTGTTTTTATTTTCTTTTTGAGATGTGAACTGTCATGATCAATTTTAGTCTAAAACTTTTGGGGGAGGTTTATTAATGTGTGTGTGTGTATGTGTGTGTGTGTGTGTGTAGTGGGTGATAATCTTTGGCTTTGGTTTTTAACAAGAAGTTTTAAAAATTCAGTTACAACTAGGGACCTTTTCTTCCAGATTTTACTCAGTTGTCTTTCATTCCCTTTGGAAATAGTGGACCTGACCCAGTTCTTTTTTGAGAATTCCTTTCACAGAACAGTGTGTTAAAATATTTTTGTCCTTCTAATCAAGTACAATGTAAGAACTGGCAGGCATCCATAGCTTCTGTTCTTTAACATGAGAATAATTCTATTCCTTGATTAAGATATTGGCTCCATTATTATACTTACTGGTTTGGATAGCAGGGTATGATTTGAGGAACATAGCTATTTCATACATAAAATAAATGCTTTTTCTCTACAAGCATTTTTTAATCTTGATTTTGTTAGTCATATAACTTTCTAACAGTGATCTTTGAAGTATATAATGGTTTGGTAAAAGAAAAATACCATAGATACTGGAAATGAAATTTATTGTTGAATAAAATTTAGATTGTTATAAAATCCAACATGACTTTATTGCTACATCAGGATAATTTTAAAAAGTTGATCCTTCTACCTTCACTTGTTTGATTTAGTATGTGTGTGAGTCTTAGCAAATTGACATTTAGTTTGAAAATTAATTTTAGCTAAGTTATGGCTGAGAGATAAAATATGTATTGGATTAACTCTTAATGATTATACCCTGAAAGTATTATAGAAATAAACACTGAGAACCATTTATAATACATAATGATAGATTTCTATGATAATGTTCTGGATGTTTAAAATACAGTGCTGTTGTTCTTTTCCTATAGTTGGTTAGAAAAAAACTATAATTTTGGGGGAATAGAATGGAAAAGAGAAAGGATGGGGAAAATTGAGGAGGGTGGAGTATATCAGTTTCAGAGAGCTGCCATAACAAAGTACCACAAACAAAGTTCCTGTGGCTTAAAACAACAGGAATTTATTCTCTCACAGTTCCAGAGGTTAGAAGTCTGAAATTGAGGTGCTGAGAGGGTTGTGTTCTGTCTGAAGGCTCTGGTGGGAAGGATCCTTCCTTGCCTCTTGGTCGCTTTGGGTGGTTGTCTGCAGTCCTTGGCTTGTAGACACATCACTCCAGTCTTTGCCTCCATTGTCGTGTGGCGTTTTCCCTGTGTATCTCTGTCCAAATTTCCCTCTTTTTATAAGGATACCAGTCATATTGGATATAGGTTTAGGGCCCATCCTAATCCATTATGACCTCATCTTAACTTGATACATCTACAAAGCCCCTGTTTCCAAATAGGGTCACATTCACAGGTTTTGGATGGATGTAAATTTGGTGGGACACTATTTAAGCCAGAACAGAGAGTTCTAAATTCAATTTATATTTTGAGATTTAAACCAACACACTAGATTTATCTACTTTATATAAAGCAAGTAAGATGCATTTTAAGTAGAAAACTTATTTTTATTTGCAGTTATATTCACACGTATGCTTTCCTACTGCACAGGCCTAGGTATCTAGTATTTTCCATTCATGTAGCAGAAATTGCATTAAAGGACTATTTGGTTATGAAACATCTATTTATATAGATGTGGAGCTAGAAGACCTTCCACATTACCTCTTTTTTTAAAAATTTTATTTATTTATTTATTTATTTATTTATTTATTTATTTTTGGCTGTGTTGGGTCTTCGTTTCTGTGCGAGGGCTTTCTCTAGTTGCGGCAAGCGGGGGCCACTCTTCATCGCGGTGCACGGGCCTCTTACTATCGCGACCTCTGTTGTTGCGGAGCACAGGCTCCAGACACGCAGGCTCAGTAGTTGTGGCTCACGGGCCTAGTTGCTCCGCGGCATGTGGGATCTTCCCAGACCAGGGCTCGAACCCGTGTCCCCTGCATTAGCAGGCAGATTCTCAACGATTGCACCACCAGGGAAGCCTCACATTACCTCTTAATAGCCTAATATTTATAGAACCAAGTTAGACTTTTCTTGAGTGTTTTAACTGCATTAGAATAATAATTTTGTTCTTATTTGTTTTATATCCACAGTGCCTGATGCTGATTTATTGAGTGAAGAATGAATGAAAGAATGGTGTGTGTGTGTGTGTGTGTGTGTGTGCGCGCGCGCGCGCGCATGTGTGCGGCACGCGCACATTCATTGAAGGGTTGTCAACAGAGACATGATATGAGGAGTTTTCATTTAGTAAATATATTCTCTCTTCACACATTGTTCTGCACTTTGCTTCTATTACTTAGAGTATATCATTCCATATTAGTGTAAAAATGCTATGATTACATAATATTCCATTGCATGGATATATTATAATTTGACTAGTCTCCCTTTTTATTTTTAATTGTGACAAAATACACATAACAAAATTTACCATCTTAACCATTTTTAAGTGTCAGTATTAAGTATATTCACATTATTGTGTAACCAATCTCCAAAACTTTTGCATTTTACAAAACCAAAACTCCATACTAATTAAACAACTCCCCAGTTTTCCCTGCTGTCAACCACCATTTTAGAAACTTCTATGAATTTGAGCTAGTCTCTCTTTTTAGCTGTTATCATCTTTGCTCTTATAAACAATGCTGCAATAAAGAGCTTTGCATATGTGTCATTTTACACATGAATAAGTATATCTGTAAGATGAATTCCTAGAAGCGGACTTGCTGGGTAGAAGGATTTTCACATTTCTTAGTTCTGATATATATATCGCCAAATTGACTTCCAAAACTCTTGTACCAATTTATACTCCCCCTGCTCCCACACACAATGTATATCAGCTATTCAAGTATGTTTCAGTAAAGTTAGCTTGTCAGCTAAACTTCACTGGCAACTTGGGAAAGGAAAGGCCGCTGTGAAGGAAAGTTGGTGCTGCTGGGCTGTCCCCAGTGTTCTACGTCGATTCCTTAAGGATTACTTGACATCTGTAATGTAGTTTCCATTCTGCATTCATTTTAAAAACTTAAAAGCTCTCGCCATACAGTGTAAGCTATTTGTGTGTTAGTAATAACTTCTGAGAGAATGACTGGAATACCTCACTTTGCAAGTAGGTACCACAACTGAATATATGTTCAGCCCAGCTGAAATTCCCTTAATACAAGTCTTTAAGATCTTTAAAATGAATGCATAGATGCCTTGCTTAAATGGCTGTTTTTTTTTTTTTTTGGCTGCATTGGGTCTTCCATGCTGTGCACAGGCTCTCTCTAGTTGCGGCGAGCGGGGGCTACTCTTCGTTGCGGTGCGCGGGCTTCTCACTGCGGTGGCTTCTCTTGTTGCGGAGCACGGGCTCTAGGCGCGGGGGCTTCACTAGTTGTGGCACGTGGGCTCAGTAGTTGTGGCTCGCCGGCTCTAGAGCGCAGGCTTAGTAGTTGTGACGTGTGGGCTTAGCGGCTCAGCGACATGTGGGATCTTCCCAGACCAAAGCTCGAACCCGTTTCCCCTGCATTGGCAGGAGGATTGTTAACCACTGTGCCACCAGGGAAGCCCTTAAATGGCTTTTAATAAAAAGAAAAAATTAGCAGAACTCTTTTCTCAAATGAACTCTTATGAGGAGCTCCGCTATATTGGGGTGACAGTGAAAGGTGACTGTGAAGGAGGGAGGCTGGCAGAGGTAAAGCAGGTGAGCAACAGGTCTCCCATCCCTATTTCATCCAGAACTATTACACACAGGTGAGTCAACTTCTTTCCTTATAGCAGTGAGTGAGATGAGTGAATGCTAACATATATTCAGCCTCTGGTAATTCACGTCAGACATTTGAGGAACCTAGAACCTTCTTTGTAGAGTCCTGATGTTTGACACTGATGCTCAATTTTATTTTTTTGCGTGTAGTAAATTTGGTATAAAATGAGGCGTACCTACTTGGAGATATCATTATTTTCCTTAGAGTGTACATATAGGTTTTGGTGCATTGACTTTTCATCTGGAGATTTTTAATAAATGTAACATCCTTAATTAGTTTTCTTGTAAAATGAAAATGCTTACACATTTTATAATACTTGCATATTTTATTATAAAGTAGAATTTAAGGGGGCTTTGGGAACCACCTCCCAATGATGATCAGTATTAAGTTTTGAATTCATTTCCCCAGACTTTTTTCAATGCATTAAGTTACATGTAAATTTTATTCCTTCTTTGAAAAGATGGGATTATATTATATATACTGTTTTGTGGTATGTTTTGTTTACTTGGTAAGTCCTTTTGGGTTAGTGTATATAGATATCCTCCATTCTTTTAATGGGTTTATACTCTTCCATTATATAAAAATTATCCATTCCCCTGTTGGTGAACACTTAAGTTGCAATAAATATCCTTTGTGCATATCTTTGCCTGTTTGGACAAATGTTTCTATAGGATAAACTCTTAAATAGAATTTCTAAATCAAAGGTATGGCCGTTTTACATTTTAACGGATATTTTGGGTCTCTATAAAATATGAACATCCTGATTTCTATAGGAAATAAACTTAGTTCTAAACTTTTAGAAGTTTTAGCTAAGTGATGTATCATTAATGTGCACCAGTGTTTCTAATATAAGGCTTCTGGAAATGTATAAACTTTTTAAATGACAGCTTTGAAACTTTTTGTTCTTACAGTGATGGAATGGGGGGAAGATATTAAAGCAATTTCAAAAGATGAAGCAGTAATGTTGGTGAATCATCAGGCAACAGGAGATGTGTGTACTTTGATGATGTGCCTCCAGGACAAAGGACTGGTAAGCCATCCTGAAGGCAGAGATAGACTGCAGAAAGGGGAGGTTAACAGAGAATCAATTTAACGGTCTTACGACAGTTGGGAATGTAGACTTACACTTTAATATGTATACTTTTCATGAAAATTTAGAAAAATTTAAAAAGAGAAATATACTATGTATATAACTCTAAATTACTCTAAGAGAGGAATTTACAGACCTCAAGAAAAATAACTGGGATAATGTGGATTATATCTCCACAAAGCTGTTTTTTAAAAAAGATAACTGAAATGAAAGCAAAGTTAATATGGTTCAGCATGGGGCTGTCTTGAGGTGAGTGGTGGATTGCCAGTTTGAGAAATACAAACACAAAAAGCAGTTTGCTTAAGATAGAAGAGCAAAATTGGACAGGGAATTAGGTGATCTTGGGGATCTTTAGCCAGGAGAAAGTAAAGTAAATATTATTTTGGATTTCACTTAGAAAGCAAATTGAAAGGAAAGATATTAGGGCCATTTTATTCAGTGTTCTAGGGCTGTGTTTGAACTGTTGATTTCACATTGCTTATATTGCTACCTAAAACACACCTGTAAACTGGGAGGGTTTAAAATAAAGTCAGTCCTTAACATTAAAAGAATTGTTACCTTAAGAGAAGGTAAAGCGGTTATGTTCATAGAAAAGTAAATAAATAGAAAATATATAAAATTAATGGAATTAATATTTGGCCTAATAGTGAAGAAACAAACCAATAGGTATTTTATAAGCGTTTCATATTCATGGTCACCGACTATAAATATAGAAGACCATCCTATAAGATACTATCCCCTTAAAGCAACTAATAATCTAGTGGTAGGTGGAGAGAGGGAATAGCAAACAATACTTAATTGCAAAGTGAGAAATATTCAGTGGAAAGTGAGCTCACCATGTACTTGGTGGATATAGAAAACTTTGTGGAGGGGAGAGGATGTAAACTTGACCTTGAAGGGTGAGTAAAATTTAGTTAGGCAGAGTAGTGAAGCAAGGGCCTCTTCTTTAATGAAATAATCTTGGCCAAAACACTAAGGCAAGAATACGCCTGATGTGTTTAGGTCCCAGAGAGTTTGATTCAGCAGCTCAGGGGTCAGAAAATGAGGTGACAGTAAATGGAAAATATGTTTGCTTATTATGGAATCTGTTTTTGTTGTTTATCTGAAAAGCAGAGGCATAATTTTGCTAGAATGTAGAATAAATTCAGTCCTTTCTTATATTCAGAATCTTATATTCGGAATTGTTAAAATAAAAGAATATCACTGTGTAGATATATTTGCATTATAATAATATTTATTGCCTGTCCCCTAAATTCTTGATGTTAAAATTGTGTAAAAACTAGTTTATTTGGCTTTGTATCAAGGAGAACATTTTTATGCTTACCGATAAGATACTTACATTTATAGTGATTTTTCTGAGGGCCTACAGTGTCTTCTATTGGTTTTTGAATCTCAAAGAGTGCTTAAAACGGTGAGTATAAATACGCCTAACTTTGTTACTCTAACTCCAGTTTGGCAGAGATGATAACTGTATTAACCAGAGTATCAGGTAATCTGAGATTCACCGATATTGTGGACAAAAAAAATTTTGATTTGTTTGCTTTTGTAAAAAGATTTTAGTTAGTTGGTCTTTGGTTCATTTTTCTGTCCAGAGTTATTTTGTTTTTATTTTCAGATTAATTATACTGATATTACTATCTAATATTACAAAATAATTTGAAACCTTGAAGAATTTTTTATCTTGTTTCATAAAGGAGTAATTGAGAAATAAAAAGGTGGAAGCATTAAAATCTCTGCCTCCTGCGTAATAAGTATAGGGCAATATTAATTTACCTTCACAAGTAGGAATGTTTACTTGATTAATTGCATACTCCATGGGCACTTTCAAAGAAAGAAAGCTAATGCTAAATTGTGGGCCAGTTTAAAAATACTAGTTTAATGGTGATGTGAGTATAACATAGCTTTTTGAATTCAGGAATTCCTGTAGCGCCTGTCGTTGTTCCTCAGTGGGGGCACTGCTTGCATTTTCGTAGGACGGCACTGTTGTTCTGGACTGTCCTGCTGCACATTGTTTTCCTTACCTGGCCGCAACCTACTACATGCTAGTAGAACTCCCTAGTCATTATGACAGCCAAAATTGTCCTTGCAGACTTCTAAACTGGCAAACCATTGACTCCACTAAAATTTCAGAAGGATATAAAGAACGGAGCCATTCATGTAAGCCTCCCCAGATGTTTTGACATGTAGAAAATTCGTGCTTCCGGGTAAAGAATAATTGATGTAGAGCAATTTTGTCCCTTGGAAATACCTAACAACGTTCTGAGTGACAGCCTGTGAAACGTCGACAGAGTTGATTCAGGCAGCTTGTGTTTACTGACCTCATTTTTTCCGAAATATGAAACAAAGGATTAGTTATATTTTCTAAACGTGCTAGTACCTTTTTAATAAGTATCTGTGAAGTGAGGAGTCTTGCCCTTTTGTGGCAATTGATGATAAAACTAAGAATTTTTATTTCTATCAATAGAACTTTTAGATATGTAATAAATATTTATTGACTTGTAACGTTTCCCCTAAAATAAGTTAGGACAGAATTATCCATACAAATCTCAGAAGATAGCTTGGCTGTCTTACTGAATTTGTTTTACGTTACCCTTCTAACTGAGGCGGTAAATCCACTATAAATGTAAGATTAAACATAAAAGCTAGTTACTTTAGTGTTGGTATTAAACCCAGAGAGCAATAAATTGCAGCCACACTTCATACTGTGTGTAAAGCTCAAAGGTTTTACAGGTTGAATCCACTTGCTTTTTGTTTTGTTTCTTGGGGCACTTTTCAGCAAATTCCATTTAGTTCAGATCTCAATTTATCTAAACAAAGTAGTTATCATTACAAAGCAAAACAAGATTCAAAAATGAGATGTTGGTGATTATTTTATTCTGTATTAATTGACTTGGGAATCAGTCTTTCATGTATGTATCTTTATTTTTTTAAAGTTATTTTATATGGTAAAACTGTTGGAATAGGAGTCATGTAACTGAACTATTCAGTGATACTGAAAAATTACATCAGAAGCTTGAATATTATTTGTGGGCTTTTATAATGTTTTTGTAAAAGCAACACATGGATGTCAATGCTTAGTTTTTTCCTTATATGTTAGTTCATACAATTTGGTGCTCAGAGATGAAGTTTACATTTGTTATTCCTATAGGAACCAAAGTGGAACTCTGTTGCTTTCTTGATGGAGGCTGTAGTTTTCACTTTATTTATTAAAGGCTTATAACAAGGGATGCTGTTATCTCAGCAGGGGAGAACAATTAACCAATTCATTAACTAGGTCCTGTTTACACTTACTTTTAATTTTGAAATTTGCTTGAAATAAAGTCTTCTGATCTTGATATGGCTATTACCTCTTATCAGCAGTGGATAATATTTTTGTGTTTAAGAAACTGAGTATTTTTATGCTGGCAAAGAGTATGGCCTTGTATAAACTAACAAATACTCTTCATGATATAATAGAATGTGTAAATCATTCTACTAAATGAATTTTTAAAAAATTTACAGTGTATTTATTGACTAAATGAATTCTTTAATGTTCTTTTATTTTGGATATTTTTATATTTTATATTATTATAAATTTTTATATTTATATCTTTATATTTTATGACTTTTAATATTTTAGCCATTAAGTTAAGGTCACATTTTATAAAGCCTTAGTGCTTATTAATTAAATGTGTAGCCCTCATTTGATAACTTAGGCATATTGTATTGTTTCAAAATAACTTTAAAAGTTATATAAGAATTTCCAAAGGTTTCGTTTACATAGAACAAGTTGGAAATCATTAAGTTCAAATTTAAGAAGTCAATTCAGTTTTATTTGTTACCCAGTGATATGTATATACCTGTGACTTAGGAATCCAAGACTTGGAATCAAGACCTGTAATTTTTTTTTTTTAAGCACTAACATAGCAATAAATATATTATGTTTAAATAGTCTAAATACAGCAAATTAAAGAAAGATTGGTGGAGTAAACATATTATTCAACAATATTCTGTCTACAAGAAAATCATTTCAAATACACTGAACTAGTTAGTTTTAAGGTAAACGATATAAGTATAAATATATATATATATATATATATATATATCTCATGAACACATTAATCAAAGAAAACAGTGAGATTGGCCATATTAATATCAGAAAAAGTAACCTTCAAAGGAAAGAAAATTAATAGAAACAAAGAGGACCGTTACATAAAAGGACCAATCTTCCAGGAAGGCATAACAATCTTAAATGCATAAACACAAAACAACAAAACCTCAAAATGCATGAAGCAAAAACTGATAGAGATGAAAGGAGAAATAGATAAATACAAAATTATAGTTGGAGATTTTAGTACCCATCTATCAGCACCTGATAGAACTTATAGACAGAAAATCAACAATGATATGGAACTCAACGACACCATCAACCAATAAAATCTAATCAAAACATATAGAATACTACACCCCAAAACACAGAATACACATTCTTTTTAATCATCTGTGGAACATATACAATGATGTTCTATATCCTGGGCCATAAAACAAACTTCAATACATTTTAAACATTGACCTAATACAGAATAGGTTATCTTAATATAATGAAGTCAAATTAGAACTCAGTAGCAGAAAACAGCAGAGAAATCTCAAAATCCTTGGAAATTGTACAACACATTTCTAAATAATGCATGAAGACCTGTAATTTTTCATGTAGTGCTTTAGTTGTAGAAGTAACATTAGATTTAAGATAGGTTAATTAAAAGTATGCTTGGATGATTATACTTAAAATTTAGAGACTGGCTAGACTATAGTCAGGTTTTTTTTTTTTTCTATTCAACATTTATTTCTTGCTTTTAAATATTTTAGGTTGTTGCTCAAATGATGTGGTTGATGGATCATATTTTTAAGTACACAAACTTTGGAATTGTTTCTCTAATTCACGGAGACTTCTTTATCAGACAGGTAAGTAATGAGCATTTTTTTCCACAGTGATAGCCTGATCAATCTGATTCTTTATTGTAAAAAGAGGCATCACAAAACCAGTTATAATAGATAGAGCCAGTTCTAGTTATCTCAGGGAGCTGGGAATCTTTTTTTCCTAAAACATTTATTTCAGTCTGAATTTGAGTATGCGTAAACATTAAAATCTAATTAAAATTAATCTCTACCCTCCTCGCTTCTAAACAGTTTACCAAGCGCCTGCCACATTCTCAGCTCTTCTGCTTCTTAGCTGTGTGAATTGAGCAAGTTATTTAACCTCTCAAAGTTTCCTCATTTTTCAAATGAGAATAATGAGTACTCCTCTCCCAGAGTTGCTGTGGGGATTACATGAAGAAATACGTGTAAAAAAAAAAAAAAAAGAAAGAAATACGTGTTACACGCTCAGAACAGTCCCTGCTACTTTCATCATCTTCATCATGACTACCACTATCATCATCTATATTATCACCGTTATTTTTATTTACAAGTCACCGTTATATGATACAGAAGGTATCTATGTTAGCAGTTGGGAGATTGTTAAGTAAATAAGATTACCAGTCGGGAGAATATTAAATAAATAAATAAGAGGAAATATTTTGCGAATTCATAGTATGAAAAGTAAGTATGTCAAATTTCTGTAAATCCAGAAAAACCTTAGAGGAGAAGATGATATGTGGCATAAATTTAAAGAATGAGTATGGGTGTGATGGAGGAAGGTGGATTGGGAATGGGTCGCAAGCATTAGGAATAGTTTAGTATAGGAAAAAGAATAATGCCCTCTTATCAAGTCAGCATACAGGGACTTCCCTGGCGGTCCAGTGGTGAAACTCCGCGCTTCCAATGCAGGGGCTGCGGTTTCAGTCCCTGCTCAGGGAACTAAGATCCCACATGCCGCGCGGCATGGCAAGAAAAAAAAAAAAGAAAAAGTCAGCACTACATTATAGTGTTTCCCTGATACACTACATGCTTTATTTTCTCAAAAATGGATAACCAAAATATGATATCAAGAGTTTTTATGTATGGTAATGCCACACTTATCTGGTGTTTATATATTTAGCCACTTCACCCTGGATGGTGCAGTACCTTGCACGTAGTAATTACGTAATGAATTGCTGGTGAATCTAATTAAGCCTCTTCTGAGCATCACAAATTCAGAAATAAGCTAGAAGTGTGTGGAAAAACTTCTAAGCTCTATGAAAATAGGTTTCCCCAAACACATATATTATACTTTGCTCCAGACAGTTTTTTAAATATTTATTTATTTATTTGGCTGCACCAGGTCTTAGTTACAGCACACGGGATCTTTGTTGTGGCATGAGGACTCTTAGTTGTGGCATGCATGTGGGATCTAGTTCCCTGATGTGGGATCTAGTTCTCTGACCAGGGATTGAACCCAGGCCCCCTGCACTGGGAGCACAGAGTCTTAACCACTGGACCATCAGGGAAGTCCCCTCCAGACAGTTTTATACACAAAACATATTTTTGTTTTTCACATTCTGTGTAATTGTCTAGTTTTTTCTGGAAACATCCTTGGTTTTTCTGAGCAGAGAGATGGAAAAAAGCAGGCACTGGAACCCCAGGAAGAATTGGGAATGGGGATTGGCCACAACAAGGTTGAGACAAAATAAACAGTGATCAGAACAACTTAAGGAAGAAACTAACCTAATATCTTAGAGTGTCACTGGAGGGGAAGACAGGAGAGATTTACAAATTCATTTCTGAAGAGCAGAAATTTTTTTCCCTGTTAGATAGTAATAAAAATCTATAACATGGGGGAAGGGGAGAGAAAAAAAAGTATTAATGTTAAAGAAAATCTCTTGGGACTTTGCTACTAAACATTTTTGACAAGATATTTCCAAGAATATTAAAAATATTTTACATGTACTCTTGGGAACTTAATAAGTAAAGCTTAATTATAATCAATTCAATTCCATAAATTAGCTAAGAAAATTGTTACTTAGTTTGCATTTAGAATAATTTAGTCTAAAGACTGAAAGTATACAAATTATTTTGGGGAGCTTCTGTAATTGTGTTGGCTGGAAAATTATTAGCGAATTGATCATACTAAAAGGAAGAACCTTCTTATATTTAGTCATGGGTTTTGGGCTTTCCTAAAAATGCTTCTAGGTTCCTCTTTTCGGTCTCCAAGTTATCCTCTTTCCTCTCTTTCCCTCACAACTAAGATCCAGTCCATCAGAATGTCCTGTTAGCTTTCAGATTTTTTCCTGAATGTGTGCACCTCTCATCGATATCCCACAGTTGAATCTCATCAAACTGCCTTGTCCAGACTCTACAGGAGTCTCCTAACTTATTTCCTATAGTCTTTTTGTCACTGGAGCCAGCAGATTTTTTTTATGTAAATAAGATCATGACTCTCCCTTTTTGAAAACTATCTAATGATGTTCGATCCCAAACTACTACTTAACCAAGCTCAAGGCCTTTCTTATATGTCTTCTGCCTCTCTCTGCAATTTTCAGCCACACTGGCCTTGCCACAGTTCTCTGAACATGCCACACATGTTCCCACCTCAGGGCCTTTGTCCTTTCTCTCCTCATCACCTGGAGTACTCTGCCACTCATCTTCACATGGCTTATTCCCTCACATTATCAGCTGTTTGCTCAAATTTCACCTCCTTGGAGCTGCTTTTCCTGACCCTGTTGAGCTTCTCTAGTCTCTTACTCTTCTTCCTAACCTTATCACTGGTTGCATTTATACATATGCACATATACATATGCATATGTATTATATATCTTCCCCATTCAAGTAAGCTTCGTGAGGGTCTCTTACTTCTCTATCTCCAGGACAGTGCCTGGCAAGTAAGTAGTAGGTACTCAGTAAATACTCACTGATGATGAATGAACGAACTTTCGGGGGCAATTAGAGCAATTTTTTTCTTCAGAGGAAAGGGTTTATTTATGTAAGTGCTAATAACTTACTTTTTCCACTGTGGTCAAAAGGGGAAGTAAGTGGGGGGAAATCACTATTCTAGCCTATGATTGGGATTTACTCTAGAAGCAGTTATTTCTATTTAATTTTACAGCCTTTAAATTTCAAATGTGACTGTACTTACTCTATGTGTGTCTGCCTTCTAGGGAAAATCTCATCGTGACCAACAGCTTCTTCTTCTCAAGAAGCACCTAGAAAATAATTACAGGAGCAGAGATCGAAAATGGATTGTTCTGTTTCCAGAAGGGGGCTTCCTCAGGAAGAGGCGAGAAACCAGTCAGGCATTTGCCAAGAAAAATAACTTGCCATTTCTTACACATGTCACTTTGCCAAGGATTGGGGCAACAAAAATTATTTTGAATGCACTTGTAGCACGACAGGAAAATGGAAGTCCAGCAGGAGGAGATGCTAAGGAATTAGGTATGATGGTTTTTAGCATTTTTTTCTTTTCTTGAAATTAAAGGATTTTCTGGAGTTCCAGAAGATAACATTGTTCTTTTTTATATTTATAATTTTTGTCAAATAGAAATAATGCTGAGGGAGAAGATGAAAATATAACTTTTTAATATTTCTATTTCCTAAAGTAGTCCATGCTTACAATAATTTATTCAAATAATATAGGAATGTATAAAGTCAAAGGTGTCTCTCCCTTACTGTACACCTTACTCGTGGCCATTCCCACTGCTGCAGTCAACATTCCTGTAAATATCCTTACAGATTTGTGGAACATGTCTGTAGTATAAATTCCTAGAAGTGGAATTGCTGGATTAAAAGATACAGGAATAGAAATGACAAATTTGAAAAACTAATCATAGATATGCAAATGGAATTATAATGATTTATATTTTTTGCATTTATCAAATTTAGAAAGTTTTTTTGTTTTTAATACAGAGAATGAGTTTAGTGAAGTTTGGCAGTATTTACTAAGAGTCTTAAAATGTTGATAAATTACTCAGTTATTCTACTGCAAATAATACTTATCAAAAGGGAATGATCTGAAATACTGGCAAAGTAGTTTATCACAGCATTATTTCTTTTTTAAATAAATTTATTTATTTTTGGCTGTGTTGGGTCTTCGTTGCTGTGCACGGACTTTCTCTAGTTGCGGCGAGCGGGGGCTACTCTTTGTTGCGGTGCGCAGGCTTCTCGTTGCGGTGGCTTCTCTTGTTGCGGAGCACGGACTCTAGGTGCGCAGGCTTCAGTAGTTGTGGCACGTGGGCTCAGTAGTTGTGGCTCGCAGGCTCTAGAGCACAGGCTCAGTAGTTGTGGCACACGGTCTTAGTTGCTCCGCGGCATGTGGGATCTTCCCGGACCAGGGCTCGAACCAGTGTCCCCTGCATCGGCAGGCGGATTCTTAACCACTGCGCCACCAGGGAAGCCCCAGCATTATTTCTAATGGCAAGAAATTGGAAATAGCCAGCAGAGAGAACAGATAAGTAATTATTAAATATCCATCTAACAGAATACAACACAGCCATTACAAATGATGTTTATTGGCTTGGAAAATTCTTTTGCTCTGTAATGTTAACGGGGTGGGAGAAACATACAACTCTTGTGTAAACAATATGAGCTCAAATATGTAAATAATAAGCCAGTAGAAAATCAGTGAAAGGAAAGATTTCAGAATATTAACAGTGATTGCTTCTCTGAGTTGTAACATTATGGATAATTTTTCTCCATTTCTTAATACTTTTCTGAATTAAAAAATATAGTGAGTATGTATTACTTTTATGACCAGGAAAAAGTACACCATGCTCAAAGATGCAACTGTGGACTTCCCTGGTGGTGCAGTGGTTAAGAATCCGCCTGCCAATGCAGGGGACATGGGTTTGATCCCTGGTCCGGGAAGATCCCACATGCCACGGAGCAACTAAGCCCGTGTGCCACAACTAGTGAGCCTGCGCTCTAGAGCCCGCAAGCCACAACTACTGAAGCCCGCGTGCCTAAAGCCCGTGCTACGCAACAAGGGAAGCCACCGCAATGAGAAGCCTGGGCACCACAGCGAAGCCACAACTAGAGAAAGCCCGCACGCAGCAACGAAGACCCAATGCAGCCAAAAATAAATAAATAAATAAATTAATTAATTAATTTATTAAAAAAAAACTGAACAATAAAAGATGCAACTGTCTTGGAGATAGCCTAGTGAATTGTGCATATTTGCAGAAGATATTTGTGCCAACAGCATGAAGACTGTTTTGAACAAGTTTATCCAAGACACTATGAAAGTTTGGTGATAAATTATAAATTAAAAAGCTGAAAGAAACTTACTAGGCCTGTTTCCGTAGTAGCATTTTGCTATTTCTTTTAATATTCTTCAGATAAAATAAAATGGGAATGATTGGCCCTCAGAAATATGTGTTATTTTAGATGACGGTAAGGACCAAACATAGAAATAATGCCCGTAAGATTGTGCTGAGTTTTCCTTTCATTTGTTTTTTCCAAACAGCTGCCTGGCAGTCAGCTCTCTTAATGTTTCATCATCTATTAAAAAGACAAATTGAAAGAGTCTTTTAATAGAAAAGGAAGGTTCAGAATAGCTTCACTGCTGGAGAGACACTGTGGCAATGTCAGCCAAGCCAAAGCTTGAAGGCAAAGGTTTTCCAAATAGGATGAATTGCACTAATAAATACCGCTGCTTTTAAATAGTTTTACCCAGTCAGTACCCTGTGGTCTAGATCTCAGAGGAATGGGCACTTGTCATACTGATTACACAAGAGGGAAGAAAAATGGTTTTTTCTTTTGGAGAGAAGCAATCTCTGTTTATAACCAAAGTGAAATTGTTTATTACTTATCTTACCTTAGTTAAAATTTAGGCCTCTCGCCTTCTGAGACGGCCCACACTCTGTCTGTGGAGTGTGATTCTCCCAGGGCCAGTCTTGCCTTTTGAGATGGACAGCATTCTGTCTATGGAGTGTGTATCTCTCTAAATAAATCCACTTCTTACCTATCAAGAAAAAAATTTTTATTCTAGCAGTTTAGGAAAATCATAAAAATTTTAGAAAACTGTATACCCCAAAACTAGTTTTACTTATATTTTACCATTTGCTTCTCTGCTTTGATATCGATATTTTGTATTTTATTTTCTTTAGTATTCATACTCACTATTTAGTATTTTATTCCATATAAACACAAACCATGCCTTCATGTCTGTTTTAATGTGCGGTCAGTCCATACACATATAAAAATTAAGTTGTATCTAATTAACTTTAAGTTTTTATATATTTATTTATTTTGCCTGCCCCGTGCGGCATGTGGGATCTTAGTTTCCCGACCAGGGATTGAACCTGTGCCCCCTGCAATGGAAGTGCGGAGTCTTAACCACTGGACCGCCAGGGAAGTCCCTCTAATTAACTTTAAAATGATTAGTATTTTTTTGTTTATTGTATGATTTAATAGATATTAAACTGAACTCTGGTGATTTTTCCCAACCATTTTATTATAAAAGTTTTCAAACATACATAAAAGTTGAAATAATTTTGCAGTTAATATCCATGAGCTGGCCAACTAGATTTTATAATTAACACTTTACTATATTTGCTTTATCACATCTCTCTCCATCCTTCTATCCATCTATTAGTCCATCTTGGTTGGGTTTTTTTAATGCATCTCAAAGTAAGTTGCAGACATCAGTGTACTTTACCCCTAAACATTTTAGCATGTACATCAGTGGTAGCTTGTTAAAATGTGTCTCTTTACATACACTCTGTTCCTTTAGCAATATGTTATTTAAAAATTAAAATTTTTAAGCTTATTTCTTATATGATTATTTCTTCCCCTTCAAAATGTTGTCTAAAATTTTAAAAGAATTTAAGGCCAGTTTTTAATTATTTGACACTTTAAGTAAAATATTATTGATTCCTACTGTACATTTGGCCTTATATTTAAAAATAAGTTTTATTTTTTTAGGGATCCTTTAAATACTTCAAACAAAGGATAGACCATTACACTTTAAAGTCTAGCTATCAGCGTTCTCTTTGAGAATTCCTGTCTCAATTCTTGCTCAACTTTGTACTCCGTGCTGGGAATAAAAACAGCGTGCAGAGGACCAAAGTAAACAGAACTTCCCCAGCCCCTCTCATAACGGTAGTTACCTGTTGTACCTACCAAAGGGTAGGCAGGTTTATTGCTTTATTTTTATATAACTCTTGCTAAAATGGGAGGAGTTTTTTGTTTGTCTTGAACAAGAGCAGCAACTGATGATCATGTGCATCAATAAAATGCTTAATTTTATTGCCTTATTTCAATATTTATTAATGCCTCCCAAGTATCACAAAACTTGGTGTTTGTATTATATTGTGTTATATATATATATATTTTTTTTTTTTTTTAAGAAATTCACGTTCTTTTATTTATTTATTTATTTATTTATGACTGTGTTGAGTCTTCGTTTCTGTGCGAGGGCTTTCTCTAGTTGCGGCAAGTGGGGACCACTCTTCATCGCGGTGCGCGGGCCTCTCACCGTCGTGGCCTCTCTTGTTGCGGAGCACAGGCTCCAGACGCGCAGGCTCAGTAATTGTGGCTCATGGGCCCAGTTGCTCCGTGGCATGTGGGATCTTCCCAGACCAGGGCTCGAACCCGTGTCCCCTGCATTGGCAGGCAGATTCTCAACCACTGCGCCACCAGGGAAGCCCATATTGTGTTATATTTAGTGAGTGGAGTTTTTTGTTTTAAGGTCTGCTTTTCGCTTTTGTGATGTGATACTTTAGCTACTGACTATTTTTGTAGGCCAGTTTTTATGAGTGATAAAATGTAAATTAGACCTTGATACTGCATAATTGTATTGAATGCTTAAATGATGCATGTCCAATAAATTATAGCACTCTGTTGTTTAATTTGTTTGAGATTCAGCCATTTTATAATGTAATAGGAAATGCTTAATTTCATCCTAAGTGCATCATATAGAACAGTAATGCCAAAGTTCATTCTCTTAAAGTAAAGGATATATCAGTATGCTTTATAATTCTATACTATGTTATTTGCTGCAAATAATATAAAAATTTATCCAATTTTATATTGTTCTCAGACAGCAAATCGAAAGGTCTCCAGTGGATAATAGATACAACCATAGCTTATCCCAAAGCTGAACCCATAGATATTCAAACCTGGATCCTTGGATACAGGAAACCAGTAGTCACACATGTACATTACAGGTAAGAATTCCACATTAGTACTCAGCGTAAAGCCAACATGAAGTACTATCTCAGGACATTGTGAATGTTTTAATATTAAATTATAATTGATAGTGAAAACAGTTGGCTCAAAATCATTCTTATGCTGAATTTTTAATATGAAAATATCATTTGAAGTAGTTATTTTCACTGATTGATAAAAGTCTCTAAAAATGGCATTCTAGAGGCACTATGATTATTTGATCGCCTGACACTCTTGACTGAAAGTAATTAACTTAAAGGGCAAATATCAAGGATAAATATATACTCAATTGGGGTAAGTAGATTTGTATTAATAGAAATGGAATTTGTTTTTAAATCATTAAGTCATGTAAGATTTTCTAAATGATTGAATTGATAATTTAGCAATGACTTAACTTTCAAATTTTTAATATTTTAATATGCCTATGTCTTTTGCATAAACAACAGTAAAACCATTTATTGAATATTCTGCAACAGCTCCATGAGATTTTTTTAATATAGACCTTTCTTTTTTTAAAGTGTTTGAGGTAAATGTGTATAGGTATTCATATCAAAAAATGATGCTGATAAGACCTGGATAGAATTGATCGCTTTATAAGCCATTTATCTCCTCGTCAAAGATCTCAATACATGGCAACTAAGTTACTAAGGGAGTGGTTGGTCCCAAAGAAGATCACAATTGCCACAAAAGCCCTCCTTTAAAGAGGAAAACTACTCAAATTACATACCCATTGGAAGTAAATAGGTAGCATATTTTCATAGGTGTAAACCATTAGAGTTTTCAAATATAAAAACAAAGTTGGAATAATTTGAAACAAATTTTAAAACTCAAAATTATTAAGTATTACAGTTTGGGGTTTTTTTTCTTTTTTTTTTTTAAACATCTTTATTGGAGTATAATTGCTTCACAGTGCTGTGTTAGTTTCTGCTGTATAACAAAGTGAGCCAGCTATATGTATACATATATCCCCATATCCCCTCCCTCTTGCGTCTCCCTCCCACCCTCTGTATCCCACCCCTTTCGGTGGTCACAAAGCACTGAGCTGATCTCCCTGTGCTATGTGGCTGCTTCCCACTAGCTATCGATTTTACATTTGGTAGTGTATATATGTCCATGCCACTCTCTCACTTCGTCCCAGCTTACCCTTCCCCCTCCCTGTGTCCTCAAGTCCATTCTCTACATCTGCGTCTTTATTTCTGTCCTTCCCCGAGGTTCTTCAGAATCATTTTTTTTTTTTTTTAGATTCCATTTATATTTGTTAGCATACAGTATTTGTTTTTCTCTTTCTGACTTACTTCACTCAGTATGACAGACTCTAGGTCCATCCGCCTCACTACAAATAACTCAATTTCGTTTCTTTTTATGGCTGACTAATATTCCATTGTATATATGTGCCACACCTTCTTTATCCATTCATCTGTCGATGGACATTTAGGTTGCTTCCATGTCCTGGCTATTGTAAATAGTGCTGCAGTGAACATTGTGGTACATGACTCTTTTTGAACTATGGTTTTCTCAGGGTATATGCCCAGTAGTGGGATTGCTGGGTCATATAGTAGTTCTATTTGTAGTTTTTTAAGGAACCTCCATACTGTTCTCCATAGTGGCTGTATCAATTTACATTCCCACCAACAGTGCAAGAGGGTTCCCTTTTCTCCACACCCTCTCCAGCATTTATTGTTTGTAGATTTTTTGATGATGGCCATTCTAACTGGTGTGAGGTGATACCTCACTGTAGTTTTGATTTGCATTACTCTAATGATTAGTGATGTTGACCATCCTTTCATGTGTTTGTTGGCAATCTGTATATCTTCTTTGGAGAAATGTCTATTTAGGTCTTCTGCCCATTTTTGGATTGGGTTGTTTGTTTTTTTTGATATTGAGCTGCATGAGCTGCTTGTATATTTGGAAAATATTAAATTACGTAGGCATTCTTATTGTTGACCTTGCTTTTCTTTTTTAATCAATCCTTTGTCAGTTGCTTCGTTTGCAAATATTGTCTCCCATTCTGAGGGTTGTCTTTTCGTCTTGTTTATAGTTTCCTTTGCTGTGCAAAAGCTTTTAAGTTTTATTAGGTCCCATTTATTTATTTTTGTTTTTATTTCCATTTCTCTAGGAGGTGAGTCAAAAAGGGTCTTGCTGTGATTTATGTCATAGAGTGTTCTGCCTATGTTTTCCTCTAAGAGTTTTATAGTGTCTGGCCTTACATTTAGGTCTTTAATCCATTTTGAGTTTATTTTTGTGTATGGTGTTAGGGAGTGTTCTAATTTCATTCTTTTACATGTAGCTGTCCAGTTTTCCCAGCACCACTTATTGAAGAGGCTGTCTTTTCTCCATTGTATATTCTTGCCTCCTTTATCAAAGATAAGGTGATCATATGTGTGTGGGTTTATCTCTGGGCTTTCTATCCTGTTCCATTGATCTATATTTCTGTTTTTGTGCCAGTACCATACTATCTTGATTACTGTAGCTTTGTAGTATAATCTGAAGTCTGAGAGCCTGATTCCTCCAGCTCCATTTTTCTTTCTCAATATTGCTTTGGCTATTCGGCATCTTTTGTGTTTCCATACAAATTGTGCAAGTTTTTGCTCTAGTTCTATGAAAAATGCCATTGGTAGTTTGATAGGGATTGCATTGAATCTGTAGATTGCTTTGGGTACTCTAGTCATTTTCACAATGTTGATTTTTCCAATCCAAGAACATGGTGTATCTGTCCATCTGTTTGTATCATCTTTAATTTCCTTCATAAGTGTCTTATAGTTTTCTGCATACAGGTCTTTTGTCTCCTTAGGTAGTTTTATTCCTAGGTATTTTATTCTTTTTGTTGCAATGGTAAATGGGAGTGTTTCCTTAATTGCTCTTTCAGATTTTTCATCATTAGTGTATAAGACAGTTTGGGGTTTTGATGTGTGAGGGATGACTATAAAATTACAGTTGATTCTGCTGTGTAACTTACATTGCCAAACTATGCATTCATGTATAAAGTAAGAAAGTAATTCTTGGTGATTGTTCTCTCCATTCTACATGTATTGTCCATTTTACTTAACTTATTGAGCACTTAGTATATACAAGGCAATGTGCTTGGCCCTGGAAGAATTTCTCCAGGAACAGTTTCATTTTCATCTATATGAAACATATCTGGCCTTCAGTAAGTTTTTAAATTGTAATCTATAAATGAGGCTAAGTTCCAGTGCCCAAGTCCAGAATACATGGCTGTTGGATATATGTTTTGGCCACATGTAGATTGTATCTGCATTGGATATATGCAGCTCTTCCTAGCATATCATACTCAAAAAGAATTGAGACAAGAAAGAAAATATTAAATTATGTAGGCATTCTTATTGTTGACCTTGCTTTTCTTTTTTAACCAACAAATAGAAGAAATTGTAGTTTATAGAAACAGAAAAAAAAAACTGAATGGAATCATAAGGGATCTTAGAAATTGAAGAAATGCCCATTTTTAGCAAAATTATTTTAATAAGAGCAAGTGCAACACTCAAATTCACTCGGAGAAGGAGTTTTTAACCTTGGGTCTCATGGATGGACCTTAGAGAATTTTTTAACTGAATCTCTATGCAGAATTTTGTGTATATTTGTAATTTTCTGTGGAGAAGTTTCATAGCTTTCATTCTATTCTCAACATAGATTAAGGATTAAAAAAAAGATTAAGGACCCCTGATTTAGAGATCGAAACCAAATACTGTAGTAGATAGAAGATGAGGAGTGGTTAGTTTGATACAGTAAAATACTTCTATTAATAAAATAGAAGCTTCTCAGAAATAAATATTTTATAAAAACTTTATTAGCAGACATAGCAATAATAAAGAAAATTCTAACATGTTAAATTAGCTGAGATTAAATTATGACATAGAATCTTACCCCAAAATATGCATTAAAGTACAAATTATGCCCCATGTTTATTTATACATACACACACAATGCACACGAACACACAAAATCCTATGAGTCTTGGGACAGACTCTTTTCTTTCCAGAAATTTAATAGAGATCATTATCTAACCAATGATGGGAAAAGAGAAGGACCTGTGTTCAGGTGGGAAGGGGAGGGCAGTTGAAAGATACAGGAGAAGACAGGTGTCTTGGTGTCAGGATAATTTTGAGGACTTGCAAGAAGCTTGTGAGGAGGGATGTGGGCTCTGTTCTTAGCAGCTCCCAGGAATAAGTCTTTATCAGCCATAGGTTGACTAGGTTTCCTCATGTGTTATTCTAGGCCACCAAGACACCCTGGGGGATAGGGGAAAAAAGATTGGGTTTTTTTGTGTTTCGTTGTTGGGGTTTTTTTGGCTTTTTTTTTTTTTTTTTTTTTTTAACCCCTAGCTTTCTCAATTCCAAAATAATCTGTTTATTGCATATCTTGGATTTGTCCTGTCAGGAATAACACCATTGAAATTAAATTTAAACAAACATGGCGCTCCTTACCCATTTTTGGTTTTTCGTTTGTTTTGTTTGTTTGCTGTTCTCAGAAGGATTGGTTTTTGTTCAGACTCTCCAGTTGTGTGGTTATATTTTAAAATTTTTAAACAAGGATGAGGAGTTTCCAATCAGAATAAGAGATTTAAAATGCAGCATTGGAAATCATATATATATGCAAATGTGAATAATACAAATAATGGGGTTGGATCTCTTTCTCTTTTAATATGAGGAGATTGGCAAGAAAAACTAAGTAGCATTGACTCCTTAAAGTGGGGAATAGGTGCACAGAGAGATAGGAAAAGGTGGTCTGGAAAGTGTAAAGTTCACTGAAAAATGGTAGTTTTGCTTAATGTTGGCTTACTTATCTTGACTTATAGGCAGATTTAAAAGTCTATTCATGAATGTATTCTTTTTCCTGCAGTTAAACATATTTTATCCAGAACATTACTATTAAACCAAATTGGTCCAAGCCAATTTTGCTTCACATGACATAGAAAATGTTTGTTTTCTTCTTAATCCCAACTGACTTTTTAAAAATAAAGCAGCACCCATTCTTAGAGAATTTAATTGAAATGATCACTTTGGTGATTTGGTGTAGCTGGACAAGTTACTACTATTGCTAGTTTTTTTTTCCAGTATAATTTAGAAGACTATACATGTGAGAGTCAGAAAGGAATTATTCCATTATGCTCAGCATTTATCAGATCCCACTTAGAATATTGCATGTATTTTAATTTCACCATTTCAAAAGAAATAATACAATTAGTAGAAGGTTTTGAAAAGAGCTAATATAGAGAAATCCTAGACCACTAGTACCATTTAAAATGCAGTTGTTTTAGATCAAATCAAAGCAAACTTGGAGATAGTAGTGACTAAATGAAACATAATTCTAGGAGAAACTCCAAGTTGAGAGCACCAAATCCTGGCCACTAGACCACCAGGGAAGAGAAACTCCAAGTTGAAAGTACAAACAGGTTAAAGAGAAGTTTAACAATTCATAAGTATTGAATTTGTAATAAGTTTCTATATATATGAAGTACTTTTATCATATTTTAGGTAGATTTCATGCAAGGCAGTAGCTGTCCTTGCCTGTGTCATTCATCTTGGAGCCTGCTGAGAACAGCACAGTGTTCCTCTGGATGGCTGGAGTACTCTGGTATTATGCTGTAACGTTCCTGACCATCAGAGTACACTTGGGAAATAATACAATTGCCATCATTCATTTAACATTGATCAGTGGTTGGGCCATTTTAAATTTCTTTAATACACTTCTTTTTTCTTCTTGGAAATTATTGTCAAGGCTACCAAGGATTCCACTACCTGTTCTATATCTCACTGGAACATACTGTGACAGGTGTATGGAGATCTCTGAGCAAGAAAGGCATTTTCCCTACCGAGTAGCTTCAGTCATAATGCGTTAGTAAAATTAAGTGCTTAGAAAACATTAGGTCTTTATTTAAATAGGAAAAGAATATCTAGTTACCAGAATGTGCAACAGAATGTTCTTCTAGATTTTGCATTTCTGTACTGATGCTTAGGAATAAAAAGATAAGAATGCAATAGCTAATTTTAAATGTTCTGAAATAAACTTTTTTCTTCCAATAGCAGTTTTCTACATTGTCATTTCCCTTCTTACTTCTTAGGTGTATGTTGATTTTTAGGATTTCTGGAGGAGATAAATATACATGTTATTATATGCTGTGAAATACTTTCCTAAAATACCATGCAAATGAAAAAGTAAAAAATTTGTGACATGGTTATTTATTAGATCCTATCCTACAAACAGGTAGTAAATAACAGTGCCGTGAATACAAACGATACACTGATTTTGTTTATTTATTTATTAATTATTGGAGTATAGTTGCTTTACAATATTGTGTTAGTTTATACTGTACAGCAAAGTGAATCAACTATATGTATACATATATCCCCTCTTTTTTTGGATTTCCTTCTCAGCTTAGGTCACCACAGAGCATTGAGTAGAGTTCCCTGTGCTATACAGTAGGTTCTCATTAGTTATCTGTTTTATACATAGTATCAATAGTGTGTATATGTCAATCCCAATCTCTCAGTTCATCCCACCCTCCCCCCTTCCCCCTTGGTATTCATAAGTTTGTTCTCTACATCTGTGTCTCTATTTCTGCTTTGTAAATAAGATTGTCTATACCAGATACACTGATTTTAAAAGTGTTTTAAAAACTGCACATCACCTTACAAATACAAAGTACTATTATTAAGATATTTAAAGTATGTATGGGTTATTGATAAATCCAGTACTAATAAATTAGCATTCCCCATAGTTTGGATCTAAACTACTTATTACTTTAAAAGATGTCTTATTCTTTACTTCCCAATATTATATATTATTTAACTGGGGAAATATTTTTTGTTATTTTTGTTTTCTTAATAAATTTTTTAAAAAATATTTATTTATTTATTTATTTATCTTTGGCTGCATTGGGTCTTCATTGCTGTGCGTGGGCTTTCTCTAGTTGCAGCGAGCAGTGGCTTCTCTTGTTGTGGAGCACAGGCTCAGTAGTTGTGGCTCGCGGGCTCTAGAACGCAGGCTCCGTAGTTGTGGCACACGGATTAGTTGCTCCGTGGCATGTGGGATCTTCCCGGACCAGGGCTCGCACCCGTGTTCCCTGCATTGGCAGGCGGATTCTTAACCACTGCGCCACCAGGGAAGCCCCTTTTTGTTACTTTTGGATACAACTACATTATGGATCTCTTTCTAAAGTGAAGCTCGTTTTAAAAGAGGAATTAAGGCTTAACTATGAGAACCATTTGAGGGGAACAATTTTTTCCTCCCCTTCATATTACTGTCGCATTGGAAGACAGCTTATTCCTATTAAAGTAGTAATGGGCACAGTGTGCTGTTGTTAAGGAGTTAATAGCAAAATTAAACATGAATTAGATTTTAATTACAGGGATAGAATGTTTATAGAGATAAAAGCAAAAGTAACCCCTGTCCTTAATACAAATGTCTGCTTCACTCCAAATTAGGAAAGTGAGTTGGAGAAGATGATTCTCTTGTGCAGAAATAGCTTACACTTTTATTTTAAAATAAGTTATAACCATGAGTGTAGTGGCATAGATAAGTTACTGAAAGCAGAGGTGTTACTTTCATGTCTAATTTGACTGGAACATTGGTAACTTTGGAGAAGGCATTCAATTAGGGACTTTGGGTAAGAAATTATTTACAGTTTGCAGGGGGAATTAATTCAGAAAAGGAGTATTCAATGAATATTTTTAAAGAAAATATGCTCACTAGCAAGAATGGACAAATGTTAACATTCTGACATATTTGCCTCAGGATACTTTTATTAATAAAGGAAATAAAACATTTCTAGAATGCAATACTTATTGAATGTGTGAATGCTAAAGTTCATGCTCTCTAGATATGCACTGTCCAGTTACAGCAGCCACTAGCCACATACGCCGTTGAGCACTGAAAATGTGGCTAGTCTGATTTGAGATGTTCTGTAAATGTAAAATACACAATGAATTATAAAGACTAGTAGGAAAAAGGAATATAAAATATCTCACTAATAATTTTTGTTGATAATATGCCAAAATGATAATATTTTAGATTTGGGGGATTAAAGGATTAAATTTCTTTAATGTTATTAGATGTTCTCTATTGTGTACTTTGTAAAATATTAAATTTATTTTTAAAAATAAAAGCATGTAACTATGAAAAATATGTCATAGAGGGGAAAAAAATCTTTCCCAGCATGTTCACATAAAATTCCTTTTTCATATTTCCTTTTAATATTTGTTTTATGTATGTTTTTAGTGTAGCTGTAGTTGTAATATGCATAAAAGTTATTTGTATTCTACTTTTTCCCACGTAGCATTTTAATGAACGTTAAACCTGTACTACACATGGACTAGGTGTTAAGATTACAAATTTTGTAAGCATTTTTAAGTCCTGTTATGAAGTCTTTACATTTTTAGTGGCTTTCCAAAATCCTGGTTAGTAGATACATTTAATTACCTATTTCCCTATTGATCATAGGCTTTTCAGGTTTTATTCTTGATTTTAACACTATGCTGAATGTCTTAGTACGTACATATAGCTTACCCTACCCCATGTTTTAGTTGTTTTTATAATAGATATATTTAACCTGTTCTAATGTTAGGTTGGAGAGTGTTATTAAAATTACAGAAAAACTTATTTATAAGAAAAATTACCAACATTTTAAAACAGAGTTATAATATTTTGGTAATTTTATGCATAAACCTATAAATATTTGTGATTAATATATCACTGTTGTTTTTCTTTCTGTTTTGTCCCCTTTACTTCTTAAAACAACAAAACAAAAAAGTCACAAGTATTTATCAGTTTTAGGGGCTATAATTTCAGAAATAGTTTTTTCCTCCAAAACTTTTTATTATGGAAAATTTCAAACCTAGAAATTAAACCCCATGTACCTATAGTACACTTATGGTGTACACTTATGTACTTGTGGTGTACACTTATGGTTGTTTCCTCTGTGTTATCTCCCAGGTCCCAGTGGATTATTTTGAAGGAAGGTTCAGATATTATATCATTTCATTTGTAAACGTTTTATTATATATTCTCTAAAATGTAATAATTCTTTTTGTAAAATCATTATCTATTATCATACCTGAAATATTAATAACAATTCATTAATATCATTAAATATCTAGTCAGTCATCAAATTTCCTGGATTGTCTCATAAATTATTTTTTTAAAACAGTTTGGATTCAGTTAGATTGCAGTTGGTTGATATATCTCTTAAATTTCTTTTGTGTATGGATTCCCCCCTCTACCTTTTATTTTCCTTGTAGCTTATTTTTTGAGGATACCATATTATTTGCCCGGTAGAGTTTATACAAATTTGGTTTTGCTGATTGTATCCTGTGTATTCCTCTGCCCCCTATATTTCCTATAAATTAGTAGGTAGATACTAAAACTTCACCAGATTGAGGTTTGAATTTGCTTGACAAGAAATACTTCATAAGTTGTGATGCTTATTACTTCTGTGAAGGAGATAAATAATATCTGATGTCTGTCAGAAATAGTTTTTAAACACTCTTATTAGTTTAAATTTTTAAAACAAATATATCCAGTGTGTTGAGGAAAAAAAGTGATGCTTCCTTATTCCATCCCTTTAACCCCAAACAATAATGTCAGAAATTTCAACTTA
This sequence comes from Eschrichtius robustus, assembly GCF_028021215.1. NCBI lineage: Eukaryota > Metazoa > Chordata > Mammalia > Artiodactyla > Eschrichtiidae > Eschrichtius > Eschrichtius robustus. The sequence continues at coordinate 149,293,186 of NC_090826.1, forward strand.
GAATTGAGGCCTCTTCAGGCATATAACACATAAAGAGAATCAGTTTGCCTAGGATACCCTCATAGTAATGGTATAAGAAGGTCCATAGTCTTATTTTGTTTGATGAGCCATTAAAAAGGGGTTTTCCCCACTGTGTCCCTAACTATAAAGATGTTGAAAATGTTCTAAACCTAATTGGAAAATGAGCTATAAATCATCAATTGGGGTGACAGATATGACAGATAGTTGTATTAGTCAGGGTTCTTCAGAGAAATAGAACTAATAGGATATATAGAGAGATCAAGAATAGATTTACTCTAGGAGTTCGCTCTCCTGGTATGGAGACTGAGAAATCCCATGATCTACTGTCTGCAAGCTGGAGAACCAGGAAAGCCAGTGGTGTAATTCAGTCTGAGTCCCAAGGTCTGAGAATGATGAGGAAGGGAGTCTGAAAGCCTAAGAAATAGGAGAGCTGATGTCCTAGAGCAGAAGGATGTCTTAGCTAAAGCAGAGAGAGTGGACTCATCCTTCTTCCACCTTTCTGTTCTATTCAGGCCCTCAGTGGATTGGATGCTGCCCACCTGCATTGGTGAGGCCGATCTTCTTAAGTTAATCTACTGATTCGAATGCTAATCTCTTCCAGTGACATCCTCACAGCACACCCTGAAATAATGTTGTACCAGCTATCTGGGCATCCTTTAGCCCAGTCAAGTTGACATATAAAGTAAACCATCACAATAGTCTACATAGAAAACCCAGGAAACTGAGTTCACCTTCTATTTATAGAGTTTAGCAATCTTGATATAAAATCATCACAGAAAAAAATCAATATTATCCCTTTTTACTGACATAAATAGAAAATGTAATTTTTTAAAAGATACTTATCTGAGAAGCAAGAAGACTATAAAGTATCTACCAATAAAACTTAAGAAAAAATGTAGAAGACTTTTATGAAGGAAAATATAAAACTGCATTGAAGAACATAAAAGACCTGAATAAGTGGAAAGAGATACTGTGTTCATAGAGGGGAAGGCTGAAAATTATAGAGATGTCAGTTCTCCCAAATTAATCTATAAATTTAACATAATTGCAATTACATTATATCCAGGAGGGTTATGATCAGAATCCAGGAGGGTTTTTCTGGAAACTTGACAAATGGTTCTAAAATTCATTTGAGAGAGTAAAGATAAATGAATAGCTAAGATAGTGTTGAAGATGAGCAAGACAGAGGAATTCTTCCTACCAGATGTCAAGGCTTAGTGTAATTAAAGCAGTGTGGTTTGAGGGCAGGGTCAGATCAATGGAAAGATTAGAAAAGCCAGATTTACTTGGGAACATGTGTATGATTGATGATTTTCTAATTATATTTCTTATAGTTGATAGTTACAAAGGTGATATTTGAAACCCATCCCATAGAGATAAAGTAGTGTTACTTCTTAGATACTACATTTAAGTTCTGAAAAACACGATCAGCGAGACATCATATACCATATTTCACCCATTAAGATACATATTTTTTCACATGTTAACATCTCTGAAACTGGGAGGCATCTTAAAAACCAGTATAATAAAGGCTTAGTTATAATTTAATTGTATATTTGGCATGCAGCACTTAAAAGTCCAAAAAGTAATTGCTGCCTCTCCCCTGTCCCCCCCAATCCCCCAAAAAAAGGCAGTGCAGTGACTGCTGAATGGTTGGTATTTGACTGTTGACAGTGAATGCCTCTGGGGAGGGAATCTTACTTCTCTTTGTACTATTTTAGGCCTTTTTTTTTTTTTTAACGGTGTGAATGTATTAACTTAAAAAATTAATTGAAAAAAGAAATTGCCCACAATTTAGAATTTTGGTTTAATAATCATTTGAGTAATTGCAACAAAAGCATTTTTGTCGGGTAGTTATAAGAATTTAATAAGTTCACATTTAAAATGCATACTATTTAATATATACCAAATAGATTTTACCCCTTTAAATCAAGGTATTGAAATGCTTAAATTATATAGATAGTCTAGATTTTCATATTCTAGTGTTTCATCCATAATCTTTGTGAGGCTTAAATTTCTATAATAATTTTTTAGTATAAAATCTAGAATAAAGTAGAATATAATTAATATAGTAAAAATCAGTTATTCAACATAATGAGGTTTCACTTCACCTTTTCCCAGTAACTGTGAGTAGCACTAAAGTGGTTCACACCTAAGTGGTACACACAGGTACTAATGATGCAGGTTTAGAGGTTTACCACCCTCAGCCCTGGCCCCCAAATTACTTATCTGGGAGTGAGGTCATTAGATTGCCTCTTGAACTAAAAGTGGCTTTTTTCCGCCGCAGAAGGAAACATTGTCCTGTCTTTAGTTTTTCTTATGGGCCTTTTCTCTATCAGCACTTACAATTATTGCTCATTTCACCTCTACTTTTGATTCTCTTCTTCCTGTCTGCTTTTCTTGTCATCTCTTGTTTTCTGTTGCTTTGCCTCTGGGCCCTAGCTTTTCCCTGGAAAAGGCTGGATGTTTTAGTCATAAGTCACCATTCAAAGCTTCCAGTTGGAAAATGGAAAGTTACACATTAAATTTAATCTTCACGTTTTTAGTTCTGCTTGGCTGATTTTATTAATGTTCACCACCCCCAAGTTCTTTTTTCTTTTCTGCCCCAGCAGTTTTTTTCCCTTTTCTTTAAGAAAACAAAACATTTTAGTTTGGCACCATTCAGGATGCTGATGGTATTAAATAAGTGGTCTTAATTGAGGTTTGACTGTATTATGGATTGAATTCTGTGCTTCTATAATGAAGTTGAAGATTTGAAAGAGGTGAATCATCATTTCAAATAAGATAAAATCTCTATCCTCTAGTTAGAAGATATGCTTAATTTCTTCTCAAATGTTTATAAGAAGTTATAGATACACATGAAAGAAATTTTTTACTGTTAACATAGAACCAAGACATAACCTAAAATCTGATTTGCTAAGTTATTTTTCAGTATATGAATCTGGACATAATAAGCTTTGGAAATGAAGTGCTCTATCCCACCTTGTTGGCCCTCTGGGGGCTCACCATGTCTTTTTTCACTTTCAGATTCACTTTTCAGATCTAGTCTAGAGACTAGAGTCAAGGACAATGCCTGCCATTGGTATTCAAAAACTGCTTTTCGTTTTCTAATTAAATTTTGTTGGAAATATTATGTCCCCCAAATTTTCAAAAAAATTCTTAGAGCTTAAATTTTAAGTGAATAATGGTTAAGCATAACTCTCACTGATCATTATTTATATTTTAGTTACTTAAAGTCATTGGATTGGATCTGAGAAGTAGAAAGGGCTAGCTAGGTCTTTTTGTCTAACCTTCCATTTAATACAGGAATACACATACAAACACACAGTGATTACTTAAGTATAGACCTTCTCTAGGAGCCTGTTTTTAGTCCTCTTTTTTTTTTTTTCCTGTGGAGGTTGAGTCCATAATAGGAGACTGACTACGTAGCAATGGATCCTCTGTAGGTGTACCTCTAGCTCTCAGTCTTTCTGCCAAGTTCCAAATCCTGACTTAACTTCCTTGCCTCCACCTGGATACCCTGTTGCTTGTTCACACCTAATATTTCTAGAACTGAACTCATTTTCCTTCACACCAACTTGTTTCTCCTGGCTTTCCAATTGGGGTTTATGTTCACATCATTCTGCCCTCACCCAGAATAAAAATTTTGGAGTTCTTTGACTCTTCCACTTTAAAATTTTATCCTCTCTCTCAAATCCAGCCGCCAGTTCCTATGAAAGGTACCTCTGCAATGTTTGTTTCTATTCCCTCTTCTTATTTCAATGCCATTGCCTAGCTCAGATTTCATTACTTCTTACCTGGAGTATATTTGCCTATTAAATACTCCCTTTATTGACAACCCTCAGAATGGGAGAAAATATGTGCAAACGAAGCAACTGACAAAGGATTAATCTCCAAAATATACAAGCAGCTCATGCAGCTCAATATCAAAAAAAACAAACAACCCAATCCAAAAATGAGCGGAAGGCCTAAATAGACATTTCTCCAAAGAAGATATACAGATTGCCAACAAACACATGAAAGGATGCTCAACATCACTAATCATTAGAGAAATGCAAGTCAAAACCACAATGAGGTATCCCCTCACACAGGTCAGAATGGCCATCATCAAAAAATCTACAAACAATAAATGCTGGAGAGGGTGTGGAGAAAAGGGAACCCTCTTGCACTGTTGGTGGGAATGTAAATTGATACAGCCACTATGGAGAACAGTATGGAGGTTCCTTAAAAAACTAAAAATAGAACTACCATATGACCCAGCAATCCCACTACTGGGCATATACCCTGAGAAAACCATCTGTCATACAGAGTGAAATAAGTCAGAAAGAGAAAAACAAATACCGTATGCTAACACATATATATGGAATCTAAAAAAAAATGGTTCTGATGAACCTAGGGGCAGGACAGAAATAAAGACGCAGACGTAGAGAGTGAACTTGAGGACATGGGGAGGGGGAAGGGTAAGCTGGGACGAAGTGAGAGAGTAGCATTGACATATATACACTACCAAATGTAAAATAGATAGCTAGTGGGAAGCAGCCGCATAGCACAGGGAGATCAGCTCAGTGCTTTGTGACCACCTAGAGGGGTGGGATAGGGAGGGTGGGAGGGAGGGGTATGGGGATACATGTACACATATAACTGACTCACTTTGTTATACAGCAGAAACTAACACACCATTGTAAAGCAATTATACTCCAATAAAGATGTTAAAAAATATATTCCATTTATTGATATTGATACTTCACCCTATCTTATTTATTTCACTGCTATTCTCCTCTTCCTAAAGCATGGTACCTTTTTTTTTGTTTCTTTTCTTGTTTCTTTGTTTCTTTATTCCTTTGTTTCTGTCTTTTTTCTTTTCTTTTTTTTGTTATAGACATTAGTGGGACACTTGGCAAAATTTGAATGAAATCTGTAGATTGTAGATTAGATAATAGTATCAGTGTTGATTTCCTGATTTTGATCATTGCAGCATGGTTATATAAGAGACTGTTCTTGTATTTAGAAAATGCTCATGGGAGTATTTAGGGGGCACACCATCTGTAACTTACTCTCAAAAATTGAGGAAAGATCATATATATATATACATATATCAGAAAATAGATATATATGGAGAAAAAGAATGATAAAGTAAATATGGGAAATAATGATATTTGGGGAATCTGGGTGAAGCATATATATGAATTCTTTGTACTATTTTTGTAACTTTTCTTTGAGTCTGAAATTATTTCAAAATAAAAAATTATTTTAAAAGTCATTAGGGAGATATGGAAAAATCTCTGTACCTTCCCCTCAATTTTGCTGTGAACCTTAAACTACTCTAAAAAAAAAGCCTTAAGAAAAATTTTTAAATGTCATTAGACTCATGGAAAACATAATAGTGATTCTCTTAAGCAAATATACCAATCTTATATTTTGCTTACTGGATAGTTCAGTTCATTCAGCAAGCATCTGTGTCTCAAAGGATATAATACGAATAAAGATATAATAAATAAATTTGAGGTATAAACAATGCCATCTCATTGTTTATGCCCTCAAGTGGCATGTTAGTTTGCTATGGCTTTGACTGTTTCAAGGAGCAGGACTCAAGGGGAAGGCGTAACAGGCTCAGGTTGTCCCTGACTGTGAAGGGAAGCAGTAGTCTAGGTGCTGAGTATTTGCCATCTCCCTTTCTACACAAACCTTAAAAAGTCACTCAAAATTCTCTCCTATATGACCCTAGGTTTGCTACCTTAGAGCCTTGGTTTATTCCTCTATTAAAGTGGATAAAAGATTATATCTGAGTAGCTGAAATTTTTTTTCAGATAGCTGAGTGGGTTGTTTTTTAAACCTTTCTAGTGGATGCAGGAGGAAGCTACAAATATTACATTTTAGAATGTTGAGGATGAGGCCTGAGCAGCTTACCTAAGGACGATGGCTCAAAGCAAAACTTCGGGGAATTGAGTGCTGGGAGATCCTCTGATATGTTAAATTTGACAGGATCTGTTCTTGTCCATAAATCTATTTTTGGTGACAAGTAGTTTCCACATTTCTGAGTTATTCTTGTCATACCAGCCCTGGTGGTGTCAGTTAACTGTACCTGTGGTATTGTGGCTGTCTACAGATGGCACCTCATCATGTTTTATGCTGGCGGATTACTTTGCATTTAATTCAGTTCAGCAAACTTGAGTTCCCACAAAGGAGCAGGCGCTGATGTGCACATGGGTATGCAGAGATGAGTATAGCACAGTCTGATAGAGGAAACAGACACATAAGAAAATAAATAGAACATAAAGTAATAAGCACAGTTATAAAGGACAGAATAGGCACTGGGGAGGAATTATTAACTGTAGGAGAGGAGGAGGAGGAGGAAGCCAAAGGAGCAGAGGACAAAGGTAGAAGAAAGCCAAATCCTTATCTTCCTTAGTAGGAAGTCAATGAATACACTTTAAATTGGACAGTCTAGCATGTTTATAAGCAATGTGGAAGTGAACAGCAAAAGAAAGTTGAAAGGGGTTGTATCTGGGGAACAGGGATCTGAGGAGGGAAAAAATAGGTCTATTATTTTTCATTGTGAACCTTATACTACTCTGATTCTTGAAAACTATATGCATATTGTTACTCTGTTAAAAATTTGTTTTAAGTTTTTTAATCCTACTGACTCTTTTAGGCCAACTCAAGTGATGCCTTTTCCATGTAGCCTATGTCATAAGTAGACATGCACACCCCTTCATTTAAACTTACACAAAAATTGTTTAAACTCCTTATATAACATTTACCACATTCTGATTTTAGACTTTTTGCTTTTCTGATCCCTCTGCTAGGTTATTAGCTTTTAGAAAGCACAGTTTATCTTCTTCAGTGCTTATTAGCTCCTAGTATGTAGTTGGCATAATTGAATTGAGGATTTAGCCATGGTGTTTGTTAGCTCACGTTTGGGAGTCTTTGTGGCATGAAAATTCTAGTGAGAATGTATAGGTGCCAGCTAAGCATTATTTTATATCTTTTTTTGAAAGTATAATTTATCTAGTGCTCTTAAATCTAATCCTGTGGATTTTGGTGGAATACTCTGTGTTTAAGAGCACATTCTAGATTACTGATAATAATTTTTATTTCTTGAAAATTAAGAGCTGATTTTTCATTGGATAGCTATTGGTATTGGAAAGATTTGTTTCTGTTATTTATTTATATCCCACAAGAACTCCTTTTATTTGATTCCAAGAGGACTGGTATTCAGTGCATTTGACACTCTGCCATATTAGAAGATTAGTTGTTTTAATATTTTAATCCCATGGTGACCAAACAATCAGAGTAATAGAGGTAGATTGCTCTTGAGGGAGCATTTGGTCTGCCCTCCTGGCTGCCTCCTAAGGCAAGAGAATGTCCCAGCTGTTCTAGGCGAATGGAAGGGTAGGTTTTCTGTTAAAACACAGCCCCACTCCCACACTCACCCCATTTAAAGCAATAGGTACTTCACCAACCTCACCACATTCTTTCAAGAGTTTAATTGGTAAACCCAAACTTCCTCTATTAATTCAGCCTTATTTTCAATGTTACTTTTCTCCTTATAAAGATGCTTTAAATACTATTTCAGGAAATTCTTTCTTTCTTTCTTTCTTCCTTTCTTCCTTCCTCCTTCCTTCCTTCCTTCCTTCCTTTCCTTCCTTCCTTCCTTTCATTTATTTTTGGCTGGGTTGGGTCTTTGTTGCTGTGCGTGGGCTTTCTCTAGTTGTGGCGAGCGGGGGCTACTCTTCGTTGTGGTGCACGGGCTTCTCATTGCTGTGGCTTCTCTAGTTGGGAGCACGGGCTCTAGGCGCATGGGCTTCAGTAGTTGTGGCACGCAGGCTCAGTAGTTGTGGCTCGCAGGCTCTAGAGCGCAGGCTCAGTAGTTGTGGCGCACGGGCTTAGTTGCTCCACGGCATGTGGGATCTTCCCGGACCAGGGCTCGAACCCGTGTCCCCTGCTTTGGCAGGTGGATTCTTAACCACTGTGCCACCAAGGAAGCCCAAGGATATTCTTTATCTCTATGGCTCTTGCTTAGTTATCCTTAGGTTGATTAGACCTGCTTTTATATTTACAGAAATAGTATATTTTTAGAGGCTAAAAAGTAATACAAATAATTTCCCAAACCATTTGACTGCACCTGGTGTGGTAGAGGTGAATAGTTTAAAGAGCACTACTTATATTACAAAGTACAGTATTAAATTATCTAAAAGTAAAAAGTCAGTAATTTGTAATACCATTCATTTAAAAAATAAAATTTGATTTTTAAGTTTAAATTGTTAATTTTTAATTTTAAAACATTCCCCAAATCAACTATACTACAATTAAAAGAAAAAAAAAACACTTCCATGGAAGAAACAAACAAACAAAACATTCCTCTACTATCAGGGTGATGTTAACTGACTTTCCTAAAAATCCAAATATTAAGGACATTTAATTTGGAAAAAAGAAAAAGAAACAAATGATTAAATTCCCTGAATAGTTATATTTCCTGCATAGCTCTGGGCATCTCCCTTGTGCCCAGAACTGTGCTGGCTTTATTCTGCTGGAGTCTGCCTCATACATACATAGTTCAGGGGTTACCCAGAGATCTGAGTGGGGATTATACTCAGAAGTCGTGGCTCCCACTCAGTGCTTACTTCTTTCTGGGATTCCTCCCTTTACAACTGCTACGGTCACCCTAATCTCTGTCCTCTGATTCTTCAACCAGTAAGACTTACATAGGTTTTAACTCCCTGCATGGCACTATAACTGGGAACTATTCTCAGGTTAAAAGCTATAAAAACTGGAAAACCAGTGCCATTGCTGTCTGCCAAGTGTTGACTCTCCTCCAATATCTGCCTGCCTTCAGTCACTCTCCAGTGCCTTCCACTAATTACTTTTTGCATTTTGTCCAGAATTTATAACTGTTACCTATGAACTACTCTACAATTACAAGAAGCAGAACTCCTCTCATTTTATTTTAATGGATGTTAAAGATCACAGGGAGAGGTGACTTTTAAGAGGTGAAAGAATAGATTTTGCTCTTAAGTATGCCCCCCGTTAACTTCCCTGGCCTTTTAAAGTAGTACTGCATTGTGCCAAAATGACTATAAACATAGGCACCAAAGTCACATGGCAGTACTTACTCACATGTTTATCTATATGATTCAGAATATTTTTATTAAGGTTAGTATTAAAATGAAAACATAAGATATCTATTTTCTTAAAGAGAGCTCATAGATGGATTCCAAAGAATGTGTCCCCAAATTGGCATATCCCAGTTGTGAAACACTGCTAGCCATCTTCTATACCTAAATCAGAACCTTCTGATTTTATTATTCTCCAGTTTAAAAATCTTTCTGTGAGAGGCATTCTCATAAATTTCTAGTATAAATTGGTATAATCTTTATGAAGACAGTGTAGCAACATCTTTCAAAATTGCTTATACATTTAGCCTTTGACTTAGCAGTTTCACTTCTGGAATTTTATCGTATAGATATACACATATGAATGGACATTTGCACAGTGTTAGTCATTGTAACATTGTTTATAATAACAAAAGATGAGAAACTGCCCATCAATAGTGAGTAGAGGAATTTAATGTTTACCATGTATTAAGAGATTGCAATGAAATTAGAAAATATTTTTAACAGAATGATAATGAAAATATGATCTATAAAAATGTATGGGATACACCTTAATCTGTGTTTAGAGGAAAATTTATAGCCTTAAAAACTTCCATTAGAAAAGAAGAAAACTGAAAATCAGCGATCTAAATATCTATCTCAAGAAGTTAGAAAAAGAAAAGTAAATGCAACCCAAAGATAGTAGAAGACAGGGGATAATAAAGGAGAATTTACTGAAATAGAAAACATACAATAGAAAGAATAATGACACCAAAAATAATTGGTTTTTTGAAAACACTGTAAACTTGATCAACTCCTGGCAAGGCTGATCAAGGAAAAAAAAAAGGTCCGTGTTACTGATATAGGAACGAAAAAGGGGACATTACCTCAGATCCTATAGTCATTAAAAAGAAAAATTAAAGGACATTAAGTGCAGTTATTTCAGAGCATCAAAAAGAGGGAATACTTCCTAGCTTGTTTTATGAGACCAGCATAACTTGGATACCAAAACCTGCACCAGGGATATTATAAGAAAGGAAAATTCATCGGCAAATCTCTTACATGATTATAGATATAAGACTAACCCAGCAAAATATTTAAAATGCATCATATTATATACTGAGAGCCTATATTCCAGGATTGAAAGTTTGGTTTAACATTCAAAATCAGTTCCTTTAATTAATCACATTAACAGAATAAAGGGATAAATTATATAAGCATTTCGGTAGATGGAAAAACTTGATAAAATGCAACTCTTATTCATGATAAAAAAGAAAACTCTTAGCAAATTGGGAATAGAAGGGAATTTCTTTAACCTGATTAATGGTATCTACCAAAGAAATCTACAGCAAATATACTTAATGGTAAACTGTTGAATGTTTCCCCCTGAAAGATCAAAAATGAAAGGCAGGGTGCTCATTATCACCACTTCTATTCAACATTGTACTAGAGGTCTTAGGCAATGTGATAAGAAAAAGAAATCGAAAGTGTAAATACAGAAAAGGTAAAAACAAAATCGTCATTGTTTGCATTAATTCATCTTCCTACCTGCAAATTAAGGTTATAAAATTGTTTGGTTGATAGAGACATTCAGTCCTTACCTATGCATCACTGTTTCATGCAACCAGGTACCTGAAGAGATTTTTTAGGGCAGGAAAGGAGTTAGGAAAACCAACTTCACAAAACTGACTTTTGTTTTTAATCATCTCCCTTTTAAAAACTCCCTTTAAGTGGAGATGGTGGCTTGAGACAGGGAGTTAGGCCTTTTGCAGCTGAGGAGCAAAGATACAGCAGGGTGAGATGTGAGCTTAGCATTATATGGTGAACACTGAGGACATTTTTCCATAGAAATATGTTTGCCTAATGGCTAAATTCTGCAGGATTACATGTACACTGCAGGTGAAGTAGCCTGTCCAGGCACCCTTAGGATCTTGTGTATCCTTGGTAACTTTCCCGGTAGGAGCCCTCATTCTCAGTTTAAATGGGGAGAGCAGAAAAAGGAGACAATAAAATTCTTGGACTATTATTTCTAATTTGAGGGTTTCTTATAATTCAAAGGATAGAAGTTATCCTTTGAAGAGATGGGAAAACAAGCCTGTTTAAATAGCCCAGGGACTCTTCCTCATTTGAAATTTTAACCCTTTGTCTCTACTCCTCTGATTGTATCAATATTGATATTAAAGGAACTCTGTCAGGAATTCTTCTTTGTAATACTCGGTAACAACTATTTATCCTTTTACTTTTATGTGGCTGGCTTGAAGCTGGCTTCATTTTTGCCTCCCTGGTATAGAAGGATACACACACACACACACACACACACACACACACACTAATATGGGTAAAGCTGGCTTAGGATTCTGTTACCTTATTTACTGCTCTATCTGTTTTCCAACATCCCAAGTTTTGTTGCTGTTGTCCTTCCTACCGTTCGCCCCATCCTTGTGGGTTTACACCTTAAAAAACCTCTTTAGTGTTACTTTACTGGGATTTTGGAAGAGCACGAAAGTAGACATGAGTTGAATCTACTACCTCCCTTGAAAAGCCAAAAGTGTGAAAAACTGCCAGCATCAGTACCTGTGGAAATGAGGTGGAAAGTTGCTAAACCTGGGAAGACTAGTTGAAATCTGTTTAAGGAGAACTCAGATCCCCAGAACCCCAACCCTATACCACATTGCTGGGTGCTTATTTTTTCCCTACCCTGGCAAATACTGGAGGTCTGCTCTGGAGGGAAACAGAGGCTCTTTGGACTCAGGAACACCAGGTGCAGTTGAGGCAGAAGTCCCGTAATGAAAATAACATGGTTAGGTGATGTCAGCGTGCTGAGTGTTGAGACTCCCAGCCCTGGCATCTCACTCTGCCACAAGAAAGCTAGCAACGAGGGCTTTCCTCTCTAGGCAGGAAATTCGAGGATCTTTCTATGAGTAAATAGTGAGTTCAAGAGGAAAGACCAATTTAAATGGCCCAGCCAGATAATCCTCAGGGAAGATCACAGTCAACAAACTCCACTCACAGGCAGAGAACTTTCAATTAGCTGTTTAGTCCCACATCTGTAAATGTGAGTGAGCAACAAAGAATCCCCAGATAACTGGGAATCTAATCAGCCTCTATTGTGAAAGATGGAGTCTAAAACAAACATAAGAAGGTCACTTGGAGGAACAGAGACTGTAAAGGGAAAGTACAGCTTCCAAAAATACTAATAGTACATGGGAGCTCATTAACCTTTTTCTTTACTTTTGTGAATGTTTTTAAATTCCCATTATAATTCTCATAGAAATAAGATTCTCGTAGAGATAAGATATTGCAACAGTAATAGCATTTTATAAAAAAACGAACACTCAGAGAGCTCTTAGAAACTAAAAGTATGATTTAAAAAAAAAAAACCTCAGTAAAAAGTTTGAAATTACATAAGAAATTTCTCAGAAAGGAGGACCAAAAAACAGAGATGGAAGAAAATGAATTCCAACCCTGAATCCTATATCTAGTCACATTATCAACCAGGTATGAGGACAGAAAAAAAGACATCGGCAGAAATGCAAGATTTCAAGTACCTTGTCTCAAGAAACTGCTGGAGGATGTACTCCATCAAAATGTGGAAGAAATACAGAAAAAGGAAGTCATGAGATGTAGGAAACATTAAATCCACTTCAGGAGTACAGAGAATCCCCAGGATGATGGTGAAGGGCCTTTGCAGGATGAAAACTACAGGCAGCAAATCCAGAATCTGGGTGAAGTTTCCTCAGGAGGGTGAGATTGAAAGGATTTCTGATGTATGTGAATAGCCTGGGAGGAGATCTAGACCACAGGTTGATCTGGCCCACTGCCTGGCTTTTAAATAAAATTTTATTTGAACACAGCTACGCTAATTTATTTATACCTTGTTTGTGGCTGCCTTCACACTGCAAAGCAGAGTAGAGTAGTTGCAACAGAGATCTTAATAGCCTGCAAAGTCTGAATATTTTCTATCTGGCCCTTTAAAGGATAGATCTAGAGAATTGATTTTAGACAATTGGTCCAGAGTTTGTGGTTGAATTGGTTATGTATACATAGAAAACAATGCAATTGCTCAATCTAGGGAGAACAAAAATTGGGGAGGAAAGGAAAAGTAGCCATGATTTACTACGTGGCTTACCTTTGAATATATTTACATGATTATAATAGTGTAAACATCAAATATTGTGATAATTAAAATGACCATACAAGTGCATTGCGAAGATGGGAAGGATGTACATGTGTGGTGGGAACAGGAAGAGGAAGGAGCTTAGTCCTCATCTTCGATAGTCAGTAGATAAGCCCTAAAACTGAAGAAGAAATATGGCGATGAATACCAAGAGGTAAAAATCGATTCCTCTGTGGGGGGAGAAACAAAGGGCAGAGGAGGTGGGTTGCATTTTTTCATACAAACAGATCTTTTGCAGATTTTTAAAACTGTACCTTTATACCTATGATGAAGAAAAAAAATAAAGAACACCTCCCCCTCAAAATTGGAAAACAAAAAAGAAAAGAAACGCCTTTTCAAGGTCAATTCTAGTATCATACTTACTCATGCTGCCACTGTTCTGTTCTCACTTGCAATGGATATATATCACTGATCATCCCAGCCCATTTCCTGTTGAGTAAGGACACAGACACAGATTCTTCAGAATCATTTACCAGCAACCACGCCCAGTCAGTAAGAGTTGGCCCTGCTCATGAAACCAGTATCTCTGATATGATCAACAAAGAGACACCAATTTAGGCAGATTCTGTCTGGTTCATAGGCATTCCCACCAAAGGAACATTGCCAAGATGCATTACTTGGCCTAGCGTCTGAGTACTCTGAATGTGTTCTAAAGAAACTGCATTTTAAAACTTCACCTGTTCCAAAAACCATTCCTACTTAAACCTACAAACATGGGGAGACAGGTATTTCTCAATAATTCTTTGTAGGTATAGGATAATCTAAAGCTAAGTTGTGGTTCTGAATGATTTTGACTTCTGAATTAAAGTAGTTTCTGCTTTTTTTCTGACTCTTGATAGGATCTTTCCAATTAAAGATATACCCCTGGAGACTGATAACCTTGCTGACTGGCTCTATCAGCGTTTTATTGAAAAAGAGGACCTCTTATCGCATTTTTATGAAACAGGTACACAGAGTCCTATTATACATGTTCCTGATGTTACTGATAGTTTCAAAGATGTACTTTAGGGGAGATAACCATTTTTCGATTCTTCAGATACCCTAAAGGAATCACAGTATTTCTGTATTTAAGAATTTCAGCTTAGAATTTTTATAAAGACAAATTTATGTGAAATTTATTCAGGCTCTTACTTCATCAGCCAGTGTGGAAAGATCAAATGGTGAGTATCCATTGTATAAATGGATCTAGTTTAAGAGAGTACACAGTCTGGAAGACGGCCAGCATACATTTACGATTATATGGTCTGTCTTACGAAATAGCAAATATCATTCATGTGTTGGCATTGTACTTGATTGTTTGACTGATACCGTCACCATACAGTTGTTTCAGATCACTTTTGACTGCATTTTCAGGGACTTCCCTGGTGGTCCAGGAGTTAAGACTCCATAATTCTACTGCAGGGGGCATGAGTTCAGTCCCTGGTTGGGGAACTAAGATCCCACATGTCGTGCGGCCAAATAAATAAATAAATAAATAACTGCATTTTCACGTGCTTTATTCTTTTCTTTACATGGAGGGATAAAGTTTACATGTTAAGTTTTCATGGATATAACCTTATTACATTTTTCTCCTAGGGAGACATTTACCCTAAGATCCCTTTTCTATACTCAATATTCTCTACGTTCTGTGACAACTACAATGAGTGAAAAAGACCTAGGAGGCAGGGAGGGGAGAGGGAGGAAAAACAGGAAGTTAGGAAACAAGGAAATAACATTGGTAGAACACCAGGCATACCAAAGTGCTTTCACAGTTAGCTGTGCCGTAGGTCTATTTTCTAGACCCTGCAATAGGGATAAAAAGATGAAGAGAAAGTTGTCCCGGGCCTGAGAATAGCCATGGGGTTTTAGATTAGTAGAGGCCCAATTTTCTTCCCACCTAGACTTTTTTGGTACAGAATTAAAGTAGATATTGACTCAGACTATCGAAGGTCTAATACTAATAAGGAAAGACTGATACTGTTAATTACCTTTAAGGCTTTTTTCTTTATGTTTAGGGTTGTTTCACTTTGTCCTCAATAGGATTCATTCCTCAACTTTCCGACCCTGGGGCTTTGGAGTAGTGCATATTAATATGACAGGAGTAGGACATTGTGTATGCCATTAGAATTCCTAGTAAGACTAGTTGAACAAGATGCCTCTCTCTGCTGTGTGCATTCCTTGGTCTTACTCTAGAAATTTCTTTCAAGATGAAATAGGATGGATATCTAAGAAGGCTAAAAGGCCAGCAAGATCTGTTTTCTTTTTCAAACTCAATCTCTTTATGATATTTGGCCTAAATAGTAGCAACAATAATAGAAACTCTTTTTAAGAAAGCTGTTTGTATAACAGACCTTGAAACTCAAAAGCGTTCTCTGTAAATTGTTTGTGAGAAGCAAATCCTCTCTTGAATCAGCTTATCCTAGGGGATTATCAGCAAGGACAAAGACTATTTGAAATGCTGAAGCGTGTTTTCAGGATGACCTTAGGTAATATTGCTCCAAAGTGGTCTAGCCTTCCTTTCCAGAAGAGAATTTAAAGACATCTGTTTACTTTGTGTTTCTCCTTTTTATTATTAAGACATATTCCATAAACCATATTACCTTTTGAAAATAATCAGTAATTTACAACCCCTTTTGTGGCAAAAACATTTAATTTGTAAATAGAAGAATTAGTATAAATTACGGTATTCTGGAAATTTTTTCTTTTTTATTGGCCTCGCCACACGGCTTACAGGATCTTAGTTCCCCGACCAGGGATTGAACCCAGGCCCTTGGCACTGAGGGCACAGAGTCCTAACCACTGGACCACCAGGGAATTCCCTGGAAATTATTTAATTGAGTCACACATCCTGTGTCCTGGCCATTGTGGAAATCTATAGGGATGCAGTGGAAAACAACGCAGCCATAGTGCCTTCTGTCATGCAGTTTATATTCCAGCAGGAGACAGAGAGTAAACCAGTCTGTAGAAAAAAGAAAAGGTAGATTGGAATCAATACAGATTGTGGAAAGTGCCAAGAAGGAAATAAACACAGAGATAAGAGTGACTGGCGGGGAAGGGGAGACTAGATGGATGGTCTTTTTCTGATATTGGAAGAATGCAAGGAGCCTGCCATTCACTGAGGTGGAGGAGGAGCGTACCAGCCAGAGAATAAAGGCAAAGACTCAGAGGCAGGAAAAGGCTTAGCGGTTTGAAAATTGTATTTCAAATGATATCTCTCTTTAAGAGCAACAAGAAGTCACAGAAGATGCTTTAAAAAAAACAAGAACAAAAAACTCTAGTTAAACTAATGTTCAACTTTTATTCTAGGACACCTACCACCACAGTAAAACAAATTATTTCTATCTTGTCTTTTAGGGGCTTTTCCACCTCCCAAGGGCCAGGAGGAAGCTGTTTCCAGGGAAATGACGCTCAGCAACACGTGGATATTTCTCATACAGTCTTTTGCATTTTTGTCAGGCTATATGTGGTACAACGTCTTTCAGTATTTTTACCATTGCCTGTTTTAGGAATTGACTTGGACTTGTCAAGGTCACCACAGGAGCTTGGACTTTCATAAGCGTGCATTGTTTTACATGTACAAATCAGAATATAAAAAAAAGAAAAGAAAAGGAAATTCAATGGATGGATTAATATTTATCCCCCTTTGGGATATTTTAAAACTCTACTAAAATGAGGATCAATAATATAATGACCTGCAAATATGTTTTAAGGACTTTTCATGTTTTAAAAAGATACACTCCACCACAGATTTAAGCAAACATCACTTTTGGAGAAGAGGAAATCATAAAATCATCCTAGAAGACTCTCTGAGACAAGTTCTGTTGCCACCAGATATACCTGTTAATCTAGTTCAAGCTCAGAATGCTGTACGCATCCGTTCCTTTTAGCTAGTAGTCTCTGTTAGGCAGTGCTGTAGAGCGCCCTCATATCCACCAACTCTTGCTGTGTTACTGGTAACCTCGAGGGGAGCTGGTCGGCACCTTCTGAAGAACTCTTCCCCTGTTGTTCGCAGCGACACTCCGGTCCTCCACAGCTACATGAAGTTCAGTGTCAAGCATGCTCTGGGGGGCAAAGCAGTGTCCACTGGACATATTCTGGTACTAGAATGTGTTCTTCAGAAAGACCAGCTCAGTCCAATGCTGTGTTTACATGCACTAGTGCTTCCCTTTGTATGAGGGGTGGGTCACTTGATTTATCTTCTTGTATAGAAGGCATATCATAGGTTGATGATTGTCTTTTACAAAATGCACTTTTATCAGATGCATATATAGCAAAGGATTAGTACTATAACCTAAAAACAAACATAAGCATAATCAGCGAGTGGGATTTCTGAGAGGCTGCCTGTCTGCACGTGGATCTGTGTGCAGGCGCTCTCCAGCGCTGCCTGCATTGGGCACCAGCCACACCGAGGCTTCCGTCCCGCTCAGAGCCTTTTTTTTTTTTTTTTCCTCCATTTTGCATATTAGCATTAAATGCATATGGGGATGGTTGAAACAAGTTAAGGTAAGAAATTTGAATGATAAATTTAAGGTGAAATAGACTAGTTTATTAGAAAAATAAGAGATAAGCCAGGCACTTGCTTCAAATGGTGACAAGTTCTCACGTGGCACCCCCGGAACCTGTGTTCCCTTAGCACATCAAGGAGCTGCCCGTGTCAGAGTGGTGTAACCAGGAGAGAGACCAGCAAAAAGGCTTCTCAGTCTCTTCCCATTGCTTTTGGAAAGGATAAAGTCAAGTTTCTATTTCTAGAAAACTTCTTTTTCTTTAATTTGTCACTATGTTCATGTGATTGACCTCATAGTAGAACCAAACACTTCTTAAAAAGTGCTGACATGCCATCAGCCCATCACCTGCACCCCCAGTGTTGAGAGAGAGGCTATTTTTTGGCTTGGGACTATGAAACTATTTAGATCCTAGTGAGTCAGTGGTAGTTATCTGTGATGTGTGCATTATAGGTTCCCCTATCGCCACTAATCGTACAAATGACAATTTTGAGAAGTAGCCAGAAAATAAAAGTAAAGGCTAGTGTTATCTATTTTTCAATAAACCAAAAAAACTGAAAAGATGTGAATTTTCTCCCAGTTATGTGGGAAAGGCAAAGCAACACCAAACCAAAGCCCACAGCAGCTTCATCTTTAGGGTTAATTCAACGCCTGTGTGAAATAGAATGATGTGTTACCTGAAATACCTCATTGAATATCAGACTACTACTGGTGAAATGCAGAAGACAGTGTTAATGTGTTTGGTTTGGTAATGGTTGTTATAAAATGCAGTTTTTTGGAAATCTAAGCATTTCCTTAATGTGTTTTACAGTGACAGTGAATAGGTGAAGCCAATCTCAATATAGAGGTATAGATAATGATAGGAAGACGGAAAGAAGCTTAAAGATGCTTCTTTTTGAGGCCCAGCAAACACTACTTGACAAGATGAATCGAAATTGTTCATTTGAGAGATTAGTCAGCCATCTGGGGGATAAGTTGCTCACTGTCGAGTATGGCATGCACAGTCCTAGCCAATAGACCTTTTCCTCATTGCTAAGCAAGCCACAGATAGCGTGGCCAGTTCTCCCATCCAAAAAAAAAAAGAGAGAGGAATGCATACATGCATATATAAATGTGATTTAGGGCCACTTTTGCCATCACTGTGCTCCAAAGGAACGTGGTATTGTTTAATATACTGTATATGTTAAACAGACTATTATGTAAGATGCTTTACTTTTCAAGCGCAGTCATTTCAACAGTCTGTAGAGTGACAAATACCAATAGATGTGTGAGTTAACTTTGAAAATAGATCTGTGAGTTGTAAATAGATCTGTATTTGATCTGCCCTATCCCTCTTTGATTCTTTATCAACATGTTCTCTCTCTTCTGTTGGCAAAATGTTTGAGAGCATTGATAGTGCTTTCCTTATCAGTAACTGGAGTTCTCCTGCTTGTACTAGGGAATGTAAAGAGAGAATCCATGTTTTTATATGGCAATCAGGGAAGCAGCAATATGCCACTGTACAGAACTGAATTAAAAGTCCTAATTTGTATTTTCTTTGCAAAGTGAGGTCAAAGGATGTTTAGAAAATATACATTTTGTCAAGGGGAAAGAAAATAAAACTGTGCCAGTTTTATGCCTGTAGCTTGTAGAATCTCAGCACTTCTTGGTCTCAGCTGATCTGTCTAGATTCACACAGCAGAGAGGGTTGAGAACTCCCTGCTGGACCCTGGTCTCAATGAGCTGCAGTGAGGGGAGCATCTGCTTGGCCACGGGCAGGCGCAGTGACTACAGAAGTGACCACCCCAGCAGTTCATGCTTAACTTCAGAAACTGTCATTGGTGTTGAAATATACAGATATTGTGGAGAAACCTCTATGCCAGTAGAAGGTAAAGAAAAATTACAGAATGGAAAATGATGTTTTGGGTGGGCAAACGAGTTGAGAATCTAAATAGTAGATTTTTTTTTAAAGCTAGCTATGAGTTCAGGTCTGTCATGTTATTAAGTAGTTGTTAATATTACAACCAACCCTTAATTTTCCACAGTAAAAGAACTAGAGATTACTGGATAGTTAATCCAGTAATAAGTCATAGTAAGCCAAAAATCTAATTGTATTTAGGTGTTTGAGTTTTTATTATCATCAAACTTTTTTTCTTCTAGGGATGCATATTAATTTTAAAAAATGATTTGAGTTTATTAGTTTCTATTGCCTATATATTTATGACTGTTAATGAGTAGTGAAAAGATTTGGAAAGACAGCTTCAGGAAGAGGAAACACAAAAGCCTAAATAATCCATGGGCTAGAAAAGGAATCCATGAATAATCAAGAGTTGGCGGTATTGTAATTTTTCGCGAGCCTTTTTGTGAAAATGAAATGTTAAATCACCAAATGTAAACCTCGGAACATCCCTGTAGTGTTAATAGTGTTTGCATCCGTGTTAAGAATGCCTCTCATTCTTTGCTCACGTTACTCACTTCTGGTGGATTTGTCTTAGTAACGTTTCTTGACAATCACTTCCCTACAGACTGTTCTGAACTATTGGGACCTGGTTATAATCGTAGAAAGTTAATCCTGGATAGCCTTATTGGATTCTTTTTATATTTAAGAAAATTTTCTTTGCATTGCTGAATAGGAAGAGTCAGTTATTTCCTTCATTACATAGGACTTCCTTCCAGAGTTACCATTATGAGTATGTCAGCTCTGGTCCACAAAGGATGGATAAAAATGGTTCTTATTTTTTTGCAATGTAGTACAGTGAATCTTACATCTGTTAACATGAAAGGCAAAGTCAAAGCCACCCTGGGCAGCAAGTATACTGGTTCACTTTATGAGGCAGTAGAGACTAATACGTTTGGGACCAAAACCACCTAAATTGGACATTTCTCAGTCACAAAGGGGCCAGGCGTTCTCTGGAACAGTCACTGGTTGGTGCTTTATTGTAATCATTTTGCATTGATACCCAACAATTAGGAACTGGACCCTGGGGATAAGCTGAGGGTGCTGGACTGTTGGGGGAGGGTGACTGTAGCCATATGGAAAATAAAATAAGGGTTTTTCTGCAAATTTCCATTTGAGGATTTTTACATTTAATATTTTTTTAAAACAGTTAAAAGAGCAAAAAAAAGTTTTAAGTGTAATCTAGTTGCGAGGTAGGCACACATATTTTGAATGGCTTTATTTTTATTGTGTAAAACTGTTGAACACATGACTGTGATGCACAAATTCTTTACATGTAAGGAGTCTATGCATTTTACAGTAACTCATTTCATGATTGGGTAATGAAACAGTTGTACATTGAATTGCCATTGTTGTATTAAGTGCTTTCATTGTCTTTACAGTTATTACAAAGTTGTATTTATTTTATACAGGTGGACTTTCATTTTCCTGATGCCATAATGTTTACTTCAGCTTGTTGACCTGTCTTTCTTTGTGTATCTGCATGTTGTAATATATGATAAGAATGAATGTAAAGGCTGTGGCAACTGTAATTAAATTTTGTAAAGGGCTGGTCACATGTGGATCTGGTTTATGAATGCATTTGGGATTATTTTCGTAACCAGATCACCTTTTCAGAAATTTAGATGTGAACACCAAAAGAAGCATTTTCTCAACAAAAATTAATAGCTGGTTCTATTTTTTTTAACCTAGAAAAAATAAAGTTGATTTTTTTCAAGTAAAGTGCTTTTAATTCTTAGTAGTGGGGATGGGGTGGTTGTATTTTACTGGAGATATTTAGGCATTAACATCTGTGGACGTGTATCATGGCAGTTGGATGCTGAGGGCAAACTGAAAATCCATGAAAAAACATTGTACTTCCTCCTTTGGTTTTAAACTATTTCCCCCACTCCTTCCCACTTTCCCCATCCAGTGGTATACTGGTAAGTGTTGAATAGACTGCTCTCCTAGAAAAAAAATTCTGTATTCAAGTGTACATATGTTTGTTAAAATTTTGCTGATAGCAAGGACATATAAACACAGTTAACAAATAATAATAAAATATACTTTATTGTAAATCCCATATAGCCAGTTGATTCTCCCAGGATACTTTAATTGATTTTTGCTGAACTCTTGTAGCCAATCTATGATCGCAATTCAACCATGATTTAAATAATGGAATTACATCGTAATCCACTTATTTCTCAAATTTATTGGCATTCAATCTGATACATGATCTGTTAAACTATTTCTTGTACAAATTATACTCATTAAAGTGAACCACTTTTAGCTTCAGCACTCATTGTAAGCTTATATAATTTAATTTTAATAACAACTGTTTAGCAACTGCTGGCACAACTCTAAAATTTAACAATCAGCTGTAGGGAGCCAGTAGGGGCTGTCTCCAGCACACCACTGCCCTGTGCTTTTTTTTTTAATTTAACTGTTAGTGTTGAGTAAGCTCACTGCACTCAGGAAATTCCTATCACTGACCCTTTAAAAGAGTGGGAAAGCATTAATATCTGTCCTACAGAGCATGCTTTTGATTTGAAGAATTTGACAACAGCAAATCTTTCCTGAAGTGCATGGGAAGCTTGCATATTTCTAAATTTGGTTCTTTGCTTTCATTTCTCAAAACTAAGTAAACTGATAACAGGCATCTCTAAGATTTTGTTTTGAGTACTGAAAACATTTATTGTTTAGGTATTTTTTTGGACAGTATGTTTGATCCCACTGAAAATTTTAAATGTGTTTAAATGTCTTACACAATCTACCAAATAAGTTAAAGAGTTACAGTTCAGCCTACCTCTTCTTTTTCTATCTGGATTTAGGCTGCTGTTTTGGTGAGGCTGTAATTTTTTCCCCAGTGTGGTTTCTGTGGAAGACAACAGACTTGAGGGCAAAGGCCTGAAAGCAAATTTGAAGCACTCTGAGATCTGTTGCTGACCAGCCCTATTCTTCATGAGTTGGGAAAAAAAGAAAAGCCATTGCTTTTAACTTCCACTTAATAGGAAAATGTTTGTTTTTAGAAAATGTTTCTTCCTGCTGAAAAAATGTATTTTTTAAAGGAAAACATTTCCTCTTTTGGCTATAAGAAAAAGTCAGCCATGTGAGCAGGTGTGACCATATCATAACATGCTGATACAATATAAATCAATAAATTTTTACCTCTCAGGACTTGGATAAACTTGTTCTTAACTCTTAGAGGCTTGAGAAACGTTAAACTAAGTATCAGTTACCCAGATCACATGTAAACACACGCACAAATGTATTGTGGGAGGAGGGTTGGCTAACCACTGGAAATGAGACCGGCTCCTTTCCTAGTCAGAAAAATACTCTTAATTAGGTGAGTAAACCCATTTTACAAAGGAAGAAATTGGAACTTTTTTTTTTTTCTTTCTAGAAATCATGAACATATCACAAATCTCCTTCCTGAGTTTTCCCCTGGAAAGTTTCTGTTGCCTCTCCTTGGAATATTTTCTGCCTTTTAGGTGTGAGATTCACTCTAGAGATGGTGGTAAAGTTCTCACTGCTGAAGAGGGAACAGTGGGCCGTCCTTGCGATTATAGTAGCTGTCTTAGCGGTGTCATTGAGAAATCACTTGGCTAGGATACCTCCCCTAAAATATCAATTGCTGCATCTTCATTCCTTTGTTTCGTTTATGGTGCAAAACTCCCTGAAAAGGTCTTCAGTTTTTATTCGTTAACTAACACCTAACACTCTATCAGGATCAGCTGATGGACAGCTAAGGGAAAAGAAAATAGATCCCTAGAAGTGGGGGGAGTTGGGAGGGGATTAGAAGAGCTTGGAGTACTAGGAAGAGGAACCCAGGAGTGTTAAAAGACAAAGAAAATGCCTAAGTCTGCTGTCTACAAACAGGTACACACACCCCTGATACGTGAGGACCCCAGGGAGTATTCAAACATGGTGGTCTTAAGGAAGTCGACTTCCATGTGAACTGTCTTCAGACTGCCATTCTTGAGGGCTCACCGCTAAAGGATCCCAGCTGCCATTTTAGATACTCTTGCCCTCTTAGCAGAAGAAATATGCCTCTCAGCCATTAGGCATCTCCAGGACGCCAGACAAAGGGACAATTCAATATTGGTGACAAGGAACCTCTTTCAATCAAGGAATCTAGAGCCCACAATAGGGCTTTTTCTCTTTCCCTGATATGTACACTTTTTAATAGGGACAAAGGATGGCATTGGAAATGAGGCATCTGGGCCCGTATTGGGTCTGTTGAACCCTGATATGTTTAGTGTGGAACAGTGAGAGTAATGGGCAGTTCGGGGCTCCCTCAAAGCACAAAAGTAACAGCAACCAAGACTTCTTTTGGCTTAGAGCCAGGACTGGCACAATGTCACTTTGGCTAAAGTGACTCACAGGGCAATATGGGAGGGTCTACAAAAGGGTATGAACACCGGAAGGCACGGCTCATTGGGAGCCATCTTTGAAGACCAGTTATCACAGTAAAAAAAAAAAATTCCTCAGCTATTTGAATAATTAAAGGACGCTACATGGGTCTAGAAGAGCTCTCTCACTTCGACAAGTTTGCCCATAATTTCAATAGCTGGAAATTTTTTGAGTTAAATACTTTAAGAGGATTAGATCTGTTGATCCATCACTCATTCATATAAGTCACATTAATCAAAGGGACACCCATCTAAAACAATGGAGGTTTTGTTTGGGAGTAACCTTTATATTATCTTTGGCACTGATTGATGCATAACTCATTAGCCCTTAGAATTTCAGAGCTACTGGAACTTTAGAAATCACCTTGTTTTGAGATGGTGGATTTCATTCTGGTGCAATTTTGGTCCATTGCTGGTAGCCTCAAATGGCTACTTAATAGAATTGTGGAGACTACAGCCAGGTCTTTTGATTTCCATTCAAATGTTTTCCTCAAAACAGCAGATTGCCTCGGTTGGATTTCTGTTTTTAGTAAATAAGAGTTAAATCTAAAGGATTAGGTATGCTTGTTAAAGAGGTAATGGACCTAAAAGCTTCTATAATTTCCTTTTCCCCGATTTTAAAATAAACATAATAGTTCCCAAGCCCTAGAAGATAACTTTTTAATATGTGTTCCCCTCAGCTGTTGCAGAGATAACAATTAGCCACTAAAAAGTCAGAAATCCATGCTTTTTATCTTTTTGGATATGGACATGAAATGTATTTTGTTTTTATTTTTGCCCTGTAGAGTATACAACATAAAGAGAATGCCTTTGTTTCAGACTGAAGGAGATAGAGATTTCAATCTCATAATAGTTCCTTTCATTTCTGAATTCCAGGTATGAAACTGGCAGCAGGTAGTAAATTCATGACTACCTCTAGTGCCCAAATGTCCCTCCATCATGGTGGCCTCTGGGTTCCAGGGCTTGTCCAAGTAGGAGCCCGCAGAGAGGCAGCAGAACCCAGGACTTGTCCCATGAGCTTGAATCTCAACCCCTTTGACAAGTTTCTTATCCTCTCAACCTCATGCTCATGTGTTAAATGGGAAACTTTCAAAGAGGTATTTCCAGTGTAAATGAGATCGTGTATGTGAAGCACATTGTGCTGAATGCTCAGTAATGGAGGCTGTTTTATCCCACCCTAACTAGGTTTAACAAAGGGTATAAACTATTCCTACACCTAGCTGTGCCTAAGGTCCAAATAACCTGTTTGGTTCATTAGAATTGTATCACTGTGGCATAGGCTATAATGCCCACCATCTCATTTTCCAGAGCCCTGGGTCCTTTGGCCCAGGTAAACTGAAATGCAATCAGCATAGCCAAGCTCCTAACCTCACCTAGTCAGACTATATCTAATTATCTAAGGCTCCAGACAGTAGCAAGAAAAGGCTTTGTGGTCAGAGAGCCAATTAGAAAGGCGAGGAGACAAGGGCCTAAAGAGGAAATAGGACCTGCTAGACAGAAGACATTACATAGTCTTAATAGGGGCCTATTTTTGCTTCTGAGACATGATGTCGCTTGTGGTGAAGACCTTGAACTAATTATCAAAAGGGAGGGAAATATAATTTCTAGTAGTTGGAAGCTATCCACCAGCCCAACAGTTCTCTATGAATAATTTATATGATCCTAAATATAAAAGCCTGCATTGACAGCATCCTAAAGATTTAGGAAGCTGCACTAATTTTGAAAACCTTTTCCTGTCCAGGTGCAGAAGATTCTGAGGTTTATATCTTGAGAACTGACATTTAACTTCCAGTCATAAGTGCAGTATACTCAATTCTTGGAAATCTGGTTATCAGAAGGAAGTGGGCAGATTAGAATCAAATGTTGCCTGTGGTTATGGAGGTGTCATGGTAAAGTACAGAGGAACTTTAGGCAGAGCTGGGACAGCAGACATGGGTTTGAGGCCTGGCTCTGCTGAGGCTTGGAGTGGAGAAGTGATACAAGGGTGATGTTTCAAAGTCCAATCTGGCCCCAAGGGCCTTTGATTTCCCAGCCTGATAGCTAGCAGGCTGTTCAGTGCACCACTCACACAACTTCTTCAGAGTATTGACATCAGAAGGTGGAACTCCACAAGAAAGAGGGTGAAGGGTAGAGATGAGAGTGCAGGACAGGTCTCCGAGAAGAGATTTGGAAACACCTAGGAGCCATCGGCCGGTGATGACACATGGAGGTACATCTGCGCCTGCCCCGGCGTGATGCTATTCAGAGAAGTCCTGGGCTGGCTTCTAGTGAGGAGAACCTGGCTTTGTTCTCCTAAAGAACTACCGAGAAAGGCAAGGGACTGAGCGAGCTAATGAATGTGGAATTTATAAAGCAGTTTCTCCTTGGAGGCAAAGACATGATCTAGTTGACTACTCAACCTGCAGAATCCACTGCCTTTTATTTTATTTTATTTTATTTATTTTATTTATTTATTTATTTATGGCTGTGTTGGGTCCTGGCCTCCCCGCGAGGGCTCTCTCCAGCTGCGGCAAGCGGGAGCCACTCCTCATCGCGGTGCGCGGGCCTCTCACCGTCGCAGCCTCTCCCGCTGCAGAGCACAGGCTCCAGACGCGCAGGCCCAGCAATTGTGGCTCACGGGCCCAGTTGCTCCGCGGCACGCGGGATCCTCCCAGACCAGGGCCCGAACCCGCGCCCCCTGCATTGGCAGGCAGACCCCCAACCACTGCGCCGCCAGGGAAGCCCTCCACTGCCTTTTAGATCAGGAATAGTCATTGGAATAAATCGGAATCCTGTCTGAATAGTGAGGAGATGTGGTGTGCCAGGCGAAGCATTGACTCAGACTGACTTACTCTTTACTGAAAGAGGAAAAGGAGGAGTGACAGGAGGCCTACCTGCCCGTCCCCGCTGGAGCTACCTGTCTTACCCAGGGGTAGATTCTAACACAGACCAGCCCAAGTGGAGGCCCCATGGGTTTTTCATTTGAAAGGTATTTACGGTTGGGTTCGGGCAGGGAGGAGAGGTGGTGGGCACAGAACAGAGCAACGGAGAATCTGAAAACCACGGACAAGAAGAAAATGAAAGTAAAGGCTTCTGCTTTACTCTAAGCAAGGGACGCAGGAGAGCACTAGTTCTACCGAGCAGGTGAGAAGCAGCAAGCGTGGCCACGTGCCCAGCCACAGACATCTGGGCGGTGCAGGGTGTGCTCACCGGCAGGGCAGCATGTGAGGCTTATTCTACCTGGGCAGCCCCTCCAGGGGCTCCAGCTCTTCATGTCAACCCTGCACCCACCGGGCAGACAGCAAGCCAAGGACAGCCCTTCCTGCCCACGCAGGCCCCCGGGGTCCCGGGGACCTCCACTCTCAGGTAGTTCCTTGCCCTTCCCACTCCCTCTGGCGGCTGCCCTTCGAATCCGAGGACACGGGTGAAGGGCTCAGGATTTTCTCAATGGACCTATTTCCCCGGTCTGGTGCGGGATGAAACCACATGGTTCTAGAAGCTTCTGCTTCTTTCCTTGACTGGCCCTTTTAGAAGGGCCATGTGTTCTACCCTCTTTCCTTGTATGATGGACTCTTCAGCTGTTTGAGGTCGTTGGGTTTTTGTTTTGTTTTAAAATTTCTGTGTTATTTCTTTGGGCAAAAACGGAATGAGGTTCTGTGATCCTGCTTTATTCCACCATCGTTAAACAGAAGTCTAATACCTCAGCTCAGTTTCCTGAGTTTCAGTTCATTGAAAGTCTGCTTAGCTCATGCCATTTTCATGACTGTTATTCAAAGGAAGCATAACTGAAAAAAAGGCATTATATTCCCCACAGCCCAGGGGGAAAAATAATTTAGTACTAGAAAGAATTAAGGAGTCTTTTCTTCTCTCTTGATAGGGGAAGTGAGATTTCAATTGCTGATAGAAGGAAGGGAAAGGCTGAGTGGGGCAACAAAGGCTGTTAATCTGGAAGTTACAATTTCCTCAACTTCTACGCCTAAGAAAACGCCTATCGAGTCGGAGGGTTGGTGAGAATCCAGTGAGATAATCCTTGTGAAAAGGTTTGGAGAACCTCAAAACACCCCACAAGGGTGAGGGGCAGTTACAATTAGAATCGACAATGAAAGGAGTCCTTTTTGGCACTAGAAGAATTCACAAAGAGGCTTGGGTAAGCCTGTGCCAGGGGTGCCGGGCAGGAGATCACGACTCCGGAGCGGTTGGACCAGCTGGCCCCTAAGGCCTGTCCCCACCCCAGGGGCCATTGTCAGTCACGCTGGCTGTGATAAAAGCTCCCACTGTGCCTGCATTTTCTGCTCTGCTCAGGGGAGGGAAGAAGCTGAGCCCAGCTTGGCCAGAGGACAGGGTTCCTTTTACCCTCATCATTTGCAGAGGCCTCTCCCCGAGATTTAAGCCACCAGGCAGGACCAGCTACACAGTTCGTGGGACTTAGTGCAAAATGAAATGTGGAGCCCGTGGTTCAAAAATTTAAAGTTTTTCAAGATGGGAAACAACAGATCATTTAACCAAGTGCAGGTCACTGGTTTATGAAGTCAGCCTTGCCACCAGGACCACCAGGGAGGAAACGAGGAATGGAAAGGAGCCAGGCCCCTGGGGGTCCTCAGGGTCCCTGCTCTGTCCCTCTCCCCAAGGCATTGCACAAGGAGCCCTTATGGAGGAGATAAGAGTCCCAAATACAGAAAGCATTGCCGTGAGCCAGGCAGTGTTCTAAGCATGTCCCACACAACTCCTCTAACCTTCACAACCCCGCAGGTAGGTACCATTATTATCACTGTTTTACAGATGTAGGAAATGACACAGAGTTTAAGTGACTTACCCAAGACCGCCCAAGCAGCAGTGGCGGAGCCAGAATTCAGATGCAGGCAGTCTGGCCTCAGAGTCTGACCTCTTAGCTGCTATGATATCCTCTTTTTGCAGGGGAGTTCCGTGCAATGGCTCAGACAGGGGAACAGTTGCAGGCGAAACTGCTGCAGGAATGGAAATGGATCACCGGGCTGTAGCCTCTTCTCCTTTATCGCCCTTAGTAGAAGCACACCAGACCCACCGAGGAGGCGGGCAAGGCTGCCGGGAGCTCTGGCTGCCCAGACGGGCAGAGATAACCATGCATCTGAGGGGTGTCTTAGTTTGGGGTCCCTCTTAAGCAAAGCCTGAGATAAGGTTTTGGGTGCAGGTAGTTATTTGGGAGATGATTCCTGGAATGAGACAGGAAGCAGAGGGCATGGAAAGGAAAAGGAACGAGGAAAAGTAATATTGGGGACATTATTGAGGCCACCATCACAGGCAGTGGGAGCGCAGCTCTGCCGGAGGCGGGCTGTCACTCACCACCTCCCGTCCCCCCGTTGGTGAGGGGTTGGCCCTGCAGCTGGTAACATCCCCAAACTTGAGGGTTGCCCCTGCAATGGGTGTCCTCCAGCCACTCCCCAGCCCCCCCTCCCCCGCACAGTAAAGAAGCCCCCAGGCCAAAAGCAGAAAGACTCAGGGTGAGTGCTTGAGGTGAGTGTGAGTTCCCAGGAAACCCGAGCCATCCACCGCAATGACAGCTGAAGACAGTGGGCCAGGGGACTACGGTGAGGGACACCCAAGAGGTCTGTCTAGGGGCCACCAGATTTCCCTAGGAACTGGCTCCCCATAGGGGCAGGGGGTGGCAAGGAGCTCTGTGGACAAAACGCCATTTGCATTCTTCTCCTGTGCATCTCTGTTTCCTCTCCCTTCCTCACTGACTGCAGCTGTTCGTTATTTGAGCCATCCTCTCAGCCCGCCCCCTGCCCAGTCTCACCACAGAACCAGCACCAGAACCCAGGAGAGCGGGACGGTGGGGTGGGGCCAGTCAGCTGTTGTTTGCTGGCTGTGCTTACTGGGTGGACTGGAAAGGGGGTGAAGGAGAGGAGAGAGGACACAGCTCTGTCACCCTTCCAGCGGCGTGTTGTGTTGACACACCCCAGGTGGCATCACTGAGATTAGCTGTGGCCCTGCTGAAGGGCTTCGGAGGAGGGGTTAATCCCAGGAGGCTTCCTGGAGAAGGAGCCTCGAAGCCGAGGCAAGGATTCAGAGTGAACCTTTGCCGCTGGCAGGAGAACCCTGGAGACCCCCGCCAGGCCCCTCAGCCCCGTCCTGCTCCCAGGGAGCTCCCCAGCTGCTGGCCTGGGGTGTCCGGGCTGAGTCAGGGTTGCTGGCTCAGCGGGCCTGCCCCTAGCCTCTTGCCAAGTCCTTTCTTCTCTTGGCCCCATTTCCTTGAAACCGCTTTCTAGGCTCTGGTTGCCTCCCATTCTGTTCTGAGAAACTGGTTGATGAGCTGTTAGCCCCAGAAGCCCTGAGCCTGGGCAAGTTTATGAATGTTTATGATCGTTTTTTGGCTGTTTGACTGTTTAAGATTGATTTATGATTGTTATGCATCTGTGAGGGGAAGAATCCAGGCCTGGGAAGTAGGAACCTTAGGGTGAGGTCCCAGCTCAGCTTCTTTCTAGCCAGGGAGGTCACATTGCCTCTGTTTCCACATCTGCAACAGTAACCAGCCCTGCCACGTCCACCTCACAGGGCTGTTGTGAGACCAAAGGGAACAAGATCTGGGAACGGAATTTTTGAACCCCTGGAGTTTTATGTGAGTGGAACATAATAACCATTGTTTCTGCCCTTGTGCCTGGCATCGCTTTAGACCTTCCTGGCACACGCAGTGGACTTTGTTATTTGGAACTTGTTCACTTGGCAAACTCCTTCTTGTCTGGAATCTAAAATGGACACTCACACAGGCCAGCTGTGAGCTGTCTGGGGTCGTGATGCGATGGAAGGGGCACGCAATCCTGGGCCAGAGCCAAGAATTCTCCCTCCAGGTCCAACTCCTAGGAACTCCGCGGCCTTGGGCAACCTCCTTGATTTCCTAGAGCCTTGTGATGCATCTGACAAAAGGGCTTATTATGCCTGCCCTGTCTGCCTCCTGGGTGCTCATGAGGGTCAAGCTAGATGAAAAGGGCCAACTAAATGCTCAAGTTTTGTGTAAATGTTGGGGGTCGCTATTGAGGAAAGGCTTTCTGACTTGATTCCACAGCACGCATCCACCCACCAGGCCTGATGAGATCCTGAAATGCTTCCTGAATCTCCTGAGAAAGTCAGTGCACAAGAGAAAGACTTTTCCTTTTATCAACCAAGGGTACTGGTAGTTGTCACCACTTCGGTGGTGGTTGTTGTATGAAGGTATTGTGGGTCAGAAAGAAGAAAGGGAAGGGAGTGGACTTTGAGTCCCAGAAAAGGAAGAAGAAAATGGTAAGTCTTGGGAGGGATGGCAGGAGCCAGAAAGAAGGAGCAAGGCAGGGCCCACAGTGCAGAGCCTGGAAGGAGGCAGCGAGATAGGCTGGGGGCTGTGGGAGGAGATGCAGGAGGGGATGCAGGGGTGGATGCAAGAGGGGATGCAGAAGGGGATACAGGAGGGGATGAAGGAGGGGGTGCAGGAGGAGATGCAGGAGGGGATGAAGGAGGGGTTGCAGGAGGGGATGCAACAGGGGGTGCAGGAGGGGATACAGGAGGGGATGCAGGAGGAGGTGCAGCAGGGGGTGCAGGAGGGAATGCAAGAGGGGATGCAGGAGGGCCAGGAGAAGACGAGGCAACACATGTGGCAGGTGATCTTGGCTCCTCCGCCCGCAACGGCCATCCCCCAACCCATGAACCACGGATGAACAATGATTGGTTTAGAATCTCACTCTGTACCAGTAATCAGCTTATTAGTGTGACCCAGTCCTGGGCAATAGAATCTGAGAGTTAGTCTCCTGGGGGCTTCCAAGAAAGATTTTTTTCATCCTTGATTAAAATTAAATAGATGAGGGAGCCTCTTCCCTCCTCCCCATCAGCAACTCCCCAAGTGCCTGCGCCCTCCCACCTGACCTCAAGCACCAGAGCTTGACAACAGCTGGTTCACGTTTCTAACCAGCTCCCGCACTGCCCGCACCTTCCTGTGGTGACTGGCGGTGTGAGAGGCTAAAGCCTGGAGCGGCTACAGCCGTCTAGCGACGAAGTCAAGAGCGTGGTAGAGATGCTAACCCAGAGCCCGGACAGTGTCAAGCTGCTGAATCCTGGAATTCCTTCCAGGCTTCTCGATGTGTGAGACAAGGATCGGTGTAAGCCACTTGTAATCTAATATTCCATTGACAAGAGGACCAGGGGTAAAATAACACTGATAATACGTGCCACTGGAGGGAACATTACAGTTTGCACTGCACTTTTATATACACTTATGCTATTTGATTGTCACAAAAGACAAGAGGATAAGTGACCTTATCCTTTTTTTAAAACACATGAGGAAACTGAGGCCAGGGAGGGGAAATGACCCCCAAAGTCACACAGCTAATTGGTGGTAGGTCTGATATCATAAATCAGGGTTTCTGACTCTTGGCCCAGGAGACTTTGCACTCTGCCTGCGAGAGACCGAAATCAGAGCTAAACAGAGGCAGGTGCAAATGCCCGCAGACACTAAAATGGAAGGTCAGGCAGCTCCTTACTCTCACCTCCCAGAAGAGTCCAGGGGAGAATAAAAGAGAATCTGATCATCAACTCTTGGTCAGACATTGGGTTGGGGAACTGAGACCAGGGTGTTACCTGACAGCATGGGGTGGGGAGGTGGCCAGACGAAGAACGTGGTAAGTTCCTCCACCACCCCCAGCGGAGCTCCCTGGCCTCCTCCTGCCTCCCTTCCTGCCTTCTATTTTTTCTTTCAATCAACAAACATGTACTGAGTACTTCCCATGTGCTAAGCATTGTACCAAGAGCTGAGAATGTGGCAGTGGACAAAGCAGACAAGGTCTCCTGGAGCTTATCTTCTAGTCAGGAGAAATATAACACAACTAAATACAGCTGATCCTCCTTAATTTCAGATTCCATTATTTGCAAGCTCACCTATTTGCTAGAACTTATTTGCAACCCCAAGATCAATACATCCAGTATTGTCGGAGTCATTCAGAGACAAGTAAAGAGCAGTGAAAATCCTGAGTGGCTGACGTGCATATTCAGATGAGGTGGAAGCTTCTCTCTCGTTTCAGCTCTCATACGATAAACAAGCATCTTTTTGTGGTCTATTTAGTGCCACTATTTTTTTTTAAAAACATTTATGTGCTTTCTGTTGGTGATTTCGCTGTTTAAAATGGCCCCAAGCACAGCGCTGAAGTTGTCCGTCTAGAGTTTGTAAGTTCAAGAAGGCTGGGAAGTGCCCCACAGGGAAGGCAAGTGTTACATAAGCTTCCCCCAGGCATGCGTGCTGTTGTCCTGGGAGTTCAATGTTAATGAATCAACGGAATATTTTAAAGAAGGTGTGTTTAAACAGAAACACACAAAGAAAACGGTTAATAGGCTCATAGGTGCCTAAACCTGTGTTTCCCCGATGGCCTCAATATTTGCTAATTCATTGTTCAGGGCGACTTTACAGAACATGACTACCTCCAGTAACAAGAAAGACTGTCATTTTATTTATGACGCGTGCCATCAGAAGATCAAACAGGGAGATGACCAGCGTGTGATTGGCAGGGGGTGTTGATCAAGGGAGATGTCTCCAGGAGGTCACTGGAGCTGAAATCTGCATGATGGGAAGCGGGCAGCCAGCCAGCAGACCTGAGCAGAGAATTCCAAGGGCGGGACCGGGGGCTCGCGCTCTGGTGGGGAAGCTGTGGGCAGGGCTGGGCGGACAAAGCCTGTGCAGCTGGAGGGTCTATGAGAGGAGGCTAGAGGTCGGGCCCCTGAGGACACACAAAGACTTCAGCTTTTACTCTGAGTCCTGTGGAAGCCATTGGAGGGTTTTCAGCAGAGCAATGAAACTGATTTCTCGGTTTTCAAAGATGCCTGGCGGCTGTGTAGAGAATGGGTCAAAGAGACCACAACGGAAACAGGGTCCAGCTGGGCGGTGACTACGAGGTCCAGGCTTGAGGTGGGCGTGGCCTCAGGCGTTGAGGCACCGGAGACAGATTTGTGGTGTATTCTGAAGAAGAGTGAAACCTGACCGGCTGATGAATTGACTGTGGAAAGTGAAAGAGAGAGAGCGGAACTGAGATGACCCCTGGGATGGGGGGCTGAAGCGACCACATGAATCAGGGCGCCATTTGCCCAGGTGGGGATGACTGGGGCCGGAAGAGGACAACATGTGAAGTTTCAGACATCATAGGCTATGAAACAGGACACGTCACATAAGTGATTGAAAACACAGATCTGAAGCTCAGGGGGTGCTGGAGTAGGAGAGGTCACTTCGGACGTGAGGGGACTGGGTGACCTCACCCCGGGCTGGTGTGGGTTGGGAACCCCTGCAGGATTCAGACGGAAGCGGGCAAGGCTGGGCCTGAGGACAGGGCCTACGGAGGTGAGGGTAAAGGCTGAGGTGGCTGAGGGCTTATGGTTGTGGGAGTGATAAAAAGGGGACCCGAAAACTTCCGAAGCTCAGGGCTTAGAGACGGGAGGCATCCCCTGGAGCCCTGCTCTGCTGAAGCTGGCAGGACCACACTTCCTGGTGAGCGGCGGGATCTAAGGCCAGCCGGGCGCCCACACAGCTCCTCTAGGGCCTTGTGCCGTGCCACTTGCCAGGAAGCACCTGAGCGGGGTGATAGCTGGTTCCCATTTCTAACCAGCTCATTTCCCGCGCTACTGGGGGCTGGGCATCCAGTGAGGAGACCAAAGGCCGGACTGGCCGGAGGTGGAGCGGGGATAGAGAACACGGGGATTTTCAGAGCCTGCCATCGCCTTGGATGAGGGGGCAGAGATGGGAGGAGGAAGGGCAGGCTGGCAGCCCAAGGCTCTGGTAATAGCTGTGTTGTCCCCAGTAACTCAGGAAGGGGTGATCCTCACTGCCCGAGGAGGCACGGTGAGGCAGTTCACGCGCACAGGCTCTGAAGCCTGACCCTTGGATTCTGCTCGTAGCGCCGCCACTCTCTCACTGTGGCGCTCAATCTCCATCTGCAAAAAAGCGCCGAGAGCACGGTGCCCTCATGGAGTGCTTAGAACAGTGGCAGCAAGAGGGCGAGCACTCAGTGGTCAGTGTCCAGAGCTGTCCACTTAACTTCCTCCTCTGAGCTCAGTGATGATTTCCAAGCTGCAGGTCACACCTGCACAGATGACACAGAGGTGGCTACGGCTGGATTAAGGCTATGGATGTGGCGACAACATAACGAACAGATCTGGGCAGCAGTCAGAACCAGGCAAAAGATCTCCGAGTTCGATAGGTTTCTGTGTAATCACTGTGCTTATTGTAATAACATTCTTGATCCCATAATGCTGTGTGTTTCTCACGGTTTTCATCTTAACCTTACGTATCGTTTCCTGCGGCTGCCATAACAAATTACCACCAACTCAGTGGCTTAGAACAACAGACATTTATTCTCTCACAGTTCAGGAGGCCAGAAATCTGAAGTCCAGGTGCCTTCTGGGTTGGTTCCTTCTGAGGGCTGTGAGGGAGAGCCCCCCCTGTTCCTCTCTCCTGGCTTCTGGCGGCTTCCCTCAGCGCTCAGCATCCTTTGGCTTGTAGGCGCGCCTCTCCAATCTCTGCCTCCGTCTTCACGTGGCCTTTTCCCTCTGTCTCTCTGTGCCCTCTCTCTTCTTATAGGGACACGAGTCACTGGATTTAGAGCCCCCCTAAACCCAGGATCATTTCATCTCAAGATCCTTAATTAATTATATCTCCAGATACTCTTGAAACAGAGTCACATTCCGAGGTCCTATGGAAACATGAATTTTGGGGAGACACCATTCAGTCCTCTACAACTTGCACTCGCAGCCTCCCTCTGGAGCAAGAATGACAGGTACTATAATTCCCTCCTCATGCATTGTGAAGCCAGGGTCTAGAGAGAAGTGACCCAGCCTGTGGTCATATAACTAGTGGGAGGGGATAGATCCCAGATTTCAATTCCTGCCCCACCACCCAAGTTGTATTCCCTTTAGATAAGCGCCTTGTGAGAGAGACACACAGGGAGGGCAAGACGGAGCTTTCGTCTTATCTGTCCAGCTCTCCTCCCTCTTCCAGCAAACTGGCTTGGCCTTCTCCAATCATGTGGTGCCACGGAGACAACCACGCTCTGACAGAACCACCACTCCCCAGCACAGGGGTTGCCCTGGGACCCAACACCCGCCCCAAACTGAGCGCCATGGCACCACCACTGACTGCCCTTGACTGGTCCAGAGATGGGCATGTGACTCAAACTGAGGAAAACAGAGCCTCTTCTTAGCAATGTAAACCTCAAGGCCTGAGAGCATGAGTCTCAGTTTTATTCTACTGGCCAAGCTGGGAGAGGGAGCCTGGAGCTGTGGGTGGCCATGAGGGACAATGCAGACACAAGGTGTGCAGAGAGAGGCCTGGTGACACTGCAGGTCTTGTTGCAGCTGTCCAGAGGCCCTTCCCACACCTTGGTTACTGGAGCCAACTTATTACCCCTCTTGCTTGCAATCACAACACTCTGAACTAACATCTTAGCCCCAAAACCTATGTCAGCTCACTTTGGCAATAAGGAGGTCAGTAAACAAAGTTAGAAATCATTTGGTTTTCAACTTAATGTTAGACAGCACGGTATTTATTTAAATAAATAAATTTCTTTAATCAGGGGGTTAACACAAAAGTGTTGATGGAGCTCTGTTTTTATTCAGTATGAAAGAACAAAGGTGACATTCAAATAGTTTCATGATTTTAATGGCTACCCCCTGTGACAGGCAGACTCCTAAGATGGTCCCCAGTGACTCCATCCCCTGGTACTCACAACCTTCCCTTGAGTATGAGCTGAACCTAGTAACTTGCTTCTGGCAAATAGAACACAGCAAAGGTGATGGAATGTCACACCTGTGATTAGGTTACGAAAGATTACGTACTGACTCTGTCTTTTGCTGACTTTGATGAAACCAGCTGCCATGGTGGAGAGGCTGACCTGGCAAGGAACTGAGGGTGGCCCCCAGCCAAGAGCCAGCAAGGGACTGAACCCTGCCACCACCCATGTAAGGGAGCTCGGAAGTGGATCAGGCCCCAGATGAAACCTAGTTACAGCTGGGTGACCCTCCCTGAAACAGAGGGCCCAGCTCAGCTGTGCCCAGATTCCTGACACACAGATACTCTGAGATAATGCGTGTGTAATATTTTAAGCCACTAATGGTTGGGGGCATTTGTTACAAAGCATTTCCTGTACACACACACACACACACACACACACACACTGCAGACTTCATTGTGCAGTGATAGACAAGATAGAAAGTTCTGTCAACTGAAGAAAAACGCACAACCTAAAAGTTGTGAGTTAAGTTTTATTTGGGGACCTGCTGAGGACTATATAGCCCGGGAGACTACAGCCTCTCAGGTAGCTCTGAGGAACTGCTCTGAAGAGGTAAGGGAGGAGCCAGGATATAGAGGAGATTTTTTGCTGGAAAAAACAAACAAACAAACATGTAGTTGAACACCTAAAGATTATTGCTCATCACAAAGAACAGACATCTCGAATTAATGATTTTAGTACTTTCCTATGCACGGGAAGAGGCAAGAATCTGGGATCATTTGAAATTATTCCTTAGATATGCATCTTAACTATCTAGGGCCAGTATCCAAAGCACAGAATGCATCCTGCTTTTCTACATCCTGAATTCCCTTAAGGGTATGTGGTCGGTGGGTGGCTGCAGTGGCTAAAGGCTTGATCCTTGTAGAACTGAGATGATGGGCAACCTTCTTTGTTTACTGGAATGGCAGGCAACATTCCCTGTCCACGGTTCCATAGAGAGAGGGAAAGTGAAAAGAGGAGCTGGAAGGATAGAGAAAAAGAGCATGAGCCCTGGAAATTGATGAGGAAAACCCCATTGTGTCGGAGAGCCTCACTAAGGCCTTAGAATGTTTTTTGTTTTGTTTTGTTTTCAGTTATGGGTGCGTTTAAATTTGCCTTAGTAGCAGGAGGTGGGATTCATGTATTCATTTGTCTTTTCATTGATCAACAAATATTTACCCAGTGTCTATAGTGTACTGGACACCATCAGCGCAGCTGGGGTAAGAAACGAAAAACAGGGTCATGCTCCTGAGGCATCCACAGAGCCTATGTACACAGAGCATATGGTCAGAGCCAGATGGTGCACAGTTACAATGCAGAGATGACTGCTATGAGCAGGGTGTGTACTATGGATGGAAGCAGAGAGAACTAGGTCTAACCCAGCCTGGGCTGGGTCACAGAAACCTCCCTGGAAGAGTGGATGCCTTGGTCTAAGTTAGCAGGGCCCACCATAGTAGTCCTTGCAAGAACAGACCTGGGCCTGAACTAAGACAGTGCCATAAAATGGAAAGGGATGGCTAATGTGGAGGGGATCCAGGGAGAACTTGGCTGAGGGAGACAGCCCCAAGTTCCCCAGATTTCAGCTCATGGAACTGGCAAGATGGGGATGGCATTAACTGAAATAAGGAGGAAAAGAACAGTTTTATGGCCAAGAGGATTTTTTCCCAAATATAAGAATCTGATCATATAAATACATGATATAATATTTTCCCAAGATTCTCCATAGCTTTTAGGATAATATTTAAACTCTGTTGTTCAGCACATATGGCCCCCCAAATTCTTTCTTCTTCTCTAGGTTTATTTCTTGCCACTCATCCAAGTTCATCCTTAGATCCAGCTATAGGAAACTACTAGTAATTCCCAGGCACGTTCCATGGCTGTTGTATAGTTTTGTACATGCGATTCTCTCTGTTTAGAAAGTTCTCTATTAGGAATATTGTTGTTTTTGTGTTTTCAGTATTCCCCTCCTTTGGCTTGCCTCCCCTATCTCATTCCATGTGGCCCTGATGGAGCTACCAATCACAGTATCCTGCTCCCTGGCCCCAGGGTTGGGCAGGAGATCCAGGCCTCATCAATCATAGTATCCCAGCCCTCAGTGATTGGTCCAGGATTGGTACATGACCCAATCCGGACCAATCAGAGCCCTTCTCTGGGATTTTATATATGGGTGCTGGGATAGTTTTCTCTTTCTTGTGGGGCCAACAAACTGAAGTGATGTAAGCCTGGAACTTCCTGTGGCCATGCTCCTTCTGCCCCCTGAAACACAGAGGAAGCTTAACTGGTTAGGAGAGAATGAGTCCAACATAGAGGGAGAGACAAGAAGAGCAGCAGATCTGAAGGCTTTTTTTTTTTTTTAATACATCTTTATGGGAGTAAAATTGCTTCACAATACTGTGTTAGTCTCTGTTGCACAACAAAATGAATCAGCCATATGCATACATATGTCCCCATATCCCCTTCCTCCTGAGCCTCCCTCCCATCTTCCCTATCCCACCCCTCTAGGTCATTGCAAAGCACCGAACTGACACTTAGGTTGGTTCCATGTCCTGGCTATTGTAAACAGTGCTGCCATGAACATTGTGGTACGTCTTTCTTTTTTTTGTTTTTAATAGATCTTTATTGGAGTATAATTGCTTCACAATACTGTGCTAATCTCTGTTGCACAACAAAGCAAATCAGCCATATGCATACACGTGTCCCCATATCCTCTCCCTCTTGAGCCTCCCTCCCATCTTCCCTATCCCACCCCTCTAGGTCATTGCAAAGCACGGAACCCATCTCCTTGTGCTATGCTGCTGCTTCCCACCAGCCAACTATTTTACATTCCATAGTGTATACACGTCTATGTTACTCTCACTTTGCCCCAGCTTCGCCCTCCCACCCCATGTCCTGAAGTCCATTTTCTATGTCTACCTCTTTATTCCTGCCCTGCCACTAGGTTCATCAGTACCATTTTTTTTTTTTTTTTAGATTCCATATATATGCGTTAGCATACGGTATTTGTTTTTCTCTTTCTGACTTACTTCACTCTGTATGACAGACCCTAGGTCCATCCACCTCACTACAAATAACTCAATTTTGTTTCTTTTTATGGCTAATATTCCATCGTATATATGTGCCACATCTTCTTTATCCATTCATCTGTCGATGGACATTTAGGTTGGTTCCATGTCCTGGCTATTGTAAATAGTGTTGCAATGAACATTGTGGTACATGTCTCTTTTTGAATTATGGTTTTCTCAGGGTATATGCCCAGTAGTGGGATTGCTGGGTCATATGGTAGTTCTATTTTTGAGGCTCTGAGGCCACTTCACCCAGTTGGCCAAGTTATATAGTCCTGGTTTGCTTAAGTTAGTCCTGTCACTTAAAATTGAAAGAGTCCTGCAGCCAGAATCCCAATTTCTTCTACCCACTTCTTATACATCCTTTAAAACTCAGTTCCAACCCAATTCCTCCAGAAAGCCTACTATGACCAGTTGCTCCTCCCCTCCCAGTTTGATGCACTTCCCTGGGTTCTCACAACATTCTGGGCAGATTTCAGTTGCATTCCTTAATAATCAGATCAGTAAGGGTTTGTTTGCATATCAGTTTACCATCAAATAAGCTCTTTAACCCTCATTGTATTCATGTTATTGCTCAATGTCTGTCACAAAGAAAGTATTTTAAAAACATTTGATGAATGAATAACAAGTTCAGAGTCTGCCTGTGGAACATTCAGGTGCCCAGGAGAGTTTGTGGGTATATAAATCATGGGGGTGTCTCTGTGTCAGTGGAGCAGGTGGAGACAAGTGGAATGTGGGCAGGGTGCAGTGTGGAGGGCGTGTTGCCCTCAGTCTCTTTCCAGTGGCTGATCCAAGAAGGGAAGGAGAGAAGTGGGCTGGTGACTGGAGGGACAAAGGGGAATTTATTTTAAGATACCCAAGTCCCAAGTGTGTTTATACGTTGAGGGAATGGAGCCAGTGGAGAGAGAAGGGTGCAGATTCAGGAGAACCAAGGCATGGGACACGGGGAGGGGACGAGCCCGGAGCACAGGTAGAGAACAAGGAACAGGCACGATCAGCAGACACTCCAGTTCGGTCAACAGCAGAGACATGGTGGGGAGTGGGGCATCCGCACCAGAGCAACCTCATTCAGCAGCCCCACAGGCTAGTGAGGTTGGGCAAAGCAGAGCCTCTGTCTTTCTCCTAAGGCTCCCAGAGCATTCAGCTTCTTCTTCCCCAATTACC
Organism: Eschrichtius robustus; assembly: GCF_028021215.1. NCBI lineage: Eukaryota > Metazoa > Chordata > Mammalia > Artiodactyla > Eschrichtiidae > Eschrichtius > Eschrichtius robustus. Next base: position 149,334,235 of record NC_090826.1, read on the forward strand.
CTCCACCCCCAGCAAGTGAAAGGCCACTGCTGAGCTTAAGAGGCCCTATCAGGTCACGGGCCTCCTGCCGGCTCCGGATCTCCCTGAGCTCTGGCCAGAGTTCAGGGTAATCCTTGCATTGTTCGCCTTGTTGTTGTTACCCGACCTAGGAGATCAGGTTCCCCCAGCATAGTGTTCACCCACTTTGTCCGGGGCCATGTGATCCAGTCCAGGGAGGAGCAAGGATGTAAATTATGGAGGAAACCTCAGGTTCTCAACAACTCCCTAGCGATTCCGATCTGCCAGGAAACCTGAGCGCACCGGCCCTGGGGGCCCTGCAGCCGGGATTGAACAGAATCACTGCCCAGGCCTCCAGTGATTGAATCCCGAAGGTTGGTGGCTCACTGGGGCCTCGGCAGCCAGGATTTCCCAAGATCTGTAGGGGAGAGTGTGCAACAGGTCACTGAGAAACCCAGCTCAGAACCACTCCTCCGGGGCCCCCCCAGGTGTGGGAAGGTGGGGAGGAAGCAATGCCTGTTCCCTTGGGAGGAGCCCAAGGGAGGCGGGGTCTTCCCTCAAGAGAGGCTCAGCCTCATTGTAGAAGACACGCTCCCTGCCCTTGGGGAGCTCCTGGACAGAGGACACACACACACCCACCCTTGCTGTTTCCAGCTGCTGAGCATCAGACGCTGTGGTTCCTTATGGGGGCAAAGCTGCAAGGGTCTAGCTAAAGTCCCAGACTACTTTCTGGAAAAGAGGAGAGGAAGGCGTTCAGTGTTCAGCCCCTCCAAGCATCCTTTGGCTTTGGTTATCAGGAGACAGCCCATGCATCTGCTCTGGGCTCTCACTTCCCTGCCCTTTAACAACTGTGATCACACTCGCAGTGTTTCGTGGGCTCTCAAAGACTGCCGAACCTGTGTGTGTGTGTGTGTGTGTGTGTGTGTGTTCACGTAAGCCTCGTGTGCATCTCTACATGCCTGGTCATCCAAGTGCACATCTGCATATTTACACGTGGGTGTGACCTTGTGTGGTAATTCCTGCGTTTGCCTAAGTGGTCCCTGTACACACACAAGCGTGTGCAGGTGTATGTGGTGGGTGTCCTCTTTCACAAACACACTGAGCATTCCTCTACAAGGTTTTAATGTCCAGCAACATGATGATGTCAACACAGCAGGCTGGACGTTGAACTGAGTCTTGCCACTCCCCTGGCTTTGCCCGGAGGTGACCCATGTACCCTGATGGCCCAAACTTCCCCCCTCCTCAGCCTGCCTTGAGCCCCTGAAGAACTCTGATTTGCTACACCCGAGACTTTCCCAGAAGGGCTGAGGATGTCTGCTCTTTGTAGCTTCCGCTTGACCTCAGTTCATCTGGTCATTTACTCCTCAATCACTGAGCTCCTGCCAGGCCAGGCCCTGTATTAAGAGCCAGGAATACAGAAATGAGTATTTCATGGCCCCTGTCTTCATGAAAGGCACACTCTAGTCAGGGAGAAAGGCCCGGACACAACCAGCCGTGTTCAAAGGCAGACTCTGATGAGATCATGGGAGGACAGAGAAAGAAGTCACTACCATGCCTTGTGGAACCTGGGATGGTTTCATCGAGGCCCCATTTAACTAGGACTTGAGTAGAATTTCGACAGGACGAATGTGCAGAAGAGCATTCCAAGCAGAACGATGGTGTGATTGGAGATTAGAAATGAGGAAGCCCATGGAGTGTCTACTTTCAAACCCTTCCTTAGGGCTGAGTGTTGCACGACTCCAGGGGAATGCAAGTGCAGGGCACGCTTTGAAGGTGTGCAGATTGGGGATGGGAGTTCTGAGGAGCTGCTGTGACAATGGTAAACAAGGGAAAAAGGATTCATAAACTCACAGGCAGATGGTGTGGCAAGGAGATGAACCATCTATCTCACTCCATCCAGGAAGACTTCCTGGAGGATGTGTGGCCTCAGGAACAATCAAGGGAAGAAAGGGCAATCTGAAGGGATTGAAACATAATTTGTGTCACATGAAAGCAAACAGGTATTTGGGGGAGAATAACCAGGCAGTAAAATGTGACGGACTTAAATATGCTTTGAAGAAAGGATAAAGAGGAAGGAGGAGGCCCAGGTCTTATCTGTGCTTGAGCAGCACCCAGCTTGATAAGAGCAAGCATAACACCTGCTGGGAGCTCCTTGCCTGATGGAGGGATATAGGAAATGAGGCTTCTAAGACACCAGACATCAGGCAACAAAGGTCAGTGATACCCAAGAGACGCCCCAGTTTACAGCCTTGAGAGAATGTCTAAGCCACAGTGCAGGGAAGGGGAACCGGGGTGGAACCCAGCAGTATTTATGAATGGGGAGAAGGAGCTGGGGGTCTGGGGAGACCCAGGCAGCTATAGCACATACAAGAGAGTATCTAAGAGGAGAGAGTTACACAGAGAAAACCCTGGAAATCTTCAAATTTTCAGCAGAGCACAGATCAGCATATGTGTGTAAGGCAACTACCCGTGGCTGGGGAAATAACCACCCAAAAAGATGAAGGAAAGAGTGCCCAGAGCTCACACAGGGCTGGGAATACTTCCTACTCCCACCAGATTGGAAAAATTCATAATTATTTTTTGACTTTATATTTTTTATTTTATTTTCCCAGTTTCCATCCCCATTACTACAAAGTACAGAATAATATTCCCACATTTATACTTGTCTCAGGTATTGTAGTATTAAGGATGTGTCCTTCTATTCAAGGTTTTGGTAGAATAAAGTTTGAGGTAACAAATCTTGATAAAGACCTTCTGAAGCTGATTTCAGGAAAGGTAATGCAGAAATCTGTAAGTAAGCCAAAATATTCAGAATAATGTCACCTAAATCCTCAGAGCTTTATTTCAATCTTATTTCTAAAGGTATATCTTAGTCTCCAAATTCTATCTACCATTTCTCTGAGATGGTGTTATTTAATACGTATTCTCCAAATAGGGTACAGTAGAGGGCAACTTCAGTCAAGTCTGAAACTATCAAATTACCCAGGGAAAAAATTCATAATTTATGGGGAGATTACTCAGAAGGATCTTGCTTCAGTAGTGAAAAACAATTAGCGCTAGACTAAATACTGCTTTCATCTCACCTAACAAATCTTAAAGACCTGAAAGGATAAAACTGCTGCATCGTGGAACAAGTTCAAGGACATTTATATGAATACAAAACTATCTAGCACCCATCAAAGTAAAACTCCCAATGTCTGGCATCCAAAACAAAATTACCACGCGTGTAAAGAAACAGGAAAATACAACCTATGATAAGGAGAAAAAATCGTTGAAACTGACCCTACAACTAGGTGACCAATTGTCCTAGTTTGCCTGGGACTATCCCAGTTTTAGCACTGAAAGTGGTACACCCCAGGAAATCCCTCTGTCCTGGGAAATCTGGGACAATTGGTCACCGTACCTATAACTAACATCATACTTAGTAGTGAAAGACTGAATACTTTCCCCCTAAGATCAGGTACACAGCAGGATGTCCACGCTCACTACTTTTACCAACATTGCATTGGCGATTCCAACCAATGCATAAGGCAAAGGAAAGAAATCCAAACTGGAAAGGAAGAAGTAAAACTGTTTTTATGCTCAGATGATATGATCATCTATGAAGAAAATCTGATTGACTCTACAAAAAAGTCACTAAAACTAATAAGTGAGTCTAGTAAGATTGTAAGATACAGGTAAATATCCACAAATCAACTGGATTTCTACACACTATCAGTGAACAAACAGAATTGAAATTAAAATAACAATATCCTTTTCAATAGCATCAAAAAATATGAAATAGGGATAAACATGACAATAGATGAGAAAGACCTGTATGTTGAAAACTATAAAACATTGCTGGGGGAAATTAAAGAAGATCTAAGTAAATGGAGAGATATACTTTGGTTATATTTTAGAAGACTCAGTGTTGTTAAGCTGTTAATTCTCCCCAAATAGATTCAACACAATCTCCCCAAAATCCCACTAGTTCTTTTTTGTAGAAATTGACAGGCTGATTCCAAAATTCACATGAAAATACAAAGGACTTAGAACAGCCAAAACGACTTTGAAAAAGAGCAAAGTTGGAGGACTAACACTACTTGATTTCAAGACTTACAGGACTTCCCTGGTGGCGCAGTGGTTAAGAATCCGCCTGCCAATGCAGGGGACACAGGTTCGATCCCTGGTCTGGGAAGATCCCACATGCCATGGAGCAACAAAGTCCGTGCACCACAACTACTGAGCCAACGCATCGCAACTACTGAAGCCCGCGTGCCTAGAGCCCATGCTCTGCAACAAGAGAAGCCACTGCACTGAGAAGCCAGCGCACCGCAACGAAGGGTAGCCCCCGCTCACCGCAACTAGAGAAAGCCCACGTGCAGCAATGAAGACCCAACGCAGCCAAAAAAAAAGACTTATTATAAATCTATAGTAACCAAATAGACCCACACATAGATATCAGTAGTGCGGTGACTCCTGTCCCCCTCCATGAAAATCATATGTCTACCTGGAACTTGTGGCTGTGATCTTATTTGGGAAAAGGGTCTGTGCAGACGTAATTAAGTTACGGATCTTAAGATGAGATCATCCTGGATTAAGGATAGGCCCTAAACCCAATGACAGTTATCCTTATAAGAAGAAGGGAAGACACAGAAATACTTGGGGAGAAGGCCAGGTAAAGACAGAAGCAGAGATTGGAGTTACGCTGCCACAAACCAAGGAATGTCTGGAGCCTCCAGAAGCTGGAAGAGGCAAGAGAGGATTCTCCCCTAGAGCCTCCAGAGGGAGTGCTGCCTGCCAATACCTCGGCTTTGGACTTCTGGCCTCCAGAACTGGGAGAGAGTTAAATTTCTGTTGTATTAAGCCATCAAGTTTGTGGTACTTTGTTAGGCAGTCTTAGAATCCAAAGAATACAATGCATAAGTAATATTCTGCAAAGGTGCAGAGGCAATTCAGTTGAGCAAAAATAGCCTTTGAACAAGTGGTGCTGGGAAAATTGGATATACATATGCAAATAAGTAAATTTGGTTTCACACCTTTTAGCATATATAAAAATTAAACTCAAAATGGATCATAAACTTAAATGTAAAACCAAATCTATAAAATATCTGGAAGAACTCGTAAGAAAAAGCCTTTGTGACCTTCTGTTAAGCAAGGATTTCTTAGACATGACACGAGAGCCTGATCCATAAAATTAAAAATTGATAAACTAGACTTCTTAAAATCAAAATTTTGTACTTTTCATAAGACCCCATTAAGAGAATTAAAAGACGAGTCACAGACTGCAGTGCATATATTTGATAAAAGACTCATGTTTAAATTATATTTTAAAAAATTCTCCGAACTCAATAATAAAGACACAAACAACCCAATGTTAAAAATAGACACTCCACCAAAGAAGGTATACAGATGGCAAATAAGCATATGAAAAGATGCTCAAAATCTTTAGTTAGGGAAATGGAAATCAAAACCACAAAGTACACTTATTAGAATGTCTGTGATTAAAGACCTTCAGTGCCAGGACTTCCTTGGCTGTCCAGTGGTTAAGACTCTGCACTTCCACTGCAAGGGGCACGGATTCGATCCCTGGTTGGGGAAATAAGGTCCTGCATGCTGCACAGTGTGGCCAAAAATTTTTTTTAATTAAAAAATAAGGACTTCCCTGGTGGCACAGTGGATAAGAATCTGCCTGCCAATGCAGGGGACATGAGTTTGATTCCTGGTCCGGGAAGATCCCACGTGCCACGGATCAACTAAGCCCGTGCCCCACAACTACTGAGCCTGCGCTCCAGAGCCCACGAGCCACAACTACTGGAGCCCGTGCGCCACAACCACTGAAGCCCGTGCACCTAGAGCCCGAGCTGTGCAACAAAAGAAGCCACTGCAATGAGAAGCCCGTGCACTTCAATGAAGAGTAGGCCCCGCTCGCCACAACTAGAGAAAGCCCGCGCACAGCAACAAAGACCAAACGCAGCCAATAAATAAATAAATTAATTAAAAAAAAAAAAAAGACCTTCAGTGCCAGATGTTGGCAAGAATGCGGAGCAACTGGAATTCACATGCACTGCTGGTGGGGATGGAAAATGGTACAACCAATTTGGAAAACAGTGAGACAGTTTCTTAAATAAACATGTACATTTTATGTGATACAGCTATTCCACTCCTAGCCATTTACCCAAAAGAAATGAAAGCATATGTCCACACAAAGACCTGTACACAAATGCCCATCATCAGTTAGATGGACAAATTATGGTGTTTATACAATGGACTACTACTCGGCTACAAAAAGGAATGAACCAGTGATACATGCAACAATGAATGAATCACAAAGTAATTAAGCTGAGTGAAAAGAATCTGGACCAAAAAAAAGAATATAATGTACCATTCCATTTATGTAAAATTTTATAAAATGAAATGAATTTATAGTGACAAAAAACAGATCAATGTCTGCCTGGGTGGGGGATTAGGGAGGTATGGAGGGGGAGGAGGGAAATTGGAGGGGAGGGTGGATATGTTCATTATCTCGTGGTTTCATGGGGTTTACATATGTCACACTTATCAAAGTGCATACTTTAAATAGGTGCAGTTTATTGTATGTCAGTTAAGCCTCAAAAAGCTATAAAACAAGAAAGAAGAAAAACCGATGTCGCCAGCGCTCCCAACATTACTGCTGCAGCCACTGCCTAAGGCCGGAGGGCGGCGGGAAGGGGTGAGGTGCTGAGGGGTCCCACAGCTCTTACTCCTAGGCAGCCATGCAAGGCCAACCCATCCACGCTCACACCCTGGATACTGGGTGCAAGAGCCGCAGGCTGTGGTCCCCACTCCCCAGTCCCTCCCTCAGGAGACCGCTGTGCTTGCCTGGGGCCGGCCAGAGGGGAAAGTTAGGGGAAATGAGGTCATTAGAGGCCTTGGAGCGAGAGCCCAAGAGAGTTAATACAAATGTCAGAAAACATTTGGTCCAGCAGATGCTGTAAAACCCCTCATTAGTCCTTGCTGCCTGTCTGCAGCTGGATCTTTCCACAGCACTGGGGGACTCTGCTCAGTTGCCATCCTGCAGTCACAGAGGGGGGACAGCGTGGGGGGCAGAGTCCAGGACCAAGGATTCACTGGGGTAGGACCCCAATATAATTGGGGGCTATACTTCCTGGATTCACAAGGGTGTGATTTTTTTCCTGTCAGTACAGTTGTTTATTAAATGCCATTACATTTTATATTGTCATAAGGCTTTTAAAATGAATACATTTTTAAAAATTGCTACGAGGATCTATCTGCTCAACTCGAAAGTGAGATAATTTGCCACCGTATTCCCAGAAACGGCCTGCAGTCGTTTATTCTGTTAAGAGATTCAGAAAACTCTCCTGCACTCGGCCTATCTGGTTTGTACCAAAACTGAGTTCAGCTCACCCTTTTGCTAGGTAAAACCCTCAGAAATTCCAGCCTGCTGTGCATAAGTTTAAAATGATTAGAGTCTACATAACTGGGAGACCTTGGTGGTTCTGCTAGGACCCAGATGTTCAGGTCAACAAGCCTTGAGGAATTCCTCCTTCTTGAGGGGCATATTCCCAAAGTCCCAGAATAGACTCCCCTCCCCCAAAACACACCTCCACCATGTCATCCTGCCATCTCTGTCCCCTTTCTCTGAAAAATAGATCTTCGGATTCGCCCCCTTCCTGCCCTGCTCAACCTGAAACATTAATAATGATAACAGCTGACACGAGGGCACTCAGACGGCCAGGCATGATGTGAAGCCTTTATATATATTACCCAGCAAATCCTTATGACAACCCTATTAGCTGGGTAGCATGATGATTCCTATTTTACAAATGAGTAAACTCAGGCAAAAAGAGGGGAGGGGTGTACAGAGTTTCCAGCTGTGTGTTTGTTTTCTGGTTTAGTTTAAGATTTTTTCATTGTGGTAAATTACACACAACATAAAATTTACCATCTTGGCCATTTAAAAAAATGTATAGTTTAATACAGTTCGATAGTGTTTAAGTACATTCACATTGCTGTTCATCCATCTCTAAAACTCTTTTCATTTTGCAAAACTGAAACTCTGTACCCATGAAACAACAGCCCCCCACTTCCACCTCTGCCCAGCCCCTGGCACCCATCGTTCCACTTTCTGTCTGTATGGATTTGACTACTCTAGTGACCCCCATATAAGTGGAACCATACAGCATTTGTCCTTTTGTAACTGGCTTACTTCACCTAGCACAATGTCCTCAAGGTGCATTCATGTTGTACATGTGACAGAATTTCCCAGAGTTTCAGTTTGGCAGGACAAAAAGAATTCTGGAGATGAATGGTGGTGATTTGTACAACAATGTGAATGTACTTAATGCTGCTGAACTGTACGCTTAAAAATGGTTTAAATGGTCAATTTTAAGTTATGTGTGTTTTACCACAATTAAAATAACAACCACAAAAATAGGTGAGAAGATGTGCCCAAGGGCACACAGTAAGTGCCAGACCCACACCCAAGTGGGTGGGCGCCGGCGTCCGGCACTGTGCCTAACTGCCACTCAGAACAGAAGAGACACACATAAAGCCTGAAGCCCCGAGGCTTTCCAGGCCATCACACGGATGTGGGCATGGCTGCAGATTCAGGCTTGGGGGTAATTACCAGCAGGAGTGGGCAGTCCACGCAGGGCTCTCAGTGGAAGAGGGCATCAGATGCAACAGGATGCTGGGGCCTTCGGGTCAGACAGAGAGGAAGACAGGAAAGCACCCTGTGTGGGGAGGGGAGAGAGCCAGAAGGTCTGGGAGCCACAGGATGGCAGAGCTCGGGACGAGCTGGGCAGGGGGTGCCGCAGGAGGTTGCGGGAGGATGGCTGTGACAAGAAGCCTTGTTTAATGGAGGCAGGGGTAGGGCTAACAGGAGGTGGGACACCTTCTTCCCTTGCCTCTGTGGGGCTCCCGGAGGAGCAAAGGAGCATCGGACCCTCTTCTGTGGGCAGGGACTGGGGGAAGAGGGTGGCAGGGAGAGAGGGACCGAAGCTGACGGGCACAGTGGCCAACTCACCAAGTCACCCAGACCCCAGCCCTTTCCATGTATCTTAGACATGACTGTGCCCTGCCTTGGCGATCATTTTCTTCCCATAATTATATTTCACCCCCTTTGAGATAAGGAGTGGACTACCACTAAAAAATATGTCTTTCATCAACAATTTGATGAAACTGCCTTATTTAGAACTAGCAGGGCCTGAGTTAGGAATAGTGTCACGGCCTTAATTACGGACAGTGTCAAGGCCTTAGTTAGGGACAGTGTCAGGGCCTTAGTGAGGACTAGCATCAGAGCCTATGTTAGGAATTGTGTCAGGGCCTGAATTACGAGTAGTTTCAGGGCCTTAGTTGGGGACAGTGCCAGGGCCTGAGTTAGGACTAGCATCATTTAGGTATCTTGTCAGGGCTTGAGTTTTCAAGAATCCAGACAACAAAAAGACACATAAATCATGTCATAAAAATCGGGATCATTGGCAAAAATACGTATCTGAATGTAAGGTCAACGGGAATAGATGACCGTTTTTCTCTCTCTCTGATTTGTCCCTGGCCTGGCATACCTTCTGCTGGGGTGTTAGCCTTCTCGCCCCATTCTGTGAGCCTCATTGCGGGGTGGGGGGTGGCAGGAGAGCACACCATGGAATATGCCAGAGCCTTGCTGGTTATCTCTGCAGGGCTTGGGATGGGATTAGGGTCGGGAAGCCCACTGCAGAGGGAAACCTAAGTCAGGAACAGATCAGGAAGGTGCCACCTGTGCATGCAGGTGAGGTCACCACATCCCAGCCGCTCCAGGGCTGTGTCCTAGCAGGCAAGGACTTCAAACTGGGCTGTGACTCCCCCTCTGGGACAGGGTGACCTTGGCATGGTGGCCCAGCGACCGGATTACCTCCCAGGGAATCCTTGGTAGGAGCTGAGGAAGAGCCTTGTTCGGCCTCCGTCCTGTGAAGAGGTGTGTGTGCCCCGCCTCCCGCCCTGTGCCAGAGGAGGCTGGCCGGTCTCTGCCCAGTTGCACCATGCGGCCAGCCCTGGGAGTCTTAATGCCATGGGGGGCCCCTCCAGCGTCACCCAGTTAAAACTTCCCGGCAGAAGAGTAGGGCGGAGCAGGAAATGCACGTTCTGGGAATTAGCTCAGTGTGTGCATACATCTCCCGTGGTTTTCTTCTTAACTGCTCAGGGCAGCTGTCTCTAGCAGTGGCAGAGCTGGTTCAAGCACAGAGCTTTATTACAGCTTTAAACAACCTCCTACTCCCTGGGTAGCTGAACAGAGGCGCTTAAAGGGCCCTAATCAAGAAGTCAAAGAGGCAACATGAACACCAAGACTGTGCTCCCACCCTGCCTGGTGCCTGGCTCCTCCCGGGAAATCCATGGCTCCCTCCCCTTTCACACACACGTATTTATCACCTCGCCCTCCTGCACCCACTCCTCCCCGCAGTGCCCACAGCCTTCCTACTCCAGATCCTGCACCAGGCACTGATTTTGCACTGTCTGCTCTCATGATGACGGCGTGCGTGTGTAGCCTTATCTGAGGCCATACTTCCTAGAGCAAGTCGAGGCCGGATTCCTGACAACTCTTGGCCTATAAGCCCTCAGGGCCACAAGACAGTGAGCTAAGCAGCCTCACCAGTCCTGCTGAGTGGCAAAAAGCACCGAGCCAGCCAGGCAGCCTGTTCAAGAGAGGGCTCCTCGGGTCACGCTGAGGGTTTTGACAACCTCCCAATGCTCCAAAGCTAGGGTAGGTAGGCCTGCTCTCCACATGCAGACAGGAGAACAACATCGTAATGAAAGAAAAACTAGCTGATGTTTACTGTACTTGTGCCGGGTCCCAGGCACTTACATGCATTAGTTAATATCCTCTGCATAACTTTAGAAGTCGGTACCGGAAGTTAGGTGCTATTTTTATGCCCTTATAAGATAGGAGAACTAAACCTCAGAAAGCAGAGAGCCAGTTCTCAAACTGGACTCCATTTGTCCGGACTGCCATGCTTGTCCCTGATACCAGTGTTTCTCGTCTTTGGGGAGCAGTGGCAACTCCTGAGGTCCCCACCCCAGAGGTCCTGATTCAGTAGATCTGGGGCCGGCGGCACTAGTGGTCCCGGGAGTGACCCTTCGAGTTGCACTGCCCTGAACTACGCTCAGGGCCCCCAACCTCCAGCAGAGACCACCCGAGTCTCTCACAACCCTGTGGTGTTGTCACCTCATGGTCTTTATCTAGGAAATCCAGCCACTGCAGGAGTTACGCGTCCCTGCCACCTTGGCTAGAAAGCACCTCTCCCAAAATACCTGGCTGCAGGGATGGGGCAGACACAAACTAACATCCCTGTCTGTACCCAAGATACAGAGCCTTTCACGATCGGCAAGACCCTTTAGAGCGCTACGAGGCTGCTTATCTGTAACTGAGCCGTCCTTGTCCTCAACTGGTGGCAGCAGGTGGGGGTCAGGGTCATGGTTAGCTGGGACATCAAGACCCCCAGCTAATCGCTGTTTCTGTCATTGTAGCTCTTACCACTGTCAGAATTAACCCTGATTTCAGCACTGTTTGACTAACGCCTCGTCCTCTGACCACATGAAAGTGCCGTGAGGACAGGCCTTTCATCTGCCTTGTTCCCCACTGTTGCCAAACATCTAGAACAGCAGTTTGCACACAGGATGTGGGCAAGAAAGACATGCTGAATGAATAAACAGATGGACAATGGACAAATGAAGACGTGAACGACCAAATGCAGAGAGTCATGGACAGGCTCTGGAGAGGGCCGAGCGTGACTTGTTGCGAATCTCGAATAGAAACTTGAATAGAGAAGCCAGAAGACTCTGTTCTGGGACACTCAGCTCCCTCCTTTCCTTCTCAAAAGAAGTCACCTTTTCACAGGTGTGAGAGGTGGGGCCTGGTGGCCTGACCACGCAGTAATCTGGGCAGAGGTGCGCTTGCCTGCTAGGGCTGCTGTTACAAGTATCACAAACTGGACAGCTTAAGCGACAGAAATTTACCATCCCACAGCTCCGGAGGCCAGAAGTCTGAGATCCAGGTGTGGGCAGGGCCAGTTCCTTCTATGGCCTGAGAGGAGAATCTGTTCCATCCCCTCTCCTGGCTGCCAGGGGTTTGCAGGCATCTTTGATGTGACTTGGCTTGCAGAAGCATCACATTTCTCTGTCTTCATCCTCACTTGGCATTCTCCCTGTGTGCCTGTCTGTCTCCAAATTTCCCCTTTTAATAAGGACACCAGTCATATTGGATCAGGGCCCACTGAAATGACCTTGTCTTAACGAATTACATCCACAATGACTCTATTTCCAAGGAAGGTCACATTCCGAAGTACCTGGAGTTAGGACTTCAACGTATCTTGTCGGGGGGACATATTTCAACTTATAACAGAGGTATATTTAGCAGTTGGGCTTCCAGGCACAATTTCCAAAAGTAGGTCCTTTTCTTTAGTTTCTGGAGGTGGGCTGTTGACACGACTTTCAAGTCTATAAGGAAAATATGCTACAGGCAGTGTGAAAGTAAGACCATGAGAAGACCCGCTGAGGAGGTGGGGCAAGGTGCTTGTCCCCGGGGCAGTGGGCTTCAGACCACACCAGCAGAGCAGCTGCACCTGCTCCCTGGGATTGGCAGACAAGGCGGAGGGCCTGGTGGGGGCCAGGGTGCAAGCCCCATCCCCCAGGTGCTGCCAGGACCCAGCTCTCCCCTGGGAGGCTGCCTCCCTGAGCCCAGCCCACTGCACCGCTGGCAAGAGCGAAAGTGGCCAGAGGAACAAAAAGGCTCATGCTCACCTTGCAGACTTCCCTTTCTGGTGCTTCCTGTGTAGCGTGCAAATTTCAACACTGCCCCCTCTCTGCCACCTCTTTTGTGTGGTGCAGGAAGGAAAGAAGGTCACTTCCGGGCATGGACCCACTTGGGCCAGGCTGAGCTGCTGCAGTGCCACCCCACACCGCTCGTTGCTGCTTCTGGGCCTTTCCTCCTGCCCTGCTGCCAGCATTCCTACCGCCCCCCTCACTTCCTCCCAAGGCCCATCACTGCGCTGTGTGTGGTGCTTGTACTGGGGGGAAGGAAGTCATCTCTAACTCTCTTCTATATTCTAAATTTTTTTCTTTCAATCAGTCTCAATAAGCTCAGTTTTAACGCTTTGATCAGTAGATCTTAATAAAGGCAGCAGCCAATAATTACATAAAACAATGTATTGGAGAACTACTTTCAATTCCAGGCACCATGCCTAATTTAGTGACTGTAGGCAGACTTTGGCTGGCTTTGGATTCGTCAGAACAGGAGCTTGCAAAGTCATGAAGATAGAGAGTTCTCTCCCCACCTACGCTGCGTGGCTGGTGTCTGCCCACCTGTGACCCTCTGCTCACCTCACTCTGCCCTGCACTCTACCCCACCCTCCGGGCCACCTCATCTACCCCCACGTCTGTGGCTTCCACTACCATTTACCTGCTGATGGCCCCATATCTCTATGTAACTCCTTCCCGGATCATCTATCAGAATCAGGATAGATTGTGTCAGAATCCCCAGTGGGAGGACCACAGGCACTTCAGAGGCTCCACGTCTGGGTCGGCATGAGCTCCTCCCAAGAGCTGCTCTCCCCTCCTCCTTATCTCCATGGATGGTGCCATCATTTGCCGGCTTGCACACTCAGGAGGCTGGGTATCTGCCTCAGCTCCTCCCTCCCATGGGCATTGATTTTTCGTGATGCCATTTCATCTCGGTGGTCAGAAGATACAAGACCATTAAAAATCATGTCCAAGCATGTGCTGGTATATTTGTATTAAATGCCTATATCTAAATCTTACAGGCCACTTTCTTCCCCTCATGCCCACGGCAGGTGACCTGGCCCTGCACAGAAGTTGCCCTGGCGTCCCTGCCCAGGTGGCTTCTGGAGAATGTCACACAGTGCAGCAGTCTGATGACGGCAGCCCTGGTCTGGATTTGGTCCTGTCTCCACCCTGCCATGTGCCCTGTAATTTGGGTAGGAAGGGAGTCAGTGTCCCCCACAAGCATGACAGTGTCATGCTGGTCTTCTTCCTCTCACAGGGCTGATGGCGGCGTGAGGTCCCTTAGGGGCTCCTGGAGACACAGGACTTCACCAATATTTGATAGAGCCTGGGAAAGCCTGGAGGCTGCTCCAGGAAGGGTCTCACACATAGTCTACACACAGCGTTTTCGGGAATGCAGCCATACTCTGGCCCATGGGTTTAGATTCCTTGAACTCAGAGTGTGTGGGTTTGCAATACAGTATACTCTGGGCTGGGGTAGGGAGAGGCTTCTTAATTATAAAATATATTAAAATAAGTGCAGCTTTATTTCTTTAGCAGTGGTTAGGACACGAACTTTGGAGTCGGGCAGAAGCAAAGGCAAGATCAGTTCTGGCATTTTCTAGTGGTCTGAACTTGGCAAATTACTTAACCCCTGGACCCTTGGTTTCCTCATCTGTAAACAGAGATTATTATAGTATCTGGTCTTCAGGTTGTGGTGCCTTGTGCCTCGGCTGGCACGCCGTCAGTGCCCCAGAAGAGTAGCTACATTATTGTCAATGTTAGTGTCACAGTTTCACAGGCCGCTGGAGATGGCGCCTGGCAGGACCCCTGATGGGCCTCCTTTAAGGAACCACTTGTCATTGGCACACAGTTAGTAACTGAAAGCTCCAAGATGCTGCCAAGCAACTTGAAAAGATGTGTTAGAAATCCACATTTGGGAAAGGAGAACAAAATTCTCAGTTCGCAGAGCTTAGAGATCAGGCTGACTTTTTTTTTTTTCTAAATAAATCTTTTCTTTCTGAAGAGTTTTCAGTTTGTAGAAAAGTCGTAACGCTAGCACAGAGAGTTCTCACATACCCCACACCCAGTTTCCCCCATTGTTTACGTCTTACATTAATGTGGTATGTCTGTCGCAAAGAATGAAGCAATACTGTTACATCATTAACCAAAGTCCATTCTTGATTCTGATTTCTGTAGTGGTCCCCACCTCCCTTTTTTTTTAACCTAACATCCCTTTTCTGTTCCAAGATGGATTCCAGGATGCCACGTGACATTTAGGTGTCATT
The DNA here is from genome assembly GCF_028021215.1 of Eschrichtius robustus. Lineage (NCBI taxonomy): Eukaryota > Metazoa > Chordata > Mammalia > Artiodactyla > Eschrichtiidae > Eschrichtius > Eschrichtius robustus. The sequence continues at coordinate 149,349,252 of NC_090826.1, forward strand.
ATCATGGCTCCCTAAGGTCCTCTAGACTGGCGGTTTCTTAGACTTGCCCTGTTTTTGATGCCTTGACAGATTTGAGTACTGTGGACCACTTTTTACAAATGAGGAAACACAGGCCTAGGAGGTTGCGGAGCTGCTTAAGGAAATACAGAACTCTCTTCTCCATAATCTTCTTGCCCTGGTGATGTGCACAGCAAACCCTTCCATCACCATTAGCACAGAAGTAAGTTTCTGCCAGGCACTGGAACAGCCCAGGTTCTGTATTAACATGTCACTCCAGGGAGTCACTGGGTCTTGCTGGACACCCTGGATTCCTCGGGCCTCCTAGGTCCTGACACCCTTCCCTGCCTGGCTACTACTCCTGGAGGCCGCCAGCCCAGGCCTGGGCCGCTCCAGGCGCCTGCCAGGCCTCTCGCATCACGGAGAGCTGGGGGTAGGCGGTGTAGAGATGAAACAGGCTTCAGCCTGGGTCCCCGGGTGAACGGGTGATGCTGGACAGCGTCATCCTGCCCCAGCCTTGTGTGCCCAGGGCAGGTCCTCCTTGTCTCACCAGCTCCCTGCTGGGCAGGGCTTGCTGTGGCCCAGTTGTTCAGTTTCTGTCTGGCTTCCCTCTTTCTGTGGCGAGGCTGTGAGAAGGCTGCAGCCTTTTCATGTATAAAAACAACCCTCGTCCCCACCTGTATCCTTCCCTCTGTGTGATGGTATACAGCCATGCAGGGTGATGAGCACGCCCACCAAGCCAGGGGTCTTGCTGACCCCTGACTTGTCCCCCTGCAGGCACTAGTTCCGACCAGAGTCCTCGCAGGAGCCCATGGTTTCCAGGTGGTCCAGAGTGGAGGGGCTGGGATGAGGGAGCTTCCTCAGAGACTCGTGAGCCAGACCTCTAAGGATCTGTAGGGTGGGTGGACACATTTCTGCTTTCTCTTTTTCAGACGAGAACTGTTATAGTGGCCTGAAACCTTAGGCTTAACCATCCCGAGCCTCGGTTTTCTTTCCTGAAAAATGTGAATAAACTGACACTCCAGTTATGGATACGTAGTGAAGAGTGAAGGAATAGGGTGAGAAGCACAGTGCCTGGCGCAGAGGAGTGGCTGTTATCATTCCCGGCTCCACGGGCCACATCCATCAGGCCAGGTACACCTGTGCCCTCAGCTCACCAGGTGCTCCAGGACAGCCCTCTGCTGCTGCCCAGGGTCAGGGGCAGTGTGAGGGCAGCAACGTGATGATGCAACAGCCTGGCCTGAACCTGAAGAGTTGTATGTTTGACAGTTGCCAAGACCTGCTCAAATTAGGTCTCTATGCACGACAACATTGCTCCAGAAAAACAAAAGTGCAAACAACATTTTCTACTTAAACTGTGTTTTAGGAGCACTCTGGAAGATTGGTATTTAAAATAATCAGTAGCAAATCCTGTTATAAAGTGGAGTGGTTTGTGTCTCCAATCATTCCCTTCCCAGTTACTGTGTGTGGTGAATTCTGATTTCCGGTGTTGGGTTCTCTTAACTAAGAGATTTAACTAACAACATTGTGCTTTGGGTTCAAGCTATGTATTTGGGAGACAGATACATATATATATATATATGATTTCTCATAATATTCAACAAACAAAGAACTCTGGCAGAATATGCAGGAGTCTGAAGTTCACTAGAGGCCATGTGACAGATCTCCCCAGCAGAGCTTCCAGATGTTTCCTGAAAAAGAAGAGAGGAAGAGTGAGGTCTCTGCGTCATGTCTCAAACCTGAGTGAAGCCAGTTCTGGAACTCGAGGCTTGTGGGGCAGGGAATAAGGTCTGAAGGGCCGAGGACCAGGGCCTCTCCTCTCCTCAGATACCCTCTCTGCCCTGTATGGGTAGCTGAGGATGGGAAGAGAAGGAAAACAAGGGAGAGAGAGAAGGTAAGAGCAGAAAAAGAAGGCTGGCAGGCACCTGGGGGCTGTTTGCATCTGCTCATCAATGGGGAAGTGGATTTTAAACCACCCCCAAAACAGCCATGTCTTGGCCTTGCTCCCCTTGCCTTGTCTTGAAAGATAATGTGCTCGAATACCCTTGAATGCAGGCTTGAGAACCCACCCAGGGCAGGATGCCACGTACAGGCAGAGAGAACAGAAGCCAAGGGAATGAGCCAGGCCAGTGGAGGAAGTGTTTGCCCTTAGCCGTGCTGGCCAGGGTGGCCAGGTTGGATAAAATGCCCCTCAGGAAGCCTTGGCCGTCAGTAGAAAGTCTAGGGATTGCGCCGTCCTCCAGGGTTCCACCCAGTGAGAGAATTGCACTAAAGACCCTAATAGCCACCCTGTCTGGGGCATCTGCAGCGGGGCAGACACTGCATACATTATTGCATTCAACCCTCAGTGAAGCCCTGGGAGGTTGGCACCGTCTCCCCCCCTCTACAGGGTCACTGCCGTGGTCTCACCCAGCTTGTGTGCCAGGCTGGGCATCCACGTCAGGTCCGGGTGATTCGGGAGCAGGAGCTCAGAGCCTCTCTCGCCGCGGTGTCTAACGGTTGCAGTAGCTGAGCTCTCTGGGGTCCATTGAGGGTGGGGAAATCTGATCAGCAGGCAGATGCCAGGCCTCGAGGCGCAGCTGTTAAAACAGAACCTAAGGTAGACGTTGGGTGGTTGCCATTGCTGTTGAAAATCCTCTCCCCCTTAGATGAGACCAGGCAAGTCACACAAACTAGCTGTCAAGATCCTGGATCCCGTACTGGACGCCACCGGGCCTTCAGTTTGGATCTGCCACTCGGCACCCTGAGTCAGTTATTTAACGTCTTTGTGTCTCCAGCTCCTCATTTGTAAATTCCCCGTGGGCATTTGTGAGATGGAGTGAGACAGGCTTACCGGGTGCTGGACCTGAGCTCAGCGGCCCGTCACTGGTCACCGTAACAGGCTGTCGCTGCAGGCTTTCCTTTCTGCCTCTGCCCTGGGGCGTCCTCCCTAACGAAAGGCGGCAGCACGGAGGTGACTCTCTAGCTGGGCTTTGTTAAAGGATTAGCACAGAAAAACAACACAAAGGGCGCAGGGCTCTTCTGGACTGAATCCAGACTCAAGTCGGCTGCTGGTCGGAGGCACCTGGGAGCTCATGGAGGGCCCTATAGTGGAACAGGCCCGAGCCGGTGTCTTTGAGTTCTGCCTCCTAAAAGTCGAAATGAAAGTTCCTTCTCTGACTTCTTTCCAAACCCTCCTCACTAAGCAAACGCAGCCTCTCCCAAGGTCTCCGTGGGTTGCATTCAGGTCGCTGTGGCCACCGCGCTGGCAGTGGCTGGCAGCGGCTGGGAACCTGGGGCAGGCGTTGGCTGTGAGGAACCACTCGCTCCTCTGGGTGACATGTCATGAGTGTGTTACGTGACGTCATCTGCAGGCTGGTGTCATGGGAGTGGTGACAAAGAGGGCGGAAATGCCTCCGGGAGAGGTCACTCATTCTCCAGGGGCACAGGACCCAGGTGCAAACAAACATAAAGGCCGGGCCCGCAGCTGCTCTGGAAGGCTGTGCGGGGCTGTCCACACACACACACTCTGTTGCCCGCCCTCCCCATCTGGTCCAGCGGCAACCCCCGCAGGCTGGTCTCTGCCCCACTCGACTTGCAAATGCTCTCAGGGAGGTCACCTGTGCTCCTCAAATGACCAAATCCACTCTTTTCATTTCTGCCCATCCTTTCTGTGCTCTTTTTGCAACATCCGGCCCCGTGGACCACTCCCACATTCTTAAAACGATCTCCTCTATTGGAAACCTGGGTTAGAGATTATTTCCATATTGCCTTCTACCCCTTTGGTCATGTTTCTTGGTCTCCTTTGCTGACTTTTCTTCCTTTACAGCCCAGTATAACCGCCAGTCTCCCTTCTCTGCCACTCTTGGGGCATATTCATCCCCACACCTGGCTTCTGTCACCACCTACTCCCAGTTCTCTGGCTCCAGCCTAGACTACTCTGTTGAGAGTCTGTATCCAGCTGCCCACTGGCCAGCCCCCCCATAGGCCTGTGGGCTCATCATGCTCTCAGGGTCCCCCACCCCAACCTGCTCCTCTTCCAGCGTCGTCTCCTGCAGTGGAGGACACCGCCATCCCTCTTCCAGCGTCGTCTCCTGCAGTGGAGGACACAGCCATCCATCTGGTCACTCAAGCCAGGAGTTGTCCTCCCGACCTCCCCTATATAGGGCTGCTCACCGCATCTCATCTAATCTACCACCCAAACGGCTCTAGACTCCCTCCTTCTCCTCCATTGCCTCAGTTCAGCTGATATCATTTCCTCCTGAGTTGTTACCATAACCTCTCGTAACATATTCCTGTCCTCCCACGTTCATTCTCTATCTTGTTACTGGGGTGATCTTTCTAGAGCACAGCCTGGTAATATTCATCTGCTCAAAGCTTCCACTGTGACTCCATCACCTTCAGAAGATTGCCTCAACTCCTGGGTCATCCTGCTTACCTAACTGGCTGTCTCACAAGGTAACCATAGGCAGCCTTTGGTCCACTAACCTGCAGGCCCCTGTATGCCTTCATGTTTCACCCACAGTCCCCTCTCTCCTAATTCTAATTCATCCTTTAGATGTAGTTCAGAGGTCACCTCCCCCAGGAACACTTGCCCTGACCTGCACTCCCTGCCATCCCTATCAGAGCCTGGCTCCTCCCTCTGGGTTCCCTTAACATTTAGGCAAAACTCTTTCAGAGAGATTATCACACCGAATAGGGATAGCTGATTTACATGTCTCACCTTTCCAGGGGAACCTCTTTGAGGGCAAGGGCTGATCTTTTATCTTTCTATCTCCAGCACCTGTCACTATGTCTGTTACTCAATAAATGTTGCTGATAAAAGTCAAAAATGAAGAGGATGATGAGAAAGCTAATGCAGACATAGCTTCTTAATAAAAACTGTTATCTGGGGTCAAACCAATGGCTAAGCAGACCAGTTTCCTGGCTCTGATAGCAGTTCCGGTGAGTTTTCAGGAGGAGGGTTTTCAGTTTTCATGTGAAGCTGGAAGGGTCATTAAAGGTCATCAAATTTAAAACCCTCATTTTACAGGGAGGTGAAGTGGATTCCCTAGGTCATACAGTTCATCAAAACAGAACTAGCCGAACCTGGGTTCCTAGACCTCATGCTCACTGCTCCTACAATTTCACTGTGCTGCCCCCTGAAGGGAAAATTAGGAGTGTTCTCTAAAACCTCCTGAAGTCCCTTAGATACACATTATGACTTCAGCATCTGTGATTCGTTCTAACTTTCTTCTTAACCAATTTATATTATCAATATTCTTAGAAATTTGATAATATATATCCTGAATATATAAATATCATTTAAAAAAACATAAAATTTGTGGGTGGCTCTCTTTGTCTGAAAGTTTATCCTTGTATTGAACAGAAGTCAGCCTTCCCCTAACTTGTACCCTTGGGTGCAAGCATGACACTATCCCTCTTTAAAATGTGACAGAGCTAGATCTAACCACAATGTGGTCTCAAAGAAAAATTTCTTATCATCCTCTTCCATCAGCTGCCTGCCATTAAACCCAAAGCTGTCTCTTAGCTTCATCTTGTCCTTCTGTTTAGATCAAGTGGTGGGTCACTATTAGGGTCAGTCTCCATAACACCTCATTCTTTCCTCTAGAACATGGTTATTTATTGAGCACATACTATGTCGTGCACCTTTCTTTAACATCTTTTAGCTTCTACTCTTTCTAAAGAATCTCTCTCTCTCTCTCTTTTATTTCTAGAAATCTTTATTAAGCACTTTAAAGAATTTCCATAATCCATGACTTCAGATGGCTCCAAGTAATTGTGGAGATAAGACACACAAATGTCTTGTCTGAGGTTTGACGTGCTAAATATGCAAATCTCGAAGTGTCCTGTCAGGACAGGTCTGGGGGTGGGCTGGTGCAGACGAACTGACTCCTCGTTTATCATGCGGTGATTTACAGCCCTCTAGTGGGTCTTTAATGTAACATATAAAGGAAAGCCGAGGGCAATGCAGTATGATGGCTCATTTGTTTGTTCCTTCGCTGGTACATTCTTTCAATGTACAAATGCCAACCGAGTGCCTACAACGTTCCAGGCACGTTTTAGGTGCTGGAGATACTGCAGTGAACAAAAGAAACAACAACAAAAAAATCACCTGAATTAATTACTTAAGACGAAGGAAACAGCGAGTAGAACAAATCTGGGACAAAGCTCAAGAGTATGATTTTGGACACGTTACGTTGGAGGTGCCCATTAGTCTTCCAAGGAGCTTGTTTTAAAAATTTGTTGGTGTCTTTGGGAACACCTGTAGAGCACTTGTGAGCAGAACACACAGACATCTCTTTATTTGAGATTTCACCAAATTTAAATTAAAACTGACAACAATGAAAATATTTAGCAAGAAAATTGTGAAGACACTGAATCAGACCCTGGGTGTGGGAGCCTGGTTATAGACAAGTTCAAGCCTTGGTCCCACTCTTATGGAGCTGGTCATCCCTTAGTTCTCTCTTTCAATGTAGTCTTCTCCATTTCTGTCTCAGTTCTTTGTTTTCTTAATTCTTAGCAGAATTTGTAATGGTTGCATTTCTCTGTCTCCTTGGTACATCTACTGTTTCCCCCTCCAAGACTGCAAGTCAGTCCCACTCACTGGGGTATCTTCAGCATCTGGAGGGGCCTCGATTTATATTTGTTAAAGGATGAGTTTTCGATTTAATAGGTCAGGTAAGATAGATATGCATGAGCAGCAAGTAATTCAGACTATTATATGGCACATCCTAAATGAGTAAAGAACACAGTTAATTGCTCTTTTAGGAGGTCACCGTGGGTTGAAGGCAGCCAGGGAAATTTTCAGGGAAGAAACTGGGCTTGAGTTGAGTCTTAAAGGATGGGTGGAATATGAAGGAAGGAGGGAGGAAGTGATGGGGGAAGGGTATGTCCTCTAAAGTGTTCCTGATGGACCTCCACATGTTCCTCAGCCACCAATGTCTCTTTCTTCTCAGTGTCTAGGCTGTCCTGCCCCTCACTCCCACCCAATGATGTGGGATAACTTTGGCATGTTTTTAGGGTTTGTCATGCCATACCCATGTCACTCTTTACCATCTCTGTCTCTTTTTTAATGAACACTCAGCATATTAATTCCTATCATTATATCTGGCACATGAAAAGTGCTCAATAAATATTTGCTGAATGAACATATGTGCCTAGGAGCCACTCTCCATACTCTTGGGATGGCTCTTTACCCAGTATTTAGTCGCTGCCACAGGGCTGGAGGCTATCAAAACGTGAGTACTTGAGGGCTCATCCAAATTCTTACATGATTATTAATAAGCTGCTTTCTCATATTTTCATTTAACAAAGATTTTTTGCATGCCTCTTTTATTACAGGGCTTATGCTAGCTACAAGGAATTTGAAGTTGAGCCACTGTGAGATCCATATAAACAAATAATATAAATAACAAGTTAAGGTGGACTTATGTACAAAGTGATTTATGAACACTATAGATGGAGGAATTGCTTGTTCTAGGTTGCTAGGAAAGGCTTTCCAGAGTACAGGGGAGAAAGTTGGCATTGAGTCTTGAAAGACAAGTTGTGTCCTCTAGACAGACATGATCAGGGGTAGGGGAGTGGATAAGGGAGTGGGATGGACAGTATTCCCGACAAATGGAGTAACAGGTGCAAAGGTGGTGGTGGTAGGAGGGAACTGAGAAAGTGTGCCGGTTTTGGGGAATTGGGGCAAAGCATCAGAGCATAAGAATGGCCAGAGAGAAGGTGCAGGGTTGGATTTGAGGCGGGCCAGCGAAAGAGCTCTAGGGATGTCAATCTTTAAGAGGTACTAAAATAAAAAAATATAAAGCCAATTAACTGAGCCACTTGTGGCTCCTTACATAACTTTTGAAAACTAAACTGGTTCCATTCCCTTGAGGTAAGACAGTGCCCTTGAATGTTACTTTAAAAATCTCCTGGCTGGCAATTCCAATTATGTTATATTCAGTGCATGTAATAAATTCCTTATTTTTAACATAAAGAGGTTTGTAATTCTTATTAATAGGAAATCAAGTTACTTTCAATCCCATGCTGAACAGATATTTAAAGAAAATTGACCTATTTATGCATTGCCTTCTTGTAAAGTACTCCTCCACCTTTGGATGGAGGTCTCCAGGTCCCCTCTCCCAGGTAAAAGTGGGACTGTTCCATCTGGCTGGGCGAGCTGAAAATGTTGGTCTCTGTGCATGCCCAGAGAAGGCTGCATTTATTGTCAGTCAACTATGTGTTTGGCACCCCTGATAACCTATTTGGTAGTCTTTTCTAATAAAAAAAATTTGTAGGAGTCTTAAAGGTAAACCTCTCTCTGCCTTACAGCCACCATATTCTCCTGGGTGTTCCAAAACTTCAGGGACTTCCATATTCCACCTTGAGGTTTTGTACACATCCTCTGCATGTTAAACAGGCCTCTAAGTTTGGTGTTCAAAGATATAGTCTCTCTATGAGGACTACGTCCTAAAGTCATGTGTGAACTTTAAATCATTACTATGAGTATCCACTGTTTTTGCATTTATTCTTCTCTTCCTGGATGTTGGACCTAAGCAAATACTATAACCTTCCTGTGCTTCCATTTCCTCATCGGAAATAACGCCAATTCCTGCCTTATAAACGAGACAATACATGTAAAGTGCTTGTCCCGCAAGCACTTCACACAGTTCCGCAGCACTGTCAGCACTTATTCGCGCACCCTTCAGGGAGAGACAGTCCTTTTCACCTCTGTACTCAGCTCTCACCCAGACTTTGGCGTGACCCTGCCCCGGGCTCAGGGTACAGGAACCTGAGAGAGGAGGGCGCGTGCAGAGAATGGGTTGTGTGAGAGGTCAGAGTGCAAAGGCGGCTGGTTGAGGCAGTGAGCAGAAAAGTCTGAAGAGAGGTCTCTGGACTTCGGTTGCCTTGGCGACCTCAGCCAGAGGAATAGGGTGGCAGGGTGGCAGGGAACCACCTGACACTGCTGCTTTCGGTCCCCCGCCCTCTCTTTAGTTTTAGCTCCGCCCCTTTCTCCCGAGAGGTCGGAAGCAGACGCCGACAGGGACGCCGACGCGGTTGCCTAGCTTCTTTTCCCAAGATGCCCAGGGTGTTGTGTTCTTCTTAGCCAATCAGAGAGGCGAAGCGGCCTTACCGCAGGCCAATAGACTGCGAGGCGGGGGCCCGCGACGGTTAAACGGGGCTGGAGACTGGGGCGGCCTGGCGCGGTGGCTTGAGGTCTCCGACTCGGTGGCTGCAGCTCCGCGACGGTGGTGCGACGTTCAGGTGTCCTGCGCGGGTCCGGCCATGCCGACTCGGGCGGAAGACTACGAGGTGCTGTACACCATTGGCACGGGCTCCTACGGCCGCTGCCAGAAAATCCGGAGGAAGAGCGACGGCAAGGTGAGCGCGGGCTCGGCGCCTGTCTCCGCCCCCGCCGCGGTTTTGCAAACTGCGGGGGGCGCGCCCTCTGCCGCCGAAGGGAAGCGAGCTGCCTGGGGCTGTGCGTCTGGAAGGCAGGGTGCTCAGAAGAGTCAGCCATATCCCCCCAGGTCTGTGTCGGTCCTGGGTCTCTCAAGGGATGGGAAACTGTGTCCCTTTTTCCTTTTTTTTTTTTTTTATTTTTCATTTGTGAATCTGTCCTTAATTTTTAAATAAAGTTAATAGAATGTGCCAAATAGAATATTGTCAAATACATAACACCGCTTTTGCTATTTACATGGGACTGCACATTTTTATATATTTATGTTATATATATATATATATTTTTTTTTTCTATCTTTTTTCCTTTCTCTTCCATTTTCTTCCTTTTTCCCAATTTGACCTGCTAAGGGCCTTCAGTTGGTGACAGCTAGCTGACTCCTGAGCTATTTTTAGAGAAGAGGAGCCCTCTCAGTCATGACCATCAGCACCTCGAACTTTTATGTCTTGTAGTCAGAATTCGTTTAAAATACCCATTATTCAGATTGTTGGATTCAGATTTCCCAAGGTGTGTAGGTAGACTTTACACAAAGAAACAATGGAGAGGAAATTGGCTCTGACGGAAGGACCTTTACTAAGTTCTCTTACCTTGGAAATCTTGACTTGGAATGCTCGAGGACTTTGACCACCTCTGCCCCAGCTTTGACCAGCTTTGACTAAGCAATGGAGGTTAGGGGGTTGGGGGAGGCCTAATGTACCTCATCACCCTGTGTTGCATCATTTATTCCTGAAAAATTAGGGGAAGATTATGGAAGTAAACTCAGGGGTCCTTAGGTTCATTGAACTACGTTAGATGATGTCACTGTATGATCTACTTACTAGAGAAGTAATTTTAAAAAGTTTTTAAAAAGGTTTTGAGTATAATGAGTTTATTTGTACCTTGGAAATTTTTATTTCAGATCTTAGTTTGGAAGGAACTGGACTATGGCTCCATGACAGAAGCTGAGAAATACATGCTTGTTTCTGAAGTGAATTTACTTCGTGAGCTGAAGCATCCAAACATCGTCCGATACTATGATAGAATTATTGACCGAACCAACACAACACTGTACATTGTAATGGAATATTGCGAAGGAGGGGACCTGGCTAGTGCAATTGCGAAGGGGACCAAGGAAAGGTAAAATCTCTTAAATGGGCCTAGTTTTGCTTCTGTTAAGCATCCTGTATTAGGATCGGGGACAGAGTACTTAGTAATGGGGAAGAGTCTTCTGGTGTTTGTTTGGTGGGTGCATGGTACTTTAGAAAATCCGTGGTACGTCAGCACCCATATTTCATATCAATTTATTTCCCTATGTGTACACTTTGAAAACTAGATAATTCACATCATCCCATCTTTGTAATGGTTTTATTCAGAAGTTATAGGCTATATAACTGCTTTGATTTCAGACAATACTTGGATGAAGAGTTTGTTCTTCGAGTGATGACTCAGTTGACTCTGGCCCTAAAGGAATGTCACAGACGAAGTGATGGTGGTCATACTGTGCTGCATCGGGATCTGAAACCAGCCAATGTTTTCCTGGATGGCAAGCAAAACGTTAAGCTTGGAGACTTTGGGTTAGCTAGGATATTAAACCACGATACGAGTTTTGCAAAAACATTTGTTGGCACACCTTATTATATGTCTCCTGTAAGTATTTCAGAATTTAGATGCTTTTTAAACATCTTAATGCTAAGCACTCAACTGCAGGGAAATTGAGCTTTTTGTTTGTTTAGTAACATCCAATAGGCAAGAATTAACAATACTGTTTTATTTTAAATTTATATTTTTCCAAATGGACCACCAGACCCTTAAGTTCCTGTATTAGCAATATAAATCAAGCTTTCATTGAATGACTACCAAGTGCTAAGCTCTGGGATCACAAAGATGAGATAGGTTTTGTCTCTGCCCTCAAGAGCAGCACTTCCCAAAGTGCCATAGGTCCTGGACACCAGCTGGAACTCATCTGGGGTGATTGTTTAAAATGCAGAGTCCTGAGCCCCAAATCCAGTGAATTTGGATCTCTGGACAGGTCTTTGCACTCAACTTTTTTTTTCTTTGTTTGTCCTCCACCACTTTTTATTTTGGACTTTGTATTTTAACAGACCTTCTAGATGATTCTTGTGCATGGAGATTCAGGGCTCAGGAGACTCACTCACTTCTGACAACATATTTTTGCAGTGTTAACTTTTTGTACTTATTCTTTTTTTATTGCCTTTTCCTACAGTGGAGCTGCAGAGTCCACCCATTTACCTGTTTCCTCAGTTGCTGAATATTTTGTTTCCAAAATGTCTCACCATTCTAAGGAGCACTGCTATGCATGTCTTTGTATGAATTATTCTTTCTTCCTTTTTGGTTATTTCCTTGGTGTTTAGCTCTTGAAATGAAATTTCTGGGTCGAAGGGTATGAACTGTTTATGGCTCTCTAGTGACTTTTGAAAAGCTTGAATCAATAAGTGATAGCACCAATGTGTTGTATATGAAAGATGAGCGGATAAAGATGGAGAGAGATTTATTTTTTTAGCTGTTCACAAACATTTTCAGGATTTTCTCAATCTTTTTTAGTTATGTTAACCAATCTGACTACAGTGTAAAACTTTGTAAATTAGTGACTTTGTTTTTGACTCAGATTAGACATGGCCAGAGCAGTGTCATTTTCTCACTGGATCAGATTCCAAATAGAGAGCCTTTGCTATAAAGGAAAATTACCCAGAGGTGGTTCTTGGAAAATTTGAAACCTGCACAATTCTTTTGTTCCTGTTCCCTCCTGCCCTTGTAAATAGATCAGTTTAGCCTTCCCTATGGGATTGATTGTCAGGAAGTGGTACCAGACTCCCCTGTTGGACTTTAAATTACTAAGAAGACCCCTGAAGATTTCAGTACAGTACTTGCCTCTGTGCCTTCTGTTGAGAATAAGAGCCATGGTGGACTGTTGTTACTGTACGTGTGGAAGAAGGGCAAACAATTAAAACAGGAAGTGAGAATATTAGTTACTATTCTGGTATATACAGTGGACTAAGGGAAAAATATATAAATGAATGATTCAATTAACCATTTATGTCTATATTCATTTAAATGTGGGCTAGATGTTATTCTAGAATTTTCTCTGGTTCTTTTAAAATGGAGTTTCTAGATTATGAATTCTTTGAGGGTAGAGGGTAGAGGTATCTCATGTTCACCTTTAACTTGCCAGTGCCTTGCCTGTAGTAACATAATAAATATTTGTGAATGAAAAATAAGTGAATGAATTATATATGACAAAGTGTATTAGGATAAGACCATTGCCTTTTTTCCATTATAAATTTGAATACAAAATATAAAGTACCATCTTTTTGTTGTTATGATACAAGATCTAATGTAAGAGGAATCAGCCTTTTGTATTTGAAATTTTTGTTATAGATATAAAATCTGTTCCTTTCTTTTCCTTGAGTGAATATTACCAAACTTTAAGGTTCCATTTTTGTCTCAGGACTAATTTTGTAAGTTTTAAAACAAAATGAACTTTAAACCCCTATTTTCTTACCTTTTTTTCCCCCTTAAGGAACAAATGAATCACATGTCCTACAATGAGAAGTCAGATATCTGGTCACTAGGTTGTTTGCTGTATGAATTGTGTGCATTAATGTAAGTATAATGAAGACAGATTCTTATTCTGAGGTTTACACTTAGAGAGATTTGTCACCTTTCACCGGGTTCAGCTTTTTGAGCATCCGTGCACATTCAAGTCTGAAAGAATCATACCATGGGTTAAAATTAAGGTAGATGGACAGGTTAAAAAAAATTATTTACAAATTAATAATATAATCCCTGAGGCTGGATCTAGACTTGTTCAAGCTTCTAACCTGGTTAGATGTTTCTCTGTTAGACTGAGCTTAGCTCAAGGGGAGAGCATATAGGTCAAGCCTGTGAAAGAAATGAAATAAAGATCTAGAGAAGCAGTCTAGGGTTTGCACAGGAAAGAGCTCTGATTCTTTCCCTTTTTTCTTTCTGTTTTTTCCCTTCTAAAGTATTCTGTAGAGCAGTGGTTCTCAACCAGCGAAGGGGAGTTTTGCCCCCCAGTTTTGCCTCCCAGGGGACATTTGACAATGTCTGGAGACATTTTAGTTGTCACAACTAGGGATAGCTACTGGCATCTAACGGACAGAGGTCAGTGATGCTGCAAAACATACTAAACAATGCACAGGACAGTCCCCATAACAGAATCATATGGCTCCAAACGTCAGTAGTGCCAAGGCTGGGAAACTTAGCTACAGAAGAAGATCCCAGAAGTAGAAACATAAATACAAACTGAACCTTAAACTCTGCTTTTGGTTTGCTTCTTATTATATATTTTCATTTTTACATTTAAAAAAAATTTTTTTCCCCAGGCCTCCATTTACAGCTTTCAACCAGAAAGAACTAGCTGGGAAGATCAGAGAAGGCAAATTCAGGCGAATTCCATATCGTTACTCTGATGAATTAAATGACATAATTACAAGGATGTTAAATTTAAAGGTAAAGTTTATAAGGTGATATATTGTATGTTTCCATCTCTCAGTTAAGTTTTGCAGTGTATGCTCTCGTGGAGCAATGAGTCTAAAGAAACATTAAATATATTTCTTTAGCTAAATCTACTGTTACCAAGAGTGAAAACATGTATCCTTGGCACATTGCTGGCCTGCCTTCTGTGCTTTCTTTATGTCTCCTCCCACTCTCTGCCATGCTAACAGATGGTTGGTAGCAAGGAAAGATTGCAAGAAGGATCCAAATCCTCAGTTCCCCTTGTCCTTGCCTACCTCAAAGTGGCAGGTGGTACAGGAAGGGGCCAGGAATAATAAGACCTTATTACTCTGCCTCTAGCTCTGAGAGATTAGAGATCATTAGAGATGGGAATGGTGGGGGAGGGCTGGCTAAAAAGGGTAGAGGGGAAATAAAGAGATTATGTAGAAAAAATCTGGCAGTGGGATGGGGAGGGAGATGTCCTAGGGATCAGGCTGTGTAAGAACAGAGTTAAATGCTGTGGGAGTTCAAAGAGAAGGAAGGATGCAGGTGAAGTAACAGGATTGAAGGTCGGTGAGAGAGCATCCTGCTTAATGTAGTTTAGAGATGCAAGGGCAGTACGTGCCCTGAAACAGACCGACCCTAGCAATGCTACCCAGCACAGCACAGGGATTGAGCTTTCTTAGGGTAAAAGGGGAACACAGGTAAGTTAAAATCTGCATTATTTTGTGGACCCAGAACCTCATGAGTTAAAGCCACCAGTGAACTTATTTTTCAGGTGTTTAAGACCCGTGTGTGTGTGTTGCGGGGGGAGAATGGGCAATATGGGCGAAGGGGGTCAGTTGCATGGTGATGGATGGTAACTGAGCTTGTGGTGGTGATCACTCTGTAGTGTATACAGATGTAGAACTATAATGCTGTGCAACAGCAACAACAACAAAAAGACCCATTGCCTTGGAAATATATGCTGTTTTAAATGTAACTGCTCTTTCAGGATGAGTAGTCCATTATGAAGTGTGCCTGTAACACTGAATATTTTTTTCCCAGGATTACCATCGACCTTCTGTTGAAGAAATTCTTGAGAATCCTTTGATAGCAGACTTGGTTGCAGAAGAGCAAAGGAGAAATCCTGAGAGAAGAAGGCGGCGATTAGGAGAACCAGGAAAGTTGCAGGACTCCAGCCCTGTATTGAGTGAGCTGAAACTGAAGGAAATACAGTTACAGGAGCGGGAGCAAGCCCTCAGAGCAAGGGAAGAAAGCCTGGAGCGTAAGTCTGAGTGGGGGTGAAGCACAGAGAACTCCAGGAAGCTTATTCTAATGTATGTGAAAATCCATCTGAATAGAGGATCTCATGTCTATGCTCTATTAGAATGTTTTTATAAATACTTGCGAAACCAAGATATGCACATCAAGCTTGCTGCACCTTCGTGTTGAGCCTCTTTCTCTGAGATCAGCTGTGGTCGTCACATTGTCGGGCCCTAACTGTGACAGCCCAGCACAGTAGCCATCACACTGTACTGTAGAGTCACTCTTTTCTTTATCTTTCTTAATATACGGACCCTGAGGTTTCCCATTGTAGAGAAGGTCTTAGAATTTGCCAGCACTTCTCCCTTCTGATACGCTGCTCCAACACAGCCCGGGTCTGAAATCCTACAGTGTGTAAGACTAGATGTATTTGGGCAGTTCCACAGAGGATGTGGGTACAAGATATTTAAATACTCTGATGGGTATTGACGGACTGGGTGCTAATGAGTTTTTGATGTTGAAACTCTGTCTACTCCACTAAAGTGAGAGCTGCTACCCAGGTTTTAGGATTCTGCAAGGCAGCAGAAGCAGTGCAGCTCTGCATTTTGACATCGAGGGATAAGAGACGGGCTGCGACTGTCTTCTTCCCCCCTCGTGGCTCACCCGATCTCGCTTCTGCAGCTCTATGCCAATGCAGACTTCATAAGTGTTTTTCTATTTAAACGTACTTATAAAGCATCTAAATGCGTTTGTTAATGTTTTACTTCTTAATGATAATTGTCTAGTACTGTGAGATATGCTCTCTGTGGGAGGTACAGCCTGTGCTTACCTGAAAATCTTTGTCTCTTCTGTCAAAAGAATTCTTTAAAAAAAAAAACAAAACCCACAAAAAACAAACAACCAAAAACATTTCATTAAAACTTTCCCCAGTGTTTTGTAATTTCACATAGCAGCTGAAATCTGAACTCTCTGAATGCTGGGCCATGAATAAATAATAGACTTCGTTACTGATCTAAAGAAGTACCACCTAACTGAGCTGTGGATTTTTCCCTTCTGTTTGGGTGCTGTCATTCACCCAGAGGGAGAAGGGTTTGTACCGTGCAGCCGGGTAACGCCCGGAAAATGAACTGTTGCCCCTTCTCCGCGGAGAGCGGGGATGGCAGTAGCTCTTTGTTTTCCCCCGTGAGTTATTCCCACACATCACAACCAAAGGGTGAAGCTGACTTTGTCCTTGTGCTTAAGCTGGTCCTTAGGAGAAAACCTAAGACAACATACAACATACTAACCACACTGCATTATGAAACGGGAACAGTCTGGTTGGCTGGAGTATACAGTAGGAAACCCTTCACAAAACATGACTCATCGGAGGTCAGGCTGTTAGCCTTAGCGATAAGGAAAAGCGGTAAGATTACCAAATGTGAATTGTTTATACCCAGAGCCACTTGTTAATTTCTTTCTTTCTCGTTCCATTCCCTTCTCAAAGAGAAGGAACGTGAGCTTTGTGTTCGTGAGAGACTGGCAGAGAACAAGCTGGCCAGAGCAGAAAGTCTGTTGAAGAATTACAGCCTGCTGAAGGACCAGAAGTTCCTGTCTTTGGCGGGTGGTCCAGGTATGTGAACCAGCTCAGAGAACAGAAGTTGGTGCCACAAATGAGGAAATGGGCACCCGTGTTGCCCCGAAGGTGGCTTTGGCAGCCCTTTAAATTTTCGGAGTCTTGAATTTTATGATGGAGTTAACTGAATATATGCGTTTCAGTGGAGATAAGAATTCTGTTTTAGCAATGACTGACTTAACTGTGATCAGAGACATGAGGCAATGAGTCAGGATGATTTCATCTTCGGTTTTATTAGCTTTATCAGACTGTGTGTTCAGTATTTGATATTTACTTTTAAAAACTAGGTCATTTTAAAAAAATGCTGTGCCTTTCAGATTTTTCTCTGGGTATATTTTCAAAACTACATTTCTCTCCATTTTCAAGTGAAAATGCTAGCATTTTACTATTACCACACGACCAACTCATATTTGCCACATCCTTCATAGAAAGTATGGCTTAAAAGGTGTGATAAACCAACTGTAGAATAGGCCATCACTTTTGGATCTTTGCTAAGACCCGTTCCAATTGAAACGTGTATGTCAAAATGTGATTGCTTAATATCTATCTACATATGCTCTGTAATAAGTGATGGAAACAAATGAAACTAGTGATGGAAGTAAATATCTTTTTTCTCAATACTGCTATCTACCATTTCAGTATTTTTATAATATTTATTTCAGCTTTTCTTAGATCCCACACTGCCATCCATAAAGGTAAACTAGACTTAAATCATGATTACTGTGATAGAGTGAGGAGGAATTTTTATCTGGGTAAGTGTCATGCATCAAGCCCGTTGCCGAGAATTATATTGAAGGCCCTGTTGGGGACGGCTCTCCCAGTTAAAGAGTTTATTTACATCTTGCCCTGAGAGTCTTTGAGCAAAGGGTGAGAAGAGCTGGTGAAGGATGATGTGTTTCACTTCGTAGGATACGTAGGTAGAAGAATCTACCGGTATGCGAATCACGGCAAAGACTTACTTAAAATGAGCTGTGGGAATGGTGTCCAGTGTGGGTAGGAGATATTTTAAAGTACTGAGCACGTTAGAGCCCTAAGAAAAACAACAAAGCAGTGGAGAGGGGGTGCCCTTGTGAACTCAAGACAGCTGGAAATATCCTCTCCCCATCCTTGGGCTATAAAATTCAGACATGAGGAAAACAAATAAATTGAGATCACCACAGTAAGCATCAGCATCTTTTTAAAAGCTCTAGTTAGTCTATTTAATGAAATACTAATCCTTTTTTTAAACACTTTCTTATAAAACTGTCTTATTAGTAGGGTTTACGGTTTACACTGTCTGTTTACAAACATATAGGTGTTTGTGGTAATAAATGTGGATCTATTTGAAACAATGGAGTTGAGGCCTAAAAGCAATCTCCTAAAATGCTTTGCAGAGGAGCAGTGTATGAAGTAGGAAGTTGGGACAGTCGGAGGGCAGCGTTTCTCTGTGCAGCTGCTCCTCCCTCAGGGCGTCTCCGTTTCTTTGGACTGGAACATTCGGCTCTAGATAGTCATGTGACTTCTTACTTCCTCACTCTCATCAGGTCTCTGCTCAGAAGTCACCTTGTTATGCGGCTTCATCACTGCAAACACCCATGGCACCTCTGTCTCCCTCTCTCCATGTTAATTTCCTTCACAGCACATACCATCCTCAAGTATTCCTCATATGGGCTTGTTTATTTGTTTATGGTCTATCTCCTCCTACCACAGTAGGGCCTTTGTTTGGTCCACAACGGCCCATACAATGAGCTCAGTAAATATTTGAACATATTTCCTTTAAATGAACACAAAGGAAAAACAAAAAGGTTCTAGAATTCAGACCTTCAAGTCCCCAACCCCCAAATAGTTGTCAGTTCCTAACAGTGTAGCCACTTTAAGTAAATTATTATTTTTTTCATGCTAAAAGTACAGTTCACTCAATTTACTTTTACCATGCTGAATCTTGCGTAGGTTCTTTTTGGAACAAGTTTGTGGTCAGTTAAGCCGCTTTAAAATGTGTTTTTAAGTATTTAGCCAAAACTGTAGGTGCTCGCTATGAGAAAGAGCTTCTGCTTCCATACTTTTCTGGAAGTAATGTGTTCTAGGTAGAATGGCACTCGCTTTCAAGAATAGAGATAAATAACATTGATTTCCAGAAGTTTTATATTGTGGCCCATAATCTTCAGTGCATTTAACCTTAAGAGGAATGTTGATTGTCGCGAGAATAAAACATAGGTTCCTTGATTTTGGGCTATAGATTAAAAGGCTGATTGATTTCTGCCAACCTCATGCCCCTAACCTGTTAAAAAAAGAGAGAACAGGTCCAAAATGGAGTCACTGGTCACCAAACATCACCAAATCAGGACTTAATACCTAACTTAATGGCAGTTTCAGCCTCTCTCAGGAATGGAATCTTAAACCAGTCAATCAGGAATTACCTGGTCAGCACTAGAGAGGTCATCTGCCTGATAGACCCCTGCTGTCCCCTGAAGGAAGGTGACCTTGCCACAGACAATCCCCTCTTTGCTGGTGTAACTTCCTTGTCCCGCCCCCTTCTACCTATAAAAGCCTTTCCTTTTGTACAGCTCCTTGGAACTCCTTTCTGTCTTCTGGATGGGATGCTGCCCAATTTATGAATCATTGAATAAAGCCAGTGAGATCTTTAATATTTGCTCAGTTGAATTTTGTTTAACACTCCTATCCCAGAGAGAATAAACAGGTACCCAGATTTCACATGCAAACTGACAATAAATATTTCAGTAAGTTTGGTAAGTATGGAGGAGTTCATCTCCTGTTCATGAAACTCAAAAACCTTTTTCTTTTTTCTTTCTAAAGAACTTTTTGATCTTACATCCTCGATAATGAAGAAGAAAGTTCATTTCAGTGGGGAGAGTAAGGAGAATGTCATGAGGAGTGAGAATTCTGAGAATCAGCTCACCTCCAAATCCAAGTGCAAGGACCTGAAAAAAAGGCTTCATGCTGCTCAGCTTCGCGCTCAAGCCCTGTCAGACATTGAACAAACTTACCAACTGAAAAGCAGACAGATCCTGGGCATGCGCTAGCCTGACGCAGAGACACAGACCTGCGTACAGTATTTAATGTTGCCAGCCCTTTCGAGATGGGTATTCGACTGCTGTAGCCTGTATACTTGGTTCCGCGAGCCGTGCCTTTTCTATAGTAAGCAGGGTGGTTTGGTATTACTCTTGCTGTTCTTCAGCAAGAATTGTACCAATGTCCACCCCTTTCATTTTTCTTTCTTTTGTAAAGAACGCTTCATAGAAAGAATAACACTTTCTTGGCCGGTTGGGTTTTTAATCCTGTGTGTGATTACTACTGGAACATGAAATGTTATGTTCTATATGTTGGGGTGGGGAAATAATATTAGAAAAAGATATTTACCCAGGAGCAGCACTTACTGACAAGTTTTAAGGGACTGAAATGGTGTGCTTACAATTGTCACGTCTAGAGTTAAAATTTAAGTCTGAGGTTTTAAATGTTCTTGAGCTTAGAGAAAACCTAATTGGATATAGATTGGTCACTAATACCTTGACATCTCTCTTATAAATATCCCCTTGCTCTGTAGTTTAAATGTCACCTTCTGTGAAACTCCATCACTATGATGTCTCTAACTCTTTTTTTTCCCTTTTTATTCTGTTTAACAGTATGTGAGCTGTCTGTCATTTGCCTACTCTTTTTTCACTAAATAAAAGAATTCTTTAGTTTTCCTGTATTCATGTCGCTTGTATTTGTTGATCTTAGTTGGAGGGAGTCTGTGTGTTTATGATATTTAGGCGTTGGAGGGTAGGGAAGAGAATGTGATGCTTGCAAGAGCCATACGTCACTTTACTACCCATCTCATTTGTCCATCTAAGCCAGTGGTTCTTACGGGGGCAGTTTTGCCCCCCAGGGTATATTTGCAATGTCTGGAGATATTTTTAACTGTTATGATCGGAGGGAGGGTGCTACTGGCATCTAGTGGGCAGAGGCCAGGGATTCTGCTAAACATCCTATAGTGCACAGGACGGCCCTCACAGCTAAACGTCAGAGTACCACGCCTGAGAAACCTGATCTCCGCTGAAACCTGTTGGAATATACCCCACCCTTGAAGGAAACTTATTTTGGTTTTGATGGATTTTTTTTTTTACATGTCTGACTTTTAATATGAATTAGCAGTCCTTGCTGTGCCCATCACATTTTTTCATGTGATGTTTTCCTGGCAATGCTAATCCTTTTAGCTTAATGAAATAAGACCAAGTTATGAAGGGTTATAATGTCATAAATGGGAAGAAATAGCTCCTTTATTAGCTATTTTATTATAGGTTTATTACACAGTTGATAACGTAGTTCTATCAGAGGTATAATATTATTGAAATACAATCAGAAACTGATTACCAGGCCTTTATGGTATACCCACAGATTAATCCTAACAGAACCACTTTGATGTAAATGTTGAGTATAACTTGCAGGGCCCAGTGCAAAATAAAAATGTGGTTCAAAAAGCAGGAAACAAGTACCATTAAAGGTACATATGGCACTTCCCTGGTGGCGCAGTGGTTAAGAATCCGCCTGCCAATGCACGGGACACGGATTTGAGCCCTGGTCCGGGAAGATCCCACATGCCGCGGAGCAGCTAAGCCCGTGCGCCACAACTACTGAGTCTGTGCTCTAGAGCCCACGAGCCACAACTACTGAGCCTGAGTGTCACAACTACTGAAGCCCGTGCGCCTAGAGCCCATGCTCCGCAACAAGAGAAGCCACTGCCATGAGAAGCCCGTGCACCGCAGCAAAGAGTAGCCCCCACTCGCTGTAACTAGAGAAAGCCCGCGAACAGCAACGAAGACACGATGCAGCCAAAAATAAAGTTTATAAATAAATAGATAAAAATAAAGGTATATATAAAGCCTTGTCCTTTCTTCCAAGGTCTCTCTGCTTATTGTGGTGTTATTTGGTATTTAATTTTATAAGTAAACAGAAATTGAAATTTTAAATTATTAGCATGAACTTTACTATTCATCTTTTATGTAGTGGGATGCCAGTTTTAAATGCAAGTAGCAGCACATTTAGCTCATCTGTGGAATCACTGAAATTATGTAATTCATATTTTGCGACTCAAGCTGGCCAGAAGAGACACACACACGTGCCTGTGACAGGTGCCTGGGGACGCGTGACTCTGGCGCCTGCCCTACACACTGCCAGTTTGGAGAAGTCGAGCCCACAGCCTCCACTGCAGCAGATAGGTCCCCCCAAGGATCTTACACCTCCAAGCTGGGACTTTCTTTGTACCTTGATCGAGGTGCCTGGATCGCCCCTGCCAAGATAAGGCCCCTAGCTGGCTGCCCACCAGCCATGCTATGGGGCTGCCAGCCCAGGAGGGGGGAAAGGCATTGGGAGGCAGCTGCCGCCATCCCCTGTCCCAAGTTACTTCTGGCACCCTTCCCCTGCCCATGCTGACGCCCCTCTGGGAACAGAGTGTGGGAGGCTGGGTGGGGCCCGGTGCCCCAGGGGTGGGGGAACTGGCAGCGGGCAGGAGGCAGGACCATGTGAGCTGAGGCCCTGAGCCCATACCTGCGCCCCTGCCCCATTGGACTTGACTTACAAAATGAATTCGGCAACACAGTATGAATTTCAAGACTGCAAGCACAGAGCATTAGACTCCAGGTGGACCCTTCTGAATGCCAGCTCCTTCTACATGTGAGGCCTATGTGACTGCACTGGACCCACACTCGTGAAACCAGCCCTTTCTTTAGGAAACTCCTTTCCTACCTTAGGAAATAAGGTTTCTTTCCTTTTTTAATCCTGTGGCATGCAGAGCTTCTCTAGTTTCCCCTATCTCAGACTCCACCTTTGCTTTCGTTCCTTCCTTCAATCAACCAACCAACAATTACTGAGCACCTACTACAGCGAGGCACTGTTTAAGGTGCTGAAGTTACAGCAAGGAAGAAAGACTAAAATCCCTGCCCTCAGGGAGGTGCCGTTCAAATGGGGCAAGATAGTAAACAAAGAAGAAACAAGTAGGGGGAGTCGGTGCTGAGTGCCACCGAGAGGAATGAAGCAGGAAAGGGGCGGAGGGATTCGGGGGATGCAATTTTAGAAGAGGTGGTCATTAGTGTTGAAGTGGGGTGGAGGAGAAAAGGAAAAGGGAGGTTTGAGTGGGGCATGTGGTCGGGGAAGAGATATCAGTAGGGGAGGGGAAAGTCGAACATGACTGGGAGCTGTGATAGGGCAGGACTTGAAAGCGGGCAGAAGCTTGGAAACTGAGGAGAGATGTTTTTATTTGCTTATGCATCTCCACCCCTAAAGCTCGGAACATCTGAGGGTATTTGGGTAATGATGGCCGTAATCTAAGAAGAGGATTTCTTTGACGGGGGAGACGGGAGAGTCCTCCCAAATGATGTTTCTTCAGCATCACTTTCTAAGATATTTCTAAGGTGCGTTGCATGACATCAACACCATACTTACCATTACAGTCTTTTATTGTTTAAACAATAATGTTTCACCAAGCACAGCCTGCTCATAGGCATTTGAAAAAGGGTCATTGGATTTGAGAAAGATTAACCAGATGCTCTGAGAGACAGCAGCCACAAGGTGGCACCATGGGCCTGTTAGACCGGAAAGCCCACCTTGTCCGCACAGCCCGTGCAATTGGTTTGCTACTGAGAGATTGCACGTGGGCCTTGATTAAATGCCTTATTCTCATTATTTCATTCAGTCCTCACAACACCCCCTGAGAAGTTGACATCATCAGTGTCACATTCTACACGGGGGAACTGAGGCTCAGAGATCACAGCTGGGAAGAAGCACGGTTGGCTTCTGAAATATTTCTGACTCCAAAGCTCAGGCTCTTGACTATAACCCTCTACTGCCTGCCTCCGCAAGACAGCAGAAGTTTACCTTTGTCCCCAAACCATCTAGTTTCCCCTAATGATGAGTTAAGGGTGATTAGCCTTACCCAAGACACTTGACTGATGCTGAGCCGGCATGGTTAGGGTCCAGGGGCCTTTCAGACCTGCTTGCTTGGGGAGACAGGTTACTGTTCGGGGAGGGGGTGCCCAAGAGGTGGTTCTCCAGTGACCCTCACAGGACCCCAGACCTTCCCCTCTTTCCTCAGCATCTTCTCCAGGGCCACCTTCCTCAGGCCTGTCCTCCCTGGAGATATTTTGTTTCCAGGTGACTTTCCTTCCAGGATAAAGCCCATATCCCTCAAAGACTCCAGGTAAGGCTGCCCTCCCAGAATGAACTGAGGATGAAAGCAAAAGATGATGCAAGGAAGCTGATTAGAAAAGAATGGAGAGAATGTCTACGTTCCAGCAAGAAAAGATTATCATTCATTGGACTTGGTGGCTGGGAAAATATGGATCCATATTGGATGGATGGATTGCACAGCGAGCAGGATGATGAAAGCTGATGGAATCCATGGGCGTGTGAGGGCCCGCCTTCCCCGTAACCCCGGCTCACCCCACACTGGAAGGGCAGAGGTAAGTGACCTGAGAACCTCCCACATCTGAAAGGCTGCGTTCAACACCGTACTCAGAGGGGCCGGTAGGGGCACCCTTGCTTACCTCCACCAAGGCTCCTCCTACATTTCTGACACCATGGCCACAGCCAGGGCTCTGAGGCTCCGCAGCTCTGCTGGAGCTACTGAAACCCTAGACATCCAAGGCTGCGCATCACTTGACACCCAGCCAGGAAGGAAACCCCCCCTCCTCCCACCTGCCCCGACTTTCTCTTGAGACAACGTGCTGGCCCTCTTGATGCCACTGGGTGCTCCTTAATAGTAGCCACACATTCACAGGAAATGTTCACAGCGGTTGATTTTATTCAATACATTTGTTTTTAAAGTCCTTGAATTATGAAGTGATAGCATCAATGTAAAAAATCCTAACAGTATGTCCATTGCATTTTGCTCAGAGATTGTGACCAGATTTTAGAATGTGATTTTTCTTTGCAGCTTAATATGTGACCAATGAAACATTCTATGAATTACAGGAGACAAAAAAAAAAATCTATGTTCTTTTGTAAGACATGATGGTTAGTTTTCTCTGGACAACCCTGACTGATACAGAATGTATATCTTTTGATATGCATATTTAATTATGTCCTTGCTTATTATTCATCTGCTTAGTTTGTTAAAAACTCAAAATGTGTCAAAATCTTTCACTGCTATTGTTTTTCTGTTTCTTCTCCTATTTCTAACACCTTTCCCTTCAATACATTGAGATAGTGTTATTTGTCACTTAAAGGTTTATGAGAGTTTCAGCTTTGAGAATTATATCCCTGTTAGTAAAATGGTTCTCTTTGTGTAAAGATGTTTGTAAAAATTGTTTTGTCTGACATTGATATTGTTCACAATCAGTATACTGTCACTGATATTGGTATTGTTTCTTGTTAGTTGCATTTGCATAAAATACTTCTGTTATGTTTACTTATACATTTTATTGCAATTTTGCTAAATAAGTTTCTGATAAACAGCATATAATTAGGTTTTTCGTTTTTTAAACACAGTCTAAACGTCTCTGTCCTTTAATGGAGGAATTCATCTAACTTAGATTTATTTTTGTAAATTGTAAATTTGGTCTTTGTCCTTCTGTGGTATTCTAATCCATTAAAAAATGTTTTCTTGTTATTTCTGTTTTCAGCCCTTTGATAAACTACATTTTCTCTGCATTTATGATTTATAGTTTTTGGAGCATATAAGCAGTTCCTAATTATATATGTAAGTAGTTCCTAGCTTAATTATATCATTGGTTTCCAACAAATTTTTCAAGAGCATTCTGTTAACTTGCATTTCTTTAAAGTGGAGAAATCAACAGTAAAAAAAAAGATTCTAACAATATGGAAATATATATAGTAAAAATTAAAAAGTAGAAGTTCTCTCATCCATGATCCCACTTTCTGTCTCTCTTTCCAGAAGCAGCTGTTAACAGTTTGGTGTTTGGTGTTTCCTTCTAAACTTCCTGTGTGTGGCAGGGTTGGGAGGGGCTTTCGAGGGGGGAGTCTCTGTGTATGGAGGTCTGTGGTGTGTGTGCGTCTACATATATGTATCTATCTGAGTATGTGTGTTTAAGACACACTCACACATAGGATCTTAATACATGTACTGCTCTTTTATTTGCTTTTTTCAGTTAGCAATAATCCTTTCCTTTTGGTGCATATAAACTCTCTTCATTCTTTTCTGAATAGCTCCTTTGTGTCAGCTTTTGCATTTATCTCAAATTCTTTCTAGGAAGGCAGCCTTATATCGAGTCGAGGAAAACAGCATACCTGGAGTACCCAGCATCTGGAGAACACAGCCCCGTCTCAAGTACTCGGGGCCTCGGGGATGAGGCTGGCACACACCTTTGAAATACTTATTCCCACACGGCAGTTCACCTGCTCCAGTCACAGAATCACTGGCCACAGCTTGGCCCTTGAGAACCTCCTTGGTCAGTTGACTGGGGAAATGGTGGACCCAGCAAAAGGAATCCTCTCAAGCAGGGCTGGCTGCCCCAGAGCATGCTGGGCAAATCCCCATGATGCTTGATGGAGAGTCCCAGGGTTTGGAACAAATCTGACATGAATCTCCCCTCTGCTCCTTCTCAGCACAATGTTGGCCCACCTGCCAAGAGAACCATATCCAAGGGCTTCCTACTGGGGGTCAACTCTGAACACAGAGAGCTGAGAGCCTCACTTAGACACTCAGCAAGGGCCCTGCCTTTGGCCTGTTTGTTTAACCTCTCTGAGCTTCAGTTTCCTCATCTGGAAAAAAGATTAAGTGGGACAGGGTCTTCCTTGGTGGTGCAGTGGTTAAGAAGCTGGCTGCCCATGTAGGGGACATGGGTTTGAGCCCTGGTCCGGGAAGTTCCCACACGCTGCAGAGCAACAAAGCCCGTGTGCCACAACTACTGAGCCTGTGCTTTAGATCCTGCGAGCCACAAGTACTGAGCCCACATGCCACAACTACTGAAGCCCACGTGCCTAGAGCCCGTGCTCCGCAACAGGAGAAGCCAATGCAATGAGAAACCCGTACACCGCAACAAAGAGTAGCCCCCGCTCAATGCAAATAGAGAAAGCCTGCACGCAGCAACAAAGACCCAACACAGCAAAAAATAAATAAATAAATAAATAAAAATAAAAACACCAGCATCTCGTTAAAAAAAAAAAAAAGATTAAGTGGGACAAACTGTAGTCAGGGACCTAGAATTGTACCTGCCCGTGAATTTATTTCCCCTGACTTCAGGAAAGATTTTAAAGTGGCTTATAAGAAAATAAAATGCATACATTAAAATTAAAGAAGGATGGAGCCAGGAATGGGTTCAGTGTGAGGATTGCACATAACTAAACACTTACCATTTTGGGGCCACAAATTTGACTTTAAACTTCCTAGCAGCCAAAACAAAAGGGGGAAAAGGCTTGGTTATCCCCTATTGGCCTAGAACATAAAGGCAGTCTGCTTGCTCAGGAAATGTGGGGCCATCGGGGTGCTAAGGTGAGAGGGTCCCCCCTTTGCACCCTTGTGAAGAGGACCCTCTACCCCCCATGTGGGATGCTGGCATCACCCAAGCTTGAGTCAGTGAAAGCTGTGATAACTGGGAGAGCAGTTTTTGAAATACTATGTTTTTCTCTTTCACAGTCTTGTAACATTGCCTCTTTCCTCACCCCTATTTTCAAGAAGCATGCCTTGGGGAGGATCAGGACTGTTACAGTAAGAATGTTGAGAGAGACCACTAGTCCCTCCCATCAGGAAGCTTGCACAAGCCTCTTAGGTAGCCTCATCCACCAGAGAGCAGACAGCAGAAGCAAGAAGAACTACAATCCTGCAGCCCGTGGAACAAAAACCACATTCACAGAAAGATAGACAAGATGAAAAGCAGAGGGCTATGTACCAGATGAAGGAACAAGATAAACCCCCAGAAAAACAACTAAATGAAGTGGAGATAGGCAAATTCCAGAAAAAGAATTCAGAATAATGATAGTGAAGATGACCCAGGACCTTAGAAAAAGAATGGCGGCAAAGATCGAGAAGGTGCAAGAAATGTTTAACAAAGACCTAGAAGAATTAAAGAACAAACAAACAGAGATGAACAATACAATAACTGAAATGAAAAATACACTAGAAGGAATCAATAGCAGAATAACTGAGGCAGAAGAATGGATAAGTGACTTGGAAGACAGAATGGTGGAATTCTTGCTGCAGAACAGAATAAAGAAAAAAGAATGAAAAGAAATGAAGACAGCCTAAGAGACCTCTGGGACAACATTAAATGCAATAACATTCGCATTATAGAGGTCCCAGAAGGAGAAGAGAGAGAAAGGACCTGGGAAAATATTTGAAGCGATTAGAGTTGAAAACTTCCCTAACATGGGAAAGGAAATAGCCACCCAAGTCCAGGAAGAGCAGAGAGTGCCATACAGGATAAACTCAAGGAGAAACACACTGAGACACATAGTAATCAAAGTGGCAAAAATTAAAGACAAAGAAAAATTATGGAAAGCAGCAAGGGAAAAATGACAAATAACATACAAGGGAACTCCCATAAGGCTAACAGCTGATTTCTCAGCAGAAACTCTACAAGCCAGAAGGGAGTGGCATGACATATTTAAAGCGATGAAAGAGAAGAACCTACAACCAAGATTACACTACCTGGCAAGGATCTCATTCAGATTCCACAGAGAAATCAAAAGCTTTACAGACAAGCAAAAGCTAAGAGAATTCAGCATTACCAAACCAGCTCTACAACAAATGCTAAAGGAACTTCTCTAAGTGGGAAACACAAGAGAAGAAAAGGACCTACAAAAACAAACCCAAAACAATTAAGAAAATGGTAATAGGAACATACATATCGATAATTACCTTAAACGTGAATGGATTAAATGCTCCAACCAAAAGACACAGGCTTGTTGAATGGATACAAAAACAAGATCCATATATATGCTGTCTACAAGTGACCCACTTCAGACATAGGGACACATACAGACTGAAAGTGAGGGGATGAAAAAAGATATTCCATGCAAAAGGAAATCAAAAGAAAGCTGGAGTAGTAATACTCATATCAGATAAAATAGACTTTAAAATAAAGAATGCTACAAGAGACAAGGAAGGACACTACATAATGATCAAGGGAACAATCTGAGAAGAAGAAATAACAATTATAAACATATATGCACCCAACATAGGAGGCACCACAATACATAAGGCACTGCTGACAGCTATAAAGGAGGAAATCAACAGTAACACAATAATAGTGGGGGACGTTAACAGCTCACTTACACCAATGGACCGATCATCCACACAGAAACTTAATAAGGAAACAAAAGCTTTAAATGACACAATAGACCAGGTAGATTTAATTGATATTTATAGGACATTCCATACAAAAACAGCAGATTACACTTTCTTCTCAAGTGCACATGGAACATTCTCCAGGATAGATCACATCTTGGGTCACAAATCAAGCCTCAGTAAATTTAAGAAAATTGAAATCATATCAAGCATCTTTTCTGACCACAATGTTATGAGATTAGAAATCAATTACAGGGGAAAAAATGTAAAAAATACAAACACATGGAGGTTAAACAATATGTTACTAAATAACCAAGAGATCACTGAAGAAGTCAAAGAGGAAATCAAAAAATACCTAGAGACAAATGACAATGAAAACACGACGATCCAAAACCTATGGGATGCAGCAAAAGCAGTCCTAAGAGGGAAGTTTATAGCAATACAAGCCTACCTCAAGAAACAAGAAAAATCTCAAATAAACAATCTAACCTTACACCTAAAGGAACTAGAGAAAGAAGAACAAACAAAGCGCAAAATTAGCAGAAGGAAAGAAACCATAAAGATCAGAGCAGAAATAAATGAAATAGAAACAAAGAAAACAATAGCAAAGATCAATAAAACTAAAAGCTGGTTCTTTGAGAAGATAAACAAAATGGATAAGCCATTAGCCAGACTCATCAAGAAAAAGAGGGAGAGGACTCAAATCAATAAAATTAGAAATGAAAGAGGAGAAGTTACAACAGGCACCACAGAAATACAAAGCATCCTAAGAGCCTACTACAAGCAACTCTATGCCAATAAAATGGACAACCTGGAAGAAATGGACAAATTCTTAGAAAGTTATAACCTTCCAAGACTGAACCAGGAAGAAATAGAAAATATGAACAGACCAATCACAAGCAATGGAATTGAAACTGTGATTAAAAATCTTCCAACAAACAAAAGTTCAGGACAAGATGGCTTCACAGGTGAATTCTATCAAACATTTAGAGAAGAGCTAACACCCATCCTTCTCAAACTCTTCCAAAAAATTACAGAGGAAGGAACACTCCCAAACTCATTCTATGAGGCCACCATCACCCTGATACCAAAACCAGACAAAGATACTACAAAAAAAGAAAATTACAGACCAATATCACTGATGAATATAGATGCAAAAATCCTCAACAAAATACTAGCAAACAGAATCCAACAACACATTAAAAGGATCATACAGCATGATCAAGTGGGATTTATCCCAGGGATGCAAGGATTCTTCAATATAGGCAAATCAATCAATGTGATACACCATATTAACAAATTGAAGAATAAAAACCATATGATCATCTCAATAGATGCAGAAAAAGCTTTTGACAAAATTCAACACCCATTTCTGATAAAAACTCTCCAGAAAGTGGGCATAGAGGGAACCTACCTCAACATAATAAAGGCCATATACAAGAAACCCACAGCAAACATCATTCTCAATGGTGAAAAACTGAAAGCATTTCCTTTAAGATCAGGAACAAGACAAGGATGTCAACTCTCACCACTATTATTCTACATAGTTTTGGAAGTCCTAGCCACAGCCAGAGAAGAAAAGAAATAAAAGGAATACAAATTGGAAAAGAAGTAAAACTCTCACTGTTTGCAGATGACATGATACTATACATAGAGAATCCTAAAGATGCCACCAGAAAACTACTAGAGCTAATCAATGAATTTGGTAAAGTTGCAGGATACAAAATTAATGCACAGAAATCTCTTGCATTCTTATACACTAATGATGAAAAATCTGAAAGAGAAATTAAGGAAACACTCCCATTCACCATTGCAACAAAAAGAATAAAATACCTAGGAATAAACCTACCTAGGGAGACAAAAGACCTGTATGCAGAAAACTATAAGACACTGATGAAAGAAATTAAAGATGATACCAACAGATGGAGAGATATACCATGTTGTTGGATTAGAAGAATCAATATTGTGAAAATGATTATACTACCCAAAGCAATCTACAGATTCAGTGCAGTCCCTATCAAATTACCAATGGCATTTTTTACAGAACTAGAACAAAAAATCTTAAAATTTGTATGGAGACACAAAGGGCCGCAAATAGCCAAAGTAGTCTTGAGGGAAAAAAACGGAGCTGGAGGAATCAGACTCCCTGACTTCAGAGTATACTAGAAAGCTGCAGTAATCAAGACAATATGGTACTGGCACAAACACAGAAATATAGATCAATGGAACAGGATAGAAAACCCAGAGGTAAACCCACACCCCTATGGTCAACTAATCTATGACAAAGGAGGCAAAGATATACAATCGAGAAAAGACAGTCTCTTCAATAAGTGGTGCTGAGAAAACTGGACAGCTACATGTAAAAGAATGAAATTAGAACACTTCCTAACACCATACACAAAAATAAATTCAAAATGGATTAAAGACCTAAATATAAGACCGGAAACTATAAAACTCTTAGAGGAAAACATAGGAAGAACACTCTTTGACATAAATCACAGCAAGATCGTTTTTGATCCACCTCTTAGAGTAATGGAAATAAAAACCAAAATAAACAAATGGGACCTAATGAAGCTTAAAAGCTTTTGCATAGCAAAGGAAACCATAAACAAGACGAAAAGACAACCCTCAGAATGGGAGAAAATATTTGCAAATGAATCAACAGACAAAGGATTAATCTCCAAAATATATAAACAGCTCATGCAGCTCAATACTAAAAAAACAACCCAATCCAAAAATGAGCAGAAGACCTAAACAGACATTTCTCCAAAGAAGACATACAGATGGCCAAGAAGCACATGAAAAGCTGCTCAACATCACTAATTAATAGAGAAATGCAAATCAAAACTACAGTGAGGCATCACCTCATTCCGGTTAGAATGGGCATCATCAGAAAATCTACAAACAATAAATGCTGGAGAGGGTGTGGAGAAAAGGGAACCCTCTTGCACTGTTGGTGGGAATGTAAATTGATACAGCCACTATGGAGAACAGTATGGAGGTTCCTTAAAAAACTAAAAATAGAACTACCATATGACCCAGCAATCCCACTACTGGGCATATACCCAGAGAAAGACATAATTCAGAAAGACACATGCACCCCAATGTTCATTGCAGCACTATTTACAATAGCCAGGACATGGAAGCAACCTAAGTGCCCATCTACAGACAAATGGATAAAGAAGATGTGGTACATATATACAATGGAATATTACTCAGCCATAAAAAGGAACGAAATTGGGTCATTTGTAGAGACGTGGATGGATCTAGAGACTGTCATACAGAGTGAAGTAAGTCAGAAAGAGAAAAACAAATATCGTATATTAATACATATATGTGGAACCTAGAAAAATGGTACAGATGAACTGGTTTACAGGGCAGAAATTGAGACACAGATGTAGAGAACAAACATATGGACACCACAGGGGGAAAGTGGCAGGGGGGCTGGTGATGGTGGTGTGATGATTTGGGAGATTGGGATTGACATGTATACACTAATATGTATAAAATGGATAACTAGTAAGAATCTGCTGTATAAGAAAATAAATAAAATAAAATTCAAAAATTAAAAAAAAAAAATGTTGAGGGAAAGAAAAAGTCGCTGTTCAGCTTGTGACTTCCAAGGCACTGATGCAAGATTTTTGAGTCTGCAGCATTCTGAAGTTGGGTTTCAGCAAGGAGGAAAAGGATTTCCCAAACTTGCTGAGCTCGCATTAATATGTTAAGAACCAGGCCAAGAGGACCAAATTATAGAGGTCTGACATCAAACAAGACAGAAAGCACCCATGATGTAATGTGAGCAGTTGTGCTTCTCAGACTATAATGTGCACACGAATCACCTGGGCATCTTGTTGAAATGCAAATTCCAATTCAGTAAGTCTGGGTGGGGCCTGAGAATCTGCATTTCCACCAGGGTCCCAGGTGATACCGATGCTGCTTGTTTATGGACCACGCTGGCAGCAAGGGTGTGAGGGATAGCAAGGCGAAAAGTGAAGCAAGAAGAGCCCTCCCCGCCTGGCCAGGGAATTGTGGGAAGAAGATGGGCCGAGGTCGGGGATGTGCTGGCCTTCCTGCTCAAGGCGGAAGTCCCAGAGTAAGGAGGGAAGCTGAATAGACTGAGGGGAAAGGCAAAAGCAGAGGGTCTTTGGGCTCCGATTCCCATTTAGAACTCTGGTAGTGGGAGGGTTTTCGGGTAGAGGAAGCCCTGTGCTGGGAACTGTGGCAGCGCGGGGGTAAGAGGGTGCCCAGTTTGACATTCCCAAAGCCCTGGGCACCACATGATGTAGAAGAGACTGGAAGAGACCCAGCTTGCTTCATGTCCCCATGGCAGGGTTCCGATAAGAATCTGGCTGGGGGGAACTCCCTGGCGGTCCAGTGGTTAGGACTCTGCGCTTTCACTGCCGAGGACCTGGGTTCAATCCCTGGTTGGGGAACTAAGATCCCACAAGCCGTGCGGCGTGGTCAAAAAAAATTTATTTTTTAATAAAAATAAAAAAGAATCTGGCTGGGGCCATAGGGCTACACAAGGGTCTTGGGCTGAATAGGAGTTACAGCCGTGCTTTGAGAGTCAGCAGAGCTTTTGGGAACATGTCTGTGTGCCAAGAGAACAGGCCAAGGGTTACACCTGCCATGGATGCCAGCAGGAAATGTCCCTGGGACCGCAGGGACAGACTGGCCATCCTAGCTCATGGACCAGACAATCACCCAGAGCAGAGAGCCATGGAGGGACCAGCTGGGGATCCGTCCCCACCAGAACCCTGAGCAACGCAGGAGGGCTACTCCTCCTGACGCCTCATTACCAAGGGCACCGGGAGAGGCGAAATGGCTCTTTAGAGTTGAACTTCGAATTCACTGAGTATTTACCCCAAACCAGTCAGTTAAAGTCAATTAGCCTAGTGAATGTTTCTCTCACTACCCTCCCTACCAGGTGGAGATTGTGACAATATTTATTAGATTCGTTACAGGAAACAGAGGCCACAACTTTGCTCATCTGGGCCAAGTGTAAGCATTTTTTTTTAAGCAGGCATAACAAAGATGATCTGTAATGCTGATCGATAGAGTCCTTGCTGCCTTGTAAGACAGCGCACACACAGGCAGCGTCTTCGTGGGCTCAGCAGAGACACAGGGGCGCGGGGCTGGGGCCACAAACCTGGGGCGGGGGGTGATGCTTCAGTTGGAGGTCTGTCCAATTTGAGCAGAAATCCAGGGAGGAGACACCTGGATTGTCAGAGAGGGAGCAGAGGAAGGATATGAGGAGGTTTCAGCAAAGCGTGGGAGAAAGCCTCATTCATTTGTCTCAGAGTCCTTTATTAAGCTCCTGCTGTATGCCAGCCACCGAGCCAGGTACTGGAAGCTCAGAGAGCCATTCCATGCTGCGTGTGGCTCACTCTCCAAGGAGAGGCTGGAAGAAGGACAGCGCTTGGGGCGTGTTCGAGGTGGAGTGTTCAAAATACTCCCGAGAATCCCCTTGCTGCCCTGCCCTCTGCCCTCTGCCCTCTGCCCTCTGCCCTGGAGATGCTGGTGCTGTGGAGGTGCGTGGATGGAAGACCCATGCGGCATGTCTCCTCCCCCATCCAGATTTACCCTGGGGAGGAGGGAGCAGCCATTTGTATTTAGAAAGAGGTTCCTAATGACCTGCTCTTTTCCCCTCCTCTCCCTCCCTACCCCCCTCACTCTCACCCCCGCCCCCCCCCACACACATTCCCCCCCCAACACACACACACACACACACACACACACACACACACACACACACACAAGCAGGCTGATGGGTCTGGGGCCCGTACTTCAAGCTGGGTCATGAAGTCAGGTGGCATCAGCTGCTGGGAGCCGGAGAACAGCTTGGAAGGCCTTTAAAGTCTCTCGTAAGGCATAATTGTAAATGTATTACTACATTTTGCAGAATTTTTCAGCTGTGAATTCACTTTCATGCGGTATAGCCCTTCATTTTACAGTGGGGCCCTGCGGGGTCAGAGAGGAGGGCTGGCCCAGGGCTGTCAGGCACCTGACGGCCAGTCCTGCACCCAGTCACCCCGTGCGAGGCCTCTTGAAGGCTCCTGGCTGCTGGCCTCCAGCACGCAGGAAAGGATTAATTATTAATTTTTATAACAACCCAGGTACTGATATCCGTGAACCGCAAGCCCTGACACTTCTCCTCCAACGTCCAGCTACTTAATTGTGGTTTTTAGCTGGGTCAGCATAACAGTCTCGTAACCTCAGAAGTGGAGAGCCTTGAAGGCCTTCATCAGCCATTCCTGGGGGCGAAGGCCAAGTTCACAGGGGGCAGTGGTGGCTTGGGAGCCAATAACGCTCTCTAAGAAACTCAGATGCCTTCACTGCCCATCAGAGCTGGGCCTCATCATACTCCCTTTCCTGGCATTAATTGTCTCACCTTCCTCATATTTAGCTGCAGTTTTCCAAGCACTTTTACGAACACAAGCTCAGTTGATTCCCAGACACTGCTGTCACAGGACTGGGCAGCTACTTGATTCTCTAGGAGAAAATAAAGATTCAGAGAGGGAAGTGACTCACCCAAGGTCACACAGGCTCAAGCACTTTGTCCTCAGCACCACCCACCTGGAGGAATTCATAGCTGGATCAATCTTTTAATGCAGGATGTTAATTACAGTCCTTGGATGTCTTTGGGGTCCGTGAATCCTCAGAAAGTATTGGCAGCATTTGGGCATCTTTCTGAGATAAAGTCCATAATCTTCACCAAACTCTCTCTGACCCCAGACAGTAAGAACCACTGCTTTAAAATAAGCAGCTAAAACCCCTCTGTGCTCCTGCATGCAGCTGTACCCACCCAGGGAAGCCTCCTCTTGCTGGGTTCTGGGGTTTGCTGGGCACAGTTGTGGCCAGGAGCTGGGCCAGGCCGGGAACTTTGCTGTCCCCAGGTGTTTAGTTGCCCTTGAATCGGGGACTGTCTGGGCAGCACACACCAGGCTTGAAGACCTGTAATGCAAAAGGTCCCATTTACAATAGCCACACCAAAGTGTAAAGCTTACAGGAAATGCACAATACTCATAATAAAAAATCTGCCAAACTACACCGAGGGACATTAAATAAATGGTAAAACACACCATGTTGAGAACTCATTACTGTAAAATGCCATTTGCTCAAATTTATAAGTTTTATGCAATTCTAATAAAAATATCTAAGGTTTTTTGTTTGTTTTTTAAATCTGACACATGAATTTACATGGAACAATTCGCTTGGAAAAATAAGCATATAAATGGAGTCATGAAATTTGGGGGAAGAAAAGAACAGTGTGGATTTATATTCCCAGATATTAAAACGCATTATAAAGCTTCAGAGATGAATACAGAGAGGAATGGAATCAGGACAGGCAGCTCAATGGAAAAGAAGAGAAAGCCCGGGAACAGACCCTACGTATTAGAGAAAATTAGTAGTATATGAGGAATGTGGCGTTCAAATCAGTGTGGGAAAGATTGGCTGTTTAGTAAATGATGTTCAAGTCATGTGGGGAAATAAAGCTAAATCCCTACCTCATCCCATGTACCAGATTAAATTCAAAATCTCTGTTTCTTTATAGTAAGAAGGGCCATAGTTCCCGCCTTGTAGCATAATTGTAGGTGTATGTGAGATAATGCATGTAAAGTTCTTAGTATAGAACACACCTGATAAATATTTCCTAGTATTATTATTGGTGTTATGATTACTCCAGATGGATTATAATCCAAACATGTAATGACAAATTCATAACATTACTGAAATTTCAGGTATAACTTCCCTGATCTCAGGGTGGGAATGGTTTTCACAGAAGCAAAGGAAGAAACCGGCAAAGGCAGGATGTGCCAGGAGCCTTAGAAGGTTCTTGCCCTGTGACTCAGCAATTCCACCACTAGGATGTTAATCCTAAGTATGTTCTCAGATCAATGTGCGAAGACGGTTATTAAACATTTTTTTATAGGAGCAAAAAGTAGAAGCAACCTAAATGTCAAAAAGGGAATGGTTAAAAAAACTTGTTCAACCACGTGGTGGACTCTATGCAGCCATTAAAATTTTTAAAATTATCTCAGTGAACATTAATTGATTGATTTGGGGAAATGCTTAGGTTAGAATGCTAACCGTGACCCAAAGTATTCAATAGTGTATATAGTATGATAGCTTGAACCTAGCAAAATATACACCAAAACAGTTATCTCTGTGAAGGGAATAACTTGGGTTTTTTTTTTTTTCTTTATTCTTTGCAAATTCTCTATGTTAAACCTGCTTCTTTTATGATTCTACCACATTTTAAAAAACTTTTTGTTTTATATTGGAGTGTAGTTGATTAACACTGTTGTGTTAGTTCCAGGTGTACAGCAAAGTGATTCATTTACACATATACATGTATCTATTCTTTTTCAAATTCTTTTCCCATTTAGATTGTTATATAATATTGAGCAGAGTTCCCTGTGCTATATAGCAGGTCCTTGCTGGTTATCCGTTTTAAATACAGCAGTGTGTACGTGTCAATCCCAAACATCCTAACTCTCCCTCTCCTCCCACCCTTCCTTCCTGGTAACCATTAGTTCGTTCTCTAAGTCTGTTAGTCTGTTTCTGTTTTGTAAACAAGTTCATTTGTATCATTTTTTTTCTTTTTTTTTTAGATTCCACATATAAGCTGTACCATACCATATCTGTCTTTCTCTGTCTGACTTCACTCAATATGACAATCTCTAGGTCCATCCATGTTGCTGCAAATGGCATTATTTCACTCTTTTTAATGGTTGATTTGTGCTTTTAAAAGTTATTTATTGAGCAGAGATTTTATGAAAGATACTTCTTCACCCTTGCCTCTCAAACTGGGGTAGGTTTGGGGTTTCTGCTAATTGGTCATCACAGGAACATGTCCACAATTTCCTTGAATTACCTTCCTCTAGGTGCTCCTTTTATAGTAAAACAAATCCAAATGAATTGTGGGAGGAATACAAAATGCTTATAATTTCTCTTTTCAGAAAGAGACGCACGCAACACTGGTGCCTGGACGGAGCTGCTTCGGGCAGGTCCCACGGATGAGCTCTTGGGAGGGCTCAGCTCCTTCAGCTCATGGGCTACTTTGGAGAAGCGTGCAAGGAACCTGCTGTCATAGCCACGGCCCTGAGGTCAAGTGTGTCCCCACCCCCAGGCCTGAGGTGGCCAGCTGTGTGCTGGGCTTTCTTGAGAGTTCAAAGTCTCAGCCATCACAAATCCCCAGAGTCAAAGATTTCCCTCAGGTGGAGACTCACCTCCTAGAAGCCTCCAAAACAAATAGCGATAAGCAAACAAGACGCAGGAAGCTGGCAGGCAGCCAGCTTGGGGCTGGATGCCAGGCTTGGGGCGGCGAGAGCCCAGAGGAGACCTAGGGTTCCCACCACACCAGCCTGTCGGGGCAGCTCTGGCCCAAGCATCTCCCCCTCCCTCAGCAGCCGTCCCCTCTGGGCAGGATGAGGTGCAGAAGTGGGAACACAGCCTGCCCAGGTGAAACTTGGCTGGGACCAGGGGCAGGGGCAGGCTGGCAGGAGTGCCGTGAGGCTGGCAAACTCTGTGCAGGAGGGAAGCTTGGGCTCACATCATCTGCCCATACAATGCCAAGGTCTAGGACGATGACCGTGGGGACAGCTCAGGCTGCCGGAGGGCGCCGGGGAGGGGGGGCAGACACCCAGTTGCCAAGCCTCGGTGTAGCCCATGCTTTCTGGGCCACCGAGTGCATGGACATCAGCCCAAGCCAAGGAGAGCAGCCTCGAAGATTCAGGGGCGTGTGGGGCAGTGAACGTCCCACAGATGTGACCCTGCTCTCACTGTGGGCTGCAGCCTTAACCTTGGCTTGGTATGTGAGGGGTCTGGAGTGAAGGAGGTGGGGAGAAGGGGGGGAGGCCACAGGACAATGAGCATTTATTGAGCCTTTACTCTCCATTAGACTCTGTATTGGCTATAACATGTCATAGTTCACATTTTTCATCACAATTACTAGACTATCTCCATTTTACAGCTGGGGAAACTGAGGCTTGGACACGATGGATGGGGGTGGAAGGAGGCCACACAGCTAGTGGATCACTAGCTGGAGGGGGAGGGATTCATATGCAGATGGAGATTTCTGAGTCAGGCTGTTTCTACTGTCCTGGGCTCTATGTCATTATGGAACCCACCCCTCAGGCCCCAGCCCTGGCCATGGACCTGCCACTGCACCACTCCAGGCCCCCTCTCAGGCCCACAGGCCCCACTAGTGACTCCTGCCTTCTTTCCCTGATCAAGTCCCAGGGAACTTGCTGAATATCCTGTCTCTCCAGGAAAGCTGTCACCCGTGCCCCCCCGCAACACCCCCCCCCCCACCCTGTCTGGCCCAGGACAGAGCTGGGTAGTGGAATGCTGACTACTTTCTACCTCCTTCCCTGGGCTGGTTTTCCTCTGGGAAATCAGGCAAGGGATCATCAAAATAGCAAGCATGAAGCTGCAAAGTTTTAGAACCGAACTGAGCTCTCATACTTCCCCCCCTCCACCCCCGCACCCCGCCCCACTCTTGCCCTGGTTGGTAGTCCCTGACTTCCTCTGAGAAGGTAACGAGAAACTCAAGTAGAGTTGAGTTGATTAAACTCCCTGCCCAACCCTGCCTCTGCACTTTCCCCATCCTCCCCCTGGTCTCCAGAGGTGATGAAGGCAGGACGGCTCTCCCTTTCTCGGGTGGACTGTTTGCTTCTCTGTGATTTTCTAGTCCATCCCGCCACTCCCTTCCCCGGGGCTAAGGCTAACTTGTGACTTGCAGAAAACGGAGACCAGTTTCAGTGTTTTGCATTCCTTTTCCCAGTGGGTCACAGCAGGATGCCTTACCAGGGGCTGGTTCGAAGGCCCTGGGCTTCTGGGAGGGGCCGCAGCCAGCCGGCTGACACTCAGGCAGGGGGCCCTGCAAATGCTGTGAATGTTTGGAGGCCTAAGCTCACCTCTGCCTCATCAGAAGGGAGGCGAGTGGAGTCCCACAGGCCCAACTTGTAGAGCCTCAAAGTAGGGAGGCTGTCATCTGAAGGAGACTTCTCGGGGTCCCCATCATCTAGCCACATGGCCTCCCCATGGAGGTTGACATCATCTCATATCTGGTCTTCCAGAGGCAGGAATGCCAGCTGGGCTGCTCTTCTTCATAGTCTGTTATGTTAGTGTAAACAACTCCCGACCCTCCTTGACCTGGGAGGTGGAGGCTGGCCCAGGATCCGCTTGCACAACCGTACCTTGAAAACACAGGAGCTCGGAGTCCACTGCGTTAGTTTTCTAATCAAAGATCTGAAGTAATATCTATGTCTCCAGCCAGCGAGGGGCAGCCAGCATGGGTAGCACATGGCTGGTTAGCCGTATGATGGACGCCAGGGACGCGGAGCCACACGGATCTCAGTCACCAGCTGTGTGAGGTCAGGCGGGGCGAGAGCTGGGAGCTTCCATTTCCTTGTCTGTCCAAGTGGGATGGGAACCTCTATTTCACAGAGCCGCTGAATACATAGACAGCACTTACATCACTCCTGGAACACCGACAGCAGTGAATTTATGTTAGCTGTGTTTATACTTTAGAGTCACAGAGCACTGAGGGCCTCCGTCATTCACTGACCAATAGTCATGAATAGTCGTGACTGTTGTTCAGAAGATCTGAGGACCAGCCGGTGGTGGCGAGCCCTTGCCCTCGCTCAGGGAGTACAGTGGGAAGACAGACAATAAACAAAGAACTGCACGTGGTACGCCCTCAATAAATATTTGTCGAACAAATTGCAAAAAGAGATGAACTTATGATGGGAGTGCGCAAGGTGCCATGTGGGGAGGCATGGGGGCTTCCCCGGTCCAGGCCTCCCTGGAGAGGTTTCAAGGATAAGGAAGGTTTGGCCAGGTCCTTCTCAGCAACCTTAAATGAGCATTTTCCAAGAGCTTAGGCGGACTGGAATGCTACTCTTGGTTAGGAGGATAAACCATTTCAAGGGTTCAAGGTTCACGTGCAGATCAGGCCCAGAGATGACTTTTTCAGGTCTGGTGAGCATCCATTCTCTGACCAGTAACTTTTAGTGGAAGGAAGCTACTGGACAGTCCTCTCCCTCCCTTCCCACTCCTCCCCTTGGCCCTGCTCTGCCCTGTACACCGAGAATTCTGATACAGTCAGAAACCTTGGGAATTATCTCCTGGCAGACTTGTTTCTCACAAAGGCCTCCTTGCACTTGCACATCCAAACTATTTTATCTAGTCTTTTAAAGCTTGTAGTGATAGGGAGTTTAAAAGTCTGGAGCCAAGTGCCAACATTTGCTGAGCAAGATCTGTCAAGTTCGTAACAGCCCAGTGAGAGAGGTGCTACGGTTATCAGCCCAATTGGAAGCACACGAAAGTTAAGTAACTTGCCTAAGATCACATCGTTAGCTAGCGGCCAGGCTGAGATTCAAATCCACACATCAGACTCCCCAGTGCTTGGGCTCCACCCTTGAGCTGTTGGCTAAAGTTGGCCTAAGGAATTTCCCTCCCTCACCTCAGAGCCTACGTCAACACCGACCCTTCAGGTCTTCAGCACTACTGGGGCATTTCCCTCCAGAGATGACTTCAAGACTCATGGAGTCTCACATTTACTGATGGGTCAGAACTGTCCCCAAAGGAGAATGTCAAGAGCCCTGTCTTTTGAGAATCCCCAGGACCAGCAGGCACCTCTGCTCTGGCTCCAGGGCCCTGGTCAGCTATAGCCAGGGGTGGGCAGGCAGAAACCAGCCTGAGAGAAGCACCCAAAACAGTGTCCACAGGCCTATTAGGGGTGGATCAGAGGGCCGCTTCCTGGGGTGCTGAGCATAAGTATGGGACCGGTTTCTATCTCTGCTCAGAACTAAGACATGAGAGCTGATCCAGCTTCTGCCAAAGAAAACAAACCATTGAGTAGGAATAAAATATATATTTGTCCCCGTTCTACTAACCTCTACTGAAAAGTTTTCCACAGTCTGCCTTGTGCAATGTTGCTGA
Organism: Eschrichtius robustus; assembly: GCF_028021215.1. Taxonomy (NCBI): domain Eukaryota; kingdom Metazoa; phylum Chordata; class Mammalia; order Artiodactyla; family Eschrichtiidae; genus Eschrichtius; species Eschrichtius robustus. The sequence continues at coordinate 149,391,156 of NC_090826.1, forward strand.
ATCAGCAAGCCTGAGGTTGACAGTCACCTGAAGTGAGTGGTACCATGTGGCAGGTGCTATTTACTGGGAATAAGTTATTTATCATCAGAATTTAAAGCACGTTAATGTGTCTCCTGTAGTGAGCAGTTTTGGTTGTACTGCATGAGCCAAGGGCCGGTTAGACTGCTGTAACAAAGACGTCCAATAATGATATAGGGTAGAGATCAGTAAATTTTTTCTGTAAAGGGCCAGAGAGTAAATATTTTAAGTCATACAGACTCTGTTGCAGCTACTCAACTCTGCCATTGGACCGTGAAATAGCCATCAGACAATACATAAGTGAATGAGTATGGATGTGTTCCAATAAAACTTTATTTATAAAAACAGACAATAGGCCACTGTTTGCCTACCTCTGCTGTAGCTGAAAGATGATAGAAGTTTCTTTCTCTTGCATGTAACAATGGTGCAGTGAGCGGTTCTAGTTTGGGGGGCAGTTGTTTAGGGATCCAGGCTCCTTCCATTGACTTGTTCTGCCATCTTCCATCCTCCAGAGGCCATGTCCTCCTCTGCATAGTGGAAGGTTTAGGGAAAAGTAAAAAGAGCATGGAGGAGGCAGGCCCACTGCCTTAAGGCTTAGAGATGAAACTAGGCCTAATCACGTTCCCCTGGCCAATACTTAGTCCTCCGGCCCCACATAGGAGCAAAGGAAGCTGGGAAATGTAGTCTAGTTCTGTGTCCAGGAAGAAGGGAGAAGGATGTTGGAGGATGGCCAACAGTCTCTGCTATATCCAACCAGCCTCATTTTCCCTTCGCCTTCTTCTCACCACCTCCTCCATTGTTTTGATCATGTGTCCGTCTTCCCCCCACAACCCCTGCCCAATAAGGCTCAGGGGAAGTTGACTCCACCCCTACCTCAGAGGTTGGCCTGACTGGTCTAAGGATAATCCCAAACCTTTCCACACAGCGATTGGGTCATGGACCTAGACTTTAGCCAATCAGTGCAGAGCATTTTTCCTGGCCACAGGGATGATTTAGGAAAGAGAGAACGTGACCCTAATGAGAGGCTTGATTTATTAGGGCCATCTGGAAAAGAAGCCTTCTTTCCCTTAAAAGAGAGTCCTTCTCTTCAAAGTGGTGTGAATCCTGAGGTCACTGTAGCTATTTTTTAAAAATTGTGGTAAAATATACATAACATAAAATTTATCATTTCAACTATTTTTAAATGTACAGCTCAGTGACATTAAGTACATTCACATTGTTGTGCAAACATCACCACCATCCATCTCCAGAACTTTTTTCATCTTCCCAAACTGGAACTCTCTACCCTTTGAACAATAACTCCCCAATCCCCTACTCTCTTCAGCCCCTGGTAGCCATCATTCTACTTTCTGTCTCTATGAATGTGACTACTCTAGATACCTACGTAAGTGGAATCATGCTGTATTTGTCCTTTTGTGACTGGCTTATTTCACTCTGCATATCTTCAAGGTTCATCCCTGTCATAGCACATGTGAGAATTTCCTTCTTTCATAAGGTGAATAATATCCCGTTGTATGTATAGATCACATTTGCTTATCCATTCATCTGTGAATGGAGACTTGAGTTGTTTCCACCTTTTGGTCATTCACTGCAGCCATTTTGCTACTAGGACCTGAGTCAGCTTGTGCATGAAGCCAAGGCTTGGAGGAAAACACAGCTAAAGGAATCACAGGGCCTGGGCTGAGCTACTGGCCCTAGCTAATCCCGAGGGCTGCCCTACCTCTGGATTAGCGGATCCGTGAAATGATGAATTTCTTCTGATTGAATTGAGTTTTAGGTTCCTTACAGCTTTAACTGATGCATCTCTCAAGGAGTTGCCTAGTTTCACAACTGGAAAAGGAACCCCAAAACAAGCAGAACCACAGAAAAGGAGAAATGTTTTGTTGACATGAATGCCAGGAAAAAAATTTTGAGGCACGTTTAAAAAAAGATTTGGTAACTATATCTTTGCTAGTTACTTCTCTCCTGATGAGTGGGAATGACTAATGGTATGAATGATGGGAAAACTGAAAAGACAAATCCAGTTAGGTGAAAATGTTTGGTTATATACAGCGTATGTCATAAATACCTTATTTTGACCTTAAAAAATAGAAGACTTTTATTGAAAGGAAGAATCGGGTTTTCTTATACGTTGGCTGAATAAACGCTGTGTGAATATTTAGAGGAGGGGAACCAGATTATGAGCCTGCCTAGGGCTCTCACGTCCCCATCTGCCTCAACTATGGAAGAAGCTGGAGGGTTGGGGCTTGGAGGTCCCCTCTGAGCAGTGGCACCATTTGTGGAAAATGCCCTGAACTCACTGGCCACCCATGGGTCTTTCCCAGCTGAGTGACCCTGGGAAAATCTAACTTCTCCGGGCCTCTGTTTCCTCATCTGTAAAATGGGTTTCTTGATATCTTTCTTATCTACCCTACAGAGTTGGTAGTGAAACTGATAAGTGCTGTGCACATTTATGGTTCCAGGGGGAAATGTAGGAACCCATCTTCTGTGCAAAGTTCAGCAGCCTGAGGGTGGGGCCGTAATCCCTCTTACAAACAGCCAGGACTGCCCTTTAGACTACAGTATGGGAACCCAGCAGCCAGAAAGCTTGTGGCAGCCGATGATCACGTGTCTCCCAGGGAGGAGGAGATGGGCTCCTGGCCCTGGGTTCCCCTCCTGAGCAGGTGGGTCCTGACACTGGGGCTGGTCACATTCACACATGTTGTCCAATTTAAGCTGCTACAACTACCCTGGGGGATACTATCCTCATCTGAGAGGCAAAGCAACGGAGGCTCAGAGGGTTTACATCCCCATTGTCACACAGCTCATGAGTGGCAGAGTCCAGATTTGAACTCAGAGCCTGTCTTGGTCTCTGGAGCTTGCCCTGCGATTCCCTGTTGCTCTTGTCTCCAAACCCTGGACCCTTCTCCTACCATGTCCCTAGGCCTCTGAAGGTTCCTTCCCTCTGCTACTGGGCTATGATCCTGGATATGGTGTTGGTTGGTGGGAGGCATCTTGGAGGAGAGCAGATCCTCAGGGTAGAGACATGGGGTTCCCGGGACACGTGTCAGCTCACAGACCGCGGCTCTGCGTTCTTATTCCTCACTCTTGCCCTGCCTTTGGAGCTGCCTCTAGGAATAAACATTGACACTGAAGAGGTTGGGCCCATGATAGTTTTTCAGCGAAATAATTCTCCATTTATTGGTCCCTAAGATAGAAGACTCCCCTGGAGGTAAGACCATGCGTCGCGGGGAAAGGGAACCAGAAGAGCGAGCTGCCCACCTTCTCGGGGTGCCGCAGACTTATGGAGCCTTGGCTGTAAAAGCAGGTATGCCTCCTCCATCACCTTGGCTGCCAGATGGCCTGGCACACAGCAGGCGCTCAGTCGATGTTTGTTAAATGAGTGAATGAATGAATGTTGGTGGCTGTGAGTGATCTCCCCACCCTGCCTCACTTCCTGTGCCCTCTGTACTGCACTCTCCTCCTGAGGGTCCCTCCTACATCTCCTTCTAGTCTCCGCCTCCACCCTCCTGACCTGTCTGAGTTCATCTCCCTCCCCCTGTCCCACCCTAAGTGCCCTTCCTTCCCCCTGGTGGCCTGCCCCATGATAAGGACTGTTTAGCTGCCTGTGCCCAGATAATTCTCCTTTCTGGCCTCTGCTGAGTTCCCCTAGCCTGTGACTTAACCAGGCTGGCCAATTTGACCCAACCTTTGTCCTCCTTATAAAAAAATATTAACTCTCTTGAATTCAAACCCTTAATTTAAGGAGGCTCCCAGAGAGAGACTTTAGTTGTAAGCTGTTCAGGGGGAGCAGAAATGAAAGGCACTGTCCATACTGTGACCCCGAGCCTTGTGCAGGCAAGGAGATGTCATGTGTTCCCCCTCTGGTGGTTTCCAGGAGGCAGCCTGTCAGGCACTCTATTCTCTTTGGTGGGAAAACCGAGGGACAGGGTGCTCAATCTGGGTCTCCCCAAACCCCCAACTTTCATTTCTGAAAAAGCTAGATAATGTAGCAGATCTAGATTGAGTTGTATTTGCTGAGCACCTAACTCTGTCTTCACCACTTTCATATGAGTTTTCTCATTGAGCCTTCACCAAATCCTCAAAGCCACCTTGTGAGGTAGGTGGTATTGGGGTCTTATACAGGGAACCCACTGAGACAAGTTCCAGTAGGAGGAAAGGTTTGTAGAAAAGATTCATTGCAGAGACTTCAAGGAAAAATGACGTGCAGCTGGAAGACTTGTGAACATTTGAGAGGGGAGGTGTGGGCAGACTCACAGTGACTGATCTCTGCTCTGGTTGTCATCAGCACTGCTTCATCCCACCTACTGCCCTGTGTGTGCCTATGAATTTGCCTCCCCATGCAGCAGTAGCTGCTGTTCTAACCCAAGTGAATGAATTCACAGGCTGGCCTCAGTTATCAGATTTTGTCAAGACTTTGAAGTAAGAGTGTGGTAGCCAGACTAATGCAAACCACCACCCCCCTGCCCCCCTCCACACACAAAGATGTCCATGTCCTACCCAGCAATTTCACTCCTAGATGTATATCCATTAGAAATGGAAACAGGTATCCACAGAGAAACTTGTACACAAATGTTTATGCAGCATTATTCACAATAGCCAAAAGATGAAAACAACCCATTAACTGATGAATGGATAAACAAAATGTGGTATATCCATACAATGGAGTATTATTTGGCCATAAAAAGGAATGAAATACTGACATATGCTCCAACATGGATAAACCTTGAGTCCACTGTGCTAAGTAAAAATTAGACACAAAAGACCATATATTGTATGATTCCATCCACATGAAAGTCCAGAATAGAGAAATCTATGGAGACTGAAAGTAGATTAGTAGTTGCTTAGGGTTATGGGCCAGGGTAGGGGAGGGTATGTGGGTGAAAGCTGAAGGGTATAGGTTTTCTTCTTGAGGTGATGAAAATGTTCTAAAATTGACTGTGTTGATGATTGCACATATCTGTGATATACTAAAAACCATTGACTTGTGCACTTTAAATGGGCAAATTGTATGGTATGTAAATTATATGTCACTCAAGCTGTTAAAAAAACTAACAGAAAAGAGGTCCACCTCCTAATCTCCAGAACTTGTGAATATGTTACCTTATGCAGAGGGGATTAAATTAAGGATCTTGAGATGGGGGAGATTATCTTGGATTTTCTGGGAGGGTTTAATGTAATCACAAGAGTCCTTATAGGAGAGAAGCAGGAGAGAGAGAGAGAAAGAAAGAGAGTAAAGATTTGAAGATGCTATGGCTTTGAAGATAGAGGAAGGGACCATGAGCCAGGAGTGAAGGTGGCCTCTAGAAACTGCAAAAGACAAGGAAACAGATTATTCCCTAGAGCCTCCAGAAGGAATACAGCCCTGAGGACACCTTGATTTTAGCCCGGTGAAAGCCATTTCAGATTTCTGATCTCCAGAGCTGTAAGACAATAATAATGTGTCGTTTTAAACCAATAAGCTTGTGGTAATTTGTTACAGCTGCAAAGGAAACTAATACAAAAAATTACAAAGGCAAGGTCAAGTGGTGGTGGGTTTTGAAGCTATAAGGTCAATTTGAACCAGTAAATGTAGAGAAAGTAATGTGGCTTCCTCCAGGAAGTCTTCCTTGACCTCCTTCTTCCACCTTAGACTATTTTGGAGGTTTCCTCTGGGACCCTACACCACCAGAGTTAGTACCATTACTGCATGGCAACCCTTGATTACCTCAGTTTCCCTCATTCGGTTAGAGATTCCTGGAGAGGGCAGGATCTTAAAGGCTCATTTTTGCATCCCCAGTGCCTAGAATCGTGCCTGGCACATCATAAATGTTCAGCTATTTGGTGACTAAATGAGTTAGGCCCCCGAAGCTTAGAGATCATCACAAGTAATGATAATAGCTGGTCTTCATTGAATTCTTACTGTAGTCAGTGCTTTCTACTCACTTCCTTTTTAAATCCTCAAATCAATCCTATGAGCCAGGTGCCATTATGATCTCCATGACTCAGAAGAGAGAAAAAGGCTCAGGAAAGGGAAACATCATGCCTAGACTGCCTCAGATCTGCTTGGCTCAGAGCCTCTGCTCCACACCTGTGCTCTCCAATGCCACAGCCACGGGCTCCACGTGGCTACTTACACTGAAATGAATGAAAAATTCAGTTCTTGGGGCACACTAACCACACCTCAACCACCCAATAACCACACATGGTCAGCGGTTACCCTGCTGGGCGGTGCACACATAGAACATTTTCATCATCACAGAAAGTTTTATTGCACAGCATTGTTCTCAACCACTGAGCCTGTCACTAGATCAAATAAAATAAGTCATTTCAAATCCTTGATTGCCTTGAAAAACATAGAAGCAGACCCAGATCTTCATCTTTCCAAGGCAGGAGTATGGCTTCTTAAGAAAGCTTGCATCTCCCGGGTCTCATGAGAGGTGGGGTCCTCTCTCTGCAAGACTCAGGGCAGATACAGGCCAACTCTCCCCCTCACCTGAATAGATCTGACACACAGGGTGCTGCCCACCGGGAGGGTTGTGTGGCTGGGTCACAGTGAGGACTCTTCCAGCTGACAGCTCCCTCCCTTTCAGGCCCAGGGAGGGTGTCCTTGGGGCCTCATTGTTCTCCCTTCTGATAAAGCAGTCCTCAAACATACCCCAGGTTTGCACAGATCCCATATGCTTGTGTGGTGACCAGCTTACCAGAAACTTCCAGAAGCACAGCGGGAGGGGATAGCAGAAACAACAACAATACTAAAATAACATGTAGGGAGGGTCTCCTGAAGGCCTTACATTGCTAGAGTTGCTTTATAGGCATCATCTTAGTTAATCCTCACAAGTAGACATCGTTTTAGCCTCGATTCACAGACGATGGTGCTGAGACCGCAAAGCCAGGTTGGCTTGCCCAAGGTCACACACGGGAAGTGGCAGAGCTGGGACACGAACTCCAAAATGGCTGAGAAAAGAAGCCATTTTTGTGGCTACTCTGTCTGGAGATGCAGTTTCCCCTGGAAACATCATGAGATGGAGGGGAGGGGAAGAGCCAGAGCTTAGCAAGCTTGCTGCCAGCCCTGAGTGTTCCCTGCCAGGCCCATGGCCTTGGTTGCTTCCCGGTGTGAGCAGAGAAGAGCAGTTGGGGCTGAGTAAGCCGCCAGCAGAGATCTTCCTGTTTGCCCTCTGCAAAGACGCATCTGCTCCTGGGATCCCGGCCCCGTGACGCCTGCCATCCCTCACTGTCTTCCTCAGGCACCAGGACATGTGGTTCAGCCTGGGGGGTAGGGGGGTGTTTCAGGGGACCCCCTCTGACCCAAGATTATGCAGCAGGAGGGGAAAATCTCAGGCCAGTAACACAGTCTGTGGTTTCTTGGGGAAAACCACAGAAGACTCAGCTCAGGATGGCAAAACCTCCAATCTCCACCACACAGGGTGTGGCCCGGGAGTACCTTGGCCGCCAATACCTATGTTGGCACAAGGCTCCACTGGCAGCACCTTCTTATGGCCGTTAGCGCTTCTGTCTGTCTGTCTATAACCCCTGGACCAGGTGGCTGTGCTGTTGGTGGCCCTGTGATGGGAACGCTGGCGAGGGGGGAGGGTGTGGCAGTGAATAGTGAGGAAGAGGGCTTCTAGCTCTGCCCTCAGCAAACTCCCAGCATGATGCAGAGACATGTGTTTTTACCCCAGAGAAGCTCCCAATCTGATGCGAGAGACATACCCCCTTCCCTCAAGGCTCGCAGGGTTTGAGAAGCCTCCTAGAGAAAATTCTGATCTAATGAGGGAGGTAGGGAACATCCACAGAGAAGCAAAATTTAGAGAAAATTCAGGAGTCCTTTCTCAGCCCTCCTCCACCCCACCCCACCCCTGCCCCATCCTCCCACCCCTATCCCATTCACCTACCACACCTTCTTCGCTATTTTGATCACTGGGTCTCACCTCCCTCCCCCCATGACCTTGAGGAATTCCCAGCCCAAGGGCAAGAAACAAGCCCTTGTCTCCTGTGAATATCTGAATGCAAGACAGGTGGTGCTGTTTGATACATCACCTTGATTTTCCTTGGACTGATTTTTGAAAGTAAGTAATTCATGAACATTGATACTGTATTTCTGGTAACGTCTTCAGGTACATATTTTTGTGTGGACATCTGTTTTTATGTCTTGGGTATGTACCTAGGAGTGGAATTGCTGGGTCATATGGTAGCTCGATGTTTGACAGTTTGAGGACCTGTTTTCCATTCCCACCAGCAGAGGATGATGGTTCTGATTTCTCCACATCCTTGGGCAGGTCAGTGTGAGATGCCCATTGGATGTCCGGGTGGTGATGTCGAGCCAGTGTGGAGTTCAGGGAGACACTGGGCTGAAGACTTTAAGGTCATCAGTGTAGAGATGGTGGTTAAGGTTCTGACACTGCGTGATGGAACTAAGGAGTGAGTGTGGGCCCAACAGCCAGAGGTTGGCAAGATGAGGAGGAACCGGCCAAGGAAAACGACAGGGGGCCATGGGAGAGGTAGGAGCAGGCTCGGGAGATCAAGGAGGCCAAGAAAGGAAAGTCCTTCTGGGAGGATGGAGGGGACAAGCCAAGTCAGATGCTGCTGATGAGGAAGACAAGGGTAAGACCTGACCACTGCATTAGGGGCTACATGGAAGTTTCTGATGACCCTGACAGCAGCAGTTTCATTTCAGCAGTGGGCAAAAGCCTGACTAGACTGGGGTTGAGGGATGGGAGAAGACCCAGAGACAGTGGGTGCAGACAACGATTGAGGAACTTTTTCAAAAAAACAGCTTTATTTTTTAAAAAGATGTTTATTGAAGTATAGTTGATTTACAATGTTGTGTTAGTTTCAGGTATACAGCAAAGCGATTCATAGATATACATATATATATATATATATATATATATACACACACACACACACACACACACACACACACACTTTTCAGATTCTTTTCCATTATAGGTTATTACAAGATATTGAATATATTTCCCTATGCTATACAGTAGGACCTTGTTGTTTATCTATTTTATATATTGTAGTTTGCATCTGCCAATCCCAAACTCCTAATTTATCCTTCCCCTACCCCCTTTCTCCTCTGGTAAACATAAGTTTGTTTTCTACGTCTGTGAGTCTGTTTCTGTTTTTTAAATAAGTTCATTTGTGTCATATTTTAGATTCCACATATAAGTGATATCATATGACACTTGTCTTTCTCTGTCTGACTTACCTTACTTAGCCTGATAATCTCTAGGTCCATCCATGCGGCTGAAAAAAACAGCTTTATTGAGATATACTTCTCACAGCACCCACTTAATGTACACAGTTCAGTGACTTCTGATATATTCACAAAATTGTGCAACCATCACCATAACCTAATTTTAAAACATCTTCAACCTGCTCCCCAAAGAAACCCTTTACCTTTTAGCTGTCAATCCCCAATCCATTCTTCCCCAGGCAACCACTGATCTACTTTTGGTCTCTATGGATGTGTCTAGTCTGGACATTTTGCATAAATGGAATCATATAATGTGTAGTCTTTTGTGACTGCTTCTTTCACTTAGCATAATGCTTTCAAGGTTCAGCCATGTTGTAACATATGTCGGTACTTTATTCCTTTTTATGGCTGAATGATATTCCATTGTGTGTATTTACCACATTTTGTTTATCCTCTCTTCCATGCATGGACATGTGTTGCTTCCACCTTGTGGCTATTACGAATGGTTCTGCTGTGGACTTTTGTGTATAGACATTGGTTTTTATTTCCTTTAGGGAGAAGTTTTGTTGTAAATAGGGAAAGATAGAGTGGTAGCTGGATGGAGAGGTTTAAAAAGAATATATTTTTTAAGACAGTAGAGTGATCCAGCCAAGAGGGGAGATAATAGTCTAGGAGAGGAGGAGCCACGTCCTCGGGTAGGTGAGAGGGGTGGGCTGTCGTGTATTAGCCAGGAGCCATGACAGTTTGTCTCATACATGGAGGGAGGCCTCTGGAAAATGAGGAGGTGGGAGCTTCTGGAAGGTCTCTTTTTGTTCCCAAACCTTTCTTCTTTATCATGTGTGACAACCAGGGACACTGTTTTTCCTTCTACTTCTTTCTGACCCCTTCTTTGCCCTCTCATTCTCTTGTTCTCCTTTCTTCTCCAATCCACCTGACTATGGGCAACCCTCAAAGTTCCCTTCTTGCTCATAAAGCCTTCTCTCTCTTCTAGGCAGACACTCACTCATCTGTTTCTTTCTCTGGGTGTTACCTCTCTCCAAAGTGCTAGCTCCGCTTCACCCCCGTGAAACCCCTCAGTTCTCAGTTAGGTTCGTGAAGTCTCTCAAACCCCGATTTCTGAGTCTCTATAGTGACTATGCCAGGCATCGCTAATCCATTTGTTCATTTATTCATTCATTCAGCAAACAGTTCTGGAGACTCTCGCAGGCACGAGGCCCTGAGCTAAGTGCTGGACAGCTTGGAGTCATCTTTAACTCCGTCCCATCAGTCACACAGTTGGGTCAGTGTTTCTCCCGTATCTTGGGGCCCTCACCTCTTCACCCTGAGTGATCATCCCTGGATGTCTTCCTGCTCATAAGCATGGGCTATAGAGACAATGGGGGTTCAAATCCTGGTTCTGCCAGTTGCTCACTGTGTGTCTTTGGGCAAGTTCTTAACTTCTCTGAGTCATCATGTATAAAACGCAGTCAGTAATCTCCACCTTACAAGTTTATTGTGAGGTTAAATGGGACGATGCATTAAAGCTTACAGTGCCGAGCACACATTGAACATTCAGTACATGTTAGCTGCTATCATTATTATTAGTCCAATGATTATCATGTAATTCCTCTGCTCATTCAGTGACCCCACCCTCTCTTTCCAAAAAGGAGCTCTGGTTCCTTGGCCTGAACCCTTGAAGCTCATGCCTTAGCCATGCAGACCCATCAGCTTCTCTGCTGGAACATGAGCCCTCCTATGAGGTCGATGAGTTTCTCTGTTCTTCCCGAACCTGCCATCCTCCTCCTCATCACCTTGACTTTGCTCATGGGCGGGGGTTGTTAGCCTGTAGGGGAAATTCAAAGTCCTTCTCTCCCTTCTTAGTCCCCAGCGCACCCCATTGCACTGCCACCCACGTAGGGGGCATTGACTGCTGGGCTTGCGGGAAGAGGCTGTGTCAGGTTCGTGGTGGGTGAGCGTGTGGGTGGGGCTTTTTTGCTCCCTGCTGTTTCCACAAGGCCAGATGATAACCTGAGCCCAGGCTGCAGCAGACGGCAGGGTCGGGGATGGGTGGCTTGGTCAGCCCTGCACATTGCTCCAAATCGGTCTTAAGGTGCTAGGGCTTACCTGATAACGTAATAAGGGAACATGTGTATGTGTGGAAATTATACAGCTGTATCTATTGTCAGCATTGCTGGAGGGAATAAACATGCTACCTGTATGTTTAGACACTTTCAGGAACTTTTTTTTTTCATTTCATTGCTATAACAACCCTGCGTGGTAGCTATTGCTCTCACTTTATAGCTGAGGAGACGAAAGTCCAGAAAGGTTAGGTAACTTTTCCAAGGATACACAGCAAGCAAGCCATTAAGTCATTAAGTCAAACTTGGGTCCTTGGACACCACAGAAACGTTTGGAGTTAACAACATGGCTGAAGTGGGTGTGGGGATAGGGGGTGGCACGTTCTTCAGGGTCTGAGGAATTTTTTTGAAGCTTGATGACTAATCTTGGCAGGCTTGTGAAGGGGAGATGAGCCCAGAAGCCTATCCATAAAGCCCCACTCACCTCTTTCATGATGTTCCTGTGATATTTTGAAACTACAGAATTCTCAAAACTCTGTTTACTCGTCTTGGCTCCCTCTGAGCGTGCCCAGGACAGAGCCCTTCATGGGGAGGGGGCGGTGACGGGGTGGGATGGCCCCCTCCAAGCCCTTCTCATCCCATGCTGAGATCTCTGCTTGCTTCACACCTCCTGGTGCCCCAGCTCCGGGGCGAGGAGGAGGATGAACGTCACTCCCGGGATGGGCATCCTGGAAGGCTGGCACACTCCTTCTCCCTCTCTGGCTGGCACCAGGCTGCATCCCATGCCAGTGTGTGGGTGTTTAGCCACGGGAGCCATGAGTTCTGGCAGGGGCTGCACTACGCCAGCCTGCTGAGGTCACTCCCGACCCGCCCATCCCCTTCCCCTGGCTTCCAGGCCCTCCTCTTGGCCAGCTGCCTCCCACGCAGGGCTGTGGCCCGCATGGACCCTGAGACAGAGGCACACGGAGGCATCTGGTTCGGCCCCCCGCCGAGGGGAATTCCACGGGAAGGCGGGGTTAGGCAGCCTGCTTTGCTTTCTACTGACCACCAGCCAGGTTGAGGTTGGGGGTGGAGCTTGGGGGACGGAGGGCTACGGCCACTTTCCCTTTTCTTTTTCTTTTTCTTTTTGGCCGTGCTGCGCGCCATGTGGGATCTTAGTTCCCTGACCTGGGATGGAAACCATGCCCCCTGCAGTAGAAGTGCAGAGTCTTACCCACTGGACCGCCAGGGAAGTCCCGGGCTATGGCCGCTTTGATCCCGAGACAGCCTGGAGCAGCTCCCCCAACCCTGGGCTCTCCATCAGCCTTACTGCAGCCTCCACACTAGTCTGGTGGGCCCCAGGGCTGGCTGGGGGTGGCAGAGGTGCTACCATTAAGAGTGCTCCGACATCCGCCTCTCAGAAATATGTGGGGGTTGGATGCGTTGCTTGGCCGCGATGAGTGGAAGGGGTACGTGTGGAGTTTGGGAGGGGGGTGTGGCCTCAGAGGCATACATCTGGGCACCACCGTTTGTTTCTGCGGTAGGTCCTCGCAGAAACCTCCCATTATGCTTTCCCCCCCGGAGCCAGAAACGTTCCTAGGGTCCATTCCCGAGCTATTAGGTCACTGGACAGTCTCCAGGGACTGGGCGGAGCTGCTGCTTCCCGTAAAACAAAGCTATAAACTGTTGTTCTGCCTTCCTAGGCCACAGGCCCCACCGCCCCCGGTGGGTCTGCCTCTCAAGGTCAAGGTCAAAAATCACTCATGAACTTGGCAGAGGAACCTCAGTGGTCTTCACTCTGCTGCCTTCCCCATCTCCCCAGCCTGGAGGAAGGATGGGCTAAGACATGAGCCTGAAGAGGGAGAAGCCATGAAGGGGGCTGGAAATCATTCTTTTCATTTACAAACGGGGAAGTGGAGGCTGAACGGTAGGATGCCTTACTGAAGAGCAAAACTGAAAGCCTGACCCAGGCGCTAGATTATATACACTAGCTCCTGTGTCTCTAAGGCACATGCATCATCATGCTAGTTTGACAACTGAAGAAACCGAGGCTCAGGTTTAGGTAATTTCCTAAAGTCACATGGCACAAAAGGAGTATCGTGGATTCTACCTCTGGCCAGTGGCATCCCCCACCCCCCCAGCCCAGGGACAGCCGTCTCAGTGCTCTGAGAATGAGCCTGCACCCTTGAGGCTCCAGGAACCACAGAGGGTCTGGAACCACAGAGCCCCTTGGCTGAGCCTGCTATCCCCAGAAGGGGACGCAGTGCAGACCCTCAGAGGGTGGACTTGAAGCCAGTCAGCTCTTAGTTCACTGCCGGCTGTAGCAGTTTGGGCAAGTTATTTACCGCCCTAAGTCTCACTGTCTTCATCGTGACAGTGGGCCTTCGCGTTATCGGCTGTGGTGAAGATGAATGAGATCGCGTCGGGAAGGGCTCAGTACAGGGCATGGGTTCTGTGCTCTCAAGATAGGAGCTTCTATTGTTATTGTCATCCCAAGACCTGAGGCTCTGGCATCACCTCTCTCCTGTTAATCCATCTTGTCTCTTCTCCAGGGGTGACATTTCAGATACAAGGAGCCTTAGCCGTGCGAGATGGGCCAAACATCAAGGGTTTAAGGCTGACCTCCAGTTTAAGAGTGTGAATTACCTGATCTCACGAGTGGCACCAAGGCCCAGGCTCCACGGCTGCCTCCCTCTCCCAGCCCAGGAGTAAGGATGATTACTAGAGCACCGGGACTAGGGGCTAACTGTCCCCTCTCTCCTGCATCTCCTCTGCTCCCCTTCTTGGCAGTTGCTAACTGTCAGGGGTGAGGTGAGGCAAAAGGCTGTGAGGTTAGGCAGTTGCTAACTGTCAGGGGTGAGGTGAGGCAAAAGGCTGTCACAGGGGAAGCTGGGGTTCCCAGGTTCACATGCAATAGTTACCTGTCCTCTGATCTGGAACCACAGACAGTAGCCACCAGCCCAGCCAGCCCTGGTTCCCCAGGAAGACCAGGAAAGAGTGCGGAGGGCTTAAGACTCACAGTTCCCTCTACTGATGGGGCCGGAGAGCCTGGCCTTCCCTCCCCTGGAGCCGAGCAGTGAGTGCCTAGGCCGTAGTGTCGACAGCCCACCAAAGCCTCCCCTGTTGGAGTGAAGGAAGCAGAATGAAAACAGCTGGGCCTGAGAGGGCCCAGGACTAACTCTCTGGGAGTGTGACAGGCTGGTCTGGAAGAAAGGACGCTGCTTCCCTTCCCACCCTTTCAACAGCCCTGCTCTAGTGGCAACATGTAGAAAGGAATTATTATTATTCCATTTGAGATATAATTATAGCAGCTGCCGAAGCAAAGCCTCGCACCCTGGCGCTGCGAGAAAATTAGGCTTGTAAGTGCATCCTGGACATACCACCCCACTGCCTTCCCTTCTCTCCGATCTGCCCGTCCAGCTCAGCGGGAGCTGTGCCCCATCCCCACAGACATTTATGGGACTTCTCTGCCTTGGGGCCAGTGAGATCATTTTGTCTCCCTTCCCACTCCTCACTGCCTCCGGAAGGCCCTACTTTTAGCTGCGGCCTCCTCTGAGTCCAAACTCAGCAGCCCCCTGTGGGTGGAACCCCCAGAGCTGAGGCCACTGGTCTGGGAGGGCTTCGCTCTGGATTCTGTCTCCTGCGGGGCCTCTGGGTGGGGGGACGGGGTGGTCTCTGCAGAGGACCGCAGCCACAGGACCCGAGTCAATGCGGCAGAGGGCGGAGGAGGTACAGGGATCTGGGCGTGCAGGGGGTCTTGCAGTCGGTCCTCTGACTGGGCCTCCCTTCTGGAGAGTCCCTCTGGCTCCACAGTCCTCCAGGGGGTGCTGAGGAGGGCAGAGTCAGGAATGTTGCCAGGTACTGAGAGGGCCCTGTGACCTGCCTTGGCAGGGAAGTCTGGCTGCACGTTCTTCTAGGAGTTGGCCAGTGGGGAAGGAAGGTGTTCTGGTTACCAGTTGGCTTCTTGGCCATTTGTTGTGGATGCAGTGAGCGGCACCAGGGCTGCTGAGATAAGATAAAGCCTCTCCACTAAGAGGCCCTGCAGTAGAGATACCAGTTGCCTTCTTCTCCTGCTGGAGGTGATGACTCATGAGAGAGGCAGGGTAGGGAGGGACCCTGCAGTTCCGTCTCTCTGTAGGAACACATGCTAGGAATCTCCGCAGCCCAGGAAAGGCCTGTGAGCCTGGTGAGAAGGACAGGCAGCCCAGAGAGCCACGTGACTCCGCCGAGAGTCTGAGATGTGAAGATGGGGGCAGCCTGTGCCCCGCCTTTCAGGCGCTCCACTATTGGTCCAAGTTCTCTTATGGCAAAATCACTTGCGATCTATGTCCTTGGCTTCCTTTCTGCTCCCATAGAGTGTACTTTTGTTCAATCAAATTACTCAGGGGATTGAGATCATCCATAGGGAAGAGAATACCTATAAAGGGCCCCTTGAGTGATGGCCCGAGTTGCTAGGAAAGAAAGTTGTGTTGATTTTCACCATTCAGAGAATCTACAAAGAATCAGGTAAGGAGACAAAGTTCTAATACAGTAGCCAGTCAGAGGCATCACATAACTACAGTCCGAGACTTGTTCTCTTCTCTCTACCCTCTGTCTGTGGTTCTGACTTTTCCCCATCCCTTTTCTTAACACTCGTCCTTCTATGTTCTGGGTCCCCCCAGGGGCCAGGGGTGTTAAATGACAGGTTTGCCCACAAGCAGGGGATGCAGGGGGCAGAGGAAGGAGTTGGGCCAACCTGTACTTGAGAGTCAGATGTGAGATGGAACCACAGGGCTAGAACAATGAAATCTGCCTAGGGTGGAGTGTAGCACTGGAGAAAGCTTCTGAGACATGACATCTGGACTGGGCCTCAAAGGATGAGAGGTTCCTCAGGTGGACGAGCTCAAGAGGGTCTCTGGGCCCAGGTAGGGTTGCCAGGAAAAATGCAAAGCATCCAGTGGCATTTAAACTTCAGATAGACAGTACAAAATTTTAGTACATGTCCCAAATACTGCTCGAGACAGGCTTATACTAAAACGGGGTTTGTTATTTATCTGAAATTTAAATTTGACTCGACATCCTGAATTTTGACCCGCTAAATGTGGCAACCCTAGTTCAGGAACCAGCGGGAGCAAAGATGGAAGGAGCACTCGTGGGAAGGACAAGTGATGATCAGCCTAGTCGGAGCCACAGGCCTCAAGGCCTCAGCAGCCATGATTGATTTTACCCACAGGTCCTGACTTAGCTCAGGATCACAGACCACCTGCCAGCGAGTGCCAACACTTGGGCCGTTGCTCTTAGCTGCTGCACCAGCTCTTTCTTCTGGGACTACCTCATTACCAGCTGGAGAAACCCAGTATCTGATTTCTCTTTTTCTTTCCCAAGCTTCTGCATCCAGCCCCTTCCCTTGGGTCAGTGGTCAGTCAAGCTATTCAGCATACATCTACTGAATACCAGTCCTGCACCAGGCACTGTGCCTGGCACTGGGGATACGGGGCACAAAGAACAGACAGAGCCCTTGGCCACATGGAATTTACAATGTATACTTTTTAAAACCTCTTTTGACAGTATATGGGATGAGTGGGAGTAGGCAGTCAAAATGTACATATAAAAACATGTACAAACACAATTTCTCCTATCCTCTTTTTTTTTTTTTTTTAATAGCTATTTCAGAGAAAGGAAACTTCTGAGCCAGAGGCCTCTCCTGGAAATCTTAACTCCTTCTGCATTTCCAACGTGGAGCTGGAACAACTGAGTCCTCAGAATTCTCTCTGTCATTCGTCTCGTGCCCTGGGAGCAGGACACTGTTAAAAGGTACAGGAGGAAGGTGACTGTCCCAGACCCCAAATGCTAGTCTGATGTGGGACACAGAGTGCATATGACAAACAAGCACCCCCCCACTCCCCAATCCCAAACCACCTCTAATATAAAAATTTAGTTAGAAACACAAATCGGTAACAATAGGACCGTTATTTCCGTCAAGGCTAATGAGGACCTCCAAGTGTCAGGCATGTACCGTACGTGCTCTGAGCACTTCTCATGCATCGTGCCA
Source organism: Eschrichtius robustus (assembly GCF_028021215.1). Taxonomy (NCBI): domain Eukaryota; kingdom Metazoa; phylum Chordata; class Mammalia; order Artiodactyla; family Eschrichtiidae; genus Eschrichtius; species Eschrichtius robustus. The sequence goes on from NC_090826.1 coordinate 149,408,425, forward strand.
CGTAGCATCTGCCCCGGAACAGTCCTGTGAGGTCGATGCTATTATTGGCCCCTCTTGGCAGCTAAAGAAATGACAGCCCAGAGAGGGTGGGTAATATGCCCAGGGTCCGACAGCTGGCAAGAGGCAGAGCCAGGTCTGAAGTCGGGGCTTCAAGACTGCAGACCTCCCAGATATAACCACAAATCTAAAGACCTGGAGGGATGGTCTGTGCACTGAGGTCTGGAATTGCCCACGAGTAAACGCAAATGTTTGTACATTTCCACAAGTGTGTTTGCATCCACACCAGGGAACTGGTCTCAGCCAAAGCTTTCACTGGCTAAGGGCAGTAACTGAGCCGGGAGACTTTAAGTAAATTATCTATAGGGTGGAGATACAAACCTTCCTTCATTGTTCTTTCCTGCCTGGAGGGTCACTGTCTGGTTTGGAATCTCTAGGGCAGTAGTTCTTAAAGTGTGGTCCCCAGACCAGCGGCATCAGCACCCCAGCACCTGGGAACTTGTTAGAAATGCACATTTTCTGGCTCCACCGTGACTGCCACTGAATCAGAAACTCCGGGGCTCAGCCACTTGTGTGCAGCAAGTCCTCCGGTGATTCTGTTGCTGCCTCACGTCTGAGAACCACTATTCTAAAAGGGCTTACACTTTCCAGATGCTGCCAAAGCTCTAGGGCCTTTGCTCTATTGACGAGGCAGGAAGCTGCCCGAAGGGGCTGGTGGCTGGGACTAGGGCTCACTGGGCCTAGTGCCTGGCACACGCTAGGTACATAATAGATGAATTTTGGATAATGAATAGCTGCTACCCAGGGTTCACACTTCTGTCACCGCGACAGAAGGGGATTGTCACCAGGATGACACCTTGGCCGGACTGCCATGCCAGGATCCTCAGGGGTTCAGGCAGGCCAGACGCACCCTGAAGAGCAGTGGGTGAAATTTTACTTCTGCTTAAGTCTCAGGGTGAACACAGACCACGAAAGGGCTCACCATGCTTCCAACCTTTGGAGTTTTAAGCAGGAGGTATCAAAAGGGTTAAAAATTACCACAGGCATAACTGGCCTATCTAGTGGTGTGCTGATAACACAGCTCTCTGAGTAAGGGGCCCTGGTCTGCAGCATTTGAGATTCCCATGATGTAAATACTTTCACCCCGGCCCATGGATACATGCAATGGGCTCCCACACACCGCTGGTCCTAGACACTTGTTTAAAACTAAGAGACTGTACACTTCTTTTAAAGGTATATAAATACTATATATGTATGGGGAAAATCAAACAGCACAGAGGACTTTAAATGAGAAACCTCCTTGTCACCTTCAGTCCTACTTCCAGAGGGAATCGCCTGCCATGGTTCCTGGTTTCAGTTCTACTGATGGTCCCTTCACAGCTGCCAGTGGTGAGGGTAACCTGGCAGGTACTGGTCCACCCTCCTCAGTGTCCACCAATGCCATGGCTTGACAGACTAGGAACCCAGCTCATCTCTAGCACCTTCCACTCCTGGCCACACCCACCCCCCCCCCTTGGTTATTTTGACGATACTTTACAATTCAATTGGTTACCTTTACGTCTTTAAATAATCATAGCAGCACTCATCTAGTGTTTGTTCTCAGGACAGGTGCTGTTAGACCTACCTGATGCATATTAATGATTGAATCCTCACAGCCCTCTGAGGGAGGTTGTATTTTCATTCCCATTTTATAGATGAGAAAACTGAGGCACAGAGAGGTTAAATAACTTGCCCAAGCTACTAGTAAAAGGCAGAGACGGGATTCAGATCCAGACAGGGTGGCTCCAGAGCCCATGCTTTTAAACCACTCGGGAAAGGTCATATAAAGTTACTTAGCATGGGGGGGGACAGTTGCATGGGGAATGAACAAAGGAAAATACATATATCAGCAAGCTGGAACCTATTTGCTTTTATTGCCCTACAGTAAGCAAACCAGGGGAAGGATAATGTCTCCGCAAGCCTGCCCCTGCCCTCTCGGGTAGGTTGGGCTGGAATGGCTCAGGGCCCTGCCGGCCATTAGAAATATGGCAGGAGGGAGTCGCTGATGGTCTGTGGTCAAAATACCATTTACACTTGCATGTGAAGACCCAGGTAATTCCATGAAGATGTGTCTACTGATGAGGGCTGTTCTTCCCACCGATTCATCCTGTATGGCACTTGGTGGGCCCTTTCAAACTGTAAGGTTTGAACCTTTTTTCAGATTTGGGAAACTTTTTTATTTATTTGATAATTTCTCTCCCTTTATTTTCTCTCTTGGATGTTTGGCTTCTTAGATCGGTTCTCTGTCAATTTCTTTTGGGCTCACATTCTGGGAGATTGGTTCACCTTTTTCTTCTAGGCCTTATAGTCAATATTTTATTTTAGCAATCACAGTTTTAATTTCCAAGAACCTTTTTTCTTTAATCATTCCTTTCTCACATCACCTGGTTTGGGTTTATAGAAGCTATCCACATCTCCTTGGATCGCTCTGAGGTCACAAATTAGAATTATCTTAGAGTTCCCTGACTTTGCTCCATCTCCTTGGGGGCTGGTGGTTCTGATTTCTTACCTTGAGTTTTCTACATCCTGATTTTTCTGTTCTTTGAAGCCAACTCACATTCAGCATTCATTTGTCCCAGCTACATTCACTGAGCCCCTACTCTGTGTCTCTCTGTGAGGCACAATTCCTGGGGCTGGGAATACGAGGATGACAAGTCCCTGTCCTCATGGAGCCTCCATTTCACAACAGACTATCATGATAGATCAGATTCACTAAGCATTGGCCCACCCTGTGTTTTGTATTCTCCACACTGTATTTCACACTTTGGTTTCTTGTCTGCCAGCTCCACTAGATTGAGCAGGGGCTCACATTTTCTATGTTTATTCTAAGGAGGCCCTTGACTGTTGATATATTTACACACACTCACACCCACACACGCTGATGCTATAGAGGTGTGCTTCTGGAAGGGTGGGAGAGACCAGAACCAAATGGCATTCCTCTGGAAGCTTTTGTAGAGGCGTGAGAAACAGTGTAACCCCAAGCCCACTGCCAGCACTCACTTTCTAAACAAACACCAAGGCCACCATTGTCTCTTCTCTCTCTAGCGGATACAACTGTCATTTTTGCCTGCAGTATCTCAGCATCCGACCTTCTGCCTCATAAAGCCTGAAAACCTGCGGTTCTATAAGCATAGTCATTAAAGGATAGTAGGGGGCGTGTGTGTGTGTGTGTGTGTGTGTGTGTGTGTGTGTGTGTGTGCAGGGGGTGGGGGAGTGTGGAGGGGCAGGAATGCACTGACCAGGTGCTCTCTACTGCTCTCCCAGAGCTGGAGGTCTCCTTCTAGAGGACAATGGGCCACGGGATCAGAACCTCAATTCATTCATTTATTTATGCATGTCTTCATTCATTCAGCCAGTAATCCTTTTTTTTTTTTTAATAAATAAATCACATTAGGATTTTTTTTAAATTTATTAATTAATTAATTTATTTTTGGCTGCGTTGGGTCTTCGTTTCTGTGCGAGGGCTTTCTCTAGTTGTGGCGAGCGGGGGCCACTCTTCATCGCGGTGCGCGGGCCTCTCACTGTCGCGGCCTCTCTTGTTGCAGAGCACAGGCTCCAGACGCGCAGGCTCAGTAGTTGTGGCGCACGGGCCTAGTTGCTCCGCGGCATGTGGGATCCTCCCAGACCAGGGCTCGAACCCGTGTCCCCTGCATTGGCAGGCAGATTCTCAACCACTGCGCCACCAGGGAAGCCCCAGTAATTCTTTATTAAGGAACCCTTATGTATTAGACTAAGTGCTATGCTCTAGAAACTTGAAAAAATATATATGGTGGGACTTCCCTGGTGGTCCAGTGGGTAAGACTCCATGCTCCCTGGTGAACTGAAAGCATTTATCTATACAATGATCTGTAGTTGAATGTTTATGGGGATTTATTAACAAGAGTCAAAACCTAGATTCAACTCGTGTCCTTTAATAGGCGAATGGATAAACAAACTGTGGTACATTCATAAAATGGAAAACTACTCCGGAATAAAAATGAACAAACTACTGATACACACAAGGTGGATGATTCTCAAAAGTATTATGCTAAGTGAAAGAAGCCAGACACTGAAGACTGCATACTGTACAGTTCAATTTATATGACATTCAAGAAAAGGCAAAACTACAATGACAGAAAGCAGATTAGCGGTTGCCAGGGTCTGAGGTGGGGGCAGAATACTGAGTACCAGAGGCTAAAAGGAAACGCTCTGGAGTGATGGAAATGTTCTATATTAACTATCGTGATGGTGGTGGTTACATGACTAGATACATTTGTCATTGACATTTTAGAATTTTATTGTGTATAAATTATACCTCAATAAAGCTCAGAAAAAGTTTAAAAAAAAAAAAAAAAAGACTCCATGCTCCCAGTGCTGGGGGACAGGTTTGATCCCTGGTCGGAGAACTAGATCCCACATGCATGCCGCAACTAAGAGTCCACATGCCGCAACTAAGAAGTCCGCATGCCGCAATTAAGAAGTCTGCATGCCACAACTAAGAAGTCCGCATGCTGCAGCTAAAGATCCCGCATGCCACAAATAAACGTGCCACAACGAAGATCCTGCATGCTGCCACTAAGACCCGGTGCAGCCAAAATAAAAATAAAATGTATATGGTACCCTCCTTACAGCTTTCAGGAATTTACAGTCTAGGAGACTAAAGCATTTGACATTTGTCCAGGAGTGAGCAGCGTGACCCTGCTTTCCTTGCCTGTCCCGACCCTGTGCTTCCACTGAGTTTAATCTTTGCTCCTGTCTCCCTGCCACGCTGCTGCCTCCTTAAGTAGGTACTCAGTACATACACATCAAATGCATGAATGAATGAATGAGTAGCAATGCCTGGCTTGGTGGGGAAATGCCCGGCTTCTTCACCCTGGGAGGACGCAATGCTGACTCCCAGAGTATCACGGAATCCCAATGAGAGTTTGAGACCCAGGATGAGCGGAGACCAAAACTCTGCAGCCTCCAACTTCCTAGCAGCACCCACCCTGGGGGAGGGGTTGACTCTCGTGGCCCAGGCACCTGGCTGGGGAGGGCTGAGCCAGTTAAAATCTGGATCAAAGAGAGAAAGAGGAACGCAGAGTCTCGTTAACAGAGGGACCAGCCAGCCAGGCCAAGGCGGGGCCCAGGAGGCTCTAGGGTGCTGGGAGTTGCTGCTAGTAAGCGTCAGGGTTAAAGGAAGAAATATACGTGTTGACGTTAGGGCTAGGGCCCTCTGGGATGCCTGTTCTGAAGCCAGGGCTGCGGTAACCGTAGAGGAGGAGGCCCAGGCTTCCTCGGGGCGTTCTGCCAGGTATGGTCCCAGAGCCAAACTGAGCTGTGAAGTCACCGGTCAGTGACGTTGGAATTCCCCACTTTCCCGGCTTCCCCAGTTAGAAGCAAGTGGCCCGCCCTTCTCGGTCAGAGCACAGGACCCTCCCTCTGCTTCCCAGGGAGTGGGGATGCCCTTGCTCTGAGAAATCTTCTCTTACCCACGCTCTGGTGCAGTGGGGTTGGGCTGGAGCTGTGGACCCCGAGTTCGCTGAGGTGGCTGTGGTGCAGGCTGGGAGCTCAGGCCGGGAACCCAGAAGACGGACCTTCTTCGTCCAGGATGCATGAAAACGCTGCAGGAAACCGTGGACTGCAGGGGGCTCTGGGAGTGGAGGGCAGAATCTGAGGGCCGAGTGAGCCTGCTAGCAGAAGCCTTCCCTGCCATCTCCCCAGGGCGGCTCTTGGCAAGAACACAGGCGGGCAGGACAATGGGAGGACGGAAGAATGTGCAGGCCCCGTTGCGGAGGAGTCGGAGGCTGGGACTCCAGCCCTGCGGGCATCCAGGGAATGGTTAAGATACCGGGGTTCTGTTAGTAGGGCCAAGGCTGCTGGGCCTATGCAGTGTGGCCCGGGTCAAGGGGCGTGCCAGGAGGAAGGCCTGGTCCTGGGGTGGATGAGCGGCCTGGGCGAGGAGTCTGGGGGTGGAGGCCGGGACCGGAGGCCCAGCGGTAACAAAGGTTACAAAGCTCCGTAAGCTCTTGGGAGGACCCAGGAGGGTGGGTGTGTAGGTTTCCTGGGGCCGGTTGAAAAGCTTGGAGGGGCTTGTTTGCAAAACACCTGGAAGATCTGGGTCTCTAGCTAATCAAGCTGCAAAGTTCTGCCTGGCTCATGGTTGGTGGGGGAGGGCATGAAGCACTGACCACAGTGGAGACATGGGGATATTGGTCCCCAGAGACCCAGACCCTCTGTCCTTGTGATGAAAAGAGAACTATCTTCAAGAAGAAAGCAGTGAGCTGGGGAGTGCCTTCCACTTGCGTGTTTTTCCTGAGAAATCAGCTTTCCCCCTTCCCTAGCTCCATCTCTCCCTCCCTGGCAGCCCCACACAGCCCTGACCTTGCAGACCGAGGAGTGCAGTGGTGCCCGCCTGAACCTGAGCCCCAGGGGAGAACCAGGGAGCAGCAGGGGAGGCCATTTGGAAACAGCTAGGGACAAGGTCCTGCCTCAGCTCTAGACACCCGCCCCCATGTTGAGTCTGTGAGTGTGTAAGTGTGGTGTGTGTGTGGGTGTGAGAGTGAGTGTATGGGTGTGAGTGCCTGTGTGTCAGTGTGTGTGATGTGTGTGCAAGGCAGCATGTGAACAAGGGTGTGAGGGTGTGAGCCTGTGTGTACGTGTACTGTGCAAGTGTGGTGGGTGTGAATGTGTAAGGAGGCTCCCCAGCCTGTCGGGCCCTGCATTCCCCACAAGGGCCCTTTTGAGTTGATCCTGATGCCGTCCTGGAGTGATGAGGGCTGATGAGACAGAGAGATCATGTTTCCAGCGGGTCCAGCATTGGGCTTCAGGTTCCCTAGAGAGAGAATCCTTTCTGGTTAAAAGGACTGACAGCTCCCAGCCTTTGTCTTCCCCCCTCAGGCCGCATCCCATGAGTATGCGCGTTGTGTAGCTGCCCACAGCATACCGTGGGTTCACTGCACGTGGGACTCCGGGGGTTCATGGAGCCGACCCCAGGTGCACACGTCTCACTGCGCAGGGGCGGTTTCTGCCTCTCTGGATGAAGATGTTCTCATCCCGCGAGGATTCTGGACACGGCCTTTGAGCCTTTGTCAGGAGCTCTGTGGCCCCCTTGGGAAACGAGTCCACTGCCCTGGTCCCCGGGGCCTCTGCCTCTCCCAGCCCCATGGAAGGTATGTTTGGGCTTCAGGGGACGGGGTGGTGAGGAGGGCTGGCCCACAGAGCCTTGGAGCAATGTCAGAATTGTCTGGTGGTTTTGTCAAAACCCAGATTTCTAGGCCTACCTCACATGTATGGAGTCAGTACTCACGGGGCGGGGCCGGAGTTTCGCTTTCTCTCCAAGAGCTCCAGATGCTTTTGCTATTTAGCCAGTTTGGGGGCACTAGGCCAGGAGAACAGGGTCCGACATGGTGGAGTGAACACGGCAAGCTCGGGGCAGTGACATTTCCCAGCCCTCACAGTCCCCTGAGCTGGTTTCCCCAGCGTGCCCTTCCTTCCCCCTCTAACACACATCAGAAATTCTCAGGGGGCCTTGGGAAAAGTGAGCAAGTCACGACCTTCAGTCTGCTCCTGTTGGATGTGTCAAGGCAGCTGCTGTTGCCAAAGGGGCCCAGGCTGGAGCTGAGGAGGCCGAGAAAGCGCTTGGGCCGCAGCTCTGCTCTCACCAAGGGATGATTTTGTCCTGGGCACCTTGACTTTGCCCCAGGCAGGTTGGCCAGTGAGGGAGCCAGTCATCCAGCCCGCAGCCAAGAGTGGCCCTGACAAATGGCCGCCAGCCAGCCTCCAGTGTTGTTTGGCTCCGGGGGATGGCTGTCTCCGACAGGAAGCCTTTAATCTCCACGGTAATCTCGAGTTCAGAGGGACGAGCTTCCCTCTCCAGGGATCTCAGTGGAATTGTGCAACCTGGGCCTTTGCAAGGAGAACCCCCTTTCATCTGAGCCTGTCAAGGGTCTTGTTATCCACGAGGCTTGGGAACAGAGGCAACACACACCCTCTGTATACATGCCGTTTGGCTGTGGCTCTGGGAATTGATGGACAAAAGCGGATGGGGGGAGGCGGGTGCCTAGGCTGGAGGGCCCACAATCATCTGGGATGGGGTGCTTTCCAGAAAGTGTCCCTGCTCTCCACAACTGGCTTCAGACACTGCCACATTCCAGTGGGGGAGACTCTCAAGAATGGGAATTCCCTTAGATGGGGTGGAAACTGCGTCTTTTTCATTCTCTGTTCAGGGCTTAATAGGTCTCAACAGGGGACTCTTCATAAGCACCAGCTCCCTGTCTCTTCCCCCAAAGAGCAGAGCCCAAGGAGACATTCATTCTGGTTGATGCTGAGGAGAGGGGAGGCCAGGTTTAGAGGACTCTGACCCCCATTCCCCAGAGAAACCAACATGGAGGATATCTCTGTGTGGTTAAACGACCCCGCAAGGTACACTCACTCATTCACTCATTCATTCGACACACATTTACTGAGGGCTTCTTACACATTCCAGCCTCTGGGGAACAGCAGTGGACAAGCGACAGAGTCCTGTTCTTTCGGAGTTTACATTCCTATGGGCGAGAGGGGAGGGAAGAAATAAACAAACAAGTTAATACATAATGTAATGTGAGTTAGAGAAAAGGGCTATGAAAAAATTAAGGCAGAGTAAAGACAGAGGAGAAGGGCTATTTTTGACAGGGTAGTTGGGGAAAGAGGCTCAAGAAGGGTTGACTTATTACACCTTTTTTTTCCTGGTGTTAAAATATTCTGGACTCTGCCATTGTCCCCACCACCTGAAGTTCTTAGAAATCAGAGGTTAAAGTACCCATTGAGACCCCTTCTTTGTTCCCTGACTACCCCTTTTGTACAAAACTTTCCTGAGAATCAAATATTCCTGTATCTAAATTCACCAACCATAAGCCACAGAACTTTTAGGATGTGATCAAAGCTGGCAGGCTGATATTGTATCTGTTACATTTAAGGCCACTTCATTCAAACCTGGGGCTGAGAGTAAGCTCTGCTCATATCACCATGGGCTTTAGGCCACTCTCTTAACATTTGCTCTCCTGAACGGACACTTTGGGATCAGCCCTGCCTGGTCCCCAGCTTTCAGGAGGGTGGAAAGGCAAAGTGTAATCTGGGATAAGAGAAGGTCTGCCCGGAGGCCAGTCAGCCAGTGCTGATGGTGGTCACCCCCAGACTAATGGGCGTTCAATCAGGGCGTTCAATCAAGGCACAGTGCTTTCCTGGAGAGGCAGTGGGTGTGGTGGATTTAGAGGCAGAGTTGTGGCTGGAGTCCCTGCTGCCCTGTGGCTCAGAGGGGGCACGAACTTGGGAATCAGGCAGACCCAGGATCAAGTCATGGCACTACTTACTGGGTTGTCTCTGTTTCTCTGAGCCTCAGTTTCCTCATCTGTAGAATAAGGATCTTTACCTATCTTAAAAAACTGTAGGTCCCTGGCATATGTTAGCCACTTAATAAGTGATATTGGCCATGGCTCCTTCAGCAAATAGCTTAATCTCTCTCAGGTTTGATTCTCCATCTGTGAAAGCAAGATATCAATATCCTGGACTCATGGGGCATGGGAAGATATCTGTAAAATCGCCTGTCACGGGGCCTGGGGTGCAACAAGATGTGTCTAATCTACAATGGGAGCTCGTCCTAGAGTGAGTCAGCAGGTAGACAGGTGTGCAGAGGGGCATAAACACTGCCCACGCAGCCCTCCACGCCCCAGGGGACGGGCACTCTTCCCTGGCCACCGGCTTAGTACATGAAGAGAAAGTAAGGGAGGGTAAGTGGGAAGACGGACTTTCTGGATGTTTTTGCCGATTTAAATTCTGGTTTCAGAATGGGAACTGACAACACCTGTAACGCACCAGCTGAACAGATCACATACTCGAAGGAGGGCGGGGTGGGATGCACCAGAGGTTGGTGAAAAGTGCACTCTCACAGCTCCACTTCCTCTGCTGGAGAGATGGTTCTGCTTCTCCAAGTTCATCATTAGCCTTTCCATCTGCTGACTCATTCTCACACAGCTCAAGCCCCGGAAAGTTGAGTGTGTGGAAGGAGGCCTATTAATAGCCTTTTCCTGGGACACTCATCCTGGCTATTTCTAAGACAGTTTGAATGCAAGCCCTGATGCCCTACCCCTCCTTCTCGCCCCCATCCCACCAGCATGCACCTCAGAGATGAGAAGCAACAGTTCTAGGTGCCGGGGATGGCCCAGCAGGCTCTGGATCTTCCGTTCTGTCGTGTCTAGATTTGTTGGGATTTCAAAATGGTGGCCTGTTACTTCTGGCCAGAGAGCTAAGGCATGGGGGCCATCCTCCTCTAGTGTGGACAGAGGGCTCCACGAGGATCCCCACTCAGCCACTGCATGCGAGGCTGTAGCAGGTGAGCAGGAGGGTGCAGAACACACCCTCGGAAATGTCCCGAGGCCCGGCAGAGGGCAGCAAGCCTGGGAGGCAGAAAGCAGCAGGGCCAGCCAGCACGGCGGGGTTTGTGTGGGGAGGGGCTCTGTGGGCCCTGGGCTTCTGCCCACTCCAGGGCGCAGCCAGAACCCTGCTTGGCAAACGGGTCGCGGAGCCCAGAAAGCACCTGCACTGTGTGTGGCATGGGGGCCGTGATGCTGGCTGCTGCCTCCCTGACCAGAGCCACACAGAGCAGCCCGCCTGGGGCACCTCATCCGCTGCAGGGGAGGATGTAACTGGAGGGAACAGAATTTGGGACAGGACAAACTGAGGTCCTCAGGCAGGCTTGAAGAGCTAAGAAGAGGTCCAGCTTCTTGGACACCGTACTGGGAAGTGGCTGGCATGTTCTCCATGGGGGCCTTTTGCATGGGTGGCTGAATAAGAGGCAGCCCTGGGCAGCCCAGAGCACGGTTTTGCGGGGCTCAGCTTTATTGCTCGTTAGCTGTGTGACCTTGGTCAAGACGTGATCCCTCTCTGGGCCTCACTTTCTTCAACTATAAAAAGATAGTGTTGGACAAGATGAGTTCCAAGGTCTCTCGCAGACCTGACCTTCCTACTTCGTGTTATGTGCCTACTCAGAAAAAGTAGCTCTGAGAAGAGAGAGGCACAGCCAAGTGGGTCAGGAGATGTACTGGCGGACTAAGCGAGGGACAAAGAGGGAAGGGTTGGAGGTTCTCTCTTTCCCTCGGAAGCCTTCTCCATCCCTTTTCACAAGAAAGCCTCGCCCTCTCTCTTTTTTTTTTTTTTTAATTATTTATTTATTTATTAAAATTTTTTTTTTTTTGGCTGTGTTGGGTCTTCATTGCTGCGCGCGGGCTTTCTCTAGTTGCGGCTAGCGGGGGCTACTCTTCATTGCGGTGCGCGGGCTTCTCACTGTCGTGGCTTCTCTTGTTGCAGAGCACGGGCTCTAGGCACGCAGGCCTCGCCCTCTCTTGCTGCACCTCGCTGGCAGATGCATTCCCGTGCTGGCAAACAGTCCAGCGTGTGGCTTTTCTGGGCCTGAGGCATGCCTTCTGCCTTCAGGCGCTGTCAGCTGAATTTAGGCTTCCTCTTCCACCCCTCTCTGGCCCACAGCTCTTCCCTTTTCCTCCAGCGCCTCTTTATTCAAGTCAAGATTCAGCGGGCTCCAGCGACAGGAGGACTCAGTGGAGGAATGAAAGTGATGGGAAGGGGGTCTGGGTAATGAACAGAAGCTTGGTTTATTGGGATGGGGGTAGTGGGAAGACAGGCAGAGGGAGGGGAGCCTTGGAGCTGGAAGGGACCTTGGCAGAATACGTGGGCGCTTCCACAACTCCCAGCCACCAGCAAGACCTGCGTAGCTCCAAAGAAGTCTTCTGCCTTCACTTCTCCATCTTTAAAGTGGACAAACCTGCCCCTTCCTGCCTTAGGGGGCGGTTGGGAGTGTTCGCGTGGCCCTTAAACTGCCTGCTGCTTCACTGGCCCTGGCAGAGAGTCAGGGAGGGGGGCACAGTCACCTCCCACAGGGGAGTGTCACTGGGGACCCGGGAGTGGAGCCAAGGATCCAGAAGGCTCATAGATCAGAATTTGGAAACATTCAGAAAGATACATTGTTGTGTCAGTTAGGATGCTTCCAGTTGCTCATAAAGAAAACCCCACTAAACCCTGGTTAAACTCTAACAGGAATGGACTGGCTCATGTTTGGGAAAAGTCAGCATGTGAGGCAGGCTTCAGGCAAGGCCCAATCCAGAGTTCAAAGGCCACAACAATGAGCTTGCATCTGTGCCTTTCCATTCTTCTTCTGAAGGAGGCGTCATCCTAATCCCACCGGCCTGGCTCTAAGTCAATCTGCCGAGCAACCAATTTGCCAAAAACATAATTGAAGGAATATTCTTTTTTAAAACCATCAATGAAAATGCGTATATTTTTAATTTGATTCAGTAATTGGTTCTCGGGAAATTGTTTTTAGGCAAATTGCCCTGCTTTCAGCTATTCCTGAGAATGAAGATAGCTGGTAGCAGCCCTTAGAATTATATTAACTTCTCTGTTTATGTCCAAGAGGGAAAAAAAGGGCCTTTGTGTCTCAGCCTGACAAGCAGAAATCCCGTGGTTCACTCTGGTGGGTCATCTGGGCTCAAAGACCATTCCCTGAGCCAATGACATTGGCCTGGAAAATATGCTGGCTGGTGTGGACCTATCTCCACAGCTTTTCCTGAACCAGTCACTAGGACTGGGGTGATAGGGCATTGCTGGGGGGCTTAAGCCATTCAAACCCTGCTCCTGAGGCTGGGGGTAGGTGAAATCATACCCTGGGTACAACGCTGGGAGACTCACTGGAAAGACTTTGGTGGTCACAGGTGCTGAGAAGGCAATTAAGGATACCTATTACAGCTGGGGACGGTCTTCAGTAGCCAGCCAAAGGGATTGGACTTTATTCTATAGGCAGTCAGGTGACACTGGAGTTTTTCAGAGCTGAGATGTAACCTCTTCCAAGTGGCATTTTAGGAAGGTTAGTCTGACTGTAGAATGGTTAGGAGGAGGGGAAAGCCTGGCAAACCAGTGGGGTCAGTAGAGAGTGCAGGAGGTTAGACAATGAGGAAACCAGGAAATTAGAGTCAAAAAGGAAAGAGGGAGGCAACTAGGAAGTGTTTCGAAAGAAGTAATAGGAGTGTCTCATTAGACATTAGGGAAGTGGGTGGGTGGTGGCAGAGGGAGGAGTCAAAAATGACCCCACAGCCTCTGACCTGGTTAAAATTTTGGAGTATCTGTCCCACATCCTTAACCCCTTCTCTGAGAACTGTCCCCTCACTCACAGGGAAGGGTCCTTGTCCTGGAGTCCCATTGTTTTGGCAGCCTAGCACTCCTCCCATTTCCGGGGATGGACCCTTCCCTCCTCTGGGAACTGCCCACTCCCCACCATCCCTCCATGGTTATTGTGGAGGCCACTGTGCTAACACACAAGCCCTGTCTACGGGCACCTGACCTGAAATGGAACTATCAGAACCCTTCCTCAGCTTGGCACTAGAACTGAGAAAGTGATGTCTGTCTCTCTCTGGGAGGTTGAAGATAGGATAGGCAAGTCTGTGACCTGCTACTGGCCTTGTTCTACATGGACCGAGGAGCACAGGAAGCCAGTCTGCAATATGGAGAAGAATGTCTCAGAGGCAGATATGGCTTCCAAGAAAGTGCCTGGGAGATGCTGCCTGGATCCCTGAAGGCTGTCAATGTTCTGCGTGTACTTCCTGTTCCTGGGCTCTGTGAGACACCCTCTGGCTTCTTCATATACATTTTAAGCAACTAGTTCTGAAGTCGGGAAACCAGGAGGGGCTGCTGATGCTAAAGTGAAACTACGTCAACGTGGAACTTATTTGCATTGCCAGTGAGTTTCCTGGAGGTATTCAAAATGCACCATCATGTGGAGCTGTCATAAGGAAATGCCAACACTTGGTGAGCAGACCCTTAAGTAGAGAAGGAATCCATGGGAGTAGTGAGATCTCCCAGAGAGAAGGTGTGGAGAGAAGGTCAGAGGAAACTTGCAGAACAACCACATTTAGAGATTGGAAGGTTTAAGAAGATAGAGATAGAAGGCAAAGAGATAGAAGGATTTACCAGAGAGTCAGGGGAGCTAGGATGGTAGCGTCCAAAGAATCCAAGAGAAGAGTAAATTCAAGAATTTTTTTTGATGGAAATTTACTTTCTGATTCAAATTTTAATTTTAATTAAAAGTTTCAAGAATTGCCAATGCAATTTTGAAAAATAAGAACACCTTGACAAAACACGTGTCAAACTGACCTTACAATCATTCTCAATTAAATGCTCTTAAACCAATTAGATTTTAGGCAAGGTGTGAGATACATTAGAATAGTTTTACAAAATAATAAAAGAGGGCTTCGCTGGTGGCACAGTGGTTAAGAATCCGCCTGCGAATGCAGGGGACACAGGTTTGAGCCCTGGTCTGGGGAGATCCCACATGCCGTGGAGCAACTAAGCCCATGAGCCACAACTACGGAGCCTGCGCTCTAGAGCCCCTGAACCACAACTACTGAGCCTGCGAGCCACAACTACTGAGCCCACGTGCCACAACTACTGAAGCCCGCATGCCTAGAGCCCACGCTCCGCAACAAGAGAAGCCACCACAATGATAAGCCTGCACACCGCGACAAAGAGTAGCCCATGCTCGCAGCAGCTAGAGAAAGCCCATGTGCAGCAACAGACCCAATGCAGCCATAAATAAATAAATAAATAAGTTCATTATAAAATAATAAAAGATCCTCAAATACAGAAAAGTTACGGTGTTTGGCAAAAATATGAAATAATTGATAAATTCAAGGATCTTAACCAACAAGGAAATATGGGTGATTTCAGGCTGGATTTGGGGTTGGTTGATTCAGCAGCTCAATAACGTTATTTAGAATCCATGTTCTGTCCACTTCTCTGCTCTGCTGCACGTGGCACTGGATTCATCTAAGTAAGCGTGGACTCCTCCCTTGGCTGAGCAACTGGAAGGGCAGAAGAGAGATGGTGAAGGTTTTCCCTATCTCCCTTAGTCGTGGAATCTCACCTTCTCTCTGCAATCTGATTGGGCCACTTTAGATCATGTGCACACCCCTAACCCAGTAAGACTCACTAGAGAAATGCCCTTTACTGATTGGCTTGGACCAATCAGGAGCCACTCCTTACGTTGGGGGTGGGATCAGCATCCCCTGAAGTTCCTGGCAGTGTAGAGGACGGCAGCTCCACCTGAGGCTCCAGGGAGCACGCCCAAGGTCGTGTTGGGGAGGAAGAGAGGGGATTGGAAGCGTCAGAGGCAACGAACAGTCCCCTACAAGTGGCCCACAAGGCCTGCATGAGCTGCCTTACCTTGCTCTTGCTCTCTGCACTTTGTAAAGTTCCCAGGACGTACTAAATTTCTTTCTCCCTCATGATCTTCTCATAGGCTGATCCCTTTGTGGGGAATAGTCTCCACGATATTTGATATTTGTTGCCTAACTAATTCCTGTTCTTATGTCATCTCACTTAAATGTCATTCTTTAAAGAGAACTTTCCAATCCACCTAAACTAAATTAACACCCCCTCACCCCACTGATGTCCCTACTAGAAGCTAATTTTAAGTTGTAATTATGTTTATATTATGTTCATTTGTAGCTCTCTGGGGCAGGGGCGGTGTTTGTTCTGCTCACCAATGAACCCTCTGAGGTTGGCACACAGCAGATGCTCAAGGAATATTTGATGACTGGATGAATTAGATCGTTCACCCGCTTCTTTTTCTAACTCACATGTATTGTCTTTTTTAAACCTCTGAGACATCTTTGGAGGTTACTTGAATGTAAATATTTCTACAAAAAATGTCTCTTCCAAAAGAATGACTTTAAATGAACCTAAATAATAAGGAATGCTTTGAAAGCTTATAGAGTCCAAGCAATGGGACTTTTAAAAAAATTATGTATTTTTATCACATTCAAGTAATTTATGCTTCATGTCAGTTATGTAATTAAAGACAAGACTAGGGAAAATTGGTGAACTAGTTAAACTCTGTCTTTGTTCCTCTCCCTGACTTATTAGTAATTCTATTCTCAAACATTTGTTGAATGCCTTCTCTGCACCCAGCCATTGGGCTGAGCTATAAGACTTGGCCCCATTTCACGAACATGTACATTAGGGCCATTCTAACTACTAAAGCAAGAACTGAATGAACACATCATAAGCGTGGGTTTCTACTACAGAGACTGAAGCAAATAAGTTTTTCTGGTTACTGTTAGATAACTCAGTTAACTTCGATTACTAAAACATTCTCATCTGCTTTTCTAGTCATAGCTTCTACACAGGAGAGGCTTAAGGGCCAGCAATCTGTTGGAAGGGAGGCTGGAAGCTTGTCCTGAAATCATGTTCACACAGCAAGCATGCTGTTTCTGCTCAGATTGTATGACTATTTGGCATGGCTAGAGGTGGCTATCAAAAAAATTATGGGATAATTAAATCATTGCCTCCTCCCAGCCACCTCTTGGAACTCCCATTGATCCTAGTTAACTGAAGCATAATTGTATTTTGTTTATAAGACTTTCATTTATCTCAGTCTTCAAAATCCGCTAAGATTTCTTTTTTTTTTAAATAAATATATTTTTATTTTTTGTTTGTTTTTGGCTGCATTGGGTCTTCGTTGCTACGCGCTGGCTTTCTCTAGCTGCGGCGAGCAGGGGCTACTCTTCGTTGCAGTGCACGGGCTTCTCATTGCAGTGGCTTCTCTCGTTACGGAGCACAGGCTCTAGGCACGTGGGCTCAGTAGTTGTGGCGCACGGGCTTAGTTGCTCCGCGGCACGTGGGATCTTCCCGGACCAGGGCTCAAACCCGTGTCCCCTGCATTGGCAGGTGGATTCTTAACCACTGCGCCACCAGGGAAGTCCCCCAAATCCACTAAGATTTCAAAAACAAAATTTCAAAGGGAGGAAGCAGCAGTGGTCTTCTCTGATAACTTATCGACTTATTTTCCAATTGTCCTGGCTGCTTCTCTTGGAGGGAGGCATTGGTGAGAACCTGACTCTCAGGGCTGATGTCCACGACAGGCTTCGAGACAGAGAATACTTAAGTCTTTTTTTGTGGGGAGGTGGGGGAGGGGAAGGGTAGTTTTGGAACTTGAAAAGAAAAATAAAAGAAAAATGTGGTTAGAACGCCAAGTTAAAATCTGTAAACTGGCAATATGGAAGCATATATTCACCTACTTTATAGGGACATCGCGGCATCAAAATCAGAGGAATGTGCTGTGCAAATACAAAGGATGTAATTTAATAGTTTCCAAATGGTCTTTCTTGTGCATTGAAATAAAAAAATTAAAAAAAAAAGACTTGTTTGTATTTATCCTTCTCACTTCTGCTGAATGAACATATCTCACTCAAGGAAAGCAAAACTAGACAGGTCCTGTTAAATTGCACAATCGGATATTAATACACTGTTTTTGAAGATAAACATTTTATGACCTCAGAATGAATCAGCTCTCGATGCAAGGAGACATGAACCCAGAGGCAGGAATGCCTGCTGTCCGCTGCGTGTGGTGTGGTTGTAGCCAGTGGGGCTGAGCTTCACGGTCAAACAGTTTACAAGCTGGATTAGCAAGAATATATGAACTTGGACTTCATTCTCTTTCTCTTTCCTAAATTCTGTTCAGGAAGCTAGGTTTTGTGGGTATGAAATCCTATTGGGGTGAAAGCTCGTATTGATAATGACACTCTTAATAATAGCTAACATTTATTGTACACCCCTCACGGGTCAGACACTGGGCTAGGCGCTTTTTGCCCCCATCTTTGGAGCCCTCCCCACACTACCATGGAGTGTATTTTATCATCTCATCATTTTTCTCATTTTGCAAATGAGGACGCGGGCAGAGAGCAGTTTAGTCACTTACCCAAGATCACACAGCTGGGGTTTAAACCTAAATGTGCCTGGCTCAAAAGGGGCTTTTGAGAAACTCACGAGCTGATGTTTCACTTACCGGCCCCTTGTAAGGCCCTGTGCCTAATTTTGTGTTCATAATTGTGTGTTCTTTTTCTTAAAGAGGGCCCCCAAAATATGTTTGCTGTAGTCCTCACAAAGCCTGGCTCCATCCCTGGCTTCACTTCAGAGCCTTCATTCTTAATGTCCAAACTATAGTTTCTAACCAATCATAAATAACCTGAACGTCAAGGACTATCTAATTTCCAACCCAAAGTCTGTGCTCAATTCAACCCAAGGTTTGAATGAAAGCATAGATGACTGAATAAATGTCCTACTTGAAAACCATGCTGTTGGTTGACCATTACTGTAGGTTGAAAACCATGGGATAGATTAAAACACCGGGAAGTCAGAGCACCTTGCAAGCCCTTAAAAGAAACGGATTCTTTCCTGACATAGAGTAGCAGCCGAGCTTTCACCAGTGCCATAGGCAGACGGGAAGTGTAGATTCTTCTCTATATCCCTTTATTATTGGCAAATCCCAGAGAATCCCACACTGGTGCATTTGCAGTGACTTCCTTTTTGCAGGCACTTCCATAAGAGACGCTTCATTTCACTGATCTTATCCAATTAACAAAAAGAGACAAACAAATTAAAAGGAAGTCCCTGAGGTGGCTGAGATTCAGTGCGTCTAAGTGGATAAACAACATAATTGCAATCGCCTACCCTGATGAAAGCACCGTGCTCAGGGCTGGCTTTGAACAAGTAGTTCTAGTTTTGCAAGAGTTTACTACTGTCGTTTCAAGGAAAGGCTAGGAGGAAATGTGTTGAAAACAAAAGTTTTGCTTTAGACACAGATGGTAAGGGTTGATACCTATTGGAAGTAACTACTGAAGGAAGTCAGAGAATGTATGTTCCTTGTGCCTCAAATGTAATCTTGTCTCCAAGCAAGGAGCGTGGGGAGTTCTGCAGGACTCTTCCCACCTGGAAATTCCAGCATCCTAATGGGGTGCATTTTCCCCATGATTTACGCTGAACTATGTGTCAGAATGGGGAGATTCTAAAGAGGATGGACTACACTTGAGAACAATTAGTGGTGGTTCTGAGGATCACCTATGCTTTTCTGGATCCTCTGTCCACAGGTTTCATGCAGTTGTGCTCACGTGACCCAGAGGAATTTGGCCCACCTTGGTCTTGGTGGCTTGCACACAAGGGAAATGACTAAGTAGTATATATAAGTTAAGGTGAGAGGTATTTGCTCTTGTCTGTAAGAGTGGAACAATTAGCAAAGTCACAAATTGTCTGTTTATCAGATATTAAGGCTACTCGTGGTTTAGTTTTAGGAACTTGTTGCCTTGGTAAAAGGTAACATGACCTAAAATAGGTGGCTTCCTACACAAATCAGCAAATTTAATGTAACTCCAGCTGACATCCTAATGGAATAAAAAGGAGGAGGAAGAAGAGAAGGAGAAGAAGATTAAGAAGAGTAATAAGATAACGAGGGAGTCACTTTCCTTTTTGTATATGAATACACATGACAATGTTCAGATACATATGTGGTAATTAAAAGTAGGACCCAGAAATCCCACTCCTGGGTATTTATCCAAGTGAAATGAAGAACTGCATTCACACAAAAGCTGAATATTTACAGCACCTTTATTCATCAGCTTCTTTACTCCAGAAGCTGGAAACAGTTCAAATGTCCCTCAGTTGGGGAATGAATAAACAGACTGCCGCACATTCACACAGTAGGCTAGAGCTCAGCAATAAAATGGAAGGAACAATTGATACGTGCAACTACATGGAAGGATCGTTAAGGACATTGTGCTGAGTGAAAGAAGCCAGACTCAAAAGGCTACATACTGTATGATTCCATTTATATAGCATTCTGGAAAAGGCAAAACAGGGACAGAAAACACATCAGTGATTGCTGGTGGTTAAAGGGAGAGGTGAAATTTGACTGCAACAGGGCAGCATGAGGGAATTTGGGGGAATGATGGAACTTCTCTATCTTGATTGTGGTGGTTACACAACTCTATGCATTTGGCAAAACTCAGAACTGTATATCCCAAGGAGTGAGTTTTACTGTATGTCAACTGAAACATAAAATAAACCAGTGTTATACTAGTACAAGTATGGACAGATCAACAGAACAGCATAGTGAGCTAGAAATGAAATGAAACATAGTTAATTAGTTTTGCTAAAGATGGCATTTTAAATCCATGGGGAAAAGATGCATTATTTAATAAACGGTGTTGGGAAAACTGGTCCTTATCATT
Source organism: Eschrichtius robustus (assembly GCF_028021215.1). Classification (NCBI taxonomy): domain Eukaryota; kingdom Metazoa; phylum Chordata; class Mammalia; order Artiodactyla; family Eschrichtiidae; genus Eschrichtius; species Eschrichtius robustus. Next base: position 149,428,524 of record NC_090826.1, read on the forward strand.
ACAAAAGATACCTACTTCATTCCTTAAATCACAATAAATTCTAGAAGGATTAAAGATGTAAATAGGAACAAAAATGAGAATAGTGGAGGAAAATAGATTTTTTTTTATTAATCCTGGAGTGGGGAAGGACTTTTTAAGGATGATACAAAAGTCAGAGACCATTAAGAAAAAAACCCAAATTGACTCTATAAAACATTTTTAAAAACTCAGTAAAACAAGCAAACAATAACTATTAACTAGTCAACAGACAAATGACAAAGTAGGAAAAACATCCACAGCGTACATGATAGTCAGAGATATCTGTAGTGGATGCTGGGGTGCATCACCCAGATCCCACCTACAGTACTGGGGTCTCCCCAGCTGTTGGGAGTATAGGTGTCTAACAGCTCACAGCTGGGCTCCTCTTCTACAACTGTCCTCAGCTGCAGGGAGCCACTTTGCACGGTCATCCCCACTTCCTGGGGGCAGCTCTCATCCAACGACTGGTCAGTAAAGGAGTATAAAGACAGAACTGTGAAAGGCACCTCAGCTCCAGAGCTCTCCATGGGGGTCAGCTGAGTGAGGCCTTCTGCCCAATCCTGCTTTTTTTTTTTTCCACTCCCTCTTAGGTCTTGATCCCAAGGGATAAACTCCTGCATGGGAATCTGTCTCAGAGTCAAGTTTCTGGAAATTTCAACCTGAGATAATATCCTTACTATGTAAAGAACTTTTATAAATCAACCAGAAAATAGATAAATGAGCAAAAGACATGAACAGCTAGTTTTTTATATGCACCATAATTAAAACTACCTGTGCCTTTTGTCACAGCAGTTTCACTTCCAGGATTTATCACAGAGAAATAATCTCACAAGTGTGTAAAGTTATATGGTCAAGGCTGTCCATGGGAGCATTGTTTATAATAGTGAAAAATTGAAAACAATGTCCATCGATTGGTTAAATAAATATCATACTGTGTGGTTATTAAAAACAATGATTTAGATATTTATAAACATGAAAAGATGTTCAACATTCAAATATATTTCTTTTTTTAAAGAATTATTTATTTATGTATGTATTTATTTATTTATTTATTTTATTTATGGCTGTGTTGGGTCTTTGTTTCTGTACGAGGGCTTTCTCCAGTTGCGGCAAGTGGGGGCCACTCTTCATCGCGGTGCGCGGGCCTCTCACTATCACGGACTCTCTTATTGCGGACCACAGGCTCCAGACGCGCAGGCTCAGTAACTGTGGCTCAGGGGCCCAGTTGCTCCGTGGCGTGTAGGATCCTCCCAGACCAGGGCTTGAACCCGCGTCCCCTGCATTGGCAGGCAGATTCTCAACCACTGCGCCACCAGGGAAGCCCCCTCAAATATATTTCTTAAAATACATTCTGTAAAATAGATTGCACAATACACAACACATATATAAAATTAAAAATGGTCTGGAAGTTACAGAAAAGATTTTAGTAGTTAGTATTTTTTAGGATTATAAGGGATGGTTATTTTCTTCCTTGTACTTTGCTGTATTTTCTGAAAATTTTTAATAATGTGTAAGTATTACTTGCACAACCAGAAAAAAAAAAAGTTATTTTTGAAATGATCCTGTTGGATAAGACTTTTGTATAAAATTTAAGCATATTCTCATTTTCACATTCCCATTTATTTCAACTAAAGCAAAATAATTACCCACAATATTAACCTTAACAGCGATGTATAAACAAAAATCTTAATTTATGGCTTTGCTGTTCATATTAATCCATGAAAGTCACATACTACCTGTGTTGGACACCTGCTGTTTCTGTTTGTTTGGCCTGAGCAGTATCTAGTCTCATTCTTCAGGTAAGGGGCCTGGTTTGCCTTTGGGGAACCTTCCCCCCCCGCCCCCCACCTCCGGAAGCCAAGAGATTCCTGCGAGGTTGACCCTACAGCCCCTGTGCAGGAGTACATCACCCATCCAGACCTCCCAACTCTCTAGCCACGAGGGCATTCAGGAGGCTCATGTGTCCTGAGTCAGTCCAATGAGAGTCAACCATGGGACTTCTGCGACAACTACTGGGAAAGCAATAATTGCTTTCAACCGGGGTTGCTAAGCTGGTCACAGAGAAGCTTGGAGAAGTGCTGCTGAGTATGAAGTCAACACAGAACAAAACAGAGCAGAGAGATGGAGAGAGAAACCTTCCTGAAGGCAGTGTTGGTGTCTTTCAAGCCAGCTGTGCTCAAAGATTAATTCCTGGACTTTTCAGTTACATGAACCAATACAGTCTCCCTTTTTGCTTAAGCCTGTTTGCGTTGAACATCCTTCGCGTCTCAGAGGATGTGGTATTGTACCCATCCTACTATACCTCTACGGAAAGCAAACTTCTATTCATTTGTTCAGTCTTTTCACTCTTTCAGTTAAAATGTATGGAGTGCCGTCTTAGCTCCGGCGGCCATGACCACATACCGTAGACCGAATGGTTTACACAGAAACTTAGATCTCGCAATTCCAGAGGCTAGAAGTCCAAGACCAAACTGCTGGCAAGGTAGGCTTCATTCTGAGGCCTACAGAATGAAGGCTTGCAAGTGGCTGCCATCTGTCTGTGTGCCCCCATGGTTTTTTTCTCTGTGCGTGCTGAGACAGAGAGCAAGCTCTCTGGTGCCTCTTCTTATAAGGGTACTAATCCCATCATAAAAGCCCCACCTTCGCGACTTCACCTAACCTTAATGACCTCCCAAAGGCCCCATCTCCAAATCCCATCAAATTGGGGGTTAGGGCTCCAACATACGAATTTTGGGGCATAGACACTCAGTCTATAAGTACCTGGGACCCACCCTATGCCAGGAACTATGCTAATCCTAGGAAAATAGGGGAGAAAAACACAATCTCTGCTCTTAACAAGAGGGGTACACTTGGGAACTCAGCCCCAGTGAGTGGTCCTCGGGGACGCCAGAGTCTCTTCCCAGCTGCCTTTAAGCAGAAGGTGGACCATCATTTTTTTTTTTTTTTTTCTCTCTGGACACTCTCTCCTGCTGGAGAAGTAGCGTCTGCCTTCTCTTTGGCTCTCTCTGGCATTCCTTTTTTTGGGGACTCTTCCAGTTGTCTGTCAAGTCAAACAGGCTACAGCTGCCCCTACCTGGGAGGCCTGAGGTGGGCGGCCTGGACCTGCTCTGCTCCTGGTCGTGGCACAAGCGCCCTTCTGCCCTGCAGTCCTGCTCCTGTGCTCTTTTCTTATTGCCTGGACTGTCCTCTCCTCTGGACATGGTGAGAACCAACCTTGGGGGTGGACTTATGTAAAAAGGATAAAGGAAAAAAGCTGCTTCATGCTTAAGTCAAAGGGGTTCTGTGTGAACTCAGTCCAGCCCAGACAACGGGCTCCATGTTGGGGGTCGGGGCCCATGTCTCAGAGTCGCAGCCCTTGCTGTCACCTCGTTCTCTGAGCATGGGTTTCCCTTGAGGACCTCATGGAGAGGGGCTGCTGGCCAGAGGACAGGGTCTGGGCCTTCCTGGGCTCCCTGCCAGATAATCTCACCACCCGCAGATGTGTGTAAGACCTTCGAAGGAAAGTCCTCAGATGAGAAAACTGTTGTGAGCGTAACCCTTTTCAACATCTCTAGCTCGGCCAGAGGGCTTTCTCAGAGGTCCCTGTTAGAGAACCTAGGCGGTTGTAGATCACATCTCCAGAAGGGGAGAAGAAGCATTCTCAGCAGATTCCATTAGGATAAAGGTAACTCGTGAGGTCATGTCTGGTAATTATAGAATTATCTTAGTTATTTTTTTAATGCATTCAAGGCTTGAGCACACCGGCATTTTCATTAGACAGCATAAACTTTCAAAACCAATCCCAAACACTACAGGAGAAACTGCACAGACAGGCAGTGAGCCCCTGACCACACTTGGAGATGGAGGGCCCTAAGCTGAGCTAAGGGATAAACTGTCAGCTGTATGGAGCTACCTACAGACTTTCATCTTTCCTCTCAATCCCGGAGAATCAATCTTAATCCGGTGGTCCTTTTTTATGGTGTGCACATCAGAACCTCCTGGGGAGCTTTTGCAAACTTCACTTATCCAGTCCTCACCTTTAGAGACTGATTCTGTAGGTCTGGGTGGGGCCCCAGCATCTGAATTACACCAATGAATCTCTAAATTAGCAGAGGCAGAACCAAGACCCAGAGAGAGAAAGGAATTTGTTTAAGGTGGCAAGGACTATTTGTCAGAGCCAGGCCTAGCAGCCAGGTTTCCTGACTCTGATCCAGTGCTCTTTTTACTATGTAAGTAGAAGAACAAAGAAACAGGCATTCTTACCCAAACTGCCTAGTTGTCCTCTGTTACCCAAGTGCCCACCCTGAAGAGTGGAGTGTGGCTCCAGTCTGTGCCTGGGAGCGCTGCTCAGTGATTTCTGCCTCTGCCGAACAGACAGACCTGCCATTTGGGTAACAGCTGCCAGATAAATCTGTCCTTCATTTCCAAAGACAAGGCCACTTGCCCTTTGTATTCCACTGTGGCAGACAAGATAGGGAAATGTGTGACACATGTCTCCTCCTGCTTCTGTACATGAACTCTTAACGCCCTGTGGTTTGTGGTTGTGGTCACTCATTTATAAAACCTGGCTCTCAAAGTCATGGTCAGCCCAAAGTCTTTGATGAAGAAGAACGCACCATTTATGCTGTAGCTTCCCAGAGGGGCCTGTCAGCTGCTGGCCTTTCCTAGTGGTCAAGTTTGAATGTGGGCATTTTCACTGAATGCAGGAGACACATCCCACAACATCAGTCAAGAAATAAGTATTTGTTGAGAGATAGTACACACCCAGCATCATGCTTATGTTTTTGTTTTTTTTTTAAAAGAAATTCGCGTTCTTTTATTTATTGATTGATTGATTTATGACTGTGTTGGGTCTTCGTTTCTGTGCGAGGGCTTTCTCTAGTTGTGGCAAGTGGGGACCACTCTTCATCGCGGTACGCGGGCCTCTCACCATCGCGGCCTCTCTTGTTGCGGAGCACAGGCTCCAGACGCGCAGGCTCAGTAATTGTGGCTCACGGGCCCAGTTGCTCCGTGGCATGTGGGATCTTCCCAGACCAGGGCGCGAACTTGTGTCCCCTGCATTGGCAGGCAGATTCTCAACCACTGCGCAACCAGGGAAGCCCCCCATGCTTATGTTTAACTCGTGCTGTAGTTAGAAGGCATTTCAGGGTGTTGGGGGAACAGAATGTAAACTCCTCAGGTCTCTCTTTTTGAAAAACAAGATCCCCTATTTGCAGCACGCCTAAGAGTGCCCTAAAATGCATTACTCCTGGGGGAAAATATCCTTTGGATACCCTGGAAAACTTCCATCCAAACTGTCTCCACTAGGCCTATCTGCAGGAGCTCAGCCACACACCATTAACAACCGTCTCAAAAGTGCCATCTTATTTAGAAGAAATCTGGCCACTGCAAGTCATACAGCTTCCTGGCCCCTTGGACTTGCCACCCATTACAACCACCGGTGATTTACAGTTGAGGAAATCTAGAGACTGAGTGGAGTGATTAAAGCCCAGTCAAGGTCACTCACATGGAGTTCAGAGTACAATCAGAGCAGAATGGAAACTTGCTGGGTTTCTAGAATCAAAGGACACTAAAGCTGGAAGGCATTTCAAGAGGTCATTTGGCTCACTTGCTTCACTGCAGGTGACCAATGAAAGCGTCCAAGACTACTGATTATCTGGGGGCAAAGGCTTCATAATGCCTCCAACCTCTTGGTTCAAGTTTGCACTTCCCCACAGTTCTTCCTTAAGTCTAACCAAACACTCTCTTGCCGTAACTCTTTCTGTCATCCCAACCAGTGTTTCATGGAGAGAACAGGGCTTCTCTATTGTGAGGCCTCACTTGTTCTTTTGAACAGTCGGCTCCGGGGGAGCCTTGAAAGACCCTCTCAGAGAGGCTCTGTGGGGGAGCTTCTGCAGACGAAGGCAGACTAGTCTGTATTTTTGGCTCTTTTGTGCTTTGCCCGAATGCCAGACAACTGCACTTCCCTGATCCACCCTCTTCAAGGATTATTTTCCCCAGAGAAGAGAAGGCTGAAGACGAATCAACGGAACACGAATACAGAAGATAGTGAGCGACGGTATCCACAACCTAGGAAACTGCAGAGTGATGGCTTTCAGGTTAGCCTGATGGAAGGGATTTTTCTCATTCTGAGGGCTATTATTAAAGTAAAATCTGATCTAGAGGGAGGCTGTGGCACCTCCTTCCCAGGAGGACTTACAAACGGGAGAAGTTCTCAACACAGGGATGATTTCCCTGTGCTCCCCAGTGGGAGAAGAAAGAAAGAGAAATTTTTCTTGGACTCTTTTCAGCTTTGCAGTGGCTCTTCCCCTGGTCTGAAAAAGCACCAGTTCTGAGCATTTTGAAAGATCAGTTTGTGTGAGGGAACTAATAAGCAAACTGCAGCTCAGTGAGATTCCCTTTGAATTTGGCTCTCACCCTGCATTAAACCAGCATGGACAAACCTAAAATGAGATGGTCCTTAGATGGCTCCCTGGCAAAATTTTGAAAGCTAAAATCTGACATTTTTCTTCTTGATATTTTCCCATGCTACTGCCTCCTTCCATTAGACTGTGCAGTGGGGGAGATGCAAAGTTCTAAGATTATTCCCACGTATAGGATTTGATTTCGTTAAGTCTCCTTTGGGGTAAACTATTCATTAGCATTTGCATCAATTGCTCCTGAATCACTGCCTAGCATGATATGCTTCAATTGAGAGAAGTATTTCTCTTAAGCCAGTTCTCCCTAAAGGTAAAATGAGATATTTCAAATTCTATGTAGACAAGCTTTAAAGAAAAAAAAAATGACAAATCTATAGACTGTTCTTTACATCGACACTTATCAGAACACTTTTCACCAATCTCTTCCAATCTACCAACAAGCATGTCCATCAATTAGGAGGAAATGACTGAGGCAGGCTTTAGGCCGTGCAGTGTGGGCTTTACCCTAAAGTATAAGGTTTAGGCCCTGCCCTTAAAAAGTGTCCAAGCTAGGGGGCTACAAGACTAACTCACACATTTAGGTGCTAAGAGGTGTTAGTAATTTAGTGGATTAAAGCAGTCAGGAAGATTTTATTAAAGGGTGCGCAGCCAGAAATGGCTTTCAAGAAAGGGCAGATTTGGGAGAAGCAGAGCAAAAAATAAACAGATAGAAATAAACGGGGGGTTGGGGGGGGGGAAGGTAGAAAGTAAATTACGAAAATTTGAACTAGCATTTAAACACTTTTCATTATAGATCATTTTGATCATATAAGAAGATGCAGAAGCCCCACGTACTCATCACTTATCGTTTCATGACCAATCTTGCTTCATTTATGCCCCCAACCCACTTTCCTCCACATACATGGATTATTTTGAAGCAAATCCCAGACATCATAGCATTCCATCTATAAATATTTCAGTATTTTACTAGCATTTTGATGTAAGCAGGGTCAAATTATACAGGTCAGAATGTGCTTCAGAAAACAGCCCCAAACCAAAAATCTTGGCACAATGAAAAGATCCCCCAAGCCTCAGCCAATGGCACGTTTATTCCCAGTTCTATTTGGTTCCACAACATCTTAGCACATCAGAAGAATCCTTAATTTTTTTTCTTTTTGGAGGAGGTTGAAATAAAATATATATGTCCAGAAATACACGCTTTTTGCTATAATGCTTGGACCTTAATGGAATGTTGGAAACATATGGACAAACACTTGTCCCTGTACATCTGCTGCAACTTAAGTATATTTCTTTATTCTATTTTCAACATAGCTTAGAGTGGTATTTCAGGAAGACATGCCTTTCTTAAACCAGAGTCCAACAAAAATGGCCAGTGGAATCTGAGGATGGTGGGACAGTCTGGGGCCAGGAGGTAACAGCACAGCTGGGGAGGGGAGAGAACAGGGTGGGGTCGGGCAGAGAGGGCACAGAGACTCTCAGGGCTCCTGCTGGATGTGAAACTGAGTGGGAGGCAAAGAATGAAAGTGGAGCATGTTAGTTAATCTGGGAACGAGGATGAGTCATACAGAAAATGAGATACTTTCCCACTGATGCTTTGAATAATACCCCTTGACTGGGAAAAGAAACCAACTGAATGTTGCTTTTTTTTTTTTTTGGCCACGGGATCTTAGTTGCCTGTCCAGGGATTGAACCCTGCAGTGGAAGTATGGAGTCTTCACCACTGGACCACCAGGGGAGTCCCTGAATGTTGCTCTTGATCGTGGTAGAGATAGGCTGTGACATACAGAGTGTGTAGTTGAAGACTGGGCACCCCTCGGAGCTCTTCCACTCTTCCTGGATGACCTGGAGCAGTCCATCTAACCTCTCAGGGTCTCAGACTCCTCATCTTCAGCTAAGGAAAGTGGGGCTAGATTACCTCTGGATCCCTGGAGACCTACAATGTTCAACAATTCAGTTAATTGACATGTATTATAAAAGGGCAGATAGATATGAATCGGGGGTGACTTTAGATGATGGCTGCTAGCAGTAGGAAGCAGCAGGAGCAATTGAGACAAGCCAGCTCATGTATAAGCTGTCATATGGGGAAATGAAATAATGGCGCTAACCCACAAGCATCAAGTACTTATGTATCCGTTCTTCTACTAAGCAGTTTACATGCATTATCTCACTTAGATCTCACAACAGCCCTATGCTTCTAATGTTATCACACTATCATGAGGAAACTGAGGTACAGAAAGGGGTAAGTAATCTACCCAAGAAACACTGCCAATAAATCAGAAAGCCAGACTCAACCCAGGATCTATTTCAACTCCAAACCCTAACCACCACTACGTTCTCTCCTATTATGCTAGGGTACATAGAATAACTATTAAAGTCTTGTATTTTACCTTTCAATCGAAATCTAGAAATCTTCATTAAATGTCTATCTGACACAGGAGTCAGTCTGAAAGAGGTCCCGCTGGCTGAATCTGCGACAAATTCAGCACCGAAATTAAGAATAGTGATGAATTATAAACCACTGAAAAAAGAGGATTCATGAATGCCCTTACTGACGATAGATAGATAGATAGATAGATAGATAGATAGATAGATAGATAGATGGATAGATAGATAGATAGATACATACATACATACATACATACATAGAATACTGAGGGTTGACTGATAAACGTGGAGGGACCGCTGGAACCAGAAAATCATTTGGTAATCATCAGAATAAAGATGGGATCAGGCAGGAACCATCAATGGATGCTAAATTTAAGGGGGGAATGTAAATATGCAAGATATTTGCATGGTATTTTTTTTTTAATTTTTATATTTTATTTTATTTATTTTTTTATACAGCAGGTTCTTATTAGTCATCAATTTTATACACATCAGTGTATACATGTCAATCCCAATCGCCCAATTCAGCACACCACCATCCCCACCCCCCCGTGTCTTACCCCCCTTGGTATCCATACATTTGTTCTCTACATCTGTGTCTCAACTTCTGCCCTGCAAACCAGTTCATCTGTACCATTTTTCTAGGTTCCACATACATGCGTTAATATACGATATTTGTTTTCCTCTTTCTGACTTACTTCACTCTGTATGACAGTCTCTAGATCCAACCACGTCTCAACAAATGACTCAATTTCATTCCTTTTTATGTCTGAGTAATATTCCATTGTATATATGTACCACATCTTCTTTATCCATTCGTCTGTTGATGGGCATTTAGGTTGCTTCCATGACCTGGCTATTGTAAATAGTGCTGCAATGAACATCGGGGTGCATGTGACTTTTTGAATTCTGGTTTTCTCTGGGTATATGCCCAGTAGTGGGATTGCTGGATCATATGGTAATTCTATTTTTAATTTTTTAAGGAACCTCCATATTGTTCTCCATAGTGGCTGTATCAATTTACATTCCCACCAACAGTGCAAGAGGGTTCCCTTTTCTCCACACCCTCTCCAGCATTTGTTGTTTGTAGATTTTCTGATGATGCCCATTCTAACTGGTGTGAGGTGATACCTCAATGTAGTTTTGATTTGCATTTCTCTAATAATTAGTGCTGTTGAGCAGCTCTTCATGGGTTTCTGGGCCATCTGTATGTCTTCTTTGGAGAAATGTCTATTTAGGTCTTCTGCCCATTTTTGGATTGGGTTGTTGGCTACTTTAATATTGAGCTGCATGAGCTGTTTATATATTTTGTAGATTAATCCTTTGTCTGTTGATTCGTTTGCAAATATTTTCTCCCATTCTGAGGGTTGTCTTTTCATCTTGTTTATGGTTTCCTTTGTTGTGCAAAAGCTTTGAAGTTTCATTAGGTCCCATTTGTTTATTTTTGTTTTTATTTCCATTACTCTAAGAGGTGGATCAAAAAAGATCTTGCTGTGATTTATGTCAAAGAGTGTTCTTCCTATGTTTTCCCCTAAGAGTTTTATAGTGTCTGGTCTTACTGTGATTTACGTCAAAGAGTGTTCTTGCTATGTTTTCCTCTAAGAGTTTTATAGTGTCTGGTCTTACATTTAGGTCTCTAATCCATTTTGAGTTTATTTTTGTGTATGGTGTTAGGGAGTGTTCTAATTTCATTCTTTTACATGTAGCTGTCCAGTTTTCCCAGCACCACTTATTGAAGAGATTGTCTTTTCTCCATTGTATATCCTTGCCTCCTTTGTCATAGATTAGTTGACCATAGGTGCGTGGGTTTATCTCTAGGTTTTCTATCTTGTTCCATTGATCTATGTTTCTGTTTTTGTGCCAGTACTATATTGTCTTGATCACTGTAGCTTTGTAGTATAGTCTGAAGTCAGGGAGTCTGATTCCTCCAGCTCCCTTTTTTTCCCTCAAGACTGCTTTGTCTATTCGGGGTCTTTTGCGTCTCCATACAAATTTTAAGATTTTTTTGTTCTAGTTCCGTAAAAAACGCCATTGGTAATTTGATAGGGATTGCATTGAATCTGTAGATTGCTTTGGATAGTATAGTCATTTTCACGATATTGATTCTTCCAATCCAAGAACATGGTATATCTCTCCATCTGTTTGTATCATCTTTAATTTCTTTCATCAGTGTCTTATAGTTTTCTGCGTACAGGTCTTTTGTCTCCCTAGGTAGGTTTATTCCTAGGTATTTTATTCTTTTTGTTGCAATGGTGAATGGGAGTGTTTCCTTAATTTCTCTTTCAGATTTTTCATCATTAGTGTATAGGAATGCAAGAGATTTCTGTGCATTAATTTTGTATCCTGCAACTTTACCAAATTCATTGATTAGCTCTAGTAGTTTTCTGGTATTTGCATGGTTTTAAAGTATCTCTCCAGGGACTTCCCTGGTGATGCAGTGGTTAAGAATCTGCCTGCCAATGCAGGGGACATGGGTTCGATCCCTTGTCCAGGAAGACCCCACATGCCACGGAGCAACCAAGCCCGTGTGCCACAGCTGCTGAGCCTTTGCTCTAGAGCCCGCAAGCCACAACTGATGAAGCCCGCGCACTGCAACTACTCAGCCCACGTGCTGCAACTACTGAAGCCCGCGCACCTAGATCCTGTGCTCTGCAACAAGAGAAGCCACTGCAATGAGAAGCCCGCGCAACACAATGAAGAGAAGACCCTGCTTGCCGCAGCTAGAGAAAGCCCCCACGCAGCAACTAAGACCCAACGCAGCCAAAGAAAAAAATCTCTCCAGAGACTGCTTACTAGTTCAAGGGAGAAAAAAATTAATTATACAGTGGAGAAACTGAGCAGCACCTTGATGGGTGAGAAAAATTTACATTACCAACAAGGGGCAGGTGGACATTGTGTGCCTCCAGCTGTGATACCCTTAGAAGGACAAAATATCAGTTTGCAATATTCCAGCCAAGAATGCATAAACAAAAACATCAGACAAATACAATATGGGAATGTTCTATTTAAAAAAAAAAAAAGGCAAAGGGAACTGTATTCTTGCAAAAATGTCAACATCATAAAAGACAAAGAAAGGCTGTGGAAATGTTCTAGATTAAAGGAGGCTAAAGGGAAAAGACAACTAAATTCAAGCTTGACCCAAAACTTGATGCTGTACAGGAGGGGGCAGTGTGGATAATGCTACGAAAGACATTATTAGATCAACTGACAAAATTGGAATATGGACAATGTAAATTTATAAAGTTGGTAAAGCTGGAGCAGTAGGTGAAGCGAGCAGAGTACATGGCTGGAGGAGCCTGTGAAGGTATTCCCACGGTCTCCAGAATCCTGCTGTGCCTTGCTAAGGGCAGGCTTTTCCGTGAGAGATATGTGTTTTAAGAAGTCCTCCCGGGACTTGCCTGGTGGCGCAGTGGTTAGGAATTCGCCTGCCAATGCAGGGGACACGGGTTCAAGCCCTGGTCCGGGGAGATCCCACATGCCGCGGAGCAACTAAGCCCGTGCACCACAACTACTGAGCCTGTGCTCTAGAGCCTGCGAGCCACAACTACTGAGCCCACGCGCCACAACTACTGAAGCCCACGCACCTAGAGCCTGAGCTCCCCAACAAGAGAAGCCACCGCAATGAGAAGCCCACGCGCCGCAACAAAGAGTAGTCCCGGCTCGCGGCAGCTAGAGAAAAGCCCACGTGCAGCAACAATGACCCAGAGCAGCCAAAAATAAATAAATAAAATAAATAAATTTATAAAAATTAAAAAATAAAGAAGTCCTCTCAATAAAAATAAATAAATAAAGCTGGTAAAAATGCACTGTGGTTATGTTGAGAATATTCCTATTGTTAGGAAATGTACACAGTTTTTAGTGGTGAAGGATCCTAATGTGTGGAACCCACCTTTATATGGTTCAAAAGAGAAAGAGAAAGACAGAGAAAGAGCAAATGCTAAAGCAAATGGGGTAAAATGTTAACAACAGGTGAATCTAGGTAAAGGGTGCATGGGGGGGAGTGTCCTTGAAACTTTTTCTTAAGTTTGAAAATATGTCCAAATAAGGAAACTCTTTTTTTTTTTAAGTCAATCTGATATCACATTAGCAAGTAGTGGTCAATCTCTGAGTTCTCAAACTGTGTGGAGGAAAAAAAAAAAAAAAAGGAGAGATCTGCATTGAGCCATGAGAATAACAGTCATCAGGTGGGAGAAACTTAAGGCTGAGTGGGCTCCCTGCTGTTTACGGGTTCACCAACCAACCTAAGGAGTCATGTGGATCGCACAGAAAACAGGCTCACAAGTGAACAAATAATGGAATAATTCCACTGTGAGAAACACCAGGAAAACCAATACCTCTGTATGTGTAAGGAAGGATTTTCAGGCATAGGCCTATAGCCCACTTATTTCAACATGAGTCTCCCCAGGGGAAGAATTAGTCTGTTTAAGCTCATCTTCCTCTTGCTGCTCCTGGAAATATATTACGACTAGAAGGTTCTGCATTAGTTGGGAAAGGCAGTTGACACAAGGAGCAAACTGCTAGCATTGACAAGAACACAATACCTGCTAGGGCTTAAGGAAACTCTAGAATGAGTAACAAATTAGTAGACAACGTTTGCCAATGGGATTATTATTATTGCCACGGACTTGAGTTACTTACTATGTGCTAGGCCCTTGGGATCCAGAAAGATAAAAGAAATGATCCTTGTCCTCAAAAAGCTCTGGGGACAGATGATATCACTTATATGTGGAATCTAAAAGTAAAAAATGATACAAATGAACCTATGTACAAAATATTAATAGAAATAAACCCACAGACATAGAAAACAAACTTATGGTTACCAAAGAGGAAAGGAGGGGAGGGATTAAAAAATAATAGATAAATAAATAAATAGTAAAAAAAAAAAAAAAAAAAAAAAAAAGAAGCAGCAGCTCTGAGGGGAGAGACACATACAAGGTACACCACAGGGCAGCAGATGAAAAGTACCATGAGTGTTTTTGTCACTCTTTGTTAGAATTTATGGAATAGAACAGTCAGGAAAGCTATTGCAGGTGTGTAGCACCAACTAAGTGGTAGGGGTAGGCTTTTCTTCCTCCCTTCCTTCCCTCCTTCCTTCCTTCCTTCCTTTTCTCTTTCTTTCTCTTCCTTCCTTCCTTTCTTTCTTTCTTTCTTCCTTCCTTCCTTCCTTCCTTCCTTCCTTCCTTCCTTCCTTCCTTTCTTTCTTTCTTTCTTTCTTTCTTTCTTTCTTTCTTTCTTTCTTTCTTTCTTTCTTTCTTTCTCTTTCTTTTTCTCTTTCTTTCTTTCTTTCTCTTTTCTTTCTTTCTTTCTTTCTCTTTCTCTCTTTCTTTCTCTCTCCCTCTCTCTTTCTTTCCCTCCCTCTCTCCCTTCCTTCCTATAAAAATTCATTCTGTTTTCTAATTGCAAGGTACTGTACCAGACACTTGAAGAGAACAGTGAGATAAAAAATGATGTTGAGGGACTTTCCTGGTGGTCCAATGGGTAAGACTCTGTGCTCCCAATGCAGGGGGTCTGGGTTCGATCCCTTGTCGGGGAACTAGATCCCGCATGCATGCCGCAGCTAAGAGTCCGCATGCTGCAACTAAGAAGTCCGCATGCCGCAACTAAAGATCCCTCATGCCACAACTAAGACACAGCACAGCCAAAATAAATAAATAAATATAAATAAAATAAAATTGCTTCACTTATTTAAAAAAATGATGCTGAGAGGAAATGGCAAAGTCACATTTTGTGATTAATTAATGATAATAATAGCTAAAATGTATTTAGCCCTGTATTAGTTTCCTGCAGCTGCCATAAAATTTACCATGAATGCAGTGGTTTAAAACAACAGAAATTTACTGTCCTGTAGTCTGGAGGCAGAAGTCTGAAATCAAGATGTTGGCAGGTCTGTGCTCCCTCCAGATGCTCTAGGGAAGATTCCTTTCCTGCCTCTTCCAGCTTCTGGTGGCTGTTGCCACTCCTTAGCTATCTCGGTCTCCACCTTCACATGGTCTTCTCTTCTGTCTGTCTCATCAGCCTTACGTATCTCTTGCTAGTACACTTGTCATTGGATTTAAGGCCCACCTGGATAATCCAGGATGGTCTTTTCATCTCAAGATCCTTAATTACCTCTGCAAAGGGCCCTTTTTCCAAATAAGGGAACTTTCACAGTTTCCAGGAATTAGGACATGGGCATATCTTTCGGGGGGGGGGCCACTATTCAACCCATTACAGGACCTTTCCATGTGCCAGGCATTGTCCTAAGCATCTTATACATATTAACTCATCTATTTCACAACAACTCAATGAGATAAGTTATTATTTTGGTCCACATAGAGGAAATGGAGGCATGGTCGTTAGGTAACTTGCAATCCTTACCTAGGGATAATTTGGTTTGAGTAGCAGGCTTGTGGAAGAGGAGCGAGAGATAAGTTTGGATAGACAAGGTCACATGCAGGATGCCTTAAATACCTAGATAAAATGGCATGCCTTATTCTGTGGTTAATGGGCAGCCACTGAGGGTTTTGAGCAAGAGTGTCATGTGAGCATTGATATACGGGAATATTGATCAGAAAGCACTGCGTTAAATAGATTGGAGGAAGGCGGGAATGGGAGTCCTATTAGAAGTGCTCACATAATTGCTCTGAGAGACATGTAGGCCTGGAATGGAGGTCTGGCCACAGAAGCAGAGAGGAATGCTTAATAGCTCATCCTTCTTTTCATCCTAACATGTGGAGCCAGATGCTCTTTTCCATTAGACTTATCTCTTCCATCTTCCTAGGTTCCACATCAGGAGGCAATTGAGAGATAAAACAATCTCCATTTGCCCCAATTTAGCAGGCACTGGTTTTTCCATTAAAAGATTGCTCTCACATTTGAAGGCACCTGAGCAGCGCCTAGAAATGCAATCCCCATAGTTTTGACAGTGGCACTTTGGGGACTGAAAGATGTCTCTCTTGAGTTTAAGAGATGGTCAACTCTGACCTTATGATGGAATAAGCCGTGAAGCCAGTGCAAAGCATAAATAAAGTCAATAACAGGGACTCATGGGAATGGTCTGTAGATGCAGCTACCATGAGGCTAGATCTTCGCTCTCTTCTAGAATCAGCAGACAGGCAGAGGGAAGCATCTCTAACCTCACTTCCCACTAAGCTTTTTGGTGACTATTGCTGCTCCTGGTGCTGCCTAAATATTAAACACCCCTTATTCATTTTAAGTCTTTTAGGCTCCTTATGAGGATTTGATCAGTAATTGATAGCAAAGGCTTTTCATGTTGGATAATGAAAGGTTTGAGTGCAAGAGACCCCCAGTCATACTCTGAGTCTTCAGTCCAACCTATTATTCAGACTTCGGGAGCCATTAATGTTAGTCAGAATAACAAAAATATTTCCAAAAGCTGTCAAGTAATTATTTTTTTCTGACACAGTGAAGGCAAAAACTGAAATGCATATTCACACCTGGAGCTTGATTAATTTTAAGGCGTGCTTTCCTACAAGGATAAGACATTTGATTTCATTTAAAAATTTTAATATAGAAGTGATATCATTTATAACAAAATAAAATTCAAATATGACAGATGAATATAAAATAAAAAGTAAAATCAAAACATTTTAAAGTTTGAGGATTTTTTTTTTTTTTTGCATGGGAATAGCTTAACTCCATGGAATAGCCTCCTTCCAAGGTTAAGAACAAAAAGCTTCTAACATCTTGGTCCTCAAAGTGTGGTCTGCGAAACACTAACACTGGCATCCCCCAGGAGCTTATTGGAAATTCAGAATGGCAGGCTCCACGACTGACCTTACTGAATCAGCATTTTAACAAGCCACCCCAGGTGAGGGGTCAGTATTTTCCCTAATGTTAGTCCTTTGGAAGGCATCCCAGCTGTTAAAGAAATTGAAAGTAAGAGGTACATAAAAGCAGTCGGCAAAACAATGAGTAATTCACTCTACAGAGTTATGTGTGATCAGGACCCAATTTTGGAGCACACCACTAGAGAATCAGATTTTGGAGTGACCTGTTAAAGAGGTGTCACTCACAAGTAGGCCACCTCCCCTTCGTCCTTATAGTAATTACAAATTAATAAGAAAATCATAGAACCAGAGACCTTTAAAACTGAGATGAATGATAGATTTGTAGTAGTTAGTGCATGTGAGGTCTGGAGCCTCAAACTGAGTTTGTTTCTCCCAAATTTGGGTATGAAGTTAAAAACAATCACGCTGCTGGTGAAATTAGGGCCTCAAAAGCAGTGGGACCTTGAGCAACTTTCTTCATTTCTTGGAGTCTCAGCCCATAATGTGTAGAACCTGCCCTGCAAACTTTATAGGGTCATCATGCCCCTTAAATAAGGGATGTGGAAGTACTCTGAAAACTATGAGAACCTAGAATGTTGCCGTGGTGGGTTTCAAGGGTGGGTCCTAGTTTCATTCAATTAATTGCACCTTGTGTGAGATAATATCACAGCAAAACGGTGGTAGCCTGCTTGAAGTAAAGAAAACGATGAGGTAATTAATAAGATTGTGTCACAGTGTTTTCTACACTGTCTAGAAGAAAAGGGTTCTCTGATTCTCATGTTCCAGTCTAGACAGGGAAACATGGATGTTCAGTAAGGATCTGTTGAATGAATACACGAATTACTAAGCTTGAGAAAGGTAATTTATCAACATTCATTCATTCATTCAATAAACACTTACTGAGCCAGGCTGGCTGGGGATAGATACAATAATGAACAAAAGCACACACTGCCCTTGCCCACATGGAGCTTACAGCCTGATCAAATACTCAAATGGATAAATGTAAATTGCATTCTTGCTCTGTGTGGCAAAAGATCAGGACCAGGAGCCAAGAGAACTTGTACTAGAGTGATTTGACCCAGTCAGAGGGGTTACAGAAAATTTCCCTGAGGAAGTGGCCCTTAAGCTGAGAGCTGAAGGATGAGTAAGAACTAAGGTGGGGAAGAAGGGAGGGAAGAGTGTCCCAGGCAGAGGGATCAGTGTGTGCACAGCTGTTTTCGCAGGAGGGAGCACGCAGAGGCACGGTGGTCAGAAAGGCCAGGCCTGTTAGGTGCAGTGATGGGATGAGGCTGGAGAGGGCAGCTAGGGCCAGACCATGCCCAGCCCTGTGCATTCGAGTTTGGCTTGTCTCCTCAGAGCACTGGGAAGCCACTGAGGGGTTGCAGCTGTGATGGTGGTGGTGGTGGTGGAGGAGGATGTGTATTTTGAAATGATCAGATCTGGGTTTTGAAAAGATCACTCTGGCAGCAAAATGGAGTGTAACTCAGACACAGGAGGGCAGAGTGTATGTGCAGAGACAGGCAGGAGACTCTAACAGCTCAGGAGAGAGAACTGCTCCCTTCCGTGGAAGATCCAGCTCCTCTGGCCTAGTTCTCTGCTCCCCATACAACCTTGCTTCTGAGAGGCCCTGCCCGCAAGAGAGAGGCAGGCTCTGTGCAATGAGCTCTCCCCTCTAAGACAAAGTGAACAAAGCGGGGGTTATGGCCAGCAAATTAGTCCATTTTGAGTCCGTGTGAATCAGTTTACCCCAGGTAAAATGGTAAAAATGTGGTGTCTGAATCTGCAAGTTAAAAATTTCAGCCCTGGATTCATGGTGACCCCAGGTACAGGTAGCCTGAAAGCCCCCTACTCCCACCCACCGTGAGAGTATCAGGCAGGCAGTACCATCTCCTTTACTCACATCTTAACTCCAGTGAAGTGGCCATCTCTCAGAATGCCTCACTAAAAAGATGGGGGAAGTGAGGCCTAGAGAGTTTTAAATAACTTGTCCAAAGTCAGTAATTTTTAAGGAACAGTTCCCTGAACTTTCTAAAACTCATTAGGCGTGTAATACTTTCAAAATAGTTTACTGGTCAACATCATCTTTATAGATAAGTAATGGACAGAGTCATAGAAACACGTTTTAAATTAAATTATATTTTTTTAAAACTTCTGTACCTTGAATTTGAATTACAATCTCCAGCTCCTAGAGTAGAAGGGCTAAAGAAAGAATGGGCAGTCAGCCTAAACCTTAAAACTGACTAACTGTGCCTTCCACAATTTCTGGTATTACATAACACTGCACCCAAAAAATTCACAAATGCTTTTAACAAGCCTTTCTGTATAGGTGTCAGGGCCTTTATTTCTAGATTTAATTTCCAGGCATGACTGGAGATCTTAGACCCAGTTTTCAGTCTCTAAGAAAAATGAGTTTTCCTTTGCTATTCACTCTCACCTGCCATTCTTTAGCTTAACCAACAAATACAGAAAGCTCAGTGCTTGTCCTGGGCCTCTCACTGTACATTCTACTCCCTACCCTGTTCCTGTTTCTCCTTTGCTTCCGAGTAGGGTTTCCTGCTCTGACCCTTTCTTTCATATGGTTTCCCTTATACCTCTTAGCCCTTTTGTGATGTTTCTTGGCTTTATTACTGCATTGTTACTTGTTTATTCTTTTTTCTACTGCCTGTTCCCTCAGGGAGCAGCTAAAAATTCAAGCCTTGGCCCTCATGTGGTTGCTAGAGATTTTAGTTTATATTTGTAATAATTATTCAATACGTTCCAAAACAAAACAAACAGATCTGATTTCCCCATCATTTCTGCCTCAAGATTGAACATTAGAAGTGATTTGCCATCCACCAAAGTCAAATGTAATCTGGTTTTCACGTGGTTGTCTTCATCTGTCTGTCCACGGTACAGCTTCATACACTCATGATTTTTAAAAACCAAGATTCAGAGGTGTGTCTGTGCTTAGCAGTTTTTGTTTGTTTGTTTTTTACAGGAATCCTTTTAAACCTACACTTTGGGTTGATAACGTGCAGGCTAGATCCTTGAGCTAGGAAGCTCCAATTTGGAGGAGCTTGGCGTTGATAGAGCAGGGAGAGGTCTTAGAGGGCTCTGAAATTGCAAAGTTTGTGTTAAACATTTGACTTTCACTCAAACTGGCAGTCTTTTTCCAAAAGAAGCATTATTTTCTCATCTTTAAAGTATGCTGAGTTCAGTCAGTTTGGAAGCCAAGCAAATTGTCAGGAGAGTTCTCAAGAATTAGGAAGAAACAGCCAAGCCATCTTACTCATCCTGGGGCCACAACTTCCAGGGGTGGTGGTGACTAAGGGTATGGTTTCTCTTCATTTTAACCCCCTTCTGGCCGTGTTAACGCTATGCTAGGATAACCAGCTGAAAAAGGACAAATTTGAGTCAAGCTACTGAAGTATTTTGACTACACTATGCCGGGCGGGGGGAAGAAAAGTTTATTTGACTGAAATGTTTTGCTGTTATATAAATGATATTACTCTTTCTGGAATGCATGATTATGACTTTTTCTAACCTGGAAAATGTACCTCTGACACCCCTCTCCCCTTCTAGGTTATGAGAGTATAAAGCACATTGTCTGGGAAGTGGCTTACAAGAGGAAAAAAAAAGAAGATTCTGCACAAAGCAGGTTCTCATAAGCGACTACTGAGCTGTATTGAACCTAAGAGCCTGCTTTTATGTGAGTCTAAACATCTCCCAATCCAGTCCGCTTTGTTTTTGAAAGGATTGCTACCTTGTTTGCTGAGAATCTTTGCCTTCTACATCTCCTTATTGATTCCTCTTCGGGCATTAAGCTCTCACACTTGGAGGAACCTTTTTTTCCTGCCTTGGCCACGCCGCAAGCGGCTTGAGGGATCTCAGTTCCCCTGACCAGGAATTGAACGTGGGCCACAGCAGTGAAAGCACTGAATCCTAACCACTAGACCACCAGGGAACTCCATAAAGTAATCTATTTTTTTAAATAAAGGGACACAGCCCCTCCCAATAGGAGGCAAAATGGTCTTCCAACTGCCTCCTGGCCATTTCCATAGGATATCTTGACCCAAACGTGGCTTCCCAATTTCTATATAGGAGCAGCTGGTTAGAAGGAGGTTTGAAGCTGTGTTTACACACATGAGCACATAAACATCAATTGTCTACACCAAAGGAGAGGAGATTATGGAAGTCCCCAATCCCATCTCCCCACTCCTTAGCGCTGCCACCATCCAGACTTCAAATTCAGCACCTTAAAAACAGGCCCAGTATTTTCCCCTTAAAATCAGCTCCTTGCACCCCCTTCCCAACTTCTTCACCTGTTTAAAGCAATATTTACCTTGTCAAGTTAAAAACCATCTGTTAAATTCTCCTCATCAGCTTTCACTCTCCCAATATCCAGTTAATCAAGTCCTATCAATTCTTCTGTAATAAATGTCTCAGAAATTTTCCTCCATTCTTTTCTATTCCAGAAGAACAGAAATAGATGAGGATCTGGCCCTCTAGTCTGGGTGGGGAGATAAGAAACACACCATACACAAGTGAAATATCTTTAATAGAAATAATAAAAATATTTTTTTAAATGAAAAAACATGCCCCCAAACAAGCCTTGTTTAACAGACCCCGAGGCACTGGCTAGCACTACCTTTGTCTTCCAGCTCAGTTCCAGAGCAGTTCCAGGTCCTTCCTGCTGTTCAGAGGCTGTGGAGAGGCCTTTGGGAGTCCAGTTCAGGCCACTCTGACTCCAGCCATCTCTCCACTTGTGAAGCAGGAAGGCTTCACTTTCAAATTAGCTAATCTCCACTCAGAGCACAGCACATATGTATCCAATCTAAACTAGTGTTGGCACAATTAGGAGTATTTCATCGTAATTTAAATTTTTATATGTTTATATTTTACCTTCACCTGGACAGAAGCTCATTCTTCTGTATTCTTACTGCTCCTCCCCTTCCCCATGGCAACCGACACAGGGTTCTGCTGTTTCTAGCCTATAAATAAAACGTTAAGTCATAGAGCCTTAGAATTTTAAAGTCAGGAGGAATCTTAAGAGTTCCTCTTGTCCAATCCTTTACTTCATAGATGGAGAAACAGGTCTAGAGAGATCGGTTGACTGGCCCAAAGTCACACAGCTGGCTAGTGGCAAAGCAAGGACCAGAACCCAGGTTTCTCCTGCTTTAACTCCGTACCCTAAATGGTCCTTAAATAATCAGTGACAGAAATATAGTACTTCACACAAGCTCTCCTGGGGATGGTGGTGATAGGGATGATTTGCTTTATTGAAACATTTACAAAGATTCCGTTCATCCCCTCGCAGGGCCGCCCTGAACTAACTCCTCAGCTCGGTGTTGAGCAGAGTCACAAGTTACGTGCTGCACTTGTTTATGAGTCTGTCTGCCTAATCTCGGTTCTCCGGACAGGAGCGCCCACCCGAGGGCCCCGCACACAAGGGCTCCCCCTCCCGGACCCTCCCAGGCTGCCGTCTGTCACTGAGCGGCCGCGCGGACCGCCCCACGTGGACCCGGCTCGGAGGATCAAAGTCTGTTTGCTGGCCGGCGGGGGGCTGCGAGAAGCCGCAGCCCCAGAGCAAAAGCCCCGCCACGCCTGGGGGACCCCTCCTGCCTCGCCCTGTCCCTCCCCCTCCTGCTGCACGCGGCCCGCGCCCCCTTCCCTCCCCCACGACGCCCATCGCTGCACCCGGCCGCTGCCCCCGGCCCACGCCCGGCTCCTGAAGGGAAAGGCCCCGCCCCCCATCTGTTGGCGCTGTGACACCGCCCCCTCCCGCCCCGCCGAGCCTCCATCCAATAGCGAGCGCGGACGGGCGGGGCGCGACAGCTGTCGTGAGGGGGTCCTGGCCAATGGGGAAGCTTGCCGGGTCTGGTGGGCGGGACGGCGAGGCCTTGTCACGTTCGGGTCCGTGTGAAAACGGGGGTTCCGAGTGCAAAGCAAAGTTTTTTTGTAAACCGTCTGCAAAGGCGGGGGGGCGAAGAAGGCGCCCGATACCGGGCCGAGTGCAGCTGCTGTGGCCGCCGCCTCTTTAGCTCTTCAGGCGTTGGCTCCTCGGTCCGAGCGACCCCGGAGGGAGACCAGCGAGGGGAAGACCTGCGCGGAGAGCCCGCAGATGCTTGGAGCCTTTGCAGCGCGGAGCTGCTGGTCGCCCGCCCCCGCCGCTCGCCTGCTCCTGCTCCGGCTCTCCGTCCGCGGGCTCCGGGAGCCCCAGCTCCCCGCCGCCGCCGCCGCCCGCTCTAGGTGTGGGGGCTACTGGGGCTGAGCCGGGCCTCCGCGCCGGCTCCGAGGACGGACGCCTGAGGAGCAGCGCGCCGCCGGCCCGCCGGGGACGCCCGCAGGCGCGGGGGCTCGGCGGCTTGACCCCGGGCTCGCCCCTGTCCGGCCGCCGAGGCCCCACGGCAGACTCCCGAGCGGCCCGGCTCGGGCGGTGAGAGCCCCGCGCCGCCCTCTCTCCGTCGCCGGGTCGCCGGCCCTCGGCGCCTCGCCGCCGCCACCTCACGAGTGTCCGGGCCGCGCTCGGCGGGCTCCTGAGCCGCAGCCATGGGGTGCTGGGGTCGGAACCGGGGCCGGCTGCTGTGCATGCTGATGCTGACCTTCATGTTCATGGTCCTGGAGGTGGTGGTGAGCCGGGTGACTTCGTCGCTGGCGATGCTCTCCGACTCCTTCCACATGCTGTCGGATGTGTTGGCGCTGGTGGTGGCGCTGGTGGCCGAGCGCTTCGCCCGGCGGACCCACGCCACCCAGAAGAACACCTTCGGCTGGATCCGGGCCGAAGTGATGGGGGCTCTGGTGAACGCCATCTTCCTGACCGGCCTCTGCTTCGCCATCCTGCTAGAGGCCATCGAGCGCTTCATCGAGCCGCACGAGATGCAGCAGCCGCTGGTGGTCCTCGGGGTCGGCGTGGCGGGGCTGGTGGTCAACGTGCTGGGGCTCTGCCTCTTCCACCATCACAGCGGCTTTGGCAACGACTCCGGCCACGGCCACTCGCACGGGGGCCACAGCCACGGCCTCCCCAAGGGGGGCCGCGGCAAGAGCCCCCGCACCGGGGGTAGCGACAACAGGGCCCCAGGTGAGCAGGGTCCCGACCAGGAGGAGACCAACATCCTGGTGGCCAATAGCAGCAACTCCAACGGGCTGAAACTGGACCGGACAGGTGAGGAGAGAAAGTCGCCGCCGCAGGTGGTTGGCATTGGGGAGCCCAGACCCCGGGATGGCCCCGGGCAGGATGTCCCGCACGCCCCCTGGTGCCCGAGCCGACCGCGCCGCGCCGCCTACCTGGCCACTCCTTCCCGCTCCGGCACTCACACCCCGCCTCTCCCGGAGGACGCGGCCCCCTTTTCAGCCCGGTGTCAGGAGCCGGGGGAGCGCGTCTGGGAGTGTAGATGGGCACCGTGGTGGTGAGAGCGGGCAAAAGGTCAGGAGGTGACCGTCAGCCCGCTGCGGTCCGCAACCGCACTTAACAGTCTTCACAGGCTGTCGTTTCAAGAGGCTGTCTGATTTTGGCGTTAGCAGGATCAAAAAAATGCTAATTTCTTGGGCCTATTGGGAAACGGAGAGAATCCCCACTTGGTCCTTAGTTGTTGGCTGTTAGGAACCTTGCTCTGCCCAAGTAGTTCTTATGCCCTTCAAACAAGTTCCTTAATATTGTATTCGGGGTTATCTAGTGATTGACTCTCCTGAGCTCAAAACCCTCGTTAAAGGTTTCTGTCATGAGCAGCAATGTATGTTTCAGTTAATTTTCTAAAATCTAAACCTAATCCGGAAAATCCTAGACTTAGAACCTGTATGGGCATGTTTAACATTTCACTTAGGATTTTTCATAATCGTACTAAGATAAAAGTGATGGTAATTTATTCATCTTATATTTTTAATGGATAGTTTTCATTGTAAACATTAAGCGCGCTTGAAGGAAATTGGGAAATGAATGTTGAAAGAAAGGAGACGGGTAAAGGAATCAACCTAATGCCCTACTACCCAAGCTCAGTGATGTTAACAATTTGGTGTATTTCCTTCCACTTTTTTCCATTTACATCTATTTACCTAGTTGTATGATACCACATAGACAGTTTTCCTCTTTCCAAGATGCAGGATATCATGTTAATGAAATTCAAGTTGTACATTGAAAATATTTAATAAACAATTGAATTTCCTCTCACTCCCACTCTGCCAGGTGTTATTCCAAAGAATATTAAGCTGCTCTGGTGTGTATAATTCCTTTAAAGGATCCGCACGTTTGGTTTAGGAGCTAGTAGGGTAGATAATGATCATTTAGTTCCAACTTTTCCTGAAGTCTCTGTGATTGCTGATAGGTTTTTATTGTTGATTTGTCAGTTTCTAAACCTCTTCTATCAAGAGACTCTATCATTTATATAAATGATAAAAGTTTAGAAGTTAACCATAACACCTTAATGACTACGAAAAGTGACTAGACCTCTGCGTCAGGTCAACCATTTGTATTAGACTTATCCATAGTTGCATTTAATTTTGGGTGATAGCGTTCAATTTTGTTTTCTTTTTGGTGTATGCCAACAAGTATAGGAGAATGTTCACAGGACCCCACCCCCACAGAAAAGGTGAACTTTATTTGGAGGTGGGAAGGTAGGAGGGTGGTTAGGAGTATGGGGAAGCAATATCATCTTAATGACTTAATTTAGCCCTGATCATTATGTCCTGGCTTGTTCCCAGTATGTCAATTTATATTAAATCGCTCTGAGCACATTTCTTATTACGTTTTATTAAAAATTTTCACTTCTATCACTTAAATGGAATTAGGCAAGAATGTTTATATAAACACTTTAGATGTGTTTGATACAGAGTTTTTATTTCTTTGTAGATCCAGAAAAGTCCAGAAATGATGCAATGGAAGTACAAGTGAATGGGAATCTTATCAGAGAACCTGACCAGGTGGAATTGGAAGATGATGATGATAAGGCTGGACAGCTTAACATGCGTGGAGTTTTTCTGCATGTCTTTGGAGATGCTTTGGGTTCAGTGATTGTAGTAGTAAATGCCTTAGTCTTTTACTTTTCTTGGGAAGGTTGTCCTGAAGGGGAGATGTGTGTGAACCCATGTACCCCTGACCCCTGCAAAGCATTTGTAGAATTAATTAATAGTACTCATGCAACAGTTTATGAGGCTGGTCCTTGCTGGGTGCTATATTTAGATCCAACTCTTTGTATTGTAATGGTTTGTATACTTCTTTACACAACTTATCCATTACTTAAGGAGTCTGCTCTTATTCTTCTCCAAACTGTTCCTAAACAAATTGATATCAAAAATTTGATAAAAGAACTTCGAGATGTTGAAGGAGTTGAGGAAGTTCATGAATTACATGTTTGGCAACTTGCTGGAAGCAGAATCATTGCCACTGCTCACATAAAATGTGAAGACCCGACATCATACATGCAGGTGGCTAAGATCATTAAAGACGTTTTCCATAATCACGGAATTCACGCTACTACCATTCAGCCTGAATTTGCTAGTGTAGGCTCTAAGTCAAGTGTAGTCCCATGTGAACTTGCCTGCAGAACTCAGTGTGCTTTGAAGCAATGTTGTGGGACACGGCCACAAGCCCAATCTGGAAAGGATGCAGAAAAGGCCCCAACAGTTAGCATTTCTTGTTTAGAATTTAGTGACAATCTAGAGAAGCAGCCCAGGAGGACTAAAGTTGAAAACATCCCTGCTGTTGTGATAGAGATTAAAAAAATGCCAAACAAACAACCTGAATCATCTTTGTGAGTCTTGGAAAAGATGTGATATTTGACTTTTGCTTTAAACTGCAAGAGGAAAAAGACTCCATTGAAATTCTATGTTTGCCAAGTAGTGTAATTGAAGTCCTTGTCTGGTCACACAGTTTAATTCTATTTTTGTAAGAACATAATGGGACTGCTTAACAGAGTTCTATATTACAACTTTGTGATTATTAGTGCAGAGTACAGCTATGCTGTAACAGTTTTGGAAAGCCAGTTTTAACACTATGTTACATTTTTGTTTAAGTATAAACCTTATATGACATTTGATTTCCAGTTTTTCCATGGTAAAAAAATTAGGGGGATAAATAAATTAAAATTGTTACTGGAATTTCTCTGCTTTTCTTTTCCCCCAGTGTTATATTTTGTTTATTAGAATTATAAATGCTGGAACTTTAAAAATCATCAACAGGTTTGCTTCTTTTGACATTTTATGTAATATTTACTTGCCCTTTGAGATCATTGCATAGCATAATGGCAACATATTTTAAGAATGACTCATGAAAATTATTAGGAAAAGTTCCTTTTTTTCTTCACATGGGGGTATTTATGATACTGAAGATCAGTTACTATTCTGTATCTTGTATTGCTGAGTATTATTCTAACAAATAGTGAAATAATTAACAAATTGAACTGTAGTGTACATATAATAGGGCATATGGGGAGTAGGAGTAGGAGCAGGGAGGAAAGTTTACCAAATTAAATATTTAGATTTTTGTATGTTAATATTCAAACTACATTTCTAAATTATTCTGAGAATTTTAACCTTTTTTTTTTTTTTTTTTAAAAAAAAACATGGTCTAAAACATGGACATGTTCACCAGCATTACTTTCTTTGAAAGATTGGCATTGGGAACATTGAGTTGAAAGTTTACTCATAAAATTTATACAGTAAATATTTTTAAGGACATTAAATTTAATCTAATAACTACATGTTAAATGAAAGCTTATTAATCTAATCTTTTAAACTGTGGGTTTTAAAAATAACTTCAGAGTTAGTCATTTCACAGTGACCAATCATGAATGGATTCAAACAGAGCTTTTTGAGCCCAACCAGCAATGCCTGTGCTCTGCCAAGAGCCATTGACTTGGGAGAAAAAAGGAATCTGAAGGTTAATGCAATTTGGATATTAAATTCTCAAAAAGCAAAGTTAGTTAAGGCACAATTAATAATTGAGATTCTGTAAGTCATTCTGTCTTGACATTGCTCAGATCTTCCAATAGTAGCTTATTTTGCAAGATGCCATAATATCTACACAGGAAATTGTTCTTAGCTATTTCATTGTTGGTATGGATTCCAAATCCATACACAAGTATTATTTAAGGGTATTTAAGTTATATTTTTC
This sequence comes from Eschrichtius robustus, assembly GCF_028021215.1. NCBI lineage: Eukaryota > Metazoa > Chordata > Mammalia > Artiodactyla > Eschrichtiidae > Eschrichtius > Eschrichtius robustus. The sequence goes on from NC_090826.1 coordinate 149,456,177, forward strand.
TTGATAGGGAGGGGTTATGCTTTGTGAAGAAACTCGATTTTTGTCCTCAAAAGGATGAATATTAATATCAGTTATCATGTATAGCTCTATTTTTCTAGAAACGAGGTATCCTGACTACTTTAGTAACTTTTATAGCTGACTACTTTTGGGATGGCTACCTTTTGGGATTTGAAATAATTCATTATCTAATGGGTCTTAAGATGAAAATGGTGGCATTTGACAGTTAACTTTTTAAAGGGATGATCTTTTGTGGTAGATGGTGTGTTTTTTTCCTAGTATAAGCCTATTGCTGGCAATGGGCCTATTTAAGAACACCCGATTTTTCCAGTGAGAATGAGGTAATTTTAGGAACACAGTTTGTAAGTTCACATTTGCTATAATGGGCCAAAACCATAACCTGCCAATTTGCAATACATCTTTATCATTTAATACTTTTCTCTGATATTGTGTATTTCAATTCCTAAACTGGGTAGTTACTTTGAATTTTGCAAACATTTTTTTAAACATGAAATTGGGGAATCTCATGGGTGAACAAGAGAAAGCTTCAAATTGTATCATGTACATTCCTGATTTAACACTTTACAGAACCATTTTTTGAAGATCTCAAAACAGTTTATGTTATAGAAACATGTCAGTAATGATACAAAAGGATAACTGGTAAAATATATTACATTCAGTGAGGTTTTCTTTACAATGCTCTGTTGGGTCTATTTCTTAAAGGTTGTGTAATGCATAAGACATCGACTGAATGAGGATTTTTTAAAATGGTGTATAAGCATGGGACAAGGGCTTTTTTTTTTTTTTTTTTTTCAAAAGTGCTTTGAAAGTAACAGCCTTTAGATTTCAGTTATTTCACTTTTGATAATTTTAAGTAACTCATGTAACAAAGTGGTACCATAGGATTCTCTTTTTTCAAAGGACTTTTGTCATAATAGCAAAATCAGTGGGCACTGACTCACCTTTTGAGTTTTAGCAGAGAATTATTTATTTCTTTACAATGCACTTTCTAACCCATTTTTAGCTATATTAGCATTATCTTTTTTAAAAATGCTTTTATATTTAAATATTGTGGGATTTAAGTGTCTTTTCCAAAATAGCTTATTCCTTCCTGCAAGAAAATGAGGGAAATACCATGAATTATTAGGAGACTTAAACCCAATATTTAAATGCTGTTTTATAACACTGCATCAGTTTTAGGAGGTGCATCTCGCCTGCTGGCTCTTTTATATTTGAGCAAGATCAGTGTATTTAGAATATGTGTTTAGAAATGTGTCTGTTGTCTCAATTTAGTAAGAAGGAGGTGCTACATGTGCCTGAATTAAAACCAACCCAGACATTTTTTCCAAGCCAAATGCCGCCTTAGTGATGAGGGAGATTTAATTCTCCATTGTCACGTTTTAGTTTATATGATTTTTTAATAAGGTTTTTTTTTGAAGAGCATCTGTACTCTAAAAGTATGGACTAGAACCTAAAAGAATAGTCAGAAACTCACAAACACTTTGCTGTATGTATTTTAACATTTTAGAAAACAATATATTTGAATAACTATGGTATGTACTTTGAACAGGAAAAATTTCCATCAAGAGCACCTTGGAAAATCACAACAGGTAGAAGACTATGTTAATATGTTTGTATCTTTGGTAACATCCTCAGTTAATTTTGAATTTTTGAAAGTTTTGAGGGAAAAGTCCTATGGAATCTAATGTGAAGTATTTAGTAGGCTAACTGGTATTGAGTTGAAGCTTTTTACCGTTTTTAAGCAGATACCATTTGATGAAATGTCATTTACCTGCTGTCCTAAGATGTTCATACATACGCAAATAAGGAGAAGAATCCTACCATATAGAAATATTTATTTTAATAGAGTTTCATTTAAGTCATAAAACAGTGTTAAAACTCTTGGGAAGGTGGAGGGTCTCTCGTTTTTTAAATTGAAACTGTCATACAGTGTTTGACCATCTGAAATGGGAATTGTAATAGCACTATTTTGATGTAGCTCTACCAATATTATGTGACAATGCTATTTAGTTTTACTAACAGGCTCTGGAATACTTAGCAGTCATTTTCACTGGCACAAGAGCTTTTTGTATGTCATTCAATTTAAACTTTTAAACCAAAAACTTTATGGTTTAGTGTCTTTGGCAAAAAGATGCTGAAGGGAATGTAACATACAATTAATATGTGGTTATATATAAAAAGACACAAAAAATTGCCATGTTATGGTTCTGCCTTGAAACAGCACAATGAAGTGTATCAGTGTATTCTGTGATTCTTTATGAAACTTACATGTTGTGTTGTTCTGTGTCTGCCATAGGGTGTCCTTTGGGCCAGATGTGGCACAGTTAAATGCAATTATCATCTCATGAAATGCAGATGCAGATAAAATGTCTTTAGTGCTGCAACATTTTACCTAACTTTTGTATGTTTTCTGACTGTGCGTTGTTTCCAAAGCTGTTCCTACCTCACCATGAGGCTTTATGGATTGTTATGTATTATAAATGTTCTTTATGAGACAGACTACTGTGTTTCTTCTCATTTATTAAAAGTTAAGTAGAAAAATAAACTAATTTTAATATCTAGTTCATTGTTTTGTGCATATGGCCTCCCCTTCTGTGCTAAGCTGGGTTATGTAGAAGAGAGTTGGACTTCAGTCACTGAAAGGGAAATTTCAGCTTAACGTGTTCCTAGTGTGCAGGGTGACCAGGTTACAGGACAGTGGTGTGGAAGAAAACAAATGTGGGTAAAAATTGCCATCGAAATTGAAAGGGTAACAATACAAAGGCTCACTAACAAATATTCAATGGATATGAAATGTTTTTGTTATAAGCATTAAACTTACAAATTATGTAGTTACAGGTTAACCTGCTCCTTTTAGTACTTGTTTTTTTTTTTTTTTTTAATTTGTAAGCATAGTTACTAACAAGGATTATTGAATATTTTACAATTATGTAATCATCTGGAACTATTGACACAAGAGCACATTAATACATGAGTTTGGTTGTATGAGTTCAGGACTGTCATAAATGCAGTCTCATATAAAGAATTTCTTAAAAGAAATTGTACTTCAGTTGGGAGATAAACAGTTGAGAAATCAATGGACAATAAATGGCAGTAGATAATTAATAGAATTGATAAAGACAATAGACATTCCAAAAAAGGGATAAAAATCTTTGGGCAGGATTTGGGTAGGTTAAAATTGATAGGGGTAGGGGTTGAGCGGTAAGGGGGTGCAGAGTATAGAGGGTTGAGAGTCCAGAGGTAGGAGATTGTGAAAAACAAGGTTAAAAGTGCCATGTCAACAGATTTGAATTTGGTTTTATAAGAATGGAGGAGACATTCAATTTTTGAGTGGATAAATGAGAAAGTGGAAAGGGTATTGTACAGGATAGATTTGTAATGGGAAGTAGACAAAGAGACCGGGAAGACATCAGTTTACTAGGTATTCAATGCTAAGAGCCTGAACTAGTTCCCAAATACACATGCCCACGTCTACGTATACAGTACAGCAGTCTCTCCTTATCCTTGATTTCTCTTTCTGAGGTTTCAGGTACCCAAAGCGAACCGTGGTCCAAAAATATTAAATGGGAAATTCAGAAACAAACAATTCATAAGTTTTTGGGGGTGGTGGTGGGATGAATTGGGAGATTGGGATTGACATATATACACTAATATGTATAAAAAAGATAACTAATAAGAACCTGCTGTATAAAAAAATTCAAAAAGAAAAACACCTCATGTTTTAAATTGCTGCCTTGCTGCCATTCTGAGTATATGATGAAATCTCTCACTGTTCTGCTCCATCCTGCCCAGGGATGAGAATCATCCCTTTGTCCAGTGTATCCTAACCATTAGTCACTTAGTAGCCATCTCATCAGATATATCAGATTGACTGTCAAGGTATCACAGTGCTTGGTATACAAGTGTCCCTTATTTTACTTAATGGCCCCAAAGCGCAAGAGTATTGATGCTGGCAATCGGGATATGCCAAAGAAAAACTGTAAAGCGCTTCCTTTAAGTGAAAAGGTGAAAGCTCCTAGTGAGGAAAGAAAAAAATCATATGCTGAGGTTGTTAAGATCTACGGTAAGAACAAATCTATCTGAAATGGTGGAGAGAGAAAAATTAGTGCCAGCTTTGCTGTTGCACCTTGAACTGCAAAAGTTACAGCCAAAGTGCATGAGAAATGCTTAGTTAAAATGGAAAGGCATTAAATTTGTACAGTAAGATATTCTGGGGACTTCCATGGTGGCACAGTGGTTAAGAATCTGCCTGCCAATACAGGGAACACGGTTCGATCCCTGGTGCGGGAAGATCCCACATGCCGTGGAGCAACTAAGCCCGTGCACCACAACTACCGAGCCTGCGCCCTAGAGACCGCAAGCCACAACTACTGAGCCCGTGTGCCACAACTAGTGAAGCCTCTGCGCCTAGAGCCCATGCTCCGCAATGAGAAGCCATCACAATGAGAAGCCCACACACTGCAACAAAGCGTGGCCCCTGCTCGCCACAACTAGAGAGAAAAGTACACACGCAGCAAAGAAGACCCAACATAGCCAAAAAATAAATTGAAGAAAAAAGTCTACAAACAGTAAATGCTGGAGAGGGTGTGGAGAAAAGGGAATCCTCCTACACTGTTGGTGGGAATGTAAATTGGTACAACCACTATGAAGAACAGTATGGAGGTTCCTTAAAAAACTAAAAATAGAACTACTATATGATACAGCAATCCCACCTGGGCATATATCTGGAGAAAACCATAATCTGAAAAGATACATGCACCCAAATGTTCACTATTTACAATAGCCAAGACATGGAAGCAACCTAAATGTCCATTGACAGAGGAATGGATAAAGAAGACATGGTACAAATATACAATGGAATATTACTCAGCCATAAAAAAGAAAGAAAGAATGACATTTGCAGCAACATGGATTGACCTAGAGATTGTCATACTAAGTGAAGTAAGTCAGAGAAAGGCAAATATCATATATCACTCATATGTGGAATCTAACTGAAAAAAATGATACAAGTGAACTTATTCACAAAACAGAAACACATTTACAGATATTGAAAACAAACTCATGATTACCAGAGGGAAAACATGGAGTGGGGGAATAAATCAGGAGCTTGGGATGAACATACACACACTACTGTATATAAGATAGATAACCAACAAGGACCTACTGTATAGCACAGAGAACTCTACTCAATATTCTGTGATAACCTATATGAGAAAAGAATATTAAAAAATGAATATATGTATAACTGAATCACTTTGCTGTACAACTGAAGCTAACATAACATTGTAAATCAACTACACTCCAATAAAATAAAATTAAAAAAAAGAGAAGACAGTCTTTTCTCCACTGTATATTCCTGCCTCCTTTGTCATAGATTAATTGACTGTAGGTGCTTGGGTTTATCTCTGGGCTCTCTGTCCTGTGCCACTGATCTATGTGTCTGTCTTTGTGAGAATACCAGACTGTTTTTGGGTTTTTTTGAATTTTATTTTATTTTTTTATATAGCAGATTCTTATTAGTTATATATTTTATATATATTAGTGTATACATGTCAATCCCAATCTCCCAATTCATCCCACCACCACCACCACCCCCCACATTCCCCCCTTGGTGTCCATACGTTTGTTCTCTACATCTGTGTATCTATTTCTGCCCTGCAAACTGGTTCATCTGTACCATTTTTCAAGGTTCCACATATATGCGTTAATATAAGATATTTGTTTTTCTCTTTCTGACTTACTTCACTCTGTATGACAGTCTCTAGATCCATCCACGTCTCTACAAATGACCCAATTTCGTTCCTTTTTATGGCTGAGTAATATTCCATTGTATATATGTACCACAACTTCCTTATCCATTCGTCTGTCAATGGGCATTTAGGTTGCTTCCATGACCAGGCTATTGTAAATAGTGCTGCAATGAACATTGGGGTGCATGTGTCTTTTTAAATTCTGGTTTTCTCTGGGTATATGCCCAGTAGTGGGATTGCTGGGTCATATGGTAATTCTATTTTTAGTATTTTAAGGAACCTCCATAGTGGCTGTATCAATTTACATTCCCACCAACAGTGCAAGATGGTTCCCTTTTCTCCAAACCCTCTTCAACATTTGTTGTTTGTAGATTTTCTGATGATGCCCAATCTAACTGGTGTGAGGTGATACCTCATGGTAGTTTTGATTTGCATTTCTCTAATAATTAGTGATGTTGAGCAGCTTTTCATGTGCTTCTTGGTATTGGTATGTCTTCTTTGGAGAAATGTCTGTCTAGGCCTTCTGCCCATTTTTGGATTGGGTTGTTTGCTTTTTCAGTATTGAGCTGCAGGAGCTGTTTATATATTTTGGAGTTTAATCCTTTGTCCGTTGATTCATTTGCAAATATTTTCTCCCATTCTGAAGGTTGTCTTTTTTTCTTGTTTGTAGTTTCCTTTGCTTTGCAAAAGCTTTGAAGTTTCATTCGGTCCCATTTGTTTATTTTTGTTTTTATTTCCATTACTCTAGGAGGTGGATCAAAAAAGATGTTGCTGTGATTTATGTCAAAGAGTGTTCTTCCCATGTTTTCCTCTAAGAGTTTCATAGTGTTTGGCCTTACATTGAGGTCTTTAATCCATTTTGAGTTTATTTTTGTGTATGGTGTTAGGGAGTGTTCTAATTTCATTCTTTTACATGTACCTGTCCAGTTTTCCCAGCACCACTTATTGAAGGGACTGTCTTTTCTCCATTGTATATCCTTGCCTCCTTTGTCATAGATTAGTTGACCATAGGTGCATGAGTTTATCTCTGGGCTCTCTATGCTGTTCCATTGATCTATATTTCTGTTTTTGTGCCTGTACTATACTGTCTTGATTACTGTAGCTTTGTAGTATAGTCTGAAGTCAGGGAGTCTGATTGCTCCAGCTCTGTTTTTTCCCCTCATGACTGCTTTGGCTATTTGGGGTCTTTTGTATCTCCATACAAATTTTAAGATTTTTTGTTCTAGCTCTGTAAAAAATGCCACTGGTAATTTGATAGGGACTGCATTGAATCTGTAGATTGCTTTGAGTAGTATAGTCATTTTCACAGTGTTGATTCTTCCAATCCAGGAACATGGTATATCTCTCCATCTGTTTGTGTCATCTTTGATTTCTTTCATCAGTGTCTTATAGTTTTCTGAGTACAGGTCTTTCACTTCCTTAGGTCGGTTTATTCTTGGTATTTTATTCTTTTTGTTGCAATGGTGAATGGGATTGTTTCCTTAACTTCTCTTTCTGATCTTTTGTTGTTAGTGTATAGGAATGCAAGAGATTTGTCTGCATTACTTTTGTATCCTGCAACTTTACCAAATTCATTGATTAGCTCTAGTAGTTTTCTGGTGGCATCTTTAGGATTCTCTATGTATAGTATCATGTCATCTGCAAACAGTGAGAGTTTTACTTCTTTTCCAATTTGTATTCCTTTTATTTCTTTTTCTTCTCTGGTTTCTGTGGCTAGGACTTCCAAAACTATGTTGAATAATAGTGGCAATAGTGGACATCCTTGTCTTGTTCCTGATCTTAAAGGAAATGCTTTCAGTTCTTCACCATTGAGAATGATGTTTGCTGTGGGTTTCTTGTATATGCCCTTTATTATGTTGAGGTAGGTTCCCTCTATGCCCACTTTCTGGAGAGTTTTTATCATAAATGGATGTTGGATTTTGTCAAAAGCTTTTTCTGCATCTATTGAGATGATCATATGGTTTTTATTCTTCAATTTGTTAATATGGTGAATCACATTGATTGATTTGCATATGTTGAAGAATCCCTGCATCCCTGGGATAAACCCCACTTGATCATGCTGTATGATCCTTTTAATGTGTTGTCAGATTCTGTTTGCTAGTATTTTGTTGAGGATTCTTGCATCTATATTCATCAGTGATATTTGTCTGTAATTTTCTTTTTTTGTAGTATCTTTGTCTGGTTTTGGTATCAGGGTGATGGTAGCCTCATAGAATGAGTTTGGGAGTGTTCCTTCCTCTGTAATTTTTTGGAAGAGTTTGAGAAGGATGGGTGTTAGCTCTTCTCTAATGCTTGATAGAATTCACCTGTGAAGCCATCTTGTCCTGAACTTCTGTTTGTTGGAAGATTTTTAATCACAGTTTCAATTCCATTACTTGTGATTGGTCTGTTCATATTTTCTATTTCTTCCTGGTTCAGTCTTGGAAAGTTATACCTTTCTAAGAATTTGTCCATTTCTTCCAGGTTGTCCATTTTATTGGCATAGAGTTGCTTATAGTAGTCTCTCAGGATGCTTTGTATTTCTGTGGTGTCTGTTGTAACTTCTCCTTTTTCATTTCTAATTTTATTGATTTGAGTTCTCTCCTTTTTCTTGATGAGTCTGGCTAATGGTTTATCAATTTTGTTTATCATCTCAAAGAACCAGCTTTTAGTTTTATTGATCTTTCCTATTGTTTTCTTTGTTTCTATTTCATTTATTTCTGCTCTGATTTTTATGGTTTCTTTCCTTCTACTAACTTTGGGTTTTGTTTGTTCTTCTTTCTCTAGTTCCTTTAGGTGTAAGGTTAGATCGTTCATTTGAGATTTCTCTTGTTTCTTGAGGTAGGCTTGTATTGCTATAAACTTCCTGCTTAGAACTGCTTTTGCTGCATCCCATAGGTTTTGGATCATGGTGTTTTCGTTGTCATTTGTCTCTAGGTATTTTTTGATTTCCTCTTTGATTTCTTCAGTGATCTCTTGGTTTTTTAGTAACGTATTGTTTAGCCTCCATGTGTTTGTAATTTTTACATTTTTTCCCCTGTAATTGATTTCTAATCTCATAACGTTGTGGTCAGAAAAGATGCTTGATATGATTTCAATTTTCTTAAATTTACTGAGGCTTGCTTTGTGACCCAAGATGTGATCAATCCTGGAGAATGTTCCATGTGCACTTGAGAAGAAAGTGTAATCTGCTGTTTTTGTATGGAATGTCCTATAAATATCAATTAAATCTATCTGGTCTATTGTGTCATTTAAAGCTCATGTTTCCTTATTAATTTTCTGTGTGGATGATCTGTCCATTGGTGTAAGTGAGCTGTTAAAGTCCCCCACTATTATTGTGTTACTGTTGATTTCCTCCTTTATAGCTGTCAGCAGTTACCTTATGTATTGAGGTGCTCCTATGTTGGGTGCATATATATTTATAATTGTTATTTCTTCTTCTTGGATTGATCCCTTGATCATTATGTAATGTCCTTCCTTGTCTCTTGTAACACTCTTTATTTTAAAGTCTATTTTAACTGATATGAGAATTGCTACTCCAGCTTTCTTTTGATTTCCTTTTGCATGGAGTATCTTTTTCCATCCCCTCACTTTCAGTCTGTATGCATCCCTAGGTGTGAAGTGGGTCTCCTGTAGACAGCATATATATGGGTCTTTTTTTTTTGTTTTTTGTTTTCATTATTAATAGATGCATGTTTTATTAAAGGTATAAAGACCAAAGATTTGTAACTTTAATAATCCAGATTCTTATTTTAAATTCACCAACATTATTATTTATTTATTTTACCATTCTTTTTTTTTTTTTAACATCTTTATTGGAGTATAATTGCTTTACAATGGTGTGTTAGTTTCTGCTATATAACAAAGTGAATCAGCTATATATATACATATATCCCCACATCTCTTCCCTCTTGCATTTCCCTCTAGGTCTTGTTTTTGTATCCATTCAGCGAAACTGTGTCTTTTGGTTGGAGCAATTAATCCATTCACATTTAAGGTAATTATCGATATGTATGTTCCTATTACCATTTTCTTAATTGTTATGGATTTGTTTTTGTAGGTTCTTTTCTTCTCTTGTATTTCCCACTTAGAGAAGTTCCTTTAGCATTTGTTGTAGAGCTGGTTTGATGGTGCTGAATTCTCTTAGCTTTTGCTTGTCTGTAAAGCTTTTGATTTCTCTGTGGAATCTGAATGAGATCCTTGCCAGGTAGAGTAATCTTGGTTGTATGTTCTTCCCTTTCATCACTTTAAATATATCGTTCCACTCCCTTCTGGCTTGTAGAGTTTCTGCTGAGAAATCAGCTGTTAAGCTTATGGGAGTTCCCTTGTATGTTATTTGTCGTTTATCCCTTGCTGCTTTCAATAATTTTTCTTTGTCTTTAACTTTTGTCAGTTTGATTACTACGTGTCTCGGCATGTTTCTCCTTGGGTTTACCCGGCCTGGGACTCTCTGCACTCCCTGGACTTGGGTGGCTATTTCCTTTCCCATGTTAGGGAAGTTTTTGACTATAATCTCTTCCAATATTTTCTTGGGACCTTTCTTTCTCTCTTCTCCTTCTGGGACCCCTATAATGCGAATGTTATTGCATTTAATGTTGTCCCAGAGGTCTCTTAGTCTGTCTTCATTTCTTTTCATTCCTTTCTCTTTATTCCGTTCTGCATCAGTGAATTCCACCATTCTGTCTTCCAGGTCACTTATACATTCTTCTGCCTCAGTTATTCTGCTCTCGATTCCTTCTAGTGTATTTTTCATTTCAGTTATTGTATTGTTCATCTCTGTTTGTTTGTATTGTTAAATTAAATTCTTTAATTTAATTCTTCTAGGTCTTTGTTAAACATTTCTTGCATCTTCTTGATCTTTTCCTCCATTCTTTTCCCGAGGTCCTGGATCATCTTCACTATGATTTTTCTGAATTCTTTTTCTGGAAGGTTGCCTATCTCCACTTCATTCAGTTGTTTTTCTGGGGTTTTATCCTGTTCTTTCATCTGGTAGAAAGTCCTCTGCCTTTTCATTTTGTCTATCTTTCTGTGAATGTGGTTTTCCTTCCATAGGCTGAAGAATTGTAGTTCTTCTTGCTTCTGCTGTCTGCCTTCTGGTGGATGAGGCTATCTAAGAGGGTTGTGCAAGCTTTCTGACGGGAGGGACTGGTGGCGGGTAGAGCTGGGTGTTGCTCTGGTGGGCAGAGCTCACTAAAACTTTAATCCGCTTGTCTGCTGATGGGTGAGGCTGGGTTCCCTCCCTGTTGGTTGTTTGGCCTGAGGCGACCCAGCACTGGAGCCTACCTAGCCAGCTCTTTGGTAGGGCTAATGGCAGACTCTGGGACGGCTCATGCCAAGGAATACTTCCCAGAACTTCTTTTGCCAGTGTCCTTGTCCTCACGGTGAGACAGAGCTACCCCGTAACTCTGCAGGAGACCCTCCAACACTAGCAGGTAGGTCTGGTTCAGTCTCCTATGAGGTCACTGCTCCTTCCCCTGGGTCCCCATGTGCACACTACTCTTGTGTGCCCTCCAAGAGTGTAGTCTCTGTTTCCCTCAGTCCTGTCAAAGCCCTGCAATCAAATCCCGCTAGCCTTCAAAGTCTGATTCTCCAGGAATTCCTCCTCTGATTGCCAGACCCCCAGGTTGGGAAGCCTGGCGTGGGGTCAGAACCTTCACTCCAGTGAGTGGACTTCTGTGGTATAAGTGTTCTCCAGTTTGCGAATCACCCACCCAGCAGTTATGGGATTTGATTTTATTGCGATTTCTCCCCTCCTACCATCTCCTTGCAGCTTCTCCTTTGTCTTTGGATGTGGGGTATCTTTTTTGGTGAGTTCCAGTGTCTTCCTGTCAATGATTGTTCAGCAGTTAGTTGTGGAGAATACCAGACTGTTGTGATGACTGCAGCTTTGTAGTATAGTCTGAAGCCTGGGCGGGTGATACCTCCAGCTTCGTTCTTTTTTTCTCAGGATTGATTTGGCAGTTTTGGGTCTTTTGTGGTTCCATATAAATTTTAGGATTATTTATTCTAGTTCTGTGAAAAATGTCCCGAGTAGGCATTGCATTAAATCTATAGGTTGCTTTGGGTAATATGGCCATTTTAATATTAATTCTTCCAATCCAAGAGCACAGAATATCTTTCCATTTCTTTGAATCATCTTCAATTTCCTTCATCAATGTTTTATAGTTTTCAGAGTGTAGATCTTTTACTTCCTTGGTTAAGTTTATCCCTAGTTTTTTGTTGTTACTGTTGTTTTGTTTTTGTTTTTGCTTTTTAAAATGTGCTTCTAAAGGGGATTTTTTGTTTTACTTTATCTTTCTCATATTACTTTTTCTTTTCTTTTCTTTTTTTTTGCCACTCCTTACCCTTGCGGCATGTGAGATCTTAGTTCCCTGACCAGGGATTGAACCCATTCCCCCTTGAGTGGAATCATGGAGTCTTAACCACTGGACTACCAGGGAAGTTTCTCATATTCCATTATTACTGTATAGAAATGCAACAGATTTCTCTATATCGATCTTGTGTCCTGCAACCTTGCTGAATTCATTTGCTTGTTCTAATAGTTTTTGGGTGGAGACTTTAAGATTCTCTATATAGAGTATCATGTCATCTGCAAATAGTGACAGTTTATCAGGACTTTTTATAGCCTGGAATTAAAGTGACCATCAACGACACCTGTCCTGGGCTCTTTTTTTTTTTAATATTTATTTATTTATAAATACTAGAGAAAGCTTGCTGTGCGTGGCTTTCTCTAGTTGTGGTGAGTGGCGGCTACTCTTCGTTGGGGTGCGTGGGCTTCTCATTGTGGTGGCTTCTCTTGTTGTGGAGCATGGTCTCTTGGCACACAGGCTTCAGTAGTTGTGGCTTGCGGGCTCTAGAGCGCAGGCTCAGTAGTTATGGCACACGGGCTTAGTTGTTCCACGACATGTGGAATCTTCCCGGACCAGGGCTCGAGCCCATGTCCCCTGGATTGGCAGGCAGATTCTTAACCACTGGGCCATCAGGGAAGTCCCTGCCCTGGGCTCTTGCATCAAGTTTTAGATTCCTCTGGAAAGTGATGGTGATGAGGAAGTATTTATTGATAAAGTTATTGGGTCTTGAGTTTCTATACATTATTAAAAGTCAATGAGCTGAAAAAAATTAGGTAGCATATTATAGGGCCCCCTAAAAATTTTCATATCCTAATTCCCAGAGCCTTTGAGTATGTTACCTTATGGATTTTACAAGGGTAATTATGTTAAGATCTTGAGATGGCCGAACCCATTATCTTGGATAATCTGGATGCACCCAATATAATCATAAGGGTCTTTATATAAGGAGGCAGGAGTATATAAGGAGGCAGGAGTCAGAGAGAAGATATGATGACAGGGATCTGGATGATAGAAGTAGGGGCTATGGTTAGAAAAAGACATTTGAAGATGCTACAGTGCTGACTTTGAAGAAGGTGGAAGAGGCCACTAGCCCAGGAATGGAGGCAGCTTTTTTTTTTTAATTAATTTTTATTGGAGTACAGTGGCTTTACAATGTTGTGTTAGTTTCTACTGTACAGCAAAGTGAATGAGCTATACATATATATGTATATATATATATATATATATATATATATATATATATATATATATATCCCCTTTTTTGGATTTCCTTCCCATTTAGGCCACCACAGTGCATTAAGTAGAGTTCCCTGTGCTATACAGTAGGCTCTCATTAGTTGTCTATTTTTTACATAGTATCAGTGGAGATGGAGGCAGCCTCTTGCAGCTAGAAATGGCAAAGAAACAGATTCTTCCTTAGACCCTCCAGAAAGAACGCCTGAACCAGGGCAGTCCAGGGGTTTTCTTTAACTATACACATGGTCTGAGATTTTATGTGGAGTTATCAAGCTTAAGGGATAAACAATTTCTTAAGGGATTTGGTGGGAGTCCAGACTACCTCATGGGTTATAACAAGACCCATTCTGGGGACTTCCCTGGTGGTGCAGTGGATAAGACTCTGCACTCCCAATGCAGAGGGACTGGGTTCAATCCCTGGTCAGGGATCTAGATCCCACATGCATGTCACAACTAAGAGTTTGCATGCCACAACTAAGGAGGCCGTGAGCCGCAATTAAGGAGCCCACATGCTGCAACTAAGGAGCCGGCAAGCCACAACTAAGGAGCCCACCTGCCACAGCTAAGATCTGGTGCAACCAAATAAATAAATGAAATAAATAAATATTTTAAAAATAAATAAAAATAAAAAATAAATATATTGTTTATTAAAAATAAAAGACCCAATCTGAATGAAAGGCGAGTTCATGCTGAGTGAATCAGCCTTGTATGGATAACAGATGTCATCTTGAAAAGCCCTGAGGCCACCTGAGGCACTCACCACAGCAGGCTCCATTTTCTTCTCCTTACATTTCTCCTCTTGTCCCACTTAGAGCCTGCTTCTGCCTCCTTTCCTCCTTTCTTCTTCCTCCTCTCTCTTTTCTCTCTATCCTGTTCTTCCTCACCCCACCCCTTATTAGGCGTATGACCTTGGCTGATTCAATATCTCTTGGAGTTTCAGTTTTCAGATCTGTGAGATGGAGATAATGCATTCTTTATAAGGTCCTTGTGAGGATCACATGGAACAAAAACGAACATGTATCTACCACATTCTATGCTCTAGCACTGTGCTAAATGTTTTAGCCCATGTAATCCTAATCACTCTGTGAACTAAATGCTAGTACTATCTTCAATCTAGAGATTAGGGTACTCTTACCGAGTGACGGAGGCTCTTCAAATTCCATGGTATGCAAAATGGTTAGTTCTGGAGTCAGACTGCAGGCTTCAAATCCCAGACTCACTGACTATGCGATGTTTGGTAAGGTGTCTGCCTTAGTTTCCTCATCTGAAAAACGAGGATAATAGTAATGTTTCTTTTATAGGGTTGTTGTAGATTAAATGAATCAGCATAAGTAAAGCATTCTGAACAATGCTCGCTCTTCATTCAGCGCTCAATAAATATTAGCCAGTTGGCATTTTATTCCCTTCTCTTTTCTTACTTTCCCTTCTTCTTTTCTCCTTTTTCCTTTCTTCTTCTTCTCCATTCTTTCTCTTATGTCTTTCTCTCTCTTCCTAATCCAATTAGTGCCCCTTAAGACCTTGATTAATCCCACTCTTGACTCTTAGGCTTATACCAGTCTCTTCAATGGTACCACATTTCTCTCTCTTTCTTAAAATTATTAGACTTTTTTTTTTTTTCTTCAGGTAACTTCTGTAACAAGCACTACCTGCAAGATAGAGAATTATCTTGAGGACAAACAGATGTGTACCTGGTGATTGATTCTATGACAGTT
Source organism: Eschrichtius robustus (assembly GCF_028021215.1). Lineage (NCBI taxonomy): Eukaryota > Metazoa > Chordata > Mammalia > Artiodactyla > Eschrichtiidae > Eschrichtius > Eschrichtius robustus. The sequence continues at coordinate 149,471,222 of NC_090826.1, forward strand.
ATGGGGAAAGAGCTTGGGGGAGGAAGGAAAATGGTTGAGGCACAAAACAAGAGAGACAATCCCAACAGTTCATGTAGGCTGTGGAGGGAGTGGGCATGACCTGTTTCCATCAATGATGACGGTGTTTGGGTGTGTGCTCTCTGCCCTCATGTTGTTGGGTAACCCGGTGGTGATTTCTGCAAAGGGCAGAGTTTGGATCTGATATGTTTGAGAACTTTCTAGCTGAGATTCAGGGATTTTATGAGAAATCTTTTTAAGGGACAGTGGTATGGCAGAGTGGAAAGAGTCTTGGATGTGCTTTTCCACTGCACTAACCCAGCAGGCCTGGCCCACCGTCGGCAATTCCAGAGAAGCAGAACCAAAGGAGGCAATGACAACCATTTCCCTCCTCCTCCTCCTCCTCCTCCCCCTTCTTCTTCTAAATCAATGGATAATATAATTTTCACCTTTTTTTTTTAAATTTTTTTTTCTTACTGAACTGTTTGAGAACCTCTGAGTGTGTTGACGGTGAGCAGCTCCTGAGTCAGCAGCTCAGGCATTTTTACTGAACATCACTAGCTGCTTTGGGGCCTTGGCTGTCTTAGGGTTTTCTTTTCTTTCTTTTTTTAATTTTTTAATTTTATTTTTAAAAAATCTTTATTTATTTACTTGGTTGCGCTGGGTCTTAGTTGCGGCAGGTGGGCTCCTTAGCTGCAGCATGCGAATTCTGTTGCAGCATGCATGTGGGATCTAGCTCCCTGACGAGGGATTAAACCCGGGCCCCCTGAACTGGGAGCACGGAGTCCCAACCACTGCCCCACCAGGGAAGTCCCTGTCTTAGAGTTTTCAATTGTATTTTCCATCTCTTAATTATAACAGACACAAGTCACAGAAGAAGCATCTATTTGAAACGTAAGTTAATGAGCAGCAAAAAAATAATGATGCTGCAGAATTGCTTCAATATCTGCTTCTCCAGATTATTGTGTCACATTCATTTGATAACTGTTATTTAATAGGGCATTAACCTGTCTACCCTCCTCCAAAATCCAATGTACAAAAGAGAAAAGATGGTGCTGATTCCATCCCATGTGGTTTTTCATTTATTGGAAGTCAAGACTGCTCTTGCCCACAGTGTGGAATTTGTGGAGAAGGGCTTGCAGAGAGCAACCTGAAACCTCCTCTATTACCTCATCATTAAAGCAAAACACTAGCATTTTGTATGCATTAAAAAAAAACAACCCCAAAAACAGCTAATTTTATTAAGCGTATAAATCAGGTCTTGAAAGCACTTTTTGTCTATTTTTGATGCTGGAACACATGGTAATACATCAACTTATATTTTAAAACTATGTATGTGTATATGTAAATATATGTGTCTACAAATACTTTTTCTTGCTTAAATAAATAAGTCAACTTACGCCACTTGCTAAGCAGCATTAGGTTGAATTGTGAGATCACATTTAAAAGGAGCTTATAGAAGAATTTTTGTGACATACTGACCTAAAGTAGAAATATTGTTTCCTTATATGTCACTTACTCTATGCAAAAGTGACAAAATACCAGGGCCTGGTGCCAAATAAGATCCTGGTGGGACAGGTGTGGTGGTTGCCGGAGGTGGGGCGGTGGGGGGCTGGTGGTGGTGAGGAGATTATCCTTGAATGTGAAAGACAAGGCAAGTCACCAGGCTGGGGAGGGCAGAGGGGTCGGCTGTCCCTGCTCTTATCAGTGGCAGGGGTAGTGCGTCAGCATTGTTAGTCAGGAGCAGCTCTGCTGAGGGATTGGGTGGAGGAGAAGTAAAGGGACATTGTGGGCACCTTTTCTCCATCAGGGCCCAGCATTTTATGCACACAAACCCACTCTACATCCAGGGTGGTGTTTAGGGTATGGGTTTTGGAGAGAGACAGATGAGGGCTGGAGTCCCGCGACCTGTTTCCTGTCTTTATCACCCTGGGCACATCACTTTGGTCTCTTTGGGGATAACAGCAGTATAGCTTCATGGGATTGTTGTGAGGATTAAAGGAATAATGTATTCCTTGGCATGGGGCTCAGGAAACTATTATTGGTCCTCACTACAGTCCCAGGAGGCAAATAGTCTCCTCAACCAACCACAAAATGAGGCTTAGTGAGATTAAGTATTACTCCAGATTATCCATTGAGATAAATTATTAAACTAGATTGAGTATTCATCTAGGCTAGGCCTAGATTCAAATCTGGGCCTCCAAAGCTCTTGATTTTTCCCTTAATGAACCACTTAAACCTGTGGGAGTTTTCCAGGATTTCACTATTCTCTGAAGCACAGATTGATTTCATTCCACAAATATTTATTGAATGCCTATTATGCAGAAGGCACTGTCCTAAGTGCTAGGGACAGAGCAGTGAACACAAATCCCTACCCTTGCGAAGCTTCTGTTCTAGTAGAGACAAGATAAAGAAGTAAAATATCATCAGATTAAATTCTAAGGAGAAAAAGATAAAGGAGGGAAGAGGGCTGAGTTTGAATTTACTTGTGTCTATATTGATAGACACAAGTGTTGATATTCTAGATATAAAGGCCAGGAAAGCCTGTATGAATGAAAAACAGATATTTGAGTAGAGAGCTAAGAGGGAGGGGAAGCAAGCCCCTCAATTTCTGAGAGAAGAGCCTTCCAGGCAGAGGAAAGAACAAAGCAGGAGGCCTGAGGTGGGAGCCAGCCAGCTCTTGGAGGACAGAAATGGAGGCCATTGAGGGAAGGTCTCTTCCAGGAAAAAATTTCTCTATTCTTTGAACAGACTGGAAATCAGATTTCTTCCCCAAGGTAGGTTTTCCTAACATTTGGACTTCCCTTTAATCAGCCACCAGCCCTTTGTTGGGTCATTAAAGCCTGGGGTTGAAAAAACCCTGAGGAACAGGGCTGGTTTAGTGGTGTTCTGGTTTGTTGTGTAACAGCAGTGACTGCCTTGGTGACTCAGCAGAGTTCTGTGCGTGAAAGTCAACCCACTGGATGACAGGCTCCAGCCCTAAGGCCTCCTAGGTCCCATGCATCCTAGGGGTCACTTCTCTGAGCCTGACCTTGACCTCATCTTGCTGCTTGGACTCCTGGAGCCTTGAGCAAATGCTTTATCCCAGAAGTAGGGATCTCCCAGTTTGATTTTGCCTCTCTGGAAGAAGGAACCTGCTGAATGCAGCAGGCGAGAGCATGGACTTTGGAACCGGAGAATTGGTTTAAGTGCTCAGTCTGGCATTCACGAGTTATATAACCCTGAGCAAGTTATTAACCTGCAAAAAGTCTTAGGAGACTAAGTTCAAGTGTGGTGATATAGGGAGCGTGCCTAGCCCAGTGCTAGCTCTTAGCGGAAGCTCAATAGATGGTCACTACGATTATTTTCACATTTTTAGAGTACTCCCCTGCCAGCAGAACAGCCACCCCACTACTCTGTCCAATTCTTAATCCTTACCCAAGATTGATAAAATTGTGGTGCCTGCACGTCCAGAATTGCAACTGAAAATGGGCATCATGACCTCCATATGCAAAGTAAACGTGCATTGGAGCAACAAGGACTGAAGTGGGGGGTGGAGCCAAATCACAAAAGCTAGCTAAATTCAATCAATGTCTGATTACCTGCCCTTTCCTGATCTAGAAGGAGTTACATGTCTTTCCCATTTGATCTTGGAACACGGTACTCTCCTTGTTCCATTCTTAGGCTCATCATTTACAGATGGATTCTGGTGAATTGAAACCTGTTTTGAATGTGGCAATAGAGATCACTATTTCAAAAAAATCTATGTTGCGTGTGTTTTAAGAATGTAGATTCACAGAGGCTTTGGTTTGCTAATTCAGATTTGTCATATTTTGATATTCTGTTTCTGTCTCTGTGTGTTTGCAGAATTATTTGCTTTCTGTCAAATATATCTGTGGATATCCATGAAGTTATAGATTCAAAGGCTTTTCACTAGAGTTTTACTTTCCCCATGCATGTGGGCTTTGTTGGGGGTAGAGGGAAGGTCATTGGCCTGGGATTAAACGTTTCCTGGGGAAAACCTACTTGGAACAGTGGAAGTCACTGAGTTAATGCTAATCACAAGCAATTGAAGGCCTGCAGAGATGAAGAATCTGCACCCCAGCTGCCTTCCCCTCTGTCCTAAGGCTCCTCTGGTCAGTGAGGCCAAAACAATCTACTCAGCTTTGGGGTTTAAAAAGATAAACTAAGTTTTAATTGCACAATTTATACTCAGATGCATTCTCTTAGTCAATAACTAATATAATACTGACAAAGCTCAAGGAAGTGTCCTTCTATTTGTTTTCTAGGAGTTTTTAAAAAATAATGGCTTTTGAATTTATCAAAGGATTTTTTTTCTATTTTTATGATCATATTGAAACAGGAGAGAAGGGGGCAGGCACAACATTTAAAAGAATTACATAGCCATAGGACATGACAAAAACTGGTTAGAATCAACTAGATCCAAGATGGTGGAAGATTCGACTTCCAGTAGACCTTGAGCCTCATTATATGCTCATTGTAATACATTAGCTAAATGGCACACCCATCAGTGCCATGACAGTTCTGAGGCCAACCATAAAAGGTCAAAAAGGGGGCGGTGGCCCAATTCCTGGAAATCTCCACCCCTCCCCCAAAATAACAGGAATAATCCTTCCACTCATTAGCCTATGAACTTACCCAGCCCATAAAAACTAACCGCACCATATTTCAAGGCCTCTTTTGTCTTCTGAGACGGCCCACACTCTGTCTGTGGAGTGTGTATCTCTCTAAATAAATCACTTCTTACCTATCACTTTGTCTCTCACTGAATTCTTTCTGTGACAAGACGTCAAGAACCTGAGCTTCCTTAAGTCCTGAGATGATGTGTGTGATCTCAGTTAAAAGACCATGGGTTCAAGTCCCAGTGTGGGTTTTGGCTGGGTCCTGGTGCGTGGGTTCAAGTCTCAATCTGAGTTACATGGCTTCAATACGGTTTTGTCCTTTAATCGCCATCCCTCTAAGATCCTCAATTTGGTATCATTCAAGACCTTTTCCTATGTATATAAATACAAATACATATATACTAATATATATAAATACCCATGTGTATATGCATACATAGGTATTAAATTGGTATGAGTATTATATTAAAATAGGTTTTCAAGCCATATACATATGTATATATATTATTATATGTGTATATATATATATTATTTATATATAATTAATACCTGTATTAATTTATGCAGGATTGTTTTCTGTGGAGGTGTTTCCCAACTGAATCATTTTGCAACATTTTGCAACTCCACAAAGGTAGTTCTTAAAGATCTACCTTTTCCTTTGTAACTGATATGCAGTGTTCCCTAGTGATGAGTTTATTTGGTCAGACTCTTACTGATGGATATTTACGGTGGTCTAGTTTTCCACTCTTGGAGACAATGTGGCAATGAATATCTTTAACCATGTTTCCTCATGCACTTGAATCTGCCTTTTAAGAAAGTTAATTTTGTGACTTCCCTGGTGGTGCAGTGGTTAAGAATCTGCCTGCCAATGCAGGGGACATGGGTTCGAGCCCTGGTCCCAGAAGATCCCACATGTTGCGGAGCAACTAAGCCCGTGTGCCACAACTACTGAGCCTGCACGCCTAGAGCCCGTGCTCCGCAACAAGTCAAGCCACCGCAATGAGAAGCCCATGCACCACAACGAAGAGTAGCCCTCGCTCACCACAACTAGAGAAAGCCTGCACACGGCAACAAAGACTCAACGCAGCCAAAAATTAATAATTAATTAATTAATTATTTTTAAAAAAGAAAGTCGATTTTAAGAAATGTCATGGGGTATACGTAATTTAAATTTAATAGATACCACCAATTGCCCTTCAGAATGGCAGTTTGAATTCCCACCAACAATGTGTGAGAGTTCTTGAAAATTTTTCATATTATTAAAGTAAGGTTTTTGTTGAAAGTTTGTGGTACTTCAATTTTGTTTTAATTTGTATATATCTGAATATCAGTAGAGTGTCTTTTCATGTCTTTATTGGCTATTGGCCACTGATATTTCCTCTTCAGTAAATTTCTTTTTATTTATTTCTTTTTATTTATTTATTTTTGGCTGTGTTGGTTCTTTGTTGCTGCTCGCGGGCTTTCTCTAGTTGCAGCGAGCAGGGGCTACTCTTTGTTGAGGTGTGCGGGCTTCTCATCGCGGTGGCTTCTCTTGTTGCGGAGCACGGGCTCTAGGCACGTGGGCTTCAGTAGTTGTGGCACGTGGGCTCTAGAGTGCAGGCTCAGTAGTTGTGGCACATTAGCTTAGTTGCTCCACAGCATGTGGGATCTTCCCGGACCAGGGCTCGAACCGGTGTTCCCCTGCATTGGCAGGCGGATTCTTAACCTCTGCGCCACCAAGGAAGTCCTCAGTGAATTTCTTATTCAAATTCTTTCCATAGCTTCCTTGTTTGGGTTGGTTATCTCTTTTATACTAATTTATGAGAGTTTTAAAAATATATTCTTGATATTATTTATGTTTCTCCTAGGCCATTGCCTATTTTTTAACTTTTTTTCAATGGTGTCTTTTTATACACAAGATGTTTATACGTTTGATGTGGACAAATCAATTAATTTTCTCTTTATAGTTTTTGCTTTTTGAATCAAGTTGCAGTAGAAATTCTATGCCCCATGGTAATAAACATTTTTATTTTGGGGAATGGATGAGGTAGGGTTCAAATATATATTTAGTTTATATTTACTTTTGGTTTAGCTTGAATAAATACAGTTCTTTCCTTTTTTTTTTTTTTTGCTTGAGTATTTTAAAGCAATTCACAGATATATTATTTCGTTCACCCATAAGTACTTCGATATTTATTTCTAGCTGATAAGGCTTTAAAAATAATAACAATATTAATAATTATACCTGACAAAATTAGCAAAAATTTCTCAGTAATACCTAAAACCCAGTTCAGGTTAAATTTTTCTTGATTGTTTAAAGATATATTTTCAAATTTGTTTGAATTGTATCTAAATAAGTTGGCAGATATGTTTCTTAATTTCTTCTAATCTTTAGCAGTTCTCCCTCCCCTCACCATTTTAATTTTTTTATGAATGGTAGAGAGACAATATTTTATTAGTGATATTCCTGGCTACTACATTTTGGATTTATTCATGTCGCAACATATATTGCTGGTTGTTTTTTTTTTAATTTATTTATTTTATTTATTTACTTTTGGCTGTGTTGGGTCTTTATCCCCGCGCGTGGGCTTTCTCTAGTTGCAGTGAATGGGCAGGCAGGCTTCTTTGCGGCAGGCAGGCTTCTCACTGCGGTGGCTTCTCTTGTTCCAGAGCACGGGCTCTATGCGCGCGGGCTTCAGTAGTTGTGGCACATAGGCTCAGTAGTTGTGGCTCGTGGGCTCTAGAGCGCAGGCTCAGTAGTTGTGGTGCACGGGCTTAGTTGCTCTGTGGCATGTGGGATCTTCCCGGACCAGGGCATGAACCTGTGTCCCCTGCATTGGCAGGCGGATCCTTAGCCACTGCACCACCAGGGAAGTCCCTGCTGGGTTTTTTTGTTTGTATGTCTGTTTTGTTTCTGAAGTCCAGACTTAATTCTTTATAAAGACTTAAATTTTTTTTTGGCCGCGCCACATGGAATGTGGGATCCTGGTTCCCTGACAAGCGCTCGATCCCGCCTCCCATGCACAGAAGCGTGGAGTCCTAACCACTGGCCCGCCAGGGAAGTCCCTACAGACAATATTTTTAAAGAAGTGTTAGGTCACAGCAAAATTAGAGGAAGGTACAGAGATTTCCCATCTACCTCCCTACGTGCACAGCCTCCCCTATTATCAACATCTCCCACCAGAGTGGTACATGCATTACAATTGATGAATTGACATTGAAAGGTCATAATCATCCAAAGTCCACAGTTGACATTAGGGTTCACTCTTGGTGTTGTATAGTCTATGGGTTTGGCCAAATATATAATGACATATATCCATCATTACCCCTTCACTTTTTCATGTCATTAATTTGGTGAAAAAGCTGGTCATTTGTCCTGAAAAGTTTCCCACATTCAAGATGTATCTGCCTCTGCACTCTGTCTTTAATGTACCCAGTATTTCCTGAACGTAGTTAGATCTAAAATCTTTATTAGATTCAGGTTCAAATATTTTGGCAAGTTTATCTATGACATTGTTTAAGGGGGTGACTAGTGTATGAAAGCTACCGTTTTTTGTTCTGTTTTGTTTACATCTTGATTTTGTATTTGGCCATCTTTTTAAATTATCTAATGAGTTCTAATAATCTGTCAATTAATTTTCTTGAATTTTCAATATTTATTTATTTATTTATTTGTCTGCGTCAGGTCTTAGTTGCAGCATGTGGGATCTTTTGTTGTGGTGCTTGGGCTTAGTTGCCTTGAGGCACGTGGGATCTTAGTTCCCCGACCAGGGATCGAACAGCATCCCCCACATTGCCAGACAGATTCTTAACCACTGGACCACCAGGGAAGTCCCAACTTTACAATTATTTAATATGTATTTAAGATTGTGAACGTTCTTCTGACTACTGATATGGCTGAATTCCTACAGATCTTGATATGTACTAATCTCATTCTGGATCTTTTCCAAAGAATATGTCATCACCATTTTGACTTCTTATTTAATCCAAGGGTATGTAAAACTTTGGGGAGCTATTGTTTATTTCATGGTTTCTAATTTTACTGTATCTTGGTTAATGAATGAGGCTGTATGATGTCAACATTTTGGAATTTGCAGAAATTTCTTTTGTGGTCAATTCATGATCAATTTTTTTCAAATTCCACATGTATTTCATTTGTTTGTTGGGAGCAATTTGTTAATTTGTGTTATTAAATCCTCCATATCTGTAATTATTTTTTGTCTGCTTGATTAGTCATTTTCTGAGAGAAATGTGTGAACTGTGTATTTGTCAATACCCACTTGTGAGTCTATCAGGTTTTACTTTATATATTTCAGTGTCTTTTTTTTAATTAGTTAATTAACTTTTGGCTGCATTGGGTCTTCGTTGCTGCACACGGCCTCTCTCTAGTTGCAGTGAGCGGGGGCTACTCTTCGTTGTGGTGCGCGAGCTTCTCATTGTGGTGGCTTCTCTTGTTGTGGCTCGCGGGCTCGAGAGCGCAGCCTCAGTAGTTGTGGAGCACGGGCTTAGTTGCTCTGCGGCATGTGGGATCTTCCGGGACCAGGGCTCGAACCCATGTCTCCTGCATTGGCAGGTGGATTCTTAACCACTGCACCACCAGGGAAGCCCTCAATGTGTTTTATGCATATCAGTATTCATCATTATTACATATATAATATATATATAATTAATATATATAGTATATATAATATCTTCTTGAGAGAGTGCTCCTTTTATTAATATAAAATATTCCTTTTTATCACTTTTAATGGCTTTCATTTTGAATTCTATTTAGTCTGACATTTGTATTGTTACACCTACTTTCATTTTCTTTACATTTGCAGGACATGTCTTCTTCCATTTCTTTATTTTCCATTTTCCTATGTCATTAAATAATAAATATCTCTTGTTCAAAGCCTATGGCTGGATACTTTTTTAAAATCCAATCATAGATTCAGTTTTTTAATAAGCAAATTTAACCTATTCATATTGACTGAGACTACTGATTTATTTTACACTTGGTCATGACATTTTGTGTGTGTTTTATATTTCCATACTTTATAGTTTTGTTTTTATTTTTATTTTCTGCTTTTTATTTCCTCTACTTATTAGAAAGTTTTACCTTCTACTTATATTCTTGCAGGTATTTCAACCCTTTAAAATATTTAACATATATTCTTAAGTCTACTATTTTCTAACAATGTCTAGAATTCAGTCTTATCTATATTAATTCCTTGAGTAAGATATGAAACATGACATATCTTTACTTTTTTCCTCTCTCTTTTTACTGCACATCCATCCATGCTGACATTTTTGTGACATATTTTTTTATTGTGATTTAAATATACATAACAAAGTGTACCATTTTAACCATTTAAAACATAAAATTCAGTGGTGTTAAGTACTCTCACATTGTTGTGCAACCATCACCACTATCCTTTTTCAGAATGTTTTCATCATTCCAAACAGAAACTGCATCCCTATTAAGCATAACTCCTCTTTACCTTCTTCCGCCAGAACCTTGGTAACCTCTATTATACTTTCTGTCTTTATGTATTCACTTATTCTAGGTACCCTACATAGGTGAACTCATATAAATTTGTCCTTTTGCATCTGGCTTACTTCACTTAGCATAATATTTTCAAGGTTCATCTATGTTGTAGTATGTATCAGAATTTTATTATTTTTAAGGCTGAATTGTAAGGATATATGTCGTTTGGTTTACCCATTCATCTGTTGATGAAAATTCGGGTTGTTTTCGCCTTTCGGCTATTGTGAAAAATGCTGCTATGAACATTGATATGTAAGTATCTGAGCCCTTGCTTTCAATTTTGAGGGGTGTATGCCTAAAAATGGAATTGCTGGATCATATGGTAATTCTATGTTTAACTTTCTGAGAAAGCACCCTACTGTTTTCCACAGTGGCTGCACCATTTTACATTCTTACCAGCAAGTCACCAGAGTTCTAATTTCTCCACTTCTTCCCCAACACTTGTTATTTTCCACTGTTATACAGCTATCCTAATGGGTGTGAAGCAGCATCTTGTTGTGGTTTTAATTTGCATTTCCCTAGTTACTAGTGTTGTAGAATATCTTTTCATGTGCTTATTGGCCATTTGTATATCTGTTTTGGAGAAATGTCTTTTGAAGTCCTTTATCCATTTTTTTAATGTGGGTTACTTGTTTTTTGTTGTTGAATTTTAGGATTTCTTTATATATTTTGAGCATGAATCCTTATCAGACATATGATTTTCTCCCGTTCTGTGGGTTGTCTTTTCACTCTCTAGATAGTGTCTTTTGAGACACAAAACTTTTTAATTTTGATGAAGTCCAGGTTATCTATTCATTCCTTTGTTGCTGTGCTTTTTGTGTCATATTCAAGAAATCCTCGCAAATCCAATGTCATGAAGCTTTTCCCCCATGTTTTCCTCTAAGCTAGTTTTAGGTCTTTCATTTAGGTCTTTGATCACCTTAAGTTAATTTTTGCATATGGCGTAAGGTAAGGGTCCAATTTTATTCTTTGTGTGTGGATATCTAGTTTTCCCAAAACTATTTGTTGAAAAGACTGTCCGTTCCCCATTCAATGATGTTATGGGCTGAATTGTGCCCACTCCCCCAAATTCATATGTTGAAGTCCAAACACCCAGTACCTCAGAATGTAAATATATTTGGAGACAGGGTCTTCAAAGAAGTGATTAAGTTAAAATGAAGCTGATAGAGTGAGGCCCTAATACACTATGACTGATGTTGTTATAAGAAGAAAGAAGCATTAGGGATGTGTTTTCACAGAGAATAGGCCATGTGAGGACACAGAGAGAAGATGGCAATTTGCAGGCCAAAGAGAGAGGTCTCAGGAGAAATCAAACTGAATTTAGTAATTTTACATCTTCCAGTCCATGAGCATGGCTGTCTTTCCATGTCATCCATGTTGATATTACAAAGAGTAACTACCAAATTTAACAAGGGTCTAGTTCTAGGAATTTCTGTTTGTTTTTGCTTGTTTTTACAGTAAACGTTTATATACACCTAAATATAGATACAACATACAAATATGTATGTTGTACCAATAGATATACATACACACATACATATATACCTACATACACTTTTGTATATGTACACATACACAGACACACATATGTATTTCAGCTTACCACCTTTTTTAAAAATAAATTTATTTATTTAATTTATTTATTTTTGGCTGTGTTGGGCCTTTGTTGCTGCCCGCGGGCTTTCTTTAGTTGTGGCGAGCGGGGGCTACTCTTTGTTGCGGTGCGCGGGCTTCTCATTGTGGTGGCTTCTCTTGTTGCGGAGCATGGGCTCTAGGTACATAGGCTTCAGTAGTTGTGGCACGTGGGCTCAGGAGTTGTGGCTCGCGGACTCTAGAGTGCAGCCTCGGTAGTTGTGGCACACAGGCTTAGTTGCTCCGCGGCATCTGGGATCTTCCTGGACCAGGGCTCAAACCCATGTCCGCTGCATTGGCAGGCAGATTCTTAACCACTGTGCCGCCAGGGAAGTCCCCAGCTTACTACTTCTTGAAACTTACATATTCCTCATGGATTCATTTTTCTTCTTTTGGGATATATCTTTATTTCAGAGAGAGTCTAGTTTGGCTGGACAAGGAATTCTAGGTTCTGTTATTTCCCCCTAACACCTTAGTCTTTGCAAACACCTTTGAAGGGAGGTACACTTATCCCTATTTGACAGATGTAGTTGCAGAGGCTTGGGGAAGTGACATAGTTTGCCCAAAGCCACATGGTTAAAACAAGGCAAACTGGGATTCGAACCCAACTCTTGCTTGTTCCAAGCTCAGATACCGAGGCACCTTTCAAAATACCAGGCTACCCTGTGAGAGTGGACAGAAGGCACTCAACTGTTTCCTTCTGTCCCATCTTCTTCTTCTTCCCTTCCCCAAAAATGGACAGAATTTTTTTCTCCCCACGGGTGAATCTATCAGCCAATGGATCAACTTCACTGTATTTAGATTTTTAAGAGTAGGAACTGGGAAAAGAGGAACTTTTCTCAGGTCAGGAGAAAGTGGAAATGCTGGATGGACATGAGTGCTGAGCTGGAGGAGCCAGAGGGAGACTGCTCTCTGTCTGAATTGTTGGTTCTCTTGTCTGGCCTGTCATCTTTCAGGGAGCTCCCTTCTGTCCGATCTCTGCTGCCAGTAGCCCTGCACTTGTAGGATGCCTGATCTGGGACTGGCCTGTAACTTGTGGCTGGTGACAGAGCTAAACTGGCTGCCCCTGGCTCAGCCTGGCACTCCCCACAAGGCCCTGCAGCCTCATGAGGTGGTGTGTGCCAGGCGAGGCCACTAGAGCAGGGCTCGGGAGGTCAGCAGCTGGCAAGAATCCTGCAACCCAGCATGTGAGAAGGTAAGAAAGAATCCTGCACTCCTGAGTGCCTGGAGATGGAACATTCTGCCTCGCTAACTGTGATTTCCCTCCCGCTTCCTTGGCAAAGTTAAATAATTAGGTGCATCTTGGCAGCAAAGTCAAAATTAATTTTGCTTCCCTCTGCAGTGTAAGTCCAGCTGAGTTGGGAAGGGAGAGGTCCTTGAAAGGTATTTCCACCTTGGCTTGATTTATTAGTTTAGTAGAAATGGACTTTTTGTTCTTAACGGTAGGTTATTAAAACCCTCAAGGAATGTGCAGAAGGCAAATTTAGTTTGAGGAGCCCAGTAGGCCAAAGAGATGCTGAATAAATAGTCTAGTTGTTTGGATAGCTGGAGTGGTGTTAAGAGGGAGCTTTAAACTGAGGGCTGCTCCAGGGCTGAGCGTCCTGGCTCCTGGGGGCTCCATGCTCAGAGGGTCTGCAGGTGGCATCTGCTCCCCACTCAGCCCCCATGCCTTCCTCGCCTACTGTCTGGGGGACAGAGAAGCTCAGCTGGTCTCTCGCCCCTTGGAATTGACCTCCCCTGAAATCTGTTTAGGTCAAGGAGTGCTAGAGGACAAGGAGGGGTGAGACTGGGTGACAAGGGAGGTGAGAGAATGTCACGTCGGGCACGTTCTAATGCTTCCTGGAGCAGAGAGGCCTCAGCAGGGTGAAGCAGGCTCCCAAGTGCAAGAGGTTTGGAGGAAGGAGGCGGGGCAGCAACCTGTCTCTGTAAAGGGCTTGATTGAGCTGCTGACTCAGAAGCACAGGGCTGATCACCCATAATTACAGCCCCGTGTGGTATTGAGTCTTGTCAAAATGCAGAGACCTCCTTAGTCCCAGAGTCCTCTGCTCCTTCTAAGTGGAAGAGGCCTTTCTAGAAAGCAAATAATCCTAGCTCCCCACAAAGACAAGAGTCACTTTCTAGAAGAGGTCTTCTCCCTCCTGGAGCCCAGGGACGTTTTTCCAAACGCAATCATGATCATGTCAGCCCTCCTCCAGATGTTTAGCAAGACCAGCAAGCCTGCTGATCTGGTTCCTGCCCACCTCTCAGCCTCATCTATCACCTGTGACCTCCACAGCTACTCATTAAATTAATGCAACAAATAGTAATGAACGCCAGCCATGAGCTAGGCATTGTTTTAGGTTTTGAGGATACTCCTGTGAACCTCACTGTCCTTGATCATTTGAATCATTTGAGCAAAGGCCTAAAAGAAAACAAAGAACAAGTCAGATATGGAGGAAGGGCGTGGCAGGAAGAGAGACCAGCAAGTGCAAAGGTCCTGAGGTGGGAACAAGCTTTCCATGCTCGAGAAAAACAAGGAGGCCAGTGTGGCCAAAACAGAATAGGAGACAGAAGATAGGATCCAAAAAGTACCAGGGCATTTGCACTTTGGCTTTTATTTTGAGTGAGATGGAGGATTTTGAGCTGAGTACAGTATGATCTGACATCGGTTTTAAGTGGATCCTCTCACTGCTTTCTTGAGAATATAATGAAGGAGGGCGGGGGCAAGATCAGGGCAAGATTAGTTAGGAAGCTCTTGTAATGATCCAGGAGAGGGGTAATGGAGGCTTGGACACAGACCTAGTGCTGGAGGTGGTGAGTAGTGGCCAAATTCCAGACACTGCAGAGTTGTCAGGATTGCCTGACAGATTGGATAGGGGTATGAGAGAAACTGAGGGGTCAGAGATGATTCCAAGCTTTTCCCCCAAACAACTGGAAGGATGGATTGGCCACACAGAGAGATGGGAAGACCTATAGGCGAAGCAGGTTCGGGGGACCCGATCTGGAATTTGGTGCTAGATGTCTTAAATTTGATATAACTGTTAAACATTCCAGAGGAGGTATCAAATAGGTATTTGGATGTTCGAGCCTGGAATTCAGTGGAGTGATCCGGCTGGAAATATAAATTTAGGAGTTGGCAGCTAAAGGAGGTATTTAAAGCCATGAGCCTGGTTGAGAATGGGCCTAAGTAAGTATCATGACCACCAATCTCAATGGGCTTTTGAGGAGATAGAGAAGTCCAAGGACAGAGCTCTAGGGCACTTCAATGTTTTGGGGTCGGGAGACGGAAAAGAGCCAGCAAAGGACACAGAGAAGGAGAAGCCAGTGAGGTAAGAGGGAAACCAGGAGCAGGCAGTGTCCTGGAGGCCAGGGGAGGAAAGTGTTTCGAGGAATGAGTGATCAAGGGGGTTAAAATGTCCTGAGGGGTCAAGTGAGATGGGAACCGAGAATCAATTATTTGGCAAGGAATTGGTCACCTAGAGGTGTGTTTTGTGGAGAGACGAAGGGGAAGAAACCGATGAAAGTAGGGTCAAGAGAGAATGGAGGTTAGGAATTAAAGGCAGTATGGGTGACCCTTTTGAAGAGTTTTGCTATAAAGTGAAGCAGAGAGATGGAGAGGTAGCTGGTAGGGGATGTGGGATTAGGAGAGGGCTATTTTTGAAAGATAAGAGAAATAGCAATATATTCATAGGCTAATGGGAGTGATCTGATAGAGGGTGAAAATCTGACGATGAAGGAGAGAAACTGTTGGAGTCTTAGTCCTTGGATAGATGAGAGAGGATGGGCTCTAGTGAAGGCTTTGGCTTCATGTAGGAGTGTAAACAGTTCATCCATACTAACAGGAGGAAAAGCATAATATAGGGGTCCAGACGTAAGCTGGCAGATGTGGTGGGAGCATGTGGAAGTTTTCTTGTAATTACTTGTGTTTTCTCAGTAAAATGGGGAAGTAAATGCAGCAGTTGAGAGTTGATGATAGAGGAGGAGGTGTTGGGAAGAGAGGGGAACATATGAAATAGTCCTCTTGGAGGGTGGGAGGGTGGATGGAAGAGGGAAATGAGGTGGGATTGCTGGGAAGCAGAAGTGTCCACTTGACCTTAATTGGCTATGAATTTAAAGTAAGGTCAGTTAGCACCATTGATGTTTTCTAGACATGATTAGCTGTTGCAGTGCAGGTGTTAAATAGGTAGAGAGCTAGAATTAACCAAAGTTGGTGTTCTTCCAGAAGGGTTCAGTGAAGAGTACACTACAGGGGCAAGGGAGTTGAGGGTGTATGCAAATGAGTGATTATAATGATTGACTGAATCATCTAAACTGAGTAAGAAGGACATTGGGGAGTTGAAAGGAAAAGGAAAGGTGGGCAAGTCTCAGGGGACTGAAGAATTATTGGAGTTCAGGTACTAGAGGGCGTGAATTGGGAAGATGGGAAGGTAAGAGGCATGAAATTGAGATTATGTAGTTATTGGTAATAACATATCTAGGGCATGACCATGGAGTGAGCAGCTGAAGTGAGGTAGAGGACAAGACCACTAGAAGTGAAGACATCAAGGAATGGAGAGGCCAGGTGTGCCCGATTGCTTGTGACATCAGTCCCCCCCGTCCCCTCTGTGCTCTCCCCAGTACCACACGGGCTAGAAGCCTAGGAACTGCATTTCCCAGAATCCCCTACCAGGAAGTATCTGGGTTAGTTTTCACAAACAAGAGGCACTTATGATAGACTTGGAAGTAGAAGAGAAGCAGAAATAATATTTCTCTAGCAGGGCAGCGGTGGACAAATACATGAGCTTTGGGTTCACAGACAGAAGATTTGCAGAGGCCTCTGGGTGCTTTTCTTCAAATCACCTGCCTTCCTAAAGGAGAGAGATCACTGTGGGAAGTTTCCTGTGTTTCTTGTAACTTCCTGACTCTCTGAAAGCTGACACCAAATCTGAATTACAGTGGCAGCTTTGCAGACTTGTTTTTCCAGCCATTCCAATTATTTTTCCCAGCCCTCCCAATTTTTTTTAAACATTTAATTCCCCATATTAAATACCTTTGTGCTCGAAATACCTGGAAAGATTTCTGGTTGCTTTCTTTGTTGTTGTTGTTTCTCTTTTTTCTTTTTCTTTTTTTGTTGTTTTTTAATTTGCCGGATTCTTCCCACCAGAGGGCTTTTGTACCTGTTGTCCCCCCTGTTTGAAATGCTCTGCCCCAATTCTCCACTCTTTACCCAGTTATACTTAAGCTCTGAGCTCAACTGATACTTCCCAATGGACGTTGTTCCAATTATCTATTGCTGCATAACAAACTATCCCAAATGTGATATAAAAAACAAACATTTTAGTATGGTCAAAAATTTGGACAGGGCACAGTGGGGATAACTTGTCTCTGGCCCACGTGTCTGGGGCCTCAGCCTAGAAGGCTTGAACAGCTAAAGATGACTTGAATGGCTGAAGACTGGAATCATCTGGAGACGTCTTAACTCACATGTTTGGTGCCTGGACGGGGATGGCTCAAAGGCTGGGCTCAGCTATCGACTAGAATGCCAGCACGTGCCTCTCCATATGGTTTGGGCTTCTTTACAGCATAGCATTGCCAGGGCAATTGGACCTCTTACATGATAACTCAGGGCTCCAGAAGTGAGTGTTCCAGGGAACAAAGCGGAAGTGCATGACCTTTTATGTTCTAGCCTCTGAAGTCACATATGGATACTTCCACTGACTCTGTTGGCTGAAGCAGGCACAAGCCACTCAGATTCAAGGGAGGGACACAGACTTCACTTCTCCATGGGCAGAATGTCAAAAAGTTGACAATTGTTTCTTTCAGTATTCTTATTTTAGTTTGTATGTATTCATTATAGTGAAAGCTTGAGTCTGGGCTTGCAAGTTCAAATCAATGACTGCCACAGCCAGCCGAGCCAGGGAGTGAAACTGGCCAGGAGTCAGAGACAATAAGGGCTAGTGAACCAGAGAATATTCACGCTCTCTGAAGTAAGCAGCTACCTCTTGGCACTGGCTAATTGTTGTCCCGAGGGAAAGCATGCCCAGTACTGCCAGAGCTTCCAATTTGTCAAGAGGGTCCAGAACTAAAGCTGTTTATGTAAAGCGTTCCAATTTTAAAAAGACTATTCAGACCAACTGCCTGGCACATAGTAGGTTTGATAAATAATTGTGGAAGAAATAGAAAAGTATCCCTGAAATCTTCTCACATGCTCATCCCCATGTCCGCTGCCATTTCTATCCTGGTTTCTGCTGACAAGGAGAAAAAGGAAAAATACATCATAATGTGAGGAGCGTGGGTGGGGCATTCTCACATCTGGCCAGAGTGCTGCAGGGGATGATGGGGTGAGACAAGGAAACTAGACACCCACAGAGGGCCTGGCATTTAGCGTGATCCACACAGCAGCTTAAAAGGCATGTCACTGTGCCCCTACTTTGCTTTATTTTTCTTCTAAGTACTTAAAATGATCTGAGATGCATAATTGACTGTCTGGCTCCCCCATGCAAGAGATTAAGTCTCATTTGTTTTGTTTGCTCTGTGCCCAAGGCCTGGAGAATTGCCTGCCAAAAAAAGGGGCTCAGTGGATTCTTAAAGGAATGTCAAATGGCCATTACCGGTGAGGATGGGGGTGCTGAGCACCTGTACTAGGTCCCAAGGTCAGTGAGGCAGCTGGGATTAAAATGTACACGTACACCACACACACACACACACACACACACACACACACACACAATTTGGTGCAAAAGTCCAACTACGGTTGACTCTTTGGTAGAGAAGACGTTCCTTGACATACTCTAGAGCCATGTTTTTGAAAATGATTGTGCAATTTAAAAATACATTTGTCATAATCAGTTCCCCTATATGATATTATAGGAAAGAAGGGGATTAAGGGATTTTGGTAATCCCTGGGAGACATTACAAGCGTCATGATTCTAGTCTATTTCAGGCCAAGCTGTGAATATTTAAATATGTGATTTAAATGCAGATCTTGGGGATGGAGAGAGTGAGGCACAGAGTTTTGGAAGCCAGGCAGGGGTGGGGAAGGGCGGCTCGGCCTCCCTAACTTTGCCTGGAGGTTCATAGCAGCAGAGATGGTTCTTGTTTTTCCATTTCTTGCTTTAAAGACATCTGGAAGTGTTGACCTTCTCAGGCAGAGCTCACCTAGCTCAGCTAACTGGGAGTCAGGAGTTTTATGGCATAACAAATGTATGGAGTGTGGTGCCCATAAGCAGACACAGCGCAAAGGCACCTCTAGTGTCGATGGCGTCAATATGCAGCCCTCACTGGTGACCAGCAATCCTCCCACACTGCCCACTGATGTCAGAGATGCTGGGGACGCAGAGGTGGCAGCCTACTGGGAAACCATTGCCAACAGCATGTGGATAGAAGGTCTGGGGAGAGAAAGCAAGCCCTACGCAGAGAAGTGCATATCCTTCTAGTCTTTTTTCTATGGAACTGAGGTTTGAACTAGAGTTGCCTGACCCCCAACCCTTTCTCTCTCCATGGGTTTTGCAGATTAGCCTCAAGTCTTCTTCCACTGCCGGTTGATATTTCTCCCTAATAAACGTCACTCATTTCTCAGACGGCAAGGAGTTAGGAGAGTTTCTGGGGGTCTCTCCCCATCCAGCCACAAGTCACATACACCATGTCTTCCATCTGCTTGTCATCCAAGGCAGAATTCCAGCAGCAATTCTGGGCTGCAGCCCTTCATCTTGATACTGCCCATTAAGAAGGACCATTTCCCCTCCAAGGGGCCAGGTGAATTTAACAGTGCTTGGCATACAATAGACACCCAAGAAGTAGGTATTCATGAGAGTAGTAGCCATTACTTAGCACCCATTGGGTACCGGGTGCAGCACTGGATTCTCTGCAAATATAACCTCTTTTAACCGTTATAACAACCCTAAGAGGCAGCAGCAATTCCCTCCCTACCGATGAGGAAATTAAGTAGACTTGTCCACACTCACAAAGCTAGTTAGTAGTGGAGCTAGGATTTGAATGGAATCAGTTTCCTTCCATAGCAGTTCCTGTGGTATCAAACACTCTAGGGGTGCATATGTGTGGGGCTGGGGTAATATTTATGTTGTAACCAGTGCTGATGGCATCCACATCAAAGAGGCATGTGTGTGACTGGAACTCAAGAGGCAGCTTCCGCTGGCAGGGAGGGGTCTGGAAAAGCTGTGAGGAGTGAATGAGAGGAAGCAGGTTAGGGTGATGGGTGGGGCACACGACAGGCTGGGTGACATGGGCAGGGAGGGTGACAAGTTCACCTGGGCCCCTCCAGCTCAGGACAGGAGGGTGATGAGGGGCCACAGGCAGAGGTCGCAGAGCTCAGTCCAACCTGAGCAGCTGTTGTCTGTAGTAAGATCAGCCAAGCTTGCCCCGGCAGCTTCCTGGCTTTCTAAGATCTTCTCTCCCTTGTTCCTAAGTCACTGGGCTAAGAAAATGCAGCCTGTCTACCTGGCCAGCTTTCCAGATAAGCCTCATAAAGTTCCTGCACACAGAGAAGTGAAAGAGGAGAAAGGAATAATCTGTCCATTCTGTCATCCGTATTTATTGAGCCTCTACTATATGCTAGGTACCATCATAGTTGCTTGGGATACAGCAGAGAACTAGAAAGACAGAGACCCGTGCCCCCAGGTTGCTTCTGGTGGGGAATGAGGGGACAATATGTTACAACCATAAGAAAGAAGTAAATCAGATCATAAGGTCTGTGAAATAAAGACAAAGCGGAGCAGAAAAGGGGAACCAGGAGTGCATGTGCGGCTAGGGCTGGCATAGATTTGGCTGCAGTCGTAACAGGGCAGCCAGGGAACTGGAGCAGTTCCCACTTAGTTCCAGGGGATGCGTGTTCCAGGCCAGAGGGCACGGGCAGGAGGGCAGGAGCTGGAGTGAGTGATGGGCAGAGTAGAAAGAGATGAGGATCAGGGAGGGGGGATCCAGGGCTGGAGAATGGAGGCCATTTCTGAGCAGAGAAGTGACGTGAGCGGACTTCTATGTGTAAAAGACCCTCTCGATGCTGTGCAGGGAAGAGGTGGAAACGGAGACCAGCTAGAGCCTGGTGGGATGTGCAGGCGAGAAACGAGAGGTGCAGATGCAGTGGAGGTGGAGAAGTTGGGAGTGGGAGGAAAACAGGAGGCAGAGAAGACCTCAGGGCATTTACCTGAGCAACTGATGGAGCGTCCGTCAGCTGAGACGGGAAGATGAGGGAGGAGCAGGCTTTGGCGGGGGCGGGGAAGCTCAGGAGTAAGGCTTCGAGCTACAGCCTTAGGGATATCCGTCACTCCTGCTGCACAAGTCAGGCAGGTGGTTAGGCACAGGAGTCAGGACTGCAAATGCATCTTGGACTGGTGTCCCATAGATGGTGCTTAAAGCCAGGAGCCTGAATGAGATCCTGGGGAGTCGAAGTGCAGACAGACAAAAGGACAAGGGCTGGGCCTCAGGGACTCCGGTGCTGAGAAGCCCAGGAGAAGAGAAGGAGAGACAGGAAGGTAGGAGGGAAGACTGGTGTCCTTGAAGCCACATGAAGAGAGAGCTTCAAGGAGGAGAGAGGGACCAGCTGCATCAAGTGGTGCTGAATCTAATCTTTCTGCTTTTGTTCTGCATGGAGCTGCCATTCCCCTCCCCTGTAAAATAGGAGTGACAATGTCCATTCTCCAGGGGTGCAATGAAGATTAAATGAAATAATGTCCCGGAATCATAGGTACATTGAAAGCTCTTACCAAATGAGAGTTTCTTTCTGTGGGAGAATTCATACACATGATAATGTTAATCTAAATAAAATCATAATAAGCATGATGATGGTGCTGATTTATGTCTCTGGAAAAAAATACCTAAGACACGTCCTTGACGTTGGGCAACGTCGCAGCAGCTGGGGAGGACGCACGTGGAATAACGGGCATCCATCAGTGCCTGCAGGGCATGGGCTGGAACTGAGGGGCTGGGGGACCAGGGAGAGCTTCCCATGGTCCGACCTGCACAGAGGGTGGGGCCCTGGGTGGGTCCACAGAGGGTGGGGCCCTGGGTGGGTCCAGAAGGATGTGGAGATTTGGGTGGGCGGAAGGGACAGGATGTTCACTTGAAGGGAAGGATGACGCAGAGGTCCACAGGGACCGATGGGACCAGTTTGATTAGAGTGGTGTGAATTGGGGTATGTGTTGGGGGCACAGGGACAGTGGGCAAGAGGTTGGCAAGAAAGGTAGAGTGGGATCAGATTACACAGCGACCATATTCTGGAAACCAAGAACCTGGCCACCAAAACCTGGGTTAGTGGCCAGCCCTGTGGCCCGCCGCACCCTGTACCTTCTCCAGCGCAGCCTCTGTCTCTCCGCCTTGCAATTGCCTGGTTAGCAAGTCCTCTGTCACCCCTGCACCCTGAGCTCCGTGGAGGCGGGATGAGGCCCTGCTTGCTTAGTGCCCTGTTGGAGGGAGGCCCAGGTGAGGCACACGGAGGCTGCGGGATAGGGTCCCCTGGGGCCATCCAGACAGCAAGGCCCCCAGCCGCAGCGCTGTGCCTGGCTCCATGCAGGCACCAGGTAACTGGGAATGGAGAATGGAATGAATACGTGAACCCAGGTCTGACTGTTCTGAGAGCCACCTCAGTGTCCTGGGGCCCATCACCTGCTCTTGCGAACCCTGATCAGGAGCCTTGAGCCAGGTGCCTGCGAGGTCCCACTGCTCCAATGATCAGCTGCAGATCCCAGGCATTCAAAGGCCAGGGGCTCCCTGCAGGGACCTACTCCAGGCACAGACCCAGGTGGCAGCTTCTTCATCCTCTTCTCCGGCCTTGGAACCCTTCCTGCTCCTCCCTGGCCCTGGCTTCCCTCAGGCTCAGATAAAGAGCTATTTTTGCTCTCCATCCCTCCCCCATCTGCCCCTCCTGTCCCCAGGCCTGAGGGTGGCTCTCTCAGAAGGGGATTCCTTAAAGGGCCTGCTTTTCAGGCGACAAGGAGGGGGCCACCAGCTGCCAGGCCAGGAGAGGACAGAGGGGAAGCAAGTGACTCGGAGGGATGGAGCCAGCAAGATGGAGAGGGAGAAATGGGAAGGAGCAGGGGCAGTGAGGGGGGGCAATGGGGGCGGGGAGAGCAAAACTGGACCTGCAGGGTCAGAGTGGGGCCTGGGCAGAGATGAGGAGAAGACGGAGGAGGGCTGAGAAAGAGAGACACAGAGGGAGGCAGCATGCAGGGCTCACAGCAATGCCCAGGCTGAGCCTGGGACCGAGAAATCTTTGTGTGCCCAGCAGGGCAGGCCCCGAAGTTGTGCTCAGATGCTTGGAGCAAGGGAGCCCTCAGCCTCTGCTTCTGAGCACGTGTCCTTCTGATGCTCTCACTGGTCCAGTGAAGCATCCAGAGGTGGCAGGGGGACATGCCAAGCCTTTCTGTCCCCCTCCATCTGACCTGGGGGTCAGGGTTGGGTCTCCCCAGCTCTGGATCTTTGGGGGTGTTGATGGGGCACAACAAGCAAGACGTTCTGGGCTGAGAGAGGGGCAGCAGAGGGACTCAGGGGTCTAGGAGAAGGGGATGTAGAGGGGCAGGGCTGATCTTGAAACAGGAGAAAATAGAGATTTTAAAAACTTCAATGACCCCCACTAACTGGGGCTCCTGAGCAGTAAACAACTTCACTACAATATGTGCTTTGTGGGTTGGTCACATTGTAACTTATCTGTGAGCTGCTGGCAGTAGAGGAAATCAGGAGGGATGAGGGTGTGAGCATGGGAGCGAGTGTGTGAGGGTGAGGCTGTGAGAGCGAGTGCTTGTGTGTGAGGGTGTGTGTGCATATGACTCCTCAGAGTAGCCATGGCAAGGGTCCCCCATGCAGGGGCCCTAAGGCAGGATTTAGAGGTGTCTGGCTGGTGGTGCTGACCTATAGAAGTCTTTTTTTTTTTATAGCACAAATTAATTTTAGTATTTTGATAACAATTTCAACATAATTAGTTTCCTTTGTAACTCTATGTATTTTGTCTTATGTATTTAAAAACATTGTGAGGGGGACTTCCCTGGTGGTCTCCTTTTCACAGGCTGCAGGTTCGTAGTTCCCGTTGTTTTTGGTGTCTGTCCCCAGTGGCTAAAGTTGGTTCACTGGGTTGTGTAGGCTTCCTGGTGGAGGGGACTGGTGCCTGTGTTCTGGTGGATGAGGCTGGATCTTGTCTTTCTGGTGGGCAGGTCCATGTCTCGTGGTGTGTTTTGGGGTGTCTGTGACCTTATTATGATTTTAGGCAGCATCTCTGCTAAAGGGAGAGTTCGTGTTCCTGTCTTGCTAGTTGTTTGGCATAGTGTGTCCAGCACTGTAGCTTGCTGGTTGTTGAGTGGAGCTGGGTCTCAGCGTCGAGATGGAGATGACTGGGAGATATTTTGCCGATTGATATTATGTGGAGCTGGGAGGTCTATGATGGACCAATGTCTTGAACTCGGCTCTCCCACCTCAGAGGCACAGGCCTGACACCCAGCCAGAGCACGAAGACCCTGTCAGCCACAGGGCTCAGAAGAAAAGGGAGAAAAAAAGAAAGAAGAAAATAAAATAAAATAAAGTTATTAAAATAAAAAATTTAAAAATTATTAAAAATAAAAAAAAATTAAAAGGTAATAAAAAAGGGAGAAAAATAGAGAGAAAGAGAACAGCCAAACCAAGAAACAAATCCACCAATGATAATAAGCGCTAAAAACTATACTAAAAAAAAAAAAAAAAAAATGGACAGAGAAAACCCTAGGACAAATGGTAAAAGCAAAGCTATACAGACAAAATCACACAAAGAAGCATTAGCATACACACAAAAAGAGAAAAGGAAAAAAATGTATATATCTATATATAAAAAAAAGAAGAGAGTAAACCAAATCAATATACAAATCTACCAATGATAATAAACTCTAAATACTAAACTCAGATAAACATAAAACCAGAAACAAATTAGATGCGGAAATCAAACCCCAAGTCTACAATTACTCCCAAAGTCCACTGCCACAATTTTGGGATGATTCGTTGTCTATTCAGGTATCCCACAGATGCAGGTACATCAAGTTGACTGTGGAGATGTAATCCGCTGCTCCTGAGGCTGCTGGGAGAGATTTCCCTTTCTCTTCTTTGTTCGCACAGCTCCTGGGGTTCAGCTTTGGATTTGGCCCTGCCTCTGCGTGTAGGTTCCTGAGGGCATCTGTTCTTAGCTCAGCTGACCTATAGAAGTCTTTTGTCTTTTGTTTTTAATTGGGGTACAGTTGTTTTACAAGGTTGTGTTAGTGTCTACTGTACAGCGAAGTGGAGTTCCCTGTGCTGTACAGCAGGTTCTCATTAGTTATCTATTTTGTACATATTCACGTATATATGTCAATCCCAATCTCCCAGTTCATCCCACCCTCCCCCGACCTATAGAAGTTTTGTCCCGAGTTCCTGGAACCACTGTGGAGAGGATTTACCCCAGCAAGGAGGCAAGTCCCCAACATTAGAGGGGAGAAGTGACCTGCATGTCATCACAGGAGGGGACAGCCCAGCCTGATGCTGTCTGAGCCCCAGGGAGGGGACTCTAAATAAAAGAGGAAGACCATTCCCACAAAGACTCTGGCCCCTCCAGTCAAGTGTAACCCCAAGGGGAGAAGTATCCACCCTCACAGTCCAGAACCAGCGACGCCCAAGTTCCAAGCAACTGGCAGCTGTGCCTGGTGACACCCAGTGCTGCACACCTGGGGGGCAGAAATCCAGGTAGAGGCGTCTGGGGTCGGGGCAGGGCATGGGGGGTGTCGAGAGTTGGCAGGGGTTTGAGGCCTTGTGAAAGGGGGCGCAACAAAGATACAAGTCAGTGACATTTTACTGTGGTCCGCCTGCACCCATAGCATGGGGAGGACTGGGGGAAATTCAGGTACATGAAATAGGAACGATCGAAGACTATCCATCCTTTTCCTTAGACGAACATTTACTGAGCACACAGTTTTTCATGCCAGACACTGGGACCACTGAAATGAACAAAACGCCGACCTTAGGAATTCACCATCCCATGGGCAAGATGAGCTTAGAAATGGGTCATCAGGTGCCACTCGTAGTAAGGGTGACGATGATAAGGGCCAGCATGCTGAGTGCTCCATGTCCCGGGCACCGTTCTAAGCAATTTGCAGGCACCAGCTCAGCGACAGGATTGAGGGACGGTTGGGGCATGGGAGGCATCCACAGAAGAGCCCCTTGTGCAGCCTGGGGCCCAGGGGTGGGTGTTCACTGTCTTCACCGTTCACCTCAAGCCTGGTGAGAAGCTCCTCCAGAAGAGAGAACAGTATTTTCTGCAGTGTTCTAGAATGAGTCAAGGAGGCCATCCGAGCTCCCACCCGCCCTCATGTCCACCTCCTGCACCAGCTGCCCTCCCTGCTGGCCAGTGTCTGACCTTCCCGGCTTGGGGCTGGCTGAATCAGACTTGTCTAGTTCAGAGCAACCACTACCGGATCTCTCCAGCGCATCTCTGGGGCCGATGCCCTCGGGGCTCTGCTGGGGGAAGCAGATTTTGGGAGGCAGGGGAGGCCACAGGAGGGAAGCAGAGGGAGTCTTGGGGGTGGTGTTGGGATAGCGAGGGAGGGGCTTTGGGGCTGGTGTCTAAGGTGAGTCACTGGAGGCCCCCCAGTGGAGGGAGGAGAAGCTGGCCAGCCCCCTAGGTCCCTCTGGGGGATGCGGGGCTGCTGACCTAGAGATGGGAGGGCGGGGAAGGCAGAGATGAGTGGGCTGCGCTGGCTTGTGAGGGGCTCAGCGCAGAACAAAGATGTTCCCAGACGGCGGCCCACCTCCCTTCTCTTCCCACTCCTGGCTCTGTCCTGTATCTCGAGGGGCCACCAGTGCCACGAGGGCCTAGGTAGACATCCCTTCCTGCAGGGCTACACTTTGCCAAACAGTAAGTAGCCCCTGGCCACTCCTTGGACCCAGGGAAAAGTTGCAATATTTGGGACATACTTACACCAAAAAATTATTCCTTGTGTATTTGAAATTCAATGCAACTGGGCGTCCTGTATTTCTTTTTTTTTAACTTTTTATTGGATATTGGAGTATAGCTGATTAACAATGTTGTGATAGTTTCATGTGCATGGCAAAGCGACTCAGCCATACGTAAACATGTATCCATTTTCCCCCAAACTCCCCTCCCATCGAGGCTTGGGCATCCTGTATTTTATCAGGCAGTTCTAGCCAGGAGTGCTCCCACCGGTCATATGGTCAGCCCTCAGTAGGCTCAGGTAGGGACCCTCCCAGCCCTGCCGGGGGGCTCATTGGGCAGGGACTTGCAGGGTGCAGTACTGTATGTGGCGGGGGGCAGGGGGACCCATCTTGGCCCTTCAGACTCTTCTGGCCAGAAGATGGTCAGATCTGGGTCCCCTAACGTTCAGGAGCTAGAGCAGGGGCCTTTTGCCTGTTTACTGACAGGCTGGGGTGAGCGCCCGCACACCTTCACATTGAGAGCTCACCTCAAGCAAGGGGCGTTCGGGAATTCTCTTGGCCTCCTCAGTGCCTTCACCTCTAGTTTCTCCACCACGCTCGAGAGACAGTGACCTCTGATGCTGGGAGATGCGTGATAGAGCGGCTGAGAGCTAGGGTTGCCAGGTAAAATACAAGACGCCCAGTTAAATTGGAATTTCAGGGACTTCCCTGGCGGTCCACTGGTTAAGACTCTGTGTTTCCACTGCAGGGGGCACGGGTTTGATCCCTGGTGAAGGGAACTAAGATCCCACATGCCCCATGGCATGGCCTTAAAAAAAATAAAAATTTGAATTTCACATGAGTGATGCATAATTTTTTAGGATGAGTATGTCCCATGCAATATTTGGGCAGACTTATACTAAAAAATGATTTCTTGTTTATCTGAAATTCAAATTTAACCCAGTGTCCTGTTTTTGATTTTGCTTTTATTTGTTTATTTTTGGTAAATCTGGCAACCCTACTGATAGCTGGGGCATTGGGGTCCCACGGGCTAGGCTCAGACCCCGGCTTCCCCACCTTCTGGCTGTGAGAGCCTCTCTGGGGTTCACCTTTTTCGTCTGCCTCCCAGGGCTGGTGGAAGGATGAAATGATAACGTGCCTGGCACAAGTGACAGCTGTTATAATTGTCCCTGGCTGAGATCCCACAGCTAGAAGGCGACGGGCCAGCACTCACCCTCCAACCTCCAGGCCCAGGCTCGTAAGTCTTCTCAAGGACACTCAGCACCCAGCTCAGATCCCGCCCACGAGGGCCCCAGGCAGAGGCGAAGAGGCCTTAGAGGTGTTTGGGAAGGAAGCATTCTCTGCTCTGGATAACCCGAATTCTCTAATGACTGGAGAGAGCCCTGTGGGATAAAAGGGGGAGCAGAGGAGCTCACATGTATCCTGTGCCTAGTGTATGCCTGCCATTGGTTTTCTGATTTAATCCTCACTAAACCTGCTTGCAGCTAAAGATGTATTCACAGCAGCAGAGGAGAAGAAGGCATTGCTGCCACTCTGTCTGGACCCCGGCTCCTCATGGCTCAGCTCGTTCTCACCTCCTTCAGGCCTCTGCTCACCCTCGCCTTCCCACCTGGCCTTCCCTGACCACCGCACTTAACATGGAAACCTTCCCCCATGCTGGGGGCTCTTTACTCCCCTTACCTGCTGCCTTCTTTTCCAAAGCTCTTTCATCATCAAGTGTATTAAATAGCATGCTTCTTTGGTTTGTTGTCCTGCTCCCCTTCCAGAATGCAAGCTCCACGAGGGCAGGTCTTTCCAGTCTGTTTTGTTTACTGACATGTCCCTGTGCCTAAAATAGAGCCTTGTGCGTCTTTGTTGAATGAATTAATACTGATAACAATAATGACAGCTAACACTTATTTAGCACCTACTTTACCCCAGAACTGATCAAAGCACTTTACACAGGTTCATTTACATACCCTCATTTTCACCACACATCTATGAGGCCCAGAACAGGCACAGAGAGGGTAAGTAACTTGCCCAAGGTCACCCAGCTAGTGGGCAAGAGTTGCGATCTGGTTGGCCTGAGTTCCCAGTTGACAATCTTACACACTCCACAGGTGTCTGTGACCCTGGCATCTGCTCTTCTTGTGTGCATCATGGCCCATTGGTGGTGGCACCCCTCCCACTCTTCAATCACACTGTATTATGAGTGTCTCTTTGCTCATTTTTGCTGACTTAATCTCTCTGAGGGCAGGGACCGGCCTCTTTCATCTCTATTTCCTCAGCGTCCTGTATGGTGGCTAGTCCACTGCAGGGCCTCTTCTCCATGTCCCTGGTTGGCTTGTATGACCACCCTGGGAGGCGGGAAGCGCAGATATGATCACTCCACCACCCCCATTTACCAGTGAGGGACCAGGCTCAGCGAAGTGAAGTGATTTGTTGCAGCTGGAGGAGCAGGCAGTAACCAGACCCTCCTGAGTCAGCACTTTCTGGGCCACGGTCTGCTGGGGTGGGAATCCACGCCGTGTAACCCCATGGGTTCTGGCTGCTTCCCAAGGCTTTGGTGGGAACCCTCCACCTCTTAGAACTGAGCAAAGGAAAACACAGGCACGGGGTGGGGGAGGTGTGGACCCGAGGATCCAGTGGGCTCTTTCAGTGGAGGCCTGTGGGCTGCTTCCTGGAGCTGGAGTGGTGAGTGGGTGAGGTGCAATTCCCAGCCTGTGATGCGTGTCTGCCAGGTGTGCTTCAAAGCAAACAGGATGCAAAGCAGGTTATACTTAGCCTGTGGTTTTGCTGCTGTGGTACCAGCCGCGGGCCAGTCCCTCCTGGTGGGGGAAAACCTTTGGAGCGTTTTCCTCTGACTGGGGAATGTGTTCCTTGAGGGGATGGGGGGATTGCAACGTACACAAAAGCTGGAAACTCAAGGCTCAACCAAGAAAAGGTAGCAAGTTGCCACAAAGATATAGACCTCGGCTGAAAGCAGAAGGTCTTTAAGCCTGTCCTTCTTTTTGGCCCCTGAGGATGTTCTGTGGACAGATTCATGCTGGGACCTGGGAGTGGTGGGGAGAGGCTATATTCATTCATTCATTCATTCATTCATTCACTCATTCAACAAGTATTCATTGCCCTTTTACTACGTACCATGAACAGAGCTAAGAGCTGAGATTATACCAGGGAAAACAAGGTACCTGTCCTCATTGGACTTTCAGTTTCGCAGGGGAGCCTTGTTTGCATTTAACTAGTTTTAGCTGTCAGTGCTCTGAAGAATTACTGGTTGCCACAAGAGGGTAAAATAAGGAATTGTAGTCTGGGAAGGGTTCCTGGAGGAAGTGGTGTTTAAGCTGAGTCCTGGAGAGTATCTAAGAGTTCCTTGGGCAACTTGCTGGGAGTAGGGGGTGAGAGAAGCTGAATGACAAGCATTCCAGGGCCAGAGAGTGGCACATGCTAAGACCTTGAGGTGGAAAGGAGTGTGGCTTCTGAAGATCTTTGCATGGAGGACTCCAAAGTGGCTGGTGTCTGGATTCTAATCTCATCGGGAGACACAGCCCCTGCCTGCAAGCATCTCTTTGTCTCATGGGCAAAACAATAGGAGTTCAACCATGAGGGCAGCATCTCACTGGGCGGCAGAGATATGGAGGTCTGCAGTGGGGATACTTGCCATGAAGGGACAAGTTAGTTCGGGAAAACTTGCTGAAGAAGGTGTGTCTTGGGATTTGAAGGTGGAAGCATCCTGATTTGGCAGAGCGTGTAGGAGTTTGAATTGCTGGGTGCAAGGCTGAGGAAGTGGGAATAAGCCTCCTTTAGTTCAGAGTGGGAGATGGGTGAAGGACTTCATATGCATGTGTACCTTCTGTCTCTCCAATTACAGTTGACCCTTAAACAATGTGGGAGTTAGGGGCGCGACCCTCCGTACATTTGACCTAAAGTTGAGTATAACTTTACAGTCGGCTCTTCGTAGTCTCGGTTCCTCTGTATTCAAAGTTCCGCATCCACAGATTCAACCAACCGTGGATTGTGCAGTACTGTATTATTTACTATTGAAAAAAATCTGCGCGTAAGTGGATCCATGCAGTTCAGACCATGTTGTTCAAGGATCAGCTGTAATTTGAATAGCTACTATTTATTTCATGACCACTGTGCACAAAGCAAGCACTGATCTATCTTGTTTAATCTATACAAATAGCTCTTTGAGGTAGGTATGACCATCCCATTTTACAGATGAGAAAAAGGAGGTAGAGAGGATTAAGTGACCTGCCCACAGTGACATGGAGAAGAGGTGATAGGGCCAGGAATCAATCAAAATGTGTCCGCTCTGCAGCTCATCAACCTTCCATTACACTTGCCACCCTAATGACCTGACATGGTAGGGACTGTCCCTGCCTGCTCTGGGGAGATGACCCACCTTACATCGCAGCTAAAACCGCCTCTAGCCATTTGCAAACACTGGCAACAACTGCGGTCGACAGCTCTCTTGGTGCACATCCCACCTCCCCTTCCAGACCACAGAGGGGCAGCTCCCGGTTCTTCGCTGGAAAAGGAGGAGGATGTGAGGGCCCCCAAGATCTTTCCTTCCCCCATAATCACTGGCCACAAGCCTTAATTGGTACCACTAGAACTGGGATTTTTGTCAGTTCTATTGCTATATCCCCAGTCTCCAGAATAGTGCATAGTAGGCACCCATAAATTTTGTTGAAATAAATTTCCCTGTGGGTGGTGCAGTGTTAAAGGGAATTTCACACGTACCATCCCTGCCCTATGGTGGTTCATCGTGTAATTGAACATAACGTAAGACACCACACACACACACACACACGCACACACACACACACGCACATTCACTCACTCACAGGAAGCCAGTCTCTGACTTAGCCAAGACATTGGGGAGCAGTTATTCTCTACCTGGGCCATAAATGATGAGACTGTGTTTATCTATAATAAGATGGACTTAGGTTAGACTTGAGCCCACCAGCTTATTTTTCCCAGCAGTGAAATTAATCAGATACAAAACGAAACAAAAAAACCCAAACTAAATCAAAACAAAATCATCTAATATTTTTATTGCCTTCTTTTTTTGGGGGTGCCAGTTGGGGTGGGTAGGTGGGTGGACATAACTTACATAACAAGGGTTACAGATCTTGAATGTGCAGCCAGATGGATCTTTACATATGTAACGCATGTGTATACTTGTGAAACCCCAACCCAGATAAACGTGGAGAGCATTTCCAGCACCCCAGAAGCTTTCTCATGCACTCTCCCAGAAAATACTCTTGCCCTAGGCAGAGGTAGTTGCTATATTTTATTTTGCCTGTTCTTGACCTTCACAGAAATGGAATCATATCATAAGCACTCTTGTATGTCTGGCTTCTGAGGTTCAGGCTTGTTGCTGTATGTAGCAGTTCATTCTTTTTCATTGCTATGCAGCGTATATTCAATTCATTTATCCATTCTCCTATTGAGGGACATTTGGGTTACTTTCAGTTTGGAGGTATTATGAATAAAACTACAATGAACACTCTTGCACATGTCTTTTGGTGAACATAAACACTAATTTCTATTGATTGTATACAAGAAATAACCTTGCTAAGGTAGGCTTATGTTTAGCTTTAGTATATTTGTCAAAAAGTTTTCCAGGTTGTACCAATTTATACTTCCACCAACAGTGTATGAGATTGGAGAGTTTTTAACATCAGGAATATGACGCCTTATCCCCCTTCAACTTTCCTGGCCATTTCCCAGAAGATAGGACTGGAAATATTGGGTTTTGGAGCCAAAATTTCCCTGTCTTGGTGAAGCTCTCAGCAGGGAGTCAAGGACTCCTCGTGGACCCAGGAGGCCTGGGGCTGGGGAGCTGTGGGTAGCCAGTGGGCTGGGTAGGGGTCTGTGGGCTTGGCCTGTGGGACAATCCAGGTGCTTCTGAGACCCCAGTGGGTTGTGCTAGTGTCAGGGTGACATCTCCAATCTGCCCACAAATGAAAGGTGGGTAGTGCTATTTATTCTGGAATGAATTTAAGCCTGGAAACCCACCTACCATGGTAGAATCTGGTCTTGTTCCCTCTTCCCCAATTCTCCACTCAGCTCCTTACTTCTTCCCTTTCTATCAGAATTAATAGCTGCTTCAAGAAGATGAGTCAAGCACTCTGGTCCAAGGGAGAGGGGAGAGATGGGTGAGATATTCCATGACGTCTGTTGCCCCCATTGAAGAGGCTGAAGAACTAAAAATCTTGGACTCCTGGGAGAGGAAGCAGTATCCAGACAAAGAAGGAAGATGGGGAGGGCTGAATGGAAGAGGGGCTTGCCCCAATTAACTTTAAGATGTGTCTTCCAGGGACACTTGCCCCGTTGTTGCCATTCACATGATGTGATGTTGTGAGGCTTTGATGGTGCCCACAGTCAAAATAAGAAAAGGTCAGTGTAAGTCCTCACTTGGTGAGCTCACCTCTGCCACCATGATCTAGGAGCACTTGGGGAGCATGAGGGAAAGGGAGCCCGGAGTGGTCATTAAGGAGCCAGTCAAACCCGGATTCCAGTCCCAGCTCTGTCCTTTATTAACAACGAGGCCTTGAGCAAGATAGCAGAGCTTTCCAAGCCTTAATGCCCTTGTCTGTAAAATATGGCTTGTCAGAGCACATACCTCCCAGGGATGTTCTGCTGATTAAACAGGTGAAGTACATAATGACATTAGCAAAGCTCAGGCCCGGCGCGCGTGAGTTGCTTATGCGCTGGAAGTGAGAATTCAGGTGTGAGCAGGCAGACTTCCCTGGGATGCCCTGTCTGGGTTGACCCAGGAGGCGGTCAGTGTGGGGTGGGGAGACGACCTGCCTGACTTTATCAAGATCCCTTTCAGACTCAGTACTCTCTTTCCTGATAACAATGAGGAAAAAGGGACTTAGGCTGCAGCTGAAAGCACTACAGTGAGACATGAACTGAAGAGTGGGCACTCAGGTAAGCTGCAGAGTCACTGTTCTAAAAGTCTTTGACATGTGAAAAGATGCTTAACGTCAGAGAAAATCATCAGAGAAATGCAAATCATCAGAGAAATGCAAATCAAAACCACAATGAGATATCACCTTACACTTGTCAGAATGGCTGTCATCAAAATGACCACAAATAACAAGTGTTGGCATGGATGTGGAAAAAAGCGGACCCTTGTACACCATTGGTGGGAATGTAAATTGGTGCATTTACTGGGGAAAACAGTATAGAGACTCCTCAAAAAATTAAAAATAGAACTACCATATGATGCAGCAATTCCACTCCTGGGTATATATCAGAAGAAAATGAAAACACTAATTTGAAAAGATACATGCAGCCCAATGTTCATGGCAGCATTATTTACAATAGCCAAGATATGGAAGCAACCTAAGTGTCCATCAACAGATGAATGAATAAAGAAGATGTGGTATATGTATACAATGGAATACTACTCAGCCATAAAAAAGAATGAAATTTTGCCATTTGCAACAACATGACTGGACCTAGAGGGTATTATGCTCAGTGAAATAAGTTGGGCAGAGAAAGACAAATATTATATGTTATCACTCATATGTGGAATCTCAAAAATGAAACAAGTGAATGAATATAACAAAACAGAAACAGACTCACAGATACAGAGAACAAACTAGTGATTACCAGTGGGGAGAGGGATGGGGGGAAGGGCAAGAGGGGGTAGGGGATTAAGAGGTACAAACTACTGTGTATAAAATAAGCTACAGGATATATTTTACAGCACAGGGAATATAGCCAATATTTGCTAATAACTTTAAATGGAGTACAATCTATAAAAATGTTGAATCGCTGTGCTGTATACCTGAAACTAATATAATATTGTAAATCGACTGTACTTCAATTTAAATAAATAAATAAATAAGAGCCTTTCAGTGGAGGAGAGAATTTCACCCCTTGGGGTTTGGGGATAGAGTACTACTTGGTGTCACGGGAATGATATCCCGAGGTGGGCTCACTTATAGCCACTTGTCTCCCACCTCTGGAGGCCAGGCCATGAAGGTATAGCTAGTGTAGCAGCTGCGAGTTCAATTGTTCATGAGTGCTGAGTTTAGGGGCAGATCTGGGTCCTCTTCTCTGCTCCCTCTGGACTCTATAGCTCAGCCACAGGCAGGATCTGGGACACTTTTCCCAAGGCTCCAGGCCTGGCATCCTCGTTTATTCCCCCCCTCTGGAAGGACCTTGGTCTGTTCTTGGAACCCACCCCAAAGTGGCTTCCTTCCCTTCGCTAAAGAGCCTTTGAAACTGGCTGAAGCCTTTCCTGTCCTGGGCCGGGTCAAGTTAACAGGTCCTTGGGCTTCCTCCCTACCCCAGAGCTGTTGCCAGGCCCAGTCTGGGTCTGGGCCAAGCTTGGGAAGGTGAGGGCCTTCCTTCCAGCTGAGCTGTGGAAGGGCCAGCAAGAGGCAGGGCCAGGCTGAGCTTGCCCTGCTGGAGTCAGTGATGGACCAGGTATGGGGGCAGAGGCACCCAGCCCGGCAGTTTGAGAACAGGGGACAGAGCTCCATTTCTGTCCCTTAAAGGCAGCCTGGGCCCCAGGCGGCTCTCTAAAAGAACCTGTGTCTGTGAAACTGCGCCAGGTAGCTTGAGGCAACTGTTCTACATTTAACTCTCCAAATGCTTAAGTTCTAAACTTGGCTGATTATCTCAGTTCAGGGATGATATCCATCCCTTCTCCTCCTCCTCCTCCTCTCCCATCCCCTCCCCCTCCTCCTTCTTTTTTCTCTTTCGACAACTAAACATTGTAAATATTTAAGGTGAACAATCTATGTACAATCTATATACACATTGTGTAACGATTACCATAATCAAATTCCACTCTGCTTCTTGAATCCCACTCTCTGGGGTCCAGGGACTCTTTCCTCATGATAAAATAGCAATAACAGCAGTAATAATAACAGGGGGTCTGGCCTGGGTAAAGGGCCAGAGGCAAAGCACGCCCTTGCCACACCCTGTCTGGAGTCTTTGGACTTTGGCAAAGGGCCTACGGGTCAGAAGCTAGGAGTGGATCCCCCAGCGAGGCTCCTCCTTCTCTACTCCACCCCATCCCTGTTTTAGGGTCTGAACCCACAACGAGGCCCCTCCTGAAGCTTCCGCAGCCCAGGTGGCAAGCACCCTGTTTCTCAAACTACCGAAGGTCAGGCAATCGGCGGGGTGGGGTGAAGATAAGGAAGGACTGAGGTTAGGGGTCGGGAAGGGAAAGCAGAATAAAAGTCCCTGAGGCTGTTAGGTGGGGAGTAAAAAGAAACCTCTTCCTCCATGGCCTAAAGGATGATGGGACCCTTGGGGGAGGAGGGGAACATAAAGGATGAATTGGTGGAAGATGTGTTGATTTGCATGCTATTTTTGTACCGCATTTGCATGCTTTTCATGTACTGTCTAGAGTACAGCCCAGGGAGATTCCCCCGGGCCCAATCTCCCCTCCCTCCTTCTCTAAGGTGCTGGGGCCCAGGAGCCCTGGTGGGTGAGAAGGGGGCTGGGCTCCCCTCCACCACAGCCCTGGCTGGGCAGGGACTGCAGGGGTGAGGACCCTGTGTCCTGAACCTGAACAGAGGATGGAACCCACCCGCCCCTCTCCCTGTGGTAGGGAAGCCACGGATCGGGTCGGGGAGGGTGAGTGGGGGAAGGGAGCCCCCCTGCTGGGAGGATGGGGGTAGAGGGATGCGGGGTGTGTGGGGATGAGGAGCTTTCTGGCTTCAGGCTTTTTTCTAGACCAGGGCCGGAAGGAAGGAAGCCAGATGAGGTACCACCCCCTGAATCCTTGTGAAGTTTTGTTTCCTGCTGCAAAGCAGGCTTTGACATCAAACGCCTTTCTTTTCCAGAGACCCTGCACTCTACCACCCCCCTTGCCCTGTTTCAGCCACAACTCATCTCTGTTCATCTTGGGGCCTCAGGGCAGGAGGGAGGGGGCCATCAGGGACAGGGCCCTGTATCCCTCCCACGTGCATTCACAGTGGCTGCTGGGTTCACGATCAAAAAAGAATAGGGCTCCTGAGTGGCCCTGGGGTACCTGAACCCCAGCTGGCTTCTGATTGGTCAAGGACAGGACTCCGGGTAACCTGGAGAGAATTCAGCCCCGCCGTGGCCTGTGGAGGTCCTACCCCTTTGCACTTCTCCTTTCTGTCTTTCAGTTTTCTTTGCTCACTCTCTTGCCATCTATGTGATTTTTTTTTATCATGAACATATACTTATGACCCCTTAGCCCTGCTAGCCTTTCCAGGGCACTTTCCCACTGCTATCCCAGCCTCTTCCACTGTGCTGCTGACAGACTCCCTCTGTTCTGGGTGGGGCGTGGGTCCGCCTTACGCTCCTGCAGACGGCTCCACCACCTGAGAAGCAGATGGGGCAGTGGGACAGCTGGATGGAGGGGAACAAGAGGAAGCGTGTTGGGCTGGGGAAGGCTTGGCACGTGGGTGAGGCCTCTGCAGGGCCCAGAAAGCAGGAATGGCCTGGCCGAGCTTGGTGAGAGCAGCCCACGCACGACAGGCTGTCGATTCATCTCCTCAGGAACGGCTGGAGTTCATCTCTCCTGAGGGGAGGCCAGCCTAGAAGAAGTAGGAGGCAATGCCCAGAGGCAGAAAGCAAACACCCACAGGCCTGGCAGACTCAGGAGGTCTTTGCACACGCAGTCTGGAATGCTCACAGGCTGTGTGCATACTGCCGGGAGCTGGAAGGTCTGTATGGGGTCTGTACACACTCCCTGAGGCCCTGTGCACGTCCACAGATTAGAAAACAGAGGCAGATTCTAGCTAGGTTTATGCCCCAGCGTTGTTTGCCTTTAGGTGAAGCTCCACCTGCTCCTGATTTGTACAATTACACCACCTCTGTGCCATAGTGCACCTTGGAGTTCATGTGCCCCCCCTCACCCACCCCTCCCCCCCCCCCCCGCCACTGTCTTGCACTTGACAAAACTGAGACCAAGGGCGGTCAAATGACTTATCTAAGCTCACATAGCTGATAAGAAAATTATCTTTTGTGTTATAGAGTTTGAAATTTGGAGATGACAGAGATTTGTGTAACTTGAAGCCTGGGAGCTAGCTGGAATGGGAGATTGTCCTAAAGGCCTGAACTCACATCCAGACTCTGCCTCTTTCTAAGTAGGTGTGCTTTGACAAGTTACGGAACCTCTCTGAGCTCCAGCTTCCATCTTCTTAAAGGAGGAGTGATCAAAACTACTCTGCAAGGTTGTTGTAAGGCTTAGGAATGAATGACACACGTTAGAGGCTTGGCACACAGTAGGTACTAAATAAGTGGTTCTACATGTGAAATAAAATTCATATTTTATGGCAAGACAAGAAAAATTTAAACAAAAACACTTCTCTGCCCTTTGGCCTCCTCTCCCCGCTCCACTGAGCATTGTGTATCTGCATTATGCATGGACCAAACCTCTCCCATCAGTAGAAATACCTGCTCAACCATAAACAGCAATATTCTCCCAGCATCAGCAAGAAAAATCCTTAAAAGAGAGCATTCCTTCTTGATCTTGTAAGGGGTCACATGACCCACCACGACGATGCTTAGATCTGGATTATGTAAACTGTCAATAATACGTTTGATGTACAGCCGTCTGTTTCAAAAAACTTACTTCACGATGCCTTGACTTCTAACAGGTAGAAGACGTCTCAGAGCTTTCTGAGATGCTCTTCCCAGGTTATATTCCTCAAATTTGGCTCAGATAAAATTTTCCATTTCTCTTTCCATTTCTTTTCCATTTCTTTAGGTTGACTGATTAATTTTTGGTTGACATACAACTATTTGATAAGGTGGTTGAGCAATTGACCACAGTGTGATTTCCTAATACCTACCATGGGCCAGGCTCTGTGCTTGTTGCTGGGGAGACTAGGACAGACGGGGGGCTGGTCTGGGGAGGTGGAATGTGGGATAAGGACCAGAATATCTTGCTGTGTTATGTGTCTGGTGTCATAGGGACATAGAGAGAGTCACTGACCCCAGATGGTGTGTGCAGGGAGGTGGGGTTGGGGGGTATGGGGGGGTACTCGGGAAGACTTTCTAGAATTTGAAGGATGAATAAAATTCAACCAGGCAAAGAGGAAGGGAAAGGAGATTCAAGCTGAGAGAAGAGCAAGGACAAAGACCCGGAGGTGAGGGAAAGTCTGACACGGTCGCTAGGGATGACGCGGGCCGGAGGGGAGACAGGGATGAGATGCACGTGTAGTAAGGAGAGTGGGCTTTGACCTGAAGGGCTGAGAGCCTTTGAATAGAGCCATGCCAACACCCAAAGTTCTCAGCAGAAAAGCAAATTTAGAAAATAATGACCTTTGCTTCAGTTTACTCTTTTCTTCTCAAAAGTGTTGCTTCATTGTTTGCTAAGAAAACTTTTACCTTTATTAAAGGTCACTGGCAAATGCAAGTGTTGGCACAGAGCTAGGCTCCTTGGTCTAAAGGTGGACATTCAAACATACCTGAGAAGTGCAAGTACCTATCCGGTTACTGATGGCTTCATCAGCTTCTGCTTTAGGCCTTTAACCTGGAGGGTACCCGAGCCCCCCCGCTAGAGATTCACTTTCATTATGTCATTAAGGTACTTACACTGCAGTTGATAGTTGTCAAAGCTGTGTTTGGTGATAGTGGGTGAGGAGAGGGGGTTTCAAACTGTTTCCTTCATTCAAATTGATTCAACAAATCTTTTCCGGGCACTGTTCTAGGTGCTTGGGGATGAGAGCTGAATTAGACAAGGTTCCTGAACTCCCGGGGCCTCCATTCTAATTAAACTGGCACTTCATGGCTAACACCAAGCTTTCAGGTGGGAAACACTCAGCCATCCCGACAAAGGTGGCCGAGTAGTGAGAGCGGGGCACTGTCAAGTCAGACCACACCTGGGTTTGACCTGGGTTGAACCCCAGCTGTTTGAACTCAGAAAAGCAACTTCACCTCTTTCAGGCCATCGAGGGAAAAGTAGGAGACACAGAACCTACTTCACAGGTTGTTTTGAAGATTTAATGAAATAAAGGGATGTGAAGAGCTTGGCACTAAGATTGGTACATAATAAAGCCTTTGTAAATGATAACCACTGTATCAATGATTTGGGGGGACAAACTCAAAAGCTAAGTGAGCGAATGGAAAGGAGACTTTAACATGGTGAAAAGGCTGGTAATGAATTTAGGGAAAAATAGTCCAGATCACACTTCAAAACCATTGGGAGGGAGGTTTCTCCGGGGCCAGAATTGGGTTTTGTTCATTTTATCTCTCCAGTGTCTAAGCACAAAATAGACATTAATAATGAGCCCTGACTGGTTCTTAGCCCTTGGCCAGGACCCAGGAGAGGGGGTTGGGTGTCAAAGAGTGAGACCCTCCAGGAAGGCATTATTCCATGGGCTACTCTGGCCAAGCAAGGTCCACAGAACCTGGGACATCATCAAGAACTGGGTTGTTTGTGAAATAAGCAAACAGCATGGAGACCCAGCAACACATTTTTGGGAAGAATACAGAGAGAAGAAAGTTCAGGCGAGAGCAGGCTGGGGACAAGGAAGGAAAACAAAATCTTGGGGAAAGTGCCCCGGATGGTCTGTGGTAAGAATCATCCTTGTTCACAGTTTACACCCTTTGACCTTAACGTTCCTCAGAGAATCTGCCTCACCATGGGCCAAGGCAGCTCATCCAATTCACTCTTCCATTCTAACAAGGATGAGGGGCCAGGGGTTTCCTATTTCAAGAATAGGAATCTGAGGGGCTTAGGATGGTCTATGATCTGACCAGGGAAGGGACAGCCAGGGTCACAGCAAGAAGATCCCAATGACCAATCTAACAGAGCCAGGAACACTCTCCAAACTGGGAAACTTCTTTCTCTGGTTTTGGTGGGGGGATTCCGGGACGTCTGGGCAATGCGTCATCCCCATATGCTCACAGGTTCAGGTTACCGAATACTTGAGGACACTGGGTCCCAGAGGGGTCAGTGGTTTGATCCCTGAAGCACAGTGGGATCAGAACCCACCCCAGCTGGTGGTTTTGATGGGTCAGTGCACACAGTTTGCAAATGACTCACACATATTATCTCCGAGATCCTGACTGAGATATATCCAACTGCCTACTTGACATCTCCTTTGGGACGTGTCAAAGGTTCCTCCAACTCAAGGTGTCTAAGACGGAACACTTAATCTTCTTCCCAGCCTGGTTCCCTTACAGCGTTTCCTGGCTTGCTGACTGGTAGCTCCACCCGCCCAGCTGAGCCAGCCAGGAAGAAACCCAGGACTCTCCCTTGACATGCACACTCTCTCTCACCCTCCATATCCAGTTACCAAGTTCTGCTGATTTTATTTCCTAAATACTTCTCCAATTTCCTCTCTTTTCCCACTTCCTGTGTCATTACCCTAGTGCAAGGTACCCTGACCTTTCACATCTCAACTACTGCAATAGCCATCTACCTGCTACCCCTGAGCCCATTTTGGACCTACCCAATCCATTCCTCACAATGCAGTCATGTGACATTAACGGAACACAGACCTACTCCGGTCACACACACCTGCTAGGGGAGACTTCAGTAGCTTCCCTTGGTTCTTAGGATAAAGCCAAAACTTATTAATGTGATTTCCAAGGTCCCACATCCTCTGGCTCCTACTTCTCTCTGCTACCTGCTCTGGCGTCACATGCCAGACGCTCTCCCTTCCTCCACTCCAGCCACAATGACCTTCACACACACTCGCCACACTCTCTCCAGCTACAGCGCCCTCCTCGTGCTGCTCCCCTGAATGAGATGCTCACCTCCCTCCCATGGCCTGGCTGACACCTTTCATCCCTTTGATCCCAGCGCAAACCCCACTTCCTCAGGAAAGCCTTCCTGAGGGGGTCAATCCTCCTCTGTGATGCTCTTAGAGCAGCTGTCCCAGCTCATGTGTTACATTTGTTTGGTGAGTATTTGATGAAAGACTTTTCCTCACCATCTTGTAAGCTCCACGAGAGGAGAGACCATATCTGGTTTTGCTCATCATACCCTGAACACGTAAATATTTCAGTGCCTGGCACATGGGAGGCACTGAAATATTTACTCTTTGAATGAGTGAATTAATGAACATTCTGTTTTGTAGACTTCCTCTGAAGGTGACACAGTGGAGAGAAATCACCACTTTTTGTCCACAGAGGGTCTCCTGTGCCTCTTCCTGCAACAAGGTGGGAGGCTAGGTGGTGAGATGCATGTGAATTCAGTCACGCCGTGAAACTTATCTTCTAATGGTTTCCTTTTTGTGTTCCTAAAGGTCACCATGTTCTGGTAGGTGGGGAGAAAAAGAGACTAAAGTGATATGTACCGTATGACCCTACCGGCATTTTTTTTTTTTTTTTTTTGGCCGCACTGCAGCAGGCGGAATCTTAGTTCCCCAACAGGGGATCGATCCCAGGTTCCCTGCAGTGGAAGCAGGGAGTCTTAACCTCTGGACCACAGTACCCAACGCTACTGTCATTTTTGAACACTTAGTAAAAGAATAACAGTGGTCTACAACTGACCTTCCTTCCTTTTTTTTCTTTCTTTTTTGGTATATTTTTCATTATGAATATGTATTACTTGGTAGAGAAATTAAAAGTATAAGAACTTATCTGAATGTATATTTCACACACACACACACACACACAGGTTTAAAAATGAAAGATCATGTGTTCAGAGACCCTAAAAAGGAAACCATATTTCCTCTCAGCCTGGGGCCTTTCTGAAGGTAGAAACCACTTCACTTCCTCTATTTATTTCTCCCTGCACCCTCCTCTCTTTTAGTTCCAAGTGACAGAAAATCCAACTTGAATTAATTTAAGTTAAAAAGGAAATGTAGATGCTTGGCAGTTCTAGGCACGGTCGCTTTAGGACCTCAGGGGATGTCCTTGGGAATTGGTCTTTCTTGGTTTCTTGGCTCTCCTCCCACAGTGGCCAGATCCTCACCAGCCGTCCCCGGTTCACATGTTCTACCAGCAGAGAGCGTTTTCCCCCCACTGGCTCCAGCAAACGTTTTGATGCTGATCTCTGCACCAGTTGCTGTGGCCAGGTGAGGGTGGGGTGAAATCTCTCACTAGCCAGGCCTGGACCACATGCTCCCTCCTGCAACGGGACTTGCAGGAATCCTACAGACTACAGGGGGGTGGTTCAGAATTGGAAGGCTTTTGCCAGAATAAGGGGGAAGGGATGATGGGCAGCAACACGAAAGGTGACCACCACGCACTGAGCACACAGTAGCTCTGCACACAGTAGGTGCTCAGCCCCCAGAGCTGACTGGCTGACCTCTGGCTGGAACCATCTGGGGAGCAGGCAGAGGGAAGAGCTGGGCAGCAGGACCTTTCTGGGTCCCACATCAGCTGCAGGACCACCATCAACTTCCATCTATGCCAACAGGCTCATGTGAACATCCAGAGAGAGGGACTCTGGGTCCACGCGTGTCCCAGAAGGTGATGAGGAGGTCGACAGTGATGTCTGGCCAACTGCAGGGAAGATTTGCCCATGAGCTTCTCCCAGCACCGTGTGCCCAGGAGGCTGAGCTTGACAGCTGGTACAGCTGGGGCCCAGGGTTGCTTGGCCAGCTGCTCAGGAGGCCAGGGAACACCTGATGCCTTGCTCCCCTCCCAGCAGGCCTGGCCTGCGGGCTGGCAGGTGCTCAGTGAGTGCTGAGCGAACTCTAAGGGATAAACTTTTCACGTGGGAGGTGTGAGATGAAGAAGGAACATGGCTGTGTGTTTGGGAAGTTCCCAG
Organism: Eschrichtius robustus; assembly: GCF_028021215.1. Taxonomy (NCBI): domain Eukaryota; kingdom Metazoa; phylum Chordata; class Mammalia; order Artiodactyla; family Eschrichtiidae; genus Eschrichtius; species Eschrichtius robustus. The sequence goes on from NC_090826.1 coordinate 149,514,495, forward strand.
CCTGATGGGAGAAATGTAACAAGACAGGTTGAGTCTGGGCTCTGGGGCATCAGGCTGATGTGCCAGCCTCTGTCAGAGGAGACCTGCTAACCACCTAGTACCGGAGATGAGGCTGGCCTCCCCTGAGCATTCCCTTACCTCTGCCTTCCTGGTCCCAGCCCGTTTTGACCACATAGCCTGGTCCACCACCCACTGCGCCCAGGAGTCCCAGCCTAGCACCTGCCTCTTATGAGAGGACCCCACCGGCCCAGCCCCTCATGCAAGGACCGACCATCAGGCAAGGCTGGTCCAGGCACTCTTGGTGGAGTCTCTGCCAGAGGGAGAGGCCCCAGGAAGCCTGGGCTGGAAATGTGGAGTAAGGCTGGTTCCTGCTGGGGCCCTTTAGGTGGGTTTCCCGCAGGCTTCTCCATTTCCAAACCCACCTCGCTGAGGCTGGGAGGGGCAGGTAGGGGAGAAAGTGACAGTGAGGCTGGGGCTGAGGAAGAGAGAGGAGACGGAGGCAAGGACCAGAGAAGACAGGGCTGAGAGGCCCGTGAATGGGCTGGGCAGACGTGGGCTCTCAAGTCACACCCAGCTCAACTATTCCCCAGGACCTGCCAGGAGCAACTGGGCTGCTCTACTGGGATTGGTGAGCTCACAGTCCCCTCCCCATCCCCCTTCCTCTGCCTTCCTCCACCCTTGCAGACACTCCTCCCTGCTCCCCCCTCCTCTTCCCTAAGCAGGCCTTGTCTCACACAGTTTGAGGAAGGCTCGTGCTGGGCCTGTGTGCACAATCGCCCGGCTCTGGCGTTTACCATGCTGTAGGCAGGAACGCTGGATCTTTCTGCTGCCACTGAGAAGATAGATTGCCATATTCCAGGCAAGTCCTTAATAAACACTTAGTGAATGAATAGATTAATGAATGACATCTGTTATCTGATTTAAACCCTATAGCAAGCCTTGGAAGCAACCCAGATGGTTATGATTAGTGACATTTACAGCTGGGGAAACTGAGACAGAGAAATTGTGTCATCACATAGGTTTGCAGTGACCAGCAAGGGTCAGAACCCTGTCCCCTCAGCACCCACGACCCCAGTTCTGCACTAATGCCCACTGCCTGTCCCTTTCACCCACCTGCACGCTCTCAGCTATCCCTTGGGGTTCAGAGGGTCAGACTGGAGGAAGGCATGGGGATCATGTGGGCAGATTTGCACCCGACAGGCTCTGGGCTGTGGGGACAGTCAGTCTGGGCCACTGTCTCTGGTTTCTGTTGTGGCCTCATCCCCGGGACCACAGCCTCCTGTGGGGCCTCTCCCGCTTCACTCCACTCCACTCGGTGCAGACAGCACCTGGGGTCAGCCTGCCCGGTGTAGTCACTTCAGAGCCTCCACTGCAGTTAAAGTGAAACTTGGCTGGAGCAGTGACCTTTTGCGTGCTGGCAGGTAGGTGCCAGATTAAATGTTAAGTGACCTCCTCAACCTCATGACTGGGGAATTCGAGAAAGGAGAATTCCCTGGGATTTGGAGGTGGGAAGGCCTGGAATTCTGGAGCATCTCCACTGGTGGTCTTACAGCTCTCCTGGCACCCAAGAAGGCTTTAACCTCAGGAGTGGGCTTCACAGAAGACAGCCTGGAGGTGCTGGGAGAGCGTCCTGCCCCTCCGAACCCTACTACCCGTCTCCGTGCAGCTGTTCTTCGGCATGAGCTCCCGACCCCGTGGAGGAAGGGTAATGATGTTTTACACTGTGTTAGTTGCATGCTTTTTTTTTTTTTTTTTTGGTTGGGTTGGGTCTTCATTGCTGTGCACGGGCTTTCCTCTAGTTGTGGCGAGCAGGGGCTACTCTTCTCTAGTTGTGGCTGTGCGCTGTCTTCTCTTGTTGCAGAGCAGGGGCTCTAGGTGCGTGGGCTTCGGTAGTTGCAGCACGCAGGTTCAGTAGTTGTGGTGCATGGGCTTAGTTGCTCCGCAGCGTGTGGGATCTTCCTGGACCAGGGCTCGAACCCGTGCCCCCTGCATTGGCAGGTGGATTCTTAACCACTGTGCCACCAGGGAAGTCCCAGTTACATGCTTCTTGTTGTCATTAATTTAACTGACCTTTTCCAGAACAATTTTTTTGGGGGGAAGGGCTGATGGAGGAGTGATGGGGCATGCCTGGAGCTACTGGCCACATGCAGCTATTTAAATGTAAGTTCAGGGAATTCCCTGGCGGCCCAGTGGTCAGGACTCGGTGCTTCCACTGCCGGGCGTCAGGGAACTAAGATCCCGCAAGCAGGTGGCTCAGCCAAATAAATAAATAAATAAATAAATTTAAGTTCATAAAAATGAAATGAAATAAAAAAACTCCTAGTTGCACAGGTTAAGCCTTTGGAGTGCTCCCTAGCTACTGTACTGGACCTGCAGATATGGGACATTTCCAGCGTCTCAGAAAGTTCCACAGGACAGGGCTGGGCAAGAGGCTGACTTGCCCCACCTCCTGAGTTCCACTCCCTCACTTTCTGAAATAGCAAATCCAGAGCAGGGGGTGGGGTGTTGGGGGGTGAGGCAGAGGTGGCCCAGTCCTCTCAGCCGGGAGGGCTATGGTGTGGGGGAAGGCACCACCTCCTCCCTCACTCTCACACCTCACACCCCCCAGGCTCTGCAGCCAGGGCGCGGAGGAGCCACAGGGCAGGCCCATGGGAGGCAGGTGGGTGTGAGGGGTGCAAAGGATGCTGGCGGCCTGAGCTGAGTGAGCCAGTCGGGAGGAGGTCAGCCTGGGGGTGGCCGGTGGAGCCACAGCGACTCAGCACCCAGCACCCGGCCAGCACAGCGCAGAGTGGGGAGCTGCGAGGGCGGCCTGTGACCCTCTCCCCTCTGGGGTCGCCCGGAATGGGGGCGACACCTCACAGCCTCCACGCCCCGGCCGCCCCGTTAACCTGGTGGTTAATGATTAATTTCTCCTCCTGTCACGAAGCGAAAGTTCCACAGGACGCAGACGGGGAGGCAGCTCCGAGGCTCATCCAACTGCTCCTTCTGCCCGGGAAGCCGAGGCGCAGGCCAGGCTGGAGGTCAGAGGTGCCTGCCTGGGCCTGGTGGGGGCATGGGGGTGGGCGTGGAGGATGGAACCATTCACTTCTTTACCCTCCTGGACCCCTCACGCCGCCTCCAGATGACACACGCTGACCTTCTCTTACCCAGAGTCCATCCGGTACCACACAAGGCACTTTCTCATAAGCGACTGATGTCATGCCCCCCGTTTTCCAGATGAACAAACTCAGTTGGTCAGAGGTGAGGTGCTCCAGGACTCACAGCACAGAGGCAGAGCCGGGAATCAAACCCAGCTCTTTCAGACACAAGCCCAGCATAGCTTCACTTCCCCAGCGTCTGCCCAACTCCAGAAATTCTGACGCCCCAGTCTACCAGGTTACCAACTACATGAGCAGGGGAAACAGAGGTTGGCACTGCCCAGGCCTACAGGCTCCCTTCTCCACCCACTCACACATCATTACTACAACCGTAATCAGTTAGAAAATCCTGCCAAAGATTGATGTCAAGCTACCAGGGATAATAATAGCTCATGTCATCCAATGCTCTTTTGGGCTGAAAGCAATTGTTCAGTGAGGGACTTCATTCCAAAAGTCAGTCTCCTGACTCGGGAACCACCCCATGTGTGGCTGGGACTTCAAGGTGTTGGTTCACAGGCCTTGGCCTTTTGGGGGTGAAAAGACCAGGGAAAAAAGTTATTTACAAAAATCAAGATGGAAGTATTCTGAAATGAAGCTGAAAGTTCCAGGAAACAAGAGTAGGTTTCCCCGTCTCTAGAGTAAAATGAGGCATTCAGGTGCCCGCACACTCGGGGCAAGGACTGGGCCTACTGGCTTCTACCTGGGCCACGCTGCCCTGGCCCTCACCGTCCTGGACCCAAGGGCACCGCCGGGGCTGAGGTTCTCAGGGAACGCAAGGTTCGTTCCCCTCCTCACCACAAGATGTCGCTGCTGCTCACAATTAGAGGGCACTGGGCTGGACCAACGCCCGGTCCCAATGACAGATACCCTGGGGGTGGGCCCAGCCCGCTGTGTTTTTAACAAGCCCTCTGGGGGATTCTGAGGCATGCTCAAGTTTGAGAACTGTTGATATAGGTCACCCTGCTGGCCCTGCTGCTCCTAAGGTCTTGCCTCTCTGCCTGCCATTCCCCCCTCCCCGTCCCCCCCAACCCCGCCCAATTTGGGCTCTTTCTTTGGTTCTTATTCAGCTTTGACCTGAAGCCTCTGTTTACATAGAGAGCCCCCTATGCATTTCCTTGCAACCCCCTATAGAGGTGTGTGAGTTACTGACATGCCCTGACTCCCCCAAAGAGACAAAGTCAGTATGCTCACCCCTGTACCAACGATGCAGTTTTCCATCCCTTGCATCACTCTGTCCAAAGTCCCTGGAGAGGGTGTGTTCAGTTGTCCAGCTGTGGTATCGGGACAGCCTTGGCTGGAGAAGAGCAGGACACCTCACTGACTATTGTCAATAATCAAGACTGTATACACAGGGGAAAGAGGTCATTCTCCAACCAAAAATAAATCCCAAGTAATAAAAAAAAAAGCACATCATGGACGGGGAGGGCAATTATATTTATTCATGAACTCCAAGCTCTGGTTGGTGTGACAGACAGATGCCAGGTGGCCCCCTCCCCCAACTTTGTCCCCACCTCCTAGTACTCATACCTGGAGCCTGGAGGCGAGGGCTCTTGTTTTGGGGGATGCCCACACTGGAGTACTTAAGGGTAATGGGGCTTTTTTTTTTAAACACCTTCACTGGAGTATAATTACTTTACAATGGTGTACTAGTTTCTGCTTTATAACAAAGTGAATCAGCTATACATATACATATATCCCCATATCTCCTCCCTCTTGCGTCTCCCTCCCATCCTCCCTATCCCACCCTTCTAGGTGGTCACGGAGCACAGAGCTGATCTCCCTGCGCTATGTGACTGCTTCCCACTAGCTATCTATTTTACATTTGGTAGTGTATATATGTCCATGCCACTCTCTCACTTTAATGGGGCATTCTTGTCTGAAGTTTGTTCTCAAATGACACAGGAAAGAGACAAATGATAATGGACTATATATAAAACTAGAAAGATTAAGGGAGTGAGCAGATGAAATGTTAGCAGTTGGGGAATCTGGGTGAGAAGGAAGGATATGGAGTTCTTTTACCATTCTTGCAACTTTTCTTTAAATTTGAAATTATTTTTAAAAACCAATTTATTGAGCAAAAGAAATTTCATTTATATGAATTTTTAGAACAGGCAAAACGAATCTATGGAGATAGAATTCAAAACAGTTGTTGCCTCTGGGGAGAGTGGAGAATTAACTAGAGGTAAGAGGGAACTTTCTGGGATGATAAATGTTTCTATATATTGACTCAGATGTGGTTATACAGTGTAAATACAATGATTAAAAATCAGAGAACGGTATCCTTAAAGTATGTGCACTTTATTATGTGTAAATCATGCTTTGATTAAAAAGGATGTAGGGAAAATATATACATGAGAGGATAAACAAATCTAGAAATTGGTCCTTGAAAAGACCAGTAAAAATGACAAACCTCTGTTGATACTGATCAAGAAAAAAAAAAAAAATCCAACATCAAGCTGACAGCCAATATCAAGAATGAAAAAGCTCATCCCTACAGATAAAGCTGAACACAAAAAGATCATAAGAGATTGTTAATTATTTGTTAAATGGCATAGTTTGGCTTTATGCCCTTGTCTTATATATTCTAAATCACAATAAAAATGTTTCTAAATAGATAGGGCAGAACAGCAGGACAAAGGAGAAATAAAAGTAGGGTGAACATAAAGCAAAAGATAAAGCCAAGAGAGAGGGTAGCCAGCAGGACAAGAAAGTGTCATCTGTTGTTACAAGTTGGTGTGCTGTTGATTTGAGGTTGGAAAAGCTCAGATTTATTGTTTGTTCTGTGCCAGGCTCTTTGTGCTAATCTCCTTTAATTCTCATAGTAACCTACAAGGTAGGTAGTTTTATTATGATTGTGTTTTACAGATGAAGAAATGAAGGTTTAGAGAGGTTAAGTTACTTTTCCAAGGTCACACAGGAAGAGGCAGACCAGGGCTTCAAAGCCCAACAGTTAGGCTCAGAGCCTGTGAAATTACCCCAAAGCTGGCAGGCAGGGCTGAGAAGCGGCCCTACAAGCATCACTGTGACACAGAACCACATAGAATGGTGACTGCGTTGACTAAGAACTCATTCATTCCACAAAAAGTTCTTGGAGGCTTGCACTGTGCTGGGTGCTCAGGGAAACAACCACGACTGAGACAGACAAGGCTTGAGTTTGCATTCTAGTGGGACAAATAATGAAGAAAAGGATAAATAGCAACTTCAGATGGTAGTATTGTGAAGAAAATAAAAACATGGTAATAGAGATATCTTGGAAGGGTGCAGCAGGTGGGTACCTGCGTTAGAGAGTGTCAGGGTGGAAGTGACTTTTTTTTTTTTTTTTTTTTTGAGCAGAGAGACAGGACCAGCCTGTGATCCAGGCTACAGGAACAGCAAGGGTAGAGGCCCTGAGTGGGATCACAGTTAGCAAATCCCAGGGGCAGGAGGAGGCTTGGGGGGCGGCAGGAGGAGGCTGGGGGGAGCCAGGAGCAAGAAAGCATCCAAGGGCATCTAAGTGGTCTCTTCCTCTCTACAGAAATAAAATAAACTCTTCCCTCAGCCTCCTCATTCCCCACCTCCTCCTGCTGATTTCGGGATTTTCTACATTTCGTGATTCCAACTCCATAGCCCCAGTTTGTCCAGAAAAGTTACAGGTGAGTGGCCTGGTCAGTTTTGCACTGGAGGAGGGGACGAGCTGACCTATGTCACAGATGTACTGTCTGCCCTGGTCTGGCCCTACTGCTGATCTCCAGGCAGCCCCTGGCTTCTTCCTGTGCAGTGAGGAATAACTCTGCTGTCTTTTTGTCTAGAGAGGCTATGGCAGGTGGTGCAGCCTCCCGGGGGCAGGGGGCTTGAGGACACAGGAGCCTCCTCTCATCTCCTCCCACAGTTGCTGGGTCCAAGCCGCCATGGTCCTCAGTGTCTGCTCAGCTGGCAATACGTATACTGGGACAAGGGTAGATGGGGGAAAGGGTGTGCTGCCTTCCTTACCCATGGCCTGTGAAGGAAATGAAAGTCTCCAACTAGTATTCCTTTGCTATGTAAAAATAGTACCACAAACTTAGCAACTTAAAACAATACACAGTTAGGACTTCCCTGGTGGCGCAGTGGTTAAAGATCTGCCTGCCAATGCAGGGGACATGGGTTCGAACCCTGGTCCGGGAAGATCCCACATGCCGCGGAGCAGCTAAGCCCGTGCGCCACAACTACTTAGCCAGCGCTCTAGAGCCCACGAGCCACAACTAATGAGCCCACGTGCCTAGAGCCCGTGCTCCACAACAAGAGAAGCCACCGCAATGAGAAGCCTGCGCACCGCAACGAAGAGTAGCCCCCGCTCGCTGCAACTAGAGAAAGCCCACACGCAGCAACGAAGACCCAATGCAGCCATAAATAAATAAATTTTAAAAAAACCCAATACATATTTATAACATTATCTCATAGTTTCTGCAGGCCAGGAGTCTGGACACAGCTTAGCTGGGTCCTCTGCTTAGAATCTCCAGGCTGCCATCCAGGTGTCAGCTAGGATGTGTTCTCATCTGGAAACTTGACTGGGGAAGACTCTGCTTCCAGGCTCAGTCAAGGTGCTGACAGATTTCTCTGAGGTTCTAGAACTGAGGGCCCTGGCTTCTTGCTGGCTGGAGGCCCCCATCAGCTCCGAGGGGTGGCCCACATTTTTGAGAGGCTATCCACAGGTCCTTGTTATGTGCATCTCCCCAACATGGCTGGGTACTTCATAAAACCAGCTTTGGTCCAACTACCATCCAGTCTGTAGACCCTAGCCATCTTTGATTGTTTCCTTGCTATGTATGGGGTTGGCCAAAAAGTTCATTCTATAGAATGTTTCAGAAAAACCCGAACGAACTTTTTGGCCAAGCCAATAGTATACAAAGTTCCAGGTTCATCTGTACATTTCCTGCCTGGACCTGGAATCAGCCTCTTCTCTAAGAAACTATCATTCGTTTCAGGGATAAATGGAATTTCAAGACCACAGCCTGGGTCTTAGTATCTATTTTAAAAAATTTAATTTGATCTTGTATTGCATATAATTAAATATATATATATATTTTCTCCATTAACCAATGTATTATAGTGCCTACTATGTATAAGGCAGTCTCTGGAAGAAGGTGGATTATAAACAAGCATCATTTTATATGTGGAATCTAAAAAATGGTACAAATGAACCTATTTACAAAACAGAAATTGATTCACGGATGTAGAAAACAAACTTATGGTTACCAAGGGGGAATGGGGGGGCTAAACTGGGAGATTGTGATTGACATATACACACTACTATATATAAAAGATAACTAACAAGAACCTACTGTATAGCACAGGGAACTCTATTCGGTGCTCTGTAATGACCTATATGCGAATGGAGTCTAGAAGAGAGTGGATATATGTATATGCATGGCTGATTCACTGTGCTGTACAGCAGAAATTGACACAACATTTTAAAGCAACTATACTCCAATAATAAAAAAAAAAGAAGCATCATTTGATAGCACCAAATTTCAGGACCCCAAAGTGGAGGAAGCCATGCTAGAACATTTGGGAAGTGAGACTTCAGTGAACTCTTGGGGACAGAATGATTCTGCATGTTAGTAGAACAGCCTGGTCTCCAGGCTGAAGCCCAGGCTTGAGTGTCTCCGTGTCTACTTGGCTGTGAGGGAGGGAAGTTTGAGTGCAGGATGGTGCCAGGTAATGAGGGCAGGTGACCCTCGTTGCCATGTTTACCGGCTCAGGTGCCCCGGGGACTGAGGCGGGCAGGAGGAGCCCGGCTGAGCTCTCTGAGCAGCCTCTCAGGTGTGGTGCCCGACTTCTGCGTAAACAGGTAGGAGCCTCAGGGGCCGACAGAGAATTCTGAGCACTGCAGTTGACCCTGCTCTGCTCCCGTCCCTCAGACAAGGGAGCTGGGGACGGTTGAGTTTGCCCCAGTGAATAAGGATTGAAGAAGAGGCATAGAGGTAGGAGGTGAAGCCCTAATAGGGTGCCTGGGGGCAGCTCGCTGGGCAGTTCTGTGGACAACAGGGCTCTGGGTCAGGGTGCATGGGGTGGCAGTGCGTGCCTAGGGTTGGCTCCACTTCTCAAAAGCCATGGGAATAAGGCCCTGGCCGCAGGTCCAGGCTCCTTAAGAACCAGGCTCCTTCCTTGTTCCATCAGCCCGAGGGGGCCTCTGACTCACTGCAGCCATCAGCAGAACCACGGGTGACAGCTCAGGTCCCTGGTGTAACACAAAGGGCCTGGCCTTTAGAGTTTGCTGATTTCAGCTCTGAAACTTTCAACAATTACTCCCTGAGCCTCAGTTTTTTCATTGGCAAAATGGGGTTACTAAGAACACCGTTGCTTAGTGTTCGTTAGGGGGCTACTGTGAGAGTGAGATGGGTCTCAAAAAGGGCCAGGCTCTTCCTCCTGTTATTATATTAGAGAGACTGAGCACCTAGGTAAGCGGCCGTGGGGCTCTGCGCAGGAATTGTAAAGTCAGGCACCTCTGGGAGCCAGGCAAACACCCGATGTGTGTGAAGCAGCAGCCATAAGAAGATAGTAGGGGACAAAGCGGAGGGAGCGGGCCTAAGGGCATTCAAGACGTGGCTGCCAGCCTCACCCTGTCATAGCTGGGTTTGCACAGACAAACAAGGGCCAGAGTGATGGTCTCCCCAAGATTCAGGGAGGACTCTGAGGGACGTCCGAGCCTCCTTTCCCCGAGTCTCACAGAGCCCCTAAGCAGCCCAGGGAGCAAAGCCTCTCTCCGGATACACCTTCTGGGGTCTCAGGGGTTGGCCTAGCAGGTCAGTGGGAAGCAGTGGGACCCTGACTGAGTCTTTCACCATAGCCAGAAGCTGCCCCTGGGGACAGAGCTGAGTTCCCCTCCAGCACCTCATTGAGGGCTCCAGCAGAGTCTGGGGAGGGGCATGGGAACGAGGAAGCTGGTTCACCTCCCTGCTGTCTCCCCCAGAGCTAAGGTCTGCACTGTTGGGGGTGTCTTTCGTTAGAGAGAATTAAGGAGACTGGGGCCAAGGACTCTGCCCCTGAATGTGCCAGTGCAGTGATACAGAGAAACTGAGCCTGGGGGTGGCCAATCTGGGACTAGCTGGTGTTTATTGAAGGGCTATTCTGAGCAGGGCACTGCACAAGATGCTTTCCACATATATCTCCTTTAATCCTCACAGCAACCCTACAAGGAAGGTTATTATTAGCTCCAAGTTATAGCTGGGCTCAGAGAACTTGGGACACAAAGCTAGGGTCACACAGCAAACAAGTGCTCAGCCTAGATTTGAAACTAGAGAGAAGAAACTTTAAAGAGCCCCCCACTTCTCACCCGTGAGGCCCTCTGCCTCTATGCTGCACTCTCAGGAGGATCAGGATGGATCTGGGTAACTCATCACAGACACCAGGGAGCAAATGGCTACTGAGACTCCCAGAAATCAGAGGGTGAGCCCTGAGACTTCCTGACAGCCCCAGCACACAGGACTCTACCTGCCCTCCTCATCAGGCTCCTGTGAGGGAGGAGTGGTACTTGTTAATGAGACAGAGGATGTGAAAATATTTTGTAAATTTCCAGGGGCGATGCAAATGCAAGTTGACTGCAACTTATTTTCCCTCATGGGCATAATGACTCTACCACTGAATTACGAGGTTGGATTTCTATGCTTAGTCCTTCTTTGGTGAAGTCACAAAACAGATTAGTCAATTCCCAGAATCATGGTCTTGTACAACTTCTTTTCACCCTTGCATAGCATAGACCAAATAGTTAGCAGTACGTGTTCCCCAAGAGATGTTTCCCAACTTTAGATCCAAGAAGAGGCTTTTGTTCCTACGGATTGAACTATTATGTGCTTGTCCTTTTTTAGCCTGCTGAGAAAACAAAGAAAGGCAGGGAGTCTGAATTCAACCACCTTTCTTTTTTTTAAAATTTATTTTATTTATTTATTTTTGGCTGCATTGGGTCTTCATTGCTGCTCGCGGGCTTTCTCTAGTTGCGGCGAGCGGGGCCTACTCTTCGTTGCAGTGTGCGGACTTCTCATTGTGGTGGCTTCTCTTGTTGGGGAGCACGGGCTCTAGGCGTGTGGGCTTCAGTAGTTGTGACTCACAGGCTCAGTAGTTGTGGCGCACGGGCTTAGTTGCTCCGCAGCATGTGGGATCTTCCCAGACCAGAGCTCAAACCCATGTCCCCTGCATTGGCAGGCGGATTCTTAACCACTGCACCACCAGAGAAGTCCTCAACCACCTTTTGAAGAAATGTGCAGGCTCAAAAGAAGCTCTACAGTTTTCTCTGAGCTTCATGTATGTCAAGAACATATGTGAACTTAATGGAAATGGAGAAGCTGCCAGATAGGAAATAAGTGGATAAGCTTCTCTTTTCCTTCAAGAGTCCTTTTTCTATATTATACTCTGGTTTTTAAAAGGCAATGGGGGAGGGGGCTTCCCTGGTGGCGTAGTGGTTGGGAATCTGCCTGCCAATGCAGGGGACACGAGTTCGAGCCCTGGCCTGGGAAGATCCCACATGCCGCAGAGCAACTAGGCCCGTGAGCCACAATTGCTGAGCCTGCGCGTCTGGAGCCTGTGCTCCGCAACAGGAGAGGCCGCGATGGTGAGAGGCCTGCGCACCGCGATGAAGAGTGGTCCCCACTTGCCGCAGCTAGAGAAAGCCCTCGCACAGAAACGAAGACCCAGCACAGCCATAAATGAGTAAAATAAATAAATAAATAAATAAATTTAAAAAGAAAAAAAAAAAAAAAAGAACTTCGCATTTAAAAAAAAAAAAAAAAGGCAATGGGGGACTTCCCTGGTGGCACAGTGGTTAAGAATCCGCCTGCCAATGCAGGGGACACGGGTTCCAGCCCTGGTCCGGGAAGATCCCACATGCCGCGGAGCAACAAAGCCTGTGCGCCACAACTACTGAGCCTGCACTCTAGAGCCCGCGAGCCACAACTACTGAGCCTGTGTGCCACAGCTACTGAAGCCCGCGTGCCTAGCGCCTGTGCTCCACAACAAGAGAAGCCACCGTGGTGAGAAGCCCACACACCACAACTAAGAGTAGCCCTCGCTCGCCACAACTAGAGAAAGCCTGCACACGGCAACGAAGACTCAACAACAAAAAATAAATAAATAAATAAATAAATTATTTTAAAAAAAGGCTAACGAGACTGCAACTTGAACGTTTTGGAAAGAATCCCAGCAGATGTACAATCATAGTCTTCACCAGGCTAATAAGGTAATTCTACCTCAACCCAGGTGTTTTCTTCCATGCTCTTTACCTCCCTGCTTCATCCCCGGGCCCGACCACCATGGTGGAGCCTACCGTTTCTCACAGGGTGGGAAGCTAGAAGCAAGTTTTGTCATCATTATTGTCTCATGGCTGGTTAAGTTCTGGGACACTGAGGTACCATAATTTGTAAGTACCCTCCCACCCTCACCCCCCGCAATTACTGGACAGCTAGATTGCTTCCGGTATGGGTCAGTGCACGTTTCTAAACCTTAACTTTTTCAATTCTTGTTTCCAGTTTCCTCTCCATGAAGTTTCCAGAGATTCTAGGCTTCTGGCAGCTCTAACAAGGCACTTGGCTTCCACCGAGAAATGGAAGGGGCCTCTTGGCCCAGTGAGGCACATGCTGGTGCTTTGACACTGGGTTGCAGCCAGCTTTGCTTCTCTTGGGGTTGCTTGGATGGCTCTGGTCTTTCTTCTTTCCTGATTGGTTGTTTAGCAGCAGGAGGTTAAAGTGCCTTTGGTTTATCTTCTGGGAAAATAACCAAGGGCACTGGTGAAGAAACCCTGAAGAGCCTGCTGCTGCCTTCTGGCAATTCCCAGCAGCCAGCACAGGGCCCAACACAGGACAGGTGCTCAGCCTCGGCTTGCAGTGATACCACATATCCTGACTCCTTCATCAGCCCCAGATTTCAGGTCCAGTCCCCCACCCTTCTGTCTCTGAAGATGGCTGAAATACCTCCTCTTCCAAGCAGCCTTCCAGGATTATGAGAAGAGTAAGTAACATGGAATTCCGCTCAACACACACACACACACACACACACACACACCACCTCCTTAGCCCCTCCAGATAAACACGCTTGTTACACACAAAAAATGAGATGTATTCGGTGGTCATAGCTAAGGCTTAGAAGATACGTGTCCAGGGGCTTCTGTCTGGTTTGTGGATGCAGCAGTGGGCAGGGCAGTGGTTTGGAAGAAAAGAGTATGGTTTTTCCTGGATTTGCTTTGTTATTCACTTGCTGTGTTGTATGAGCCAGTTGCTTGCCCTTTCTGAACTCATTATCTCAGCAGGTGCAGGAGTAAAGGGCAGTCAAGCCCCCTGCTGCTCTGGGATTCTCAGTAGAGCAGCCCAGGGTCAAGAAAGAGGTGTGGATGATATGGGAGAGGAGTGGGAGGCGGGAAGCCAGGGGCTGCTCTGGGTGGGGTGTGCGTCTCTGGATCTCTGCGTCCTGGTTCCCCTCCTCTGGCCGGGAGCCCCCGAGGACACAGACCACAGACGAAACTGCCTTCTGCACCTCCCGCCTTGGCACCCAGCCCTGGGGCTGACACAACACGCGTGCTTAGTAATCCTTTGTTGGGGAAATGGATGAGGGCTGGGATGTGCAGGGAAGAGAGGATGTGGTGAAGGAAAAACCGAGCACTTGGAGTTCCTAGAGGGAATTCTAGCCACTTATGAGTCTATCAGAGAACATCCTGGGGGAAAGACTTCCAGAAAGAATTGTTCTCAGCCCTTCGAGAGCAACAGCAAGGCATCCACTCTGAAAGGTGGGGAAGATTGCGTTAGATCAGCCTGGCATGTCTTCTCTATAAAAGGCCGCTGTGGGAGGAGACACATTACTGCTGTGGGAACCCCGGGGGGACAGGGGCGCTCAGCACCTCAGGCCTCACGCTGGGCTCACCTCCCAGCATCACTGAATGTATGAGCCCAGAGAGAGGCAGCCGGGCTGTGTGGAGGAGGGGTGTCCAGGACTGGGAGACAGGAGCCAACAGAAAGGGGGGACCTGGTGGTGACTGGTGAGAGGGGCTGAGCAGAGTCAGCTGTCCAAAGGAAACTGACAGACTTTGCAGTGCAGGGCGCAATGAAAACCCCTTTATTCATCTTGTCTATAGAGTCTTCAGTAAACACTGGTTTAGGGAATGCTTCTTCCTGGAGATGGAGGGAGGCACTGAGCCCTGTGTTAAAGCTCACGCAGAGCAAGAGCAGACTCTGCACGCTGGGTGGCAGCCCCTGGGGTACTTGTCCCACCCCCGTGCTCCAATGGCAGTGTCCCCCAGTGACCTGCGCCACCTCCCTGCTGCTAACGGTTCTTCCTGGACATCATTCTACTAGAAATCTTGGTAGTATTTAACATCACAGACCACCCCTACATTCCTGGCTTTTCCTCTCTGGCCATCCCAGAAGCAGAGCCTGAGATGAGGACTTGGGTGCAGCTCCCAGGACTTGGGAGGTGATCTGGGAAACAGGAGTGAGGGCACAAGGAGAGTGAGACAGGAAGGAGGGAAAACCAGCCTAAGGGTGTGTTGTCAAGGCCACTGCTGAGGGCAACAGGCTAAGATCCCCTGGGGAACCCCCTGGGAATTGGGATGGCATGCCTTCAAGAACTGTTCACCTGATGGGTGGGAGTCTGGAGCATTTATCTGCCAGCTCCCAGCCCCCACTGGTTGAAGATTGTCCCCAGTGATACTGCCTCACACTTGGGGACAACACTTGCAGGTGGGCCCAGTGTGCTTTCTAGGCCTCAGGGGATTGTGAGCCTGGGCTGGGACGTTGTCAATTAAAGAAGCCTCTGAGTTCAAATAGAACTGCCTGCCAGAGCTGCCCTCGATGCAGATGAGGACCACGGGGATGCGATGGGGATGGGGACAGCAGAGGCACCACCGCTGACCCCGACGTCCCTTCTTCAGTCTCTCTGGGGTCTTTCCCCTGACCTGCTGTCCGTAGGCATCTGCTAACTCTGCATGATCTGCACTTCCTTTTCTAAATGTTCACATACTGCCTGTTTAATCCAGTCTAGAATGTTGCCTGGGCCCCAGGATCATGTCTGGATACTAGGGAGACACATTACCAAACAATGCTTATTTAGCTCTCATTTGTTCCTTAGTACGGACTTTGGCGTGAATGCAGCTGAAACAAGCACACGGTACGAGCTTCCCTCGCTCTTTCTCCGCCTGCTTCTCTGCTGGCCCTGTGGGTCAGTCCCAGGCTCTCTTCTCTTCTGGCCCTGTGTGATCTCAGTTGCTCACCTGTGTCCAAGGTTGAACATCTACCTTGACCCTGATGACCCTCAGATCTTTGTTTTTAGCCAAACCCATCCTCTGAGTGTGGGGCTGGTCACTGGGCCTGTCCTCCTGGGAGTCACAAAGACATCTGCCCCTCCCCGTCCACACTGCCAAAGCCAAGCCCAGCTTCCCCTCCAGTCTGCTCCTCCTCCTGGGTGTCGTGTCTCACCACCACCAAGTCAGAATTCCCAGACAATTCCACCCTCCCCCTCACTCTCCGTGCCCAGTCCGAGCACTCCCCCAGGGGCCAGGCAGCGTACTAACTACCAAGCTTCTCCATTGCCCTGGACTCACCAGCATTCTTCTTTGGAAACTGATTTCAGAATCTATTAAGATTCACGTGGGACATTCAGGTCCACGTGTGACAATTTATTTCATCCGGCACACCACACCTGCTCCTGCGTCTTTCACTAATACCACCTTTTTTTCTTTCCCAGGCCCAGGGCATCCCCTCTGTGGCCCCATGTCAGTACCCACCCAGAGGGCCCGCAGCAGTTTGTGTCACTTCAGGTTTTGTTCTTCTAATGTCGGGCCACATCATGGCCCCCTCTTCCCGTTGACTTGCCGGTACTTGGCCTCCTCCCAGAAGCATTTCCAGGTTGAGCGCAAGGGACTCCCCTGCTTTCTTACCCCCTGGACCTGGAGTGGCATCCTACACTGTAGAGTGTCCAGGCTCCTGGACCACCCTCCCACAGCCCTCACGTCACCCGCCTCGGCTGGCCTGTGCACGCTCTCGCCCATGGGTGACCTCAGCCCCCCACAGTCCACTCCTGTCTGGCTTATGTCGGTGGTCTGTGGGTCCTCGAGCCTGTGACAGCTCACCTCAGGCTCCTGCAGGCTCAGGAGGGCAGGAGCAGGTCCAGGACATCCGCTGAGCACCGACAGCAGGCTCAGGGTGCTCTGGCTGTCGCCTTCTCTAAGTGCGTTGACCTTTCACCACGTGCTGGGGCTTGGGCTCCTAGCCCTTGAAGAGTCCTTATTCTGCAGGGAGGCTCAGCCAGCAGCGTGAAGCTCCACTGATTCTCACTATTTGCAGTTGTCATGTTCCGAATGTCGCTGCCAGAACTGAACCACTGCTCCTGGGGGAAATACACAGCTAGGTTCCAGGTTAGCCCCTGGTCAGGACATTTTTGTCAGCCAGTCAATATACAACCTTGTTTCATGTGTGTTTCTGTTCAAAGACACCTTATTCATATGTATTGTTGTTTCATTAACATTGAACTCACAGCCAATAGCAGTAAAACTCACGCCTGAATGAAGTTCATCTAACCCACCCACATGTTTTCTCCATAAGGCACATCACAGCCTTCTTGTGCTTAGGAACCGTAGACAGAACTTCAGCACTACACTTGGGGACCATTTTAGACAGTGAAATCACCAGCAAAAAGCACAAAGTGGGAAAAGTGTGACACTAAATAGACCGGGAGAAGGACATTTGTTTACAGTCTGAGAGCCGAAACAGGAAGGCAGAGGACTGCCTCATTCCACTTCGGCTGGGAATGTCGAATTTTTTAATGCTTTGTATGTGTCCAGAATGACCGCAAAACTGCCACGAGCATTGATTTGGGGATTACAAATACATTTCAGTGAGTAGACAGCTTTGCAACTGTGAGTAATGAGGATTGATTGTATATACAGAGAGAAGAATGAAGCTTCAGAGAGTGGAGAGGAGGGAACAGCTGGGCAGACAAAGTTCACTGAGGTTTACCGCTAGAGTAGATTTCCAGGGATAAGTAAGACCCATCCCCCCGCCCCCCCACCCAGGTAGACGGCATTTGGGGCAAAGCGTGCATCGTGCACAAAGGCAAGATGGGGTGGAGTAATTATTTCCTTGGGATGAAGATGGAAAAACCAGAAGGGACATGTCCGGAAGACATGTCAGGACTCTTTGATGGACAGCTGGCCGGTTTTGCCCAGGCTCTCAGATCAGTCAAACCATAGGGCAGGAACTAAAAGAAGTCAGTGGTGAGTGAATTCTACAGAAATGGGGCATGAAGGTGCCGTCTAGCACAGAATAGATGGTCAATAAACACCTAGTGAATAAATGAATTATATGTATATAACAGAATATATATATATATATATATATATATATATATATATATATATATATATATATATATATATATATATATATATATATAACAGAATGAGGCTAAATGGAAGAGAAGGGAAAGGGAAAAGAAGGAGAGAGAGAAGGAGCAGGGGCTTAAGCAAGCCAGCTGGGAGACGGTGAGGTTCTCATTTTCCTGTAGTCAGTTGCAATGCTTCCTCTGGCTGGAGAAGGAAATGTGGCCACAGGAGTGGAAGGAGGGCTGCCCGGAGAGAAGAGCATGGGTAAATGCAAGTCTGGTCTGTACCTATGACTACTGTGTCAGTTTCATTCACTCTCAGTCAGGCTACACAAATCTTCTGCAGGGCTCTGAAAACCCAAGGCATGACCGAGTGCTTAGGAATGGTTTGGACTGGCTCCCACAGCCTGGAAGGAAGCCAAGGAAGGAGGGAACAGGAAGAGCACCCGACAAGAGCAGCCTGACATCTGGGATCAGGGCTCTCCTCCAATTTCCTCACAGTTTTTAATCCAGCCCTGCACCCAAATGGCTTAGTAGTTCCACATCTCTAATTTATTCATCAAACACCATCTGTGAGGCAATGTCACGGGTCCCACTGGTGTTTCTCCATTTGAATGGAATGGTTGCTGAATATTTACCTATGCTTTGACAACCCCCACTGATGCCGAATGAGAGAAAAAAACTACAACCACCTTCTCTCCCCAGTACAAACTCACACTCAGCGTGGATAATCACAAAGCCTCCACAGGCTAACGGATGAAAAGAAATGAGCAGTCAACACAAACACTGAGCCCTCTTTGTGGTGTCAAGGCAGCAGGTGGGGGAGGGAGGAGGGAGGTGATGACCCCCCTCTCCTGGTTGAAGGCGTCACTGAAAAGTACCGGGAAGGGGCCAGCTGTGTCGAGAGGGAGGATGCTAAGGACCTGGTCATCTACGTGCATGTTCCCCAGAGTCCCAGGTCAGGAGTCCGTAGCACACTGCTGCAGAGGGATCTTCCTTTGATGGCTCAGAACCGGCATGACCTCTTTTACATTAATTGTGTGTGTGTGTGTGTGTGTGTGTTTGAGGGTGAGGTGTTTTTTTTTTAAACATCTTCATTGGAGTATAATTGTTTTACAATGGTGTGTTAGTTTCTGCTTTATAACAAAGTGAATCAGCTATACATATACATATATCCCCATATCTCCTCCCTCTTGCGTCTCCCTCCTATCCGAGGGTGAGGTTTTAAGACTAATCCAAGGGATGAATTTTTTCATTCAAATAGAATGGTCTGTGGTGGACCCAAGATTATACAGCAAGAAGATAAAGGCATTTAGCTCTGAAGCCTAATACTGTCTCTGCTCCCCACTCTCCTGCAAGAATTCCACCTTCTACTCATCTGACCCAGCCTCACGGGGGCTTGGCTGGGAAGCATGGAGTGAGGGGGAGGGGAATGGGATCACGCACCCTCAGCCAGCAACTGGTATGCCTGCACACAACAGGTGCTCTAGACATATGTGTTGCATGAACGAATTTGTGACTTAGTCACTGACCTCTTCTCGTCACTTTTTAGCAACTTTCCCAAAGGGAGAGCAGAGCCTTCTCAGCCCGCGCTTCCCTTCTCCCCAGCATGGAAATTCTCCCCACCTTGGAATTTCTGCCCTTGTGTCAGGGTGTCAGGATAGCGGTGGGATGCTCAGAGGTGGGGACTCCTGGCTACCTGCCCCAGGCTGCTCTGGCCTTAGCTGGTCCTGGGGTGGAGGCCACCAGGGAATTGTGAGTGCAAGGAGGTCAACTTCAGCTCCTCAGAACATGGGAGTCTCCCGTCCCCAAGAGACCTTCCCAATCTTTGGGACGGTTGGGCTGTGAACTGGTCAAGAGAGGCATATGGCCCAGCTCCTGACTCAAGACCCCTGCTTGAGCAGCTGGATGAGGAGGGACGGCAGATAAGCCTAGTGGAACCAGCCACAGAGGAAGCGCAAAGTGGCGTTTCACCCAGGAACACAGTCAGAGCTGCAGGCAGGCGGGTGAGCAGCACGAGGCAGCTCAGGCATGGTTTAATTTCTTCTTGGCGATGCCTTCTGCTTTATCTTCAATACAATCAGGACAAGATGTATCCAGAAGTCACTCTACCACCTGGTACCTGGTACAGCCTCACTTGAGGTCTATTGCCATGCAGCTTAGTGCCCACTCGAGCACCCCTGAAGCCCCCCACAGGGCAGCAGGCGTCGGTTTCTAATGTCTGTTGGGGGTAGTCTGGCCCACGTGGGCCCGTAGCCAGAATAGCCTGCAAGTGAGAGTGTCCAGGGCACAGACAGGCAGGAGGCCCAGAGGTGAACGTGGGATTCGGGAGAACAGCCACAGGAGGGCTCCTGCCAGCCCCTCGTGTTAGCGCGAATACCTCAGACTCAGCACTCACAGTCCATCTTTCCTCCTCTCCCTGGATTATTTCCTCAGCCTCGCCCCTCCTCCAGAACGTCAGAAGAACTTTCTGCACTTGAGCTTGACTTGAGGGAAGGAGAGAATTTCGATTAGCAAAGAGGAGGACAGGTGAGGATGCGGTGATTAAAGGTGAAGGCCCCTGCCCTCGGCTCCTGAATCACCCCTCTCCTGGTGGAGGGAGTGGGTGGAAAGAGTGGGTTCCGGCCAGGAACCATTCACCAAGTAGCTGGAAACATCTGCCGCGAGCAGGTCCACCTAGGGCTCTACAGAGGGTGCAGCGAGCGAGGTCTGGCTCCCCCAGTTTGTGCCACCCCAGCTGCCCGCTGGGGGAGGATGGAGCGGAGAATGCCATCTGGACACAGGCCCGCTCTCCCCCCCTGGGTCTTCTCAGGTGACTGTCAGGTCAGAGAGGCTCCCTCTTCAGATAATACAGCTCAGGTGAAAGAGGCTTAGGTGGGTCTCCATGGCAACCGCCAATCAGGACCTGGGCCGCCTCCAGGGTTCATCAGAGGAACCAGCCTCTGGGGACACACACACACACACACACACACACACACACACACACACACGACACACCACAAACAGCAGTCCAGGGTGCATCCCTTCTCTGGCCAGTGTTTTTTTCTCTCAGCACAACTTCTGAGAGATAGAAAGAGAGGAAAAAGCATGAGGCAGCAACCAGCAACACAAGAGAAAAAGGAAGGAGGCGTTTAGATTCAGTCTTCCCTCTACCCTGTCCTCCTGTGGCTGCCGAAATTTCTGCGTTTACCTGAAGAGATCCAGACACTCTTTCCTCCCAGACCGGGAAGCAGAAAGCAGGACCCCCGCGGGACCTTTCACCTGCAGAGAGCCTGACCTCAGAAAACCAGGTAAGAGGGTCGCCTCCCCAGGGAACAGCGGCTACCCCACCGGCATCCCAAGAGCAGTCGCGCCTTTAGAGGTTAGAGCAGAGGCCGGGTGAGGCTGCGCTGGGCCCAGCGACCTCGGGGCTGGGGCAGATGGGGACGGCTCACTGCGCCGGCCCAGTACAGGGCCCAGATGGCCACAGGGAGGCCCCACCTGTCCCCATTTGTCCCCCAAGAGGCGGCAGACTCCACAGCGTCCTCGGGGCCGTGGCCTGGTCCCTGCTTTATAAACTCACGGGGAGCCCCAGCTTCTGTCGGCTCTGGAGGCAGCAAGCCCGTCTGGGAGGACCCAGCCCGCGCCTTTTCCCTTCGGCCTTTCCGGGGAGGACCCAAGCAGGGGAAAGCAAGGGCCAATGCAAATCGGAGACTCTCTCATTGATCTGAGCACTGCGACTCGAGCACCACGAAGTGCAAGGCTCAGAGCAGGCTCTCGGGCCACGACAGTGACCATGACACGTGGGTGACGTGTGGGCCTCAGTCCCTCTGGCCACAGAGCCGTGTGTGCGTCCCCATAACACGCTCGGGAAAGCAGGTCTAGATGGAGCAGGGAGGGGCTTCAGGGAGAGGATCAGGCTTGGGAAGGAGCGTCTGAGCGGCCACGTGGGATCAGCCCCCTCCTACTGGTCAGCTGGAGGGGGATTTCTACCATCTGAAGGCCAGGGCTCCCCCCTCTGACAGAGTCCTGGGAGCCCCCCCCTCAGAAAGGGACCAGGTGTCTCTCCTCAGACAGACACCAGGGCGGCTGCTGTCACATAAAGACCAGGGCAGCTTCTCTCAGACAGAGACCTGGGCACCTCTCCTCAGTGTCCAGGGTGTCTCTCCTGTGATGGTGACCAGGGCGACTCTTGGCAGAGAAAGCAAAGGGCTTCTCTCCAAAGACAGGGACCAGGGCATCTTCCTTCAGTCAGGGGCCAGAGCGACTTCTCTAAGAAAAGGACCAGCGTGTCTCTCCTCAGACAGACACCAGGGCAACTTCTATCATATAAAGACCAGGGCTCCCCCCTCTGGTAGAGTCCTGGGAGCCTCCTTTCAGACAGAGAGTCCTGTGTGTCTCCCCTAAGATAGAGACCAGGGCATTTCCCCTCAGAAAGGGACCAGGGCATCTCTCCTCAGACAGAGAACATGGCATCTCCCCCTCAGACAGAAACCAGGGCTCTCCCTTCAGATAAGGACCATGGAGTACCCTCTCAGACGGAGAGCAGGGCAATTTCTCTGGGAAAAAGACCAGGGCATCTCCCCTCAGACAGTGTCCAGGGTGTCTCCCCCTGTGACAGTGACCAGGGCAACTCCTTGCAGAGAAAGCAAAGGGCTTCTCTCCTAAGACAGGGACCAGGGCATCTCCCTTCTGTCAGGGGCCAGAGCGACTTCTCTAAGAAAATTACCAGCGCGTCTCCCCTCAGAAAGGGAGCGGGGCAATTCCTCTCAGAAACAGACCAGGGTGTTTCCCCTCAGACAAGTACCAACGAGTCAGTTAGACCTGAGCGCTTGTCCCCCTGCTGGTCGCACTCCTGCCTCAGAATGAGGAGGATTGCCTGCCTCATTCATTCATTCATTCATTCATTCATTCATTCAGGAACTGCTCAGCAAGTGTCTGCTGCATGCCAGCAGATTCAACCAATACAGCTCTTGTCCTCACAGAGCTCATAGCCGAGTCGGGGAAAGAGAAACATAAGCCCAAAAGGGACGAACGTGTGTGTTACAGACACTGTGATGAGAGCCGTTCTACCTCAGCGGGGCAGTGAGGGGCAGGCTGCAGGGGGAGCTGACCCTTGAGGGGGGCCTTAAAAGATGAGCAGATGTTTCAGGTGGGCGGAGGCCCACAGGTCAGGCTGAGTCGCGCCTGGTTTCGTGGATGACAGGTCATTTTTCTATGAGGCCAAAGAGGAATAGGTCAGTTTGTAATCTGTAAAGTTGGTCTTGGCAAAAACAGGGCTGGGAGGAAGGTCGGTAGGCGGCGGGGGGTGGTGGTGGGGTGGGGAGCACCGACTCTCCGCACTTGCTTCGAGGCCTCTGTCCCGCCCCCGGCCCCGCCCCGGCCCCGCCCCCTGCCCCTCCCCACCCAGGGCCCGGCTTCCGCAGAGTCACACTGCCTGCCCTCTGGGACAGCCCCACGGAGGTGCTGCTCTGGGCTCCTGGGTTCCGGCGGGCACACAGAGCAGCCCCTGCCCTGGCCTGCAGACGCCCAGCTCAGCTGTTAGGGCCCAGCTTCAGAGGTGGATCCTGGGTGGGGCCGCTTTGTATAGAGAAAACAGCCACCTCGCAGGGACTGCACCGTCCTTCCCTTGATGGCGGGAGACTGGTGGCCTCGGTACCCACCAGAGGCAGATGAACCTCTCATGCCTCCGGCGGGGGTCAGAGCCTTGCTACCTACTCCGCAGGCACCCGCCCCCCCCCAGCATTGTTCTCACTGCTGAGATGCCCCTGGTCCCCTCCAGTGCTAACTGCCTGAACCAGACTCCTCCTGCCCTTGAGGGACGGGGCTGGTTTCTCTTTAGCGCATCTAACGAGCCACAGCTGGTGACAGTGTCGCCCAGGGAGCCAGGAAAAGACATCATCCTCAGAGATGTTCAAAAATAGGCTGCAGGGAAGGCTCAGAGCATGTGCGGGTGGGAGGGTAATGAAGGGGAAAGGAAGGAGAAAGAAAAGCAAGAAATGGAGGAGAAAGGACTTGATGAGGGCCGCCACAGGGCAGCAATAGAACATGTGAGGGCTTTCCTAAGGTCACTTGGACCCGAGGCTCCCCGCCTGAGTTTTCCCTTCACCAGCTCGCCCAACAGCAGGGCCCAGCAAGGCCAGGAGCAGGGCTGGGGTCAGGCTTACACCAAGCCAAGGGGTCCTTGACCCTTTAGAAGTATGTAAAGCCTGTGGACACATTCTCGGCAAAATGTTTCTAAATGCATACACTTAAGTTCATGTGATTACAGAAGAAATCACTATATTGAAATGCAGCTTTCAATTTGTTTTTTCTGAAACCAGACCCCTATCAAAATATTTTTAAAAAACAATTTCAGGTATAGTAATATACGTGACTCTGTATTCACATGTAAAATAACAAAATCTGTGGCAGGGCTAATACGTACCATGATTTCATAGTAGTGACGAGCACAAACGATATTTCAAGAATAACAACTTCAGAGTGTTATGAAAAGATCCGTGACCTCTGTGGGAGATAAAGCCACAGGTGCACTGATACTGCCGTGGTCGGGGGCCTGCATTCATAACTGACAGAAATACTGCATTTCAGTTAAAGGTAGTGGAGATAAAGATTTTTTTTTCCTATCCGAGTTTATAAACCTCTGAATTCTCCCTATGGGTCCCAGGGTACAAATCCCTGCCCCAAGGGACAGACAGTCACAGACCTAGATGAACCCACTTCTTGTTAGTTTATAAAGCACGTACAGGGACTTTACCTTATTTAATCTTCACAGTAACCTGAAGTAGGTACCTTATTACCCCATCTTACAGACAGGGAAACTGAGGCTTGGAGTAATGAAGGTGACTTGGACAGGCAGCATTGGGCAGGAAGGGAAGGGCATAGGAGTTGAACTTAGGTTTTCTCTGCTAAAACCTTGGCTCTCCACTGTCTCCCCCTGCAACCGACACGGGCCTTCCTCCTCTGAACTGACGAGGAACCAAAGAGCAGTGGCCTGCTGTTTGCTGTACTGGGTGTCAGCGCCCTTCCAGCCAGTGGGCCGGCACCACTGCAGCCCTGAGGTCGCTTGTCTCATTGTGTCCATCCCTGTCTTGGGTGCGTGCTCCTAGAGCGAGCCCCAGACCTGCAGAGTGACAGGTACACTGCACACACTCCCCACTGTATCTGCTGAGTCGTGAATGGGTCAGAACTCAGGCCTGGGCTTCAGCCTCCCCACCCCAGACCCACCCAGCCCACGCCACTGTTTGCTACCTCAACACCAAACCCACCTGTGGAGAAATGCCACAGCACTACCCACGGGTACAACATAAACCATGTGCAGAGGTGCTGAGGGGCAAGTCAAGCCTACCAGATAGAATGAATCGCGAAGTCTTCCTGCAGAAAATGAGTTCTGAGCTAGCTTTTTTCCAACTTTTAAATTACGAATTGCTCAAACATGCAATAAAGTTGGAAGAATAGTGCAATAAACAGCCATAAATACCCCCGGACAAAATGATTGTTAATATTTTGCCATTTTTGCCCCATCTAGATGCATGTGTATGCATATACACGCAACATTTTCTGAATGATTCAGATGTAAGACTTTGAAGAAGACATCGTGACACTTTAGCCAGGAAGACGTCAGCATCGCATCCCAAGATTGGGCTATTTGTCAAGATTCCCCTATCACCATAATACCATTTTTATACCCAAGAAAATCAACACTCATTCCCTAACATACAGCTCATATTCATATTTCCCTAAATGTCCTAATTTTTAAAAAATAAGGATTCAATCAATGTTCATGTATTGGAGGCAGATTGTAGGTGCTGTTGCCTGAATGGGAAGGTCCTGGAGTCACCATGGCCAGGAGGTGAGCAGGAGTGAGGGGCCTTAGCTAAACTGAGGAGTTTGGCTCTGCCACAAGGGTTAATCCAACGCAAGGGAAAGGCAGAATCCGACGGTGCAAAGCACCCAGAGGAGACCACCAAACAGCAGTTTTGATGAGCCTTCTGGGCGTCTTGAGTCTTAATCAGACCACACCCCGCCATCAGGTGCTTCCCAACACAGACTCACACGGCCTCACTTAGGTCCTGAGGAGGCCCTGGGATAAGCCAACCACCTCTGGCATCATCTGGCCCACCTGCCTCTCTGTCCCTGTGTCCCTCCCTCCTCTCCCTCCCTCCATCTCTCCCTCCCTTCATCTCTCCCCCCCTCCTTGGCCCTTAAGAACTTAATCAGACCTGCTGAAGAGCCTCCGTGAGAACAGCTGGCACCAGAGACAGAAATAGCTCGGGCAGAAACCTTGTCTCTGTCAAAGCCTCCAGCCCGGGCTGGGAGGCAGGGATTAGGGGAAGGAGACATTTCAAATACCACACCCCCGTCCGGCCCCTGTGAGAGCCCACCTCCCTGGGCCAGAGAAGCTCAGAGCCTACAGAGCCCAGGATTCAGGTGGGATCACCGCCCCAGGCTCTGCCATCTGTCGTGGGCTGGGCACCCATCTCAGAGGCCGGCTCGGGTGAGGAGCACAGCCTTCCACCTGGGAAGAGGCCGCCCCCCACCCCCGGCTGCGCTCTGGCTTCCCCCACCTGCAGGGATGAGGAGTCTGGGGTATTACAGAGATGTGCCCACCCTGAGGTCACTTCTCCTCCAGGTCAGGTCTTAGGTACTGAGATCCAGGACTCCTTGCCCAGACAGTCGCCCGCCCACTTCCAGAGCCAGAGCAGGCCACCTCCCTGGGCCCAGTCTCCTGAGGGTGGATGACATCACCGTGGGAGCAACGCTAGGTCTGAGGGGGCCAAAGAGACACCGTTGGTAGGGGTGTGGGTGGGCCCTGGACATGAAGCTGGGGTACCCTCTGCATATTTGCAAGGCCCCTCATGGTGTGACTAGAGAGAGGGGACAGGCTGAGGGCCAGCAGCTGGCTCAACCCACACCTCCATGTACCAGCGAAGAACGCTTTGGCACCCAAGAATTCTCAGCTTGAATCAGACCCTCCCAGTTGTTACAAAGGTGTATTTAACAAGGAAGGAAGCAGAAGGTATTTTACTGAATAGTTTGTTAGCTTAATTTGTAACTTACGAGTATTTAAATATATGGTACGTGAGCCTCCATCTACAGCACTGCTCCAGGTCCCTTGCACATGTGAGCCGTGGGCCTGCTACTCAAGCCCAGTGCCCCCCGCCAGGCCTGGAGTGGATGTTAGGACGCCAGGTTTCCTAGAGACAAAAGTTGTGTTCAGGCCTCCCACTTCCTCTTCCTTCTATATTTCTCCCAGCTGCAGGAAGACCCTCCAACACCAAACCATTCTCATGCTGCCTCCTTTCAGCTTAAATGCAATTCCAGACTAAGAAGAAATACAGGTCCTTAAGGAGGGCAGCACTTGACCCAAAGATGAATCCCTCAAAATGGGCTTAGAAAGGGGGAGAAATTTTGGAATGGGAAGGGATAGCCTAGGTAGATTTCTGGCCCAGCTGCACACACACACCCATACACACACACACACACAGAGCAAGGACTAAAGCACCACATGGCAAAATTATCCATCACTCTGGTATTCATCCAAACAAGTTAGAAAATAAGTATCACTCCATTTATTTATGGATGTCCATTGAGCACTTGCTATAGGCCAGACCCTGTGCCTGGTACTGGAGCCTGGGTAGGATGCTACTCAAGACCTGGTTCCTTGCTCCGGCTGGAGAGGGAGATGGACACACAGGCAATCATGGTTCACTGTGACTGTGCCATGACGGGGTGAGCACAGAGCAACCTGGGAGCCTGGCCAGGGAGGATTGGGAAGTCTCCTAAAGGAAGCAGAGTAGAAGCTAAGAGCTGAGCTAGGATTTATTCAGTAATTGAGGAGACCGAAAGTGTTCTAGGGATGTGCAAAGGCCTGAAAGCAAGAGAGAGCCGGGTGCATTAGGGGAGTGGAGAGTGGGGTGGGAGAGCGTGTTGGGGGAGGACTGGGGGAGAGGAAGTTTGGTGAGAGGTGAAGCTGAAGACGTAAACAGCAGCCACATGATAAAGGGGCTTGAAGCCACTTAAGGGGTCTGAGTCTAATCCTTAGGATAATCGGGAATCATTGAAAGCCTTTAAGCATCCCAGGGCTTAAATATAGGATGACGTGAAGATGTTCACAGGCCCTAGACGCCTTTACTATTGAAGGCCTCGCTCCACATCGCATCAGACATCATCAAATGAACCCACATTACAGTTTTTTTTAAAATTTTTTATTTGTTTATTTATTTTTGGCTGTGTTGGGTCTTCGTTTCTGTGCGAGGGCTTTCTCTAGTTGTGGCAAGCGGGGACCACTCTTCATCGCGGTGCGCGGGCCTCTCACTGTCGCAGCCTCTCTTGATGTGGAGCACAGGCTCCAGATGCGCAGGCTCAGTAGTTGTGGCTCACGGGCCCAGCTGTTCTGCGGCATGTGGGATTCTCCCAGACCAGGGCTCGAACCCGTGTCCCCTGAATTAGCAGGCAGATTCTCAACCACTGCACCACCAGGGAAGTCCTACAGTTATTTTTTAATAAAAAAGTTGAAAGAAGTTTTATAACTCGGATTTGGAATTACTATTAATTTATTAATTTCAAGTTTGTAGATTTCTATTTCTATTTTGAAGCCAATGACACTTTTGGGGGGTAGGGGGCAGACAGGCCCTTATACAGCTCACAGATCCCATGCACTGTGTTATGGTATCAAATGAAAACAAAATAGTGACATGATCAGTTTTATGATTTAGAAAGATCACACTGCAGAAAATAGAGTGGAAATTGCTGTTTAATGGGTATAGGATTTCAGTTTTGCAAGGTGACAAAGTTCCAGAGTTCTACTGCACAACAACAAGACATTGTTAACACTACTGTACTGCGCAGTTAAAAATGCTTCTGATGGTAAATTTTATGGTGTTTTTTTTTGTTTTTTGTTTTTTACCATAGTGAAAAGAAAATAGAGTGGAGATTGGATTGGGAGGATCAGCCCTGGGTTTCCAGTTAGGAGGCAGCTGTAATATATCTGGCAGATGGTCAAGGCTTGAACTAATGAAGGGAGAAAGAGTGAACAGATTTGGGAGAATCAATAGGAATTGGATACAGGATTTGACAGATGAGGCAAAGGGACATGACAGGGATGGTGCATCAGTTTGGGCAACTAAGCTATGCCCCCCACCAAGCTGGCAACCTGGGAGAAGCAGCAGCCAATGGGGAGGGAGATGGGGAGCTTGAGTTGAAATGCAAGTGGAACCTACAAGGGGAGGTGACCAGGAGGCATTTGGAGACCCTGACCTGGAGCTCGGAGGACAACTGCGTTATGGATTTTGATTTGGGAACTCTCAACATTCAGGTAGTAATCGGAAGCATGTGAAAGGATGAGGGTCATTAGAAGGAGGAGACCACCTCTGACAGAGCCCCAGCGAACAGCCACAACTCAAGGAAGTCCGGGGTAGGGCACCCACATGAGTTCCGAGACGGTGGCTCCAGGAAGTGAATCAAGGCGGCCGGTAGACCAAGGAGTGTGATCTAATGGAAACCAGGGAGACGGCATCTCCACTGGAAGGAGCGGTCAGAGGAGTTAAAGCCGCAGATGGGCTGGCACATGCGCTAACCAGCTTGTGGGGTTGTGGCAGGTAGCTGAGGGTGCTCAGAGGGTGTATCTGGCAGGACATATTAAGAGCTCATTCAAGAGCGTCGCATCCTTCTGCCTCATGCCTTGTCAGTCTCTTCCTCGCTCAACCATCTTCCAGGCTGGTGAAGTTCAAGGGTTGGGTGCCCAGTCAGTGTTCAGGTGCAGGTGGTAGTGGGGGCATATTGGGATGTAGGGCTGGAGGAAAGTCAACCAGAGAAGTCTTCCTGGGAATGAGGGTCAGGCCCCTCTTGGAGGCATCGCAGAGTGCGGAGAGGTGGGAACCATTCTGGCAGAGGGATCCCAAGTGCCCAATGGCCCCACGACTCTCATTTTCAGGTAAGATTTTCAGAACAGTTTAAAATTATTACCCCTCTAAAGGCCACCCTAAGGATAGAATAGAAACTCAACTCCGTTACAGGTGCACTCACAGCCCTTCCCCTGTTGACCCCATAGCTAAGTCACAGGGCTGTCCAAGACCCCCATCAGGTATTCACAAGATCTTGGTGGAATCTCCAGGTGTCGGGGAGAATGTGGAGCCGTGAGGGCCAGAGGAGAGATTGTCTTTCCCTTGACCCCTGACAAATGCTCTCTTATTTGGGGTAGGTCAGAGCCATGGGGCTTGCTCTTTGATCATGCATTCATTCGCTCATTCATTTGGCATCTATTAAGAACCTACTGCCCTATGTACCCAGCACCAGGGATGGAAGGGTGAATGAAGCACAGTCCCTGCCTACATAGGACACACAGTGTCAGGGGAGGGAGATAGCCACACTCCATAAAGTATTCCTGGTGCTATGAAAAATGTCTGTGCTGAGCTCAGTCAGGGTGCAAGGTAGGGAGTAGTCACATCTACCTGTGAGGTGGGAGTATCAGAAAAGGCTTCAGAGGGGAGTGACCCTAAAACTAAATGTCTAGGCTAAGGAGGGGCACTGACCAAGGCATGGAGCTATGAAATGGCCCAGCATAGTCTGGAGCCCCTGCTGAGACCATGAGGCATATTTTGAGATGCCGTCAGTGGAGCCGAATGAACACCTGAAACGACACCATTCACTCTTCTGGTGTCAAGCATCCACCTGACCTGTGTTCTTTTAAAAACACAAACGGTCTGGGAAAAACAACATATTCAGTTACAACATCTCTCTGCCTGATTGATCGGATCCCTTGGCCTTAAGCAGAGGTTCCTGGGGCTCACGGCTCTCAGAACGAGACAGAGCCCACCTCCATCTCCCAACCCCTTCCCCACACTATTGCCCAAATACATTATTCTGGACACATGAAGCAGTGAAGGCTGAGAAGAAAAGGTCCTAATTGCCTCTGACCCCGATAGCAGGGTCTTATGGTCTGTCCTTCCCTCCCAACCTCGCAGAAAGGAGTCGGGGTATAATCTGAGGCCTCCATTGGTGATGTGCTCAGACTAAGTGGAGGATGAACCTTATTAGATTTTCTAAGTACCATGGTTGCTAAGGAAACTGGTTGTTTTCAAGTCTCCACGTGTAAGTCGGAAGCTTGATTTGTGCCATTCCAGAAGGCTACTGTTACCTCATAATAATTTTCCCATTTGTGTCTGATTCTCCAGCATTAACAATTCATTTCTCTGGGCTAAGCATCATGGGTGCAGGGTGGTGGGAGAGCTGCCTAAAAATACATATGTCCCCAGGAGGTGACACATGCCTCATGGCCATGTTGTTGAGACTGAGTTCATTGAATCTCTTTTCTCTGCAACTGGAGGGTCTAGGCAGGAAGAGGACCATTGGTTCATGGAAGGGGGAGCTCCTTGAAGGGGGGAAGGGTATAAGAGGGGGAGTTGGACCACCTCAAAGACCCACTTCAGCTTTTAGCCCAGGAATGGAGCTTGCCTTCACTGTTGTCAGAGGCACAAACCCACCTCCGGCAGGCAGCAGGGAATACCTGAGATGGCAGTCCATTCACTTGCTCACCTGTTCATCCATCCATCCATTCATTCATTCACTCATTCATTCATCTAGTCAATCAGTCATTCACCAAACCTGTACTGAGCAAGACCCTGTGGGAATACTATGATGAGTTAGGATCCCTGCATTCACACCTGGTGCTTCTTGCACACGTCTCACCTTGTACCATGGCTGGATCCTCCACCTGGGACATCTCCATCAGTGCGTGTGTCTGAAGCCTGTACTTACCCATCAGCCTTCTCTCATCCACAAAGCCTTCTAGGCCCCCTTTCATCATCCAGTCACTCCTTCCCCTCCCCGACCCCAGCAATACTGACTCTATGCTTCGCCAGTCAATTTATTTCTTTCCACTGATGTTATGGTTTCTACACATCAAGTCTTGTGTCTGCTGTACAGCAGGGCCCAGACATGATTTCACGTTTGTGTTCCTCCACAGATATGTACACTGTGCTTAATTCATGCTTCTGATTGATGTATGATGAATAAATGAATGAATGAATGGTGGCTAAGTTGTATCATTTACAGGATAATATCCTAAGCTTCCTTCAGCAACAGGTTGGGGGCATTTAGAAACTTAGGGTGTTTTCCTGTTACATTGATACAGGATGTAGGCATATGTTCTGAGTGTGTGCGTGTATGTATTTCCCCTTAAATCATAGAGATAAAATTATGCCCAGCCATACACTATTGTTAAAAGGTAAACTGAGGCATATTAAAAAAATTTTAAGAGTTTATTTGAGCAAAAAATCTATTTGAATTGGGCAACATCCAATCTAGCCTATATCAAGGAGCTCTGAGGAGCTGTACAAAATGAGACAGTTTTATAGGCAGAAGGGAGTGAGAACAAGGACATTATACTAGGCAAAAAAAAAGCAGGTTGTTTGTTGCTTGCCTTTAGGGGATGGCAGAGGTCTATCGGGCAGATTACTTAACTAGTGCTGATCAGGTGATTCCTGATTGACTGGTTTAAGATTCCATTTCTCGAAGAGCTGCAACTGTAATTAAGTCTTGGTTTAGTGATGTGGGGCTTAGCATCAGTGACTCCATTTTGGGCCTGTTGTCTTGTTTTTAACAGTTTGTTTCTGTCTTTGTTTGGAGTTAGCAAGGATTCAGGAGTCTCAATCATCTGGATGCTTTGTGGATTTTTATAACCATGAAATTATCTTACTTTTATGTGGTGCTTGGAACTTCCCAAGTTTATTCACAACTGCTTCTCACAGCAAGAGTACCTTGTCTTACAGAATTAGAAATGACTGCTCAGAGAGGTTAAATGACTTACTTGAGGCCACCCAGCTGTGAGGCGGGAGCAGTCTTCTCACTCGGGTCTCAGCTCTCCTCCCTCCCCCTTGTTCTCCCCACCCTAAGTGACAGAGGGGCCCAAGGAAGACACACTCCTGCCCTGTCTCGGCAGGGCCTGGGGGGGCCATGTCCCTCATCCCATGGCTCCGGTGGAACGAGGCCCCGCCACGGCTGTCGTCTCGGAGTCCGGCTGAGATGGTGCTGGAGACGCTCATGGTGGAGCTGGAGGGGCAGATGCGGGAGGCTGAGAGGCAGCAGTGGGAGCGTAGCAACGCCGTCCGGAAGATCTGCACTGGAGTGGACTACAGCTGGCTGGCCAGCGCGCCCCGGCCCACCTACGACCTCAGCCCCGGGGAGAGGCTGCAACTAGAGGACGTCTGCGCCAAGATCCACCCATCCTACTGTGGGCCCGCCATCCTCAGGTAACGCCTGGCAATGGGACAGGGACCAGCGGTTGGGCTGCAGGCTCCAGGGAGGGTGGCAGCAGTGACAGGGGCCTGAGGCTACCAGGACTGGAGCCTGGAGCCTGGATGGGCCAGGTATCTGTTGAAAGGAGCAAGGCAGGGGGAAGAATCTGGAAGAGGCCATGGAAGGCCAGGCCAGGCCTCGGGGCTCAGAGGGAGGTGGGAGGCAGCTCCTGAAGGCACGTGAGGTTTTTGTTACTGGTTTTTTTTTGCAGAAAAGAACTGAGGTTTATTTGCAGTAGAAACCGTGGTCTAAAAAACAAACCTACTGGTAAATGTACAGTCTGTGTTCTGTTTGGGGTCACCACTAGCTGCAGAACCCCCAGATCCCTGACCTGCATGCGTCGGGCCCCTAAGTGTTCACAGCTAATCTCAGGCCCCAGGTCCGAAGCCCCGCCAGAGGGCGTCCCATCTCCTGCCAAACCACCCACATCCCAGCCTGCGCCCAGCCCGCCGCCCCTCCTGCTTCCAGCAGTGCAAAAAATAACCAAACCAATATAAGTTTCCCAAACAAAAACAACATGTGAGTTTTGATAGGAGAGAACCCCAGGCCTTCTAGCTTTCTGTTCTCCCTCCCTGGACTGTTATCATCCTGGGTTGTAATGTGGCTGGCTCCCTCTCTTTCACCAGTTCATCTTCCATATTACCTTCTGAGAGAGGTTTCCCCGTATAAGCTCTCCAAAACTGGTTTCTCAATTATCCTATTTCACACTAGCTTGTCTAAGGGATGTGTGTGTGTGTGCGCGTGCTTGCGTGTGAAGGTTTCAGAGCCCTAGGGCACTGGACATTCAGAGCTTGAGTACAATCATGTTCCTGAATATCAGTGTAACCTTAGTAAAGCTGTGACCTACACGGTCCAGTCTCAGTTGGATGCGTGTTGAAATCAAGGAAGCAGAGTCCAAGAGCCAAAAGTAATTTCAAAACTAAAGTTCTTTACCTGCATTTCTCGAACACTAGTAAAGGAATACAGATCCACAGTAAAACATCTTAAAGTCCCCCTTAGTATCCCCAAATCTTCCCTCACCCATCTCTTTAACCAACAGATGTATCTATTGTACACCTTTTTCTTCAAAATTCCCCTTAAAAACTCCTCCTTCTTCAGTCCTATTCATACTCCTTTGGGTTTTGCAGTCTTATACCACCCCCCGCTTCTTCCTCCAGGCTGGGAATCTTACCCTACCCCATTTTTCTTATTCTGCACCATGGAAGCCCCCCCAAATATATCTAGTTCCAGAAGCACCCTGGAGACAGGGGTGGGGATGGACATGGGAGTGGTGCTGATGAGAGAATCTAAGCTGGCAAACCAACTAAACTTCATACATGAGGGGGGCTGGGGATGCTCATATGATGATTGTCCCATCACGTTTCCTGTCTCACTGCTGAAGGGTTTGAGAAGTCCTGACTCTTAATATGGTGGAGGAAATTAGGTATCACACGGACTTGCTAGCTATCCTTCATTCTGGAGCTCCAAGCCAGAGACATTTTTGGCAAAGGAAACAGCTTGGCATCCAGGAGAACCTGGGGCCACACTCCTGGCTGCAACACAGACAAGGGAAGTAGCAGGGAGCCTCGTGTGCATGGCCAAACAGCTCACGCTCACCCAGGAGGTGGCGGGAAGCTATAGAAGGAATATCACAGGGCAGTGACATAATCGGACATACATTTCAGAGAGATCATGCTGGCCAGTGAGGGCAGAAGGGTGGGAGAGTGTTAGCCAGAAAAGTCCCAGAGAGCAGTGGGCGTCCGTCGCTACTACTGCATCGATAACCCGAGGTGAGTGCCAGGATCTTCACAGATGTTAGCGCATTAAACCTCACAAAAATGTAGCTGTGATGACCCCAGTTTACAGACGAGGACGCTGAGTCTCAAGGAGTCTCATGGAGGCCAGAAGTGGAAGAGCTGGAACTCAGGATGGGCTGGAGCACGAGGGAGGTGGGGTGGTTTCTGATTCACTTCACAAGAAGTGGGGAAGTGGAGGAAACAGGAATCGTCCACGGGGGTGTCCAGGGACGCCCGTGGGGTTAGACAGCGGCCACGTGCCACGCCCGGGCGATAGCTCCACCGCGCCCCCTCTTCTTCTTCCTGCCTCCGCACCCAGGTTCCGGCAGCTGATGGCAGAGCAGGAGCCCGAGGTGCAGGAGGTGTCCCGGCTCTTCCGCTCGGTGCTGCAGGAAGTCCTGGAGAGGATGAAGCAGGAGGAGGAGGCGCACAAGCTGACCCGGCAGTGGAGCCTGCGGCCCCGCGGCAGCCTGGCCACCTTCAGGAGCCGCGCGCGCATCACCCCCTTCGCCAGCGACATTCGCACCATCTCCCAGGACGTGGAGCGGGACGCGCCGCCGCCGCCCCGGACCTGGAGCATGCCCGAGTTCCGGGCCCCAAAAGAGGACTGACCCCGCCTCTCCTGCCCGGGAGCAGAGCCACCTGTGGGCTGGGGGTTGGGGGGCATGATAAGCCGGGGTCATCCCGGGTCCTGCAACCTCCCCATCGCCCTGCCCCTGACGCGGGGCCAAAGAGACCGCCCCATCCCGGGACACGCCCTCAAGATGGAGCCACCCCTCCCCGCCCGCCCTCTCCCACGGACCACGAGGCCTAGAGTCAGGGCTTGGAGCCGCAGCAACAATCTCCTGCTCCCCTGCACCAGTCGGCTGGAGCGGACCCTTCCCCGCCCCGCAGAGATGCAGGGTCTGGGCAGACAGACCACCACCCGCTCCCCATCTTCGGCTTCTGTCTGGAATGGGAAGAGTTGTCCTGCCTTTTGCCAAGTCATGAGTTCTTACCCCAATTTA
Source organism: Eschrichtius robustus (assembly GCF_028021215.1). Taxonomy (NCBI): domain Eukaryota; kingdom Metazoa; phylum Chordata; class Mammalia; order Artiodactyla; family Eschrichtiidae; genus Eschrichtius; species Eschrichtius robustus. Next base: position 149,550,006 of record NC_090826.1, read on the forward strand.
GGGATGTCCCATTCACCCCCTCTCCCTGGGTAATGATGAGGGACCTTTTGGCTGGTGTCCATTCTCTGCTGGTGACTGGTCTGTCTCACCGTCGCAGATGGGTCACAGCCTGGTGGATGGGCAGAGGTGAAAGGGATCACAGGTCCACTCCTCAACTAGTGAATGAGGAAACTGAGGCTCGGAGAGGGTCAGGCTTCTGCCATCATTCACTGCAGCCAGATCCCCATGGGTGGCGAGACTGTTCCCATCCATGTAAGTCTCTGCTCCTGAATCCTTGAGTCCTGGGCTCTGATGGGACAGGTCCAGTGGCTAATCTCCACCTGCCTGTGGTCTGACCCATCTCTCTCCTTGGCACTGGTGTGGAGGTCTGCAGTAGCTGGGGACAGAGGTGGGTTGCCATTACGCCACTCCACAGTGTCATCCCATGGGAGGTGGCCAGTCCCCAGCAGCTGCCTCCAGAAGCTAAGCTTCAAGGCCTTCTGACTCACTGCTCCAGAGAGCCAGGTCTTTGACTCCCTTCTCTATCTGGTTGTGCCTGCTCTTTGACTTTCTTCAGAGAAAGTGATGCCCAAAGCTCTAATGACCTCAAGGCGCAGAAGTGAAATGTCTGGAACCTCCTTACAGGTTTCACTGTCCTTCCATTTCTAACTGGTTAGATCTTTTTTTTTTTTTGGCTGTGTTGGGCCTTTGTTGCTGTGCACAGGCTTTCTCTAGTTGTGGTGCGTGGGGGCTACCCTTCGTTGCGGTGAGCAGGCTTCTCACTGCGGTGGCTTCTCTTTGTGGTGGCTTCTCCTGTTGCAGATCACGGGCTCTAGGCGTGTGGGTTTCAGTAGTTGTGGCATGTGGGCTCAGTAGTTGTGGCTCGTGGGCTCTAGAGTGCAGGCTCAGTAGTTGTGGCGCACAGGCTTAGTTGCTCGATGGCATGTGGGATCTTCCCGGACCAGGGATCGAACCCGTGTCCCCTGCATTGGCAGATGGATTCTTAACCACTGAGCCACCAGGGAACCCCTAACTGGTTAGATCTTGATGATGGGCATGTGGATTATCCAATGTGTGAATCAACAATGGCAAATCTGGAAGACCAGGCGGCCTCCCCACACACTCTGGGCTGAAGCCCATGAAGACATGTCTGCCCCCAACTCTCAGTGCATGCTCAGAAAATGCAAGTGAGTCTTAATACTAGTCTAAATAAAATGCCAGGAGGAGACAAATCAACAGGGGGAAAATCTATATATTCCCTGACAAAGCTAATGGGAAAAAAAAACTTTTTTAATGATCTTGTGTTGGATATTTTCACTCAAATCTGGACAGAGAATCATAGGATGGTGGAAAACCTCTCATCCAATGCCATCATGATGAAGGAGTTGATTGGCTCATTAACACGATCGGTGAAAGTTGAGAATCACTTAAATAAACATACACACCTTAAACATCTTCTATATTCTAAGACACAAATAAGTTCATTCAATTGCCAAACTTTTAATGTAGGTGCAAGCTGTGTTCACTTTTTTGGTGACATGTGTGGGTTGTCTGACAGGAGTTCTGCACTTAAGTTTTATTGTCTGGTGTGTACTTTAATTGTAACAACAAGAACAACTGGTATAAACAAATTGTGGCCTCCCATGAAAGCCTTTCCTGCCCACCTCAGTCAACTCAGACAGACCCCCAGCAGCTTCAGACCTCAGTCATCCTACCGCAGGGAATCCCAGCTGGTGGCACTCAAACCCATGAGGTTACTCCTCTGGATTCAGGTCATTAAAGGGAGTAATGAGGCCTCAATTTCTAGTCTTACAAGCCCAATAACAACAAATGAAAGAACAAAACAGTTTGAGAGCCTCCTTGTGAGTGTGAGAGTGGCTGGTGGCAGTCGGAGGGGATGTGTTGAGCGCTCCAGACTGGGTAGTCTGTTTGCACTCAGCTCAACACCACTGGCCACTAGAGGGAGCCAGTGGGTGTGGGACCACTCAATGATTACATTTTCTTTTGCTTTGTGGTTTATTTTTTATTCACTTGTTTCGCCTTATGAACATTTTCAGACACAGAAAAGTAGAGGGGAAAGTGTAAGGAGTTTCCATATGCCCATCGCCAAGGTTTAAAAGTTATTAACATGTTGCCATATTTGCTTTTCTATTTTTTGGTGAAGTATTTTAAAATAAATCCTAGACATCATAATACTTTACCCCTGAATACTTCAGGATACACTGCAAAGGAATAAGAAAATTTTCCAGTGTAACTACAATACAATACTATCACTCCCCCCAAAATTAACAATAATTCCTTAGTATCATCTAATACCCAAACCATATTCAAATTTCCCTATTCCCAACCAATGATCTTTGCAGTTTATTTCTTTGAATGAGGATCTAATCAAGCCCCACATATTGACAAGAAAGTTGTAGTCTGTTTTATTCTTGGTCGTATGTGTTTATTTAATTCCACAATAAAATGTTGTTTTAAAAGAGTGCATGAAACATGAGTGTTAGTATGCAATAAGTTAATGGCTGCACATAAATGATAACAATTCTGCAAATTAGCCTAAGGATGCTCTTTACTCAGATCCTTGTTTTTCTCATTTGATTAAAGTTCTTCCAGAGCAAGCAAAGTTCTCTAATACCCTGAAAAGTAACATCAAAAATCAATATAGACAGTATATCTAATTTGACTTTTCATTTGGTGAAAATACTCTTCACATCTATGTGTCTTTTTTTTTTAATTTATTTATTATATTTATTTTTGGCTGTGTTGGGTCTTCGTTGCTGTGTGCAGGCTTTCTCTAGTTGCGGCGAGTCGAGGATACTCTTTGTTGCGGTGCGCGGGCTTCTCATCGCGGTGGCTTCTCCTGTTGCGGAGCACGGGCTCCAGGTGCGCGGGCTTCAGTAGTTGTAGCACACGGGTTCTAGAGCGCAGGCTCAGTAGTTGTGGCGCATGGGCTTAGTTGCTCCGTGACATGTGGGATCTTCCCGGACCAGGGCTCGAACCCGTGTCCCCTGCATTGGCAGGCGGATTCTTAACCACTGCGCCACCAGGGAAGCCCTATGTGTCTTATTTTTTGAGACACGCATGCAAACAGCAACTGAAAACCTTCTCCTCTTTTCTTGCCATTTAGAAACAAAACACTAAAATTTATCAAAATAACTCGAGGGAAATCTCAAGAATTCTATAGTAGGTAGTGAAAAAACTTTATCTGTTTTTGATGCCATCATTCAACACGTAGTGAAATTTCAGTCTGTCTTAATATTCATGTGGTTCCCCAACGAAACACAATAGGTGATTTGAAAATTTATTCAACAACAAATCATTTTTAGACAGTTATTTTAAATCAGTTTAACACCTTGCTTCATTTGTTAGAGAAATTGGCATGTTTCCTTATGAATATTATTACCTATTGTATTAAATTAGCATTATTATATTTCATAAGATGCTAATCTAAAAATAAAAACATTGACTAAAAACCATGACTTTATCATAATCAAGGCAAAAATAGCAAAATGATTTTTTTAAGTTTCTAAAAATGTCCAAGAGTTTTTGTATTACAGAGAAAGGCATTCAAAAGCTAAGAGAAGTTGGAGTGTTTTCTAGCACATTTGATTGTGTTGCGTTCCAGTTACAAATCCCTTGCTGGAACAAATGAAACATTCCCAAAGCCCTGCAGTCAAGCTTGGAAGTTCTCTAGCCCGGTCTCCCCTCCCAGCTAGCATTTGGTGTGTGGGGAGAATTCCATTCCAGGAACAAGTCATTCCTCTCTGTGTAGCCAAGTCCTGAAGCTAACTGCTTAGAACTACTTCTGGCCCTTGCTTGGGGCTCTGGGCCTCTGCGAGGCTCTCACTAAGTATCCAGGCTCCGGAACACAGGGCAGAGTGGATTGAGGTTAGCCTCTCCTTAGTAGAAAAGAAATCAAGCCAGTAGGAAATTAAGCTGCTCCAAAGTGCAGCTTCAGGGATGGGAGAAATACATCTTTTATTCAAATGAGCCAGTCTAACAATATTGCTATGGACAGAAATGGCTTTGTCAGCAAGAAAATTCCTTTAATAATTAACATTTGAATGGTCCTTCACAGTTTACCCACCTTATCTCATTTGTTCGTGACCCTGTGGTGAGGTGCGTTATGTTTTCTCTCAGGTTACAAGCAAGTGGCCCACGTGGAGTGGAAGCCAGGCTCCCTTCCACATGCCTCACTGCCTCTCAGCGTTACAGATCCTCTGTGCACTCAGAACAGCCCCCAAATCCTCATCACTGTACTTACCACACAGTGGTGGAAATGTATGTGGTTTTCTGTTCATTCCCCCCCCTCCCTGCCAGGCCACTGCCTACAGTAGTTTGTGAAATCCTTAAGTGCAGGAACCAGGTCTTTCATCTTTGGGTCTCCACCACCTTCTGGGCACAGAGTACGTACTTTAAAATGTGCCTTAATGCATGGGTGCATGTGAACACCAACTTGGAGCTCACACAGGACAGGGGCTGAGTGAAGCTGTGAGTGAGAATTGAGGGGTTTATGATGTATCAACATCATTCATTAGATTGTTCGTTCTGTGAGGCCGGGGTCCATGTCTGACTTGAGTTTGTATCTCCCGAGATACGCCAGGCACATAGTAAGTGGTCAATACACTTCTTAAGAATTCATTCATTCATTCATCAAATATTTACTGAGCGCCTCTATGTGTAGTCACCATAAAGGAGACGGGGCAGGGGCGTGGTTACCTGTAGGTGTTCCAGACAGACAAGACGGAACAGCTTTTGACTCTTCTCTGAATTACTCTGGAAGGCTTCCTGGAGGAGGTGAGATTTCCCAAGGGCACTTTTGATCAAAATGATCTACGTGTGTGTGGTCTTGAAATGAATCCAGAGTGCTATAAAGACGGCCCTCTGGATCCATGGGTTTCACATCCCCAGGTTCAACCAACCATGGATCTGGGGGAAAAAAATCCAGAAATTCCCAAAAAGTGAAACTTGAATTTGCCACACACTGGTAACTATTTTTGCAGCATTTACCTTTCATTCACAACTATTTACATAGCAGTTAGATAGCATTTACAATGTATTAGGTATTATAAGTAATCCAGAGATGATTTAGAGTGTGTTACGTTTTATGCAAATACTGTGCCATTTTGTATAAGAGACTTTAGCATCCACAGATTTGGGTATCCCTGGGGGTCCTGGAACCAACCCCTGGGGAAACTGAGGGACGACTGTAATCCCTTATTTTGCCAGTGCCCTTCCCTGCTCAATGTGGGTCTTGAGAGAGACACTTCTACTAAATATTTTGACCTTCCTAGAAACAGATTCTCTGTGGAGAGAGAGGTTCAGGGAAGGACTCTAGAAATACTGTACTTTCCCTGTGCTCGGGCCTAGATCAGCTCTAGTCAGGTTGACCAGATAAATGCTTACATTAATTCTTCTTGGGAGTCAGAAGATGACACAGAAATGACCAGGAACATTTCCCTAAGGGAAGCCACAGAGTGCCATGTAATCCAGTCACCTCCATTAGGGGTCGGAGAGAGGGGTACCTGTGTGATTCAACCTCTTTGGTGAAACCTTGATTTTGTCTGGAGGTGAGGGCTGGGTGGTATGCAGAGATATTGGGGCAGGGCTGGAGCCTTCGGAGATGGTTCTTTGGAGCAGCCATTGATTGTGGAACTGAGAGCAGGGGGTTAGGTGACAGCATGCGTGTGCCCCACTTTAGGCAAACTCAATTTAGGAGAATCTGTGCTTCTGAAAGGAATGGTTCTTGGCCTGACAAAACGATTCGCCATGGAGTTCCTTAAAGAGTAAGTACTAAAAATAGGATCTAATTTACAAAGAACTGAAGTATACACAAACTTGGGAAACATATCTCTTGCCGAAAGACATATACATCTCTAGGGAGATTCATAGAATCCTAGAACCCAAAGAAAGCTCCAGAGCTCAGCCTGGTCCTGCCTACTGACTGCCTCCAGGCAATCAGCATCTAGTGACATCCACTGTATACAGAGCTCCACCCTAGGACTCATGAACACACTGCAGAGTTCTTTTCATTTCCAAAACTGGAGAGCTTACAGCCTCTTGGGAACAGAGTCTAGGGCAATCAGTTGTTTTAGTTGATGGTGAGAGAAACCCAGATCAAACTGGCAGAAGCACCAAAGGGCATCTGTAACCCCCAGGGCCAGCTCTGTGGGTGTGTGACCTGTGCAGTCATACGGGTCCCTGCACCCAGAAAGGCCCCTTATTTGGTTTAATGCATTGCTGTCACTGTCTTGAAATTCATAATTTTTTAATAGGGGCTCCTCGGTTAACTTTGCACTTATGTAGCTGCAAATTGTGTAGCTGGTCCTGATGGCATCCATAATTGAGAACTCCAGGGTTGTTAGTGACCAGGGGAGTTCATGCAGCAGAAGGTATTCTCTCTCCTCCCCTCCCCTCCCCTCCTCCTCCAGCACCTCCTCCTCCTCCTCCCTGACCCCTTTCTCCTCCTCTTTCTTCCTCTTTTCTTGCTCTCCCTCTCCTGGCTCTGCCTCCCTCTGTGTGGTGGTTTACTTTTCTTCTAGGAGGTCACACTTCCCCTCTGCATCCAGGAAAGATGGCTGCTGGTGCTCCAGGCTGACATGACCCCAGTTTAGCACCTCAACCTCCATATACCAATCCCAGAGAAAGGCCCTGTGGCAGAGCCTGGCTAGCTGGTCGCCAAGCCTGCTTCTTCCTTCTCTTGGGGTCACAACTAGATGGCGTTCCAGCCTCCCCTGCCGTGTGAGTGAGTCTGGCCAATGGAGTGTGAGCAGATGTGGAAGGCTCCACTTCTCGTTTCGTCCATAAAAACCTCCCCAACGTGATTCTCTGTCCTTTTTTCCCATTTTCTAGCTGAATAGAGAGGGCTCTGAGGCTCCCAAAGAGAGGAGAGCCACAGGATGAAAGGAGCCTGGGTCCCTGAATGACCACATGGAAGGCCACGTTGGACTTATGTGAATTACAAACACACATTGATTTGTTAAACCACTGAGATTTGGGGGTTTTCTTTGCAGATGCTCGGGTTACTGATCTGTGACCAACACACGCCGTGATAGCACCTGCTTGGGATGCATGCCACCCTTGGACCAGTTACCATTGCTGGTGATTCATGAACCCACCTGAGGGCCTGGAGCACCAGAATGCAGCTCCACTAGAATCACATGAAGTGAAAAGGGGGGATGCTGTTGCTAAAAGAAAGTGGATGGGAAAGCACGTAAGATGTTCTTGCAAAAAAACAGCTTCCAAAGTTTACTCCAGCTGTGAATGAGAGCAACCTAAAATCTCAAAGCTCTCAGAGACCTATTCTTTGCAAATTTAAATAGCTTACTATTAAAACGGTTTTCCTTGTTACTGACTCTTGTAATATCATTTTAGTTCTTTCAAAGAACTTAATATTACCTTCAATCCCATATTGAGGTAATTCAGAGTCCCCCCTCCCACTTTATTCTTGTTTCAAGGGCCACATATAAGGTTCCAGATGAAGGGCTCATGGATGAGAAAGCTAGAAAGTTCCTTCGCTTATCTAACCTTCTGTTGCCATATTAATCTTCTGCCCTATATACGCAGGAAAAAATAAAGCCATAACCACTGCTCTTTGTCCCTCGTATGAAGACAGCTCCCTGTTATCTGCTTTCTGAGGAACTTTTCATTTTGGTTGGTTTTTTCTCTGTCACTTCATCTTCTCTTAAAAGGTTTCCTATCTTTTACCCATGAACAGATTTTGTTCTGCCTCAGGGAGGACAAAGGAGTTTAAGAGTGCAAATAAAATTGTTTGGACTTTTGGGCTGCCAGAAATTCTGGGTAATGGTTCTCCCACTTATGTCTTTGCAAATCACTCAGCTCTCTGAGGCTCCTGTTTCTCACCTAGGCATGGTTACCCTGCCTACCTCCCAGGGTTGTGGAGAGGTTAAAATAAGATCAAATGCTTTGCAAACTATAAAAGAACTTTCAAATGTAAGATGTGACAGGTGTTCATGACAGTCTTCCCTTCAATTAGCACAGATACCAGAAAGTCGATGGGAGACACCGAAGAGCAGTTGTCACCTTCCTTCCTCTGGAATAACCAGATCCGGTCCTTTAATCATTGTTCTTGAGCCCCATTTCCCTAATGTTTTAGATCTGTGGTTCTCAAGCTTGGCTGCACATCAGATCATCCAGGAAGCTTTTAAATACTCTGGCACCCAGCTGCGCTCGAGAGCAAGTAAATCAGAAACTCGGGATGGGACCCAGGCATCAGTTTTTCTAAAGCTCTCCAGGTGATTCCATTGTGCAGCCAAGGCTGAGAACCACTGTTTTAGGTTACTCTTTCTGGGGGACTCAGGAAATTCTCTGTTGTCACATCTTGAATCTATCTGAATTTATCACATGCCTGAATGGTTTCATCTCAATAGAGGACGGATGCACTTTGGAGAAATTACCATGACCTATGTTATCTTATGTTAGAGACAGATGGTTGCAAGGTTGCTTATCCATAGATGTTTATCATCTTTGCTTAGCAGCATCAGGAGATGCTTGGAGATGAGATGAGATGTATCTTGTAAAAAGTGCTGCAAATACCATTTTATAGCAGCTGGAAAGACGGAGAAGATGATGGAATCAGCGCTGTTTCTTATAAACCTGAAAGAATACAATTGTATAGGATGACAGTTATCTGGTGTCTGTTGTAGAAACCATTCATGAGGCTGTATGAGAGAGAGAGAGAGAGAGTTGGAATCTGGTAGGTGGGAGGGAGTGGCTGGGGAGGGGAGCTACTGACCCTTTCTTCCCTTCTTGTGACTAGTGTCATGACCGTGAGGCAGCTGGCAAAGGTGAATGGGAGGGTGGAGCTGCTGTCACTGGTGTCACACTCTGATCCACCGGGCAGTCTTCAGACACAAGCCAGTCCTGGGAACCAAGCTCCTCATCTGCAGAAGGTCCCATGAATGCCCCCTGGTGGTCATGGGAGGCTCAGCTAGAGGGCCCATCCAGCTGGCTGCTGGGTCCCCACGGGTGAGCAGAGCACTGGTCCTCCCAGACCCAAGCGGCCAGGGCACCCCCATCGGCAAGTTTGGGCAGCGGCTGCTGCAGCATCCCATCCTCTCCCAGCTGCACAAGTGGGGCATCTACCGTGTCATCTACAAGCTACGTGACCGTGGCCGGTTATTCACCCTGGTTGAGTCTCAGTTTTCTCATTTGAATAGTAATATTTCCATGACATTGTTGTGGTGGGATGAGTTGAGATTAAGGCACACGAAGCGCCTGCAACCAGAAGGGGGTTACTACCTGCGTCCCACCCCACGTGTTCAGAGGCTCCTTGCTGGGACATGTGGTGCGTGTGTGCTCTTGCTCTGCACCTGCTTACCTAACCTCTGGGTGCCCAGGGCCTGTCGCCACGGCATAGGTTCTGTTCCCCAGCTCTGTTCTGGGCGCCTCCTCTTAATGGCACATCACATTTTCTTCCTTCTGTCCATTTTCTCATTTGACCTTCACACCAACCCTGGGAGGTAGACGAGGCAGCAGCACTGTTTCCAGTGTGCCCGGGACCTCAGTGACTTGGCCAACTTCAAATGGCAAACCACCACCAAGGGCAGCAAGGAAACCACCTGCCGTCTTGGGACACTCACAGCGTGTGCCAGGCACCAGCACCTCACTGACCCTCACAAATGACACAGCCAGACAGGCACTTTTCTTCCCACTTTATGGATTAGGAGGCAGAGGTTTAGATCGTTCATGACTTTTCCAAGGTCATACCAGAACGTGAACCCCTTTCTCATTGGCTGCAGAGGCCTCCCGCCTCTGTGGCAGTGACTTGAACCTACTTCTCTGGATTCCTGGAAAACTGATTCTTTCCCAGCAGGAGCCTACCCACCAGGAACAATGTAGCAAACTCAGAGCTGCCAGAAGCACAGCCCTGGACACTTCAGTAACCTCTTCTCTTTGCCTGGAGACACTTCTGCTTAGAATTCATTGTCTGCTGCTGAATAACACAGAATGTGTACCTCTCATGACTCAGTCCTTCGGTGGTCAAAATCAATTAATCATCAGAAAAATAACAACCCAGCCTTGTTCTCACAGCAGTGTTTCAAGGGAGGAGAAACATAGATTCACTCTTTCCTTGACCTTGCCTGTTCATATAAATAGTTATTAGCCCTGGAAATCTATATTTTTAAATGCTTTTCAAGTGGTTCTACTGATCAGTCAGAATATTCAGACTTCAGGTCCTGACCTATTGAGTGGTGTATGAAAGCAATGTGTTGGACTGTGACCAGGAACTTTCAGAAGACAAACAACTGAGCAGAAATGTGCACTACACATAAGAATAAGTATTACATCATGAAACTTTTGCCTTGGTTATGCATCTGTGTATATGTGTATATGCACATGTATATGTATACTGGGTCACAACGTAACATGTATTTCTGTGGGTCAGCAAAAGCATTTGGAAAACTCCAGCTATTTGGTGTTCATAATCTGTTTGCCATTAGGATTAATTATATTAACAGTTCTCCCAGACACTTTATACTCTTTTTTTTTTAACATATTTCCATACATATTTCCATACAAATACAAATATAAGATTTTTAGAAATTTCATGTAATGTCTGAAACATTTATATTAACATATTTCCATACAAATAACCCAATGAAAGTTTAGTATTAGTTGTTTTGTTTGTTTGTTTTTTTATACTGCAGGTTCTTATTAGGCATCAATTTTATACACATCAGTGTATACATGTCAATCCCAATCGCCCAATTCAGCACACCACCATCCCCACCCCACCGCAGTTTTCCCCCCTTGGTGTCCATATGTCCATTCTCTACATCTGTGTCTCAACTTCTGCCCTGCAAACCGGCTCATCTGTACCATTTTTCTAGGTTCCACATACATGCATTAATATACGATATTTGTTTTTCTCTTTCTGACTTACTTCACTCTGTATGACAGTCTCTAGATCCATCCACTTCTCAACAAATGACTCAATTTCGTTCCTTTTTATGGCTGAGTAATATTCCATTGTATATATGTACCACAACTTCTTTATCCATTCGTCTGTTGATGGGCATTTAGGTTGCTTCCATGACCTGGCTATTGTAAATAGTGCTGCAATGAACATTCGGGTGCATGTGTCTTTTTGAATTACGGTTTTCTCTGGGTATATGCTCAGTAGTGGGATTGCTGGGTCATATGGTAATTCTGTTTTTAGTTTTTTAAGGAACCTCCATATTGTTCTCCATAGTGGCTGTATCAATTTACATTCCCACCAACAGTGCAAGAGGGTTCCCTTTTCTCCACACCCTCTCCAGCATTTGTTGTTTGTAGATTTTCTGATGATGCCCATTCTAACAGGAGTGAGGTGATACCTCACTGTAGTTTTGATTTGCATTTCTCTAATAATTAGCGATGTTGAGCATCTTTTCATGTGCTTCGTGGCCTTCTGTATGTCTTCTTTGGAGAAATGTCTATTTAGGTCTTCTGCCCATTTTTGGATTGGGGTGTTTGTTTCTTTAATATTGAGCTGAATGAGCTGTTTATATATTTTGGAGATTAATCCTTTGTCCGTTGATTCGTTTGCAAATATTTTCTCCCATTCCGAGGGTTGTCTTTTCGTCTTGTTTATGGTTTCCTTTGCTGCGCAAAAGCTTTGAAGTTTCATTAGGTCCCATTTGTTTATTTTTGTTTTTATTTCCATTACTCTAGGAGGTGGATCAAAAAAGATCTTGCTGTGATTTATGTCAAAGACTGTTCTTCCTATGTTTTCCTCTAAGAGTTTTATAGTGTCCAGTCTTATATTTAGGTCTCTAATCCATTTTGAGTTTATTTTTGTGTATGGTGTTAGGGAGTATTCTAATTTCATTCTTTTACATGTAGCTGTCCAGTTTTCCCAGCACCACTTATTGAAGAGACTGTCTTTTCTCCATTGTATATCTTTGCCTCCTTTGTCATAGATTAGTTGACCATAGGTGCGTGGGTTAATCTCTGGGCTTTCTATCTTGTTCCATTGATCTATGTTTCTGTTTTTGTGCCAGTACCATATTGTCTTGATTACTGTAGCTTTGTAGTATAGTCTGAAGTCAGGGAGTCTGATTCCTCCAGCTCCATTTTTCTTTCTCAAGACTGCTTTGGCTATTCGGGGTCTTTTGTGACTCCATACAAATTTTAAGATGATTTGTTCTAGCTCCGTAAAAAATGCCATTGGTAATTTGATAGGGATTGCATTGAATCTGTATATTGCTTTGGGTAGTATACTCATTTTCACAATGTTGATTCTTCCAATCCAAGAACATGGTATATCTCTCCATCTGTTGGTATCATCTTTAATTTCTTTCATCAGTGTCTTATAGTTTTCTGCATACAGGTCTTTTGTCTCCTTAGGTAGGTTTATTCCTAGGTATTTTATTCTTTTTGTTGCAATGGTAAATGGGAGTGTTTCCATAATTTCTCTTTCAGATTTTTCATCATTAGTGTATAGGAATGCAAGAGATTTCTGTGCATTCATTTTGTATCCTGCAACTTTACCATATTCATTCATTAGCTCTAGCAGTTTTCTGGTGGCAGTTTTAGGATCCTCTATGTATAGTATCATGTCATCCGCAAACAGTGACAGTTTTACTTCTTCTTTTCCAATTTGTATTCCTTTTCTTTCTTTTTCTTCTCTGATTGCCGTGGCTAGGACTTCCAGAACTATGTTGAATAATAGTGGTGAGAGTGGACATCCTTGTCTCGTTCCTGATCTTAGAGGAAATGCTTTCAGTTTTTCACCATTGAGAATGATGTTTGCTGTGGGTTTGTCATATATGGCCTTTATTATGTTGAGGTAGGTTCCCTCTATGCCCACTTTCTGGAGAGTTTTTTATCATAAATGGGTGTTGAATTTTGTCAAAAGCTTTTTCTGCATCTATTGAGATGATCATATGGTTTTTATTCTTCAATTTGTTAATATGGTGTATCACATTGATTGATTTGCGTATATTGAAGAATCCTTGCATCCCTGGGATAAATCCCACTTGATCGTGGTGTATGATCCTTTTAATGTGTTGTTGGATTCTGTTTGCTAGTATTTTGTTGAGGATTTTTGCATCTATATTCATCAGTGATATTGGTCTGTAATTTTCTTTTTTTGTAGTGTCTTTGTCTGGTTTTGGTATCAGGGTGATGGTGGCCTCATAGAATGAGTTTGGGAGTGTTCCTTCCTCTGCAATTTTTTGGAAGAGTTTGAGAAGGATAGGTGTTAGCTCTTCTCTAAATGTTTGATAGAATTCACCTGTGAAGCCATCTGGTCCTGGACTTTTGTTTGTTGGAAGATTTTTAATCACAGTTTCAATTTCATTACTTGTGATTGGTCTGTTCATATTTTCTGTTTCTTCCTGGTTCAGTCTTGGAAGGTTATACCTTTCTAAAAATGTGTCCATTTCTTCCAGGTTGTCCATTTTATTGGCATAAAGTTGCTTGTAGTAGTCTCTTAGGATGCTTTGTATTTCTGCGGTGTCTGTTGTAACTTCTCCTTTTTCATTTCTGATTTTATTGATTTGAGTCCTCTCCCTCTTTTTCTTGATGAGTCTGGCTAATGGCTTATCAATTTTGTTTATCTTCTCAAAGAACCAACTTTTAGTTTTATTGATCTTTGCTATTGTTTTCTTTGTTTCTATTTCATTTATTTCTGCTCTGATCTTTATGATTTCTTTCCTTCTGCTAACTTTGGGTTTTGTTTGTTCTTCTTTCTCTAGTTTCTTTAGGTGTAAGGTTAGATTGTTTACTTGAGATTTTTCTTGTTTCTTGAGATAGGCTTGTATAGCTATAAACTTCCCTCTTAGAACTGCTTTTGCTGCATCCCATAGGTTTTGGGTCATCGTGTTTTCATTGTCATTTGTCTCTAGGTATTTTTTGATTTCCTCTCTGATTTCTTCAGTGATCTCTTGGTTATTTAGTAACGTATTGTTTAGCCTCCATGTGTTTGTCTGTTTTACGTTTTTTTCCCTGTAATTCATTTCTAATCTCATAGCGTTGTGGTCCGAAAAGATGCTTGATATGATTTCAATTTTCTTAAATTTACTGAGGCTTGATTTGTGACCCATGATGTGATCTATCCTGGAGAATGTTCCGTGCGCACTTGAGAAGAACGTGTAATCTGCTGTTTTTGGATGGAATGTCCTATATATATCAATTAAATCTAACTGGTCTATTGTGTCATTTAAAGCTTCTGTTTCCTTATTCATTTTCATTTTGGATGATCTGTCCATTGGTGTAAGTGAGGTGTTAAAGTCCCCCACTATTATTGTGTTACTGTCGATCTCCTCTTTTATAGCTGTTAGCAGTTGCCTTATGTATTGAGGTGCTCCTATGTTGGGTGCATATATATTTATAATTGTTATATCTTCTTCTTGGATTGATCCCTTGATCATTATGTAGTGTCCTTCCTTGTCTCTTGTAACATTCTTTATTTTAAAGTCTATTTTATCTGATATGAGTATAGCTACTCCAGCTTTCTTTTGATTTCCATTTGCATGGAATATCTTTTTCCATCCCCTCACTTTCAGTCTGTATGTGTCCCTAGGTCTAAAGTGGGTCTCTTGTAGACAGCATATATATGGGTCTTGTTTTTGTATCCATTCAGCCAGTCTATGTCTTTTGGTTGGGGCATTTAATCCATTCACGTTTAAGGTAATTATCAATATGTATGTTCCTATGACCATTTTCTTAATTGTTTTGGGTTTGTTTTTGTAGGTCCTTTTCTTCTCTTGTGTTTCCCACTTAGAGAAGTTCCTTTAGCATTTGTTGTAGAGCTGGTTTGGTGGTGCTGAATTCTCGTAGCTTTTGCTTGTCTGTAAAGCTTTTGATTTCTCCATCAAATCTAAATGAGATCCTTGCCGGGTAGAGTAATCTTGGTTGCAGGTTCTTCCCTTTCATCACTTTAAGTATATCATGCCACTCCCTTCTGGCTTGTAGAGTTTCTGCTGAGAAATCAGCTGTTAACCTGATGGGAGTTCCCTTGTATGTTATTTGTCATTTTTCCCTTGCTGCTTTCAATAATTTTTCTTTGTCTTTAATTTTTGCCACTTTGATTACTATGTGTCTCGGCGTGTTTCTCCTTGGGTTTATCCTGTATGGGACTCTCTGCGCTTCCTGGACTTGGGTGGCTATTTCCTTTCCCATGTTAGGGAAGTTTTCGACTATAATCTCTTCAAATATTTTCTCTGGTCCTTTCTCTCTCTCTTCTCCTTCTGGGACCCCTATAATGCGAATGTTGTTGCGTTTAATGTTGTCCCAGAGGTCTCTTAGGCTGTCTTCATTTCTTTTCATTCTTTTTTCTTTAGTCTGTTCCGCAGCAGTGAATTCCACCATTCTGTCTTCCAGGTCACTTATCCGTTCTTCTGCCTCAGTTATTCTGCTATTGATTCCTTCTAGTGTAGTTTTCATTTCAGTTATTGTATTGGTCATCTCTGTTTGTTTGTTCTTTAATTCTTCTAGGTCTTTGTTAATCATTTCTTGCATCTTCTCAATCTTTGCCTCCATTCTTATTCTGAGGTCCTGGATCATCTTCACTATCATTATTCTGAATTCTTTTTCTGGAAGGTTGCCTATCTCCACTTCATTTAGTTGTTTTTCTGGGCTTTTTCTTGTTCCTTCATCTGGTACATAGCCCTCTGCCTTTTCATCTTGTCTATCTTTCTGTAACTGTGGTTTTTGGTCCACAGGCTGCAGGATTGTAGTTTTTCTTGCTTCTGCTGTCTGCCCTCTGGTGGTTGAGGCTATCTAAGAGGCTTGATGGGAGGCTCTGGTGGTGGGTAGAGCTGACTGTCCAGACACTTTATACTCTTAAAATCTATTAAAGAGCCCAAAGAGCTGTTGTTTATGTGGATTATATCTATCAATATTTACTTTATTAGGCACTAAATTGAAAAGTATAATGCTTTACTAATTGATTTAAAATAACAACTAGAAACTCATTACATATTAGCATGAATAACATACTTTTAATTACACATTTTTTAAATAGGAAGAAGAGTGGCATTGTTTTACATTTTTGCACGTATCTTTAATGTCTGGAATGATGGACACACCCTAAGGTGACCCCAATGAGTCAAGTGAATGAGGGAGAAACTGTTACTTGCTTCTTTTTTTTATTGAGGTATAGTCGATGTACAATATGACATAAGTTTCAGGGGTACAACCTAGTGATTCACAATTTTTAAAGGTCATACTCCATTTATTGTTATTTGCTTCTTGCCAAAAGAATCTGGCAAAGGTGAGGATATAGTCACTCCCGTGATTACACTATATTATACAAGACTCCATCATAGCAGACTGAAGGGTTTTTTAAAAATATTTATTTATTTATTTGGCTGTGCCAGGTCTTAGTTGTGGCATGTGGGATCTGCAGTTGCAGAATGCGGGATCTAGTTCCCTGACCAGGGTTAGAACCCGGACCCCCTGTGTTGGGAGTGCAGAGTCTTAACCACTGGACCTCCAGGGAAATCCCTGGAGTAAGATTTTCCTGCTGGCTTTGGAGAAGTGAGCTGCAGTGTTGTGAGAGGCAAGGACCAATGTTGTCACGTGCCAAGGACTTGTGGGTAGCCTCTGGTTGCCAACAGTGAGCCAGGGACTTTGGTGCTACAAATTTTGCCAACTGCATTTGGCCAATAACCAACGCACTTGGTTGAGGATCCCTGAGCCTCAGGTAAGATTGCACCTCTGGGTAATGTCTTGATTTTAGCCTTGTGAGACCCTGAGCAAAGACCCTGAGAAGCTCACCTGAACCCAGACTCCTGACTCCTGGAAACTGATAAGTGCGTGTTGTTTTAAGTTGCTGTGGTTGTGGATATCTGTTACACAGTAATGGGAAACTAATGCAGATCACTCCTTATATCAGCTTCGGCATTCAATCTGTTGTGATAAGTTGTCTAAATTGAAGTATATGAAGAAAATCCAGCCTCACACAGATATATAGTTAGAAAAGGGAAACATTTTTTTTCTTTTTTTTGGCTGTGTCGGGTCCTCGTTGCTGCACGCGGGCTTTCTCTAGTTGCAGCAAGCGGGGGCTACTCTTCGTTGCAGTGCGTGGGATTCTCATTGTGATGGCTTCTCATTGCGGAGCATGGGCTCTAGGCATGCGGGCTTCAGTAGTTGTGGCGCACGGGCTCAGTAGTTGTGGCTCGCGGGCTCTAGAGCGTAGGCTCCGTAGTTGTGGCGCACGGGCTTAGTTGCTCCACGGCATGTGGGATCTTCCCGGACCAGGGATCGAACCCATGTCCCCTGCATCGGCAGGCGGATTCTTAACCACTGCACCACCAGGGAAGTCCCAGAAAAGGGGGACATATTTTAATAGCTTTTTCAGATCCTGGTGGGAGAGGGGAATGGGGAGTTATTGTTTCATGGGAATGGAGTTTCAGTATGAGATGATGAAAAGGTTCTGGAGATGGAGGGTGGTGATAATTGCATAACAATGTAAATGTACTTAATGCCACTCAACTATACATTTAATAATGGTTAATAAATTTTATGTTATGCGTATTTTATGTTATGCATATTTTACAGTTAAAAACAAATAAATTGCCCACAATTCAGATAACAAAAATGTTAGCTGCAATGTGGAACCTGAAATCATATCAATTTTCATACGCTGTTATGCTAAAATCCAATAGCCTATCTTGCACTTTAAATGGCTCTTTTACCCATGTATGACTTTGTAACATTATGCACCAATTACCTGAAAAATACTGGTCTACTGAATTACGCAGATCTTCAGAGTTAACTCACTTAATTATACGTTTAAAAATCCATATTCATTAATATCACTATTAATCTCATCTGAAAAGTCATTAAGTTTGGGGAAACTGTCAAACTCATGATGTAAGAAAAAGGAGGAAAATGAGTAGTGGATACAGGTTTTCTAAAATTCTGATTTTTTTCTTGAGCACTCATATTTTGTCAGTGGCAACAAATACAGTCAGATTATTTCCTTGAAGTGACAAGCTCGCTTCATTCATTTAAGAGAAAATATCTGCCAAATACTCAAGGCTGGGTAACCATGTTTGTCAGTCCTTCCCTGAAGTAAATGTGGTGTTCTGTGAAAAAGCAGCTATTTCAGCTTGAAACTCAAACAAACACACGGTGCTTTTCCCCGAGAAAACACTGTCCTTCAGCACGCAGAAGTGCTTTATGTGCAGTTCCCATTTTGTCACACAGAATATTAAAAAGATGAATACTCAAGGATGGAGATTTAATAAAATTAATGCTTTTTACTGCCTCATCAAGAGCATTCTTCTTGAAACTGGCTTGCTTTCTTCCTTTCTTTTTCTTTCTTTTACTGTGAGTGCATGACAGTGAAGAACACAATGACTGTTATTAGCACAGTTTGGTGCCACTGCCTTGATTCATGCTAAGTTATCAGCAGAAAACTGCTGGTAAGTAAAAACCCACTGCTGCTTTTGTACTGTCAGTGCAAATGTTAACACAGTGAAAAAGTAAAATAACCTCTTAGTATTTTTGTGAAAATGTGTTTGACCTCTCAGAGCTGCTGAAAGCGCCTTGGACCCTGGAAGTCCACAGACCACACTGTGAGCTCAGCTTTTCTGCTTGAACCTCCCCTGCCCCTCCACCCCAGCACCAGTGCCTGCTCCCAGAGCAAAGGCTCCAAACCGACCAACACCTTGTGTTTCTCAAATTAACATCTGATGTGGCTCTAGCAGCAAGTATGCTGCTCCTATCTCTTGCAATCAGTACTCTTTCTAAAACATAGATTTGTTGTTCTCTTGCTTCAAAACCACTAAAAAGTATAAGATAAAAATGGCATCATGAATCAATGGGAAAGGATAGATTATTAAATGGTGTCAGGACATTTGGGTAAACATTTGGGAAAGATTTTTAAAATTCTCTTCCAGTATATATCAAAATAAGTCCAAACTGATTACTGATCTCAATACTAAAAATTAAACCATAAACTAAGTTAAGAATAAAGATAATATGTTTTTGAACACAGCATGGGAAAAGTTTTTCTACTTAAACATACAAAAGCAGAATCCAATGGGAAGACCTAGCTTCCAAAGGCCATAGCCAAAGTCCATTGAGAAAAAGGTGAGGAAATGGGAGGCACAAAGAGGTGCTTTACCTCCCAATACCCATCCCAAGTCCCTCAGGGCTAAGAGGATTGAGCTGAGGGGGGGCACCCCAACCTGACCACCTAGCTTTCTTTGATGCCATAGACCTTGGTCCGCAAACACTCTGCTTTGTGGCTTTGGCTGGGCGCAGGCCATTTTTCCCAGTGGCTCTGCCGCTGTATGACAGATCGAAGTCACTGGCTCTCAGCTAAAGTATGAAAGACCAAAGTCTTCAAACAAACAGTGGTTTAGGGCTGTGTAATGTATGAAATGTTGGACTGTAGGAAAATTGAATGCTGCTATAGTCTAAGCTCTTGACAGTGACTGGTTTTTATTAGGCACTGGGATGTTTTTATTTTCTATGCATTTTTAAGTTTGGTAATCCATCACACATGTATTGAGGCTCTAAAAGGGCAAAGCACTGTACTAGGTGCACAGCCCCTGTGCCGATTACAGCACCTGAGATATTATTATTTGATTGATGAGTCACTCAACGTATTTTGGAATTAGTTGTCATATTGAGTGCCTACTATTTGCTATGTATTCTTAGAGATTTTTAAAATAAAGCAGGAAAGGGACATGGGAAGCATCAGGGCAGGGAGCTGACATTTTTAGGTAGGGTTCTATAGAGTTTTATCCATTTTCCAAAGATGGTCACAACCATATCACCCATCCAGCATGCTGTTTTACAAAGTGGTCTTGTCACACACCATCAAGAAATAGAGTCTAATTCCCCTCCCCTTGAAGTAGGCTGACTATAGTGACTTGATCAATAGAATAAAGCAAAAGTGACATCCT
This sequence comes from Eschrichtius robustus, assembly GCF_028021215.1. Classification (NCBI taxonomy): domain Eukaryota; kingdom Metazoa; phylum Chordata; class Mammalia; order Artiodactyla; family Eschrichtiidae; genus Eschrichtius; species Eschrichtius robustus. Next base: position 149,569,856 of record NC_090826.1, read on the forward strand.
GGAACTTCCAAAGGTAGTCATCACAAGCCTTGTAACTTCTGCCTGGAATGCTTGCTCTTGGAACACTCTCTCTCCCTCAGAAATAAGCCACCATGCTGTGAAAAGCTCAAGTCTCATGGACAGGACACATGTTGGTTGACAGCCCCAGATGAGCTCCCAGATGACAGCCAGCCTCAACAGCCAGCCATGTGAGGGAGCCATCTTGGTGGTCCAGCCCAATCATGCTTTCAGACGACTACAGCCCCAACTGAAATCTGACTGCAGCCACATAAAACACCTGCTCCATTTCATAGCTCAATCTTGTACCACTAATATACGTCTGTCAAATGCAAATGGCTGGGACAGGCTGGGAGGCATCCACCTCCATAAAGTAAATCAAGTGGAGGGATTCTGGAAGGACTATGAGAGAGGTCACTTTGGTCCTTGGGGAATCATGGGGAGAAGCGCCTGAGCATGAGGGGCACTGAGTATAAGGGGAGGCATCAGAGCTCAAAGACAAAGAGACTCCTCTGCTTTGTCCTGGGCAACTGTTCGTCCTTTGCCCCCCCTAGCAGTGTCTGGACTTCATGGCACTTTGGAGCTCCCATTCTTTGTACTAGCACAGAGCTCATCACAGAATTTTTTTTTTTTTTTACATCTTTGTTGGAGTATGATTGCTTTACAATGGTGTGTTAGTTTCTGCTGTATAACAAAGTGAATCATCTATACATACACATATATCCCCATATCTCCTCCCTCTTGTGTCCCCTCCCACCCTCCCTATCCCACCCCTCTAGGTGGTCACAAAGCACCAAGCTGATCTCCCTGTGCTATGCGGTTGCTTCCCGCTAGCTATCTATTTTACATTTGGTAGTGTATATATGTCCATGCCACTCTCTCACTTCGTCCCAGCTTACCCTTCACCCTCCCCGTGTCCTCAAGTCCATTCCCTACGTCTGCGTCTTTATTCCTGTTCTGCCCCTAGGTTCCTCAGAATCATTTTTTTTTAGATTCCATATGTATGTGTTAGCATAAGGTATTTGTTTCTCTCTTTCTGACTTACTTCACTCTGTATGACAGACTCTAGGTCCATCCACCTCACTACAAATAACTCAATTTCGTTTCTTTTTATGGCTGAGTAATATTCCATTGTATATATGTGCCACATCTTCTTTATCCATTCACCTGTCGATGGACATTTAGGTTGCTTCCATGTCCTCGCTATTGTAAATAGTGCTGCAATGAACACTGTGGTACATGACTCTTCTTGAATTATGGTTTTCTCAGGGTATATGCCCAGTAGGGGGATTGCTGAGTCATATGGTAGTTCTATTTTTACTTTTTTAAGGAACCTCCATACTGTTCTCCATAGTGGCTGTATCAATTTATATTCCCACCAACAGTGCAAGAGGGTTCCCTTTTCTCCACACCCTCTCCAGCATTTATTGTTTGTAGATTTTTTGATGATGGCCGTTCTGACTGGTGTGAGGTGATACCTCATTGTAGTTTTGATTTGCATTTCTCTAATGATTAGGGATGTTGAGCATCCTTTCATGTGTTTGTTGGCAATCTGTATATCTTCTTCGGAGAAATGTCTATTTAGGTCTGCTCACTTTTGGAATGGGTTGTTTGCTTTTTGATATTAAGCTGCATAAGTTGCTTGTATATTTCAGAGATTAATCCTTTGTCTGTTGCTTCATTTGCAAATATTTTCTCCCATTCTGAGGGTTGTCTTTTCGTCTTGTTTATGGTTTCCTTTGCAGTGCTAAAGCTTTTAAGTTTCATTAGGTCCCATTTGTCTATTTTTGTTTTTATTTCCATTTCGCTAGGAGGTGGGTCAAAAAGGATCTTGCTGTGATTTATGTCAAAGAGTGTTCTTCCTATGTTTTCCTCTAAGAGTTTTATTGTGTCTGGCCTTATATTTAGGTCTTTAATCCATTTTGAGCTTATTTTTGTGTATGGTGTTAGGCAGTGTTCTAATTTCATTCTTTTACATGTAGCTCTCCAGTTTTCCCACCACCACTTATTGAAGAGGCTGTCTTTTCTCCATTGTATATTCTTGCCTCCTTTATCAAAGATAAGGTGACCCTATGTGCGTGGGTTTTTCTCTGGGCTTTCTACCTTGTTCCATTGATTTATATTTCTGTTTTTGTGCTAGTATCATATTGTCTTGATTACTGTAGCTTTGTAGTATAGTCTGAAGTCCAGGAGCCTGATTCCTCCAGCTCAGTTTTTCTTTCTCAAGATTGCTTTGGCTATTTGGGGTCTTTTGTGTTCCCGTACAAATTGTGCAATTTTTTGTTCTAGTTCTGGGAAAAATGCCGTTGGTAGTTTGATAGGTGTTGCATTGAATCTGTAGATTGCTTTGGGTAGTATAATCATTTTCACAATGTTGATTCTTCCAATCCAAGAACATGGTATATCTCTCTATCTGCTTGTATCATCTTTAATTTCTTTCATCAGTGTCTTGTAGTTCTCTGCATACAGGTCTTTTGTCTCCCTAGGTAGGTTTATTCCTAGGTATTTTATTCTTTTTGTTGCAATGGTAAATGGGAGTGTTTCCATAATTTCTCTTTCAGATTTTTCATCATTAGTGTATAGGAATGCAAGAGATTTCTGTGCATTAATATTGTATCCTGCTACTCTACCAAATTCATTGATTAGCTATAGTAGTTTTCTGGTAGCATCTTGCAGATTCTCAAGTATAGATTCTCAAGTATAGTATCATGTCATTTGCAAACAGTGACAGTTTTACTTCTTCTTTTCCAATTTGTATTCCTTTTATTTCTTTTTCTTCTCTGATTGCTGTGGCTAGAACTTCCAAAACTATGCTGAATAATAGTGGTGAGAGTGGGCAACCTTGTCTTGTTCCTGATCTTAGTGGAAATGGTTTCAATTTTTCACCATTGAGAATGATGTTGGCTGTGGGTTTGTCATATATGGCCTTTATTATGTTGAGGTAAGTTCCCTCTATGCCTATTTTCTGGAGAATTTTTATCATAAATGGGTGTTGAATTTTGTCGAAAGCTTTTCCTGCATCTATTGAGATTATCATATGGTTTTTCTCCTTCAATTTGTTAATATGGTGTATCACATTGATTGATTTGCGTATATTGAAGAATCCTTGCATTCCTGGGATAAACCCCACTTGATCATGGTGTATGATCCTTTTAATGTGCTGTTGTGTTCTGTTTGCTAGTATGTTGTTGATGATTTTTGCATCTCTGTTCATCAGTGATATTCGCCTGCAGTTTTCTTTTTTTGTGACATCTTTGTTTGGTTTTGGTATCAGTGTGATGGTGGCCTCGTAGAATGATTTTGGGACTGTTCCTCCCTCTGCTATATTTTGGAAGAGTTTGAGAAGTACAGGTGTTCACTCTTCTCTAAATGTTTGATAGAATTCACCCGTGAAGCCATCTGGTTCTGGGTTTTTGTTTGTTGGAAGATTTTTAATCACAGTTTCAATTTCAGTGCTTGTGATTGGTCTGTTTATATTTTCTATTTCTTCCCAGTTCAGTCTCAGAAGGTTGTGCTTTTCTAAGAATTTGTCCATTTCTTCCAGGTTGTCCATTTTATTGGCATATAGTTGCTTGTAGTACTCTCTCACGATCCTTTGTATTTCTGCAGTGTCAGTTGTTACTTCTCCTTTTTCATTTCTACTTCTGTTGAGTTGAGTCTTCTCCCTTTTTTTCTTGATGAGTCTGGCTAATGGTTTATCAATTTTGTTTATCTTCTCAAAGAACCAGCTTTTAGTTTTATTGATCTTTGCTATTGTTTCCTTCATTTCTTTTTCATTTCTTTCTTTTTTTTTTCTTTGTTTTTTTCATTTATTTCTGATCTGATCTTTATGATTTCTTTCCTTCTGCTAACTTTGGTTTGTATTTTTTTTTTGTTCTTCTTTTTCTAATTGCTTTATGTGTAAGGTTAGGTTGTTTACTTGAGATTTTTCTTGTTTCTTGAGGTAGGATTGTATTGCTATAAACTTCCCTCCTAGAACTGCTTTTGCTGCATCCCACAGGTTTTGGGTCAAATCCCTGTCATTTGATTCTAAGTATTTTTTGATTTCCTCTTTGATTTCTTCAGCGATGTCTTGGTTATTTAGTAACCTATTGTTTAGCCTCCATGTGTTTGTATTTTTTACAGATTTTTTTCCTGTAATTGATATCTAGCCTCATGGTGCTGTGGTCGGAAAAGATACTTGATATGATTTCAATTTTCTTAAATTTACCAAGGCTTGATTTGTGCCCCAAGATATGATCTATCCTGGAGAATGTTCCATGAGCACTTGAGAAGAAAGTGTATTCTGTTGTTTTTGGATGGAATGTCCTATAAATATCAATTAAGTCCATCTTGCTTAATGTGTCATTTAAAGCTTATGTTTCCTTACTTATTTTCATTTTGGGTGATCTGTCCATTGGTGAAAGTGGGATGTTAAAGTCCCCTACTGTGATTGTGTTACTGTCGATTTCCCTTTTATGGCCGTTAACATTTGCCTTATGTATTGAGGTGCTCCTATGTTGGATGCATAAATATTTATAATTGTTATATCTTCTTCTTGGATTGATCCCTTGATCATTATGTACTGTCCTTCTCTGTCTCTTGTAATAGTCTTTATTTTAAAGTCCATTTTGTCTGATATGAGAATTGCTACTCCAGCTTTCTTTTGATTTCCATTTGCATGGAATATCTTTTTCCATCCCCTCACTTTCAGTCTGTATGTGTCCCTAGGTCTGAAGTGGGTCTCTTGTAGACAGCATATATATGGGTCTAGTTTTTGTATCCATTCAGCCAGTCTGTGTCTTTTGGTTGGAGTGTTTAATCCATTTACAGTTAAGGTGATTATAGATATGTATGTTCCTACCATTTTCTTAATTGTTTTGGCTTTGTTTTTGTAGGTCTTTTCCTTCTCTTGTGTTTCCTGCCTAGAGAAGTTCCTTTAGCATTTGTTGTAAAGCTGGTTTGGTGGTGCTGAATTCTCTTAACTTTTGCTTGTCTGTAAAGGTTTTAATTTCTCCATCAAATCTGAATGAGGTCCTTGCTAGGTAGCATAATCTTGGTTGTAGGTGTTTCCCTTTCATCACTTTAAATATGTCCTGCCACTCCCTTCTGGCTTGTAGAGTTTCTGCTGGAAGATCAGCTGTTAACCTTATGGGGATTCCCTTGTGTGTTATTTGTGGCTTTCCCCATGGTGCTTTTAATATTTTTTCTTTGTATTTAATTTTTGATAGTTTGATTAATGTGTGTCTTGGCATGTTTCTCCTTAGATTTATCCTGTATGTAACTCTCTGTGCTTCCTGAACCTGATTGATTATTCCTTTCCCATGTTAGGGAAGTTTCCAACTATAATCTCTTCAAATATTTTCTCAGACCCTTTCTTTTTCTCTTCTTCTTCTGGGACCACTATAATTTGAATGTTGATATGTTTAATGTTGTCCCAGAGGTCTCTGAGACTGTCCTCAATTCTTTTCATTCTTTTTTCTTTATTCTGCTGTATGGTAGTTATTTCCACTATTTTATCTTCCAGGTCACTTATCTGTTCTTCTGCCTCATTTATTCTGCTATGATTCCTTCTAGAGAATTTATAATTTCATTTACTGTGTTGTTCATCATTGTTTGTTTGCTCTTTAGTTCTTCTAGGTCCTTGTTAAACATTTCTTGTACTTTCTCCTTTCTATTTCTAAGATTTTGGATCATCTTTACTATCATTACTCTGAATTCTTTTTCAGGTAGGCTGCCTATTTCCTCTTCATTTTTTTGGTCTGGTGGGTTTTTACCTTGCTCCTTCATCTGCTTATTTCTGTGTCTTCTCATTTTGCTTAACTTACTGTGTTTGGGGTCTCCTTTTCACAGGGTACAGGTTCATAGTTCCCATTGTTTTTGGTGTCTGCCCCCAGTGGGTAAGGTTGGTTCTGGGGCTTGTGTAGGCTTCCTGGTGGAGAGGATGTTTGATCCAGCAATTCCACTCTTGGGTATATATCTTAATAAATCCCATACTTAGACCAGCTGGCAATGGATTTGGGAATGTAGTCTGCAGTCTTCCAGTCCCTCAATGACCTGGATGCCAGAGGTCCACAGTTCTGGAGTCATCCTCAGGAGTCTCGCACATGCCACGTATCAAGCAAACCTCAATCCTCTTGGACGCCTGGCCCCCACAAAATTCTGAGCCACAGTGAGGTGGGGCCTCTCCCAGAAGCACGGTCAGATGGCGGGAAAGTGGATCCAGTGCAGAAGTTGTGCTGGCAAGGAACTGCCAAACCAGAGCCGGACAGTCTGGGCAACGAACTCTCATCACATCGTTTGTCATGTGATTCTCCTCTTTCTGCCCTCCACCCCCACCCCAACTCCTTGTCCTGTGTCATTTACTCTCATAGTACCTCCATGAGACACAGGGGCTGTGGGGAGGGGGGAGGTAGAAAGAGAAGGTAACTAAAGCATGGAGAGTTCAAGAGTACTGGCCAAAATTACATAGTTCAGGTCTCCCAAGTCCAGAAGGAGATGTCTACATCCTATGTGGGTCAGGTTATGGATCACCCTCAGCTAAGGAAGTAAGTGCTCTTTTTTAGATGTCATGACCACACAGGGTAAACAGGCTTGAAACATCTTAGAAGGCAGTAGGGCCACATGTATCATCCATCCTCAGGCTGCCTGGATTACTTGGAATTTGTTGGTGGTGATTTGTTCATCTCAAGAGGTCCATAAACAACAAAAATTATACCCAACAGAGGAAGTTGTTTTTAATGGGTTGGAGTGAGGCACTGATGTCTCTGTTTATTCCAAGTTTCCCTAGTGGTTTGATGGCTTGTGAATCACTGCTGTAGTCTCGATTCTTGCTACCTAAAGTGTAGTAGTCAGACCACTATCAGAGACATCATCTGAGAGCTTGCTAGATACGCAGAATCTTGAGCCCCATCTCGAGACCTGCATTTAAGATCCCTAGATGAGTAATATTTTAAGTTTGAGAAGTACTGACCTAGAGGAAGTGGTTCTCAACTTTGGCTGCACATTGAAATCACCTGAGAGCTCTAAAATATATTGATGCCTGGGTCCCGCTGCAGGATAGCCTAGCTTAATTCACTGGTTTCAGGTGTGGCCTGTTGGGGATGATTTTTAAAATATTCCCCAAGTGATTCTAATGTTCAGTCAAGCACTGACCAAGAAATCGGGGCCTAAAAGCTGTAGTCCCCTCAAATCCCAAAGGGGCTGGACTGTTGTAGGAGTCATTATGATCCTGGAACAGAACAGAATGCCCAGATCACCAGAACCAGAGAGAGAGAGAGAGAATGTAAAGACTCCACCTGGTCCACCTTCTTCCTCCTACAGCCTCTGCTTTCCCTATTAGAAATTGTGAATTTCATTTAAAAGAGTGTCAGCAGGGAATCAGATAGTAGTAAAGGTGCTCTGGGTTTTTATTTCTAGCGCTGCCAGCTCTGGGTGCATCACTCAGTCCTGAACTCACAACCATTTTGAATTTGTTTCTTCAGCTGAAAAATGGAGATGATGGTATCAACAAATGTTATCAATGACATAAATAGTGCTCTGCTAATTCCATACAAGGCATTTAAAAATCTAACCCATGGGATGGCTTTTTTAAATGACCACCTCTATAGCGTATATATAGCATGCTCAATTTAGAAAATGAGAATAAAAATATAAACCCCTCAATTTATGGAATATGCCAGTTTCCCAGTTCACGGCATGTATGTGAACACCCTGGAACACAGAGGGGCTGGACATATACGTTGTTCTCTATCTCTGTATCTCTACAATCCCAATCACACTTTACACTCACACTCTAGATATTCTTTCTCCCCTCTCTATGTTGGTTTCTACTTTCCTAGTCAGCAATTGCTAAAAAAGAAAAGTAAGAAAGCCCAGGACAACAGAACTGCCCAAAGCTTGCTTCGTTTTTACAAGAATATTGTGCCCCATTAGTTGGAAAATACAGTAGTTTAATTTTGTATTTTAATCAATGTCACCATCATACTTGTACCTATGCTAACAAGGAAATATTATGAACTTGAGTTTTGTTTCTACTTTCACTAAAACCAGGTATTTGGACCCAGGAATATTAGAAATTCTACTCAGATATTTTAGATCTCAGGCAGAAGTTTCTAATATTACTTTTCAGATGAAGAAACTAAAACGTAAAGGGGTTAAAAAAAAAGAAAACAATGAAAGCTGAGAGGGGTAAAATGTCTTTTGCATGTGGAAGGACAGTGTTTTTCCCTCATTGTCCCCTGATGGGAAATTGGATTGTTTCCAATCTCTGCCTATTATAAGTAACACTGCTGTGAATAGTCACATATAAGTCTTTGTGTATACATATATTTATGTTTTTCTTGGATGGATATATAGGAATAGAATTGCTGGGCCCAATGGTAAGTTTATGTTTAATTTTTTAAGAAAATGCCAAACTGTATTCTAAAGTGACTGAACAATTTCACATTCCCACCAGCAAAATATGAGGGTTCTAGTTTCTCCCTTTCCTTACCAGCCAACCCTTGGTATCATCAATCTTTTACATGATAGTCATTCTAGTGGCTGTGTAGTGACATCTCATTGTTGTTTTCATTTGCATTTCCCTAAAAGCTAACGTTGTGGAGCATCTTTTATGTACATATTAGCCACTGTATGTTTTCTTCAGTTAAAGGTCTATTCAAATATTTCATTCATTTAAAAAACTGGATTATTTGTTTTCTTATTATAAAATTTGTAAAAAAAAAAAATTGTAAAAGTTCTTTATATATTCAGATATAAGTCCTCTATCAGATATATGATTTACAAATATTTTCTCCCAGTCTGTGGCTTGTCTTTTCATTTCCTTAATGGTGTCTTTTAAAGAGCAGTTGTTTTTAATTTTTATGAAGTCAAATTTATTAATTTTTCTTTTATGTATCATGTTTTTCTTGTCATATCCAACAAATATTTATCCAATTCAAAGTCACAAAAGTATTTTCCTTGTCATCTTCTAGAAGCTTTACAGTTTTAGGTCTTATATTTAAACTTATGATCCATTTTCAGTTAAATTTTGCATATGGCATGAGGTAAGGATTTAAGTTTTGTTTTGTTTTGTTTTGTTTTTTTGGCACATGGATATTGTCCCAGAACCATCTGTTGAAAACACTGTCATTTCTCCCATTGAATTACCTTGGCATGCTTGTCAAAAATCAACTGACCATAAATGTAAGGGTTTATTCTTGGACTCAATTCTGTTTCATTGATCTATATGTCCATCCTTATGCCAGTACCACACTATCTTGATTACTGTTGCTTCATAAGTTTTAAAATCGAATAGTGCTCAATCTTTGTTCTTTTCAAGGTCATCTTAACTATTCTAGGTCCTTTGAAATTCCATACGAATTTTAGGATCAGCTTGTCAATTTATACAAAAAATCTTGCTGGAACCTTAGTAGGGATTGCATTGAATCTATAGATCAAATTGGGAAGAATGGCCATTTTAACAATATTGAGTCTTCTAATCTATGAACATAGAATATTTCAATTTATTTAGATCTTCTTTCATTTCTTTCAGAAATGCATGTCTTGTACTTCTTTTGTTAAGTTTATTCCTATATATTTTATTCTTTCTGATGCTAATGGGAATGGAATTGTTTTTTAAATTTTATTGTTGTACAATTCATTGCTAACATATAGAAATACAATTGATTTTTTTATATTGATCTTGCTAAACTTGTTTATTCTAGTAGTTTATTTATTTCTTTAGATTACTTAGGATTGTCTATATTCAGGAACATGTACACAAATAAAGTTTTAGGTCTTTCTTTCCAATACGCATGACTTAATTTTCTTGCTTCACTGCACTAGCTAGAACCACAAGCACATATTGAAATGTGAGACATCTTTGCTTTTTTCCCAACCTTAGGGGAGAAAGCATCTTTGCGGGGGAAACATTGTCTTTCATCAAAAAGTATGATTAAGCATGTAGATACCTTTTATCAGTTTGAGGAAGTTCCCTTCTATCCCTAGTGTGTTGAAAGTGTTTATCATTAATGGGTGTTGGATTTCATCAAATTCTTTTTCTGTGTCTACTGGCATGATAATCTGGTTTTTGTTGTTTATTTGATTAATATGGTATATTGCATTAATTGATTTGAGGGTACTAAACCTGCATTCCTGGAACACAGTGTATAATCCTTTTTAAACACTGCTAGATTCAGTTTCCTAGTATTTCATTAACAAACTTTGTGTATACATACATGAGGAATAATTGCTCTGCAATTTTCTTGTGATGTGTTTGACTGATTTTGATATCTGGGTAATAGTGGTCTCATAAGTGCATTGGGAACTGTTTCTCTTTTATTTTCTGAAAACATTTTTGTAGGACTGGTAATCTTTCTTCATTAAATGTTAGGTAGAATTCACCAGGGAAGCCATCTGGGCCTGCACTTTTCCTTGTGAGAAGATTTTTAATTACCAATTCATTTTCTTGACTTGCTATTTTGTTCTAGTCAGATTTTCTATTTTCTCTTGACTTAGTTTTGTTATTTGCATCTTGATAAAAATTTCTCCATTTAAACTGTCTAATTTGTTGGCACAAAGTCATTCATAATATTCTCATAATACTTTTAGTTTCTATATGGTCAGTAATCATGCCCTATCTTTCATTCCTTATTTTGTGTTTTTTCTTTCCTTTCTTTCTTGATCAGAAAAGCTAAAGGTTTATGAATTTTGTTGCTCAAAAATCAGCTTGTTGTTTCAAAGAAATGACCTTTGGTTTCACTGATTTTCTATACTTTCTTTTGGTTTTTATTTCATTAATGTTTGGCTTTGATCTTTATCATTTTCTTCTTTCTGCTTGCTTTGGGTTATTTGCTCTTTGTGTTTTAGTTTCCTTAGGTAAAAGCTTAGATTGTTGACTTGACACCTGTTGCTTTTCTAATACAGGCATTTAAAGCTATAAGTTTCCCTCTTGGCATTGCTTTAGCTGCAGTCCATAAATTTTTATATTCTTTTAAGCTTAAAATAATTTCTAATTTCCCTTGTGATTTCATTTTTGACCCATGGGTTATTTTATAGTGTGTTTTAAAATTTCCAAATATTTGGAGATCCCCTAAATTTCTTTCTATTGTTGATTTTTCTACTTTAATTCTACTGTGATCAGAGAAACATACTTTGAGTGGTTTCAATCCTTTTACATTTATGGAGAATAATTTATGAGCTTGTATTCTGCTGCTGTGGGTGAAGTGTTATATAGATATATTTTTATGTCAAGCTGGTTGATAGTGTTGTTCAAGTCTTCCATATCCTTACTGATTTTCTGTCTATTTTTTCCATCAATTATTAAAAGTAGGATACTGATATTTCCCAACAATTTGAACGGTCTATTTCTCCTTTCAATTCTGTAAGTTGTTGTTTCATGTATCTTGGGGCTCTGTTATTAGGTGTATTAGTTTCCTGGGCTGTCATAACAAATTATCAAAAACCAAGTGGCTTAAAAAAACAGAAATTTATTCTCTCACAGTTCTGGAAGCTAGAAGTCCAAAATCAGACTTGGCAGAGCCAATATTCCCTCTGCAGTCTCTAGGGATGAACCCTACCTTGCCTCTTCAAGCCTCTCGTGCCCCCAACATGTTCCTTAGCTTGGGCACAGCATAACTCCTATCACTGCCTTGGCAGTCACATGGTCTTCTTCCTTATTCATTTATGTATTCTTTCTCCTCTTCTTATAACATCACCAGTCATTGGATTTAGGTCCCTCCCCCTCCCCCATTCCCATATGATCTTAAATAATTACATCTGCAAAGACTCTGTTTCCAAGTAAGGTCACATTCTGAGGTTCTGGGTGGACCTGAATTTTGGGGAGGATACTATTCAACCCACTTCAGTGTGAATACATTTGTAATTGTTGTATCTTCCAGATATATATTGATGCTTTTATCATAATGAAATGTCCCCCTTTGTCTCTAGCAATATTTCTAAAAATCTAATTTGTGTTTTATAAGCTTCATAAAATCAATTAAAAGGCATTCTATTGTAGCACTATTTACAATAGCCAGGACATGGAAGCAACCTAAGTGTCCATCAACAGATGAATGGATAAAGAAGATGTGGCACATATATACAATGGAATATTACTCAGCCATAAAAAGAAATGAAATTGAGTTATTTGTAGTGAAGTGGATGGACCTAGAGTCTGTCATACAGAGTGAAGTAAGTCAGAAAGAGAAAAACAAATACTGTATGCTAACACATATATATGGAATCTAAAAAGAAAATGGTTCTGAAGAACTTAGGGGCAGGACAGGAATAAAGACGCAAACGTAGAGAATAGCCTTGAGGACACGGGGAAGGGGAAGGGTAACCTGGGATGAAGTGAGAAAGTGACATTGACATATATACACTACCAAATGTCAAGAGCTAGTGGGAAGCAGCCGCATAGCACAGGGAGATCAGCTTGCTGCTTTGTGACCACCTAGAGGGGTGGGATAAGGAGGGTGGGAGGGAGACGCAAGAGGGAGGGGATATGGGGATATATGTATACGTATAGCTGATTCACTTTGTTATACAGCAGAAACTAACATAACATTGTAAAGCAATTATGCTCCAACAAAGATGTTAGAAGAAATAAAAAATTTAAAAAAAAGAGGCATTCTATATCCTTTCATATTCTAGAAGAGATTATTATATATATTATGAAACTCACTTATTCCCTGAAAATCTTAAAGAAAAACTAAGTAGAAAATCTGCCTATCAACTTTTTAATAACATTTATAACTTCTATCATGAATAGTCATCTATATGAATTTTTCTTAATTTCTTGAGTCAATCTTGGCAATTTAGAGGTAGTACAGTACAGTGTAGTGTTTCTCAATAGAAGTTCTATCTACATTTTGGATGCGTCAATTCTTTATTGTTCAGGACCATCCTCACACTACAGGACATTTAACATTTTGGGTCTTTATTCACTAAATGCCAGTAACTTTCTTCAGTCTTTATAAAAACTAAATCATACTCCCTATGCACTTCCATATGTTCCTTGGGGAGTCACTTGAGAACCAAAGACATAGTAGTTTAGAAAGTGGACTACAGAGACAGACTTCTTGGGTTTGAGTACAAGTTCTGACACTACTGAACAAAACTTAGTTAAGTTACTTGACATCTCTGTATCTCAGTTTCTTTATCTGTAAAATCAGAATAGTAATGATACCTATTTAATTATTATTGTGATGATTAGATTGACAGACGTAAAGTTCTTAAAACAATGGTACATCGTAAGTGTTTGATATTAGCAAATATTATTCCACAAATCTGTCATCTCAACAAGTTTTTATGTGAGAGGATATTTTTGAAATATTAAGTTTTTTTCACCTATTCATTTTTTTCCTTATCCCTCCTCCCATACTCCTTTTAAGCAGCTAGGCAGTTGCGAGCTTGTTGTTTTAGGGAAGGGATAAACCAGGGTAGTACACAGAAAAAAAGAAGTCTTCTTGAACTTGATTTCTAAAAATGTAAGCCATTACGGAAATAGAGAAGGTTCCATATATAGATAAAATATTTGGGAGAAATATAACTGGAAAGGACTAGACTCAATCTCACCTCCCTAGAACCTCACCCTGAGCTACAACGAGACTAGAAAGAAATTTCCCCAGACTAAGGAAGAAGAGGATATTGTGGGGAAGTAATAAGAATATAGACATTGATAAATCCCCAAAAGATAGGCCCTGTATCCTGATTCACAGAGTACCAGGGAAGTAGTAAAAATCCACACAAATATGAGTAACCTAAGGCAGGGGAAAAGAGAAGCTGTACTCTGAGCCTTGCGGTAGTCACATGATATCAGAGAAGAAATGACTGGGAGGGGAGATTATGCTGACCAGGCTTTATATAGGCTTGCATTTAGTACCCCTGCATGGCAGTGAGGAGCAGAATTATGCCCATGCTCCTACATGTGACGTGGATGTAACAGGGAGAGAGCCACCATACCTGAAAGGACTAGGCAGACAGGAATGAAGGCATCTCAGTCGCAAATGGCGTGGATCAATGACTGAGGACCAGACTGAATGACGGACATCTCAGAAGATACCTGTGTGAACAGATAACATTGAGGACCAGATGAATATCTTCCCCTCACCCATGTCTTGGAAACACAAAGACCACCTCCCACCTCCTCACCCCTCTACCTGTCCCCTTCCTTAACTCAAAGGAAGAAATTCCAAACTGGCTGAGATCAGGTTTCCATCCTCTCCAATAAGCTAGGGCTTCAAGAAGAAAATGAGATGAATTATAGAAAAATAAACTTACATTTCCTGTGTAACTGTGTTGTGGACAGATCAATACTCATACCTTAGCATAGTGTTGTTCATATTATTCTCTTTAAGTGTTTAGAGCTATGTATCTATTGATCTATCTATCCCCGTTTTACTTTTGTTTGTATTTTCTTTATTTTTAATAGGTTTGTCAAGGTTTGACCATTTTATTGGCATTTTTCAAAAATTCAGCTCTTGGATTAACTTACAGTCTATTTTTCCTGTCTCTTAAAAGTTGCTAAAGGTTTTATCTTTACTATTTTTTTCTCCTATATTCCTTTCAGTTGTGTTTTAGTTGTTCTTTTTCTAATTTCTTGACTTGAAAGTTCATTTCTTTCATTTTTAAAATAAAAGTATTTACTCTAATGAATTACCTTCTGACTTAGGGGGATACTATTTTCTGGAATTTGAAAGTTATGTAGAATTAAAATATGTGATACAACGGTGTAAAAGTCAGGAGGAGGGTAAAGGAGTGAAAGTGTTCTAAGATCCTTCCCTCATCTAAGTGGAAGTTAAAAGTGCCAACTAACATGAGTCTTTGATAAATCAAGGATGTATGTTATCATTTATAGGATAACCAATATTAAAAGAAACCCAAATTAAAGGAAAAAATTAAATAGAAAATATATTAAAAAGAAGGCAAAAAGGAAAAAAAATACAGAGTAAGTGGGAGAAATAGAGTGTACATAGTATAATGGTAGGTGTAACAGAAATATATCAGTAATTATATTAATTCTTAACGGCCAGATTTTTAAAAAATGAAGAGTGTCAGACTGGATGAGAAAAGAAAACCCAACTATATGCTGTTTACAAAAGACATCTAAAATTAAAAATACAGAAAAGCTGAAAATAAAAGAATGGAAAAAAACATACCAAACAAACATGAACCCCTAATCCCCCCCAAAAGCTGGTGTAGCTATATTATTATCAGATAAAATTGACTTTAAGGTAACAAATATTACTTGAGATAAAGAAAGTAAATCCATAATAATAAAAGGTAAAATTCACCAGAAAAGTTAATAATTCAAAATTTAAATATACCTAATAACACAGCTTCAAAATATAAGAAGCAAACATTGCAAAGAAGTACAAGAAATAGACAAATCCACAGTCATAATGAAAGATTTTAAAACACTTTTGTAATTGGTAGAAAAAGCAGATAAAATATCAGTAAGACAATAAATGATTTGAACAACCAAATTAAATGTGTTAGACAAGGATAAGTTATATTAAAGTATAATAACAACAACCCTAGGATCTCAGCAGTCTGAACACACATTGTGTTTAACACAAACAACACTGTGCGTATCACATTGTGCGTACCTTACAATTTAGCAATTTCATTCTTAGATATGTAATCTAAAGAAATTTACACATGAGCACCAGGAAAAATGTATAACATATTCATAGTAGAATTGTTTGTAATAAAAAAAAAAATCAGAGACATCCGAAATGTCCATTCATGGGACAATGGATAAATAAATTGTGCTTTATTCAAACAATGAAATATTATACAGCAGTTTCATAATTTCATAAATTTATGAAATACAGCTATATGAAAAGATAAATCATAGAAACAAAATATTTTGTGAAAAATCTAGACACAGAAAACTATATATGATATGATACTATTTTTATAAAGCTCAAAACTAGGCAAACTAAACATAATAATGTTTATAGATACATACATTTGTAATAAAACTACTATCAAAGGACTTCCCTGGTGGCGCAGTGGTTGGGACTCCACACTCCCAATGCAGGGGGCCCAGGTTAGATCCCTCGTCAGGGAACTAGATCCCACATGTATGCCGCGGCTAGGGGTTCACATGCTACAACTAAGGAGCCTGCCTGCTACAACTAAGACCTGGTGCAACCAAGTAAACAAATAAATAAATAAATATATTTTTTAAAAAACTACTATCAAAATGTACGGGAAGAGGTGACAAAGTTTAGATAGTATTACTTCTGATAGGTAGTCAGGTAAATGGAAGAAGATTGAATAATACTGGTAAATATAACATTGGTAATGTTCTAGTTCTTAAGTTAAATAATAGGTTCATAGTGTTATTTTTATTATTATATGTCTAACTTTTATGCATATTATACATATTCTTTTGTATGCATGTTATTATACTAAATACATTAAATTTAGAGAAGCAAGTTGGTGATCTATTTCTGTAACATAAGACTGTAGTCTTATACATTCATATATACATATCGATTTCATTTATTTCATTCTCTGCAATTGCTAGAGAAAGAACCTAAGGATATGTAACAAATGTTTAAGAAGGATAACCCCAGGAAAGTGGAATAAAAAGAGTGTGGCCATTCACCTTTTATCTATCTCTGTATTATTTGCATTTTTCAAAGCACATATGCTATTTTAGTAACTATGTTAACATCAAAAAATCAAAAGAATTGCAAATGTATTTTAACTATCTGTATAGTTTTCTAAGTATAGTATTCCCCCCTTATCTGCAGGGGATAGTTCAAAGTCCCCCAGTGGATGCCCGAAAGCGGGGATAGTACCATACCCTATATATACTGTGTCTTTTCCTATATATATATATACCTATGATAAACTATAATTTATAAATCAGGCACAGTAAGAGAATATCTGAATTGCCAGCATCACTACTCTTTGGCTTTGGGGCCATTATTAAGTAAAATAAGGTTACTTGAACACAAGCACTGTAATACTGCAACAGTCGATGATCTGATAACTGAGATGGCTACTAAGTGACTAATGTATGGGTAGCAAATACAGCGTGGATTAGCTGGACAAAGAGATGATTCACATCGAGGGGTGGACAGAGCAGGACAGTGTGAGATTTCATTATGCTACTCAGAATGGGCACACAATTTAAAATGTATGTTGTTTATTTATGGAATTTTCCATTTAGTATTTTTGGACCACAGTGTACTGCAGGTAACTGAAACCTCAGAAAGTGAAACTTCAGATAAGGAGTGATTACAGTATTTGAAAAGAAAAAGAACACTATTAGGTTAGCTCCATGTTAACTACCATGTTAACCACTCCTTCCCTTACATCTCTTCAAAGTTCCCTGTATAGATTTTGTTTTCCTTAATTAGGAAGAAAGAGCAGATTATTCTAATAGCCAAATTTTACTCTTATATTAAATTATTCACAATTACCTACTTTTCTTTCTTTTTGCCATTTACTCCTTTTCTCTCTTCTCTTTGTCTTAATTCTTCCCTTGGTAGCAGCTAAAAGTTTTTAAAAGAATTGGAAGTTTTAGATATATCATTACAAGTCATTTTTATTGATTAAAGAATTTGAGGAATTAGAATTAAGACTGATATAATTTTATTGAAGTATAGTTGATTTACAACATTATATTAGTTTCAGGTGTACAGCATAGTGATTCAGTATTTTTACGGATTATAATCCATTAAACTTATTACAAAATAATGGCTATAATTCCCTGTGCTATACAATACAGCCTTGTTTCTTATCTAATTAATACATAGTAGTCTGTATCTCTTAACCCCATACCCCTAATGTGTCCCCTCCCACCTCCCCTTCCCCATTGGTAACCACTAGTTTGTTTTCTATATCCGTGAGTCTGTTTCTATTTTGCTATATACATTCGTTTGTATTATTTTTTTGATTCCATTTAGAAGTGATGATATACAGTATTTTTTTCTCTGCCTATTTCACTAAGCATAATATTTTCTAGGTCCATCCACATCACTGCAAATGGCAAAATTTCATTTTTATTGCTGAGTAATATTCCATTGTGTGTGTGTGTGTGTGTGTGTGTGTGTGTGTGTGTATATATATGTATCACATATTCTTTGTCCATTCGTCTGTTGATGGCCACTTGGGTTGCTTACATATCTCGGCTATCGTAAATAGTGCTGCTATGAACATTGGGGTGCCTGTATCTTTTTGAATTAGTGTTTTTGTTTTTTCCAGATATAAACCCAGGAGTGGAATTGCTGGATAATATGGTAGTTGTATTTTTAGTTTTTTGAAGAACCTCCATAGTGTTTTCCATAGTGGCTGCACCAATGGAATGTTGGCATTTGTTACTTATAGACTTTTTGATGATAGCTTTTCTGACAGGTGTGAGCTGATATCTCATTGTTGTTCAATTTGCATTTCTCTAATAATTAGCAATGTTGAGCATCTTTTCATGTGCCTGTTAGCCATCTGTATGTCCTCTTAGGAGAAATGTCTATTCAGGTCTTCTGCTCATTTTTGATTGGGTTTGTTTGTTTGTTTGTTTGTTTGTTTTTGGATATTGAGTTGTATGAGCTGTTTGTATATTATGGATATTAACCCCTTGTCAGTCATATCCCTTGCAAACATTTTATCCCATTCTGTATGTTGTTTTGTTTTTACGTTTTGTCAATGGTTTCCTTTGCTGTGCAAATGCCTTTAAGTTTAATTAGGTCCCATATGTTAATTTTTGCTTTTATTCCCTTTGCTTTAGAAGAAAGATCCAAAAAAATATTGCTACGATTTATGTCAGACAGTGTTCTGCCTATGTTCTCTTCTAGGAATTTTATGGTTTCAGATCTCAAATTTAGGGCTTCAATACATTTTGAGTTTATTTTTGTTTATGGTATGAGGAAATATTCTAATCTCATTGTTTTAAATATAGCTATCCAGTTTCCCAGCACCGACTGAAGAGACTGTCTTTTCTCCATTGTATATTCTTGCCTCCTTTGTCATAGATTAATTGACCACTGGTGTGTGGGTTTATTTCTAGGGTCTCTATTGTGTTCCATTGATCTATATATCTGTTTTTGTGCCAGAACCATGTTATTTTGATTACTGTAGCTTTATACTATAGTCTGAGGTCTGGGTAGGTGGTACCTCCAACTGTGTTCTTTTTTCTCAAGGTTGCTTTGGCAATTTGGGGTCTTTTGTGGTTCCATATGAATTTTAGGATTATTTGTTCTAGTTCTGTGAAAAATGTAATGGGTGTTTTGATAGAGATTGCATTAAATCTGTAGATTGCTGTGGGTAGTATGGCCATTTTCACAATATTAATTCTTCTAATCCAAGAGCATGGGATAACTTTCCACTTCTTTGTATAACCTTCAATTTCCTTCATCAATGTTTTATAGTTTTCAGAGTCTTTCACCTCCTTCATTAAGTTTATTCCTAGGTATTTTCTTTTTGATGCGATTGTAAATGGGATTTTTAAAAACTTTCTCTTTCTGATAGTTCATTGTTATTATATAGAAAAGCAACAGATTTCTGTATATTAATCTTCTGTCCTGCAACTTGCTGAATTCATTTATTAGTTTTAATAATTTGGGGGTGGAGATTTTAGGTTTCTTTATATAAACTATCATGCTGTCTGCAAATAATGACAGTTCTACTTCTCTTTCAATTTTGATGACTTTTGCTTCTTTTTCTTGTCTGACTGCTGTGGCTAGAACTTTCAATACTATGTTGAATAGAAGTGTGAGAGTGGGCATCCCTGTCTTACTCCTGAATTTAGTGGGAAGGCTTTCAACTTTTCACTGTTGAGTATGATGTTAGCTCTGGAACTGTCATAAATGTCCATTATTATGTTGAGATATGTTCCTCTGTACTCACTTTGGTAAGACTTTTTTATCATGAATGGATGTGAAATTTTGTCAAATGCTCTTTCTGCATCTATCAAGATAACCATGTGATTTTTATCCTTCCTTTTGTTGATGTTGAACCATCTTTACATCCCTGGAATAAATCCAACTTAATCATAGTGTACAATCCTTTTTATATACTATGGGATTCAATTTGCTAATTTTTTTATTGAAGTACAGTTGTTGAAAATGTTTCAAGTGTATAGCAAAGTGATTCAGTTATATGTACATATATTTTTTCAGATCTTTTCCATTATGGGTTATTACAAGATATTGAATATAGTTCCCTGTGCTATACAGTAGGTCCTTGTTGTTATCTATTTTATATACAGTAGTGTTTACCTGTTAATCCCAAATTCCTAAGTTATCCTCCCCCCGCACCCCCCACTTTCTCCTTTGGTAACCATAAGTTTGTTTTCTATGTCCATGACTATATGTCTATTTTGTAAATAAGTTCATTTGTATCATTTTTTTGATTCCACATATAAGTGATATCATATGATATTTGTCTTTCTCTGTCTGACTTACTTCACTTAGTACGATAATCTCTAGGTCCATCCATGTAGCTGCAAATTGCATTATTTCATTATTTTCTATGGCTGAGCAATATTCCATTGTATATACATACCACATCTTCTTTATCCATTCATCTGTCCATGGACATTTAGGTTGCTTCCATGTCTTGGCTATTATAAATAGTGCTGTTATGAACATTGGGGTTCATGTATCTTTTTGAATTCGTGTTTTCACCTTTTCCAGATATATGCCCAGGAGTGGGACTGCTGGATCATATGGTAACTCTTTTTAATTTTTTAAGGAAACTAGTGTTTTCTATAGTGGCTGTACCAATTTACATTCCCACCAACAGTGTAGGAGGGTTCTCTTCTCTCCACACTCTCTCCAGCATTTATTATTTGTAGACTTTTTATGATGGCCATTCTGACCAGTATGAGGTGATACCTCATTGTAGTTTTGATTTGCACTTCTCTAATAATTAGTGATGTTGAGCATCTTTTCATGCGGCTGTTGGCCATCTATATATCTTCTTTGGGGAAATGTCTGTTTAGGTCTTCTGACCATTTTTCGATTGGGTTGTTTGTTGTTTTGATGTTGAGCTGTATAAGCTGTTTGTATATTTTGAAAATTAAGCCCTTGTTGGTTGCATCACTTGCAAATATTTTCTTCCATTCCATAGATTGTCTTTTCATTTTGTCAATGGTTTTCTTTGCTGTGCAAAACCTTTTAAGTTTAACTAGGTCCCACTTGTTTGTTTTTGCTTTTGTTTCCATCAGTCTAGGAGACAGATCCAAAAAAATATTGCTGTGATTTATGTCAGAGTATTCTGCCTATGTTTTCCTCTAGGAGATTTATAGTATCCGATCTTACATTGAGGTCTTTAATCCATTTTGAGTTTATTTTTGTTATTGTTTCATTTTTGGTCGCACTGTGCAGCTTGCAGGATCTTAGTCCCCTGACAAGGGATCAAACCAGTGTCCTTGTCAGTGAAGGCACACAGTCCTAACCACTGGACTGCCAGGGAATTCCTGAGTTTATTTTTGTATACAGTGTTAGAGAATGTCCTAATTTCATTCTTTTACATGTAGCTGTCCTGTTTTCCCAGCACCACTTATTGAAGAGACTGTCTTTTCTCCATTGTATATTCTTGCCTCCTTTGTCATAGATTAACTGACCATAAGTGTGTGGGTTGATTTCTGGGCTTTATATCCTGTTCCATTGATCTATGTGTCTGTTTTAGTGACCATACCATACTGTTTTGGTTACTGTAGCTTTGTAGTATAGTCCGAAGCCACGGAGCCCGATTCCTCCAGCGCTGTTCCTCTTTCTCAAGATTGTTTTGGCTATTTGGGGTCTTTTGTGTTTCCATATAAATTTTAAAATTATTTGTTGTAGCTCTGTGAAAAATGCCACTGGTATTTTGATAGGGATTATATTGAATCTGTAGATTGCCTTGGGTAGTATGGTCATTTTAACAATATTGATTCTTCCAGTCCGAGAACATGGTATATCTTTCCATCTGTTTGTGTTGCCTTCAATTTCTTTTGTCAGCATCTTATAGTTTTTGGAGTATATATTTTTTGCTTCCTTAGGTAGGTTTATTCCTAGGTATTTCGTTCTTTTTTGATGCTATGGTAAATGGGGTTGTTTCCTTAATTTCTATTTCTGATAGTTCATTGTTAATGTATAAAAATGCAACAGATTTCTGTATATTAATTTTGTATCCTGCAACTTTATCAAATTTATTGATGAGCTCTAGTAGTTTTCTGGTGGTATCTTTAGGATTATCTATGCATAGTATCATGAGATCTGCAAACAGTGATACTTTTACTTCTTCCTTTCCAATTTGGATTCCTTTTCTTTTTCTTCTCTGATTGCTATGGCTAGGACTTCCAAAACTATGTTGAATATAAGTGGCAACAGTGGGCATCCTTGTCTTGTTCCTGATCTTAGAGGGTTGATTTGCTAATATTTTGTTGAGGATTTTTGCATCGATGTTCATCAGAAATATTGGCCTTTAATTTTTTCTTTTCTTTTTTTTTTTTTTGTAGTGTCTTTGTCTGGTTTTGGGGGGTGATGGTGACCTCATAGAATGCATTTGGGAGTGTTCCATCTTCTTCGATTTTTTTGTAATACTTTGAGGAGGATAGGTATTAGCTCTTCATTATATGTTTGGTAGAATTCCCCTGTGAAGCTGTCCAGTCCTGGACTTTTGTTTGCTCGGGAGTTTTTCTTATTACAAATTCAATCTCACTACTAGTGATCAGTGTGTTCAAATTGTCTGTTTCTTCTTGATTCAGTCTTGGCAGGTTGTACGTTTCTGGAAATTTGTCCATTTTTTCTCGGGTGTCTAATTTGTTGGCATGTAACTGTTCAAAGTATTTGCTCATGATTTTTGTATCTCTGTGGTATTGGTTTTTATTTCTCCTCTTTCATTTCTTATTTTGTTTATTTGGGTCCTCTCTCTTCTTCTTCCTGAGCCTAGCTAAAAGTTTATCAATTTTGTTTATTTTTTCAAAACAACAGCTCTTGGTTTCACTGCTCTTTTCTATTTTTTAATCTCTATTTTATTTTTTCCTCTCTGATCTTTATTATTTCCTTCCTTCTGCTGACTTTGGCCTTTTCTTTTATTTTTTAATTCCTTTAGGTGGTAGGTTAGGTTGTTTATTTGAGATTTTTTTTGTTTCTTGAGGAAGGCCTGTATCTCGATAAACTTCCCTCTGTTTTGACCTATAACTATATATGTCTTGTTTTAAACTGGTAGTCATTTAAGTTCAAACACATTCTAAAAGACCTATATTTTTACACTCCTCCCCAACATTTAATTGTTTATTGTAGTTACAGTTGCTTTTACAATTCTTTGTCTTTCAATCTTCATACTGGTGTATTTAAGTGGTTTATCCTCAGTCATTACTGTATATTTACCTTTCCTAGTGGGATTTTACCTTTCCTATAGATTCTTCTTTTCCACTTAGAGAAGACTCTTCTACATTTCTTTTAGGATAGGTTTAGTATTGATGAACTCTTAGTTTTTGCTTGTCTGAGAAGTTCTTTATCTCTCCTTCTATTCTAAATGATAATCTTGCTGGGTAAAGTATCCCAGGTTGCAGATTTTTCACTTTCAGCACTTTGAATATATCACGCCACTCCCTTCTGGCCGGCAAAGTTTCTGCAGAGAAATCAGCTGACAGCCTTATGGAGGTTTCCTTGAATATGACTCTTTGGGTTATTTTCTTGGTGCCTTAAGAATTCTCTATCTTTAACTTTTGCCATTTTAATTATGCCATGTCTTGGTGTTGGTCTGCTTGGGACCCTTTGAGATTCCTGTACCTGGATATCTGTTTCCTTCCTCAGGTTTGAGAAGTTTCCAGCCATAATTTCCTCAAATACATTTTTGATCCCCTTCTCTCTTTCTTTTCCTTCTGGGACCCCTAAAATGCGAATGCTGATATGCTTAATGTTATCTCAGAGATCTCTTGTTTTCATTTTTTTTTAATTATTCTCTTTGCTATTTTGATTGGATGATTTCCATTATTCTATATTCCAGATCACTTATGTGTTCTTCTGTACCACTTAGCATGCAATTCATTCCTTCTAGTGTATTTTTTACTTCAGCTATTGAATTCTTCATTTCTGATTGGGTCTTTTTTATATTTTCCAGTTCCTTGTTAAAGTGTTCCCTGTATACATCAATTCTTTTCCCTAGGTCAGTTAACATTTATCACCAATGCTTTGAATTCTTTACCAGGTAAATTGTTTATTTCTATTTCATTATTTATTTTTTTCCAGGGTTTTTCTCTTACTCATTAAAATGAGAGTAATCCCTCTGCCTTTTCATTTTGATTAACTTTCTCTACCTCTATGAATTTAGGCAAAACAGTTACCTATTGTGGTCTTGAGAGAGTGTTCTTATGTGAGAGCATTCCTATACAGACTGCCTGTGCCCAATGCCTTTGGTGGGAAACATGGATTTGATGTGGATGCAAGTTATGTCTTTCCTGGGTGTGCTGGATGTACCAAGCTGTCACCTTGGTAGGGGGTGAGGCTAGAGATTGAGGGGCTAAAGCTGGTACCAGGTATGAGGCGGGACTTCACCTCTGCTTAGTGGCTGTCACTGCCCTATTGTGGGTGGAGTCGGATTCCAAGTTGCTGGTACAGAAGCCCTGAGGGCCGGGCCCAAGCTGGCTTTGTTCCCTTTAAGTGTGTGTTTTTCCCCTCTCCTTGGACCAAGACGCTTGCCCCAGGGGGGTTAGTGCTGAAGCAACTGGGATTTGTGTGGGCTCTTGGCTTGGGTTGGCCACAGACAGAGGTCCAATGCGCTGCATGTGCATGCACCTGTGGCTCTGCTCAGATGTAGCCTCAGGTGCAAATCTCCTTGTCCCTTACAGCCAATCACTGCCACCAGCCTCCACCACCACCGCCCTGTTGTGGAACTACGCTGCAGGGCAGGTGGGCTCCATGTAGACTTTCAGCACGTATAGGGCTGTGGTAGAGCCACCAGCGTCAGAGATCTGGACTGCTTCTGAGATGTTGCTTGAGTCAGTGCCAATAATGGCCTCCGCTACCTCACCCAGGCTCAGCTCTGGGACTGGGTCACCTCTGTGTCCCGTGGTCGAGTCTTTTCCCTGGTCATGGCTGCCCCAGATCCAGTGTTGCACTGTGACATGGACTCAGCAGAGCCAAAGTGCTTGCTTGAGTTGGCAAGCACGTGGCAAGGTGGTTGTGGGAAACTCTATATAGACTCTAGAGCAGACCTCTCTGCACCCTACCCTGCAGGCAAGCCAGCGCACATGCACCCTTCATGAGCAGAATCCAAGCTTCCCACCACGCTTCTGTTAGTCCCAGCAGTCCTCCAACCAACCAAGGGGGCTTGTCTCCCCCACACAGGATCCCAGGACTGGGGCACCAAATCTGTGACTTGAACTACTCACTCCCCAGGGCAGGGGTCTTCCTGTGTAATCTCCTTTTGCCTCTGAGTTCCCTTGCAGGGGCATAAGTTTTGACCCAATCATATTTCTTCCCTTTCTACCAGGTTACATGTGTATCTCTTACAACCTTGGTTTACAGGAGTCTGTCTGCCAGTTTCCAGTTAGTTTGCAGTGAAAGTTGTTTCACATTTAGATGTATTTTTGATGTGTTCGTGGGGGGAGTTGAGCTCCACATCCTCCTACTATCTTGATCCAAACTCAAGATTGATAGTTTAATTAACTTTATTATGCTGGTTGGAAAAGTCTTACAAAATACAAATGAATTATTAATTATTTAATTTAAAATTAATTATTAAAAAATTAAATTAATTATTTAATTTTAATTGTATCCCAGTATTATAAATATGTGGCACTTAGGAGCCCATATGAGGGAAAATATTCCTGTGAGTCCACTAGAATCCAACTTCTATTTAATCTAGAAAGCATAAGGTGTTATGCTTACCAACAAGAACTACGTGAATGCATCTACTAAATATCAATACTTTATTGGGAAAGATAAAAAATGAATTATTTCAATGAGAAAACGGGAAAGGAGATTATTAGCCTGCTGCTATATTAACCACTCCATGCTGTAAGAGACAACCATATTCCTGATTGGAAATGAAAGTTCTCTATGTGATTTTCTTTTTGTATTATCCAGCTTTGGGGATTCAAAGTTTCTTGAATCTGTAGTTGAGGTTTTTCATGTTTTGGAAAACATTTGGCCATTATTCTCTTCAAATATTTCTTTTTCCTCATTCTTCTCTCTTTCTTAGATTCCAATTCTACGTTAGACCTTTTCACTGTGTCTCACATGTTTTTGACGCTCTCTTCTGTATCTTCTATACTTTTTTCTTTCTCTTGATTTGACTTCCAGTTTGCTAATTCTGTCTTTTGTTTAATCTGCTGGAAAATCTATCTAAATTGTTAATTTTAAGTAATGCACTTGTTATTCCAAAATTTTCATTTGATTATTTTTAGAGTTTATAAATCTCTACTTTCTTGAACATATTAATCATAATTACGTAAAATTCATTGTCAGATAAGTCAAATATCTGGGTTACCTGTAGCCTAATCTTGTTCTTTAGTCATGTTAGAATATCTAGTCATTTTTTACTGAAAGGTATTTTGTGTTACAAAATTCTAGAGGCTCTAGATGATGTTATCTTCCTCCCAGGATGATTCACCCTTCTTCCACTAGGCAAATAGAATGATGGATGATCATCTAAACCCAGTCAGGGGCTGTACTGAGATGATATTACAGTCCTAGTAGGGCTCAGTTTACCTCTGATTCATCCCTGCCCTCCTGTGTTTTCAACAGAGGGCCTATTGTATTCTCCAGCCCCTGGTGAGTCCCAAACTCTAATCTTTGTATCATTTTACCTCTCCATAGTTCTTTCCTCTCTAGATTCTTAATCCCTGTAGTTCTCATTGCCTTAGCAGCTCTTCATTCCTTTAAACAGATACTTTTCTTCATTTTATCTAGTTGTTTATGGTGGAAGCACTGGTTTGCTACTAACCTCTCATCTCAGTGGAAGCAGAAGTCAATAAAGGAAATTCATTTACAGGCATAAACCCACAACTACGAACAGAATAGGACTTAAATGTCCTTCTTTTTCCTAGAAGTTACTAGGAGAGATGTTCCAATAAAATAAAGGAGAAAACAAAAGAAGAAAAAAAACCACAGAATCCAGAAAACAGGTGATCAAACTGAAGAGAGAGGTAAAGGAAATCTCAGAATGAAGATGAAAGATTCTAACTTCCCAGGTGTTTAACAGGCCTAGAGAGCAGTAATTTCAGATGGAGCATGTTAAAAGGATCCAGGACAGAATCCCCAAACTGAAATTAACAGTGTACCTAACGTGTCTGAACATTTTGAAAGGCAATTTAGACTACTATTATATGTCACAAACACAGAAAATGAAACAAAGTTTTTAAAAGATAATTATTAAGTGAAAAGAAAACAAAATGTTGTGCTAGAAAGGAAACCATTGTATGGCTCAGTTGTGAACAGCATTTAAAAAGTCATAATAATGAAATTCTTGAATAGTGAAATTATCAGTTATGATAATGAAATCCTATTTAGAAGGATGGGAGAAAGGAAGTGAATTTGGTGGGGGAAGTAAAAAGAAGCAGCTAAATTCTTATCTTCCATAGAACCTAAAACCGGTTCTTTAAAGGTTATTTTAAGATTTGGAGATAGATATCAAAACATACTGTTAAGAGAGAATGAAGTTACTGCCTCTGGAAACCAGAATTAGGGGTAATTGTTTTCAAACTAGTGTGGGGGAGAATAATGACATTCTGAGATATGCAAAGACTCAGTTTACCTTTTAGACATATATTTTGGAAAAGTTATTTGACAGTGTACTCTAACAGTTAAGGCAGAAAACCAAGAGATAGGAAGACATGGATCTAATAAACAATAAATCCAACCCAGAAGACCAGTGAGAGGAAATCCTAGGATGACAGCTATCTTTCAGGACTTTGGGGTACAAAGTAGTCTAATTTGCAACAGGCAGGCAAGAACATCTCCAGGCGAAAAAAATGAACTCCATGGAACAGTATGTTTGAAAGGATGCAAAATCTTTTTATTATGGTGAAGTCACATTATCCTTCTGTCAATTAAAAAAAAATGGTAGGACTAGAAAGTCTAAGAAAAATAAAGACTGTACAAGAAAGTCATGGTTCCAATATGAAGCGATACTAAGACATGGCACGGTTTGAGGCAACTGGTGGAATATAAATGTACTTGATGATGTACCTACATCTAGAAACATTCTCCTTTGAGAATTCCAGTAATCATGATATTAGACTCATGAAAGGGAAATGTAATCCTAGCACATGACTTGGCACTGCAGTAACAATATTTATTTGGTGATAATAATTTAAATGCTGATTACTGGTTTGGAAACTTCAAAGTAAATCTATGGAGAGAAAATGAAAGTTTGTTTTGGTTATAGATGTTAACTACTGAAAATGTTAAAAAAAAAAAGACAATGGGGAGAAAAGATGGAGGAAAGGGTAGCGTTACCTATATAAAAGAGAGTAAAATAATGGACTGAAGTTGATGAAACAAAAAGTAGAATTACAGGTATAAAATTTATTGATACCAAATTAACTAATAGAAAAATTAATTATAATACAAATAACAAACACTGAAAAGATAAAGGTAGGTGAGACAAAGGAGTAATTTGTGAGCTAGATGATAGATATTGTCTAGAGTTGAATGTGGAGAACATTTGCTGTATTTTGACTGCCCAGCATCTGATTCTCCCTCCTATGTCTGGTGAATACTTCTCTACATGCCTCCTGCCGTCAATGCTGAAAAGGTCAATACTTGCTTTCCCAGTTTCCTAGGCAGCTAGCACATGGACATGTGATCTAGGCAAAGTCAATACTGCCTAGGAGCTAGTGACACCAAGAAGCAGAGATGGTGAAGAATCCATTCTTCAGCGGCGGCATGTAGTGACCAGGACAATGCAAGTTGACGCATCCAGGTTCAGGAGTGGCAGTGTGCCCTTACCAGTGGTTTGACTTTGCCTACAGTTCTAGCTGCCAAGTTTCACTTTGTTCCTATTCACATTCAGAGATTAGTTCTCTAGGCTTCTTGGCAATTATGAGTGAGTTATTCAATATCCTTTCAATAAATTCCTTTTCCATTTAAATCAGCCAGAGCCAGTTTTCTTTGCTTACAACGAAGAACTCTGATTAGTCCACTGATAAATCAAGAAATATATGTGTGATAATATTACTTGAGAAAGAATCAGAAACACATATGTCAACAATGGTTAGCACATGCAATTCCCTTAACGTGTAATAAATCTTCCTGAATTCCACTTCCCTTGCTTTGTCTAGAAAATGCCTATTCATCTTCCAATTCTCAATTCAGATATCATTTCCTCTCCAAAGCCTTTCCTTGTCCCCTTAACATGTGCATACCAAGTCATAGCACTCATCTGCACTGTAATGGACTATTAGTTTGTCTTTTCTGTCCAGTACCTTAAAAGTTCCTTGGCTGAAGGGACCATGCCATGCTTACCATTATGCCTGGCACACAGTGGGTATTATTCTGTTGAATAAACAGAAGTTATGAAAGAGTTTTAATTAATTTTTTTCTAGATCATCTAACTTATAAATGAAAACCCTGTTAACAGGGTGATAAACATACCTTTGACACATGAATCCGTCTGGCTTCCTGAAGATGATGTAAGAGAAGGAAACACATAGTCATCTGAAGAATGAGATGTTGATGATCTATGTCGGGATCGGTGGTGGTTTTGCTTTTGCTTTCTTTCCTTTTGTTTGTGTTTACCTTCGAATGATATAAAATGTAACACAATCATTCTCTCAAATATTAGCAACAAATGAGTGAGAAACAAAATAATTTATAAAATGCACTTTTTTAAAAAATTAATTAATTTATTTTTGGCTGTGTTGGGTCTTCATTTCTGTGCGAGGGCTTTCTCCAGTTGCGGCGAGCGGGGGCCACTCTTCATCGCGGTGTGCGAGCCTCTCACCGTCGCGGCCTCTCCCGTTGCGGAGCACAGGCTCCAGACGCGCAGGCTCAGTAGTTGTGGCTCACGGGCTTGGTTGCTCCACGGCATGTGGGATCTTCCCAGACCAGGGCTCGAACCCGTGTCCCCTGCATTGGCAGGCAGATTCTTAACCACTTTGCCACCAGGGAAGCCCCCTAAAATGCACTTAAAATTACACAAAAGGTCTTAAAGCAAGTAAAATTCCTACCTCCACTTCTGCCGGTCCTGGCATCTTCAGAACTTCTGCGTTCTGTGGACTTCTTATCCATGTATAAAACCTGCCTGCCATGTCTGTAAAACAGAAATGTTGACAAATTACTGGAGAATTTAAAAAGCAAAGTGATGTTTTTTTGGACAAAAGAAATAGAAATTATGTTTCATATTCTGACTGGAGAGAAGGTAAGGTATTAGTTATCCACAAAATGGTTTTATATTTGTATTAAATAGTAAACTTCTTTGAGTTTACTATTTTTGTAACTAATACTCAACTAATTTGAGTATCTGTCATCACAACAAAAATCAAATATGTATTTCCATAACCTTGGTAAAAATCTCATGCAGATTCTACCAGAATAAACACCCTGTTTTAGTTGAACTTTGCTTTATAGTCTGAAAGAACAAGAATTTAGTATTAATGTGGTAGTACTATTGGATCACATTGTGTCAAACTGGTTTTTGTCATTGATAAAGGCTATAAACTGAACTGTACCCTCCAAAATTCATTTATTGAGGCTCTAACCCCCAATGTGACTATATTTAGAGACAGTGTCCTGAAGTCATATTAAAGTGATATTTAAACAATAAAAATTAATAAATTCATAATAGGAAAAATAAAAGAGTATCCAAGAAGGAAACGTGATTCAATAAACATCTGAAAACAAGAAAGCAGATGCAAGCGTGTCAACATGAGAAACTAAGAGTAGTGTAGTCTGGGATACTTGAGAAAGACATTACAGTAGGAGTGGTCTGCCTAGCAGAACCTGGAACAGGCACTGTGAGGGAGACTATGGAGGATGGGAATAAGAAGCAGTGTTGAAAACAGGAGGATTATTGAAGATCTGTTTGTACCATGATACAACCCAGTGATTATTCTCAAGCAGAAGTTCAAAGGACTGTTTAAAGAAAATGAATGAAACATGGGGAGCTCCAGGGCAGCAAATACAAGTTTTAATGCCTCAGAGTAATGCTTTCCTGAGTCTCGTTTTTGTTTGTGTTCCAAGCAAAAGAGCTAGCTTCCTGCCAGCCCACCTTCCTTAATAATATTAAACATTACATAAGTGTTTGATATACCCTAGGCATTGTTCTAAGCACTTTACATGCATTACATTTTAATACTTATAACAAAACAATAAAGAACATATCATGCCATTTTTTTTCACATTAGACAGAGTGTTTAAATACTTGCCCAAGATTACATAGCTAGTAAGTGGCAAAGTCTTAAAAGTAAAGCCTGGGGCTTCCCTGGTGGCGCACTGGTTAAGAATCTGCCTGCCAATGCAGGGGACACAGGTTCAATCCCTGGTCCGGGAAGATCCCACATGCCACCGAACAACTAAGCCCATGCACACAACTACTGAGCCTGTGCTCTAGAGCCCATGAGCCACAACTACTGAACCTGTGTGCCACAACTACTGAAGCCCACACCTAGAGAAGCCACCACAAAGAGAAGCCACCGCAATGAGAAGTCTGCTCACTGCAACGAAGGATAGCCCCTGCTCGCTGCAACCAGAGAAAGCCCACACACAGCAACGAAGACCCAACGCAGACTAAAGCAAATAAGTAAATAGATAAATAAATTTATCTATTTATTTAAAAAAAGTAAAGCCTAAAGTTAACAATCTTCATCCATGTATAAAAAGTTTTGTCATTCTTCTTATTCCCTCATTCTTCAGTGTGAATGCACAACCAAAGAGCACCAGATATTTGAAGAAAATCTACAGCATAATAAAACCTAAGATAAACATAGAAACAATCAAGATAAAAAAGAGAACTTTAAAAATTATGATCTGTTCTTTCAGAGAAGTTTAGGAGATACTGAACTCATAAGACAAAAACAGGATGCTGAGAAAGAAGCACTTTCAGAAAATAAGAACATTCTTCTTAGTTAAAAATATTATTCAGAAATAAAAAAACTTAAAAGAGGGTATTAAAGATAAAATCAGTTTAGAAAAAAAGTAAGAATCACAGAGAATAAAATCCAAGAGGCCAAATATATAAACAATAAGAATTTCAGAAAGAAAGAAGAGAAAATGGAGGAGAGGAAATAAAAAATTTAAAAATTTCTCAGAGCTAAACAGGAAAAGAACTCTTCAAATTGAAAGACCCCCTAACTGCTAAAGAAGATCAAAGGGAAAAACTCAGGGACTTCCCTGGTGGTCCAGTGGGTAGACTCCACATTCCTAATGCAGGGGGCCCGGGTTCCATCCCTAGTCAGGGAACTAGATCCTGCATGCATGCTGCAACTGAGAAGTCTGCATGCTGCAACTAAAGATCCCTCATGCCGCAATGAAGATCCCATGTGGCTGCAACTAAGACATGGTGCAGCCAAAATAAATAAATAAATAAATATTTTTTTAAAAAACCACCAAACAAAAAAACTCTATACTTAGACACATCACGTAAAATTTTCAAGAGACATTCCCAAATGCTTCCAAAGGGAAAATGGTCACAAGGAAAGATTCAGTATAGCAATAATCTTTTCACCAACATCGAATGCTAGGACATATTGGAAAAAGATCTTTGCAATTCTGGGGAAAAATTATTTTAAACCTAGAATTCTATATTCAGTTATCAAGAAATAGGCAGGTAAAATCAAATCATGCAAATATTTGGAAAGTTTATCTCAGATGTATACTTTCTGAGAAGTTACCTGAGTATGTGCTCCAGCAAAATAAGAGTGAAAACAAAGAAAGCAGAGGGTGAGGAATACAAAGGTATGGAAAACCCCAGAAGTTCGAAGGAAAAAGTAAAATGAAAAAACTGAATTCAAAGGACTAAAAAGCAATTGGTCCAATTTGGAACAAAACGTTAATGGGTTCTAATAAAAATGTTGTCAAGAATTAGTTAATGCTAGCAACATTTTCTAGAAACATGATCCCGGACCTTAAGAGGAATATAATCCAAGCACATTACTAGGACTTTCAGTGAACAATATTTATAAAGTTACAGTAATATAAATGTTTTTTAAATTGGTTTCAACTTATAAATTCAACTTCTATAAGACAATATGGACGTTTTAATCATAGTTATAGAATATAAAGTAATTTATCTAATTGCAATGCTAGAAATGTAAAGTTACAGCTGACAGACATGAAAAGGGAAGGGAGAGAAAAGGTAGAGGGAAAGGTAGAAGTGCTAATATCCTACAAAGTCAAGAGATACTGATAAAACTTGTTGGAACAAGAAATATGTGATTAAATATACTGCTTAAGATTATAAGGGTAAAAAACACAGTAAATAAAAACCATCTTAAAACTATCAAATCCAGGGAGAAGGTGGCCAGCAGAAGTGAAGGGTGATACAGGTCCTCATCTATCACAGCAGAAAGTCAGAGGATAACATCTAAATTTGATTAATTGAGAAAGGAAAATATAAGCATATTATTTAGAGGTATAATTGTAATCACCAAAGAAATTAAACATAGAAAAGATTTAAAGCATTTGTTTCTGGGGAGCTGGATCTAGAATGCGAAGAAAGCAAGTGGGATGGAGACTTTTTTGTTTTTTGGTTTTTAATTATAAATCCTTCCACTCCTTGATCTTTTAATCATGTGCATTATGCTGCTGAATGTTTCAGAATTAAAATATATATATATATATACATATATATATATATATGTATATATATATTAAAGAGTGAATGGTAAGCAAGGAAATAGAGACAATAAACAACTATATTTTCTGAAAGCAGAAAAATGGTATAGTGTTTTGAGGAATTATTGAGGTCAAGGGTAGGATTTTAAAAGGTGATTCTAAACTAACTGTTTTTTTTTTAACTTAAAATTTTCTTTTAAATTTACATACAGAAAAAATTTGTGTATGTGTGTACATAGTACTATGAGTTTTAGCAGATGCATAGATTATTTAACAACCATTATACAGAACAATTATAATATCCCAAAATACCTTTGCAGTCAGACCCTCTCCTTACCCTTAACCCCTGGCAATCACGATGTGTTCTCTGTCCCTTTAGTTTTGCCTTTCATATTAATATAATCGTATAGTATGTAACCAATTGAGATTGGCTTCCTTTGCTTAAGATAACACTTCTGTGATTCATCCAAGTTATTGCATATACAAATCATTATTTCCTATTTATTTCTGAATACTATTCCACCGTATGACTGGACCACAGTGAGGTTCCATTTACCCACTGAAGGGCATTTAGTTCATGTAGTTTCTCTTGTTAAATTTGTTAATATGGTGGATTACACTGATTTTCAAATGTTGAGCCAGCTTTGATTTGTAACATTTTGGAGAATTACAAATAATGATACTATAAATATTTGGGTACAGATTTTTGTGTTCACACAAGTGTCCATTTCTCTAGGATAAACATTTAGAAGTGGAATTGCTGGGTTATATGGTAAATGTATGCTTAACTTTATAAGAAACTGCACAACTGTTCTCCAGAGTGGCTGTACAGTAATGTATGAAGGTTCCCATTTCTCCACATCTTTGCTAGAACTTGGTTTTTTTTTTTTAATCAATTCTAATAGGTCTGTAATGTTTCTTGTCATTTTAATTTGCATTCCCCTAATGATTAATAATATTGAACATTTTTTCATGTGCTTTTTTGTCATCTGTATATCTTCTTTAGTGAAGTGTCTGTTCAACTTTTCCACGTTTTTTATTGAGTTGTCTTGCTTTCTTGTCAGGTTTTGAAAATTCTTTATATATTCTGGATACAAATCCTTTGTTAAGTATGTGGTGTGCAAATATTTTTTCCCAGTATGCCTTGTCTTTCATTCTCTTTGTAGTGTCCTTCATATAACCATAGATTTTAATTTTTTATTAATCTTTATTGGAGTACAGTTGCTTTACAATGTTGTGTTAGCTTCTGCTGTACAGCAAAGTGAATCAGCTATATGTATACACATATCCCCTCTTTTTTCGATTTCCTTCCCATTTAGGTCACCACAGAACGCTGAGTAGATTTCCCTGTGCTATACAGTAGGTTCTCATTAGTTATCTATTTTATACATAGTAGTGTATATATGTCAATCCCAATCTCCCAATTCATCCCACTCCCCCTTCCCCCCTTGGTATCCATATGTTTGTTCTCTACATCTGTGTCTCTATTTCTGCTTTGCAAATATGTTCCAGATTTTAATTTTTATAAAGTCCAATTTATCAATATTTTTCCTTTATAGACAGTGCTTTTGGTGTTGTATCTAAGAACTCTTTGCCTAATCCAAGGTCACAAAGATTTTCTCCTAGTGTTTTCTCAAGAGTTTTACTCTTACTTTTAGGTCTATGATCCATTTGGGGTTAATTTTATATATGGTGTGAGATGTAGATCAAGGTTCACTTTTCACGTATGGATATCCAATTTTTCCAGCACCATGTACTGAAAGGGCTGTCCTTTCTCCGTTGAATTGCATTTGCTCCTCTGTCAAAAATCAATTGGTCATGGGCACACCAAAATTACAACTATTTACAGATTTACTAATGAGAAAAACCAGAAGACTAGCAGAAAAGGTCTTCTACAACTAAAGATATAAAGAAGGAACCACAATGAGATGGGCAGGAGGGTCAGAGACACAGTATAGTCAAGACTCATACCTGCAGGTGGGTGACTCACAAATGGGAGGATAATTACAATACAGAGGTTCTCCCCAAGGAGTAAGTGGTCTAAGCCCCACATCAGGCTCCCCAGACCAGGCGTCCTGCACCAGGAAGATGAGCTCCCAGAAAGTTTGGCTTTGAAGGTCAGCAGGGCTTCCTTTCAAGGGAGCTGGAGGACTGTGGGAAATAGAGATTCCACTCTTAACGGGCGCACACAAAATCTCACTCACTCTGATACCCGGGGCAGAAGCAGTAATTTGAAAGGAGCCTGGGTCAGACCCACCTTCTGATCTTGGAGAGCCTCCCAGAGAGGCAGGAGGCAACTGGAGCTCATCCTGGGGACACAGACACTGGCAGCAGCCCTTTTTGAGAGTTCATCCTACCATGTGGACACTGGTGCTGGCAAGCATCATTTTGGAATCCTCCCTCTAGCCTACTGGTGCCAGGACCTAGTCCTGCCCACCAACCTTTCTGCACCAGTATGGGGATGCCTCAGGCCAAGCAACTAGCTGGGTGAAGACGCAAACACAGTGACTAGGAACTAGCCACAGGACCCTGGTCCTGGCCCTGCCCATCAGTAGGCTGAAATACCAACTCTGGAATCCCCAGGGCCATGCAGCCAGAGACCCCAGAATACAGCTCCATCCATGTGTGGGCTGGGATGAGACCCAGCCTCATCCATGAGTGTGTGGGCACCAGCCCCAAGATCCTCTGGGTCCCAGCCCTACCCACCAGTGGGCAGACAACAGCCCTGAACCATCACAGCCCTGCAGCCTGTGGTACCAGGATGCAGCCCACCCACTAGCAAGCCAGCACCAGTTCCAGGACCCTCTAGGCCCTGGATCTAGCCATCAGCAGACCAATACCAGCTCTGGGACAACTTGGGCCCCTTAGCCAGCTGCTCTGGGATCCAGCCCCTTCTATCAGCAGGCTGACACCTGCTCTGGGACCCATAGGGCCCTGTAGCCAGAGACCTGGGAACCTGGCTCTACCAACCAGTGAGCTGGCATTAGCCCTAGGGTCCCCTGGGCCCCAGCCCTGCCCACCAACAGACTAATACCAGCTTTGGGACACCCCAGACCCTACAGCCAGACCTGTCAGGAACTGGTCCCTCCCACCAGCAGGCCAACACTAGATCCAGCACTCCCAGCCCTGCAAACACCCAAACCAGAAACCGGCCCCACCAGCCAATGGCCAGCAGCCTCCACACAAGGCAGGGCCTGGCAACCAACAGAACCAGGGGCCAGCCACATCTACCATACCACCCACAGTAGTCAGCCCACCATAACTGAAGGACCCATGCAGCCCAAATAGGGGGTACCCCTAGAGCATATAGCTCTGGTAACCAGAGGGAAGTGTGCTGCTGGGATGCATGGGAAGTCTCCTACAAAAGGCTAATTCTCCAAAGTCAGGAAACTTAATCAACCCACCAGATACACAGAAATAAAAACAGTAAATCAGGCAAAATGAGGTGACACAGGAATATGTTAAAAATGAAGGAACAAGATAAAACCCCGGAAGAACTAAGTGAAGATAGGCAATCTACCCAATAGAGAGTTCAAGGTAATGATTATAAAGATGTTCAAAGAACTCGGAAGAAGATTGGATGAGCAGAATGAGAAGCTAGATGCTTTTAACAAAGAGTTAGAAAATATAAAGAATAACCAAACAGAGATAAAGAATACAATAATTGAAATGAAAAATACACTAAGAGGGAATCAACAGTAGATTAGATGATACAGAGGAACGGATCAGCCAGCAGAAGACAGAGCAGTGGAAATTACTGCAGCTGAACAGAAAACAGAAAAAAAAAAGAAGTGAGGACAGTTTAAGGAACCTCTGGGACAACATCAAGAGTACTAACATTTGCATAATAAGTATCCCAGAAGATGAGAGAAAGGGGCAGAGAACATATCTGAAGACATAATAGCTGAAAACTCCCCTAATCTGAGAAAAGAAACAGACATCCAGGTCCAGGAAGCACAGAGAGTCTCAAAGAGGATCAACCCAAAGAGGACCACACTAAGACAAGCTGTAATTAAAATGACAAAAACTAAATACAAAGAGAGAATAAAAGCAGCATGGGAAAAGTAACAAGTTATACACAAGTAAATTCCCATAAGGATACCAGTTGACTTTTCAGCAGAAACTCTGCAGGCCAGAAGGGAGTGGCACAATACACTTAAAGTGATGGAAAGGAAAAGCCTACAACCAAGAATACTCTGACCAGTAGGCTTTCATTCACATTTGATGGAGAGATCAAAAGCTTTACAGACATGCAAAAACTAAAAGAGTTCAGCACCACCAAACCAGGTTTACAAGAAATGTTAAAGGGACTTCTCTTAAGTGAAAAAGAAAAGGCCTAGAAACATGACAATTACAAAAGGAAAAATCTCATTAGTAAAGGTAGTAAATCAGCCATGTATAAAGCTAATAGGAAGGTTAAAAGACAAAGTAGTAAAATCATTTGCAGTAAGTAGTTAAGGGATACACAAAACAAAAAGATGTAAAATATGATGTCAAAAACAGTACACATGGGTGGGGGGAGTAAAAATGCAGGGTTGTTAAAATTCATTTGAACTTAGGAGGTCAGCCATCTAAAACAATCATAGAT
The DNA here is from genome assembly GCF_028021215.1 of Eschrichtius robustus. Classification (NCBI taxonomy): domain Eukaryota; kingdom Metazoa; phylum Chordata; class Mammalia; order Artiodactyla; family Eschrichtiidae; genus Eschrichtius; species Eschrichtius robustus. The sequence continues at coordinate 149,608,130 of NC_090826.1, forward strand.
GATAGATAGATAGGTAGATAGGGTAGACAGAGATAGATTGCTATGTAAATTGTGGGGAATATAATCAATAACTATGTAATATTTCTGTATGGTGACATATTATAACTAGACTTATTGTGGTGATCATTTTAAAATGTACAGAAATACCAAATCACTATGTTGTGTAATAGGAACTAATGTAGTGTTATAGGTCAATTATTCTTCAAAACCAAATAAACTCTTAGAAAAAGAGATCTGATTTCTGGTTACCAGAGGTGGGAGTGGGGGGAGGGGGAATTTGATAAAGGTGGTCAGAAGGTACAAACTTCCAATTATAAGATAAATAAGTACTAGGGTGTAATATACAACATGATAAATATAATTAACACCACTGTATGTTATACATGAAAGTTGTTACCAGAGTAAATCCTAAACTCTCATCACAGAAAAAAACTTTTTTCTATATTTTAAAATTTTGTGTCAGTGTGAAATGATGGATGTTCACTAAACTTATTGTGATAATCATTTCATGATGTATGTAAGCCAAATCATTATTCTGTATACCTTAAATTTACACAGTGCTGTATATCAATTATATCTCAGTACAACTGGAAGAAAAAAAGAGAGACCCCATAGATCTCCCTAGCCCCTTCCACCAGTAAGGAACACAGTGAGAAGTCAGTTGTCAGTCATGTGCAAACAGGAAGAGGGTCTTACCATAATCCATCCATGATGGCACCCTGCTCTCAGACTTCTAGCCCCTAGACTGTCAGAAATAAATGTTTATTATTTAAGAAAAACATCAATTGGTCATATTTGTGTGGGTCTATTTCTGGATTCTATTCTGTTCCATTGGTCTATGTGTCTATACTTTCACCAATACCATACTGTCTTCATTACTGTAGCTTTATAGTAGTCTTAAAATCAGATTGTTTGAATTCTTCAACTTTGCTATTCATTTGTAAAATTGTTTTTGCTATTCTGGTTCTTTTACCTTTCCTCATAACTTCATTATTTTTTTTAATTTTTTAAAAATTTTATTTATTTTTTTGGCTGCGTTGGGTCTTCGTTGCTGTGTGTGGGCTTTTCTCTAGTTGCAGAGAACGGGGTCTACTCTGCGTTGCGGTGCACGGGCTTCTCATTGCAGTGGCTTCTCTTGTTGCGGAGCACGGGCTTCAGGTGCTCGGGCTTCAGTAGTTGTGGCACATGGCTCAGTAGTTGTGGCACACAGGCTTAGCTGCTCTGCAGCATGTGGGATTTTCCCGGACCAGGGATTGAGCTAGTGTTCCCTGCATTGGCAGGCGGATCCTTAACCACTGCACCACCGGGGAAGTCCCCTCCTTATAACTTTAGAATCAACTATATCTACAAAAATTCTGCTGGTTTTTTTAATTGCAATTGCATTAAATGCATATATCAATTTAAGGAGAATTGACATCTTAATTATACTGATTCTTTTAATCCATGAACACAATATGAATGTTCTTTGATTTCTTTCAACAGTATTTTATAGTTTTCAGCACATAGATCCTGCACATGTTTTGTTAGGTTTAGACAGTACCTAAGTATTACACTTATGGGGGAGGGGAGCAGGTCAGTTTACAGTTGTTCGCTGCTAGTGTAGAAATATGATTTATTTTTGTATGTTAACCTTTTATCCTGCAACCTCCAAAATTCACTTATTAGCACTAAAAGTTTTATAGATTTCTTGAGATTTACTAGACAATTATGTCACCTGAAAATAGGGATAATTTTATTCCTTCCTTTCCAATCAAAATGACTTTTATTTCTTTTTCTTCCTTCCTGCAATTGCTAGGACTTCTAGTGAAATATGAAATAGGAGTAGTGAAAACATAATCCTTGTGTGGTTCCTAATCTTGGGGGTAGGAGACATTCAGTCTTTTACCATTTAGTATGATGTTAGCTCTAGGTTTTGTAGATACCTTTTATCAGATTCCCTGTTACTCCTAGTTCACTGAGTTGTTTTGTTTTGTTTTGTATTAAACATTGATATGAAGACAGCTACATCCTTTCTGAAATTTATTGTACACATTCCATTTGTTTGCTGTCTGTAAAAGTGCAAAATTTTTTAAGATAGAAAAGCATAGATAGTGAGTGCCATCTCTTGGAGAGACTACCAAGACCACATCAAATGATACTGTCCGTCCTCACTCATCACCATCTCTCTGCCATTTCAGCAATGTAGTTTCTCTGATGGGGAGCAAGCAAGACTGCTTGCTCAGGAAGTCCAAATCAGGCCAGGCAAAGCTCGGCTAGTCAGAAGCTGCACTCACTGAGTCCTCTTATGAAGCAAGTCACACCAGCTGGTCCTCTGGTCACAGATGGAGGACATTTCTACAGCTATTAAAGAACCAATGACCTCTATCTGGATGAGACCCTGGGGCTCAAAGTATGATTTTTTCTCATCTTGGTTGAACTGAAAAAAATGTGTTTTTTTTTTTTTTCTTAAGGAATACAGGTGAAACTGTCAGGTTCATGGTGCTGAATTTTGTCAGTTGGTTTTTTGTTTTGTTTTGTCTTGCATCTATTAATAGGATCAAGTAGTTTTTCTTGTTTAGTCTGTTAATATGGTGGATTACACTAATTGATTTCAAATGTTGAGCAAGCCTTGAACTCCTGGGATAAATGACGCTCAGTCAAAAGTATTTTTCTTTTTACATGCAGCTGAATTCAATTTGTTAATTTTCTTTTTTTTGAAGATTTTTGCATCTTTGCTCATGAGGGATATTGATTTGGTTTTCTTTTTGTGCTGTTTTTATCTGGTTTTGGTATAAGGTAATGCTGGCTTCATAAAATGAGTGGGGAAGTTTTCCTTCCTCTTCTATCTTCTGGAAATGCTTGTGTAAAATGGCTATTATTTTGTTCTTAAATGTTTGGTAAAACTCGCCAGTGAAACTATATGGATCTGGAGCTTCCTTTTTTTTTTTTTTTTTTTAAGGTTTTTAAATACCAATTCAGTTTCTTTAATAGTTATAAAGCTATTCAGCCTATTTCTTCTTGAGTGAGTTTTGGTAGTTTTGATAGTGGTCCATTTCTTCTGAGTTGTTGAATTTATGAGTATAGTGTTGTGCGTAGAATTCCCTTATTACGCTTTTGGTGTCCATCATCAGTAGTGATATCTCCTCTTAGAGCATGTATGTTATAGGAATGACCTAGTATAATAAAAAACTGAAGACGAAGTAGAGAAAGGATGTATCTGCAGCTGTACAGACTTCAAACCTTGTTATCATTTACTCTTTCCTGTCTTTACCCAATTCCATATCCAGTCAGATACCAACTCCTCTTGGTTTGTCTTTGCCTATATTTCTTGAAATTTCCCCCATTCCCTTACTGCTTGGCACTGTCCTTAAATACCTCTGAATTACCTACATTATCCTACCTGCCACCTAACTAGTCTTACTGCCTTTCTCCACTTTAATTCATCCTTCATACTGCTGCCAGACTTATCTTCTTAAACCTCCAATGGTTCCACACTGCCTATAAGATAAACGCCCTCCACAGCTGGCTTAGCCTTGCCTTTTGAACTGCAGTTCATTTTATCTCCCTAAATCAGGGTTTATTAACACGTAGGCTTTGGAGGGAAGAGGTGGGTCATGAATCTCCTAAAAATTGCGTATAAAACGATGTATAAATTTGAAATTTATTTCCAGAGCAAGGTCAACAGCCATTATCAGATGTTCAGAGTGCTAAGAGAAATCTTCAAACTAATCCCCGTCTCTACTATAATGTATCAAGAACACACTATATAGCCTCTCCAACAGTTCCCACTTCAGTACAAAGTGAACAATCATTTCTCTGAATTTAGATTCACACACTTTTAATAATCTCCCCTAACTATAACATTTTACAGATGAGGAAACGAGTCTAGCACTTAAACTCTTTTGTCCAAAGTTACTTCTGTAGAATTTGTTTTCTGTGCAAGTGAGTTAGTGTTTATCTGCTATTTTCTTGCACTTTTTATGAATAAATGTCATATGTCTTCTTGAGGTCAGGAACTAAACCTCAGAGTTCTTTGAAACTGCAATTATCTTTATTATCTTACAAAAACTAGCTGCTCAAATGTTTGCTGAGGACAGTGGTCATGATAATGACAGTCATACTGAGGCAGGGGAGAAAGGCTGATTAATGAGTACATACTGGGTTAAGAGTACATTTTTAAGTAAGGAGGCATAAGCACACACTGGGGATGCAAAATATTACTAAGCTCAGAGCTTAGATGCCTGATAAAATGGAACACTCAAGGGTCTGAGTGAGAAGAAGCTCTGAAAAAGTTCTCAGAGGTCAAATTTCCATAAATAGGGATCTTCTAGACCAGGGGTCCCCAAACCAGTACTGGTCCGTGGCCTGTTAGGAACCAGGCCGCACAGCAGGAAGTGAGCAACGGAGGGCAAAGAAGCTTAATCTGTATTTACAGCCGCTCCCCATCGCTCGCAGTACCGCCTGAGCTCCGCCTCCTGTCAGATCAGCAGGGCATTAGATTCTCATAGGAGCGCGAACCCTACTGTGAACTGCACACGCGAGGAATCTAGGTTGCACGCTCTTTATGAGAATCTAATGCCTGACGAGCTGAGGTGGAGCTGAGGCCGTCCCATCACCCCCAGATGGGACCTCTAGTTGCAGGAAAACAAGCTCAGGGCTCCCACTGATTCTGCATTATGGTGAGTTGTATAATTATTTCATTATATATTACAATGTAATAATAATAGAAATAAAGTGCACAGTAAATGTAATGCGCTTGAATCATCTGGATACCATCCCCCACCCCACCCCCGTCCTTGGAAACATTGTCTTCCACGAAACCGGTCCCTGGTGCCAAAAAGGTTGGGGACCACTGTTTTAGACAGCATTCAGAAAAAAAATTCCTCAGGAGAAGCAACGAAAAGGGGGATGCAAAGGATTGGGGAAGGATGAAGGGGTGACTGCACCAGCTTTGGAGCGAGCTACAAAATGGATTCAAATTTCAACTCCATCCCACGCAAACTACGTCACCTCCAGCAAATTAACTTTTCTGTGCCTCAGTTCCCTCATTTGTATCTACTTAAGGATTGTCGCCATGATTAAATAAAAGAATGCGTGTCATTTACGTCAGGGTCCTACTCTTAACGCATTCTTTCCTTAACTGCTGCAATTATTTAATGAGAAAAGGGTTTTTAGAGGGGAAGAGGGGGGCGGCGCTGAGAGGGCTGGTTCTTGGTAACCGATTTTCGTTAGAAGATGAAAGATTCTGAAGCAGAAAGTAAGTGTATATCCCCGAGGCAGGTGGGGGAGAAGTGATGGTGGGAGCATTACCATGGTGTATAACTGCGGGGCCGTCACTATGGCAGGACGAGGAAGGGCTGAGACGAATGTCAGACCAAGAACACACCCTCCACTGTACAGGTGAGAGGTCGGCGCCCGTTTAAGATCAACGAAGCGTTCATGAGAAAGGACACATCTTCTGGGGAAACCTCAGGCGCTGGGAGTGGTAGCGCACAGAACTGGAGTCACCCGGACGCCAGGGAGGGGCTTCATAGGGGGGGTTAGGGGAGGAGGGGAAGAAAATGCCGGCGCGGCCTTTTTCTAGCCGCAGCTGCGACTGGGACCGTCACTTACTGGAAACTGCGAGGGAAACGACCTTTTTGGGCGGGCTCAGCAGCCCCGGCCCGTAGGTGCTGAGGAACCAGGTCGGCCAGTGCGGCGGAGCCTGACGCCCAACCCCGCCCTGTTGCTCCAGGTGGGACCTGCGGGTCCTCGGGGCGCGGACGCGTCAGCCGACCGGAAACGCCCTGGCCGCGACACAGGCGGTGGGCGGAGCTGACGTGGTTCTTCCGGCCGCGCGGTTTTCCGCGGGGGTTGCGGGTAGACGGGTGGTTTCCAGTCACGGTTTGACTCTTAGCAGAGCGCTTCCACACACATCACGAACCTCAAACCAGGGCCAGATTCTGTAACAGATTGTCACCAAATGGCACCGTTTTCCCGCAACTTGTTTGAGATTCCATTTCAAATTCTGTAATAGATGTCGCCAAATGGCAAAGTTTTCGGTAGACTAATTTGCCCAGATTTGATACTTGTGCAATATGGAGACTTACTATTGAGCAAGGTGGTTATTTCTCCGTGAATTCAAATGTTCCCTTGTTATTCAGGTGAAGGCTTGCAGTTTTCTTGGTGTTTTGCAACATTTCCTTTTAGGTTTTTCCCTAGCGGTTTGGCTGCTGTTCTAGTTTGTTTGCTCTTCCTAGTGGACTATTATTATACCCCAGGATAATTTGGTTTTTTGGTATATTGATCTATGTGGTCACCTCGCTGAACCTCTGTATTCTTAATAATTCTCTTGGATTTTGTAGGTGAGCATTTATGTGTAAATAACAATTTGGGCTTTTTCCTGGAATCCAGTACAGCGCTGTATAGTAGCCTCAAGGGTACTTAATTTTTTCCAGAAATTATTTGGATTGCATCCTACGTTTTGCTCATAATGTTTTCTAAAGGTTTGTGGTAGATACCTCTTTAAAAAATTAAGGCACTTGGTTCTTTTCCTAGATTGTCAAGTTGTTTGTTTCTTAAAATCAGAAATGGGTATTGAGAATTACCAAATACTTTCAGTATTAGTTTTAGAGATGATCATATAGCTTTTCTCCATTACTCTACAATAATAGAACTACAGTAATAGATTTTCTAATGTTGAGCCATCCTTACAATCCTAGTATGTGTTCTTCCATTACATTGCTGGATGCAATTTGCTGTGTATTTAATTTAGGATTTTTGTTTCTATATTCGTAAGTGAGATTGGCTTATGGTTTTCTTTAGTTGTCTAGTTTTGATATCAGTTTCTGCTATGTCTCAAAATGAATCAGTCAGGTTAACTTTTTATATGACCTGGAATAGACATAGCATGTGAATGATTTGTTACTTACGTTTTGAAGAACTCATCTTTAAAGCCATCTGGAAGTGGTGCCTTTTAAGGGATAAATTTTTTTTTCCTGGAAAAGTATCCGTTACATCTACATTTTCAAATTTAGTATAAAATTGTCCATGGTATTATTAACATTTTTTTGATCTCATATTGTTCTTAATTCATTCCTACATATTTTATTGGAGTCTTTCTTTTCTTCATCAGATTTATTGAACCAATTTTTGATTTTATTGATAACCTCTATCATAGAAGTTTTTTCTCTTTCATTAATGTATGCCTTCATTAAGTTCTTCTTATTTCTTTGGTTTATTCTGTTCTTTCTGTAGAATCTTGAGTTGAAAGCTTATTTTCTTTAAAATGTTTAATATAAAATATTACAACCATGTATACAGTTACAGGGAGTAATATAATGAACACTTATATACCAGCCACCTAACTACTGCATTTTAGCATTTTTCCCATATTTGCTTCAGATTTTAGTATTACCTACTCAGTTAGAGCCCCCTGTGAACCCTTCTGCAATCTCATTCTCCCTTTCTTCTTCCCCAAAGGTAACTCCTTCCCTGGATGTGGTATCTGTCATTCCCATGAAAGCTATATATAGCTATGTAAGTAACATATAGTATTGTCTCATGTGTTTTTTAAACCTAACATAAATGATACCATTGTGTAACTTTGTTTTGTCACCAAAATTATATTTGTGAAAGTTATCCATGTTGATTCATGTAGTTCTAGTTTTTTCATCTTAAGTGTTGAATAGTATTCCATTGTATGACTATAAAGCAATTTATCCATTCTCCTTTTGCTAGTAATTTAATGATTCCTGATTTTTGCCATTATGGTACGAGTTAATTCTTGTACACATCTTATTGGGCACATGGCAAGAATTTTCGGTTATTTGTCTGGAAATGGAATTGCAAGGTGGAAGGGTTTGCACAATTCAGCTTTATTTGATATTGCCAAATTGTTCTGTGGAGCTGGTACCAATTTACCCTTCCACCAGCAATGTGGGAGAGTTTCCATTGCTCCACATCCATGCTGTGCCTTGTTTGTTTGGGGTTCCCCCCGCCAAGTTTTTCGCTATTGTAGACAGTGCTGGCGGTAAACTCTCTTTTATGTGTTTTCTGGTACACTTGTGCAAGAGTGTCTCTGAATATATACCTAGTAAAGGAGTTGTTAGCTCTGCTTTGTTTTAGATGAATATTTAAAAGCATATACGTGTGTCCCCCATATTTGAGATATTTCCTCTTTTAATAGTAAAATTTCACTCATTCTTATTTATGTTTAAATTTGGGTTTGGGTTTAATTCTAACTTGTTTTTTCTATGTATCATGCTTCCTGTTGTTGTCTTCTCTTTTCTGTGCTTGGTTTGATAAAGTTTCTTTTTCCAGTTTTTTTTCTCTAGTGGTTTGGAAGTTATACATTTGGTCTTTATTCCAGTGGTTACTCTTATTACATAGTAACTCATTTAAATTATATTTTTATAGAAGCATGTAGAGTTAATCAGTACCCATATGAGGCAGTCTTGCATAGTAAGAGTGGAGCCTCTGAAGCCAGCCTGCCTGGATTCAGATCCTGGCTTTACCACTTATTAGCTGCGTAACCTAGAGCTTATTACATAACCTCTCTGTGTCCATTGCCTCTCTGTAAACATGGATAAAATAGCATATACCCCATAAGATTGCTGCAAGGATTCGCATGTTTGTTTGTTTGTAAATTAATTAATTTTTATTTTTGGCTGCATTGGGTCTTCGTTGCTGCATGTGGGCTTTCTCTAGTTGTGGCGAGTGTGGGCTACTCTTCGTTGCGATGCATGGTCTTCTTATTATGGTGGCTTCTCTTGTTGCGGAGCATGGGCTCTAGGCGTGCAGGCTTCAGTAGTTGTGGCACATGGGCTCAGTAGTTGTGGCACGCGTGCTTAGTTGCTCTGCGGCATGTGGGATCTTCCTGGACCAGGGCTCGAACCTGTGTCCCCTGCATTGGCAGGCGGATTCTTAACCACTGCGCCACCAGGGAAGCCCTCGCGTGTTAATATATATTGGGTGTGTAGAATTCTTAGGACAGTGCCTACCTCATAACACATAGCTCTCTCCAATCACCAGTTTTTTTCCATCTGTGAAATGAGCATCACACCTGCCTAGCAGATTTGTTACAAAGATTCTGTGCATTAGTGTTCATATACAATTCAGTTTAATACACTGAGCATCTTTTGAATTAGACATGGTTTCTGGCTTCGAGGAGTTTGTGATCTAGTAAGGACACAGACCTGTGAACAACTGCAGGATGGTGTAAACTTAATACTCTCCCCATATCCTCTCTTGTCCCCTTCTTATCTATGCGCTACATAGAGCAGTTTTTTAGAACATGTCAGTCAGGTCATGCAATCGCCTGCCCACATCAGGTCAACTTTCATTGCACTTCACATAAATCACAAACTCCTCAGCATGACTTCAGCACTAGATTCTGGGTCCTGCCTCCTCTTCTAACCTTATCAAGTGCCACCGTCCCCTCTTCTAATGGACTCCAACCACACTGGCCTATCCTCAGTTCCTTAAACCAATTCTTTTATTCCTCAGTGCCCTCTGCCCCGAATTCTCATCCCACCTGCTCCTCCCACGGCCCACTTATCTTTCAGGTCTCATCTTGATTTAGTCATGCTTAGTTACAAACAACACAATGCACTCTAGCTGCTACAGGGGCTTTATTAATATAGTGTCGCCCACAGAAGCTCCAGGAAGACCAGAGGCCAGATGCAGGTAGAGCACAGCCAGGTACGATACCCAAACACACTAGAGGCACTAGTGAAAATCCACCGCTGCGGCCACTTGATACCAAACCCGCAGCTTCTATAAACACAACCTACAGAAATAAGGACTGGGTTCCAGGAGCTCTGCCTCTGGTCTACTCACCACTGGGAAGCCAGAGTCTGGCACATTTCCTTCTTCATCTTGCAAATCTTCTTCCAACAAAAAGTTGAATCTTTCCAACTTTATCTTTCAAGTTGAAGTTTTGCATGACTGTGCCTGATTGGTGGGGCCTGGGCCACATTCCTGTGCTGCAAAGGAGGTCAAGGAGGCAAGTTTCCTCACAGGAAATGGCTCACATTTTATAAGGGTGTTCAAAAGTGCCAGGCATCCAGGAAACATGTCACATGAGCACCGAATATCATGTGACCTCAGCATAAAGACTTCCCCACCAACCCAGAGTATGTACATGTTCTCCCCACCCGGCACCGTTACTCTTTCACTGTAGTCTGTCATTTTCTTCAAGGCATTTATCACAACTTATATCGTTATATACTTATTTGTAATCCTGGAGCCAGAGTCTAATGTCCACGTGGAGTTGTATTCAAGCAAGTGTAACTCAAACAGCCAAAAATAATATAAACATGTATTTTAGTCTTTAACATGGGTCTCTTGGAAGAATAAAAGCATCAAACAGGCTCCAGGTCACAATTGCCAACAGTTCCCATAGGAACTGTTCTTTTCTCTCTTCTTTAATTCTCCCCAATCCTTATGTGGATTGGTTTAGCTTGCCTTCATAAATTTTGCCCTTAGGGCTCTCCCTTCAAATGTTTTTTGCCTATTCTTCTACTTTGCATCACAAACATTCAGAATGGTCTGAGACATACATGTTTCTCAGGAGAAAGAAGTTAGGAGGCAAAGTCTATCAGAGGCAGCTGGGAACATGTGCACGTGAGCATTTTGGTTCACTGCTGTAGTGACCGCCAGATTATGTTTTATGAGGACAAGGACAGTATCTGTTCTATTTGTACCTAACGTAAAATCTGACAAAAATACAGTCAATTAACATTTGTTTTCTGGATAAAAGGACAGTGCAGGAACTGAGTTATAGACAAGCAAGTATACAGCCCCGAGCAGGGGCTCTTGGCCTAGTGGAGGGTAGGGGTTGAGTGCAGGGGCTAGTTTGAGAAGGCATCCTGGAGGAGGTGAGGCCAAAGCAGAATCTTAAAGGGCAACAATTCACCAGGCAAAGGAGGAGGTGAGGGTAGAGAAGAGCATTCTAGGTAAAAATGTACCACAAGCACTAATGTCAGAATGGCTTAGAATGCTATTGCTAAAAGCCAAGTAGGATTGTCAGGAGGTGAGGCTAGAGAGGCAGAAGCAGGCATGCAGGGCCTTGCCCACCACGCCAAGGAGGCTGGGCTTTGTCCTGTGGGTGATGGAGCCACAGTGGGTGGGGTGAGGTGGAGAGTCAGCCTCAGATTTTCATTTTAGACATTACTGGGTATCAGTGTGAGGTTGGATCTGAAAGAGGCAAAAGAAGAAAATAGGGAGAATAGTTGCGAAGCAAAAACTGTAGGCCAGCAAATAGGGCAGTAGTAGGCAGCAGGGATAAGAGTAGTAATAGTTTTAAAAAATTATTTGGAGGTCCAGTTGGCATACTGGGTGGGTGACTGGATGGGGAAAGTGAGGGGGGATTCATAGTGTCCAGACTCTGGCCTGGATGCTGATGTCACTAACTGAGGTAGTGTAAACGGGAGGAGTCACAGGTTGGCAGTGGTGGGGAGACTGGGAAGATCTCCAGTTCAGTTTTGGTGAAGTGTACTTGAAAGTGCCTGTGGGACTTCCATGCTTAGATGTTCAGCAGGTACTTGGATATAGGAGTCTGCAGCTTAAGGCAAAGGCCAGGGTCAAAGATACAGACCAAGGAGGGAGCATCATGGGGGAGATAATGAGTTCAAGAGTGCTGGGGGTGGTGCCCTGGGAGCGACTGCTATTCTCAGGGTGGCATTTGGCCCTGCTGACATTCAGTTCCCTTCCCACCTCCCTTGGTACTTCTCTAACCCCTGACCTCTTCTCCAAATGCTTTGCAGATTCCTCTTCCTCCTCCCTAAAGTGTGGTGTTCCCGGGGAATTTCACCACCTGGGTCCTCTACTGTGCATCCATCAAAGCTTTATCTCCAGCCCAGAATTCTTATGTAAGATTAAGACCGATGTCTGCAACCACTTTCAAGAGAAAAGAGGTAGTTGCAGTGTGGACTGATTGTCCAAGGGCCCTCACAAAGGGTTCGTGGCTCTGTGTCCCATTTGTGTGCACTCGAGACTGGCACTGGGAATTGACCCTGTGACTATTTCTTGTTTCTCTGAAATCATCACATCTGGAGACCAGAGGTTAGAATTCAGATCTGTTAAGGTGCATTAGTATGTACCCCACCTCCCCACCCTATCTGAATCCTGCACATACCTTTCTCAAGGTTGTTGACTCCCCTTTTATGCCTAGTGTATTGTTTTCATCAGGAACTGAAATCAGACCAAAATGGAAATAAAAATTTAAATCTTACAGATACAGAATAAAAATAACTGTTCAGATCATAAAAAAGGAACAATAAGTTTCCATGGCTCGACTTCCTTAAAACAAAATTCACAACTCTTATTTTGTGAGAAAGAAGTGCTTTTTATTTTAGAATACCTTGTTCTGTGTTCACTGTTTCAATGATGAAGGGACTCTGAACTCATAAGCAAACAATGCCGTGACTTAACATTTTTTATGTAGAGAAGTTGGTTAAAACACAAAATCTGTATTTTGATAAATTCACTTCTTAAAATGTTTTTCACATCAAAGACTTAAAACTAGTTACAACAGTGTGATCTGTTCCTCAGGAACACAACGATGACTTTGGACTTGATGAGAAACATTGAAAACAAGCACACAGCGCCACCTGTGTCTAGCTGTGAGGTCTAGAGAAACACTTCCTGAGTTTGTCTGAGGGAATGTGCTGACCGTCAGCTGTACCTCAGTTCACCAGCAGATTCAGGGTAGTTCTTTAGCAGATTTCTATTGTGAACTTAGGTCTTTGAATTTAACCCTTTGGGAAGATTTGTGCAGTATGAGTCTTTGGTATCTTGGAAATTTCACAGGAGAGATGAAGAAAGTTCCAGTTATTCCAGAAGCCACTGGTATAAATCATGTGCTTCTGTGAGGTCAACTGATCAAGAGTTTTAAGGTGTGTGGTCATCACCTGAGTGAGCAGCTTGCCCTTGCACGCTCAAGGGAGCCAGCTGAGTGTCGGCCATGCTCAGTGGCATAACAAGAGTTAGGGCTCAGGAAAACTGGGTAGTTTCTTGTTAAGCTCAGGCTTATCAAGAGTCAGAAGGACTCAGGTAGACTCGTATTTACACTCTCAGACCCATACAGATAGATGTAGAAGAACACGATCATTTCTGTTCTTCACAAAGTACTCAGGACTTCGACAGGAAACATCACAAGTTTACATAAGTGCCCATTTTCATATCAATTTATGAATTCAAAATTCCTCTCAAAAAGGAGATACTGCTTTTAGCTATCAATTTCAGATGGGAGTACTAACACCCATAAGAAATTGTAATGGTGTTCTCCCTAGGTTTTAAATTCCTCTTATCCATTTTTGACATTTTCTCCATCATATACTAAATTCTGCCCATCCTCATATTAATTTACTATTCTTACCAAAATACCTTTAAACTATTTGTATACATGTACATATATATTATTTATTAAGTTGAATCTTACGAAACTGATAATATTTGATCATTTTGTTTGAAAACGGTTTTTTCACGTGCTTGAACCTAATAAAATCTGAACTTTAGCTGGATGGCTGTATCTCCTTATATATAAACTATGCCATGCTTTCTGCTTTACTTCAACAGGGAGAATGAAAATGCTTACTCTATTCACCACTTCTTATGCATCCTTGCAAAACTGTGCTTGCTGACTACTAGTAAACTTCATGAAAATATTAAAGGTGTAGTAATTTCCACAAATACAGTATATAACCAGAAAAAGTCTGGTCCAAACTGGGCAGATTGAAGTACATTACCCATCTACCTAACTGGAATAGCCTACCCTGAAAGATAGTTTTTGCAGGCTTACGGTCAGGTCTAGAATCAGAAGGTCAAATATAAAATACCAAAGCATTTTCAACTGGAAATTCTACCTCTGTGTCCTCAATGACATTTAATATTATAGAGGGCCCACCCTGAGACCCCACAGTAAGCACCAGTAAAAGAGGTATGCCCCAGACCTTACCTTTAAGAAAATTAACATCTTTCAAGAGATATAAAAATATAAATAATGAGAAGATATTCTAAGTATTGTCAGTTTCAAACTGGGACAGAATAAAATGTAAAAAGAAGACAGCACTTGAGAAATCTCAAAATGACTTCAAACATTAAGGGCAAAGAGCCAAACACAAGTGTGTGTCGAGCCTACATTCAGTCACTACATTAACCAAAGGTTCTGGATTCAAGGAGTCCTTTTATCACCCCAAAAGCAGTGATTAGAGATCCTCCAGGTCAGTTAAATCCACAGCCACTTTCAAGAACAGGGTGTCATCTTTAATGTAGGTGTTCTTGGCATTCTCCAAAGTGGAATGAGCCACGAAGCGTGGACAGCCAGAGGCAATGTTCATCTCCCCATCGGGTCTTTTAAAGCTGCTGCTATTGGGGTCAGCCTTGAAGGTCTCCATAATGTGGTTCTTTTTGCCACTTTGGTCCAAAAGCATCAGGGTCACCCTCTGCCTGAATGGCCACTGCAGCAGTGAGTCAAACTCCCCTCGCATCACCACAAAGTACAACGACAGGTGCGTCCCCTTCCCGGACCCGTCCCCATTCAGGTACGCTCTAGCGCAGAGCCTGTAGCCACAGCGGCTGGTGTAGAAGGGCTGGCTGAAGATGGATACTGTGTGTCCGTCCAGCGCCTCCTTTTTCTTCAGCTTGTAGTCTGTCACCTTCCAGATGAGCTTTCCGTTATAGCAGGCACTTTCTAGCAACTTAAATCGCTCTTCGTTTTTATTCAGCTGTGCTTTATGAATATTAATGTGGGCATCATGTTTGTTAGTCTCCCCTTCCAAAACAACTGCAAAGAAAGAAAGACTCTGAAGGCCTTAAAGTTGTCTTTAAAACTTGCCCAAAGAGGAATTTTGTTATCCGAAGAGAACCAAGAAAATTCTGACATCCCAAAGATGAACTGAATTCAATGTCCACCAATGGACAATTCCTATTAATAATATCAACTCCGTGATTCTCGTGTCTTGGCGAGATTGGCACCAAGAAAACCCAAATGCGTCCCCTTGATCTGAGGCTCACCAAAGTGTTGAGAAGACGCACTCTGTACTGAGCTAGCGGGCATCTGCATGGTAAGCCCCACTGCTTTCTAACTGGAATGCTTTTAAACAGCCAAACCTGTCTCCTTTTCTATACTTAAAACGATGTTCCCACCACATCTTTCCCCTTCTCATTTTTGTCTACTCTCCTTAAAAAACCATCACTCCCTGTTCTTGGAATTTCCTGGCCCATTTCCACCCCTTGCTTGTTCCAGCTCCCGCTCATGGCCCTTCATCATTTTTGCCTGAGTGGCCAGAATCTCATGCTGTTCTGTTTCACAAATACCAGATTCAGCCATTGTTGACCCTGGACAGCTGTGACTCTCCATCGGCCAGGTCTGCTTGTTTCATGAACGCGTGTAGAAATAATGCATCACCAACAGATAAGTATAAAACATTAGACATACCTAATCTTTGATCATGGGTTTCTAGCAGGGTGATTTTCTGTTTCACTGTATCAATCGCTTCCACCAAAGGCCTCAGATCAAATTTACTTTGTTGCTGGTTAGCCATTTGTAATAACTGACGCACCTGAACTTCTAGCCAAGCGGACTTGTCAATGTGACTGGCAAGAACCTTTCAGTACAAAGTGGATCATCATGTCAAAAAAATTTGAGTAATTCGTTAAGGTTATATTTTTCAACTCAAACATTTCACCTTTAATTAATCAATTAATGAAATGAAAAATGCACAGTCCAGAAGAGAAAATTCAATGAGGATCTCAGAGAGATGAATCACCTAATACCTTCCTCCCCCTCCACAGCGTCTCTGCTCCTGTTTCAAATCTTTGAACTATTCTTCATCTGAGTTTTACTCCTCCCTTGGTGTCTCTCCTCTTGGTTCTCTACCCTATCTTTATATTTCTGTTCTCTCCTTGCCTTATCACTTCCTTCTCTTAGATGCTATTCTTCTGATTCACTCCTATGCTGCTAGAAGGCAGAGAATGCACTGGAAGAAGGCGCACCTGTTCTGGCCTGAGCACTACAGGTGGTACAGAAGTGCCTGAGCTAAAGCCTGAACATTTGGTTGCTCTCTTTAGATGGAAGGGACTAAATAAAACTATAACTATATTTCTCCTCCACTCTTACCCTCAGTGCCTTCACTCTTGACTGGTTTTTGTGTTAGAAAAAGGTCAGAATTGAAATAATAACATATGATGGATTTCCTTTTTTCTACACACACACATCCATATGGTATGCTGACAAATATGGAAATTATATGGCCTACATTTTCTGGGATAATCCAGATTTCAAAAAGATTGCCCATATCACATCTTGAAATATTTTCCACTGTAAATTTTATAATCACAATAATGTCATTATTCTTTAGGAATTTGTTTATGGTTATTTAACATTCATGATTTACAAAGTAATTTTTGCTATATTCTAGTGATGTTTAAAGCATTTTCTTCCCAAGGGAATTAATAGTTTCACTTTGTTGACTACAAAATGCAGGACTACAGATGCTCTCAAGGAATCTGAAATCAAGTGACTAATATCAGCCCAACACTGATTACAACACTAATTGCCATAAATTATATAAAAGCACTGTACCAGTGTAAACATGTACTAACATTGCTAAATGTACTGGGTTATGTAAAAGAGGACCTTTATTCTTAGGAAACACATACTGAAGTATGTAGGGGTAAAGGGCCATAAGATAGACAACTTACTCTCAAAGGGTTCAAAAAGAATACCCACGGGGGACAGGGGGGTGACAGGGATAGGGTGGGGGAGTTTGGGGCAAGGAGGAGGGGGGAGGAGGGGGGATGAATGGGACAAAATACTGACAATGAGTGAATCTGGGTGCAGACTATACAGGTGTTCTTTGCACTATCTTACTCTTGCACATTTGAAATTATTTCCATTTAAAAATTAAAAGAAAAACCCTCACAGCTAGTTGAAGGCTAAATCTTGATTATGAATAGAAAGGCCATCTCTCACCTGTATATTTGAGAGGGAAGTTCCATTTTTGCCAAACAACTGTGCAAACTGCTTGAACTCCTTTTCGAATTTCTTTACGGTTTCTGCTAGCTGATGGATTTTACTTTCTTTTTGTTCTAGGCTCTTATATAAGTCAGAAATCTAATAACAGGAATATGAATGAGGTCATTGAACTGCATGCACACAAGTTAAAATTTAACTATAGTTCTAGGAAAATATTGCAGGTTACGTATTTCTAGGAAAAATATACACACATATATTTATAGAAAATATTTACAGGTAGATTAGTATATAATTCTAAGAAATGTTCGCAGGTGCTTCCAAAAAAAAAAAGAAAAGAAAGATCCATAGATTTCTCATCAGCCTTTTCTATATGTAACCCACTTTGATGGCTCATCTAATGCTAGTGACACCACTTGACTAAATTTGCTGAACTGGTTCTCCTCTTTCATTCAGTATGCACTTATTAAACAACTGCAGAGTCCTGACCGCCATACCACATTAGATGCTATATGCACAGTATCAATAGTAATAGCTGCAATTTGCTGAGTCTGTCAAACCCTTATATTCATTAGCTCTTTTAATTCTCAAAGAACCCTATGAGTTGGGTATGACTATCAGTCTCACTTTACAGATAAGGAAACAGGTAGAGCGTTTAAGTAACCTGCCCAGCATACCGCTAGCAAGTGGTAGGCAAAACACACCACCTCTCAGAATTTATAATCAATTTGAGGGAAATAACCAAAAACCTTCACGTGATCCTCGACAACTCTTCTCTTATCCCTACACCCACTTAATCAGCAACACCTGCCAACTTTAACTCCTGACACACAACAAAACAACTCTTACCTCCATTTCTCATTGCATCTCATCTTGTTTCAGCCTGCGTTATTTCTCACCTGGGCTGCTACAATAGCTTCCTAACAGATCATACACTGTCCCTAACAAACACATACCCGAAAAGAAGCTCTATGGGAGCTGGACTGGCATGAGTCCCACAGTCCACTGGAACCTCAACAACTGGGCTAGTGCCTGGCACCAGTAGGTGCTTGATAAATATTTGTTAAATAGATGAATGAATGAATGAATGCTCCCCCTGTCTTTAGCCTTGTTTTCCTCCAAATCATACTCCATACTGTGACCAGAAGAATAATAAGTGACAAATCTGGGCTGGTCACCCCTCCTATTTAACCATCTCTAGTGGCCTTCTTTTACAGGCTATACAGGGCCCTACACAATCTGCCCCTGGCCACCTTTTCAGCCTTATGCCCATTCGCACACCATACACCTTCTATTTCAGGTCCTGCTCTCAGTCACTTCCTCCTTCACCTAGAAGCGATCACTTTTTAAGCCTCACTCAAGGGCATATCCTCCCAGAAATACTTCCACACTAGTACCACCTACCTAGGCCACCTCTTAAGTTCCATGACATTCTGACCATACTCTAGAAGTATAACTTACCTTCATGACTCATTGCTTTTTTTTTGGTTAATTTGGTCATGTTTTTCTCCACTAAATTGCTGAGGCTACATATCACTTATTTCCTGATCCCCAAAGCCCAGCACAGCGCCTGGCACACAGAGGGCATTTGACATATGTTTTATAAATGAATGCACAAGTGGCTGCAATAACCATCTGATCTCTGGCCCCCAGATTTTCTACTTATACCCCAAGAGCTGACTCCCACGTGTGCACCAGACATCCTTGACCAAAAGCAAACTCAGTGTCTCCTCTTGCCCCGCCCCCCTCATGTCTAACCCGCTCCTGTGTGTAGTGCCCATGTCAGTTAATAACATTACCAAGTTCCCTGCCTTAACTACAGCATGTGACTCCAACCTGCCAAAGTCTCTCAATGCCCTCCCTCCATCCCCACTGGCACAGCCTCGGTCAAGCCTTCACCTTCGGCATCACCACCACCCACTACCACCTCCAGTATCGCTTCCCCTAATACTGAACTGCTTATTGTGAGCCAGGCACTGTGCTAAGAGCACACATTATATAATTTGACCCTCACTACGACCCCATTTTACAAATGAGAAAATTGTGGAAGACAGAGGTTAAGTAGCTTGCCCGAACTCCTATGTGCAGAGCCAGGTCTCGAACCCAGGCCTTTCTGGCTCCAGGACCCTCACTCATCAATTGCCAGGCTCTATTGCCACACTGTCTAGTTTACTGCAGCATCTTTCTGCCTGGTCCCTCTGTCCTCATTCTCTTCTCTCCTTCTATCCATCTTCCATGCTACCACCAGCTGTCTTATTTTTAAAGCCAAACAATTAGCTGGCCAAGTATCTTCTTATTTAAAAACGTCTTTTAGATCCTTATTACTGGCAAACATTAGTTCAAACTTTGGCCCTTAAATCCTTTCTGAAATAGAGCAGAATATGAATAAATTAAAAAATCACTGAATGTAAAGTATTTGAAACTTCTTAGCTTACATGGAAGGCCAGTGCAGTCTGGACCCAACACACCAGCCTTCAGCCTTTCCCTGTCTCACACCTGGATGTCTCTCTACCCCCAAACCCCATTTCCTTGGACCATCAGCCTCTCTCATGCCTCTCTGCCTTGGCATAAACTTTCCCCTTCTGGAATATCCTCTTTCCACAACATTTTAACTGACAGACATTCTCTTCCTTCAAGATGATGCAGCTCGGATGTGTTACCTTGAAAAGCCTTCTGCAACTCCCACAGAGCAAACTGCTGCAGCCTCTGTACCCCAACACAGGGCACCCCCATTGCACGTCCCACAAGGCACAGCATCTTATCTGTTTACATTTTTGTGAGCTCTTCAAGGGTACGTGCTGTGTCTTCCTTGACTCAGTGTCCCTAGCAACTAGCATTGTACCTGACATATGGCACGTGTTTGTTGGATCAGTGGATAGACGAATGAGGCAACTCTGACAGAAAGAACTTGGGAATGGCTCCTAGGCAGCATGCCTTCCACCAAAGTTACAGTTTAATCAGTCTTTCTAATTTTCTCCACGATCTGACCCTGAAACTCACACACCTGCTTTAATATGGAATCAGACACCATAAAATAATCTGCAGCCGTAAAATTCAGCTCCCTCTCTGCAGCTGGATGGTTTTCTTCCCTACCTGGGCTTGAAAAGTCTGATCCTCTGAGATGCCCTAACAAAATAATGAACTTTTAGAATAATTACTCAATAGAATCAGCATTTATTGAGGTCCACTATGAATATTCCAGGGACTACGGCTGGCATTTGCACACATAATTTCACTTGATAATCACAACCCAGTGAAATAAATATGTACGTATGCATTGATTGCAGTGAAATAAATATGCACGTATGAGTAGGTTGCAAAGTTAATAAGTTAAGACTTATTACAAAGTATATAAAACCCACGGTGCCTAGAACAGATAGTCAAATGTTGTTTCATGGTAATACTGATTTCATTTAAAAATGCCAAATATCTACTAGGTTCCTACTAGGTGCCACGTAATAACCACAAGGTGTGTGGATAGGCTGCAGAGAGGCAGTGTGGTGTAACACGGGGAGCACTAGACTGAGAATCAGGGACATGGGTTTGAGATTGAATTCTGCCCCTTAATATCACAAACACATCAAAATTTCTTTGAGCTTAGTTACTTCATCTGTTGGTTGGGGGGGCTGAACCCAAAGATCTCAAAGGCACTTTCCAGTTTAATGTGCTACAAGCCTGTGAGTCTGTCTGGCCACTTAGTAGAAAAACATCTACCTTCAGTTGACTTATACTGAATCAGAGGGGAATATAAAAATACCAACAAGTACAAATCCCAGCGATTCTGTTGCCTCCCTTTATACTTGAACCCTTGAATATTTACCTGTTCTTCTAATCGGAAGTTCTTTTCTAAAACCAGAAGCATGTGGTCCCGTAAGGCTAAATGCTCATGCTCCTGCAGGTTTCCTCGTTTATCCTTTAATATGAAGAAAAAAATAAGTCACGTTGTTGAAAGGCTCCCAAAATGAGGGTGGTGGTGGGATATTCTGCTAAAGCAGAACTTTAACAACTTTGCTTACTTGTCTCAAGGTGGGTTGCAGGGAGAATGACCCCTCCCAGGTCCCTTTTCCAGCTTTAGGATTCTACAGTACCCATGAGACACTTACAGAGAGTCAGGCCACTATCAAAATTCTCAGCACTGATTTCCTTCCTTGCCCTGGTAGTATATGACTGAGGGTTAAGTGTAGTTATTACCACCTCTCAACTATTCCCATATAAAACTTACCTCCTTGGTGGGTTATCTCCCAGATCAGTTTTAAGCCTCAGTTAGTTCTCCCTCCTACCAAGCACACTTCTCTACCGCCTTCTATCACTGTCCTGCTATTGGGCAGAAGGTATGCAACCTAATTGTAATTTCAGCCCATGCAAATGTGTTGCCTTCAAAGTCAAATTATATGTTTGCAAGAAGAAATGCAAACTTCTTCCTTTATCATTAAAATTCCATAGCAGACTGCCTGCATTACTAGTAAAAGCAAATGGTATGGGTGGCCCATAGACTCTAAGCAAACATTCATCATCAATTTCCCTTGAGTTTAGGGTTGGCCCCTCCTCCAGAGAAAAACTCCCCCAGCCATCCCCAGCTCCAGTACTAAGGTAAGTCCTAGAATACAATCCAAATGGAAGTTTGGGCCTAACTGTAAAGAAGATTCCTTTTAGGGACTTCCCTGGTGGCGCAGTGGTTAAGAATCCGCCTGCCAATGCAGGGGACACAGGTTCAATCCCTGGTCCAGGAAGATCCCACATGCCGCGGAGCAACTAGGCCCGTGAGCCACAACTACTGAAGCCCGCACACCTAGAGCCTGTGCTCCACAACAAGAGAAGCCACCGCAATGAGAAGCCTGCGCAATGCAACGAAGAGTAGCCCCCCCTCGCCGCAACTAGAGAAAGCCCGCGTGCAGAAACGAAGACCCAAAGCAGTCAATAAATAAGTAAATAAATAAATATTTTAAATAAAATTTTTTAAAAAAGGAGATTCCTTTTAGAGCCGGAAAGCAATTCTGTATTTTGTGCACAAGGAAAGTAAACCCTATCCTTTCTGCAGCCAAGATAATCACTGGTTTGCTATGTGACACATTTATGGACTCTTAGCTGATTTTTTAAAAAAGCTTTCTCATAAGAGTTTTTTAAAATAAGAGAAATATATGCTCATCTCAAACAATATAGCAAGATGTAGAATAAAAATAAAAGCCCCCTTCTCTCTGTCTCCACACCCAATTCCCTAGTCTCACTACCAGAGTCAGTGAAGATATATACACAGTGAGATCATACTGTATGTAATTTTTAAAATATATACCTCATTCTTTTTATCAGATGCATAGTATGCCAAAATATGAAAATATATATATATATATATATATATATATATATATATATATATATATATATATAATTATATACTCAGTACTTCAGAGATGGACTTATAGGTTGTTTTTCATTTTTTGTGGGTTTTTGGATTTTTTTTTTTTTTTTTTTTGGCTAAATACAGTAGTCCCCATTTAGCCACCATTTCAATTTCTGTGGTTTCAGTTACCCATAGTCAACCATGGTCCAAAAATATTAAATAGAAAATTTCGGAAATAAACAATTCATACTTTCAATTGTGAACTGTTCTGAGTAGCGTAGTGAAATCTTGTGCCTTCCTGCTCCGTCCTGCCCCAGAGGTGAGTCATCCCATAGTCCAGGTATCCAGGCCGTACATACTACCCACCCATTAGTCACTTAGCCATCTTGGTTATCAGATAAACTGTTGCAGTATCGCAGTGCTGTCGTCAAGTAACCCTTACTTACTCAATAACGGCCCCAAATGATGCTGGCAATTCAGATATGCTCTTACTGTGCCTAATTTGTACATTGAACTTTATCATAGGTATGTACGTATAGGAAAGAAAAACATAGTATATATAGGGTTTGGTACTAACCATGGTTTCAGGCATCCGTGGAGGATCTTGGAATCTACCCCCATGGACAAGGGAGGAGTATTGTAAATATCTTTGTGTGCATGTGTGTTTGTATATGTGTGTAATCATTGCATACTTATGAAAGGATATCTGTGAAATAAATTTCTAGCAGTAGGATTGCAAGGTCAATGTGAGGGTCACATTTTATTTTCATAGATATAACCAAACCTCAAAAAAGTTGGTATTAGGTATTATAAATTTTAGGTATATATAAATTATTTGTTCTGTTTCTCTGGAGAACCCTGACTAATACAATACAAGTATTAGTATTATGTATTACGTATTGTATACAAGTCTTTTTTTTTTCTATTCCATTTATAGTTATTATAAAATATTGGCTATATTCCCTGTGTTGTATTATATATACTTGTAGCTTATTTATTTTATACATAGTAGTTTGTACCTGTTAATTCCCTACCACCATCTTGCCTCACCCTACTGGTAACCACTAGTTACAACTGCCAGTCTTAAAGTTTCTCAGAAGTGAATGCCCTTCTGCATCTTGAATGGAATCGAATAAAATGAACTCAACAAATGAATTATACAGTAGAAGGTAGACAGAAACAATTATTCCATACCTTTACAGTACAGCCATAGTGCTTGAAAGGACAGTCTTGTTCAGCTTCAGGACACACAGCAAGGTGTTCATCCACCTACAAAACAGACAGCCTCATGCTAGAGAAATGCATCCCCGACTCTCCGGCTACCTGGTGTAACTGCAGCAAGCAGGGAGCCAAGGGTGGCTTGGGAAGAAGGGAGGAAACACCATGCTGAAGCCTGGGGGAAGGAGAGCTAAGATGAAAACAGAGAAGAATTCTCAGGGAGAAGGGGAGGGAAGACAGAACCACGGTTATCATGAGGATAATTTAAGCCTTGGGCCCCTGCTTATGGGATTTTATCAAACACACACCACAATGATTACTGAAACTTTATCTTACATAAAATCTACTAAGAGAATTATTTACAGTTACCTCAGTTCTTGGAATAATCTGCAAACACTTGTTGGGACAAGATACTGGGTACTCAGGACACAAGTTTTCCTCATGATTCTGAAACAGAAAAAGTGTGCTGAAATAAAGCCAGCCTTGCTTCCAAAGGCTCCCTGTATGGCCTCAGAGTGTGTATACATATGTCCCTTTGGGTATCTATGCTATGTGGCTTACCCTCTGTAGGAAGGTATGGCCTAGTTCCAAAAAGGGTTCTAGATGGCTGCTTTCTTGGTATAAATGAATTCAATTCAGTTCAATTTTCCAATTCTTTTAAAGAAGGTCAGAGGACATGGGGCTGACAGAGGACAGACTATGGGAGTCACCGGCTTGGCTCCTTTGGCACATGTAAAGGGTACCCCATGCTCTCGTCTTATGCCGGCATCCTGCCTCTCCAATTAGGTCAGAGCATCCTGAGGACAGACAGTGTGGTCACCTCCTTGGGACCCAGCGCCTAGTGTCACTCCTGGACCACTCACACTCAGCAGGTGCTCAAACAACATTTTTGCCAATGATACATGAATAGAGTCCTACCAAGAAGGTTTTTAGCTTTTTATAGAACCCTCAGATAAAGTTATTCTTTAGACCTCTTTCTGCATAAAAATAAATCCAGAAAAGTGCTTCTGGTATCCCATCTGATTCACTGTGACCACTCAGAATTTAGTCCCATAAAGATGATTCTTTTTTTTTTTTTACCTGTAGATTGATGACTACCACATCCTCTTTGCAATAAAGGCATTTTTCCTCTCGAAACGGACAGTCTGCGCTCAAATGCTCTTTCAGATCTTTGCGAAGGACTGGCTCCCGACAATTCTCATTAGAGCACTGCACAGCTTGGAATAAGCAGTGCTGAAGGTGGTCCTGCGACAGATAACAACAAGCCAGTGGGGACCCACTGAGCAGGGCAGTGGCAGGGAGAGCCTGCTGCAAGGGCTAGTGAGGGAGGGAGGGAGGACCCTGGGGCAGCAGGAGGAAGGACTGCGAGGGTGGTGGGCAGGGGGCACAGCCTCTGTCACAGGCTCTCTGCGGAGGCCACCCGCTGCCTCTGCTGAGCACAGGGCATGGAGAAGGCTGCTTGCACGGAGGCTGTGACAGCCAGCCTTGTTTGGAGGACGGGGGAAGATGTGTGATGAAGAAAGCATGCCGGGTTTATCTTTGATTACCTATTAACCTGCTCATATTCTCAGGTTAGCTCTTGAATATTTTTCTTAGGCTTGCCAATTAATTTACCAGCTCCTCAAGGACATTTCTTTTGTGCACCCTCCATCCCCACCTCCAGCACCAAGTACTAATCTCTGCACAGCAGATGGTAAAAGCCGGAACAGAGGGCAAAGAAGGAAGAAGAGAAGGCTACCTCCTAAGTAAGTGAAGGAAGGGGAAGGACTAAAGGAAAGAAAGGGAGGGAGAGGAAACTGTTCCAGAAGCCGTAAAGAAAAGGATAGAGGAATACAGGATCACAGGCCCAGGAGAAGCTGGGATGGGTCAGCCTTGTCAAGTCAGGAAATGTTCTTGACCAGAATATTAGAGAATGATGACTCGACAGTGTCCTTCATGTTACAGATTTTTAAAAGCAGGCATGTCTTAACAAAACCTGTGGATAACACTGCAAGTTACTGTGGTGCTGACAAGGTATCAAAATCCTAAGGAGTTTGTTCCCCACCACAAGATCCTTTAAAACGGGGTTGGCAAGCTACGGCCCTTGGGCCAAATCTGGCCTGCTACCTGTTTCTGTAAATAAAGTTTTATGGAGAACAGCCAAACCTATGTCTCACATATTGGCTATGACTGCTTTCCCTCTGAGATGGGAGAGTCAGGTAGCTGTGACAGACACTGTACGGCCGGCAAAGCTTAAAGTATTTACTATCTGGCTCCTGACAGAAACAGTTTGCTGACCGCTTAAGAGAGCACACAGTTTTTCTATAGGAGGTAAATAAATATTATAGCTATTCTCCTTTGCCTCTAGTAATGAGAGACAGTGACAACTGACATCTACCTCTTCTCCAAAATCCATGGATGCTACCCCTGAGCTCTCACCAAAACCGTCAACATTCATCAAGACTCTGCTACCTGTGAGATCCTACACCTTACTCGCAAGGTGAAGGAGAACAGGGAATGAGAGGAAATACAAAAGAAACAGGTGAAAATAAACCAGCCACTGTTCTCCAGAAGCTGAGGATCTGGTCACTAGAGCTGATCAATGAGCCTCATTTCCTGTACAGGCTTAGTGACAACAAAGTTGGTAAAGAGGCCCTGCTTGCTCTAGGACCTGACTATCAAAACAAGTGGCGAGGGACTGTCTTAGGAAAACACAAAAACCTTCTGTGAACTTCCAAAGAAATTCTTGGGTTAACAAGGAAATCATTTACACATTTATGAGCTCAGTGCCTAGGGGTTTAGAGGCATGATGGGGAAAAGATTGAATCACCTGAAATACATTCCAAAACGTGTGGCTGGGAAGGGAAACTTGTAGCATCCTCCTAGCAATCCCCTGGAAGCTAGAGATGCCTGCCTCATATTCATTCATAGTGTGATTGAACCTGACATGGGCTTCCTGTGGCAGAGCCACATTTCCTGCTTCCTATTTAACAACCTTCCACCGCTGGATGCAAGAGCAAGGTAGGACAGCTTCATCTGAAAGGAACTCGACGACCCTTCACCTCCCCTACACCTCGTTTGTTTGCATCTCATACCAATGCTTCACCTTTACACTACATTCTAGCTCTGTTCTGGTCTGTGTCATCTGCCTTAGATCACAACCTCTAAGACAGCAGGGCCCACAGCAGCTAGGAAACACCCACCCCAGCACCTGCAAATGCTTCCAGGCAGGGACCCTTACAATTGTGTCTTTCTGCAGTCATGCCCTGGCTCCCATCCTAGGAATCCCAAATCCTTCACAGTTTTCCAAAAATGACGTGTCCTTGCTTGACCATTTCTTTTGCCCAGCATGTCTCACATCTTCTCTTTTGGATCAATAGCCCTAACCCACAAGTTAAGGTCTAGCACACATGGTATGTCCTCCATGTGTTCCATACAAAATGAATCTCTTCACGTGAGATTAATTTCACACCTTAGCCCTCGGTGTGCTGCACTGTAGCCAAGTGTACCGCTAGACAAGAATTCTCTGAGGGCAACCTAATGAATCTCCATACCGTGCTTAGCCCAGTAACTGTCACATAAAAATGTTCAGTACATGTCACTGGAAAAATAGCAAAGGCAAATATTGTTCACCAGTAATACCAACCTGGTATCTTCCCAGAATAATCTTGGCATTACATCCAGGAGCATTTTTGCAAAATACATATAAATTGAGGACTTCTCTTTTGCAGCAATTGTCTTTAAACACCTAAAAGATAAACATAGTAGGTCTCACACACTCCAAAGCTTTAGAGCAACGTGAAGGAAGCTATTATTAATTTGGTCTTCAAGTACATCTCAAACGTTGGGTGGAAACTTCCAGTCAGTGGTTGGAATGGAAATACCAGATTCACCACCATGAAAGAAAAGGCTGTCTCAGATACATCTGACAGGCCACCAAACACACAAGCCAGGTAATTTAATGCTTAGTGCAGTAGGCTGAAGCTAGGAGAATCTCGTGGTGAACTTGACCCCCCATGCTCAAAGGTCAAGAGGTGGGGCTGTGGATGAGGGTGATGCTTTCAGCTTCCTGTCCCAGGGTGAACGTTTGCATTAGTCATCAGGTGGTGTCACTGAAGCTGTGCTGACTTACTTTTCAGCACAAGCCAGGGGTTGGCAAACTTTCTCTGTAAAGGGTCAGAGAGTAAATATTTTCAGCTTTGCCAACCACGTTGCAATGTTCTCTGTTGCAACTATTCAACCCTACTGTACATGATACTTAAATGAACAGGCATGCCTGTGTTCCAATAAAACGTTATTTATGGACACTGAATTGTGAATTTCATATAATTTTCACATGTCACAAAACATTATCCTTCTTTTGATTCATAAAATAAATTTTTGTTTTGAAATAAAGACTCACAAGAAGTTGTAAAAATAGTACAGAGTTCCTGTGTACCCTTCTTTTGAGTTTTTTCAGTGATTTAAAAATATAAAAACCATTCTTAGCTCACAGGCCATACAGAAACAGGTGGTAGGCTGGATTTATCCCAACAAATCCCATGTTGTAGTATGCCAACCCCTGGCCTAGTGGGTGAGGCAGACACAAGTACAGCTAAGCATTTGGAAAACGTTATCATAAGAGCAGAGAGAAGGAGCATGAACATTTGACTAAAAAGACAAGCAATTCACTTAAAAAATCGGCAAAAGATTTGAATAGGAATCTCTACAAAGAAGATATCCAAATGGCCAAGCACATGAAAAAATGCTCAGCGTCATTAATCATTAGAGAATCAAAACCACAACATACCTCTTCATACCAACTAGGAAGACTATAATCAAAAAGATGGACCACAACGTATTTTGGTAAGGATGTGAAGAAGTTAGAACTCTCATACCTTGCTGGTAAGAATGTAAAATGGTGCAGCTGCTTTGGAAACTAGCCTGGCAGTGCCTCAGAATGTTAAACATAGAGCTACCATGAGACCCAGTCATTCCACTCCTAGGCACACACCCCAGAAACATGTACACTTTAAAGGCAAATTTTATGGCAAATGCATTGTATCTCAATAAAGCTATTGTTAGACATAATAATAATAAAAGAAAGTTTTAGAGACTAAACAGTTGAGAAAGTGATTCCAGGAAGCAGGGTGTTTCATTTCTGCAAGTGACTCACGGTAACTGGAGCTAGTACAGGAAGAGGGTAAAGAAGAAGTGGGAGAAGAATCCTGGGGGGGTCAGTAAGGACTCAAACTAGCCTCTCTCAAAGAGGGGTGGGGGGGGGGTCCCACCTTACCCCACAGTAGAGGAATATGGACTCCAAGGAAGCTCCCCCTCCCGCTCTCCTGCTCCAACTTCTCTGTCCAGTTCAACCCAGGACACTGGCTGCTCCATCACCCAGAGAACTGCTAACCCAAAGCATGATTATCTTACCTCCTGAGATTTGATCACCTCCTTATCTACAGGGCAGAGTGGGACTGCGTTTAATTCTCTGGAAAGAAAAATCAAAATGAAGCCAGAATTAAGGGTTGACCTCAACAGACCATCCAAGAGCAGCCCCAGCGCTTCAGCCATGCCTGACCCCTTGAAGTTCCCCCTGAGCAGGCCAGGCCCTGTCTTTATTCATGCTGTTCCCTCCTCCCAGAAGGGGCCCCCCAGTACCCCAACTTCAGCACCTCCTCAGTCTGCCTGAGAAACTCCCATTCATCCTCCAGGACGTGAGTCAAAGAGGGAGTCCCGCAGACAGAGTCAAATGTCCTCTGCCAACGTTCCCTCGGCAGTCCTATGCTATCACACTGTACCCCAACTTGCACCTTCACTAGAACAGAAGATTCTAGAGGGTCCTGTGTCACACTGGACCTCCAGCTCTTCACTTCTGTGCACTAGAGCTTGGTTTAGCAAGGTGTCTGGAACACACAGGTGCTGAATGAATGAACCCAGGAATGAATGAGAAGGTGCTGTAATAACCCCCTTTCCAAGCTTGGGAGGGTACAACTTCTGTGGCGTCCCTGTATAAACCCCCAAAGCCTGCTTCCATGTCTCTCCTGGTCTCCACCTCAAAATGGCACAACCCAGCTGCCGGGGAGTCGACAGAGTATCCATGGCGGCAAGGAACCTTCCAGATGCGACACCACCTCTGCCTCAACGTAAGGAAAGGTCAGGGCGCCTACAGGAAAGACCCCCATGAGATACAGGTCCTTCCTCACATGGACTGTGCACTGAGGTTTGCCTTCGTGTGCAAAACAGGTGTGGTCTGAATTTTCAGGAAAGGTGACTATCAATAAGACGGAAAAAAATGAAGATTACTTCTCAGGCTCTCAGAGAAGGGCGCTGGGAGAGCCCGTCCTCATATTCGTGGTTCTGTGGCCAAACACAGCAATTCCCGAGACCACGATTACAGTTGAGCGGCCACAGATGACACGTAGATCCCAGGAACAGCCCTGTCCGCTTCTGGCCGGAGCGCAGGACCTGAGCGCTCACCTCAGGGACAGGATGCAGTGCTGGCAGAAGCGGTGCCCACAGCCCGTCTGGTGGGGGTTGTGAAGCACTGAGCGGCAGAAGGCACATCTGTAGCGCTCTTCCAGCTGCTCCACAAACTGGTACTCTGCGTCCGGCTCAAAGTCCAAAGACATGGAGTTGCCAGAATTCTGGCGGAAGAAGCCACAGGGGACACCTCCTTGCTCCTCAGAACAAGCCATTCTGGGGGATCAGGAGAAGAGAAGGAAAATTCAGTGTGCAAACACCACAGCAACTACAGCCATCAGGTGTTTGAATCATCTGTTCCCTGATTAGTGAACATCACCCATAGGGTCCTTCTGTTATGACTTTGTAACCATAGTAACAACCTCCTGCCACTAGAGGGCTCCTGCAGAGGGGAGGTGGCTTTGGGGCGCTCAGTGGGAGGCTGGACCAGATAACTTCTAGCAGGATTCAGTGAGACTTCAGCCCATTGTCCATCAACAGGATGCTAAATTATCCTTCAGTGTGGCTACATGCTTGGGCAAAATATAGCCAGGTGTTAACTACATTCTGAGTAAACTCTGGTTATGGATTTTTCTTCCACTTGGTTGAGAAAATTGAAACAAACGTTTTGTTAACATTTTTTAGAAGCAAGAACTTTGTATACCAATACATTCCTTGCAAAATATATAAATACATCACCACCACCAAGCCACACCATTTCTCACCTGAGCTAAATAAAAGCCCATTAACTGCTTTCCCTCCAATCCATTCTCCATACTATAGCCAGGGTGATACTTTCAAAATACAAGTATGATGGAAGATTATCTCTCCTCATCATTCAGTGGCTTCCCAGTGCTCTTAGGTTAAAGCCCATGGTGCTAAGCAGGCTACAAGAATGCATCCTCCTCACCCAGTAGCATCCTGGACCTCTCCTCCCTTTGCTTCCTGCACTCCAACCACACAGGCCTTCTTTTAGTTCTTCTAATACATCATGCTGTCTTCTTCCACAGGGCCTTTGCACGAGCTGTTGCCTCTGTGCTTCCCCTATCCCCTTCCAGGCCTCTTCATTCAGTTAACTCATATTCATGCTTCAAATTTCATTGCAAGCTTCATATTCTCAGGTAAGCTTTTTCTTCTCCCCCTGGTCTAACAGCAGGAGGTCTACTCATCAGTCTGTAAAACATGCAAGGCTTCCAGGGAGTGGCTAGGGGATAAAGGTAAGTGTGTGGGGGGGCTGGATTTTTGCTTATAATCCTTTTTAATTTTTGAATATAGATATATTACCCATCCAAAAATTTAAAAAATATACAAAACCAAAAAACCATTCATCCACTGCTATATCTGTCATAGAACCAGGTTCCATTCCTTCAGAGCAACGCTTGATTTGAGATTGGACACGCATTTGTGTGATTATTTTATTTATATCTATGCTCCTCAGTGACGCACAGATAGCATCTGGTCTTGCTCACTGTTGCGTTTCCAGCCCTTGGCACTAAGCCAGGCGTGGAGAACAATTCAGCTATTTGTTGAGTTAATGTTATTCAATAGACTTTTTGTGAGACCCTCAGCAGGGCAGCTCTAAGTAGTACTGGCCTCTAACATAGTAATTCTTTTTTTTTTCTAATAGGTGAGGGAAATTCAGAGGTGCAAACTTCCAGTTACAAAATAAATGAGTCATAACATAGTGATTCTTAACCTTTTCTGAGCAAGGACTTCCCCTGGCTTTGAAAATTTGATGAAAACTCTAGACCTTGTCCCTATAAAATAGCACACACACCTTACATGTGTACCCTTAAGGACCCTTGGGACCCCCACCAGTGGTCCCCAGGTTAACAACAGTCTGTCTCCCCTGCAGGCATGCTGCTACTTTTGGCACAGTGCCAGGAGTGGTGGTTTCAGTGTCTGCAAACAGTGAAAGGATGGGTGGTCCTTGGGGGTGACATCCCTCCATGTGGCTGTGGTACAGGAAGGCTTGGCCTTCAGGCTTGCTTGCTTTGGCTTGTTCTTGGGATCCCTCATGATTCTCCTGGAGCTGACAAGTTCAGCTGGGCCTGGGAGCAGCTGTGTGGCCTGACCACGTAGGCAAGAGATGGGCTGCCCCATTCAACCCTAAGCTCTGCCCAGGTCGGCTGCTGAGTCTGGGCTGTGGCCTGGATGAATGGAGCAGAGGAAGCAACTGGCCTCTTTCAGCAAATAAAGCTTTCTCTCTGGAGAAGCCCAGCAGACCAGGGGATTTTTTTCTTTATCCTGGGGTTTGAGACCAAAGCCCCACGTTTTCCTCCCTGCATGTTTCCTGCAGAATTTCAAGGGTGGTAGGTGAGCAGAACAAGATGTGTTTGTCCCCCCTTTAACGTTGTTTACTCTTGAGATTTAACAAAAAAGTTTTAATTATGATGATGAAGAGGCACAGCACTTGATGTACACACACAACCTAATAACCAAGACTCACCTTTCTCTCAGAGAAGGGGGAGAACCTATTCCAAACTGCCCTAATCTGTCCTGTGTCCTCTAGTCCCAAGGGAGGAGGACAATTCACGTCCTGTGCCCCTGTAGGATTCTCTCTCAAGATCACACTCGTGTCTATGTCACAGAGCATCTAAATTTAGACCCTCAGAGATATACCCTAAAGCAGCAGGCCTGTTGAGCCCCCAGAACAAGGGAGTAGGATGTACAAAACTCAGTTTGGGTTCCCCTCCACTACATTCTATCCTCTTTCCTAGCACAAGAATTTAATGTGCTCATCTGTGTCTCTGTCTGTCTTTCTCTACCTTCCACTCAATTTTGCTATGAACCAAAAACCACTCTACAGAATAAAATCTTTTAAAAAATGTGAGGACAACTAGGGCACCTACTAGGCACTGGTGAGGGACCACAGACACCTAAGGGCACAGGAGGAACCCCCAGCAACCAGTGGTTTCAATTATAGGTTTATTTTTCCTAATATATTTTTTATCTTTCTTATCTTACTTTGTTCTTTATTCTTTGATATTGTACTGCTCCTTTTTTTCTTTCTTTCTTTCTTTCTTTCTTTCTTTCTTTCTTTCTTTCTTTCTTTCTTTCTTTCCTTCTTTCTTTCTTTCTTTTTTTTTTTTTTACCACACCATGAAGCTTGTGAGATCTTGGTTCCCAGGCCGGAGGTCGGGCCTGAGCTCCTGTGGTGGGAGCTCCTAATCCAAACTGCTGGACTAACAGAGAACCTCAGACCCCAGGAAATATTAATCAGAGTGAGGCCTCCTGGAGGTCCTCATCTCAGTACCAAGACCTGACTCTATCCAACTGCCTGCAAACTCCAGGGCTGGATATCTCAGGCCAAAAAACCAGTAAGACAGGAATACAGCACCACCCATAAAAAAAAAAAAAAGAAATGACAAAAAATATGTTACAGACGAAGGAGCAAGGTAAAAACCTAGAAGACAAAATAAATGAAGATGAAATAGGCAACCTACCTGAAAACAAATTCAGGGTAATGATAGTAAAGATGATCCAAAATTAAAAATACTCTAGAAGGAATCAGTAGCAGAATAACTGAAACAGAAAAATGGATAAGTGAGCTGGGGGATAAAATGGTGGAAATAACTGCCAGGGAGCAGAATAAAGAAAAAAGAATGAGGGGACTTCCCTGGTGGCGCAGTGGTTGAGAGTCTGCCTGCCAATGCAGGGGACACGGGTTCGAGCCCTGGTCTGGGAAGATCCCACATGCCATGGAGCAACTAGGCCCGTGAGCCACAATTACTGAGCCTGCGCGTCTGGAGCCTGTGCTCTGCAACAAGAGAGGCCGTGATAGTGAGAGGCCCACGCACCGCGATGAAGAGTGGCCCCCACGTGCCACAACTGGAGAAAGCCCTCGCACAGAAACGAAGACCCAACACAGTCATAAATAAATAAAAAAGAAAAAAAAGAAAAAAAAGAAAAAAGAATGAAAAGAATTGAGGACAGTCTCAGAGACATGTGGAACAACATTAAATGCACCAACATTTGAATTATAGGGGTCCCAGAAGAAGAAGAGAAAAAGAAAGGGTCTGAGGAAATATTTGAAGAGATTATAGTCGAAAACTTCCCTAAGATGGGAAAGGAAATAGTCAATCAAGTCCAGGAGGCACAGAGAGTACATAAAGGATAGACCCAAAGAGAAACACGCCGAGACATATTAACCAAACTATCAAAAATTAAATACAAAGAAAAAAATATTAAAAGTAGCAAGGGAAAAGCAACAAATAACATACAAGGGAATTCCCATAAGGTTAACAGCTGATCGTTCAGCAGAAACTGTGCAAGCCAGAAGGGAGTGGCAGGAAATATTTCAAGTGATGAAAGGGAAAAACCTACAACCAAGATTATGCTACCTAGCAAGGACCTCATTCAGATTTGATGGAGAAATTAAAATCTTTACAGACAAGCAAAAGTTAAGAGAATTCAGCACCACCAAACCAGCTTTACAACAAATGCTAAAGGAACTTCTCTAGGCAGGAAACATAAGAGAAGGAAAAGACCTACAAAAACAAAGCCAAAACAATTAAGAAAATGGTAGTAGGAACATACATATCTATAATCACCTTAAATGTAAATGGATTAAACACTCCAACCAAAAGACACAGACTGGCTGAATGGATACAAAAACAAGACCCATATATATGCTGTCTACAAGAGACCCACTTCAGACCTAGGGACACATACAGACTGAAAGTGAGGGGATAGAAAAAGATATTCCACGCAAAAGGAAAATCAAAAGAAAGCTGGAGTAGCATTTCTCATATCAGACAAAATAGACTTTAAAATAAATACTATTACAAGAGACAAAGAAGGACAATACATAACGATCAAGGGATCAATCCAAGTAGAAGATATAACAATTGTAAATATTTATACACCCAACATAGGAGCACCTCCATACGTAAGGCAAATGCTAACAGCCGTAAAAGGGAAATTGACAGTAACACAATCATAGTAGGGGACTTTAACACCCCACTTTCACCAATGGACAGATCATCCAAAATGAAAATAAATAAGGAAACACAAGCTTTAAATGACACATTAAACAAAGTGGACTTGGGCTTCCCTGGTGGCGCAGTGGTTGAGAATCTGCCTGCCAATGCAGGGGACACGGGTTCGAGCCCTGGTCTGGGAAGATCCCACGTGCCGCAGAGCAACGAGGCCCGTGAGCCACAATTACTGAGCCTGCGCGTCTGGAGCCTGTGCTCCACAACAAGAGAGGCCCCGATGATGAAAGGCCCACGCACCGCGATGAAGAGTGGCCCCCGCTTGCCACAACTAGAGAAAGCCCTCGCACGGAAACGAAGACCCAACACAGCCATAAATAAATAAATAAACCCAAAGTTAAAAAAAAAAAAAGCTAATGTTTAAAAAAAAAAAAAAAAACAAAAAAAAAACCTGGGACTGGAGATTATCTTTAAAAAAAAAAAAAACAAGGTGGACTTAATTGATATTTATAGGCATTCCATCCAAAAACAACAGAATACACTTTCTTCTCAAGTGCTCATGGAACATTCTCCAGGATAGACCATATCTTGGGTCACAAATCAAACCTTGGTAAATTTTTAAAAATTGAAATCGTATCAAGTATCATTTCCAACCACAATGCTATGAGACTAGGTATCAATTACAGGAAAAAAAACTGTAAAAAATACAAATACATGGAGGCTAAACAATACACTACTAAATAACCGAGAGATCACTGAAGAAATCAAAGAGGAAATCAAAAAATACCTAGAAACAAATGACAATGAATACAGAACGGCACAAAACCTATGGAAGGCAGCAAAAGCAGTTCTAAGAGGGAAGTTTATAGCAATACAATCCTACCTCAAGAAACAAGAAAAATCTCAAGTAAACAACCTAACCTTACACCTAAAGCAATTAAAGAAAGAAGAACAAAAAAACCCCAAAGTTAGCAGAAGGAAAGAAATCATAAAGATCAGATCAGAAATAAATGAAAAAGAAATGAAGGAAACAATAGCAAGGACCAATAAAACTAAAAGCTGGTTCTTTGAGAAGATAAACAAAATTGATAAACCATTAGCCAGACTCATCAAGAAAAAAAGGGAGAAGACTCAAACCAACAGAAGTAGAAATGAAAAAGGAGACGTAACAACTGACACTGCAGAAATTCAAAGGATCATGAGAGATTACTACAAGCAACTGTATGCCAATAAAATGGGCAACCTGGAAGAAATGGACAAATTCTTAGAAATGCACAACCTTCCGAGGCTGACCCAGGAAGAAAGAGAAAATATAAACAGACCAATCACAAGCACTGAAGTTGAAACTGTGATTAAAAATCTTCCAACAAACAGAAGTCCAGGACCAGATGGCTTCACAGGCAATTCTATCAAACACTTAGAGAAGAGCTAACACCTATCCTTCTCAAACTCTTCCAAAATATAGCAGAGGGAGGAACCCTCCCAAAATCATTCTACAAGGCCACCATCACCCTGATACCAAAACCAGACAAAGATGTCACAAAAAAAGAAAACTACAGGCCAGTATCACTGATGAACATAGATACAAAAATCCTCAACAAAATACTAGCAAACAGAATCCAACAGCACATCAAAAGGATCAAACACCATGATCAAGTGGGGTTTATCCCAGGAATGCAAGGATTCTTCAATATACGCAAATCAATCAATGTGATACACCATATTAGCAAACTGAAGGATAAAAACCATATGATAATCTCAATAGATGCAGAAAAAGCTTTTGACAAAATTCAACACCCACTTATGATAAAAACTCTGCAGAAAGTAGGCACAGAGGGAACTTACGTCAACATAATAAAGGCCCTATATGACAAACCCACAGCCAACATCATTCTCAATGGTGGAAAACTGAAACCATTTGCTCTAAGATCAGGAACAAGACAAGGTTGCCCACTCTCACCACAATTATTCAACATAGTTTTGGAAGTTTTAGCCACAGCAATCAGAGAAGAAAAAGAAATAAAAGGAATCCAAACTGGAAAAGAAGAAATAAAGCTGTCACTGTTTGCAGATGACATGATACACTACATAGAGAATCCTAAAGATGCTACCAGAAAACTACTAGAGCTAATCAATGAATTTGGTCAGGTAGCAGGATACGAAATTAATGCACAGAAATCTGTTGCATTCCTATACACTAATGATGAAAAAATCTGAAAGAAAAATTAAAGAAACACTCCCATTTACCACTGCAACAAAAAGAATAAAATACCTAGGAATAAACTTACCTAAGGAGACAAAACGCCTGCATGCAGAAAACTATAAGACACTGATGAAAGAAATTAAAGATGATACAAAGAGAGGGAGAGATATACCATGCTCTTGGATTGGAAGAATCAACATTGTGAAAATGACTATACTACCCAAAGCAATCTACAGATTCAGTGCAATCCCTCTCAAACTACCAATGGCATTTTCCACAGAACTAGAAAAAAAAATTCCACAATTTGTATGGAAACACAAAAGACCCCGAATAGCCAAAGCAATCTTGAGAAAGAAAAACTGAGCTGGAGGAATCAGGCTTCCTGACTTCAAACTATACTACAAAGCTACAGTAATCAAGACAGTATGGTACTGGCACAAAAACAGAAATATAGATCAATGGAACAGGATAGAAAGCCCAGAGATAAACCCATGCACCTATGGTCAACTAATCTGTGACAAAGGAGACAAGGATATACAATGGAGAAAAGACAGCCTCTTCAATAAGTGGTGCTGGGGAAACTGGACAGCTACACATAAAACAATGAAATTAGAACACTCCCTAACACCATACACAAAAATAAACTCAAAATGGATTAAAGACCTAAATGTACGGTCAGACACTACAAAACTCTTAGAGGAAAACATAGGCAGAACATCTATGACATAAATCACAGCAAGATCCCTTTTGACCCACCTCCTAGAGAAATGGAAATAAAAACAAAAATAAACAAATGGGAGCTAATGAAACTTAAAAACTTTTGCACAGCAAAGGAAACCATAAACAAGATGAAAAGACAACCCTCAGAATGGGAGAAAATATTGGCAAATGAAGCAACTGACAAAGGATTAATCTCCAAAATTTACAAGCAGCTCAGGCAGCTCCATATCAAAACAACAAACAACCCAATCCAGAAATGGGCAGAAGATCTAAATAGACATTTCTCCAAAGAAGATATACA
Organism: Eschrichtius robustus; assembly: GCF_028021215.1. Classification (NCBI taxonomy): domain Eukaryota; kingdom Metazoa; phylum Chordata; class Mammalia; order Artiodactyla; family Eschrichtiidae; genus Eschrichtius; species Eschrichtius robustus. The sequence goes on from NC_090826.1 coordinate 149,646,203, forward strand.
AATTGCCAACAAACACAGGAAAGGATGCTCAACATCACTAATCATTAGAGAAATGCAAATTGAAACTACAATGAGGTATCACCTCACACCAGTCAGAATGGCCATCATCAAAAAATCTACAAACAAGAAATGCTGGAGAGGGTGTGGAGAAAAGGGAACCCTCTTGCACTGTTGGTGGGAATGTAAATTGATACAGCCACTATGGAGAATAGTATGGAGGTTCCTTAAAAATCTAAAAACAGAACGACCATATGACCCAGAAATCCCACTACTGGGCATATACTCTGAGAATACCATAATTCAAAAAGACACATGCACCCCAATGTTCATTGCAGCACTATTTACAATAGCCATGACGTGGAAGCAACCTAAGTGTCCATCGACGGATGAATGGATAAAGAAAATGTGGCACATACATACAACGGAATCTTACTCAGCCATAAAAAGAAACGAAATTGAGTTATCTGTAGTGAGGTGGATGGACCTAGAATCTGTCATACAGAGTGAAGTAAGTCAGAAAGAGAAAAACAAATACCGTATGCTAACACATATATATGGAATCTAAAAATAAACAAACAAAAAAAAACGGTTCTGGAGAACCTAGGGGCAGGACAGGAAAAAAGATGCAGACGTAGACAATGGACTTGACGACACAGGGATGGGGAAGGGTAAGCTGGGACGAAGTGAGAGAGTAACACTGACGTATATACACTACCAAATGTAAAACAGATAGCTAGTGGGAAGCAGCTGCATAGCACAGGGAGATCAGCTCGGTGCTTTGCGACCACTTAGAGGGGTGGGATAAGAAGGGTGGGAGGGAGACGCAAGAGGGAGGGGATATGGGTATATACATATGCATATGGCTGATTCACTTTGTTATACAGCAGAAACTAACACAACATTGTAAAGCAATTATACTCCTATAAAAATGTTAAAAAAACAAATTTGAGGACTCCCAAAGAGTTTTTGCTTATGTCGGTTATATTTATTAATATTTACCATATTTGAGAGTAAAATTGAGGAATTAAAGAAAACATTTGTTTATTAATTCACTTTAAGATAATAATGAGCCAATTATATGTTAACATAAATAATATTTTTATGAAAAATAATCATTTTCCAAAAGAAAAAAGATTAGTGAGAAGAGTGGCTTTTTATTTTTTTTTACATTTTTGCACATCTCTGTTTGGGCTTAAGAGAAGATAGCTGGATTCTCTTGTCTACACTGCATTCAGTCTGTTGCATTATCACATGTCATGTAGCTTCTGGAAAACACCACTGTATACTCATTAAAGGAGAGTAAAGATGGAAAATGACATCTTAGTATTCTTATGCCGATAGTTTTGCCCATGCAGATCCCCTGAAAGGGTCTCAGGGAGCCCCAGGCAGCGGTGTGGTGGTAAATGCTTAACAGTCTGCTCTCCTTGGGGAAAAATTCCAAGTCAAAGTTGTCAATTCTGTGCCTGAACATACCTGAATGATGCAAGAGCCCATTAGCTGTAGGAAGCCCATGTCCCAGTAAGAGCTGCTCCAGCACCCCGGGGCCCCTGAAGCCCACTTTTGGGACCATTGGTCTATCAGGCTGCCCGGTGGCCTGCTCCTTGTCAGTCTTTGTACTGGCAGGCCCAGCATGTGACCCTCACAGATAGTCTCCTTGCTCCTGCTGGATGGCCAGTGGAGGACAGGACACCCCAGCCACACTCTCCCTACCACTGTGTGTCTTACCCGGCCCTGGTCAGCAGGCCTAAGTCATCCGCTGACCTTGTTCACTCTCCAGTGTTGTCTTGTCCAATATTTGTTTTTTATGCAATCGAGTTTTTATCTCACTAGATACAAAAAAGTAAGCACTTGGGCTTTGCTCTACAATATGGACTTGAGATGTTTCAGGGCGATGTTCTTACACAGAAACCGAGCAGTGAAGTCTCCCAGGGCAGGGTCTGTCTCCATCCTCTGAAGCTCCTTCAGGCCTGTGACTCAGCTCCAAAAATGGAATCAATGCACTGTGCTGGCTGACATTAGAGAGCCCCAATAATAGAACTATAAAGGCTGACGTTTCTTTGTCTAACAAATATATTTCTCTAACCAATTCAACATTTCCAGCTGGTACTCTGTCATTCCCAGGCTGCTATTTAGTGGAAATAAGAGCTCCATTTTATTAAAATCTTTCCCCTCTGGGTTTAATAGCTTATGTAACAGGAACAGCAAAAGATTTCGGTTCTTATAAATAAGAAAAAAAAATCATCAAAATTACTATTAGAGCGTGTATATCTCCCTACTGCAGTAAACAGTGTCTATTCCTGCCATTGATGGAATCATAATGGTCCTCTTGCTGAAGAGTTATTAACTCAAACCAAGAAAGACAAGAGAAAATCATATCCCATCTGCTACCTAAGAACTCTTATTGAGTTTCTTTTAAATGCCATTTTTAAGCTTCGTAAGTTGATGCATCTTTTCCCTGAGAATTTTCTAGAAATTCCAAAGAAAGGCTAGGATGTCACGATTTAAAATATTCCCTCCCTCCCTCTCTTCCTCCCTTCCCTCCTTCCTTCCTTTCCTCCTTCCTTCCTTCCTTTCCTCCTTTCTTCCTTTTTTTGAGAAGCTTTGTCATGTACTTTAATATCTGGTATAGCTAGGCCCTCAACCTGACCCCACTGTTCCCCTTTACTTAGATATTTCTTCTGACTCATTTTTGGGGAACACATAATACATAATCTAACATTCTGAAGCAGCATGAGTTTGGCTTTTCCTTACAATAAAAAGGACACACGTCTAGCAGAATTCAGTCTCGGGTTTAACACAAAAAGAAGGAAGGTCCTTGTCTGTCTGTCCACACTACTTCCACAGTCTCCCAGCATCTTGTATAGATTAATGAAGGTTTGGAAAACTCAGGAATGCTTTTATGTATTATATTTTACCTCATAGTACATAAGCCCAGGAACTGTCTTCAGGGTTTTCAAGTTCTGATTCTTGAAAGTTCAAGATCAAATCCCAGAGTGAAAAGGGTACAGGGCCAGAGACCTGGGCTCAGCTCCTGCTCTGCCCACCAGCTGTGACCCCGTGGGAAGACACTCCCACAGATCCCTTGTTTGTACATCCCTGCACACACTCAGCATGTACTTGTCCTGGGTTGGGTCCTGACAATGCGGAGACCTGTGACAACACATCTGCCCTTGAGGGTCTCCAAGCAGAGCAGAGGAAATCAGACCCAGGAATGATATATGGCAATACCCTCCTGGCTAGTCCCCCCAAGAGAGATTTAAACAAGCTGCTGGAGCCCAGATGAGGGGTAGCTAATGCTTTCTGAGGTGTCTGTGCTGATTCCAGAGAGAAGAAAACACCTCCACTGGTCTTGAAGAAGGAGGAAGCATTTTCTAAATGAAGAAGATAAAACAATTTCCCAGAGGGTATCAGAAAGTTCAGGAACAGTTAATGATCAACTGTAGCTGAAGTGGAATTAGGGGAACACGCCAGTCATCCGCCTGTTTGCTCTCAGATCCATCCTCTGCCCTGCCTCTGCCCTGGTCTGCATCATCAAGGGGGTTGGCCCCCCAAAACTGTGTTTCCAGGGTCCCCTGGCTTCTGGCTCCATTCAGCCAATGAGAGACACTGGCAGGAGGCTGCAGGGTAGGAGGAAGGGAGGAGTAGACCATTTCTCCTTCATCCCTCAGTGTTAGGCAGCATCTCAACAGTGACCGGGCTCCTCCACGGCTTTAATCCCCACCAACGGCCCCTCTGTCTGTGGACTAGCTCCACCAGGCAGGTCCCTGGCTCCCAAGCTCTGGAAACACCATCTCCTCTCTTCGTCCCTTCCGCTCCAGAGAGGGTGGGCAGCTTCCCGCTATGAGTCATCTTGGAGTTGCCTCACTCCGAGTGTCCTGTTTGGTTTCCCGGTTTTGCCATCCCCTGTGCAACTAAATTCCCAGCTGGGAACACCTAGAAGGGTCTCTGTGAGATGTGTGTGTGGAAGGAGGGGAAGAGCACATTGTGAAGAGCCCTGAGTGTATGCTGGTCAGGAAGTCCAGTTTTCACTCCATGGTTTTCATCTCTTTAGGGATGACAGACATAAAGGACAGGCCCAGGCGGGGAGTTGAGGGGAAGAAGCTACTAAAACAGACCAAAGGAGGAATGACGACGGCCCGATCTAAGGCAGGGGCAAAGAGAAGCTATGTTCGTGAGGCATTCTTGAGAGAAAATGCATAGATTCAGAAATGGGTTTGATGGAAGGGCCGAGTGAGAGGACATGGAGAATGACTCCCAGGTTCCAGTTTGGAGGGCTGAGTAAATGATGGCACCAATGGGAGAGGATGAAGGAGAGAAGAAAGTGCAGGATGCCAGGAGGAGACATATCCAGTTTGGAGGGCTGAGTAAATGATGGCACCAATGGGAGAGGATGAAGGAGAGAAGAAAGTGCAGGATGCCGGGAGGAGACATATCCAGGTTGGAGGGCTGAGTAAATGATGGCACCAATGGGAGAGGACGAAGGAGAGAAGAAAGTGCAGGATGCCGGGAGGAGACATATCCAGGTTGGAGGGCTGAGTAAATGATGGCACCAATGGGAGAGGACGAAGGAGAGAAGAAAGTGCAGGATGCCGGGAGGAGACATATCCAGGTTGGAGGGCTGAGTAAATGATGGCACCAATGGGAGAGGACGAAGGAGAGAAGAAAGTGCAGGATGCCGGGAGGAGACATATCCAGTTTGGAGGGCTGAGTAAATGATGGCACCAATGGGAGAGGACGAAGGAGAGAAGAAAGTGCAGGATGCCGGGAGGAGACATATCCAGGTTGGAGGGCTGAGTAAATGATGGCACCAATGGGAGAGGATGAAGGAGAGAAGAAAGTGCAGGATGCTGGGAGGAGACATATCCAGGCTGGGGTGCCTTAGGGACAGTCTTAGAGGAATGGGGGTGACTCAGACCAGCCGACATCTAACATCTTTTCCAGAATAAATTATATGATTCTGAGGAATGGCCACATTTTCTTGCGGTATCAATAATTGTTTTAACACTGCCCAAGGCGCTAATTTTTTTTTTTTTTTTTACTTTGCAAGTAATTTGGTTGTCATTTTAGTGATGACATTTGACATAACAGGTTTAGATCTATGTCAGGAACGTAAGGTCTGGAGAGATAAGACATCCCAGAGAGCCAGCAGCGCATGAACTCCTGGAAGCTAGTACTGGGGTCTGCTGTCTGGTCCTTCCCCATCACACCCACTGCTACAGCACAGCCCCGTGTTTCTCCCTATTTGGGATTTAATCAGTGCTGCTTCCCCCAAAGTAACTCCCATTCAGCCTGTGTGACCTTCCACCCACTACTAGGTCTGAGATCCCTACTGCTAATGACTGGATTTGACAGCAGTTCTTAGGGTCCAGGGGGTGTTGTTAAATGTACTTTGGTGCCTGGATGGGGGAGTCTGAGGACTGTGGGAGAGGCCTGCAGCCCTTCCTGAGGCCCCTTTGTAAGAAAGGGTACTGACAGTCAAGAGAGATTGCTTCCTTTGGGAGGTGAGACTTCCAGGGCCCGGGTGATAAGATGGGGGCACAAAAGCTGGCCAGGTGCCCCAGGGGGTCCTTGAGCCAAGGGCAACAGATGGGTAACAACACACCAGCCCATGAAGCTGCCAGTTATAGGGTGGGCTGCCAGAAGGCAAAGAGCCCATTTCTCAGTTCTGCTCAGGCCTCGCCAGGACCTTAAGAAGCCGACTCCCCGAGGCTCACATTTGGCAACAGGGGACAGGTGCAAATATGTTATTCCCCAAACCCACCCGAGACCCAGTGACAGGTCCTGGGCTTAAATTAAAGGAGGGGAGATGGTGGTTAGTGATGAGGAAAAGTTAAAATGTGAAATCCCAAGATGCGGTGACTCAGGGAGATGCCCGAACCTGTGCCCTGGGCAATGATCTAATAGAGAACAGCCTTGGCTTGTATGGCCAGATGCCCACCTGTTGAAGGACAGGCAGTTCCCTTTCTCAAAGTCACATCTGGTCCTTGAATTCTGAGATGCTGCTCTTCCAGGAAGAATGGTTACTACCAGAAAAATGAAAAACAAAACAACAACAACAAAAAAAAAAAAAAGAAGAAGAAGAAGAGGAGGAGGAGGCAGCAAAAGAGGAAGAAGAAAAAGAAAAGCCCTTTATCTAGCACGTTGCCTCCACTGGCACAGAGAACGGAGATGCACCCGAAGTTGTTGCCAAAGCCTCTGTCTGCAGTGGCCCAGAAAGTTCCTGAAGGTGAAACCCCTCAAGACAACTGCTGGCCTCTGCTCCCACTCATCCTTCTCTTCCTCTCTGCTGTTCCCACAGCCTAACACAACAACACAACCACTGTGTGACCTCCAGGACAGGCTGCTTTTATTTTCATCAACCTTTAACCATGCAGGTTAGACAAAGAGGAAGGGCCTTGGAGAAATGCAGGTGTAACGAGGTCATTTTCCATCAGGTCTAACGTGACGGGGAGACCATGCAGGGAGCAGGTGATCCCACCACAGCCAGATGTGACAACAGCCCCCCAAACCCAACTGTCCCATCCACACGATGGCTGGCTTTGGTGTCTCAGAGGCAGAAGGAGGGAGTCTTTTCTTTTCCTTACACTTTTGCAGAAGAGGGTTTTCTTGGACACGGAATAGAGAATGATGTGGGTATGGTTTTAATTCCTTTGAAGAGAAGTGTGATTTCTTGCCAAGTTGTCAGGAGACCTCTGGTTCCTCATTTTCCCGGGAGTGCAGCAAAGCACTGCTGGTGGAGAGAAGGGAGGGTCAGGGGCTGAAGGGCATTCCTGAGGCCCTCCTGACTCTGTGGCCGCTGCTGCTGTAACGTCAGTCTCACTCAGGGAAGCCTTGAAGGGAACTCTCTCTCCTGCTTAGAACCATCCAGAGTCCGCCTGGCTCCAGGTGATGCCGCAGAAGACCTCCGAGATTTGCTCTCAGAAGTTAGAGCAAGAGGGAAATAATAAAGACTGCTGATCTTCCCATGCAAGAGCTTCCTCTATAAGAAGCTGTGACTCAAGTCAAAGCTGTGACCCTCCGCCTCAGCTCCATGCCCATGACAGTCCCCACTGCTGTCCGGGTTCAGCTCAGCAAGCTGCCCGAGCGTGGGGCTGTCCTCATTAGTCTTCAGACCTTCAGAGCCAGCCGAGGCCCGGCACAGAGCACTCCATCAACATTTGGTACAGAAGAAGGGAAATGTGGGATGAATGTAAGGCCTCAGTGGAAAAGGGCTGTTGGAGGGAGAGCCATGAAGACAACCTAGGACAAATCAGAATGAGGCAGACGGACGGCAAGGGGGTGATATGAAAAGATGTGAATGGAACCTAAGGGCTGGAACTGGATATGGGTCGCGATTACACTTACTGAGGCGACGTCCAGGCTCAGAGCCAGCGAGTTTATATGCACTGTCTCATTTTCATCCTGACAGCAACCCTACGACGTACACATTATTATTATCATCATCCCCAGTTTCTGAATGAAACATCTCCCAAGTTCACCTGTACTCTGCCCTTGAACAAGCTGGAGGCCCAGATCATCCGGGTGTTGGGGTAGGAGGTGAGGCCCCATGAAGGTAGTTTGGAAAAGCACAGTTATAGTCATTTGATGATCTAAACTGTAACCACATAATCAGATTTGACAATTAGTCTCTCCTAAACTGTTGCCCTCTGGCCCTTTACGTGGCATTTGACACTTCCTTCTCAAAACTCCCCGGGAGGACAAGTACCTTTTGGTTCTCCCGAGGCCCAGACCACTCCTCCAGGCGGCTCCCCCCACAGGGCTCCCCTGAGGCTGGGTCAGCTTTCTTGCCACAGCTCCCACCCCCCTCATTTGAAAGGCTCCCTCACCGCTTCATTGAGGCACGGGGCTACCATCTCAGAGTCCGTTATCCCTCCCGTCTCCCTTCCTGATGGGCCTTTTCCTCCCACAGACAGGCTCTCAGAAAGTGATGGAGATTCCAGCGACCCTGCAAGCGGAGTGACATGGGAGCTGGGATACACAGACAACAGACAACAGTTCAGATTTAGCTTGGCACTCAGAAGCATTTTTAAGCAAGGACTAAGTCAGGCCCCACCCTCCATGGCCTAAGGGTGCTCTAAGGAAAGGGAAGAGACCGGAGACCACCCTAGACAGGCTTCAGAACAGACGTGCTAAGGAGGATCCCGAAACCTTGGCTTGACCTTTCGGTGACTTTTCGCTACCAAAGGCCAACATCATTGGAGCTGCGCCTCATCTTCCCACACGGCTCACACACACCTCCCATGGCGTTAGGTTCGTATCTCCAAAGCTGACCACAGATGTGTGACGTACTGTCAACTGCCAACGGCCCCCAGAGCTCTGGGAGACTCTGTGGCTGGGGCATGAGTCGATGTCCCGGGAAAGGCAGATGGGCAATCCCCTCCTGACCAGCGGCGAGGCCAGCTCTGGCCCAGGCCTGGGGAGGAAGCACACGGGACCGAAGGCGGCCCTCTCACCCCAGCCCCGGGGGGAGAAGCTTCCCGAGGTCCGTTACCCCAGGCACACCCCAGACGGCCAGCCCACACATGGGCAGGCAGCCTAGAGTCCCCTCAGTTCAACGGCTGACGTCGGGCTACTGGGACTGATGGGCTTGATGAGGACGACAGAAGAGGGAAAGCAGGTGGGGAGCCCAGGAAGGGGACCCAAGAGAAGCAGACAGAAGCTGAGGAGTGGCTTCCCCCAACAACTGAGCCAGTCAGCTGTGGAAGGACTTAAGGGATCAGCTAGCCAGAAGTTTCACAGTTTTTTTAAGAACAGTGAAACTTATCAAACCAAATCTCACGAAAAACCAAATCAATAAATAAAGGATTGTACAGAGAACCTGTCTGGTTAAGCAAGGCCTGTTGGGTTGCCTACAATCTACACCCCTCTGGCAGCTCTTTTGGGTAATTGTAGGGGTTCTACAGTTTGGTTTTTTCAAGTTAATAATATACGTACCAGTGCTTTGCGATTTGTACTTTCACATACAACATCACGCCCAGTCCTCACACTAACCCCATACGAATACCATGGTCATATTGCTGATGAAGTACTTGAGGCCCCAAGTTGTGAAGTACCTATGTCCCAAATTACACAGCTAACATGTGATGGAGCAGGAACTTGAATCTAGGCTTTCTGACTACAAATCCAGTACTCTTTACTCTGTGTCATGGCCAGAAGAAAAGGCACCACAACCCAACTGGTACCAAAAGGGAGGTCTTGCTGAGAGGCAGTATAGCCTGCTGGTTAGAGACCAGCTCTGGAACCACACCACTGGGGTTCAGTCTTTTCTGTCATTCACTTACCTGTGTCACCTTTCTTCATCTGGAAAATAGGACAATAATAGCACCTGCCTCTAAGGCTCAGTTAATATTAAACGTATTAATCTACATAAATTACCAGCACACAGTGGCACAAAAATAAGTGCTTAATACTCATGCTTGTCCATTCTTCACTCCTGGCCAGCATTTATTCAGCGCCTGCTGCATGCAGAGGTCTGAACCTCATTCTATTGTGGGAAGGGGTGCAGTGGGACAGGACGCCAAGTTCCTGTTCCCAAGATGTTCTCAGTCCAGTGGGGAGCATGTCTAGGCACAAAGCACAGCAACAGTTTCCGGAGTGCTTGTGTCCCTGGACACTCTGCTAAGAATGTGCCCCGGAACATGATAAAAATGCTGGCTTGGACACCATACCCCAGAGAAACAGACCTCTGCTTTGGGGTACTATTTGTTACAATAGTTTAGCGCGGCCTAATTAATATGTTTCAGAATCAGGATCTCTCAGTGGTAGCTAGAAGTCTGCTTTTTTAATAAGTTCTCAGGTTCGATTCTGTAGCCCGTTACAGTGTGAGACGTGCTGAGCTAGACCACCGTGCCAGCTTCCGGGCCACCTTCTCCTTGCTGGCCGCCCCTCACTGCCCCACCTCTCGGGCACCTAGGCTGGTGCTGGACCTCTTCTCTCTTCCATCTACACTTGTGCTCTTGGTGAGCCCATCTCGGCTCCTGCCTTGGATGCCATCTAAGGCTGACAATGCCCTGGTTCCTATCTGCAGCCTGGACCCCCATCCTGAACTCGAGTCGTCCCGACTGCCTAGTCCGTGGCTCCATGTTTGTTCACTGAGCATCTCAAACGTAAGACATCCAGCCCCACCCAGCCTGCTCCTCCTACCGCCTTCCCCCACCTCAGTAAACCAGTACCGCCAATCACCCTGGTGCTTGGACCAAGAATTCTGGAGTCATCCTTGGCCCCTCTCACTCTCCATCCCACAACACCAAATCCTATTGGCTCTTCCTCCACGCATATCTACCTACTTCTCTCTACTGTCAGCATAACCATCCCAGTCTAAGCCACCGTCATCTCCCCACTGGATAAAGCCCTCATCTCCTAGCTGGTCTCCTCCTCTGCCCCTGTCCCTTTACAGTCTATTCACAACCCAGCAGTCAGAGTGATCCGTTTAAAAACAGAAGTCAGGTATGTCACTCCTCTGCTCCAAGGGCCCCATCTCACTCAGGGTAAAAGCCAGTGTCCTCAGAGTCCTGTGATCTGGCCTCCATCCTCTGTCCCCATTTCCCAGCGCTTTCCTCTGTTCACACACTCCAGTGACACCAGCCTCGCTTCTTCTTGACTAGTAGAAGAGCTTTCTGCGTGCTGCCCCCCTGCCTGGAATGCTCTTCTGCCTGACACCTGAATAGCTTCTTCCTCACTTCCGGTACCTGCTCAGGTGTCACCTCACAAGTGAGGGCTTCACCGACCCACATGGAATAGCCATCCCCGGCAGCCCCGTCATCACCTGCTGCATTTTTCTCCAAAGCGCTTATTACCATGTAGCTTGGTATGTGCTTGCTTCTTTACTATCTTCCTGCCAGAATATACGCTCCATGAGGGCAAGACGTTTCTTCTGTTTCCTGAGGTAGCAGTACTTAGAACAGGGCATATGATAGGCACGCAGTAAGTACTCATGGGAAGACTGAACAGCAGCCTTACAGTTTCTGCAGAAAGCAGGACAGGCTCTCTCCCACGGAGTGTGCTTCCCTGGGCCTAACACTTCATCTCAACCGATTCGGAGTCCTGAAATTCTACCGGTCACAGCTAGAGAAGGCAAAGCTGGCTAATGATGGCTGACTTGGGGGGGAGGGGGGGTAGTCAGTGTAAGGAGGGGGAGGGTCTAGCTATCCGGGGCTGGAAGAATGGAGCCTGAACAGTGCTCCTTACTGCCACCAATGTGAACTAGCCCCTGGGTGAGGTGTCCCAGTGGGCAGCCAGGTGCCTGCGAAAGAGGGAGAATGCTGAGAAGGACTTTTTTCTTCTTTTGCCACAAAAACTTTTACTTAGAAAACAATCATGGAAGAAGTGTTCAAATAATTCAATCTAAGAAGATGTGATAAGAGAGATGGAAAATGAAAATCATCAAACAATTGTCTAAAGGGCTAAGGACAATAAAAAAGAATATCATAGAACTAAATTTACAATTATCATAGAACTAAAATCCTAGACAATATCAACATGGCGAGGCGTGGGGAAAGACCAAAGGGACAGAGCAGCACAAAGTATTTGTCTGATTAGAAAGAAAATAAAGATCTTGAGCCCCTCATTCTTGAGAAGGACTTTTTATTCAAAAAACAGGTACGGGGCCCTCAGCGAGGTGCCTCACAAGGTGCTAGAGATCTAAAATCACATTTGCTGGATTCTTTTTCCAGAGACTTCACCAGGTAACAGAGTTCTGGGCCAGTTTCCCTTTCAGCTCACTCTCTTGTTTTCAACATCTGTTTCACACCTTTCTCTTCTGCACAGACCTTGACCACACTCCCCGTCTCCCCGGGAAACCTCGCTTCCTATTGCACAGAAAATAGAAGTTTTCAGACCAGAGATACCTCCACTTCCTGCCACCAGGACTGCATATCCGGCCCCCTGTGCAGGGGGCCCCCGCTCTGCCCTTCTTCAGCCCCCCCCCGGGGCCCCCGCAGAGGTGGCCTCTGCACCAGGCCAAGCTCTCCACCTGTCCCAGCCTCCTGCCTCCTCAGGGGTTTTCTGACGGGAAGAGGCTGCTTATCCGTCAGCCTCCCCCTTTCAGCTGGCTCCTTCCATCAGCACTCACACAATCACGAATCTCTCCTGAGGTGCAAGCAATCCCCCAAATTCTTGCTCTAGTATTTCTCTGAAGTTCGAGCTCTGCTTCCTCTCACAGCCAAACCTCCTGACTCATCCTCCCCCTCACACAGCGGAGTGACTATCTCCACCGGCCTCTCTTCAATCCAACGCTCAGCCCACTCCGGCCTGGCTCACACCCCACCAAGCCCCCCAAACTGCTCTCACCCAGGACCCAGGGGCTCCTGGGTCACTTAAGCCAATGGTCAATTCTCCATCTTCATCTTAAGTGGCTTCCCAGCAACATCTGATGTTAGAGACCCTGACCCCCATCCCGAACACAAACACACACTTTAAAATATTTTTTCCCCTTTAGCTTCCCTGAAACCACAATGTCCTGGCATCAAAGACCATGTACAAACTAACGACCCCCAAGGTCTCTCTCCACTGCGTCTAGACCCACACATGTTACTGTCTTCCTAGTGTTTCCTTTTCAATGTCTCACAGGCACTCCAAAGCCACCACACCCAAAACGGAACAAACTTTCCCTCTCTCCAATGCTCCCTGTCGGTGAAGGGCCACTTTTTATCTTGCTGTTGTCACCAGACAACTGGTATCATTGCTGGTAGTACCCTCTCTCCTCTCTCACAACCAACCCCCGATTCAGGCCACATCCCCTCTCCCCTGGGCCTCTGCACCAGCCTCCTATTACTCGTCTCCCCTCCTATAGCTGGCCTCCCCTCACCTCCCCTCCTATGGCTGGTCTCCCCTCGCCTCCCCTCCTGTGGCTGGCCTCCCCTCGCCTCCCCTCCTGTGGCTGGTCTCCCCTCACCTCCCCTCCTGTGGCTGGCCTCCCCGCCCCTCCCCTCCTGTGGCTGGCCTCCCCTCACCTCCCCTCCTGTGGCTGGTCTCCCCTCACCTCCCCTCCTGTGGCTGGTCTCCCCTCACCTCCCCTCCTGTGGCTGGCCTCCCCTCACCTCCCCTCCTGTGGCTGGTCTCCCCTCACGTCCCCTCCTGTGGCTGGTCTCCCCGCCCCTCCCCTCCTGTGGCTGGTCTCCCCTCACGTCCCCTCCTGTGGCTGGTCTCCCCTCACCCACTCACTCCCCCAAAGCATCCCTTACACAGCAGCCTAATTAGCCTCTGAAAAAGCCAAGGTGTTCTCACTCACACAGATCTTCCACAGCCTCCCGTTACTCTCACAGTTCCAAACCCTTAACTGAGCTACCACGGTTCCACCCACTTCTCCAGGTTATCTCCCTCCCCACCCCTTATTCTCCAGCCTCTCTGGCCTTTTTGCCTTTCCTCACAGGAGAGGAGAGCCTTCCTTCCTTCCAGCCTTCGCCCTAAGGCTGGTCTCCCTTTGCTCAAGCTGCTGTCTCTGCTGGAAACATCCTCTCCTCCCTCCCCCCACTTCTCACGAAACTAAACTCGTCCAAGCCCAGCTTAAGCATCACTATTCAGCTAAGCTTTCACAGGCCTCCTCAGCCAGCTCAGCCCCTTCTTCCTCAGTACACACCCTATTATCACTCTGTACTTCTCCTTCATAGCACGTATGATTACATTCATTTTTAATGTAATTATCTGTCCAGTATTAGTCTGCATGAGCAAATAGAAAGCTGGGCTGGGACTGTCTTTTTCAAGGTGCTGGCACAGAGCCGCCACTCAAATATCTGAGTAAATGAATAGCTGCCACTTTGGGTGCCTACAGTGTGCTAGATACTGTGGCTAGATGCTTTCTATGGGTTGTTCCACTTACTCTGCACAGCAACCCAGTGAAGGATGGGTACTAGTTTCATTACTCATGTTCATATTTTACAGATCGGGTCCTGAAGCTGAGGGAGATTGAAGAACGTGTTCAAGGTGACGTAGCTGGCAATCGCTTGGTTGGGATTCAACCTCGGGCTTGTCTCCTATCAAAGCCACTTCACCACACTTCCCTCCGTACTCCCCATGCTCACTCATGGCCCTAGACACAGTAGGTGATCCACCAAGGGGGACGGATGCCCACTACGCCATCTCACTTGATCCTCACAGTCACCCTTGAACTCTACAAACAAGAATTACAACTCTCCTTTTCCAAATGAGGAAAATAGAGTTTGAGGGATCCAAAGTGTCACCCGGCAGTAGGTGGCCATGTTGGGCTGGAACCCAGGTCTTCTGGCCCCTTATCTAGGGTGGTTCTCTCTATAGCATAACTATAGTTAGGCACTGAGGTGGGATTATGCAGGGAAGCTGTGCAGAAAAGGGTTAACATAGCAGGCCTGCATCTGCTACCCCTAGAAAGGTCTGCTTACAAGGATGGGCCTTGGCTGATGTCTGGGAAGGTGGATTTGGGGTGGGCTCTCACCACCCTGAGTTGCTCATTGTGCCTGAACTGTGCAAACAATGTGATTTAGGCTGAACATCTGTTTTGTTTTGTTTTGTTTTCTTCTGGAAGTCTGAGATTTTGGTTGTATGCTAGGCAGAGGGTGTCTACATGACCAGTCCTCAATAAAAATACTCGGCACTGAGTCTCTAATGAGCTTCCCCGATAGACAACATTTCACACGTGTCGTCACAGTTCAGTGCTGGACGAATTAAGCACGTCCTATGTGAATTCACTGGGGGAGGACACTTGGAAGCTGGTGCCTGGTTTCCTCTGGACTTTGTCCCATGTGCCTTATCCCTTTGCTGATTTTGCTTTGTATCCTTTCACCGTGATAAATCTTAGCTCTATGACTATATGCTGAATCCCGTGAGTCCTCCTAGCAAATCACTGAACCTGGGCATGGTCTTGGAGACCAGCCTTCCTAACGAGACACAAATTTTGAGTTTTCTTTGAAAAGAGTGAGAGGGGCATGGATTAGTAGATTAAAATAGGAGGCATTCCAGGAAGGAGAAACGATGTGAAGAAAGTTAGGAATAAATAAGTCAGGTGTAGAAGGCCCTGCTGCTGTTCAACATGGTCTAAAAAGAGCAGACACTGAGAAAATTCAGCATTACAGTTATGAGGTGGAAGAGACAGGGGTTACAGAAGTCACACTTGTTAGAAAGACCTAGTGTCAGTGAACCACTGAAGTCGTATATATGGAATTGTTAGCATCACGGAAAGATTGAAAGAATTTAGTGTCTGCCCGTCCAAAGCAAATACATGGCACCGGGCATTTTTGAGGAAGTCTATGGGAGTGCTATGGAGACGTTCAAGCAACATCCCAAATTATTAGTTTTTTTTCATATAAACCACCTCAACGTCAATCTGCTCTAGAATAATCTACTTCCCATACATTAAGAACAACTGTTCATTCCTTCCTTTATCGCTTAGAAATGCCTTTGCGCATGGTTCAGCATTCCCTCCTCTCCCTCCCGGCTGCCCACCTTCCTCACTCCTCAGGAGGGCTTCCTGGAATGATCCCACCCAGTTGCTTAATTACTTCTTTTATTTATTCTGCATCTACTTAACACTCAAGCTTTCACTTCATAGTACATTAGTTTGCCTTGAACCCAGGGAAGCATGGGAGATTTTCCTAGGTTGTACCACAGATATCTGCCCAGCCTCTTCCTCAGAATTCCAACATCCTGAAGGCAGATGAGGGACTTCTGTGACCTGCTCAGCTTAACCCCACCCCCTGCCTCCATCCTCCAGCATCAAGGACTCCTCTAACGGAGGCTCAGAACATAGCCTGGCTGTTCCAAGCCATCCCCCTTAGGAAGGGAGCACAGAGAGGGCTCTGGCTGGCAGCTTTGCCCCAAGTCAACCTCACTCCTCATTCTGCTCTGACTTCACAGCTGGATCCCACTGAAGTAATGGCTCTGCTCCTGGTGACCAAGCCAGTGCCTGTATTCTGCTTCCTAAATCCATTTTATTTCTTCTGTGGGTCCCTGTGTTGCCTCCCTGCCAAGCACTATGATTCCTCCAAGGCTGCACTGCTCTGCCCACAAGTCCTTCTAAACGACTGGAAACCTGCCCCTGAAACCCACCCCCTGGGGCTGGGCCTCCTTTATCTGATGCTGCCAGCCCCCTTCTCTGCCCTCTGCCTGCCAAGGGCTCGGCCCAACTTATCCCCACCATGCCCTGCCCCATCCCAGTTCACCGGCTCTGGCCCCTGAGGTTGGCCTGGTCTAGAGATTGCAAAGCGACAGCAATAGGCTAGTTTAAATGATGGTCTACCCTGGTATGCGGCAGTTCTTGAGCTTGTCTGTTTTTAATTTAAATTTGAATGCCTTTAGGCTAGACACATATTTTCCACCTCCCCAGAGACCCCACAACTCCCTATGCTGTCAAACATCCGGAAGAAGAAAACCAGCTTTATTGAACCCGCCAGACACTAGGCTCTGTGTATATTTTGCCTTATTTAATCCTTCCAGCAACCCCAAGTGGGTGACATTACTATCTCTGTTTACTGGTGGGAATACAGAAGCTCATGGAAGTTGGGCGACTTGCCCAAATCATACAACTACAACCAGCAAGCCATAAATCCAGATTTGAACCCAAGCTTGCCAGATTCTGAAATCCATACTATTCCCACTACACCATTAGTGGAAGCAGTAGGTCTTGATTAGACTATGCATTAAGGAGTCCCCTCTGCAACAGTGTGGAAGAGAAAACAGAAGGGGAGGAAAGCGAGCGAATGGACAGTTCAGGTAGTACAGGAAAAAGTGGGGGGCGGACGGGAACTCAGGTAGCAGCCCTGGGAATAGACAGTAGATCAGGACCGGCTGGGGAGAGACAGGACAGAGGTGGCTAAGGGACAGCAATGATCTCTGCAAGGGTTAGGGAGAACGTGGAGGAAGAGGCGGCTTGGGACGAGTATCTAAGGGGCCCCTGAAACATCACGGTGAGGATTTTGTGTATCACAAATCAAACTGGCCAAGAAGAGAGCTGGGTGGGAGGTGGAGACTTGATCAGCCTTTCCTTAAGAGCGCTGGTTAACCTCGGGGGCACAGGAGGGTTCCAGGGAGAGGAGCATAGGAATGGCAAGCCAGCCCGAGGACACAGTGTTGGCCCCATTCTGGCACTTACAGGGCAGGAGGAGGACGAGAAGCTCGAGGTCAAGGAAGGAAACGTCAGTGGGGACGGTGTGGCCCCCTCCAAGGAGCTGAGCAACAGCTGCAGAGCAGGCTGGCGACTGAGGATTACCAAGCCCTGGAAGCCTGCAAAGGGCCATGTAAGCAGCAGGGCAGGTGCACGGTGCCGAGTGAGGAAGAGAGCACCGAGTGCAAGGGCCAGTGCTGGCTGCTCTTTCTAGGAGCTGGTCAGTGAAAGGGAGAGGAAACGTGGGGTCTTCTTGTTGAAGAGACTGAGCATGTGGTGGAGGGGAAGGAGTCAGTGGCCAGGGAGTTATGAAGGGAATTATCTCCATCTCCATCTCCGAGGGAGGAGAGAGCTGCATCAGGGGTGTAGGTGGAGAAGGTGCCCTCCCGTTGGTCAGGAGAGCACCTTTTCCTTGAGAGAAAAAAAAGCTATAGGGGAAATTCCAGGGATGTTCTGAACTGGCAAGGAGGGAAGCTGACGGAGTGTGTGTCAAGAAACGAGGCATGAAGATCTGCTGGAAGTGAGATGGGTACCCCCTCCCACAAGCACCTATCTCCCCACCCCCGGGGGGGGGCGCTCACTGGGCTCCATCAGTAACCCCAGCGCCACAGAACCTGCACGGACACTTGGGTGCACACTGCTCTTGCTACAGCGCCGTCTAAGCCTGTACCACCGCTTGCCTCCAGGTAACAAGATGCAGAAAGCGCTCATCACTGTCACTGCAAATGGACTGTGAATTTTTCTATGAGGACCACTGAGTATTTTCACTTTTATTTTCCCCTGGCCCTCCAGCCCACTTCCTCACAAGACAGGGCCTGCCGGGGACTCTAGGGGGAAAAAACCGCTGTGTGACCCTCCAAACAGCTTTGCTCTGGGCAAAGCAACAAACTCACTGGGGCTCGACCGTGGCCGCAGCAGCCCTGGGGATGACATCTGCCCTGCAGCTTGCTCCCCTCTAACCCTGACACACACACACACACACACACACAGAGACCCACCCACCTACTACACTCTGCTGGGGTGATAGCTCCTGCCCCAGAGGAACGTCAGAAAAAGCCACCACCTGGACAGGAAAAGCTGTTCAGAGGCACAGTCGACTGATCCCCTTCCCCTGGTCTGTTAGCTCTTATTAAAGAGCCCGGATCAGTGACAGAGGCGTCAGGCAGCCTTTGATGCATGCCTTTCTGGTTCCCTCGCCCTCCTGCCCAGAATCCTGGCTTCCTCTAGCTAAAAAACTGTGAGAAGAGCACACGGATTGGAGCCTGAAGACTTGGGCTGGAGTCCTGGCCGGTCCCTACGTGCTGTGAGATCTTTCAAGTCACTTCTGAGGTCCGGCTGGCAGCCAGGTAAAGTGGAAGGAACAGCACCCGTCTCTCCCTGCTCTCTGGGAGGCAGTGAGAAGTGCATCAGCTGAGACAGGCTATCTGTCAACTGGACGGTGCTATTCTGACTTCGGGGATTTAGGCAAGTCCTGCTGGCAGCTCAACCTGTCTCTCCAGAGCCTCACCCAGCACACGTTCCCCAGCCATCAGGCCCTGGCAGCTCAGAGCCCAGGGCAGACACGGCTCAAATGAATTCAAGGCCAACGTTTGTTTAGGCCTCCTCTGTGCCAGATGCCAGAATATAAACAAGACCAGACACAGGTCTCGCCCTGAGTTCACTAATCGTGGGTGTCTGTTCATGCCGCGGCCAGCGCAGAGTCTGGAGGAGAACTTGCTTTGTGTCGCCGGGAACAGACCATACATGCATTATTAAAGTCTGGGTCCCCTTGTTAACCCTTCTTGAGGGTAGCTCTCTGAGAAACCAGGGTGAAGGGCCTGGAGCAGAGGAACCAGAGTCCTTGGAGACCCAGGCCTGGCCCAGCAGTGGAGCCCAAAGGGTTATTTCACTCTCAGTGCTTCACCCACACCAACTGGGCCATGTGGAGGATAATCCTGCTTTGGCTTGAATCACAAGGGTATCGTGGAGAACAAAATGAGAACAAAATGACAAGAGCAATGACAAAATGCTTTGAAAAGGAAAGAGCTTTATAAACAAGGCACTATTAGTTTTTCCTCAGGGTCCTCTCCAGTAAAGCTGAGATAATCACAGGAGGTCTGTTTGTCTAAATGCTGACAAGCCTTCCCCGTGGCTAGCCTAATGGCACCGACTCAGAGGCATCCAGCTCCCTCACTCTGTAGTCATCTCCACTGAAATATCTCAGTCCCTACGGTTAGGGCTTCCAGCGGACGGGACTCCATCTCCTTTCCATATTGTTTCCGCTACTCTGCCGCCCACAGCCAGCGGGTACTCAGGTGATGCTTGCGGACTGATGGAAACACTGCCCGTCTTTCTCCTTACCCCAGCCACAGACCTCTGCCCTGAGGACCTGAGAAAGTCACCACCTCCATCACCGCCCCTCTGGCAGGACTTCCAGAGTTTGGCTCAGATGGGAGGCTTTCTCCTGCCTATGTCCAGGACCCAGGGAGAGAGTTTCCAGCATCTGAGCACCAACCCATTCCACTAAGCTCAAAGCAAGAACAAAAACAAAACAAAAGCACCTTGATAAAGCTAGACATTTTCTACTTCCACCTCACATTCATCTTTTCTACAGCAATTTCTGTCTCTCCAGTTCAAATTAGAGTTGGAGGTGGGAGTGTTTAGATGATAAGGTTTTCACCCAAACCATCAACTGTGCTAACGCCCCTGTCTTCAGCTGTCTGTGTGTAAAGCAGAGCAGGCAGCTGCACTCTGGATTTGAGAGGTTCTAGCCCAGCCTTTCCCTGCCTAAAATTATCTCACACACCCCCAGAACTGCTCTACTTCCAGAAGCACTTCAACCAATTTCTTTGTATTTTGTGTCTTCCTTTTAAAATGTAAATATCTCTGAAAGGAGGAATGCATTCCACTGACCCGACCACAGTTCTCACCCAGCACCTGTGTCCAATAAATATTTACTTAATCCCATTGGTTACTAGAGGCCTGTCCTCAAGGGACTCGGGTCAGAGCCCGGCGCTGTGGAAGGTTGGGTGTGCAGGGGGCAGTCCGGGCGGGAGCCGCGCCTCATTTCACCAACCCCACCGCGAGCCCAGAGCAACCCTGCCTGCCACAGCGAGGTAACTGAGTTCTGATGAAAGTAAATCTGAAATAGCCAAATATGGAAACTCTGCAGGAGGGGGCAGAACCAGCCGAGAGAGTCGGAGGAGACGCCCAGTGGGGTTAGTGGCAACAGCGTGGCCCCAGTATTCACTGAAAATTCTCAGAACTGCCAAAACCCTGCAGAGCAGTAACGAGGGGGAGGCAATCTGGTTTCCACCAATTCTTTGTGTGTCCCTGGGTAACTCATTTCAACCTCTGTGAGTCTTGGTTTCCTGCAAGACCCCTCTGAGCTCCCCTTGGCTGGGGGTGAGGGTGGTTCTAAATGAGCACGCTCAATCGAACAGTTCTTGGAGGTTTCCATTCATGCCAACATTAAAGTTTCACTCTAGAATACTTTGGCTGGAAAGTCACGCAAACGTGGAAAGAGGGGGGACCTAAGGACATGGAGGGGGAGCCAGGGGTTTGCAGTGCGGGTATGCGGGGCACGCCTTAAGGTCCTCCCCCGCCTGCGCAGCCCGACCTGAACCTGGCTCCTCCAGTTCACACTCACGCCCTGGAGCCGCTCCCCGGCTCGGGACCCCCAGTCTCCGTCCTCGCCACACCCCTCCTCTGCTAAGAAAACCCGCTCCGGGCCCCGGAACCCAGGTGCCCCCCACGCCGCACCCACTCGCCCGCATCAAGGACCACCTGCTCCGCCGGCTTCCCGCGACCCCGGGTCCGGGCCCCGCCGCCTCCTTCCGCCCACCGCCCGCGCCCTCCCGGCGGCCGTCGGGGACTCGCCGGGCTCGAGCGGTACGGGCAGCCGGGCGCGGGGAGCCGGCTGGGGGGCTCCTGCCGCCGCGGCGCTTTCGTTTTCAAAGTAAATGGGACGAGCCGAAAAGCGCTCCTCGGTCCCCTCACTCCAGTCATACAGCGTGGGGCTCAATCCCCGCGGCGCAGCCGCCCCGGGCGGCGACCGGGCGGGACTCACGTGTGGGTCGGCGGGCGGGGGTTCGGCCGGCTCCCGGCTGCAGGCGGGCGAGGACTCCAGGGCTGCGGCGGCGAGGCGGGGGCTCGGCTCTCAGCCCCGGAGCCCGGCGCGCGGAGCCCCACCCCCGAGGAAGGAGGGCGGGCCTGGGGCGCTGCAGGGGCGGGGCCACGGAAGCTTGGGCGGTGAGGGGCGCAGGCCCCCGGGTCGGGAGGACGCGCAGGAAAGTGTTGGGCAGGACGGTGAGAGGCAGTTACCCAGCCCGTTAGAAACCTAACCTACCCTCACTAGAATCATGAGTACCTACAAATAAAAATCATCTCTGGTTTCCCTCAGGGGCGTTTGAACTGTACACATCTTACCCTTCAGTCAGGGATAACCAGGCTCAGCCAATCCTTTCATATTTTGACCCATTAGCCAAGGTCTGAGACCTGGCTCAGGTCGGTCCCTCCCGACCTTCCTTCACAGCAGCACAAATTTGCCAGCCCTCTTCCTTGCTGCTGGCCCAGCAATCCCTTAGAGTTGTAGAGCTTGCCGTTCCAAGGACTCCCCAGACATCTCCTTCGAGCTTCAAAACCTTGTGAAGTAGGCCTGGTCATCCCCATTTTACAGATGAGCCATCTGAGGTCCAGAGAAGTGACATGAAGTGATGACACCCAGCAAGTGCCATAGCTTCACCTTGCGTCCCGGTCTCCCTACTCCCCAATACAGGGCTCTTTCTTACCCTACTGCTCTCCATGCGTATATGTTCTAAATGATATTTGTATTCTACATAAATCTCCTCTGTGAAGATTGATGGATCATAAGGATCATGGACTTTAGAATGAAAGGGACCAGAATTCCAATTCTAGCTCCTTCACTTTCAGCTAGGCAACCGTGGGAAAGTTACTTAACTGCCCGGGCTTCGATTACTCATCCGTAAAAGGGAAGAATAATAACAGGCACCACTCAGATAGGCACAGGAGCCAGGCAGGAAACACACAGGAGAGAGGTGAAAGTTGTCTTGGGGACGGGGAGGGACACCGGCACACTAAAGACCATGTGTGGGGGTCTGGGGCAGCAGCCAGGCTCCGTGCCAGCCTGTCTTTATCTGGTCTCTTATTTTTCAGCGAGAGCCAGAAATCCAGATTCAAACCTTTTGGTTGGTAAGCAGATTAACCACCCCATGGGGAGATGGAGCCCATGGGCACCTTCTCACATGGCTGCCTGCACTCACCTCCTTTCTCATTATCTACCGCCCATCCCCACGCTGCCCAGCATGCTGCAAATACAGCCCAACACTAAACAGCATGTTTTGTAGAGTTATATTTCCTCTCACTGGCTAGAAACACAATGTCTTGTATGCATATATGCGGGTATGCTCGGGGCCCTGGTACTGTCATTGACTATGCTTCAGTTGTCTCTCCCCATCCCTCTTCCCCGTCAACTGAATAAAACAGCCAGTTTGTCCCAAGAGTGATATCCAAACTTAAAATATGATGAAATCAGATGCTGCTATAGATAGTGAATCTTTCAGTAGTGGGAAGGGGAGGCTGCACAACTCCAGGGCTAGGAGGCTAAGTGGGAAGGTAGAGGAATTTTAGATGGGTGATAGTTGGAACTCAAGGACATGTTGCTAGTTCCCCTTGTTGGTCACAGAATCCTCTGCAGGGTGTCTGGGAGAATAGAGAAAACAAACCCTGGGACCTAGCCCAGTCTATTGAAGGAGACATTATCTCTTTCCTCAAGGACCTTGAAGATGGATGGGAAGGACAGGACATAAATATACATTAAATAATGTAAACAAACATTAAAATACTTGCAGATGATAGCTAACATTAAGTTTTATTATACACCAGGTACTGTGCTCAGTGCTTTACCCATATTTACCCATTTGATCATCAGCCCTATTTTATAGTCTGGAAAATTCATCTCTTGAACACTTTGCCCCAAATTGCAAAATTCTTAGTTTTGGAGAGGTGGGATTTGAACCTGGGGAGTCTGGCTCTTGCAGGCTCTTAGTCACTACGCCACCTTGCCCCTCAAAGAAATGGTTGGTGTGACTTCAAACAAAACAACTTTGAGAAGGAGATGAATTTTAGCAGTTTTAGTGTTCTCGAAATACTTGCAATGTTATAAACAATCCAGTTTTCAAGCTAAATTCCTCTAGAAAAATAAGGGCAGGATTGGACTATACACCAAATTTTTGCACAGAAGAAAAGGGCTAAACTTTTAATCTGTTTCTTCTAAACACCCTAAGATTACCCCCAGACTTCAGACATGGCTTTCAGCTGTTTAATTTGCTGGATAAATTGATAAGAATAAAAGATGGCAGCCTTGGCTGTCAATGGAATGATGGTGTTGACGGAGTGGGGAGGACGCCATCTACTGGAATAATAGATGGATGCATTATCTTCGTTGGGCTGCCCTTTTGTGCAAAGACTGATCAATATTGTGGGTTAGTTAGAGCAGGATAAAAGGTCATATCTTCTATCACGGAGGGATCAGTGAGATCATATAAGGAGGAAAAATCCTCTCCTTGGGCCTTACATTGCACCTCTAAATTCAGTTGCAAGTTAAAATGGAAAGTCCTTGCCTGTAATGGAACGACACATGGAAAGTGTGATAACAGCAGCATACCCCTCCCAGGCAAAAAGCGAAACCTCAGGGTCCTGAGCACATAGAATGAGCACTTGCTCATTAAGTAGGTCCTGCCTTGAGACAATAAATGAATGAATGCCTGTGGATTTTCTGTATTTAACTTCTTGATCCAGTGGTACGTGGCTCCTTTGCTTTCATCAAATAACCTTTACCCCGCTCTGCTTGTCAGTGTGCTGACCACCACAGGAAGAGAGGCAGGGAGTGCTGGGGGAAAGGAGGCTTCTCCAAGGACTGATGTAATTTTTTTTTAAAAAACTCCTTTTCCGGACTTCCCTGGTGGCGCAGTGGTTAAGAATCCACCTGCCAATGCAGGGGACACGGGTTCGAGCCCTGGTCCCTTGTCCGGGAAGATCCCGCATGCCCCGGAGCATGCGCCACATGCCCCGTGCGCCAAAACTACTGAGCCTGAGCTCTAGAGCCCGCGAGCCACAACTACTGAGCCTGCATGCCGCAACTACTGAAGCCTGTGTGCCTAGAGCCTGTGCTCTACAACGAGAGAAGCCACCGCAATGAGAAGCCCGCACACCACAACGAAGAGTAACCCCTGCTAGCCGCATCTAGAGAAAGCCCGCGTGCAGCAAAGAAGACCCAATGCAGCCAAAAATAAATAAATAGGTTTATTTTTTTAAAAAAACTCCTTTTCCAAAGTCTTTTTCCAAAGGTACATCCGTTGTCTGGATGTCTCACAGTTTGTTTATTCATACACTTACAGAAGGACATCTTGGTTTTTTCCAGGTTTTGGCAATTATGAAGAAAACTGTTATAAAAATTTGTGTGCAGGTTTTGGCATGAACACACATCTAATATGTACATGCATCCAGCAGAAGCACTTTTAGCTTAGTAGCTCAAAAAAGACCCATGTTTCTTTTGTTCTACTTGATTCACTCTATTCTCATCTAGGCTCAGTGCCTATTTGAAGAAAACAGACTTATGCTATACCTGTATTTTCTGTATTTGTTCCAGGGGGTCCCCCACTCAGTACACACACTCACCCATCCCGTTCTCTGTTCATGGTCTGATTATCTGATAGTCACTCTTTTTGTAGGAGAAATGAGATTTTTATTATTTTAAAATTAGGCCTGCTGTCTTCATTGTATGCTTGGCGAAATGTGGATTCTGTCCATTTTGACAGTTCCTTTAGTAAGATTCACACATGCAAATTCCCATCAGTGCTTGGAAAGACATTTTAACATTAATTCTGCCTAGTCACTGTAAGACATTAAACTATAGATTTTAAGGTTGTTATTTAACCTTAGGAACCATGAAGTAAGATCAAGGGTTTGATTGGCATGATTTGGCTTTGTTAAACTTTGTAATAAGTTGATAACAAGGAAGACCTTTCTTTTTTTTCTTTTGGTATTTCTTCTTTTTGAGAATGGTGGCTAATCTATATGAAGAGATTTTAAACAACGCTCTTATACCTTGGTTAACCACATCTTCTGTTTCACAGAAAACAAGACAGAAGAATTAAGAAGGAAAGGCAGAAGCTCAGGAAGGGGTTAACATGGGAAAAATTGACAAAGTTCAAATGTCTTTGGTTCCAGCCACACCTCAGTATTCCATGACCTTGCCCCTCTGTCCTGAGAAATCCCATGTGATCTTCTGTGGGCACAATGGGGGCCTCTCATTATGGAAACACTGGGGTCCCTATTGCACATACTTTTGTTTCATACTTTTTCCTTTTTTAAACAACTTTACTGTTATACTTTCAATATCATTCACCCAATCAATGAATTTTAGTAAATGTATACAGTTTTTCAACCACAGCCATAATGAAATTTTAGAACAAATCCATCACCCCTTGTCCTTTTGCGGTCAATCCCCACTCCCAGCCCTGGACTCAGGCAAGAGCAGATCTGCTTCCTGTTTCTATAGTTTTGCATTTTCTGGAAAATTTATGTAAATAAACATGTACCACTTTGTGTCAACTGGCATAATGTTTCTGAGGTTCAACCATTTTGTTGCATATATCAGTAGTTTCCTCCTTTTAATTGCTGCATTGTATGCCATTGTATAGATACACTACATTTTGTTTATCCATTCACCAGCTGGTAGGTATTTGGATTATTTCCAGCTTTGGGCTATTATAAATAATGCTGTTATGAATAAAAGAAAAATAAAGAATGCTGCTGTGAATATCTGAATACAAGTTTTTGTGTGGACATACATTTTCTTTCTCTTTAGGTAGACCTAGGAATAAAATAAATTCCTTTTATTTATAAAATAAATAAATTTATTCCAGGAAAATAAATTCCTTTTGTTTATAAAATAAATAAATTTATTCCAGGAAAATAAATTCCTTTTATTTATAAAATAAATAAAATTTATTCCAGGAATAAAATTACTGGGTTGTGTTGTACATGTACATTTAATCTGTTGGAGATTGCCAAACAGCTTTTCAAAGTGGCTTATCACTGTAGCATATTACATTTCTACCGGCTATATGAGAGGGTTCTGGTTTCTTCACATCCTTGACAACGGTTGATATCATCAGTCATTTTAATATTAGCCATTCTAGTGGGTGTTATACACACCTTGTTGTGGCTTTACTTTGCATTTCCCTTATGATTAATGATGTGACATCTTTCCATGTGCTCATTTGCCATTTGCATATCTTCTTTGACAAATGTCTTCAAATCTTCTGCCTATTTTTTTTTGTTCTCTTTTTATTGACTTGTAAGAGTTATTATTATTTAGTTCTAAGAGTTCATATACATTCTGGATACAAGTCTTTTATCAGTTTTATGTTTTATAAATATTTTCTCTTGGTCAGTGACTTGCCTTTTTATTTTCTTAGTTGCATCCTTTGAAAAGATCTTTTAAAATCTTGATGAAATCCAATTTATTTTTTTCTATTATAGATCATGCTATTGGTTACATTGTTTCTCCTATATTTTCTTCTAAAACTTTATAGTTTTAGGTCATACATCTTGGCCTATAATCCATTACAAGTTAATTTTTGTGGGCGGTGTGAATTTTTTTTTTGACATCTTTATTGGAGTATAATTGCTTTACAATGTTGTATTAGTTTCTGCTTTATAACAAAGTGAATCAGCTATACATATACATATATCCCCATATCTCCTCCCTCTTGCGTCTCCCTCCCACCCTCCCTATCCCAGCCCTCTAGGTGGTCACAAAACACTGAGCTGATCTCCCTGTGCTATGCAGCTGCTTCCCACTAGCTATCTACGTTACATTTGGTAGTGTATATATGTCCATGTGGGGGGTGTGAATTAAAGATCATCCTTTTTTTTTTTTTTTTTTTTCCCCATACAGATATTCTATCCTTTCTGCCATTGAATTACCCTGGCACTGTCATGGAAAATCAATTGACCATATATTTGTGAGTGTATTTCTGGACTCTATTCGGTTCCACTGATCTATGTGTCCATCCTTACACCGATATCACACTGTCTTCATTACTGCAACTTTATAACAAGTATGGAAATCACTTAGTGTAAGTCACTCAATTTTGTTCTTCTTTTGCAAAATTGTTTTGGTTAGTCTAAGTTCCGGGTTGGCACTTGTTTTTGTAAATAAAGTTTTACTGACATATAACCATGCCTGTTCATTATGTATTTTCTATGACTGTTTCTGAACTACATTGGTAGCGATGAATAGTTGCACAGGGACTGTGGAGACTGCAAAGCCTAAAATACTTACTGTCTTGGCCATTTAGAGAAACAATTTCCTGGCTCCTGGCCTAGGTCCTTGCAATACCATATAACTTGTGGAATTAGCTTGTCAATTTGTACAAAACAAGGCTAAGATTTTGATAGGGATTGGGTTTAATATATAAAGCAATTTGAGGGGAATTGCCATCTTAACAATATTGTCTTCCAATTCATGAATATGGTATGTCCCCTCATTTATTTAGGTCTTCTTTAATTTGTCTCAGCAGTATTTTATGTATTTCAGTGAACAGCTCTGTCACATTTTTGTTAAAATATATTGTTAAATATTTTATTCTTTTTGATACTACTGTGAGTAAAATTGTTTTCTTGATTCTATTTTCAGACCATTCATTGCTAGTATATAAAAATACAACTGATTTTATATTGATGTTGTATCCTGTGACCTTCTTGAACTCATTATTCTATAAGTGTTTGGAGGTTTAGTAGTATTTTTTACATGCAAGATCATGTCATCTACAAATAAAGACAATTTTTGTTCTGCCTTTCCCATGTGTAAGCCTTTATTTTTCTTGCCTTATTGAATTGGCTAGAACCACCAGTAAAATGTTGACTAGAAGTGATGAGAACAGGTATCCTTAGCTTGGTTCCAATCCTAGGGGAAAGCACTCAGTTAAGTGTAATATTACTTATAGGCTTCTTTTATCAGGTTGAGAAAGTTCCCTTATATTTCTAGTTTTCTGAGAGTTTTTATCAGGAATAGGTGTTGGATTTTGTCAAATGTCTTTTCTGTGTCTATTGTTATGATCATTTTCCTTTTCCCTTTATTTTATTAATATGATGTATTACAATGTATTCTCAACTGAGGGGTTTGCTCCCTGAGGGACATTTGGTAATGGCTGGAGATATTTTTGATAAACTGGAGGTGGGGGAGAGGATGCTACTGGCATCTGGTTGATAAAGGCTGAGGATTCAGCTATACATCTTACAATGCGCAACAAAGAATTATCTAGCCAAAAATGTCAATAGTGCTGAGGTTGTGAAACTCTGGTATATTACATTAATTGATTTCTTTTGTTAAACCAAACTTGCATTCCTGGGATAAACACCACTGGGTTATGTTCTGCAATCCTTTTACTGCCGAATTTTATTTGCTAATATCTGTTAAGGATTTTTGCATCTCTGTTCATTAGTCTGAAGTTTCTCTTTTTTTTTTCCTTTTTTTTTGTCTTTATCTGGCTTCAAATCAGAGTAATAATGCTCTTATAGAATGAATAGGGAAGTGTTCCTTCCTCCTGTATTTTCTGAGTTTGTGTAGGCTTGGCGTTATTTCTTAAAGTGTTTGATAGAATTCACCAATAAAGCTATGTGGGCCAAGACTTTTTTATGTGTGAAGACATTTTTTTAAAAAATTTATTTATTTAACTTATTTATTTTTGGCTGTGCTGGGTCTTCATTGCTGCACGCGGGCTTTCTCTAGTTGTGGCGAGCAGGGGCTACTCTTTGTTGCAGTGCGCGGGCTTCTCATTGCGGTGGCTTCTCTGGTCGTGGAGCACGGCCTTTAGGCAAGCGGGCTTCAGTAGTTGTGGCTCACGGGATTAGTTGCTCCGCGGCACGTGGGATCTTCCTGGACCAGGGCTTGAACCCATGTACCCTGCATTGGCAGGTGGATTCTTAACCACTGCACCACCAGGGAAGCCCCTATGTGTGAAGACTTTTAATCACAAATTCAATTTCTTTACTTGATTCAGATTTTATATTCTTTTTGATACAGTTGTGGTAAGAATTTGTCCATTTTAAAAACATTTACAAATTTGTTGACGTAAAGTGTTCATAAGGTTCCTTTACAAATACTTTTAATTTCTGTAGGTTATGTAGTGATGATCCATCTTCCAGTCTAGATTTTGATAATTTGCACAATTTTTTTCTTGATCTAACAAATTTTCTAACTAACGAATTTTCTATTTTGTTGATCTTTTCAAGAAGCAACTACTGGTTTCGGGGATTTTTCTCTGTTGTTTTCCTGGTATCTATTTCATTTATTTTAATTATGATTTTATTTCCTCTCTTGTGTTTACTTTAAGTTATATTTACTCTTTTCTTTCTAGTTTTTTTTTGTTTTTTTTTTGTTTGTTTTTTAAAGGGTTATTTATTTATTTATTTATTTAGGGCTGTGTTGGGTCTTCGTTTCTGTGCGTGGGCTTTCTCAAGTTGTGGCAAGCGGGGGCCACTCTTCATCGCGGTGCGTGGGCCTCTCACTATCGCGGCCTCTCTTGTTGCGGAGCACAGGCTCCAGACGCGCAGGCTCAGTAGTTGTGGCTCACGGGCCCAGTTGCTCCGCGGCATGTGGGATCTTCCCAGACCAGGGCTCGAACCTGCGTCCCCTGCATTGACAGGCAGACTCTCAACCACTGCGCCACCAGGGAAGCCCCTAGTTTTTAAAGAAGAAAGTTTAGATGATTGATTTTATCTTCCTATATAATATAAACGTTTAAAACTATCAACTTCCTTCTAGGCACAACTTTGCTACAGCCATTGGTTTTTTATATACTGTTTTTACTTATATTCAGTTCAAGATATTTTCTAATTTCTCTTGTAACTTATTTTCTGACCCAGAACTTATTTAGAAATGAGTTGTTTAATTTCCAAATATTTGAGAATTTTCCATATTTCTGTTGCTGATTTCTAGTTCCATTGTACTTAGAGAACATATTCTGGGTAACTTGAACACTTTTCCATTTATTAAAACTTGTTTATGGCACAGAATATGGTCTATTCTTGGAAATATTTCATGTGCACATGAAATGAATGTTTAGTCTGCTGTTGTTGGGTGGAATGATCTATAAATTTCAATTAGGTAAAAGTGGTTGATAGTGTTGTTCAGATCTTCTATATTCTTACTCATTTTGGGTTTTCATGTTCTATCAACTATTAAGAGATGGGTATTTAAGTCACTGACTTTAATGGCAGATTTGCCTGTTTCTTCTTGCAGTTCTATCAGGGATCCTCTTGATGAAATGGCACCTTTATCATTATGCAGTGAACATCTCTATCTTTGACAATATTCCTTGCTTTGAAATCTTCGTCTGACATTAATACGGTCACTCCAACTTTCTTTTAATTGTGAAGATGGTATATATTTGTTTATTGTATTTGCTTCTATTGCTGCATAACAAATTACCTCAAAACTTAGCAGCTCAAAACAACTCTTTAATTCACAGTTTCTGTGGTGTTAAGAAATCTGGGCACAGCTTAGCTGAGTTCTCTGTCTCAAGGTCTCTCATAGTCTGCAATCAAGGTGTTGGCTGAGCTCTAGTCATCTCAAGGCCCAACTGGGGAAGGATCCACTTCCAAGCATACGTGGTTGTTGGCAGGATTCAGGTCCTGGCAGGTTGTTATTCGGAGTGCCTAAGTTTTCTGCTGGCTGTTGGCAGCGTGCTTGCCTCAGATCCTTGCCACATGGGCCTCTCCAACATGGCAGCTTGCTTCATCAAAGCATGCAAGCAGAGAAATCTACTAACAAGACAGAAGTCCCAGTCTTTTAGCCTAACCACAGAAGTGACATTCCATCACCTTTGCTGTATTCTATTGGTCAGAAGCAAGTCCCTAAGTCCAGCCCACACACAATGGCATGAACACCAGGAAGCAGGAATCCTTGGAGGCTGCTCCGTATCTGCCTCAAATTTGAGGTTATTATGGGACCCTTTTGAGAATGTCAGTGTTTTCCTGCTCTTTTGCCTTCGCGGAGTTGGAGCTTCTTTAATTCTATGAGGTTTTTGTCATAAATCTGTCTATATCTGCTGGAGGCACCTTCTCTGGCTTTCCAGCACTGCCAAGCATTATTTTCGTTTTTGTATTTCTTGTCATTTCACCAAACTTTGGGGTGGGAAGAAAAATAAATAAACTGAGGCACAGGGAGGTGAAGTAACTTTTCAGTGGAGTTGGAAGAGTCACCATGGTAGAGGGAGAACTTTTTATATATAAGTCAAGTGACAAGCCCCTCAACAATTCTGACGGTTTTCAAATTCTCTTTTGGAAAGGGCACAGCATGTGAACAAAAATGGTCTTGGGAATACAGGCCTTTTGAAGCCAAATCCTGCCAATTATGAAAGCTGCTCTGGGCAGTAAGCTAGATAGATACCTCAAGAGATAGATACCTTGTGTTGTGGTATTATTCAGGATCTTCTTAGTTATCGGTAATTGTACCTTATATATTTAAATAAAGTTAAATTATATAGAATAAAAATTTAACCTTTCTTAAAATAATCCAGAAAAAAAGATAATTCTATAAAGCATTCTGGAAGATTACCCTTCATGCCATTTACAGTGTGAAGACTGCTCCTAGATCTCTCCACTTCACTTTCCCAGCATCTTTTTCTGAGACTGCTCACCCAAATTCCAGCTTTACGGTTGTAAAGTTTAAGTCACCACAATGCAAAGAAAGATCGGTTCCTTATCATTAGCCTACTTTAAATCTGGTAAAGACAATTTGCAAACATCCCAATCCAACATTAATTTCTGGTCTTCACCGTTTCTCCCTTAGGTGTTCTTCTGATAACAGAAGAAGGGAAGATAACGCCACATGGCCTTTTAGACACAGTCACACATTTAGGAACATTCATCTTAAT
This sequence comes from Eschrichtius robustus, assembly GCF_028021215.1. Lineage (NCBI taxonomy): Eukaryota > Metazoa > Chordata > Mammalia > Artiodactyla > Eschrichtiidae > Eschrichtius > Eschrichtius robustus. Next base: position 149,678,222 of record NC_090826.1, read on the forward strand.
GTTTTACTCCCAAACTCCATTGTTATTAAAATTTATTGTTGCAGAACATTCCTTCACTAAGGCAGTTAATCAAGACCTAAGTTGGGAGGAGTTACATGTGACCTATGTTTTTTTTCCTAAGAGAGGGCAGATAAGGTACCCCCACAAATGCATCAAAAAGTGAGGTACTTTCTTGTAGACATTTTATAATATAGCATGGTTTCTCAAACTTGATTCTTGGATTCTTTCTGTGTTCACTTACTCTGTAATCTTATGAATGATGTATCTATAATGAATGTCCAAATTAAAAAACTAATACGCATTTTCTTGTTTCCTATTATCAGAATGTATTAATAATTTATTTCAGGAAACCACAAAAAGAGAGATCCTTCTTTGAGTTCTAAGTCAGATTATTATTTTTGAGGAGACCCTGACACCCCAGTGTTAAGTGATCAGCAGTTATTAATATCCATGGATAATATTCTTTTGATAGCAGGAAGAAACATTAAAATACAACACATTTAATAACTAAACTTAGTACTTTAACCAACGTATTTGCAACATTCTTAGTATAGTTGAAAAACCTGACTGTCAGGTTTTTTTGTTCTCTACATCTATTCCTAAAAAGAATGTAGGCCTATATTAAGACAGAATTTGACGTTCTTTCACCTTTATTTTACATTATATTTTACTCACTTTAGTATAAGATTATTAAGAAAAACTTTTGATCATAACCTACTTTTACCTCCATCGTATTACACTGGAATTAAATCATATAGAAAAAAATGTTTATTAATATCACCAGATGTATCAACAGCGTGATTTATTTTTAGTTACGTAATGAAAAAAATACTTGGGTGTAGATTTTTTTTTAAACTGATAAACTTGAAATTAATGAAATGGTCATTAAAAGATTTTCAGGTTTTGCTTTTTTTTTTTTTTTTTATAAAAATCAGTATTTAGAATTTCACAGTGAAGAGGTCCTAAATTTCTCATACAACATGAACTTATATAAAAATAGAAGACATACACATCTTTAACTCTTTAATCCTTTGATTAAGCAGCAAGCATATCACTCTTCCAGGCCAAACACTGCTTCAACAAAAAAGAAAAATAATGACGTGCAAAATATTTACAAAATATGCAAAGCACACAATAAAGACATCTCACTATATACATGTGTCATATTACTAATGAAGCTAAGATTTTTCTACTGTGTGCTCTAGTGTACGTAGATCAAATTACAGCACATCCCTCAGATACAGCACCTTTGCCCATGGTTGGGGTAGAACGGATTTTAAATGAATCACAATATACTTAACAGCTGGACAGACGCTGGTGCTGACCAACTTGGCTCACATATCCCACACACTGTATACTGAAGGTCTACTGACAAGAGACAAGACAATAGAAGCTGTATAGTATGCACATATGCAAGACAATCTAAATACTTTAAAAAAATGCTTTAGATATTTTCCTTTAAGATATATAACTGTCCCCATGGCTATTAAAGTAAAAATAAGTATAAATTCTTGAATATTAGGAATTTTAAATCATGATGATCCAATGTGAGAGAAAGAACACATCCTGGAAAAAGTTTTAGATTATGCCAGAACTTAAGGTCCTTATGGAAAGAAGTGGTCTAAACTTCAAAATTAAAACTAATCAATGGATTTAAGTCAATAGCTCTTCAACACTTTAGAGCCAAAGGTAGGGACTACCCAATATTTGGGGAATATATGACATCTCGAAATATAAACTAGGGCCTTTGATGTTGACCATTTTGTGAAATAGTTCTAAATGTGAGAATGTGAATGTGCAAACATTTAGCTTAAGTTCCACTAGTATAGCAATCTAAGCGATCTGTCCCTTTGCACAGGTCATGATTCCAATATGAAATCATTGTTATCAAAAATATTAGTAATACAATCACTTGTAAAATATTCTTTGTAGGTGCTTAATGATTATGTGTTGAATTAAGAAGACTTGAAATTTTTTGTTTCTTTATAAAAGGGGTCTCAGCATTTTAAGTTAACAGCATAATTGTGACAATATACTGATACATCTTTGGATAACACAGAACAAATTCTTAAATATATTTTATGAAATAATGTTGATGATTTAACCCTAAACCAAACCCAGAAGTACAGGTCAGCTGCAAGGAATACACAAATGTATCCAAATAGCACAATAGAGATTTACCAAGAAAACATCCTTTATATTAAATACAGACCATATTAATAAGTCTGACGGCAATTTAAAGTTCAGAACCTAAACACAAAAAGGGTACTGTAAATAAATGCTTCCATAACCACTATCTCCACATAACTGACAAAATATAATTCTCTTCTAAAGTCCCCAATGTAGGCAACTACTAGTTAAAAGCAGATAGCACTTAGAAAGATTAAAAAAAAAAACCCAAAATTAACTCCATTTTCAAGGAACTTAAAGACACTGTACTTGAACAGATTAAATCCTCATTTATATGTAAAATTATTACTCCGATCCTCTTACTACTGCAAGATGGCGAGTCAATGACCTTTAAGCAAGGACTTTGCGCTAGGACCCTAAACTGTGTGTTAAAGAGTTAGCAGGTTCAGTACATTCTTTGTGGGTTCATATAATTGCTTTGCAATTGATTAAATTGCTTTCTTTTAAAGGAATATATTTAAATTCCTTTAGAAAAAAAAGCAAGAGTTTTTGAAAAAAGGGATATGCAGCTATAATTTCTTAAATATGCATTAAATGAACATATGTCAAAATCTGAAACGCAGGCTATCTATTCTTGCACTCCTAACATAGGAAAATGTTAAAAATTAAATTAAAGAAAAAAGAGAAAAAGTCGAACATCCTTAACTTATGAAACTTAAGGAGTTTTCACAATTCCTAAGTCAGTATTCCTGTACTAAGAGCCTTGACTATGAAGAGGCAGGAATATAAAGATTCTCAATAAAATAAATACAGTAAAAACAAAACAAAAACCCTCGGTATATAGAATACTTAATCTCTTTTCCTTTAATGAGATCATGTCACTGAATGTATACTCTAGAAAGGAGGCTAACTGTAGACTTTCTGTTGTATAACATTTCAGTTGCGTGAACTAAAAAATTTCTTAGGCATCTACTTATGCTAGCCCACTGCCACAGAACTAGTTCCCAGCCTCAGTATCTAGGAAGGATTATTCTTTCTTCTTTTGCATCAGTCAGATGAGCACTGGTATAATGATGGGGTGAAAAGTTACTGCAGCTCTGTCCAATTTAATCTTAGTGCAGTGAGGACTGTGAATCTGTCTGAATTCCGATAAGTGATGGTGGCTGTTGACCACCAACTGTGGACAACACTGGTCTTGGGTTTAGACGGGGTGGCATAGAATTAGCAGGGCGAATGAGAGGTGGTGGAGGCTGATTTAAAGTTGGCCGGGGCTGGATGAACCGAGCCTGCTGCTGGAGTGGAGGAGGCTGCCGGTGGAGAGCAGGGGCAGCAGGCAGTGTTGGACGAAGAAGTGGTGGAGGCTGGTTCAGAGTGGCAATGGGGGCTGTTGGTGTTGGAGTGGATGATGGGGCAGGAGGTGATGGACCCAGAGTCCGAGGAGCCTGTGGGGTCTGTGCCTAGAGGTGAAGAAACAAAAATACACGTATGAGATGACAGTTCCTAATGAACTGAATACAATATAGTTTGGGCTGTCACAGGAAAAACAAAACAAAACAAAAACATAACACCAGTGTTTTTTGGAAGCACAAGCTTCTTTTATTTTAAACAAAACAAAACAAAAAACCAAAAACCGAAAAAGCAATGAAGCTACCAAACAGGCATCTTTATTAGTAAACAGCTTAACACTGGAAATAAAAATAAGACTATGAAAGAACAATACACTCTCCATTCTTCTAGGATCAGAACTTAGCATGTCATTATGACTTAAGAGTCTCGAGAGATGCACCACTGAGTAAGTGTATTGTCAACCTTTCATGCTCATTTAGCTAGTCCTCTGACAAATTAACCTTACAGAACACCACACAAAATGGTGATTCCTCAACTCATATTAGCTCAAATTCCATACACAAACACACCTCCTCTTCTTCATCAGTGCTCTTCCCTGATGGCACATTAGAAGCACTTTTTGTCTCCTCCCCTAAAGTAGAAGCATCACCATTAGAAGCCTGGGTTCCTTGTTCTGCTTCCCACTCCTGCAATACCTCCTCTAAGTTAAACCGACGCCTGTAGTTTACAAAGAAGTTCTTCACTTGGCCAACAGTCTTGTTGCCAATTACATCTGCAATAGCTTGAAAATCTTTACCATATTTGCGGACACCTGGAAGGCAAAGTAAATAATACACCTGTGAAGGATCAGTAAGGAGAGCTGTGTGTACTATACATCATGCACACACACAAGATACCAGCAATGAACATCCTTTCTGATAAACTCTGCTCATTTCTCAATTCTGAGATAGAGGCTAAGATATCAGGGTCACAGATGAAAACTATCAATTATGTCATTTCATCGAGCCAGCCACTTGCCTTCAACTGAACAATCAGAGACTTACCATTTTTTACATACTCAGTTATTTTCTCCAATCCTCTCTTGAACTCTCAAATACAGTCCATTTATTGTAAAGCATTGAATTCTTTGTTCCATCCTCAATTCCACATTCATTTATTTCCCTAGTAGCCAGTCACCTAAATTTGAGCAACACCGTTTGTAAACAAAACTGGGTGGGAATGAACCATCTCTTTTATCCCCTCAATGGACTGAGCGAGTAGTCTTAGGGTTCCCCCATTAAGAAAAGCATTGTAATTTTGGTCTTAACACCAACTTCAACATAATTAATTGCCTATCTTACCAGGTACCAATGAATAGAAATGAGATAAGAATTTAAACATAAAAAGCAGGAGAATCATCACAATCTGATGGACAAAAAAAGGGGGAGCTATTTTTCAGAGTTTGTTGGATTTTAACTCATCTAACAGTTCTAAGGACTGTATATATGAAGGATTCCGAGATATGCTCTGTAGCCTAAAGAATCAGGGTATAATAGTGACTACTTGTAGATACTTGTGCTTATCATCACTCCCTTAAATTTAAGAAGGATTGTACATTCAGTTATTAAAAAACCTAACTTCCATAAAATTATGGAAATTTTATTAAATGAAGGATAATATTTGATTTATGAACTTGAGATAGTCAATTATGCTACAGAGTTTAAAGTGAGTTTATATAATCGGATGGACAATAATTTGCTCTTAAGGGAATTCTAAAAGAAATTCACTGACTCATTCTAGAAAGAGATGCACTTAGCTCAAAATATAAAAGCTGTCAAAATTTTTAGTTTACAATTTGATAACTGCTTTTTAAAATACCAGAAAACAGTAACTCATTAATTAGAGATGAGAAAGGAGAAAAAAAATATTGATGTCTATGATATTAAAGTCTGTAGTTTAACCTAAGCAGCCAGAAATACAGGGATTTAGATAAACTTAACATGTATACAATCACACATAAGAGAATAATATAAGGACATATTAATACCCCAGCAGAAATGCTAGACATATTCTTACTGATAGCTATTTGGGTGATACACCTATTACCTAAAGCACCAGCATGATATAACTCCTGTTTTTAAATTCTGTGCTTATTTTTTATTGAAAACTTGGGAATAAGTATCTCTTGCTACATTCAACTTGCTAGGCTTGACTCTATGGGGAGTTCCTTTCTCTTAGAGCATTTTGGGTAGGAGGCCTGACATTATTAAGCTATAACCATATCCCATTGTTAATACACAGTTTTGGGTTTATAAACTATGCTCATTTGCTCTGTTCTCAAAGGGAAAGACATATGCATGACAACAAAGTAATAATGATACTTAAACATTGCTTACAATATTTTATTTTATATTCATTTACAATATAAATGAATTTATATTCTCTTAAATCCATGAGCTGATTTCCAGTTTGAACTTCATAATTGAGTATAAGTTCTAATGGTGACTAGGTTCTACCAAGGGTTTATCTGGCAGTAAGAACCCAAGGTCAAAAAAAAAAAAAAAAAAGAACCCAAGGTCATTTCATATGAAGAATTACTGCTGCATACTCAAGTACTTCTCTACTACTTGTACTTTGGAAAACAGCAACTCAACTTGAGATGACTGCACTGAAAAACAAATACTAATTGGAAATCACACACAGTGTTCTACCAGTGTACTAATTTTCATAATGGATATTTAATTTACATTCTAGAAATGACCAATGCTACTGAATATGTGAGTTTAGAAATGAAAACCTTAAATAAATCTAGGATTAGATCTGCTATATTCTTAGCAAGAAGTCACATTAAGAGTAACTCTGACTCCAAGTCTGACAATAATTACAACCCTCCGAACACCCATTTGTTTAGCAAAATATACTCTAAAACCTACCACTAAGCTGTCCCCAAGTCTAACTCCACTATGTAACTGTCCCCTCTTCTTCTGACTCTATTTTTTTTGGTCTTCCACTTTATTTTCTCTTGCTCGATGGCCTTCGCCTTGTCACTAATATTGTTGCATTTCCAGGATTGCATGCCCCCAAACCAAAACTACTTCCTATAGGAACTTTAGTTTACCCAGACACTTTGGATTTTCTTCAGGTCACGTAGGTTCTGAGTCACCTAGGTAAGTTTATCATTAACTTGTGTATGCTAGTCTCGTATCAACTACTTTGCAAAGTCTTAAGGCTCAGACCACACTGTAGACTTCTGTAGTCTGGCTAAGGAGCTCAATCACGTCCTGAGAATAAGTGGGTCCAGATATTAATGTCTTTAACCTGCAGGGTGGCTGGGCCGGGTCTGGAAGAGCTCGAGCTCCTCGGCAGTCTCCTCTGGACAGACAACAGCCTCATCTGCCTGCCTCAGTGTGCTATGAAAATTTTCATAGTTTTCTCTGTGTGCCATGATGTGAAAAAGGTTGGAAAGTACTATCCTATGGAATACAAAGTACCACCAGCATTACTACAACGCAGAGTACAGAGGAAGTGCTCAGGAAATACGACTGATTTTTCTTCTCCATAGGGCTTCATTCTCTTATTCTTCCCAAGCTACAAGTCACATATGGCTGACTTCTTTATCACTTTCACATTCCCAGTGACGCTGCACATTTTGGCTAGAAGGTGGAATTCTTAAGCTCTGTACTATGGCTGATAACTAGTCAAACTCTAGTGAAACACCAACTGAAGACTTAATGGGACTGACTCCTTCCGATGAATCCCCAGGTAGGCTTCTGGAGGTCAGCCTAACAAGGTAGCGGTGCTGAGCAACCATCTTTAACAACCTATGATATCAGAGCTACTTTGTTACAACTCGTAGCTGGGGAAAGGGTCCATTCTTTTTCCACAGTTCATAAAAAACGAGGTCCATCATATCTCATATTATATCCCTCATAAGAGTTGGTGCTAGAATGACTTAGGAAGTTCTTACTACAAAACTTGAAATTTCTCCTTCATTTTCATCATTAAATACTGCAGGTATGAGAATTTTGCTATGCTTTAAAATATGTTCACCTTGATAAAAATTCTAGGCACAAAAAAACACATAAAATGGTAATGCTAATAGTAATGACCTTGAAAACCCTAATTTGTATTCTAATGAAGGATCAACTTCTCATGAATTTCTTCAATAAACAGATTTTTATGGTCTGAATTATATCCCATATCACAGGCTGAATCAATAAAGTAATACTGTGAGACAATAAGATAGCACAACTATTCCTAATTAGTAACTCTATTTCCTTATGTGAAATACTATCTCTATCACTTTTGATTGACAATTCACTAAAGGTATCAAAAAGTAAACAAGTTAAATCATCTAATCACTCATTATCTCATTATGAAATAACAAATAAATGTAGAACACTTTTTAAATCTCTCTAAAACAAAACAAAAAAAAGATTAAATCTCTCTCACTCCTCCTGAAGATAGAAAAGGCTTAGGTCCATCTGAACCACGGTTTTAAATTAAACTTGTGACCTTTAGGGCAAGAGGTCAGTTTTCAAAGGTGAGTGGGAAAAAACTTGAGAGAACCCCAGAAGAGGGAAATTAAATATTTCCCAGGGAGAGGAAAAAATTGTTTTCAGTAAAGTTGCTAAATTTCATTTCAAAGTTACAGTGAAACAACATGGCTTCTACACTAGCAGATGAAACCGTATAATCTTTATAATATATACTTTTAAAGTTTTGTTTGGGAATTAACATAAAAATATTACTCATTAGGATATTGTGCTATCATTATTTTATTTTCCAACCAGTGTTCTATATTACCCAACCAAAAAACAATTCGTATTTTTAGAGCTTTGGGTAGTAAAATAGTAAGTTCAGGAGCATTTGTAATATGGTGTTTCCCAACTCCGAACGTGGTATTTAGACTTTTTTTTACTTTGACAGAAAGGATATCATAAATCTGCTTTTGGTATGTTTAAAAAGTTATTTTTAAAATCTTATTTTGGACTATAAAAAAACCCCACAAAGCCAACATTACAGTGACAAGCTACTTCTAGATATAGGTAATGAAAATTTGGGGGATATTTTTTTCCCTGCTTCTTGCACAAATGTCTTAAAGTGAGCATGTACTTGGTATAATTGGGAAATATTAATTTTCAAAAATCTATTTTTGAAGTAAGAACGCAGTGACATCTAGAAACTCCAGGGATACGGTTCTTTCCTATCAATAAGAGGTTAATTTTAAACTCAAACCATTCAGGAACATGCATTACTTTTCACCTCCTGTAAATCGTCAAGAATTCCTAGTAAAGAAGGTAAAAAAGATATCAACAGCAGTGGGACAATGATTGGTGCATCTGGGCGACGGCTAAAAGTCAAAATCATATATTGTCTTTCCAATGTCTAGCCTTTCTCTTCTGAAGCTTCCCATCTTCTTGCTACAAGTTAAATTCCATCCCCAAAATGCTGGGAATTTTGAATCATTAATTATCTGAAGCAAGTGCATCAGAGGGTTGACAATTATACTTTTGGGTCTCCATTCTTGTGATATCAGTTATAACAGAAGAAACTCTCTAATGCAAACAGATAGCTTTTAGATGGAAAAGTATGAATCTATCTCCACCTCCTTTTGATCATTCATGTACTGAGGATCATGTAAGGATCGTTACAATCCTTATGCCTTAATCAACAGCCAAATCTCTTTTTCCCCCCTACTTTAGGGACCATTCTAGCTTTTTTTAAAGTAGGAGATACAATTAGAAAGAAGACAATTTCTAGACTTGCAACTTCATTGCTCCTAAAAAGGAATGAATGTATAAACTACAGGGAGAGAAGGTAAAATTCAACTGTAAGCATAACTCACTTGAACATAGTTCTGTCATTTCCTGTTTTATACGCGAAGGCAAGTAATATAAAAAAAAAACAACTAAAAATTAAAGTTGATGCCTTGATAAAATTAGAAAAATTTTTTGTTGTTTACCCTAATATAGCACAAATATTGTAGTTGGGAAGCATATTTTTTCTGTTTGTTTTTGTTTTTTAGTTTTTTACCACTAATGACTATGAAATGAATACATTTAAGAGGAGACATAAAATAAAAATGTCAAACATTGTATACCATGCTTCTGCTCCTATACACTTTAAAGAGCAGATGTTTTGCATTATCATTTAAATGTATTGTTACTTTTTGAAAACATAATAATTGTTCCATTTTACATGAAAAAAAATACACCTAGAATCTAATTCTTTTCTTAATTCTTGCTTAATAAGGAATGTTTATCATATGAATATCAAGATTGATTTTAGGATAATTTCTAAAAGCACCATAGATTAGAAAAAAATATTTATATATACGACATAAGCTACAAACAGGGGTATTTCACCATTAACACAAATATGTGAAGACTATAACGGGCCTTACTGTTAACTAATTTGTTATAATAGAAATTTTAGATACTCAAAGCTGAAACAGATTACAGAAATTGTAGAAATACCATTCTTGGTAAGTATTTAAAGAGGATTAAATTAAATTAAAGCAGCATTTATAATATCCCACTTGGGGACTCTCAAAGAATGCTATTGAAGTTATAACATAGTTAGAACTAAAATCAACATAATAAAGTGATAGATTACACAAGTAAAAGCAGACATTCCTATCTGGTCTGAGCATGATTTTCCCCCCTTCCAAATAAGGGAGAAAGAAGGGGAAATGGCTTATTTATTTATTTAAATATTTGTTGTTAAAATAATATTTATTTACAATTTAAATGGCTAGTACTTAGTTAACAACAATATGAGCAGATGGAAGTGGGAAATATATATTTAAGCCCTAGGAAATGATCTTAATATACTTATTTGGTTTTCAGAATTACAACAAAAAGTTTATTTAATAGTAGAGTTAAAAAAAAAAAATAGAGTTATAAATCTCACTAGTGACACTAGAGTCAACATTTCTCTCTCTAGGTCACTGTAATGGTCAACTACGAGCAAGATAAAATAAAGCATTTAACAAATGAATGTCAAATCAGAATCTATATGTAAAATGTCTTGAATAGAAAGTTCTATATAAATTAAAACATGTTAATATCAAAACATAAATGATTTGAAACTGAAGTGGCCAGAAGAATAATATCATATAAAGGCTTATCATAAATAAAGATTAAAAAGAAGAAGAAAAAACCAAAAACAATTGCCTGCTAAGATAAGTACTTCTGGATTACACATGTTAAAATATAAAGTTCAATTATGTACCTTAACCACACTGAGACTCAGGTACAGGTGACATTACTATACGATTATACTGTTTATAAGGCACACTTTTGAGTATTATATAAATACATGGGCACATGAAGCAAAGATGGCACTTTTTAATTCTCCCTAAAATAACTATTTTGGACACAAATAGCTTAGCTTTGTTTTATTGTAAATAACAAAAACAAACAAAAAAAACCCAAAACAAAACCAAAAAAACCTAAAAACTCAAAGTGAAAATAAAAATTTCATACACAGAGTCAAAATAAATATTTAAATAAAAACGAAGACATTAACATACTAAGAGAGTGCTTTCAAAATCCTAAGAACATGAATCTTTCCATACAAATTGCTCCATTAGTGTAATTTATTTAAGGATTACTTTTCAAACGTGCATAAAAATATGACACTGAATATCCCTCAGGAGAGAGGAAATGTTTGATTATTTCTATAAATACTCCATTCTTGTAATATTTATAAGCTGAAATAGTGTCCACATATATAGCTCAACTCCATATGTAAATCTTTCCATTGTCCTTCTCTTGAACGCAGCTTTTCATAATATCCAACCCAGCCATAAGATTCAGTGGACCCTACCACTTAAAGGAGTACTGTAGAACAATATCAAATCCTGATTCTGTACATATAGAGAAAGATTAACCCAGACTTCCTAGCCGATTCTCTTAAGAAAACCCTTTCACTGGGATAATTTCTTATATGAAGAGTACAGGATTAGTATACTAACCTTTAAGCAATGAAATACTGGAAGACGGGGTTAAATTCTATAGGCTACTCTGATGAAGGGAAACAGGCTTTACATCAGTCAAACCAATGCCTACTCAAATAACTATGTTAGAGCCATAAGACACAATTCTAAATAAATATGAGACAGCCATTGAAAATACTAATTTTTTAATCAAAAATTTAAATTGTCAGTTTTTAGTTTTAAAACAGCTATTATTGAACATTATAAACTAATTAAACTTTGTTCTGACTCATTCAGAAACTTAATTCTACAATTACAGATGTGCTCAATGCACATCCAGCACCCTGCCTCCATCGAATCAAGTATTTCTATTTATGAAATGACTGTATACCAAAGGGAAGGCTCACATTATCCTGCTGGCACCCTCCTGTGACATTTTCAAATCACACTGGGTGAGTAATTCTTACTCTAGTTCTAACTGCAGAGTCATCTATTAATCAATCTTTAACTACATTATTCTCATATCCGAATGATACTTGCACAACATTTTTGAGTTAAATATTTTCTCTATGTTTGAATACTTGGAACTATTTTTAAAGATATATGTTTCACTGGGGCCCAACTCTCTTATAGTAGTTAACCTAGACAAAAAAGCTATTAGTACTCAATACAGAGGGCTCAGCCAGGAAGAAACAAATTGTAAACCAAACTTAAATCACACAATCAGTCCTGCAGATAGTTCATCTTGAAAGGGAAAAAAATCTACAACACTGAATTAAAACATACAATATGCCCTTCTTTAAGTAATTCAAATACAAGAAAATCCAAGTTTATAGTGCTTCCAATTTGCCCATGGGTATTCATATTACAAAAAGTTTTCTGCCATACAATTCAACAAATCATTCTTATAAATAGTGCATTTAAAATTGTATGTGTGTATATATATATATCTTAAGCCTCTCTTTTGTATAAATAGATCTATTTAAAGTCAGGTTTTGAAGCATTCAGTGGCATATCTCTTAAGTAAGTTATGGTACACTGAAAGTAAAGCATATCATTAATATTTTCAGTACCTGACATTTATCAAATACAGAGTAATCAGGGAAACCAGAAACATAAATTAGTCTATGCTTTAAATAATGAGTTATTGACTGATACAGTAAGAATGAACCCAACTGCAGAAATACTGAAGCAGAGGCACGGAGAGACCAAGACTTGTTCAAGCTTGTCATCACCATCATTTATTTAGTGCTGAGAATGCATTACATGCTGTTCAGGACCCAAAATGCACACAGGCTCAGTATGTCACATCCACAAGTACAAAACAGAATTCATGGTCACCAGGACTTTGTGGTGAACACAAGACCCCTTTCTTGATCCATTTCTAAAGGAAGGGAAGAACTATGGTAGTCACCTTTCACGACAAGTTAAATAATTATTAACAACAGTAACTGCTTATCTTTAATATACCTTGCACTGCTAGAAGCTGCTCCTCTGTGGTCCAACGGGCATTAATTTTCTGATTTGACTACAAAATTAAAGAGAAGTTTCCTAATGAGGATATGAAGACAGACATTTTTCCAAAGTGCTTATTTTTTTTAAACTTTTCACCAAATCACAGACAAGAGATTACTAAAACTCTGATTTATGAGGATTTCATTTGTATAAGAATTAAAAAATATATTCTGAATTACCTTTTACCAACACAAAAAGATAATGAAAGGGAAATGTACCATTTTGGGAGAATGAACAACATTCGCACTTATACTCTAGGCAGAGATATCAAAACTGAGAAAATCTATTAATCGCCCATTTTCCAACTACAATGTTCCTATCATACGTTGCAGATGTTAATTTTAGCCTAGTTTTAAACATTTAAGAGACTTCGTTTTCTTCAGAGAAGGATCTGTGACTCTCTCTAAAATTTCTTCTCTTCACATTTAGACTATACCTTACTCCATCAAAAACAGTGTTGCATAAATTAACATAAAACTGTAGATCAGGCCTATGCCCTAAAATACTTCTTTAAATTTCTAAAGCAGAGAGTGATCCACTATAAGAATAGATTTTCCCCCCAAGACCTCCTACATTCTTTCCAGTATTTTTGTTTAAAAAATTTCTAAGTTTAAGATTTTTACTATGGCAGCATTACAATATCAATTAAACACCTAACCAAATTTCACTAGTGTATACCCACTGCTGAGTAATCAAGAACCTCTGGCAGTAGATGGAGGGACAGAAATAAGTATGCCAGCCTACAGAGGTTTGCAGTAGAAACTGCCCAGATAAAGTGGCCAATGTAATACACGCACATGCTGGACAAAACAGTAAGAAAGGCTTCCTCTGAGAAGGGGTGTTTAGGTCTTATCTCACTTGTAGTCTTAGCAATAAGTGTTTCCACAGTACACAGCGGTTCTGGGTAATACCAACTTTCTCACCATGAGTGAAGAGGTATAAGCAAGCATTTGGAAGAAAGAATGAAACAAAGATTCAAAAAAAAAAATTAGGAGAGAAGAAAGAAAAAAGTAAAAAAAACACCTATAGTAAAGGAGGAAAAAACCTAAAACACAAAGCACTGAATTCCAGATGATGAGATTATAAGGGGATAGCAAGGCAGGCCAGGCAAAGCCTGGATAAGCCTCCAGATTAGGATACTGGTGATAAGGTAAAGGAATAACAGTAAACAGGCAAAGAGAAAGAGGGGAAATAGGACACACAGAAGCAGTAATAAGGGTGAACCAAGGCTTAAAAAGTGAAAAGAAAAAGGAGATGACAGAGGAAAAACTAGCAATTAATCCCCCAAGAGGAGTAACAAGAATGAAGTAGGAGCAAATATTTGAGTTAATACCCAGTCAATCTGTTGCTACCGTGGCTGTGACAGGTAGACAGAAGAGGCCCTTGGTACCCAAGGATAACTGGTACTGGAACCTATTTAAAACAGGTCCAAATATTTCAGAGTAAATGGTTAAAAAATAAAGAGTTGATTGTAACTTGATCTGAAATATGAAACTAAAACTTAGGAAAATTAGTTCATTAAAAAATAGTCACTGATTCCACTTACATGCTTTAATTTTATTTTTTGGCATACGTCTTCTGACTATACAATGGTATAACATTCTCTAGCTTTGCAATTTACAACATGAGCGTAGCATATAGGCCATTTTTGTTTTGAAGACTTCAACAAATTTCTCTTAATTCTTTGTAACCCCTCTTAATTCTTTGTTACTCAAATTATTCTTTTTTAAAGTGCTTGTCTCAGTCACCATCCTCTTTTTTTCCACTGTTAATTCTGCTAGATACCCGTTTGTCAACAATTTTGCAAGCAATTAAAGTCATTCTCGTGTACTTTCATAGACTTCATGAAGTTTCACAACTTTTGCAAGGCTTACAATTTCATTTTGTATTTGCATTATATTAGCAAGAGAGTAACAGAGAAGGATGTTGCTGTGATGGATGGGAAGGATAACAGCTAGAGTTAATTAGGGAGAATTGGTGAGTAGAGCCTCATTTTATAGGTGCTCAATTCATTAGTGAATATTTTCTTATTTGGCAACTTTTGCTTCTCCATGTATCCCTTAGATTAATGAACATTTGGATACTGAGGATCTCTTGTAATACTACATTGCAAGTTGTTCTTAGGATTAAAGTTAGGATATATGTAGAACATCTAGCACAGTGCCTTAGCAGCAGAAATTGATCAATCGATGTTTGTTAAACCCGAAAGGCATAAACTGGAGGAAAAGGTGTCATTAGTGAAAAGGGAACAAAAGGTGAAAGAGAAATAACAAGCACTATGAAGACTTATTTTCAGTTTACAAGCATATCAGGAGATGGGATGAAGATGAATAACTATTATTAAAATTAAAAAGTACACAGTATACTGGGGATTCAAAGATGAGAGGGAAAAGTCAAAATGATTAGAATAGGGAAAAAGGGAAGTTGAAGGGACTGGAGTCTGAGATGGGTTTAAGAATAGGAGAAGTTTCTGAAAGGCAAAAATGAGGAGAAGGCATACCATGACAGGGAACAAGAGGATTTTTGCCAGGAAGAAGTGATAAATAAGCCTGGAAGGTTGGTGATACTTAACTAAACGAAAATACGGTAAGGACCACTTTTGGAAGTGCCATAAAAACCAAGGTTGATGAGTTCATACTAGATTTAATAAGCAACTGTGCTGGGCGGGGGGTTGGGGGGGTTAAGGAGCAAGGGGAGAAGGGTAGGATATTGAGCAGAATAAGACTTTAAGCCTAGAAAGCTGGGAGAAGGGTGATGATGTTAAGGATTTAGGATTTGGGAGATATGGGAAGGCAAGGTTAAGATGAGGAATTTAACTTGGGATACACTGAAAAAAGGTATTAGGCAGGAGGCTAAAATAGAGTCATCTATTCAAACTTTTTTTTTAAGTGTCTGGAAAATGTTTATGAGGGAAAACAATGGAGTCCTCTTACTAAAACCAGCCTGTGAATTGTTTTAAGTTTTTTTTTTTTCCTCCTAAAATTACTCTTGAAATGTTCTTACAAAGGTAGCCACGGAGATAGGCACAGCCTCTCAAAAAGTCCACATAGCCAATTATTCCTCCAGCATTGGAATGGGCCACTAGTTTCTCAGTTAAATCCCAGATGAAGCCTGTGGCTCAAATTTAGGATAGTACTGAATGAAAAATATAAATACTTATTTAAATACTAGAATATCGTTCAGTTCAAGGAAATGTTCAGGAGGCATATGGAAGCTAAACTGACTGAAGGAATGGTGGATTCACAGTTTCCAGCTCATAACTGCTCACTCTGGGGCATATACTCAATAAATGGAGTTTAGGCAGAATTGCCAGTACTAGTGCATTTGCTATTACTAAACATACTCTCTCTTTTTTATCTGGCTGATAGCTATGGTTGAATTTATGTCATTTAAAGGTACATATGATATGACTTTAAGATAGCAAAGTGATGAGACTGTATATTTCCAAACAGAAGAGAAATGCATTCTGAGGATACAAATTTGGAGAATGTCTTTATTTATGTAGAGAAAGAAAAATTACGGCTGAGAAGGGAAAATAATAGTTATAAAAGAGAACATAACCTCTCAAAAGTTAGAGGAAGAAGGAGGTCATCACTATGTGAAGGGCTCAGAAAAAGGCAAGGGAAATGAGTTAGAGCTGTGGAATTGGTCATTAGCACAAATATTAATCTTTAAGAAGACACGTCAGTGGAAAAATGCAGAGAGGGAGTTGAAACTGTATGGAATTTAAAAGTCTATATGTTACAAAATGGAAACAGTGGAAGAAAGGGAACACTATAGGAGAAAGAGAATCAACATTTAAAAAATACATAAGATTCCTTTAAGTTACTGATTTTTATATTTTAGACCCAAGAAACTTTGGTAGAAATTTGTTTAACTTAAGGAAAGGACAACTAGACTATATCTAGGAATCTAAAACTGTGTGGTAGCTATGGTGAGCTGTGAGGTACCACTGAGAATATTCTTTTGCAGCAAACCCCAGTCTGAAATATTGTTGTTTTAAAAATAATAAAATATTAATATAAAACAATCCAGTATATAATAGTAATGATAATAATGTAGAAGGCCCCAAAGAGCCTTCTAGAACAATCTATGACATCCTTAGTGAATTCAGCATCTTTACTACATCCTTCCCCTGCTAAACTGTCTTCACATCTTTCCCATTTTTGTCAGTAGTAGATTCATACTACCTCTGACTTGGAAGAGTTAGAAAAGGTCACCGCTACTCAGTGTTGAAAATTCCATCCAACATCCATAATGAAAGGATGTCACACACCTATCCATGAAAATACCCACAGACTGGGAAATTTCTAGCTTCAAAAGGCACTCCTTTTTCAGTTTCTTCCTTCCTAGATTCATTAATCTCCTTGCTCCCCACTTACCTCCTCCCACAACAAATCAAAGCATAACCAAACATAACACCGCTCCCCACAACACTCTCACATACTTTCCAGGAGATACAGTATCCTCTACTTTGCAATGTTCTCTAGATTTATCACTTGCTGTCCATTCCTACAACTAATACCTGACACTACCCAGTACCCATTTACCATTTACTTTATCACTCACATGCTTGGTATTTTAGCAGCTCTAAAGTTTCTAATGTATCTTGTAAAACACTGCCAGGATACCTTTCCCAAAATAAAAAGTTTGCATTACATCCTTCCTAAATTGAAGAAGCTATAGGGCCTTTCCATTTGACTTAATTTAAAAGGCAAACTTCTCTTCCTAGCTTTCACAAAGACTTTTTGTTTTCACAGTGGTCTTGCCCACTGACCTCTATCACAAAGAAGTCCCTGTTAAACTCAACCTTATTAACATCTCTCATACACCCTGTGCATTCATCCTCTGCAACCAAGTTTGCCTTCCCAAGTAGACAATATGCTTCTTGAGAAAACATTGTTTTATACTTCCACTGAATTATCAATAGTAATTAGCACAATAATGAGCACATAATAAGTGCTCAGGGAATATCCAGTGCTTTTATTTTTTTATTTTTTCCCCACTGTATTTATATTTTGAATGCACTGCTCAACACCAAACCATTGTTCACGTTATTCCCTTCACCTGCCCTTTTTGTACGTGCAAAACTCCTACTCATCCTTCAAACTTCAGCTGAAACCTCCCCCTCTAGGAAGTCCTCTCTGATTACCCTAGCTGGAATGAATAATAGCCACTTGTTTTCCTAAGATCTTTACTTATAAATCTATAACTTTAATCAGTTTGTCTTATAATATCTAGAGTATAAATTCTTCTTTTAAAAAGTAGATGGAAAAAGTCTATCCTTCCTCCTTTTTAGGTGTCGCCTCTTCCCCCCACACACAGTGCCTAATGCAGTGCCTTACATGAAACAGGTGATCATAAATACTTAGGGAAGTGAATGGACTTTCTTCACCAATATTTTCCCTAAATGAGTGAAAATAACAAATACAACCAAATGAATAAGTAAAGCATCTTAGTAACTGTTTATTTCCAGTTGAGTTACATAATTTAGTAGCCTATGGTTTAAGAGGTTAATAAAATTCTTTTATTAGGTATTAGGGAGAAATTTTTTAGGTTAGGTACCAGCTAACCTAAAGGTAAGGGGATAGATTACATGATTTTTCAAGGTCTTTACTATGACTGTTAATCTATGTTTTGAAATATATCTATTCAGGTTGCTCTCCCCTGTAAAGCAATAGGAACAATATGATAAATATAAATATATCCTAGGCATTTTCTAGATGATAAAACATATATACATTTTTCAAGTCATGTGAGTTCAAAATCAACCTCAAAGTAATATACAAACTTCAGTGTATGGATGGTAGTGTGTTAAGATTTTGATTGTTTCATTTTGATCATTATTTTTACAATAAACCAAGAGATGTAATAAATGATAACTTCTAAACCAGTAACTGCATTTATTTATTTTTTAAATATTTTTTAAGATTTTTTTTTTTATGTGGACCATTTTTAAAGTCTTTATTGAATTTGTTACAATATTGCTTCTGTTTTATGTTTTTTGGCCACGAGGCATGTGGGATCTTAGCTCCCCGACCAGGGATTGAACTTGCACTCCCTGCATTGGAAGGTGAAGTCTTAACCACTGGACCGCCAGGGAAGTCCCCCAATAACTTTAAATGTGAGAATCTAATATACACTTTTACTATTATATGAAAACTTCCAAAAGTAAGAGGCAGCATGGCATTAATCTAGGACAGCATGGCATTAAACTGGACTCTAAGGATCTGAAATATAGCCAGAGTTTCACTATTTACTAGATGTGTGATCTTGATCACGTCAGTTAATCTCTCTGAGGCCCAACTTCCTCATGTAAAATAACAGCATTTACTTCATCTACTTCTTTGGATTTATGTGATCATCAAAAGAAGCAGCATATAGGAAAGTTATAAATGCTATTGTACTTTCACATCTTGCTTTATATAATGTTAATGAATGAGACTATTCTGCAATTTTCTGGAAAATTTGAGATTAGAATTTTATTTCCTTGAAAATTTGGTAGACTTTTTCTGTAAAGTTGTCTTGGCCTGCTGTTTTCTTCTGAGAAAAAATGTTAATTGTTCCTTCAATTATTTAATGGTTATAAATTATTCAGTTTTCTTTCTTTTTAAGATACTTTTGGTAAGCCATATTTTCCTAGGAATTTCTAAGTTTTGTTTAAGTTTTCAAACTTATTGGCATAAAGTTCTTCAAGATATTCCCATAATGTTTTCAACATCTGCTATACTTTTTAATTTAATTTTTAAATTATAAACTCATAGGCATTTTAAGTTTTTTGCTTTTATGCATTTTATAATGCATAATTAAATATTAAATTAATCCCAATACAAAATTTAATTTTTTGTCGCAATAATATAACATAAAATAAAGCAGTATTCTTTGTATTACACTATCTTTATTTAAATATCACTAGAATATTTGTCAGTTTACCTGGGGGTTTGGAATGAGATATTAGTCTACGTATATTTCATTCTTTTCCATTGCCTGACCTTCTTGAAAGAGACTATTCAAAACAAACAAAAACAACTTCCTTCATAATGATTCTTCCTTTCTGAAAGATTCTAATGAGTAAGATGGCATATGAAGTACTACTCTTCTGCCTCCCCCCATCCCCTCATACATATTTCCTTTGTAGATATTTCAGTCAACCTGTGATTTGGGGGAAAAAAACATCCCATTAAGAAGACCAAGTAGGATTATTTGATTATTACATACATAGAAAAGCAAGTCCAGGATATGAAGCATAACACAGGAGTCTTAAAAAAGAGAGAGAAAAGAGAAAAGACTTTATAATAGAAGCTTCTGTAAAAATATTTGATTGGATTTTATGAGCATTTAAGTACACCCTTAGTCATCAAAAATATAAAAAACATATTAAATTTTAGCTGAAGTACAAGTAAGACTTGAGAAAATGGTCAATCTATATCTTGTTTTTAGATTTCATATTTTCCGAGATATGAGTACAAGAATGTAAGTCCACCTACTAAAATCCTAATTGGAAACCTGAGCCAAAATCCAAATACACGAAATTAAAGAAAAATTTTGTTAAAACGAGCTCCTTTTCTTGTGATCTTTTCTTCCTGTTACCAATTTACACAGGTAGGAAAGGGCTTTGAACAAACACTGCTCTAGACCTAAAAACGCCCTGGCTTGTTCATTAATGACCTTCTAGTTTCACATGCACTGGGCCTACTAGTATCACTATTTTCCCTAATTACTTTGCTTGATAGGAAGTGCTAAGGACAGGAACAAAATGATTTAATGTAAATCATTAGCCAAGTCTCAAGAGAGTAACTATCTAAATGACAAAATAGAGACATAATAAATTATCCATATTATAAAATCTTCAAAGTATTAACACATAACCAAAATAGTAGTTGAACACTGGATAACTCAAAGAACAAGGTTTCACTGTACTTAGCACATGTACTCTTCAATAACATACCTCAGGAGGTTTGAATTCTTCAATTCCACCTTCCATTTTCTGTTTAAGTGCACTGTTTACTTGCTTAGCATTCTGAACCTTCAACAAAATAACCCAAAATATGAATCAGATCATCTACTTAGGTGAATTTTTGAGTATTCAATAAGTGAAAAGGATATATATCATCACCCTGTTAAATTGAAGTCCGTGAGGATAGGACACTTATCACACTTAGGGTGTGATACAACACTCATTCAAGTAATATACACATCAACTATATACATGTCTAACAGACTCATAAATCATAGTGTTTGAATATCT
Organism: Eschrichtius robustus; assembly: GCF_028021215.1. Taxonomy (NCBI): domain Eukaryota; kingdom Metazoa; phylum Chordata; class Mammalia; order Artiodactyla; family Eschrichtiidae; genus Eschrichtius; species Eschrichtius robustus. The sequence continues at coordinate 149,699,383 of NC_090826.1, forward strand.
GTAACAATGTCTCTTATAATCCAAGACAACTGGTATATATAGGGATTAAATTCCACCAATATTTCTCACTACCATAATGCTTTGATCAAATAACAATTATTCTAATAAGAATAATAATGATGACAGTGGATAATATTTATTAGGTGTTTATTATGTTAAGCATCATTGTCAGTGCATCATATGTAATAAATCACTTAATTCTCATAACTACTCTGTGAAGTAAGTACAATCAGTTCTGTTATAACCTGACATACGCATTCTCAAAAGCCACTGTACTATGCAAAACTGCACAATAAAAACCACAGGGCTTATGCGGAAAAGGAGCTTGGGACACAACACTTAAAAACTTCATCAGTGACACGTAAGATAGACACCTAATAAAAATGATAGCATAATTTTTATACACTCTAAATAGTAAAGAAATTCACAAGTGTTACAATAAAGATGATACTTTACCTTAAACGGTTGCTTACGTTAAGTGGGTGTCAAAATAACTGCAATTTGTGAGTCACTGGGAAGTGGTAGAAGAAGGGTTATTTGAGGAGGAGAGAAGATGGCAGAAGAGTAAGACGCGGAGATCACTTTCCTTCCCACAGATACAGTAGAAATACATCTACACGTGGAACTGCTCCTACAGAACACCCACTGAACGCTGGCAGAAAACGTCAGACCTCCCAAAAGGCAAGAAACTCCCCCCGTACTTGGGTAGGGCAAAAGAAAAAAGAAATAACAGAGACAAAAGAATAGGGACGGCACCTGCACCAGTGGGAGGGAGCTGTGAAGGAGGAAAGATTTCCACGCACTAGGAAGCCCCTTCGCGGGCAGAGACTGCGGGTGGCAGAGGGGGGAAGCTTCGGAGCCACGGAGGAGAGCGCAGCCACAGGGGTGCGGAGGGCAAAGCGGAGAGACTCCCGCACAGAGGCTCGGCGCCGAGCAGCACTCACCAGCCCGAGAGGCTTGTCTGCTCACCCACCGGGGTGGGCGGGGCTGGGAGTTGAGGCTCGGGCTTCAGTCGGATCGCAGGGAGAGGACTGGGGTTGGCGGCGTGAACACAGCCTGAAGGGGTTAGTGCACCACAGCTAGCCGGGAGGGAGTCCGGGAAAAATTCTGCAGCTGCCGAAGAGGCAAGAGACTTTTTCTTGCCTCTTTGTTTCGCGGCGCGCAAGGAGAGGGGATTCAGAGCGCCGCCTAAACGAACTCCAGAGACGGGCGCGAGCCGCGGCGATCAGCGCGGATCCCACAGCAACAGGGGCGCAGAGGAAAAAACGGAGAGATTCCCGCACAGAGGCTCGGTGCCGAGCAGCACTCAGCAGCCCTAGAGGCTTGTCTGCTCACCCGCTGGGGCGGGCGGGGCTGGGAGCTGAGGCTCAGCTTCGGTTGGATCGCAGGGAGAGGACTGGGGTTGGCGGCTTGAACACAGCCTGAAGGGGTTAGCGCACCACAGCTGGCTGGGAGGGAGACCGGGAAAAAGTCTGCAGCTGCCGAAGAGGCAAGAGACTTTTTCTTGCCTCTTTGTTTCGCGGCGCACAAGGAGAGGGGATTCAGAGCGCCGCCTAAACGAACTCCAGAGACGGGTGTGAGCCGCGGCGATCAGCGCGGACCCCAGAGAAGGGCGTGAGACGCTGGGGCTGCTGCTGCCGCCTCCAAAAATCCTGTGTGCGAGCACAGGTCACTCTCCACACCGCCCCTCCCGGGAGCCTGTGCAGCCCGCCACTGCCAGGGTCCCGTGATCCAGGGACAACTTCCCTGGGAGAACGCACTGCACGCCTCAGCCTGCTGCAACGTCACGCCGGCCTCTGACGCCGCAGGCTCGCCCCGCCTCCTCTGTACCCCTCCCTACCCGCGGCCTGGGTGAGCCAGAGCCCCCGAAGCAGCTGCTCCTTTAACCCCGTCCTGTCTGGGCGGGGAACAGACGCCCTCAGGCAACCTACACGCAGAGGCGGGTCCAAATCCAAAGCTGATCCCCAGGAGCTGTGCGAACAGAGAAGAGAAGGAGAAATCTCTCCCAGCAGCCTCAGAAGCAGCGGATTAAAACTCCACAAACAACTTGATGTGCCTGCATCTGTTGAATACCTGAATAGACAACGAATCATCCCAAATTCAGGAGGTGGACTTTGGGAGCAGGATATATTAATTTTTCCCCTTTTCCTTTTTTTTGTGAGTGTATATGTATATGCTTCTGGGTGAGATTTTGTCTGTATAGCTTTGCTTTATAATAGCTTTATTTTATTTCACTATATTATAGCCTCTTTCTTTCTTTCTTTCTATTTTTTTTCCCTTTTATTCTGAGCCGTGTGGACGAAAGGCTCTTGGTGCTCCAGCCAGGCATCAGGGCCGTACCTCTGAGGTGGGAGAGCCAACTTCAGGACACTGGTCCACAAGAGACCTCCCAGCTCCACGTAATACCAAACGGCAAAAATCTCTCAGAGATCTCCATCTCAACATCAAGACCCAGCATCACTCAATGACCAGCAAGCTACAGTGCTGAACACCCTATGCCAAACAACTAGCAAGACAGGAACACAGCCCCATCCATTAGCAGAGAGGCTGCCTAAAATCATAATAAGGCCACAGACACCCCAAAATACACCACCAGACGTGGACGTGCCCACCAGAAAGACAAGATCCAGCCTCATCCACCAGAACTCAGGCACTAGTTCCCTCCACCAGGAAGCCTACACAACCCACTGAACCAACCTTAGCCACTGGGGACAGATACCAAAAACAACGGGAACTACGAACCTGCAACCTGTGAAAAGGAGACCCCAAACACAGTAAGATAAGCAAAATGAGACAACAGAAAAACACACAGCAGATGAAGGAGCAGGGTCAAAACACACCAGACTTAACAAATGAAGAGGAAATAGGTAGTCTACCTGAAAAAGAATTCAGAATAATGATAGTAAGGATGATCCAAAATCTTGGAAATAGAATAGACAAAATGCAAGAAACATTTAACAAGGACATAGAAGAACTAAAGAGGAACCAAGCAATGATGAAAAACACAATAAATGAAATTAAAAATACTCTAGATGGGATCAATAGCAGAATAACTGAGGCAGAAGAAAGGATAAGTGACCTGGAAGATAAAATGGTGGAAATAACTACTGCAGAGCAGAATAAAGAAAAAAGAATGAAAAGAACTGAGGACAGTCTCAGAGACCTCTGGGACAACATTAAACGCACCAACATTCGAATTATAGGGGTCCCAGAAGAAGAAGAGAAAAAGAAAGGGACTGAGAAAATATTTGAAGAGATTATAGTTGAAAACTTCCCTAATATGGGAAAGGGAATAGTTAATCAAGTCCTGGAAGCACAGAGAGTCCCATACAGGATAAACCCAAGGAGAAACACGCCAAGACACATATTAATCAAACTGTCAAAAATTAAATATAAGGAAAACATATTAAAGGCAGCAAGGGAAAAACAACAAATAACACACAAGGGCATCCCCATAAGGTTACCATCTGATCTTTCAGCAGAAACTCTGCAAGCCAGAAGGGAGTGGCAGGATATACTTAAAGTGATGAAGGAGAAAAACCTACAACCAAGATTACTCTACCCAGCAAGGATCTCATTCAGATGTGATGGAGAAATTAAAACCTTTACAGACAAGCAAAAGCTGAGAGAGTTCAGCACCACCAAACCAGCTTTACAACAAATGCTAAAGGAACTTCTCTAGGCAAGAAACACAAGAGAAGGAAAACACCTACAATAACAAACCCAAAACATTTAAGAAAATGGGAATAGGAACATACATATCGATAATTACCTTGAATGTAAATGGATTAAATGCTCCCACCAAAAGACACAGGCTGGCTGAATGGATACAAAAACAAGACCCATATATATGCTGTCTACAAGAGACCCACTTCAGACCTAGAGACACATATAGACTGAAAGTGAGGGGATGGAAAAAGATATTGCATGCAAATGGAAATCAAAAGAAAGCTGCAGTAGCAATTCTCATATCAGACAAAATAGACTTTAAAATAAAGACTATTACAAGAGACAAGGACACTATATAATGATCAAGGGATCGATCCAAGAGGAAGGTATAACAATTGTAAATATTTATGCACCCAACATAGGAGCACCTCAATACATAAGGCAAATACTAACAGCCATAAAAGGGGAAATCGACAGCAACACAATCATAGTAGGGGACTTTAACACCCCACTTTCACCAATGGACAGATCATCCAAAATGAAAATAAATAAGGAAACACAAGCTTTAAATGATACATTAAACAAGATGGACTTAATTGATATTTATAGGACATTCCACCCTAAAACAACAGAATACACATTTTTCTCAAGTGCTCATGGAACATTCTCCAGGATAGATCATATCTTGGGTCACAAATCAAGCCTTGGTAAATTTAAGAAAATTGAAATCGTATCAAGTATCTTTTCCGACCACAACGCTATGAGACTAGATATCAATTACAGGAAAAGATCTGTAAAAAATACAAACACATGGAGGCTACACAATACACTACTTAATAACGAAGTGATCACTGAAGAAATCAAAGGGGAAATCAAAAAATACCTAGAAACAAATGCCAATGGAGACACGACGACCCAAAACCTATGGGACGCAGCAAAAGCAGTGCTAAGAGGGAAGTTTATAGCAATACAAGCCTACCTCAAGAAACAGGAAACATCTCGAATAAACAACCTAACCTTGCACCTAAAGCAATTAGAGAAAGAAGAACAAAAAAACCCCAAAACCAGCAGAAGGAAAGAAATCATAAAGATTAGGTCAGAAATAAATGAAAAAGAAATGAAGGAAACAATAGCAAAAATCAAGGAAACTAAAAGCTGGTTCTTTGAGAAGATAAACAAAATTGATAAACCATTAGCCAGACTCATCAAGAGAAAAAGGGAGGAGACTCAAATCAACAGAATTAGAAATGAAAAAGGAGAAGTAACCACTGACACTGCAGAAATACTAAAGATAATGAGAGATTACTACAAGCAACTCTATGCCAATAAAATGGACAACCTGGAAGAAACGGACAGATTCTTAGAAATGCACAAACTGCCGAGACTGAACCAGGAAGAAATAGAAAATATGAACAGACCAATCACAAGCACTGAAAGTGAAACTGTGATTAAAAACCTTCCAACAAACAAAAGCCCAGGACCAGATGGCTTCACAGGTGAATTCTATCAAACATTTAGAGAAGAGCTAACACCTATCCTTCTCAAACTCTTCCAAAATATTGCAGAGGCAGGAACACTCCCAAACTCATTCTACGAGGCCACCATCACCCTGATACCAAAACCAGACAAAGATGTCACAAAGAAAGAAAACTACAGGCCAATGTCACTGATGAACATAGATGCAAAAATCCTCAACAAAATACTAGCAAACAGAATCCAACAGCACATCAAAAGGATCAAACACCATGATCAAGTGGGGTTTATCCCAGGAATGCAAGGATTCTTCAATATACGCAAATCAATCAACGTGATACACCATATTAACAAATTGAAGGAGAAAAACCATATGATCATCTCAATAGATGCAGAGAAAGCTTTCGACAAAATTCAACACCCATTTATGATAAAAGCCCTGCAGAAAGTAGGCATAGAGGGAACTTTCCTCAACATAATAAAGGCCATATATGACAAACCCACAGCCAACATTGTCCTCAATGGTGAAAAACTGAAACCATTTCCACTAAGATCAGGAACAAGACAAGGTTGCCCACTCTCACCACTATTATTCAACATAGTTTTGGAAGTGTTAGCCACAGCAATCAGAGAAGACAAAGAAATAAAAGGAATCCAAATCGGAAAAGAAGAAGTAAAGCTGTCACTATTTGCAGATGACATGATACTATACATAGAGAATCCTAAAGATGCTACCAGAAAACTCCTAGAGCTAATCAATGAATTTGGCAAAGTAGCAGGATACAAAATTAATGCACAGAAATCTCTTGCATTTCTATACACTAATGACGAAAAATCTGAAAGTGAAATTAAGAAAACACTCCCATTTACCATTGCAACAAAAAGAATAAAATATCTAGGAATAAACCTACCTAAGGAGACAAAAGACCTGTATGCAGAAAATTATAAGACACTGATGAAAGAAATTAAAGATGATACAAATACATGGAGAGATATACCATGTTCTTGGATTGGAAGAATCAGCATTGTGAAAATGACTCTACTACCCAAAGCAATCTACAGATTCAATGCAATCCCTATCAAACTACCAATGGCATTTTTCACAGAACTAGAATAAAAAATTTCACAATTTGTATGGAAACACAAAAGACCCCGAATAGCCGAAGCAATCTTGAGAACGAAAAATGGAGCTGGGGGAATCAGGCTCCCTGACTTCAGACTATATTACAAAGCTTCAGTAATCAAGACAGTTTGGTACTGGCACAAAAACAGAAATATAGATCAATGGAACAGGATAGAAAGCCCAGAGATAAACCCACACACAGATGGTCACCTTATCTTTGATAAAGGAGGCAAGCATATACAGTGGAGAAAAGACAGCCTCTTCAATAAGTGGTGCTGGGAAAATTGGACAGGTACATGTAAAAGTATGAAATTAGAACACTCCCTGACACCATGCACAAAAATAAACTCAAAATGGATTAAAGACCTAAGTGTAAGGGGAGACACTATCAAACTCTTAGAGGAAAACATAGGCAGAACACTCTATGACATACATCACAGCAAGATTCTTTTTGACCCAGCTCCCAGAGAAATGGAAATAAGAACACAAATAAACAAATGGGACCTAATGAAACTTAAAAGCTTTTGCACAGCAAAGGAAACCATAAACAAGACCAAAAGACAACCCTCAGAATGGGAGAAAATATTGGCAAATGAAGCAACTGACAAAGGATTAATCTCCAAGATTTACAAGCAGCTCATGCAGCTCAATAACAAAAAAACGAACAACCCAATCCAAAAATGGGCAGAAGACCTAAATAGACATTTCTCCAAAGAAGATATACAGATGGCCTACAGACACATGAAAGAATGCTCAACATCATTAATCATTAGAGAAATGCAAATCAAAACTACAATGAGATATCATCTCACACCGGTCAGAATGGCCATCATCAAAAAATCTAGAAACAATAAATGCTGGAGAGGGTGTGGAGGAAAGGGAACACTCTTGCACTGCTGGTGGGAATGTAAATTAATACAGCCACTATGGAGAACAGTATGGAGGTTCCTTAAAAAACTACAAATAGAACTACCATATGACCCAGCAATCCCACTACTGGGCATATACCCTGAGAAAACCATAGGTCAAAAAGAGTCATGTACCAAAATGTTCATTGCAGCTCTATTTACAATAGCCAGGACATGGACGCAACCTAAATGTCCATCGACAGATGAATGGATAAAGAAGATGTGGCACATATATACAATGGAATATTACTCAGCCATAAAAAGAAATGAAATGGAGGTATTTGTAATGAGGTGGATGGAGTTAGAGTCTGTCATACAGAGTGAAGTAAGTCAGAAAGAGAAAAACAAATACAGTATGCTAACACATATATACGGAATCTAAGGAAAAAAAAAAAAAAGCCATGAAGAACCTAGTGGCAAGACGGGAATAAAGACACAGACCTACTAGAGAATGGACTTGAGGATATGGGGAGGGGGTGGGGTGAGATGTGACAGGGTAAGAGAGTGTCATGGACATATACACTACCAAATGTAAAATAGATAGCTAGTGGGAAGCAGCCACATAGCACAGGGAGATCAGCTCGGTGCTTTGTGACCACCTAGAGGGGTGGGATGGGGAGGGTGGGAGGGAGGGAGATGCAAGAGGGAAGAGATATGGGAACATATTGTATGTGTATCACTGATTCACTTTGTTATAAAGCAGAAGCTAACACACCATTGTAAGGCAAATATACTTCAATAAAGATGTTTAAAAAAAAAAAAAAAAAAAAAGAAGGGTTATTTGAAAAAAGATCAAAAGTTTTAACACCAGATGTGGATGTGGATGGCACATAACACACAGTGAATTGAGGTAGCTGGTATACATCTGAAGTGTGTGGGCATGTACTCAGCAAGATGTAGTTCTTCCCTAACAAAAATCACATGTAAGCAAATGCAAAAGTCACATTACGTTCAAACTGTTCCCTAGTATATCAACTGTGTTGGAAAAAAATCATGTTTTCAAAACAAGCATTATAGCAGAACTGACTCTATTTCTATTGTAACAATTTAATGATGAGGAAGGTAAGGTACAGAGAAATTAAGAAACTCCCAAGGCTATAGAAATAGGAGGTAGAACCTGATTTTGAACCATGCCAAGTTTTAAACTACTATTCCACTAGCAATTTTGTTAATCTCTACCTAGAATATTAAGGGTTAGGAGTTTTTATTTGTTCATTTGTTTAGTTTTTTTCTATTCTTGTTTTTCCAGTATGGACAATCTGATATTTATAAAGTGATGTGCAAAATTTTTTTTCACCTAAGATCTTAAAAACAAAGCTAAAATGTATAAATCTAGGTTGGTTCAAATGCGGTTAATTGATCAGCCACGTTAGATAGATATACAGAGATAAAATGTGAAGTCTCAGTTTCTAGGGATTTCATAGATTAGTGGGGAGATAAATAAATATAAAAGTATGATAAGTGCTAAAACACCTCACCTAGTCTTGGAGAGAGAAAGAAGAGAGTGTGTTTGCATGTGTTAGCAGGTGTGGATCATGGGGAAGATTAGGGAAAGTTTTCCAGAGGAGATCACACCTAAATTGAGTTTTTTTTTTTTTTTTTTAAACATCTTTATTGGAGTATAATTGCTTTACAATGGTGTGTTAGTTTCTGCTTTATAACAAAGTGAATCAGTTATACATATACATATGTTCCCATATCTCTTCCCTCTTGCACCTCCCTCCCTCCCACCCTCCCCATCCCACCCCTCTAGGTGGTCACAAAGCACCGAGCTGATCTCCCTGTGCTATGCGGCTGCTTCCCACTAGCTATCTATTTTACATTTGGTAGTGTATATATGTCTATGCCACTCTCTCACCCTGTCACATCTTACCCCTCCCCCTCCCCATATCCTCAAGTCCATTCTCTAGTAGGTCTGTGTCTTTATTCCCATCTTGCCACTAGGTTCTTCATGACCTTTATTTTCCCTTAGATTCCATATATATGTGTTAGCATACTGTATTTGGTTTTAATGGATTAATAACAATGAAGCAGGTAGACAAGATTGTGGGGAAGGAATGTCTTCCAGGCAGAATAGCATTAGAAAGACACGACAGCCCTAAAGCAGCGGCAAGCAGTTAGGCTGGGGCCAGACCAAAGAATTTGAATCTTGCCTAAAGATTGAAGGAAACCTTAAGCAAGGGAGCAACATAACCATCTTTCACTTTTATAGCGATAATTCCAGTAGTAATCTGGAGAATAGAATGGGGAGAAGAAGATAGAAGTTAATGTAACAATCCGAATGAGAAACGTTGAGGACTTCGATTTAAACAGTAGAAATGAAGGGGTGGCGGTGGCTGTGGTGCACAGAGACGGGTTAAGGAATAACTTGGAAACAAAATTAAGATGTCTTTGTAAACAACTGATTGTGGAGAATTAGGGAGGAGGAGGAATCAAGGATAACTCTTTGGTCACTGGTTTGAGTAACTGAGTGTACGTGGTGCTATTCGCCCAGACAGGGAATGCAAAAAGAGGAACAGATAACTAGTGGGCACAGAAGAATTCAGTCCAGACACTGCTTATGAGATGTGTCTGGGATATAAAAGTGGTAGAATTTGCAAATCCAAGAGTGCAAATCTTTACTATGTTACACATCAAACGAATATCCAAGAAAGGAACTTAAAGCTTTAAAAAAGTTCCTTTATAAAAACCAATAGGACTTCCCTCGTAGCGCAGTGGTTGAGAATCCGCCTGCCAATGCAGGGGACATGGGTTCGAGCCCTGGTCCGGGAAGATCCCACATGCTGCAGTGCAACTAAGCCTGTGCGCCACAACCACTGAGCCTGCGCTCTAGAGCCCGGGAGCCACAACTACTGAGCCCACATGCCGCATCTACTGAAGCCCGCGCGCCTAGAGCCCGTGCTCCGCAACAAGAGAAGCCACCACAGTGAGAAGCTTGCGCACCGCGACGAAGAGTAGCCCCCGCTCGCGGCAACTAGAGAAAGTCTGCATGCAGCAACGAAGACCCAACACAGCCAAAAATAATAAATAAATTTAAAAAATAAATTAATAAAAAAAATCAATAAAAATAGTCTTAAGTGAGGTAGTAGTGAAGTAGTAGTGTTGAGGATTAAGTATGATTACAGGTGACTGAGTACATTTTATTCCTTCATTACTTAAGAAAATTCTGCGCACTTTAAAAATATCACAGGCAAAGTGTTTCAGAAGTTCTCTAAAGAGAAGGAGTGCTGTGGGTTGGAAGATGGGATTCTTGCACACAAGTATGTTTCGACTAAAGGCAAAGCATTCAATCAAATATATACTATATATATACTTGAGAGTCCAGGGCCATATAAGTCAAAACAAAGGAATTCTAAGAAGGAAGAAGTGGTTGCCAAAAGAGGTAAGAACCAAGAAGAGGGCATTAGACCTGGCAACTTGTTCATAAACAATCTTAAGATAGCTTTTTCAGTGGCAGAACTGGGATGGGATGTAGGGCAGAAATTAGATTGGGAAGCCTCTGAGAATAAGTGGTAAGAAAGCAGAGTAAGCTAATGTGGTAGATATTTATTCAGGAAGTTTGCTGGAGAAGAAAAGAGAAATATAAAAGCAGTTTGGGTGAGTAACCAGGGTCAAGGGATAGAGAAATCTGAATGTTTGGTATAGAGAAAAACTATCTTGGTCCATACTACCCTGTTGCAAGGTTCTTACATTATATGTGAAGTGGTATAATATTAACTCTAAGGATGCATATTGTAATATCTAAGCAAGGATGACACTGTAAGCTAAGGATGCATATTATAATCCCTAGAGCAACTACTGAAAAAAAAAAAAACGAAGAGATAAAGCTGAAAAACGTAAATATGACCATGTTATACTTCTTTTAAATCCTTCAGTGGTTTCCTAACTCATGATGAATTTTAAATTTCTTAACATGACCTTCCTATAAATTCCTGTCTCCCTCTGCTGTAACCTGCTAAAGGCAAGTGGAAATTAATGAAGAGCTTTAAGATGAGTCATCTGGATTATACCAGAATTTTAAAAGGATAACACTGATAACAATGCGTAACATAGAGCTGAAGAGAGATGGACAGCAAGGAGAATCAACAAGACAGGGATTGTCAGATAAGAGGTGATAAGGGCCTGAACAAGGGTAGTAGGGATGAGATTAAACATAAGGGGATTGATTTAAAGGAAATTTCAGAGATGAAACTCACATAACTTACCACTTATGTCTGTGTGTGTTGGGGGAGTGATAAAGGCAAGGGATGAGTCAAAGATGATTCAGATGTTTCAACAGACAAGGAACACAGAAAGAAATCTTTTGGGGGTGAGATGAGATGTCTAGCTCGTAGCTGGAAATGTAGCTATAGAGCTTGGGAGAAAAGCCACAGCTTGAGAAGTAGACTCAGAAGTCACTGGCAAATAGTGTAAGGCTGGTTAATTTAGAGCAAGAAAGTACAGACTTAGAAGAGCACCTAAAACAACAAGAGAAACAAACAAATAAATAAATAAAGGAAAACATGACTGAGAAAGACTGGAGACCTAATAACAACCATTAATTGAGTACATATTATGTGCAAGGCAGTAATGTTTTAAGCACTTACCATATACTATCTTGTTTAATTCCTCCCAAGCAAAATATTATTATCCTCATTTTGAGATGGTAAACTGAAGTTGAGAGAAGTTAAACAAGCTCCTCTATGGTTGCGCAGGAAGTAGACAGTGTAGCTAGGGTTAGAACTTAGGAGCACTGACTCTAAAACCTAACTTAACCACTACCTCATTATGATAATGATACTTTTAAATAATACTGCTGCTACGACTACTGGTGATAATGATGATAATGAAGAGGGCAGCCATTATTCACTGAGCATTCAAAACGTGCCAAACACTGCTGAGCAATCTACATGTATTATCTCAAATAATTCCCAATAACCTGTGAAAGAAGTATGATTATTATGCCCAATTTTACAAATAAAAAATTGAAGCTTATAGAGACTTTATTTCCCAACATCATAAAGCTAACAGGTAGCAATGCTGGGATTCAAATCTAGAAAGACAGAGGCGTCTTATAACTTGAAAACAAGGTAAATAAAAAAACAAAACTTATGTAAATGGGTGGCTGAGAAAATCTGCAAAAATACTTGAGTTTACTGAGATAAAAGTATATAAGCAAAATAGATAGAATCATCAAAAAATATGATTTTTATAAAATACCTGACGTTTTAAAGAGATCAACTCCATGTCCAGTTGCCTCAGGATGGTGTTGGCTGCATTGGGGCTACAGGAAACAGCTACCACATCTTCCTGGGTTAAATACATGCCCTTAGGTGGACGGCACTTAGAACGCTGAGAATGATGGCGGTGTTGTAAACTCTGATATTCTCTCCTCCCAAGTCCAATCTTGCTTGTTTGGACAGGTTGGTCAGTATTACCCTGGAAGAATAAAGACAGAATAATAGGTCATTTGGTTTTTACAAATGTATAAACTGAAAACAGTCTATTACTAGTAGAAGTATCTGTTACACTAAGTACACCTACAAAATGCTTCTAACCAATTATATTACATACGAGTCCAAATGCACACACACACAGCAACTCATCAATTAGGGGGAAATGCGCATATAACATAACGTATCTTTGATTAATCCACTCAATAAAATGTTTGGTTTCTATGCCCAGAGGACTATGAACGAATGAAAAAATAAGGTGGACTCTAAACTATTTCTGTTTGCTTCAAGATTTCAAGATGGGATATATTTTCCCTCAGCAATAAAGGGGGGAGGGGGAAGCTACAACTTATTAAGTGCAAAGTTTTAAAGAAAGTAAAAAAAGGGGCAAATTAGGAATCATGACAAGTGGCAAATTAGACAACTGGTAAAAAAGAGGTAACATTTCATTCTCACTTTAGAGTTGTTGAAAGAGAACTATGCCTTGTAAAAATTAAAAAGGGCACAGGATTATTTTAATCCTAACAACATTTCTAAACTACAAGTCTATTTATCTGCGAATAAAATAAAGTTCAAATTTGCATTTTGGAAGAGGTTAGAAAAGTTCTAACAATGATCACCATGAACTCTTAAGGAGGATTTCATTATTACTTGCAATATTCTTAAACTGTGATGTAAAAATACAATGTTATTCTGTGCTTCTGAGACAGGAATCCATTAGACACTTGTGTCCATTAGGCTGAAGGCTATTTCACTGAAGAGACTTAATAATCCAATTCTTTAGAAAAGAAACTCCAAGAAAAGTCACAAAATAATTGTATAGTGAAGTATAATCCACTTTGTTGCTTAAAACTCAACTCAAAGCAACACATGGCAGATTTGATGTTCAGGGAGACTCCTCCCAGTATAGCACTTCTAAAATTGCTAGATCAAGTATTTTTTTTTTAAATAAATCTATTTATTTTTGGCTGCATTGGGTTTTCGTTGCTGCGTGTGGGCTTTCTGTAGTTACGGTGAGCAGGGGCTACTCTTTGTTGCGGTGCGTGGGCTTCTCATTGTGGTGGCTTCTCTTGTTACGGAGCACGGGCTCTAGGCATGAGGGCTTCAGTAGTCGTGGTGCATGGGCTCAGTACTTATGGCTCACGGGCTCTAGAGCGCAGGCTCAGCAGTTGTGGTGCATGGGCTTAGTTGCTCCGTGGCATGTGGGATCTTCCTGGACCAGGGCTCGAACCCGTGTCCCATGCATTGGCAGATGGATATTTAACCACTGTGCCACCAGGGAAGTCCCTAGATCAAATATATTTTTTAAATCTTTTAAATTCATTTCTGAGCTGGCAGAGAGGTGAGGAAATCCCCCAGAGACCAGAAATGATGAGAGGGCAGGAATCCAGAGGGATAAGCAAGGATGCAGGAGCTGACATTTGCCTAGGCTTCAATGGACAACAGGTGCTGGGCACAGAAGTTAAAGCCAGAACTCTGGAAGGGGACTCTATCGTTGTGCAAAGTAGGAAAAGTGCCCCTGCCCTGCAGAGGGAGAGGATGATTAAAGAAAGTCATGCCTACTTCATCTTTGGCCGAAAGGAAAGGAAAGAAACCAAAAAGTCTTCCCTAAGAATCCCTAACCACAGGCCTATATTCAGGCAGGTTTGGGGACTACATTTATAGGAACTGTCTGGCCTGAAAAACCCCAAATCGAAAATTTACTTTGAAGTGTCTCAGGTTGGTAGGGCCTTCAGACAGTTAGCAGAAGTAAAAGCAAACTATCCTCAGAAGAATGCACTGTAAAACCAGGTCTCAAAATTTTTCAACAAATATGTTCCAAGGAAAATGAGCTCACAACCACAAACTGCCAAACAATCCTCATGAGTGAAACACAGCAGAAAGCAAACAATAGAATTATATCTGCAGGGCTTCCCTGGTGGCGCAGTGGTTGAGAATCTGCCTGCCAATGCAGGGGACACGGGTCCGAGCCCTGGTCTGGGAAGATCCCACATGCCGCGGAGCGACTAGGCCCATGAGCCACAATTGCTGAGCCTGTGCATCTGGAGCCTGTGCTCTGCAACAAGAGAGGCCGCAATAATGAGAGGCCCGCGCACCGCGATGAAGAGTGGCCCCCACTTGCCGCAACTAGAGAAAGCCCTCGCACATAAACGAAGACCCAACACAGCCATAAATAAATAAATAAATAAATAAATTAATTAATTAAAAAAAGAATTATATCTCCAAAGATGACAAATATTACAATAAAGAGAATACAATAAATGTGTTATATGTGTATAAAGAAATAAAAGAACTGAAAATATGGAATATTCTTATAAGAAATGAGTCTATCAAAACTGACCAAGCAGATATGCAAAAGAACCAAATACAACACCTAGAAATAAAAAATATTATAAATAAGCTTACAAACTCAATGGATGGGTTACTTAGCCCATCAGACAGAGCTCAAAAGAAAATTAGTGACTTCAAATGCACATATGAGAAAAATGCCCAAAACATAGTACAGAAGTATGGAAAGACAAAAGGATGGAAAATATGAGTGGTTAAGAGACATGTGAAAAGTCCATTACATTTCTAAAAGAATTCCCAAAAGAAAGAATAGAGAGAATGAGGGAGAATCTATATTCAAAGAGACAACAAATGAGAATTTTACAGAACTTAAGACAGGATTCAGAAAGTACAAATGAATCCGAAGCAAGTTTAAAAAAAGAAATCCATACCCAGATACATTAAAATGAAACTACAGAACACTAAAGACAAAGAAGAGATCATAAAAGCAGACAAAGAGAAAAGCTAAATTACCTCCAAAGGAGTGGTAACTAGCCTGACAGAAGACTTCTCTAAAGCAATGACAGAAATCAGAAAGCAGTAGAATAATATCTTCAAAGAATATCCGTCAACCTAGGAGTCTAACCCCAGCAAAATTAAGTGTTCAAGAACAAGGAAGGACACCTTGGACATTCCAAAACTGACTGTGTTTATAATCAATAGACTCTCACTAAATTAACCTGTAAAAGACACACTTAAGAAAAAAGAAAAATTATTTTCAAAGAAAGTTCTAAGATTCAAGAAAGAATGGTGAGCAAAATTAATTTTAAGCATGTGGGTAAATCTAAACTAACCCCGACTATGTGTTTAATATGAGATACTTCAAAAAAATAAGATGTAACTAAAACTTGGCAAAAATAGCATATAAATCAAGAGGATAGTGGTTGAGGTCAAAGCAGCCTAAGGGTCTTATATTAATCAGAATCCCATTAAAAACACCAATATTAGGCTTTAAGTTAAATATGCAGGATAAAATTTCCAGAATACACAGTAAGAATAGAAATATAGAACCATTCCAAACTAGTAGACAGTTAAAAAAAAAAAAAAATCAAACAAGAGATGGATTCTTAATCCAAAAAGAAGGCCATAAAGGAAGGGAAAGAAAACCAGAGAAAGCAAGTCAAATAGAAGGTAAAAATAGGAAAGAACAAAAATACAAATATCAATGATCATGACTGGTATATAGGAGCTAAACTCTGTAGATAAAATATAAAATCCAACCTATATGCTCCTGTAAGACACATACTTAAAATGTGAGGACATAGAAATGTTGAAAGTAAGCAATAAAGATATACCAGGCAAACACTTAACAAAAGAAAGGTGATAGAGTTATATCAGACAAAATAATCTTGAAAAGTAGAAGACATCAAAAGAGATGAAAGGGTCATTACATATTGATAAAAGGTTCAATTCAACAAGATAAAACAATTTCTATGCACCTAATAACAACAGCTTCAAAATATAAAAAGTATTATTTCTCAATAATCCATCAGATAAGCACATAAACACCAACAAAAACAACCATAGCAAGTAGGCAAGCAGTAACAGAATATTGATTTCAAGCA
The DNA here is from genome assembly GCF_028021215.1 of Eschrichtius robustus. Classification (NCBI taxonomy): domain Eukaryota; kingdom Metazoa; phylum Chordata; class Mammalia; order Artiodactyla; family Eschrichtiidae; genus Eschrichtius; species Eschrichtius robustus. The sequence continues at coordinate 149,715,881 of NC_090826.1, forward strand.
TATAACTGACAAGCTTCAATTAAGACACATAAAAAACCTGTAACCAATAATTAGAGTATGTATTACTCTCAAGCACACATGGAAAAACATTTATGAAAATTTGACATTCTAGACTTGGAGGTTTTAAAACATATCCTCAAATTCCTCAACATTCCAACCACTGAGAAGTGGGACTCTCTCCCATTCTCCTTGATTCTGGACCAACTTTAGTAACTCACTTATAACCAACAGAATGCAGTAGATTTGGGGATGATTACTTTGGAGGAAACCAGCCATGGTCAGAAACCAAATTACTAAGGGACCACCAGGCTAGAGAGGAATGCTAGCTAACAGCTAGTATATCAACTACCAGTCATGTGAGCAAGTCAAAAACCTTTAATAACATCCTACTTGATGTTGAAACATAAAAATCATTCTCTCTAAAGTCAGGAATAAGATAAAAATATTTGCTATCATAACTTCATTCAACATTATACTGGTGATTCTAACCAGTTCAGTAAGGGAAGAAATAAAAGGTATTATAAGGACTGAAAAGAAATAAAACTGCTATTATTTTCAGATAATATAAACCTCTATATAGGAAATGCAAACTAATCTATAAACAATTAAAGATTTCATTTCTCTCCAGTTTATATGTAGATTCAACAGAACATCAAGTAGCACTTTCCTACTTTGAAGTTTGAGAGCAAAAGTCCAAAAATAGCCAAGGACTTTCACTTTTAGAAGCACTACCAAGTAATGGGACTCATCCTAGCAGCTATCAAGACTTATTATAAAGTTATAGTAATTCAGACATTGTGTGACTGACAAGGGATATATAACTGACAAGAGAAGCAGACGAGAGAGCCATACATATAGAGAAACCTCATCTATGATGAAGCTGACATGGCAGACCAGTTGAAAGAAATGAACTCACTTCCATATTAGAAAACAAATAAATAAAAACGGGTCTCTATCTCACAACATAAACAAAACCTAATTACTGAAAGATCAAGGACTTAAGTGTAAAAAACAAAACTTTAAAACTTAAAGAAAAAAATATAGAAGAATATTGAAGTTTGAATATTTACATGCTTTTGATGAAATAGCTGTTTATCAAAGCATGTAAAGAGAGTAAAAAAAGATAAACTAGGAACTGCTAAACGATCTCTGCAACATATTTAACCAAAGAATTAGTATCCAGAATATATAAGGAATTCATTAAGAAAACAAAATTTTATACATTGTCTTTAAGAAAAGACAAAACCAAACCAATAGATTAAAAACAAACACAAATAAGCATTAAAAAAATACACAATAATGGACAACAAACAGATGGAAAAATAATCAGCCTTATTAGTAATCTCATGAACGAATTGAGAACACAATGAGATACCATTTCAGGTTATCAGATTTCTAACAGCTTGAAAGTCTTACCACATAAAATATTGGCAAGGAAATGGATAATGAGTACTCTCATAGCTCAACAGAAGTACATCAAATGTAGAAAATGATTTGCCATTACCTAGGAAAGTTAAACATGGTTACACCCTAAAATAGCGTAATTCCACTCCAAACAATCCTAGGGTATTATTACTCACTAAGTCACTGCTGGCATTTTGGTGGAACAATCTGTGCTGTGCATTTGAGGAGAGCTGGCATCCCTTTCCCATTATATGCCAGTGGTGCCCATCAACCAAAAACACGTCCATAATTTTTAAATGCCCTTTATGTGGGTAATACTAAACCTAGCTGAGCACCACTGTCCCAAAGGAACTCTTATATATATGTATCCAGGATATGTTCTTATCAGTATTGTTCATAATAATAAAAAGCTAGAAATGATGTCCATTAATTAGAGAGTGGATAAGTTGTGGCATATGCATACAACGGAAAACTATAATACAGCAATGAAAATGAACTGCAAAAACATGTTGGACAGCAACAAAAAAATGCAGGTAGCTGAACACATACTATATGATTCCTTTTAAGTCAAGTCTGAAATGTACAAAACTAAATGTGAGTTGCTCAGAGATACATAACTTTGTGATAAAACTATAAAAAAGGGAGTGAATAATTGATAAATTTCAGGATAGAGGTTCCCACTGGAAAGAAGGGAGGGGTGCAATAAAGAAAACATACACAAAAGACTTCCGTTTCTTGAGCTCAGTCATGGACACACTGGTGTTTGTTTTATTATTATTCTTTAAATTGTACAGTCTATGGTATGTATAGTTCATAATTTTTAAAAGTCAAAAATAAAAACCTTTCCATATAATGTGTCAACAACATGCAGAAGCAGCTATAAAGATGTGTGTTAAAGGCAATGATATAGTATCATTCCCTGCGTGGTGTCCCTATCATCTGTGAAAGAACAGAGAAATGAATGAAGCTGCTGACAAACAGTGCCAGTCTCGCACCACAACCTTGCAGTATGTTTTTTAACACTTTTTAACTTTTACTCCCCTCACTATATTTGCTAACAGGATGAGATCACAGGCAAACAAAAGACCAAATGTGTAAGTACCATCTCTCGTAGTTGGAAAAAACAGTATTCCACATACATACATTTCCTACATAACTAAACCCAAATCCCTAATCTCTCATATTTGTACAGTAATTAAGAATTCATAACATATATTCTCATCTGTGAAAATTAATTTGACTGAAAGCCTACTATCTACCAGGCCCTGTAGTTAAGACACAATTCTTGCTCTTTAAGAGCTTACCACCCAGGGATAGGTAGGCAGGTAAGGGGAAACCAGATGTAAACAAGTACCACTTAGCTCAATGAGTACTGCAGTGGATTTAAAGAAAACTAAGGAGGTGGTCAATTCAACATAAGGCACAGGAGAGTTCATAGGCAAGCTACATGTTGCAGAGTTATGAGGAATTTGCCTGGCAGATTTGAGAAGAAAGGGAATTCTAGAAAAAAAATGGACCAACAAAGAACAAAAGCTGGGAGAACTAAAACACTTACCTGAAACTCTCTTAGTAATGCGAAATAAGTGGGGTGGGGCAGGGAATGCCTAACTAGAAAGACTGTTTTATCCTATGGACAAAGCCATGGAAGGGTTGCAAACAGTAAATTTGGTTTTAAAAAGATTGCTTTGGCAGCAGGGTGAAGAATGGACTTGGAAGGTGTGGTGCAGAGTCTGGAGGCATGGAGATAAGGTAAATTAAGATAAGACAGAAAATGTCAGTAATTCAGGGAAGAGATGAGAACCTAAAAATAAGGCAGTCACCTAGAAGACCAAAGAGAGAAGAACAAAATTTACAGTTATTTGAGAGAGAGAATTAAAAATGGTAATGACAAAATGAACAGAGTAATTGAGAAAAAGAAGTCAGTAAAACTGAGACACAATGGTTAAAAAGCTATACAGGAATCATAGAATGGTGTTACAAAACTCAAAAAGAGATTTTCAGAAGAAGGGAGGGGTCAATAACTTGAAATAATACAGGAAGCACAAGCAGAGTACACTGAGAAACCAGTCCCTGGATGTGGCAGTTAGGAGGTCACTGCTGACCTATCAGCAGTTTCAGTGAAGTAAAGGGACAGAAGTCTGACTGAAGCAAACTCAAGAGTGAAGTAATGCTAAGGAGGATAATTCTTTCTAGACTGGTTGAGAGATAGTCATGCTTTTAAATGAAAGACTGGAGCTTACTTCTGGGCTGCAATGAAAAGGTTGAAAGCATGGCAAACAGAAGGTCCTAGAGGCAATATGAAGGGATAAGATAGGTCAAACAAGCAGTGAAATTATACAGAACAAGGGGAGGGACCTATCTTACTGTGAGAGAGAGCCATTCAGCTCATACTGTTCATTCAGTAATTTCATGTTACTGGATTTGTGACATTTAAAAAATCTGATCCTATCAAGTACCAGCAAGGAAGTGCACAATGAGTACTATGTAAAGTGCTAGGGGATACCAGGTGTTCCAGTGTTACTGAGGCCCTGACTTCAAAGAGTTCACAGCTTAGTGGGCAAAATACAATAATTTTAATATAACATCCTAAGTGTAAATATACTCAGATAAAAAGGGTAGTATGGCAGCACAGAGTTAGGGGAAGGGCTGGAATTTAAGGGTGTTCCTGCTTGATATTTTCTCCATGGAGGAGAAAGTGAAGTTATCTGCTAAGTTTTTTGAGGGCAGTGGAGAGGTGGTAGGTGATGTGTAGAAAAGGATGAATGTTCAAATAGTTGCTTACATAATAAATTTTATTCAACATTTATTATGTACTGGGTACTGTAATAAGTGCTTTTATATGTAGTACCTCTTTGATTGTCAGAACAAACCTTTTAATTTTACCAATGGAAAAAACTGAAAATTACAGGTTAAAAACTGAGAGGTAATAAGGGCTACACTGAGATTGGAAACTATTTTTTGTAAGTAGCAACAATGTACATGATCGTGCAATTTTCTCCTGCTACACCAGACCAAGAATAGCAACTGATCCAGCATTGTGGGTTTATAGGGTTAGAGAAAGAATAGCAGAAGGGTGAGAGAAATGGGGAGTCAAAGATACTGGGAAGAGAGCAACTTAAGTAATTGGTCATTTGGTCTACAGTTTAGGGAAACAAGGAGACTTGGAAAAGAAATGAAGGAATCAAGGAATTTGAGAACATTTAGCAGTAGTAAGAAAATCAGTAAAATATCAAGTTAAGAGTAGGATTTATTAAATTTCATTGATGAAAGATGACAAGGGCCAGAATGGGCCATGGCACTGAGTTCCTTAAGAGAAGGAATGGGAGTCATTAAATTGGATGAAGTCAGATTCTCCAATTTTCAATGTTATTTTCACTATTCCACAGTTGCCAATACATCACAAGCCTTTACCCATCAACATTTGGTCTATTTTTTTTACAATTATGTAATTCCTTGCCTTAATAAATGAGCATGCATATCAATTTAAAACTTTTCTTTTTAATGATTTTAAGTCATCATTATTATCATTAAATTGAGGAATATGAGTGCTCTTCTAGTTGGGGATTCTTCCATCTCTTCCTTTGATGCAGCTTTCGATTTTCACTGCTATCAGTATACCTGGTACTAATTAATAATTTGTTATAACATGGAATAAACTAAATGTTTTCCAAGAATATTCTACACCTAATATTGTATTACCTGAGGGTGGTTCTACTTCTTTTCTATGGATTAAAGAATAGGCATCGTGGGGAGTTCCCTGGTGGCTTGGTGGTTAGGATTCCGGGTTTTCACTGCTGGCCTGAGTTCAATCCCTTGTCGGGAAAGTGAGATACCATAAGCTACTTGGGGCAGCCAGAAATAAAAAAAAAAAAAAAAAAAAGAATGGGCATGGGGACTTCCCCGGTGGCACAGTGGTTAAGAATCCGTCTGCCAATGCAGGGGACATGGGTTCGAGCCCTGGTCCAGGAAGATCCCACAAGCCACGGAGCAACTAAGCCCGTGCACCACAACTACTGAGCCTGTGCTCTACATCCCTCGAGCCACAACTACTGAAGCCCGTGAGCCTAGAGCCCGTGCTCTGCAACAAGAGAAGCCACTGCGATGAGAAGCCCGCACACAGCAATGAAGAGGAGCCCCTGCTCGCCGCAACTAGAGAAAGCCTGAGCGCAGCAACAAAGACCCAATGCAGCCATAAATAAATAAATAAATAAATTTATTAAAAAAAAAAAAAAAAGAATAGGCAGCGTGGCAGGGCTTTTATACTTCGGAGTGGATGAGATAACCCCAAAATTACTTAAATCACTGGCTAATTGGAGTTCTAGATGCTACCGTTTTTCCAAAAACCTCCAAATAACATTGAAATTTACTACCTTTTAACCCATTATATAAAAATGTTTTTCTTAGTATGAAGTACTATTCGTTTTTTGGAGTGGATTTGTAGAACAATTATAAGCACCCTAATGATTATCATTACCTCTTTCTTGGCTTCTTTTTTGGGATCATAATCACTATCGTTTCCATCCATTGGGTGTGTTTCTTCCACATCATCATCACTGAAAAAAACCAAAGATTAATAAACTTATTTCACTTCCTTTTATTCTATTCCAGTGCTCTCATCAAACTGCAATATACCTGGCTAATAATTTTACTAAATATTCCCCAGGAGTTGTCCTTGGGAAGACGAGCTTTTATAGTTTAGATTTCTGTAGTGTTTAGAAACATTTACCCTTTTAGGTATATAGAATCATTTAAGCAAACATTTCTAGCTAAAAAACAGAGACCCAATAGGAAAGATATTTAGAAAGAAATATCATTTGGGAAAAAGAACACATTTATTAATTTGATATAATACTTATTTTCCAACTGGAGAACTGAAATAATAAGTATTATATCAAATTAATAAATGTGTTCCAAGTGGAGAACTGAAAAAAGGATCTTTTATACTACCAGAAAGATACAGCTACAATAATGCAGACCTCAGTTACTCAGATAACTGTGGAAAGACCATCTTCCAGAGAATATATTTCTTAATATATTCTAAATATATGTATTGAATACATCAGTACTGAAAGGAAGCATTTGTGATTAGTTAAATACAACGCACATATAACTCAGTTGCAAGGTTTGCTGGCTATGATTAACAGTTAAAGAGTTGAAGAGAGTTCTTACTATTAAGATTTCTGATCATTCAGTTCTTCTCATCAGAGCAGAAACATGAATGTAAGGACAAGAAGCATTTACACTGTATTGTGATAATTGTTCTGCCTTAGGAAATACAAGCAATACCTGTAACTACATAAAGGCATTCAACCCACCTGTCACCCTGATTATGTCTATTGGCTAGTTTACGAGCCTGGCGATCCATCAAGCTTGTCCTAGATCGAGTTTTTTTCCAGGAATAGTAATATTTCACAAGGCTAGCAATTGTCTTATCTGGAAGCTTGAAAAAAAAATCATGTTAATATCAAGCAAGTTTACTCATAAACTCTGATTAACAGAATGAATAATATTTCTATTATTCTTTGATACTTAGCAAACAAAAGCATAGACAAAAAATATTTTCCCAGGTACCTTTATGAATTATAGAGCTAAAAAATGCAGCTATAGTCATAGCACCCCACCATACCTATGTCACTCACATTTCTAAATAAATATTCCTATTTATTCTGAGCAGGGAAAGGAGAGATAAAATTAAAATGATAAATGATGCAAACAGACTTAAGCTACAAAATAAAGTCTTGGGTATTAAAATGACTAATGATCATGTACTGCTTTGTCATACTGGCAAACAATGACACACACTCCCAATTAAAAATGCTCTCTTTGATTATGGAAGACACTTAGATATATCTGCAACCATTATCTAATTTCCATTCATTCAAGTTAAAAGAGTTTAATGTAGCAACTTCTCAGATTTATATTATTTTGACACAATACTAGAAATTTAACAACTAGAAATAGCTTTTCTTTAAAAAAAAAAAAGCAACAGCACCTGAACAATGTTGAAATAATACAGAATTTCTAAAAATTGGTTTTCATATCCAAAGGAATATAAATTTGAAAATAAAATCCTAATGTTGGAAAAATGAAACATTTAAAAATAAAATTGAAATTGTGATTTTTTTCTGAAATGACAAACGTATTTAATAACTCTATTAAACGTATACTTAAGTCATAATAAATGTTAATTTATTACAATGAAATGGCACATAATGATCATGCATTAGAATAGTAGAAAATAAGACTGTATGTAAATATACTTATTTCAAAATGTTTTTAAAAATTGAAATTAGATTGGAAAACTTTTTTGTATTTAATAATTAGGAAGTGTTTAACAATAGAATAAGTTTATCACTCAGGTATGAATCACAGTAAGAGCAAAATTACCATACCATTTGCTGAATCCTGTGAAAGCTCTTCCCATGAAAACTAAAGGCTTGTTCAAATAGGACTTTATCTTCCACTGTCCACTCATCCGGAAAGGGAGTGAAATTAGGGAGATCAGCAAGGGACTTCTCAATGTTATGTTTATGCCAGAACAACATGCCAAGTGCCTTTGAAGAGAAATCATTCCCCTTTGGTTTTAATGGACTTATGTTCCATCACACTTAAGAGAGTTAAACACAAATTAGGTTAAAATCTTAAGCCTATGACTTCAACTGAAGATACACTCACAGTTCGGGGCTTTTAATCAGGGGTGCCCAGGTAGCAGACCTCATTTATTTATTTCTTTTAATCAGGGCCTCAGAACAGTAAATGTTCTTACATACCATATTTGCTGTAGAATCTAGAAAAAGTGAGCTGAGGAGAGTGGCTATAATTACTAAAGCAGGTTTGTAGGCTCATATCAAGACTTTCACTCACATTTATTCATTTGTCAATGTGTATTGAAAAATATGTTAAAAGGAAAAATAACCTGTAAGTCAATACTTAAATGAGACTATCAATTATAACACAAAACTAGAAGTGCTCAGTCAAGACTCAGTGGAGAAATATTTATGTTTTAACCTGTTAGAAGTGTATCATGGGCTAAATACTTCTAAGAAGTAAGAGTACCTCAACTGCAACTTTAACAATATTTTACCACATATATTTTTTAATGTTCTTTATTATCATAATATACACAAAGAATTATTATGAGGCATATTAATAACTTCAATGACTTTATTACTAAATCACAGGAAAGCCTGAAATGGATAATTTCTAACAATTCAACAACTTTCCCTTCTGTTGTAAGTAAGCGGTAGGCCTTTATCTTTACTGTAAGGTACAGAGTATCATTTAGGGGATAAAGATTTATTTTTTAAGAAGAGATACAGCAACTTTTTAAATAGTGAGTTTTTAATTTCTGTACTTTGGTAATACTCCTTGAAAATGAACATGAGAATGAACACATGTATAGTCACATTTTGAAGGATTAACCTTCTCAAACAAATATTAAAAAGAAAGCCAAGGCTTAAAAACAAAATACGTAATCAAAGTCTGCAAAATCCACAGAATAGTTAACTACATTTAGATAAATATCTCAGTTTCACTGAAATGACTTTCTATTATTTAATCATGTTACTAACTATAAAGTTAGCTCTTAATAATCTAGGTTACAGAAAATTCACTTACTTTATATTAATTCTGATAAAGGTTGATTTTGTACTTAGTCGAAATGAAATTTAAGAATTTCTATTTCACTTTCACTTTTCCATGTTCTCCATTCCCTTATTACTAGGGATAATGAACCATATGCCATATATATCTCCTTTTAAAGTTATCTAATCTTTTTTTAAAAGCCCTTTGTGAATTATTTCCTTCAAAATCTAAAAATCTTAAGTATTTCTTTAAATAAAAAGTTTAACTTTTAGGTCTTTTAGGTTAAAAAGTCAAAGAGAATTACCTCTACTTAAAAAAATTTTCCCTTTTTCTTGAGCATCTCTAGAGTAATCCTGAAGGCTTTCAGATACTTTAAGAACTCAAAACAGATAAGAAACAGAGGTATCGAGAGAAAAATGTTCAAGGCCTTGAGATAAATAATGTTTATAAAAGCAAAATCCTTGATGATGAAAGGTCAGACTTTGCTAGGACTTCTGTAGTATCTATAAAGTTGGTTGAACTTATGCACTTTCTTAAGACAGAAACTATCATGAGATGTTCTTTGGATTTGATAAATACTGAGGCAAACCTTAATATTAAAATATTTCTCTACATACCTGTTCCACATTGTAGCCATGTTTCTCCTTTGCAATTGCAATATATTCATCCACTGTAATGAAACAATGTTATATAATTAATTATTCTCATTTACTTCATTTGCCCAGGTTGACTTTTTTTTTTTTTTTTAACAAAGCAAAGTTTAAAAACAATTACACTCTAGGGGTAAAAAAATAGCCAAAGTCTTTTTCCATGAAATACTATAAAAAAGACTTTCACTTCTATGACCAGGATCAGAAGTTCACTTGGTTTAAAATTTTACTTAGTATGAGTTATCTCTGTGACCATACAGCATCTACGTATTAAATTCACTGACATTACTAAAATTATTTTTGTATTAAAAAAAAGACCAATCTGTGGTTAGCCAATAAAGCCTAATTACAGTATAAAATATTAGGTAACTTCTATTGCAGTCTTTATTTGAAGAGACTTAATTATTCAAGACCCCACCTCATGTTTAGAGTTTTCCCAAAGCTTTTACCTTCCCGTTTCTGATTACTGTATAAAGGATGGTTTATCTATAGTTTTGCCAGCTATACATAATAACAATTTAAATATGCTTCAGAATCCCTAAAATTTTCTTCAGCTCTTCCTGCTAGCTATACAAAAGATGTTTGACTATTCCATTTTTCTTCATCCTCAATTATTGTAATCAAGCCAGTAGAGTTGTTTAAATAAGCACAGTTTCTACGATGATATATATACTGGCTATTTCAAGGCTTCATTGCTAAGAAATCTGCCACTTCACATTCAGCAGGACTCAGTTTTACGTTAAGTCCTTCTTGATCCTATATAATATATATATATATATATATATATATATATATATATATATATATATAAATAAATTCTTTAAGCACATTTTTGAGAAGCAGTGGTTGAGAATTCTGATCGTAGAACAGCTGGTCTACCTGGACTTGGTTCCCAGCCCTGTCACTTGTTTTTGGACTTTAGGCAATTAACTTGACCTTTTTGTACCTTAGTTTCCTCACTATAAATAGTGATAAAAATAGTACTATATTTAGTACTATTCCTCCTAGGATTAAATGAGCTAATATACGTAAAGTGCTTGAAACAGCATCTGGCCCATTTTAAGTACTTTCTAAGAGTTTGCTGTTATTAATAGTACAGCACAGTTTAATATATAAATATGCTATTATAACAATAATGCTGTTAGATTAACAACTAATTTTTATGGATGTTATTATATCTCCCTAAGACTGGAAGCTTTTGATGAAGAAAATCCAAATATTATATTCTATTTAGAACCCATAGTACTTAAACATATGACAGGTCTAAACACATGCTGATTAACAAAAATGTCTTATAGTCCTATAAATAGAAGGCTGAACAATACCAATCACCCTGTGATTCTCAACCCTGGCTATGCATTAGAATCAGTAGGGGAGCTTTAAAAAAGTAAGTCCTGGCTCCACCCCCAAGATTTCTGATTTAATCAGTTTGAGGTAGAGGCCAGACATCAATAGAATTTTTTTTAAAGTTCCCCTAAGTGATTCCAAAGCACAGCCAGGGATGAAAGTCACTGCCCTGTACCTTCAGTTGGATATTCCACATGGACACACCACTACCAGGACATGTTGGCTTTCTGAATTTTGTTTTCCATTTTGCTAAGAAATGCACCATTGTATAAAACAGTGCTAAAACAGCAAAAACCAATGACACCCTAATGCTCAGTTTGTGACTGAAAACCTCTGCCTATAATGAAGATTGAACCAAAAAACCTGATCGTCTCTTTCAGGTTTCTCAGTACACAGAATGTACAATTTTGTGTTTTCTGTTAAGAATACCTCAAGGGCATATAATTCCTACTTTACCAGCTAGACTTTTTGCTGGTATTCTGAAGCTCTTAAATAGGAAGAATTATCAGGTATGCAGAATAATACCCCGTTTTCAATTTTTAGTTCTCTTACTGCATCAATAAGTATGACTAGACTTACTATGCACATGATACATAGGACATCATTAATTTTCATGAAACTAAATAAACCATCATGGGACATCTTTAAGATTTAGTAAATATTTTTAAAAGACAAGCTTATTTTACAGCCACTAGAATAGCTGTTCAGTGGTTTTTGTTTGTTTGTTTTAATAAATCAAATGATAACTGAATGGAGGGGTGGGGATCTTAGTTTTGTTACCTGCACGTTTCCTATATCTGATGTGCCGCAAAGGATCAGGTCCGCTACATCACATTGAAGTCTAAAGCCACACCATGATTCAAGAAGTGCATGGTCAATGATCCAGAAGGTCTCCGTCCAGAAATGGAGAGCACAAAGATGACCTGATTGATGGCTGCTGAAGTCAGTTCTTTCCCCTTTCCTCTTTAAAATGGTAATGATAGTGGGCTCTTGGAAGTTTGAAGGCATTTCTTTACAGCTTCATATACTGAGGAATAGCCTGTGCAGATGTCTACATAGTAACTCCCTCCCCTGCTTGAGGATTTAAGCAGCAATGCCATCAGATCCTAGGTTTTTTCAGTCTTCCTGGGCCTGACACAAATTGGAATGATCAACCCACTATCTTTCAAAAGGAAAAACATTCTAACATAACAAGCTCCATCAAAAAAACAGAACAAAACAAAGACAAACTGATTTCTTATGAGAATCTAAGAGACCCAAAAACAAATATAAGTTGCATTTTGAATTGGTTGATAGATTCCCTATTGACATAAACATTCAATTTCAGAAAACTTACATTTGGCATCTGGGATACTGTGATATGGAGACCATACAAGCATTCCTCCATTGTCTTTATCGGTGTACTTTGTAGCACCTGGGGAAAAAATTAATTATTTTGAATATGATGAACTTTACATTCAAAATAAGTATAAACAAAGTATGTTTTATTTCTATTTTAGTACAGTACCTGCAAAAGAGGACAAAGAAACAAAGTACAGGAAAACAAAGGAAGGAAAACAGATATACACTAAATATAGTAAATATACCATTTATAGATACGAACGAAATTTCACAAACACTGAAGCTTACCCTCTTTAAATTAAAAAGAAAGACTTTATTAAGTACATTTTATATCCCTACTTCTTAACGGGTAGTAAATCTGATTTAACCTTCTATACGTTACTTAGGAGTCATTAAAAACTCTGGCTTTAAAACTAGAGCAAATACCTCAGGTGATGAGTTAATTGTTTTGCCCATATCTAAATGGGCCAAGATTATTATAATTTTTAAATACCTGTATCTGCTTTTTATGTTTTTTATTTAATCTTGTTCTCCTTGCTAGGAGTCTGCCAGTTATTCCTTTTTAGAGTTAATTTCATTTATTACTTTTTATATTTATAAAAGTTTGTACTCTGTGTAAGAGGAGAACAAAGTCAAACCATGGAAAAGTTAATAATGCTATTTCTCCTTAATGTAATCTGAGAGTCTACCTCTAATCTAGAAGCATACTATTGCTGTTTCTAATTTATTTCTAATCTGTTATAATCTAAAAAGTCAGAAAAATCAAGCTCTATTGAAACTGCATGTAAATTAAGAATAGACAGAATGCACGAAAGGCCTGACACAGCTATCCCAGAGCCAAGTCCATGCCAGTAGGTTCTGTCTTTAAATACTCGATGGTCCTTTTCCGGCTTCTTCCTAATTCTTAGGTGCATTCAAGTCAATTAAAACTATGAGCTGTTGATAGCCACCAGCAATTAATGACTAGAATTCCAAAATTACTTACAGAAAACATTAATACAATTCTAAGGTTAAACTGTAATCATTTATAAAGTTATAAGATATTCAGAATAAAGAACATTCATTTCCAGGGGTAAAAGTAACTACTATTATACTCCCAACTAGAGACTTTATCTATCAAGCAATAATTTAATGTCATTCAGCCGTTCTTTATTTTTGGAGACTCAAAACACATCACTACTGTATATTCAATCAACAAATTTTAGTTAGAGAATGACACACTGTTAGTGCAATATGAAGCTAAAATTGTTAAGTTATGTACGTTTTACTATAAGGAAAAATTAGGTACGGAGAAAAAAGAATTGAGAGAATACTATAAAAGTATTAGAAAAAGCATAATTACAAAATAAAGCTAAAAGCAAAACATATTGCATTTTGTCATAACTATCTTTAATAAGAGGATAAAAATAGGAGCTGAGAATTTAAGAAAATGCAAGTTAGAAGTACATTATCTAAAATTTATATTCAATAAAAATAAATTTTAAGCTGTCTTTAAAAAACTTCTTTAAAAAATATTAAGATATATATTTAATTTTTAACCACATAAAATAAAAACACAAAAGCAAAATAGCTAAACCACTCAGTGGAAATAAAACAGACATCTAAGTTGATCAGAAGCCTTTATTTAATTAATAAAATCTATTGCTATTTCTAGTGAGTATCCTAAACGTCAATCCTTTAATATGGGACTGATTCTTTTTCACTATGGATTGTGACAGTAAGATAATTTAAATACTACTTAACAGAACATGGAATGCAACAAAGAAAAGGCTTCCATTAAGTCTCAAGTCTTAATAGCATACATGCTTAATATTTAGACATATTTCCTTGCATTTGATTCTTGTATTACAGAAAGTCTGAATTAAAATATTTTCATTAAATATCTCTTCTTAAACAGATATAAACTATTTTGGGTTTTTTTGTATTCTTGCCCATGAAGAACAATAGTTAAGTTTCCTCAAAAATTCTTAGCACTGTAATTAAGGGCCCGATCTTCTGACACAAACTGGCATCCAAACTGTGGGGACTAACAGCTCTTCTAATATGGGTGTATGGGTGTGTATGTCTGGAGTATAGAGAATGCCTAATTAGGCATTTCACAATGTTCTTTCCCTGACTCTTGAATTGGACTCCACCATTTTCATTCATATATGTGTCCCACTAGGACCAAAAGATGACTGATGTTTATAGGAAATGAGAGATATCTTAGCATAATGGTTAAGAGTGTAACCACTTACAGAGCCAGACTCCAGGTTTGCATCCCAGCTCTGCCACTTCCTAGCTTTGTCACCTTGAGCAAATTTACTTAATCTGTCTGTGCGTCAGTTTAACCCATCTTAAAAAATAGGGATAATGAGAGCACCTTCTTCACAGAGTTGTTCAAAAATGAAGTGAATTCATATATGTAAAGTACCTGGCATGTGGTAAGCACTATCTAAGACTTATGATTACTACTATATGCTTACTGAAGACAGTTCTTTAAGTTCCCTTCTTTCTGTACGCTGGAAAGGCTTCTTCTTACCTTATCAATCAAATAAAAATACAAATGTATAAAATCTCATGGGGCTCTAACTCAAAAGGCTGATGACCTCTCTTACCAACCCTTTGAAAATGAAACTGAATAGCTGAAATGACTTTTTTGTTTTACTGACAACTCAGATCTGATTCCTCTCCTATAAAATAGGAGAAAGTAACTTGCATTATTAAAAACAATTTACCTCTCAGGATGGCTTGCATTCAGTAAAGCTTTACCCTTTCCATCATAAAAGTTGAAGTAAACCAAAATATTTAAAGGACATAAACCCAATTTTTATTTTGCTTTTATCTAAAACAGTGTTTAAGATTATACCTCAAAACTGTCTGATATTCAGAAATAATACCGAGAATCCAATTTGACTCAGCAACAAAATAACCAAGGCCTTAGAAGTAGCCTAGCTTCTGAATGGATCAAAAATAAACAAACCAAAACTTAGACAGCAAGCAACCACAATTTTAAAAGACTATAGTAGCTCAACAGTTATGAAAATAAAATTATTGAGCAATCAGTTTTTTAAAGTATTAAATGAAACAAAAGTTCAAGCCTTCTGAAAACTTTTAGATCTCCTTAACTGCAGTTGGTAAAATACATTTATGAGACCAATTTGGGGAAAACCAACAACAAAAGTATAATTTTGATTAGGATTTCTATACCAATAGCAAGTTTCAAAGTAAGTACAAAAATATAAATCTTCTATTTCTTTTAAGATTTCCTTTAAGACATTCCAACTAAGGATTTTGATGGAAATTGTGGAACAAATATTCTATATAAAGAACTTAAATATTGAGATCAGTAAGACACTACAAATATTTTTTAAATATACTTAATTCACCAATTTCAAACTGAGGTAAACAAAGACATTCCAAGAGGTACACAAGCATGAATAAGTTTTCTGGGAATCAGTTTTCAGAACTTCAAACTTCCCTGTGTTTTCTTCCCCAAGACAATCTGCCTGAGAACTCACCTGCAGTCTAAGCTGTACACTTATTCTACTTCTGACTTCCTTCTTCACAAACACCCTTCCCTCACTTTAAAAAAAAAAAAAAAAAGGCAGGTCTCTCACCCATCCCAAATCTTACAAGAGTACACTGCCTAAAATTTAAAAACCTCTATGATGTCAAATGAACATCAGCAAAGCTCTCTTTTACTCAAGGCACCATGACTATTACAGTTTTAATTAATTACACATTAATTATAATAACTCAAGCCAGAAGAGATTTAACACTTAGAACCTTTTGTTCACAAGAATACATACTATGATGGTAGATAAATTGGATAGGTGATCAATAATGCACTTTCAAGCACAAAAATGTATTACAAAATTCTGTGAGGAAAATGCACAGAAATGATTTCAAAAACAAAAGGAACAATGTTAGGAGCCTGTTCATATATTTTATAAAATAGATACTACCACATTACTATCGTATTTACATTTAATTGGATGCATTTCAAATAAGTATATAACAACTTTATTTCAAAGTGTTAACATTTTCAGTACACTGGAGATTACATTTTTCAACTAATAAACTCAGTGACAAATAACAGATGTCAACTTAAAAATATGGGAATCTGTTTTTTCAAATTTCTTCTACAAGTATGCAGGCAAAATATTTTGAATGCCACTGCTTTATATACATTAATTTTTACTTAATCTTGTCATATAGTTAATAGTATCTCCCTTTTACAAATGAGAAAACTAAGGCTTGGATATATCAGGTACCCAGTTCATCCAAGGTCACTACGCCATAGTGGCTAAAAGGCATAAGATAAGAGGTAAGACTCTTAATCACCACACAAAACTGCTCCTCATGATGTAAGCATAGTCAGTAGGCACTAAATAAAAGTTGGGGAGGCCTAGCAAAGAATCAAAAGGAAAAGAGTCACCTAAAAAAGAATCAAAAATCCACTTAGTAAATTTTTATAACAGCATTCTTAGCAATGGTCCATCAATTAACATAAACTGTTCCTAATCTCCTAACTTCAGTAATTCCAATTTAAATCTCAGTTCTTCCCATATTTTCTAAAATACTCATATTAATAATTCATTCTTTCTGTCCTTAATTTCTCCTCCAATAAAAATATCCTCCACAAAAAAATCCTCTTTTAGTTTTCCTACATTCTGATCATCATAATCTTGATACCTCAGGAATTTTTCTTCCAAATGACTTGGATGGCTACGGGTGGGCAATCTTCATGAAGATAGATTGAGTGGTTTATGAGACTAAAGGTAAGAGTACGAAGAAGGGAAAAGGAGAGGAGCTGACCATTTCTCAATTTCTATCATTAATTAATAAACATCTTTTCCTCTTTATCTCTTCCAAAGAAATATGTTTAAGTTCTCACCCAATGATATTGATTGATGTGGGGTAAAAACTTCACACACCACCACAACACTTAGAATAAGATAGAGCAGTGGTACTATGTTGAATGGCATACAGGCTCAAAATTTCCTTGTAAAAGGTGTCTAATAATTGATAATCTACATTTGCTTGACAAGATTTGCCTATAACAACTATAGAAAAGCCCACCTAAGTTTAAATGATAACTGGTTTTAGTTGTGTCCTTGGGTTCAATATTCTGCAGATTATTAAGGAGAAAATGAATACAGGCATACCTCATTTTATTGTGCTTCACAGATATGTCGATCAAGTCTATCAGCACCATTTTTCCAATAGCATTTGCTCATTTCATGTCTGTGTCACATTTTGGTAATTCTTGCAATATTTCAAACTTTTTCATTATTATTACATTGTTATGGTGATCTGCAATCTTGGATGTTACTATTGCAGTAAATGGTTAGAATTTTTTAGCAATAAAGAACTTTTTAATTAAGGTATGTACATTGCATTTTTAGACCTAATGCTATTGAACACTTTTATATGCACTGGGAAAACTATAATTTGTGTAACTTGCTTTATTGTGACATTTGCTTTATTGCAATGGTCTAGAATTAAACCTGCAATTATCTCTGAGGCATACCTGTAGATGAATTTAAAGAATATCATATTTGTCCTTATTCTAATAAAAAGTATCAACTATAGTCTGAGTAAATTATTGAGAATATAACTTTAAAAATTGTAATATTTGTGATTTTTCCCTCAAATATTCTACTTAGACAAAATATGATAATGTAAATTGGATAATACAAATAGTGGCCATGTGAAACCACATAAAAAGTATTCTGTACTTTCAATGAATTACTTTTCAAACTTTGAAATTTGTTCTAGTATTTGCTTGCTTGAAATTTTTTCCCAAAGTTGCTACAGTGATCAGGCCATGGCATGCATAAATTTGGTCTAGCATGAAGTCTGGGTCTTAAATACAACATCCTTAATCAACTTGTGTATAGCTGTCTATGAAATATAAACCTATCTAATGGGGCAAAAAGATAGGTATGCTTATTATGCTGCTGAGTTCTAATTTGGAAATAAGTTTATTCCAGAAAAAGCAGTATACCAATGAAAGCCCCAAATCAGAAAGGAATAAATGTATGCAGAATCATTCTTCACAATTATGAAATTTAATCTTCACTGAGCAACTGCCATTTGCCCACTCACACAACCTTCGCAAGAATTCCCCGAAGTATTTTTATTTCCATTTTACAGCTAGAGAAACTGAGGTTTAGGGAGGGCCAGTGACTTGCTCAGGGTACAAAAATAAGAGATGAGTGATTAATTCAGTCTGTCTTAAGCCAGAGCAAGCACTTTCCAAATGTCAAGCTAAAACCTGAGGCAGAGCACTGTAATGTGAAAGTGCCATTCACCTACTAGCTACATTAATAAAGAAAATTAGTTTCACAACATTTAAAATTATTTGAAGCCCTCCAGCACACACAGTGATAGCTTTTGAATAAAATGTATCAAAGCCATGTCATTTAGAAGGCAGCTTTTGAATAAAATGTATCAAAGCCATGTCATTTAGAAGGCAACTCTGATCTAGTGAGCACTTTTGTATCATTGTTTTTACCTGTTGAAAAATAGCCTGCACTGACAATCCTTTTTACACACATTATTTTACCCTCTCCCTTGGGACAAGAAAAGCTGTCTAAACCCTAAAAATCTTTAAATGGTTGGTAAATATCACTTTGCATTGCAGTAATGGGCAGGAGAGGAATGAAAATACCCATCGAGACCCTAAACATGCTATTTCCCCCCAAGAAATACAAGTAACCCTTATTAATATCTAATATAGAATTCAAGAGTCTGACAGAGACACAACATTACTATAAGCGGGCAATGGGCAAAAACTAAGTACAAGAAGCGGGGGTGTGGGGTGGGGAAGCCCCTTCAAAGTCTGCCCAAAGCCTGAACTGAAGAGGGTCTGTGGTGGGCTGGGGGGAGAAGGAAACACGCTCCACTCCGAGAGGCTCCAACAAGGGCGCCTCCATATGCGGAACTCTCGCCCAATCCCCGTCCAGGCTGAAATCCCGTGACCGCCAGAGAGCCTGTTTGGAGAAAAGTAGACAGGGAGCCCGCAAGCTGGGTTGGCAGAGGACGCTGGAACCTGGCTGCTAGGGGAGAAAATGTCTCCTTGGCAGCTGCAGTCACTGTCCTGTGGTCTGACTTCCCAGGGCTGGCTCTGGAGCGAGGTGTGCCTCTGGCTTCTCCCCACCCTCTTCCCCCAATCCCATTCGCTCCGCGGCTCCTACACTCCGCAAAGCTGTCGCCACCAAAGCTACACCACCTAGCCAAAAAGAAAGAAAAAAGAAAATCCCGTGTGTGCGCGGGTCGGGCAGGGCTCGCCCTCGGCTTCGGCCGGTGACAGCAGCCCGGGGATCGCCGCCCTGGCAGAGCGCGGGCCTCCGCTCCCGGGGGCCGGTGGTGTGGCAACTGACATTTGCATGGTTCTTCCACACACAGCCCGCACACCCTCTCCTCCAGCTCTCGGCCTCCGACCCCTGAATCCGCCGAGGGGCCGTCTTCCTCCGTTCACCCCGGGCTCAAGCGGTAGAAAGGTGATGCCACTAGCGGGCAAGTGGCCTCCAAAGGAACCATGTTAACCTTGCAATGCACACATCTGCCCACACGCCCTGTGTCACAGCCCTGCCAAGCGTGACAGCCTCCCCGCCAAAGATGCCTGCCCATCCCAGCCCCGCATCTCCTCCCAACCGCACACCCGGACCCCAACCCCACCCGCCCGCCCTCTACCCCTTCCACCCTAAACCAATCCCAGAAAAGGGGAGACAAGATTTTGCTTAAGCAAACAGATCTACCTGGATCAAATTCAGGGATCCGAGCTTGGTATTCAGCTCCGACTCTCATCCCAACATCTGCAAAGCAAGGTCAAAACAGAAAAAAAGAGAAAGGCGTGGGGGCAGAAAAAGAAAGAAAAAAGAAAAAAGGAAGAGACACTTAATAAAATATGAAAATTGCTGAAGGGAGGAAAGAAGCGGCGGGTGGATGGGAAGATATTAACTCCGGGCACTCCGGGAGATGGCAGCGGATGGGGGCGGGGAGCTGGGGGGGGGGGCGAGGGCGGAGGATTGGGCGAGGGCGGAGGGACGGGGGTCGCGGCGGGTGCTGCTGCACTGCACCGGGAGTTCGAGGCTACCGCAGCGCCCGGGCTCCGAGGGGAGAGAGGGCGGGAGCGCGGCGAGGGGAGGGGGCTGGGGGAGGGGAGGAGGGAGGGGGGCAGGCGGGCTGGCTGGGAGGAGTTCGAGGCTACCACCGTGCTCGTCGTCGCTGCTGCAGCCGCTCTCGGGCTCCGAGAAGTGCAGCCCGCCGTTGGTGGACGAGGCGCCGCTGCCACCGCCGCCCGCCGGGCTCTTGGCGCTGCCGTTGGCCGATCGGTTCTTCCCCAGTAACTCGGGCCCTTTCTCCATCATGCCGGGCATGGTAGAAGAGGGGAGGGGGAAAGGTGAGGAGAAGAGGTAGGCGTCAGGGTGAAGGGGGAGATGGCTTACGAGCGCGGGCGGGAGGGAGAGGAGGAGGAGGAGGAGACGGCGGTGGCGGCGGAGGAGGAGGAGGGTGTTAATATGGAGCCGCCATAACCGCCCCGGTCCGGCAATAGCGCAGTCGCCTCACAACAACCCGCCCCGGCCCCGCCTCTCTCCCCTCCTCCTCCGCCCGCCGGCCGCCCCGCGCAGTCCCCGGCGCCCCTCTCGGCCGCGCCGAGCTCTACGGCGCCGCCGGTATCACTCCGCTCCGCAGGGAGGTTCCGGCCTCCGGGCGGGGGAGGGCAGGAGGGGCGCCGGGGAAGAGGGGGAGGGGAGGGGAAGTCCCACTCGCCGACGGACTGGGCAACCCCAACCGAGCGCTAATAAAATCGCCGCAGAGGCGCGGCCGCCTCTCGGGCTTCCTTTCTAGGGGGCGCTCCGGAGCGCGGGCGGAGGCGCACGCGAGGCAGCCGGACTCTTTGCCGTCTCTGGGCGGAAGGAACGCTGCCGCCCTGAGAAAGGGCCCGGTGCGACCCTAGGCGCCCGAGTTCTGGGTGCGGCCCCCCCCTTTTTTCTAGAGGGTTGCGCGGCGAGATGTCAGGGCAGACCTCGGCGGGAGCGCGGCCCTCTTGAGATGCTGCGGAGGACCGGCTGCCCAGTTTCAGGGCTTCTCCAACAGCGTCGAGCTAGGGTCGCGCGCTTGCCCGCGGTGGAGTCGGGCGGAGTAACAGGGAGGTCTTCGGTCCCGAGGCCCAGGTGGCCGGAGAAGTAGGCTCGGTCCCAACCATCCAGACGCTGCAGTTCTGTTTCTGATCCTCAGAACTGGGGCCTGATTCCCTGGAGAGACTGAGGCTTCCGAGATGAGTTCCCAGTGCCGAGCAATACAGCTGTATATTGCTGAAAGGTGGTTGTTTTTGTTGGGTTTTTTTGGTAACCTTTTTCCTCCGTTTTCCTTCTCTTACCTTTTTTTTTTTTTTTTTGTCTTTGCTATTTAATTAGGGGAGTGGGTGCTGTCAGTTGTGAAATAAAATTAGGACAGGGTCCTTGCCCAGTTGGCGCTTTCTCAGTGCGCTGACCTGCGGTCGAGCCTTGGAGCAGAACTCTGGAGAGGGCGGAGGCCCGGAGTGGAGGTGAGGCCAGGGCTGCAGTCTGGCAGAGTTTCCAGCCTGGCAGGCGATGCGCTCTGTAATGCTTTCCTGAATTTCATTAGGCAGCAGTAGGAACTGCATTTTTCGTTCACCAGATTTGAGGACGTCTGCTCTGCGCCAGGCTGCCTGGCATTGGGGGCTACTTAGGATTTTCTTCCTTTTTTTATTTTTTTGGGGTTTTTGTTTCTTTTAATTTTGCTCGCCAGTAAGTAGAAGTGAGAACTTGTTGTGAACATCTAGTATGCAGATGTATGCAGAGTGGTATTTGAGGTCCACAGTAAGATATTCTTCAAACACTTAAAATAAAGATTGTCCTGGAAGATTTCTATAGTAGGTCAATGCAGAATGGATCAAACCAAAAATAAGCCTCTCTGGCCAGAAAATAGTTCACTGAAAGAAACAACATCCCTAAAGCAGAATGTCTAAATCAGGAATTGAGCCAAGAAAAGCCTGGGAAGTAAGTATTTGACAGCGTCTCAGTCTAAAGGGGAAGGTCTCCTGAGCAGGTACAAAACCTATCTGGTTTTGGTAGTGGAGGTAATTTCGTCTCTATCAAAACCTGATATGATGCCATTAAATATTTGAATCATAAAACTAAATCTTTTATTCCTTTTCTTACCAAATACAGTTCTGAATATTATTTTAATTCCCATATAATTTTTCTACAAGGAGAGAATGTCTTCGCCGAATGAAATGAATAGTCGTTTCCCTTGACAGTTACATTTTTCATTGTGAATTAACACATTGGTATTTTGGTTTTCATACACAAGTTCTAATGATCATGATTCAGCATCTGTGGTCATGTAACACAAAGGCCAGACCCTGAACTGAGTGAATTCACAAAGATAAATGTCACTCTGAGGCTGCTTGGCCAGCCAGCTTTCTGACACCCCAACTTTGCAACACCTTCCAGCCACTTTTCTGCAGAAAGGAATTTTTGTATATAGATCAGGACCAAAACATTGTGAAGGTTTGGGGACTTCTGTAACTTCTATTTATTAGTAAAACCCTTAAAGTGAGAAGATTTCACGATTTTCTTGAGTACAGCAAAGAAGGCAGAGCAGGGAAGACTGCATTCTACTCGGATGAAGAAGGGGTCTTGGGGTATGGCATTTTAAAAAAAGGAAGGGAAGCAAGTTTCTGTTTTGCCCCTGAAGAAAAGGGTTCTGAAGAATAATAATAGGCCTCAAAATGGTATCCCAACAGTGAACAAGGACAGTATAGAAAGAGAAAAGTTCTAAGAAAATTTGGGGGATGTCTATAAGGGGTTAGAGGAAGAAAAGAATCTGGACAAGGAAGAAGCAAGCATTAAAAAGGGTTAATAAACAATGTCTGGGTTAATAATGTCTAAGGATGCAGAGTCATGAGAGGGGTTTAAGAAAAGTCCTTTGGATTTGTTAACTAGAAGGATGTTGATTATTTTGTTTGGCTACTTTTTTACTGTATTAAAATTTTTTAACATTATTTTCATTATATTATAAGTTTGGAACAGACAGTACATTTTCATAGTTACAAAATCAAAATGTATAAGAATTTATAATTCACTATTGTGCTAGACCTCCCAGCGACTGTAAAAAGGCAAGGTAAAAATATATAAGGATTAGAAAGAAATACATAAACCTGTTATTTGGAGACAGGGTGATAGTCTCTATAAAATTATAATAATTTATAAACCATTTAGTATTAATAATGAATTTAGCAAGTCGATACAGTCAGTATGTAAAGATCAGTTATATTTTATGTACCAGCACTGAACAATTAGAAAATGAATTTTTTAAAAAGTGATACCATGTACGAATGCACCAAAACTATTGAATACCTAGTGTATTCATTTCCTGTGGCAGCTGTAGCAAATTACCACAAACTTGGTAGCTTAAAATGAATTCATCCTCTCACAGTTCTAGAAACCGAAAGTCTGAAATCAAGGTGTCAGCAGGGCCACGCTCCCTCCAGAGGCTTTAGGGAAGAATCTGCTCCTTGCCTTTTCCAGTTTCTCGTGTCTGCTGGCCTTCCTTGGCTTGAGGCCACAATCACTCCAACCTCTGCCTCCATCTTCGCATTGCCTTCTCCTCCGTGTGTGTCTTGAATGTCGCTTTTTCTTTATTATGGAAAGACACTACTGGCATTTACGGCCCATCTGTATAGTCCAGGATTATCTCCTGTCTCAAGATCCTTAATCATATCTGTGAAGATGCTTTTTCCAAATAAGAAAACATTTTACAGTTTCTGGGGATTAAGACCTAATGTCTTTGGGGCACCATCCCACCCACTGCACCTAGGAATAAATTTTAATGAAAGAGGTACAAGAACTCTGTACTGAAAATTGTGTTATTGAGAGAAATCAGAGAAGACCCAAGTAGCTGGACAGATGTTCTATGCTCATGGATCAGAAGACTTAATATTGTAAAAGTGTCTGTTCTCCCAAATGATCTGTAGGTTCAGTCTAATCCCTACTAGAATCCCAGCAGATTTTGTGTGTGTGTCTGTGTGTGTCTGTGTAAATTGACAAGGTGACCCTAAAATGTATATGGAAAGTCAGAAAATCAAGAACAGCCAAGATAATCTGGAAGAACAAAGTTGGGGGATTTATACTACCAGATGTTAGAAAGTAGACCAATGGACCTGAATAGGGTTCCCAAACAGATGCTTATGTGAACATTTTACTTATGCAAAAGTTCTAAATAGATTGTGGACCTAAATGTAAAAGATAAAATAATAGTGCCTCTAGAAAACACTTATGAATATATATAGCAGCCTATACATGCTTAGAGGATGGGGTGTCAGACTCTGAGATGAAAGGGAGACTTTATCTCTTGTGTGTTCTGTTCACGGTTGGACTCTTTTGCCATGTGTATGTATTACTGTTTCGAGGAAATAAATGTTTAAAGAATCAATAGACAAAACACAGGTAAATATAGTTAAAAAACAATATTAAGACAATGTAACAAAGTAAACAAAGTAATGTTACAGTTATTAGAAGCCGGGAAGTAGAATGGAAGAGGAAAGATGGAAAGGCGATAGGGGTTTTATCCTCATTTTACAAAAGGAAAAAAATTTAAGCATGGTGATGATTGTGGGCTACACCTTGATTCGCCAACTACAATAGGCACACAGGAAGGACCTCCACAGAGGTCCTGTTTTATTCATTTCCAGGTTCATAATGAGTGTCTTTATGACACCACTTTTGCTGAAGAGTTTATTGATTTGCTCTTTGGTTCTCCTTTATTTTTACTTTAGAAGTGCCTGTCTTAGAATAAGTTTAACTCCAAGACAGAGTCAGGCAGCATGGCCAGGAGACTACCCACCACTAAGCCACTCATGTTGGACCAAGTCTGGTGGGGACAGTCCAAACATGTTTTCAACAGGAAGAAGGAGCTGTGTGTTTTTGTATTTGTTTTGTTTTTTAGAGCCACTGATCCCCAGGTGGGGTGGGGGGAAATCATACCTTAAGAGCTGCAAGGAACTTTAGAGGTCTTATAACCCACTTTCTCTTCACCCCCTGGAATATTTACCATTTCTGAAGCTCGTCTTACAGCCTCCATTTAAACAGATACAGAGATAGGTAACTGCATCACAAAGTAGATCATTTCATTTTTTTAAAGATGTCTAGGTCTTAGAAAATATCTTTTTTTTTTTTTTTTTTGGCACCCAAAGTTCAACTACATATAAGAAAAAACCCCAAATAACAGTGTCTTAAACAAAATGAAAATTTATTTCTTTTCATGTAAAAGATATCCAGAAGTTGAAAGTCCTCGGCTGAAATGACAACTGCCATGAAGGTGTCAGGCACCCAGGCTCCTTCTCTCCTACCCCTCCTCCATTCCTGGAGTGTCACTTTTGCCCTTATGATCCAAAGTGGCTGCTAGAGGGCAGTCATCACGATCACACTCCTCACAGCAGGATAGAGGAAGAAATGCAGGAGGGCACACCCCTTCTCTTTAAGGAGATTTTCTGGAAGTACCATATACCATTTATGCTGATATATCAATGTTCAGAACTTAGTCACATGGCCCACTAACCTCAAAGGAGGCTGGGAAATGTCAAAGTGCTCTGCTAAGAATCAGGGCTCTGTAGCTAAGGATGAAGGGAAAAATGAGTACTGAAAGGCAGCTAGCAAGCTCTGTCACATGGGTCCTTTAAATATTTGAAAACAGCAATCATGTCCCACTTCAGCTTCTCTTTTAGGGTAAACATCATCATTCTCTGACAAATCTACAGTGATACTGTTTTCAGACCCTTCACCTTTTCAACTGTCCTATTAACGTGCTCTAGTTTGTGTTGAATACTTAGAATAAGCCGCCCCCCACGACAGTGTGAGATCTAATTGGTACAAAATCAATTGGAAATATTTTGACCCCTTTTCTTTGCACCATATTTTTATTAAGCCATCCTAAAATTAGCTTTCTTGGCAACAACTGCACATGGTTACTAAATCTGGAATCAACTGCATCCTCCAGGCTTTTACATTTGTTAGTGTTTTGCCTGGTCTCTCCCCACTTAGACTCCAGTAGATTTTTTATTTTCCTTCCCCCCCGCACCCTCAGTAAATGAGTTTAAATGTATTGCCATTTAATTTCACCTGGCTTGTTTTAGCTTACCTGAAACTTTTGAGAACTTTTTGAATTCTGACTTTCTTACCCAACATACTAAATGACTTGGCTGTGGGCATATCTACCTGTGATAAATGAAATTTATCTTTAAGGTCAGGAACAGTGTCTTAATTTATATTCTCAGCATTGGGTACAATGCCTATGCATAGTAGATGTTTGTTTAAGGAATGAATTATGCAGTTAGACATAAAGAGCATTTTCTGGAAGAATTTTTTTTTTTAAGTTCTGGAATTGTTTATGAAAGGAGACTATGAAATCTCCCTGTCTTTAAAAATAATACAGACTTTTATCTGGGAGAATTATATTTAAATGTGTATACAGTCTTTTAAAAGTAGGCAGGTGATTTAAACAATTTTGCTAAACTTCTAAATCATACAAATATGATTTTATAATGATTTGTTTGGCTAAATTTTTTTAAAAAAGAAGAAGACTAGACAGTGAAAAGTTTAAAGTTTATATTTTAATTCTGCCCCTGATACAGAATATACCAACTCATTCATTTCTTTCCCTTGGCTTCACAAATCATAAAAGAAAATTCACAAATCAATTTTTCTTGCTTAAAAAAGGTGTTTGCAAGAATATTCATTAGGGACTTCCCTGGTGGTGCAGTGGTTAAGAATCCACCTGCCAATGCAGGGGACATGGGTTCTAGCCCTGGTCTGGGAAGATCCCACGTGCCGCAAAGCAACTAAGCACGCGAGCCACAACTACTGAGCCCACGTGCCACAACTATGAAAGCCCACGTGCCTACAGCCCATGCTCTGCAACAAGAGAAGCTACTGCAACGAAGAGTAGCCCCTGCTCGCCGCAACTAGAGAAAGCCCACGCGCAGCAATGAAGACCCAACGCAGCCAAAAAAAAAAAAAAAAACAAACGAATATTCATTAAAATCAGTCTATAGGGAACTATAGAATCCAAATTGTGAGGTAATCTGAAGATCCGGGGATAAGATTAGATGCGTCAACCTCTGAAACGGATACAAACTAACATTAAATTGACATGTGAAAGTAACTTGAGAATGTTTCAGAAACATGCTGCTCATGAGATTAGGGGCTCCTAAAATAAATTCTGGGAGATTGGAGATAGTAATCTAAATATAATGTATAGGATAATCTATAAATTTGGCACTTAGACATTGACAAAAACACAGTCATTGGCACATAGTAAATATTCATAAGTTAATTATTATTATTATTATTAAATATAGAGATTAGAAGTAAAATCAAAGCTTCTCCAGAACTGACCAAGGAGATGGCACCCCAAATATATACAATGGTCCCTTATTTGGATAGAAATATTCCTAGAGATAACAATACAAAGAGAGAGGTTCCCTAAAGAATCTCAATTTATTAGGATATAAACAGGATTTTTTAAAAGTAACTGTTAAAAAGTTCCCCTTTCCCTCTGGATACAGGGTTTCTTAGCTACATCTTGATCTAATTCCATTACTTTCGGTTATCAGAGTAATGCGGTTCTATTTAACATAGGCCAAATTTGTGGGGTTTGCAGTGGGTATGGGACCCTCCCCCCGTCATCCCCCAGCCCTTTGAAGTGGGTCCAGGGAAGAAGAAGAATGGAGGCAGATTGTCTTCTTACTTCACTATTCTTAGTGTGGTAACCTTCACTCTGTCATTACTGCTGCTTCTCTAACACTCGCTGGTTATGGCAGTTCCAAATTCTGGGGGTGTTTTTGTTGGTCTTCAAACGTCCTTTACCGGGGTAGGGGGCTGGGGGGGTGTTGGGATGAACTGGGGGATTGGGATTGACATATATACACTAATATGTATAAAATAGATAACTAATAAGAACCTGCTGTTTAAAAAATAAATAAAATTCAAAAATAAAAAATAAAATAAATCCCC
Source organism: Eschrichtius robustus (assembly GCF_028021215.1). Classification (NCBI taxonomy): domain Eukaryota; kingdom Metazoa; phylum Chordata; class Mammalia; order Artiodactyla; family Eschrichtiidae; genus Eschrichtius; species Eschrichtius robustus. The sequence goes on from NC_090826.1 coordinate 149,744,238, forward strand.
CTCCCCCCAAAAAAAGGCCTTTACCTCCTCCACTGTCCCTCAGCCCTTACTGTGGGTGACTCACCCCACAGGTCTTATTGCTGTAACCCTCACCTGGTGGGCAGCCCTCTTAAATGGAGTACTGAAAACATGGTAAATATAAAATTCATAATAATGGGAGTTATTAATTGAGACAGTTATTAGAAATTATTACTTCTCATTACTTCTGAGCCATGAATTGCATTTTGAAACTAAAGTGTTTTAATGATAAGATATTTAAGCCTCTGTGAAGCATCCAACATTTTATAGTTTGAGATGTAATGATATGGGTAGGATGAATTAAATTGTGAAGAAAAATCCTACCTTTGTTTCCAACATTTAATTTTATATATGATTTAAGCTAAGAATACTGCAAGGAGATGGATTATAAACAATGAATATATGCCAGTGTGAAAACCAGGACTTAATACTATTAATAAATACTATTGTATTAGAACTTGAGAAAAGCTTCTCAAAGAAAAAGCAACAGGAAACAGTCAATTTTAGGGACCTCAGCATATAAAATAAAGGCTTGTTGCTATTAGTCTCTGTCTCTTTCTGAACCCCCCCCCCCCTCATTTCTCATCTCTCAGCTCTATTTTCTGTTTACCTTCATTCTTTATTACTGCAAGCAGCCACTCCCAGACAGGAACTTCCTTTAAGTTCATTAAATAGCAAGGAATGCAGGAGAAACATGGTATTTTTCTAGACCAGTGGCTTTCAAACCTTTTGTTACCCACTGCAATACACATTATATTGTCAACCCAATACAGACATATAAATGTGTATCAATCAGCTATTTCTTTGTAATAAAGCAGCCAGAACATCTTAGGGATATACAAGAGCAAGCGTTTCTTTCACTCAGTTGTGTGTTGGTTAGGGTCAGCTGATCTATGCTGGACTCAGCTGGGTGTCACGGCTGATCTTGGCAGGGCTTGCTCATGGGTCTGTGGGTTGGTGGGTGGTTAGCTGATATAAACTGATCCTGGCTGGTGGGGTCTAGCTTGGGTGGTTCTGCCCCATGCGTCTCTCATCCTATTATTGATACTCGTGGACTAGCCTGAGCATATTTTTCTTATGGAAATGGCGGAGGTGCAAAATTGTAAGCCCAGTTGCACAAATATTCTTCAAACCTTTGATCATGTCACATCTAACATTCCACTGGCTAAAGCAAGTCAATGGCAAGCCCTAAGTCAAGGACAGAAAAGTATACTCACGGAGATAAGGGGAATGAATATTTTTAAACAATAACCTATCAAAAATATATAAATATAACTGAATCAAAAGGTCCATAAAACAATTCTTAGGAAGTAGTTTGGGTCAAGAGCTGTAGTTTGAAAAACAGTTTTCTAGAGGGATGTTGATTCAAACATACGTGATCTATGTCTTAGAAGTGTAATCTGAACACGTAACTGAGTTAATTCTGACAATTCTCTCTCCAGCCTCACTTGACCGGGGTAGGATGTTGGTGTGGGGATATAGTGAGATTTGCATTATTGTCACTCCAGTCAGTATTACTCCATGTGTAGTCCACAAACAAGCTAGTCCACTGATGGGTGCCGGTCCACAAACTGTTCATTACTAGACCGTAACCATAGTGAGGCAAGGTGCCAGAATATAAACGAACACACTGTTTATTTCATTGAGAAAGTCTTACTTAAAAAAAAAAAAAAAGCTGAATGAAACTGCGTGCTTATTGGTGTAGTTGCTTTACACTTTGATGAAACTTCCTTATCTCAATCTCTGATCAGTAACAGACAGTTCACAGACCAGCATTACCCAAGGAAGACCCAGAATCTTCTAAACAGGAATCTCCATGAAATAGTTATCTTGTGTATCTGAGACAAAGAAGGGATGTTTTGGAAAAGTCGATTCTTAAGCATTTCATAAATATTGTAGGGGAAGAAACCAGTAATGAGAAAGGAGCTGAAGAAACAAGAGCAGAGAGAGATTAACTGATGGAGCAAGACTTTGAAGAATGAAGGAGCGACAAGGACAAGGTGGCTGGATTGGTCTTGACCAAGAGGCAGTACACTTCATCCTCTGAGACTAGAGAAAGCTAAAAAGGAGATATTTGGAGGTAAGTCTGTAGGAGAGGGTGCTGGACATTTGGGGTACTTCATACCTGAAGGTGTCATTCTTGTCTATGAATTAAGGTCAAGGTCATCTGCTGAGATGGCATCTTGTTACTGCCATTTTGGAATTGGGGGGGTTTGAATTAAACTCAATTGATTTAAAATCCTAGTAAGGATTTTGTTCCACTTTATTCTATCTATAAACATTCATTTTCCTTTTTAACCTAAAGGTTTTTTTTTTCTCACAACCTATGCATTTTAAATAAATTTCTTTTTTTTTTTTCACATCAGAAACTGCTTTTTATACATTTTGTACAAGGACCACTTTGGAACCGAGCATGTTTCCTCCAGTTGGTTTTAATGAATGGCAATACCACATCACGTGCTACACTAGCTCAGGATGAGAATTTTCTAATAAACTTTTTCTGATACTAAAACTGCTTCCTTTCATATCACCCAAACATCCACTCCAATCTGAAGGACGAGAAGGGCTGGATGAGCCCTAAGTTTCTTGGGGGAAATCCAAGTTGATATGTCCCCTCTTTGCAAGGAGATGGGGCAGGGAGAGCGAGTTCTAGCCCCCAAAGAAAGGACTAACAATCAGTAAACATGCTGCTCCATCCTTCTTATGAGGCCCGCCTGCCCTTGAAAGGGAAGCGTACGCTTAACCCACAGGGGTTCTGCAACATGGCGGTGGCTCACGCCATTTCTTGCAACAGAGCGCGCTGGGCTCCTCCCAGCTCCTCCGCCCGCGCCTCACCACCAGCGGTAGTGGGCCCGCGCGCGGTTAGCCTCGGCCACCCTGTGCGTGTCGTGCTTTCTATTTATCACAGGGCCCCGCTTGTGAAAAGCCTCCAGCAGTTCCCGAGACAGCTCCTCGGGCATCAGCATCCGCCGGAGCTTCTTCTCCCTGCACGCAGTAATCATCCACTTCATGGCCAGGAAGTGGCGACGCCGGTCGGCTAGCGGCACAGGGACCTGATAGAAACGGCCACCCTTGAGCATGGGTACCAGCCCAATCACAGGCTCACAGTTTTTCAGTGCTTGGTGGAAGATGGTGTAAGGGTTGCGTTCAGTGGTTGCCTGTTCTTCTGCAGAAGCAGCGTGGTACTTCTCAAACTGCTTCCTTTTCACAGCTTCCTGAGTCTGCGTCATGAGGGATCTGGCCAGTATTTTGTTTCCTCCTTTCATCATCATGTTGGTGAATTTGCTGATCACTGGGTCTTCAAACACAGAGCTTGTTTTCGTCGCTGGAGCAGCTTTGATAACCGGAGTCTTCCTGAGCTCCCGCTCATACTTTTCCTCCTCAGTCACCTCAGCCGAGGGCTTGCGGTAATATTCCTTGTCAAGCTGGGGGTCCTGGTATTCAGGACCATAGCTGGTATTCAGCCCTGGAAGTCGCAGGACAACACTCCGCACGCCCAGCAGAAAGCCCGACCACCCTCGTGCAGCCTTCACCGCGGCGGCAGCCATCTTGGCTGGCCAATAAATTTCTTTTCCTCAATATTTTGTTATGAGAATTAGCAAACATACAGAAATGTAGAAAGAATTATACAGGGAGAATTAATTTACCAACCACCTGGATTCTACAATTTATTTTTATGTTATGTCAATTTCTGTTTGAGGCCAATTTGGAAATGGAATGGTTATTATTTTGTTTACCGAAGTTAGTAAATACTAGTGAAGACTTTGGGAAGGGAATCATTTCTAATTCAACAGGTCAAGTATGAATGTTCTTGGCTTCTGTTTTGATCAGGGTTCTTCAGAGGAGATGGATCCATCTATCATCTATCTATCTATCTATCTATTTATCCATCTAGCTATCATATGTATATTGGCTCCTGTGATTATGGAGGCTGGAAAGTCCCAAGATCTGCAGGGTGAGTTGGCAAGCTGGAGACCCAGGTGGGCAGATGGTGTAGTTCTAGTCCAAAGAGCCAATGATTCAGCTCAAGTCTGAAGGCAGGAAAAATGCTGATGTCCCAGTTCAAAGCCCATCAAACAGTAGGAATTCTCTCACTTGGAAGAGGTTCAGCGTTTTTGTTCTATTCAGGTCTTCAACTGATTGGATGAGACCCACCCACATTGGGGAGAACAATCTGCTCTACTCAGGCTAAGGATTTAAGTGTTAATCTCATCCAAAAACACCTTCACAGAAACACCCAAAATAATGTTTGACCAAGTATCTGGGCACCCTGTGGACCGGTCAAGTTGACACATGAAATTAACCGTCACAGCCTCTTTATGCTATGTATACTTAGGAGAACAGTATTCATCCCCAACCTACCTCTCAGGTTGCCCCTTCCCCACCCTCCCAGAGGAAAAATCATTGTAACACTCTTGTTTCTGGAAGATATGGCATATTTACTTTGTAAGTTTTGTGAACCCACCACTGAATATCCTTAGGGGTTTAACACCTCACTGTGAATAATACTATTTTAAACAAGTCTTATGTAATTGTATATTTTTTTCTCTACAAACACATATAAAACTATTTCCAATTTCTGTGGAATGGAATAAAATATAAATATACATGCAATTATTTTAACCAACCAAATGTTTTAAATTTTTAACTACTATAAAGCAAAAGCTGTGTTTTAAGGTGTTACATTGTTAGGTTTTCAGACTAACTGAGTCTTCATATTTTTCTTCCTATTTATTAATAAACCAGAAATGGCTTTCCTGGTTCTTAAATATTTTTCTACTTTTTCACAATTTCTTAGTTTGAAGGAGCATGTAAGTCACAAACTACATTCAGTGAATCTAGAGGCTTTAAAATTCATTCCTTCATTATTCCACGAACATTTATCCATCATAATTTTGAGCTATTTGGAGCACAAAGATGAAAAATGCATAGTCCATGACCTTAAGGGGCTCATAATCTTGAATTGTAATCTTGCCCCTCACCCTCCACTTGGGGTTTGTCTGCTGGCTCCATGGTGAAGAACACTGTGGAAACCCACCATGGTGCTCATGTTTATGCAACCCAGAAGTAGTGGGGCTCACACCCTTGGGGGGACCTTTGAGCAATGGGGGATGGGATTTGACTGAAGAATATTACCCCCCTTTTATCCCTAATTGATTTTCCTGAGATGCATTTCAGGGGACTCCTTGGTAGTCCCACTGGATCCCACAGCCGGTCACCCATAGTGATGGCCAACTTGATGACGCATCGTTGCATCAGTTTTCCATCTTCCCTGCCTCTATCCCCCATCCCTTGCTCCTGCTCCCTAGTTCACATTCCTCAATAAAGAACTAGACTTCAGGGCTTCCCTGGTGGTGCAGTGGTTAAGAATCCGCCTGCCAATGCAGGAGACACGGGTTTATGCCCTGTTCCGGGAAGATCCCACATGCCGCGGAGCAACTAAGCCTGTGTGCCACAACTGCTGAGCCTGCACTCTAGAGCCCACAAGCCACAACTACTGAGCCCACGTGCTGCAACTACTGAAGCCCGCACACCTTGAGCCCATGCTCCACAGCAAGAGAAGCCACTGCAGTGAGAAGCCCGCGCACCGCAACGAAGAGTAGCCCCCACTTGCCGCAACTAGAGAAAGCCTGCATGTAGCAACGAAGACCCAACGCAGTGAAAATAAATAAATAAATAAAATAAATAAAGAAATAGAAAAAAAAAAAGAATGTAGACTTCAGCCTTTGTTTCAGGCTCTGCTTTCTGAGGAAGTAGGCTAAGATTCTACCTTTCTTCTTTTCAGCCTCTTTCTTTAATTCTTTCCCCTGAAAATCCTACCAACCTTTTGGTAAACCAAGGAGGGGCACGACTCCCTGTATTCATCCTTCTTGCCTCATTTGTACAATTCCATAAATTTCCGTCATTCGATCTGAAGTTGTGCCCTGTGGTTTCAGAGGCTGGTCAGGGATGCTAAGTCCCACAGATTTTTTTTTGACATGTAGCAGTGGGGAGATTTGACACACCTGCTCTCATAGTGGGTCCAAGACAGATGTAGGACTTCTGGGTTGGGTCCTCTCTTTGATGTACCTATCGGTGTAAATTGCAGAACTGTTGTTCTACTACTGTACCTGATGACACAAACGTGAAACACCATTGCGCAGGCAGCTTCTAAAATGGTTCCTGGTGATCTGTGCTCCAGATACTCACTCCATGGTATATTCCCTTCCCCTTGGGTGTGAGTGGAACCCAGTGACTTGACTCTAATAAATAGAATAGAGCAAACATGATGGGTTGTCGCTACTGAGATTAGGTTATAAAAGACTGACTCCCATCCTGTTCACACTTTCCCTTTGGGTCTTCCCACTTGTCTCTCTGATGAAGCCAGCTGCCATGTTGTGAGATACCCTGTAGAGAAGACCACATGGTAAGAAGCTGAGGGAAGCCAACGGCCAATAGTCAGCAAAGAACTGAGACCTTCAGCCCAACAGCTCGTGACAAACTAAATCCTGCCAACAATCATGTGAGTGAGCTTGGAAGCACATTCTTCCTCAGCTCATCCTTGCGATTACTACAGCCTCGGGCAACACCTTAACAGCAGCCCTGTGAGAGATCCTGACCCAGAGGACCCAGCTAACCCATGCTCTGATTCCTGACCCGTGTGAACTGTGAGATAATACATGTTATATTAAATAATATATTGCTTAAAACAAACATTAATTCTCTGGAATGGTTAAATCTAAAGCCTTAAAGAAGAAGGGTATGTTTGGGACTTGAGATAGGCTACATGAGATTTGAAGTGGGCTGCCTTCCACAGCCCACCAGTCTTGGAATCAATTAGTTATTTTAAATTGTAGAATATTTAGTTCCTTTTATACTTTCTCTTTGGGTCTTCAGATGATATGGGAGCTGTCAGGATTCCTATCTTAGTTAAAGAGACCACGAAAATGACCACGAAAGTAGTTTCTTTCAAAAAGAAGAAGACTCATCCTATTTTTATGGTTGTGTGACCACCTCTTCCTCTCTTTATTTTTTTATTTATTTACTTATTTAATATTTTGGCTGCGTTGGGTCTTCGTTGATGCATGCAGGCTTTCTCTAGTTGTGGTGAGTAGGGGCTACTCTTCCTTGCGGTGCTTCTCATTGCGGTGGCTTCTCTTGTTGTGGAGCACAGGCTCTAGGTGTGTGGGCTTCAGTAGTTGTGGCACGCAGCCTCAGTAGTTGTGGCACATGGGCTTAGCTGCTCCACGGCATGTGGGATCTACCCGGACCAGAGCTCGAACCTGTGTCCCCTGCATTGGCAGGCGGATTCTTAACCACTGTGCCACCAGGGAAACCCACCTCTTCCTCTCTTTAAAGCATTCATTCATTTATTCAGCAAATGTTAATTGAGAACCTACTACAGTGTGCACCACTTCCTCTGCCTGAGGTTGGGGTTACAAGGATCAACTGGACCTGGTCTTATTTTTAAATTATTATTATTGGAGTAAAATTGCTTTACAATGTTGTGTTAGCTTCTGCTGTACAATGAAGTGAATCAACTACATGTATACCTATATCCCCTCCCTCTTGGACCTCCCTCCCACCCCCCCATCCCACCCATCTAGGTCATCACAGAGCACCGAGGACCTCCCTCCCACCCCCCCATCTCACCCATCTAGGTCGTCACAGAGCACTGAGCACAGAGCACCGTTGCTACATGCAGGCTTTTCCCTGTGCTATATGGTAGGTTTCCACTAACTATCTATTTTACACATGGTAGTGTATTTATGTCAAACCTAGTCTCCAAATTTGTCCCACCCACCCCTTTCCCCCCAGGTCCACATGTCCATTCCCTACGTCTACATCTCTATTCCTGCCCTACAAATATGTTCATCTATACCATTTTTCTAAATTCCACATATACACGTTAATATACGATATTTGTTTTTCTCTTTCTGACTTACTTCACTCTGTATGACAGACTCTAGGTCCATCCACATCTCCACAAATGACCCAGTTTTGTTCCTTTGCATGGCTGAGTAATATTCCATTGAATACATGTACCACATCTTCTTTATCCATTCATCTATCGTTGGACATTTAGGTTGTTTCCATGTCCTGGCTATTGTAAATAGTCCTGCAATGAACATTGGGGTACATGTGTCCTTTTGAATTATGGTTTTCTCAGGGTATATGCTCAGGAGTGGGATTGCTGGGTCATATGGTAGTTCCATTTTTAGTTTTTTAAGGAACCTCCATACTGTTCTCCATAGTGGCTGTATCAATTTACATTCCCACCAACAGTGCAAGAGGGTTCACTTTTCTCCACACCCTCTCCAGCATTTATTGTTTGTAGATTTTTGATGATGGTCATTCTGACCGGTGTGAGGTGTTACCTCATTGTAGTTTTGATTTGCATTTCTCTAATAATTAGTGATGTTGAGCATCTTTTCATGTGCCTCTTGGCCATCTGTATGTCTTCTTTGGTGAAATGTCTATTTAGGTCTTCCGCCCATTTTTTAATTGGGTTGTGTGTTTTTTTGATATTGAGCTGCATGAGCTGTTTGTATACTTTGGAGATTAATCCTTTGTCCGTTGCTTCATTTGCAAATATTTTCTCCCATTCTGAGGGTTGTCTTTTCAGCTTATTTATGGTTTCCTTTGCTGTGCAAAAGCTTTTAAGTTTCATTAGGTCCCATTTGTTTATTTTTGTTTTTATTTTCATTACTCTAGGATGTGGGTCAAAAAAGATCTTGCTGTGGTTTATGTCAAAGAGTGTTTTTCCTGTCCGGTCTTACATTTAGGTCTTTAATCCATTTGGAGTTTATTTTTGTGCATGGTGTTAGGGAGTGTTCTAATTTCATTCTTTTACATGTAGCTGTCCAGTTTTCCCAGAACCACTTATTGAAGAGGCTGTCTTTTCTCCATTGTATGTTCTTGCCTCCTTTGTTATAAATTAGGTGACCATATGTGTGTGGGTTTATCTCTGGGCTTTCTATCCTGTACCATTGATCTATATTTCTGTTTTTGTGCCAGTACCATACTGTCTTGATTACTGTAGCTTTGTAGTATAGTCTGAAGTCAGGGAGCCTGATTCCTCCAACTCTGTTTTTCTTTCTCAAGATTGCTTTGTAGACCTGGTCTCTAGAGATGGAGTCTGCAAGTGCACAAGACCATTAAATACAGGGGTGAGGGCCACACTAGGATGAGCTTCAGTAGCTATGGAAACATGGAGGGGGGATCCTATAAGACTTTCTGTAGGACCTGATTTCTGAATTGAGTCCTGAAGAACAAGCAGTAGAGAGCCAGATGGAGTAAATAGAAGGGAGTCTCGGGCAAGAGAGGAACAGCATGTGCAAAGGCCTGGAACCTCCATCTTTGGGTTATTCTAGTCCATCTTTTCTGTGTTTTTAATGTCTCTCTTTCCATTTGGCCCCTTTTCCATGTCTTATAAACATGTTAATGTTTCTTATATTCAAAAGCAATGCAAAAAATAATCCCTCCCTCAACATTGTGGCCTCCTCAGGCTACTGTTCTATCTTCCTCTTTCTCAATGTAGGCATGCTCCTTGAAAGAATATAGAACCTACCTCAAGTCCCTTACCTCCCATTCCATCTTTAACCTGAGGACACAGGAGACCTTCATGGGAAAGAGGGGAGGGTTACAAGGAAAAGAACAAATGGTAATTCTGGAAGGTGAAGGATAATGGGAAGACAAGAATTCACCCTGTATGTGTTCAAATGAAAGTTCTGAGAACTTTGGTAATGAACAAAGAAGAAAGACTTTTGAATAACTTTCCAGATGTGTTCCAGGCAATTGTGATAAAGAAAGGGGATTTTGTTGAAGTTTTAAGTAAGTATTTCTCCTTGGGGATTTTCTTCAGAGGGTATAGTAAAGATTTGAATTTCTATTTTAATTACTTCAGGTTGCTGGATTTGTGATTCTTTTAATGCTGGGACTGAACCGCACATCTGCCTTGTATTATGTGGATTACATTTCACTTTTAAGCAAGTAAATGCAATATCGGTTTTTAAAACATTTTTTAGTGTTTCATATACTATGATATTTTAAGGTACCAGAAGATCAGTATTTTTTGTTGGAATAAAACCATTATTCTAAAAATTTCTGAAATTTGAATCATTACATATTAAACTGGATTACAATTTCTAATCAAACTGTTTCACTTGTTTAGATAAAATTCTTCACTGTCTCCATAATTCTTAAGAGGAAGAATTAATGACAATTGAAAGGAAAATCTCCTATTGGAAGAATAATACTTATTTGTGTTCCAGGAACTTCTGAACAAATAGAATATGAAAATGCCAGTATTGAAATTAATGCAAGAAACTCTCTGCATGGAATCCCACTATGAAACTAAAGAAGCCAAAAGGGAACTGTAATATCTCTTTTGAAAGAATTAGAGAAACAGCTTGCTGTCAACAAAAAGATCACAACCCATGGAAAAGATAGCTATTAAAAATATGTCATTAAAGTCAACAAGAGAGAGACAGAGAGAGACAGAGACAAAGATCATTTGGAGATGGAGTAAAAAGAAAATATCTGGAGTTAGCTAATAACCAATATGTCCTCTTCCAACTAGTGTAGAATTAGAAAGAGCTTTCTCAGCAACTGGAAAAATGTGCACAAAAATAAGTTCACTATCTAATAAAAACCAATTGGCACTTAAAGAAACATCTTTCTTAAAAAAAAAGAAAGACATCCTATTTCATCTTCTATTTTTCATGATTAATTACATTTTCTTTATTTCATGTAGTGTGTATATTAGTTTGTAACACTTCATTTGTTTTACCTGCCAACCACTGATATTGGTAATGATTTATATTTAATGTTTAAATTTTTGTAATTTTTCATTTTACTTAATGTATGATTTTAAAATTTAAACTGCATTAAATACCTAGTCTTACATTTTAATTTATGAATTAAAAAGCTTCAAAACAGAAATACTAGTATGTTAGTTATTATTTGAATCAAGTATCCCAGTTCTGCTATTATTCATGTTCTCTGGTATTGCAATGATTTTTTTAAAGATGCAGTTCTCTCATAAGATCATCTCTGATTCCACCCCAGGGAAACTATGGGTTTTACTCCCCTGAGTAGATTGTGCAGATCCGTTGATAATAACCACAATACTTCATTTAAATGATGTATTTATCTGTTTCCCTCTATTGTGTCACAAAATCCTTGAATATTTATAAAACAGGAAGTAATTTTCTTAATTACAATAGGGAAATACTCTTTTCAGGCTTGTTGAGTGTTTGTTTAGTATGGGGAAGGACCTGAAAGCTGCACCAGCTCTGGAAATTACAACAAAATTGAGTTGTGGACATTCCCTGGGACAGACTGGGCTTCCCAAAGGTACAGCCAGTCAGCTAGCTCTGCCTTATTTTCCCTTAACTTCAACCATGTTTAAAACTGAGGAGGACCATCTGTGCTATGTAATAAAAAGTTATAGTCTTTATGCCACAATGATAATTTTGAAACTTAATATATTCGAAGTCTATACTTATAAATATAATTTTAAAATGTGTTTAAATCTCATTTAAAAAGGAAAAACTCATTTTGATTATTTTCTTATTATCCAACCTGTTTGGTAAATTGCTTAGTCATGATCAAAATAAGATAATGTGTATGGAAGCAACATGTAAATTGTAAAATGCTGCACAAAAGATTCTAAGAGCCATCGTTAAAGACAGGAAACATCCTCTTCTCTTCCCCAGAGGGAATCATCCTAAATGTGTTAATTTTTCTTAATAGATTTTCATTTCCCACCACACAAACTCTTGATACTGGTTTTTGAAACCCCATTAAATTACAGGCAGAAATATAGCCCTACACTGATCCTTTAGATCAAACATTTCCTCATACCAGGCTGGACACAATTCCTAGGCCTGCCTCAGGCTGCCCTACGCCTGACTTAGGATTCTAGTTTTTAGAGAGGTAGGGCATTCTTTGCTCATTTGCATTTTCTTCATTGTAGTGTTAGGCTCAAATGTGAAACCTTTCTCTGTAACTTTTCTTTGAAAGCACCAACAAAGTTAGCTTCAAAATTATTTTATTTTTTTAAACATTTTTTCTTATAAAGTGTTTTTTTAATTAATTAATTAATTAATTTTTATTTATTTATTTTTTGGCTGCATTGGGTCTTTGTTGCTGCGAGTAGGCTTTCTCTAGTTGTGGCGAGCAGGGGCTACCCTTTGTTACGGTGCACGGGCTTCCCATTGCAGTGGCTTCTCTTGTTGTGGAGCACAGCTCTAGGCACACAGGTTTCAGTTGTTGCAGCATGCGGGCTCAGTAGTTGCAGCACGTGGGCCCTAGAGCACATGGGCTTCAGTAGTTGTGGCACGTGGGCTCAGTAGTTGTGGCTCACGGACTCTAGAGTGCAGGCTCAGTAGTTGTGGTGCATCGGCTTAATTGTTCTGCAGCATGTGGGATCTTCCCAGACCAGGGATCAAAGCTGTGTCCTCTGCATTGGCCAGATGCATTCTTAACCACTGCGCCGCCAGGGAAGTCCCCAAAATTATTTTAAATATTAGAGACTACTAACCCTTTCATCTCACCACCAAGAAAAATATGGCAAGATTTAACTTTGGGAAAAGCTACATTTCCTTCCTGTGAATGACTGCCTTACTACTCACCAGCAAAAATTATTTCCAGTTCTCAGAAGTCCACTATCTACAGACTTCTAAGTAGCTTCTTTATAGTTGGATCTTAAAGAGGTTATGTTATACTTAGTTGGTTACTTCAAAATTCCATTGCTATAGCAGATGCTACTAAATAGGCATCATTATTGCATGCAATCTTGGAGCATCTCACTTAATAGTGATTTATTCCTAATCCACTCACTCTCACTACACCATCTTTGAGAATAATACCGTTTATCTGAATAATGAACAGTTGAAGGGAATAGCATTCATGTGAATAATAACTGAATAAAGAACAGCTGAAGGTGAGTTTTTACTTTTGCATCATGCTAAATATTGGAGAGGGAGTTTAAGCTGATCACTTGAGCTCTATATAAATGACAGAACAATTCAAATACGAATTGATTAAATCCTTTGCTTAAAGTTTTTCTATAATAAATATGGATTGTACTATATACTGTTCATTTAATAGCAAATATTTATTGAATGCTTACTATGTGCCAGGTACTGTGCTTATTGAATAGTATATATCCCTGTTCTTGTGGAGCTTACATTTTAGAAAGGGGAGCCAATGAACAATAAACAAATTAAAAAACATATACAAAATACTATATATAGGGTATATATATTATATATATTATATGTATACATATTAGAATGTATAATATTGTATAGTATATGGTGATGTATTATGTTTATTAGAAGGTGATATATGCTGCAGAAAAAAAAATTTTAAGTAGGGCATAAGGGGCATTGAGAATTCAGGAAGTGAGCAGTTTGCAATTCTAAATAGGACGTTCGCTGTGGGTCTAGCGATTTCATTGAATTTGAGAAAATTTGAAGAAGTCAGCCATAAAGATACCAGGGAAAGGGGCTTCCCTGGTGGCTCAGTGGTTGTCTGCCTGCCAATGCAGGGGACACGGGTTCAAGCCCTGGTCCGGGAGGATCCCACGTGCAGCAGAGCAACTAAGCCCGTGTGTCACAACTACTGAGCCTGCACTCTAGAGCCTGCGAGCCGCAACTACAGAGCCCTCATGCCACAACTACTGAAGCCTGTGCGCCTAGAGCCTGTGCTCCGCAACAAGAGAAGCCACCACAATGAGAAGCCCCCGCTCACAGCAACTAGAGAAAGCCCGTGGGCAGCAACAAAGACCAAACGCAGCCAAAAAAAAAAAAAAAAAAAAAAACCAGGGAAAGAACATTCCTGGTAGAGGAAACAGCCTGTGGAAAGGCCCTAAGATGATCACAAGCCTGGCATTTTCAAGGCAAAGCAAGGGAGCCAGGATGGTTTTTGAGTGGAGAGTGAGAGGCAGATAATAGGAGAGGAGCTCAAAGAATAGGATGAGGAGCAGTGGTGGCGGTGAAACAAGATCCTAGAGAAATGTGGGTGTTTTTGATAAGGAGTTTGTCCTTTTTACTCTGAGTGAAATGGGGAAGCATTGGAGGGTTTTGATTAGAGGAGTGATGTTATCAGGCTTATGTTCTAAAGGGGCCACAGTGGCTTCTATGTTGAGCATAGACTGTAAGGCCTACAGGAAGCTCCTGCAGTGATCCAGGGAAAAGCTGATGGTGGCTCAGACCAGGATGGCAACAGTGGAGGTGGTAAGGAACCGTTGGATGCTGAATATGTTTTGAAGACAGAGCCAACATGATTGGCTGATGGATTGGTTGGGGGACATGACAGAGGCAGCAGAATCAAAAATAACTCCAAAGTGTTTATCTGAGCAAGTGAAAACATGAAGATATTATCAATTGAGATTGGGGAGGCTAGAGGTGGAGCAGGTTTGGGGAAGAAAATTCAAGAGTTCAGTTTTGTTCTTACTGAGTTTGAGATATGTTAGATATTCAAGTTGAGATGTGGAGAAGGCTGTTAGGCGTACAAGTCTGGAGAGATGGCTAGTCTGGGTATATAAAGCTGAGAGGAGGACATGCATGTAATTTGCAGGGCTCAATGCAAAATGAAAGGGAGAGCCCCTTGTTAAACAATTACTAAGAATTTTCAAGATCGTGACAACAGAGCATTAACTGAGTGTGGGGTCCTCCTGAGGGGGGCACAGGCTGCACATCCATGGAACTGGCCTTGTTTGGGAGTCATGGGCATATACATGATATTTAAAACCGTGAGATTGGATGAGAGCATCAGAGGAATGAACATGATGGCGAAGAGGACCAGACACTGACACCTGGGGCATGCTGGAATGAAGAGAGTCAAGGGAAGAGGAGGAGCCAGCCAAGGAAACTGAGAGGTAGGAGGAAAACAGGGAAGTATCCTGTCACGGAAGCCAAGTAAGAAGATGAGGCTAGGGTAACCGACTGCATCAAATGCTGCTGGGTGGTTAAACAATGTGAGAACGGGGAACTGACAACTGGATTTAGCAATTTCTAAACTTTCAGCAACAATACATATTAATTTTTTTATACGAACCTAGGCAAAACTACTGAGGGAGTATTCTGAACCACAAAATTGTAATTATTGAAAACAATTTCTTGATATTACATGGCAACAGACATTGGGCCATATTCCACATTTATAAAAAGTCCCCCGAAGTAGAGCACATTCCTACAGTCACTGTTATATGAGTAAATTCATTTGGTAGACTTTGAGCATATAAAATAATAATACATTTTAAATGAGGTCAGAAGTTTTTCCAATTTGGGGGGGTGGGGAGAGTAACTTTCTTGGCCGATATCAAGTGCTTATAAGGCCCTGATAACATGTCTTAAAGTAATATTTTATTAAAAATTTTAGATTCCTCAAAAAGAGAAATTGCTTTTGAAATACTAATTACATCCCCTTTCCTAGTTTCTATTGCATTTGTCATCATATTATCTCAAGAAGTGTTGGTAAGAGGCTGTTATGGAAGGTCTTTGAGATATCAAGTGCTTATAAGGCCCTGATAACGTGTCTTAAAATAATATTTTACTAAAAATTTTAGATTCCTCAAAAAGATAAATTGCTTTTGAAATACTAATTACACCCCCTTTCCCAGTTTCTATTGCATTTGTCATCATATTATCTCAAGAAGTGTTGATAAGAGGCTGTTATGGAAGGTCTTTGAAACAAGACGAAAAGTCTTCCCAACCTTGAACTTAAAATAATGTATCAAATCTGCAGGCATACAGGGAGTTGTTCAAGAACAAAACTTTACCTGTTGCTTGTTCTTATGCATTTTAATGCACTGCACGCTAAGACTAAAGAAAAGAAGATTTAACAAGCTTCTGACTTTTGATTAAAACTCTTTTTCAGAGTTTTTCATAAAAACATTTTATGGGACTTCCCTGGTGGCGCAGTGGTTAAGAATCTGCCTGCCGTTGCAGGGGACACGGGTTCGTGCCCTGGTCCGGGAAAATCCCACTTGCTGCAGAGCAACTAAGCCCATGCCGCCACACCTACTGAGCCTGCGCTCTAGAGCCCACGAACCACAACTACTGAAGCCCGCGCGCCTAGAGCCCGTGCTCCGCAACAAGAGAAGCCACCGCAATGAGAAGGCTGCGCACCACAACGAAGAGTAGCCCCCGCTCACCGCAACTAGAGAAAGCCCGCGCGCAGCAGCGAAGACCTAACGCAGCCAAAAAATAAATAAATAAATAAATTTTTAAAAATTTATTTTTATAACCCAGAGAGCTAAGTAAGGCTTTTGTTTTGTTTTGCCTTGTTTTGTGTTAATTAGTGAGCCGGTCTTTGAAAATGTTCTTCCCAAAACCTAAAGTTTTGCTGACTGCTTCCAGGTTTTGATATATTTCTGTGGTTAACAGGATACCACCCTAGGGGGCACCACAGAAGTGGTAAGTTTGCCCCTAGAAAATAATTCTGTTTTTGCACTGAAAATAGAATTTGCCTTTATCGATAGAAGAAATTCACATTTCAAAAAGCAAAGGAAATTGTGCAAAGGACCTCTACCACATCCAGACCCAAGTTATATATAGTCTATCACCTTCAGTGACATCTTTGCCAATTATCCTGAATCTGCAGGGAAATTCTTCTATATGGACGTTTTAAGCACCATGAGGAATGCATGATTAATTTTTAGAGATAAGCAGTCTAGACTACAAGAACTATAGGTTATACATCCAAAGTATCTTTTTCTGAAGGTCTGAGACTGTGGTCATTGGGATGAACAAATCTGAGTAAACAGATAAGAGAACTGTTGTTGGAGTGATAGGAGCTCAAGCTGCGTGAGGTGTGCTCAAAGCCCAGGGTGCTAGATGGTGGCCTGGAAATGCGACCCCCAAGCCAGGTAAACCAGGTGCCTGTCATCCTAAAAGAGGCTGTCAGAATTAAATTCACCCCGCTGCTTATCCTTGTTTTCATTAATCAGTGCCTAACTTTCTTGTCCTTGACACAGTCTTAAACATTACCTCCTTCTTCTCCCCAAATCATTTCACTGCATCTTTAGGAACTCCTAGTCCACAAATCAAACAAACTACCATTATCTTAAGCTACAGCTAGGAACTTATCTCCAAGTCTTCCCCTAACTAAAACCTGGCTTCCCCCTGGAGATACCTTTCTCCGTGGACATTTCCCGTAGTGGCTATTCTTACAGCCAGCTGTAGAGGAAGACATGTTATCAGCCCATGAATGGGACCTCCTCCTTCTTGTAGGTATTCACAGGTCTCCTCTTCCTTTTCTGATTCTCTTAGCATGCATAACCTGATCCTGCTCAGCACCATCTTTGAGGCTCTACCAGCCCCCCAGAGGACATGTTTTCTTCTTTTTTTCTTGGCTGCCAAGAGGCACGCAGCTCTTGGTGGGTACATTTAAAAGGTAAAGGCTTTTTAAAATTAATTAATTAATTAAGTTATTTATTTATTTGGCTGCCCCAGGTCTTAGTTGTGGCATGAGATCTTCATTGCTGCATGCAGGATCTTCGTTGTGGCATGCAGGATCTTTAGCTGTGGCATGCAGGATCTTTAGTTGCGGCATGCAAACTCTTAGTTGCGGCATGTGGGATCTAGTTCCCTGACCAGCGATGGAACTCGGGCCCCCTGCATTGGGAGCACAGAGTCCTAGCCAGTGGACTACCAGGGAAGTCCCTTTAATAGGTAAAGTTTAGAGTGAGTTTAATAGTAAAAGTTCATATTTTGATCTCCACATCACCTTTAATTTTTGACAATATAAATTTCTTCTTTATATTAAACTTTTTTTTTTAAACATCTTTATTGGAGTATAATTGCTTTACAATGGTGTGTTAGTTTCTGCTTTATAACAAAGTGAATCAGTTATACATATACATATGTTCCCATATCTCTTCCCTCTTGCATTTCCCTCCCTCCCACCCTCCCTATCCCACCCCTCTAGGTGGTCACAAAGCACCGAGCTGATCTCCCTGTGCTAAACTTTTTGAGTATATAGAAGAAAGCAACCAATTACAAATTTTGCCTTTTTGTATGCTAATCAACTATCTTATGGATTTTTTTTGGGGGGGGGTGGAATCTATATTATTCACCTGGAGTTATTCAAGTACTTTCTTAAGTACTATTCAGTGAAACCAAATACATTTATTGGTAGATTTAGACTATCTTTTCTAAGTTTTGCTCCCTAAATCAATCTTGAACCCCTTCAAGTTGTCACACTTCCATGCTGATGTGACAGTTACCTAAAGAAGCATTCTCAAGTGCTTGGAGGGATTCTGATCAATGCTTTCTCTGAAACCTGGTAAAAGTATTCTACTTCTTATGCAGCAGAGACATGTTATTATTGTTTCTAATATTTCTGAAAGATTACTTCAATGGAGGCTGCCTATTCTCACATTTCCATAGGGAAGGGCCCTGGGGCAGTCAACCTTCTGCTAGTGTCATATTGTAGACCATTACGTTTCCATCCTTATGTGACAGTACTTCTTTCTTTGGAATTCTTACTATCTGATTTCCCTCATTGCTGAACTCTTTATATCTTCAGGTTACTCTCCTCATTCAGTGAAGACTTTGGCTTCTGCCTCATAGCGTTTTCACCCCAACATCTGCCAACATCCTAGGTGCTCTATCCAACATCAAAGCCTCAAAGATCTTTGACAGCTTTGGCCCCATTAACCCACCTCTACATTTTATTTTTGCAAATTACTTGCCACTTGAAATGGTCCCCCATTAATCACAGTTGTAGGAGAGAAGGAAAGTGAGTAGACTGAAACTTTGGTGGGCCCCAATGAACCACGCTACTCTTTACACCCTTGTGTATCTCCTTGCCTTGAATCTGAACTGACCGGGTGACTGGCACGGAACTGATGCTGTTGGTTTCAGTCCTAAAGCTTACAAAGTCCTGAAAGTTTCTGCTTTTGCACTCTTGGGGAAGCCATATGCCATCCTGTAAGTAGCCCAAACTACCCTCTTGGAGAGGCCATATGGAGGAGAATCAATGCCCTGGGTAACAGCCCCAGCTCAGCTAACAGCCAACACCAACTTGCCAGTCATGTGAGTGGTATTATTTTGGACCTTCCAGCACCCAACACTGCAGGAGACACCAAAGAAGTAGCATAACTGCCTAGTCAGCTCATAGATTGTGAGAAACAATAATTTGTTACTGTTTTAAGTCTCCAGTTTGGAGGAGTGGTTTGTTATGCAGCACTAGATAATAGAAACACAAAGTATCTTCTTTCCTCACATTCTCATTTTGGGCCAGAAAGGGGAAACGTATATCACCTTTCTACCACTCCCTTAGGTGTAACTCCCCAAGCGTAGTTCATATAATTGAGAAGAATTTTACTGTAGTGGGTTGAATAGCTTCCCTCCCCTAGATTCGTGTCCACCTGAAATCTTAGAATGTGACCTTATTTGAATAGGGTAATTAGTTAATGATCTTGAGATGAAATCTTCCTGGATTTAGACTGGATTCTAAATCCAGTGATTAGGGAATTCCCTGGCAGTCCAGTGGTTAGGACTCCATGCTTTTACTGCAGGGGGCCCAGGTTCAATCCTTTGTTGGGGAACTAAGATCCCACAAGCCTCTTGGCACAGCCAAAAAAAAAAAAGGAAAGAAAAAACAAAGATATAAATCCAATGATTAGTATCTTTGTAAAAGAGAGGAAAGGGAGATATGGACACACAGAGACACAGCGGAGAAGGCAATGTGAAGATGGAGACAGAGATGAGAGATGGGCCATTATGTATAATTTAAGCTTATAGGCAACATCCCTTTAGTGATTAACTTGTAATAAAATACAAAAGGTTCTTCCCTACTACATATGTCCATCCATGTTGCTGCAAATGGCACTATTTCATTCTTTTTTTATGGCTTAGTATTCTACTGTATATATGTACCACATCTTCTTTATCCATTTATCTGTTGATGGACATTTATGTTGCTTCCATGTCTTGGCTATTGTGAATAGCGCTGCTATGAACATAGGGGTGCATATATCTTTTTGAATTATAGTTTTGTCTGGACATATGCCCAGGAGAGGGATTGCTGGATCATATGGCAACTCTATTTAGTTTTTTGAGGAATCTCCGTACTGCTTTCCATAGTGGCTACACCAATTTACATTCCCACCAAGAGTGTAGGAGGGTTCTCTTTTCTCCACACCCTCTCCAGAATTTGTTTTTATCATGTCTATTTCAATACCAATATCGATATAGAAAGAATTTCAATCTAAAATGGAGCCAGAGAATATAAAATGGAAAGTCTCACTCATGTGCCTTCAGAAAAACAAAACTTAAGGAATGAAAAACAGATTTCCTGATATACTGAAAACTGAAAATGTTGGAATTTTCTTAAATGACAGGGAGTTAATCAGGGGTTATGTCATATCAACTTTGGAAGGTTTTTGCTTATGGTTTCCAGAGTTATGAATGGGAAATGACCCAGGTTGAGTTGGTCTTGCCAAGTGAGCTGAAGTGAGCTTTGTTTGTATGACTGGACTGGTTTTGTCTGCTTGAATTTTCAAAGCTGGTCTCTCTTTGTTTCGATTTTAACAGACTCCAACAGAACTCTCCCCTCTTTACATTCCCTTCCCATAAATACAGCCTACCCCAAACCCTCAGCGGACTCATCTGTAGCTTGCTCTAGTTTGTGTGCCCTGAATTGCAGTTTCTCTGCTATTCCCAAATAAAGTCATCTCTTTGAGCTTACCTCAGTTTACCTCTTTATTTAGGTCGACAAGTAAGTTCAGTGAGCATCTAAGATTATATTCTTCCTCTCTTGTTCTACCACCTTCAGAATTCATTTTCACATTTACTCTCCAGACTTTTGCCAGCATAAATTAGCAAAATCTTGCAGTTATTGAGAACTGTAATCCTTCTCTTCTTGTTTTAAATTTGTAATTATCAAACAACAAAGTCCTACTGTATAGCACAGGGAACTATATTCAATATCTTGAGATAAACCATAATGGAAAAGAATATTTAAATATATATATACATGTATAAAATACATATATATGTATCCATATATATGAATCACTTTGCTGTACAGCAGAAATTAATACATTGTAAATTAACTATATTTTAATAAGAAAAATTGTAATCATCTCTCAGGGGATTTCTGGCATTGCCAGATATTGTCTGATGCTAACTCAGCATCATCCCTGCCCTTCTAAGGGTTCCCTTATATTTCAGAATCTGAAAACTATGTTTCCCAGAATCCCTTGCCAGCAGAGTTATGGTTTTGATTCTTCCAATAAGAGTTATTCATGCTAGATTTTGGAAGGTGGAAGACAATGGAAATCGTTATTACTCAGCCTCAACAAGCAGGCATGTGGTCTTCAGCAGACATTAAATGTGAGATTTTGCAGTGACTCCTGGGCTTTCTACTGAGAACCATCTGTTTTGGTGCAATAGGCTATTGAGATCATTAGTGGTAGTTTCCTTCAATTTTCTGATTTCCAAAGATAACTGACGACTTTCCCTGTCTATTGCCCTCTTTGGTGCTTTCAAAAGTTTTGTAAACACCTAATTCCTTTCACTAAATACCCTCCTGCCTGAAATGCCTAGAGAGGCTTCTGTTTCCTGACTATAGACTGATAGACTATGGTCTGACTCTAGTTATTGACAGCTATTTAGGTATGGTCACCATTCAATCAGAGGAGATGCTAAGCTAATCAAAATAGATTCCAGTTATGAGCAACCAGTATAGCTTCACTGGTGGTACTAGCTGAGTTTCAGCTCTACTTATGAAACTGGAGCAATGAGATATGTATATGAGAAAGGCATGAAGGACATTCAGACAAGGTCTTCACTGTTAAAACAACAGCCTCATCTGATAGATAAGAGGTAGCTGCATTGACTAGAGTAGTATAATAAGAAATATATGTGGTCTTTGTCCCCAGCAAAAACATTTGAAATTTCCTGAGTGATAGAAATGTCTTTTGTCATTCATTAGCTGTCTCTTTTGAGTGTGCCTGAGTTTATGCTAATGAGATGACTTAGGGTGGGGTCCCTAGAGAGCCTTGAGATAGGGCTGGTCACCAGAAACACCAAGTGATTAGAGGGTTGGAACTTTTAGACCCACCCACTGACCTCTGGGAAGAGGAAGAGAAAGGCAGCTGTAGATTAAGCTCTATAAAACTCTTCAACAATAAGAGTTAATGAGCTTCTGGGCTGGTAAACACTTGGAGATGGGGAGAGAGTGGTGTGCCAAGAGAGCATGGAAGCTCTGTGCCCCTTTCCACATACTTTGCCTTATGCATCTCTTTCATCTGGCTGTTACTGAGTTATATCCTTTTATAATAAAACTGGTAATCTGGTAAGTGAAATGTTTCTCTGAGTTCTGTGAGTTGCTCTAATAAATTATTCAAAGCTAAAGAGGGGATTGTGGGAAGTTCTCATGTATAAAAAATATTTATTAATATATTTGCTTCCACTATTTCTTTCTGGGCTCATTTTCATTTTACAAAGATCCTTTAGTTGTTTTTTCACAAAGAACTTATTACTACTGAACTTTCATAATCCTTTTGTGACTGAAAATGCTTTCACTTCACACTTATTCTTGAAAAATAGTGTGGTAAACTCTGTTTCTCCTTCACATCTATTTTTGTCATCAATACCATGTATTTTAACTCTACATGTATTTTACATATATTTTAACCTCAACAAGATATTGCCATTGTTTAAACAGTCAATATTCATTTACTTTTAACTATATATCTACGCTTTCATCTGTTTTTTTTTTGTTTTTACTTTTTTAAAGTTTTATTTATGTATTTTTGGCTGCGTTGGGTCTTCATTGCTGTGTGCAGGCTCTCTCTAGTTGTGATGAGCAGGGGTTACACTTCGTTGAGGTGCGTAGGCTTCTCATTGTGGTGGCTTCTCTTTTTGCAGAGCAAAGGCTCTAGGGTATGCAGGTTTCAGTAGTTGTGGCGCATGGGCTTCAGTAGTTGTGGTGCACGGGCTTAGTTGCTCCACGGCATGTGGGATCTTCCCAGACCAGGGATCGAACCCATGTCCCCTGCATTGTCAGGCAGATTCATAACCACTGAGCCACCAGGGAAGTCCTTCATCTGTTTTTATATCTTGTGTTACTGAGCTTCAACCAGGGATGATTTTCCTTTGCCTGGAAAATTTTTTGGTATTTCTTCTGGTGTAGGTCAACTGACATTAAATTCCCAAAAGTTTTTGTGTGTCTGAAAATGTCTTTATTTTACCCTCACTTTTAAAAGGATATTTTAACTGGATATAACTTTCTAGCTTGGCTGTTATTCTCCTTCAGATTTTATTCCATTGTTTTCTGGCTTCCATATTTTCTTTTGAAGAGTCAGCCATCAGTTTTGTTTTTACACCTTTAAAATTATGCATCTCCCTCTCTTCTTCTGCTGCTTTTAAGACTTTTTCTTTTTTCTTTAACTCTTAACAGTTTTACTATGATGTGTCTAGCTATGATTTTCTTTATATTTGCTTTTCTTGAGGATTTTAGAGCTTTTCAAGTCTGTGGCTTATTGTCTTTCACCAATTTTGGAAAATTCTCAGACAGTATCTCTTCAAACATGATTTTTGCTCCTTCTCTTTCTCCTCTCACTTTGGGACTACATATGTTGATTTTCTATCATGTCTTACAAGTCTGTTTTATAATTTTCTTTGTTTTCCAATCTTTTTATCTCTTTTTTAATCAGTATAGTTTCTTCTGTCCTATTTTTCAGTTCACTAGTGATCTCTACGGTTGTGTCTAATTTGTTGTTAATCCTATATATTGAGTATTTATTTCTGAAATTTTATTCTTAATTTCTAAGATTGCTACTTGATTTACTTTTATATATCTCAGATCTCTAATGAAATTCTCCATACTTCCATCTATTTTCTGCATCAGTCCCTTTATAGTCTTGGACATATTAATTGAGTTATTTTAAATTATATTTCTAATAACTGTGAAATTTGGGTCTTCTGAGTATCTATTTCTACTTTCTGTTTTTGTTTTGTTTTCCAGTCATTCAGCCCAGTACACTTTTGGTTGAATGATAGACATTGTGTATGAAACTATTTAGAGGCACTGGATGATGTTATCTTCCTCCAAAGAGGATCACATTTTCTTTTTGCCCTCATTTAACTAGCACAGTTTACATTAATTCCCATTAGGCTTTGAGATAGTTGGAGTCTGGATTTAAACCTTTGTGAGGAATGATATATTACTGTTGTTGTCTTTAACCTAGGGAATAGTCATTCAGAGGTCTTGGCTTGAAAACTGGCAGATTGTCTAGGATTCCTTCTCCATTTCAGGCTCTGAACTCCTGTTTTTGTATGTTGAGCTTCAAGAGACTGCCCAAATCTCCATTTACCCTTTAAACACCTTAACCACTGTGAGGTGTTTTTTATTTTTCTTTTTACTGCAACTGTTCCTCTTCCTTCCCCCATTATCTAGAGACTTAGGATTCAGAATATTCCTTGAGGCAAAATCCTTGCAGAATGTCATACTCATTTCTCTATGATTACCTTCTCTATGGGATCCTGGCTGTTCAAGTCTTAGCTACTCTACTTGTCTGAATTCCAACTTTGGTCTTTCCATCCCCATGTGACTGTTAAAAGCTCTTGGCCACTGCTCTTTGCTGTGCCTCTATCTCCTAGCTATAAAATGGAAGAGGCCTTCAGAGGAAAAACTGGTGGAGGACGTCATTTATTCCAGTTTGTTTCCCTTTCCTCTATGATCTTGACTGCTTGGGCCTGGCTACCTTGGTTGCTCTTCAATGTCTTCAAATAACTGACTTATTTTTGTGTTTTACCTACGTTTATAGTTGTTCTTGATGGGAGTGTTAGTTTGAGAAGAGCTTCTCTTAAAAAGCTTAACTTTAGACTTAAAAACTGGAAGTCTAAAGCCTATGAAGCCTTTTAATGTTAAAAGAACCATACCATTTCCAATTACTACTTATTAGACTCTTATAGATTTTTAGTATCTTCTGTTACACCAAATAGCAGATGGCTTTCAAAGTTGTTCTCTCCTTGTGAGATAATCATATAACTGTTCATTATGTATCTATCTATCTCTTCTATTACATCTATCCCAACAGAAGAGTCTTTGAATAGCAACAAAACAAAAGGGGCCAAATATGTTAGCTGAGAGGGAGAAATACAGTTCTTTCTTAAGTAAATCATGATGAATCAAATCCTTGCCTTTTTCCCATTTAGAATCAGGGTAGTGGCCTATAGTAGTGCATTTTTGTTCTTGAAATAACTTTCTCTGGTCCTACTTTCTATAGCCCTCAGGTAGTAGCTTATCATAGTAGTGACTTTCCAAAAGGCAATTGATACATCTTTGCATTTGCCACTAGACTATATTCATCATAATTTTAAACTCTTTTGGTGATTTGGCATCCATATGGTTATCCACGATTCCTCAACTGAATGCCTGTCTTGTTTCAGGCACTGAGCATACAAATGGTGAATAGACACATGGCTGCTCTAGTCTGTGATAAAATGACATGCCTCAGGGTTCTGAGACAGGTAGAATTTAACCACTCTTTTTCTTGAATATTGCCATGCTGTTGCACTGTCTTGAGTTATAGTTGATCTGTTTTCTCCATCACTGATGCTTTTGAAACTGTGAGGTTTGTAGGGCTGTTTCCACATTGCTTGTTGTTATTCTCTTTTTGGTGGTGATAATGTTTTTTTTTCTTTCTTGTTGCATCTCTCTTCTCCATGGTAACTTCTTGAAGCTGCCAGAATGATGTAACTTTTTTTCTTTTCTTTTTTGTTCAGCCACTTCTGCATGGTTGCCAATGGAAACTAGATAAGTAAGTATTAAGTGTAATATTAATTTAAATATTCTGTGTCTGGATAGAGATAAAGTGCATGACTTTTATGACATCTATTTCAAACTAGCTTCAGGCACTTTCTGCATTTACTTTAAGCCTTTTGTCAGGCTCACAGGTGTTCCAGAGTGGGGGTTCCTGGAAGTCTAAGTACCAGATAAATAGGGTGGTATGTAGGAAGAGAAAGTCCAGACAATGTAGCTGGGGAGATTGTGGGGGAAAGACAAGCACTATGGCATATTTTAGATGGTCCTAATTGAAAAAAATACTATAATATGAATGAATAAGGACAGACCTAAGGGTAATTTTTTAACTCATTCTTGGCAGCTTCTGCTTTTAGTTCCCAAGTGGTAAAGAACTAGTGGGAAAGAAAGGCCACTCACTGGATAAAGTCAGCAAACTTCATCCTGTTCAACTTTTCTCTTCAATGAGCTGATCAGTCCACTTTCAGCTTCCTAAATTCCCACTGACCTTAATTCTGTAGTTTTGATCTGCTCTTTCACATTGTGACAGTTATCAACTAGTTTCTTCTCCAAACCCACCATTCTATTCTCTGCTTTGCGTTCTTGGACCCTGCAAACTACAGTTTTTGCTTTACCAGCTGACCCACTCCACCTTAGGCTTTGATAATAGGGGATGCTAGAGGAAAGCTATAAGTCTGGAGGAAAAAGAAACGTCCTCCTTCCTGTTTACGATCATTGTCACCAAGCAGTGATTCTTCACCTTAAAAGTGACAGCCCTAAGAGCAGTCCTTGCTTCCCTTAATGATTATCTTTGTGAAAACTTAGCTTCCATGTTTGCCTTTTCAGTTTCCTACAAATGACTAACAACTATTTAAGTTAAATTCTCTCTGTTGAATAACTTGTATAGTTTCTCTCTTTTGAATTGGACCCTGACTGATGCATATGTGCCATGTTTTTTCTTCCATAAGAAGTACCATATGTTTATGGCACACTAAAGGTATATAGAAGATGGCCAATATTCATATCAATGGGGCTCCATACCTCCTGGATTCCAGGTGAGGAGCATATACAGTTACATACAGCTTTCCTTATCAGACAGGAACAAGGTAGTATATAATCACTGATTTCTAAAGCATGGACATTTCTCATAATAAATTCAGCCCAACACAGAAAACTGATGACAGCATGGGGAATGAGGTTTGTTACAACCCACTGAGCTTTCTTTTTTGGTTCTTGAAGATAATGGAGTGCTCCAAATGGATGAGGCTTGGAAACCCAGTTGAAGTCAGTTGCAGTTCTGGCTTTCACAGTAGCTTATACTTAGCACTTGTCATAATGTGTTATTAAATAATAATTTGAGTAATTTTAAAATGTTTATTTATCCAACTGGGCTGCTTCTTAAGGGCAAAGACTATGTCTGTTTTGTTCCTTTCCATATTTCAAATTCATAGCACAGTGGCTGGCAGAAAGGTGGTCAAAAAATATTTGTCAAATGGGAAGCAGAAGGAAAAAAGATAATTTAAAGTCTAAAGCCCACAGGAGACATATTGTACAACATGTTCCTTTTTGAGAGTCACTAACTTGTCCATATGCCTAGGACATCATTTTTCTGTAAACTTCCTCGCCTATTGTCTAAGGATATCACCAACCATGGATAGAATTTAGGGAGTGAGTTGGTACGTATTGGTTGTCATTCTACTTCTTTTTCCTAGTAATCTTTTATAAAAGAGGAAAATAAGTTTTCTGGTGTCTGAAAAATAGTAGACCTGAAAACCTTTCTGCTAAAAGCATCTAGAAATACTGGATAACAGCTAACAAGCATGGTTTTAAATACATTTCTGAGTTGGGCCTTGATTTTTTATCTACTCTGATAAATCCTCTCCCCTTCCCCCTTTTTGAAGTGTTTAGTCCATTAACATTTAATGTAATGATTGATATGGTTTAAGTATGGTGTTTTATTATTTATTTTCTATTTGTCTCCTCTGTTTTGTTTGTTTGTTTTGCTATTTCCTCACTTTCAACCCTCTTTGAATTATTTGAATAATTTTTTGAATTCTATCTTTATTTATCTACTAGCTTTTTAACTATATTTTTTTGCATTAATTTCTAGCTGTTCACTCCAGAGGTTAAAATACATAGCATTAACTTTTCACAGTCTGTTTGGATTTAATGTATCATGTCACACACACAAAAAAATGTATAAATTTCCATTTGTATAGTTCCATTTAACACTCTATCTGCCGTTCCTTTATGCTCTGGTTGGCATGTGTATTACATCCATACATGTTATAAACCCCAAAAGATAATGCTATAATTTTTGCTTTAAACAATCATGTTTATTTTAAATAAATTATAGGAAAAATAGACGTATATATTTATCAGGTATTTACCATTCCTGATAGTCCTAATTCATTCCTGAAAATCTAAGCTTTCCTTTGGTGTCATTTCTCTTCAGTCTGATGAAATCCCTTTAGCATTTCTTCTTTAGTGCACATCTGGTGGTAGTGAAGTCTCTTAGTTTAACTTTAGTTGGAAATTTTTTTAGTTTTCTTTAATTCTCATAGGAGATTTTTGTTAGATACAGCATGGTAAATCGATAGTTTCGTTCTTTAAGGGCTTGAAAAATATTGCTCACTGTTTTTTGGCCCCCATATTTTCTGGAAAAGTCCAAAATTATTGAATACTTTTCCTCTTGTGTGTAATGTATTGGGTTTTTTTGTTTTGTTTTTTTTCCTGGCTGTTTTCAGAATTTCCTCTTTATCTTTGGTTTCAGCAGTACATTGGTTACCTATTGCTGTGTAGCAAATTATTTCAAAACTTACCAGCTAAAACAATACACACTTATTATCTCACAGCTTCTATGGGTCAGGAATCCAGAATTTGGGCACAACTTTCTGAGTCTGTCACACATTTCAGTCTTCTCAGGTTTGACTGTGAGGAACCTGCACATAGTTCACTCATGTGATTGTTGCCAACATTCAGTTCCTTATGGGCTGTTGGCCAGATGACTCAGTTTCTCATGAACTATTGTCCAGAGGCTTCCCTCAGTTCTTTGCCACATGATCCTCTCCATAGAGCACCTCACAACATGGCAGCTTGTCTCATGAAAGCAAGCAAGCAAGAGGGAGAGAGAGAGAGTGAAAGAGACAGAGAGACACAGAGAGAGAGTGCTACCAAGAGCTATAATTTTTGTTGCCTAATCATGGAAGTGACATCCCATAGCTTTTCTGTATTCTATTCATCAAAAGCAAGTCACAAGATTCAGCTCATACTCATGAGGCGGGATTACACAAAGGCATAAATACAAGGAGGTTGGGGTCATTGGGAACCATGTCAGAAACTACCACAAGCAGTTAGGCTATGATATGTCTAGACATGATTTTCTTTGTGTTTATCCTGACTGGGATTTGCTGAGCTTCTTGAATCTGTAAATGTATGTCTTTCACCAAATTTGCGAAGTTTCTTGTCATCATTTCTTCACAGTTTTTCCTATCCCACTCTCTCTCTTCTCTCTTTTTGAAATTCCAGTTGCCTGTATGTCAGACCTTTTGGTTTTATCCCTCAGATTCCTAAGGCTCTGTTAATTTTTTGATAATTTTCCCTCTGTTTTCAGATTGGATATTTTCTAGTGATCTAACTTGAAATTAACCAACTCTTTCTAGTCTCATCTTTGTTCCACTATTAAGTCCACCCAGTGAATTTTTTAATTGCAGATATTATATTTTTCAGTTCTAAGATTCCCATTCAAAATATGCAACAATGCTATAACCCTTACTAGGCATTCTTTTTAATTTTTTAGTATAATAGTAACCTCAAAAGATAGAAGTCATCAGACCTCCCACAACCTCTGGAAAGACTGCTGCTTAGAAGATATTCAACAAATGTTTGCTGATTTGAATTTAATTGTAACAAAGCAAGTGAAAGCAACATCAAGCCATAGAAAGCCCAGCAAGGAAGCAAGAAACAAAAGGTAACATTATTGACTAGTTTTGGGAAGTCAGGCACACTAATAAGTTTGATTAGTGGAGTACAAAAAAGGAGTGTATGTCTTAACTCACAGACAAGAAAGGTTTTAAATTTGTGTGGCAGACAGACTGTAAGGTCACTCCATGACCTCTGTCTCCTGGTGTTCACACCTTTGTGTAATCCCTTCCCCTTGAGTGTAGACAAGATTTATGACTTGCTTCTAACCAATAAAATATGACAAACGTCATGGGATGCCATTCCTGTGACTATGGTAGGTTAAGTAAGACTCTGTGTTGCTAGCAGATTCACTTACAAGCTCTTTTTGCTGGCTTGATGAAGTAAATGGCAATGTTGGGGAAACCTACTTGGCAAGAAGCTACAGGTGGCCTCCAGCCTCCAGCCAGTAAGAATCTGGGCTCTTATAGCCACAACACACTGAATTCTGCCAACAGTTCGAATGAGCTTTAAAGCCGATTTTCCACCAGTTGAGCTTCCAGATGAGAACACAGCCCAGCTAACACCTTGATTACTGCCTTGCAGAGGACCCAGATAAGCCATTCCTAGACTCCTGACCCACAGAAACTGTGAAATAATAATGTATGTTACTTTAAGCTACTCAGTTTGTGGTAATCTGTTAGGCAGCAATAGAAAATTAATACAATCTACATTGTTACAGAATTTTGCTACCTTTTATTTTGTTGATATTGCATTTCCTAACTGGTTTTCATACTTAGTATGATGCTTGAGTTTTTGAAAATGAAATATTTTGAGAGCAGCAGTTTTATAGTGTAATCACAGGAAAAATCGGACTCTGGGGAACCCACAAGGAAAGCATTTTTAAAATAGTTAATTAATTTATTTATTTTTGGCTGTGTTGGGTC
Source organism: Eschrichtius robustus (assembly GCF_028021215.1). NCBI lineage: Eukaryota > Metazoa > Chordata > Mammalia > Artiodactyla > Eschrichtiidae > Eschrichtius > Eschrichtius robustus. Next base: position 149,774,855 of record NC_090826.1, read on the forward strand.
TTCGTTTCTGTGCGAGGGCTTTCTCCAGTTGCGGCAAGCGGGGGCCACTCTTCATCGCGGTGCGCGGGCCTCTCACTATCGCGGCCTCTCTTGTTGCGGAGCACAGGCTCCAGATGCGCAGGCTCAGCAGCTGTGCCTCACGGGTCCAGTTGCTCCGTGGCATGTGGGGTTTTCCCAGACCAGGGCTTGAAGCGGTGTCCCCTGCATTGGCAGGCAGATTCTCAACCACTGTGCCACCAGGGAAGCCCCGGAAAGCATTTTTTAAAATGATCTGGTGTCAGAAATTCCACTCTTGAGAATTTGTCCATAGAAACAAATTTTTAATAGCTATTGGCAAATTACTCTCCAAAAAGAGTATAATGGAAATGTTATAATTCACATTTCCACAACAGTGTATAAGTACCCTTTTTCCTATGTCCCTGTAACAAATTACTCCTATCCATCTGTTTTAGTTTTCTAGGGCTGCCATAACAAGGCCACAGAGACTGGATGGCTTAACAACTGACATTTATTTTCTTACATTTCTGAAGGCTAGAAGTCTGAGATCAAGGTCTTCGACAGGATTGGCTTCTTCTGAGGCCTCCCTCCTTGGCTCGTGGATGGCTGTCTTCCTCATATGTTTTCACATGGTCTCTACTCTGTGTGTTTATATCCAAATTTCCGCTTTATATAAGGATACCAGTCATATTGGATTAGGACCCACTCCAATGACCTCATTTTAACTAAATTACCTCTTTATTAAAGACCCTATATCCAAATACAGTCAGTTACATTCTGAGGTACTGAGGGTTAGGACTTCAACATGCGAATTTTGGGGAAGAGACACAGTTCAGTCCATAACACCATCCCATAACACCATCCTTTATGGCTCAGCTTAAATATCACTTCCCCAGGGAAGCACTTCCTGACTCTGAAAGAAGTTTGCATCCCTCTGTTTTATACACACACACACACACACACACACACACATATATACATAAATGTTCCTACACTTCTCCTTCATGACATATCATAGTTGAAATATTATCTCATTTTTGTAAAACAAACCATGATATTCTCCTTTATATAAAGTTTGTATATTTGTGTGTAATAATATGAAAATGGAGAAAGGTATAGAAAGATACAATCTAGACTGGTAACATTAGTTACATGGGGACTAGAGGGGAGGGTCCAATAAGAAGAGTGGGAGAGATATAGTAAGCAAGCAAACAAAAAAAAAAACCCTAAATCAACAACAAAACCTGAAAAAATAGGATGTCCATGTATGCATGGATAATATTATACAATTTATTATTTAAAAAATGTTTTTTCATTGCCTATCTATTGTTGTATGGACAAAAAATTGCAAACTCTAAGTGACATTGGAATAAACATTTCTTTATCTTCTATATCTGTGGCTTAGCTGGGCTGGCAGGGAAGACATCACTCAATGTGGCTCTCACCCTCTTCCTGGGATCAGCAGGAAGGCTGGGACAGGCTCTTTGCTCAAGAGGTCAAGAGGAGATGTGAGAGGCATCTTTGGGACTCGGCTTGACACTGGCACATTGTCACTTATTGGCCAAAGAGAGTGACAAAGCCAAGGGATGAGGAAGTGTACTCTAAGCCTAGACTTGGGGATAGGAGAGGGAGATAATAATTCTGATCTAATCTACAAATGTAAATATAAATATATATTTAGAGTTATGCATTTCTATGTGTACATAAAGAGTTTTATGAAAGGCTAGACCTCAAATTAATAGGAGTTTTGTGAACATGGTAGATTTTGAAATCGTTTTTACTTTTTTAAAAATTTACTTATTTATTTATTTTTGGCTGTGTTGGGTCTTTGTTGCTGCGCACGGGCTTCCTCTAGTTGCGGTGAGCAGGGGCTACTCTTTGTTGTGGTGTGCAGGCTTCTCATTGCTGTGGCTTCTCTTGTTGCAGAGCACGGGCTCTAGGCGTGTGGGCTTCAGTAGTTGTGGCACGTGGGCTCAGTTGTTGTGGCTCACGGGCTTAGATGCTCCTCAGCATGTGGGATCTTCCCAGACCAGGGCTCGAACCCATGTCCCCTGCACTGGCAGGTGGATTCTTAACCATTGCACCACAAGGGAAGTCCCCTACATTTTGTTTTTTTTACTTATGTGTTGTTTAAATTTTTGCCATCCATACACTTTTGTATAACCTTACCATAACAATGAAGATATTTTATTGGGGGATAAAAGTAATTTTTTCAGATGAGGGTATAGTGGGGAGAGGGAAGAGCAGTGGAAGCAGAGAAAACCCTCCAGATTCAGGCCAGCTTGACACACAGCCATGCATCTATAAATACCTTAAGCAAAATATTTTCTGTCATCATGCAAAACCACTGAGTTGAGTCATGTAGATACTCAACTATAACTTGGTATATTATCATCCTAACTTAATTTAATAATTACTTTATCCTTTTAAGAAAATACACTAAAGCAGTGGATCCCCAGAACCTAACTGATCTCTAATTCCTCAGGGAGATTTTCAAATTAAATAAATTTCAAAGCCTTATTGCTCACTCAAGTCCATGACATGGGGCTTAGAAATCAGCATTTTCGCCCAGCTCCCAGATAATTTTTATGATTACCCATATTTGGAAACCCTTGGATAAAGCTAATTTTGTAGAGTTTTTCCTGCATGCCCTCTTCCACACAGATGAAAAAAGCAAGGAAGAAACTAATGATCATAATTTTGGGGGATAGGGGAGATGGAAATGCTGAGAATGCTTGGATATGCAGGAAGGGAACTCCATGAGAGAGAAGTGGAGGAAAACCAAGGAAGATGCAGCTCCTCTGACAAGCTTCTCAAGTTTGTCTCAATGTGGAGAAGCAAAACCAAACTGACAGACACTTAACAATCTGGACCAGTTTTCAAAAGTTCTTTGTATTACAGCCAAAGGAATTTGAAATTTACAGCCATCCAAGGTAAGGTAATTTCCTCCTCGTATTTCACATGGGTAAAATGTGCTGAGAAAAGTAAACCTAGACTAAAAGTACAAGAATACATATTTTTGTCCTCTTGCCCTTCTTAAGGGCTGAAAAATTCCATTTCTACCCATTGCATCTTAAACATCACACTTGCTCACTTTTGGATGGAGTCTTATACTCCAGGCTATAAAAGATAAACACAAAGTCCTGTCAGGTACAAAGATCCCAATTTTTAGCCACAAATTTGACCAATTTGTCCCTTGTGTCAATAATTAAGAGGGCCAAGAAAAGAGGGCAGAACAAATAAAAATGTGATTAGAATTACAAAAGAAAACACAAGTCACCAAACTCAGACTAGGGTCTGGTTCTACTGAAATGTGCTGACTCTGGTCTGGGGGAAATGCCACTCTACTGTGGCTAGACCCAAGGAGTTCAAACATGGCCCCTTCTCTCCCTCAACTTTTCCATCCATTATTCTTCCCTAACATCTGCCATTCACCACTATATTAAAAGTGGTGATGTCTTCATAAAAACAAAAGCAAAACAAAACTTCCAGTTCTCCTAGAGATATACCAAGGTTAAAAGCACTGCCTTCCCTTCTCAAGGGGCAGAAACTTAACCACATGAATATCGCTTCTCTTTAGACTGTTTTGGAGAATATTTTTTGTAGACCAAATTTACTTAGTAATTTTATGAAAACAGCTACACACTCACTTCCAATTTGAACTAGCGAAGTGCTTTTAAAGTCCTTTAAGTTTATTTGAAGTGCAGTTAAATATAGTGCTCCAATTCAGTAAATGTGTGCAATTTGTTTTCAGATTTCAATTGTTTCAGTTTTGTTCCAGTGTCAGGCTAGGCTTCCACAATTAAAACAGTCTTAGAAATAAAAGGATGAGTCCAGTTAAATAAATATTTTTGCGTTATATTTGGTCTCACTGAGAGAAGAGTTTTTTCCTTCTGATAAAGGGAGAGCAGGTTGGGAAGTGCCATGTCAATGATGTTTATGAGTTAAAAAGTTGTTAATACAGCTTATCATTTGATGCTTTGAAATGGGGGTGGGGAAAGGAAGCAGAATGCTTTAGGTGATTATTTTAACAATATGTTAAGCCATACTCTTATTCCAATTTCCAAGATAGTGACCCAGAAAGAGATAAAAGAAGGAAAGGAAAGATTCATCCAAAGAACGATTTTGGAATGTTTGAAAACTGCGTCAGATGGCAGCATTCCTCCCATTGCTCTTCCTAAATTCAAGTCCTCGAATGCATCTTGTTTCTCAAACAAACAGAGTTTATTTTGCCTTAAGGGAAGTCCTAGGAGTTTATTTTTTTAAATGCTAAGAGCTTAACCAAAACTTCAACCAAAATAGCAAAGCAATTCAGATTGTTTTCATTGTTTTAAGGGGACCAATGATAGTGTTAGGGACTGAATGTCTGTCTCTCCAAAATATTTAATGTGATGGTATTTGGAGGTGGTGTCTTTGAGAAGTAATTGGGTTTACATGAGATCATGTGAGAGGGACCTGCATGGTGGGATTAGTATCTTTATAAGAAGAGGGAGAGACACTAGAGTTCTTTTTCTCTCCCCCATAAGAGCAAGAATATAGCCATCTACAAGCAGGAAGAGAGTCCTCACTAGAAACTGAATCTGCCAGCACCTTGATCTTGGACTTGCAACCTCCAGAACTCTGAGAAACAAATGTCTGTTGTTTAAGTCACCAAGTCTATGGTATTTTGTTATAACAGCCTGAGCTGGTTAATATAGATAGGTTTAAGAGAGTAGTAGTCATGGGATGTACAGGACAATCTTAAAAGTAAGTGATGGGACATGTAGCCGGAGCATAACAGAAATAAAGGTAGAATAGGTACAAGTTAATCAGCTGGTCTTGTGAAAACGAGACTTAAAAGGACTATATAGGACTTCTACTTCCAACCATTACTGAAATAATTAGTCTTGAATTTCCTGTCCTACCTACAATAAGAAAACCAGGCAAAACATATGTTTTTAAGATATTTCTTTATTTTTGGTTTTCAGCAGTTTGATTCTGATATGCTAACTAGCTGTGGTTTTCATTGTATTTATCCCGCTTGAGGTTTGTTGAGCTTACTGGATCTGCTAGTTAACATGTTCCACCAAATTTGGGAAATTTTCAGCTATTATTCATCAAATATTTTTCCTATCCCATCCTCTCTCTTCTCTTACTCTGGGACTCCAATTACATTGTCCCATAGGGTTTTGAAATGCTTCATTCTTTTTTCTCGTTGTTCTTCATATTGGATAATTTCTTTTGATCTTTTTAGAGTTCCCTGATTCTTTCTACTGCCATCTCAAATGTGATGTTGAGTCCATCCAGTAAACTTTCCATTTCTATCATTCTACTCTTTATTTCTATTTGTTCTTAAAAAAAAATAATTTCCACATGTCTGTTGAGATTCTCTATCTGTTCACACATCAAGACCATGTTTTCCTTTAATTTTTGAACACATTTTTAAAAACATCTTTATTGCAGTATAATTGCTTCACAATGTTGTGTTAGTTTCTGCTGTATAACAAAGTGAATCAGCTCTATGTATACATATATCTCCGTATCTCCTCCCTCTTGCGTCTCCCTCCCACCTTCCCTATGCCACCACTCTAGGTGGTCACAAAGCACCGAGCTAATCTCCCTGTGCTATGCGGCTGCTTCCCACTAGCTATCTGTTTACATTTGGTAGTGTATATATGTCCATGCCACTCTCTCACTTCGTCCCAGCTTACCCTTTCCACTCCCCATGTCCTCAAGTCCATTCTCTACGTCTGCGTCTTTATTCCTGTCCTGCCCCTAGGTTCTTCAGAACCATTTTTTTTTTAAATTCCATATATATGTGTTAGCACACGGTATTTGTTTTTCTTTCTGACTTACTCCACTCTGTATGGCAGACTCTAGGTCCATCCACCTCACTACAAATAACTCAATTTCATTTCTTTTTATGGCTGAGAAATATTGCATTGTATATATGTGCCACATCTCCTTTATCCATTCATCTGTCAATGGACACTTAGGTTGCTTCCATGTCCTAGCTATTGTAAATAGTGCTGCAATGAACATTGTGGTACATGACTCTTTTTGAATTATGGTTTTCTCAGGGTATATGCCCAGTAGTGGGATTGCTGGGTCGTATGGTAGTTCTATTTGTAGTTTTTTAAGGAACCTCCATACTGTTCTCCATAGTGGCTGTATCAATTTACATTCCCACCAACAGTGCAAGAGGGTTCCCTTTTCTCCACACCCTCTCCAGCATTTATTGTTTCTAGACTTTTTGATGATGGCCATTCTGGCCGGTGTGAGATGATACCTCATTGTAGTTTTGATTTGCATTTCTCTAATGATTAGTGATGTTGAGCATCCTTTTTTTTTTTAAAACATCTTTATTGAAGTATAATTGCTTTACAATGGTGTGTTAGTTTCTGCTTTATAACAAAGTGAATCAGTTATACATATACATATGTTCCCATATCTCTTCCCTCTTGCATCTCCCTCCCTCCCACCCTCCCTATCCCACCCCTCTAGGTGGTCACAAAGCACCGAGCTGATATCCCTGTGCTATGCGGCTGCTTCCCACTAGCTATCTATTTTACATTTGGTAGTGTATATATGTCCATGACACTCTCTCACCCTGTCACATCTCACCCCACCCCCTCCCCATATCCTCAAGTCCATTCTCTAGTAGGTCTGTGTCTTTATTCCCGTCTTGCCACTAGGTTCTTCATGACCATTTTTTTTTTCCCTTAGATTCCATATATATGTGTTAGCATACTGTATTTGTTTTTCTCTTTCTGACTTACTTCACTCTGTATGACAGACTCTAACTCCATCCACCTCATTACAAATACCTCCATTTCACTTCTCTTCATGGCTGAGTAATATTCCATTGTATATATGTGCCACATCTTCTTTATTCATTCATCCGATGATGGACACTTAGGTTGCTTCCATGTCCTGGTTATTGTAAATAGAGCTGCAATGAACATTTTGGTACATGACTATTTTTGAATTATGGTTTTCTCAGGGTATATGCCCAGTAGTGGGATTGCTGGGTCATATGGTAGTTCTATTTGTAGTTTTTTAAGGAACCTCCATACTGTTCTCCATAGTGGCTGTATCAATTTACATTCCCACCAACAGTGCAAGAGGGTTCCCTTTTCTCCACACCCTCTCCAGCATTTATTGTTTCTAGACTTTTTGATGATGGCCATTCTGAGCGGTGTGAGATGATACCTCATTGTAGTTTTGATTTGCATTTCTCTAATGATTAATGATGTTGAGCATTCTTTCATGTGTCTATTGGCAATCTGTATATCTTCTTTGGAGAAATGTCTATTTAGGTCTTCTGCCCATTTTTGGATTGGCTTGTTTGTTTTTTTGTTATTGAGCTGCATGAGCTGCTTGTAAATCTTGGAGATTAATCCTTTGTCAGTTGCTTCATTTGCCAATATTTTCTCCCATTCTGAGGATTGTCTTTTCATCTTGTTTATGGTTTCCTTTGCTGTGCAAAAGCTTTTAAGTTTCATTGGGTCCCATTTGTTTATTTGTGTTTTTATTTCCATTTCTCTAGGAGCTGGGTCAAAAAGGATCTTGCTGTGATTTATGTCATAGAGTGTTCTGCCTATGTTTTCCTCTAAGAGTTTGATAGTCTCTGGCCTTACACTTAGGTCTTTAATCCATTTTGAGTTTATTTTTGTGTATGGTGTCAGGGAGTGCTCTAATTTCATACTTTTACATGTACCTGTCCAATTTTCCCAGCACCACTTATTGAAGAGGCTGTCTTTTCTCCACTGTATATGTTTGCCTCCTTTATCAAAGATAAGGTGACCATATGTGTGTGGGTTTATCTCTGGGCTTTCTATCCTGTTCCATTGATCTATATTTCTGTTTTTGTGCCAGTACCAAACTGTCTTAATTACTGTAGCTTTGTAATATAGTCTGAAGTCAGGGAGCCTGATTCCTCCAGCTCCATTTTTCTTTCTCAAGATTGCTTTGGCTATTCGGGGTCTTTTGTGTTTCCATACAAATTGTAAACTTTTTTCTTCTAGTTCTGTGAAAAATGCCATTGGTAGTTTGATAGGGATTGCATTGAATCTGTAGATTGCTTTGGGTAGTATAGTCATTTTCACAATGTTGATTCTTCCAATCCAAGAACATGGTATATCTCTCCATCTATTTGTATCATCTTTAATTTCTTTCATCAGTGTCCTATAATTTTCTGCATACAGGTCTTTTGTCTCCTTAGGTAGGTTTATTCCTAGATATTTTATTCTTTTTGTTGCAATGGTAAGTGGGAGTGTTTTCTTAATTTCACCTACCGATTTTTCATCCTTAGTATATAGGAATACAAGAGATTTCTGTGCATTAATTTTGTATCCTGCTACTTTACCAAATTCATTGATTAGCTCTACTAGTTTTCTGGTAGAGTCTTTAGGATTCTCTATGTATACTATCATGTCACCTGCAAACAGTGACAGCTTTACTTCTTCTTTTCCGATTTGGATTCCTTTTATTTCTTTTTCTTCTCTGATTGCTGTGGCTAACACTTCGAAAACTGTGTTGAATAATAGTGGTGAGAGTGGGAAACCTTGTCTTGTTCCTGATCTTAGTGGAAAAGGTTTCAGTTTTTCACCATTGAGGACAATGTTGGCTGTGGGTTTGTCATATATGGTCTTTATTATGTTGAGGTAAGTTCCCTCTAGGCCTACTTTCTGGAGGGTTTTTTTCATAAATGGGTGTTGAATTTTGTCGAAAGCTTTCTCTGCATCTATTGAGATGATCATATGGTTTTTCTCCTTCAGTTTGTTAATATGATGTATCACGTTGATTGATTTGCGTATATTGAAGAATCCTTGCATTCCTGGAATAAACCCCACTTGATCATGGTGTATAATCCTTTTAATGTGCTGTTGGATTCTGTTTGCTAGTATTTTGTTGGGGATTTTTGCATCTATGTTCATCAGTGATATTGGCCTGTAGTTTTCTTTCTTTGTGACATCTTTGTCTGGTTTTGGTATCAGGGTGATGGTGGCCTCATAGAACAAGTTGGGGAGTGTTCCTCCCTCTGCAATATTTTGGAAGAGTTTGAGAAGGATAGGTGTTAGCTCTTCTCTAAACGTTTGATAGAAATCGCCTGTGAAGCCATCTGGTCCTGGGCTTTTGTTTGTTGGAAGATTTTTAATCACAGTTTCAATTTCAGTGCTTGTGATTGGTCTGTTCATATTTTCTATTTCTTCCTGGTTCAGTCTCGGCAGATTGTGCATTTCTAAGAATCTGTCCATTTCTTCCAGGTTGTCCATTTTATTGGCATAGAGTTGCTTGTAGTAATCTCTCATGATTGTTTGTATTTCTGCAGTGTCAGTGGTTACTTCTCCTTTTTCATTTCTAATTCTATTGATTTGAGTCTTCTCCCTTTTTCTCTTGATGAGTCTGGCTAATGGTTTATCAATTTTGTTTATCTTCTCAAAGAACCAGCTTTTAGTTTCCTTGATTTTTGCTATTGTTTCCTTCATTTCTTTTTCATTTATTTCTGACCTGATTTTTATGATTTCTTTCCTTCTGCTAGCTTTGGGGTTTTTTTGCTCTTCTTTCTCTAATTGCTTTAGGTGCAAGGTTAGGTTATTTATTTGAGATGTTTCCTGTTTCTTGATGTAGGCTTGTATTGCTATAAACTTCCTTCTTAGAACTGCTTTTGCTGCATCCAATAGGTTTTGGGTCGTTGTGTCTCCATTGGCATTTGTTTCTAGGTATTTTTTGATTTCCCCTTTGATTTCTTCAATGATCACTTCGTTATTAAGTAGTGTATTGTGTAGCCTCCATGTGTTTGTATTTTTTACAGATCTTTTCCTGTATTTGATATCTAGTCTCATAGCGCTGTGGTCAGAAAAGATACTTGATACGATTTCAATTTTCTTAAATTTACCAAGGCTTGATTTGTGACCCAAGATATGATCTATCCTGGAGAATGTTCCATGAGCACTTGAGAAAAATGTGTATTCTGTTGTTTTTGGGTGGAATGTCTTATAAATATCAATTAAGTCCATCTTGTTTAATGTATCATTTAAAGCTTGTGTTTCCTTATTTATTTTCATTTTGGATGATCTGTCCATTGGTGAAAGTGGGGTGTTGAAGTCCCCTACTATGATTGTGTTGCTGTCGATTTCCCCTTTTATGGCTGTTAGTATTTGCCTTATGTATTGAGGTGCTCCTATGATGGGTGCATAAATATTTACAATTGTTATACCTTCCTCTTGGATCGATCCCTTGATCATTATATAGTGTCCTTCTTTGTCTCCTGTAATAGTCTTTATTTTAAAGTCTATTTTGTCTGATATGAGAATTGTTACTCCAGCTTTCTTTTGATTTCCATTTGCATGCAATATCTTATTCATTCCCCTCACTTTCAGTCTATATGTGTCTCTAGGTTTGAAGTGGGTCTCTTGTAGACAGCATATATATGGGTCTTGTTTTTGTATCCATTCAGCCAGTCTGTGTCTTTTGGTGGGAGCATTTAATCCATTTACATTTAAGGAATTATCAATATGTATGTTCCTATTCCCATTTTCTTAAATATTTTGGGTTTGTTATTGTAGGTGTTTTCCTTCTCTTGTGTTTCTTGCCTAGAGAAGTTCCTTTAGCATTTGTTGTAAAGCTGGTGTGATGGTGCTGAACTCTCTCAGCTTTTGCTTGTCTGTAAAGGTTTTAATTTCTCCATCAAATCTGAATGAGATCCTTTCTGGGTAGAGTAACCTTGGTTGTAGGCTTTTCTCCTTCATCACTTTAAGTATATCCTGCCACTCCCTTCTGGCTTGCAGAGTTTCTGCTGAAAGATCAGCTGTTAACCTTATGGGGATGCCCTTGTGTGTTATTTGTTGTTTTTCCCTTGCTGCTTTTAATATGTTTTCTTTATATTTAATTTTTGATAGTTTGATTAATATGTGTCTTGGCGTGTTTCTCCTTGGATTTATCCTGTATGGGACTCTCTGTGCTTCCAGGACTTGATTAACTATTTTCTTTCCCATATTAGGGAAGTTTTCAACTATAATCTCTTCAAATATTTTCTCAGTCCCTTTCTTTTTCTCTTCTTCTTCTGGGACCCCTATAATTTGAATGTTGGTGTGTTTAATGTTGTCCCAGAGGTCTCTGAGACTGTCCTCAGTTCTTTTCATTCTTTTTTCTTTATTCTGCTCTGCAGTAGTTATATCCACTATTTTATCTTCCAGGTCACTTATCCGTTCTTCTGCCTCAGTTATTCTGCTATTGATCCTGTCTAGAATATTTTTAATTTCATTTATTGTGTTTTTCATCGTTGCTTGGTTCCTCTTTAGTTCTTCTACGTCCTTGTTAAATGTTTCTTGCATTTTGTCTCTTCTATTTCCAAGACTTTGGATCATCTTTACTATCATTATTCTGAATTCTTTTTCAGGTAGACTGCCTATTTCCTCTTCATTTGTTAGGTCTGGCGTGTTTTGACCCTGCTCCTTCACCTGCTGTGTGTTTTTTTGTCTTCTCATTTTGCTTATCTTACTGTGTTTGGGGTCTCGTTTTCACAGGCTGCAGGTTTGTAGTTCCCATTGTTTTTGGTATCTGTCCCCAGTGGCTGAGGTTGGTTCAGTGGGTTGTGTAGGTTTCCTGGTGTAGGGGACTAGTGCCTGAGTTCTGGTGGATGAGGCTGGATCTTGTCTTTCTGGTGGGCACGTCCACGTCTGGTGGTGTGTTTTGGGGTGTCTGTGGCCTTATTATGATTTTAGGCAGCATCTCTGCTAATGGATGGGGCTGTGTTCCTGTCTTGCTAGTTGTTTGGCATAGGGTGTCCAGCACTGTAGCTTGCTGGTCGTTGAGTGAAGCTGGGTCTTGATGTTGAGATGGAGATCTCTGAGAGATTTTTGCCGTTTGGCATTACGTGGAGCTGGGAGGTCTCTTGTGGACCAGTGTCCTGAAGTTGGCTCTCCCACCTCAGAGGCACAGCCCAGATGCCTGGCTGGAGCACCAAGAGCCTTTCATCCACACGGCTCAGAATAAAAGGGAGAAAAAATAGAAAGAAAGAAAGAAAGAGGATAAAATAAAATAAAGCTATTGTAATAAAAAATAAGGAAAAAATTATTAAGAATAAATTTATTAAGAAAAATTTTTTAATTTTTAAAAATAGATTTATTAATTTTTTATAATAAAAAATAAGAAAAAAATTATTAAGAAAAAAATTTATTAAGAAGAAAATTTTTTAATTTTTTAAAATAAACAATATGAAAATACTTATTAAAAATTTTTTTTTAATTTTTAAAAATAGAAAATAAGGAAAAAATTATTAAGAAAACATTTATTAGGAAAAAAAATTTTTTTTAAGTAAAAAAAAAAAACAAAAAACGGACGGACCTAACCCTAGGACTAATGGTGAAAGCAAAGCTATACAGACAGAATCTCACCCAGAAGCATACACATATACTCTCACAAAAAAAGGAAAAGGGGAAACATTAATATATCCTGCTCCCAAAGTCCACCTCCTGAATTTGGGATGATTTGTTGTCTATTCAGGTATTCAACAGATGCAGGCACATCAAGTTGTTAGTGGAGATTTAATCCACTGCTTCTGAGGCTGCCTGGAGAGATTTCCCTTTCTCTTCTTTGTTCATACACCTCCCGGGGTTCAGCTTTGGATTTGGACCCGCCTCTGCATGTAGGTCACCTGAGGGCGTCTGTTCCCCGCCCAGACAGGATGGGGTTAAAGAAGCAGCTGATTCCGGGGCTCTGGCTCGCTCAGGCCGGGGGGAGGGAGGGGTACAGATGCGGTGTGAGCCCGCGGCGGCAGAGGCCGGCGTGACGTTGCAGCAGCCTGAGGCGCGCCATGTGTTCTCCCGGGGAAGTTGTCCCCGGATCACGGGAGCCTGGCAGTGGCGGGCTGCACCGGCTCCTGGGAGGGGCGGTGTGGAGAGTGACCTGTGCTTGCACACAGGCTTCTTGGTGGCGGCAGCAGCAGCCTTAGCTTCTCATGCCCGTCTCTGGGGTCCGCGCTGATATCCTCTGCTCGCGCCCGTCTCTGGGGTCCGCGCTGATAGCCGCGGCTCGCGCCCGTCTCTGGAGTTCGTTTAGGTGGTGGTCTGAATCTCCTCTCCTTGCGCACCGCGAAACAAACAGGCAAGAAAAAGTCTCTTGCCTCTTCCGCAGCTGCAGACTTTTCCCCGGACTCCCTCCCGGCTAGCTGTGGTGCGCTAACCCCTTCAAGCTGTGTTCACGCAGCCAACCCCAGTCCTCTCCCTGGGATCCGACCTCCGAAGCCCAAGCCTCAGCTCCCAGCCCCCGCCCGCCCCGGCGGGTGAGCAGACAAGCCTCTCGGGTTGGTGAGTGCTGGTCGGCACCGATCCTCTGTGCGGGAATCTCTCCGCTTTGCCCTCCGCACCTCTGTGGCTGCGCTCTCCTCCGTGGCTCCGAAGCGTCCCCCCTCCGCCACCCGCAGTCTCCACCCGCGAAGGGGCTTCCTAGTGTGTGGAAACCTTTCCTCCTTCACAGCTCCCTCCCACTGGTGCAGGTCCCGTCCCTATTATTTTGTCTGTGTTATTTCTTTTTTCTTTTGCCCTACCCAAGTACGTGGGGACTTTCTTGCCTTTTGGGAGGTCTGACGTCTTCTGCCAGCGTTCAGTGGGTGTTCTGTAGGAGCAGTTCCACGTGTAGATGTATTTCTACTGTATCTGTGGGAAGGAAGGTGATCTCCGCGTCTTACTCTTCCACCATCTTGCCCAGACCCTGAGCATCCTTTCATGTGTTTGTTGGCAATCTGTATGTCTTCTTTGGAGAAATGTCTATTTAGGTCTTCTGCCCATTTTTGGGTAGGGTTGTTTGTTTTCTTGATATTGAGCTGCATGAGCTGCTTGTACATTTTGGAGATAAATCCTTTGTCAGTTGCTTCCTTTGCAAATATTTTCTCCCGTTCTGAGGGTTGTCTTTTCATCTTGTTTATGGTTTACTTTGCTGTGCAAAAGTTTTAAAGTTTCATTAGGTCCCGTTTGCTTATTTTTGTTTTTATTTCCATTTCTCTCAGAGGTGGGCCAAAAGGGATCTTGCTGTGATTTACGTCATAGAGTGTTCTGCCTATGTTTTCCTCTATGAGTTTTATAGTGTCTGGGTTACATTTAGGTCTCTAATCCATTTTAAGTTTATTTTTGTGTACGGTGTTAAGGAGTGTTCTAATTTCATTCTTTCACATGTAGCTGTCCAGTTTTCCCAGCACCACTTATTGAAGAGGCTGTCTTTTCTCCATTGTATATTCTTGCCTCTTTTATCAAAAATAAGGTGACCATAGGTGTATGGGTTTACCTCTGGGCTTTCAATCCTGTTCCATTAATCTATGTTTCTGTTTTTGTGCCAGTACCATACTGTCTTGATTACTGTAGCTTTGTAGTATAGTCTGAAGTTGGGGAGCCTGATTCCTCCAGCTGTTTTTCTTGGTCAAGATTGCTTTGGCTATTTGGGATCTTTTGTGTTTCCATACAAATCGTAAAATTTTCTGTTCTAGTTCTTTGAAAAATGCCATTGGTAATTTGATAGGGATTGCATTGAATCTGTAGTTTGCTTTGGGTAGTATAGTCATTTTCAAAATATTGATTCTTCCAATCCAGTAACATGGTATATCTCTCCATCTGTTTGAGTCGTCTTTGATTTCTTTCATCAGTATCTTATAGTTTTCTGCACACAGGTCTTTTGTCTCCTCAGTGAGGTTTATTCCTAGGTACTTTATTATTTTCGTTTCAATGGTAAATGGGATTGTTTCCTTAATTTCTCTTTCTGCTCTTTCATTGTTAGTGTATAGGAATGCAAGAGATTTCTGTGTATTAATTTTGTATCTGCAACTTTACTAAATTCGTTGATTAGCTCTAGTAGTTATCTGGTAGCATCTTTAGGATTTTCTATGTATAGTATCATGTCATCTGCATACCGTGACGACTTTACATCTTCTTTTCCAATTTGTATTCCTTTTATTTCTTTTTCTTCTCTGATTGCCGTGGCTAGGACTTCCAAAACTATGTTGAATAATAGTGGTGAGAGTGGACACCCTTGTCTTGTTCCTTATCCTAGAGGAAATGCTTTCAGTTTTTCACCATTGAAAACAATGTTTGCTGTGGGTTTGTCATATATGGCCTTTATTATGTTGAGGTGAGTTCCCTCTATGCCTACTTTCTGGAGGGTTTTTATCATAAATGGGTGTTGAATTTTGTCAAAAGCTTTTTCTGCATCTATTGAGATTATCTTATGGTTTTTCTCCTTCAATGTGTTAATATGGTGTATCACATTGATTGATTTTTGTATATTGAAGAATCTTTGCATCCCTGGGCTAAATCCCACTTGATCATGGTGTATGATCCTTTTAATGTGCTGTTGGATTCTGTTTCCTAGTATTTTGTTGAGGATTTTTTGCATTTATGTTCATCAGTGATTTTGGCCTGTAGTTTTCTTTTTTTATTATTATTTATTTATTTATTTATGGCTGTATTGGGTCTTCATTGTTGTACACGGGCTTTCTCTAGTTGTGACAAGTGGGGGCTACTCTTCGTTACAGTGCATGGCTTCTCATTGCACTGGCTTCTCTTGTTGTGGAGCACAGGCTGTAGGCACGCAGGCTTCAGTAGTTGCAGCACGTGGGCTCAGTAGTTGTGGCTCATGGACTTAGTTGCTCCGTGGCCTGTGGGATCTTCCCCGACCTGGGCTCAAACCCATGTCCTCTGCATTGGCAGGTGGATTCTTAACCACTGTGCCACCAGGGAAGCCCTGGGTTTTTTGTTGTTGTTCCTTCTTCTTTCTCTAATTGCATTAGTTGTAAGGTTAAGTTGTTTATTTGAGATTTTTCTTGTTTCTTGAGGCAGGATTTTATAGCTATACACTTCCTTCTTAGAACTGCTTTTGCTGCCTCCCATAGGTTTTGGGTCATTG
Source organism: Eschrichtius robustus (assembly GCF_028021215.1). Taxonomy (NCBI): domain Eukaryota; kingdom Metazoa; phylum Chordata; class Mammalia; order Artiodactyla; family Eschrichtiidae; genus Eschrichtius; species Eschrichtius robustus. The sequence goes on from NC_090826.1 coordinate 149,790,728, forward strand.
TGTTTTCATTGTCATTTGTTTCTAGGTATCTTTTGATTTCCTCAGTGATCTCTTGGTTATTTAGTAGCATATTGTTTAGCGTCCATGTGTTTGTATTTTTTACAGTTTTTTCCTGTAATTGATATCTAGTCTATAGTGTTGTGGTCAGAAAAGGTACCTGATACAATTTCAATTTTTTTTTAATGTACCAAAGCTTGATTTGTGACCCAAGATATGATCTATCCTGGAAATGTTCCATGAGCATTCTGAGAAGAAAGTGTATTCTGTTGTTTTTGGATGGAATGTCCTATAAATATCAATTAAATCCATCTTGTTTAATGTGTCATTTAAAGCTTGTGTTTCCTTATTTATTTATTTATTTATTTATTTATTTATTTTTATAAATTTATTTATTTATTTATTTATTTTGGCTGTGTTGGGTCTTCGTTTCTGTGCGAGGGCTTTCTCTAGTTGCGGCAAGCGGGGGCCGCTCTTCATCGCGGTGCGCGGGCCTCTCACTGTCGCAGCCTCTCTTGTTGCGGGGCACAAGCTCCAGACGCGCAGGCTCAGTAGTTGTGGCTCATGGGCTTAGTTGCTCTGCGGCATGTGGGATCTTCCCAGACCAGGGCTCGAACCCGTGTCCCCTGCATTGGCAGGCAGATTCTCAACCACTGCGCCACCAGGGAAGCCCTCCTTATTTATTTTTATTTTGGATAGTCTGTCCATTGGTGAAAGTGGGACGTTAAAGTCCCCTACTATTATTGTGTTACTGTTGATTTCCCCTTTTATGGTTGTTAGCATTTGTCTTATGTATTGAGGTGCTCCTATGTTGGGTGCATAAATATTTACGATTGTTATATCTTCTTCTTGAATTGATCCCTTGATCATTATGTAGTGTCCTTCTTTGTCTCTTGTAATAGTCTTTTTTTAAAGTCTATTTTGTCTGAGAGTTGCTACTGCAGCTTTCTTTTGATTTCCATTTGCATGGAATATTTTTTTCCATCCCCTCACTTTCAGTCTGTATGTGTCCCTAGGTCTGAAGTGGGTTGCTTGTAGACAGCATATATACTGGTCTTGTTTTTGTGTCCATACAGCCAGTCTATATCTTTTGGTTGGAGCACTTAATTCATTTACATTTAAGGTAATTATTGATATGTATGTTCCTATTACCATTTTCTTAACTGTTTTGGATTTGTTATTGTAGGTCTTTTCCTTCTCTTGTGTTTCCTGCTTAGAGAAGTCCCTTTAGCATTTGTTGTAAAGCTGGTTTGGTGGTGCTGAATTCTCTTAGCTTTTGTTTGTCTGTAAAGGTTTTAATTTCTCCATTGAATCTGAATGAGATCCTTGCTGGGTAGAGTAATCTTCTTTGTAGGTTTTCGCCTTTCATCACTTTAAATATTTCCTGCCACTCCCTTCTGGCTTGCAGAGTTTCTGCTGATAGGTCAGCTGTTAACCTTATGGGGATGCCCTTGTGTGTTATTTGTTGTTTTTCCCTTGCTGCTTTTAATATGTTTCCTTTGTATTTAATTTGTGATAGTTTGATTAATATGTGTCTTGGCATGTTTCTCCTTGGATTTATCTTGTATGGGACTCTCTGCACTTCGTGTACTTGGTTGACTATTTCCTTTCCCATATTAGGGAAGTTTTCAACTATAATCTCTTCAAATATTTTCTCAGAGCCTTTCTTTTTCTCTTCTTCTTCTGGGACCCCTATAATTCGAATGTTGCTGTGTTTAATGTTGTCCCAGAGGTCTCTGAGACTGTCCTCAATTCTTTTCATTCTTTTTTCTTCATTCTGCTTTGCAGTAGTTATTTCCACTATTTTATCTTCCAGGTCACTTATCCATTCTTCTGCCTCAGTTATTCTGCTATTGATTCCTTCTAGAGAATTTTAAATTTCATTTATTGTGTTGTTTGTCATTGTTTGCACTTTAGTTCTTCTAGGTCCTTGTTAAATGTTTCTTGTATTTTCTCCATTCTATTTCCAAGATTTTGGATCATCTTTACCATCATTACTCCGAATTCTTTTTCAGGTAGGCTGCCTATTTCCTCTTCATTTGTTTGGTCTGGTGGGTTTTTACTTTGCTCCTTCATCTGCTGCTTATTTCTCTGTCTTCTCATTTTGCTTAACTTACTGTGTTTGGGGTCTCCTTTCCTCAGGCTGCAGGTTCATAGCTCCTGCGGTTTTTGGTGTCTACCCCCAGTGGGTGAGGTTGTTCAGTGGGTTGTGTAGGCTTCCTGGTGGAGCGGTCTGACTGGTGCCTGTGTTCTGGTGGATGAGACTGGATCTTGTCTTTCTGGGTGGCAGGACCATGTCCGGTGGTGTGTTTTGGGGTGTCTGTGAACTTATTATGATTTTGTGCAGCCTCTCTGCTAATGCATGGGGTTGTGTTCATGTCTTGTTAGTTGTTTGGCATGGGCTGTCCAGCACTGGAGCTTGCTTGTCGTTGAGTGAAGCTGGGTCTTAGCGTTGAGATGGAGATCTCTGGGAGAGCTCTCACCAATTGATATTACGTGGGGCCAGGAGGTCTTTGGTGGACCAATCTCTTGAACACGGCTCTCCCACCTCAGATGCTCAGGCCTGACACCCGGCCGGAGCACCACAGCCACATGGTTCAGAAGAAAAGGGAGAAAAGAAAGAAAGAAAAATAAAATAAAATAAAGTTATTAAAATAAAAAAAATTATTAAAATAAAAAAATTTAAAATGTAATAAAAAAAAAGAGGAGAGCAACCAAACCAATAAACAAATCCACCAATGATAACAAGCGCTACAAACTAAACTAAGATAAACATATAACTCAGAAACCAGTCAGTCTCATACAGCAAACCCCAATTCTACAGTTGCTCCCAAAGTCTACCTCCTCAATTTTGGGATGATTCGTTGTCTATTCAGGTATTCCACAGACGCAGTGTACATCAAGTTGATTGTGGAGATTTAATCCACTGCTCCTGGGGTTCAGCTTTGGATTTGGCCCCACCTCTGCGTGTAGGTCACCCTCTGGCATCTGTTCTTCGCCCAGAGAGGAGGGGGTTAATGGAGTGGCTGATTAGGGGGCTCTGGCTCACTCAGGCCAGGGGGAGGGAGGGTACGGAATGTGGGGCGAGCCTGTGGCGGCAGTGGCCGGCATGACATTGCAACAGCCTGAGGTGAACAGTGTGTTCTCCTGGGGAAGTTGTCCCTGCATCACGGGACCCTGGCAGTGGCAGGCTGCACAGGCTCCCGGGAGGGGCAGTGTGGAGAGTGACCTGTGCTTGCACACAGGCTTCTTGTTGGCTGCAGTAGCAGCCTTAGTGTTTCATGCCTGTCTCTGGTGTCCACACTCATAGCTGCGGCTCGTGCCCATCTCTGGAGCTCATTTAGGTGGTGTTCTGAATATCCTGTCATTGCGCACCCCAAAACAATGGTCTCTTGCCTCTTCGGCATGTCCAGACTTTTTCCCAGACTCCGTCCTGGCTAGGTGTGGTGCACTAGCCCCCTTCAGGCTGTGTTCATGCAGCCAACCCCAGTCCTCTCCCTGGGATCCAACCTCTGAAGCCCGAACCTCAGCTCACAGCCTGCACCTGCCCCAGCAGGTGAGCAGACAAGCCTCTCGGGCTGGTGAGTGCTACTCAGCACCAATCCTCTGTGTGGGAATCTCTCCACTTTGCCCTCTGCACCCCTGTTGCTGCGCTCTCCTCCATGGCTCCTAAGCTTCCCCCCCATCCACTCCCCGACTCCACCAGTGAAGGGGCTTCCTAGTGTGTGGAAACTTTTCCTCCTTCACAGCTCCCTCCCAGAGGTGCTGGTCCCATCCCTATTCTTTTGTCTCTGTTTTTTCTTTTTTCTTTTGCCCTACCCAGGTACGTGGGGAGTTTCTTGCCTTTTGCGAAGTCTGAGGTCTTCTGCCAGCATTCAGTAGGTGTTCTGTAGGAGTTGTTCCACATGTAGATGTATTTTTGATGTATTTGTGGAGAGGAAGGTGATCTCCACGTCTTACTCCTCCACCATCTTGAAGGTCCTCCGAACACAATTTAATTCTTTACAAAATTTGCTTTGATATCTTTGATTTCTATATATAACATCTGGGCCCACTTGGGATCATTGCCTATTGACTTCTTTTTCTCCTGAGTGGGTCATGCTTTCCTGTTTTTTTGTACAGCTAGTAATGTTTGGTTGATAACTGAATATTGTAGATAATACATTGTAGCAACACTGGATACTCTTATAGTTTTCTAAGGATTGTTGGGTTTTTATTTTAATAAGCAGTTAACTTGACTGAGCTAAAACAGTTTTTGTCCCATTGGTATCTCCCAGGTACTCATAAGTTAGTCGTTGGCCAGTAATATGGGCAGATTTATATTCATATTTTGACACTTTTGCACTTCTAGAATTGTGTTCCTAAACTTCTAGCTATTCTTTCATCCTTGAGCTCTGTCCTCTGTCACATTGAATGACTAAGGCTTCAGTTTTCGGCTTCTGGAAATATGGAGTTTAGGGGAATATTTTAAGACAAAAACACCAGAAACTCATATTCTTACTCATTTCACTTGTGGATTTTCAAGCATAAATTCTCATCTGGTTTCTTCTGAAAGCCTTTAAATAATGGCTTTTAAAAAATATTTCATCCAGATTTCATAATTATGATATGTGGAAGGATTTGCTTGAACACGTCACCCCACAAATATGGGAAACCAGACTTTCTCTCTTATTTTTGAGAAGTATTTTTACTGCATTTAGAATTCTCTTCTGACAGCATTTTCTTGTTTTTTTTTCAGCACTTTCAGATCTGTTCACGGACTTCTGGCTTCCACCGTTTCTAGTGACAATTTAGCTGATTTGATGTTTCTTATTATTGTTCCCCTGTATGTAATGTATCTCTTTTTCTCCAGCTTCGGGTATGTGTGTGTGTGTGTGTTTTGAATTTGTCTAACTTGGGGTTCACTAAGCTTCTTAGATAAATATGTGTCTAAATACATCTTTTTTTCACAAAATTTGTGGACATTTTAGTCATTATTCCTTCAAATGTATTTTCTGCTTCATTCACTGTCTTCTTTCCTTCTGGGATTCCAATTACACACACTAGATTGCTTACTGTATTTTAAAAAGCATATTATTTAAAGCAAAAATAGTAACATTGCATACTGGGATTTATAATATATATAGAAATAAAATACATCACAAAATGGCACAAAATATGGAGGGATAGGAAAAGAATCATACTGTATACTCTTCTTACATTGTATAATATTAACCTTAACTAGGCCATAGTAAGTTAAAAGTGTACAGTGTACTTCCTAGAACAACCACTGAAAATAACTCAAAAACAAACAAAAACAAAGGAAGAATTGAAATGTAATATTAAAAATATTTGAGTAAGCCAAAAGGGAAAGGAGGAAGACATGAAATAATAGATGGGGCACACAGAAAACTAAAAACAAGATGGTAAACTCAATTCCAACTATTATATCAATGATTAGATTCACTGTAATTGGATTAAATACTTCAATTAAAAGGAAAAGATTGTCACAATGGATTAAAAAAAAAAAGACCCAACTGTCTACAAGAGAATGTACTTTGAATATAAATACACAGATAAGTTCAAAGTAAAAGGATGAGAAAAAATACACCATGAAATAATAAGCATAAGAAAAGAGTCATGATTATATTGATATCAAAGTAGACTTAAAGAAATATCACCATAGATAAAGAGGAACATTTTTAAAAATTGAAGTATAGTTCATTTACAATGTTGTATTAGTTTTTGATGTACAACAAAGTGATTCAGTTTTATATATATATAAATTTTTTGGATTCTTTTCCATTATAGGTTATTATAATGCAAGATATTGAATATAGTTCCCTGTGCTGTACAATAAATCTTTGTCATTTATCTATTTTATATATAGAAGTGTGTATGTTAATCCCAAGCTCCTAATTTGTCTCTCCTCCCCCTTCTCCTTTGTTTTCTATGTCTGTGAGTCTATTTCTGTTTTATAAACAGAAATTTCATTTGTATCATTTTTTTAGATAACACATATAAGTGATATCATATGATATTTGTCTTTTCTGTCTGACTCACTTCACTAAGTATGATAGTCTCTAGGTCCATCCATGTTTCTGCAAATGGCATTATTTCATTCTTTTTTATGGCTGAGTAATATTCCTTTGTATATATATACCACATCTTCTTTATCCACATCTGTCGATGGACGCTTAGGTTTCTTCTATGTCTTGGCTATTGTAAATAGTGCTGCTATGAACTTTGGGGTACATATATCTTTTTGAATTAGAGTTTTCTTCTTTTCCAGATATATGCCCAGGAGTGGGATTGCTGGATCATATGGTAAAGGAGGAACGTTTTATAATGATAAAAGCATTAATTCATTAGTAAGACATAACAATCCTAAGTATCTATAACCCTAATAACAGAACTTCAAAATATGAGAAACAAAACTGGCAGAACAAAAGGGAGAAATAAATGAATCCACATTTTTCTGGCCACACCACGTGGCACGTGGGATCTTAGTTCCCCAGCTAGGAGTCGAACCCATGTCCCCTACATTGGAAGTGCGGAGTCTTAACCACTGGACCGCCAGGGAAGTCCCCACAATTTTTAACATCCCTCTCTTGGTAATAAGTGGATAAAACAAGCAGACAAGAAACTATAAGGACGTAGAAGACAGATCAACCAACTTGACTTGTTTAAAATTTATAGACTATTTCACCCAACAACTGCAGAATATGAATTCTTTCAAAGTGAATATGGAATGGTTGCTAAGCTGGACCATATGCTGGGTCATAAAATAATTCTCAGTATATTTCAAAAGGTTGAAATCTTACAGAGTATATTGTCAGAACATGATGGAATTAAATTAAAAATTAATTACAAATAAAATATCTAAAGAAACTCCAGATATTTGGAAGTTAACACATTTTTTCTCTAAACCATAAAAAAAATCATAGCGGGAACTAGAAAATATTTCAAACTGAGTGATAATAAAAAATAAAACATTAAAGTTATGAAAAATGTTTAGAGGGTAATTTATTTTTTTAATGCTTTTGCTAGAAAATTGCAAAGTTCTCAAGTCAATGATCTCAGTTTCTACCTTAGGAAGCTAGAAAATCAGGAGCAAATTAAAACCAAATAAAGTACAAGAAAAAAATATAATAAAGAATAGATATCAATAAAATAGAAAAAGTACAAGCAATAGAGAATAATTAACAGTTGAAAGTTAGTTTTTTGAAAGAAGTAATAAAATTGACTGACAAAAAGAAAAGGAGAAAACACAAATTTCTAAAATCAGGAATGAAAGAGGGGATATCACTATATAGATTCTACAATGTTATCTGGGGTGATGGAAATATTATATATCATAATTGTTATTTTGTTACACGGTGTGTACATTTTTTAGAACTCATTGAATTGTACACGTAAGACCTATGCATTTCACTGTATGTTGTACCTTAAGTTAAAAAAATTAAATTGAGTATATCATGCTCTTAGTTGGCTTCTTTCTTTCCTTCTGTGTATACTTTTGTGCAAACCCAGGTTTTAGGTAAGACTTGAATTTATTCAACCCATTCTCTAACTTGCAAATGCAATCTTTGACCTATTCATTTTGTAGTTACTAAAATTGTATATTCTTATTTCCTTTCTTCCTAGATTATAAGGTCTTTAAGAAAAGGACTGCCTTTTCTGTATGCCATGTTCCGAGGACCTCATATGGTACCATGAATTTTGTGGGTGCTTGACAAATATCTGGATTATTTCTTGACTCTCAGCTTTTGATCATAATTAAAGCAAGCAGAGCTAAACCAAGATAGGGTCAAATATCAGGCATTTAAGAGAGCGAATTAGAGCATAGCTGCAAGTGGTTATATGAGTGTTTGTGCACATATAGCTCTTTGTTCCAAAACAGATGAACAACGATTTGGTTTCATTTCACATTAGCTATTTCTTTTCTCATCCATACCAGGCATGATTAACACTTCCCGTTTTCAATGAGTCTACAAAGTCATCTCAAGAATGTTACTTTGTTATAAAAACGTTTAACAAAGTTAAAGATTACTATGACTCACTTCCTTGTCAGAAACTTCATGAACAGAAATGAAATCACAAATAGAAATCACACAGGATGCAGAGGAAAAAATTCCCTAATGTCAGTGAAATAGTTTAATATGTATACAAGTATATACAACACGCTCATGGTAAATATTAATTAAAAGAACATCAAATAGGGGGAAAATAGCAAATACGCATTGGAGTCAAACTAGAAGGTGGATAAGTTTAACTTCTAAGAATATGCCTTTGTGGGGGACAAGATGAATTAAGAGGGCAGATGAGAGAAAGAGAAAGAAGTGGAGGAAAAATTGGGGTGAGAAGGACTTATTTTTAAGGCATCAGAAAATTGATCTCATTATTTCAGGAGCTGTATGCTCCTTTCTTTCATCCTCAGCGATTCCTGTGTATTGATTTTGTACCAGGTGTTCCGCAAGGCTCCATGACTATTGCAACAGCCCCTGCCCTTGAGGTAGCCTGGGACTCATGGGGATACTGCAGGTGTAGAGGTACAAAGTGTGTCATCTCTCTGGACATTTGGGCAACTTCTGTCTTACTATGTTTGTTCACTTATGGATCCTAGTACTCTCCCCTTCCACAGTTAGATTTCACACTCTTATGAAGAAACATGCCATGTCTTATAATTTCATCTTTTATTTTACACAGCACTTAAGGCACTGTAGGCAGTATAACATTACTGTCCTTAGACTCCAACAAAGGGGACTTTGTCTTGGACCATATGCCTCAGAGGGCTCCATTTATCATACACACAAAATATAAATGTGTTAAGTAACCCATGGGCAGTATGTCACTTGTGATTTGTTGAGCTGTGGCAGAGCAGAACCTGCAATCCTAAACAGCCTCCCTCAAGACTAACCTGCTCAATATCCTCAAAATAAAAGTGGACCATATCTGAGTGCAGTGAAGGTGACAGGTTGTGCCACTGCCAATATCAGAATCAAACAGCATTTCTGAGGGAAGGATTTAAGCAGTAAAATTTCCTAAGTAAGAGGAAAAAAAACAAATTAACTCTCAGATTATAGGAATAATAATATAGCGATATTATACAATATTTGTTTTTCTCTTTCTGACTTACTTCACTCTGTATGACAGTCTCTAGGTCCATCCACGTCTCTGCAAATGGCACAATTTCCTTTTTGACTGTAAACTGATACAGCTTCTATGGAGAACAGTATGGAGGTTCCTTAAAAAACTAAAAATAGAACTACCATATGACCCAGCAATCCCACTACTGGGCATATACCCTGAGAAAACCATAATTCAAAAAGATACATGCACCCCAGTGTTCATTGCAGCACTGTTTACAATAGCCAGGTCATGGAAGCAACCTAAATGCCCATCAACAGAGGAATGGATAAAGAAGATGTGGTACATATATACAATGGAATATTACTCAGCATCCACTTTCTTGCTCACAACAATTGAACATGGCATCTGAGAAACATTTTGTAATATTAAATGATCCATGTTACACTTAGATTGATATATATGTAGGTCTAGATATAACATGGGTGAAGTGTGATACTGATCCTGTACATAAAAACTTGGATATAAATATTGATTTAAGAGATGGTAAAATATTTTTATATGATAATTTATGTGATGAAATTAAAGTACTTTGTAATATTTAACAATTACAATAATTTGTCATTATACATTTATTACAATAAGTTTATTTATATTTTATTTATATTTATGTTAACAAATTTATCATGTTTGAACATGATACATAAAGTTCATGATTTGTTTCTGAATCTAAGTAATGCTTTAGAGATTTTATTTCAGGTGCTGTTACCTCAGCAAAGTTTCTCTAAATTGAAATTGGTAAAAAACAAACAAAAAAAATTCCAAAACTTATATAAGAACTTCTGTTGTTCAAGAAAGGTCATCTAATTTGGGATAACTTAGAGTAAAAGAAATTATGTGAAAATATTGATTATGACCACGTAATCAGTGATTTTGCTAGAATGAAAACTAGAAAAGTAAATTTCATACAAAAAATGTAATTAATGAATTGTGTATGCCTTTGTTCTGTTTCGTTGGTAATCACTGGCTCATCAAAAGAACAACACCCAGACACGTCCAGTAGTAATTAACTTCAGTTGCTTTTGATATTTAGCTGACTTTTGGTCATATGAAAACATAGTTTTAGATATTAAAATTTTTTTGTTGTTATGAAAGGTAATTTGTCAAGGTAAGAGGATAGAACATATTTTAGTTGAAAGCTTATTCACGTGTTGTATAACTTTCAAGTATTTTCTCTATTGGTATGTGAGTCTCCATTAGTACTCTTGCCAGGGGCCGTGCAAATATTAGGGAAGGTTCTGCAAAGTCATATATGATGAATACATTTTTGTTTATTGGTTGACATAAGATCTTCATGGGAAATAAACATTTTCTTCATGGTTATAACTGTTTTCATTTAAAAAAAAACACAAATCTTGCTTTGAATATCTTTTTCAAGCAGTTTTAAACCAACATCTCCAGTGATTTCCTTTTCTTCTGAACAACTTCCATGTATTTAAATAGCATTTGAAAATGTATCAATTTGTTTCCCTTCTGGTCTCTGAAGAGTTTGGATGTAAAGTCATGAGATGCACAGCAAAGTGGGCCTGGCCTGGGGAGAGGGTGGGAGGGTAGAACCAAAGCCCACGCAGCAGTGAAGAGCATCCAACTGGACTTGATCCCATTCCCATCCAGTGTGAGGAGTGTAGAGCCCCAGTGGGAGGGGGCCCTTTATGTTTGGGGGCAGCGCAGTGTGGGATTTACAGCTGATCTGGGTGAGGAGGGCATTCACGTGGAGGGCATCCCAGAGGGGAGTGTTGGAGCCAAGCAGGGTGAGAAGGGCGCCAGCATAGGGCAGCCTGGCAAGAGGTTCCAGAGCCTGAACAGAACAAAGAGGGCGTTAGGCAGGGGAGACGTGGCAATGCTAATGGGAGATGGATTACAAACAGGGGGATTGATCAAAAAAGTAAAGATATCCAGAAAAAATAGGAGTCAGGATTTTCATTGTTTAATGGAAAGGGAGAAAACTAGAATGAACACTGTGGTTGTATATGTGTGGACTCATGGATTTCAATACATATAATAAATTAAATTAATTAAATAAATATAGAATTAAATATAGATGTGAAGGTGTGTGTGTGTGCCATCGCCTTGCAGTATCACCTGCTCCCTCCCTTCCCAATAGCATTGAACAACCTTTTCACCCAGGTTTCTAAGTATCCTTTTCTACTCAAAAGAATCAGAGCTTCTTGGAGATGACTGATTTCAGGGCTCTGTCAAAACTTTTGGCACATCTTATTGAGCCAGAGAGTACAAGTATTCTGGGAATGACAGGACCATGTCCAAAGGACACAGAAGCCAGCTTAAAGGAGATCCCACTGATTAATTTGAGCATCAGAAAGATAATGACAGCTGTTATCTAAGTGGTGGTAACCCCTTGAATATAAGACGAAGTCATGAGTCCATGCTAATGTAAATTCCTAAATGGAAAGTCTGATGAAGAATGGGATATTTGCAAATGTCCATTGACAGATGAATGGTTAAAGAAGATGTGGTACATATATACAATGGAATATTACTCAGCCATAAAAAAGAACAAAATAATGCCATTTACAGCAACATGGATGGACCTGGAGATTATCATACTAAGTGAAGTAAGTCAGACAAAGACAAATATCATATGATATCGCTTATATGAGGAATCTAAAAGAATGATAAAAACAAACTTATTTGCAAAACAGAAACAGACTCACAGGCTTAGAGAATGAACTTACAGTTACCAGGGGGGAAGAGTGGGTGGGAGGGACAGATCGGGAGTTTGGAATTGACATGCACGCACTGCTATATTTAAAATTTAAAATTTAAAATAGATAACCAACAAGGACCTACTGTACAGCACAGGGAACTCTGCTCAATACTCTGCAATAACCTAAATGGGAAAAGAATTTGAAAAAGAATAGATAGATGTATGTGTATAACTGAATCACTCTACTGTACACCTGAAACTAAAACAACATTGTTAACTATACTCCAATATAAAGTAAAAATATTTTTAAATACTAAATTATTTCATGTCTTTAAAACAATGTTTAAATGTGATCTATAGAACATTGTAAATGATTTTTTTAAAGTAATGTGAAAATATTACAACCTAAATGAATTCTTAATGTCACAAGTGTTTTACTTTGATGATGTACCTTTGATTTAATTTGGTGCACTTCTAAAAGGATACTTTATTTGTGTTTGTTATAATATTTGAAGAGCTTGGAAATAAAATTTCTGCTTAATTTTTTTAAAGTGGATTTACTTAAATAAAAACTTTTGATAAAGTTTGGAAAAAAAAGTGCCTCTACAGGAACTATTTATTTATTAGAAAGAGAAGAGTACATTTACAGTGGAGAAGTTGGCAGACATCACCTTAATCAAATGATTAAAGCTGACTTTCTCAGTAAAGGAATAAATCAAAATCTTGCACCCCTGATAGAATGCAATCAGAAGATCACATCATTGTTTCATAATATTGCTGCCAAGCATGCATCAGCTGAATTTCATCATGAGAAAACACCAGACATTGGGAGACATTCTGTAAAATAACTGGCCTGTAATCTTCAAATGTGTCAAGGCCGTGAAAGTCAAGGAAAGACTGAAGCATTGTTCTAGGCTGAAGAAGACTAGAGAAGGGACAACTAAATGCAGTACGTGACTGTGAACTATACCTATAAAGGACATTAATGGGACAGTTGGGGTCTGGAGATTAAATGGGAGTGTAGTGTCTGTTAACTTTCTGACTGTGATGGTTGTATTGTGGATCTGTAGGAGGCTGTTCTTGTTTGTAGGAAATACACACTGAAGTATTTGGGGGGTGATGTAGCATCAGGTTGGCAACTTATTCTCAAATGGTTCAGGAAGAAAAGGACTTTGAATTCTGCTTACAACTTTTCTGTAAGTTTGAGATTGTTCCAAGACAGAAAATTTATACTAAATATAAAAAATAAAAATAATCCTTCAAGTTGACTAATATAATTCAGAAAATGAATAGAATATAACAAATCAATTTTAGCCAACTAACCTAATGACATTTTCAGAGCACAGTTTAAGTAGGACTGCTCAGGTTGTTCTAATGAAATGGGAGATAAAAATGCAAGAAACTGTGTGCCTTCTAAGTGATAAATAATCACAAAGTACCACAGAGCAAGGAGAGATGCCTACATTCTGTAGGAACACTGAGTACTCAGTACCGGGGGCTAAAGTGGACAGCTGAGTGTAGAGCATATTTCTACATTATTAGAGTAGAAAATAGCATGTTCGTCTGTCTGCTAAGACAGAGCATCACAAGTGGCTTCACTGTTAATTAATTGATTGATTGATTCATCCTGGCTCTGCCATTTACTAGCGGAAGATCTGGACGAGTCACTTAAACTCTCTGTGCCTCAGTTTCCTCATAGGTAAAATAAGTATAATAGTGCCTATCTCGTAGGCACTCACAGAATGAACCTTAAACGAATTAGTATGTGTACAATGCTTAGAACACTGCCTGGTACAAAACAAGCGTGACATAAAAGTATTAGCTGTTGTTGTTGTTATTGTTATTAACTCATTCATCAAAAGTACAGTTTGCATTCTTCAATATTAACAACACTGACTCCATGGTGCGTCTCCCTACGAGGAGTTGAGAGAAACTTTCCCTGCTGTGGAAATTGCTTATCCCATCCCCCAGCCTGTGTCCCTCTGGTCCCTCCTTAATGGCAGAGTGTCAGTACCCAACATGGCTTGACCCCAGCTTTTCATCCTGATCCTAGAATCCTACTGGCTGAGCTCGGAGCCCTCAGCCAGCATATCCAGGACATATCTTTTATTTTCTGGCAAATGGTTCATTGTTTTCCTTCATTCGACTCTGCCTTTAAGATGTTGGGCTCTTCTTTACCTCCTTTTATTTATTTATTTTTTAATTAATTAATTTTTTAACATCTTTATTGGAGTATGTTTTACAACGGTGTGTTAGTTTCTGCTTTATAACAAAGTGAATCAGCTATACATATATCCCCATAGCTCCTCCCTCTTGCGTCTCCCTCCAACGCTCCCTATCCCACCCCTCTAGGTGGTCACAAAGCACTGAGCTGATTTCCCTGTGCTATGCAGCTACTTCCGACTAGCTATCTATTTTACATTTGCTAATATATATAAGTCCATGCCACTCTCTCACTTCGTCCCAGCTTACCCTTCCCACTCCCCATGTCCTCAAGTCCATTCTCTACATCTGCGTCTTTATTCCTGTCTGGCCCCTAGGTTCTTCATAACCTTACTTTTTTAGATTCCATATATATGTGTTAGCATATGGTATTTATTTTTCTCTTTCTGACTTACTTCACTCTGTATGACAGTCTCTAGGTCCATCCACCTCACAAAAAATAACTCAATTTCATTTCTTTTTATGGCTGAGTAATATTCCATTGTATATATGTGCCACATCTTCTTTATTCATTCATCTGTCGATGGACACTTAGGTTGCTTCCATGTCCTGGCTATTGTAAATAGAGCTGCAATGAACATTGTGGTACATGACACTTTTTGAATTATGGTTTTCGCAGAGTATATGCCCAGTAGTGGGATTGCTGGGTCATATGGTAGTTCTATTTTTAGTTTTTTAAGGAACCTCCATACTGTTCTCAATAGTGGCTGTATCAATTTACATTCTCACCAACAGTGCAAGAGGGTTCCCTTTTCTCCACACCCTCTCCAGCATTTATTGTTTGCAGACTTTTTGATGATGGCCATTCTGACCTGTGTGAGGTGATACCTCATTGTAGTTTTGATTTGCATTTCACTAATGATTAGTGATGTTGAGCATCCTTTCATGTGTTTGTTGGCAATCTGTATATCTTCTTTGGAGAAATGTCTGTTAAGGTCTTCTGCCCAGTTTTGGATTGGGTTGTTTGTTTTTTTGATATTGAGCTGCATGAGCTGCTTGTACGTTTTGGAGATTAATCCCTTGTCATTGTTTCATTTACAAATATTTTCTCCCATTCTGAGGGTTGTCTTTTGGTCTTGTTTATGGTTTCCTTTGCTGTGCAAACGCTTTTAAGTTTCATTAGGTCCCATTTGTTTATTTCTGTTTTTATTTCCGTTTCTCTAGGAGGTGGGTCAAAAAGGAACTTGCTTTGATGTATGTCAAAAAGTGTTCTGCCTATGTTTTCCTGTAAGAGTTTTATAGTTTCTGGACTTACATTTAGGTCTCTAATACATTTTGAGTTTATTTTTGTGTATGGTGTTAAGGAGTGTTCTAATTTCATTCTTTTACATGTAGCTGTCCAGTTTTCCCAGCACCACTTATTCAAGAGGCTGTCTTTTCTCCATTGTATATTCTTGCCTCCTTTATCAAAAATAAGGTGACCATATGTGCGTGGGTTTATCTCTGGCCTTTCTATCCTGTTCCATTGATCTATATTTCTGTTTTTGTGCCAGTACCATACTGTCTTGATTACTGTAGCTTTGTAGAATAGTCTGAAGTCAGGGAGCCTAATTCCTCCAACTCCATTTTTCTTTCTCAAGATTGCTTTGGCTATTGGGGTCTTTTGTGTTTCCATACAAATTGTAAAATTTTTTCTTCTAGTTCTGTGAAAAATGCCATTGGTAGTTTGATAGGGATTGCATTGAATCTGTAGATTGCTTTGGGTAGTATAGTCATTTTCACAATGTTGATTCTTCCAGCCCAAGAACATGGTATATCTCTCCATCTGTTTGTATCATCTTTAATTTCTTTAATCAGTGTCTTATAGTTTTCTGCATACAGGTCTTTTGTCTCCTTAGGTAGGTTTTTCCCAGGTATTTTATTCTTTTTGTTTCAGTGGTAAATGGGAGTGTTTCCTTAATTTTTCTCTCAGATTTTTCATTGTTAGTGTATAGGAATGCAAGAGATTTCTGTGCATTAATTTTGTATCCTGCTACTTTACCAAATTCATTGATTAGCTCTAGTAGTTTTCTGGTAGAGTCTTTAGGATTCTCTATGTATACTATCATGTCACCTGCAAACAGTGACAGCTTTACTTCTTCTTTTCCGATTTGGATTCCTTTTATTTCTTTTTCTTCTCTGATTGCTGTGGCTAAAACTTCCAAAACTATGTTGAATAATTGTGGTGAGAGTGGGCAACCTTGTCTTGTTCCTGATCTTAGTGGAAATGGTTTCAGTTTTTCACCATTGAGAATGATGTTGGCTGTGGGTTTGTCATATATGGTCTTTATTATGTTGAGGTAAGTTCCCTCTAGGCCTACTTTCTGGAGGGTTTTTTTCATAAATGGGTGTTGAATTTTGACGAAAGCTTTCTCTGCATCTATTGAGAAGATCATATGGTTTTTCTCCTTCAATTTGTTAAAATGATGTATCACGTTGATTGATTTGCGTATATTGAAGAATCCTTGCATACCTGGGATAAAACCAATTGATCATGGTGTATGATCCTTTTAATGTGCTGTTGGATTCTGTTTGCTAGTATTTTGTTGAGGATTTTTGCATCTATGTTCATTGGTGATATTGGCCTGTAGTTTTCTTTCTTTGTGACATCTTTGTCTGGTTTTGGTATCAGGGTGATGGTGGTCTCGTAGAATGAGTTTGGGAGTGTTCCTCCCTCTGCTATATTTTGGAAGAGTTTGAGAAGGATACTTGTTAGCTCTTCTCTAAATGTTTAATAGAATTCGCCTGTGAAGCCATCTGGTCCTGGGCATTTGTTTTTTGGAAGATTTTTAATCACAGTCTCAATTTCAGTACTTGTGATTGGTGTCTTTATATTTTCTATTTCTTCCTGATTCAGTCTTGAAAGGTTGTGCTTTTCAAAGAATTTGTCCATTTCTTCCAGGTTGTCCATTTTATTGGCATATAGTTGCTTGTAGTAATCTCTCATGATCCTTTGTATTTCTGCAGTGTCAGTTGTTACTTCTCCTTTTTCATTTCTGATTCTGTTGATTTGAGTCTTCTCCGTTTTTTTCCTGATGAGTCTGGCTAATGGTTTATCAATTTTGTTTATCTTCTCAAAGAACCAGCTTTTAGTTTTCTTGATCTTTACTATTGTTTCCTTCATTTCTTTTTCATTTATTTCTGATCTGATCTTTATGATTTCTTTCCTTCTGCTAACTTTGGGTTTTCTTGTTCTCCTTTCTCTAATTGCTTTAGGTGTAAGGTTAGGTTGTTTATTTGAGACGTTTCTTGCTTCTTGAGGTAGGATTGTATTACTATAAGCTTCCCTCTTAGGACTGCTTTTGCTTCCTCCCATAGGTTTTGGGTCATCATGTTTTCATTGTCATTTGTTTCTAGGTATTTTTTAATTTCCTCTCTGATTTCTTCAGTGATCTCTTGGTTATTAAGTAGTGTACTGTTTAGCCTCCATGTGTTTGTATTTTTTACAGATTTTTTCCTGTAATTGATATCTAGTCTCATAGCGTTGTGGTCAGAAAAGACACCTGATACAATTTCAATTTTCTTAAATTTACTAAGGCTTGATTTGTGAACCAAGATATGATCTATCCTGGAGAATGTTCCATGAGCACTTGAGAAGAAAGTGTATTCTGTTGTTTTTGGATGCAGGGTCCTATAAATATCAATTAAGTCCATCTTGTTTAATGTATCATTTAAAGCTTGTGTTTCCTTATTTATTTTCATTTTGGATGATCTGTCCATTGGTGAAAGTGGGGTGTTAAAGTCCCCTACTATGATTGTATTACTGTCAATTCCCCCTTTTATGGCTGTTAGCGTTTGCCTTATGTATTGAGGTGCTCCTATGTTGGGTGCATAAATATTTACAATTGTTATAACTTCTTCTTGGATTGATCCCTTTATCATTATGTAGTGTCCTTCTTTGTCTCTTGTAATAGTCTTTATTTTAAAGTCTATTTTGTCTGATATGAGAATTGCTACTCTAGCTTTCTTTTGATTTCCATTTGCATAGAATATCTTTTTCCATCCACTCACTTTCAGTCTGTATGTGTCCCTAGGTCTGAAGTGGGTCTCTTGTAGACAGCATATATACGGGTCTTGTTTTTGTATCCATTCAGCCAGTCTATGTCTTTTGGTTGGAGCATTTAATCCATTTACATTTAAGGTAATTATCGATATGTATGTTCCTATTACCTTTTTCATAATTGTTTTGGGGTTTGTTATTGTAGGTCTTTTCTTTCTCTTGTGTTTCCTGCCTAGAGAAGTTCCTTTAGCATTTGTTGTAAAGCTGGTTTGGTGGTGCTGAATTCTCTTAGCTTTTGCTTCTCTGAAAAGTTTTAAATTTCTCCGTTGAGTCTGAATGAGATCTTTGCTGGGTAATCTTCATTGTAGGGTTTTCTCTTTCATCACTTCAAATATTTCCTGCCACTCCCTTATGGCTTGCAGAGTTTCTGCTGAAAGATCAGCTGTTAACCTTATGGGGATTCCCTTGTATGTAATTTGTTGCTTTTCCCTTGCTGCTTTTAATATTTTTTCTTTGCATTTAACTTTTGATAGTTTGATTAATATGTGTCTTGGCGCGTTTCGCCTTGGATTTATCCTGTATAGGACTCCCTGCGCTTCCTGGACTTGATTAACTATTTCCTTTTCCATGTTTGGGAAGTTTTCAAGTATAATCTCTTCAAATATTTCTTTCTCTCTTCTGAGACCCCTATATTTAGAATGTTGGTGAGTTTAATGTTGTCCTAGAGGTGTCTGAGACTGTCTTCCAGTCTTTTCATTCTTTTTTCTTTATCCTGCTCTTCAGTAGTTATTTCCACTATTTTATCTTCCAGGTCACTTATCTGTTCTTCTGCCTCAGTTATTCTGCTATTGATTCCTCCTAGAGAATTTTTAATATCATTTATTGTGTTGTTCATCATTGTTTGTTTGCTCTTTAATTCTTCTAGGTCCTTGTTAAACATTTCTTGTATTTTCTCCATTCTATTTCCAATATTTTGGGTCATCTTTACTATCATTACTGTGAATTCTTTTTCAGGTATGCTGCGTATTTCCTCTTCACTTCTTTGGTCTGGTGGGTTTTTACCTTGCTCCTTCATCTGCTGTGTGTTTCTCTGTCTCTCATTTTGCTTAACTTACTGTGTTTGGGGTCTCCTTTTTGCAGGCTGCAGTTTTGTAGTTCCCGTTGTTTTTGGTGTCTGCCCCCAGTGGGTGAGGTTGGTTCAGTGGGTTATGTAGGCTTCCTGGCGGAGGGGACTAGTGCCTGTGTTCTGGTGGATGAGGCTGGATCTTGTCTTTCTGGTGGGCAGGTCCATGTCTGGTGGTGTGTTTTGGTGTGTCTGTGACCTTATTATGATTTTAGGTAACCTCTCTGCTAATGGGTAAGGTTGTGTTCCTGTCTTGCTAGTTGTTTGGCATAGGGTGTTTAGCACTGGAACTTGCTGGTCGTTGAGTGGAGCTGGGTCTTAGCATTGAGATGGAGATCTCTGGGAGAGCTTTTGCCATTTGATGTTACGTGGAGCTGGGAGGTCTCTGGTGGACCAATGTCCTGAACCTGGCTCTCCCACCTCAGAGGCTCAGGCCTGACACCCAGCCAGCGCACCAAGACCCTGTCAGCCACATGGCTCCGAAGGCAGAAAAAATGAAAGAAAGAAAGAAAAAAGAAAATAAAATAAAGTTATTAAAATAGAGAATAAAAAATAATTATTAAAAATTAAAAAATTAAAAAGAAAGAAAGAAAGAAGAGAGCAACCAAACCAAAAAACAAATCCACCAATGATGACAAGTGCTAAAAACTATACTAAAAAAAAAAAAAGGACAGACAATACCCTAGGACAAATGGTAAAAGCAAAGCTATACAGACAAAATCACACAAAGAAGCATACACATACACACTCACAAAAAGAGAAAAAGGAAAAAAATATATATATATCGTTGCTCCCAAAGTCCACTGCCTCAATTTTGGGATGATTTGTTGTCTATTCAGGTATTCCAGTGATGCAGGGTACATCAAGTTGATTGTGGAGCTTTAATCCACTGCTCCTGAGGCTGCTGGGAGAGATTTCCCTTTCTCTTCTTTGTTCTCACAGCTCCTGGGGTTCAGCTTTGGATTTGGCCTTGCCTCTGTGTGTAGGTCACCCTCTGGCATCTGTTCTTCACTCAGACAGGATGGGGTTAAAGGAGCAGCTGATTTGGGGGCTCTGGCTCACTCAGGCCAGGGGAGGGAGGGGTACGAAGGCGGGGCGAGCCTGCGGCAGCAGAAGCCAGCATGACGTTGCACCAGACTGAGGCGCGCCATGTGTTCTTCTGCGGAAGTTGTCCCTGGATCACAGGATCCTGGCAGTGGTGGGCTGCACAGGCTCTCGGAGGGGGCTGTGTGGATAGTGACCTGTGCTCGCACACAGGCTTCTTGGTGGCGGCAGCAGCAGCCTTAGTGTCTCATGCCCGTCTCTGGGGTCCGCGCTGATAGCCGCGGCTCGCGCCCGTCTCTGGAGCTCCTTTAAGCAGCGCTCTTAATCCCCTCTCCTGGCGCACCAGGAAACAAAGAGGGAAGAAAAAGTCTCTTGCCTCTTCAGCAGCTCCAGACTTTTTTCCTGGACTCCCTCCCGGCTAGCCGTGGCGCACTAACCCCTTCAGACTGTGTTCACGCTGCCAACCCCAGTCCTCTCCCTGGGATCTGACCGAAGCCCGAGCCTCAGCTCCCAGCCCCGCCCACCCCGGCGGCTGAGCAGACAAGCCTCTCGGGCTGGTGAGTGCTGCTCGGCCCCGATCCTCTGTGCGGGAATCTCTCCGCTTTGCCCTCCGCACCCCTGTGGCTGTGCTCTCCTCCGTGGCTCCGAAGCTTCCCCACCGCCACCCCCCATCTCTGACAGTGAAGGGCCTTCCTAGTGTGTGGAAACTTTTCCTCCTTCACAGCTCCCTCCCAGAGATGCAGGTACCATTCCTATACTTTGTCTCTGTTTTTTCTTTTTTCTTTTTTCCCTACCCAGGTACGTGGGGAGTTTCTTGCCTTTTGGGAGGTCTGAGGTCTTCTGCCAGCATTCAGTAGGTGTTCTGTAGGAGTTGTTCCACATGTAGATGTATTTCTGGTGTATTTGTGGGGAGGAAGGTGATCTCCCTGTCTTACTCTTACGCCATCTTGAAGGTCTCTTTACCTCCTTTTAGAGCTAATCAAACTGGGACTACTGCCCAAACTCCTTCTCCTCTGTCCCACAAAACTTGTTGGCTCACCATATTCCATTTTGAAGTCAACACAGTGTCTTCAATGCATTTGAAACTTAAATACTTTTGCATTTTTATTTGATGTTTTATATTTCCAATACCCATTCAAAAACTTAGGCCTCAAAAAGTCTAAGATTATGAACACATGGAACACTGAGAGGGGAAGGCTTATGTCATTTTCTTAGGATCGTGTACAAAATTCTGAGCTTTAATTATTGTTACCAATCAATAGTTAGGTTTCAGTTCTTGTTTGTTTGCTTCTGTTTATGGGACTCATTTAGGCAATTCTTTTAAGGTCTGTGAGTCACTTATTTATGCATCTATTGCTGTGTCACCATGAAGAGCAGATGGCAGTAAGTACATTTTGACTTGATTTAAGGACTTGAATTTCCCTTGCATTTATGGATTGCCAAATTTAATGCTGCCTTCTCTTTTGAAGTTGCTTGCTTGTAAACATCTGAGAATCTACAGTAAAAATCTGTGTGTCCTTTATCTCATCTAGCACTTATGGCTAAATGTACACATCTGTGGACAGAATATGAACTTCAGAATCAGTCACAGCTGTGTTTACCACCTGGTTCTTCAAGAAAGTAGTTCATAATAGCTGCATGAATTTGAGCAAATGTCTTCATCAAAGAACAGTGATATTGACTGTGACTCCCCAAAAAACCACCAGAAAAAACAAACAACTATTGATCAAACAAATCTAAGTGTATTGGATTTACTGTGGTAAGGGTGAACATCACCTTGACAGACTTAGGAATATCTCAGAAGAGAGAGGTCCAGGGAGGATATTTATAGGATTTAGAGTTAGGCAGCAAATTTTTTAAGGTGGAGAACTAGTTGAGATTGGGCAGAAATGATGACATAATAGCTTTGAATTGGTGGGCCCAGTGGGACAAGCATGTTGTTAATCTTGGAATGAACCTATTTTAGTTGGCTCATACTCTTATTTTCCTGGAGCGAGTAGTTAGGTCGTTTTTGCTTCTTTTCAGCACTGACTAACATGGGGATAGGAAGGTATGTCCATTTCCAGGACTGTTTAACATAGGTTTAGGAAGTGTGTTAGTTTCTGTTCTCAGTGATCAAATTAGGTCATAAGATTGTTGTGTTAAATAGAATACAGTATGTAAATGAGACTGGCACTAAGTGCTCATTAAAATGTTAGTTTTTCTCTCTCCCACACCAACTGCTCCCCAACCCTTCCACCTTTGCTTATATGGGGATCTCATCTTCATATTAATAACATCTAAATCAGTGATATACCATAGTATTAGTACTCAAAAAAGTTTGTTGAATGAGTAAATGAAAATCAAAAGGTAAAATTTTAAAAAATCAAAAGCAAAGTACTTTGTAGAGTTTTAATACTAGTTGAAGTCCATGAAACTTGATTTTTTCCAAACATAATTAATTTATTACCTTACCAAATGCAGTTTTCTCATTAACTTATTAAAGTTCTAGAAACTTGAAAACCTAAGGGAAAGCACTTAGATTTTGATCCCAAATATTTAGGTAAATTATTTATCTTTGTTAACTCTTGTGGGGAAAAAAATATCCAAATTAGTGGAGTCGTTATTTAAGATATTCTAAAGATTCTATAGCATCAGAATAAAGTGGGATGTCTGAAGATCAGGTTCCTTCTTTAGCATTTTTTCGTCTTTGAACTGATAGCCTTAGTTTTTAAATCACTCTTATTAGAAAACAGTTTCAGTAAATGCTCATTCTGTTTGCGTCTGCTTTTATCGATAGAGGCTCATATCTCATAATGCTCTATTTTCCCACAGCACTCACCTGTTTTCTCCTCTACCCCCAGGCCCTCCCACACACAAAAGGAGGATCCTAGCCTCAGATGGAAATGACGTTAGTCAGCAGTTCCCTGATCATTAGAGGCTCTCAGATCTTTTAAAGTCACACATATCAGAATCCCATTCTCTCCTCACCAACCCCTAGGAGATTCTGATGCAGTTAAGTCTGAACCAAGCATTTAGGAATCTGTTCTTTTTAAAAGCTCCTCAGGAGATCCTGGTGATCAACCAGGTTTGGGAACCACTCTCTGAAGATTAAGGTCTTAAGGGCACTCACAACCCAGGACGCCCTTGGTTTCAGAGGAGACCGGCATCCTCTGAGAGTCATTTACACACATCAGGTGCAAGTGCTTGGATGTTTTTCTTTTCTACCAGCATCCCAGTTTCAGTGGAAGCAAGCAGGGTACATCTGGTTACAGGCATGCTTCATTAGTTGCAAGGATAATACAATGTGACTTTTTCTTTTTTGCAGGGACAGCAGGAGGGTAAGATGAACAGGTAAAGGAAAATGAATACAGTAAAGTTCTATTCTTCTTTTAAGAATTGTAACCCCCTTTATTCATTCATGTGCACTATATATAAGGATTTGAGGTGTCACTTGACAACTGATTATGAAAACCTCATCAAGAAATGTCTGAGTTTCTATAGAATTTAAAGCCCCAGGCTGATCTATTTTAGTTTCAAAGCAGGTGCTAATTCTCATGGCTACTGCAGGCCTCTCTCACTCTCTCCTGTGGCATTGGACTAATAATAGTTACCATTTATTGGCAGCTGCTATGTTCTGAGAACAAGTTAAGCAGTTTCTCTACTCTGTCTCATTTAAGCTTCACGACAACACTGAGATCAGTTATCCTTATACAACATAAGAAGAAACTGAGGCTTGGAGAGATTAAATAACTTACCCAAGGTTAGACATCACATAAATTGCATAACTAGAATTGAGACCCAGGTTTTTTTTAGCTCTAAGACCTGTATGCTGAAGGATTCACCGATTAGTAGTTAGGACTGTGGGCTTTGAGCCCACCTGCCTGGGCTCAGCCCCAGCTTTATAACCTTGGGCAATTTGTTGAACCCCTCTGGGCCTCAGTTCCCTATCTGAAAATGGGTTTTTTTTTTTTTTTTAATGAAAGCTTCTTTATTTATTTATTTATTTTTATTTTTGGCTGTGTTGGGTCTTTGTTTCTGTGCTAGGGCTTTCTCCAGTTGTGGCAAGCGGGGGCCACTCTTCATCGCGGTGCGCGGGCCTCTCACTATCGCGGCCTCTCTTGTTGCGGAGCACAGGCTCCAGACGCGCAGGCTCAGTAGTTGTGGCTCACGGGCCCAGTTGCTCCGCGGCATGTGGGATCCTCCCAGACCAGGGCCCGAACCCGTGTCCCCTGCACCAGCAGGCAGACTCCCAACCACTGCGCCACCAGGGAAGCCCTGAAAATGGGGTTCTTAACTCAGTTAACACATGGGCAAAATATTTGGACAGATAGCAAATAAGTGTGTAAAAAGATGCTCAAGGTCATATGTCATTAGGGAATTGCAAATCAAAACAACAATGAGCTACTACTACACACCTGTTAGAATGGCCAAAATCTGGGACACTGACCATACCAAACGCTGGGGAGGAGGCAAAGAAACAGGGACTCTCATCATTGCTGGGGAAGTGCCAACTGGTGCGGCCACTTTGGAAGACAGTTTGGCAATGTCTTACCTAGCTACACATACTCTTACCATCTGATCTAGCAGTCATACTTTTTGACATTTACTCAAATGAGTTGAAAACTTATACCTACACATAAACTTGCACATGAATGTTTATAGCTGCTTTATTCATAATTGACAAAACTTGGAAGCAACCAAGATGCCCTTCAGTAGCTAAATGGACAAACAAACTGGGACATCCATACAACAGAATATTATTCAGCATCAAGCCATGAAAGACATGGAAGAACCTTAAATGCATACTGTTGGATGAAAGAAAGAAGCCACTGTGAAAAGGCTACACATTGTATGGTATTGACCATATGACATTCTGAAAAAGACAAACTATGAAGAAGGCAGAAATTGCAGTGATTGCCAGAGGGTCAGGGTTAGGAAGAGAGGGATGAATAGGTGGAGTACAGGGGAATTTTAAGGCAGTGAAACTGTTCTGTATGATACTGAAATGATGGATACATGTCATTACACATCTGTTAAAACCCACAGATTTTAACAACACAAAGAGTCAACCCTAATGTAAACTACGGACTTTAGTTAATAATAATGTATCAATATTGGCTCATCAATGTAATAAAAGTACTACACTAATGCAAGATGTTAGTAATAGAGAAGACTGTGTTTATGGTGGGGTGGAAGGGGGAGGAGGAAAAGGAGGGTATAAGGGAACTCTGTACTTTCTACACAATTTTCCTGTGACCCTCAAACTGCTCTAAAAAAGAAAGTCTACTTAAAAAAAAAAGAGGGTTATTGGGAGGGTTTGATGAGTTATTATAAATAAAGCAGAACAAGTGCCTAGCACATAGCAAGTACTGAATAAAAGTTTATAAATAATAATAATAATATTGTTATTATTACTATTATCTCCACTGCTTTCTTGGAAATGACCCAAGCATTTTTCTGGAAGAAACCTGAACTTTTGGTGGGAAACTTAGTGTGACCTTGGGCAGATAACATAAACTCTGTGAACCTCTGTTTCCTTCTCTATAAAATGTGGATTTCTTAGGTTGTTGTGAAGATTTAATGAATTGATGCACATAAAAGTTTTACAACAGTGCCTGGCATGTAAGTGTACACCAAACATAGCTACTTTTTTTGGTCTTCTATACTATCTTCCAACCCTTAGTACTCTGTGGAACTCTGCTCAAGCATACTACCTAATTGTTTCTTTTTCCTTTGCTTGCTCCTATTTCAGCCCAAGAGCCCTTAAGCACCTTTTAACTCATTATCTCTGGCCTTGGTATAGGGCATAGCACACCGAGATGCTCAGTGAACAAACAAATCTGCTGAACAAACAAATGTTCAGAGCTACAGAACTGAAACCTGGACAGTTCACTTGCAAGGAGCCGTTTAGCATTCAATGTTGTGAGAGCACCTAAGTTATAGGTCTTATTTGCAGTATGAATGAGAAATAGTACACTTGCTTTCCTGGGGGGGTCCCCCTCTTTTACTCTCTACTGTGGTTTGGGCTCTTCTTGACTTATTCTAACATTTGGGCACTTTTCCTATAATACCTATCTCCCACCTCTCTGTAGTCAGGTTTACTACTTGGACAATATTGCCATGAATTTCAGCTGTTTGATCATAGGTTCATGGTCCTATGGTTGACTTTGAATTTGAAAAGTATCCTTTCTGGTATGTTAACCTCTTTTCATCAGAGAGTTTATCAACAGCTAAACTTCACAGTCTGATACGGATGCTAGGTTTCAAATAAACTTTAATGTTTAAGGGGGCAGAATTACAAATATTCCACCATAGTTAATTACTTTTTCTAGAATGGTGTATGTATATGTGTGTGTGTGCATGTACACGTGTATGTATATGAAAGATTTGTATTGTTTTCTGTTTCTTTATGAATTTTACAGATATTTAATTAAAATATATAGACACTGAATGTTCTTAAAACAGAACCACTTCTTTATGAGTGCATAAAAGATTGAAGTGTTTACGTATAGCTCTTCTAGAGAAAGGTAGAACTAACAAAGACACAGTTTTAACAACAGCTAGACAATCTATTGCCTTACACTTTTAGATGTGTTAATTATGATTAAATTAATGCATGAAAATTGGGATCAAGTTATTCCAAACTAAAAATATCTAGGGAAAGTGTATATACAAGATGTGATATCATTAGTGGTTATTCTAATAATAGGTCGGAACACATATATACCTTTTATAAGTGAACTCTAAATTATAGTTGTTCACTGGTCCTCTTAAATCTTAATCTTTTGAGGTGGCCTGGAGAACGCATTTGGTTTATCAATGTTGATGATGTAGAAAACCCTCAAAGCAGAGAACCCCTTCTTTCTCTGGAAAGTTTATCAATATGTCAGTGAATGCTCAACCCTGTTACTGAGCCAATCAACTGTGCTTACTGATTATTCCAGCTTCACTGGGAACCCTTAGTCTGAGAAGACAAAGTTAGTAAAGTGCTTTTGGTTCCTTAGAAAAGAGGCATTTCACAAAAATGGAAGGGATATATCTTTAATAATTTAAATTCTTTTTGGAATGCTAGAAGTCTACTCTATCCTGAGGACCTTGCACATAATA
The DNA here is from genome assembly GCF_028021215.1 of Eschrichtius robustus. Taxonomy (NCBI): domain Eukaryota; kingdom Metazoa; phylum Chordata; class Mammalia; order Artiodactyla; family Eschrichtiidae; genus Eschrichtius; species Eschrichtius robustus. The sequence continues at coordinate 149,817,977 of NC_090826.1, forward strand.
GGCTCTGTATCATTGTGATAAGGGAGGGAGGACTCTGCAAGACCAGGTATGATGCCATTCTCTAAGTTAAGAAAACTAAGCTCCCAGGTAGTCAAGTGACTTTTCAATGCCTACATGAAACTTGTCTTTCTGCTTGATTTACCTGCTCCCACTCCCCTTCCTGCAAAGGTGTAAACTTCCCATAACTTCCTTAATTTTTCAATACCATCAGATTACTGTCAACTGGTCTCACTGCCTCCAGGCCTAGCCCATATTAGCAATATAGTTTCTACATTGCAGCCGAAATGATCTTTGGAAAATGCGAATCTAATCCTATGACTCCTCTCTTTAAAATCCTTCAGTTGTTCTTTGAGAGAGCAAACCTCTAACAGGGCTAACAAGGTCTGACACAAGCACCCCATCAGCCTCCCTAAACACATCTCTACCCACGTGTCCTCTCATCCTCTTAGTTAAGCTGCACCACCTCTTGACCTTCTATTTCCTCAGCCTGTAATGCTCCCCCTACCAACTGATCCTTAGAATGGGTAATTCCTGCAGGTCTCAGTTTATTTTCTTATTTTTACTTGTAAAATATTTTAATGTCTTTTCATTTTCCACGTAATAAAATCATTATTATTCCTGAAGAACTTCTAATCCTGGTTAATGTTCTCATTTGAAATGTTAACTGATTCACACTCTGGCATGCTGTAAATCTATCATTTCCTTGTAAAGAGCACTTGATTTGAATGTTCAAGTTACTATCAACTACACTATCGTAAGCTACAATATTTGACCTATGCCATAAAAATCTTTGTTGTGTTAATACTACTGATTTTAAATTTCATTATAATTGGTTATATTTCAGTGTACATTTGTATTGTTACATGATTTTTTCAATTTCAATTGTTTTGGAAAAGTTTCCTCTGAACCGCCATAGTTCTGTAGTGTGTGAATGAACCCAGCATGAAATTTTGCTGGATGACAGACCCTAAGATAGAGTTTGAAACAGATATTATTTTACTCTCCATATACCTAGAACATAAGTCCACATATTATCACATGAATTAGCAATGTACATCATGCATAAATTAAAACGTTTATTTTTCCATTATGCAGGTTCTCTAAAAAGCAAGCTATAATACAATTCTAAACTCAAGTTTTAATACATATTTTAGACATGATAATTCAGATTTAACAGTGACAATAACAAAAGAGCTTCATGTTCCTGTACTATGCTGAAAGGATCATTCAATAGCATTTAGTAATTACTCATATCTTTCCTTATTTTTCTTTTCCTTAATCAAATTAAAAAGCTAGAGAAGTAAGTTTGGGAAATAGCAAGAAAGTTTGTCTTCCTGGAGGAGAAAATTATCATTAGTCCCCAAAAAGCAGGAGTATAAGTAGTTCCTGAGATAAACTGTAAACTCCTGAGACCATTTTTCTCTAGGAGATTCAGCCCACTGAGCTCAGACGAGAGCCACTCACATGTCACCTCAGCACCTTAGGGTGTGTGAAATGAAGCGGCCTCCCACGTAGCTGCTCCCAAGCTCCTGTTGGATCCAATGTGCAGTGTTGTTTCATTGTTACATCACATACAGTTTACACATTAATTTTCGGAGTAACAGCCAAAGGTTTACTTTGTTTTGGTTTTGTTTCAACTAGTTTTTCACTGTCATGAGTGCTCTATACGAAATGATTTTCACAGGAGAAATTTCTATTTTGTATCAATTCACTTACTATTTGGAATGTTCTCAAAAGTGACATAAGGTAGCCACTGTGGCACATGAATGCGGGTCACTGATCAACCTTTGTACTTCTCATCTTCTCCAACTTGGCATCTGGCAGTGAGGGAGACTCAGCACTTATCAGCCCTAAATCCTATAGGGCTGGCATTTAAGCAGCTTCTAGGACTGAGTTGGGTGCATGGGTATGGGAGTGGGTAGAGCAGAGCTAGGGGCTAAGAGGCAAACTGACATTTCTTCCTGATGCAAGGGAAGGTGATGGACTCATTTTGGGAGAGACCTAAAGAGAATGAACCAGGGCTCACTGGCTGGCTGGACATTGGTTCATCCCTTTGCTGAAGGTCATTGTTACCACCAGCCCAGTTCCCTTCTTCCTCCAGTCAGGTTCACTGTGGCTCCATTATTTTCTGTCAGGTTTTTACTCCACTTCTGTTTTTTTTCTTCAGGTCTCAGTTAGACCTCACTTTCTCTCCCTGTGCCCTACATATCTGTTCTTACTCTTCTTACCCATTTTCCTAATTTTACATCATCAAAGATCTGGGAACTTTGATGGTAAAGCACATCCACTCTTTTGATCTTTCTGGGGATGCAGGGAAGTGGAGAGGCTGGAAGGCACAGGGAAGGAACAGTCCTGAATTGGTAAGTTTTGCCTCCATCACATAAATGACTAGGATCTCTGTTCCCATTAAAAACAAAGCCGTTTGCTTCTCTTTCGCAAGATCTTGTGTAGTTTCATGGTTCCTGCATTGGGTAAAAAACTGGATTATATGGCATGCAAGAATCTCTGGGTCTAAGAATCTAGCTTTTCTCCTGGGTGAGCTATCTTTCTGTACTTGGGTTCAGTTATCATGCTCTTCCCATGTTTCAAAATGTTTGATCCAAGATAGCTATAAGAATTAATGAGAAATATCAATGTAATTGAAGAGGTAACTGAATTATTGCCCTCTGTTAATTTCTTATCATTCTTAAGGCAATACCATCAGACATGTACTGGTAAATGTGTAACAACCAGCCCTCTAAGGGAGAGGGGAAAGCCCATATTTGTCATATTTGCTTCTTTCTGTGGTGGACATATTCCCACCATGGCCTATTTCAAGGTCCCAACCTGCAGTAGCATACCACTATGTAGCATTTCCCCTGGACAGATAAAATAGGTGTGAATAACTTCAAGGAGGCAGATAATAGTAAAGTAGCAAAATAGAATAGTAATAAAGTAATGAAATAATTAGGAACTGATGAGTTTTGAGTATTTGTTATCTTTATTTTTAATATAATTTATTTAATTATAATTTAATTGTATTCTAATTTAATTTAATGTTGAATAATGGCTGTATTTAACAACTGGCTTGCAAAATTTTTGAAAATCTGTCAATCAGTTCTCATAAACTGATGTGAGCCAGTTCAAGCACATCACTGAATACAATTTTCTCCCCTTAGCATGAAAGTTCTGTTCACATTGAGATTCAACAAACATGAAATTTCCCCCCTCAATTCCCTTTAGGAAGTTAAGTTGTATGTAAAGTTAGAGTTGTCAGTTAGGCACTAAGACTTTTGCAAGTAAGAAAGGTTAAGAGATGTTACAATGATCTTTTCTCACTCTCAGGCTATTTTTTTGTTTGTTTCAGTATGCTTTTTCCACATGAAAGGAACACACACCAACTTAACAACATATGGAAGCTTATATGTAATCGTTTACCATAAATGGTCACTTCAAAGGTAAATATATAAGATTTAAAATGATTTAAATCTTCTTAAAAGATAATTGACTCTTTAGACAAAAATAATAAGAATGCATTGTGGTGTTTATAACATGTATAGTAAAATATATGACAGTAGGAAGAATTCATCCAGAAAATTGCAGAGGAGGGAATATTCCCCAACTCATTTTATGAGGCCAGCATTACTCTGATACCAGAATCAGACAAACACATTACAAGAAAAGTACAGACCATTATCCCTTGTATACAGCAAAATTTCTAAAATCTCTCATGGGGCTCTTAATCCTATTCTACTGTCATATCTCTTGTCTACAGTAATGTTAGGGTTTCCTAGCTGGGTTTTCTGCCTCTCCTCTCCTCTTTCTTATTCATTTTATATACTTTCACTAGATCAATTTTCCTTGCATATGCTTTCATCATGCCATTGCTCTACGGAAACATCTCCAATAGCTCCTTACTGCATACTAAATAAATATAAAGTAGAGTTATTGCAGGAGGTGTTGAGGAAAATCTCTCTCCTATTAGACCATTAGGCAGAGTGTTCAAGGGTGATAGATCATTGCTATGCACTTCTCTGACATAGAAAAGGTCATGAAGTGACCGCTGGCCCTAACTATCCAAATTGTACACTCTGACATCAAGCTCACCTGTAATAACATGAAAATGATGATAGCTAACATTTATTTATCAAGCACTATGTGCCAGTCATCGTGTAAGTACTTTACATGCATTATTTCATCTGTATAATGGGAATAATAATAAGGCCTGCCTCATAGAGTTTTATGGGGATCTAAAAGAGCATACAAGGTGCTTTACACAGTGTGGCAAATATTAAGTGCTAAGCTATTGTTGTTGTTGTTGTTTAATCTTTATACTCTTAAGAAAGTTACCATTATTAACCCTTACTTATAGATGAGAAAATAGGCACAGAGAGCTTACATAACTTGGCCAAGATCACATAGACAGTAAGAGGTAGAGTCATGTCTCAAACTGGTTCTCTTTGACTCTAAAACTTGTATTTTCAACCATAATGCTGACCTGACTCCAATAGGAGATTATTTCTACTCTTTGCTCTTCAGTATTGAGCTAGCTCTAAATCAGCTGGATCTGTCAGAGTGTCTTAGTATGAGGTGATCCTCAAAAAATGTGGTTGATAAGAAAGACAGTCTTTCCATGAACCATTTCTGGAAAATGTCGATACTCCCTGGGAAACAATTCACACATCATTTCCCACTTCCCCCTGCCCTAATGCTAATATGGTTTCTTAAATGCTGACAATATGTGAGAAGCTAAATTTAGACTTTCTCTCTCTGTTAGGAACTAGAAATATGAAACAATGAATTGATGATTTGAGCAGCTATCTTATCTTTTCCAATTACTTTGACAATCAGAGCATTGTTCTCTCCTGGGTTTTATGAGTTTATTTTTAATGGCCCCATTCACAAACTAAGATGCTCTGTAATTTGCAACTCTTCTGTGTGCCTTCCCAACCCCAACTGAGCATTTGATCGTCTATTTTCATGTCATTTTCTAACCTCTAGGCATGACTACCTCTCTATGTCAGCAACCTCAGTGTCTCTCTATCATCTCCAAGATCAAATAGAAACTCTTTATCCTTGGTTTATGTAACCCACATGTCAATTGTAGATCTGTTACCCACTGATGCCTAAATAAGGTTATGTCAAACCGCAGGAAATCCAAGTTCCTCTTCAAGAGTCTCTGAGCCTTTTGCATGAACACTCCTACTTCTGGGCTTGAGTTTTAGTGGGCAGTGCCTCTGCAGCAACTCAGATATTTAATTCTGCTTCTTTTCAAGTTCTACAAACAGTTAAGGAATCCCATAGAACTTGGCTATAAAATTAGCTGACACAAAGCTAATCTTGGAATGGTTTACACTGCATTAATGCAAATGACTTCAAATTGAATATTAAGCATGCTTCTTTTTGAAATGTCTTTTAGTTACTCAAACACAAAGAATTTTTACTGGCTCTTCACCCTTCCTGGTCTCCAACTGCACACCATATTCCTGATTCTCCTCTTCCCCTCCATTTTCAGGAGCTAAAACACATTTCTTTCTTTGCTTTAGGAAGATCACGCTAGCTACCTCCTAAAATGTTTACCTTGGTCTCTGCTGATATCCATGTGGTCTATCACCAAGCAGCAGTCCAAGTACTGGCTCAAAAAATTATAGTAACCTTCTTAAGAAGAATTCTGGTACCAGCTCTTAAGATAATACATTTTTCACTTTCATTATATCACAAAGCCCTTTTGACCTCATTTTGCTTACCCTTCCAAGCCTCATCTCCCCACTACTCCATGTACCTTTTCTGCTATCAACACACTACATTCTTCCCCCTTCCCATATTTTAAAAACATGTTGCTACTTCTTCTGGAAGTATATATGTTTATATTTATTTAAAATATATATTTTAAAGGAAAATCATGCCTTTTATACAAATATAAAATAAAAACACATCAAAGATTTTATTTAACTCAATTAATGAGGGAGCTAGTAAGATGCTACAACTGGTTCAAAGGAGAATCCAAAGAGTAGCAATGTACATAGGCCATCAGAAATATTTAAATGAATTTTCTTCAAAAGTGCAAAACTGGCTTATTCCACATTGGGGGAGGAGAATCAACTGAACTTCCATCAGAAACTATTCATTTGTACATCTCTGGACAAGAATCATTTGCATTGCTATAAGTTGTCTACAAATTACAGAGTTGTAAATAGCTCAAAGATCATGAAATACACAAAGACCCCCTAAACCAGACACCTTGGAAAGATATGCTAGACACTGCCTGGTTTTCACTGAAGGCATCCCACAATCTTTTTGGTCCGTTTCTAAGGCTTTCACATTTTTTTTTATACTCTCTTTCTACCATGTTCTGCTCCTCTTTTTCCCCATTTGGTTTACCCATACTGGTTCCCAGTGGTTAACTCTTTTCTTTCTAGACACTCCCAACCCATCTGTTTAATAACCTATCAGCAATTTGTTCAGAATCAATATCAAGCTAACCAGTGGTTTGCAAAATAATTAATTTCTTTCTCCTTTTGAACAAAATCAGGAAAATATTTTCTTGTGCTTAGGCTTCTGGTGCCTCTAATATTTCATTCAGCTGGGCTTGGAGACTTGAACTAACTTTAACTAGCTCTACAGTTTCTCAGTATATGTTCCCATATCTTAGACTTCAATTTCTTCTTTATGACTTTGGAAAGTTGAGTACAGTTTAAATAGCATTCTCTTTAACAAAGAAGGTAACAGCAAAAGGGACCTTTAGTAATCCCATTTTCTCTGTCATTTGTTATATTTATATGCATGCATATTCTCCAAATGGTGTTCCTCTGCCTTGTGTATTCATTTACTTGCTCTAAGAATAAGATTTTGGCAGCCTACAGCATTTTCCACAATTCTCAGAATATTGAAGGAGTCAGTCTCTGGCATTTGGTTCACAGGTTGATACAACTCTCTGTCATTTATCTTTTGTCATTTCCGTATTTATGTCCTTCTAAATTTGAACTACTTGGAGACCCATAGATGCTCTGGTTTCTTTATGCTCTTTCTTCCTTATTGGGGTGATTTATAATAGTACTTTTAGAACTGTGTTGTAATAGTCAATAGTTACTTTAAAGAGGTAAATTGAATTAAGCCTCCTGATAATTCATTCTATGTAGTTCTGAAACTGAGCAGGACCCTGTGGGGAGCCTGGGCATGAAAGCCTTTCTGTGTCCCCCGTTTCTTGTTTGTAGGGAACAGACGCCAGCCTGCATGACCTTCCCTGAGTTCCAAAGGGCAGATTCAAACAGCTGCTAATCAGGGAAGGGAGAGGATGCAGAGACAAGGGAGGAGACCACCTGAAGTCAGATTAAAGGAGTGCAAACCCTGCACACACCCTGATCCTTATTAGCAACTCCACCCTTGAACCACTGTTATAAAACTCCTCACCAAATCCTCCCTGGTTGGGACACCCAGATTTTGAGGCCCCAGCCCACTGTGTCCCCCTTTGTGTTCCCCCCTGGCAAAACAATAAAGCTGTTCTTTTCTACTTCACCCAAAACTCTGTCTCCGAGATTTGATTCAGCACCTGTGCATAGAGGCTGAGTTTTTGGCATCAGTTCTTACTAAAAGATACTTTACTAAGTGACTTACTAAGTAGCCACAGAGTGGGCCTGTTAATGCTGAGACAGTATTTTCAGAGAAGGAGGGCCACAGTGAGTAATCAAAGTGGCATTTGAAGAGCAGAGGTAAGTAGACCCCATGCTGGTGAGAGTGAAGTCTTGTGAGAGCAAGAACTTGTATTATGTAAACAAACCAAAGCTATCTAAAGAGAATCACAATCATTCCGCAGTGACTTAAAAGCACAAACAGAAATTACTACTCAGTTGGATTTTCATTTCTGAATTGTGCCCTGTGTTAGGCACAGAGAGGGAGGTCTTATGCTGCTCTCCAGGATGCTCTGGGTGCTGTTAGACAATCATTTTTGTGATTCAGGCTATAAAAACTGCTGCTCACAAGGCTGAGGGGATTGAGGATCCCTGGCCTGGGGTGGGGGAGGAAGGCACTACCTGAGGCAGACACCAGAGTGGGTGGAAATCCAGGCTGAGGTGGGTAGCTCTCACCTTAAGCATGTTGTCATCAGTAGGCACCCTCAAGGCTTCTGCCCACTGCTTCTCTTAGGCGACCTCTGCTACAACTTCCGGAAAGATGTGGGGGGAGACTTTAGCTTCAAAGATAAACTCCTAGAATTCATGGTTTTCCTTCTTTCTCTTCTCATGCAGTGTCCCTCTTCCATTCCCTGAATTATAGGCAGTTTAGTTGCATAAACTATTTTTAGAAAACTAAAAGGGAAAGGCAGGGCATAAAGTGTATGACCAAAAACAAATCAACAAACAAGTGGACAATGGTGTGCCAGACATTGCTCTCAGTGTTTTACATTTATTAATGTGTTTAATCCTCATCACAACCAAGTGAAGCAGATAATACGTATGTCCATTTTGTAGATGTGCAGGGTATATAAAATTACATGTATTATCCTATATTACTCAGCTATTTAGCCTTGCAATGTAGTGATCCATTTAAAAAGGGACTCTTCTTGTTTTACACGATTTACAGTCATGTGTAATCCCAAACCTTGGTGGGTTTAGGGGGAGTTAGTGGGGGCGTCCTTGTTTCTGAGTAACTGAGTTAATTTCTGCCCTCTAGTCCAAAGCATCCCTCCCACCCCCCTTTCCTATTTTTAATTCCTGAAGGAATAAATTCCACATGTGAAGACTGGTCACATTTTTCTGCAGTTGGCCACACCCAGAAATGTTGATTTAGCATTTCATACCACTATTGAAATCACACTGAATCTTCCAGCTCCCTATAGATCATGTCAAACTTCTTGACCTGTTTCTTTATTTGTTGATCTATCCATGATCTTCACCAGCAATAGAGCCATAATAGCAGATCCTCAGATGGCTTTGTGCATATTATATTTGATGAAGATATTTCACAGATATAAGTTGATATTAGGACTCTTTTTGTTAAAAACATTTTTTGCATTATTTGAAACTGCATACAGTAGGGTAATGAGCTCTAACTCTTTTTTTAAGGATAGCTAAGAAAGTTTACTATACCCCCAAAGACTGTCAGAAGCTACCATTGTTCCCTTAAGAATAATAATAGCTAACACTTCCACAGTGCTTGTACTGTGCCAGGCACTGTTCTAATTGCTCTCTATATATTATCAAATTTAATCCTCACAACAACCTACACAAGCAAAATGAGTTTGACTTGCTTTCTTGTCATTTTCTTCTAATTCCAAGTCTCATGTGAATGCAGTAAGTAGTGGGACTTATGTCACATGCTTACACTTGGTTGCAAGGGAGGCTGGTAAGGCAAGCTGCTGTCTTTGCTTTGGGAGTTAGGACTCATAATGAAGGAAATGAACACAATATAGAATGTGTTTGAAAGATGCTAGGAAACCCTAAATATGAATAATACCACTGCAGAGACACAGGAGGAAAATCAGTCATACGGCGTCACAGAAGCCAAGGAAAAAGTGCCACCAAGAGGCCTAGTACTATGAAGATTGAAAATTGTTCATTGGCTGTAGTGACATGGAAGTCACTAGTGACTTTAGTGAGGATCATTTCAGCAGAGTGATGGGAGGGAAGGGAGATGGATTGGATGGAGAAAAGAATAGGAGGAAATGGAAATAGTGAGTTTAGGCAATTCTTTACAGATCAGCAGTGAAGAAGAGGAGAGATGCACTTAGATTAGGTCACAAAAAGGCTGTGGCTTCCATCTTGGGCATCCACTTGTGCTCTCTCACTCAGCCATTCTGAGGGAAGCCAGCTGCCATGCTGTGAGCCACCTTACGGAGAGGCTCACATGTCAAAGACTGACTAAAGCTTCTGGCTAACACCTGTGAAGAATTAAATCTTGCCAGAAAGTCTTGATGGGGCTTGGAAAGAGATCCTCTGCCAGCTGAAACTTCAGATGAGACCACAGGCCTAGCCAACAGCACAACTGCAGTCTCATGAGAAACCTTGTACCAAGACACCCAGGCTAAGCTGCATCTGGATTCCTGACTCAAGTAAACAGTGAGATAATAAATATTGGTTGTTTTGATGCTTCTGCCTGAGATGGGAATCCACCAGTGCTGGTGGGGGCTGAGTGCTAAAGCGTGGGGTTAGGAGAACAGATCTGGGGAGGAGACCACTGTTGACTGTGCGGATACAACAGAGGGGATAGGAGTGAGGAGCTCTGTGGCCAGGAATGCCCCTAGAGGAAGTGTGGTCTGCCTAGGAAATGAGGCGCCGTGGTCAAGTGGTGCGCAAGGGGCAGGGCCGCCAGTACCCCCACATGCCAACCTCTGCCTCCATGGGAACTGGGAGGGACTCCCACCAGAGCGAGTGTGCCCCAGTCTCTGGTCCCCTGTCCATCAGAGGGAAAAGACTCAGCTCTACCCACCAGAGTGTGCAGGCACCAGTCCCTCCCACCAGGAAGCCGACACAAGCCCCTGGACCAACTTCAACCACCAGGGGCCAGACAACAGAGCAAGAGGAACTACAACCCTGCAGCCTGTGTAAAGGGACCATAAACACAGTAAGTTAGACAAAATGAGACAACAGACAAATATGTCGCAGGTGAAGGAGTAAGGTAAAAACCCACAAGACCAAATAAATGAAGAGGAAATAGGCAATCTACCTGAAAAAGAATTCAGGGTAATGATACTAAAGATGATCTAAGATCTCGGAAATAGAATGGAAGCATGGATCGCAAAGATACAAGAAATGTTTCACAAGGACCTATAAGAACTAAAGAACAATCAGCGAAGAACAACACAATAACTGAAATGAAACATACACTAGAAGGAATCAATAGCAGAATAACTGAGGCAGAAAAAGGATAAGTGAGCTGGAAGATAAGATGGTGGAAATAACGGCCATGGAACAGAATAAAGAAAAAAGAATGAAAAGAAATGAGGAGAGTCTCAGAGACCTCTGGGACAACATTAAATGCACCAACATTCGAATTATAGGGGTCCCAGAAGAAGAAGAGAAAAAGAAAGTGTCTGAGAAAACATTAGAAGAGATGATAGTTGAAAACTTCCCTGATGTGAGAAAGGAAATAATCAAATCCAGGAAGCACAGAGAGTCCCATACAGGATAAACCCAAGGATAAACATGCCAAGACACACATTAATCAAACTAACAAAAATTAAATACAAAGAAAAAAAATAAAAGCAGTAAGGGAACAGCAACAAATAACACACAAGGGAATCCCTACAAGGTTATCAGATAATTTTTCAGCAGAAACTCTGCAGGCCAGAAGGGAGTGTCAGGACATGTTTAAAGTGATGAAAGGGAAAAAAACTACAACCAAGATTATTCTACCTAGCAAGGCTCTCATTCAGATTCGACAGAGAAATCAAAAGCTTAACAGACAAGCAAAAGCTAAGAAAATTCAGCACCACCAAACCAGCTCTACAGTAAATGCTAAAGGAACTTCTCTAGGTGGGAAACACAAGAGATGAAAAAGACCCACAAAAACAAATCCAAAACAATTGAGAAAATGGTGATAGGAACATACATATCGATAATCACCTTAAATGTAAATGGATTAAGTGCTCCAACCAAAAGACACAGACTGGCTGAACAGATACAAAAACAAGACCCATATATATGCTGTCTACAAGAGACCCACTTCAGACCTAGGGACACATACAGACTGAAAGTGAGGGGATGGAAAAAGATATTCCATGCAAATGGAAATCAAAAGAAAGCTGGAGTAGCAATTCTCATATAAGACAAAATAGACTTTAAAATAAAGACTATTACAAGAGACAGGAAGGACAGTACATAATGATCAAGGGATCAATTCAAAAAGAAGATATAGCAATTGTAAATATTTATGCACCCAACATAGGACCATCTCAATACATAAGGCAAATGCTAACAGCCATAAAAGGGGAAATCGACAGTAACACAGTAATAGTGGAGAACTATAACACTCCACTTATACCAGTGGATAGATCATCCTGACAGAAAATTAATAAGGAAACACAAGCTTTAAATGACACAGTAGACCAGATAGATTTGATATTTATAGGACATTCCATCCGAAATCAGCAGAATACCCCTTCTTCTCAAGTACACACAGAACATTCTCCAAGATAGATCACATCTTGGGTCACAAATCAAGCCTTGGTACTTTTAAGAAAATTGAAATCATATCAAGAATCTTTTCCAACCACAACACTATGAGATTAGAAATCAATTACAGGAAAAAAAAACTGTAAAAAACAGAAACACATGGAGGCTAAACAATGTGCTACCAAATAAACAAGAGATCACTGCAGAAATCAAAGAAGAAATAAAAAAATACCTAGAAACAGATGACAACAAAAACACAGTAACCCAAAACCTATGGGATGCAACAAAATCAGTTCTAAGAGGGAAGTTTACAGCAATACAATCCTACCCCAAGAAACAAGAAAAATCTCAAATAAACAACCTAACCTTACACCTAAAGCAAGTAGAGAAAGAAGAATAAACAAAACCCAAAGTTAGTAGAAGGAAAGAAATCATAAAGATCAGAGCAGAAATAAATAAATAGAAATGAAGAAAAAAATAGTAAAGATCAATAAAACTAAAAGCTGGTTCTTTGAGAAGATAAAATTGATAAAACTTTACCCTTTCATCAAGAAAAAATGGGAGAGGACTCAAATCAATAAAATGAGAAATGAAAAAGAAGCTACAACCAACACCACGGAAATACAAAGGATCATGAGACAAGCACTTATATGCCAATAAAATGGACAACCTGGAAGAAGTGGAGAAATTCTTAGAAAAGTACAACCTTCCAAGACTGAACCAGGAATAAATAGAAAATATAAATAGACCAATCACAAGTAATGAAATTGAAACTGTGATTAAAAATCTTCCAACAAACAAAAGCCCAGGACCAGATGGCTTCACAGGCAAATTCTATCAAACATTTAGAGAAGAGCTAACACCTATCCTTCTCAAACTCTTCCAAAAATGCAGAGGGACAAACACTCCCAAGCTCATTCTACCTGGCCCCCATAACCCTGATACCAAAACCGACAAACATATCACAAAAAAAGAAAATTACAAGCTAATATCACTGATGAACATAGACACAAAAATCCTCAACAAAATACTGGCAAACAGAATCCAACAGCACATTAAAAGGATCATACACCATGATCAAGTGGGATTTAACCCAGGGATACAAGGATTCTTCAATATATGCAAATCAATCAATGTAATACATCATATTAACAAATTGAAGAATAAAAACCACATGACCATCTCAACAGATGCCAAAAAAGCATTCAACAAAGTTCAACACCAATTTATGATAAAAACTCTCCAGAAAGTGGGCATAGAGGGAACTTACCTCAACATAATAAAGGTTATATATGACAAACCCACAGCAAACATTATTTTCAATGGTGAAAAACTGAAAGCATTTCCTCTAAGATCAGGAACAAGACAAGGGTGTCCAGTTTCGCTACTATTATTCAACATAGTCTTGGAAGGCCTAGCCATGGCAATCAGATAAGAAAAAGAAGTAAAAGGAATCCAAATTGGAAAAGAAGAAGTAAAGCCATCACTGTTTGCAGATGACATGATATTATTACATAGAAAATCCTAAAGATGCTACAAGATAACTACTAGAGCTAATCAATTTAATAAAGTTGCAGATACAAAATTAATGCACAGAAATCTCTTGCATTCCTAAAAGGGAACCCTCTTGCACTGTTGGTGGGAATGTAAATTGATATAGCCACTATGGAGAACAGTATGGAGGTTCCTTAAAAAACTAAAAATAAAACTAACATATGACCCAGCAATCCCATTACTGGGTACATACTCTGAGAAAAATATAATTCAAAAAGAGTTATGTATCACAATGTTCATTACAGCTCTATTTACAATAGCCAGGACATAGAAGTAACCTAAGTGTCCATCGACAGATGAATGGATAAAGAAGATGTGGCATATATATACAATGGAATATTACTCAGCCATAAAAAGAAATGAAATCGAGTTATTTGTAGTGAGGTGGATGGACCTAGAGACCGTCATACAGAGTGAAGTAAGTCAGAAAGAGAAAATCAAATACCGTATGCTAACACATATATATGGAATCTAAAAAAAAAAAAAAGGTTCTGCAGAACCAAGAGCAGGACAGGAATAAAGATGCAGACATAGAGAATGGACTTGAGGACACAGGGAGGGGGAAGGGTAAGCTGGGAAGAAGTGAGAGGGTGGCATGGACATATATACACTATCAAATGTAAAATAGATAGCTAGTGGGAAACAGCCACATAGCACAGGGAGATCAGCTCGGTGCTTTGTGACCACCTAGACGGGTGGGATAGGGAGGGTGGGAGGGAGACGCAAGAGGGAGGGCAGATGGGGATATATGTATACGTATAGCTGATACACTTTGCTATACAGCAGAAAGTAACACACCATTGTAAAGCAATTATACTCCAATAAAGATGTTAAAAAAAAAAGAAGTCTCTTGCATTCCTATACACTAACATTGAAAGAGCAGAAAGAGAAATTAAGGAAACAATCCCATTTACTATTGCAACAAGAAGAATAAAATACCTAGGAATAAACCTACCTAAGGAGACAAAAGATTTGTATGTAGAAAACTATAAGATACTGATGAAAGAAATCAAAGATTACAGAAACAGATGGAGAGATACACCATGTTCTTGGATTGGAAGAATCAATATTGTGAAAATAACTATACTACCCAAAGCAATCTACAGATTCAATGCAATCCCTATCAACTTACCAATGGAGTTTTTCAAAGAACTAGAACAGAAAATTTTACAATTTGTATGGAAACATAAAAGATCCCAAATAGCCAAAGCAATCTTGAGAAAGAAAAACAGAGCTGGAGGAATCAGGCTCCCTGACTTCAGACTATACTACAAAGCTACAATAATCAAGACAGTATGGTACTGGCACAAAAACAGAAATATAGATCAATGGAACAGGATAGAAAGCCCAGAGATAAACCCATGCACCTATGGTCAACTAAAATCTGACAAAGGAGGCAAGGATATACAATGGAGATAAGTGGTGCTGGGAAAACTGGACAGCTACATGTAAAAGAATGAAATTAGAACACTTCCCAACACCATACACAAAAATAAGATCAGAATGGATTAAAGACCTGAATGTAAGGCCAGACACTATAAAACTCTTAGAGGAAAACAGGCAGAACACTCTTTGACATAAATCGCAGCAAGATCTTTTTTGACCCACCTCCTAGAGTAATGAAAATAAAAACAAAAATAAACAAATAGGACCTAATTAAACTTAAAAGCTTTTGCACAGTAAAGGAAACCATGAACAAGATGAAAAGACAACCCTCAGAATGAGAGAAAATATTTGCAAATAAAGCAGCTGATAAAGGATTAATCTCCAAAATATACAAATAGCTCATACAGCTCAACATCAAAAAACAAACAACCCAATCAAAAAATGGCTGGAAGACCTAAACAGACATTTCTCCAGATAAGGCATACAGATGGCTAACAAACACATGAAAAGATGCTCAACATCACTAATTATTAGAGAAAAGCAAATCAAAACTACAATGAGGTCTCACCTAACATCAAAAAGTCTACAAACAGTAAATGCTGGAGAGGGTGCGGAGAAAAGGAGACCCTCTTACACTTTTGGTGGGAATGTAAATTAATACAGCCACTATGGAGATCAGTATGGAGGTTCCTTAAAAAACTAAAAATAGAACTACCCCATGACCCAGGAATCCCACTCCTACGCATATACCCAGAGAAAAGCATAATTCAAAAAGACACATGCACCTCAATGTTCATTGCAGTACTATTTACAATAGCCAGGACATGGAAGCAACCTAAATGTCCATCAACAGAGGAATGGATAAAGAAGATGTGGTACATATATACAATGGAATATTACTCAGCCATAAAAAGGAACACAATTGTGTCATTTGTAAAGATGTGGATGGACCTAGAGACTGTCATACAGAGTGAAGTAAGTCAGAAAGAGAAAACAAATATCGTATATTAACGCATATATGCGGAATCTAGAAAAATGGTATAGATGATCTTATTTGTAGAGCAGAGATAGAGACACAGATGTAGAGAATAAACATGGATACCAAGGGGGAATGGGGGTGTGTGGGATGAATTGGGAGATTAGGATTGACATATATATATACACTACTATGCATAAAATAGGTAACTAATGAGAACCTCCTGTATAGCAGAGGGAACTCTACTCCGTGCTCTGTGGTGACCTAAATGGGAAGGTAATCCAAAGAAAGAGGGCATATATGTATACGTATGGCTGATTCTCTTTGCTATACAACAGAAACTGACACAGCTGTGTAAAGTAACTATACTCCATTAAAAAAAATTTGTTGTTTTAGGCTACTAAATTGGGAGATAGTTTGTTATGCAGCAGTAAGTAACTAAGACAGCAGGGTAATCAAAGTACTAATTAGATACTACAGGGTTTTATTTAAAGACAAAATAAGGTCTTTTCACAAAAGTCATGTTAAAATTGAATTAGAGTAACATTTTATAGGTTCCAGTTCCACCAATGAACTGAGGAAGTCAATTGGGAACGAAGTGTCAAAGGATCTTTTGGAAGGCTGAGAACAACTGAGATAGCCCCTTGACTTAGCGTAATAGTGCCCGTCTCCAAGGTCCCATGGGGTAAAATAATACTGATAGTTCATATTTTGTATAATATGAACCTACTCTAAATCATTCCATTTTAGCTCCAAAGTAAAATAATTAA
Organism: Eschrichtius robustus; assembly: GCF_028021215.1. Lineage (NCBI taxonomy): Eukaryota > Metazoa > Chordata > Mammalia > Artiodactyla > Eschrichtiidae > Eschrichtius > Eschrichtius robustus. The sequence goes on from NC_090826.1 coordinate 149,834,749, forward strand.
AGCAATTGAAAATTATCTGTGTTTTAACATATAAAATAATGTATTTATTATTTTTGCCAGTCTCACCCAACTAGTATTTAGCTCCTTAAGGGCAGAATATTTATTTTCTTCACTGTTGTATCCCCAGAACCTTGAGCTATTCATGCACCTGCTTAAACTTTTATTCCTCCAGATTGTTCCCAGAGTAAAGTGAACATTAAATTAAAGGGCTAAATGCTAAACTCAGTTTGACAACAAAACTATTCCTGACTTGGCCTTGGTCTGGTTTTCTATCCTTCCCTTCCCACCTTGTTTGGGCAGCAGTACTGTTGATCTTTGTGCTCATTGCTTTGGTTTTAGTTCTGGTTTTGTTTTTTGGTCCTTGGGGAACTCTTTTCATTTCATTTGACAGCTATTCAATTAAAAGCATATATATACATAGATACATATCACTGAATCACTTTGCTGTACACCTGAAACTAACACATTGTTAATCAACTATGCTCCAACATAAAATAAAAAATTTTAAAAAGCATATATATGTGTGTGTGTGTGTGTGTGTGTGTGTGTATTGGGTTGGCCAAAATATTCATTTGGGTTTTCTGTAACATCTTATGGAAAAACCCGAATGAATTTTTGGCCAACCCAATATCTGTGTATATATAGTATAAGTTGCATACATATATAATATATACACAATTTATTTATTATTTATTAATTTTATCCAGAATTTTTTGATATTTCTGATAGGAGGGTTTTCATGTTTTCAAACTTGAAATGTTGCCCAAATCCAAAGTCCTACTATGTCCTTTTCCATCTCTCTCTATTTTAAACATTTCTGTGTAATTATGTTCCAAGTGAGATTTTTTTAAACTATCATAAAATTGATTCTGTTTTGTTTTTAATCTGATTTGTGTTTATTTTAATAAACAAATTTAATCCATGTATACTTACTGTGATTATTGACATATTTCAGTGTATTTCTATGACTTTTAATGTATTTTTTAATCTACCATATTAATACATCTTTTTTCTCTTTTCATGGCATATTTTGGTTTGATTATATTTTCTTTATACCCATTCCCATTTCCCCTCACTGGTCTGGAAGTTACAAATTTTCTAACAGGGTCTAAAATTTAGCAGTCTTCTTGCTGTTACAAGGTAAGGAGTTTACAACATTTCAGTTTCCACCATTCATTCTACTGTTGTCAAGTATTTTAGTGTCATCATATTTTTAAGACTCCTCCAATTTATCTGTTATTGTCCTGACTATTTCTAGGAGTCAATATTTATTTATGTCTAATACCATGTTTTTACAAGTTTCTCTGTTCACTATTGCATCATGTAATCCACTTTTCTAAGTTTACTTTTTTCCTACTCTAGTATATTCTTAATTACTTCTTTCAGCAAATGTCTATAAGTTTTAGCCTTTCTGTCTCTGTTAATGCCTTTACTTCATCCTCCTTTTAAAATAATAGTTCAGATAGATATGAAAAAAATTCAAACATAGAGAAAATTGGAAAGACTTGTACAGTGAACACTTACATACCAACCACCCAGATTCTACAATCATTAACATTGTCATGTTTTTGTTTTATCATATGTCTATTTATCTACCTTATTTTTTGATGCATTTCAAAATAAGTTGTAGACATCCATATACTTTACTCCTAAACAATTAGCCTGAATATAATTAGCTAAGGTTCAATATGTGGTTAGAGTTACTTTTTTGAAATGAAATATGTGCTATGCATAAAACTCAAATGTATCATTTTATGAGTTGTGACAAATTATATACTTGTGTAACCCACACTTTCATCAAGATATAGAATGTTGCTATCACTCCAGAAAGTTTCATCATGCCCCTTCCCAGGCAATCCCCAGTATTCCCCTTGAGAGACAAATACTGTTCTGATTTATTTTTCACCATAACTTTCTGTGCTTGTTCTAGAACTCTGTATGAATGAAATAATACACCATATACTCTTTTGTCTAAAGCTTTTTCACTCAACATAGTGTTTTGAGATTCATCTGTGTTGCTTGCATTTATCTGTAGTTTGTTTCATTTTGTTACTGTGCAGTATTCTGTTGTATGAGTATAGCACAGTTTGTTTATTTATTCTCCTGGGGATGGACACACACTGCTTTTATTGATAGTTTTTGACTGTTATGAATGAAGCTGATATGAACAAATCTTTTTTTGGACACATGCAGAATTTCTGGGTTGTGGGATGGGTGAATGTTTAGTTTTGTAACCTGCCAGGCTATTTTTGAAAATGGTTTTTATCATTTTACATTCTCACAGCAATGTTTGAGAGTTCTGATGGCTCCACATCCTTGTCAACATTTTGTCCTGTCAGCCTTTTGAATTTTAGCCATTGTGCTGGGAACTCCCTGGCGTATTCCATTGTTTTTTGTTATTATGTTGAGATCTCTCATGTCTGTATCATCTTCACATTTTTGTAGCTAATCTATTTTCTTCCTATGATAGCTTTTAAGATTTCATCTTTTTCTTTTATGCTCTGGTTTTCACTGCAATATGTCTAGGTTTGGATTTGTTTGTTTTCTTTTTTTTTTTTTTGAATTTTTGAATTTTATTTTATTTATTTTTTACACAGCTGGTTCTTATTAGTTATCCGTTTTATACATATTAGTGTATATATGTCAATCCCAATCTCCCAATTCATCACACCACCATCCCACCCCACCACTTTCCCCCCTTGGTGTCTATAGGTTTGTTCTCTACATCTGTGTCTCAATTTCTGCCCTGGAAACTGGTTCATCTGTACCATTTTTCTAGGTTCCACACATATGCGTTAATATACAATATTTCTTTTTCTCTTTCTGACTTACTTCACTCTGTATGACAGTCTCTAGATCCATCCACATCTCTACAAATGACCCAATTTCATTCCTTTTTATGGCTGAGTAATATTCCATTGTATATATGTACCACACCTTCTTTATCCATTCCTCTGTTGATGGACATTTAGGTTGCTTCCATGTCCTGGCTATTGTAAATAGTGCTGCAATGAACATTGGGGTGCATGCGTCTTCTTGAATTATGCTTTTCTCTGGGTATATGCGTAGGAGTGGGATTCCTGGGTCATGGGGTAGTTCTATTTTTAGTTTTTTAAGGAACCTCCATACTGTTCTCCATAGTGGCTCTATCAATTTACATTCCCACCAACAGTGCAAGAGGGTTCCCTTTTCTCCACACTCTCTCCAGCATTTGTTGTTTGTAGATTTTCTGATGATGCCCATTCTAACTGGTGTGAGGTGATACCTCATTGTACTTTTGATTTCCATTTCTCTAATAATTAGTGATGTTGAGCAGCTTTTCATGTGCTTCTTGGCCATCTGTATGTCTTCTCTGGAGAAATGTCTATTTAGGTCTTCTGCTCATTTTTTGACTGGGTTCCTTGTTTTATTAATACTGAGCTGCATGAGCTGTTTATATATTTTGGAGATTAATCCTTTGTCCATTGATTCATTTGCAAGTATTTTCTCCCATTGTGAGGGTTGTCTTTTCATCTTGTTTGTAGTTTCCTTTGCTGTGCAAAAGCTTTTAAGTTTCATTAGGTCCCATTTGTTTATTTTTTTATTTGCATTACTATAGGAGGTGGATCAGAAAAGATCTTGCTATGGTTTATGTCAAAGAGTGTTCTTCCTGTTTTCCTCTAAGAGTTTTACAGTGTCCGGTCTTACATTTAGGTCTGTAATCCATTTTGAGTTTATTTTTGTGTATGGTGTTAGGGAGTGTTCTAATTTCATTCTTTTCCATGTAGCTGTCCAATTTTCCCAGCACCACTTATTGAAGAGACTATCTTTTCTCCATTGTATATCCTTGTCTCCTTTGTCACAGATTAGTTGACCATAGGTGCATGGGTTTATCTCTGGGCTTTCTATCCTGTTCCATTGATTTATATTTCTGTTTTTGTGCCAGTACCATATTGTCTTGATTACTGTAGCTTTGTAGTATAGTCTGAAGTCAGGGAGTCTGATTCCTCCAGCTCCGTTTTTTTTCCCTCAAGACTGCTTTGGCTATTCAGGGTCTTTTGTGTCTCCATACAAATTTTAAGATTTTTGTTCTAGTTCTTTTAAAAATGCCATTGGTAATTAGAGGGATTGCATTGAATCTCTAGATTGCTTTGGGTGTATAGTCATTTTCACAATATTGATTCTTCCAATCCAAGAACATGGTATACCTCTGCATCTGTTTGTATCATCTTTAATTTCTTTCATCAGTATCTTATAGTTTTCTGCATACAGGTCTTTTGTTTCCTTAGGTAGGTTTACTCCTAGGTATTTTATTCTTTTTGTTGCAATGGTAAATGGGAGTGTTTCCTTAATTTCTCTTCCAGATTTTTCATCATTGGTGTATAGGAATGTAAAAGATTTCTGTGCATTAATTTTGTATCCTGCAACCTTACCAGATTCATTGATTAGTTCTAGTAGTTTTCTGGTGGCATCTTTAGGATTCTCTATGTATAGTATCATGTCATCTGCAGTGACAGTTTTACTTCTTCTTTTCCAATTTGTATTCCTTTTATTTCTTTTTCTTCTCTGATTGCCATGGCTAGGACTTCCAAAACTATGTTGAATAATAGTGGTGAGAGTGGACATCCTTGTCTTGTTCCTGATCTTAGAGGAAATGCTTTCAGTTTTTCACTGTTGAGAATGATGTTTGCTGTGGGTTTGTGATATATGGCCTTTATTATGTTGAGGTAAGTTCCCACTATGCCCACTTTCTGGAGAGTTTTTATCAAAAATGGGTGTTGAATTTTGTCAAAAGCTTTTTCTGCATCCATTGAGATGATCATATGGTTTTTATTCTTCAATTTGTTAATATGGTGTATCACATTGATTGATTTGCGTATATTGAAGAATCCTTGCATCCCTGGGATAAATCCCACTTGATCATGGTGTATGATCCTTTTGATCTGCTGTTGGATTCTGTTTGCTAGTATTTTGTTGAGGATTTTTGCATCTATATTCATCAGTGATATTGGTCTGTAATTTTCTTTTTTTTGTAATATCTTTGTCTGGTTTTGATGTGATGGTGGCCTTGTAGAATCAGTTTGGGAGTGTTCCTTCCTCTGCAGTTTTTTGGAAGAGTTTGAGAAGGATGGGTGTTAGCTATTCTCTAAATGTTTGATAGAATTCACCTGTGAAGCCATCAGGTCCTGGACTTTTGTTTGCTGGAAGATTTTTAATCACAGTTTCAATTTCATTACTTGTGATTGGTCTGTTCACATTTTCTATTTCTTCCTGGTTCAGTCTTGGAAGGTTATACCTTTCTAAGAATTTGCCCATTTCTTCCAGGTTGTCCATTTTATTGGCATAGAGTTGCTTGTAGTAATCTCTTAGGATGCTTTGTATTTCTGCAGTGTCTGTTGTAACTTCTCTTTTTTCATTTCTAATTTCATTGACTTGAGTCCTCTTCTTCTTTTTCTTGATGAGTCTGGCTAATGGTTTATCAATTTTGTTTATCTTCTCAAAGAACCAGCTTTTAGTTTTATTGATATTTACTATTGTTTTCTTTCCTTCTATTTCATTTATTTCTGCTCTGATCTTTACGATTTCTTTCCTTCTGCTAACTTTGGGTTTTGTTTGTTCTTCTTTCTCTAGTTCCATTAGGTGTAAGGTTAGATTGTTTACTTGAGATTTTTCTTTTTTTTTTGAGGTAGGCTTGTATAGCTATAATCTTCCCTCTTAGAACTGCTTTTGCTGCATCCCATAGGTTTTGGATAGTTGTGTTTTCATTGTCATTTGTCTCCAGGTGTCTTTTGATTTCCTCTTTGATTTCTTCAGTGATGTCTTGGTTATTTAGTAACGTATTGTTTAGCCTCCATGTGTTTGTGTTTTTTACTTTTTTTTCCCTGTAATTCATTTCTAATCTCATATCGTTGTGGTCAGAAAAGATACTTGATATGATTTCAATTTTCTTAAATTTACTGAGGCTTGATTTGTGCCCCGAGATGTGATCTATTGTGGAGAATGGTCCGTGCGCACTTGAGAAGAAAGGATAATCTGCTGTTTTTGGATGGAATGTCCTATAAATATCAATTAAATCCATCTGGTCTATTGTGTCATTTAAAGCTTGTGTTTCCTTATTAATTTTCTGTTTGGATGATCTGTCCATTGGTGTAAGTGAGGTGTTAATGTCCCCCCTATTATTGTGTTACTGTCAATTTCCTCTTTTGTAGCTGTTAGCAGTTGCCTTATGTATTGAGGTACTCCTCTGTTGGATGCATATATATTTATAATTGTTATATCTTCTTCTTGAATTGATCCCTTGATCATTATGTAGTGTCCTTCCTTGTCTCTTGTAACATTCCTTATTTTAAAGTCTATTTTATCTGATATGAGTATTGCTACTCCAGCTTTCTTTTGATTTCCATTTGCATAGAATATCTTTTTCCATCCCCTCACTTTCAGTCTGTATGTGTCCCTAGATCTGAAGTGGGTCTCTTGTAGACAGCATATATATGGGTCTTGTTTTTGTCCATTCAGCAAGCCTGTGTCTTTTGGTTGGAGCATTTAATCCATTCATGTTTATGGTAATTATCTATATGTATGTTCCTATTACCATTTTGTCAATTGTTTTGGGTTTGTTTTTGTAGGTCCTTTTCTTCTCTTGTGTTTCTCACTTAGAGAAGTTCCTTTAGCGTTTGTTGTAGAGCTGGCTTGGTAGTGCTGAATTCTCTTAGCTTTTGCTTGTCTGTAAAGCTTTTGATTTCTCCATCGAATCTGAATGAGATCCTTGCGGGGTAGAGTAATCTTGGTTGTCAGTTCTTCCCTTTCATCACTTTAAATAGATAATGCCACTCCTTTCTGGCTTGCAGGGTTTCTGCTGAAAGATCAGCTGTTAACATTATGGGAATTCCCTTGTATGTTATTTGTTATTTTTCCCTTGCTGCTTCCAATAATTTTTCTTTGTCTTTAATTTTTGCCAATTTGATTACTATGTGTTTTCGTGTGTTTCTCCTTAGGTTTATCCTGTACGGGATCTCTGTGCTTCCTGGACTTAGGTGGCTATTTCCTTTCCCATGTTAGGGAAGTTGTCGACTATCATCTCTTCAAATATTTTCTCGGGTCCTTTCTCTCTCTCGTCTCCTTCTGGGACCCCTATAATGTGCATGTTGTTGCATTTAATGTTGTCCCAGAGGTCTCTTAGGCTGTCTTCATTTCTTTTCATTCTTTTTTCCTTATTCTCTTCCACAGCAGTGACTTCCACCATTCTGTCTTCCAGGTCACTTATCCGTTCTTCTGCTTCAGTTATTCTGCCATTGATTCCTTCTAGTGTAGTTTTCATTTCAGTTATTGTATTGTTCATCTCTGTTTGTTTGTTCTTTAATTCTTCTAGGTCTTTGTTAATCATTTCTTGCATCTTCTCGATCTTTGCCTCCATTCTTTTTCCGAGGTCCTGGATCATCTTTACTATCATTATTCTGAATTCTTTTTCTGGAAGGTTGTGTATCTCCACTTCATTTAGTTGTTTTTCTGAGGTTTTATCTTGTTCCTTCATCTGGTACATAGCCCTCTGCCTTTTCATCTTGTCTATCTTTTTGTGAATGTTGTTTTTGTTCCACAGGCTGCAGGATTGTAGTTCTTCTTGTTTCTGCTGTCTGCTCTCTTGTGGATATCTTGAGGCTATCTAAGAGGCTTGTGCAAGTTTCCTGATGGGAGGGACTGGTGGTGGGTAGAGCTGGCTGTTGCTCTGGTGGGCAGAGCTCAGTAAAACTTTAATCTGCTTGACTGCTGATGGGTGGGGCTGGGTTCCCTCCCTTTAGGTTGTTTGGCCAGAGGCGATCCAACACTGAAGCCTACCTGGGCTCTTTGGTGGGGCTAATGGTGGACTCTGGGAGGGCTCACGCCAAGGAGTACTTCCCAGAACTTCTGCTGCCAGTGTCCTTGTCCCCACGGTGAGCCACAGCCTTCCTGCACTTCTGCTGGAGACCCTCCAACACTGGCAGGCAGGTCTGGTTCAGTCTCCTATGGGGTCACTTCTCCTTCCCCTGCATCCTGATGTGCACACTACTTTGTGTGTGCCCTCCAAGAGTGGAGTCTCTGTTTCCCCCAGTCCTGTCAAAGTCCTGCAATCAAATGCCACTAGCCTTTAAAGTGTGATTCTCTAGGAATTCATCCTCCCGTTGCTGGACCCCCAGGTTGGGAAGCGTGACTTGGGGCTCAGATCCTTCACTCCAGTAGGTGGACTTCTGTGGTATAAGTGTTCTCCAGTTTGTGAATCACACACCCAGCAGTTATGGGATTAGATTTTATCAAATTTGATTGCACCCCTCCTACCATCTCATTGTGGCTTCTCCTTTGTCTTTGGATGTGGGGTATCTTTTCTGTTGAGTTCCAGTGTCTTCCTGTCAATGACTGTTCAGCAGTTAGTTGTGATTCTGGTGCTCTTGCAAGAGGGAGTGAGAGCACGTCCTTCTACTCTGCCATCTTGAACGAATCCAATTCGTTGTTTGTTTTCATTTATCCTGCCTTTTCAATTTGAGAATTTCTTTAATTGTGAGATATTTGATTTCTTTAATTCTGGAAAATTTATTCTGATTATCCCTTTGAATATTGCTTCTTCCCTATCTATGTTTTTATTCCTTAGGGAGTTCTTTTCAGACATATGTTTGAGCCTTTCACTCCATCCACTTATCATTTACATTTCCCATCTATTTATTCTCTAGGCTACGTTCTGTGTAATTTCCTTTCCAGTTAGTTGGGTCTAGACTACTGTTTAAAATACCCAGGGGATTTTTTATTTCTGTGAATATTTTAAATTTTCTTTATTTTTTTCAAAATCTGCCTGTTTTTTATTTTTTGTCATAGTGTCTTGTTTTTACCTTAAGGATTACATTTCTTTCTTATTCTCTGAATATTTAAAATATGCATCTTAAAGTCTCTTTCAACTTGCTCCAGTCTGCATTGTTCCTCAGTTGTTGTTTTCTCCAATTTTTAATTTGACTTCATTTATGGTGTAGAATTATTCTTGGTATAATTTGTAATTACGTCTGTATGCTTACTATTGGGGGTAATTTTTACCAGTTGTACCTTAAAGTGTACTGGTTGGTATAAGTTTTTCCTATCAGGGCAGTTTCTTACTGGTTTCTGACCGGGTCATGTGACATTTCTGTATAAATTTCTTGGCACAAAATTCCCACACTGTGAGGGTAGCTGGGACAATTCTATCCCACATATGTGGAAAACTTGGTCAAGGGGTTCTGATTTGTGAAGGTTAACTGTTTCCACCCATGTTCTGGACCAGCTGAGAGCTTGGGCTTGTAGGTTCTATTTTTCCAGGTTCCTGAGTCCATCAGGGATTCAGTTCCAGTTTCCCCACCATGAATGGGGCCTGTGTCCTCAGCTGACATCATCACACAAATACTAAAACTGCAGACGCTAAGGAGCATTTCTTTGGGGGTTACACTCCCCTGCTCCACCCCCTGTATACCCGCCAACTGCTATGGATTCCTTCCTATTTTTGACCTCTGAAATTTCCCCCTATTTGCTTTTGATCTTGGCTATATATTAAAGATAAGCTTAAAAACAATTTATTTGGCATTTCTATATGTTTGGGGTAGAAAGGCAATACTTACTAGCTCAGTCCCTATCTGGATTGTAACTTTCCAATTATCCTTTAAACCCATTGTAATGTGGCTTTGTCCCCACTATTCCATTGAAAATGTTCCTACTAAGGTCTCAAATGACCAACTAACCATTCTATTTAGTGGACATTTTCCAGTTTTTATAGCACACAGCATATGATTCTGTTCTTTACGCTTCCCATTTAAAGATCCTCGCCCTCTGACCTTCTAGGAAATAGCTTCTCCCAATTCTCCCCACTTCCAGGTTGTTCCTTTTCACTCTCTTTTGAAGGCTATAAGCTGGTGATTTTCAATCTCTGGCTCCATCCAGATGTTTCTCTTGGGCTCTGCACCTGTGCATCCAACTGCCTACTTGATATTTCTCTGCCATGTCCCTCAGTCACCTCAACCTTTTCAAAATGGAATACAATTTTCCTTAAATCTATTTAAAGAAGTGAAGAGGAATAGAGTTATTTTTATTGATCATGAACTTCAAAGGAGAAATTTTATATGAATGTAGAAGAATAGTGGTTTGGATATGGTAGTGAGGAACTGGATGAATTCTCATCTCAACTTCTGGCTTCTAGGTACATGGGCTATGGCAGATGAATATCTTCCAAAGGAGTAGGGTCTGTGGGACTCGAAGGCCTTAGGGGAGAGCCAAGTCTCAGTGAAGAGAAGGCAGGAAAGTCTTTAGTGAAGACATCAAGCTGAAATGTAGTTTGCAGACAAGGACAGCAAGATTTGGAGGACACAACTGAGAGAGGAAAGTAGCTGAAAGGAGAGAAATCATAAAGAAGCTAAGAGCTCACTAAGTGTTTACTGAGCTTTGTGAGGGCAGGTGCCACTCATAACCATCTTTTCTTCCTTAGAACCTAGTCCAGTGTCTGGTGTACGCTAGACTCCAAGCGGATGTTTGTTATAATAAAATGAGACTGTTGTAAATGGCTTTTCATTATTTTTCATGAGAAGGATGAGGTAAAAGATCTTGTTCTCTTTTGATAAGAGGAAATGAGAAAGAAGGATAATAGCTTTGGGCATTTAGAAGGATATAACCCAGTTTGACAAACATTTAAAAATGCCTATTGGGTTAGCCGCAGTTGAGTGTCACACACACATTAGTGCATCTTTTCCCTGCAGTCAATTACATTCATGAACTATGATTCTTATTGAGGCAGATTCTCATCTTTTTCCCAGCACTTGGTGGGAATAGGGCGGGGAGGAGATATCTATAATACAGAATAGATCCTTTCAATGGATATGGCCTGCCCAACACTTCCTATATGTCTATTAGAAAATACATTTTGTGAACAGAAATTACATATAATAAATAATAAGTCAGTCATTGGGTTATAGAAGCTGAAATTTCCCATACTGCATAATCCTCCCCCTTTAGATATTTCACTCATGGTGGCCGGGTAGTCGAAATCATCTCTAGGTTCAGTTTCTCCTAAAAACGCTACTAGTTTTCTGATGAGGAAGCACCGCTGCTTGCCCATTCTGGCTCCCAGGACTTCCAGGACTCATAGGCAACTCTCCTAATGTCTGAGGGGTTCTTGGCTTTCTGAAATATGTCATCTGTATCTAATGGTCTTAATAAAAGAAAAAAAAATGTAATTCCTGTCTTTGTATGATGCCATCTGCCCCCTCTGGTGTGTGGCATTGCCTTCTTCTTCATTTGATAAATTTTGTTGTTGTGCTTTGAGATTTTTCTGTCCTCTCCTGGATTCTTCTCCCAGCTAGTCTGTAGAGCTCTAGCTCCATGATCTCTCTGTAGCGTTATGCCTTCATCATTATGAACTCATTTTGTGAAGTCACAAATTACACCATGGCTTAATTATATTTATGAGAACAAAGATTGATAAAGTTCATCTGTGTTTCAGGGAGCTTGCCATCTATTGTATGATACAGACATAACCATGTGTTATAATCCAGGGGTAACCACAATACTGAGGGTGTAGGAGAGGAGGACCACTGAGACACTGGCTACAGACATTGGTGTAAAATTTTAGAAGTTTTCATTTCATACTCTGTATTATTCTTGGTAGAAGTTCTAGACAGATATAACCCAATTTCTGCAGGGAGGGACAGAGGCAGTTTAATTGGCACTCTGGTCCCAGGTATTTAAAGTTGTACCTTTGAATGAAAAGTGGCTTTGCCTGTTATGTGAAAATACAGAGGCTCTTTGCCAAGGCACAATGGTGTATTGTGAATCTATTACAAAGGTGTTACCAATTTTGACCAGTTTGTAAGATTAAAGTTTGTTCTAGCTGAGTTTCCTACATTATAGTGCTAGATCTCAGACAGAACTTTGGAATTGAATACAGAGTAGGGACCAGAAGGTGGAAAGTAAGAGGTAAGAAGCATAGTATATGGTACTGTCAAGCCAGCCCCAACAAAGATGGTATGTTTACCCAACAAGGAGCTACTGTATAGCACAGGGAACTCTGCTCAATGTTATGTGGCAGCCTGGATGGGAGGGGAGTCTGGGAGAAAATGGGTACATGTATATGTATGGCTGAGTCACTTTGCTGTGCACCTGAAACTATCACAACAATGTTAATTGGCTATACTCCAATATAAAATAAAAAGTTAAAAAAAAAAGATGTTGTGTTTACTGAACATGTGCAACCTAGGCCTACAAATATCAAAGAGAACCTGGACAGGGCAGAACACGGCTTTATTCCCACAGTCAGATAGTGTTGAGGGTAGGCCAAGGGAATGGGGGAACAGAGGATGTGCTTTTGTAGATGCTGTGAGATATCCTCACACTGAATAGTGATGGTGGTTAAAGATTGCTGACTTTTTAAGTGTTAAGTCTTTTAATCTCTTTGAGTGTGCCGCTAAAAATTATAGCATTCAAAACAGTGCCAATACACACACACACACACACACACACACACACAGAGCATGCAGAGAGCCACTGGAGTAGCACATCTGAAATTAAAATGGAAGATATCTCCCTGTTTCTTTTTCTTATCAGGTAGCATACCAAGGCTTTAACATCTCTCACCTCAAATGAATATAATCTGTTTCCTTTATACTCGAGCCCTGAAACATGAGAGCTCATTAAAATCTGAGAAATTTTATTAACTATCTCTGATAGCTCCCCCCCCATTCTTTTCTTTATATTCATTTCACAAGCAGGATTATGAAGTTGCTTGATAGGTTTTTAATATCGTCATGAAAAGTCTTCCCTTGGGCATGTTTGTGCAGTAGATAACATAATCTTAAGAACCTTATTCAAATGAATGTATTCAAATGAAGTGGGCAGACACCACTGAACCAACTCAGCATCAATACATTTCAAAGGTCTCATAGACACTGTTATCTCATTTGTAATAGAACAAAGAACCACTAGACGGAGCTAGGGTTTAAGAAATCACAACTCTGAGTTGGTGACAGCTGTGCCAGGTAGAATGTTATCTTGTGGAAGAAGTGTATCATTACTGATTTCAAAGCCCATGCAAGCCTTCCTAACTCTGCAAACAGCCGTCATTTGTTTATTTTGTGTCTCCACAAGATGAGACACAGGGTGATGCCTGTAATGGCCCAATTTATTTAGTCACTCTAATGATGACGTCTGATCTTGGTGTAGTACTTCACAATTTAGAGTGTTGTCCCCTACATAATTACATTTGATCTTCACAGCAACTCTGAGAGATTGCTGGGCAAGAATTAGTTCCTCTGTTTTGGAGATGAATAAACTGAGATGGTATCTGCAATACATTAGGATGCGTCAGGATGGTTAACCCAGACAACTGAGGTTGCACAGTTTTTTTCCTCTTACATTCTTGTGTAGACTGTTGGTTGCCTCAGCCTGGAACTAACTAGAACACTATCAACTCATTCTTTTTGTGGGGCATGTCTTTAGTCTCTGATCACACACCCTCTGGGGATACATAGTGAAAAGACAGATAAAGCCTATGTGCAGGTAGAAATCTCCCAAAACTGGTGAACAAACTTGTCTGAGCTCCTGCCCAGAAACCTGGGGTTGATGTGATTCTTATAACAGGAGGCAGATGTGAAGACCAGCACATCATCCTCAGCAGGGTGGCCCATCCATCAAGCCAAGGCTGTGCTTTTTAATTGATGTCAAATGTCCGGGGAAGCTGCCCCCCCCAATGCCCGCCCCCCCCCCAGCATATGCCCTCAGAGAGAAGCCCCCCGTTTATATGTTTGTCAGACACACTGTTCCTGTGTCCTAACGTCACACACTGATCATAACAGGTTGTGCTTCAGCTAAAAAAAACCCAAAAAACAAAAAACTTTCTGTATATATACATGTATTTTCTTGGTCTTTTAGTAAAATATTCTCTGGATAAGAGTGGAAATCAAGTCAGCCAGCAAGCAAACTTGTCAAACGTCTGGAGCCTGCATTTTTGCCTTTGGTTATCTTTAAAAACAAACCAAGACAGCTATTCTGGAGCTCAGCCAGTCACTCTGCAAGTCTGACCGCTTACAATGCTTCATTAATTAGTGGTCAAACACTGGCTTCAGAATCCAGGTGGGGCAACTTTCACAACTGAGGCTAAGAAATCCTAGGGGCCAGCAGGAAGATGTTCTAGGAGCCTCAGAGGTCCCAAGGGCTCCGGCCTGAAACGGAGCAAAGGAGGAGAGGCACAGCATCATGCTCCCCTTCGACTCCGTGCGACCTCGTCGGGAATTAACCCACTAAGACAGCTGTTCCTCTATCCTCCTCTCCATCCAGCCCAAGACGCGTCCTGAACACGTTTCCCGGCTGTGCCCAGAGGGTGGCGCTGCCCGCCCAGCCTTGGCCCACCGCCGCGTTCGGCTTCCCAGCCGCTGCGGGAGCGCCCCGCTAGGTCTCCCGCAGGCTGGCGGGGGGGCACGCGCCCGGTAGGGGGCGCCGCGGGCCCGGGCGCGGCGGCTCCCTCCGCCCACCCGGAGGCGGCTGCGGCGAGGCGAGCCCCGCGCGAGTGCAGTGCGAGGCGGGCCGCGGGGAGGGAGGCGCGAAGAGGGCGCGAGGGCGGCAGCCGGTGGGAGCCGCCGCCCCTGCCCGGCCGGGTCCCCGTGGGGCGCATGGGGCGCTTCGAGCCGGGATCGCTCGCGGGCCCCGCGCCCAGCTTGCTGCTGTCCTGAGAAGCCGCGCCGGGACGCCCCCAGACCCCGAGCTGCCGGGAGGATGACCATGGCCGGTGGCAGGAAGGGACTGGTGGCCCCGCAAAACACGTTTCTGGAGAATATTGTCCGGCGGTCCAATGGTAAGAGATGCATCCGGATTTGTTACCCCTGCTTTTTATCTGTGCCTTGATTGCAGACGCCTCCCGCCGCTCGGCGCCAGCAGATGCAGCAGAACCCCGGGGCTCTGCTGGGAGCCGCGGCGCGGGCGCTGGGGGCTGCCTCCCGGAGGCTAGGAGAGGTGGGCAGGGCGGGGCGGGGTCTGATGGGCCCCCATCCCAAGAGGAGAGCTCTCCTGGGGTCGCTTTTTGGGCCTTTCTCGCGCCTTCTCGGTCTCATCTTCAGGGAGTGTGACAGTTGATGAGCAAAGTACTGGGAAAAGTGATGGGAAGCTGGTCTCAGCAGGAACGGCAGCGCGTTCCCCCATCGGTACTGCCCGCCCCTCCACTTAGGCTCTCTGGGTTCTCTGGCCGTTCCCCACGGCGCCGCCTCTACCGGGAGAGAGCCCCAGTAGAGACCCGCAACTCCGAGTCCCGGCCCCCGAGGGATGGGAGGATGCGGCTGCTTCCACCTTCCATCCAGGCAGCTGAAAAGTACGAATGTAGGGACCTAGGGACGGGCTGCAGGCTGCCCGATTCCACCTCCTCAGCCACCCAACCCTTCGAGGTTAAGTGAAGTCTCCTGAGGGGCAGAGTTTCCTGGACTCAGGTGGAAAGTGGAGGGGCACAAGTGCAGAGCTGGCCAAGAGGTCACAGGTACAAACCTGTCGTCGTTCCTCTCTTCCAAAGCACAGCAGTGTTTTATGTCTATAATTCTTGCTCCCCTATACATTCCCAAACTCACCAAACCTGTAAATGTATCTATTACTCAATAAAACAGAGCTCCCGGATCCTCTCTTTCCCAGAGGCATTAAGACGGCGTGAAGCGGTGGGAGGCGAGAGTCCTAGGAGCAGGGATGGAATGGAAACATTTCAAAAGCCTTTAGTACCCACAGCAAAGCTTCCCGGCTAAAGCACTTACAGAGCAAACAGGAACCCAGCAGTTGGAAGGTGCAGTGCACACCCGTTCATCAACGGGCTAAAATGAAAGAGGACAAGCCTAGAGACGCTCTTTACAGGCTCCTGGACCACTCTCGTTCCAGAGACAGATGACATTGTATTAGGAGGAGGTGAGGCGCCAACTCAGGAAGCGGACTTTAAAAATGTGTAAATATCACCATTACGGAGCCTTAAGGAGCTTGTGTTAAAACTATGCGCTTCTATTGGGATTTAGTGAGGGATTCAGGGGAAGGGCATGAAAGTGACTTATGCTACTAGGAAATACTCTTTAATTTAAAAAGTGATTTAAGTTTATCTTATAATAAAAAACTTATCACTAGGATAGCAAATCGTCGTGTATTATTCAAGTACTTAAAAAAAAAAGATCATTTATTGTGTGACTCTTGAAGAATTTTGGGTCAATCACCTTTCCTTTCAAGGACTTCCTCACTCAAACTAAGGTGGCTTTTAGAACAAGGTCACAGCCATTACCTGGGGAGGGAAGGGGATGATAACTACTACATGAACAGCCACAATGAACCCTTCAGCCATGAAAAAGCTGGAGGTGTTTGTGGCTTTTTAAGTAAAATCACCATCTAAGAGTTAATTTGCTGTGATTGCTTTGTTGTTGGCCTGTTGAGGGGGATGAAGAGAGTCTTGCTATTTGGGGATCCCATTGCCAGTGACATAAACTTTCTCAGAAATATCAATGACAATTCCATTTATTGGTGAAGAGGCAGTGTTCTTTAAGTTAGAGGTGAAACTGCATCTAACATTTACCTTATTCTGTTTTTGAGTGGAGAGAGCAGCAAGAGAATCTTAAACGTAGCAATCACAGGGTTCCTTAGGCTTGTTGGAGGAATTTAAGAATCCTGGAGCTGATACCACAATAAAATAATGAAAACCATGAATTCTGGAGCTGACACAATTACAAAAAATCCTGGCGCTGAGAAGGCAGAATACCTTCTAGGACCACCCCCCCTCCCCCCACGGTAAGCAGGTGTAGAATGTCAATAGAATAAGTGCCTGGTAGCATTGTTAGCACTGGCCTTTTAATTTCAGCACCAGTTCCAACAGCTTGACTCTGATTAACCAACCAACCAAACAACATCAACAGCAAAACCAAAACATCTTGGGAGGGGAGGTGGATGAACATTTAAAATGATCTATTATTTCAGAAAGATTGTGATCTTGAAATGTGGGATTTAAGTTTTTAGTGACCCCCCTTTCATTGGATTTCCTGAACCCAAAGAGAAAAAACAATTTGGACTCTTGGAAATATCACAGTATCTAGAAGCATCATGTTATTTTACTGTGATGGAAAAATATCTATTTAAAAATATTGATTGTCTCCTAAAATCCACCAGCCCCTTTTTTGGGGGGGTCATTAAAGTATTTAAATAGCATTTTACCTTAAAATAGCAATACTTTATTTATTATCTTTATTGGAGTATAATTGCTTTACAGTGGTGTGTTAGTTTCTGCTTTATAACAAAGTGAATCAGCTATACATATACATATATCCCCATATCTCCTCCCTCTTGTGTCACCCTCCCACCCTCACTATCCCACCCCTCTAGGTGGTCACAAAGCACCGAGCTGATCTCCCTGTGCTATGCGGCTGCTTCCCACTAGCTACCTATTTTACGTTTGGTAGTGTATATATGTCCATGCCACTCTCTCACTTCGCCCCAGTTTACCCTTCCCCCTTCTCATGTCCTCAAACCCATTCTCTACGTCTGCGTCTTTATTCCTGTCCCGCCCCTAGGTTCTTCAGACCATTTTTTTTTTTTTTAGATTCCATATATATGTGTTAGCATACGGTATTTGTTTTTCTCTTTCTGACTTACTTCACTCTGTATGACAGACTCTAGGTCCATCCACCTCACTACAAATAACTCAATTTCATTTCTTTTTATGGCTGAGTAATATTCCATTGTATATATGTGCCACATCTTCTTTAGCCATTCATCTGTTGATGGACGTTTAGGTTGCTTCCATGTCCTGGCTATTGTAAATAGAGCAAAATAGCAATACTTTCTGATCATTTTATTAGGTATTTTCTCCTAGTGGCCCTATGCAGTATTATTGTTCCTCTTTTACAGATCAAAAAACTGAGTCCTAGGAATATTAAGTGACTTACTGAAAGTGGCAGGCAGACAGTGCCTGAGGCAGTTCTTTAGAGGGGATCATTCATCCTTCTTGTAGCATCATTGTTTCTCCAGCCACTATGACTTAGCCTGTGGAACTGTTTTTATCATCCTTAAAAAAATCTCTCATTATATGCTAATGGATAATAGAACTGGCTTTGTTCTGGGGCATTTGAATATCTGGTGTCTGGGAAGTCATCAAACTGTCGGCTGAGACAGATCTTAGGTACTCTGTCGTCTGCCTTTCCTTCCCTATCATTGTATAAATGAAGAAATGAAAGCAAGTACACTTTTTCAGATACTTAAGGGCAAAACTGATGAGACCCTAAGCCCCTTGACCCCAGCGTCATGTTCCTTATGGTACACCATGAAACGACCTTCCTTGTATTACCATTATTTTCTCTAGAGGAGCACAGTTTCCCAGTGGAGATTAAATAAAATGTTATAACAACAGGAACAGCATCCATTTTGGCTAACAGCCATGCCACCGCATCCAAACAGAATAATAGGGCAAAGGAGAAGCTAATTCTCTTTCAAGGAAGGGCAGTATTTTCACCTTTGTCAATGGTTTAGTTGGAGCCATAGGGAGGATAACGGCACTTATCTGTGTGCCCATTGTAAAGTATTAAGTTACTTTTCATGGAATATCCCTTTGATCCTCATAAGCCAGCAAAGGAGATGCAGTGTCTCCATTTTGGATTTCAGGAACTAAGAATCCTCAGGTTAAGTAATTTACCTACAGCTGGCTAGTAAGAGGCAGAGTTAGAAAAAGGCAGGTAGAGGCAGCTCAGGGAGTAGTCAGCAGTTGTTATTGGTTTGTTCATTCAACAAAGATTTATTGAGCATATTTATTGGACACGGGGGATATAGTGGAAAACAAGAAATCCTCCTTACCCTTAGTAAGTTACATTCTATTGAATCTTGGTCCAAGGATCCTGCCCCTATTCCACAATGTTTCCTGGCTGCAACTCTTATTTAAACCTGACATTGTATTTAAAAAAAAGTTTAAAAGATTACTGGTCTTGGTGGGACTAAAATCTAGTTTAACTTTCTTTGATATATTCTGAAACCATTTGAAGGTGAGATTTGATAATTATCTGTTTTTTTTGTTTTTTTTTTTTTTTGCTTAGTTGTAAGTAATCAGCAGGAATAATTAGCACCCTAGATGGGGTTTGATTTTGCTTATGATCATTTCAGATCCTTCTATTGACTTCATGGCCACATAGGCAAAGCCAGCCTGTTTCTCTTTATATTCATGGCTGGAAAGTGTTATTCCAGAATATTTTTTGATAGTTGCTTAAATCTGTAGGCACTCACTGTCAGAATGCTCACTGAAGCAAATAGATCTGTCTTAGGAAGGCTGGCAGGCCTCAGTGCCAGGAAACTACAAAAATATTACCCTAAATGGTCCCATTCTAGGCAGAACATATGTTTTAGTGTTCGGAAACCTATATCAAACAATTGTAGGTGCCAGTTAAGAACCCATGCATGTTAGCAGGAGTGAAGCGCAACACATTTTGGCACAGATTTATGTACATGTATAATTTACAGATTGCTAAATCAGCTGTGTTTTTGTAACAGTTAAGTTGGTTCAGGTTGTTGATGTAAGTAGTTAGCAAACAGGGTGAGAGCCATGGGTAATGTTGTGTCTCAGAGAGGGGCTGAGCCGTGGGACTATTTATAAAACAGAACATTTGTTAAAATCCATTGTTACTCTGAATGGGCAGTGGGTGATAATCTGGATTACTACCAGTTCAACAGAACTTGTTTTTTTCTTGTAATATGTTCTAAGATAACCTTCAACCCTGGCTCAGCTGTCTTTCTCTGAAAGAGTCACAAGTTTAATCTATTGACTGACATTGGCTGGGGGATTGAGAGGATGAAGCCTTGTGATTTAACGTAAGGCAGCAAGGTTTCTAGACTCCATGATTTTTATAAAATCCATATATTTTAATAATCTATCATAAAAGAATAGATGCATTTGAGGCACATTGTGGTAAATGGAATCTTTGGCTTCGTTCTTTCCAACACCATCTCTTCATTTATGATTGGGCTTCCTTTGGCAGTGGTTTCTTCAGCATTACCTTCAATTCGTCCCTTCCTCTTTATTTTTTGTTAGATAGTTAATGGCTTGCAAATGAACATTTAAAACATACTTTAGTTATTTATTCAAAGAAGCCCTTTTTGTAAAGTGAGTATCTGCTTTATACATTCAGGGTATTTGGACCGTGGTTGTAGTTGTTGTTTTTTCTCTTTAAGTGGTTACACCTGTAACTGGTGAGAACGAGAAATAGAATCACAGAATCTCAGGTCTGAAGGGACACACTTTGCAATTCCTTCTCCAGTGTTTGAATCTTCTGCAGAGCGTCCCTCCCAGTGGTTATCCAGCCCATGCTTGGAGAGCTTCAGTGATGGGACATTCACTTTTCTTTCTTAAGCAACTGTAATTGTGAACCGGTTTCTTCCCCTCCCTTCCCTCCTTCCCTTCCTCCTTCTTTCTTTTTATCGTCATTGTCTGGTCTCACCAAAATCTGCCCTCTTACAGAAACCGCTCATTCCAAGTCTGCCCTGTGGAACAAAACCTAGCCCACTCCTCTTTCCACCTGAAAACCATCTTTTCGGTAGTTTGATAACAGTTATCTTGTCTCCATTCCTCTCCCTTGTTTTTTCAAAACATTTTTTATTGTTTAATACCATAATAAAAACACATAAAATAATTTTGTGCAGCTTAACACATTTGTATAAAGTAAATACTGTGCTGTCGCCACGTTAAGTGACATCTTGCCAGCTCTCCAGAATCCCCGGGACCCTTCCTGTTCCCAACTCCGTTACTCCCCAAAGGGAGACATCTCCTGAGTTTATGGTGATCATAATTTCCTCATGATTTTTCCCCATAATTTCACCACCTTGTGTTGCATTCCTGGACACTACAGTTTATTGTTGTCTGCTTTTGAGCTTCATATGTGTGGGGCCACACAGCATGGATCCTTTGTCAGTTGGAGATTCATCCCTGTCGTTGCATGTCATCTGCTCATTTTCACTGTGTAGTACTTTATGGTATGACCATACCACACATTGTATTTATCCATTCTGCTGTTGATGGTCACGTGTTGCTTTGTAAACTGGCCCCCTTACAGGGATGGCAAGGAGAGACGGAAGAAAGAGGCAGACCACTCCAGATTGGTAGGTGGCAGGTTTAATAAGCAAGGGAACCTACTTACCAGGCATGTCGTGTGCACTGCAAGACGAGTAGATCTCTGCACCCACCTGCCAAAACTTAAAGTTTAAATAGAGGCCTTAACTGGATTAAGTGACGTATTCAGTCTAGATGGTCTCAACAACACCTTCCTCTCTCCTTGGAACCGCTCCTACTGTGGGAATGGTGGGCAGAGTGTACATTCCATGGACAGGGGAGGGGGTGAGGAGTCTCTGATTGCCCGGGTCCGGTTCAAGGGTCAACTAGCGGTCATGTCCTCTCGCTGACCTCCTCCAACAACGAGTGAGTTGTTACCAGATTTTTGCTATTACTGATGCTACAAATATTCTTGCACGTGTCTTTTGGGCATATATTGGGTGTGTACTCCCACTAGCAGTGTACGAGAGTTTTCATCACTCCACAACATACCCTTGCCAACACTTGCTATTTTCTCCTTAATAATGGCATTGCCCAAACAATCTAGTAACCAGTAAAACAGGATCACTTAGGGTGATGTTAGTAGTGAGCACATGATCAAAATGAAATGGAAACAGAACTTGCCCTTGTCCTTTGGGAGGCTTCACTATCTACTGTGTGTTTAAATGTTCTTACAGTGTGAATTCCCTCACCGTAATGGTAAATGGTATGAAAGACTCGCACAGTTAGAACTGTGTGCAAAGGACACATGCAAGTGTGTGTGTGTGTGTGTGTGTGTGTGCGTGTTTGGGAGACTCATTTTCTTAAATTGAGAAACCTTGCGGACATATTATGTAAGAATTGTGAGCTGGAAGTGAGAAGGGACTAGGAGGTGAATGACATGTTTATTTTAGTGAAAGAAATAGAACAAGATGACTGAAGGAGGGGTGCCGATTTCATGGAGGAATCAAAAAATCAAAGACAAATTAAAATGAAAAGCCAAGACTAGCTTACGGTTCGGTTTCATAGACATGGCAGACCCCCTTTGTGCCACATACTGTGCTAGAGACTGGGACTCGCAAAAGTGAGTGAGATGTTTGTGAAGCTGGGGCTCATTGAGGAGTGCATGATGAAGACCAACGTGCATTGCAAACTTGCCAAGAATTTAAGAGATGCTATGCCAATTCAATACTCACCACACCTTTTTTTCCGTTGTAAACATCTCACCCCAAATTATTCTGAGATTTTGTATCTATTTATTTTTTTGTGAGATTGGATGTGGGATAACCAGATCCCTTACGTTAACTTAAAGGGGGAGATTGCAGGATGTGTGAAGCTTTGTTTTGATGTGGTGGAAGTTTTCTTAACAACCCCTCAATCCTCTGGGATGTCCCATTGCCCTGTCTTCTTTGGCACGAGGTTTTGGGTTGCTTACCCATTGCTGTGCATTTCCAGCCTATCTTAGATGCTGGAATTTGTTTGATGCTCCAGCTGTTCTCTGTGCAAGTGCAGTCTTGCTGAACAGATTGCAGTTTGGCCAACTTCCGCGTCTCCCTCAGTTCTCCTGGTCTCGGCTTCTAACAGTCATGTGTGGCTGTTAAGGACAAAACTACTTAGCTCTTCTGATTGGATATTAGAGAATTATGCCAATTATCAGAATCGGTTTGCTTACTCATCCTAAGATTGTTCATTCTGTCAATTAAAGTGACAACTCTTCTGATTAGTCCTATGTTGCATAAAACTGATGTTCTGAAATTAATGGAGTCAATCCTGTAATTATTAATGTTAACAATTAACCGAGAGTGCCTCAAGCCTCTCATTTCTCATAACTTCTTAAAGGGTCTATGATGACATCAGGTGCTTCTATGAAGAAGAGGGATGGCCTCTTGTTACTTCCTTCTTCCCTTAAAGCAATGATGTAGGCACCCGCCACCAGCATTCTGAGAGTGCTGGAGTCAGCATTTGAAAGATGATACTATTTTGGCAAATTTTACCAATATTTATCTCCTGCTTAACTTAGGTTTATATTAAAAGTGAATTTGGAAAGCGTATTTTAGAGTAGAGCTTTATAACTATGGCAAAGAAAATGGAGTTGAGTGATAAAACTATATTTCATCTACATGGGTTTCTAAGTTTACATTTTCTTTACTTTTGTTTCCTCTCAGCATTATTGGGACCGAATTGATTAGAGTTCCATGCTGCAATCTTTAAGGTTGTTCTTTGAGTGTCTACAAGGGCCAGTGCACTGCTTATCTTCTCCGTGCCTCCCTCAGGCCACTCTCTTCTCTTCTGTAACCTGTTCTGCATCCTGGGAGGCTGACCTACACGGCTTATGTCAATAGGCTCCCTTGCTTCCTGGCTGGCTTCACACCACCATGAGATGGGGAAGGAGGGGTGGGAGTTTGTAGTGTTTATTCTCCTCGTTTCCCCTCTGCAAGGTCATCGTTGTAGCCTATATGTTTTACCTTGATTAAAGGTTACATCTGCAGCTTGCTCTCTTTGGGTTTGGGTAAACCTCAAAATTTGTAACTGTTACTAACCCTGGGGGTCCTGCTGTCCCTGAAGTTTTCCTCCATGGTGTGCTGGGGCAGGTGCAGCCGGCTGATAACCAGATCTCAAGATCTGGTTATGCCCATCTTTTCCCTATTCCTGGTTCAGGGACTTCATCTTGATAGCTTGAACGCTGCCATGTGGGAGTATTTACACCTCAGAAAGTGGCAAATGGTATAAATCAGGGCTTTTTCTCCCCCAGAGAGTTATACTAGTTGTAAGCACCAATTATAATTATTGGTTAAAACCATGACCTTGCACAGATTAAACAGCCTTTCTCACGTGTGCGCCTGGTAGTGAGCCAAAGGTTTTACATGCGTCATCTCCTCTAATCTCACTATGACTCTATGCTGTGGGCACTCTCACTATTCCCACTGCAGAAACTCAGGTTTAATAAAGAGATTAAGTAAATTGCCTTTGGTTAATTTCTAGTGGTAGAATCTCTGGGAACTTGTTAGGAATGCAAATTCTTGGGCTGTACCTTATATCTAGTGAATCAGAAACTTGGAGGATGGGGCCCAGTTACCTGGGTTTTACTCAGTCCTCCAGGCAATTCTGGTAGATGTCTCAGTTGCAGGACCACTGCTTCCGAGCCAACCCCATGCATCTCTTTACTTGAGAGGTAACTACGTGGCTGCCGGGGTGTATGGATGGAGGAGGGCGTGTATTCGAGGGTGAGTGGACTTTTTCTCTATAGACTTTCAATCGGTTTCCCAGTTTTTGCTCAGATCCCATTCCTGCCTCAGGTAGTAGCTACTAGCATTTCAAGGTCCTGAGTCTCATTAGCCCCCTCCTCGTCCAGATCCCTTTGGAATTTTAAAATCGTGGCTTCTTCTGCTGCACATCACTACTTTTCATCTTCCAGAAACTGAGCTCATGCCTGCTGGTGACTCTTCTCTTGTTGTCGTGTGTATAGCTCTTGAATTTTTCAGCTGTTATTCAAGAATGAGGGAGTAAATGCATGTGCTCAATCTGCCATTTTGAAACAATAATTGGTAGTGTTAAAAGATGAAGGAGGGGGCTTCCCTGGTGGCGCAGTGGTTGAGAGTCTGCCTGCCAATGCAGGGCACACGGGTTCGAGCCCTGGTCTGGGAGGATCCCACATTGCCGCGGAGCAACTGGGCCCATGACCCACAACTACTGAGCCTGCGCGTCTGGAGCCTGTGCTCCGCAACAAGAGAGGCCGCGATAGTGAGAGGCCCGCGCACCGCGATGAAGAGTGGCCCCCACTTGCCGCAACTAGAGAAAGCCCTCGCACAGAAACGAAGACCCAACACAGCCATAAATAAATAAATAAATAAATTAATTAAAAAAAAAAAAAAGACGAAGGAGGTCCTAAATTCTAGTCATTCTCATTCTGTCAGGTAAAACTCCCCTTGATACTTTTCCCACCTGGCTAGACCATCCAGGGATTTTGCTCCTGCCCAACTTCATTCACTGCACCACCTTTCTCTGTTATTCTTGTCAAATGATAAAACTAAAGCAACTTAGTAACGACTTCGATGTCCTTTATTTAAGGGAGAACAATCCATGGACTGGGGGAGTGCAGGGCCTTACCAGCCGTGGACCACCCTTCCCGAGGGATCTGGGGCAGGAGCGGGTTTTATAGAGCATTAGGAGAGGCATCTCAGACCCAGGGCACATTCGCCTGGGCGGTTGGGGATTTCCTTAGAAGGCTAGCTGGTCCTGTTTTCTAGGGTAAGGTGAGCCAGCTCAAGCTGCGTTGGAGGACTGTGACCGGTGTTAGGTTTCCTTGACAGTGAGTTGTTTCCCATAAGTGCAGGCTGACTTAGGTTGAGATCTGTGGTGTGGGCCACTGGGGTGGCCTCTGTTTCGTAGGTCCTGATACAGGAATTAACTTTGTCATTCTCTCCCCCAGCTTCACAGTCTCTGCCTCTCACTTGTCTCTAGCAGTGCCCTCTCTTGGAATGTTCTGGTTTTCGTCTCTCTCTGTATCTCCCTCTCCGTCTCCTGTACCGTCTCCGAGGGTCTTGAGCTCTCTCCTCACTCACTCTCTGGGTCTTGCTGTGGGTCTCTTGCTCTGCAGTGCCCTCTTCAGCTCTGCCTCATGCTCTGTTGCCCCCCTCCCTGCCTCCTGGCTCCATGCCCCTCCATCCCCTCTTCTCTCCTTTCCTCATCTCTGTGTCTTCCTGTTCGTCTCTGCCTATTGCTGCTTGCCCTGCCGCTGATTGCCTCTGTTGATGCCATCTGTCTTTATCAGTCTCTGTCTGTCATCTCTCCCCATCTGTCTCTGTTGCTGTCCCTCTTTGTCTGTAGTCTCTGCCTCCATCTCTCCATCTCTCCATCTCTGCCCCTCTCTTGTCTGTCCAGTTTTCCTCTCACGTTGCCTCAGTCTCTGCTCTTTTGTGTATCTGTCCGAGGTTCCCATTTCTCTTCCAAGATGGCCTTTCTCCACCTACTCACCAGCATTGCGCCTGGTCAGCTCTGCCGACCTCTCAGCTTCAGGGTTTAGTTTTTGTTCTGGAGAGAGAATCTGATTGGCCCAGCCCTGACTGTGGGTTGTTTGGCCAGTTGTCCACTCCTGGTCTACTCTGCTGTGTGTGGGTCCTGGATGGGGGAGCAAGAGGTGGAGCTATGTGATATACAGATAAAGCTAGGCAGGGAAGTTGGGTAGAGCTTTCCAGTGGACAGAAGTGTCCCCTGCACTCCTGTAATGCCTGGGACAAAGTAGATACTCAAATATTTGTTGCATTAAACTAAGCCGCTCTGAGATTCCTTCCATCTACCCTGATGCTATACCCTGTCCTCACTGAGCCATTTGCCATGAAAGTGTTAAAATAACACAGGAGGTAAATGTAAAACTAATTAAAAAAAATCTTTTTCTAGTACCATTCAATATATATATATATTTTCTTAAATTAATTAATTAATTTATTTTTTTGGCTGTGTTGGGTCTTCGTTTCTGTGCGAGGGCTTTCTCTAGTTGTGGCAAGCAGGGCCACTCTTCATCAAGGTGCGCGGGCCTCTCACTGTCGCGGCCTCTCTTGTTGCGGAGCACTGGCTCCAGACGCGCAGGCTCAGTAGCTGTGGCTCACGGGCCTAGTTGCTCCGTGGCATGTGGGATCTTCCCAGACCAGGGCTCGAACCCGTGTCCTCTGCACTGGCAGGCAGATTCTCAACCACTGCGCCACCAGGGAAGCCCCATTCAATATTTTTATATTGCTTCCTTTAAGCCACTTTTTTTTTAGTTCTGGAAATGAAATTTTTGTGTTATTCAGTGATGGTCTAGGAGTTTTGTCTAAAGTGCGTATAATATGTACAGATGTGTGTTAAGAAATTATTATGACTATAAAAATGAGAATAAAACACCTGGTTGACTAATCTCTTGCACAACTTTTTAGCACTTGATCATACAAATAAATGTTTCTTAGCAGTAATTCAATATATCATTGACCTCTTACTTATTAAGTAAAATATCACTGAGTAATGAAAAAGTCTGTGTTTCTAACACTATTTCATGTATATTCTCATTCCCTTCCATTCTGCTTGTGAAACGAATTCATCTGTTTTTATTGTTTTAAAATCCTTTAATTTGATGCTGAATGAAGACGGAAGTCAGGCTTTTGAAACCACGTACTTAGGGGTAACTACCCAGTCAATGAAGTGTTTGAATTTGCTTTTGAAATTGAAATGTCTCTCCCCATTGCAATTTACTGACTTGATCAAAATGTATTTCCGTAGGATATTAAAATCAGAGACAAAGCAAACAACTATTAAATCTCTTGGGAGTTCAGTTTGTCTAGCGCAAAGATTGGGCCCTTGACAATTTGGAAGAGTCATTTTCATGGAATTTTATTGTTGAAAAGACACAGTAGAGCCACAAAATGACTTTTGCTGATATTACGATTTTAGATATGCCATACTGACTTTGCTTCTTCTCATCCCATCCTCTCCATTCTCCCAAATATTACCAAATCTTTTGATCTGTCTTTTATGTTTTAAAATTTTATTGATTCATTCATTTAGCAACCACATTCCATGCGTGTGTGACTGAGGCCCTTGGCAGTGAAATAATAGTGCTTCTTAATTAGAGGCAGGGCCAGGACTTCTAACCCGCAATCCCATTCTCTTTTCACTGCATGCGTTTTACATGAAAGAATGAAAGCATTAATTGGAAAGCACCTTGGTGTCACTGGGGTCCATTGTCATCCTCTGCCCTCTCATACTTATGTTGTTTAGAAGGAGTGAGCCTGTAAGTGAAGGGTGAGGTGATCTAAGCCACTAATTACCACGGGCCAAAGTCCCCGCCATAATGTCACTTCAGGTGCGATGGAAAGACCCATCCCCATCTGCCCCCCTCCCCACCCACCATATATCAACACCTTCAGCATTAGGGATTCTGGGCATCAGGTTAAGCATTATTCTGTTCCTAGTGTCCTGTCTTAAAAGTCAAACCTTCTGAGAGAGATGATACTTTAAATCACTAACAGCTAACTCTGAATTTGTTTATAAGACAATGTTTTTCCACGATGGGAGAAATAAGTTGATCTAAGTGACAGAAAGCTCAGAAAAGAGAGAAAAGTACAGAAAGAGGAGATGAAATATCCCAAATTTAATCTGCTTCACAATCTTGCTTAAGCCAGATCTTCACTATATTGTAAACATTGTTGACATATAACATACAAGTGGCAAAATCCTCTAGTAACTGTAGATAAAAGATAACTAGTGCCCAAAGAGAATCTAAAGACCAGTTGTCATTTCTAATTGAGTCCAAAATTTTTTTGGCTACTAATATTTCAGAAACAATCCAGGGGAGATTGCAATTCGTGTGAGTTAATAATAAAGATAATGATGATGATGATGTCAATGACAATGGTAACATCAGGTATGCCTGGTACTGTTCTAAGTGCATTCATTCATTCATTCATTCATTCCACAAACACTCATTCAGTACTACTTCCTATGTGTAAGGCACTGTTCTAGATGTTGGGCATTCAGTGGTGAAAGGAAAAAAAAAGGCACTCTCCCTCATGAAGCTTGCATTCTACTGGGGAGGCAGATAATAAGCAAACAAGTAGATGTATAACATGTCAGATGGTGTAAAGTGCTTGGAGAAAGTAAGGGAAAAGGAAACAGGTGTTGTCAAGTGGAGTTTTTTTTTTTTTTTTTAATTAGTTGATTCATTGAATAGCTATAGGAAAGGGACTAACAATTGGCAAATACGCTAAGAGTCCTACATTTGGTTAGGTGTTTTTTGGTTTTATAAAAATTAATTTCTGGTATGGATTTTATTTAGGTTCAGGTAAATAAAATTATTGTTTCCTAGTCTTTGTCTAGTGCTTATATACATACCTCTTGTCCTCATCATTTATCTCAATCAGTCTTCTATTGTTCTAAAAGAAAAAAATATATATTTTTACTCAAACCTGCTTTTTGTAAGAGTGCTGATATCCTTAGTAAATCTATAACATTGAAAGTGTCATGAAGACGTGTTCTCTTCTAAGAAAAATATCCCGAGTTATGAGAAGCATATTGTGAAATATTTACTGTAGCCCTCTAAATAATCGGTGTTGGCAGGGAACAATAAAGTTGTGTGAATGGCTCGCTGAATGTAGCTTTTATCTGTGTAATTGCCCAAACTGAGTCACTTTTCTAAGTCATTGCTTTAGTTAGTTTCTCCTTTGTTATTTGTGGTAATTATGATGAAAAGCAATTTTCTAATAATTTCTTTTTAGAATATCTCTGTGTTATGCTTTATGGGCAAATGGTAGGTTTGGGATGATTTTGACACATCTGACTACAGCAGTGTGGTTTGGCTCATACCCCATCCTGCAAAGAAACTTTACATGCTTGGGGGAGGGGAATCTTTCAAATGTTTAGAGAATGTTTGTTTTATTCTACCAACTGGAGGAAAACTGGTGTGTGGGCTGAGAACGGTTGAATTTAGGAAGCCTTACATTTAATTGCGTGCAGTCTGACAGCTAAAGACCCTCAGGGAGTAAAAAGGCATCAGAGGGAGACTGTAGAATCTGGTTAATTTGCATCAAAGGCCTGGAGCCACCGGGAACTTTCAGATAAGAGCCAATGAATAAATTATGCCTCCTTCCTCAAGCAAGGGCAGCCAGGTTGAACCCCCATGTTTTACTGAACAATGTGGAAGAGACGTGATCAATTCAGAAAATACGAATTTGGAGGCAGGCTTAGTGCTTCAGATGGGCCACTGGCTGATTGGAAGTTACACATTCTACCTGAAAAACCTGTATATGTGTGTACACACACACACACACAAGATATGTATGTATATGTCAAGAGCATATATCTTACCTGAATTTTATTGATTCCAAAGACACATTTAGGCATTTTTTTGTATATATAAGTGGACACACCAATATGTGATTTATTGCTACTGTAGAATCCCTTGACAATACAGTACATTTTTACATTAATACTGTACATCACATCCTGTCTCCAAATCCAAACAATTCCACTGAGCAAAAGCCAGATACAACACGGTTCACCTGAAATGTGAGTATCACGTCCCACTGAGTCGAATTTAGAAGGTGTTTCTGCTATTTTTAAAGTGACTCAGGCCCTACAGAGTCCAGCGTTTGGAGAAGTGATATTTCAAGGTGAGGGCTGGTTGATTACTCCACATGGGTGTGAAGCTTGCCAGGTTGCAGAGGTGTCTTCTTACTCGTTCTTTGTTATGAACCCAGTTACTTAGAGCATCAGATTTTATTACTGCCAGAAGCATGGAGATCTTCTAGTTTGCCCGCATCGAGACTCACAGAGCTGAAGTGACTAAGCCACACAGCTCACCAGGGACAACACTGCCACTAGAACCCAACTTGTCATTGTCCCCATTGTTACTCTTTCACATGGTGCTCTGGCAACCTAGGGAATAGCTGGGGAATGGTGGATTAATAAGGTGGCTCTTACCCCTCATTCTTCCACTGACTTTCTTTGTTGACTCGGTTCCTTGGTGCTTCTCCATGTCACCTCAGGGCCTTTTTTTCACTAGGTGGCCTCTGCTTGTAGAGTCTCCATATGGCCTCTCCACTAGCTGGACTTCTCACATGGCAGCTCAGGGCTCCCAAGAGTACAGAAGCAGAAGCTGCTGGACCTTAATGCTTATGGGATTGGAGTGACATCCATTCTGCTGCAGTCTGTTGATTGGAGCATATCACAGACCCACCTAGATTTAAGGGGACAAAAGAAAAGCATGAATGCAGGGAGGCACAGTTTATCGGGGGCTACCAGTATAATCTCAACTGTTTATAGTGATGCTTTATTTTTTAAAAAAATTAATTTTATTTATTTATTTTTGGCTGCGTTGGGTCTTCCTTGCTGAACGCGGGCTCTCTCTAGTTGCGGCGAGCAGGGGCTACTCTTCGTTGCAGTGCGTGGGCTTCTCATTGCGGTGGCTTCTCTTGTTGCAGAGCATGGGCTCTAGGTGCGGGCTTCAGTAGTTGTGGCACACGGGCTCAGTAGTTGTGGCACACGGGCTCAGTAGTTGTGGCTTGCGGGGTCTAGAGAGCAGGCTCAGTAGTTGTGGCGCACGGGTTTAGTTGCTCTGCAGCATGTGGGATCTTCCCAGACCAGGGCTCGAACCTGTATCCCCTGCATTGGCAGGCGGCTTCTTAACCACTGTGCCACCAGGGAAGTCCTATAGTGATGCTTTGACTGTACCAGCTACCATTGAGTCAAGGGCCTGAGACATGTAAGGGGCTGGTCTTTCTAAAAAACGTTTTTTAAAAAAAGAAGAGAGAAAGTGAAAAGGTCTGACAAAGCACCAGTAGTGTTCTAGAAGGGATTGTATTGTCTCTTTTTCTGTAGGTATTTTGTGAAGACTCTCACCAATGTGATTCAGTAATGCCAGGAGGCAGGAGAGCAGATGCTCTCTCAGTACCCTTTGGGGTATTAGAGGTTTGCTCCTTGTTCATGTGTTAGAGCCCATTTTATCCTCATTGGAGACTGGCTGAAGGAGCCAGATGAAGGTCAAAATACAGCATCAGCTTTTTTACTGTTAAACTAGATTAGAGAACATAGCAGTGCTATCTGTCTCCTTCCTCAAGCCTAGGCGTTGGCTTCTAGGCTGTGAGTTACTGACCTACTCCTAGGCCAAGAATCTGACAGCAGAGGGCTGGCAGGGCCTGTCACAAGGAGGTTCTGAGTGTCTTAAGGAGACAAGTAGCTCAAGCCCTCCCTCTCTTCTCCCACCACACTGGGGCTCAGGCTAGTTTGAGAGGCCAAGACACACAGAGTGGACACCTCTTGCTCTTGATATGCCTGCTGATAGCTTGATGACTCTACTTAGGGAGGTATAAGTGAGGGGGAGGGAGAAAGGGGTCGAAAGTATTCATTACAACATTTCTTTCTAGTGAAACGCCCAGGTGTGGAAGGATAAGTGTTGCCTTCATAAAAGCCCTTTACTAAAGTAGAGCTTTATAGAGTTACTGTATTCTGCCTAACCTAGAGTCCCAGAGTACTACCAAGGACTCTGAAGGAGTCTCAGAATTTGTGAGCTCTGGTTCTGCTGATTCTGTTAAAGATTATTGCAGAACGTCATACAGTTAAGAACATTGGCTTTGGTGATTGTGATGGTTAATTTTATGCATCAGCTTAACTGGGCCACGGGATGACCAGATATTTGGTTAAACGTTATTGTGGGTGTTTCTGTGAGGGTGTTTTTAGATGAGTTTAGCATTTAAATGAGTAGACTGAGGAAAGCAGATTGCTCTCCCTAATGTGGGTGGGCCTCATCCAATCAGTTGAAGGCCCGAATAGAACAAAAGTCTGACCCACTCCCGAATAAGAAGGAATTCCTCCTGCCGTACTGCTTTTGAGCTGGGACATTGTTTTTTTTTTTTCTTGCCTTTGGGTTTGAACTGAAACATTGGCTCTTCCTTGGTCTTGAGCCTGCCAGCTTTCAGACTGGAACTTATACCATCAGTTCTCTGGGTTCTCAGGCCTTTGGACTCGAACTGGAACTATACCACTGGCTCTCTAGGGTCTCCAGCTTGAGACTTTGGGACTTGTCAGCCTCCACATGAACCAATTCCTTATAATAAATCTCTGTCTGGCTTTCTGTCTCTGTCTCTCTCTCTATATATGTCTATATATATCTCCTATTGGTTCTGTTTCTCTGAGTAGCCTTGACTGATACAGTGTTAGATGTGAGACAGTACATGCTCTATTAGATGTATGACGTAGGAAAAGTTCCTTTGATTTTCTAAGCCCTCTTACAAGATCTATAAAAATGTGTTAGTACTAGTGCCTGCCCACCTGACAGATGAGTATTAATACACGTGGTCTTGATGGTGATGATGCTGTCTTCATAGATGAAGAATGTTAGATATCCTAACATTTCTCAGTTTAAAATCTCCAAATCTCAGAGATCCAGATCTGGCCAATTCTTTTTGTTTGTTTTTGAGGTTTTTTTTTTTTTTTTTTTTTTGGCCACAGCCTGTGGCTTGTGGGATTTTAGTTCCCTGACCAGGGATTGAACCTGGGCCCTCAGCAGTGAGAGCGTGGAGTCCTAACCACTGGACCGCCAGGGAATTCCCCAGATCTGGCCAATTCTGATGCAGTCTTAGGAGATTACATTTTTTTTTTGATATTTTGTCCATGCAGTGGGTTACTTTCCCAGTTGTTTTGCTTGGCTTCAAAATAAGTTTTCATTTACTGAGTTTGGAAATAGTAAATAATCTGAGTCATTTATGGTTGGATGTGGAATGCACATCTCTCCATTTGGCTAGAAGATCTGTGTCACTTCACTAGAGCCCTCTTAGTTGGCATTCTTAACCAGCAAGAATATAGCCAGCTGCCTAGAGGAATTAAGGAGCCTTGGCTCAACAAAGTTGCTGTCATGAAGTCCTTGCTCCAGAATTTATGCACTTTTTTCAGGAGATTCCCACTTTCTGAGCCTGTCTATTCTTATGACAGATACACTTCTGGAGGAATGATGGCAAATTGACTCAGACCCACCTAGGTCCACTTCTTTATTTTATTTAACAGATCTTATCTCTCCCTCACAAGCTCCCACCCCACTGACCAGCAAGGGGAAATTAGTTAGTGGGGGGAATCTGAACCTCCCAGTTAGTATCTAAAGCTCTTCCAGTTTAGGTAGGCTTTTGGGGCAACTCGGTTTGTGTTCAGATGCCAATTCTACCCACCCCATATGCTTCTCTCCACATGGTATGTGTGGTGGAGGCAGGCACTTGCATCACCTCGGGGACCTCAGATCCCCAGATGCAAGGCCTTATTTTCCCCCACTATTTCTTTGGGTCTCTGGCAATGGCCCCTGGTCTGCTGGTCGCTGGGTGACCAGTTGATCTGTGGGGCTCAAGTCTGCAGTTGGTGAACTTATGTTCTGTTCTTTGGATCGAACAGAACTTGGTGCTCTGCCCCAACTCAGCATATATTCTCTTTCTCTCTCTCTGTGTGTGTGTGTGTGTGTGTGTGTGTGTGTGTGTGTGTGTATGTGTGTATGTAACTTGATCTAATCGAGGCTCTCGCTGGCCCTGATAGTTTCCTGAACCCTCAAGTTGATCTTAGGCTTGGGCAGTTTGACATGCAGCATTTGTCTACATGGTCACCCCACTCCACTGTGA
Source organism: Eschrichtius robustus (assembly GCF_028021215.1). NCBI lineage: Eukaryota > Metazoa > Chordata > Mammalia > Artiodactyla > Eschrichtiidae > Eschrichtius > Eschrichtius robustus. The sequence continues at coordinate 149,868,889 of NC_090826.1, forward strand.
TAACCATCTGCTTAGGCAACTACAGCAGCAGTGGGACAGTTGGAACCTTCTGGATCCTTTCCAGACCCCATGGGAGCTGAGGGAGGCTCAGGAGTGCTGACAGGACCAGCACCTTTGAGTCACCAGTGTGGTGGTCTCTCCCACCCCTGAGTCTCAAATGGAGATCCAGACACAACATCTCCCCTCTCCTCCTCCTCTCCTGTCCTTCCTCCTCTTCTATCATTGTGTGGAAGGAAGACTGCTCTAGAAATATGTTGGCACACTAAATTTTAAGAAGTAAGAGGTGATAGTTTATGAGAGAGAAGAGACGAATCATTGGAAAGATAGACAGGAGAACCCAAGCATTTAGAGGAGGAACAATTCATTCCACCCACGTCAATATTTCCTGGGAGCATCATTGTATATTACAAGGAAGAATCATAATATATGATGACAATAATGGTAATGGTAACTCATCAATTAAAGGTCTCATTATACTTAGCATTTTTTAGGAAAGCACATAAATCTAATGTGTTGTAAAGATTTTCATAGAAATGGTCTGATCTTAGTACTTAGTGGAATAAGAAGGAGACTATGTAATATAATGATTAAAAGTATGGATTTTGAAGTCAGATAGACCAGGTTCAAATCCCAACTGTGCCCTGCTGTAACTATGTCCTTAGACAGTTTTTTCATGAGTAAAATGATGAAGTCCATGACACTTCATTCAATAAAGTAATACCACCTCACAAAGATTGTTGTAAAGGTTAAAAAAAACCCACTTTGGTATATGATAAAGTACAGAGCCTGGCACAGAGTAAATTTCAGTGAATGGTACCCATTCTCATCAATACCTGGAATATCACCTATGTAGAATCCCTTAGTTCTTGATAATATGTGATGTTATGGTATTTGTATGGGTAGCCCCCAATTTACAAATCCAGAGATTGTGCTCTGGAACGTAATTTATAGGTTACTTATTTATATCTTATAAATTGAAGAGAATCCAGAATATGCCCTTTTCCAGCCAACCAGAGCAGGGTACACATGCGTGTGCTAGGGATGGGGTGGGGAATGGGGAAGAATTTCTAAATGCTTGGGTTCTCTGGTATTAGAAGGAAATGGGTTTGTGACTGGAACTAGAATTCTTTCCTTCATTCACTCCAAGTCCTTGGATAAAGAGGGAATTCTTTTGTTTTCTCCTAAGGCATATTGTTTATTTGTTTGTTTGTTCAATTGAAGAATAGTTAATTCACAATATTGTGTTAGTTTCGGGTGTACAGCAAAGTGATTCAGTTATACATACATATATAAATATAATTTTTCATATTCTTTTCCATTATAGTTTATTACAGGATAATTGGAATATAGTTCTCTGTGCTATACAGTAGGACCTTGTTTATGTACTTTATATATAGTAGTTTGTATCTGCTAATCCCAAACTCCTAATTTATCCCTCCCTCCCATCTTTTCCCTTTGGTTCCCATAAGTTCGTTTCCTATGTCTATGAGTCTGTTTCTGTTTTGTAAATAAGTTCATTTGTATCATATTTGAGATTCTACATATAAGTGATATCATATGATATTTGTCTTTTTCTGTCTGACTTACTTCACTTAGTATGATAATCTCTAGGTCCATCCATGTTGCTGCAATGGCATTATTTCATTCTTTTTTTTATAACTGAGTAGTATTCCTGTGTGTGTGTGTGTGTGTGTGTGTGTGTGTGTATCCACCACATCTTCTTTATCCATTCATCTGTCAGTGGACACTTAGGTTGCTTCCGTGTCTTGGCTATTGTAAATAGTGCTGCTGTGAACATTGAGGTGCATGTATATATCCAGAGAAAACTAATTCAAAAGAGGGAATTCTTAGCCCTCTATCACATAGTGAGAAAGGAGTCTTGCTATTTGGAAGCTATAATTTCTTGCTTGGGTTAGCAATGAAAGGAAACTCTTTTGGAATTTTATTCTATGATGAGAAATCCTCTAAGTGGATGATCAATAGGCTGATGATTCTATTTCTACTGCACTTCCTGTTCTTTGTTTCCTTTCTAAAGTCAAAGAAGATGCTAGTGGACTTGGTTTTTCCCAGATAAGGCTGTAATATGCACCCAGGAACAGTGGCAATGCTTGAGGAACAATCAATACCTTTAAAAGATGACCAGAATACTTTTATGAGAAATTACAGTGATATCTGGAGCTTGAAATATATCCTGTTCTAATATTTTTAGTAACTGAAAAATTTAATCAATAAGTTAATCTTTTCTGATCAAATTCATTAAAAATTAAGAATATACTTATTTTTATCAAAGTAGTATATGTTCATGGTTAAAAATATCAAACTGAAAAGCTCATAAAGAAAAACAGTCATCCTATGCCTTGTCCTTTCACCCATCCTGCTCACCAGAGGCCACATTTTCTAATTTTAGCTGTTTCTTCTTATAGTTTCTGCCAGATCTCTAAATAACATGCATTACTATTTCCAGATTTATCAATTTTAAGTATTATCCGTTGACTTCTGTTAATTTATTTGAGCTTTTAGCTTACTTTATCTACTTCCTACCCCTCCTCCTAATATAGTTACATTACTCCCTTATTGGTTATCTTTGCAGCTTTAAGTGAAATATTTATACCTTTCTTTTTACTGTATCAGCTCTAAATACCATCTCATGATTGTTTTCTCTTCTCTCTCTAAGCTTATCATTTGTATTTTTGCAGTGTTAGAATTGATGTGGTTATTCAGATACTTATAGTTAAATATTCCATGCTTTGACATTTTTTTTTGACATCTTTATTAGAGTATAATTGCTTTACAATGTTGTGTTAGTTTCTGCTGTATAACAAAGTAAATCAGCTATACGTATACATATATCACCATATCCCCTCCCTCTTGCATCTCCCTCCCACCCTCCCTATCCCACCCCTCTAAGTGGTCACAAAGCACCGAGCTGATCTCCCTGTGCTATGCAGCTGCTTCCCACTAGCTATCTATTTTACATTTGGTAGTGTATATATGTCCATGCCACTCTCTCACTTCAACCCATCTTACCCTTCCCCCTCCCTGTGTCCTCAAGTCCATTCTCTACATCTGCATCTTTATTCCTGTCCTGCCCCTAGGTTCTTCAGAACCATTTTTTTTTTAAGATTCCATATATATGTGTTAGCATACAATATTTATTTTTCTCTTTCTGACTTACTTCACTCTGCATGACAGACTCTAGGTCCATCTACCTCACGACAGATAACTCCATTTCGTTTCTTTTTATGGCTGAGTAATATTCCATTGTATATATGTGCTTCAGCTTCTTTATCCATTCATCTGTCAATGGACACTTAGGTTGCGTCCATGTCCTGGCTATTGTAAATAGAGCTGCAATGAACATTGTAGTACATGACTCTTTTTTTTTTTTTTAACATCTTTATTGGAGTATAATTGCTTTACAATCGTGTGTTAGTTTCTGCTTTATAACAAAGTGAATCAGTTATACATATACATATGTTCCCATATCTTTTCCCTCTTGCATCTCCCTCCCTCCAACCCTCCCTATCCCACCAAACTAGGTGGTCACAAAGCACCGAGCTGATCTCCCTATGTTATGAGGTTGCTTCCCACTAGCTATCTATTTTACGTTTGGTAGTGTATATATGCCCATGCCACTCTCTCACTTTGTCACAGCTTACCCTTCCCCCTCCCCATATCCTCAAGTCCATTCTCCAGTAGGTCTGTGTCTTTATTCCTGTCTTACCACTAGGTTCTTCATGACCTTTTTTTTTTTTTCCCTTAGAGTCCATATATATGTGTTAGCATACTGTATTTGTTTTTCTCTTTCTGACTTACTTCACTCTGTATGACAGACTCTAACTCCATCCACCTCACTACAAATAACTCAATTTCGTTTCTTTTTATGGCTGAGTAATATTCCATTGTATATATGTGCCACATCTTCTTTATCCATTCATCTGTCGATGGACACTTAGGTTGCTTCCATGTCATGGCTATTGTAAATAGAGCTGCAATGAACATTGTGACACATGACACTTTTTGAATTATGGTTTTCTCAGGGTATATGCCCAGTAGTGGGATTGCTGGGTCGTATGGTAGTTCTATTTTTAGTTTTTTAAGGAACCTCCATACTGTTCTCCATAGTGGCTGTATCAATTTACATTCCCACCAACAGTGCAAGAGTGTTCCCTTTTCTCCACACCCTCCCCAGCATTTATTGTTTGTAGATTTTTGATGATGGCCATTCTGACTGATGTGAGGTAATACCTCATTGCAGTTTTGATTTGCACTTCTCTAATGATTAGTGATGTTGAGCATTCTTTCATGTGTTTGTTGGCTATCTGTATATCTTCTTTGGAGAAATGTCCATTTAAGTCTTCTGCCCATTTTTGGATTGGGTTGTTTTTTGTTTTGATACTGAGCTGCATGAGCTGCTTGTAAATTTTGGAGATTAATCCTGTGTCAGTTGCTTCATTTGGAAATACTTCCTCCCATTCTGAGGGTTGTCTTTTCGTCTTGTTTATAGTTTCCTTTGCTATGCAAAAGCTTTTAAGTTTCATTAGGTCCCATTTGTTTATTTTTTTTTTATTTCCATTTCTCTAAGAGCTGGGTCAAAAAGGATCTTGCTGTGATTTATGTCATAGAGTGTTCTGCCTATGTTTTCCTCTGAGTTTCATAGTGTCTGACCTTACATTTAGGTCTTTAATCCATTTTGAGTTTATTTTTGTGTATGGTGTTAGGGAGTGTTCTACTTTCATTCTTTTACATGTAGCTGTCCAGTTTTCCCAGCACCACTTATTGAAGAGACTGTCTTTTCACCATTGTATATTCGTGCCTCCTTTATCAAAAATAAGGTGACCATATGTGCGTGGGTTTAACTCTGGGCTTTCTATCCTGTTCCATTGATCTATATTTCTGTTTTGTATCAGTACCATACTGTCTTGATTACTGTAGGTTTGTAGTATAGTCTGAAGTTAGGGAGCCTGATTCCTCCAGCTCCGTTTTTCTTTCTCAAGATTGCTTTGGCTATTCAGGGTCTTTTGTGTTTCCATACAAATTGTGAAATTTTTTGTCCTAGTTCTGTGAAAAATGCCATTAGTAATTTGATAGGGATTGCATTGAATCTGTAGATTGCTTTGGGTAGTATAGTCATTTTCACAATGTTGATTCTTCCAATCCAAGAACATGGTATATCTCTCCAGCAGTTTATATCATCTTTACTTTTTTTCATCAGTGTCTTACAGTTTTCTGCATACAGATGTTTTGCCTCCTTAGGTAGGTTTATTCCTAGGTATTTTAATCTTTTTATTGCAATGGTAAATGGGAGTGTTTCCTCAATTTTTCTCTCAGATTTTTCATCATTAGTGTACAGAAATGCAAGAGATTTCTGTGCATTAATTTTGTATCCTGCTACTTTACCAGATTCATTGATTAGCTCTAGTAGTTTTCCGGTAGTGTCTTTAGGAGTCTCTATGTATAGTATCATATCATCTGCAAACAGTGACAGCTTTACTTCTTCTTTTAGGATTTGGATTCCTTTTATTTCTTTTTCTTCTTTGATTGCTGTGGCTAAAACTTCCAAAACTATGTTGATTAATAGTGGTGAGAGTGGGTAACCTTGTCTTGTTCCTGATCTTAGTGGAAATGGTTTCAGTTTTTCACCATTGAGAATGATGTTGGCTGTGGGTTTGTCATATATGGCCTCTATTATGTTGAGGTAAGTTCCCTCTGTGCCTACTTTCTGCAGGGTTTTTATCATAAATTGGTGTTGAATTTTGTCGAAAGCTTTTTCTGCATCTACTGAGATGATCACGTGGTTTTTCTCCTTCAATTTATTAATATGGTGTATCACATTGATTGATTTGCATATATTGAAGAATCCTTGCATTCCTGGGATAAACCTCACTTGATCATGGTGTGTGACCCTTTTAATGTGCTGTTGGATTCTGTTTGCTAGTATTTTATTGAGGATTTTTGCATCTTTGTTCATTAGTGACATTGGCCTGTAGTTTTCTTTCTTTGTGACATCTTTGTCTGGTTTTGGTATCAGGGTGATGCTGGCCTCGTGGAATGAGTTTGGGAGTGTTCCTGCCTCTGCTATATTTTGGAAGAGTTTGAGAAGGATAGGTGTTAACTGTTCTCTAAATGTTTGATAGAATTCGCCTGTGAAGCCATCTGGTCCTGGCCTTTTGTTTGCTGGAAGATTTTTGATCACAGTCTCAATTTCAGTGCTTGTGATTGGTCTGTTTATATTTTCTATTTCTTCCTGGTTCAGCCTTGGAAGGTTGTGCTTTTCTAAGAATTTGTCCATTTCTTCCATGTTGTCCATTTTATTGGCAGAGTTGCTTGTAGTAATCTCTCATGATCCTTTGCATTTCTGCAGTGTCAGTTGTTACTTCTCCTTTTTCATTTCTAATTCTATTGATTTGAGTCTTCTCCCTTTTTTTCTTGATGAGTCTGGCTAATGGTTTATCAATTTTGTTTATCTTCTCAAAGAACCAGCTTTTAGTTTCATTGATTTTTGCTATTGTTTCCTTCATTTCTTTTTCATTTATTCCTGATCTGATCTTTATGATTTCTTTTCTTCTGCTAACTTGGGGTTTGTTTGTCCTTCTTTCTCTAGTTGCTTTAGGTGTGAGGTTAGGTTGTTTATTTGAGATGTTCTTGTTTCTGGAGGTAGGATTGTATTGCTGTAAACTTCCCTTTTAGAACTGCTTTTGCTGCATCCCATAGGTTTTGGGTTGTCATGTTTTCATTGTCATTTGTTTCTAGGTATTTTTTGATTTCTTCAGTGATCTCTTGGTTATTAAGTAGTGTCTTGGTTAACCTCCATGTATTTGTATTTTTTCCAGATCTTTTTCCTCTAATTGATATCTAGTCTCATAGCATTGTGGTCAGAAAAGATACTTGATACAATTTCAATTTTCTTAATTTTACCAAGGCTTGATTTGTGATCCAAGATATGATCTATCCTGGAGAATGTTCCATGAACACTTGAGAAGAAAGTGTATTCTGTTGTTTTTGGATGCAGTGTCCTATAAATATCATTAAGTCCATCTTGTTTAATGTATCATTTAAAGCTTGTCTTTCCTTATTTATTTTCATTTTGGATGATCTGTCCATTTTGACTTGGTTGTAGAAATTGAAATTTAATAACGTGTTTACATGACAATGATGTGATATAGTATGATTTGGTTTCCCTTCCTGCACAGATTTTGTTTTCTTTGATGTTTCTAGTTTTCTTTCCTGCCCCCCAAATTATATACGTTTACTAAACTTTTTATGTTATTCCAGATTATCAAGAATATCATTAACTCCTGACCTCCTTTATCTCTAAATAAGTTCTCTTCTGGAACTTCTGTTCTCTGAAGCATTCCGTATTGAATGTTTTCTATTAGTTTCCTTCCCTGCTTTCTGTATTTGGAGCCACTTTTTTTTCCTAGTTCCCATGTTGTCTTCTTTCTTGTGTTACTCCCTCATTTTGCTGATACACATCCTCAAGTAACTTCCTAAGAAAGAATATATGGGAAATAAATTTCCCAGATCTTATCTGAAGATCACATCTGAAAATGTTATTCTACCCTCAGATTTGATTGTTTAATTTAAAAAAAATGTCTTCTGTCCTATTCTTGTGTTTTTCTTTCTGCTGTTCTTATTAGGATGCATGCTGTTTTTCTTGATTGATCTTCTGTGTCTTATTTTTTTATGTCTCTTTCTGTACTATACTCTGTGAGACTTTATTTTGCCTTCTAACATTTATGTTGAATTTTTAATTGTTACTCACTTTCAGTTTACAGGAGCTCTTATTTACTTTTTCATTTGTTCTCCTATGGGTCTTCCCCACCCCCACCCCCACCCCCACCCAGCATCTTGGTTTTGTTTTATGGGTATATTATCAGTTGAGTCTTTCTGAGGATACTAACTAGGGTTTTTTTTTTTGTTTTGTTTTTGTTTTTTAAGTTCTTCTTAAGAACTTAAGAGAGAGAGTTAAACTGACTAGACTTCATATGAACTCAGGGATAATTCAGTGAATTTTGTACTTCTTTTAAGGCTTAGTTACTCAGTTCAAGAACTGTGAGTTTTTTCAGGGAGAGAAGACCAGCATGAAGGGTTAGCCTGTCTCCAGAATAAAGTCAGAGCTCCCTGATATTCTAGACCTTTTGCAGTCTGGTCTGCAGGCTCACCTCCTGCTCATTCGTCTTCCTGGCTGCCCTGTGTGTACACCAGTCTGCTCTGTGTCCTGTGCTGCCCGACCTTTGCTCATGCTGGGTCCTCTGCCTGAAATTTTCTGTTCTTCCCAGAGCCTCTTACGTTTACCAGAGGCAGGTGTCGTATTTTCAGTTCTTTATCTATTTTTGTGTCATCTGTGGCAGGTACATTTTAGGCATTCAAAATGTTTAAGTGAATTTTACTCATGCTTCCAGACGAGAGCAACTTCCACTGTGACCACTCTGAGACACAGTCCTTTACCTCCCTTGAACAGAGTTAAGCATTTCACGCCCTGTTTAGTTAGTTGTATGCAGGCCTATCTGTTCTGGTAAGTTCCCGAAGGGCATGGACCATACCTTCTCAAGCTGGATAGCCCAGGATTTTGCATTGTGCTTGATATCCAATGGGAACTTGAAGTATTTGTGCATATATGGGGAGAGACAGAGAGAAGGACTGGTTGTGTATTTTTACTAAAGGCATATTTATAAGATTAGCAGGTTTGCAGTTGCACTTCATGATGGTGCTGTTTTCTCTTCCTTTTCAGTATATCAAAGCATTCCCAAGAGTACATTAAGAGTAACTTACTGTATTACTCATCACAATAGATATGTACACAGATGTGTATCTTCAGCAAAGAGAAAGAAATTGAACAAATAAGAAGTGATAGGCACTCTGTAAATTTAGCCAGGGGTTAGAACTTTGAAGCTGTGCGTATTCGTAAAATGAATCCCTCTAGTTGAAGTCCCTGCTCAGAGTGACAGTAAGCGTAGCTTCCATTGCTAATAAATAAGTAAGTAAGCTCTTCTTTCATTTTAATTCTGCTACTTCCGACTGTGGAACCAATATTGTTGTTTTATCTGATGCTGAATCTCTGACCCTATGAGGCTCAGGTTGGCTGCAAGTGCCATAGCCCATGGGGTCAGCAGTGCCCACAGCACCACACCCAGGGGTTCTCAGTGAGGAGTCTTACTTCCAGTACACAGCTAAGCTCTGACTACTTGGAGTAAAAGGGAATTCTGAGTAGGAAATGAAGGAGCCACAGCACCCACCTTAGATTGGGGAGCCAGGTGTAGGATCCCAGGTGGCCCTGAAGGCATCTGCAGGCTGGGTGAGGGATGCAGCCGTGCTCTCCCAGCAGGAAGGGGTGGATGAGCACCCCACCACCTGGTGACCATCTGCTAGTTCCCTCTCGTGTCCACTGTCAGAGGCTCAGGTGCGTGGGGTCCATCTGGCTGAGGTAAGGTCTCTTTTGGCGGGGTGGGGAGCCACTGCTACAGCCCCTTTAGCTGTCAGCTTTCCTGGTGGTAGAAACCACCAAGCAGAGACATCACTTTTCACCAAGATTGCTCACACTGGAAGGGGCTGCAGCAGATTGTGAGGGCACAGTGAGGTAGGGACCGTCCTTTTGGACCACCAGAAAGGAACAGGTATCCAGGTACTCTGTGTAGCTGGAGCACTGCAGAGAGTCTTCTTAAAGCTGGTGGCAGCTAAGCTGCCCACTCGAATCTAAAAGCTTTCGAATGTTTGCAAGTGTTAATAAACAAACCAAATGTCGGAAAAAAGAGTAGATTATGGTATTTAGCTATTCTTCCTGCCTCTCCTTCCTCTATTCCTTCCCACGTAGACAGGAAAGGATGGTTACCCATATTGTGCATAAACTGTAAATGCTGTACTAGAACAAAATTAACCTCCCAATTAAATGAGGACGTTACATGTCACCATTATTCCACTCCACATAGTGTACATATATAAACAAAACCCCCTCCGGTTTACAACAAAAGAAGGGTCTGTATGTGTGTTCTTTCATTCCTTTTTTTGGTGGGGGGAAGGTGTGGAAGCAGTGATTATTCTGTGGAGAGGAGAGAGCCAAGCCAAAATAATGATTATATTTAAGTTCTGGATATTATTTGCTTAAGGTCTTGAAAAGAAAAGAGGGACACTTGATTTCCTGAGCACAAAAGGTATCGAAGACTTTTGATCTTTAAAAATGTGGAAAGTGGTGAGAACACGCTGAGCAGCCCAACATATCTGGCTTACTTAATCCCTGCATCACAGCCCAACATATCTGGCTTACTTAATCCCTGCATCACAAGTGAATGGTGGGCCCGTGCTCCATGAAAGAGCTCTGAAATGTGCTTTCTATGGCTCCATGATTTCAAAATTAGTAAGAAAGTTTTTGTCATTGCCAGCATCTTGATCAGGTTCTATGGAGCCCTAGCATTAGGAGGGTCTAGTCACTTCTTTACGGAGAGGAAGGCTCTCTGGTGTGTGTATTCCAGGAGGCAACCTGCTGTCCCCTTGCCTTTCTAAGAAGGCCTTCTCCTCCAAGGATCAGCAAATATTAATCAGGGTGAATTAGGTCAGTTTGTAGCTTCTGTCCCAAAGACTGACAGGGCCAAGATGCTGGATGGAGTGCAGAAGAAATTACTTTTGGATTCTCTCTGGCTCCACATTACCAGCATAATCTCACGGAGATGAAAAATTAGACTTGAGTATGTCTTATAGAAATCACTGGATTTCTGCCGAAAACGTTGGTTGGTTGGTTAAGCATGCTTCCTTTGGAGTACAGAAACCTCAGCATTTGCATTCCAAATATTCAGTTCTAAAGCTCTGTTCTTCTGTATTCCTCAGAGGGCCATTTTGGAGGGAAACAAAAATACCTGGATTGGTTATTATTTATGTCCTCATTGAATCTCAACTAATGTCTTGCCTCATGTGCCCTTTTCTTTTCTCCTTCCCCTTCTTCTTCTTCTTTTTTTTTTTTTTTAACAGATACTAATTTTGTGTTGGGGAATGCCCAGATAGTGGACTGGCCCATCGTGTACAGCAATGATGGATTTTGCAAGCTGTCTGGCTATCACAGGGCGGAAGTGATGCAAAAAAGCAGTACCTGCAGGTATTTATGTTTGGGGTTCTGTTCAACACTCTTTCATGGTATCTTTTTGGAAAAAGAAAATGGCTTACTCAGCTTGGGAATTTCCTTTCATGCAGCGTTCATTCAGGAATATTTATTGCACTATCATCTCTAGTTCACACACTGTACTGGGAAAATCAAAGAAGATCTAAAACATAGTCCCTACAACTAATGAATTTACAGTCAGTGAGATGGGAGAAAACCTAGAAAAACTCAGGAAAATCATTTTATCAATAAAATGTGAACTCAAAATTTTATGAGGTTTTAGATGGAAATTATGTGAAAGTTAGAAGATTAAATAAAATCAATGAAAATGAAATGGATGATTTTAGATGATTAAATTAATTTTAAAACATGTATGGCTGCTTTTTAAGAATAAACACCATGTTGGAGACAAGGGCCTTGTTCATAGGGCTTTTCATCAGAAAACGAGAAGAGAACCATGTCTTGCTGCCTTGCTGCTGTCACATCTCTCTCTGATCACTGACTCAAAGGCAGAAGCAAAGGGTGCTGTGCAGCTTGTGCATTTGACAGGGTTACTAACCAAGCAGCGCCCTTGGGCCGTGGCACCAGAAAAGCTCTTTTAGAGCATATTCAAGGTGTCATGCGGAGCATGTGGCCTGGACCCTGCGCTGCCCCAACAGGGTCTTGGCTCCACAGCCTTTGTCTCCTCTCACTCCTTGCCTTCCTCAGAGTCTTCTGTCTTCAGTGGTGTTCGCATGCAGTGGAATCATTTTCCTAAACCTGCTACACCCAAAAGTGAACTCATCTCCAAAGGGTGGAAAAACCCATCTGACCCAGTCATAGTCTTTGGTTCTCAGAAGTTGCATTTTCTTGGTATTAAATCAGCCAAGTAACTCATTTGGTGAAAAGTATTAAATGTTTTGAAAATATTATCATTTTCTTAACTTTTAGGTTTTTGGGATTGGGAAATGGAAAATTTAAGATTCCCTCAAGGGAGAGGGGTGGGATAGGGAGGGTGGGAGGGAGACACAAGAGGGAGGAGATATGGGGATATATGTATATGTAGAGCTGATTCACTTTGTTATAAAGCAGAAACTAACACACCATTGTAAAGCAATTATACTCTAATAAAGGTGTTAAAAAAAGAGATTCCCTCAAAGGTTTAAAAATTATGACTCAAGTATTATGATAGAATTCTCTTATATTCTTGGTGTGCTGTTATCCTCTTAATTAACTGTGTATCTGCATCTATGTCTCCATCTGTACGTGCACGTACACAATCAGAACACACTGGGAGAGTGAGCTTTGCTTTTTCGTGTGACTTGAGCAGCCTTTCCTTACCTTTCTTGCTTCGTATTGGCTATAATCAGACACTTTAAGAAAATCAGATAAGAGAACTGGATAATTTAGCCAACTTTCTTTTACACACAACTCTAAGAAACTTATTTAATTCCCTGAAGGTGTCCCTTCTCTAGAAGGAAAGTAAACATGCCTTTGTGTTAGCCACATCCCTAATTGCTCAGGAGCCTTTTGGCTTATTTCTTGCATTGCAGGCATCTGAAATCTAATGTCCAGACAAAGGAAATTTACACCTACCACTAAAAACTACAACTTGAAAAAGTACATAAGAGTAAGGAAAGCTGGGCATAATTATGACACTTCATTTATTTGAAGACTCCACTTTGCAGGGATTGGTTTTACCTTGTGAAGGAAATTGCCAGCCTATACACCATCACATATGTTGAGGTCACTTATCTAGCAAATCCATTCAGAAAGGGAAAGTGGGAGGAAGCTAAAAAGAACTTAGAGCAAAACCGGCTAAGTAAAATGGTTATAGAGCTTAAGTTTTTACCTCCTAGGAGAAAGAAATCCTCTTGTTCTCAGGCACGGCTAACTTAGTCTTGATCTATCCTTCTTTTTAAAGGTAATTCACCAAGCTCGGTTATCTGTTTTCCTGGTTTATAGATGAAGAACACAGCCCCAAAGCAGAGTACTACATGAGATGGGCACACAGGAAACCACAGATAATAGCATCTCTCAGTGGGCTGGGAAGGGACGTGATGACAAAAGTGACACAATTCATAAAGTCAATAGCTAGGGCACTTTTCTTGCAGGGTGCTGGAAATTGGAAGCTCACAGTAAGCCCACGCCTGTTCCAGTATCAAGCTGAGCATGGCGCTTGATTTGGTGGTTCAGGAATTGTGCTTGATAACTTCTGAGGTTCTTGTTAGTTCTGAAATTCTGTGATTCTATGATTCAAGTCATCAAGAAAAAGCTAAATTGCACAGTTAGGTATGTGCAGTTTTAGAAGATGGGTTGTGTATTGTTTGGGAACCCACGCCACTGCTTCTACACATTACATAAGCCTTGAGGGCTAAGCATGGCTGTCCTTCCTTGTTGGTGTCGTCTGAAGGCCTGGGGAGGGCGGGGGACATGCTTGGGGGGTCCATGGGCAGCCTTTGTTGGAGGACTGGCTTTTCCAGCCCCATTGAGGGATGGCTTCTCTCCTCTCACGTTTTGTTAGTGTCGCTCAGCCTAGTTGTTGGGAATGTTATCCCATTCCTAGAGGGAAAAACCTTGGTCTTCAGACCATATTCAGTGTGTGAACCCAAGAAAATGGACAGTCCTGGCAGCTTTCCTGCCTCTGCTGAGAACCAGTGTTAGTAGGCAGAAGCTTCTGCTATCCAGAGGTTTTCTCTAATTTTTTTTTCAGGCTGCTTATTTACCCTGTTAGTTTACTTTTCTCCAAATGTGAGGAGTGTGGAGATGTATTAGAAAGAATTTGTAGAATTTTGTCATCTTGATTTATTCAACCCAGAGCTCTTTTTTCTTTCTTAGTGGTGGGGTAGGAAAAAGAGCTGCACAGACAGTGGCTGAGTCTTCTGTTTGCTGAATCTTCTTTTCTTTCCTTAGCTACAGAATGTCTTGATGTTTAGAGCATCAAATTGCACCCTTTTTCTTGTTTGGTTGGTGACCTTTTGTGGTTTTTTTTTCCTATTCTTTTGTTTAATTTGTTAGGAATTAGAAGAGGAAAAATCTGTGGTCCAAATTTATTCTGCCATCCTTCTCAGGACGTCTCTCAGAGTTGTATTTCTAAAATGCACTTCTCATTATGTAACTCTTTTGCCTGAAACCCTCCAGTGGCCCTCCCTGCGTTGCTTTCGGGATAAAGTTTAAATGACTTCACCTGACCTGTAATGCCATGGTCTCCTCCATGATTTGACCCCTGCTTACCTCTCCATATTACCAGTTGCTAATTTTCCCCTTACTGTCTACATTCCAGACATACTGAACTGAACCGTATTCAGGTTCCAGAATTAACCTTCCTCTCACCTCTGTGCCTTTGCACATGCTTATCTTTTACCTAGAATGTTCCTTTCCCTCCTTTTCTCAGCAGATTTCCACCTGCTCTTTAGATCTCTTTTGTTCTTGCCTCTGGGAAGCCTTTTCTGACTACTCAGACAGTGCTCTGTGCCTATTCTTTGTGCTGTAATTCCTTATGTGTTGGTCATACTGTTCTCTAATCTACTGTTTTCTAGTGTGTCTCATTAGACTGTCAGTTTTGGGGGGACAGGGATGGAGTCTTGATTCCAGTTCAATCAATAAATTGTTTTTGATTGAACAAATGTCTTCATTGTGTGTGTGTGTGTGTGTTCCACAGTGCATAGCACAGTGCTGGGTATAGAGCAGGTATGTAACAGATGCTTGTAGAATAATACTTGTTCATCTAACTTGGACTGTTTGGTTGCTTTGCAGTTTTATGTACGGGGAGCTGACTGATAAAGACACCATTGAAAAGGTGCGGCAAACATTTGAGAACTATGAGATGAATTCCTTTGAAATTTTGATGTACAAGAAGAACAGTGAGTATTTAGACCATTCTGAACCATACCTTGATGTGCTTGGAAGAGTGAAATATCTCCTCTTTCTCTGTTGCTGTCTTAGGTTTTCTTTTCTCCCATCAGCTAAATGTTGTTCCTTGCAGCCAGTGTTTATGTTGGGGTAAATGGTATGGATTGATGAGTTACTGTTCTGCACAGGAGCATTTGTACTTGTCACTAACCAATTAAGACTTCTTGATCTCTTTTCTGCCCAGAGTTAGTGTTTTTCCTATTGGTTTCCTTATGTTGAGTTGTTGGCCTAAGGCACTTGTAGACTTTAAGGCTTCTTAGGTGGGGAGGGAGGAGGTGGGTTAGAATCTCTGCCCAGTTCACCTTTGTATCTATCTCCCTTTAGCACTTAGCACAGCGGGTAACACCAGTAGATGCCCAGTTAAGAGTTTCTAAATAAAATTTTGTTTCCCTGGTGACCCCAGTTTTCTGTCAGAGACAGTATTAATCAAATTAATACTGTAATCACTGTTAGTCAAAATGTATTGTTAATTTGTATTTGTTTTGTGTATAATAACTTCCACAAGTATATTAATGAAGAATCTAGGTCAATAGTTATACACAAGTGTAGAACTTGCTTTCTTTTAGCAGTTTCCTGTTGAATGGAGATTAATTGTATTGGAAGTATGGAAAGTGGGCTGTATGGAAACACAGCCATAGCAGGGCTGCAGAGGTGTTGAAGAGTGCTTTGTTTTTTTAATTTAATTTAATTTTTATTTATTTATCTACTTCTGGCTGTGCGCGGGCTTTCTCTAGTTGCATCGAGTGGGGGCTATTCTTTGTTGCGGTGAGCGGGCTTCTCATTGCAGTGGCTTCTCTTGTTGCAGAGCACGGGCTCTAGGCACGTGGGCTTCAGTAGTTGTGGCTTGTGGGCTCTAGAGCGCAGGCTCAGTAGTTGTGGCGCACGGGCTTAATTGCTCCGCGGCATGTGGGATCTTCCTGAACCAGGGATCGAACCCATGTCCCTTGCATTGGCAGGCAGATTCTTATCCACTGTGCCACCAGGGAAGCCCGAGTGCTTTGTTTTTTTTTTTAAAGCAAGGTGAATTCATTCTAACAACTTTTTTATTTATTTATTTATTTATTTATTTATTTATGGCTGTGTTGTGTCTTCGTTTCTGTGCGAGGGCTTTCTCTAGTTGTGGCAAGCGGGGGCCACTCTTCATCGCGGTGCGCGGGCCTCTCACTATCGCGGCCTCTCTTGTTGCGGAGCACAGGCTCCAGACGCGCAGGCTCAGCAATTGTGGCTCACGGGCCCAGTTGCTCCATGGCATGTGGTATCTTCCCAGACCAGGGCTCGAACCCGTGTCCCCTGCATTGGCAGGCGGATTCTTAACCACTGCGCCACCAGGGAAGCCCGAGTGCTTTGTTTTTAAAAACACTATTTGGTTGTAAGGAATCCTGTTCTTTATATGTAGCATTGAACTAAGTAGGTCATTGGTTCACTAGAACATTTCCAGAGTGGCCCAGGTGGCGCGTTAGGATAAGTGTTTATTTTGGTGGTGTTCAGGATGATATGTTTTGCTCTGGAAAGCAGTGGGCACATGTGGCTTTTATCTGGAAGCAGCTGGGACTTTTTTTTCAGTCTGGAGTGTTGGTGCAGGCAACTGAGAGGACTCTTTGCTTGGTGGCCAGTGCAGACGCTGAGCTGAGAGATTAGCTTTGGGCATCAGCAACTCTGAGAGGGTTGGTTCTGCGCTTTCACACTAGAGTTGCTGCCTTGCTCCATTTCACCTCCTCAGCTAGTAGGTCTAGTTCCTACCTCGAGACCTACCCTAGTTCCTACCCTGAGACATTTTGCCAAATAGGCCTGAGAGGAATGAGGTGAAAGACTGTGACTGGCTCTGTGCCAGCCCTTCCTCTGCGGGGGACACAACTCAAAGCAACAGCTGTTCCCAGGAGCACGCCAGCAGTGCCTTCTCATGGGAGGAGGGGCTCTGCCGTGTGCCCAGAGCTAAGGGAGTGAGTTAAAGGTTTCCCACACTGGTAGCTTTGTGTCCTGAACAGTGTGTATTTTCCCACGTCACAGAATACTAATCAGGTAGGCGTATCGCAAAGATAATGCCTTGTGTTTATATTTTGCTTCAGAGTTTTCAAGCTTCATTAGACTATGCATTTAACTTGCTCAAAGTCAACTATACATGTTGAGCATAAAAGGGAGAGAGAGGGAAACATAATTAAAACTGAATTAGTGATTCGTGATTCTACTTGCTATTCTCTTCAGTGGGCATGTACCCCAGAGTGAGTATGAGATGGCAGGGGGGGATCTGCTGTTCCCTCAGCTGCCTCGGGGGCTGAAGGCCTCGTATTGTGAGTACCTCATCGCACTGCGGGTGATTCTGGTACTTCCGGTTCTGTACATTAGGTAGACATGGCCTAGGCATGGAAGCCAGTCAGTTCAACTGATGTTTTTTATCAAAGAATTGGCATCTCTTCCCTCCCTGGAGGTTGTGGCGGGCTTATTGAGAGAGACGCATGCCAGTCTCCAGAGTGGCATGTCAGCCTGGGCATGGACTCTACTTCATGGGTGATGTGAAGGCATTCTCAAGAGCAACTGTGGTCATATGCAACTTCTACTTACCCTCTGATTTTAGAAAATACACTCTGTGGAAGGTATGACGCCACTTTATTTAAAAATGTTGAGGGAGCCCTGTGAAGTAGTCATGGCTGACGTTACGTAGCTCCATTGTATAACAAGGTAAATTCCTCACCCGAGGTCATGCAGAGCCAGGACCTGGTTTCCAGTGCTTGCTCCATGGCTGTTCTTTCCAGACCGGGTTGGTTTTAGTCGGGGCACAAGGCAGGGCCACCACATATGGTGGTGCAGGCTATACCCTGCATGGGGGCAACCAGAAACCAGTTTGCTTGCTAGGTCCTCAGTGCACACTGGCCTAGAATTGCATCTGTGCTGAGGGAGGAACTTCTCTTTCTAATTTGCACAAGGATGTCCAGTGGGCTGGCAGGGGTTTCGTCCAAGGCTAAGCCTGTACATAAAACATGAAGCAGAAATGGATGCAGATAGTGTTGGTTTCTTCGTAGGAACCAGTTCACTGTCCCCAACTCCTCCAAATCCACCCTCACCTGAGGAATTTAGAAACTTTAAGTTATTTTTTAAGCCTGGGTATTTTACAGTTGCACCAAATTCTATGTTTTTGTTAATGGCTTTTTATTGACCAACCACAGGCATACCTCAGAGATATTGTAAGTTCGGTTCCACAAATTTTTTGGTTTTCCAGTGCATGTAAAAGTTGTTATAGTGGTATACTGTAAACATAACTGTCTATTAAGTGTGCAGTAGCATTATGTCTATAAAAAACCAATGTGTATGCCTCAATTAAAATTAATTAATTAATTTTTTGCTAAAAAATGCTAATCATCATATGAGCCTTCAGTGAGTTGTAATCTTTTTGCTGTAGAGGGTTTGAAATATTGTGAGAATTACCAATTCACATTACCAAATGTGACGCAGAGACATGAAGTGAACAAATGCTGTTGGAAAAATGGCGCCGATAGACTTGCTCAATGCAGGGTTGCTACAGACCTTCAACTTGTTAAAAAAAAAATGTGTTGTCTGTGAAGCGCAATAAAGCGAGGTCTGACTATACTCTGTCAGACACTAGGCTTGCTCCTAGGAATGTGGTTACAAAAAGACAGACCCAGCCTCTGCTCCCACAGCGTTTGCAGGGGTCGGGGGCGGCATCATAGTATAGAGCTGTAAGTGTTTTGATGGTGACACCACATGGGGGGTGTCCCTTCACCCTAACTTAGGAGGTCAGGGAAGGAAGTCTTCCTAGGAGGCAGGAAATTCATGCAGAAACTGAAGGATAGTGGGGAGTTAGGCAGAGAGAAGGGCAAAGAGTATCCCAGGCTGATGAAAGGCATGTGGAGAGGGCAGTAGGGGAGAGCAGCACTGACATTTGAAGAGACCCAAAGCAGGACTCCTCAGACTTTGACAGGATATATAACATCACCTGCAAATCAAACAAAATATATATTTGTATTCAGTAGGTCGGCAGAAGGGCCCGAGATTCTGCTCCAGGTGATGCTAATGCCGCTGGTCCAAGAATCACACTCTGAGTAGCAAGGACAGAAAGCAGCTGCAGTGAAGGCTGACTTCCACGCCTACAGGGTGCATCTATAACCAGCTGGATCCCCTGCACCCAGCACAGTGCCTGACCCAGAAGGTGTTCCACCTGAACTCATGGAGTAATTAAATAAATCTGTAAATCAGTGGGTCACCAGTGTAGCTGGAGAGGTTGAGAAAGGCCCATCACGCAGCCACATTAAAGAGCTTAGAATTTGTCTTAAGAGCAGAGGCGGTGGGGACAGAGGGTGGGGTGAGAGGCGTTGAGCGGTTTTAAGCAGGGTTAAGTGTGTAATAATAAGGTTTTCATTTCAGAAAGATGACTCCATTAGAGAGTGGAGATGGAATGCATCACAGGAGACCAGAGGTGGGAGACCTGTTAGGAATCACCGCGGTGGCAAGATGATTGTGGCCTGCTGGGGGAGGGGTGGGGAAGAGGCAGCTGAGAAGGAGAGGTGTCCGGGGAAGTGGGAGGAGGCTGAGCCTAGGGACTTGCCAGTGGAGCCCACTGATTGGCAAGTGTCTAGCACACAGCCCAGCCCAGAGGAGGCGCTCGGCACATGTTTGCTGAGTGACTGTGAAAGGAACTTGACAGTTACCAAGAAACAGATGAGTGACCCAGGGGTATGTGATTCAGAGTGAGAGCTTCGGAGCCAAGGAGCAAGCCTTGTGGGGCTGAACTGACCAGCTGGCCCGGGAGGAGCAGACTGAACAGAGATGGATGGGAGGAGAGAAAGGAGGAGGCAGGTTTGCTGCTACTTTCACAATTTGTAGTTCAATAGATTGAAACTTTCAGCATTTTAAAGCAGTATGGAGTCCCGTGGGGGAAATGTCACCCCATTTGAGATTTTAAAAGGTGAAATGTCATCATTTAAAGGAATGTTTTTTTTCTTTTTTCTCTGATTTTTAAATTAATGCATTTTTACTATGGAGAACACATATGAAGTCTTAAAGAAGAAAATCAATCACCCTAAAGACTCAAAGACTTGGAGAAATACTACCAGCCTATTAACATTTTGGTGTTTTTGTCTTGCACGTGTTACATAGTTGAGACTTTGACATGTATGCAATTTGAAATTGTACATTTATTTAATTTTTTTATCATAAAAATATCCTTATCATTAAAATTCCCCATAAATATAATTTAGAAGGAATTTTATTAACACCTCCTTTATTGTTGGATATTTATGAGGCTCTAAATTTTCTTGATTAAATATAATGTTGAGGTGAAGATCTTCGTGCAAAGATATTAGTCGACATTGTGAAATATTTCCTAGAAGTTGAGAATTACTGTGTTAAAGAATGTGAACCAAGGTTCCTGAGACATTTTGCCAAATTGTGTTCCAGAATTGAACGCATTTCCAAGTTCACTTGCAGACTGTGAGTGTCTGACTCATTGAATTGCTCTAGCACCGAATAGTATTATTTTTAAATGATCAGACTGCCTATAATTACATTTTTTTGTTTAATGAGTATTTTTAATGCTAATGAGACTGAAGTATTTTTCCTATTTAGTATCCATTTAAAATTACTTTTTTATGTTAATTGTTCAGATTCTTTGCCCATATGTTCTATTTAATTCTTGTGATTTTCTTATTGATTTTTTTATAAACTCTTAATAAATTGTTTTGATTCTTCCCCCTCCCATTCTTTAGTATTTACACGGATAACTTTGTAGAAAGGATCCGCTAGTGATAGGCATTCATGTTTATTTTACCTTTTGGGGAGTTGGAAGTAATTAGCAGAAGGCTTCATGGTGTGTTTTGGAATGAGTGTGTGTAATACTATTACCTATCTTGGAGACTGGCTTATTTGAAAGGTTTCTTTCTATCTATTGGCCAGTCTGACCATTAAACCTGGGCATTTTGGAATTGCTATATATTTTGTATTGTGACTTAACTCATTCTCAGTATGCTGGATAATTTTCTTATATCAATGACAGTCATCATTCATGAACTCATTCAGCAAATATTTAGGTGGCCACTTTTGGGCTGGCCAATTAGCTCTTCCATTTTTTGAACAAGAAAGTTAAGAAGTATCAGCCCTGAGTGAAAGCAGTCTACCCTCTGGATAACACCCCCCAGCATTTGACTGATTCCACAATTCATGGTGTGGCTGGGGGCCCCGGTTTGGGAGCTGTGGATCAGAGAAGCCCAGGGAAAGGCAGCTTAGAGCAAGAGAAGCTGCCGGCTAAGTCCTCATTGATTACCTACTGCAGGCCTGTGGGTTTGAGCCAAAGAGATCCACATATAAGAAACCGACTCTGCCTTTGAGGAGGTGACAATCTGTTGTGAAGACAAATCTAATAGGAAACAGTCGTCTTTTGCCTATTTTACCAATAGATTGCCTTTTACTTATTCAGTACAAGAAGCTGCTTATATGTGAGGGATATTGATCCTAAATCACACACATATTGAAAACAATTTTGCCTATTAAAATTTTTTCTCTTTAATTAAAGACTTTTTAAATACCATATAGAAATAAAAACTGTTTGTCAGTCTTTTCCTTTATGGTTCTGACCTTTATATAATACTTAGAAAGCTCTTCTCCTTACCTAAATAATAAAAATATTCTTCCATTTTTCCTTCTGTTACTTTTATAGCACTATTTATTATCATCCAGCTCTTTCTTTCCAATTTGAAATGCTCTTTTTAAATATGCTAAGTTCTCACACATTCACAGGTTTGTGTCTCTCCTCTTTTTCCTTGTGTAACTTACTAGCTACGTGAGTTTGGTTAAAATGCTTTCCCACTTGGGTTGTCCATATTTAAATTGGGGATAATGTCACAGTAGCAATTCCACTTCACAGAGTTGTTGTGAAAGGTAAACCATGATGTGTCAGGGTTTGGCCCCATGGGAAGCACTCAGTAAATGATATTATTGTCTTCATTATTGCTTGTTTTAGGGTCATTGCCAATGGCTCCTAGTTACTATAGTAGGTAGTCCCTGTCATACGTTTTTTCTTCAAAAATTTCTTGGCTGTTCTTCTACCTTTAATTTTCTATTTGAATTGAATGTCAATTCATCAAGCTCTGAGAAAAACAAATGAAAAAAGGAACAATTGAGATTCTGATTGAAATTGCATTAAATTTATATATTAAAAAGGGAGGTTTGACATCTTGCAGAATTGATTCTTTTAATCTACAAACAGTGTAACTCTCTCCATTTATTGAGGTTTTGTTTTTTGCCTTTCAATCAAATTTAAATTACATGGAGGCTTAAGCATTGAATTTTCTAGCTTTTCCCTTGTTATGGTTGAGACTGGCCCTTTTCCTTCTGAACAGGTGCAGGCAGCTTTGGAGTTTCATTAAACACCTTAAGATACATTCTCTTTTAAAGTCATACGAACACCCCTGTGAGGTGAGATTGAACATTTTAACCTTATAGGTAAAGAATTTATAAGGAAGGAAGAAAGGAAAGTAATAGTTTTTTTTTTTTTTTAAAGAAATTCACGTTCTTTTATTTATTTATTTATTTATTTATGACTGTGTTGAGTCTTCGTTTCTGTGCGAGGGCTTTCTCCAGTTGCGGCAAGTGGGGACCACTCTTCATCGCGGTGCGCGGTCCTCTCACCATCGCGGCCTCTCTTGCTGCGGAGCACAGGCTCCAGACGCGCAGGCTCAGTAATTGTGGCTCACGGGCCCAGTTGCTCCGTGACATGTGGGATCTTCCCAGACCAGGGCTCGAACCCGTGTCCCCTGCTTGGCAGGCAGACTCTCAACCACTGCGCCACCAGGGAAGCCCAGTAATAGTTTTAAATATCTGTGTATCATCATACATTTTAACTTAGTCTAAAGTAGGTCTATTATTCCCATTTTACAAATAAGGAAACTGATTCTCAGAGAAGTTAAAGTAGTGTGGCCAAGACATAAAATACATGAAGAGATAGGGCTCAAGCGCACGTCTTGGGATTCTGAATCAGATGTTCTAATGGCCAGTGGTCACTACTTCCCCCCTCATGCTCTCTCATCCTCTCTACACTTGTCATTTGTCTCAATAAAGTTGACTCAAATCCTATTGGCCTGTTTCCTGGGGCTAACTGCCATTCTCTAGTCCAGTTTCTGGACCCATCTTAATGGCCCAGCACATGCAACCCTTCTCAAGAGCCAATCACAGTGGCTTGGTCAATTCTGTTGCTGTCAAACGTGGCCTGGATGCCTGGCTCTAGAGAGTACCTGGGAAGAGGTCCAGGGTAGGAGGCCAAAAATTCTCTCATACACCTGAGCCTTGCTGTTTTGTTATCTGACTGTTGTGGTTGAGAAACCCTATAGCCAGGTTAGGTTGTCAGGTTAATTACTACATAACCCAAGGGAGCTACATAAGGGATGACCATCGCAGAGTGACCAGAAGGAGGAGCCTGACCTGGAACTCCCCTTCTACTGGGCATCCTCATCCAGGACAGAGCTGCAGCCTTTGCCATCAGTAGGATGTGTTTCTCCTGGATTTGTGTATTGATCTGCCTTTAATAGAAAGTTTATCATTGACCCTTTGTTCTTTTTTGCAGAAACAGGGCATTAAGTACTTGCTTTTCTTGGTTTTTCCCAGAATTTTAACCTCTTCCTGATTTTGTGTGTGTGTGTGTGTGTGTGAATATTTGTGCATTCATTGTCTCTCTTGTATCCTGATGGAATGGATGCTGCTGTAGAATCTGGGCTGTAGGGGAGGTCCCCGGAGGCCAACTGCTCAGGCGTCTGCCCCCGGGCAGGTCTTCATTTGAATGGAGCCAAAGGGTTCCTGAATATCCCTGGGTGCATCCAGAGGTGTGTAAGGGAAACTGGGTGGGTGGCGCTCTGGGCCCTGAATGGTTCGTGTTTGCTTGAAGGAACTCTTTTGTGTACTGAGACTTTGAGTAATGTTTCATTAGTTAAAAACGCTTCGCTCTTAAAAAGCGAAAGGTTGAAATGACTGGTCTGTGCTATCTAAGAGGGACTCATAGTCTTTTCTTGGAAGAATTTCAGAAATGAAAATTTAAACCCATTCTTCATTCCTAGATTGTTTGGGTGTGACAGTTTGGGAGAGAGGCAGGTCTGAGTAACTGTGAAGACACTGGAAGTAGGATTTATTTATTTGAAACTCAGCAAGCATTCCTAGAGCTTGTTGAGTTTCACCGCTGCAGGCTGGTGCCTCCTGGGGTAGAGCATCGTAATGGCCTATGTGACGCCCCATGGGTAGCACTGCATTGGATGCCATTAGAATAAGGGTGCAGGACCATCAGACAGAGGAAGTAGATCAGTTCTCCTGCCCTTGGAGTGCATTATGAATTATTTACAGAAATAGTCTTCAACTGTTAAGCTTTGAGGGGGCCCAATACATAGCACTTTCTTTTCCTGCCTGCGGTCAGAAACAATTGGGAGAGATACAGGAATCAGGCAAATGGAGGTTAAAATACCACCTTTATGGCTAGTAAAGCAGATCCTAGAAAATGTAGTTTATATCTGTGGGCAGGTGAGTTTCTAAAAGTGAATCCTAGAATCAGACTTACCCACCCAACCCAGGTAACACCGGAGAACCACAGGCTTCTCCTCCTACCAGCCACCCCCCCGCCCTTTGACTTCTCCCCTAACATTTATAGAATGGGGAAGTAGAGCAGAATGCACACTAATCTCTAAGCAGAGGAGGAGAAGTGGCCAGGCTACACATGTCCAATTCTTGTCCCCCAAATTGCCAACCCAGGGAAAAGGCCTGGAGTGTTACACTGAAAGATGTGCCTCCACGAGGAAACACCAGCAGGAGAAAAGAGGTTCCTACCCTCAACAAGCCCAAGTGATCAACCGGCGAGGAACTCTTAAAGTAATACATACTGACTTTATGAATTTTTGGCACAAGAAACATATTTAGATATTGAAATGGAATGATCAGAGTAGCATGCATTTAGTCAGGGAACATTTCTGGAAGGAAGCAATGGGCACAGTGTGGTGAAGAGAGGCACATAGCTTTAAACAGATTGACCTGTTGAAATGGAGGAAAGTTCATGGGGAGCTTGAACTATGGTGAAATGAAAAAGACCTCCCAATATGACAAATACAGTAGCTCTTGTGATCTGGGAGATGTGGGTTAGTGTCATCACTCCTAGTAGTCATAAAGATTAGATGGCACAGTCCCAAGTGGAACAAGTTCATAGATATCTGGCCCAGCTGGTATAGCACAGGGGCTGGCCCATAGGCGGCAGCTCTGAAGGGGATGGTCCTGGGGATTGCAGCAAGACGAGGCTTCTGGTGTTAGACAACATGAGTGGGGGGCCTGTTTTCTGATTTATTACTAGTCTGGTAAATTTGGAGTGCTTTCTCGTTTACCCAGCTGAGAGAATATTGTTTAGTTTTCTTTAGAGCAAAAAGAAAAGATTTTTTTTTCCTCTTTTTGTCTTACCAGCTAGGATACAACTGAGAGCTGTGGGTTTGTGGGCTCGACTGGTGTGATGCTTTCTTTTGAGTTTTCTGTTGCTTAATTGAAAGTGGTTTAAAACCCACTGCAGGTTCTGAGGAGGATACTGGGAGGAATAGTAACACAGACCTTCCAAAAACAGTGGATAACTCAGAGACCATATTCTTTTTGATTTTGGAACACCATGTGTGATTTTTTTTTTTTTTTTGGCCCCGCCAGTCAGCTTGTGGGATCTTAGTTCCCCGACCAGGGATCAAACCCAGGGCCTCGGCAGTGAAAGTGCAGAGTCCTAACCACTGGACCACCAGGGAATTCCCCTGATTTTTGTAAGGTGGATTTTCCTTTCAAAACACATTTTTCTTAGGGTGACACTATAATGTATTTGTCTTCTAAGAGTACCCAGAAACCAGCAGCTAAAAAGGGAAGGGGAAGTGGATAGAGGTTTAAAGTTAACTGTGGATGAATATATAAATAATCAAGATTTAAGGAGAATGTATTCCTATCTGATCCATTTGCTGCCTGTTTGACTGTACATTGTGGGGTTATTCATACTTACATATGAATAAGTGGTATAGTCAGATATATAATCTTATAATTGTTAAGTAAAATTGGTTAATCCTAATGTTAATCAGAGATGTCTCTCTGTCCTTGTTGTATAGTATAGAGTTTGATGTGATTGCAGGCAGAGAGACCCAGGTGACCTTTTGGGGATCTATTTCCATCTCCAGTATTCAGTGAGTTGTTTGCTTGCTATCTCCTAAAATAAAATATGTAAAATGCTGAGCACAGCACCTGGTGCATAGGAAGCTTCTCTAATACTTAACAACATGGGGAAATATTTACTGTATTTTAATTTGAAAATGGTTATAAAATAGTATGTAAAGCATTATCCCGGTTATGCAAAATTCAACAAATAGTTATTAAGTTCTTATATGCCAGATGCTGTTTTAGGAACGGGGATACAAGAACAAGATGGGGTGAACATACCATTGCTTTGTGCCCCATTTAATTTTGTATCACAGAAGAGATTGATAGATCTTGCTGTGATGTCCTCAATAGATAGAAAATATCTGTTTCTTTTCCTTCTTTTTTTTTTTTTTTTTGTTTTTGGAAGCCAGAGACTGACTTTGTGCAGGTATTTCTCCACAGATAACTGAGTGAGTGACCTCTCTGAGAAGTCAGTCAGATGAGCCCTGCCCAACTTCTCCTTCTGTGGTTTAGGGCAGTGCTTTGGAAGAGCTCATTTATCCCCCAGTTTAGCTCAGGAGCAAGGATTGGAAGTTGAAACATTCATTGAGCTTCCTAAAGTACTAAGTAATCACAGCTGAAACCCACCTGGAAACTCCCTTTCTGGGGGAGCCTTTGCCAGGAGAATCATTGTGGTGATTCTTTTCCTTCCTCAGTGTGTCCTTATTTGCCATTGTATAGGACCTCTGGGATTTTTATTCTGGGGAGAGAGATTTAGAAACATAGTTTCTAGCCCATGGTCCATTGAGCCAAATTGATGGATTCCCAAGCTGAATTTTGGCACTGGGAGCTTTTAGCAATGGAAATTTGAGTTTCATGGTTGGCCGGCCATGGCTGGCAATACCCAAACTGGCCCCTACTGTTTACTTGTTCACTACATGGTCTAAGGTAAGTCTTAAGGTCTCTGTACCTTAGATCAGGAGGGATTTTCAACTCATTTTCTAATCATTTTACAAGGGTTAAGAAATCTGCACTTACAAAATTATTTGAACAGGAGAAAACTCCCCACTGAGTAGTTACTATGGAAGCTTTTATTCCAGCAAGAGGAAAAATTAATGGTGTAAAACCCAGTCCCTGAAGGAATGAAACGATTCTAAAAACGAACTAATATTTGTACCTATTCATTCCCAAGTCTTTACTTCCATAGCCCCTCAAATGAGAATGCAAATTACTGACCAACCTTTTGGTATTTCTTTCAGGGACACCTGTGTGGTTCTTTGTGAAAATTGCTCCAATTCGAAATGAACAGGATAAAGTGGTTTTATTTCTTTGCACTTTCAGTGACATAACAGCTTTCAAACAGCCGATTGAGGATGATTCATGTAAAGGTTTGTAATTCTGATTTGTACAAATAATTTTATGCCTTTTTTATTTTTTTGCCTATAGTGTGACTCTCGTTACAGAGAATTGGAGGTTGCCAAGGCAATCTCTGCAAGAGGATCAAGATTTAAACTTTAATTTGTGTTGGGTAAAGCATTGTATCATTCTGGAATGTATTTAGGGAAAAGAAAGTGAGAAAAAAAAAGCTTTGGTTAGGAAGGCATTTGAATCAATTTCATACCTTTGTAGATTAACCCTTTCCAAGCAGACAGACGAAGGTAACTGGGCACCTCTGATATTGTCAGAATCTTTGCAGGTTTTCACATGACAGATGTCAGTCACCCAAATGTGGCAATTCATGGTCACATTCATCTTATTTCTATATATACTTCTTTAGATTTGACTGAGTTCTAGCATTTTAAGAGTGTTAAAGTAGATTTTAGTACATCTCTGCCTCCATGGTTGGTTAAGTCTGTGACTGGTTAATTCATTGGAAACATGGCATTAATGAGGCCAGTAACATTCCCATATGGGTCATTTAATCAGCTCTGGGACCACAGATTTTAGCACTCACCTCAGCTATATCACATGCATGTATTGTTTAAATAACACTGGGGACCTAGGAGAGGAGATGGCTCGGGATTACTAGAACAACTATACTCCCGAAGAGGTCCAGCTCATCAGGAAATACAGAAGATGTCATTCCCAGAGGCTTGGGATTAGGAGGTATCACAGCAGTCTTTTCCATTCCCCTGAAGATAACCAGGAGGCCAGGAGCTCTTTCACGTTGCAGTGTTTCCTGGCTCTGCGGCTGATTTTCCGGCTCTACCAGAGAACGCTACTCCTTGCAGTTTTCTGAGACGCAGCAGAGAGATAAGAGTGGAGTTCATGAGAGAGTCAAACTGGGGCATGTTATCCTCGATGTGACAAAATTGTGATTGTTAAATGGCAAGAAATAAAAAACATTCTGTGGCTGCTCCCTTGGGGGCTGTGTCCTCTGAGGATATTTAAAATCCTACCACATTTGGATGCTAATATTTATAGAGTTCAGAGCACAATGCTGTGTATCAGTGCATCCTATTTTTTTTTTTTTAACTATCTATAGCTCAGTAAATCAATCACAGCCTGCCTTTGGGGTTCAAGACCAGAGCAGATGTAAATAAAGTCTCTTAACTTGTCTCACCCTCCAGCAGTCTCCTTTTCTCCTGCCGATTTGTGATTCCCTGATTTCTAGTTTCTGACTTGAAGATTTCTCAGTGCAGTAGCTCTTACAGCGATAGGCTCACTCATGATGAGTGTCATCTTGCTACCATCTAGAAAGGCCGTTTACTTTTTTAACTGAGTAAACTCATAAATAGCATTTTAAAGGTAATCTGATATTTTCACAATTATTTTTGCAAGTTTTCTCTGAAAAAGGTGAACTAGGGGATGTAGTTGAGTCAGAATATTTCCTTATCATCCCCACTGGAACATTTTCAGGTGACGTGAGGGATTGTTTAGTAGGATAGGCAGAGTCAACCGAGAACGCTCCCTGCATGCCACCTAGGTGTCTGCCTGGCATTCTCATGAAACCTGAAAGAAGAGATAAATCAGATTGATGCAGTGGGACTCACTGAGGTTTATTTTCCAGGAATAAAATGCTCTACTTCATTTTTCCTGCCTCGCTGATGTATTTCCCTTGCTGATAAGGGTTTTGGTGGGTGTGTGCGCGCGCGCGCACACACACACACACACACACACACACACACACACACACACACACACACACACACACACACACACACACACACACACACACACACACACACACACACACACACACACCCTATTCCCTGTTAGCCAAGGGAACCAGATATTAATTCTCTTTGTCAGTGAAATAAATTGGAGTAATACATGACTTGATTTCTAAAAATTAAAACACACATGCACACACACACACACACGTACATACTCTTTAGCCCTCAATATAGGAATGCTGATAGTGGATCATGCTTAATATTTCTTCCAGGACATGACTTTATAAGCCTGTTCACTCCAAATGCTGTGGCAGATACGTTTAGACCCTCCCACTTGTCGTGTCACTGTGCCCCTGACCCACTTCTATTTGGTGGTCTGTTTAGGACAAGGTCAAATTTTATATTAGTCTGTTGTTAATGGAAGAGCATGATAATTCTCCAGGCCTTTATCGTTGTAAGTCTATAAACTGCAGTTCTGGCTGTAAGGGTCCAATCTAGATGGAAAATACACTGCCATGTGGCTGGATTATTCTCCTGACTTGACATTTCTTCTTGGAAGTTGTTCTCACATTGTGAGATTCCAGCAGGTCTGGCGGGGCTTTCAGTACAGTGCCTCGATTAGCATAAAGAGCCTTAAGAGTCTTGCTGGCCCAGGCTTGTGTAGAATTCACTTTTGAGATGGAATGGAAGGGTGGATAATGGAAAACCCCAGAAAATCCCCAGATAATTGCTTTTTGGCATAGCAATACAAGATGTTTTCCCACCATTAGATTAGACTTTTTAAAGTCAACTGTGCCCAGATTGTCTTTAAAATGGCTTTGTTTTCTCTCATCATGTTGTGCCTAACTTTGGGGCTTGGGAGTCGGGTGAGTGCATCCTAATGGTGACTCAGGAAGCCAGTTGGTGCCTAACATGTTCCCATAAATGACGCACAAAGGGGAGAACACATGGGATCATTGGCGATAGACTATTTTAGCATCTGACACAAAGTAACTCCCCTTTGGCCCTGAGCGCATGTGATGGGCCCTGGGGATGCTCCCTGAACCCCCTCTTTTATTTAGTGTATCATTTCTTGTGACCCTTTTCGTGAATTATCCAGACCCCTGACTTCCTCATCTCCTCTTTCCTGTTCATCTTTTGGCTACTTCCCTTTCTCTCTGATAAAAAGTGCCCACAGGTGGCATGGAGCAAGGGATGAAGGCAAGCTAGGTTTGCTGTTCGGTAACGGCTCTGGGGTGTGTGCGTGCGTGTGTGTGTGTGTGTGTGTGTGTGTGTGTGTAAAGGCTGAATGAGAGAGTAGGTGGGAATTCTTGGTTGAAATGAGACTCAGTGAGGCTCCAGGGGTTTCATTTCTTCCTTATCTCTTGCTTTTCTGGTACTTTGGATAATTGGGAGTAGGTTGCAGGGGTGTTTTTCTCTGTCCCATCCGCCCTTCTAAGCCAGGAGCCTTGGGCAAGTGGGTAGAGAAGAATTAGAGTGTAGGGCTCAGAGTTTTCTCTCTACATTGTTCACCCAAGGATGAGTCACCCCTCTTCTTTTCTCTCTTACCTCACTGAATCATCTCACATTAAAGGAGCAGATTCATTTTCAAAGATCCACTAAAGTAAATTTAGTATTTACTTGTAAATACAGAGTTAAAATTGAGCCAAGAGTGGACAATAAACGGAATGTAAAACTCCAGAGGAGATTTTTAAAGGCCAAAGATTTAGAATATTCAGGGCTGAAGGCTCCGGCAAGCTGTTGTAACTGCCAACCCTTCTCCAGGCGTCTTCATGCGGGATATATGTGAGGTGCTCTTGGGGAAGAAAGAGTATAATGGGTACAGGCCACAGGCCCCCTCTCCACCACCAATATTAACATCTTCTCTCTCGGCCCTTAGGATGACTGAAAGGTGATGATTTAGTGACTTCTGCTTGAAGAAGCCATCCTAGGTTTTTGGTTATTTGTACATCAGTAGGGAAAAGATCTGGGGCGGAAGACTTGAGGATACCTAGTCATTGTCGACATTGACCTGGTGGTCTCCTGTGTCCATTGTTCTCTGCTGGATGTTGGGTTATGGTACCAGCTTCTCTAAGAGAATCTGTGACTCTTCAGATTAGGACAAGCCCGGCCTCATCGCCTCCTCACCAGGGCGAGGATACTTTAAGGAGTCCTATGCAACTTCTGTTCCAAGTGGCTCAGCATGGTTTCCCAGGGAGGGGCCTGTAGGTCTGTCTTTCCTAGTATCTCTGGACTTACCCTGGGAGGAACTGGAATTCCAGCTCATCCCAGAACCATCTCTTTTGGCCTAGGGAGGATACAGGGATGTGTGGGCTAAAGCAGCCTAGCGGGGGACTCACCCCAGTTGAAACCTGTAGCCAATGTGGGCTCAAGCAAGGGAGATAGTGGTTGTGCTTACTGAGAATGGAGAAAGGACCCAGTAAATCCTTTTTAGCTGCTTGCTAGATTGCAAACTGCATTCCCGTCCTTCTGTCCTTTTTTACCTTTCATGCTTCCTCTTCCCCTCCTGCTTGCCCCCTCTCATTTTTCCTGATCATGTGATGCTTTTGATCTTCCCATGGCACCCCCAGCCCTGCCTCTGCCTGCCTTGTGGTGACGTTTATGACAGAGCTGGAAGAACCCTGAGCTAGGGGTTTCTTCATTTGAGCTCAGTTCACTGTTAAACTCCCAAATGGGATATAATTGGAAGGATGGGTGCAGAAATACCTCCTAAAGCTTAACAGAGTTTGTAAAATGGGCTACTTATATTTTGGGGCTTTATGTCTACTGGAAACCCAGGTAGAAGTAGGACAATGAGAGAACACAATTTGTTCTTCATGCACATTTATTCAGCACACGCACTTACTGGGTGTCTTTGGGGTGTTTAGCCTTGTGCTAGGTGCTGACCTTAAGGAAATGTCTAAGAGCCCCTGCTCATTACAGTCTGTTTGGAAGATAGGCAGACAGGTGAGCAAATAAGAACAATAAAGCCTAATCAGTGATCTAATAGAAGTCTGCCTAAGGCAAATGGGGCTACACAGGTCGGAGCAGGCAATTCTGCTAGGGTAGGATGGTACCAGGGAAAGGCTTCCTTGAAGGCAGCTGCCTTATTTTCCTTGTGGAAAATGACCATGTGGCTTCCCTTAAGCAAGATCATCTTGAGCCGGATTCTCATTGGCTTATTCTCACCCAGTTGACCCTTTGGACAATAGGAAATTGATTTTTCCAGGAGTGTTTTTCCTGATGGCTCTGCTATGAGGGACATTGTTGGTCCAAATTGTACATTCATATTCCACCAAACCCATTTGCTTCTCTTCTGTGTTTTCTTAAAATTTTTATTAAAGTATAGTTGATTTATAATTTTGTGTTAGTTTCAGGTATACAGCATAGTAATTCAGATATATATATCAATATATATATATTCTTTTTCAGATTCTTTTCCATTATAGGTTCTTACAAGATATTGAATATAGTTCCCTGTGCTATGCAGTAGGTCCTTGTTGTTTATCTATTTTATATATAGTAGTATGTATCTGTTAATCCCATACTCCTAATTTATTCCTCTCCTCCTCTCCCCTTTGGTAACCATAAGTTTGTTTTCTATGTCTGAGTCTGTTTCTGTTTTGTAAATAAGTTCATCTGTATTATTTTTTTAGATTCCACATATAAGTGATATCATATACTTGTCTTTTTCAGTTTGACTGACTTTCTTCTGTGTTTTTAATCTCATTTCATGGCTGTCATTCCAGTCACCCAAACCAGGGACCCAGAGGCCACCTGGCTTGCCTCTTCTCTCCCTCTACAGCCATTGATTCTACCTCTGCAGCTGTTCTCAAGTCTCCCCTTGTCACCTGGCTCAGGCCATAGCACTGGTCCAGGCCCTCATGGTGTCTTGCCTGGGATTCTGACTGGTCTTCTATCTGTTAACCCCCCTCCTCCCTCTTTATAGTCCACTATCCACACTGCCATTTTGTCCTAAAATTCCCCTACTATATTTAAACTCTTTCATTGGATTCCCTTCGGGTTTCAGGTTGAAGTTCAAATTTCTTAACTTGCCATCTAGGTTGTTACCACCTAAGTTCTTCTTAGCCTGGCCCTTGACAACCTCTTTAGCATTACTTCAGGCCACTGCCTGCATCCTCCTCCCCTCTATGGGCCATGCCCCATTCATCTAGCTATTAAGAAGGTCTTACTCTTCACTGACATATTACCCTGTTTTAGGATTTTTCTGCCTTCATAGGTGCTGTTCCTTCTGTGTGGAATGTCTATCTTTTCCTTCCTGACTTCAACTAGCTCCTACTCATCTTTTAAAAGTTTGCTCTAGTGTCACCTCCTGTGGGAAGCCCTCCCTGACTGCCCAGCCTGGATTAGATATGCCTTCTCTGGACAGTCTTGGCCATAACGTCCTCTACTCACCTGTTACAGAATTTAGCTTACTATATCATACTTTTTTATTTACTTATCAGTCTTCCCTACTAGAGTACAAGCTCTTTGAGGCCAGAGTCTGTGCCATTTTTCATTTTAGTATCCCCAGGATTTAGCACTGTGATGGTATTTACATAGTAGTTATGTTTAGAATTAATATGTGAATGAATGATGTTCTTTCATCTGGCTCAGCATGAGTCCTGTTACAAAGTGTCTAGAGAGTCCAGAAAGGACAACATGGGGGTGGAGCTTGGGAAAGAACTTCCTTCCTTCCTTCAGAATAGGCAGAGTCTGCCCATCCTGGTAGATTTCACACTGCCTGTCCATTTCCCAATCCAACACCCACTCGCCTTCCTGTGCCCTTCACTCAGCCACCTGAGAGCCAACTCTTTTAAGAGCCACATTCTTGAAAATAGAATCAGGCCTAGAGTGAGGGGCTAGCCTGGGCCTGAGGAAGTGCCCTGAAGTCCAGGGATCTTTCTTTTCATTTTTTGTGCCATGTCATCTGATGGACCAGGGCCCTGAGCCCTGCCAAGCAGGGTCTGGGATATCTGCCCTGCCAGCTCCCTCTTATCATTGGTACCAGAGTGTAGGTTGTGGTGGTGGTGGATGCGTAGGATTGAATGGAGGGGGGGTGGTGTTTCAGAGCCCTTGCTGATGTTTGAGTGCACAACTGTTTTCTCACCAGTTGAAAAATATACTTTCTGCTCCTCTTGAAAAACTTTGCAGAATTCAATTCCAGCTTTGTTTTCAGCTGAAGGAGAACCTGACTCTGAAAGAGACTTTAAAAAATTCTAGTCCACAGTTCACACAAGCAAATTCCAGTGAACACTTTCATGAATGGCCCATTTGGGGAAGACGTCAAATACCCCTGGAGAGTCTGGGCTGTCCCCTCCTGTCAACGTCAGTGGGAGTCCCCGCAGCCCGACCACCGTGAGCCTCTTTTCAAGGTGACCCATATCTCTGCTTAATGGCATCGGGATGGATGAAAATGCCACTATCTTTTATTAGAGCCCAGAACTTCTGGAATGAGATAAAAAGGAACTTGATTTGCTATTCTTGTTATGTTGACAAAATTTATACAGATCTTGATTCTTAAAGGTTGTGCAGAAAAAGGGCCATCACTCTGCTTGACCTCATTGTCCTCTGGATTCTGAGTCCGTCTTATAAATGTGCTCCAGGGTAAAATTTGGTAAATGAGATTTCTGCTGCAAGGCGCTGGCTACTTCTAAACTCTAAAGGACAAAAATCAAATCGCCTCGTCTTGCTTTTAGCTGTCATATAAAAATAGTTGCAGGCTCTGTTTATTTGCTGTACCCCACATCCAGGTCTTTGGAGCTCCCTCGCCCCAAACTTGGTTTTGAGAACCCCTACAGACTTTCAGGGGTCTCATGAGGCAATTGCCATGGTCATCACCTTGATGCAGATGGCTTGTTGGACATTGAAATGGACGGTTGTCTTTGGGCACCTTTAAACGATTCCTCAAACATATTTAAATCTTAGTAAAGATCACTGGTACATCTTAGATTTTGGAGTATAGAGTGGTCTGGATTAGAAAAAGACCAGTGTTTTACTTTCCTTGTAAAAGGAACTAGTCCAGAGGGCCAAGGAGGCCTCAAGACAGTCTTTGTTTTAGCCCACTAAACTTAGCCACTTTGTTTTACCAGGAAAATGCATCCTGCATTTAAGGCATGTAGATAAGAGTATTTTAATTTCCACTTTACAGATGAGATCATTGAGGCCCAGATCATTTAAACAGTTTGTTGGTGACCTCAAGCAGGCCGGAGGCAGAGATGGGATTTGTATCCAGACTTCTTTACTCTAAGTTCAATACTCGGCTCTTTGCGTTTCTAGTTTTAAGGGGACCTACCTGCCATCAGCTGTCCTTCCCCCATCCTAGAGCAGACTAAAATCGACTAGTATTGTTTCCCCACCTGCCCACGGATTAAATTCATTTCTTATTCCCCTGGCTTTGGAGAAGGTAGTACCTGGAACGGCCATTTGACTAGCTTGTCTAGTCATTTAAAACCCGAACCAGCTTAGTCTCTGCTAGGATCAGACGACAGGGGGCTTGGGAACAGCCTGAGCCATAAAGTCAGGGAAACATCTTGATTGCCTGGTGTTATCTGGCAGAAAAGCCTTGGGCCAGAGTGGGGAGATCTGGGTTGTAGACTCTTAGCTGCCTAGGCACTCTGTGCCTCGATTTCCCTAGTTGTAAAGCAGTGCTAAGACCTGCTGTACCTGCTTCACCAAGCTATGATTAGGGTCAAGTGAAAGGACAAGGAAAAAGTGCATCACTGCACAGATTTGAGCATGTCTAGGTGCTTTTTTGATCAGCGAATCTTGATTGCGAGGATGGCCGAGTGACTTGTGGATGTGCAGGAGGACATGGAGGGTGGGCGTCTGCTTATGACAGGGTAACTCGTGGTATGAATGTCCGAGCACCTTCAGGACCTGGTTGAACCTGTCTCTCCTGTCTTCCACATGCTCCAGGCTGGGGGAAGTTTGCTCGGCTGACCAGAGCACTGACAAGCAGCAGGGGTGTCCTACAGCAGCTGGCTCCCAGCGTGCAAAAAGGCGAGAACGTCCACAAGCACTCCCGCCTGGCCGAGGTAAGGGCAAAGGTTTAGCTCAGCTTAACCCTCACTTCCATGGGGTCCCTGGGCTGAGAAAATGGTCCACAGTGAGTGTGATGGCTTGGAAGGGACCTTCAGGACCCCAGACTCTTGTCTTGGCTGGGCTACACACCACCATGTGTGACTTTGGGTAAGTGGTCTAACTCCTGTTAGTTGTGTACTCTCACATATGTAAAAGGAACTGCAAACAACTCCATTCAAAATTGGTTGAGATTACAGGTGTCAGCTGACTCCTTTGAAGGAGTAGGGAAGGAGCTAGAAGTGCTATATACATGAAGGGGGTTTTACTTATAAACCATAAACAATTTTGTTATTTGAGCAATACATACTATTATAGGAAAAGAAGATACAGGAAGCAAAGAGGAAGAAAATAAAAATCACCTAGAATCCCACTAACCAGATAATATTGTTATAATTTTTGTGGACATGCCTTAACTCTTTTTTGCTTTTAAGAAATATTCTATTCCTAAAGCCTAAGAAATACATTTTTTCGCATTAATGAAGTTGAGATGTATCTAGGAATCAATGTGTATATTTAAGGTGGGTTGTATTGCCTTTTCTTCATTTTATAAAGTTATGAACATCTTTCCAGGTTAATAAATATACTTAAAATTATTGTTGTTTCCATAACCTTTGTAGTAAGGAAAACTCATGGTGGTGGTATTCTCCCTTTTGCTGGCACAAGTGAGAGGCTGGGAATCCTGGACAAGATGTTTGATCAGGCTTAATGCACCCAAATTATTATTATCTGTCTTTGGTGGTCCTGCATCCAAATCACTGTTATCTCCCTTTGGTGGTGCCTGGCCTTTTTTTTTTTTTTTTTCCAACTAGACCAGGGTAGGACCAATTAAGAGCATTATACTTTCCATGTAGCAAATTTCCATCTTACCCAAAGATGACAGCGTTAGCTGTCTCTCTGCCTGGTGGTGGCCAGTCAGTTCCTGATCTGTGCTGAGATGACAGGGCACTTTCTGACCTGCCTCTTGACTTTCATATCCCTGAGGGAGAAACTCCCAGCATGGTGCAGCTGACAGTGGGTGCTCTGCATATGTGCACCGAATGCTGAATGGGTTGAGTACAGAAGATGTCCTTATAGCAGCCAAAAGCTTCTGCCAGCAGTGGGAATGGGGGCATTCATTTGTGTCGTGTTAGAGAAGGTGAGATACTTGGATGATGGCAGCATCGTTTTTGTCATGATGTGGGCTCACCTTGTGATAGAAAGAATAATAAAGGAGGCCCTTCAGCTCACAGCCTGCACTTTCTCTGTCCCTGCTGCTTCTTTTGGTTAATGATGTTCCCTCCTCTCCTACTGCTCTCCACCTTGCTCACTCTTATCCAGCCACATTCCTTGCTGTTCCTCTTACACACCAGGCTTGCTCTTCCCCCAGGCTTTTGTGTTCTACTCCTTCACCAGCTGCAAGTCTTTGCTCAGATGTCATTTTCTCTATGTGGCTACCTCTGTCAGAGATACAAGAACTGGTAGGATATTTGTATGTTAAGAGGTTGATTGTAAGGAGGTGGTCGTGGGGACTGGGGAAGTCCAGAATTCGTGGGGCAGCTTGGCCAACTGGAAACTCTTGGGAGGAGCTGGTGCTGAAGTCCCAGATGGAATTTCTTCTCAGGGAAACCTCAGTTTCGCTCTTAAAGCCTTTCAGCTGATTAGATGAGGACCACCCCGATTGTGGAGTGTAATCTCCCTTCCTGCAAGTCAGCTGATTGTAGATGTTAATCACACCTACAGAATACCTTCAAAGAAGCACTTAGTGTTTGATTGAACAACTGGGTACCATGGCCTAGCCAAGCTGACACATGAAACTAACCATTATAGTTTAATCCTTGTCAGTTCGGCACCAGTATACATTTCCTGAAACCATACTTAATCTCCAAATAAAGATAATAACAAAGTCATACTTCCACCTAACATGATCCAGTTATGTTGCATATTACCAAAACATACCAACCCTTTCCCCAGAAGAGGATGCAGAGTCCTCGGGTGAGATCTCCACACCTTGATATCCTGTAACTTAAACAGCGTGATGTAAACTTAACTCTTAACATCTTATGTTAGATAATAAGGGGATAAAAGAGGGAAGAAAATAAAAGTATTTGCCTTATCTATACACTATATACTATATATATACACACAATATATAGTGTATATATATATATATACAAACATTAATAACAAAATAAGAAATACTCATTAACTTTTTTTTTTTTAATTTTTATTTATTCATTTATTTAATTTTTGGCTGTGTTGGGTCTTTGTTTCTGTGCGAGGGCTTTCTCTAGTTGCGGCAAGTGGGGGCCACTCTTCATCGCGGTGTGCGGGCCTCTCACTATCGCAGCCTCTCCTGTTGCGGAGCACAGGCTCCAGACGCACAGGCTCAGTAATTGTGGCTCACGGGCCTAGTTGCTCTGCGGCATGTGGGATCTTCCCAGACCAGGGCTCGAGCCCGTGTTCCCTGCATTAGCAGGCAGGTTCTCAACCACTGCGCCACCAGGGAAGCCCACTCATTAACTCTTAATCCTCTCCTTAACCTGCTCTACGTTATGCTCCACTTAACAGCTTCCAATATACTATACAGTTTACTTATTTATTGCGTTTATTGTTCACTGGTATATCCCAAGCCTTTAAAACAGTGTCCAGCACATAGTAGATGCTCATCAGTAGTAAGTGTTTTTTTTTCCTTAATTGATCGAATGGATGAAAGAATGGAAATGATGTTAGTGTTTTTGTCTGTCTGGCATGAGTAGTTGCTCATTGGTTGACAATATGAGGCAAACATCTGGGTCCCATCCCAGGGGCTACTAAATTTTAATTAACCTGGCTAGAGACTTATAGATTTTATTGATCTTTTCAAAGAACCAAACTTTTGGTTTGTGGATTTTCTCTAATGGTTTTCTGTTTCCAATTTCACTGATTTCTGCTCTAATTTTTAATTTTTTCTTCTGTTTAGTTTGGAATGAATTTGCTCTTCTTTTCCTAGCCTCGTAAGGTGGAAGCTTAGTTTATTGATTTTTGATCGTTCTTCTTTACTAATGTATGCGTTCAATCCTATAAATTTCCCTTTAAGCACTGCTTTCACTGCATCCCACAAATTTTGATAGGTTGTGTTTTCATTTTCATTTTGTTCAAAATATTTAAAAATTTCTCTTGAGATTTGTTCTTATAGAAGTGTGTTGTTTAATCTCCAAGTATTTGGGGATTTTACAACTGTCTTTCTGTTATTGATTTCTGGTTTAATTCCGTTGTGATCTGAGAGCAGACATTGTATAATTTCTATACTTTTAAATTTGTTAAGGTGTGTTTTATGGCCCAGTATGTGGTCTGTCTTGGTGAATGTTCCATGTGAGCTTGAGAAGAATGTATATTCTGCTACCGTTGGATGAAGTAGTTCATAGATGTCCAATATATCCAGTTGATTGATGGTGTTGTTGAGTTCCACAACATCCTTACTGACTTTTTGCCTGCTGGATCTGCACATTTCCATTAGGGGGTGTTAATGTCTCCAGCTATAATAGTGGATTCATCTATTCTCCTTGTAGTTCTATCACTTTTTGCCTCATGTATTTTAATGCTCTGTTGTTTGCTGCATACTCATTAAGGACTGTTATGTCTTCTGGAAAAATTGACTCCTTTATCATTACATAATGCCATTCTTTATCCCTGATAACTTTTCTTGCTGTGAAGTCTGGTCTGTCAGGAATGAATATTGCAACTTCCACTTTCTTTTGCTTAGCATGAGTATGTTAAATCTTTCTTCATCCTTTTATTTTAATCTACATGTGTGTTTATATTTAAAGTGGGTTTCTTATCGACAACGTATAATTGGATCTTGTTTCTTGATCCACTTTGACAATCTGTGTCTTAATTGGGCTATTTACACCACTGACATTTAAAGTGATTATTGATATAGTTGGATTAATATTTACCATATTTGTTGATGGTTTTTATTTGTTGCCCTTGTTCTGTGTTCCTGTTTTGTCTTCCACTTTTTTTCTGCCTTTTGTGGTTTTAACTGAGCATTTTATATGATTCTATATTTTCCCCTTCCTTAGCATATTATACTTTTTTTAACATTTTTTTAGTGGTTGCCCTAGAGTTTGCAGTATACATTTACAAGTAATCCAAGTCCACTTTCAAATACAGTGGTCCCTAGGTATCCACAGGAGAATATGTTCCAGGACCCCCACAGGTACCAAAATCCATGGATGCCCAAGTCTTTTATATAAAATGGCATGGTGTTTGCATATAAATTATTCACATCCTCTCATATACTTTAAATTATCTCTAGATTGCTTATAATACCTAATACAATGTAAACACTATGTAAATAGTCATAAATGTAATGTAAATGTTATGTAAATAGTTGCTGGTGTGCAACAAATTCAAGTTTTGCTTTTCGGCACTTTCTGGAGTTTTTTTTCTGAATATTTTGATCTGCACTTGGTTGAATCCACAGATGCAGAACCCACGGATTTAGAGGGCTGACTGTAATACTGTACGTAGTGCTTCATGGGTAGTGCAAATACCTTGTAATAAAATACTACTGATTTCTCCGTCCTGTCCATTGTGTCATTGCTGTGATTCATTTCACTTATTCATAAGCATACATAAGCGTATATATGTATACAGTATCAAATACATTGTTGCTGTTATTTTGAACAAGCTGTTATCTGTTAGATCAATTAAGAATAAGAAAAATTGGGACTTCCCTGGTGGTGCAGTGGTTAAGAATCTGCCTGCCAATGCAGGGGACACGGGTTCAAGCCCTGGTCCGGGAAGATCCCACATGCCACGGAGCAACTAAGCCCGTGCACCACAACTACTGAGCCTGAGCTCTAGAGCCCGCGAGCCACAACTACTGAGCCCATGTGCCACAACTACTGAAGCCTGTGTGCCTAGAGCTCATGCTCCGCAACAAGAGA
Organism: Eschrichtius robustus; assembly: GCF_028021215.1. NCBI lineage: Eukaryota > Metazoa > Chordata > Mammalia > Artiodactyla > Eschrichtiidae > Eschrichtius > Eschrichtius robustus. The sequence continues at coordinate 149,910,087 of NC_090826.1, forward strand.
AGCCACCTCAGTGAGAAGCCTATGCACCACAATGAAGGGTGGCCCCTGCTCACCGCAACTAGAGAAAGCCCGCGCGCAGCAACGAAGACCCAATGCAGCCAAAAATAAACAAAATTAAAAAAAAATATTTTAAGAATAAGAAAAATAAAAGTTTTTCTTTTACCTTCCCTTATTCCTTCTCCAGTGTTCCTCTTTTTCGTTAAGTAGATCCAAGTTTCTGACCTATATCATTTTCTTTCTCTCTGAAGAACTTCTTTATAAGTTTCTTGCAAGGCATTTCTGCTGGCAACAAATTCGCTCAATTTCTATCTGAGACATCTTTATTTATCCTTCACTTTTGAAAGATAATTTTGCAGGGTACAGAATTATAGGTTGGTGTTTGTTTTCTCAACACTTTAAATATTTCACTCTACTCTCTTCTTGTTTGTGTGGTTTTTGAGGAGATTTAGGATGTAATTCTTATCTTCGTTCCTAATAGGTTAGGTTTTTGGGGGGTTTTTTTCCCCCTCCAGATTCTTTCAGGAATTTTTGTCTGATTTTCTGCAGTTTGAATATGCTGTGCCTAAGTGTTTTTTTCTTTTCTTTTCACGTATACTGCTTGGTGTTTTCTGAGCTTCCTGTATCTGTGGTTTGGTGTCTGACATGAATTTGGGGAAGTTATCAGTCATTATTGCTTCAAATATTTCTTCCATTTCTTTCTTTCCTCTCCTTCTGGTATTCCTATTCCACATATGTTATACCTTTTATAGTTGTCCCACAGCCCTTGGACATTCTGTTTCATTTTTTGGTCCTTTTCTCTTTGCTTTTCAGTTTTGGAGGTCTCTATCGACATGTCCTCAAGCTCAGAAATTCATTCCTCTGCCATGTCCTGTCCACTAAGGAGCCCGTCAAAGGCATTCTTTGTTTCTGTTATAGTATTTTTGATCTCTGGCATTTCTTTTTGGTTCTTTCTTAGAATTTCCATCTCTGCTTACATTGTCTGTCTGTTCTTGCATGCTGTCTATTTTACCCATTAGAGCCTTTAGCATATGAATCATAGTTTTTAAAATTTCTGGTCTGATAATTCCAGCATCCCTGCCATATCTAGGTCTGGCTCTGTCTCTTCAAACTGTGTTTTTTGCCTTTTACTATGCCTTGCAACTTTTTGTTGAAATCTGGACATGATGTACTGGGTAAAAGGAACTAGGGTAAATAGGCCGTTAGTGTGGTATAAGATGTCAGGGGAGAGGAATCATTCTACAGTCCCATGATTAGGTCACAGTATTTTAGTGAGCCTATGCCCCTGGGCTATGGACTTCACAAGTGCTTCTCAGTTCTTTCCCCAGTTAGACCAAACAAGATGAGGCAGCATGGCCTGCAGTGGTGTATTTCTCTTTCCCTATGCCAGAAGCTAGAGCAATTGGGTATTTTTCTATCCTCGCGTGAGTTAGGCTCTGATAAAACCCCACAAATTAGGCTCAGGTTAACTAGTTTCTCTGGAGGGCAGGCCTTTTTAAGAGGAACAGAGTGCTGTGGTGTTTTTAAAAATGGTTACTTTTCTATTCCTCTTTCCAGGAGCATGGGGGTACTTTTCTCTGATTTTTACTGTGAGAATCTGGTAGAGCTCCTGGAAGTAAAACTCACAAATGTGCGAGGCCCCTGCCCATGACTGGGTCCCCCTAGAATTTTTAACTCTCAGATTTGTCCATGCTGAGCCTCTAGCAATTTGCTAGTTACAGTTTATGCTTTCCTGTCCGGTACTAGTTCTTGTGGAGGTTTCTGCTTCTGGGTTTTTCTGGCAAGTTGTGATTCTCTGTATTCACCTGTCTGTCTCTCCAATTTTTGGTGCAATAGTTTGCCCTCTGACCTCACCTCTTGTGTGGAACTAAGAAGAGTTGTTGATTTTTCAGTTTGTACAGCTTTTTACTTGTTAGGATGGAATGACAATTTCCAAGCTTCTTAAAACCTGCACCAGAAATGGGAAGTTGGCTAGTAAGTTTTCAACAGAGAAAAATCTTTTCCCTGTCTAAAGCTTACAGCCAGTGTCCTGCTGAGTTTTCTCACTGGTAAATGCCATTGATCAAATGGAGATTGAGTAAGAGTATGGACACCTCATTGAAAACTCTCCCGCCTCCAGGAAAAAAATTGACGCAATGCACAAGTGGATGGGAATAGCAGTTTTGCCTTTCAATGGGTTGCACATGTGATTTTCAAGGCCAACTTATATCCCTGTTTGAACTCAGGCAATCTGGCTTTCGTCCTCACATTAGTCCTCTTGTCTCCCTCCTGGACTGATTCTAGAAAAGAAGGAAGCACATACTGTGTGCCAGGATCTGTGCTGCTCATCTTCTCCTTTAATCCCCTAGACATCTTGGAGCAGTTTATAGAGGGGGAAACTGGGGCACAGGGAAGTTCATTAACTTGTTTGTGGTTCACCTGGCAGTAAGTGGTGGACTCTGGATTGAGAACCAGGTTTATGTGACTCCAAACCCAACCTGTTTCCCATCTGGGGCACTTCCTTCTGAGCACTGTCTCTTCTTCCCAGCCCTCTGCTACTGCTTATACTAGGGTTACCATACCTTCCAGCTTTAGACCTGATAGGGGACCATGGTCTCCCTCATCTCAGGATGGGACACCAAGTCCACTTCATCTGGCTATTCTTCAGCACTCCATCCTCTTCCCTCAGGCTAGTGTGAGCACTTGTTCTTTTGGAGGGCCAGTTTATTTTCAGATCTTAAATATATCTTATGTCATACATGCACCCTAATGTTCATGGCAGCACCATTTGCAATAGCCAAGACATGGAAGCAACCTAAATGTCCATCAACAGATGAATGGATAAAGAAGATGTGGTATACATATTTATAATGGAATACTATTCAGCCATAAAAAGAACGAAATAATGCCATTTGCAGCAACATGGATAGACCTAGAGATTATCGTACTAAGTGAAGTAAGTCAGACAGAGAAAGACAAATATCATATGATATCACTTATATGTGGAATCTCAAATATACAAATGAACTTATTTACAAACAGAAATAGACTCACAGACATAGAAAACAAACTTAGGGTTACCGAAGGGGAAGGAGGGGGAGGGATAAATTAGGACGTTGGGATTAGCAGATACAAACTACTATATATAAAATAGATAAACAACAAGGTCCTACTGTATAGCACATGGAACTATATTCAATATCCTGTAGTAAACCATAATGGAAAAGAACATGAAAGCATATATATATATATATGAAATGAATCACTTTGCTATACACCAGAAACTAACACAACATTGTAAAGTAACTATACTTCAGTTAAAAAAAAAATCTTATGTCAGTACATAGATCAGGCTAGAGGACCCTTTTCACAGGTTGAGTTCTCTGGGATGCAGATACTGAGTAACATCTGTGAAAGAAAAGGGGGAGGAAGCAGCATTGGGCAGGGGGAGCATCAGACACAGTGCAGATCCGACTGAGGCTCTGCCAGCCCGACAGGGAGCTCTGCAGCAGAGACGGCAGTAGAGCAGCCCCACACACAGCGGGAAGGGGCGGGCTCCTCAACCACCTTCTTGCTCAGTTATTGGCAGGTGCCTCCCTGGGAAGCTCAGGTTTCTGTCCCTTAGGAAGCCAACAGGAGGCTGTCACCTAACTGCACACTCCACAGCGGGGCAGGGAATCCTTTCTTGAAGCAGGATCCACAGTCTGCCACCAGCTTGCTTCTCTAACTCTTTCTGCCTTTATAGGAAGGAGAGTCATGGTCGGTGTATGAGAGAGCATCCCTCCTGCTCAGCAGGATTCACTCGGTGGTCTTCATGCGGGAGCGATCCTGCTGGGCTGTGGTCTGGCTGGGACAACTCTTTGCTGCCCGCTTCTCTCTTCATGGAAAGGCTGGGGGGAAGATATGGACAAGAAACCATCTTTTCCTGTCACATCTTCTCACTCTTTCCTATGAGGGACCCAGGTCCAGATAAAATTTGAGCTGTGCGTTTGTGACGGCTGGAGTGCAAGCACACGCGTTCAGCCAAATCACAGCTCACAGCTCATGGCACTCAACATCTCACTGTAAGGAGATCGGGCAAATGCCGTATGTGCTGCAGTTTTTCATGTAGGTGACAGGCGTAGGGGGCTGAAACAGCATCAAATGTTACAGCCCACTTGACAACTTGCCGTGTGATTTCAGGCAAGTCATTTCACCTCTAAGAACTTTCATTTCTTTCTCTTTCTTCTCTTCAAATGGAGGAATTGAGTTCAATTGAGAATAATATGTACTTATAGATTTGTGAAGACTAAGGGAGGCTCTGAATGTGAACAAACACTTTGGTATATAGTAAATGCTCAATAATGTTAGTTTAATATTACATTTTAATTTTTGGTTCCTTATATTGCTTTTAAAATTTTTCTCAAGAGAAGGAAATCTTGCTACCTGCAGTGACATGGATGGACCTCGAGGGCATTACGCTAAATGAAATATGTCAGACAGGGAAAGACAAATACTGTATGATCTTATTTTTATGTGGAACTAAAACAAAGCAAAACAAAATAAACTCCTGATCTCATAGATTAGAGAACAGATTGGTGGATGCCAGAGGCAGGGGGAGAGGGCAAGTGAAATTGGTGAAGGGGGTCAAAGGTTACAAACTACCAGTTATAAAGTAAGTAAATTCTGGTGAAGTAATGTAAAGAATGGTGCCTATAGTTAGTAATACTGTATTGTTTATTCAAAAGTTGCTAAGAGAGTAGTTAAAAGTTCTTATTACAGGAAAAAAAATTAGTAGCTACATGTGGTGATGGATGTTAAGTAGCCTTACGGTGGAGATCATTTTGCAATGTATACAAATAATGAGTCATTATGTTGTACACCTGAAACTAATAGGATGTTACCTGTCAATTATATCTCAGTAAGAAAAATTTCTCAATTTTCAGAAATAAAACAGGTTCTTTATTGGATTTTAAAACATAGAGGTATATAAAATAAAAGGTGAAACGTCCACTGTTTCTTGGAAGAAACCATTTTTAAATAGTGTATGTGTTTAGTAAACTGTATATGAACAAGTGTTCATATATATTTATGTTGATTTTTTTTTAACAAAAATGTTGTCATACTATTATATATATTACTTTCCAATCTGCTTTTTTTCCCACTTACTAGTATATTTGGGATATTTTCCTAAAAGCATATCTCCCCTTCATTTTTTTTTAATGGTTGCGATGTATTCATTGCATGACTATATCCGAAGCTATTTAGCTGTCCCCTTGTTGATACATAATTAGATTGTTACCAGTCTTTGGTTATTAAAGATAATGCTTCAGTGAACCTCCTTGTATGTGTATTTTTGGTTTTAATTTAGAAACCTTTCAAATATTCAGAGTAGTAGAGAGTAATTTAACAAGCATTCATTTACTTATTCTGTTTATATAGTACATACTGACAATTTCTCACTTCAAATTCTTTTTTAATTTATTTTTTATTTATTTATTTTTGGCTGTGTTGGGTCTTCATTGCTGTGCATGGGCTTTCTCTAGTTGTGCTGAGCGGGGGCCACTCTTCGTTGTGGTGCGTGGGCTTCTCATTGCAGTGGCCTCTCCTGTGCGGAGACGGGCTCTAAGCACATGGGCTTCAGTAGTTGTGGCACGTGGGCTCAGTAGTTGTGGCATGCGGGCTCAATAGTTGTGGCTCACGGGTTCCAGAGGGCAGGCTCAGTCGTGGCCCATGGGCTTAGTTGCTCCACGGCATGTGGGATCTTCCCAGACCAGGGCTCGAACCTGTGTCCCCTGCGTTGGCAGGGGGATTCTTAACTACTGCACCACCAGAGAAGCCCCAAATTCTTTTTTAAAAATTAGAATATTACAGGGGAATCCCCTGGTGGTCCAGTGGACTTGGCGATTTCCCTGCCATGGGCCCGGGTTCGATCCCTGGTCGGAGAACTAAGATCCTGCAAGCCACGCAGCGTGGCCAAAAAAATAAATAAAATAAAGGGCTTCCCTGGTGGCACAGTGGTTGAGAATCTGCCTGCTAATGCAGGGGCACGGGTTCGAGCCCTGGTCTGGGAAGATTCCACATGTCGCGGAGCAACTAGGCCCATGAGCCACAACTACTGAGCCTGCGTGTCTGGAGCCTGTGCTCTGCAACAAGAGAGGCTGCGATAGTGAAGAGGCCCGTGCACCGCGATGAACAGTGGGCCCTGCTTGCCACAACTAGAGAAAGCCCTCACACAGAAACGAAGACCCAACACAGCCAAAAATAAATAAATAAATAAATAAAAGATTACTATTAATTAAAGAAAACCAGGCATCTCAAGTTAATGAATTTAGTACTTTTAAAAATAAATAAATAAATGAATAAATAAAATAAAATATTACACGTAAAGTTGAGGTCCTCTTAGAACTTATTCCCAGAGGTAATCACTGCCCTGCAGTTGTGTGTCTCCTTGCTATTGATGTTTTGATATTTTTATTACTTATATATTTATCCCTAAAAGACATATACTATGATTGTGTGGTTTTAAAAATGTATTTGCACAAATGATATCATACTGTGATATTTTATGACTTGTGTTTTACACTCAACATTGATTTTTGAAAGCTTTTTATTTTGAAATTATTATAGACTCACAGGAAGTTGCAAAACTAGTACAGAGGGTGTTCTCTACCCTCCACTCAGCTTCCCTCAATGGTAACATCTTATATAACTACAGTATAATAGTATACAGTAAAACTAACTACAGGAAATCAACATGTGTAGAATATTGTTAAACTAAAGATCATATTCAGATTTCACCAGTCTTTACATGCACTCATTTGTGCGTGTGTGTGCCTTTGTATATACATGTAAGTGTATATTTAGTTTCATAAGAAGCTGCCAAACTATTTGTCAGTTGCAGTTGGTTGTATCATTTTGCATTCCCTCCAGTAATGTATGAAACAGCCAGTTTATCTATATCCTTGCCAGCATTTGGCATTGCCACTCTTTTTTATTTTAACCATTTTTATAAGTATGTAGTGATAGCTCATTGTGGTCTTAATTTGCATTTTAGTAATGGCTAAAGATGTTGAACATCTTTTCATGAGCTTGTTTTACAACCACATTTCCAGCTGGTGAAATGCCAGTTCATGTCTCTTGCCCATTTTCTAATTGAGTTCTGTTAACATCTCTTCCTTTTTTATTGCTTTAGAAATGGCAGCTTACTTTAAATCCTCTCTTTTGGTGTTTACTTTCCTCTTGTAGTGAGCTTATGTACAATCTGAGTTTTTTGGTGGGAGTCCCATGGGTCCCCAATTGACGAGACATCTGGATGTGGTGGTTGAGTTTGCCTGTGCCATATTCATAAATTTTCACCTGGTTCAGACCAACTTTCCTGTAAACGTTTTTAGCCCTGGGGCTTCCAACTATGTCGACAACGTGAGTTTGGCTCCACACTCGTATATGGCACATACCTGGGGTTCTGATCTCTTACAGATAATCCTTTTTCTACCCGAAAGTCTGGACAGATGACCAGTTTCTTTTTTATGTCTCTGAGATATGGGTAGAGACTTCCTGTTCCATGTCTCTTTGTTAGGGCAGCCCTTTGTCACCCCAGCAAGAGCATGTGGGTTCCCTTCCTGTCCCCTCCAGTGCACACCCAGCTCTAACAACCCCTGCTTCTGAAAAACTCCTGGGCTGTTTGGTTTCAGTTCCTACTGGATGCTTTGGTTTTGCTTTTCCGTTACGGTTCTGGCACCTAAGATTTTGAACTTTATTATTTCTTTTTAAATGTTTAAATTTTTAAACAGCATCTCAATGTGTTTAGTGTGAATGGACAGCTTACCATATTTACTTAGTGCACTGTATTGATTGTTAGTTCTCTAAATACTTGTGCTAGTATGAATATAATAGATTACTAGAAGTGGAATTAAGGAGACAGAGGGTACAAACGTTTCAAACTGGGTAGAAACTGCCAACGTTCACACAACAAGGTTGTACTAGTTTACACTGCCAGTTTCTTTCTTCTCTCACCATTACCAATATTAATTGCTATCAATTGTTTTACTTAATCTTAAGTTTTAACATTTCAATTAATTTTTAAGGGAACATCATCTTTTTTTTTTTAATGAACTGCTCAAGGATTTGGTCTGATAAATATAGAGACTGCCTTCCTTACATGCATGAAAGTGCTGCCGCCCATCAGTAGGGGAGGCACGAGGAGCACGAGACGGCCCAGCACCAGCCACCTCCGCAGGCAGCTGGACAGAGGTGCAGAGAGCTCAGGTTTACTTACCGAACATGTGTACAGCTGGGCTTACTGTCCACATTCCCAGGTGACAAGCAGGTGTGCTGTCCTCTGCTGAGGGAGAGCAGAAAGTGGGTATGTCCAGTCTGAGCTAGTGTCAGGGTCCCTAGTTTTTTTGTCCCACGGACCAGAATCACCAGTAGAAGCTGCCAGGATGTATGTGAGCAAAGGTGTTTTTTCTGAGAAACAGGCTCTATGTGACTTGAGATTTCCTGCCCCGCTTTTTTTTTTTTTTTTGGCTTTTTGTTTGTTGACTTCATTTGACTCTTCAGACTCAGGGAAAGGTAACAACACTCAGTGGCGTCTCACCAGCAACATCGCATTCTATTGCTCTGCACAGGAAAGTAACTTGGCAACAGGAGCTCTGCCACAAGTACCTGGGTTTGGAGCTCATTTTGCCTCTTGCAAAGAGTCTTTTTAAACACTCTCAACTATCTCAATATGCCATAGGCTGTGCCTGGTAGTAAGTGTCATTTCTGGAGGTGTTTTGGGAGACCACCTGATGGCACATGGAAGGTGAGCTTTGAAGTGTGGCTGGACTAATGGCCTTCCCATTGGCGTCCAGCTTTGAAGGGCAGCCTGGGCTTGGTGGCTCTATGTGCACTCTGGGCCATGAGGTTCCTTCTGGTCAGCGCTCTCTTGTCTAACGGCTGAAGTCTTATGGGCGGATTCTTTGCTTTTTTCCTAGGAGGGCCGTTTTGTTTATTCAAGCAGGCAGGGGAAAACTCAGATGTTCAGCGATGCCAGGGATCAACTCTACACTTGATTTTGGTTAAAAAAAAGTTGTAAATGAACAGCTGAAATGACGTTTAAGGATTTTCTGCAGGGTTTATTTTTTTTCCCCCCTTAGTGACAGGATGATGTAGTGGAAAGAGAAGGGGATTTGGAGTCAGACTGACCCGAGTCCTATCCAAAACTGCATTACATTCCAGCTGTGTGACTTTATAAAAGTTACTTAACCTCACTCATCTTTCCTCATCCTCATTAAATAAAGATACTACCTACCCTGAACGACTGTCGTGAGGATTTGTGATGCTTTAAAAGACAAGCCCCATCTTATTTCTCCCTGCTTAAAATTCCTTTAACATTGTCTTGTTATTTCTTTGGATAAATTTAAAATTTACATTGTGACTTACAAGACCTAACTCACCTCTCCAGACTGATCTGCTAGCTCTCCGCTCACTCGCTGTGTCAGTCAGGTGGCATTCACACTTGTCAAGCTCTCCCCTGGGCCTTGGAAATGCCCTTTCTCTGCCTGCAACTCTTGCTGTGTCTCTTGGCTGGCGTAGTTCCTACCCATCCTTCCTTCAAGTCCCAATGTAGACATCAGACCTCCCCTGTGAGGCCTTCCCAACTGCCCCTGCCCCACCTCAGGCCAGGTAGGCCTCCCTTTCGGAAGCCCTCCTTGGCCTGGCAGTTTCCTCTTTGAGCACTCAGGCCCCTGGGAAGGCTGTTGTTTAATATTTGCTTCCTCCAACAGATGAAAGGTCCATGAAGGCAGGGGCGGTATCTCTCTTGTTTATTCCACATGCCTACCACTGAACAGTACCAACACGTAGTAAGTGCTTGATTAATGTTCGTTAAATGAATGAAGGAAGAAGGATGCAAGCCCTTAGTTCAGTAAATATTGATTCCCTTCCACATTTAACCTCTTCCTCCCCTCCTGAAAGTTGACTGCCTTGATCATGGGTAATGGACAACTATTTGTAGCTGATTTGATGATGAAAGCCACGTTTCCATGACTCCACCTCATCACCTCATCATAATTCTCAAAAACGTGAGTTTTAAAAATGTAGCTGAAGATTTCAAAATAAAAAGTTAAAAGAATACCACTGAAGGACTCCTCAGCAAAATAGGAAGAAAACAAAGATTGTTGCGCAATTGCATTTCACTATGGGCTGATATTTGTGGAGGCATCATGGGTTGGAACGCTACTGTGACATAAAGTATATGGGTTAATACTTTTAATTGCTTCCCACTGCCTTTATCTCTTCCATTAAAGAGCAAGTGCATCATGGAAAAAAGTTCTAAAAATAGAGCCTGCCTGGTTTATGGAGAAGGGTGTTTATGACAGGAATTATGCAGTTGTTTAGCTCAGATGTCTGAAGCCCCAAATCAGGTTTTATTCTGTGGCTAGGGCCTCGTTAACATCCAGCTCTCCCTTTTTATTTGAATATACTTTTTCTGGCGGGAACACACTCTGTCCTCACTCTGTGGTCATAAAAACCCATGTTGTTTCTAAACAGGGGAGGTTTTTGGAGCTGTACTTGGGGAAAGGGAAAGAGACACACATATAAGAGGGAGAGGTTATGCCTGGAGTGAGGGGTTTAGGGGAACGAGGTTTCTCTTCACTCACAGGGCAGGATGTTTGAGGCAGTCGTGGGGGATGAAGGGGATGGTGATGGTGCTGTTGGTGGAGGTGCTCTATCTGTGGCCTTAAGTGATGAATGAAGCCAGTTTGGTGGGCAAAGTGGTGAGTTCCCCCTCCGGGCTTCCCTGAAAGAGGAAGTTCTCTGCGTTCGACTCTGGTTTCTTCTGCCATCATCCAGGGTGATGATGCTGATATTCCCCATGAGATGGTGGTCTTGAGATGGCTGGCTCCTCTGACTCTTGTTGGGGGCCCTCCTGGCCATGGGGGACTGGCCAGGTTTTCAGGCTCCCAGGGAGACCTTAGAGTTGGCACGTCAACTCTGTCCGGTGCTGCTCCCTGGTTCAAGTCCACATCCTCGCTTTCCTGGTGTTGTGCAGTATCACGTAGCAGGTCTCCCTGTGCTTCCAGGCTTGTCTCTTCTGGTCCTTCTTCCACACTGATGCTCAGGTACCCTCGCACAGAGCGATTTGATTAGGCATCTCCCTTACTTACAATTCTTACCTTGGTGTAAAGGGCACGTCAAGGCTTGCCCTCTCCTCCCTTATATTCAGCTTCGTTTCTCAATATTGGCCTCTCTAGATCCCGCCCCCCACCCCTCCCAAGTGCAAACAACAGCCACAACAAAAGGCAAAAAATTCCGCTGCCTCAGCACACCAGGCTCCTTCCACACTGAGCTCTTATACCACCTCCTTCGCCCATCCCAGCTTGTACATACCGCCTGCTGGAAACGCCCTGAGTTTTGTCTGTCTGCGGCCCATCCTTCAAGGGATATGGGACAGTCACCTCACACCCAAGCCTTTCCTGATGGCCTAAGTCAGTTTGCTGTCTCTTTCCCTCTGCTCTTTTTTTTTTTAAATTAATTAATTTATTTTTGGCTGCATTGGGTCTTGGTTGCTGCGCAGGCTTTCTCTAGTTGCAGGGAGCAGGGGCTACTCTTCGCTGCGGTGCACAGATTTCTCATTGCAGTGGCTTCCCTTGTTGTGGAGCACAGGCTCTAGGCGTGCAGCTTCAGTAGTTGTGGCATGTGGACTCAGTAGTTGTGGCTTGCGGGCTCAGTAGTTGTGGCTCGCGGGCTCTAGAGTGCAGGCTCAGCAGTTGTGGTGCACAGGCTTAGTTGCTCCGCAGCATGTGGGATCTTCCCAGACCAGGGCTGGAACCCGTGTCCCCTGCATTGGCAGGCGGATTCTTAACCACTGCACCACTAGGGAAGCCCTCCCTCTGCTCTTAAAGTACTTTTATCCACGGGTCTCTTACCACTTGTTGCATTATATTTTCATAGTTTGTTTGCACATCTCTCTTCTCTTCTAAACTGTGGGATCTTTGGATCCTTGTGGGTAACTTTTGGTGTCCAAGTGTCCATGGATCTTTTTATTAGGAGACCATAAGGGTCCATAGCATTGATGGGGTCTGTGAAGCCATTTTGTCCTTTTTTTCCCCAAACAAATCTATTTTATCAGTCTCCCTTTCTTCCCAGGCCATTTTAGTTCTGTCATTCTTGGTCCCCAATCCTTGAGAAAGCCAAAACATTCAGGTAAAAAGGATGTACTGCATGAGTTGGAGCCTTCCTGATTCTCAGTGAGAATTTCCTGAACCAGTCTCTTTTTTTATTTGTACAAAAATCTTCATTTTTCAGGTGAGGAAACTGAGGCATAAAGGCCTTGCCTTGCTTAAGATTGATCAGCTGTATCAATTCTATGTGGAATCTAAAATATGACACAAATGAACTTATCTATGAAATAGAAACAGATTCGCAGACACAGAGAACAGACTTGTGGTTGCCAGGGGGGAAGGGGGATGGGGGAGGGATGGATTGGGAGTTTGGAATTAGCAGATGCAAACTATTACATATAGAACGGACAAACGACAAGGTCCTCCTGTATAGCACAGGGAACTATATTCAATATCCCATGATAAACCATAATGGAAAAGAATATGAGAAAGAATGTATGTCTATGTATAACTGAATCACTTTGCTCTACAGCAGAAATTAACACAACATTGTAAATCAACTATACTTCAATAAAATAAATTTTTTAAAAAAGGTGGATCAGCTGTGAAATCAAGACTGGGGATTCCAGGCTGGGGCTTGGCCAGGTTCAGCCTGCAAGAGCTGTATCTTGATTGACTTGCTGTGTTTGCCACCCTGTCTCTGATGCTCTCCCCAACCAGCTCTTTGTTATCTGATGTCCTCCCTTTCTCCCCACCCCACCGCCCCCACCCCAACTCGCACACAGTTAACGTGTACACACGTTTGTGATTCAGGTTTTTTAATCTATTTTTTTGGTTGTCTGGTGTGTGCTTAGTTTATCCATTCCAAATCTGCTTTTGAGAGCCATGCCTACATTTGTCTAAGTTAGTTCGGGACATTCTTACGGTTCAGTGTAACGTCATGGTTTAGACTTGTGTTGTCCAGTGTGGTGACCGTATGTGGCTATGTGGAGCAGCTTGGGTGTGGTTCCTCTGAATTGAGAGGGGTAGTAAGTTACGCTATACTTACTGGATTTAAATCACTCTGATAAAAGGAATGTAAAATATCTCACTAATAATTTCCTATATTGATTATGTGTTGAAGTGATAATATTTCGGATATATTGGGTTCAATTATTGGGTTGAATATTATAGTTCATTTGATCTGCTTTCTTTTACTTTTTTTAATGTGGTTATTAAAAAGTTTAAAATTACTTATGAGACCCACATCTGTGGTTTGCATTATATTTCCTTTGGTTAATGACTATAGGCTTTCAAATCAGATTTGGGTTTGAATCTCAGATTCACCACTTAATTCGCTATGTGGTTTTGGGCAACGTAGCCTCCTTGGGATCATTTTTCTCACCTATAAAATAAAGACTAATATCTACCTCACATGGTTATTGTAAGGATTAAATTGTATTTTGTACATGAAGTGCTCAGCCAAGAACCTGGCATGAGAGCATAGCATTTAAAAGCATGGGACTTGGAGTTAAACTTGACAAAGTTTTCAACATTGGCTGCACTGTTTAAAACTTTTGTGGCCTTGGACAAGTTACTTTACTTCCCCAAGCTTCAGTTTCTTCATTGTAAAATAGGGATGATAATAATATGTACCTCATAGAGTTGTGAGGATTAAATGCAAGACTATGTAAAGGGCTTACTAGCTCAGGGTAGGGCATACAGTAAGCACTCAGTAAATGATAACCAATGCCATAATACTTCTGGGGAAGGGCACCTGCTGGAAACTTTCGTGATGTTAAATGGTATATGTGGACTCTGGTTTTTATTTTTATTTCTTCATGACAGTACATATAATAGGAATATGGCCCTAAGATATAACACATTCTCTCTTTTCTATATCATGGTTATTATTGTGTTTGTAGAACATTCTTGATACTACATTTTTGTCAAGAATTATACTTTTATTTGAGTCTTCTTTTCTAGGCTTTTCTTTGGCTTTGCTTGTTCAGTCAGTCATTCGTTTCTGCAGGTGGTTTTGTTAAGCACTTACTACGTGCCAGACACTGTGCTAAGGACAGAGTATGTGGTGGTAAGAAGAAGACAAGCTCATGCCCTCATGGAACCTACAATCTAGTGGGAGAGACATCTGTGAACAACTGAATAAACGGATACATGTATCCCTGTAATTCCTGATGAGTGCTGTAAGAGGAACAAACCTGGTGATGTGATAGAAATCAACAGAGGAAGGGAGGTGGTAGAGAGTCTGTTTCAGAATGTGGTCAGGGACGGCCTCTATGAAGAGATGACGCTGACACTGAGACCCAAAGGTTGGGAAGAACCATCCATGTGGAGAGTAGAGGAGGGGCATTTTGAGCTGCCCTCGGGTGGGTAAAGAGCTTTGGTACTTTTTTCAGAAAGCAATGGGGTCGAGTGGTTGGTGTGGGGATTAAGGGCTTAGATGGGGTTGGAAATTGCCAGGGGCAGGTAAATTACAGCAAGTCTGTTGATGTTGTTTGAAGTTCAATGTAAGGAGCGGGAGGGTTTTGATCAGGGAAGTGATATGATCAAATCTGAGTTGCTGTATGGTGTATGAACTTGACGGGGGGCCAGAATGGAAGTGGGGAGAGGTTAGGAAGCTACTGCAGTGCTGCAGTGAGAGGGGTGGTGCACTGGATAGAGTTGTAGAAGTAAGTTGGAAAATGGTGACTGGATCCTGAGTCAGATGTATTTGGTGATAGAAGCAGCAGAACTCCCTGGTGGGTTAGTTCTGGAGGTTTTCTCGAAGAGAGATACCAGCTGCACACTTTGTGGTACCATAGCAGGAGAGGGTGGCATTAAGAAAGCCAAGCAAGGAGAATGTTTCAAGAAGGAAGAAGTGTGACAATCTGTAAACAGCTCCTGAGAGCATGAGTTAGATCAGGATGGAAACGTCCATTGGATTTAGCAACACTGAGATTGTTGGTGACCTTGACAATAGCTATTTGATTAGAGAGTGGAGGCAGTAGTCAGGTTGGGGTGTGTTGAAGGTGATTGGAAGGGAGAATGTGGAGCCATCGTGTTTAGATTACTCTTTCAAAAAATCTGGCCATAAAGGGAGAACAGCAAAAGGAACTGAGCAAGAAAGGGCAGTTGACTGATGTCTAAAGTTGCTGATGGAATGATCCTGTGTCCAAGGAGAGGTTGATGGGAAGAAAAGAGGGGGAATCATGGGGGGTGTAAAGCACTTGAGGAGGGGGAGGAGGATGAGATTCAAAACACATGAGAGGAATTGGCCTTTGATAGGAAGAAGGCACTTCCTCTGTAGAAACAGGAAGGAGACAGGTGGATGAGGGTGGAGACTGATTTATAGATACGTGACCATTGGAAGACTGGTTCTATTTTTTCAGCAATTCATTAGGTAAAAACTTGAGCTAAGAGTGAGGTGTAGCAGAGGAGCACATAAGAGCTTAGAGTGAGATATTATGATCTCTAATCCACTTCAGCAAAAATCACTTTGCATGGTGACATTCATTTGACACAGAAAGGTTGCAGGGTAAGTGTAGTTTGATCCTGCTTCTTTCTTAATCTAGCTCAGTGTGGCTTGGGGACTAAGGTAGTTACTCTTCAGGGAGACAGGCTCTGGCCAATGTGGCTGGTTCAGGACTTTAATTGGGAAGTCCTGGAGAAGGTCTGTAATGGGAGATGGTACCTTTGACGACAGGTGGCATGTTGCCATCATTCAGAAGTCCTATGGAGAATCAGTAGTTTATGAAGAGTCAGTATACAACAGAAGAAAAGCACTGAATCAGGAAACTGAACTTGAGCTTATGGTCCTGTTTTGTCATCTGCTATGTGACTATGAGCAAATCATTTACTCTCTGCGTTTATTTTCCCAGTCTATAAAATAAGAAAAATACCAGCCTTCCCATCTCATGAGGTTGCGTGAGATGTGATGACGTATGTCAGTGTTCTGTGAAAGGCATTTCAGGCTGTACAAATAGATTCATGAAAAGGCTCGGGGGCTTGGAGCTGGCGGCCTGGCTTGTACTCACAGCTCTCTGCTTACTCACCCCTGGTATGACTCAGGGTGAGTCACTTTGCCGCACTGAACCTACATTTTCCCATCTGTAGAACACCCTCACAGGGTGAACATAAGGATTCAGAAGTACAGTAGAGGACTTTGGAAGTAAAAGTGCTAGAGAAATGTCATAATCAGCCTGATTTCCCTGTTCTTCATTTAGGGAAAAGCCCTAACTCTATTTTCCTTCCAGAATCACTCTTCAAGGTGAGCATTCTTTGACTCCATCAGTAATGGCTTATAATGAGCCCTTTCTCTGGGCAGAGCCTGGGTGTTGTAGGGGGAGGGATGGGGAAAGTGTGAACTAACATTACACTAGGAGAAGTGGTACCTACGTTTGGGGGAACTCCTGTCTGATTGGACGTGTAGGACAGACGCAAGCCCACTCTTAGGCAATGCGTTCTGGAAGGGCTGTGAGCTGTCTGCCTTGGGAAGATTCCATTGTACAAGACTTATCAGATGGAAGAATCTAGAAGCACATGCTCATGCTGATAAGCATAGAAAAGTGGTGGGGGAGAGAACTGACTCTGCCGTGGTCACCGGGACCACTGCACCAGGTCGTTCTCCTGTCTTCACTTCTGCTGAAGCTGTTTCTCTGCAAAGTTTTGAAGCGTCACTGAGCATCTAACATTGAGCAAACTTGTTATGGCTGGACATAAGGTCGGTATCCCATCTCTTTTGACTCTGCACCCAGAGACTTCTCCCTTTGGAGGACACTAACCCTTTGCCAGATGAGAATATTCTGAATGATCCTGAGAAAGCTTTTTCTCCTGAGGGTGGCAGTCATGGAGCTCATCAGAGCCGTGCTGTTACCTGTTGTTCTGGTCTAAATCCATTCCTGTACACATTTCTGCAGAGGAAGGTGGGTGAGTCTCACAGGAATCTTTCTGATAAACATCAGAAAGTCATTTGTCATTACACTCTGAAAAGACTATTGGCGTCAGATAGTTAACTGGATGCAAAGTACTCTTTTGGTCTGGGAAGTTTTCTTAAGAATCTTGATTTTCTGTAATGAAGAACTCACTCCTTGGAATTTCCATCTTCTGTTTTTCCATATAATTGCTAAAGAGTTCATGTCAGAGTGAAATACATAGGATCTCAAGTCAGACTATAAAAGCTTGGCCTTAGGGGAAAAATTCATAGCTTTTAACATAAAGATTTGGAAAGAGAATGTATCACATTTATCCTCATCAAATGTCCTAGCTTCCAAGCCTCCTTGCAGAATGTAGATATCCTGTGATTGCAGTGTGAAAGGCTGCATCTCAGAGATGGGAAGAGGAAACTGAATACAAGTCCTAACATCCCTCCCTGTCTATCCCTCCCTGTCTATCCTAGCACCTCTGTCTATACCCATCGAACACATGTTGTTGGAATAGCAACAGAGGGAGAGTCTCTGGGTCAGCCTGGCATTGTTGGGAGGTATGAAGATACTGTTGACTCAGGCCTTACTCAAGCGGGCCTAATAGTGTCCTGGAAAGCATCAGAATGGGAAATCCACCTGGGAATAATTATGGATTAAATCAAACTGTCACAGGAACAGCCATTTTTCTCTAAAAGGACATTTCCTTCTTGGAGTTCCAAGCGACTCTGGTGTGCAGTCAGCAGGCGGCTGCTTACTTGTGGATTCTTTTGACTTCTTGCTGAATGGTCTTATCACCCAGACTGTATTTTGCAAACATACAGTAAACCCCTAAGTAACTCACCTCCCTCTCCCCTGCCTTTCCCTTAGCTCAATGCCCAGGACTCCTTTCTTACAATGCTTGTGATTCATCTATATTTAGTTGATTTTTTTTTTCTTTTTTTTAAGGTTTTTATTTATTTATTTATTTATTTATTTATTTTGGGCTGTGTTGGGTCTTCGTTTCTGTGCGAGGGCTTTCTCTAGTTGCGGCGAGCAGGGGCCACTCTTCATCGCGGTGCGCGGGCCTCTCACTATCGCGGCCTCTCTTGTTGCGGAGCACAGGCTCCAGACGCGCAGGCTCAGTAGTTGTGGCTCACGGGCCTAGTTGCTCCGTGGCATGTGGGATCTTCCCAGACCAGGGCTCGAACCCATGTCCTCTGCATTGGCAGGCAGATTCTCAACCACTGCGCCACCAGGGAAACCCTCAGTTGTTTTTTTTAAAAATTAAATTTCTTATTTTGAGGTAACTGTAGGTTCACGTGCAGTTTTAAGAAATAATACAAAGAGATCCCATGTGCTCTTTACTCAGTTTCTACTGATGGTAACTTCATGCAAAACTGTAGTACAGTATCACAACCAGGATATTGACATGGGTGCAGTCAAGATACAGAACATTTCCATCACCATGAGAATACTTCATGTTGCCTTTTTATGGCTACACGCTTCCTACCTTTTAAGGAGTTAAACCCCTGGCAACCACTGATTTTTTCTCTATTTCTATAATTTTGTCATTTCAAGGATGTTATATAAATGGAATCACGTAGTGTGTTGTCTTTGGGGACTGGTTTTATAAACCTCTGGAGATTCATCCAGGTTGTTGGCTATATCAGTAGTTGGCACCTTTTTCTTGCTGAGTAGTAGTCTATGGCAGTGGTCCCCAACATTTTTGGCACCAGGGACCGGTTTCATGGAAGACAATTTTTCCACAGACCTGGGGAGAGGGGATGGTTCACGCGGTAATGCGAGCGATGGGGAGCGGCATACGAAGTTTCCCTAACTCGCCCACCACTCACCTCCTGCTGTGTGGCCTGGGGGGTTGTGGACCCCTGGTCTATGGTATGGATGTGCCACAGATTGTTTAACCATTCATCTGTTTAAGGACATCTGTGCCAATTCTGATTTTTAATATTACAAATAAACTTTCTGTGAGCATTCATGTACAAGTTTTTGCATGAATATAAATTTTCATTTTTCTGGGATAAATGCCCAGGAGTGTAATTGCTGTTGCGTATTTAGTTGTTTAATAAACTGCCAAACTCTTTTCTGGAGTGGCTGTCATTTTGCATTTGCATTAGCAATATATGAGAAGTCTAGTTTATGTGCAGTCTCATCAGCATTTGATGTTGTCACTATTTTTTATTTTAGCTATTCTGATAGGTGCATAGTGATATCTCATTGCATTTCCCTCATGGCTAATGATGTGAACATCTTTTCACGTACTTATTTGCCATCTGTGTATCCTCTTGGGTGAAATGTCCATTCATACCTTTTCCTCATTTCTGATTGTTTTTTACTGTTGAGTTTTGAGATTATATATTGTAAATTATATATCCTAGATCCTATTTCTTTGTTGGATATGTGGTTTGCAAATATTTCCTCCAAGTCATAGCTTGCCTTTCCATCCTTTTAATAGAGTCTTTTGCAGACCGAAAGTTTTAAAGTTTGATAATGTTCAGTTTATCAGTTTTTTTCTTTCATGGATTGTGCTTTGGTTTCAAGTCTAAGAACACTTTGCCTAGCCCTAGGTCTTGAAGATTTTCTTCTATGTTTTTTTCTGAAAGTTTTATAGTTTTATGTTTTACATTTAAGCCTGCAATCCATTTTGAGATAATTTTTATATAAGGTATAAGCCTTATATTGAGGTTCATGTTTTTTGCCTGTGAATGTCCTTTGCTCCAGCATCATTTGTTGAAAAGGCTGTCTTTCCTCCACTGAATTGCTTTTTGCACCACTGTCAAAAATCAGTTGGGCATTTGTGTGGGTCTATTTCTGGGTTCTCTATTCTGTTCCATTAATCTGTGAGTCTATTTTTCTATCAATATCACACTGTCTTAATTACTGTACTGTATATCAAGTCTTGAAATTGGCTAGACTGATTCCTCCCACTTTATTCTTCTTTTCCAAAATCGTTTTAGCTATTCCTGTTTCTTTGCCTTTCTGTATAAATTTTAGAATCATCTCGTATATATCTACAAAAACTCTTGCTGGCATTTAGGTAGGAATTATGCTAAACCTATTTCAATTTGGAGAGAATGGAAATCTTTAGTATGTTGAGTCTTCTAATTTACGTGTCTCCATTTATTTATATCCTCTTTGATCTCTTTTATCAGCATTTTTTTTTGTTTTTGGCATACAAGTTCTGTGCATGTTTTATTATACCTATACTTAAGTATTTTTTTTTAGTGATTATAAATGGTACTGTATAACTTTGGTCTTCATTTCTAGTATACAGAAATACAATGATTTTTGTATGTTTATCTTGTGTGACCTTGCTGAACTCACTTATTCTAGGAGTTAGTATGTAGATTCCTTGGAATACTCTATGTACCCCATTATGTCATTTGCAAATAGGGATATTTTTATTTCTTCCTTCCTGATCTGAATGCCTTTTATTCCTTTTCTTTTTCTCTGTTCTCTCTTTCTCTCTCTCTTTTTTTTTTCTTTTCTTTTCTTTTTGCCTATTACAGTGGCAGTACTATATTGAATAAGAGTAGTGAAAGGTGATATTTTGCCTTGTTCTTGATGTTAAGGGGAAGACTTTCAGTCTTTGACCATTAAATATGATGTTAGCTGTAGGTTTTTTATAGATGCTCTTTATCAAGTTGAAGAAGCTTCCCTCTATTTCCATTTATTTCTGAGTTTTTATCATGAATAGATGTTGAATTTTGTCAAATGCTTTTTCTATTACATTGATTCATTTTTCAATATTGAATTAGCTTTCCACCCTTGGAATATACCCCACTTGGTCATTCTTTGTATACATTGCTGAATTCTATTTGTTACTATTTGTTAAGGATTTTTGCACCTATATTTATGAGAGGTACTGTTCTGTAGTTGTCTTTTTTTTTTTTTTTTTGTACTGTCTTTGTCTGGATTTGGAATCAGGGTAATACTAGCTTCACAAAATGAATTGAGAAGTGTTCCTTCTACTTTTATTTTCTGGAAGAGATTGTGTAGAATTGTTATAAATTCTTTGTTATCCATTAAAACCATCTGGGCCTGGAGATTTCTTTTGGGAGTTTTAAAATTATGAATTCACTTTTCTTACAGTTTATGGGGCTATGAATTGTGGTAGCTTGTGTTTTTCGAGGACCATTTCATCTAAGTAGTAAAATTTATATGTGTAGAGTTGTTTGTAGCATTTCCTATTATCTTTTGGGTGTCTACAGTTTATAGTTTTATCTCCTGTTTCAATCCTGATATTAGTAATTTGTGGCTTTTCTGTCTTTTTTTTTTTTTAAAGATTTATTATTTATTTATTTATTTAATTTATTTATTTCTGGCTGCATCAGGTCCCGGTTGCTGGCACGCGGAATCTTTCGTTGCGGCATGTGGGATCTTTCGTTGCGGCACGCAGGCTCTTCGTTGTGGTGCGTGGGCTTCTCTCTAGTTGTGGCGTGCGGATTTTCTCTTCTCTAGTTGTGGCGTGCAGGCTCCAGGGCGCATGGGCTGTGTAGCTGTGGTGCATGGGCTCCAGAGCGCAGGCTCTGTAGTTTGCGGCAGGCAGGCTCTCTAGCTGAGGCGCGTGAGCTCAGTAGTTGTGACGCCTGGGCTTAGTTGGCCTGCGGCATGTGGGATCTTAGTTCCCTGACCAGGGATTGAACCCGTGTCCCCTGCATTGTAAGGCAGATTCTTTACCACTGGAGCACCAGGGAAGTCCCTTTCTGTCTTTTTTTTCTTTTTCAGGCTTGCTATGGGATTTCAATTTTATTTTTATTTTATTTTATTGATTTTTTAAAACCACTGATTTTCTCTATTGTTTTCCTGTTTTCAACTTCACTGATTTCTGCTCTTATTATTTCCTTCCTTCTGCTTGCTAATTTAGTTTTATTTTGCTTTTTTATAGGTTCTTGATTTGAGACTGCACATTATTGATTTGAGACTTTCTTTTTCCTTATGCAAATATTTAGTGCTATAAATTTCCGTTTCAGTACTGCTTTAGCAGCATCCCACAAATTTTGATATGTTGTATTCCCATTTTCACTGAGTTCAATGTATTTTTAAATTTCCCTTGCATCTTCTTCTTTAGCTCATGGATTATTTAGAATTACATTGTTTCCAAGTGTTTGGATGTTTAGTTTCCAAGTATTTGGATATTTTCCTGTTATCTTTCTGTTATTGATTTCTAGTTTGATTCCATTATAATCAGAGAATATACCTTGTGTGATTTAAATTCTGTTAAATTTGTCAAGGTTTGTTTTATGGACTAGTATATCGTCTAGCCTGGATAATGTTCCAGTGCACTTGAAAAGAATGTGCATTCTGCTCTTTTTGGGTGGAGTATTTTATAAATGTCGATTAAATCCTGTTGGTTAATGTTGTCATTGAGTTCTTCTATATCCTTGCTTACTTTCTTTCTAGTTGTTCTATCAAAGGTTGAGAGAGGAGTGTTTAGGGTTTGTCTATTTCACCTTTCAATCAGTTTTTGCTTCATGTATACTTGGAGCTCTTTTGTTTGGTGCATATACATTAGGATTTCTATATGTTCTTGGAGAATTGACCTTTTTATCATTATGCAATGTGCCTTTCTGTGTCTGTTGTTTAGTTTGGATAATTTCTATTGTTTTGTCCTTAAGTTCACTGATTCTTTCCTCTGAAAAATTTACTTTCTGTTCTTCAGGCAGTTTGATGTTTTCTTGGTTCTTGGTATAATGACTGATTTTTTGTTGAAATGGGCATTTTGGATATTATGTTATGAGCCTCTGGATCTTATTTAAATCTTTTGCTTTAAGTGGCTACTTTTGACACAGATGTGGCAGAGGAAGAAGTAGGTATCCCCTCATTTCTGCCAGGTTGGGGTAGAAGTCCAGGTTTCCAACTCAGCCTCCATTGAAACTTGATGGGGGCTCCTTGTTACTGATGGGTAAGAACAAGAGTTATAGCTCCCCACTAAGGTTACATTGATACCTCTCTGCATTGTGGGGTGGGGGGCCTCATTACTGCTGGGGGGAGGTGAAAGGAAGTCCAGGCTCCCTACTGGGACTTCTCTGGTAATACTCCAGTAGGAAGAAGGTGGAGGCTGGGTGCATCATTACAGCCTCAGGAAGGGGGGAATCTAGGCTTTCTAGTAGGCTTTGCTGACCTGGATGGGAATGGGTTCACAGCTTTTTCTGTAGTGTTTGGACAGGGTAGAGTGGTTATTATCTAAAGTTTTCTATCTTTTGAGGCTGTCCCCTTCCCAGTTCTTCTGCTAGAGAGAGTGGGCTTTTGTTGGGATTCTTTTTGTCTGCACTCATTGGTGTTTCCAGGTTGCTCCAAGTCTAGGAATATTATGAGGCAAAAAGAAAACCCAGAGAATTCACCACTGTATTATTCCTAGCCAGTTTGCTTTCCTTTCTTCACCTTTCAGAGTCTTCCTATGTTTATTTCATATATAATGTCCAGGGCTTTCAGAGGTACTTAGAGGGAGGAACAGGGAAAAGTGTGTCTATTCCATCCTTCTGGAAGCAGAAGTCTCATTCAGTTTACTTTTATTTGCTTTATTCTTACAGGTCAATCACTTTTCCTACCTGAGATCTCAGGGCCCAAGTGTCCTTAATCATACTTGTATAAATTCCTTTTCATGGGGGGAGAAATTTAAATCCCAATTCTTGAAGAGCTCTGAGCATTGGTGGGAAGGGTGGAAACAGTTCCCATACCCAAACTGCACACTGGGCCCTCTGTGAATTTATAGCTTTCTTTTGCTCACCTTTAAGGCCTGGGGCCAACCATAGGGGGACCAGGGATATTCAGATTATTTCATATTCACTAAGGGGTCTTTACCTCTAGAGGAAAAAGAGAAGTTCCCATGACACTAGAGGAAGTTTCACCTAGGGGTTTATAAAAACCTATAAGTGCCACAGAGGAGCAGCTGGGGTGGGATTGGGTGGGGTGGGTCCCTTCCAGCTTGGCCTGGCCTCTAAAAGCAGGGCTTTTTGCCTTTGACTGTAGAGGGTGAAAACCATCCATGATACTTTCTTGGATCCAAGCTTCTCTGCACTTCATCGTTCGCTAAGTCTGCTTCCTTAAAAGTCTGTTATTTAGAGAAATATAACCTTGATGTGGAACAGCATGTGTTTTTAATTCAGCTAGACCTAGTTTGGGATCCTTGTTCCATCCTTTGCTAGCTGTGTGACCTTGACGTTCAGTCATTCACTTAAAAATCATCCTGTAGTGACTGCTCTGGGCTTGCCACCATGCTGTCTTTTGGGAATAAAGTAATGAGTACTGTTCACTGCTCCCTTTTCTTCACTTTCTAGCCAATAGCAAGTCCAGTTGGTTTTACTTCAAAAATCTATCCAAAATTGGACTACTTTTCTCCATCACCCTTTTTCCCAGGCTTTTATAATAAGTTCCCTGATGCTGTTCTTCCCACTAATCCTTTCCCTCAATTCATTATCTACACAGCAGCAAGGGTGATCTTTCAAAAACATGCATCAGATTATTATTCTCATACTTAAGACCCTCCAGTTATACTGAGAATAAAATCCGACACCTCCCTGTGGCCCACTAGGGCCTGTGTGGTCTGGTTTCTGCTTCCCCTCTGAGTTCATCTAGCATCCTTTCCCCCCTCATGGCTTTAGTCACACCTGACTTTTTTCTTTTCCTGAAAATATCAAACTTGTCCTACCTTGGGGTCATTACACCAGTTATCCTCTCTACCTTGAATAATTTTTTCATCAAAGTTTGAATGGCTGGTGTCTTGCTTTCATTGAGGTTTTAGTTCAAACACTCTCCTTCTCTTACTTCTCAAGTCACATTCTGTCAAAACACTGTGTGCCCCTCCCCCAACATCTTATTTAGCTCTTCTTACAATTTGAAATTATTTTGATTTGTCTTCTAGACTGAGCTCCATGATTCCTGAGAGCAGGAATCATGCTGATTCCTTCATTGCTGTTTGCCCAGTATCTAGAACAATCCCTGGCACTGAGCAATCAATATTTGTTGAGTCAAGTTGCTTTTTTTTTTTTTAGTATAGTGAATTATTTTATTTTATTTTACTTTACTTTATTTTATTTTATTTTACTGGTGTAAAATTGCTTTCTAATGTTGTGTTAGTTTCTGCTATACAATGAAGTGAATCAGCTATATGTATATCCTATATTCCCTCTCTCTTGGACCTGCCTCCCACCAACCCCCATCCCACCCACCTAGGTCGTCACAGAGCACCGAGCTGAACTCCTTGTGCTATACAGCAGGTTCCCACTAGCTATCTATTTTACACATGGTAGTGTATTTATGTAGAACCTAATCTCCCAATTCGTCCCACCCTCCCCTTTCCCACACCCTGTCCACATGTTGGTTCTCTACATCTATATCTCTATTCCTGCCCTACAAATAGGTTCATCTGTATATATACCATTTTTCTAGATTCCACATATATGCATTAATATACGATATTTGTTTTTCTCTTTCTGGCTTACTTCACTCTGTATGACAGACTGTAGGTCCATCCACATCTCTACAAATGACCCAGTTTTATTCCTTTTTATGGCTGAGTAGTATTCCATTGTGTATATGTACCACATCTTCTTTATCCATTCATCTATCATTGGGCATTTAGGTTGTTTCCATGTCCTGGCTATTGTAAATAGTGCTGCAATGAACACTGGGGTACATGTGTCCTTTTGAATTATGGTTTCTCAGGGTATTCGCCCAGTAGTGTGATTGCTGGGTCATATGGTAGTTCTATTTTTAGTTTTTTAAGGAACCTCCGTACTTTTCTCCATAGTGGCTGTATCAATTTACATTCCCACCAACAGTGTAAGAGGGTCCCCTTTTCTCTGCACCCTCACCAGCATTTATTGTTTGTAGACTTTTTGATATGAGGTGATACCTCATTATAGCTTTGATTTGCATTTCTTTAATCATTAGTGATGTTGAGCATCTTTTCATGTGTTCATTGGCCATCTGTATGTCTTCTTTGGAGAAATGTCTATTTAGGCCTTCCACCCATTTTTTGATTGGGTTGTTTGTTTTTTTGATGTTGAGCTGCATGAGCTGTATGTATATTTTGGAGATTAATCCTTTGTCAGTTGCTTTGTTTGCAAATATTTTCTCTCATTATGAGGGTTGTCTTTTCATCTTGTTTATGGTTTCCTTTGCTGTGCAAAAGCTTTTAAGTCTCATTAGGTCCCATTTGTTTATTTTTGTTTTTATTTTCATTACTGTAGGGAGTGGGTCAAAAAAGATCTTGCTGTGGTTTATGTCAAAGAGTGTTCTTCCTATGTTTTCCTCTAAGAGTTTTATAGTGTCTGGTCTTGCATTTAGGTCTTTAATCCATTTTGAGTTTATTTTTGTATATGGTGTTAGGTAGTGTTCTAATTTCATTCTTTTACATGTGGCTCTCCAGTTTTCCCAGCACCACTTATTGAAAAGGCTGTCCTTTCTCCATTGTATGTTCTTGCCTCCTTTGTCATAAATTAGGTGACCGTATGTATGTGGGTTTATCTCTGGGCTTTCTGTCCTGTTCCACTGACCTGTATTTCTGTTTTTGTGCCACTACCATACTGTCCTGATTACTGTAGCTTTGTAGTATGGTTTGAAGATGGGCAGCCTGATTCCTCCAGCTCCATTTTTCTTTCTCAAGATTGCTTTGGCTATTTGGGGTCTTTTGTGTTTCCATACAAATTGTACAATTTTTTGTTCTAATTCTGTGAAAAATGCCATTGGTAGTTTGATAGGAATTGCACTGAATCTGTAGATTGCTTTGGGTAGTATAGTCATTTTCACAACATTGATTTTTCCAATCCAAGAACATGGTATATTTCTTCATCTGTTTATTTCATGTTTGATTTCTTTCATGAGTGTTTTATAGTTTTCTGAGTACAAGTCTTTTGCCTCCTTAGGTAGGTTTATTCCTAGGTATTTTATTCTTTTCATTGCAATGGTAAATGGGATTGTTTCCTTAATTTCTCTTTCTTTTTTTTTGTTGTTAGTGTATAGGAATGCCAGAGATTACTGTGCATTAATTTTGTATCCTGCAACTTACCAAATTCATTGATTAGTTCTAGTAGTTTTCTGGTGGCATCTTTAGGATTCTCTATGTATAGTATCATGTCATCTGTAAACAGTGACAGTTTTACTTCTTCTTTTCCAATTTGGATTCCTTTTAGTTCTTTTTCTTCTCTGATTGCTATGCCTAGGACTTCCAAAACCATGTTGAATAAGAGTGGTGAGAGTGGACATTCTTGTCTTTTTCCTGATCTTAGTGGAAATGCTTTCAGTCTTTCACCATTGAGAATGATGTTTGCTGTGGGTTTGTCATATATGACTTTTATTATGTTGAGGTAGGATCTCTCTATGCCCACTTTCTGGAGAATTTTTATCATAAATGGGTGTTGAATTTTGTCAAAAGCTTTTTCTGCATCTATTGAGATGATCATATGGTTTTTATTCCTTAATTTGTTAATATGGTGCATCACATTGATTGAATTGTGTATTTTGAAGAATCCTTGCCTCCCTAGGGTAAATCCCACTTGATCATGGTGTATGATCCTTTTAGTATGTTGTTGGATTCTATTTGCTAGTATTTTGTTGAGGATTTTTACATCTATATTCATCAGTGATATTGGTCTGTAATTTTCTTTTTTTGTGATATCTGTGTCTGGTTTTGGTATCAGGGTGATGGTGGCCTTGTGGAACGAATTTGGGAGTGTTCTTCCTTCTGCAATGTTTTTTGGAAGAGTTTGAGAAGGATCGGTGTTACCTCTTCTCCAAATGTTTGATAGAATTCGCCTGTGAAGCTGTCTGGTCCTGGACTGTTGTTTGTTGGAAGGTTTTAATTATAGTTTCAATTTCATTACTTGTGATAGGTCTGTTTATATTTTCTAATTCTTCCTGGTTCAGTCTTGGAAAATTGTTCCTTTCCAAGAATTTGTCCAATTCTTTGTGGTTGTCCATTTTATTTGCATGTAATTGTTTGTAGTAGTCTCTTATAATCCTATGTGTTTCTGTGGTGTCAGTTGTGATTTCTCCTTTTTCATTTCGAATTGTATTGATTTGTGTCCTCTCCCTTTTTTTCTTGGTGAGTCTGGCTAAAGGTTTATCAATTTTGTTTATCTTCTCAAAGAACCAACTTTTAGTTTTATTGATCTTTGCTATTGTTTTCTTCATTTGTATTTCATTTATTTCTGCTCTAATCTTTATGATTTCTTTCCTTCTACTGACTTTGGGTTTTCTTTATTCTTTCTCTAGTTGCTTTAGGTGTAAGGTTAGATTGTTTATTTGAGGTTTTTCTTGTTTCTTGAGGTGAGATTTCATTACTATAAACTTCCCTCTTAGAACTGCTTTTGCTGTGTCCATAGGTTTGGGGTCATTGTGTTTTCGTTGTCATTTATTTCTGTGTATTTTTTTTACTTCTTCTTTGATTTCTTCAGTGATCTCTTAGTTATTTAGTAGCACACTGTTTAGCCGCCACGTATTTGCGTTTTTTCCAGTTTTTTTTTTCCTGTAATTGATTTCCAATCTCATAGCATTGTAGTCAGAAAAGCTGCTTGATATGATTTCAATTTTTAAAAATTTACCAAAGCTTGATTTGTCACCCAAGATGTATCTGTCCTGGAGAGTGTTCCATGTGTGCTTGAGAAGAAAGTGTGTTCTGCCACTTTCGGGTAGAATGTCCTATAAATATCAATTAAATCTATCTGGTCTATTGTGTCATTTAAATCTTCCGTTTCCTTATTTATTTTCTGTTTGGATGATCTGTCCATTGGTGTAAGTGGGGTGTTAAAGTCCTCTACTATTATTGTGTTACTGTTGATTTCCCCTTTTATGGTTGTTAGCATTTGCCTTATGTATTGAGGTGCTCCTATGTTGGGTGCAAAAATATTTATAATTGTTATGTCTTCTTCTTGGACTGATCCCTTGATCATTATGTTGTGTCCTTCCTTATCTCTTGTAACAGTCTTTATTTCAGAGTCTATTTTATCTGATATGAGTATTGCTACTCCAGCTTTCTTTTGATTTCCATTTGCATGGAATATCTTTTTCCATCCCCTCACTTTCAGTCTGTATGTGTCCCTAGGTCTGAAGTGGGTCTCTTGTAGACAGCATATATATGGGTCTTGTTTTTGTATCCATTCAGCCAGTCTTTGTCTTTTTGTTGGGGCATTTAATCCATTTACATTCAAGGTTATTATGGATATGTATGTTCCTTTACCGTTTTCTTAATTGTTTTGG
This sequence comes from Eschrichtius robustus, assembly GCF_028021215.1. Classification (NCBI taxonomy): domain Eukaryota; kingdom Metazoa; phylum Chordata; class Mammalia; order Artiodactyla; family Eschrichtiidae; genus Eschrichtius; species Eschrichtius robustus. The sequence goes on from NC_090826.1 coordinate 149,939,251, forward strand.
GTTTGTTTTTGTGGGTCTTTTCTTGTCTTGTGTTTCTCGCCTAGAGAAGTTCCTTTAGCATTTGTTGTAAAGCTGGTTTGGTGGTGCTGAATTCTCTTATCTTTTGCTTTGTCTATAAAGCTTTTGATTTCTCTGTCAAATCTGAATTAGACCCTTGCTGGGTAGAGTAATATAGGTTGTAGCTTTTTCTCTTTTGTCGCTTTAAGTATATCCTGCGACTCCCTTCTGGCCTGCAGTTTCTGCTGAAAAGTCAGCTGATAACCTTATGGGGATTCCTTTATACGTTATTTTTTGCTTTTCCCTTGTTGCTTTTAATATTTTTTCTTTGAATTTGATTTTTGTTATTTTGATTAATATGTGTCTTGGTGTGTTTCTCCTAGGGTTTATCCTGTATGGGACTCTCTGCACTTCCTGGAGTTGGGTGACTGTTTCCTTTCCCGTGTTAGGGAAGTTTTCCACTATAATCTCTTTTAATGTTTTCTCAGACCCTCTCTTTTCCTCTTCCTCTTCTGGGACCCCTATAATATGAATGTTGGTGCGTTTAATGTTGTCCCAGAGGTCTCTGAGATTGTCTTCAATTCTTTTCATTCTTTTTTCTCTATTTTGCTCCTAGGTAGTTATTTCCACCACTCTGTCTTCCAGCTCACTTACTGGTTCTTTTGCCTCAGTTATTCTGCTATTGATTCCTTCTAGTGTATTTTTTATTTTAATTATTGTGTTGTTCATCTCTGTTTGTTCTTTAGTTCTAGATCTTTGTTGAACATTTCTTCTATTTTCTCAGTCTGTGCCTCCATTCTATTTCTGAGATTCTGGATCATCTTTACTATCATTACTCTGAATTCTTTTTCAGGTAGGTTGCCTATTTCCTCTTCATTTATTTGGTCTTTTAGGTTTTTACCTTGCTCCTTCATCTGTGACATAGTTTTTTGTCATCTCATTTGTTTTTTGATGGGTGGGATTGTGTTCCTGTCTTACTGGTTGTTTGGCCTGAGGCTTCCAGCACTAGAGTTGGTAGGCTCCTGGGTAGAGCTGGGTCTTTGTGCTGAGATGAGGACCTCCAGGAGACCTCACTTTGATGAATATTCCCTGGGATCTGAGGTTCTCGGTTAGTCCAGTGGTTTGGACTTGGAGTTCCCACCACAGGAGCTCAGGCCTGACCTCCGGCTCATGAACCAAGATCCTGCAAGCCACGCAGGACAGCAAAAGAAAAAAGGATAAAAAGGAAAAAGAAAATAGGAGCAGAAGAATAACAAAGGGTCAAAAATAAAATAAGATTAGAAAACTAACAGATATGTTAGAAAGAATAAAAAAGTAAAAATACAGGTGAAACAACAGCTGGAAGGTAAAACAGAAGTATAATAGTAAAAAAGAGGAGGGAAAAAAAAAAGCTGGAAAAGTCCCTGGCTGTGGGGGGTGGGGCTTAAGCAGGGGCAGGGTTTAGGTGGTGGGTGGGGCCTATGCTTACGACCCACAGGGCTGGAAAAGGCCCTGGCCGGGGGTTGGGGGGGTGCTGGGGGGGCTTAGGCTCAATGCAGCAAGAGGGGCCCAGGAGTGCCTCTGGCCTTGAAGGGCAGACGACCAGATCCAGGACCACAGCAGTCTAGGCGCATTCCCCCCCATCCTCCGATCCTGGAGGGCCCCTCCCCGTTGGCCTCTCTTTTTCTTCCCTTGCCTCCCTCCCTCCTATGCCCCTAGGACTCACGAGGCCAGAGGGGGCCCTGGAAGGCAGAGGACCAGACCCGGAAACCCAACAGGCTTCCTGGGCTGAGTCAGTGGGGGAAACTCCCGTGGTGCTTCCCCTGATACCCTGGTCCTGGAGGGCCCCTCCCGCCCACCTCTCCTCTTCTTCCTCCCTCCCCACCCCCCACTACGCCCCTAGGACGAACGTGGCCCGGAGGGGGCCTCGGAGGGCAGAGGACCCAGCCCAGGAGCCCAGCAGGTTTCCCGGGCCTGATTGGACAGGTGAAATGCTAGGTGCGCCCCACCCCCCATCCTCTGGGCCCCCAAGGGTCCCTCCAGGTGTGGGAATCCCTCCCCTCTCCCAGCCGCCCCTCAGGGGCACCTGTCCTGCCCAGCCTCCACTTCTCCCCCCTCGCTCCTTTCCGCGTCCTACCGGGTTGCTTGGGGGTTCCTCCTATCTCCTTGGGCACTGAGGTCCTCCACCAGCGTCTGGCAGGTGCCCTAGTTGTGGGGAGACGTGAACTCTGCATCCTCCCCCACCACCATCTTGACTTCAGGAACCAAGTTGCTTAATTCTCTTGTGCCTCAGTTTCTCACTTGTCACACAGAATAATAATTGGCTAATAAAACAAGGATGTATTTAGAATTAAGTGAGATAATACTTGTACGTGGAGTACTTAGTACAATGATTGGCTCACAGTAAGCCGAATAACAGTGTTTTATTGTTTCATTATGATTGATGATATTACAATGTTCAATTCCATTCTGCCATAGTCCTTTGGTACCTGTTCTTGCATCTAATGATCCGTCTGGAGTGTTACGAGTATTCGTCTGTGACAGATACTGACTGGTTTGATGCTGACAGTGAAATCCTAACTTAGTTCTCTCTTGGCCATGTTTTTCTGTACAGGTTCTGCAGCTGGGCTCAGACATCCTTCCCCAGTACAAGCAAGAGGCACCAAAGACTCCCCCTCACATCATCTTACATTATTGTGTTTTCAAGACCACGTGGGATTGGATCATCTTGATCTTAACCTTCTACACAGCCATCCTGGTCCCTTATAATGTCTCCTTTAAAACCAGGCAGAACAACGTGGCCTGGCTGGTTGTGGATAGCATCGTGGATGTTATCTTTTTGGTGGACATTGTGCTGAATTTTCATACCACTTTTGTTGGACCAGCTGGGGAGGTGATTTCTGACCCCAAACTCATCCGCATGAACTATCTGAAGACATGGTTTGTGATTGACCTTCTGTCCTGTTTGCCATATGATGTCATCAACGCTTTTGAGAACGTGGATGAGGTTAGTGCCTTTATGGGTGATCCAGGGAAGATTGGTTTTGCTGATCAGATTCCACCACTCCTGGAGGGGAGAGAGAGTCAGGTACATCCCTCACATCTCAGACCTTGTTGTCATGTCTTTAAATTAATTGTGGGTGGTTAACGGAAGAGTAATTAGATGGGTGGGAACTAGCATGACTGATGTCTGGAACATAGGGAGCATGATGCTTGATCAATATCCTCGCCTGGTGTTTTTGTCCTTTGGAGATTTGGAGGCTCTGCATGTCAGTGGATGGATGTGGAGGAGACCAGAGGCTTCATTCTTATTCCATGTGGAGTGCAAGCCACTGGCTCCGGTGGTGGGGCTGCAGAAGCAGGCATGCATTGCCACTGCATTGGTGAATCTTTCACTTGGTATACAATTGCTGAATGCCTACCTACTGATTACTCTCATTATGGGGACTTTTCTATTATCTGCTGCTGACCTTTGGCTGTTTGAAAGCTAATTAACTCTTGGCAACAGGGATGCTACTCTCCTCCAAGTTTGCTTGCGTTTGTTTTCTTTTTCTTTCTTTCTTTCTTTTTTTTTTTTTTTTTGGTAAATGTTGGGAAAGAATGAGTTGTTTCTTTGCTGAAATGAGTTTTGGAGGTGACCAGTGGCATTCAATTGTCCATGCTCTCCATTGCCTAAATATGCTGAGGTAGTCAGTCTGTGGTTAAGCCTGGCTCTTGTGGCTAAGAGGAGTACTGCTACTGGATTACCCTGCTGTGGGTTGTTAGTCCTTCAGGCCATGGAAGGAATTAAAAGAAGATAAATGCTCTGTAAATGTGCTGGAATCAAGACATGCTTAAACAGTCACTGAATGGGTGCCTAGGACATGTTGCAGCAGGAAGGGGCCACTGGGCTGGTTAAAGTGATTTTCTCCTTTGAAAAAGCAAGGATGTCACGTCATGGCAAAGGAAAATGTCAGGTTCTTAATCTAGTTAAGTGTTCTATGGAAATTGTTCTTCCTTTTTCCTACTCTTCAGTTGACACTTTAGATGGCAGTACACCTGGTAAGTCTTCAGCCTCAGATAGCAGCGGCCCTCATTGCCTCAGATTACAGAGGGTCCCAGAGGTCTCCATCCAGCTGGACTGCTAACTGGGTGGGTCATCAGGAAGCCATCGGGAGGCTGAGTTGAGGCACGATACACTCTCAGGGCTAAACGGCTAGTGGGACTCAGCCTTGAGATAGTTGGAGGGAACAGCCAGCTTCCTGCCAGGATAACAAGACCTGCCAGTGACTAGATGTCTTGCTGGTGGCATAATGATGCCTCTCTGCCTTCAGATCAGTACCAGCAGTGGGCAAGGACTCCAGCCCCTTCCTCTGTGAGGACCCAACTACCTACTACTTTCCTCTCCAGTGAAGAGGAGCTGATGTTCAGATGCTCCAGACTCAGAACAACCCCTGCTTTCATCTGTGTGGTGTATTTTAATAGACTTTAAAATCCCAAGGAATAATTCTCTGAGTGGCTTGTGTGGATTTCTTAGGGGGATTAAATGAGTCGAGACTGATCATTTACAAGAGAAAAATTGTCCCTAAAGTGAATGTTGGGATTCTTAGATGTGAATTTTAGTACATGTTGCGAATGATATTTTTCACTGTGAGCACATTTCTAGAAATTTTTATGTTAGTTAGTGAGGAAAATATGATCATTTTGGCTTAGATAATTCAACTGATGATTTCAACCTAAAAGAGCTTCTTATACACATATGGGAAATGAAATTTAACTTTAAAAAAACTGATTGAGTTTTTAAAATAAACCATTTGCTATTTATAGCAATGGCATTAAAATTTTGCAGATAAATAGAACAGTTCTTCGGCTTCCACAGTTTCTTATTAAACACTGGCAGAGCTGTAAACACATATGTGAATGTGTCAAGATTTCCTTGTAGGTTAGCAGAGCAGAGAGCTTCTTCCCAGGCTCTGTGTATGTTGGGCTGGAATTCCTTTGCCATTAACTGTGAATACCCCTGACATGGTTTCTGATTTCCAGATTCATGAAATAGGTTGTAGGTAGGAAAATCATAATTTCTCCGTAGCTTTCTAGTTGGCAAAGGGTTTAGCATCAAAGCTCTTACTACCATTTCTTGATGATAAATAATAATATGAATATTAAGGGATTCTAGCTATGATTTGCTTCTGTAAAGTCTTGTTTTTATATTTAGTAGCTCCTTTTAAAGCTTTGGCTCACACCTGAAATAATGCCTTTCCATGACAACTGTGGTGGAGTTGGGGAAACACAAGGAAACTGAAGATTTGGCTGCTGGTCCTCTTGTTCTCACCTCTTAAGACAGCTGGGAACCTTGTGCATGTCATTTAGCCTTTCTGGGTTACAGTTTTCCTAGATACATCTTAGGGATGATACTACCTTACCTGCCTGAAGGCGTGGCATTTGGGCGGTGGATTTTGAGTTCCCTGCCAGCTGCAAAATCTGGTGAGTTCTAAAATCTCCTTTGTGTTAGTCTCACCTCCAGACTGACTATAAAAATGAGAGGCCCAGCACCCTGACCTCCTACCTTTTGTGGGAGTTGGAGGAAAGTGGGGACGTTTAGCAGGTTATGATGAGTAGACCTATTGGAGATCAGAGCCCAGTTGAACTGTCATGTAGTTTAACCCTCTTAACTCACAAATAGGGAAACAGACCCAAGGGATATGACTCACTCAAGATGGTATAGCAAATCATATGGTGACAGTAATGAGTCCCCTTCTGACTCTTCTCTGTTCTAATAGTGACAGATTTGATAAAATAGGGACAAAACACTAAAGGATACTGTTGAGTCAAAACTGACCAAGAAGCTCCTGATGTGTGTGGCTCACCCATTAGCTTGGCTGTTGTGATTGGGAGGTTGGGTATTAGGTACGGGGAGGTGGGCAGCTGCATTTTCCCCAAGGCAGCTGGGTTGGTGATGAGATGGGCAGGTTAAGATGCTCACCAAGGGACAGACCCAGCACCATTTTCCAGGCACAGGCCTTTTTGTTAAAAGGCACCATTAAATCAGTGGGCATGAAGGGCTGGTGGGGCTTAGAGGTGGTGGGGGGGCCTCTGAAGGGCACCTATCTGTTGTCCACATTCACCATATGCGGTCTTCTTATCCACACTCCGCTGTGAGGTTGCTCATCTAATATTGCAGCTCCCTCGGCTCTAGGCCCTTCCTCTAAGAGAGTGTGGGGAGAAATAGGAAATTATTGACTCATTTCTCATAAAAAATACATGGAGCTGCCCTCTCTCTGGTGTCTTCCTAATTATGCCAATGGAATTGTGTCGCAGTGGAGACCACCAGGGAAGAGGGGAATGAGCAGCAGGGGCTTTGCCATCTGTGTGTGTGGGGGGTTTAGGGTGTGGGCATGGGTGTTGGGGTGGAGGCTCTTAGAGTGAAAGGATTGGACCCTCCCAAGCCTTGGGTCAAGAAATTAGGTTAGATTGCGAAAGCCAGCAATTGTGAATTCAGCCCTGTGGATGTAGCCCATCTCCATGATTTAAGCCACACAGATGATCCCTTTTGGCCAGCTTGGTTCACTTATGTAGATGGCCTACATTTTCATCATTCTCCAGTCTGTTGGTAATCATCTGTTTTGGAGGCAGTTCGTGAAAATGTTTGCATATTAGTTAAGCTGGTGAGAGGACAAAAGGTATGAAAATGGAGTGAACAAAAGCTAGGAAGGGGTATGCCGAAGCAAAAGTCAAATGAGTCTCTTCCAAGCACTTAGCGGATTATTGGCCTGGTATGCTTCATGCATTAGGTATGGAATTATTAGTCACAAAACATATTCCCTCTCCTAAGGAGACCTTATTGTTTATGGCCATTGGAGTATGGAAGTGCAACGAGGAGAATGGAGCCAATTGTGCCACCTCCCAGGTCACAATTCTGGTGCCTTGGGGCCAAGAGCTTCCTTCTTTCCCTGGCTCTGTAACCTCAGACAGCAACACCACTGGCTAGTGGTGGTCACCGCTGACACTTGCCAAGAGCACACAGAAGATGCTCAGCCAGAGCAGAACAGGACTAGACGTGCTGATGGAAAGATCAGCAGCTTCCCTTTATCTAGTGCATCTAACTTTCCCAAATGCTTTCACACAGATTATCTTTTTTATTATTGAAATGTGGTTGATGTACAATATCATGTTAGTTTCAGGTGTATTCCATAGTGACTTGACATTTGCAAACATGACAGAACATTCACCGTGCTAAGTCTAATAACCATCTGTCCCCATACAAAGTTATTAAAATATTATTGACAGTATTCTTTGTTGCACAGATTATCTCTGTTTTAGATCTGGTGGTAAAAAAAACTGCACTGAACTGGGAGGAAGGTGGTTTGTCAGCTAGGTGTGACCGCCACCCAGCTGTGCAAACTTACGGAAGTCATTTCATCTCCTTGGACTTTGCTTACCTCACCTGTAAGATGGTCCATTTCAGCTGTAACCTTCAGTGGCTCTAGGGCAGGTATTATGCCTGCTTTGCAGATGAGGGGAAAGGGCCAGGTTGTCCAGGGAGTTGAAACTGGACTCTGGTCTCCTGACTGCTAGATCTGTGCTTTACCCTGCCAGTCATGCTGCCTCATCAGAAATCTGGAGACAGAGTGAGCCAAGCTGTGTGTTTCATTCCTCAGGTCCCTCTCTCTCAATCCTTCCCTGGCCTGGCCCCTTCCGCACAGCGCCTCCCCACCACCGCCGACCTCCACAGCTGAGGGGTGAGAGGTTTGGGCGGTCAGCCTGGGTGACCCTAAGCTGAGGTCGCTGGTGCATGTGTGTAGGGCCGGACAATGAGCATGGGGTCGGAAGTGACTCCACAGGCTGGTTGCCCGCCCTGCTTCTCTCTCCTTGGCAGATGGGCACCCCTCTGGGTTCTTCTAGGATCACTATTACCTATGATTTCCTTATCACTGATGCTGAAAGCAAATTGGACCCATGTACCTTACTCATCCTATTGATTTGTAGTTTTCAGGCCTTACCTGTGGTTTCTATTTAGGTAGATGGGTACCGTTTGAGTTCTCACACAGGTGACGCCTCTGCTGTCCAGCTGAAAGTCATGAGATGACCAGGACTTTTCTTTCCTAGACTTCCAGCAATACAGGCAGTCCCCGTGGCTTGTCATAGCAGTTATTTTTATTAATAGACTATTTTTCAGAGCAGTTTTAGGTTTATAGAGAATAGAGTAGAGTAGAAAGACCACCTTTGCCACCCGCAGTTTCCCTATTATCAACATCTTGCATGAGGGCAGTGTGCTTATTATGGCCAATATTGATGCATTATTATCAGCTAAAGTCTATAGTTTCCATTAGGGGTCACTCTTTGCAGTATACATTCTGTGGGTTTTTGACAAATGGATAATGACATGTGTCTACCATTGTGTATCACACAGAGTAGTTTCACCGCCCTAAAGATCCTCTGTGCTCCACCTATTCATCCCTCCCTCCCCGCTAACTCTTGGCAACTACTGATCTATTTACTGTCTCCACCATTTTGCCTTTTCCAGAATGTCATAATGTTGGACTCATATAGTATGTAGCCTTTTCAGATTGGCTTCTCTCACTTAGAAATAAGTACTTAAGGTTCTTCTGTATATTTTGGGGGCTATCAGATAGCATATTTCTTTTTATTTTTGAATAATATTCCATTGTATGTATGTACCATAGTTTATTATTTCATAATAGAAATTTTAAAACCCCATTGCTGGTAGCATTGGCTATTTAAGCTTGATCAGCACAGGCCTGGTCCTGGGATTTCCTCCTTCCGTGATCCCTTGGCCATGGAGAGTGGGGAGGAGCTGAGACACTGGCATGCAGACCAGCCCATGTCAGCAGCCTGTGGTATCTCCTGGGTAAAAACTGAAAAGTTTAACTCAAGTTATTATGTCTAGTAATACAACAGACAGAAATGAAATTGTATTATAGTATCCTTACATTTCATACTGTTTTCCTTGGCATTTCTATCTTTTCTCTTTGTGCTGAGTATTTCTACCATACATTTATTTTGGCAAAAAGAGGACAAAACCAGACACCCTGTAATTTTCATCTAACTGTCTCGTTCGTGGGAGGAAGTGTTGTTCTTGGGTGTGTTTCTCTTCTGATGATTGGGACTTGTCAGCAGTGTCCAGTGGCTGAGGTCTGACTTCAGTGATGTTATCAATGTCACTACTGTCCCCATGCTGGCAATATTGTCATCTCTCCCCTCTCACCTGTGAGGGCAAGTGGGCATAGAAATTTTCCTCTTAGTTTAATTTAAAAAAATCAGTCTTCTTCCTGACTTGAGCTTACAGGAGCTGTGTGTGAGCTCAACGATTGTGTCAAGGATTGTGGAGTTTCCATGCCTCTTGTTCAAGCAGAGGCTTCAAACAGAAGAGCAGGCTGTAGGCGCTGTACCCTACACAGTCACCTGAATCATGATCACCCTAGGTGCGTGTGTGGGGACCAGGGGAGTGGCTGGGGGGCATTTTTAATGGGAGGAAGTTGATCCTGGGTGGCTTCCTGGAAGCAGTGATTTACTATGAGACTGTGATTCCAGAGTTTAAAAAAAAAATGTAAAAACTTAATGATGCTCCAAAAGTATTGCACTTTGGAGCAAAATAGACTCAGCTGATGTGCCTGATTCCCCTCTGCTCTCACATTGTCTGTTTTCTCCCAGGCTCCTTTTTGGCTAACCCAAGTTCTACTCTTAATTCTCCACCAACTTTTCTTGGAATCTTGTTTAGGGTGTTCCTTCTTTAAAGAAAACTTATTGACTTAGGTGGTAGGGGATGGGGATACAACACTTCAATTTTCTCCCAGTCTAGTGGGAACCACTGATGATAAACACCAATAGAGGATGTGAGAGGGTCAGCTCAGGGTGTTATGTCTTACTATCGAGGAGCATTTAACCTATCGAGAGAATCTAGGAAGGCTTCCTGGGAGGAGATGACTGGGGTTAGTCTGGTGAGGAGTAAGGAGGGCAGTCTTGTAAGAGGAGAGATCGTGTGCAGAGGGAAGCGCTCTTGGGGACTAGCAAGGCATTCATTATGTCCAAAGCAGAGAGTCAGCATTGGAGGACAGAAGAAAGTTGAGAGTAGGAGGCAAGATCCAGTGATATAGAATCCCAGGGTCTTGCCAAGGAGTTTACATTTTGTCATGTGGGCAAAAAGAAACCATCGAGGGTTTTCATTAGATGATCTTATGATTGATTTTGATTTTTGGAAGTGCACCCAGACAATGGCGGTGTGAATGAGAGGGAAATGACGAGTGTCTCCACTTCCCCTCCTCTTGTTCTGTTGATTCTCCTGCAATCAGGCTGTTACCTCCACCATGGCACTGAGTCTTGGTCCTAAATCAAGTGATTGTGCATGTTTAGGGTTATTTTTGGACCCTATGATGTTCCACTGGTTTGTCTATTCTTAACATCGTTACTACACTGTGTTAATTGGCATAGCATAATAGTAAATATTAATCAGTTACTGCCTTTGTTCTTTTTCTTCAAGACTGCTATGTCTCTTCTAGGATCTTTGTACATACATTAAAACTTAGAGTTAATTTCCACCCAAACCAAAAAATAAAAATAAAAAAAATAAAAGGCCTGTAGGGATTTTGAGTGGGATTATATTGAATCTAAAAACCAATTTGGAGAGAATGAAAATCTTAATATTGAGTTTTCCAGTTCACGACCATTGACCAGCCATATGTTTAGGTCTTCTTTAATTTCTCTTAGCAATATCTTGTAGTTTTCAGTGTCAAGGTCTTACACACTTTTTTAATTGTTGTTATTAAACTTATTCCTAGATACCTGATGTTTTTGGTGCTTTGTCAGTGGGATTTAAACATTTTTTGTTTTTAATTGTTTATTGTTAGTATAAACTATTTTATTTACCGACTTTGCAGCAAAGTTGCCAAATTTGCTTATTAATGTGAATATTTTGTAGGTTCTTTTGGATTTTTATATACACAATTATGTCTTTGTGAATAAAAACTATTTTATTTATTTATTTTCCAAAATCTATACCTTTTATTTCTTTTTCTTGAATTAGTGCTGGCTAGGATATCCAATGAAATGAATGGAAGTGGAGATAATAGACATCCTTGTCTTCAGGAGAATATGTTCAGTATTTCACCATTAAGTATTTTGTTGACTAATTGTTTTCAGTTTGCAAATACTCCTTATTAGGTTAAGAAAGGTCTCTTATATTCCTAGTTTTATGAGAATTTTTATCATTAACAGGTTTTAAATTATACCAAATACCTTTTATGCATTTATTGAAATGGTATGTTTTTTTCTCCTTACTTTTGTTCATGTGGTGAGTTATGTTGATTGACTGTTGAATGTTGTATTAGCCATGCATTCCTGGAATAACTCCTGCTTGGTTGTGAGAGATTGTCTTCTTTTATATAATTGTATATGATTTTCTAATATTTAGCAATTTTGTATCTATGTTCATGAGAGATATTGGCCTTTCATTATTTTTCTTTGTGATGTCCTTGTCAGGGATAATACACAGGGACGTGTACCCTCTTCCACTGTCTCTGAAAGAATTTTTGTAACATTGGTAGTATTTATTCCTTAAATAATTCATCAGTGAAGCTGTGTGGCTCTGAAATTTTCTTTGTGGGAAGATTTTAAATTATGATTTCAATTTCTTTAGCAGATATAGGACTATTCAGATGTTCTTTTTTTTTTTCTTGCATCGGTTTTGCATTGTTGAAGATTTAACCATTTCATCTAGTGTGCCAAATTTTTTGGCAAGAAGGTATATATAATATACAATTATTCTTTTTTAAATGTTTGTTGGATCTACAGTGACTTTCTCCATTTATTCTTCATTGGTCATTTGAATCTTATCTCATTTGGTCAGTTCATTTTGGTCAGTTGTGGTAGTGTTTTGTCACTTTTATTAATCTTTTAAAAGAACCAACTTTTGACTTAGCTAATTGTCTGTTTTCTGTTTCATTGATTTTTGTTCTCATTCTTATTTTCCTTTTTTGTACATTTTGTTTGGATTTAGTCTATTTTTCCTCCTAGCTTACTGGGATGAAATCTTTGATCATTCAAGGAAAGATTTAATATATGAATTTAAAGCTATTTTATCCTCTAAAGACTTTTTAAAGGCATCCCAGAAATTTTAATGTCATAACCCATAATTTAAGTTCAATATACTTTCTTATTTCCACTGTGATTTCTTTTATTTAAAAGTGTGTTGCCTAATTTCTAAATATTTGATAATTTTCTAGTTATCATTTTATTATTGACTTCTAGATTAACTCCTTAGTGGTAAGAAAATATATGATTTTAATTCTTTGAATTTTGTTAAGACTCGCTTTATGGCTCAGTATCTGGCCTATTTTGGTAAATATTTTATATGAATTTACAAACGTGTATTTTGCAGTTGTTGAGTGTTGTATTCTTTATATGCTAATTAGGTCAAGTAGATTAATAGTTTTAAAAATTGTCTACATTATTACTAACTTTTGTCTGCTTGTTCTATCACTTATGGAGAGAGGTTTGTAAAATCTTCAACTGTGATTGTGAAATTGTTTATTTCTCCTCTCAGTTCTATTGATTTTTGCTTCATATATTTTTAGAGCTATGCTGCTATATACATACACATGTAGGATTGTTGTGTCTTCCTGTGAATGGGTCCTCTTGTTATTATGAAATATTCCCATTTTTATTTAATAATGCATTATATGCATTATGCATTTTTATTATAATGCATTTTAAAATGCATTATAGTGCATTTATGTTTGTCTGATATTAATATAGACATCAACTGTTTTTTAGAGAGTGTTTGCATTGCATGCCTTTTTCCATCCCTTTCCTTTAAGTTTCTTGTGTCCTTATTTTTAAAGGATTTTTTTTGTAAATAAATAGCAAAGGATTGGGTCTTTTTATTTTTTGAAAATCTGGTCCATCAATATTTGCCTTATATTGATAGTTGGAATATTTAGTCTGCTTATTTTTTTATCATAAGTGTTGCTATCATTGGGTTTTAGTTTACCATCTTGCTATTTGTTTTCTATTTCTCTTACCTGTTTTTAGGTTCCTTTATTCCTCCCTTTCTACCTTCTTTGGATTAACCAAGTATTTATTATTCCATTTGATTTTCTTTCAGTATTTTTTTTAAATGTGTGTGTACCATTCTTTTTTATATATTAATTAATTAATTAATTAATTAATTAATTATATTTTGGCTGTGTTGGGTCTTTGTTGCTGCGCGCAGGCTTTCTCTAGTTGCAGCGAGTGGGGGCTACTCTTCATTGCAGTGTGCAGGCTTCTCCTTGCGGTGGCCTCTCCTGTGGAGCATGAGCTCTAGGCACGTGGGCTTCAGTAGTTGTGGCTCGCGGGCCCTAGAGCACAGACTCAGCAGTTGTGGCACACGGGCCTAGTTGCTCCATGGCATGTGGGATCCTCCTGGACCAGGGATCGAACCCATGTCCCCTGCATTGGCAGGTGGATTCTTAACCAATGCACCACCAGGGAAGCCCTTAAAGACCTTTTAAAAAAATGTTTTATTTATTTTTGGCTGCGTTGGTCTTTCTCTAGTTGCGGCGAGTGGGGGCTAGTCTTTGTTGTGGTGCGTGGACTTCTCATTGCGGTGGCTTCTCTTGTTACGGAGCATGGGCTCTAGGCACGTGGGCTTCAGTAGTTGCAGCACGCGGGCTCAGTAGTTGCAGCATGCGGGCTCTAGAGTGCAGGCTCAGTAGTTGTGGTGCACGGGCTTAGTTGCTGCGCGGCATGTGGGATCTTCCTGGACCAGGGATCAAAGCCGTGTCCCCTGCATTAGCAGGCAGATTCTTAACCACTGTGCCGCCAGGGAAGTCCCCTTTCAGTTTTTTAGTTGTATCTTTTTGTATTGTTCTTTTTGTGCTTACTGTAGAGATTACAGTTGCCTTCAACACATATTAAAAGCTATTTAAATTAGTACTTTTACCACTTTTCAAACAACATAAGATCTTTAAAACAGTTTAATTTTATTTCACCTCCTTCTTGCCCTTTGTGTTATTTTTGTTATAAACCTACAAGTCTTTGTTATCATTATTGCTTTAAATAGTCAATATCTTTTGTATTTGTATTCATGCATTTTTTTACTCTTCCCTTATTTCATGTTTACTTCTGGGATCATTTTTCTTTCAGCCTAAGGATCTCCCAGTTTTTTTCCATAGTGCACTTTTTTTGGTGATGAACTTTTTAATCATTTATTTGAAATATCTTTATTCTGCCTTATTTTTCCTGGGCATAAAATTATTAAACATAAAAGGTTTACTTTTTATTTTTAACTTTGAGCAGTTTAAATATGTTATTGCTTCTGATGAGAATTCAGATGCCATTCTATTATTATTCTCCTGAATGTAATTTTTTTCCCCCTGAGGCTTCTTTTAAAAATTTCTCTTTATTTTTTGTTTTCAACATTTTGAGTATTAAGTTCCTAGGTGGGCTGTTTTTTCTTTCTTTCTTTTTTTTTTTTTTTGTATTTATCTTGCTTCATATTTGCTGAGCTTCATGAATTTGTGGATTGATGACTGTGATAATTTTTGGAAAAATCTTAGCTCTTCTATCTTCGTATAATACTTCTGCTCTATCCTCTCTCTTCTTTCCTTTTAGGACTCCAATTATATCAATTTTAGGATTGTTTGACTATATTCTACATGTCTCTTATGTTCTGTTCTGTTCTTTATTCTTTTTTCTATCTGTTGATTCGATCTGACTAATTTCTGTTGACTTATTTTCTAATTCATGAATTCTATCTTCTGTTTTGACCAGTCTGCTGTTAAACCCATCCAAATAGTTCTTAATGTCAAATATAATTTTCAATTCTAGAATTCCTATTTGATTCCTTTTTTTCTTTTGTAACAGGTTGAGGTATAATTCATATACCATAGAATTCAACCTTTAATGTGTACAATTCAGTGGTTTTTAGTATATTCACAGAGTTGTGCAACCATGACCAAAAAAAATTAATTGTGGTAAAATATGCACAACATAAAATTCACCATCTTAACCATTATTAAGTGTACAGTTCAGTAGCATTAGTCCATTCACATTGTTGTGCTACCTTCACTACCATTCATCCACAGAACTCTTTGCACCTTGCAGCATTGAAACTCTGTACCTATTAAACAGTAACTCCCTATTCCCACTCCCCCTAGCCTCTGGTAACCACCATTCTTCTTTCTGTCTCTATGAGTTTGACTACTCTAGGTGCCTCATATTGGAATCATGCAGTAGCTGTCTCTTTGTGATTGGCTTTTTTCACTTAATGTTTCCAAGGTTAATCCATGTCATAGCATGTGTCAGAATTTCCTTTTTAATTGCTGAATAATATTTCATTGTACAGATATACCACATTTTAATGCATTCATCTGTCAATGGAACTTGGGTTGCTTTCACTTTTTGGCTATTTTGAATAATGTTACTGTGAACATGGGGGTACAAATATCTACTCAATTCCCTGCTTTCAGTTCTTTTGCTATATACCCAGAAGTAGAATTGCTGGATCATATGGTACTTCTGTGTTTAATTTTTTGGGAAACTGCTATACTGTTTTCCACAGAGGCTGCACCATTTTACATTCCCACCACCAATACATAGGGTTCCAATTTCTTCTCATCCTTGCCAACAGTTGTTATTTTCTGTATATAGCCATCTTAACAGATGTGAGTAGACATCCTAATGGGTGAGAGGTGGCATTTGATTCCTTTTATAAAAAACAGATGTTCTTTACTAGTTTTTCTTCTTCCTCATACATTTAAATACAGGCAGAGGAAAGTATTCAGAGAGGTAGGAAGTGAGAATATTGAAAGTTATAGAAGCCACTGGAAGATGAAGTTGTAGCACAGGAGGAATGACCTGCTGAAAGGCCCTACTGGACTCCTATGTGCTGAGAGAACTGAGCAGATTTGGGTTACATGGATTGCAGAAGGCTTCCTAGGGTGTGGGGGGACTATTTGGGAAGTGATTGGAAGAGGGGTGGAACTCTGATGGTGGGGAAAGGAAAAGGACCACATGAGAGTGGGAAAAACTAAGCATGAGGCATTGCATGTGGGGCTGAAAGAAACAGGAGGGTTTTTAAAAATTTTTGGTTTGGTCTCTATTTGTGAAGTAAGACAAATGTTAGTGAAAAATTAGCTGGACTAGTCACTTATTAGTAACTTTCTTAACTTAAGTGAAACTGTAAAAAGCAATAGGAAGTCCATGATCTGGCTCTAATTGATGAGAACACTGGTGGTCTGAGGTGGAGCTGTGCAGACAGCTTATGATTTCTTCCTATGTTATATTGTGATGTTTAACTCTGGAGTCCACATATGTTAGCTTATAAGAAAGAGTGCTTCAGGCTTCAGAGGAGAAATATTCTGTTTCAAGGATGTGCTTCCATGGGAAGCCAGACTATTAGCTAAATTTGAAAGCCTCTGGACAATTTTCAGAAAAAGAATTTTTTTATTTCAATTTTTTTACATGTTACCTGTAAAAATTTAGAAAATATAGATGAAGAAATAAAGATCACCTATAATTTTCTCTCATTGTTAACATTTTGGTATATATTGTTTCAAGTCTTTTTTTTTCCTTGGAGTATATGCATATATATGTTTACATATATTTTATTAAAATGGAATTAAACTGTGTGTAGTGAGTTGTAACCCATTTTATTGTCTAAACAATAGGTTTTATCTTTCTATGACCTTAAATATTCTTTTACAACATGAATTTAAACGATTAAATGATAGTCTGTTGTATGGACATATCATAATTTAATTAGTGTTTGACATCTAGGTAATCCCTCCTCCTTTTTTTTTTTTTTTTTTTTTTTTACTTTTTTAATCATAATAAACAAGCCACAGAGAATATCTTTGTAAATAAATCTGTATAATATTCCTGATTATTCATTTTCTTATTCTTTTTTTATGGTGCAGTACAACAAACATAGGAAAGTACTCAAAGTAGAAATATGCTTCTCGATGAATTCTTACAAAGTAGGCATCTATGTGGCCATCATCAAGGTCAAGAAATAGATCATTACCAACACCTCAGACATCCCTCATATACCCTAATCACTTCTTCCTCCCCACCACCCCAAAGTAGCCACTATTTTAACCCTAATTTACTCTTGCCTATTTCTGAACTTTACAGAAATGAAATAAGACAATAATGTATTCTTTTATGTTGTCTTATGTATTTTGTTTAGTACCACTGTTGGGAGAGTCAGGCGTGTTTTGAGTGTATCAATAGTTAGTTCATTGTCATTGCTGCATGTAATCGATTGTATGAATATACTTCAGTTTATTAATATAATGTACTGTTGACATGCATTTAGGTTATTTATGTTTTCATTTGATGAATATTCTTATTCACACTCTAGTACATGCATTTCTATTGGAAAGAGTGGAATTGTTGGGTCATAGGTATTATGTGTATTGTTAGTAAATACTGCCAAACAGTTGTTGTCCAAAGTGGTTGTACTAAGTGGTTATAATGTTTGAGAATTCCACTACTTTGCTTTCTTGCTTTTCAGTTTGTTTACTTCTAGTTAATCAAGTGAGCTTGTAGTGGTTTCTCATTGTAGTTTTGATTTGTATTTTCCTAATGCCTGAAAAGGTTTAGCATCTTTTTATAAATTTTAGTTGGGTGTTTTCATTTTTGGTTATCCTCTTTTGTGAAGTGCCTGTGTGTCTCTTTCCATATGTAATAGATTTTCTTTCAACAGAAGTGATTTGTAGAAGTTCTTTATATAGTCTGGATATGTGCAGTTTATGTGCTGTAAATATTTTTCCCCACTGTATGGCTTTCCTGTTTCCTCTCTTACTGGTGTCTTTTCATGAGCAGAAGTTCTTAATTTTGTTAGAAAAATTTATCAGTCTTTTTATGTGCCTTTGTGGCTTGTTTAAATTTCATACTCCCAAGTTCATGAAGATATTTTCTTATTATCTTCCAAAAGTTTTATTGTTTTCCATTCAAAATTAGAACTGCAATCCACTTGGAACTGATTATTATGGATGGTGTAAGATAGAGACCGAGTTCATTCTTGATCTCCCTATGGATATGGATATTTGGTTGACCTAGGACCATTCATTTGAAAATACTGTTCTTCATTTGTCTGTAGTCCAGTCTTTAGCATATCAAGCTGTAGTCTGGTCTTTAGCATATCAAGCATCTATATAGGCATGGAACTTTTTCTGACCTCAGTTCTTTTCTCTTGATTTGTCTATATATTCCAGCACCAATATTGTGTAAATTAATGTAGTTTTGTAATGAATTTTAACATTGGTTTTATTTCTTCCTGAAATATTTATTAGAATTTACCAATGAGGCAATCTGGGCCTGGATTTCTTTTTTAGAGCAGTTTTTCAATTATAGGTTTAATAATCAAAGACCCATTCAAATTATCTGTTACTTCTGGAGTCACTTTTGTAAACTATATTTTTCTGGAAAATTTTCTAATAAGTTTCAATTTGCAAAAGTTATTAGCCTACAGTTATTCATAAATAATATCCTTTTATCTTTTAATGTCTATAGGACATGCAGTGATGTCTCTTTTTCATTCTTGATTCCTACTTTTGGTTAATTGGATAATTGGTTAATTCCTGATATTGGATAATTAGTTTTGCCAGGGGTTATTAGCTTTATTATTAAATATTTTTAAATAAACAACTTTGTTTTAAAAATTTGGAATTTTAAAAAAATATTTCTGGTGCTTTGAGCCTTTTAACATTATGAAATGTGTATGTCTAATAATAATTTTCCTTTGAAGTCTACTTTGTGCAATATTAATAGAGCTATACCGGCTTTTTCAGTTGTTTTTAGTGTTTACATGGTATATTTTTTCCGTTGTTTAACAGAAACCCTGCTATATTTTTATTTTTAGACATATATCTTCTAAGCAGCTTACTTTTAATCCAGTCTGGTACATTTGCCTTTAATTTGAAGGATTTAATTAATTGCCTTTAATTAATGTGATATTTTGGTTTATATATTGTCTTATTTTGCTCTTTTTTTGTCCCATCTTTCTTTGTTTCTTTTTTTATCTCTTTATTACCTTCATTTGGGATTGATAATTTTGTGTTATTCCAACCCTCTATTAATCTTTTATTTTCTTTAACTATTCTTTTAGTGGGTACCCTGAAAAATACAACATGATTTTTCTAATTATGATAAATTAATATTTATGCCTCTTCCCAGATGTTGCAAGGATTGTAAAACACTTTAGATTCTTTTACCATCTTTTTATCTTATGAGCCGTTGTTAAGTGTATATATATTCTATATGTATTTTCACTGTTGTTTTATGCAGCCAGTACTCATTTATATCTGTTATCCCTTTCATTGTTCCTTATCGCTTCCACCATCTCCTAGCTTCCATCTGGTAAATTTTTCCTTCTAGCCAGAGAATACCCTTTAGTGTTTAATTTAGTCTGCTGGTGACGAATTTTCTTGAGCTTTGTTTGTCTGAAAATATCTTTATGTTGCTTTAATTCTTGAAAGATGTTTGCATTGGATATTGAATTCTAGATTGTAAATTACTTTCTTTTGGTTATTTGGATATATTTTTCCATAATCATTTGACTTCTATTATTTTTTCAGAATTCAGCTCTTGGGCTAATTGTTGTTTCATTATAGGAATTCTGTCTTTTTTCATGTGGTTGCTTTTAAGATACTTTCTTTTTGTTTTCTTTTTTTCTTCTTCTCCCTCTCCTTTTCCCTTTCCTTCTCCCCACCCCCTTTTCCTTCTTCTTCTAGCAGTTTTATTATGATATACCTAGGTATGGCCAGCATCTGTTGGGGACCTTGTGGGTAAGAGATAATTAATGAAGGGGCGATTGACAAAGGCATTGGACAGCATATAGCAAAACAGTGGGAGATAGTGTAGACCTGGAGCTAGTAATAGCAGGAGGCTGGATTAGGATTAGAGTTCAGAGTCTTTACCACCCCAAGTATGAAGGAGTAAGAGGAACTTCTACTAAAAGCTGGAAACAGAGAGACAATATGGAGAAAGCCACTTTACAGGAACTGTCACTTTTGGTCAAGGGATGCAAGCAACCTATGTGACCTAGGAGACAGCTGGGGGAATAAATACCCCAATCTCACTTTCCTTTCTTCTCCCTCCAGTCTCCTTCTCATGACAACCTGGGCTACTGAGCCTGAGAGTGGATTTAGAGGATCATATGGGGTTCATAGGGATTCTTGAATCTGTGGTTCGGATGTCACAGACATTTTCCGTAAAGAAACAGATACAAATTTTAGGCTGTGTGGGCCACATATGGTCTCTCCTCCTTCTCTTCTTCTTTTATGACCCTTTAAAAATGTAAAAACCATTCTTAACTCACAGGCCATATCAAAATAGGCAACTGGCCAAACTTGGCTTATCCCTATTATGGATTGAGCGTTTTTTTCTTTTTTTTTGATCAATTTTAAGGAATTTTCAGCCACTACCTCTTTATAACTTTATTTCTAGTTTCTCTTTCCTCCGCTCTGGAATTCCCAGGACACATATGTTAACCCTTCTCACTGAATCCCCATCTCTTCTACTTGCTTTTGTATTTTCTAACGTTTTGTCTTTCCATGTTTTATTCTGCATATTTTTTTTCTGATTTATTTCCCAGTTTCCTAATTCACTCTTTAGCCTTGCCTAATTACTTTTAAAACCTTCTATTGCATTCTTAATTTTGGCTATTGTATTTTTTAATGTTAGAATTGCCATTACCTTATTTTATAGTTTCTAGTTTTCTGCTGAAATTCTTGATCTTGCCTTTTATCTTGTTAAATACATTAAGGATAATTATCTTAATGTTTCTGTATTCAGTAACTCTATAATCTGGAGTCTGTGTGGGTTTTGTCCTGTTGTATTCTATTGTTTCTCTTAATTTTCTTACATTTTGTTTCATCTCTTCCTGTGCCTGGTTATTTTTGACTGTGTAGTGGACATTCTACGTGAAAAATTGTAGAATATTGTGGGTCCTAGGATGGTGTTATTTTCCTCCAGAGAATATTAAAATTTGCTTCTTGCAGGTAACTGTAAGACCACTAGCATCCAGACTCGCCTGAATATAAATCCACGTATTGAGGCGATTTGAAGCTGTATTTCAAAACTTTCTCTGGCTTACTTTGTTCTGAAGAATAGCCACTGTGGTTCCATCCCAAAGCAGGATTACCAGGGCCCCTTTCTTTGGTAGCCTCCAGACTTTTACTTTTGTTCTCTTAAATCCAAGAAGCTGTCAAAAGCAATGCTCAGATCTTTAGCCTCTTAGCTGACTCTACAGAACTGGCAAATACTCTAGGGGAAAACCGTTTCAAATGGTGGACTCACTCTTTGCATTTCCATAATCTTCTGGATTTGCCTCCATAATTCTTCACTGCCTTGCTAGCTTACTGATGCATTCAAGCTGATTTTTTTAAAAAAAGTTTGTCCAGGGTTTGTAGTTGTTTTCAGTGGGAGAGTTTGTCTAAATTTCTTATTCCACTATTACCAGAGCCCCTGATTATTTCTTTGGGAAAATTATTAAAAGTAGAATTATTAGGACAGTGGGAATGCACATTTTAAAGGCTTTTGATATATGCCACCAGCTTGCCTATCAGTAAGATTGTACAAGTTGACAAAGGTTAGTGCTAATTTTCTCACGCCTCACCAACACCAGATATTAATTGTTTAAATTGCTAAATAGATAGTTCAGAATTGGAATTCCACTGAGTTTTTATTACGACTACCATTCAGACTTTCTGGGTTTGAATGCAGCTTCTGCCTTTTACTAGCCATATGACCTGGAGCAGTTATATTTAACTTCTCTGTGCACAGTTTCTCATCTGAAGTATTGCAATAAAGATTATACCAACCTCATGGGATTGAGATGAGGATTAAATGAGTTAATCCAAGTGAAGTGAGTAGAGCAGTGCCTGGTATACTAAAATCTCTGAGTGAATGTTAGTTTTACTGTTATTTTAGTTATTAATATTTATCTGTTCTTGATCAGTGGCCAGAGGACAATGCTATTGAGGTCTTTTTTAAAATTAATTTTTATTGGAGTAGAGTTGCCTTACAATGTTGTGTTAGTTGTTGTACAGCAAAGTGAATCAGCTACACATATACATATATCCCCTCTCTTTTGGATTTCCTTCCCATTTAGGTCACCACAGAGCAATGAATAGAGTTCCCTGTGCTATACAGCATGTTCTCATTAGTTATCTATTTTATACAGAGTATCAATAGTGTATATCTGTCAATCCCAGTCTCCCAATTCATCCTACACCCCCTCCCCCCTTGGTCTCCATACGTTTTTTCTCTACATCTGTGTCTCTATTTCTGCTTTGCAAATAAGATCATCTATACCATTTTTCTAGATTCCACATATATGTGTTAAAATACGGTATTGTTTTTCTCTTTCTGACTTACTTCACTCTGTATGACAGTCTCTAGGTCAATCAAGTTCTCTGCAAATGACCCAATTTCATTCATTTTTATGGCTGAGTAATATTCCATTGCATATATATACCACATCTTCTTTATCCATTCCTCTGTTGATGGACATTTAGGTTGCTTCCATGTCCTGGCTATTGTAAATAATGCTGCAGTGAACATTGGGGTGCATGTCTCTTTTTGAATTATGGTTTTCTCTGGGTATATGCCCAGTAGTGAGATTGCCGGGTCATGTGGTAGTTCTGTTTTTAATTTTTTAAGGAACTTCCATACTGTTCTCCATAGTGGCTGTACCAATGTACATTCCCACCAACAGTGCAAGAAGGTTCCCTTTTCTCCACACCCTCTCCAGCATTTATTGTTTGTAGATTTTTTGAAGATGGCCATTCTGACTGGTGTGAGGTTATACCTCATTGTAGTTTTGATTTGCATTTCTCTAGTCATTAGTGATTTTGAGCATCTTTTCATGTGTTTGTTGGCCAACTGTATGTCTTCTTTGGAGAAATGTCTATTTAGGTCTTTCACCCATTTTTTGATTGGGTTGTTTGGGTTTTTGATGTTGAGCTGCATGAGCTGTTTGTATATTTTAGAGATTAATCCTTTGTCAGTTGCTTCATTTGCAAATATTTTCTCTCATTATAAGTGTTGTCTTTTCATCTTGTTCATGGTTTCCTTTGCTGTGCAAAAGCTTTTAAGTTTAATTAGGTCCCATTTGTTTATTTTTGTTTTTTTTTTTTTTTTTATTTTTTATTTTTTTTTATAAATTTATTTATTTATTTATTTATGGCTGTGTTGGGTCTTTGCTTCTGTGCGAGGGCTTTCTCTACTTGTGGCAAGCGGGGGCCACTCTTCATCGCTGTGCGTGGGCCTCTCACTGTCACGGCCTCTCTTGTTGCGGAGCACAGGCTCCAGGCGCTCAGGCTCAGTAGTTGTGGCTCACGGGCCCAGTTGCTCCGCGGCATGTGAGATCTTCCCAGACCAGGGCTCGAACCCGTGTCCCCCGCATTGGCAGGCGGATTCTCAACCACTGCACCACCAGGGAAGCCCTATTTTTGTTTTTTATTATCATTACTGTAGGGAGTGGGTCAATAAAGATTTTGCTGCGATTTATGTCAAAGAGTGTTCTGCCTATGTTTTCCTCTAAGAGTTTTATAGTGTCTGTACTTACATTTAGGTCTCTAATCCATTTTGAGTTTATTTTTGTGTATGGTGTTAGGGAGTGTTCTAATTTCATTCTTTTACATGTAGCTGTCCAGTTTTCCCAGCACCACTTATTGAAGAGACTGTCTTTTCTCCATTGTATATTCTTGCCTCCTTTGTCATAGATTAGGTGACCATAAGTGCATGGGTTTATCTCTGGGCTTTCTATCCTGTTCCATTGATCTATATTTCTGTTTTTGTGCCAGTACCATGCTCTCTTGATTACTGTAGCTTTGTAGTATAGCCTTAAGTCAGGGAGCCTGATTCTTCCAGCTCCATTTTTCTTTCTCAAGATTCCTTTGGCTATTCTGGGTCTTTTGTGTCTCCATACAAATTGTACAATTTTTTTGTTCTAATTCTGTGAAAAATGCCATTGGTAATTTGATACAGATTGCACTGAATCTGTAGATTGCTTTAGGTAGTATCGTCATTTTCACAATGTTGATTCTTCCAATCCAAGATCATGGTATATCTCTCCATCTGTTTGTGTTGTCTTTGATTTCTTTCATCAGTATCTTATAGTTTTCTGTATACAGGTGTTTTGCCTCCTTAGGTAGGTTTATTCCTAGGTATTTTATTCTTTTTGTTGCAATGGTAAATGGGACTGTTTCCTTAATTTCTCTTTCTGATCTTTTGTTGGTAATGTATAGGAATGCAAGAGATTTCTGTGTATTAATTTCGTATCCTGAAACTTTACTGAATTCATTGATTAGCTCTAGTAGTTTTCTGGTAGCATCTTTAGGATTTTCTATATATAGGTTCATGTCCTCTGCAAACAGTGACAGTTTTACTTCTTCTTTTCCAATATGGATTCCTTTGATTTCTTTTTTTTTTCTCTGATTGCTGTGGCTAGGACTTCCAAAACTATGTTGAATAATACTGGTGAGAGTGGACACTGTTGTCTTGATGTTAGAGGAAATGCTTTCAGTTTTTCACCATTGAGAATGATGTTTGCTGTCAGTTTGTCATATATGGCCTTTATTATGTTGAGGTAGGTTCCCTCTATGCCAACTTTCTGGAGAGTTTTTATCATAAATTGGTGTCGAATTTTGTCAAAAGCTTTTTCTGCAACTATTGAGATGATCATATGGTTTTTATTCTTCAGTTTGTTAATATGGTGTATCACATTGATTGATTTGTGTATATTGAAGAATCCTTACATCCCTGGGATAAATTCAACTTGGTCATGGTATATGATCCTTTTAATGTGTTGTTGGATTTGGTTTGCTAGTAGTTTTTTGAGGATTTTTGCATCTATGTATCAATGATATTGGCCTGTAATTTTCTTTTTTTGTAATATCTTTTGGTATCAGGGTGATGGTGGCCTCGTAGAATGAATTTGAGAGTATTCCTCCCTCTGTAATTTTTTGGAAGACTTTGAGAAAGATAGGTGTTAGGTCTTCTTTAAATGTTTGATAGAATTTGATTGTGAAGCTGTCTGGCACTGGACTTCTTTTTGTTGGAAGATTTTAAATCACTGTTTCAATTTCATTACTTGTGATTGGTCTGTTCATATTTTCTATTTCTTCCCGGTTCAGTCTTGGAAGGTTGTACTTTTCTAAGAATTTGTCTGTTTCTTCCAGGTTGTCCATTTTATTGGTACATATTTACTTGTAGTAGTCTCTTATGATCCTTTGTATTTCTGTGGTGTCAATTGTAACCTTAACCTCCTTTTTCATTTCTAATTTTATTAAGTCCTCTCCCTTTTTTTCTTGATGAGTCTGGCTAATGGTTTATCAATTTTGTTTATCTTCTCAAAGAAACAGCTTCTAGTTTCATTGATCTTTGCTATTGTTTTCTTCACTTCTATTTCATTTATTTCTGCTCTGATCTTTATGATTTTCCTTCGACTAACTTTGGGTTTTGTTTGTTGTTCTTTCTCTAGTTGCTTTAGGTGCAAGGTTAAGTTGTTTATTTGAGATTTTTCTTATTTCTTGAGATAGTATTGTACTGCTATAAACTTCCCTCTTAGAACTGCTTCTGCTGCATCCCATAGGTTTTGGGTCGTCGTGTTTTCATCGTCATTTGTTTGTAGATATTTTTTGATTTCTTCAGTGATCTCTTGGTTATTTAATAGCATATTGTTTAGCCTCCATGTGTTTCTGTTTTTTACAGTTTTTTTCCTGTAATTGATTTCTAATTTCATAACGTTGTGGTCAGAAAAGATGATTGATATGATTTCAATTTTCTTAAATTTACCAAGGCTTGATTTGTGAACCAAGATGTGATATATCCTGAAGAATGTTCCGTGTGCACTTGAGAAGAAGGTGTATTCTGTTGCTTTCGGATGGAATGTCCTATAAATATCAATTAAGGCTATCTGCTCTAACGTGTCTTTTAAGGCTCGCGTTTCCTTAATAACTTTCTGTCTGGATGACCTATCCATTGGTGTAAGTGAAGTGTTAAAGTACCCCACTATTGTGTTACTGTCGATTTCCCCTTTTACTTCTTTACCATTTGCCTTATGTATTGAGTTGCTCCTATGTTGGGTGGATAAATATTTACAATTGTTATATCTTCTTGGATTGATCCCTTGATCATTATATACTGTCCTTCCTTGTCTCCTGTAACAGTCTTTATTTTAAAGTCTGTTTTGTCTGATATGAGCATTGCTACTCCAGCTTTCTTTTGATTTCCATTTGCAAAGAATATCTTTTTCCATCCCCTCACTTTCAGTTGTATGTGTCCCTAGGTCTGAAGTCGGTGTCTTGTAGACAGCATATATATAGGTCTTGTTTTTGTATCTATTTAACTGGTCTGTGTCTTTTGGTTGGGGCATTTAATCCATTTACATTTAAGATAGTTATTGATATGTATGTTCCTATTACCATTTTCTTAATTGTTTTGGGTTTGTTTTTGTAAGTCTTTTGCTTATCTTGTGTTTCCTGCCTAGAGAAGTTCCTTTAACATTTACTGTAAAGCTGGTTTGATGGTGCTGAGTTCTCTTAGCTTTCGCTTGTCTGTAAATCTTTTGATTTCTCTGTCAAATCTGAATGAGATCCTTGCTGGGTAGAGTAATCTTGGTTGTAGTTTTATCCCTTTCATCATTTAAAATATATCCTGCCACTCCTTTCTGTCCTGTAGAGTTTCTGCTGAAAGATCAGCTGATAACCTTACAGGGATTCCTTTGTATGTTATTTGTTGCTTTTCCCTTGCTGCTTTTAATATTTTTTCTTTGTATTTAATTTTTGATAGTTTTATTAATATGTGTCTCAGCATGTTTCTCCTTGGGTTTATCCTGTATGGGACTCTCTGTGCTTTCTGCACTTGATTGACTATTTCCTTTTCCATGTCAGGGAATTTTTCCACTATAATCTCTTCAAATATTTTCTCAGACATTTTCTCTTTCTCTTCTTCTTCTGGGACCCCTATAATTCGAATGTTGGTGTGTTTAATGTTGTCCCAGAGGTCACTGAGACTGTCCTCATTTCTTTCCATTCTTTTCTTTATTCTGCTCCATGGAAGTTATTTCCACCATCCTATATTCCAGCTCACTTATCCGTTTTCTGCCTCAGTTATTCTGCTATTGATTCCTTCTGGTGTGTTTTTCAGTTCAGTTATTGTGTTTTTCATCACTGATTGTTTGTTCTTTAGTTCTTGTAGGTCCTTGTTAAACATTTCTTGTATCTTCTTGACCTGTGCCTCCATTCTGTTTCTGAGATCTTGGGTCATCTTTACTATCATTACTCTGAATTCTTTTTCAGGTAGATTGCCTATGTCCTCTTCCTTTATTTGGTCTTGTGGGTTTTTACCTTACTCCTTCATCTGCAGCATATTTCTCTGTCTTTTCAGTTTGTCTAATTTACTGTGTTTATGGTCTCCTTTCCACAGGCTGCAGGGTAGTAGTTCCTTTTGCTTCTGTTGTCTGCCCCCTCATGGATGAGATTGGTTCAGGGGCTTGGGTAGGCTTCCTGGTGGGAGGGACTGATGCCTGCACACTCTGGTGGGTGGAGCTGAGTCTTTTCCCTGTGATGAACAGGGCTGCATCAGGTGGTGTTTTTGGGGTGTCTGTGGGCTTAGTATGACTTTAGGCAGCCTGTCTGCTGATAGGTGGGGCTGTGTTCCTGTCTTGCTGGTTGTTTGATGTGAGATGTCTAGCACTGGAGCCTGCAGGCAGTTGTGCGGGCCTGGGTCTTGGTGTTGATCTGGATACTTCTGGGAACGTGCACACCAATTAATATTCCCTGGGCCTGGGAATTCTCTGGTGGGCCAGCGTCCTGAACTCAGTACTCCCACCCCGGAGGCTCAGGTCTGACCCCTGGCCAGGGAACAAAGAGCCCACAAGCTGCACGGCTTGGCTAGAGAAAAAAGAAAGAAAAAAAAAAGGAAAAGAAAACAAACAAACCCCAAGACAAATAGCAAAAACAAAAACGAACCAACAGCAACAACAGCACAACACACACAGAAAAAAAAAAAAGAAAGAAAACAAACAGATACACCAGATCCAAGACAAATGATAACAACAAAAGCAAAACCAAACTAAGAGAAACAAAGGAGCAGACAGAGAAGAAAAACAAAACAAAGCAAAACAAGAGAAGAAACAAACAAAAGAACTCAAAAATGAGAACAATCAATAAGCACTAAACTAACAAAAAGAAAAAATGAAAAATAAATCAAAACAGAAGGCAAACTAAAAAGAAAAGGCAAAGAAAACATAAAACAGCCTCATAAAAACGATCAAAAAATTAAAAACTTTAAAAAAATTAAAAAATAAAAGACAAAGAACAAAAACAAGAAAAAACCACAGAACAACAAAGTAAAAATAGAAAAATTTTTAAAAGATATATTTAAAAAATTTTTTAAAATAAATATAAAAAATAACACATAATGAAAACAACACCAGCAACAACTGAACAAAATGAAACAAAGAAAAAAAGAATAACAGTGCTAAGAATCTTCCTGGTGCCTCCTCTCGCAGTGTTCTTGCTTCCACAGTGAGACACAGACAACCCCCACCTCCCCAGAAGGCCCTCCTGTGCCTCCAGGTGGATCTTGGACCTGCTGTGGACACTGTGGGAGCAGCTCAGACTCTGACCTGGCCCAACTCCTACGTGTGCTTGCCCCCAAAGTCCACTGCTGCTAACGTAGACCGTTTTCAGTTGTGGGAACACTCACCTCTTCAGATATTCCACAGATGTAGGATTTACCAAGCTGATCGTGGGGATTTAATCCGTGGCTTGTGCAGCTGCAAGGAAAGATTTCCATTTCTCTTCCTTAGTCAACTGCCCCTGGGGCTCAGCTTTGGTTTTGGCCCCCCTCTTTGTGTGTGCCACCCTTAGGCGTCTGTTCCTCACCCAGGCAAGAGGGAGCGAAAGCAGCGGCTGATTGGTGCACACTTACTCTGGCCGGGGAGGGGTATGGCGGCCGCAGCTGGGGTGTGTGCGAATTGCCTGTGGCGGAGTAGACCAGCAGGCAGTTACAACAGACTGGGGCACACTCACTCTGGTGGGAGTCCCTCCCAGTGCCCACCGAGGCAGGGGCCGGCGTGTGGGGGTACCAGTGGCCCCACCTCTTGCGTGCCACTCAGCTATGGTGCCTCGTTTCCTCGGTAGACCACACTTCCTCTAGGGGCATTCCCAGCCGTGGAGCCCCTCGCTCCCATCCCCTCTTTTGTATCTGTGCAGCCAACAGCAGTCCTCTCCCTGGATCCGCTCTGTTAACCCCACACTTTGGGACTCAGCCCCTGCCAGCACTGTCAGATTCCTGTCTCAGGCAGAGGCACCCAGGGCTGATTCTCAAGGTGGCTTTGGGATGGGCAGTGCTCAGGACCCTGGAGCCCATAGGGGCGGAGGAGGCCTTGGCTTGAGGGGCGGGCAGTCCTGCTCAGATGGGTACCCCTTCCAGTGCCCCTAGAGGCCGAAGAAGCTGGCAGGTGGGGAAAGGGGTTGCAGTGGCATCCCCACCCCTTGCACGCCACTCAACAATGACGCCTTGTTTTTATGGTGTCCCTGGCTTTTTCCGCAGACTTTACCGGTTGTGGAGCTCCTTACTCCTGTCTCTTCAGGCTGTTTTTTCACAGCCAACAGCTGTCCCCTCCCTAGTTGCACACTCCAAATACTACTGGGCTGGGTACTGTCTAGCACCCAGCCATCCTCTGCAACAGGAGACACACGACTCAGGCTGGGGTGCTCAGGGCTGTGGCACAGACCATGTGCGCAGTTCTTATTTTATCCTGCTTTCCACAGACGTCTGCTGTGTTCTCCTTTGATCCCCTGAAGGTCCCTTTCTGTCCCAGCTGATTTCCCCACCATGAGGGGGTTTTTCTGATTGCAGGGACCTCTGCTCACCTTCAGCTTCCTGCCAGGGTTGCTGATCCCTTTTCTGATTCCTCTTTTCTTTCTCTTGTCCTACCTGGTTGCGAGGGGATTTTTTCTTGTCCTTTTAGGTGTCCGAAGTCTTCCACTAATGTTCAGCGGGTGCTTCATGAGAATTGTTCCATATGTAGATGTATTCTTGATGTACTTGTGAGGAGAGACGAATTCTGCCATCTTTCTATTCCGCCATCTTCCTATTCCTCCCCCAGTGCTATTGAGGTCTTGCCCATGTATTTCTTTCTAATTCCCATGTCTGCCTCTCAAAATCTTAATCACTCTTCATGGCTTAGCTCAGATATTCTTCACTTTAGACACCTTTTCTGCTTTCTCTGAGCCAGGTGTGATATATTTTTATATTTTCAATGGATTGACTTTTTGTGTCCCCTTCCCCAAATTCATATGTTGATGTGATGGTATTTGGACGTGGGACCTTTGGGAGATAATTAGATCATGAGGGTGGAGCCCTCATGAGTGAGATTAGTATCTTTATATAAGAAGAGGCTCTAGAGAGCTAGCTAGTTCTCTTTCCATTATGCAAGGATGCAATGAGAAATCAGTTATCTGCAACCTGGAAGAGAGTCCTCACTAGAATTCCACCATGCTGGCAACCTGATCTTGGACTTCCATCCTCCAGAACTTTGGGAAATAAATTTCTGTTGTTGATAAACCACCCAGCCTATGGTACTTTGTTAGAGTAGTCCAAATTGATACTATACAATCCTCATAGAATATTATTTAGACGTGGATTATAGCTAAATTCTGTCTTGTACTACAGATTCACTGTGCATTATCCATAATTCCAAAACCCAAAGGGCTGTGAAAATTGAGTTTTCATAACCTTATTCACTGCAGAATCTCCACTGACCTGAATGTACTTGGAGAAACCTGACCTGAACTGATAGGTACTACTTATGGTCTTCATGTATCCCACTTAGTCTAAATGCTCAGATGTCTCTCTGCAGAAATGTTAATGTGCTTGAGGATAGGGTGCTGCCCAACTCTACTCAGGGGTATTTGGTCATACACAGTATATGGACTCTATTACCTATCTGAATTCTGAAGCCATGTGGGTATAAGGGGTTTGGGTAAGGTATTTTGGACCTGTTTAGGTAGTTGTGTGTATTTTAAGTTCAGGAAACATGTCTTAATCCTGATAGAACTAAGTTCAGTTTCTTAGAAGGTGTGTGTGTGTGTGTGTGTGTGTGTGTGTGTGTGTGTGTATTTTTTAAATTTGGCTAACAGTGACAGAAAACCTAAACAACAGGCCTGGAAATAAGGGTTTACTTTTTCTCCCACCATTACAAATCTATTGGTAGACAATTGGTAATATTGATTCAGTGACCTAAGTTTGTCTGGGCTGAGATTTCTGTGATTCTCTTGCTCTTCCCATGTGGGCACAGGATGGCTGCTCTAGCTCTAGCCAGCAAGGTCATGTTCCAAGTAGGAAAAAGGAATAATGACAAAAGGCAAAAGAGCATGTGTGGCCTGAACCTGTTCTCCTTTTAAGGGGTTTTTTGGAAGTCTATCCAATGACTTCTGCTTATATCTCATTGGTCAGAATCATGTCATATTGTTATTCCTCTCTGTAAGGGAAGGAAGTGTAATTTTTAGCTTGGTACATTGTGCCTCAACAATATACTTCCTAGTATAGTAGGAAGGGGAAATGTGTACTGGAGAGACAATTAGCAGTCTTGGCTACAATAATAAATATCTTTTGAGAACTTAATAAATGTTTAGTAAATGACACACTTTATCTCTTGAACCCCTCACAAGAATCTTATGAATCTGACATGTCATCATCCCATTTTACATATGAGGAAAGTGAGGCTTGGAGAGGTTAGTCATTTGCCTAAGGCAGCACTACTAGTGGAATTTGAATACAGGCTTGTTTGAGTCTAGAGTACACTTTCAACCAGTCTGCTATACATCAGCTAGGGTAAAACATGGAAAAGTTAGGTAGAAGCCAGATTGTGAAGGGTCTTGATTGTGAAAAAATAAGAGTTTAGGCTATCCCCAGGCCTGCCTCATTGTTTCGACGTGGTTTGGATTACATATCTGGCTAGTCAGATCCGTGGCTTCATGCTATGGGTTTCTTCTCCCTTTTGTTGAACCTTGTGCTTTTCCTTAGCAAGACCTTGGAAGGGAGCCCATTGTTTAAGACCCTGCAGAGATGGCACCTTCTCCATGAAGACCTTTCCAGGCTGACATGCCCTTCCTTTTGTACATTCCCACACTATTCCATGCACACACAAACCAAAATATCTTTATGTTATCATCGTATCATTTTGTTACATGATTAATTATGGTCAGACACAATTTGACTGGAGAAAAGGGATTGTGTCTTGTTCTTTTGTGATTTGTAGCACTTAGCACAGTTTCTGGCACATAACAGGCACTCAAATATTGACAGAACGAAGGAAACAATGAAAGAGTGAATCAAGATCGCACAGTTCAGGATAGTAAGGGAAAAAAGTCTGCAGAAAGTATGTTTTTATTTTAACTAGGATGCTTAACAATTGGTGGTATCATCATTTGAATGTGATTGATATAAGCTGCTCATGAACGGGTATACTATGTTTATAGGAGAATGTTGGCAGTTCTTGTTTTGAGTTAATTAAAATTTGCATTTAATTCTTTTATTGCCTTTTAAAGTTTAGAAGAGAATTTTCCCCCTAATACTCTATAGAAGAGACTTTCTTTCCTAACACTAATGTAATTACTTAATATTTCTATAGTGTTCTGTATTGTTTATTTTTACATCTTTGCTTTGAATCTCACAAAACCTTTCTAAGTACAGGTTTTGTATATGTATTACCTTCTGACTATTGATGGAGTCCAAGACACAGAGAGGTTGGTGCCATTGCTGGGAAGCACATAGCCAGTAAGGGACAGAACAAATCTTGTTTTCTCAGTTGAGGTTCCAGAATTACTACATGTTTGGATGATGACTTAACCTCGAGTTCACTGCAGACTAGGGACCCTATTTGGCTTAGATGATTGTGACTTCTATTGGATTATCCAGCCTGTACCAACAACAGCATGCCATAGCCACAATATATAGAAAAAGGAGTCCAAAAAATGTGGAAACTCTACTAAAAGTTTATGAGAATGCAAACTTCTTGGGGAGTTAGTGTCAAGCATATTCCTTCAAGCACAGGAAAGCTCTGTGGATAAGACATAAGGTTTGGGGATTAGCTTAGGTGTGTCTCAGGGTGCTGGTTAGGAGACAAGTGAGCATTGACTATTTGATAGCAGAGGCTTTTGTAAGAACTAAAGACTAAACTTTCCTTTAAGAAGCAGTAGTTTCTGTGTGTGTGTGTGTGTGTGTGTGTGTGTGCTGTTACCTTCTTAATATGTTGAAAACTTTTGAAGGCAGACATGGTACTCAGTGCTTATTAATTGACTACATGAATGTCACTGTACGCATATTGGAAATTAGAGCGTATGAGAAGCACTCCTTCTAGGTTGAATAAGATACTCCCTAGTAGAGTGGTATGAGATGATCAAGAAAAGTCCCTTAAAAAATCATCTCTCTTATCATACTAAGTGAAGTAAGTCAGAAGGAGAAAGACAAATACCATATGCTATCACTTCTATGTGGAATTTAAAATATGACACAAATGAACTTATCTACAAAACAGAAACAGACTCACAGACATAGAAAATAGACTTGTGGTTGCCAAGGGGGAGGGGGGTGGGGGGATGGAGTGGGAGTTTGGGGTTAGCAGCTGCAAACTATTATATATAGAATGGATAAATAACAAGGTTCTACTGTATAGCACAGGGAACTATAATCAATATCCTGTGATAAACCATAATGGACAAGAATATGAAAAAAAGTGTATGTATATAACTGAATCACTTTGCTGTACAGCAGAAATTAACACAACATTGTAAGTCAACTATAACTCAATTTAAAAAAACACTTAAAGAAAACATCTCTCCCACTAGGGTACTTAACAGTTCTTTGACTTTTTTTTTTGTTGTTGCTCCTTGTTACTTATATGTTTTCATATTAAGCCAAGTAACTTAAATCAAAATAGTGCATGAGTTTTCAGTCATTATAATTGTGAGGGTAGAGATGGGGGCCTGATCTCTCATAAACTTCGGTGAGTAAGAGAGAAGAATGTGTACTCCATGGTCAGACCCCAGCCATGGGCGGCGAGGGCCCAGCCTAGAGTTTTTCAAAGCATAGCCTGCCTCAGAGACATGGATGGCGGTGCTGGAGATGGTCCCAGTGGTCCAAAGATGGACCCATGAAAGCAGTGCCAATAGTGAGTGTAGATTTAGGTGTGTTATAAACAGATTGGCAGATCATTTGGGGCTATTTAGGAAAGACAGATGAAACCACATTAAAGTGAAGCATAATGAAAAAAATAGAAAATAAAGAGTGCTAAGCAATAGAGGAGAATTCCTTTTTTTAGTTACGTTTTTGTATAACCAGACTTCTTTGAAACGGATGTATAAAAATGAAAAGATTCTATTTGAATAGAGACAGTGACAAACAGCATGGTAACACTTAGAGGAAAGAATGGGACCTTGTAAAAGATGTCATTTCAGATGTTTTACAGAACCCCTTATTTATGTCTCAATCCAATAAAAGTGTGTGTGTGTGTTTTTTTAAAGCAACCACTAGAACAGATGACGTAGTAAATATGAATGTGTTTTGTGCTCTTCGGCAAAAAGTATGACAGAAACGTACTACCTCACTTCTGTTTATTCACTGGTTATTGATTGAATAGCACCAGAAATGGAGCTCTGTCTTTAGTGCTTTGGGAATTTTAGAAAAAATATAATTTCTTCAGGTGGATGGTTTCAAGCCAGGTCTGCAAAAAAGGGGTAGCCTGAGATTGGCAGAGAGAATTGTCATTCGGTCAAACAGCAGCACCTTTTATCACGAACTAACAAAATGCCTGCTTGATTCTGTCTGTTACTAGCTATGTGGCCTTGGGCACATTAGGTATCCTCTTTGAACCTTGGTTTTCTTACCTTTAATGAGGGCAGTGTCTATCTTGCAGGAGGTTGAGGAGGTTAAATTAGACAACATGTAGACTAGTGCAGTGCCTGGCACATTGCTGGCACTTGGCAACTAGTACTGCTATTATTATTTTTGTTGTTGTTGTTAGCCTTGAAAATGATCTAAAACCAATTACTAACCCCACAAGGATGCTTGGCTTCAGGAAGTATTGCTATTATGAAGCTCATCTTTATTCTTGAGGTTACAGACTTGAACCACCTGATGATCATTCACACTCAGCCCCTTATGGAGCCTTGGCTAAAAACGAGAGGCTCCAATTGCAGAAGAGATTTTGCACAGAGCCAGCTCTAAAGGCCACACCAGAACGGCAGTGCTGAGGGCTCATTCTGCTTTTTGGTTCTGGGTATAACGTGACTGCACATTAAAATCACCTAGGTTGCTTGTTCTAAATGTCCATCCACAGATGAATGGATAAAGAACATGTGGTGTATATATATATATATAACAGAATATTACTCAGCTGTAAAAAGAATGAAATAATGCCATTTGCAGCAACATGGATGGACCTAGAGATTATCATACTAAGTGAAGTGAGTCAGACAAAGACAAATATCATATGATACCACTTATATGTGGAATCTAAAAAAATGATACAAATGAACTTATTTCCAAAACAGAAAGAGAGTCACAGTCATAGAAAACAAACTTATGGTTACCAAAGGGGAAAGGGGGGGAGGGATAAATGAGGAGTTTGGGATTCACATATACACACTCCTATATATAAAATAGGTAACAAGAAGTCCTACTGTATAGCACAGGGAACTAGACTGAATATCTTGTAATAACCTATAATGGAAAAGAATCTGAAAAAGAATAGCTACACATAGCTGAATCACTTTGCTGTATACCCGAAACTAACACAGCTTTGTAAATCAACTATACTCTAATAAAAAATTTTTAAAAATCACCTAGGTTGCCTGTTGAAAATACATATTCTCAGGCTCTACCCCAGTCTATTGAATCTGAGTTCTGAAACTCATTTTAACACCCTCCGCAGCTGGTTTGTCTGTAGCCAGCCCAGCTCCTGACTAGCATTTGGAGTCACCTCAGACCACTTGGAAACTTTCGTGTCAGGCTGGTAGTGGCCTCACTAATCTTCCAGGCCTTATCTGCTTCTTCCCTCTTTTCCTCCATCTTGGAATGTCTTTGAACATTGACCTACTGGCTACCTTAGCTCCCCTTCTGTCTCTCAGCCTTGCCTTCCCTGAGTTCTTCACCACCCCTCCAAATTTGAATCAAGGAACACTTACTGAGCTTCAGAGAGGGAAGCTGAGCAAACAAAACAGAGTGAGTCCTTGCTGCCTTTGCTCTTTGTGCCTTGCTCCACTGCACACATCTCTTTGTCTTGTAGTGGTGATGAGAACAATTATTCTGTAAAATAGCTACTACTTCTTGGGCACTTACCATGTGCCAGGCATGTGCTGGGCTAACTGATTATGCTTATCATCCGGTTCATTTTATCTTCACAACTCAATGAAGGAGTCTTACTCCCATTTTAGAGGAGAGGAGATTGACGCTTAGAGTGACAGTTTGTTAAGGAGTGGAGCTGACATTCTCACTGTTGGATTTCAAGTTCCTGCTCTTCACCAATTTGTTGATCCAGTGGTTGGTATTTGCATCAAACTCTGCTGATAGGTCAGGGGGGACTTGAATCTTTAGTTGCCCAAGAGCCCCTTACATAGGCTAAATGCGCCCTCAGATGTTGGGAAAGTGAACAAATGGATGCAGAGGTCCTTGCAAAGTGCTCTGAGAGTGCAGAGGAAGGCATTGTTAGATGGACACTGGGGGGGATTTCATGGCGCAGGTGGCAAATGGCCTGTGCCTTAAGGGAGAAGTCTGGTTTTGACAGATGACACTGTAACCAAGCAGATTTTCCTCCACTGCTGCAGCGAGGATGATTCTGAATTGTGATGCCAGCAATCCACTAAGGACTTGAATGTCATCACATATCGGGGTGGGGCTTAGCCTACCTTTGACATCTGTTGATATGATTTAGCTAATATTGATAATAGAGTTCCTTGAGCCATAGTTTACTAAGTAGAGTTTCAAATGTGGAAAGCATATAGAATATGTTTAGATTTTTAAGCTTTTCAGAGGAAGCAGAGGTGTCCCAGAATAAAAAATGGCCTGTGTTGGTTGAGGACTGTCTGAGGAAGCATGTCTTGAGGCTGGTCCCTCTTAGAGAGGGGTCAGGAATGCCAAAGATGAGGAAGTTTAACCAGGGGAAAAGTAGTATCGGGAGGTAGGAGTAAAGACAGACCCTCTAGGACAGCCACAGTCTGGAGATGAGCAGCATGGTGTGTTCAGGGCCTGGGGAGCTGCCCTGTAGAGGACAAAAGCATAGTGTGTGAGGAAGGAATTGGGAGATGAGGTTTGAAAGGTGGGGTGGGGCTGGATCGTGGAGGGCTCTGAGTTTAGGGTACCCTTTTGATGGTGGTACACACAACGTTTGTCCTAGACTTTAACTCCAGCAATGGGAATTGATTTTATATCATCTTGTCCAGTAGTGTTACTGAATCAGGTCCTGCTGCTTGCCACTCAAAAATCGATACTCAAGAGAGGCAAATGTTGGTAGAAAGGACAGTTGCTTTCTTTTTTTAATTGAAGTAGAGTTGATTTACAACATTGTGCCAATCTCTGCTGTACAGCAAACTGACTCAGTTATACACATACAGACATTCTTTTTTTATATTCTTTTCCATTATGGTTCATCACAGGACACTGAATACAGTTCCCTGTGCTATGCACGAGGACCTTGTTGTTTATCCATTCTAAATATAGCAGTTTGCATCTACCAACCCCAAACTTTCAGTCCATCCCTCTCCTGCCCCCTCTTCCCCTTGACAACCACAAGTCTGTTCTCTGTCTATGAGTCTATTTCTGTTTTGTAGATAGGTTCATTTGTGCCATATTTTAGATTCCACGTATAAGTGATATCATATGGTATTTCTCTTTCTCTTCCTGACTTACTTCACTTAGTATGATAATCTCTAGTTCATCCATGTTGCTGCAAATGGCATTATTTCGTTCTTTTTCATGGCTGAGTAGTACTCCATTGTATATATGTACCACATCTTCTTTATCCATTCATCTGTCGATGGACATTTAGGTTGTTTCCATGTTTTGGCTATTGTGAATAGTGCTGCTATGAACATAGGGGTACATGTATCTTTTTGAATTACAGTTTTGTCCAGGTATATTCCCAGGAGTGGAATTGCTGGATCATATGGTAAGTCTATTTTTAGTTTTCAGAGGAACCTCCATACTGTTTTCCATAGTGGCTGCACGGACTTACATTCCCACCAACAGTGTAGGAGAGTTGAAAGGAAAGTTGCTTTTAATCAGAACGCTGGCACTCTGGGGAGATGGTGGACTCAGTGTTCCCCAAAAACCACCTCCGAAGATTCTGCTTAGCCATGAAAATTTTTAAAGGGAAAAAGGGAATTAATCTCAGTTAATCATTGATATAGGGGGTCAGAGTCATCGCCATCCCCCACTGTGTGCAGGCTTGTCATGCAGGCTCGTAGATGCTGTCTTGTTCACACAGTTTGTTCGCAAGATTACTGAACTGGAAGCTAGGGAAGAGATCTGGTCATCTGTTAATTACTTAGTCTTCATTTCTACTTCTATGATCTACAGAAAGAACCAACCAGTTAGGCAAGGTATTGTGTGATTGAAAGATCTGAATGGTGTGCTAGGACCAGAGATGAGTAGAGCATGGGGGTACCTGCTTTAAGGTTAGTGACAAGACAAAAGGGTGCCTCCTGCAGAGAGCTCTTTCCTGCCCAAAGCTGCTCGCAGTAGGGGCCAAAGCAAGGGCTTTTGGGGGGGCATCCCACATAGTTATCTTGCCTGTTTTCCCATAATCTATGTTGGTATAACAAAATATAGGTTGTCTAGGTTATTGTAGAATTCTAACTAAACTCCATTTTATAATGCTCTAAGCACTTAAAGTTTTTACCATACCATAGCTTTTTTCCACATGAAATCTCATTTTTGTTTCTCATAATCAAAATGGATGGAATATGGATCTTGGAACCAATAATAGTTATCACTTATTGAGTTCCTAATATGTGTTGGGCACTGTGCCAATGCTTCATAAACATTGTCACTCTGAATCCTCCCAGTTGTGCAGGGTAGTTGTGATTATTTCTGTTTTGCTGATGAGGAGACCAAGGCTTAGAAAGGCTAAGTAGCTTACTCTCTCATAGAGCCCCCAGGGGTGGAGCCAGGTTTGGAAGCCACATTTGTCTGACTACTGAGTCAGTGTTCTTTCCACCAAACTTTGCTGCCACCCCATCTTCCAATGGGGTACCTAATGTCCAGAGAGGGTACCTTGCCCAGGATCACACTTGGAATGGCGAAACAGTAGCTTGTCCACGTCATTGTGAGTCTTTCTTGACGTGTGAGCAGCCTGCTGGCTGCCAGATTTCCCTAGCATAACACTTAGTATGACATGAGTAAATGGCCAGCTGGCCCCTCTGGAATGTTGCAATATTCATTCTTCTTCATTTACTCCAAGGATCCACAGTCCTCCTTCCCTTAATAGTTAGGGCTCAAAGCTCCTAGTGTTGGCTGCTTAGTCATTATACCCTCTTCTCATATTTACGATTGAATTCACCTGTGCTTGCTGTGTAAATCCCCAGAAACAGGCTGTTTATAAAGGACACTTTGACAAGGCTGTAACTCCAGGCTGCTTTGAGGATGCTGCTGTAATTAGTTATAGGCTGGCATTAGCTAAACTGAATATAATCCATCATGCTTATTAGATGTGGTGGGGGGGATTTGCACCCTGAAGGATCAGCAGGAAAGACACATTAAATATAGATGAGCTGAGTATTTTCCCAGGCAGCTGGATATACAGAGCAGGGCCATGTGTTCATAACACAACAGCTTTTCCGCAGTGGCACAGAAGAAATAGTAAGGACTGGGGAAGAGAAAGTACTTAGAAGCTTTAAAAATAAATTGGGCTAGTTACAGAGTGCCCCTTATAAAAGCCAAACAGCATAACGTGAGAGTAGAAAACAGAGTAAGTGACTCTTCAGGTAATTACCAAAGATTTTTCAGGTAGGATGAGTTATGTCCAGCCATAGGTATCTGACATCTACAGATTATCCTAGTAGCCCCATGGTTTTCACAGCATTTGAGAAGTTTGACTGTTTTCAGTCTCCTGAAGTGTGATATATAAGATGCTCTAGATCACAATTTCTTTACAGTTTTTTTTTTTTTTCATTTTTGTTCCTCAACATCAAATCAACCTTTATTAATAGCCTGATTTTAGGAGGCACTGGGGCATATGAGGTATATGGCTCTGTTCACTCGATATTTTGGAGGACATGCCCCTGTTGTGGCTGGCTAGGTAGATGTCACAGTCAACCCAATATTTAAGTATCTAAATGGATAGACTCTAATATTGGGTTTGTTGTATATATGCCAGCTGGGGAGCAAATCTCAGCTCATGGCTATAATAAAATTCACAGACTGGTTTTGGTGTCTGTACCTGTTTACAAAATTAGTATTTGGTGTAGTTTACCTTTGTTTTTTCTTCATAAACACATTGGAAGTTTGTCAAAGATTTCACTCACAGCACAAGTTCACATCTCTAGGAATCCTGAACTTAGAGTGTGGCCCTCATATGGGGAGGATGCATTGAAAAACCACAAAGCCTGGCCTCACTGTGTTTTCTTTTACCGCTGGTGAGCTGGCCCAGGATCCCAGGAGCACTTACAGAGGGTGTGAAAATGCCACTGTTTGGCCCAGTTCATTCCTGGAAAAGCAATCTAAAATGCATGACAGTAGCACCTCTCTTGTGGAAAAAAAAGGAAAAGGAAAAAGAAACGGAGCTCCCTAGTTTTCATTTCCTGTTGGACACCTTGCTACACTTATTCTGCATCTCCCCTGGTTGTTGCTAAAACCTAAGGAGATACGTTGACCATCTCTTATGTTCATCCTACTAGGCATGTCCGTCTCCAAGGCATGATAGAGACACACACAGCTAGTGGGAGAGCACTGCCATTTGGCAAATGAAATTTACTTGCTTTATTGAATGTTGTCAAGTCTAATTTCAAGCAGGCAGCGCAACATAAAGCATAGCTCCTATTTTATTTTGTTTTTATCCTAGAGTAAGAATCTGATTTTTTCACTCTACTAGAACATGGGCATTGCTTCCTTGCTGAGCCTCATACATTAAACAGAAATATTTGTATAAAGTGCTTATAGGTCCTCTGTTCTCACAGAATCCAATTCTAAGTTCTCATTTCCCAAATTAATCATTATGACCATTTATTATGTCTTGGGGCAACACTTTCAAATGTGTTACTTCTAAATATTTATTCTACTATCAGGAGATGACTTTCCCAGGTGATGGCTTATTGCAATGGCGCTGGCTTGAGTTACTGTGCTTAGTTTATTTTAGGTTCATCTGAATTTTTAAACAGTTCTTGGCCTGTCTCGCAATAATAAAGCTTTTATTAGTTTTCACATCCTTTTCCTATCTGTTATTTAATTTTATTTTCAACATCCCTGTGTGGATATTGAAAACTTTATGAAAAAGGAAGGCAGAGGTCAGGAGCAATTGACTTGTTCAAAGCCTTATTGCGGGTGGGACTAAGGATCAGATTTCTTGACTTCTAGACCAATTTTCTAATTCTTGCCTGATTGGTTCCTGAGCTTTTCCTTGAAACTGATATGGTCTTTATTTTTGACATCTTCTTTCAGACTACAACTCCTCCCCAACCTACACACCAGACTTACACATGCATGTTCATACATGCATGTGTTCACACATATGGATTTCCCTTCCCCCTCGCTCCCCATCATACCTTGAAAATTTCAACTCCTTGCTCTGTCCCCAAACAGTCTTCCCTTCTAGAACAAAGTGGGAAATGAAGGCAGTTGGAACAAAGGAAACGACTCTGATGTGGAGGAAAAAATGTCTCAGGAAATTTTGCCTGAGTCACTGAAATTTTGGCCCCATTTCTGCTTCACTTTGACAGTGCAGATGGACTTTGGGCAATTTGAACATATTTGTAGAGAAGGAGAATCTGGTTTCAGATTACATCACTCCTAGTTGAGATAGTATTTATAGCTAGCCAGCCAAGAGATTTTTATATTGAAAAAGTTTCCCCCATATTAATGACCCAAGTCACTTGGAATAGCCACACAGTCACTCCTACTCAATCATTAAGAAAGCCAAACACTGGCTCTTCTTTTTCAGGCTGGTGATTTTCTTCGTACAGCTGTGGCGTGATAAGGGATGATTCATTTTTGTTTGTTTGTTTCTCTTATGACTCATTCACGGGCTAAGGAGTCCCTTGGACTAGACGTAGTTCCTACAGCAATCATATCTCTAACGCTCAGCTTTCTTTTTGGCAGTCAGTTCCCTGGCATGTAGTCCAACATGGTTGATGTGTAGAATAAGACCTGGGTTAGATTCCTTGCCTGTTTCCATCTGGCCTAAATATGCTGTAAACACTATCTACCTTGACTGGGAAAAATCTTACCTGAATGACTTTAGCACATGTTACCCCATTCATGAAAAATTTGTTCCTGAAAGCCAAAGGATTATTTAGAAAGAGGGATGTAAAAGTTCCAGCAATCGGATGTTAATGAAATCTTCTTCACAGTTTTAAGACACCTAATGAAGATTTAGAGAAATTGTCATAGTGGAAACACATAGGCCTTGGAGCTAGAGGACAAGAATAACAGTTATAACTAAGCTTCCTTACCTTTATATGTAAAATACAGTTGGCAATATCTGCCATGTCATATATATATACGTATACGTATACATGCCTATACACACACACACACACATTGCCTAATATTGGGTTGGCCAAAAAGTTTGTTTGGATTTTTCTGTAAGATGTTACAAAAACCCGAACGAACTTTTTGGCCAACCCAATACATCGTGATGCCTGTTCTCATAGCTTCTTATGTTGTCGCTTCTCAATGTATATCAGGTGCCGTCTCCCTATGGGGAGCCTATGATTAGAGTAGAGAGCTGGATGGACTGTCTCTGCCTATTACTGCTAATACCTTTTTCATGACCAGATAATTCAGCTGCAACAGTCAGAATCTCTTTCAGCCAAGATTGTATCATAAAGCTGTACATTATTCCTTTCTTTTCTTTTCTTCTCTCTGGGGTTCCTGCTGACCCATCTGTTTCTTTGCACATGCCATTTCTGTATCATCTTTCTTCAATATGCTTTTGTAATGTTATAGTTTCTTAGCTCACAAGACATTTATCCCAACAGCCTCCTAGGTGGATTGCTTCCTGGTAGTGCACTGGAGGATAGGAATATCGGGCTGTCAACAGCATGCTGCCTGGAAATCCAATGATAGGGTAAGTTAGCTATAGGATAGTTACCTCAGGCAGCAAGCCCTGTTATCAGCATGAAGATCCTTGTGGGGCTCCACCTAGTCCTCTCCATTATGGCTGCCTTGACCTGCATCTGGGGATCAGGTTTCCATTTGAGCTCATATCCCCTGTCCTCCTACCAATTTCATGTGGTACTCATTCAGCAAGTGTTTCAGATGAAGCCTGGACTAAAGCTTGCCAACCATGAAGGAAGCCATTTCAAGGGAAAATGAGATGGAAGAGGTGGACAGAGCATATTTAATCCAAATTTCTGAAATAATTTAACATTTTGGGATATGTTAATTATATTGCCAAATTACAAATGTCTTCATTTATTATTCTGCTAGAACCTCCTGGTGTTACTTTGTCAAATGCGAAGGATAGTGCAATAAATATAATAAATAAGACTGCATTATATTCTTTAATTTGGATTTCACTAATTAATCTTGCCTTTTATTTCAATGTCCTATTACAAATAATTTAATTCATTAAACACTTAATGAATATCTTGTCTGTATAAAAAGAGTACTGTATAAAGTTGGCTGGAGGTGAGAGATTGGGGGATTAGTTGAGAAGCCACTAAAACTGGTTTTAGTAAAGTGTAACTAGGGAGCATTCTCAGGTTTAAAGCACCAGAAAACACGCTAAAGCTTGAAATAAAAAGCCTCTGAGGAAAAATTATAAAGATAATATAAGGACTTCCCTGGTGGTCCAGTGGTTAAGAATCTGCCTTCTAATGCAGGGGACACGGGTTCAATCCCTAGTTGGGGAGCATGCTGTGGGACAACTAAGCCTGTGCTCTAGAGCCCGCGCACCACAACTAGAGATCCTACGCACTACGACTAGAGAGCCCGCGCACCACAACTAGACATGCCACGTGCCACAACTACAGAGCCCATGTGCTGCAACTACTGAGCCCATGTGCCACAGCTAGAGAGAAGCCTGCATGACACAACTAACACCAAGGCAGCCAAATAAATAAATAAATAAATATTATTTTTAAAAAAGAAAGATGAGTGAAATAAACAAAGAATATTTAACAAGAAAAGATAATATAAGAAAAATAATTGATTGATACCTCAAATATATAGGCAAAGATTTAATATCTATAATAATAGTTCACAGAGATGAGAAAGATGAATAGGAGCAAAATTGGAGAGTAGAAAATTCACTCAATGGGAAACACAAATAAATAAAAAAGTTCAACCTTTATAGTAATTAAAAATGCTAAATGAAACAATAATGAGAAATTAAAAATATGGGCTACCTATGGCTGAATGAGGAGGTTGGCAAATTCTCTCCCTAAAGGGTAGCTCTAAAACTTGACAAAATCGGCAAAAATAACAATTTCAGTGCTCTAGAAATTGGCCCAAGTTATA
Source organism: Eschrichtius robustus (assembly GCF_028021215.1). NCBI lineage: Eukaryota > Metazoa > Chordata > Mammalia > Artiodactyla > Eschrichtiidae > Eschrichtius > Eschrichtius robustus. Next base: position 149,983,903 of record NC_090826.1, read on the forward strand.
CAATAATCTGAGAAGCATTTATACTTAAAAACCTGCAGAACTTCAGGTAAGAATAGTGGCAGTTTGTGACCTTTTCGCTTGGGGGTCTTCTAATATCCTCTCCTTCCCCCACAGCTCTGTTGGCATGGTGCTTTTGCCAGGGCAAGGCAGGCTCTTGAGGACCCACAGCTGTACTGCTACAGTCAAAGGGGATTCATTTGATTTGGATTAGCTGGTGATGCCCACACCTACCAGCATTGTCATACAAGTGACAATCTCAGTGGTAGGGTGAATGGGGAAGGTCACCATCTCTAGTAGCTTGAGGTTACAGCTGTGATTAGTGCAAGCATATTTCTGACTGGGATATAGCAAAGACCAGAGAGGCCCCAAACTATCCACATACTCCTGGACAATCGAGGTTGTTTGCACATGCAGAGGAGACGGTAAAGGCCTAACAGCAACAAAATACTATGCAGATTTAAGCAACTTGAACTTTGAATGGACTCCCCTACCTACATATATATTCACTGGCAGAGGAAGGAAGCCTTGTCGGCTTGAGGTGTTTGATCACATCCTTTGTCCTATCATTGACTGACATCCAAGCTATGTAGACAGTAGACACAGGAGTGACTCCTAAGAATCCAGTCTTAAAAATAAAAATAAGAATAATAAAAGTTAAAAGAAATACAACTCAGCAGAGGCAACATGACCACACACAGTGAGGGAGACAGAATTCACAGATTTCCCTCAGGCAAGGTATAAACAAACAAACAACAATAACCTTCAAGGGTGGAAAATCAGTATCCAGAGTTACTATGATTGTATGATTCTATTTTCTATAATATCCAATTTTCAACAAAATATGTTGAAGCATACAAAGAAACAGTAAAGTGTGACCCACACTTAGGAAAAAAAAAAGCAGTCAATGGAAACTGCCTCTCAGTGTCCTCAGATATTGGGTTTAGCAGACCAAGACTTCCAAGAAGCTATATGCATGTTCAAAGAACTGAATGAAACTATTTAAAAAATTAAAGGAGAGTATGAAAATAATGATTCAACAAATAAGGAGCCAGAAATTATAACACAGAATTAAACAAGAATTCTGGAATTGAAAAGTATAGTAACTGAAATATAAAAAATTCACTAGAGGGACTAAATAACAGATTTAAGATGGAAGAAGAAACATAAGTGAATCTGAAGATAGATCAATAGAAAGGATCTAATCTGAACAGAGAACAGAGAGAAGAGTGAAGAAACATTTATGTAGTAAAAGAGAAAGTGAAAATCGTGAAGTCTGAAAGAAAAAATTGCTAATAGGCTTATTGATACAATTAAAGGCCTACTTCTCATCTGAAACAATGGAGGCCAGAAAACAATGAAATGACATATTCAAAGTGATAAAAATAAAAGCAAAATTCTATTGAACCAAATTCAACCAAGAATCCTATATATATCAAAACTATCCTTCACAAATGAAAATAAAATAAAAACATTCCCAATAAACAAAGAATGGAAGAATTGGTTGCTAGCAGACATGCTTTATAAGATATATTAAATGAAGTCCTTCAGAATGAAAGGAAATGGCATTAGATTTAACTTGAATCCCCAGGAAGAAAAGAAGGACATAAGAATGGTAAATACATGTATTCAAAGACTATTAAATGTATCTCTTTATCATTTCTTCTCCTAACTTCCTTAAAAGACATAAGATTGAATGAAGGAAGAATTATAATCATGTATTGTTGAGTGTATAACGTATATAGATGTGATATGTATGACAATAATAGCACAAAACTCTTTAAAAATGGAAAAAGAGGGAACACATCAAACAGACAGAGAACACTCTATGAGACTAATAATACTTTAATAACAAAGACAATGTAAGATATAAGAAAACAACAGACCAATATGTCTTATGAACTTAAACACAAACCTCCTCAACAAAATATTAACAAGCCAAATCTGGCAACATATAAAAATAGTTATTCACCATGACCAAAAGGAATTTATCCCAGGAATGTATGGTTTTAACATCCAAAAATTAATTAATGTAATTAATGTAATATACCATGTTAATAGAATAATGTACAGAGGCCACATGATCATCTTAATAGATGCAGAGAAGGCATTAAAGAAATCCAACACCCACCCATGATAAAGACTCTCAGTACACCAGGAGTAGAAAGGTACTCCCTCAACCTGATAAAGAGCATCTATGAAATACCCACAGCTAACATCACAGTGGTGAAAAACTAGATGCTTTATCCCTAAGATTTGGAAGAAAGAAACAAAGGAAGGAAGGAAGGAGGGTAGGAAGGAATGAAGAAAGGAAGGAAGGAAGAAATAGAGGAAAGAAAAGGAAGGATAGATGGAAGGAAGGGAGGAAGTTAGAGGTATTCAGATTGGAGAGGAAGAAGTAAAGCTATCTATATCTGCAGATGAAATGATTCTGTGTGTAGAATAGCAAGGAATCTACAAATTACCAAAACTAATAAACAAATTTAACAAGATAATAGGATGCAAGATCAATATACAAAAATCAATGCTATTCTTATATACTAGTAACAAAAAATCCAAAAAATGAAATTAAGAAACCAGTTTTATTTATAATAATATCAAAAAGAATAAAAGTTGGATGACTTACACTAATTGAATTCAAGACTTACTATAATGCCATAGACACCAAGAAAGTATGGCATTAGCACAAGGATAGACATGTAGATCAATAGAATAGAATTTGGAATCTAGAAATAAACTTTACATTTATGATCACCTGTTTTTCAACAAAGGTGCTAAAAGAGTTCACTGGGAAAAGGGATAATCTTTTCCCCAGATGGTGCTGAGGCAATCAGGTATCCTTATCCCTTCCTCAAACCATATACCAAAATTAACTCAAAATGAATCATAGCTCCAAATGTAAAAGCTAAAGCTATAAAAGTTCTAGAAGAAAACATAGGAGAAAATCTTTGCCACCTTGCGTTAGGCAGAGAATTCTTAGATACAATACCAAAAGTACAATACATAGAAAAAATGGATAAATTTAACATTATCAAAATTAAAAACATTTGTGTTTCAAAAGACACCATTAAGAAAGTGAAAATACAAGTTACATACTGGAAGAAATATTTGCATATCATATAACCAATAAAGTACTTGTACCTAGGATATATAAAGAACTCTTACAATTCAATTAAACAATCCATTTTAAAATTGGCAAAAGATTTGAAAAGACTTTTCACCAAAGAAGGTATACAATGGCTAATAAGCATGACTAAAGATTCTTAAAATCATTAACCAATAGGGAAATACAAATTAAAACAAAAATAAGATATGTCTACTCATCCATCATAATAAAAAAGACAGTATCAAGTGTTGATGAAGATGTTATGAAACTGGAATTCTTATACACTGCTGGTAGGAATGTAAAATGATGTAGCCACTTTAAAAAGTATTTGGGCAATTTCTAAAACATTAAACATAAATTCACCACACGCCTGAGAAATTCCACTCCTAGTTGTCTACCTATGGTATGTAAAAGCATATGCTCACACAAAAACATGTATGTAAATGTTCGTAACAGAAAACCTGGAAACAACCCAAATGTTCAACTGGTGAATGAACCAAAATTTGGAGGATACTAGAAATGTAGTAAAGCTGCATTGTGGTGTTGGTTGCACAACCTTATACATTTACTAGTCATCGTGAACTTCACACTTAACCCAACATAGTGCTCATTCTTGAAAGGTTGTGGTGAAACGGACAAACTCATACTTTGAAAATGGTTATGAACCTTTGGGAAAATAATGTAGTAATAGATGGTTAGAAAAAATATATTAATATATTAATGTAAACTTTTGGACCTAACTCACTCTTTAAAATATTCATTGGAAGTAATTCAAAGGAAGAAAAAAATCCCATGTGTGTGAAATATTCCTGCAGCATTATCTCTAAACATGTAACACTGGAAACAACCTAAGAGTCTCATAATAGTAAAATGTTTAATACATCATTTGGATGAAATATGATATTTTCATTTAAAGATAGCTACAAAGACTGACATGGATAAATATGAATGTGATTCTTATAATCAAGACAGGCTTTAAACTTAAATGTTTGCTATAGTTAAATTGTATAAAATTATGTATACTGGGCCTACACTGGAAGGGAATGTTAACTGTATAGTTGACTATCTTTTTTTTTTTACCTTTAAAAATTTTCATTACTCTTGCTATAGAATAGTCAAAATAAAACCAACATGGCACTATGAGGAAAAAATAATGACTTGACAGTATTGGAGACATTTAAATTTGAATAGAGAAGAAGGGATAAATGAATGGATGGATGGATGGATAGGAGTTTTGCTTCATAGGTTCAATTGACATGATTTGGTGGTTGATTAGGATATGGGGTTGAGAGAGAGAAAAGAGTGTCTGTCTCAGAAGATGGTGACTCCATTAGTGGAAAAGGAATACAGATACAAGGAGAATAAGTCTAGGAGCCACAGGCAAAGAGAGTGATTCCATTTTTGGTTATGTTATTTAGCTTGCATCTGAAATAAATGTATTCAATTAATGTTATTTCTCTTTTGGATATATTGAGTTTGAAGTGCCCCTGTGATTTCCGCATTGAGATGTCCAAAAGTCAGAATGAAATAGAAGTTTGGAGAGAAGTTGGACTGAAAGGATTGATATGGAAACCATATGCCCGTGGGTGCTAGAAAATGAGGAAGAGTCATTAAAGTTGATGATTAGGCATCGTTGTGACATGTAAGAGGGAAGATAAGGTAGGTGATGGATGTCAGATGTCAAAGGGTAGAGGACTAAGTAGATGGGAGGCAGGCAGCCTGTTGAAATGTTATTTTGAGAGAGATGAGACAAAAGTCAGTAGCAAGACAAGGTTTGCTATAGAGATTTTCCTTAAGATTTTAGGCTAAAATTTATTGTTGCTTGAAGAACACCTGCATTCATTACTGCTGTGAATGCACTCAGCCCTCTGACTTTAATGGACCCTTGCCGGGCAGATATAGACCTTTCCAGATGAAGCAAACACAATTTCATTGTGTTCTGTAGCTGAAATGATTGTTACCCTAATGATAATTTTCTACTGCAGCGAAGAAAGAATTTTAAAAATCAATTTCTCATTTTACTGCCTCTTACAATGACCCTCTTCAAAAAGCAAACTAGCTTGCCAATTTTGACAGCTTCTTTGTTAAAAGCAGGGTTTTATCTTTTCTTTTCTCCCACAGTATAAATAGGCCTTTTAAAAAGTAACTTTAGGGCAACTGAAAATCATTAAAGAGATGGAGAGGTTTCCAGATGAGGACCAACAAAAAGATTAAAACTCCTTAGTCTGAAATTACAGAGGTGGAGTGGGTTGGAATTGGAGTCTAAATTAACAAAAGCTATGAGGAAACAATCTGGTCTGCAAGTCTCAGACACAAAATGGGAGACAGTCTTCTAGCTGATAATACCTACCTCATGGGGTCTTTGCTAATATTGAGAGATACTGTGTATAAAAATGCTTTGTAATCCATCAAGCACTATTCAAATGTATGACGTTATTATTAGAGCTTGGTCGGTGGTATTTTGGGAAAAATAGGAAAAAACTGCTTTATGATTGGGTAGGGAGCATGAGCCAATAGTGCATAAAGAGAACTTAGAGAACCTACATAAGGTCATCTGCATTTGCACCTGAGTGGATTTTTAAGGTCTTGTCTGTACCTTGCCTTGAATGTGAACTACCACATGCTTGTGATCACAACTATTTGTTGAACCCAATAATAGGTTGGATGGACACTAAACCTACCATTTCTCTTAGTATATAGCATTTTTTAAAAGTTTATTTCACACTTAAGGATCAGTTTTTATTAAGATTTTTTTTACTGAGGTATAGTTTATTTATAATATTATATTAGTTTCAGGTGTACGACATAGTGATTCAAAATTTTAATAGATTATACTCCATTTAAAGTTATACAATATTGGCTATATTCCCTGTGCTGTATGCTATATCCTTGTAGCTTGTTTATTGTATACATAGTCATTTGTACCTCTGAATCACCTATCCACATCCGTGCTCCTCCCCATTCCCCCTCCCCACTGGTAATCACTAGTTTGTTCTTTGTATCTGTGAGTCTGTTTCTGTTTTGTTATATTTGTTCATTTGTTTTATTTTTTAAATTCCACATATAAGTGATAGAGTATTTGTCTTTCTCTGGCTTATTTCACTAAGCATAACACCCTCCATGTTGTTGCAAATGGCAACATTGCGTTCTTTTTTATGGTTGAGTAATATTCCATTATATATATACGTATATATGTATATATATACGTATATATATATGACATCTTTATCCTACTCATCTGTTGATGGACACTTAGGTTACTTTCATATCTTGTCTATTGTAAATAATGCTGCTATGAACATTGAGGTATATGCATCTTTTTGAATTAGTGTTTTCATTTTCTTTGGTTGTATACCCAGGGGTGGAATTGCTGGATCCATATGGTAGTTCTATTTTTAATTTTTTTTGCAGAAGCTCTGTACTGTTTTCCACAGTGGCTGCACCAATTTACATTCCCACCAACAGGGCATGTGGGTTCCCTTTTCTTCACATCCTTGGCAACATTTGTTATTTATGGTCTTTTTAATGATAGCCATTCTGACAGGTGTGAGGTTGGTATCTCATTGTGGTTTTGATTTACATTTATCTGATGATTAGGGATGTTGAGCACATTTTCATGTGCCTGTTGGCCATCTGTATGACTTCTTTGAAAAAGTGTCTATCCAAGTCTTCTGCCCATTTTTAAATTGGGTTTTTTGTTTTTGTTTTGTTGTTGTTATTGAGTTGTATCAGCTATTTATATACTTTGGATATTAACTACTTATTGGTCATATCATTTGCAAATATTTTCTCCTGTTCAGTAGGTTGCCTTTTCATTTTGTCAGTGGTTTCCTTTGCTGTGCAAAAACTTTTAAGTTTAATTAGGTCTCATTTATTTATTTTTGTTTTTGTTTCCTTGTCCTTAGGAGACAGATCCCCAAAAATACTGATATAATTTATATCAATCAGCCTATATCTATCTGCTTATATTCCCTTCTAGGAGTTTTATTATTTTAGGTCTTTAATCCATTTTGAGTTTATTTTTGCATAGGATGTGAGGAAATGTTCTAGTCTCATTCTTTTACATGTAGCTGTGCAGTTTCCCCAGCACCACTTATTGAAGAGACTGTCTTTTCTCCATTGTGTAATCTTGCCTCCTTTTTTGTGGATTAATTGACCATAGGCACGTGGGTTTATTTCTGGACTCTATTCTGTTCCATTGATCTATGTGTCTGTTTTTGTGCCAGCACCATACTCTTTCGATTACTGTAGCTTTATAGTATAGTGTAAAGTCAGGGAGCATGATACCTCCAGCTCTGTTATTTTTTTCAAAGTTGTTTTGGCTATTCACGGTCATTTGTGTTTACACAGAAATTTTAAAATTATTAGTTCTAGTTCTGTGAAAGTGTCCTTGGTATTTTGATAGGGATTACATTGAATCTGTAGATTGCTTTGGGTAGTATAGTCGTTTTCACAATAATGATTCTTCCAATCCAAAAACATGGTATATCTTTCCATCTGTTTGTGTCATCTTCCATTTCTTTCGTCAGTGTCTTATAGTTTCCTGAGCACAGGTCATTTACCTCCTTAGGCAGGTTTATTCCTAGGTATTTTATTCTTTTTTCTGCAATGTTAAATGGGATTATTTGCTTAATTTCTCTTTCTGATAGTTCATTGTTAGTGTTTAGAAATGCAAAATATTTCTATATATTAATTTTGTATCCTGAAACTTTACCAGATTCATTGATGAGCTCTAGTAGTTTGTTGGTGGCGTCTTTAGGCTTTTTTATATATAGTATCATGTCATCTGAAACAGTGACAGTTTTACTTCTTTCTTTCCAATTTGTATTCCTTTTATTTCTTTTTCTTGTCTGATTGCTGTGGCTAGCACTTCCAAGACTATGTTGAATAAAAGTGGTGGGCTTCCCTGGTGGCGCAGTGGTTAAGAATCCACCTACCAATGCAGGCGACATGGGTTTGAGCCCTGGTCTGGGAAGATCCCACATGCCGCGGAGCAACTAAGCCAGTGCGCTACAACTACTGAGCCTGTGCTCTAGAGCCCACGTGCCACAACTGCTGAACCCGCACGCCACAACTACCAAGCCCGCGTGCCCAGAGCCTGTGCTCTGCAACAAGAGAAAGCCACCACAATGAGAAGCCTGTGCACCGCAATGAAGAGTAGCCCCTGCTCACTGCAACTAGAGAAAGCCTGCGTGCAGCAACAAAGACCCAATGCAGCCAAAAAAAAAAAAAAAAAAAAGTAGTGAGAGAGGGCATCCTTGTCTTGTTCCTGATCTTAAAGGAAATGCTTTCGGCTTTTCACCATTGAGGATGATGTTAGCCATAGGCTTGTCATATGTGGCATTTATTATGTTGAGGTATGTTCCCTCTATATCCCCTTTGTGGAGATTACATCCCTGGGATAAATTCTACTTGATTGTGGTGTTTGATCCTTTTAATGTATTGTTGGATCCGGTTTGCTAATATTTTGTTGAAGATTTTTGCATCTATGTTCATCATTGATATTGTCCTGTAATTTTCTTTTTTTGTGGTATCTTTGCCTGGTTTTGGTATCAGGGTGATGCTGGCCTCGTAGAATGAGTTCAGAAGCATTCGTTCCTCTGCAATTTTTTGGAATAGTTTGAAAAGGATAAATGTTAACTCTTCTCTAAGTGTTTTATAGAATTCACCTGTGAAGCCATCCAGCCCTGGACTTTTGTTTGTTGGGAGTTTTTAAATCACAGTTTCAAGTTCAGTACTAGTGATCAGTCTGTTTATATTTTCTATTTCTTCCTGGTTCAGTCTTGGGAGATTGTACCTTCTAGGAATTTGTCCATTTCTTCTAGGTTGTCCATTTTATTGGCATATGGTTGTTTGCAGTAATCTCTTATGATCCTTTGTGTTTCTGTGGTATCAGTTGTAACTTCTCCTTTTTCACTTCTGATTTCATTGATTTATGCCCTCTCTCTTTTTTTCTTTATGAGTCTGGCTAAAAGTTTATCAATTTTTCTTTTTAAAAGAATGAGCTCTTAGTTTTGTTGATCTTTTTCTATTTTTTTTTTAGTCTCTATATAATTTATTTCTGCTCTGATCTTTATGATTTCTTTCCTTCTTGTAAATTTGGATTTTGTTTGTTCTTCCTTTTCTAATTCTTTTAGGTGTAAGGTTAGGTTGTTTATTTGAGATTTTTCTTATTTCCTTAGGTAAGCTTGTATTGCTTTTGCTCTTAAAATTGCTTTTGCTACATCCCATAGATTTTTGGATCATCATGTTTTTGTTTTCATTTGTCTCCAGGAATTTTCTTGATTTCTTTTATTTCTTCAGTGATCCATTGGTTGTTCTGTAGCATATTGTTTTGCCTCAATGTGGTTGTTTTTTGCAGTTTTTTTTCTCTTAGTTGATTTCTAGTCTTATAATGTGGTTGGAAAAGATGCTTGATATGATTTCAGTTTTCTTAAATTTACCAAGGCTTATTTTGTGGCCTATCACATGATCTATCCTGGAGAATGTTCCATGTGCAGTTGAAAAGAATGTGTATTCTGCTGCTTTTGGATGGAATGTTGTATATATACACATACACACACACATATATAGTCCATTTGGTCTAACGTGTCATTTAAGGCCAGTGCTTCCTTACTGATTTTCTGTCTGGAGGATCTGTCCATTGATGTAAGTGGGATGTAAAAGTTCCCTACTATTATTGCATTACTGTCAGCTTCTCCTTTTATGTTCATTAATATTTGCTTTATGCATTGAGGTGCTTCTATGTTGGGTACATATATATTTACAATTGTTATATCTTCTTGTTGGATTGATCTCTTGATCATTATGTAATGTTCTTCTTTGCCTCTTGTAACAGTCTTTATTTTAAAGTCTATTTTGTCTGATGTAAGTATTGCTACCCCGGCTTTCTTTTCATTTTCTTTTACATGGAATACCCTTTTCCATCCCTTCACTTTCAGTCTGTGTGTGTCTTTAGATCTGAAGTGAGTCCCTTGTAGACAGCATACATATGGGTCTTGCTTTTGTATCCATTCAGCTACTCCATGTCTTTTGATCAGAACATTTATTCCATTTACATTTAAAATAATTATTGATAGATATTTACTTATTGCCATTTTGTTCATTGTTTTGGGGTTGTTTTTGTATTTCTTTTTTGTTCCTTCTTTTGTTCTCTTCCCTTTTAATTTGATGACTATCTTTAGTGTTATGTTTGGATTTCTTTCTCTTTTTTGTGTGTTTGTCTATTGTAGAGTTTTGGTTTGTGGTTTTGAGGTTCATATATCTATATGTTTATATATGATTATTTTAAGTTTTGGATATCTTCATTTCAAATGCATTTTAATAAGCTACATTTTTACTCACCTCCCCTCATCATTATTGTTTTTGATATCATATCATATTTTACATCTTTTTGTTTTGTGTATCCTTTAACTGCTTATTGTGGATAGAGATAATTTACTACTTTTGTCTTTTAAGCTTCCTACTAACTTTGTATATGGTTGATTTACTACCTTTACCGTATATTTGTCTTTACTGATGAGCTTTTTCCTTCATAATGTTCACGTTTCTAGTTGTGGCTATTCTTTTATGCTTAGAGAAGTCCCTTTATCGTTTCTTGTGAAGCTGGTTTGATGGTGCTGAACTCTTAGTTTTTGCTTGTCTGTAACACTTTTGATTTCTCCATCAAATCTGAATGAAAGCTTTGCCAGGTAGAGTATTCTTGGTTGTAGGTTTTTTCTCTTTCATCACTTTAAATGTATCAAGCCACTCCCTTCTGACCTGCAGAGTTTTTACTAAAAAGTCAGCTTATAGCCTTATGGAAGTCCTCTTGTACATAATTTGTTGCTTTTCCCTTGCTCCGTATTATTCTCTTTTTATTTTTAATTTTCCCCATTTTAATTACAATGTGTCTTGGTGTGGTCCTTTTTTGGTTGGTCCTGTTTGGGACTTTCTGTGCTTCCTGGTCCTGGATGTCTGTTTCCTTTCTCAGGTTAGTGAAGTTTTTGGCTATTATTGTCTTCAAATATGCTATCTGCCCCTTTCTCTCTTTCTTGTCCTACTGGGACCCCAATAATGTGACTGTTAGTATGTTTGATGTTGTCCCAGAGGTCTCTTAAACTGTCCCCATTTCTTTTTATTCTCTTTTCTGTTTAGCTTAGTGATTTCCATTACTCCAGCAGTCCCCAACCTTTTTGGCACCAGGGACTGGTTTCGTGGAAGACAATTTTTCCACAGACAGGGGGTGGGGGGAGGGATGGTTCAGGCGGTAATACAAGCAATGTGGGGGATGGTTCAGGCGGTAATGCAAGCGTTGGTTCAGGCGGTAATGTGAGCAATGGTTCAGGCAGTAATACGAGTGATGGGGAGTGGCAGATGAAGCTTTGCTCACTCGCCTGCAGCTCACCTCCTGCTGTGTGGCCCAGTTTCTAACAGGCCGCAGACTGGTACTGATCCACAGCCCGGGGGTTGGGGACCCCTGCACTACTCTGTCTTCCAGCTTGCTGATCAATTCCTCTGTATCATTTAATTTACTGTTGATTCCTTCTTGTGTATTTTTCATTTCAGTTATTGTATTCTTCAGCTCTGTTTGGTTCTTCCTTATCTTTTCTAACTCTTTGTTAAACTTCTCACTGTTTTCATCCATTCTTCTCCCAAGTTCTTTGATAATTTTTCGATTATTACCTTGAACTCTTTCTCAGGTAGATTGCCTGTCTCCATTTCACTTAATTCTTCTTTTGGGGTTTTATCTTGTTCCTTCTTTTGGTACATGCTCCTCTGTCACCTCATTTTGCCTAATTTGCTGTTTTTATTTCTATGTACCTAGCAGTTTTGTTAAGTTTCCCCACCTTGGAGGAGTGGCCTTTAGTAGGAGACAGCACGTAGCATATTTAAAGCTCCCTTAAACTATAAAATAATATATATTAGAAAACAAATATAAAAATGAATAATTATTTAACATCTCACTAGCCAAAGGAAAAAAATATCCTGATTTGTTGAGCTTACTAATATCCATGGTATAAATATTTCCTCCATAGCTGATTTACAGCTACCAACACAAGAGCACTGAATGTCATTTGGGAAGAAATGCAGAGTAGTACATCATTATATAATATTTTCACTATCCTGACACAGTAAAAGTAAGAACTTTGAGAGCATGGACAATAGTAAAGTGGAGTAAAATCAAAAGCAATATCCTTTGAGTATTTATTACATTTGCTTTTAATATAATTTAATTTTGTTTATATAATTTTATTTTTAATAGTGGCTGTGTTTTAACAACTAGCTCTCAGACTTCCTGAAAAATTAGCAATTGTTCACTTGAGCACATGTGAGCGGGTTCAAGTACACAATGCTCTGAATAACTTACTGGTTACAGATGAACTAATATGGAGATCAGAAAATATTTAGGCCTATAAAATGATAAAACTACTATGTATCCAAACTTGTAGGATGAAGCTAAGATATTACTTACATGGCAATTTAAAATATAAAATGCTTCTATTAGTAAAGAAGGAAGATTAAAAAATAATGAAATAAGCACTCAAGATAGTGAAAAACAAGTGAATAAATCTTTAAAAAGTAGAAGAAAGATAATAAAGATGAAAACAGAAATACAAAGGTAAGATCACCAATGTGAAAAGTTGGTTCTTTGAAGAGACACAAAATTAACAAAACTTTGCTGAGATTAATCCAGAAAATAAGAGAAGACCGAAACAAAAAAGTAAAAATAAGGCATGTCTACAGATGTAATAGAAATGTAGAGAAGAGTAAGGGGAAATTGGGGACTTATAACAATATGTTTGAAAACTTGGATAAAATAATACAAGTCTGGGGGAGGGGATTTAAAATTGACTAAATAAAAAATATAGAAAACCCTGAATTGTCTTATAACAATTAATACTTTGAGTGTTATTTAATAAACTTCTAATAGAGAAAACACCAATACCAGGTGACTTTATAGATTTTATAGATACTGGACTTTCAAGATACATATCATGGTAGTCTTATTATAAAGTTTTTCAGAGACTAGAGAAAGGATAATCCTCCTAATTTATTCTGTAAGGCCAGTTAAATCACAATAGCAAAGCACACAAGGGTGGTGTGGGAAAGTAAAATTACAGGCCAAACTCATTCATGAATGTGAATGCAAAATTCATATCCAAAAAAGAGTAAATATAATGCTGTACTGTACAGAAAAGGTAGTATTTCACAAGTCAGTTTTGTTCCAAGAATGCATAGGTGGTTTAATACTAGAAAATTTATAAGTCTAATTCATTGCATTAATGGATAAATGGAGATAAGCAATACAGTACATATTAAAGATGCAGAAAAGTCAGTTTATTAAAAGCCAACACCCATTCATGATCAAAACTCTTAGCGTATTAGAAATAGAAGAGAACATTCTTAATCTGGTAGAGAATATGTACCAAAAACCTCTGAAAACACCATTCTAATAGGGACATTTACAAAGCATTTTTTTAAAAATCAGGGCAAAGCTGCTGACCAACAAAGCTTCAAATCAACATTGTAGTGGAAATCCTTACTAGTACAGTAAGAGGAAAAGAAGAAATAGTGTAAGGGTTGGGAAGAAACAAAAGAAGAAAAATTTAGTGGGAGGATATTCTCTAACAGATATCCAGACTCTCTCATAACAACGGGACAATTGGGACAATGTAATTTTGATGCAAGATAGACACATTGGCTGATGGAACTTAGGCCAACACAAAGGGAAATCTGATAACGAACCAAGGTGGCACTGCAAGTCACTGGGGAAATAAGTAGTTCTTGGACACTTGATTATTTGTGTGTGCAAAGTGATATTGGTTCTTTTTCTCATACCACACATAAAAATAAATGCTGGATAAATTGTTGATTTAAATGTAAAAGGCAAAACTTTACAACTTTTAGAACAAAATATGGAAAACCCCTATCCCCTTTGGATAGCAAAGAATTTCTTTAAAAAAGTTAACGATAAAAGTTTTATAAAAGAGGTAACCATAGAAGTTTGATATGTTCGACCACATTAAAATTGAGAATTTCTATTCAGCAAAGACAGCCTGAGGAAAATAAAAGACAAGTTACCAGTTGAGAGATCCATGCAAAACTTATAATTATTAAAGTACAAGTATTCAGAATATATATTTTTAAAAGTTCAACAAAACAATAAGAAAAAGGCAAAATGCATGAGTAGGTGTTAGAAGAGGAAACACAAATGGTCAACAGTATAGGAAGTGATGCTTTACCTCTTATGTAACTAGAAAAATAGAAATAAGTATGCAGTGAGATACTCTTACATACTCCATAGCTCACGAAATTTAAGAAGTTTTACAACATCAAGTGGCAAGAATGTGATGGCACCGTATAAAATTCAGCAGTACTACTACAGAATCCTAAAATCCCTAGAATCTCATGCAAAGGTGCATCAAGTGACATGTTCAAGGATGTTCTTAGCAGCTTTGCTTCTAAGAGTAAAATCCTGAAAACAACGCAAATCTCCATCAATGGGAAAGTAGACACATATATTGTATATTCACCCAATGGAAAGTTACTCAGTGGTAAAAATGAATAAATTTCAGTTATTTGCAATAACATGACTGAATGTTAAAACTATAATGTTTACTAAAATCAAAGCAAAACTCAGGAGAATGCATAAGGTCTAATTATTATGTTTATAAAGCTCAAGAACAAGCAAAGCTAAGTAACTTAGTATTTAGGGATCCCTATACTTGTTAGATGTATGTGTGTGTGGGAGAGAGAGATAGAGAGAGAGAGGGAAGGAAGGAAGGAAGGAAGGAAGGAAGGAAGGGGGAAAATAGAGAAAGAGAAAATATTAGCCACCGCATAAACACTGCTCTGGCCATGCCTAACAAATCTTAAAAAAGCAAGACCTGAAGAGACCAAAGTATATCCAAATAACTTAGTGGTGTCGCAGAACAAAGTTCAGTCATATTTATAGGAATACAAAAATATCCAGCATCAAATGAGGTAAATTTACAACGTCTGGCATCAAATAAAAAATTACCAGTCATGCAAAGAAATAGAAAAATATGATGTATGGTGAAGAGAAAATTCAGTTAATCAAAACCGACCCAGAAATGATACAGATGATAAAATTAGCAGATAAGGCATTAAAGCAATTATTATAATTGTATTCCATAAGTTTAAGAAAGGAGAAAAGACTGAGCATGTTAAGTGGAGTCATGAAAGATATAAAAAGACCCACATTAAATTTCTAGAGATGACACAGACTTTGAGAATGAACTTACAGTTACGGGGGGGGGGGAAAGGTGGGGGGGGAGGGATAGATTGGGAGTTTGGGATTGACCTATACACGCTGCTATATTTAAAATAGATAACCAACAAGGACGTACTGTAAAAAATAAAAATAAAAATTCTAGAGATGAAAACTACTATATCTGAAATAAAAAAATGTTGGATGGACTTAACAGTAGGATAGAAAATATAGAAGAAAAAATTAGGAATCTTAAGGATATTCCGGTAGAAACAATCCATAATAAAACACAGAGGGGAAAAAAGCATGTGAAAAAAAATTGCTTTTTGAAAGATGCTGTTAAGAGAATGAAAAGATGAGCCACATTCTGGGAAGAAATATTTGCAAGTCACATATCTAATAAAGGATTTGTACCAAAATATAGAGAGAACTCTTAAAACTCAATAATAATAAAACAAACACCAAATAAATACAGGCAAAGACTTTTAACATACATTTGATCAAAGTAGCTATAAAGATGGCAAATTAGCATTTGAAAAGTTGCTCAGCATCATTAGTTATCAGGAAATGAAACTAAAACTATAATATCATTACACACCTATAAAATAGCTAAAACTAAGGACTGATCATACCAAGTGTTGATGAGGATGTGGAGGACCTGGAATTCTCACACACTGCTGGTAGAAATTTATGTAAACTAGAACAATCATTTTGGAAAACAGTTTGGAAGTTTCTTAAAAAGTCAAATAATACACCTATTATATGACCCAGCTATTCAACTCTCATTTGCCAAAGAGAAAAGACAGCATATGACCATATAAAGTTTGTACACAAATCTTTTTGGTAGCTTTATTTGTGTTTTGTTTAATTGGACAGTCCAAAAGTCCATCAATAGGTAATGCATAAGCAAACTGTGGCACATTCATGCAATAGAATACTACTTAGCAACGTAAAGGAATGAACTATTGATGTATGCAACAACACATATGAATTTCAAAATATTTTTGCTGAGTGAAAGAAGCCAGAATATATACTGTATGATATCACTTATATAAAAATTCTAGAAAATACGAGCTAATTTATATTGGGAGAAAGCAGATTAGGCTGTAGAGTGGGAGATTACAAAAGGAAGCTTTTGGGGTGATGAATATGTTCATTATCTTGACTGTGGTGATGGTTTGATGAACATGCAAAAATTAATTATGCCTCAGTAAATTTTTGCATAAAGCAAGAGAATAAATAATCTAAAATTTATGATAGTAGTTACTTCCGAAGAAGGTTGGGAAGAAGCACATAGGTAGTTGCAATGGAATTGGTAATGTTCTAGTTCTTAGAATGGGTAGTGGTTTGTTGTTTTTATGTAGCATGTATATTTAAATAATTCTTTTATCTATATAAAAATTAAATAATAAATTTAACACAGTGTTGCTGGTGGTGAAGAACATTTCTGGCAGAGAAAGCATTTTATGTTAAGTTATGAAGACAAGAGAAAGCATGGCCCATAAGGAAAACTGCAAGTAGTCCAATATATCTGGAGCTGGGAGCAGAAGAGGTCAGTTATGAAGAGAGAAGATGTAGGAGGTTGACTGGTACCAGGTTAGAGAGGGCCTTGAATACCACACTGAGTTCCACCCTAACTTGAACTTTGCTTGTAGGTACTGGAAAGCCACTGAAGGATTTCATGCATGGAGGAGATAGAAGTAGGTTAGAATTTTAAAAGAATGGAAAATTTCTCCTTATGGAGGCCAGATTGAAGGGGGTTACACCTGAGCCAGGGGACCAGCTGAAATGCTGTTGGAGAAACCCATGCAAGAGAAGATGAGTGGTGTAGAAATGGAGAGAAAGGGACAGATGCAAGACATTTCCAGAAAAATATTGAGAAAAACTAAGATAGAGTTGTCATAGAAGCCAGGGAAGAGAGAATTTTAAGAAAGACATGATTGTCAACAATGGTACACATTACAGGGAGATCAGATACACAGGACTAAAAAAGCTATAGTAGATCTGATAGAAGTCATACGGTGAGTCCAAGTGGGGTCCTGAAGGTGGATGCCAGTTTGCCCCAGATTCAACTTGAGTGGTGAGAAAGTGGAGACCTGGGGTGAGAACTTCTATTTCTGGAAACTGGTCTGTGCCTGGAGGGAGGGAAAGAATTTCTCTAAGCCTCTAAAAAAGAGGCAAAGGTGGCTACAGATATAGATATAATTATAGGTGTAGGAGACAGAATTTGAGGGAGTTGGTATTTGATAAATTTGATTATCTGGGTCAAATTAGAGCTGAGTTAACTTTTGAAATTGGGTATGGAAGTTCAGAATAGCTGTAATAACAGAGAAGGAGCTGACCAATGAACAAACAAACAAACAAAAAATCACGTAAAATTACTGCTATGATTAGGGCCAGTGCATATAGTTGTCTGGCTTACATACAGCACAAGACTAGAGACACCAATATTCTCATAATAGTCTATGTGAATGGTACCCTGGAGGGTTGTGAAGTATGCAACCTGAACAACTGTACCTGGCAGTCTTAGCTACAGGCTAGAGTGAGGTTAGAAACCTTAAGTTTGCAGTAAGAACAATCAGAATGTTTGTGTGATTTTTCTCTAAGAGTGAATTTTTGGATTGATCCCAAATATCCAAGGTTAGTGGACTTTTGGGAGCATGGAGTAGAAAGACAAAGGGCTGGATATTAAAGATGACTGTTTGAGGGCAATGGGAATGCTGAACTTTAATCTCTGTTCTAGTTTAGATGTCCCTATGGTCTCATCTCCTCCCTGTACTATGAGTCTTATTCGTCTCCTCCCCGAAGCTGTAAGCTCCAGAAAGAA
This sequence comes from Eschrichtius robustus, assembly GCF_028021215.1. Lineage (NCBI taxonomy): Eukaryota > Metazoa > Chordata > Mammalia > Artiodactyla > Eschrichtiidae > Eschrichtius > Eschrichtius robustus. The sequence goes on from NC_090826.1 coordinate 150,002,047, forward strand.
GTGGCCAGTCCTTACTATGTGCATGTGTGAGCCCATATTTCCATGGCCAGGTCACACATAGTAAGGACCCCATAAATATCTGTTGGATGGACTGATGGATAAATAAGGTCAAGGTACATGGGGAAGGAAGTTACATCATTAAAGAGTTATGGACCGCAGTAAAAAGAAAGAGTTAGTGTGCATTTGACGTGTTTCAAGGACTGGTGAAGTAGGAATAAAGGTATGAAGGAGCTGGAAGGGGTTTGTGGCCAGAGGTGAGTATGGCAATGTTTGAGATTTTAGAAATTAGTATAACCAGGTGAAGTGGAAAAGCCTCAGATACGGCCCTGGGAGTGGGTGCTGGGAGAGAGGGGAGGTGATGAGAGGAGGAGGAAGACCAAGGCATATAGTGTGTGTGCGTGTGTGTGTCTGTATATATATATATATATATAGAGAGAGAGAGAGAGAGAGAGAGTGTGTGTATGTATAGTGTATATATATATATATAGTGTATATATAGCATATACAGTGTATGGCATATAGCTGATTTCATTCAAGAGAGTGCAGGGGAGGGCACCTGAATCAGTTGGGGAGCTATTCTGCTTGTACCAAGGTAGCTATTGTTGCTTTTGCCCTTTCCCTGAACGGCCTATATAATAGCTAGTCAATAGTTACAATAATGCTTTGATATTTTAATAAAATAACACCATTACAGAAAAAGCATAATCTACTGGTCTTTTTATCCCATTTCTATGCCTGAGGAAAGCTTATCCCTTTAACCCCAAGGACCGTGACCAGCAGAATGCCTGGAAAGGAACTGCTTCTGCCAGACAGCTTAATCCAACAAGTTACGAGCAGATGTCACGGCATCTAGTAGCATCATCACAGCAGTCCTGCCCTGGTGCATAAATTACATGTACCAGGTTCAGATGGTACATTAAAGCATCAAGAACGTCCTCTTTGATGTACGTTAATATAAGGGTTTCCATTTCACTTTTTCCACTGGATCCCGTGCTTTACAAACCCTATCTGTACTTTCCTTTGTATGTTTTTCCAGATTTTCTGGATTTACACAGGCATATGTTTCTCCCTCTTTTTACACTGCACAAGGGGTCTTCTCGCGGGGTTTCTGTAATAGTCCTGAGATCAGAGTGGCCTCGTTCCCAGCCCTCTGGAGTCTGGAGTGTGCTGTTTGAGTCTGCAGAGATTCTCAGTTTGTGTTTAGGCTGAGGCTATCTGGGGAAACTCCCCTTTCCCTTTCATTAGAAATGGTCCTTTCCCCGTGTAACCAACTTATGTCCTTTATAGAACTTTACATATTTAGATATTATTTTGTTAAACCTTTTTTTTTTTTTTTTTTTTTTTTTTTGCCTCTCCCACTAGAAGGTAAGCTCCATGAAGGTAGAGCTTGTCTGATTTGTCTGATTTGCTTAACGTTGGGTCCCCAGTGCACAGTTCCTGGTACGTTGGGGCCACTGAATAAGTAGACCTCTTAAACTAGTGTCAGCTGTTCCTGCGTCTTTATTGAAATGAGGATAAATGTATCAATTTCATGGAGTTACTGTGAAGATAAAATGAGATGATGCATGTAAAGCATTTAGCACAGTATTTGGCACACTAGTTATTAGTCCCAGTATGTAGCAGCTAGTACAAGGAACTGGAGACATTTTGGGTACTTGTTTAGGGCCTGCCCTTGAGATATCTCAACTCCTGAGAAGTGAGAAATGGCAGCTGTCAGCTTCCCACTTACACTCCCCATGCTGACCAGTAGGTGGCGCTCTGTAGGGGTTCTATTACCTGGAGGTAGCGGTACCTACACAAGGGAAGAAACTCACCTCCTGCTTATACATCTGTTGACAAAAAAATTAATCAGTGATCAACATAAGAAAGAAATGAAACATTTTATTTGAGCCAACCTGAGGATTTTAACCTGGAAGACAGTCTCTCAGAGAGCTCTGAGAACTGTTCCTAAGAGATAATGGGGGAGGCCAGTATATATGTGATTTTCACTAAGGGGTACATGCAGTCAAGCACACACCTTGGCAGAAGGTTCCTACTATTCATGAGGAACAGACATCTTGGTTAATGGTTTTAGTGCTTTTCTGAGTATGGGAAGATGCAAGAAACGGGGTTCATAAAATTTTCTCCTGCAGATGTCTAACTATCTGAGGACCAGTTTTGCCAGTTTTCCCATGCCTTATTCTGATCTTCACCCTTAATTCCTTTCAGGGTGTGTTGTAGGTCAGTGACTGTAGTGGCTAATGACTTGATTCTTGTAGAACTGGCTGGTGGGCAACATTCATTATTTTATAATCCCCTCCCTTTGGGCCTTAATTTGGACCAAGGTTTGGGAGGCATTTCATGACCAGTTTGCCCCCTTGGCACTAGGAATGCTCATTCCCAGGTCAGATGAGTATTTCATTGATAGCCATTCAATACGCTGTTACTGGACGAGGCCCTTTTGGCTTTTTACTAGCCAAAAGCCTCTGGACTGTCTGTCTTACTAGTCTGTTATGGTCCAGGAAATGGTTCCCTCTTGTTACTTCCTCCCTTATCCAGAGTTAAACTATTACAATCCTTGATCTTATAGAACTATATATTTGGTTGATCATTTCAAGTCGCTTAGTCATCCTTACTTTTATTGAAGGCTCAGTTACACATCTGGTAATGCAGGAAACAATAATCTTGTAAAATAGGCAGAATAGAAGTAATGATATAGCTAGTAACATTAACAAGGTCATAAGTACGTATTTAAGCTAAGAAATTCCGTTAGATGCAGCCCTGTATCTCCCCAGTGTCTCACCCAGTATGTTCTGCACCAATCACTATTTTTAAGGGAAATGATATATTGGCATTGTACATAAAGTTCACCAAAGATGTCTGCACATACAAGGTGAGTGGTGGGTCATCATGACCCCTTATAAGATTAAGAAAAGAATGTTATCTTCTAAAGAGTTACACGGTTGGCACCAGAAGAAGAAAAATTGATCTTTATGGTTGAGCAGGTATTTCTGCTGTTGCATAGGTCTGTTCAATGCATAATGCAGATGCACAATGTACAGTAGCAGGAAAGGAGGAGGCCCAAAGGGGCAGAGAAAAATTTTATGTTTAAATTTTTCTCATCTTGCCTTAAAATACAAACTTTATTTCATCACGTCTGTTTTCGTTCTTGTTCTGTGTCTGTGTAGCTTGATAATCTTTTCCTCACTGACTTCTGATTTCAGAAGAATATTGTATTTGATTAAAGCAGGCTTCACAGGCTTCACCATTCTTTCTTTTGAAAATCCTCCCTATACCCAGCCGAATGATTCGTAGCATCTTTATATAATGTTATCTCATAATGTTGATGCTAAGGCCTATAATTGAGATGAGTGGTTCTGTGAACAGAATGTAATTACTTTTGCAGCAGCTTGGAATGTGCCAATATAATGACCAGATGAACAATTACAATGGGCGATATGGCTCGTTGTGGAAGATCTGCAGAGAGTGCTAATCATATCGTTACTAAAATCAACAGCAGAAACCTGGACCATTTGCTGATGCACCCCATTCATTGGCTGGGTTCTCTTCTCACCATTTATTCAACTAACATTTGTGAAGTCCTCTAGGAAGTGCTGTGGGAGGTGGAAAAGTAGCAGAAGGCATGGGTCCTGCCCTTGATCTTAGTATCTTGTTGGGAGAGAAAACACACTGGGATGTAACAATTGGGAACAGTGTAAAAAAAAAAATCTATAGTCAAATTACATAATAATGCAAAAGAGTGACCTATTTGGATTGTGGTGACTCAGGGAAGACTCCTTGGAGAAGGTGAGCCTAGAGTTTGGTCTTGAAGAAATTGGTCATGATGTTGAAAACTCGGCCTCTGTGCACCGGTGCTGAATCGAATCTGGGAGACAGAGTTTTGGGTGAAGTAGAAAAGAAGAGCTTTGTTGCTTTACCAGGCAAAGGGGGACACAGTGGGCTTGTGCCCTCAAAAACTGTATGTCCCAACCCAGGGGGATTTGGTGAGGAGTTTTATAGCAGTGGTTCAAGGCAGGGTTGCTGATAAGGATCAGAGTATGTGTAGGGCCTGCGTTTCTTTAATCTGGCCTCAGGTGGTCTTCTCTGGAATGAAGAATGCTAACAACTTCCATTTGTTGGGGGTTTTAGTTCTGTAGAAGAGCTCGAAGATATTGTTATGTGTATCCCTTGAGGGAGAACCAGGACCCTGCCCCAAGGCTGCACTATTGTTTCTTGGCTTTTCCTCCCTTGTCTCTGCATCTCCTCCCTTCCCTGATTAGCAACTGTTCAAATCTGCCCTTTGGAACTCAGGGAAGGTCATGGATGCTGGAGTCTACCCCCTACAAACAGGCAATGAGGGGCACAGAAAGGCTTCCGTGCCCCACAGGGTCCTGCTTGGTGTCAGTCAGATTTGGGTTAAGACCTTAGACAGGAACTTGAAATGCCAAAGCTAAAGAATCAGCAAGTCTTGTATGAGAGTCTCCAAGGAGAGATGAGGCTAGACTTCTGGGGCTGTGATGGCTTGTTATGGGACATGGGTTCGCAGAGGAAATGAGGTCCAGCTGACTCATGTTTGAATTTGAGGGTGGTCAGTTGTTAATGGCTCTGGAAGACCCCAGGGAATTCATGGTATCGGTTATTTTTTTCCCCTTTAAATATAAAAATCATGTAGCAATATTAAAGAAAATTATATTAAAAGAAAATAGTTCACTATATATCACCCTAACCTAGGGATCAGCAAATTGTCACCATCTGGCCAAGTCCTGCCCACCACCTGTTTTTGTATTGCCCGTGAGCTAAGAATAGTTTTTACATTTTTAAATGGTTGAAAAAAGCCAGTAGAGAAGAATGATATTTTGTGATATGGAAATGACATGAAATTCACATTTCAGTGTTGATAAATAAAGTTTTATTGGAACACAGGCATGCTCATTCGTTAATGTATTATTTTTGGCTGCTTTGGGCTAACATGGGCAGAGCTGAGTAGTTGTGACAGACTGTATGGCTTCCAAAGCCTGAAATATTTACTGTGTGGCCCTTTGCAGAAAATGTTTGCTGACTCCTGCCCTAATCCACTACTTTTTCATTTCTGCTCATTTCCTTCCAGTCTTTATCTAAACGTACATGTAATTTACTTGGTTGTACACATGTCTGTACACAGCTTTTCTCACTTTGTGTCGTAAATATTTTTCTGTAATAGTCATCATAATTATAATTTGAACGAGCTTGTATTTGTATAGTGTTTTAAAAATGTAAAAATGCCCTTATATCCATTGTCTTGTTTTATTATCACAACAACCCATGTGATAAGAGGGAGACTTGGTGATTAAGTGATAAACTCAAGGTCACACAGATAGCAAGCAAGTAAAGTCAGGACTTCTGACCCCAAATCCCTTATTTATTTTATTTTACAATATGTTCTTCTGATAATTATATAATTTTTCCAAAGTTAATGTAAATTTATTTTTATTCTTTTATTTTTTCTATTGTTGGATATGTAGGTTGTCACCGTTTCTTCACTTTGACCAGTAGTGTCTCAGTGAACATAACATATATGACTTATTTTGTCTTTCATTTATTTTAAGGAGCATTCAGATTTGTTTTAAATTTGCTTTTCAGCATTCCAGTGGTGTGAATGGGGGTAGGGATTGAGCTGTGGATGTGGGGGGTAACAGTTGGTCTCACCCTTGTTCAGAAGCTGCCTCCTCAGAGGCTGATCTAATTTCCAACGTCATTTCATAGTTATTTGTGGAGTTCCTGTTAGCACCAGGCACAGGGCCAAGTAGGTTCTGGGGATTTGGTGTTGAAATTGACAGGGCCCCTGCCGTCAAGAAGCTAAGTCATGTATGGGAGGCAAGGGGAGGGACAGGTAAGCTGGCTGTGATGGCACACAGTGTGAGTACACGGGGATGCCGTCTGGATGCTTGGCAGCAGGCTGCCTTGGCTGGGAGCTCAGGGAAGAGTCTTAAAATGAAGGATAAGTAGGGAGTTGACCGGGTGAAAAGGGAGAAGAGGATGGTGGGAGGAGACATCGTTTCAGGCAGGGGGACCAGTCTATGTGAAGGGAAGGCGGTAAGACAGAGCTGGTGTGTCTGAGGAATTCAGGCTGTTCAGTGTGGCTGGAGTGTAGGTGTGTGAGGAGGGGAGAGAGAAGGCAGGAGGGGCAGGTAGGGGCCAGATCACCAGGGACTTGTGTACCCCACTGGGGAGCACGGACTGTATATCATGAGGGCATTAAAGAGCCTGAGAAGGAGAGGAGTGTGACCAGAATTACCTTTTAGAGAGAATAATGGGGTTGCAGCGTGGAGGATGAATTAGATAGGGGTGGGCTTGGAGGCAAGGGGCCAGTTAGGGCAGCTGGGGCAGCAATCCGGGTGACAGACGACCATGTCGATGAGGATGGAGAAAGTTGGACTGGTTCTGGATACAGGTAGAGGCACAAGTAATAGAACTGCACGATTGCCTGTATGTGGGGAATGAGAGACAAGGAGGAACCAAGCCAAAGATAACATCCAGCATTCTGGAATGGGTGTTTTCTGTCTTTTAGATTTTTTTTCATCTATTAATGTCCAGTAAAAGGATTATTGGGAAATAACCTTTGAAGGTTCTTGATATGATTTGAGGGTAGTACATTCTCAAAGAAGCAATCAGTTTATAATACCAACAAATGGCTTTTTGTGCGGGAGAGTCATTTGATGAAACTAGTGTAAGATGGTAGAAACAGGTAGGTCAGATTCAGTCAGAGAGCCCTGGATGGATGCAAGCCTGAGGATGAGGGTAGGGTTTTAGCTATAACTTGTCATGTTTCTCCCAATAGCTGATCATGTGTTCATGGTCATTCAGGAATCAACTACTGTATGCCCGCCATGTGCTGGGTCTGTGCTGGATGCCTTAGGGACATATCTAGGTGAAAGGAATATGTTCTGTTGCTAAGAAAGGGTTTATATATGTAATAGGAGGTCAAGATAGAAAAACCTTTGGTAAAAGGTAGGACATGATGAATGTTGTGATAATGGTACCAAATGCTGTGGGAATTCAGTGAGAAGAGATTGATTACAGAGAGGGGCGGAGGGGCAGGGGAAGGGGAGATTCAGACCAGGCTTCCTTGAAGAGGTATTGTTTGAGCTGGTTTTTATTGAAAAACGGTGGAAGTTTTAGACACATGGCTGAGAATAATCCAGGTGGAGAATAAAATACAAATCTGGAGACATGATACTCCCTTGTTTATTGTGAGATCTGTCTTTTGGGCTTAAGTGGATGCCCCAGAGAAGGCAGTGCCGTGTACTCTGCATCTAAAGCTGGATGAGTATTACAGGAGTTTCTAAAGCCAGGAGTGTCCCAGTGATTGTCCGCTTCACAAACTAGTGTCCTAGTTTTGGTCCTGAGTGAAGCAAGTGGAAAAGGATTTACAATTCTAAAACATGGTTTTGCCTCCAGGCTTTCACCAGTGAGGGGCAGGGCATCTTGCCTCCCTCAGGAAGGCTGGTCTGCTCCCTGGCTTCCAGGACGGACAGGTATGCTGGGGCTGCCTTCCGGCCCAGTGCTCCCTAATTCCCCCAGGAAAGTACAAGCCCTGCCTCAGGCCACTAGGACCTGCTCCAACCCCAGGGGGAGATATAAAGTCTGACCTTCATGTTGTGATTCCTCTAAGACATTTTCAGTTATTTAATGAAAACCAAGGGATAATGTTCATGGAAATACTTTGTAAACTCTTAAGTGCTAGGTGGATGCAAGGTGGATCCATCATTCAACCGATCATTACTGAGAGCTTGTTGCAGTGTTCTAGGTGCTGAGGATACAGCAGTGCTCCTCAGCATGGTGTTTACCTTCTAGTACAGGGGGCAGTCAATAAACAAGCGTAAAGCCTGTAATATATAAAATGCAAAGCCTATACAGTAGTCCCCTCCACCCCTACCCCTTATCTGTGGTTTTGTTTTCCACGGTTTCAAATACCCTCGGTCAACTGTGGTCCAAAAATAGTCAGTGGAAAATTCCAGAAAGAAACACTGGTTTTTAAGTTCTCAATTGTGCACTGTTCTGAGTGGTGTGATGAAATCTCCAGCCATCCTGCTCTGTCTCAGCCTGGACGTGGACCATCCCTTTGTCCGTTACTCACTTGGTAGCCACCTCAGTTACCAGATTGGCTGTCGTAGCATCGTGGTATCCCAGTGCTTGTGTTCAAGTAACCCTTATTTTACTTAATAATGGCCCCCAAATACAAGAGTCATTATGCTGGCAATTTGGATATTCTTACTGTGCCTAATTTATAGATTAAACTTGATCACAGGCATGCATGTATAGGAAAAAATATGGTATATAGAGTTCACCCTTGGTCAACATGGGTTTGAACTGTGTGGGTCTACTTATATGCAGATTTTAAAAAATAAATACTACGGTTCTACCCAATCCACAATTGGTTGAATCCGCCAGTGCGGAACAGTGGATATGGAAGGCTAACCGTAAAGGTATACACAGATTTTCGACTGCTCGGGGGATTGACACCCCTAACCCCTGCATTGTTCAAGGATCAACTGGATGGGGTTTGGTTCTATCCGCAGTTTCTGGCATTCACCAGGGGTCTTGGAATGTACCCCTGCAGGTAAGGAGGAACTACTATAAATGCTCTGGAGAAAAATGAAACAGGGAAGGGGATAATAGGTATGTTAGAGAGAGAAGTAAATCTGAGACTTCTGGGGGCTGCGGAGGGGAGAATGGGGAATCCTTGTTTCATGGGTACAGTGAGCTCTCCCTGCACCTTTGTTTTTTTATCTGTAATATGGTGGATGTGGGCTCTGTGATCCCTGGGGTCCCCTCCTGATCCAAACTTCTGTCACCCCAGGACTCCTGAGTGAGGCTTATGTCCTGCATTTAGGTCTGGGCCATTTTAGTGGTCCCACCCTTTGGCAGCTTCCTTTGGCCGTCTGGTTTCTGGGCTGGAGAACCGTGGCTCTGTTCGCTTGCCTGGAGGCCTTTGCAGCTGAGAGCTCTTTTCTGTATCAATATGGGACTGTGTCCTACTATCACCAGGAAGGGACTGAAATTACTGTCTATAAATGCATCATGACTTTAAAAACCATTTGTAAATAATATCAACGGTGCCACCAGCACTCACTTGTAGAGCTTTAGATTTTAATTTTCCAAAAGATGTCCCTATGAATTTTTTTTTGGCTGTAGCCTCACTATAGCTCTGTGAACCAGCTGAGAGTTGGAAAACCTGCAACATGGCCCCAGCTTGGCCACTGGCCTTTAGGTTAGTCTCTTCCCCTCTCTGGGCATCAGTGGCTTTGGTGAAGTGATTTGAATAATACACAGCACCTAAAGAACTGGAGCCAGTTTCCTGTCACTGGGACTGTTACGTGTGGGGAACCCATAGTTACGGGGGGTCTCCGAGGAACATGCATGAGGTGCTGCCCTGGGTAGTGCTGGGATGCCGTCCTGCCTGTCTGCAGGTTGGTCACCTTTTAGGAGCCCAGAGTCCTCAGTCTGTACAAATACAGCACAGTTCAAATCTAAGCTTTTTTGTGCCGTTGGTGGGTTTTTTTTTGTTTTTGTTTTTGTTTTATGGCTGTGTAACAATAGTCTCTGTATCGTTCCAGTTTTAGTACATGTGCTGCCGAAGTGAGCACGTGTCATTGATTCTTAGGTGATGGAAGGAGCATCATCTTTTCCTTCTACCACTGCTTTTGTTTTTCACTCTTTCATTCTGCTACTTGCTGTATATATACACACAGCCTACTCGCTGCTAGCGGAGGAGGTGGCAATCAGCAGTCTCTCCCGCCATAGCCAGGTTGGCTTTTGGGGGAGGACTTCCTGAATGAATGGAGGAAAAGAGCAGGCCCGTTGTGTCTCTGGAGCAGCCGCGGAAGGGTTTGATTTTATTGCTTGTTTTTAAAATCGGATTGCAACTCATCATCCCCCATGGTTGCTTGTCCATCAGTTAATTCATGAAAAGCCCATACGTTTATATAAAATGGAGAGAATTATACTATTTATCCTACAGGATAGTTATAAGAATCAAGTGAGTTAATGCGTATAAGAGTTAGGACTGCTTGGCATATTGCAAGTGCTTAATGAATTATTGTGGTTATCATTTGTTATGACTTAGCAGCATGGGGTTGGCAGGTCAGGGTCTATACACTACTTTTCCATCACAATAAACTTCTAGGTGGCATGTTTGTTATTTTAATAACTTGTAATCATTGTAATCAAAGTGCTAGACCTTTAAAGTGCATTTAGAAGTACAAATACCTAGGTGTAAGTTGTGTTCTATTCGTTTTCCAGATATCCTCGGGCTTTCATATCCTTATCAGGTGTATGGCCAGGCCACCCAACATGGCTGATCTCTTGCTCTTTGTATGCCCTCTGAACCAGTCCCTGCTTCACCTGCACCCTACTCCCACGAGCGTGCTTGTCCCCACCCCAGCTAGCGATTGTTCTAATCCTTAGGCCAGAACAGGTCCACCTGCTAGCTTATTAAAGGAAGACATCTGCCCTTGTGTTGGTCGTTAACCTGAGGGGCTGTGAGGGGCGTGCCCCAGCCGCTGGTTTCCCTGGTAACTGATGAGCCAACCTGACCGTCACTTCCCCTATGAATGCTAGCCTGCGATGCTGCCATGTTCTGCCTGCTGCCTGCTGCGTATGATGTGGTGTTGCTCAGGACCTTCTGCCTCAGCCTGCGTAAGAGTCCCTTGTCCAGTAATCCATTGATGTCTCTGCTGCTGTCTCTGGGCTCTTTCTTCGGTCTTGAGGCTGGGCAGTTACAAAGCTTGAGGGTTGCAGCCCAGCATCAGGTGAGACTGACTTTCACTTACCCCTGGAGCTCTGCGTGTCCAGAAGCACGAGGCCAGGACCCCTGCCTGCTTTCCTAAGCGTACACCCTTGACTGTTGAATACCCTTGACTGCTTGTTTGCACCTTTTCAGAGAAGGGGCATTATTTTCCCTCTTTATTAATCACCACCTAGAGGTGACTTCTTTCTGACATTTCAGATCCTTTCTCTCCTTTTTGCTGAGGGCAAATAGTTTCTCCCCTTTGTGACTTTTTTTTTTTTTTTGGCTGAATTTTCACAGCTGAAGGAAAGCAAGCCTACCACTTCTTGAGTAACGACAACAACAGCTAATACTTCTGGGAGCATTAACCCTGTGTAAATGCATTTCCTCCGCTTTACAGGTGAAGAAATGAGGCTTAGAGAGGTTGAGTAACCTACTAGGGTCACAGAGTTAGTAAGAGCATGCCAGAGGCAGGGCCTGGCCCCAAGCCTGAGTCCTACATGTGGCTTTGTGTGTACATGGGACCGCCTCATGGTGGCCTTTTTTTTTTTCTAATGAGGAAATAATTTCTTTTCTCTGTGGCTTCTCTTATTCCCCAAAATTGTAGCTGCTGATTAGTTTAACCACAAAGAAAGGTGATTATCTTTACTTACTTCCATCTGCTTCCAGAAAGTTTGGAACTCTACTTATCAGAAGCCTCTTAAAGGAGCCATAACTTTTCCTTACAATATTCCTACAGAGACTTACTCTCAGAGGGCCAGATGTTAGTAGAGTGAAGCTCTGTGTCTGTCAGTTGCTTCATGGAATGGAAGAGTCTAGAATGATCCCATCACCACTCACTGCTGAGGATGCATGGAGGAATAGCCCTTGAGGGCTTTCAATCTATTGTGAAGATGGGACAGAGTTAAAACCATGAACAATACTAAAGGCGAAGCACAGACCCTCCTCCTAGCCAAAAGGGAGTTCTTATTACCTTAAACCTGGGAATCCCTGAAGTTAGGACCATGCTGTCATCTGAGAGTCTTCTGTTTCTCCCCATCCCTTTCTCAGTGCCCTGTGTGTCAGTAACATCGAGAAGGGTCCTGGGGGCTAAGCCGACCCCATAGCCTACTCCAGGGACCCTTCTTTGGGTTCCCTGTGGTCCCTCAGAAGCGTGCCCAGCAGCTTGTGTAGCTCTTGTCCTGGAATGCTCTGTCCCCCGGGGCTTTTGCTTGCCCAATGCAGGTGAGCTAGTTCCTGAGCTCTGGGAATACTTCACACCTGCCCCAGTTCTCACAGATACAACCTGGGTGTGTGGGCTACTGGCCTGCTGTTTGCTCTGCCAGGCTCCCCAAACCTCAGGAACATTTCCCACATCTAAACCAGCTGCGTGAGTCATCCCTCCTCGCCACCCTGGTGGAGGCCTCAAGGCCATACCCCACGTTCCTCGTGCTTGTCATGAGGCTATACATTTGGGGGCTACTTTACAGCTTTTGGGGTCTTCTGGGGTCTTTTTGAAGCTTGGTTTTGGGTGAAGATGAGAATGAAGTGGATCATGTTTGGGGAAGGAGGGTGTCTTTTAAGCCAAATTAGATTGCACAGGGAATGATCTGCACCTCTCCGCTCCATGAATTAGTGTTATCACCTGTGGTCTGGAGGCCCAACCGAGTCTTCACATGTTACTAGTTAAGATGATGCTTTCATAATATCAGTGTTGTTTCCTGTCAAGAGCTCTGGCCAGGCAATAATTTGTGAACCAATGCCCTACTTGGGCCCCAGTGCTGAAAACTCCTACAGACATGACCCACCTGGAAGTCACTGGGATTTTCACCTGCGCCATTGATTTGACTTAAATTCTCTGATAATTTAAATCAGCCTAAAACAGATTGAGGGCATGGCTGATTCTGCAGCAATATCAGACTTGCAGACACAACATAATTTTATTTCTTCCTTCATAGGAGAGAAAGTACAGTCTAGGCTACTTGGATTCATTTCACTTCCCTGGAAGAAGAAAACCTGAGATTACTATTCTGAGAAAGACAGAGACAGGGCTTGATAAAACCAGCTTCTGTATACTATATCCTTTGGATTTTATTTGGCCAGTGATAAAGATTTCCGTTTCTGGAGCCTCTAGAAAGAAAAAGAGCCTGATGGTATAATATCACCACTAAATACACAGTTTATTTTATGGTTTGAATTGTAAACAGAAAGAAAGTGGATGGTTTTAAGCAAAATTTCTAAACTTCCTTCAATGATTGTTTTCTAAGAAAACTGCAGATGTGCCTTTTGGATACATTATTGGATTAAACCAATGGAAGGTTGGAAGCTATCCCATTTCTGGCTAAAAGCTCCCTTACACTTCCTAACCACATCCTTCCCCTGAATATGGTCCACAGACCTGTTAAGTGAACTAGAAACAAATTCCCTTTATGCACCGCCACCAGACTTGTGCTCTTTCAGTCTTTATAGTGGCAGCTAACTTGTGTTTGCTGCCACATTGCAGTCTGTGTTTTCAGGCTGTGTCATTTGCAGGCTGTATTCTTCTCTGTGGTCTGATCGTAGGCACTGTGAGGGCAGGGGATTGCGTCTGCCTTGGTTTTGTATCACTGGTAGCTCTGGGCTATGTCTTCCTGTACTAAGTTTTCAGGAAATGACTGAATCAAATTAAATGAGACTAAAGTAAAATGTTGAAGCAATGAATGGGAAGCAAGTTATATTTAAGCTTCAGGGTGTAACCTCCAATAAGATCTGGTAAGCCAATTTATTCCATTATGCAGTTAAAATGGATCTGCAGTTCTCAGAGTGGTGGGATCGTCATGGAACATTTATTCTTGAAGTCATCTCTGTTTTTAAGATAACAAACAAACTAAGCTCTGTTAATAAAGTAGTAAATCCTTATAACAGACCGCTAGACTTACTACTGTCACTTCTCCTTGGAGGAAGTCTCAGTGTGAGTTTCCATTCAACAAACGCTTATTGAACATCTGCAAGGAGCTAGAACTCAAAAGACGGGAAATTAAAGGTGGAGTGTTTAGAGCAGAGGGTTAAAAGCATACTCTCGGGAGTCAGTTGGTCAGCGTTCAGATTGCAACTCTGCTACTTTCTACCTGTGTGATTCTGGACAAACGATTCTATCGGTTTCTTCATCTGTAAATTGGGTAGATAATATACCTACCTCACAAGATTAAGAGGATTAAATGAGATAATGCTTGTAAAGCCCTTACTGTGTCTGGCACTTAGTAAGTACTCAATAGATTGCTATTTTCATTAAATTATAATAATTAACTATTACTCTCATGGAAGGTGTGTTTCCTGATCTCAAGGGCCTGCCGGCCTAATATAAAGACCGTGTGACCTTCCTACCCTGGGACATTTGGTACTTGCTGCTCCCTCTGTCTGGAGCATGCTTCCCTTAGATGCTCTGGTGGCTCAAATTCTCATCTCCACTAACTGTTACTTAAATGCCAAAATCTCAGTGAATTTTTCCTTCACAGCCCTATTTAACACTGAGTGTCACCCCCTCTTCCTGGCACTCCTTATTTTCATTTCCTGCTAGTTTTTCATCTTATTGTCATAACAGATAACATACCATTTATTTTACTTATTTTGCTTATTGTCTGTCTTTCCCAATTGAATGAAAGTGCCAGAAGGGTGAGGATATTGGTCCAGTTCATCACTGATCTCTTATCAGTGTTTGAAACCATGTTTGCTTCGTATTATAGGTGCTCAGTAAGTATTTGTTGGAAGAATGAATCAAGGACCAGTCACGGGAGTCTAGCTCAGGGCATGTTGAACTCTGCCTGTGGGTATCAGGAAAGGCATCATGGGAGAGATGACTGCGTTATGTCTTAGACTAGCAGTTCTCAACCTTTCTCCCACTAAGACCCTGTATTACTCAGGGAGCTACAGAGAAACAGAACCAGTAGGATGTATATCTATTATAAATATATAAAAATAAATATTATCACTATCTATGATCAGGATTATTGGATTATGGTGATTATGGAGGCTGAGAAGCCCCATAATCCACCATTTGCAAGCTGGAGACCCAGGAGAGGTGGTTAAGTTCTAGTCTTGACAGCAGTCAGAGAGCATGAATTCTCCCTTATTCGACTTTTAGTTCAATTCAGGCCTCCAGGGATTGGACGAGGCCTGCCCACACTAGGGAGAGTGATCTGCTTTACTCAGTCTGTTGATTCATCTCACTCCAGAATCACCCTCACAGACAAACCCAGAATAATGTTTAACCAAATATCTGGGCACCCTGTGTCCCAGTCAAGTGGACACATAAAATTAACCATCACAGACACTCAGTGGATTTTGTTCCTGAATATGATATCGGATCCACAGTTTCTAGGGTGCCACCGTGCCTATACTCCTTTCTCTACGGGTCAAGAAAGCAAATTAGAATTCAAACAAGAGAGTAATACTATTATTGGGATAAATTTGAGTTCACTCTAATATTTATTTTAAAAGGTGAACTACTTTTAAACTTGATACAGTCACAATTTTAGTAATAAATATGTGACTCATCCTACCACTGGGGTATTGAGAAATGTCCTTAAGGATGGGGAAGAGTTTGCCAGGCAGGCAACCAGGGGAATAGTGCTTGAGTCTGAAGGAACAGCATGTGTGAAGGCATGAGGGCATAGTGTGATTGTGGAATCACAAATAATTTGATATGATTAAAGCAGAGGATGCCTGGGAGGGAAGCAGTGAATGATGAAGCTGTCCAAGACCAAATTACAGAGGACTTTTTTTTTTTTTTTTTTTTTTTGCTTAGCAAAAAATGGAATTTTATTCAGAAGACAATGAAAGCCATTGAATGGTTGGGTCATATTTTAAAACTTGTATTTAATTATTTTTATAATTTAATTTTTAAAATTTTTGGATAAACAAAAATTCACATGGTATAACATTCAAAAGGATATTACAATGAAGAATCTCCCTTCCTGGGACCATCAGTGTTTCTAGTATCTTATGTGTATAATTCCACAGATATTATGTGTATAGACAAGAAAATATTTTTCCATTTTTATCCAAATGGCAGCAAATTATGCATTGGAATACTGATATGCCTTAACATCACCCTTGTAAAAAGAACATTCAATTAAAAGTTTGCATAGCTAAGATGAAGACATCTAGTTTTTCACTTGGGAGACTGTATACCTTGGGCACATTCTCCAAGCTGGGGAATAGGAGCTGGGCTGAGGGTTAGACATGTCAGACTGAGGAAGCCATGGGGTATCCCAGTGACATGCCCACAGGGGTCTTAAGGTCAGGAGAAATGTCTGGTTTGGAAAGATGGATTTACAGGAAATTAGTATATAGATGGTGGTTAAAGCCACATTAATGGATGCAGCTGCCCAGGGAAAGGGGTATATTGCGAAGAGAAAAAGGCCAAGAGCAATGCTTTGGGGAATTATTTTTATAAAGCAGAAACTAACACACCACTGTGAAGAAATTATACTCCAATAAAGATGTTAAAAAAAAAAGAGAGAGACGTGTTGTGGGAACTAAGGGAGGAGAGTCCATCCCACATTGTGGTAGTAGTCAGGGTTCAAGTCTGGCTAATGTAAGGAGGAAAAAGGTTATTAAGTGATGGCACAGGATAACCACTTTTGGATTAGGCTTTTTTATTCCTTATGTTCTTTGTGAATATACCTATATGGTTGCCTGTTGTTGTGATCATGCATTGCCACTGTTGCATAGGATTCCATAGTGTAAACATTTAACTATTAATTAATTTATTCCAATGTGTATTACAATATCAGTGATTTTCAGTTTGTGTCTATTGAGAATAGCACTGGTATATGAATTCTAGAACTTGAGAGAAAAAAAAAGAAGGATGTTAGGTACAGAAAACATTTGTTTTGGTGATAGAGATATGAGATAGAGATAGATGGTGATAGAGATATGAAAGAGAAGCCCAAGAGCAGGTTGGATGGGATAAAGGAGAAAGTGGGAGGAATGGAAGTGTGTAGTCATTGTGTTGAATGCTGGTGTGTAGGATTTCAGAGATGGAGCCGTTCCCAGTGATGACCAGACCCAGGATGTGGAGGGGGGGTGAAGGTCACTGGGAGTAGAGAGACTGGAGTGTTGAATGATTTTTCCCCATGAACATTAAAGTTTCCCATGCTGATAGCAGGAGATGGGCTGGCAGCCAGGTGATGAAAGGGAGGGACAGAGAAGTTGATAAATAGGATAATTAATAAAAGATGAAGCCCAAGTTCTGGCATATTTGTAAGCATTCAATAGATGTTAACTATCAATAATCAGATGACAGTAATGAGGAGGTGGTATTGCTGGATGGCATGAATCTTAAAGAAGGTGAATTTCTTTTCTTTTTTTTTTGATGGAAGTGTGGAGTTTGAAACTCCCTACTCCTAACTCCAGGATGGGGAAAAGCAAGGTGCTTGGGAGAGCCAGTTTCAACTAAAGCAGGAAGGTGGTGGGAACAATCCATGAAAATCCTGAGGCTGGGAATTTCTCTATGCATGAGGATAGGTTCTAGAGGACTCTGAGGAAGCATATGAAGGAGACCTTTAGCTGGAGGAGGATGTGGGAGAAGAGTAATTTTGAGTAATGTGAGGTTGAAAGCAATAAAAAAAAATAGAGTGTACCTGCAGAATTTGCTATGGTTGCTATGTGTCACCACACAGACTTGGAAGCCTGGGGAGACTTTTCAAGAACCCGAAAGGTTGAGTTGTTCTTGTCAATAACACTTTGTCATCAGTCTGTGACAGTGCTATTTTCATGTGTACGACAGGAAAAAAAAAAAAAGAGCAGAAGATTGGTGAGTATGGCTAGTTGAGGCAAGGTATAGCCCAAGTTAACGAAATAATTTGGTCCGGGTAAGTAGGCAAAACTTGATAGTTCACACACAAATGAATCTGATAATTACCAAATGTCCATTTCAATCTGAATAACATCAAGATCACTACAACTGAGGTTATTGAGATTTCAGAAGGCTTCCTTCCATTTGTACTTGTTGGCCTTCAATGATGAGGCTCACCAGCCCAGGTTCTCACTGTCCTCCAGCCATGTGGACTCAACTTGAAATCCTTGGTTCTTCGTAACTTTAAGGTTTTGATAAAGAACTCTCTGGAACTATTTAAATGGGAGGCAGGACTTCTGATATAAGAAGTCCCTGGGGAAATGTGATTCGCTACCATATGGTGCTGTCATATTTTTAGCGTACTAAAATTTTTAAAAAGTTTGGAATATTCTATTTATCTAATCCACTGAACTTCAGGCAAATAAGAAACAAAACCAAATTAATAGCTTGAAATGCTTTTAAACAGTTAGAATTCCAACTGTTAGTGCAATAAGAGGGAACTGATGCAAAACCGTGTAGTAGAGCATCTGTGTATACACAGATAACACAATGAGGAAGTGCTTATTTTATATTGTTCCAGAAGCTCGTTAAAATGAGAAAGAATTCTCTCATAAGCCAAACTCTTCAATTTAGTTTAGAATAAACATTTGAGACCTGCTCTGAGAAGGTGCTGGCTTTAAACCTTGTATAGATATATTAGTTTCCTAGGGCTGCTGTGACAAATTACCACGAACTGGGTGGCTTAATACAGCAGAAATTTATTTTCCCACAGTTCTGGAGGCTAGACATCTAAAATCAAGGTGTAAGCTGGGCCATCCTCTCTTTGAAGGCTCTAGAAGAGAATCTGTTCCATGCCTTTCTCTTAGCTTCTGGTGTTGCTGGTAATCCTTGGCATTCCTTGGCTTGAAGACATATCACTCCAACCTCTGCATTCATAGTCACACGTGTCTTTCTGTGTTTGTCTTATAAGGACACCTGTCATACTGGATTCTGGGTCCACCATATTCCAATATGACCTCATCTTAACTAACTACCTGTACTTGCGGCCCTATTTCCACATAAGGTTACATTCTGGGGTTCTGGGAAAGACTTGAATTTGGGGAGGAACACTATTCAACCCAATATAAGAAGCTTCTAAAATGAATAACAAATGGCTTCTACCTTCAGGAAGATGTAGTTCTGATGTAGTTGGGGAACCGGGTATAGGAAACTTTAATGCAAAGTGATGGATACAGAATACCGTGGACACATGGAAGGGTGAGGGATCGGTTGTGACTCCGGGGTGGTCATGGAAGTCTGTAGGGTGGAGGTAGTGGCAGACCTGAAGGATAACTAGTGTACCACCTGGCAGAAATTGGGGACCTGGGCATTCTGGGCTGAGGGAGCAGGCACAGAGATGCCCGTATGCATCCACTGTCTGGGATGCTTGTGTTGTCTGGAGTATATGGCCAGAGGATAGCATAGCCTTTGGGTAGTTTCATGTGATGTGGTGGCCACTGGGAAGGGATGGAGAAGGGAAGAAGGATGAAGTGCAGATGGAGCATAAGGGAGATGTGAAAGATGATGGGACCCAGTTGTTCATCTCTGTGAATGCCTGCCACAGAATGGGATCTTCAAGAGGTACGGGAGAGTTCAAGGAGAGGCTGAATGACCATTCCTTAAGGGAGCTCTAGAAGACTTTGCTGGGCTCAGAGGAGCTGGACTAGATGATTTTTATGCTCCCTCTCAGCTCTCAAGTTCTGTGACTATTAGGTAGAAGTATCTCTTCACTAATCATATTAGTTATTAGGCTCCTGCTAATAACTAGTTATTTATTATCTCTCATTAGTTATTAGGCTTTTGCTTCCTCTCTCCTTTCTTTCTATCAAGCATCCTCCACATGCCAGGCACTGAAGATGCAATAGTGAGCAAGAAGACAAAGACAGCACCATTTTAATCTCTTCCCTGTAGCATTAGCATACGGAGTACATAGTCAGTTCTCCATAAATGTTGCTTTGGGTTGAATATGAGTGAGGAAAAAATGACGAGGCAGTCATTTTGCCCTGGGTAATAAGTTCTGCTTCAGAGTAGAACTGCTTTGAAAGATGATTTCAGGAACATCCTTATGAGGAGGTGGCGAATAAGTGGCTGCTTATATGTGTTTGATTTCTGAGTCATCAAAAAGGCTCCTTTGCCTCCCAAAATATCTCCTTCATCCAGGCTGTGGGTGCTTTTAATTCCACTATTGGAAACTGGTTTCCCTCTGATAAAATGCAAATACTCTGTGGAGAGGGGATACCCATTTACCCTCATCAGTCTTTTACACCTTAATATGAGGATTTTCTCATGGCAGATTTTTGCGAAAAGCACATGGAGGGAGAAGGGGATCCAGGGGATGAATATTGGACATGCCAATGGTAAACTTCGTCATAGTTAGCAGTTTGGATGAACCGACCCTGGGGATGTAGTCTCTTGGCCTAGAAAAACCCATTATTATCTGTTTGCAGGTGTATGTTGGGCCAGAAATGATTATTTCTCTTGTGAGTTTTATGGCTACAGAACTGTTATTTGTTTCTTATTTTAATTTTTATTTAATTTTTGGCTGAGTTAGGTCTTTGTTGCTGTGCGCGGGCTTTCTCTAGTTGTGGCGAGCGGGGGGCTACTCTTCGCTGCAGTGCGCGGGCTTCTCAATGCAGTGGCTTCTCTTGTTGCAGAGCATGGGATCTAGGCATGCGGGCTTCAGTAGTTGTGGCACGTGGGCCCAGCAGTTGCGGCTCGCATGCTCTAGAGTGCAGGCTCAGTAGTTGTGGTGCATGGGCTTACTTTCTCCACGGCATGGGATCTTTCCGGACCAGGGATCGAACCCATATCCCCTGCATTGGCAGGCGGATTTTTTTTTTAATTAATTAATTTATTTATTTATGTTTTTGGCTGTGTTGGGTCTTCGTTTCTGTGCGAGGGCTTTCTCTAGTTGCGGCAAGCGGGGGCCACTCTTCATCGCGGTGCGCGGGCCTCTCACTATCGCGGCCTCTCATTGCGGAGCACAGGCTCCAGACGCGCAGGCTCAGTAGTTGTGGCTCACGGGCCTAGTTGCTCCGCGGCATGTGGGATCTTCCCAGACCAGGGCTCGAACCCGTGTCCCCTGCATTGGCAGGCAGATTCGCAACCACTGCACCACCAGGGAAGCCCGGCAGGCGGATTCTTAATCACTGTGCCACTAGGGGAGTCCCTGTTTTTTTTTTTTTTTAAAGGGCAATAAATCCCACCTCCTTCACCCCTACCTCAATGAAATAATTTGTGGTAATCTGATCTGTGGTTTTTATTGCGAAGTCTATGCTCCATATGGTTTGTGTGGTCATTTGTCAGAGACAGCTAATAATAGCTGCTGTAACAAATATCCCCAAAAGTTTCAGTGGCTTACTTCAGAGGTTCCTTTTTTTATTGACATCACAATAGGTTTCAAGATGATTTGGGGGGGAGGGGGTGTTCCACATAGTCTTGTAGGTACCCAGGCCCCTTCCATGCTGTACATCCACCACCTTCAGTACTTGGCCTCAAGGAACGCATGCCAGGGGAAAGAAAAAGCTTGTAGAGAAAGCACACTTAACTTTTAGCTGTCTTGGCTTGGAAGTGACACTCATTTCACCTCACATTCCACTGGCCAGAACTAGTTCCAGAGACCCACCCAGATGGAAAGAGGCTGGGAAATGTGGTTAGCTATGTGCCCAGGAGAAGAAAGCAGCCTTGGTGAGCCTCTGACACAGACTCACTAGAAAGCATTTACACGTTTTCCTTCTGTCTGTGACATATCCTAACCCTTGGGGGTTGTCATTAAGGGTATGGAGGACAAAAGAGAATAGCAGTGACCTGGAAACTGTCCAGTCCTTAGGATAGTGATAAGTCATTCATTCTACCTGGTGAAGGGCATCATTCTGCTGCTGGATTTTTGCTACGTAAGGGAGACCGAAGTCTTAGTTCAAAGAAATGTCTTTATGCCGTTTGCTTGTTTGCTTTTTAATAGAAGTAGGAAAAGTTTAATGGAAATCTCCTTTCCTACACCTTGGAATCACTTTGAAATAGGAGTTTTGAGGTTTTGAATGTACAGCTTCTGTAATATGTTTCAGTTCCCTTTGGAGATAAAAGTTCATGAGCATTTGGAGAAGATGCAGAGCTCCTCCAGTCCACCTCCCACATTGTCTAGACAAGGGAACTAAGAGGTAGCTGCATTGTCCACATTCACATGGGAAGTTAGCGGCTTACCTGGGCGTCAGACCCCATTTGACAGATTTCTACACTGGTATTCCTGCCCCTACCACAGTGCTATTCCCTAGAGAACTACTATTCAGAGAATAGGCCTGTCCCGGTGGGACTGGAAGGAGGAGGCTTGACCAGGTGAAATCAGGCTTCTTCTGGCTCTGAGATTCTTTGATTGACTGTGATTAAGTACATTGTGTCTGATTGTATCCCTGGCCTGAGGGAAGTGATGTAGCCTTCCAAGAATTTGTAACTTTCCTGAGAAAACAGAATCTCAATTCTTTATTCTTCTCAGCTGTTTCTTTATTTTTATCTTAAAAACTATTTTTTTGTAATTGTAAAGTAAATATGTATAAGCGTAACAAAAATATATACAAATATAACAAAAATTGCCTGTAATTCCATAACTTGACAGTGCAGCAATAACCACTGTTAATGTTTTATATGTTTTTCCGTGTGTTTCCTGTTTTTCAACACATAAATATTTGTATATGTATGCACAATATAATTAGAGTGAAATATACAATATGAAATAAATATGCAACTCTTAAAATATTTCATTACTTAATATGAAATTTTACACAACCCTTAATATTATTTTATTTATTTAATTATTTATTTATTAGCATCTTTATTGGAGTATAATTGCTTTACAATGGTGTGTTAGTTTCTGCTTTATAACAAAGTGAATCAGTTATACATATACATATATCCCCATATCTCTTCCCTCTTGCATCTCCCTCCCTCCCACCCTCCCTATCCCACCCCTCTAGGTGGTCACAAAGCACCGAGCTGATCTCCCTGTGCTATGCGGCTGCTTCCCACTAGCTATCTATTTTATGTTTAATAGTGTATAAATGTCCATGCCACTCTCTCACTTTGTCCCAGCTTACCCTTCCCCCTCCCCGTATCCTCAAGTCCATTCTCTAGTAGGTCTGCATCTTTATTCCTGTCTTGCCCCTAGGTTCTTCATGCCCATTTTTTTTTTTTTTTTTTTAGATTCCATATATATGTGTTAGCATACGGTATTTGTTTTTCTCTTTCTGACTTACTTCACTCTGTATGACAGTCTCTAGGTCCTTCCACCTCACTACAAATACCTCAGTTTCGTTCCTTTTTATGACTGAGTAATATTCCATTGTATATATGTGCCACATCTTCTTTATCCATTCATCTGTCGATGGACATTTAGGTTGCTTCCATGTCCTGGCTATTGTAAATAGAGCTGCAATGAACATTTTGGTACATGACTCTTTTTGAATTATGGTTTTCTCAGGGTATGTGCCCAGTAGTGGGATTGCTGGGTCGTATGGTAGTTCTATTTGTAGTTTTTTAAGGAACCTCCATACTGTTCTCCATAGTGGCTGTATCAATTTACATTCCCACCAACAGTGCAAGAGGGTTCCCTTTTCTCCACACCCTCTTCAGCATTTATTGTTTGTAGATTTTTTGATGATGGACATTCTGACTGGTGTGAGATGATATCTCATTGTAGTTTTGATTTGCATTTCTCTAATGATTAATGATGTTGAGCATTCTTTCATGTGTCTGTTGGCCATCTGTATATCTTCTTTGGAGAAATGTCTATTTAGGTCTTCTGCCCATTTTTGGATTGGGTTGTTTGTTTTTCTGATATTGAGCTGCATGAGCTGCTTGTAAATCTTGGAGATTAATCCTTTGTCAGTTGCTTCATTTGCAAATATTTTCTCCCATTCTGAGGGTTGTCTTTTGGTCTTGTTTATGGTTTCCTTTGCTGTGCAAAAGCTTTTAAGTTACATTAGGTCCCATTTGTTTATTTGTGTTTTTATTTCCATTTCTCTAGGAGCTGGGTCAAAAAGGATCTTGCTGTGATTTATGTCATAGAGTGTTCTGCCTATGTTTTCCTCTAAGAGTTTGATAGTGTCTGGCCTTACATTTAGGTCTTTAATCCATTTTGAGTTTATTTTTGTGTATGGTGTTAGGGAGTATTCTAATTTCATTCTTTTACACGTAGCTGTCCAGTTTTCCCAGCACCACTTATTGAAGAGGCTGTCTTTTCTCCATTGTATATTCTTGCCTCCTTTATCAAAGATAAGGTGACCATAGGTGTGTGGGTTTATCTCTGGACTTTCTATCCTGTTCCACTGATCTATATTTCTGTTTCTGTGCCAGTACCATACTGTCTTGATTACTGTAGCTTTGTAGTATAGTCTGAAGTCAGGGAGCCTGATTCCTCCAGCTCCGTTTTTCTTTCTCAAGATTGCTTTGGCTATTCGGGGCCTTTTGTGTTTCCATACACATTGTAAAATTTTTTCTTCTAGTTCTGTGAAAAATGCCATTGGTAGTTTGATAGGGATTGCATTGAATCTGTAGATTGCTTTGGGTAGTAGAGTCATTTTCACAGTGTTGATTCTTCCAATCCAAGAACATGGTATATCTCTCCATCTATTTGTATCATCTTTAATTTCTTTCATCAGTGTCTTATAATTTTCTGCATACTGGTCTTTTGTCTCCTTAGGTAGGTTTATTCCTAGATATTTTATTCTTTTTGTTGCAATGATAAACGGGAGTGTTTTGTTAATTTCTCTTTCAGATTTTTCATCATTAGTATATAGGAATGCAAGAGATTTCTGTGCATTAATTTTGTATCCTGCTACTTTACCAAATTCATTGATTAGCTCTAGTAATTTTCTGGTAACATCTTTAGGATTCTCTATGTATAGTATCATGTCATCTGCAAACAGTGACAGCTTTACTTCTTCTTTTCCAGTTTGGATTCCTTTTATTTCTTTTTCTTCTCTGATTGCTGTGGCTAAAACTTCCAAAACTATGTTGAATAATAGTGGTGAGAGTGGGCAACCTTGTCTTATTCCTGATCTTAGTAGAAATGGTTTCAGTTTTTCACCATTGAGGACGATGTTGGCTGTGGGTTTGTCATATATGGCCTTTATTATGTTGAGGAAAGTTCCCTCTATGCCTACTTTCTGGAGGGCTTAATATTATTTTAAAATGAGTAATGATATGGAAAAATGCTCATATGTATTTGTATACTTATACTGAATATAATTAGAATAAAATTCCAGTTTTATTTGTCTTATTTTTTTATTTGCTTTTTAAAGGAAGTAAAAAACAAAAAAAGCTAATGGAAATCTCCCTTCCATATACCTTGGAAAAACTTCTAATTATATTGTGCATAAGTATACAAATATATACAATAAGTATACAATATATATGGAGCATTTCTCCATATTATGACTTACTTTGAAACAATGTTTTAAAGGTTGCCTTATATTGCATCTCAGGGAATACACTGTGCTGAAGGACCAGCCCTGGTGAGTGGAGGGAAGGAGTTGTTAGTATCTTTGTTTCTTGGCCTTGACCCTGTGCTCCTCTTCTTCCAGGGCATCAGCAGCCTGTTCAGCTCTCTGAAGGTTGTCCGGCTGCTCCGTCTGGGGCGAGTGGCCCGGAAGCTGGACCACTACATTGAATATGGGGCAGCCGTGCTGGTCCTGCTGGTGTGTGTGTTCGGGCTGGCTGCTCACTGGATGGCCTGCATTTGGTACAGCATTGGGGACTATGAGATCTTCGACGAGGACACCAAGACCATCCGCAACAACAGCTGGCTCTACCAGCTGGCGATGGACATTGGCACCCCTTACCAGTTTAATGGGTCCGGCTCAGGGAAATGGGAAGGGGGTCCCAGCAAGAATTCCGTGTACATCTCCTCGTTGTATTTCACCATGACCAGCCTCACCAGTGTGGGCTTTGGGAACATCGCCCCATCCACAGACATCGAGAAGATCTTTGCAGTGGCCATCATGATGATTGGCTGTAAGTATGACAGTGGCTGGCGCAAGGGGCAGGGGGTGTTATGTTTGTCCATCCTTTCTGTTAGCTGGAAATAGGACAGTGGCTACAGTGCCAGCAGGATCAGGGTGGTATAGCTTAAAATAAGGGAGAGATTTTTTTTTTTAAAGGCTAGCTTTATAGTTTTCCTGATAATTTAAGCAGTGCATGTTTACTGCAAAGAAATTTAGAAAGTACAAAAGAGCACAAAGTAGAAAATAATGACCAACCATACATAATTCTACTTCTTAGAGATAACTGCTATCACCTTTTGGTGTTGCAGATTATTGTCTATCCATATCTGAACACACAGAAACAGATTTTTATAGTTAAAATGAGATCATGCTATACATCTTGGTAAACTCCTTGTTCATAGAGCAGTGAATTGTAGAAGTCTTTCCATGTCAATTTAAAGATAGCTCTAGATCTGCACAGTCCAATATGGTACTGGAAAAAGAAAGTATGAGAACAAAATCTGAAATATCTCATTAATAATCTTTTGTATTGATTATACAGTAATATTTTTGTTAGAGTGTGTTAAATAAAATATTCTAATACAATAGTTTCATATATCTTTTTGCTTTTTTTAATGTGGCTCCTAGGAAAATTTTAAATCTTATTTCTGTTGGACAGTGCTTATCTAGATCAGCATTTTTGATGTCTGCTTGATGATTGAGAAATTTTCTAAATCCAAAAGAAAAAAAAAAAAACCTATGGGAAAGAAAAAAGTCTCTTGTTCAGTTGAGAAGTAGTGGGTTTTTGGATTAACTTGACTGGACTGAAAAACAGAAACAACCCTAGTTCTTGAGGAAGGTACAGTTGGTCCTCTGTATGCATGGATTCTGCATCCTCAGATGTAACCAACCAGGGATTGAAAATATTAAAAAGAAAATTCCAGAAAGTTCCAAAAACGTGAATTTGTGGCATGCCGGCAACTGTTTGCATAGCATTTACATTGTATTTACAACTATTTACATAGCATTTACATTGCATTAGGTACTAACAGTAATCTAGAGATCATTTAAAGTCTATGGGACGATGTGTATAGGTTATATGCAAATACTATGCCATTTTATATAAGGGACTTAACTATCCGTGGGTTTTGGTATCTGCAAACCTATTCGTCCTGGAACCAATTGCCTGTGGACAGAGGGATGGCTGTACTTAATTTTCAAACACTCAACCATTGACCATTGTGTCGCTGTTGCTATTGCCAAGTCTGGAAACAGCCTTGGGCTGGAAACAACAATGAACTTCCCTCACTAAAGGGAGACTTAGGGAGTACTGACTAGACCTAACTGGACTGGGGAAAGCACATGAACATGAGTGGGTTGGACTCACTGTGAACCTGCCAGATGCACCCTGTCGGTGCTTCCATGACACGCTGTGATGTGGGAGAGGACAGTCCTGTGCAGCATCAGTTTGGACGGTAGTCAGCTCACACGCAGGCAGGAACCCCTCTGCTTGATGTACTCCTTCAGGGTGGGGTTGATGCCTTGTTACACCAACCACGGAATTCTAAGGCCAGGGAAACTGAGGCTTCAGTTGGTCTTGCTTTGTCCAACCCATCTGCGATCCAGTGTCCCCTTCTGCAAGTGGATTTTGTTACCACCGAGTGTCCCATTTGCTGCCTTGCCGCCTCCTTTTTTGCAATTACCTCGTCAGGTCTGATGCCATCTTTTCCTAAAAGCACCCTCTGCCAGGCCCAGAGCTTGCCTCAATGTGTCTAAGGCATAATTGATTTGTGGGAAGTGTGTGCCGTGGAGCTTTTGGATCTGCTCCTTTCTTTAAAATGGGTTTTAATAGAGATGATTGCCTGACCATGGGAAGCAGCATTAAGTATCTGTGGGTGGCTAATTGCTTTAGCTTAATTAGAACTTGAGGTGCTTTCTCATGTCATGTAAAAGGATGTAAGACCTTTGCTTTTCTAGAACTATTTCAGCCTTAACATCTCCAGTTTTCTAGGCTGTGCTTGCAGCATTTTGTGAGCCTTGGGGCAGCAGTAAACAACCAGATGCACCGTGCTTGGGGCACAATTTCTGTCTCTTAGAGGGCAAGATGAGATGCTCTGTCAATCGAAATACTTCATTATATGCATTACAGAAAATTTACTATGGGTGGTCAGTTAGGAAATGGGCTCCATTTCATGAGCTCCCCAAAGGCTTTCAAATATGAGGAGACTTCCTTGCAGCTTTTTACCTGGAAGAAAAGAAAAGAAAGAAAACAGCTCTGGTGGCATATGAGGATAAGCTGTTTTTCCAAAACCATTCTCCTCTGGAGAGCATAATTTCCTGGCTATAGTCTCTAAGGAAAACCCAAACAATTATTATCACCTCTTTTCTCTCCCCACCTTCTCAGAGCTTTGTGATGTTTCCATTTCTTTTTTTTTTTAAAAAGTGTAATACGCAGGCAGTCACCTCTGCATTATGCAGCAAACTATGATATTTAGGTAGGCAAGTCAGCTTAATAGTCGCCCCATTTCCTGATCACTTGCTATTTCCAGGTGCTGTGATAAGTACTCTACATACAACTACTGTTCGCAACAACTCTATGCCTTAGAGATTATTAAGTCCATCTTACAAGGAAATGGAAGCTCAGAGAAGTTAACTGCTTTCCCCAGAATACAGGGCTGGTAAGCAGGGCAGACAGGATTCACGTCCAGAACTCCCTGAATTACAAGCCCGGCTCTCCCCACGGTGCCCACCTGTGGTGGCATGGGCTGAGAACACAGAGTCCAGCAACCTGCCCTCACTGGCACACTCACACTTTGAAAATTCTCTCCATAAA
Organism: Eschrichtius robustus; assembly: GCF_028021215.1. Lineage (NCBI taxonomy): Eukaryota > Metazoa > Chordata > Mammalia > Artiodactyla > Eschrichtiidae > Eschrichtius > Eschrichtius robustus. The sequence goes on from NC_090826.1 coordinate 150,030,456, forward strand.
TTTGAACAAACTGGCAGTTTCTGCAGTGGAAAGTGTTTGTACTCTTGCCTATTGTTGTTGTTTTAAGAACAATATTACGGTACAGACTCAGGGGACCAGGTGCTTCAGAAACCAACCATTTTTTCAGCAACCTGTCACTTACAGTTACAGCTCTTCCCCTTTCCGTGTGACATCTGACAAATTCTGGTTCTAACAACAGAGTTATTGCACTCTGTGTAATGTGGTGGTAATTATCCTTGTAAACTCACATTCCGAACAACCTTTGTTCAGGACAGCTGCTGATGCCTTATTAGACTTACGGGGCTCTCTTTTATCTTGCTTTGCCTGTATGCACATGTGCATGCTTGCATCCTTACTGCATGGTTCACGGGATTGGATAACCCCAGAAGTAGGATCTCGGGCAACAGAGAGCACTGACCGCAGCCTGCATTTATGCCAAGGGGTCAGTGCCTCTCCCTCCCCGTCCCCCCCGCAGTCAGGCCAGCATTCCTCAAGGAAAGTAGAGAGACACAAAGCCAATGGACTTTGAAGTACTGGTAACATTGTGATGTTCTCCTCTTTGCATTGAATTTTACATGAATTGGTAATAGTATTTCTTGACTATTCTGTTGCCCTGTATTAACCATATTATAGATTATCCAGAAGCCTCTGTTGCTTCTCCTCTCTGTGCTCTGTTACTGAATATCTTATTATAACTTGGCTAATTCCCCAGAGGATGCCAGGAAGCTGGAAAACTAAATATTTTAAGCTTGCCCACCTTTCTCAGTTCTGATTTAAAAAAAAGAAAACTGCAATAGGAAGAGGTGAAGACTTGGCTAAAATGAGCATTTGTGATCATCTCTGGGTGTAGATGATCTATGGTGTCTCCAAATGCCTGGTTGTATGTCTGACTTCCACTCTGGGGTCTTGACCTGGGTCGGGGGCAAGCCAGCCCTGCCCTGATCCTCCTGCCATCCTTGCGCGGCGTGGGTCTTTGGTGATCTCCAGCAAGGGCTCACCCTGAGGTGTGATGGGTGGGTTCCCTCTTTTGCACATCTGGTCCTCCTGTGTGTTGGTGATGCTGAGAGAAACACAGGGCCACTCTGGCCCTCAGTGTGTCACCTGGGAGAGGATGCCCCCACTCAGCAGGCACGTACTGAGTGCCTCCCTTGATGGGCTCTGAGGATCGGAGACTGTACCTGTGGGTGTCACTGCCGGGAGTCAGTGGTCTAGTGGTGGTAGGGGCTGTGAGTATAACAGAGATGGCGGCCCTGCTGCCCACCAGCCAGTGACTAAGGCCTGGAGGCGGAGCCTCCCCTGTGGGCTGAGCCTTGCCGGGGCCTTTGAGGGACCCCCTCCAAGGGGAGGGATTGCTGGGGGTGGGCGAGAGTCCCTTTAGCTGGGGGTATCCATCTCAGGTTAGGGACATGACCCTGTCTGGGGGATACTCTCCAGGGAGAATTTGATGGTGAAGTGACTGTTCCCATTTTCTTAATATGGGCTTTGTGCTTTTCCTGTTCTCTCCTCATAAAGTCATTGCTGTCATCCTGTCATTATAATTAAGCCACATTTGTTTCCTTTCTCTCTGATAATGGCAGGGGGTCTAGACATCGTACTCCTATTCCAGACACTCTCCACCCCCCAGCACTGCACGACACCTGTCTCTTTGAATTTTTTTTTTCCTCCCCCATCTCAGCTCCTTAAATCCAGAGCAGAATGTCAGTGCTGAAGGGACCCTCGTGAGTATCTATTTAGTCCACAGCAGCCCCTCCTAGTTCTTCTGCTGGGCCAGATCTCATCCTGATCTGCGCTTCAGTCAACTTCCCCTACTCCTTTCCCCGGGTGGGGGGCTGGGAGCTCGGGCTCAGCCCTAGGGTTTCCTTGTATCACCTCCTTTCTTGGAGGGAAGGGACACGAGTAACCTGCACCCTGCACCTTTGACCCTACCACCTCACCCCCATGCAGTATGCTTTGTGGCCCCCTTTCAGCTTAGATTATTATTTGCAAGCTTTTCCCTGGCTCCCTCAGGATTTTATTTAAACATTCTTATGTCTTTTCATTCACCTTTGCTGAATATGCCTTTTTGCATTCTATGCCAATATACTGGTTTTTCCAAAATGACTGGGCACATCTCCCTGGAGGCTGTAAAGATACTCTTAGGAGACTTCAAACACATCACAGACTCTTAATAACTATGTATGGTCTTGTTGAATCCAAACAATTGAGAAGGTTCTGGAGTTTTAGAAGTGGTATTCAGTGATACTGGCAAAACATCTTTATTAGTTAGGATACAGGTTCTGTTATTGGACAGAGACACAGTAATAGTAGCATCAACAGAGTTTATGTTTCCTAAAAGCTTAGGGCTGGTCTGGCTGCTCTGCAGTCACCAGAGGCCAGGTTTCTCTGCTGTCTTAAATACATGACTTCCATATTGGGATCCCATATGGCCGTTCCAGCTTTGGCCGTATGTTCTTTTTCCAGAAAACAGAAAGAAGGGGAAGGGGAAGGCTGGCTGAACTCTTTCCTTTTGAGAGCAAGACTAGGAAGTTGTGCATATTGCCTTTGTTCATATCACATTGGCTGGCACTTGGTAACCTGGCCACACACCTAGCTGCAAAGGAGGCTGGGAAATGTAGTCTTCTTCGGGGTGGTCATGTATCCAGGTAGGAATACAGTAATATAGACAAGGAGAACAGTTAGTGAGGGATGACCAGCAGTGTGTGTCTACCCCAGCTTTTCTCCCTCTCCTCATCTCCCCTCAGTTGATACCAGCAAACATTAGCCCTCCATGACAGGCAGGCCCTGTTGGAGCTTCATGCCTGAATTGTTATTTGAGAGATTTGGGTTCAAGTCCTAGATCTGCTCTCTGCTTTAGGTTGTACCCTCTCATTTCATGTGGATTAGGGGTAAGAAGCTCTCCTGACCATCTCACCTAGTTGAAGTGAGAACTAAATGAGATAATGACGTAGGATAGCTCTTTGAAAAGTTGAAAATCTACATTCAGGTGTTGTGATTTTATTATTGTTAATAGCGATTATTTCTTGCTCATCTCAGTTAATTTTTTTCATTCCTGTTCTTAGAAAAAAAATAATGATTGCTTCTCCCTTCTCAGGAGCATGGGAATGCTGTTTAATTTCATTTTGGGTTTATGTTTATTTTGGGAAATGGGGCAGTGTCCAGAATACTATGGCAGAAATAACTATTCATTTCTCATTTATTCTTAGAGTTTTTTTCCTAGCCAGCAAATCAGCTTATTTTTCTTTAGAACATGATTTTTTAAAAAGTTCTGTTTGCCGTTCTGCATTTCAGGTGGGTCTCCCCATCTTTAACACAACCTCAGGCTACTTTCTGTCCTCTGCATCCCTGCCACCTCTCCTCCAGAAGACCGTCTCTGGTTACTCCCTCCTGGTTCTTCATTGTCTCCATACTTTTAAGGCTGAAGGACCTTGCTTTGGGTTTACTTACTTGCACTTAGAGTCACACTGCTCTGTAAATATTCTTATGACTTCATAGTTATCTTTCTTGTCTCAAGTGTATTTCTGACTGGCTCCTGTGAAACTCTAGGCTCCCAGAGGGCAGGACCTGTGGGTCTCCCTGCCCTTCCACTTCTCCTTTGTGCCTGGACACATACTGTTGGAATGTGGGGAAGAACACAGGCTTTAGAACTGGCCAGTTCTTTAGAACTCTACTTTGTTAAAAAAAAAATTTTTTTTTAATTGAAGTATAGTTGATTTACAATGTACCAGTCTCCGTTGTATAGTAAAGTGACTCAGTTGTACACATATATACATTCTTTTTCTATTTTCTCTTCCATTATGGTTTAGTCACAGGATGTTCAGTATAGTTCCCTGGGCTAAACATTAGGACCTTGTTGTTTATCCACTCTATATGTAATAGTTTGCATCTACCAACCCTAAACTTCCAGTCCATCCCTCTCCCTCCCCCTCTTCCCCCTTGGCAACCACAAGTCTGTTCTCTATGTCTGAATTTGTTTCTGTTTTGTAGATAGGTTCATTTGTGTCATATTTTAGATTCCACACATAAGTGATAGCATATGATATTTGTCTTTCTCTTTCTGACTTACTTCACTTAGTATGATAATCTCTAGTTGCATAGAACTCTACTCTTGATTAATGCTTTGAACCTTGGCAGTTTCCTCCACTGAAAATGGAGATGCCAGCCCCTCCCTGATCACATTTTCAGGCTGAAAAAATGAAATGATGCCATGTACCTAGCACAGTGCTTCACACATGGGGTGTTCAAACAATGGTAGTTCTCTCCCTGGCCGCCCCCCACCCTTCCCTCTCTTGTACTACATTTCTAGGATGCATCAAAGTATGATGCTTCTCAGTCATTTGTTAGCCCTTTGGGTGTGCTCTCCTTTACACAGATTTGAACTTGCATAAAATATCAGGTGCATTGCAGTGTTTAATGTACAGGCCATTAAAGTGTGTATATCTGGATGTGAGGTTCCCTAGATACAAAGCGTCTCTAAAAAAAAAAAAAAAAAAAAAAAAATTGGCCTGACCGCAGAGCACGTTAGGGGAAGCTCTTAAAGGAGGAGAAAGTCATTTGTGTGGTCGGGAAGCATCACTTCCCAGACCTGACTGGCAGGATTTTCACTGGATGGGAAATGGTACCAAATGGAGTGATAGTGCTCTCCCTGGAGGAGAGAAGGGACTAGAAACACTCATGCGCTGAGCACCAAGATATGCTGATGTCATGCTGGGAACTCTACTCAACAACCTCATACGTGGGCTTTATCATTCCTGTTTTGCAGGTAAGAAAACTGAGGTTCAGAAACGCAAAGTAACCTATATGAGGTCACAGCGTAAGAGGTGGCTGAACTGGGTTTTGAAACCAGTTTTATCTGACATCAGAGTTTCACTTTGTTGCTTCCCTTGCTGATTTATGTTGGAATGTTGGGTAGGGGAAAGTGTTCTCTTTAGTGTGTGTGTTGTTGGGGGCAGGGAAAAGAGTTAGAGAAGGGGGCTGTGGAAGGATTGCAGAGAGGGCGTGCTTTCCCTGGAAGCCTTGTCTGTTATTTTAAATGATAATTATGATGACAAAAATATCTGACTGTGTGTTGTGGGAAGACACTGGATTACTTGTTCGTAGGCAGCTGGATTACTGCACTGGGCAGAAGCGTTTACAACAATAGTCTTAGATGTTAGGTAATTCTGACAGTGGGAAGCCAACTGGATAAGGGGTATTGTCTCTGACCTTGTGGATACCCATGTCACTTGCAAAATCCTCTTTCTCTTTTCAAATGTAATTTTCATCCAAGTGGGAGCTATCCTGTGGAGATGTTGCTGTAGTCAAGTCTTTTGTTTCTATGTCTGTTGTCTCCTTTGAAATTCTCAATACTCCATGGGACAGGTAGTATTCTCTGGTTTTTTTGGATAAGGAAATTGTGGAGTAACTTGCCAAAGGTCACACAGCTAGTTAGAAGCAAAGCTGGGCTCCAGCCCGTGTCATCACTCCCAGCTCAGTGCTTTCCCTGCACTTCCAGATCACCATGGTAGCAGTTGGTGCTGGTAGCCATGGATCACAGGTTATGCCAGTGGACTGTGGCACCTGGTTCCTTTGTGGGATGTCCTCAGAGCTTGATGAGAAGAGGTGAAGGTGGATGAAGGGTGGTTCACCTCCATTCTATTTTCAGCAAGGAACTTGACTAATCAAGTTGCACACCTCTTCAGCTGGATAAGCCTTTACTGTGGCTCTCAAATGCGAGGCTGACAACTACAGACAGCTAGGGCGAAATCATACAGGAGAAAATCATGTTCTTTTCCTTCTTTAAAATTGGTGATGGGAGGAAAGCCCACCAGGGAAATGTTTTCTAAAAAATACATGAATAAGTATGGTCCCTAAGAAGACAAACATTAGATTTACCTGCCAATTCCCCAGAACCTCAATCAATCAAGTCTGAGTACCTCTTTATTCGGTTAACAAACATTTTTTTGAGTGTCTGCCACGTGCCAGGCATCATGAGTACTGAGGATGGAGCACTGAATGAGAGAGATGTAAGCTCTGCCCTCATGGTGCTTATGGTCTCCGGCGGGGGACCAGATCAGTAAATAAGAAATGGCTGTGACGTGAGATGAGTCTCTACTAAGGAAAGGACAGGTTGTTATGGAAACATGTGCAGGGGCCCCTCACACAGTCAGGGGTCAAGGAGCGGGCTCAGGGAGTATAGACCCCATTTATTTGGGAAGAGCTCTGGGCCCGGCCCTTCCCAAGATCTTTCTCATTGCATCTTTTTTGCAGATGTCTCCCCAGTCAGACTTCAGCTGCCTGGGGTCGGGGGCCGTGTGGGCCATTACCTGGTCCACAGTGGGCTCAGTAAATATTGAATGAATGCAGTAAAGGAGTTAAAATAAGACATCATCCCTTCCTCAATTTGCTTGCAATCTAGTTTGGGAAATACTAATGCGAACAGGAGAAACCATGTGAAGCTGGAAAGCAGTGAATGTTCGTTGAATAAGTGGAGCCAATTTGTGCTTTCAAACTTCTGGGAGACCGTGATCATTTCTATAAAGTGGAGGTAAGAGTGGCATTGAGGAGATTTTACTTAGCCAGTGAATAATGGGTAGGATTTGTGTGACGTACAGGTGGAGAGGCAAGCATAGCACTAATAATGACGTTAGTGAGCATATGCTATGTGTAGGACGCTTTATACATATTCTTCATTAAGTCTCCTGACACTGCTATGTCACAGGTGTTATCATTCCAGTATTACAGGTGAGGGAACTGAGGCTCCAAGAGTTCAATTATCTTCCCCTGGGTCAACCTTATTATGACTGGTAGAGTCAGAATTGAAACCTATGTTTCCAACCCCAAGCTCATTGTCTGTCCACCAGTCTGCACTGCCACCCATGACCATGGCCGTGCAGCAGAAGGCTGCAGGGAAAGCAGCGCCATCCCTTCCTGCCAAGTAGGACAGTGGGAAGAGAGGAAGGTAAGAAGGAAAGAAAGAAGGAAGGACGTGCTGATCTGAGAGGGGCTGAGTGCCCGCCGTGTGCCTCCTGGCTTGTCAGCCTCTTAGAGTCCCTCCTGCAGGAAGCTAGTGCTTGGTGACCACTTCCGACAGCCCATCACATGCCAAGAGACAGGGATTGCAACAAGTAGCAGTAAGGCTAAGCTGCTGGAGTATTTGAACACCAGATCTCAATCTTTTAGTCTGTCATTTAGAAAAAAAAATCACTGGCTTGCAGATTTTATTTTTTTACTTGGAGGATACCACCAGTGATTTCTGCATTCTATCACTCTGTTAGACTGAAGGTGCTGCAGCCATGGTATTGGTCAGCTTGTCTCCATCAAAGACCGCCCCCTTTTCCTGGACAGCTCCCTTTTGAATTGATGCTACCAGAGAGGAGACTAGATAAGGAGGATGGTTTCTGAAAACTAATCTTCCCTGCCATCAAAACCTGTCAAGCTGCACGTGCAAAAGGTCAGGAGCATAATTTTAATTTCTGAAATCAGTATGACAGAGGCAGTCCATGGGACCAAAAGAGATCAGCATGGGTATGAATCCTTGGTTCCACAACTTAATAGTCAAGTGAACAAGGTACTTAATTCCTGAGCCCGTTTCTTCATTTGTAAAATGGGGAGGATGCACGTTCACTGGCATAAATGAAAGTAAAGGGTCTTCCCTCTCAGAATGTTTCCGTCTGGTGCTCAGCCTGGAGCCATAGTTGGCAGGTTGCTTGATGGTGATGCCATTCTCCCAGCACCTTTAGTCTGCATGTTTTGCTTAACAGTTCAGCCAGGGACATTGGCTGGCGTTTTAGAGGAGAAGGAGGAGTTGTGTTCAAAGGTGGTAATGGAATTAGGGTAGCACAATGCTTTGCATACAGCAGAGCTTGACAGTGGTTTGTTGGTGGAACTAGACGTCAAGACAGAAATCTTCTGGTGAGGATGCTGCAAAACGAGGGGCTGTCAGGGCTGACTCCATAAATCCTCACCTGAGAGTGACTTTGCAAACTTGAAAAATGTTTCCACTTTCACTTTTCCCCATTGTGGTCCTCTGTGCATGTGTGAGAGAGAATCATTTTAGTTCTTTTCAGCTAGAGGTCTGGCTCTGAATCATAGCTACATGGTGATAAAACCCCACTGTCACCGCAAGAAAGCTTGGCAAGGAGAGAGGTCTTGGTAGGAAGAGCAAAATCAGAGCAGGAGGCTGAGAAAGAAAATCAAATCTGTGAAAAACTGCCAGTGAGTTCTGTAGAGCTGCAGTGCCCTACTTGTAGCACTAACCCCGTGCAGCAGGGTGACCCTTGTTCCTCCTTAGGGACGGGAAGAAGGGCTGGGCTGGGCTGGAATGGGGGTGGCAAAGCTAGAGCAGGGGAGGGGGGTCCCTCTTCCTGATCATAACCGCAGAACTGAGGGCCAGGCCCCCTTCTCCGAGCTCCCCGGGTTAGGGATGAGGGAAACAAAATGCACCCATTGGAGAAACAACAAAAACTCTAAAGGGTCCCTGCAAAGCAAGGCACAAATGCACAGCTTAACCGAGAACAGCAGGCTGACTGCAGCTCTGCAGAGACAGCACAAAGCAAGGGGAGCTCTCGGGCCACGGGACTACCTGTCAGGCCTGGCCTTGCCACAAAGCAAGCGGAAAGGCAGGGAAGAAGCAGAAGCCACAGGTTCTCCTCTGGCAGTCTTTTTGATTCCATCCCTCCTGGGAAACTCAGGTGTTTAATTACACTGGCTGAGCTCACAGGCAGACACTGGAGGCCTTGGCTGGAACCCAGCATCTTAACACGTAGACAGGAGGCAGATTTCTGAGCACACAGTGGAATGTGTGATCTGGGCCTTTGGTCTTTGCTTCTCTCCCTCCCTCCCTCCCTCACTTCCACAGATATTTATTAACCCCCTACTGTGTGCCAACCACTTAGAAATGGAGAAGACATATGGATAATCAGCCATCCTTTTTCTGTGATAATTAACCAGATCTCCAGTTATCTCGTGGGTACTTAAAGAATTTTGGAATTGAGAAGGACCTCAGGTGTCATCAAGGTCACCTACCGGTTAGATCCTTGAATCTCTTGCCTAAAGTTTGAATGCCCCCAGGATGGGGCCATTCCACTTCCAGATAAGCTCAAGGGTGAGAATTTCCCTCTTATATAAAGCTAAAATTCCCTCCCTGTGGATTTCACCCCTTGTTCTTGGCTCTTTACTCCTGGGACTTTGTGGGAGAAATCTAGCTTTTCTTTTACACAACAGTGCTTCAAACGTTGGAGAACTATTATGTCTGCCTTGAGGCTTCACCTCTTCAAGATGGATAAAACCAACTTCTTCTCTGTGGTTCTGAGAACTTTCTCCATCTAGATAATAATGATTTTTTGTGTCTCTCTTATGAGGACTAAACTCGGTTGTCTGCCTATAGTGTGACTAGAGCAGAACTGAGCGGGACCATTGCTTTCCTCATGTGAAACCACATTTATAGATTGAAAGAGCATCAGAACTAGAAGGGGTCTTAGAGACCATCTGTTCCAACAGCGTCATCATGTAGCTGAAAATGTGAGGCCCAGAGAGAGGAGGTGACTCAACTAGTTAGTGGCAGAGCGAGAAAAGGACTTAAGTCTCCAAAACCCCCAATCCTCCAAGGTTTGAGCACTTTCCATCACGCCTCACCGCATCTCAACATCTCTTTAGCCTGCTCTTATTTCAGATTTGTATTTTTGACTACTACATGATACTGTTAATTAAAATTCACTGGCACCAGCTAGAAGTCCTAAGTTATTCCATAGGTTCTACTGTGAACTATGTTTCTACCATCTTCTGCTTTTCTAGTTGGCTTTTTGGGGCCAAGTCCATGATCTGACATTTATGCAAATGTGTCTCCCCATTTTCCTTGGCTGCACAAATCTGGGGATATAGTCGTGGGACAATGTCACTGTAGTAGGAACAAAACAACGATTTCTTTTTCTATCCCTTTTCAGCAAGATCATTAGAACCTAGCTTATGGTTTAAGAGGTATGAATGATGTCTCATGATCACTCAGGAGTGACTGTAGATGCCTTCTGCTTCCACCTGGTAACGTAGTATCCATTTTCCTTCCTTGGTCCCTCCTGTCACTTACGACATGGTTCCCCAGTTGCGACCTCCACCCCGCTGAGCTGTGGATCTTTTTCTCTGCCAAAGCACTGATGTTACTCATTCCATGTCACCAGCAATGACATGCAGGAGCTCTGGACTTTGCTCCAGTGCGAGTGAAATGCCCTCCTCCCACCTGTGCTAAACTCTGGCACCGAGACAGAACAGGATCACATTATGTTGCCAGTAGTAGAACACTTTCATTTGTCTTGCTTTAAAAATTTTTTTTCTTTTAATTCTGGATTCTTTTCTTAAACCCTGACTTGGATGCTCTTAGTTTGGGATAGAAGACACGGTGTATGCTCTCCTCTCTCTCTCTCCTGCTTTCTCGCAGAATCTCACCTTATCCCAAGTTCCTAGACAAAGCTTGTGCTTGGCAAGCATCTCTATATGGAGAAACCACATTTCTACCATTCTTTGCTTTTACAATTGGCTTTTTGGACCCAACTCCATGACTACCAGTAGGGTGAACCCTTCCCCACTGGGGTACAACTTCTTGACACTATAGGAGGGCCTTTGTTCCCTGACTACTTGGAGGTCTTAACCCTGGAAAGCGCCATTAGTTCCCCACACCGCTCTCATCTGAGCGGCTCCTGGAGCCTTGCATGTAAATTCCAGCCTTTATGCCCCCGTGTGCTTGGATGCAGCTTTGACCAAATTACAGTTTTAGATTTATTTTTGATTATTTGATTGTCAGATATATGATTTGCAAATATTTTCTTTCATTCTGTGGGTTGCCTTTGCATCTTCTTGTTGGTGTCCTTTGCACAAAGTTTTTCATTTTATGAAGTCCAGTTTTTCTGATTTTTTTCTTTTGCTGCTTGTGCTTTTGCCATGTTTAAGGATGGTGATCTTTAATCTACCCATTATTGGTAGATTATGGTTACTATGGTTATTACCTCCTTTGCCTCAAGTCATCCATGAATTTGATCGACATGTCATCAATTTGAGGGTGTTCTGAGCCAATTAATTATTCCTTCACGTTCTATTGTGTAATAGCACTACATACTCTGGTAACACTCCCTCCTCCCACGACTTCTGAAACTTACAGGGAAGCTTCCTAAATCTATCAGAGAATCAGAGTGAATGTGCCAAAAGCGCTGAATTGATAGCAAGACGCAGCTCATAAATTCACAACTTTATTATGGATAGGATACTTGGAAACACTGCTTTGTGAATTTCACCCACTGAATGTCTCTTTTTCCCATTGGTAAAAGGAGACCTGGGAAATGGTTATGAAAATATCTTAATTTTTCTGGGATACTGCTGAAAGCTGGAACCGAGATGGTCACTGGGTGGAATGACAATCAGCATTGCTCTCCAGGGGAGGCTCCCGAGTGTTACCTGAGTCTGGGAGGGGGCACGTGGTGTTGAACAGGGCTATCTGACCCAGCAGCATCTTGTCATCGGGTCCCCTGGCACCAGGTCTGCCACGATGCTCTGACAGCCAAAGCTGGCGGCTGCTCGCCCCGCCCCGTATTCAATCACAGACCCTCCTCCTCACCGTCAGCTTGGCCCTGGAGACTTGGCTGTTTCTAATCCCCAGGCTTAGAAGCTGAGCACGGGGCCTGGGGCAGGGAGGGGACTAGCATGAGGTCACATGCTGACCTTTCCACAGCCGGCCCAGCTGAAAATAGCACCTGGGAAGGACTTCTGTCTCCAGGAGTTCAGACCTGACTGTGCCTCTCTCGCCCACATTGCCCCTTTAGCCAGCTGCACCCCTGGGACGCTGAAACCAGCTGAGACAGAGAAATTGAGAGGAGTGTGCAGGTGAGGCTTGATTTGAGGGAAGTAAATGCTTACACTGGAGTTAGTGGATTTGATTCAGGGAGAATGAAAATAGGAATTCTAGTTCCCCACATTGATACACTGCTTTGCAGTAAACAGAGTGTATTGTATACATTATGCCACTTAATCCTCGTAGTAACACAGTTGAGAAAGTGAGGCTCCGAGTGGCTTACCGACTTTCTCCCATGACACAGCTACCGAGTGGAAGAACCAGAGCTTACATCGAAGTGTTCCAAGCTGTCCCCTGGGCACCCCACAGCTGCCCCTTTGGGAACCCCACTGAGACCAAGGAGCGGCTGGGCCAGTTCCACCTTGTTCCTTTTTCACTGAGATGAAAGACGTGAGCCTCACAAAGAGCTCTCTTGCTCGAAACTCTCAGTGTGAACTGTTTATTATTAGCAATAGTCTGAGTTCACTGGCCTCAGGGCCACATGTCAGGAACTGAAGGCCGATTGACCGTAGAGGAGGACCAGTGCTCTGCTTTGGGGAGGGGTCTGTGTTGGCTACTTGCACCGTGGTCAATATAAGGGAGGACAATTGACCACAAGCCTCCAGTGCTCTGTGTCTGGAAGCTCAGTACCGGGATGTCTTGCTTTTCTATGTTTGGATCAGTCAGGATAATGACATTGCTGACGATGATACTAAGAGCTGTTCAGCTTTACTGAACACTTACTGTAGACCAGGGTTTCTTAACTCCTAATGACTCATTTAAACCTCACAGTGCTATGAGATGGGACTATTATCATCATTCCCATTTTACAGATATGAAAATAGAGGCACAGAAAGGTGGTAAGTCGTTTGCCTCAAATCAGCTGGGAAGTGGAGGAGCTGGGATTCACAGACTCCAACTGCAGGTACTCAGACCTACCCTGTGCCAGATCCCGGCGGTACAGGCAGCTCTCAGGGTGTGGCTCTTTCTTCCCTCTGTGCTGACTCTTTGCCCCTGCTTCTGCCTCTCTAAGGGGCTGAAGGTGTGGGGAGTCATGAGGGAGGGCAAAGTGATGGAGGCCCTCTGATGAAAATAAGCAGTAGAGATGTTCTTCTCTTCTCCTTGCGTTCCCTTAGCTGCTCACTCTCCGTGTGGCTTTGGGAAGTTCCCAAAGCCAAGGGTTATCTTCTGAGCTTCAGTTTCCTCATCTGCAAAATGGAGATGATAATGTCTACTTGGCAGGGTGGTTGTGAGGTGTAGATGTAACGTCTGCGAAATCCCTGAGAGGGGGCTTGACACAGAGTCAGTACCAAATAAATAGGGCTGGAGTTATTAATCACTGTTATTATTCCTCTTCCTCCTCCTCTCTGTCCCCAACCCAGGTAGAGATGTGGGTATTGCCTAGTGAGCAAAAAGTTGTCTGACCCCAGGTCACTTTCAAAAAGGGTACAGAGGCCCATGAACTGAGAGAAGGTGTCCTGCCCCCATGCACCCTGGCTCCAGAGCCTTCTCCTCTTGTTGTGAAATGGCATGCATTATTCACTTATTCATACAATTGGCCTTTGAGATAAATAACAGTGCCCCAAAGAGAATTTCTCCATATTTTCCACTGAGTTTATCAACCCTCCCTCCCCAGCTATGAGTCCGGTAAAGATGGAGCCCTTGCATGGTGGGGATGGGGAGAGGGGAGGCCTGGGGAGAGAGGGTCGTGGGACCAGCGGGGACAGAGCCTGAGAAGGATGCTGTCTTGCACTGCGTGGGGGCTTCTGCGAGGTCACCACTTTGCGGGGCTTATGACTCAGCTGCTGCTTTCCCCCTTTAATCAGGCTTCTTGCAAAGCAGTTATCTCATTATTTAAATAACCTCCAGTTGAATGTTCTCACGTTCATAACTTAATGACCTTAATTATGCATATGAGTGAGAAAAGTACTTGACATGGCTTTGCCGTTGCCTGCTACATTCCCAGGTTCCTTAGAGGCCGCGAGTTGGGCTTATAGGTGCGTGTTTCCAGGTACGTAAAGCGATCATAGAACAAGAAACCTACTGGAGGGCTCCAGGCCTTTCCATGCTGACAGCAGCTCACTATCCTCAGGCTGGGCATCTTGGCTGGCTGTCTCCCTCTTAGGGGTGGAGATGAGGAGAGACAAACGTTGGTGATGGGCCCACTTCAATGTCTGCCCCCAAGGAGCAGTTCTCCTTTTCCGTGCCTCTATGATTTACCACCTGGAGACAGGAAAGTAAGCCCCATCTCCCCCTTCATGAGAGAGGCAGATACTTGGGGTAAATTTGAGATTTACTCTGTAATTTAGTTCAGAACTTTCCAGAGAGAACTTCAGTGGGAAAAACCTCAAGGGTTGACTTGCGTATGTTACTCTAAACAGGAGGTAAACAGGGCCTTAATCTCTTGGTTATGGCATTCCATTTTTTTCTAAACTACTATTGAATGCCTACTGTGTGCAGACACAAATACCTAGGTATTTCCAGGTAACCACATAGACCTTTCTTTACTCTCAGCCTGCATATCAATGACAATTTTTGCTATTTGCTGCTGTAATGACATATATACTGCAGCTACCGTCTGTGCTTAGAGTGGGTGGTGGGAATATTGCTGAGCTATTCAAGGAAAGACAAATCCTTTTGCCTAATTGTGCTCTGGAGGCTTGACATCGTCCTGGGGCGCTATCAGCCCTTCCTGAATCTTCCCAGAGAGATTGCCGATTTACTGCCTGTGATTGACAAGGATATTTTATTCATTTGATTGCTCAATCAAAAGATTGAGCAGCTAGAGGCTGAGAATAAATAAAACAATAAATAAAGTTGCAAAGAGATGACAGTAGAAGGGGAACAATTTAAATGCAGGCGAGAAGTCCTATGATTAGAGTTCTAAGGGAAGACATGGGTAGAGATTACCTAAACCAGTCTTAGGGCCGAAGGAACAATGGATGTTTACTGTGGCCTGAAGGCCAACTAGACTCAGCTGGGTGAAAAAAAAAAAGAGAGATGGGAGGGCGTGGAGGCCATCCAAAGAAGAGAGAGCATTTGAAGAGAATGAAATGAGTTCACATAGCTGAAATGTAGTGGGAAGGAGAGCAGCTAGCAAGCATCAAGGCTCCAGCAGAAAGTAGGGGTTAATTTTAAAGGGCCTTAAGTGCTAAAGAACTTGCACTTTAGACTGAGGGCAGGAGGGACTATCCAAAGATGTTCACCGGGGAATTTTACCACCGGAGAATGGATTGGAGGGCAACAAGACCAGAGGCAGAAATGACAGGATGTTTTTGTATTATTTCAGTGGAGAAATGTGGGTGATGTGAGCTAAGGCAGTGGTAATGTGGAAGGAGGGAGATGGAGGGATTCCAAAACTATTAAGGAGCTGGGCAGTTCTTGGCCATGTCCCTGCCTGGGGCTGGGGACAGAGCGTGCCTCTGCACTGCTGCTTGCTGTGGGCTTCCTTCCCAGCCAGGCAGGTAGATGCGACATTTTCACAATGTCCAACAGCCACTTGCAGCCATATGGAGGGTCTGTGGGCGGCCGGGCAGCGACAGCGGGGAACAGCCGGCTGGCTGGCAGCGATGATGGGTGAGCACGGCTCCTGAAGCCAAAACTTCCCTCTCGGCATCCCTCCCCCCACCGCCACCGTGTGCAAAGGCCCGGGGGTCACCCGGGGGTGGAGAGACACCGTGGTCAACAGCACAGCAGCATCTTTATTTGTTCTTTTTCCGGCAGTGCCCTTTGCTTGAGCTCCTCTGGGGCAAAACTGAAGAAATGCTCTGTCTTTACGGGATTATTTTACTAAAGGAACAATCGGTCCGATCCTAAGACTCACTCCCTAGCCCCTCACCACGTGTGGATCTTGCCCCGCCTGGTGAGACCCAAACTGGTTCCTGTGCTCGTGGTTGATGTTTCCAAAGGGTCTGTTTGTCACAGTCTCCCCGGGGCCCCCCACCCCTCTGGGCCACCCACGTGTGCACCTTGGAAGGTGCCCAGCACCCTTGGGGAGGCCAGCCCTCAGCACTGGCTGAGAGGTGGCAGTGGTTGGAAAAGGGAAGGCTCGCCTCTGTCCTCCAAATGCCTGAGGTTGGGAGGTCTAAATGCTTAGATGTATGCTCTTCTGAGATCACTGCCCATTTGCTTTTCTTATTTGGGCCCCTAGGACTTTGCTGCAAGGTCGCAGGTCCTGGGGTCCAGGCTTATCCACACTTGTATTCCTCACCCACCGTGGCCCCCTCCTCCTGCCTGTGGGAACGACCACACGCATAACCTGTTGTGTCCCCAGGTGTTGCATTCCTTCCTTCTGGCTTTTTGCCTTTCTTTCTCACTGCTCTCTCACATTCTCTTCCTAAGCGAGTCTGGGCCTTCGGTGTTTCCCCGGCAGTTTCTCTGGGTTGTGAAGGAGAGATTCTCGCTCCCTCCTCAGCCAGGTTTTGGGCCTGTGCTTTGCTCAGAGCTGAAGGCGGTGCCGGGGTAGTTGGCTGTGAGCTCAAAGGCCCTCGGGGGTCGTAGCCTCTCACCTGGGGCCTGTCCCAGCGGCATCCAGATCCCAGCCTCTGAAACCAGGCAGGGCCCTGACCCTTTGTTAGCTGTGGAAGAAACTGCTTCGGGGAAGAAGACCCCCTCCTTCCTGATCTCCTACTTCCAACGCAGGGCTGGCTTCTGCCCATGTGGATAGAAGCACGGGGGAAGCAGTCTTTCTAAAACTCCTCATCTGCCCCTCCCACCCTACCCCACGCCAGCCCTGATGCCCCAAACTGGCTTCCTTGAAGTTACTAGGAATAGAAGGGATTGTCTCTTCTAGGGTGAAGAGAAGGGGCGATGGAGTGGGGCCTGTGTGTCGCTACGCCTGTTAAGCTCAGCAGCTGTGGTGACAGGCCTTTGCAGCACTTCAAGGCCCAGGAACCCACAGTGAGAAGGGCCAGTTAGAGCTGTTACTCTAGCTTCGGCTGTGTCCGCGCTGCAGCAGGCGCCCTCTGGCCTGACCGTGAACTCCTAGATGGTGGAAACAGCAGCTCCGGAAGGCCTGGTGTGGCTCCCTGACCCTCCGGCTGCAAACAATCTACTCTCTGCCTTCTCTGTGTTTCTTCTTTGCAGGACCTCGTTGGTGTTTGTCTTGGAGTTGGTTCTACCCCAATGCATAGGAAGTCACATGGCTTCCTTCTCTCCGTGGATCGGGCTGCGGGGAGAAGACCCTGGCCCCGGGGACTTTGTTGCCTTCCCTGTGTGTACACCGAGCCATTGGTGCCATCAGTAGGGGCGACACAGGAACCTTGCGTAATTGCCCCGTGATGTGCTCCTCTGAACTATAGTTGTATTGTAGTATCATTTTGTCTTTACCTGGCAACATTGTTTCCAAGCCTCTAAGCATCACTCAGGTTTTAAAAGCCACACGGAGAGCTGTCTGTGTGGACGGTACTTTCCTTTATTCTTCATTGATCACATGAATGTGTGGAGTTCTGAGTTCCAGGGCTGGGCCAGGCTGTGGGGATCCCGGTGATGAATCACTCTGAGGCCACCCTCAAGGAGCTTATCATCTGGTGGTTATTATTGAGAGTTATTTAACTCTCAGTCAAAGTGGGTGTGATAAATGCTGTAAAAAGGTCTCTGGAGAAAGGGCTACAAGAGTTTGGAGAATGAGAAATGACTTTCTGGAAGAAATAGCTCTTGTGGCTATGAGAGCAGGCCTGTGAGGACACCGCGTTAATGGCAGGGAGCTTCTCAGAGGTTTGGCATTATCATTACCGGGGAAGCAGGGATTTAGTCATGCACCATGCCGTGTTGGATGTGGGTGTTGAAGAAGGCTCTGTATAATTTGGGTATGGGGAAGTCTATCCATCTGGATGTACCCTGGATCTTAAGCAGCCAGAAGGGGTAGAGTCAGGGGTCCTGCCTGCTTGGGAAGACCTCATTTAGTGGGCTTAGAAGACATTTAAACAAAACAACCAGCAAATATGGGTAGCTCACAGCCAAGGAATGCCAGTTTGTAGGACAAGTGGGTCCAGGAGGCCTGGGCTGCAATGATACAATGTATGAAGCTGGGTAGAAGAGGCAGGGAAAGGCCTCTTATTTTCTCATTCTGAGAAGAAGAAGTGACATTCAGAGGTCAGGGATTCCAAATCATAGGAGATGGGGTCCTGGCCCCAAGTAGCTCATCATCCAAGTGACTGTTATCCCCTCACATAAGACACACGCATGGGGCAACAGGCACTGTATGAAACTGTTCTTCACCATCTCGGGGTCAGCAGGGTTGACCCGAACCTGCAAAGCCACTCTTCCTCCTGATTTTCTTAATTCTCTTAATAGCACCACCATACCCCCAGATACCAAGCCCCTACCTCAGTCCCTGGCCTTCCCCCTCCCTTCCTGTGTCACTCCTCCCTGGAAAGCCTGTAGAGTCACCTCCACAAGAACTCAGCGTCCACCCACTCTGCTGGCTCTCGTTACCACACCCCAATCCTGACCCCATCGTGGAAATACTGCAAGAGCCTCCTGATTTGATCCCCACTTCTTGCTTTCCCCTCTTCCACCCATCCTGCACGTGGTCACCCAACTCAACCACCCTCTGCCATGTGGAGGTTGAACCAGAGGATGCGGGTGGAATGAGGCAGAGTCCTGAAAGGAGGGTAGTGTAGTTGTCTGGGTGAGAGCCTGGTGGGCTCTGACGATGGCAGTGGAGACGGAGGGAAGTGAGAAGGGCCTGGATAGATTTTTAAGGTGGAACGAATAGGACCGGGTGATGGATTGTCTGAGAAAGGGTTGGGGCTCGGGTTTTGAGACTAGTGGTTGGCTGGTTTGATGGAGGTGAGCTGGGTGTGGAAGTCGGGGTGGGAGCCCTGCTAAGAGGTAGATCGTGAGCTTGGGTTAAATATGTTGAGTTTGAGCTCTCCAAGAGATGTGAGTAGAGAATTGACTTACGGGGCTGGGGCTAAGGAGAGCGGTTTGGCCCAGAGATAGAGATCTGGGAGCCGCTGGCACATAGGTTCCCAGTTAGATCAGGCCATTAATAGCGTACGTACTGTTATATGCAACTTCCCTACTAAAAGCCTTGAAGGCAGTGTGCATGTTTTATTTTTGCTCAGGTAGCGTGAGCTGTGCATGACTGTAACAGGGTATGAAGCTGGCATCTTTCTATCTGGCTAGGTTGAGGAGGAGGGTGGGAATAATGGAGAACAAAGAACCATCTGCAGTTAAAAAAAAAAAAAAAAGCCCATCAGTGAGGGAATTCTGCTGTTCCTTTAATCAATGGCTATGACAATGACCATGGCCCTTCTGTTAGCCCCATGGAGAGGCGACTTGTGTGAGCCATCCACACCATCTCCTCTCTCCATCGTGACCTTGGCCCAGTGTTTGCACACCACAGCGAGGAGTGTGGCTAATTGCATCAACCCACCTTGGTACCACCCACCGGCCTGGTTATGGTTCCTGCTTCTTCCCAGAGTCCTATTACAGAAACTCTCTATGCAGAGCAAACATGCCCAAGTGCTTCACACCTCCCACGGCCTTCCCTAGCCCACCAGGCCTCACAAAACATATTTGTCCTTTCAAACGAAACGGTAATCTTGGCTTCTCTAGAGTCAGTAGTCCAGAGATGGCTCTGGCTGAAAAATAAAGAAACGAAGGAATTTTAAAGTGCGTTTCTGCTCAGACTAACTGTCTAAACAGCCCCAGCTAGGATCTGACAGAAGCCCAGGGAGGGCTTGTGCCACATGAGCTCTTGTCCTCCCAGCTCTCTTGGTACATCAGTGGGGACTGTTCTGAGCAAACTCGATTCCCATCCAGACTTCACTGTATTTTTGAACTGCTTTATATTTGTGTAATTATCTGTTTAAGGTCTGTCCTCCCCTCTGTAAGCTCCTTAAAGGGAAGGAAAAAAGTCTGTCTTGTTTACTGCTGAATTCCCTGGGCACAGGGCAGTGCCTGGCGGGCAACAGGCGCTTAGGGTTAAAGAATTATACTTATTTACTACCCTTTTATCCTGAAGTTTCCTCCTTCATGGTGGATCTTATCTACTTCTACTATTATGGGTTTGTTTTTTTTTAAAAATCGAACTTTAACATGTATGACTTTGCAGTATTGATTTTTTTAAGAGCAGGATAGTGGTTAACAGCCTGGGCCTTAGCATTTGGCAGACCTGGGCTTGAATCCTGTTCCGCTCACCTAATACCTGTGTGACCGTGGGCAAGCTCCTCAACCTCTCTGTACCTCATTTTCCTCATCTGCAAAATGGGGACAAGTTTCTTACCTTAAAGTCTTGTTGCAAAGATCAATGAGATTACAAGTATAAACTGCCTAGTACAGGACCTTGCCCACCAGTTAGTGGTAGTGGTATGTTACAAATCTGTTCTCTATGTCTATGAGTCTGTTTCTGTTTCGTAGATAAGTTCATTTGTGTCATATTTTATATTCTGCATATAAGTGGTATGGTATTTGCCTTTCTCTTTCTGACTTACTTCACTTAGCATGATAATCTCTAGGTCTGTCCATGTTGCTGCAAATGGCACTATTTCATTCTTTTTTTTTACAGCTGAGTAGTATTCCATTGTATATAGGTACCACGTCTTCTTTATTCATCTGTTGATGGACATTTAGGTTGTTTCCATGTCTTGGCTATTGTAAATAGTGCTGCAATGAACATTTATTTATTTATTTTATTGGATTATAGTTGCTTTACACTGCTGTGTCAGTTTCTGCTGTACAGCAAAGTGAATCAGCCATACATATACATATATCCCCTCTTTTTTGGGTTTCCTTCCCATTTAGGTCACCACAGAGCACCAGGTAGAGTTCCCTGTGCTATACAGTAGGTTCTCATTAGTAATCTACTTTATACATAGTAGTGTATATATGTCAATCCCCATCTCCCAATTCATCCCACCCCCCTTCCCCCTTGGTATCCATACGTTTGTTCTTTATGTCTGTGTCCCTATTTCCCCTTTGCAAATAGAATCATCTATACCATTTTTCTAGATTCAACATATATGCGTTAATATCCGATATTTGTTTTTCTCTTTCTGACTTACTTCACTCTGTATGACACTCTCTAGGTCCATCCACATCTCTGTAAATGACACAGTTTTGTTCCTTTGTACGGCTGAGTGATATTCCATTGTATATTGTACCACATCTTCTTTATCCATTTCTCCGTTGATAGACATTTAGGTTGCTTCCATGTCCTGGCTATTGTAAATAGTGCTGCAGTGAATATAGGGGTGCATGTATCTTTTTGAATTACAGTTTTATCCAGATAAATGCCCAGGAGTGGGATTGCTGGATCATATGGCAACTCTATTTTTAGTTTTTTGAGGAACCTTCATACTGTTTTCCATAGTGGCTGCACCAATTTACATTCCCACCAAGAGTGTAGGAGGGTTCCCTTTTCTCCACACCCTCTCCAGCATTTGTTATTTGTAGATTTTTAAATGATGGCTATTTTGCCTGGGCACATTTTGAGAATGGCTGTTCTATGTATTGGGTTCCCAAAATTAGGATCATAGTCAGATATTTGGGGCTAATCTGGGCAAGGAAATCAATGAGACTGATTGAAAACCCTGTAAGGTGCTGCACACATCCCGAAGTCTGAGCATCTTCAACTCCATCTTTCTTCCTCCTCTTGCATCCAGTCAGGTAGACAGCTCTCTGCAGAGACTTCTGGCACCTTTATCTTCTCCATACTTTCTGCCTCCACCCGAATCCAGGTTCTAATTACCTACCAACTGAATGTCCCCTCCAGGAGTCTCTCTGGGGTATGACACTGTGATGTAGGAGGAAGAGTGTGAATTCTGGAGTCATCTAGAACTGGCTACGCATTTCATTTTTCATGAGGCATTGGTTGCCCCAACTGTAAAAGGGGGTAGCCAGGACTCTCCTCAGGGGTCTTATAGTTCTAATGAGATCAAAGTCACACACCTGGCACATGGCCTGTTTCACAATGGGTACTGTACCCACTGAGTCCTGCCAGCTCACTTCTGGGCATCACCAAATCCTCCTCCTCTGAACCCCCATGGTACCTAAAGTCAATTCTATTTGCATCTACTGCTCACCTGCAGGCTGTGTTGTTTCTTAACAAGTTTCTCAAGATGGTAAGACGGGAGGCAAAACCATGCCTCTTAATGTTTCTGTACCTTCCATGGGGCTGAGGTTTATAAATATGTACTGTTTTGTATAAAAGAAGTAGAGAGTGCATTTTCTGCCCTTGCCAGATGCACAGTTCAGTGGATGACACACTGCATTTGTGCAAAGAAATATTGTCCTCCTTAGAAAGTGGTGTTATTAACAAGTGACAATCAGCAGGCACGTCAGATCCATGGACAAGAGATGGCTCCTACAAACATATCTGTTTAACAGAGGAGATTTCCAAGCCTTTGTCAATGGTGGACATATTTTGAGTATTTTCCAAAAAATAACACAATCTGCAGGGAGGAAAAAAAGGGTAGTGGCTTAGAGTTATTTAGAAAGATGTTAGACTCATCCAGGTGTTACTGGAAGAGCCATCTGAGAGGTGGGCCTGACCAGTCACTAAGCAGCCACTCCCACCAGCCCCATCATCATGCCAGGTCCTGAGGAAACCCTCTCTTCTTAGAGCCTGCAGACTGGAGCAGGCTCTAAGAAGAGAGAGCTCTTCTGGTTTTGGAGCAGTGGCTCTGCCTCTCTGTTTTCTGCCTCTTGGCTCCCTCTGTGACCTGACCCCCTGAAAGTCCTCAGAATGGCAGGAAACAAAAGCCCAGGAAAAGGTATTTAAAGGCAGGGTTTGCTTTTTGCTCTCCTAAGTACCCCGCCCCTCCCCCCCTCGTACCTGCCAAGGCAGGTGTGCACGCAAGGCCTGTACCTACTTGGAGCAAGGAAGAGAAAACCATAGCCAGGGCAATGTAAAATCCAAATGAATATCTCAGTAAATGCTCTTGTCTCATTAGAAGATCATAGAAGGGCTCTTGTCTGATTTCCTACTCCACTGGAGCCTGCAGGAGCCCCACATGGAGGACTAGGGTGTCATCAACACATGTCTGGAAGAGAACAGTTGATCTCCTTGGCTCCCCGTGCAGGGCACCACAGAGTGTTTGAGATGGCAGGCAGTCCCTAAAGCGGATCCCTAATCTCTAATGTCCTGATGAGATTATAACCAACCCAGATAGAATGGGTAATCATTTGTCTTAGGTTTCAAGATTTTTAAGCCAGCCCTTCGACAGTCTCCTTGCCTGCCCAGTTTTGTGTTCAGTTCATGTACCTTCATCTGCTCCCAGATAAGAGGATTTCCACTTCTCTTTTCTGCTGAAGGAAGCACGACTGGCTGACCTCTTTCTCTTATTGGCCCTTAGCTGGCTTAAGGACCAACCCCTGTCTGTGCTCTCCATCACTGTGGTCACGTTGCCTTGGAGTCATCTAGGTGTTAGTCACCATGGTGCTGGCTTAGCCAGAGCTCATTTCTGATCCGATTGTGATTGTACAAACCCCAGGGCCATGGAATGCTCCTTCGTGAAGAAGGTGATTGCACTGAAACATGTGGACTGGTTACGGGCAAGGGTTTGTTTGCCAAAACCAAATAAGCTTGTTTAAAAATGTTGCGGGGGACGTGGTCTGAGGGAGGATCCTATTCTATTGCTTAGAAAAATAGGATCTTCTTTGCTAGAAGGACCCAGAAAAAGAGGGGATTTTGTTATTGTACCATTATGCAAAACCATGGAGTTGTTATCCCCTCCATGGAGTAATAGGAGTAGGAAAGCAAAGTCTGCCTTCTTCCTTTTTCTTATTTTCCCTTCTTTTCCTCTTTTGTTCCTGTTCTTTCCTCCTCCCTATTTCCCTGCTTCGTCATCCCCTTCTGTTCTTCCTTCTTATCTTCTTTCTTTGTGTATCAGATCAGCATGAGTTCTCCTAGAGAAAACTGAACTTGACCCTGGGATGGCAGATGCAGGAATCTGGACTGTCTCCATATCAGGTTGCTAGGCAGGTTCAACTGAGCTTTCTGGAAGAGGCCTTCATTTTTAATCATAGATCTTTGGTTCATATGTAGAATAAACTACATTCTTCAGAGACTTAGCTGAGGTTCTAGGACCTAGGACCCTATTCTTTCCTTATTCTATCTGCTTGCTCGCCAAATTCTGCTCCTCAGCCAGTCTGTCCAAGGTGGAGACAGGAAAAATGAAAGAAGAAAAATCTCCAGTCTTTATGGGGGCAGTCTTTGAACTTAAGTTTATCACAGCTTTACCCCTGAACTGCTTAGGAGTTTGAAGGCAACCGCCCACAGCTTGGTTACTGGTTAGGTTTTCTCTAGGGTTTCTGTTTTTGATGGCAGGGATTTGTCAGGTAACATTTCAGAAAGATCCTGTATATTGATGACACCAACTTCATCAGTTACCTCTGATCTGGGGTAGTTGAGACTAAGATCTTAGAATTAAGGACTGGGAAAACTAGTTCTAGACTTTGTCATTTAATCACTTTGGATTGTGGTTCCTGTATGTAAAATGAGGGAGCATGGTCCTGTCTTAACTAAGGTCCAGGGATGGGAAGGATTTACGGAGATTGTTGGTATAAAAGCTCCTTGTCGTAGCTCACGTTAAGTTTCTTCTCACACACCCTAACTCATGATAAGCAGTACCAGTAACACTTGTTGACAACCTACATTACCCAGGATCTCTGGTGGCTGTCTGCAGTATTTACAGCCGCCAGAGATCCTGGGTAATATAGGTTGTCATTAGGATTGCTTGTCTGATGATCTGTCTATTTTAATCTCAGTTGCACAATGAGGTTTAGGGGGTGTATGTGCCCATGAGTGAGCCTGCGTATGATTTAGCTCTCTTGGAGAAATGAAGGCAAAGGGATGGTCCTGCTAAGTTGGAACAATGTGAGAACCAAGGAGGAATATGAAGCCAGGAAATGAGGAGCCCCTGCCTTCTTCCTTTTCAACAGCCTCCTCCAAAGAGCCTTTTTCTTTGGTTTGGGCCATATCTCTTCTCTGATAACTATCTCTACCCTGTCTTCTGCTCTCAACTTTTATCCCTGCCCTACATTTGCTGGTCCTGATGTCTTTGACTCCAGATCTCTGTTGATAATAGGTGTGTGGGGAGATAATTATGAGCCAGAGGGGCCTTCTATTGCATCCTGCAAGCAGATGAGATATGGTACCTCATCTCTCATCTTCCTTCCCCACCTAACCAACATATCAGCTTCTGATGCCTTGTTAGGGATGTATTAGAGGACTTCCTGTTTCATAAAGGGATAAAACAGAGGACCTATGTAGTCTCTTTCAACCCTGAGATGCTATTAGTGTCCTATGGATCACCCATGCCATTCCCCATTGTGTTCGAAGCAATGGCAAAAGTCAGCATACCTCTGTGATACTGCATTAACCTTTGTCAATTACTGTGCCAGGCATGTGTTAAGATATGAAGATGAATAAAGCACAGACCCTATCTTTAAGGAGCTCAGCGTCCAGTGGAATGACAGACACATAAACTGAGTGTTAATATACAGTGTGATTGATTAGGTCAAGATTGAGTAAGAAGGTTGGATTTACCCTCTTTCCTGAAAAAAAATAAAACAAAACAAAAGACCAGACAAAACAGATGAAACAATGCTTTTATAAATTTATTTTATTTATTTATTTTTGGCTGCATTAGGTCTTCATTGCCGCGCGCAGGCTTTCTCTAGTTGCGGCGAGCAGGGGCCACTCTTTGTTGTGGTGCGCAGGCTTCTCATTGCAGTGGCCTCTCTTGTTGCAGAGCACAGGCTCCGGGCACACAGGCTTCAGTAGTTGTGGCACACGGGCCCAGCAGTTGCAGCTCGCGTGCTCTAGAGTGCAGGCTCAGTAGTTGTGGCTCACGGGCTTAGTTGCTCCGCAGCATGTGGGATCTTCCCGGACCAGGGCTCGAACCCATATCCCTTGCATTGGCAGGCGGACTCCTAACCGCTGTGCCACAAGAGAAGCCCTGAAACAGTACTTTTAAAGATACTGGGCATCAAGCAATGAAGGATGGTGATCCTTGAGACACAGGAAGTAAATGAGGTTAACCATGTGATTCCCCCAGCTTACTGCCTTCGGAGAATTTCCAGGCCATGGGTGCAGGAAGGGGAAACCCAGGTAGAGGCAGAGCCTGAGGAGATGGAGCTGAGAGTCTGGGGCAGACCAAGGTAGCGAGATTTCACAAAATAGAGCGTCAAACAGAAGATGGCTGCACAGAGGAGAACTCTGGAGATATGCCGAGTGTCTCCCTCGAGTCTTCAGGAGACCACTAATTAGTGCATGTCAAGGAAGAAACTACCCAAGACTAGGAAAAGGACTAGCCAAAAGGATAAAATAGTGCTTGGTGCTCACACAGGGCTGAGAAGAGTGACTATTCCCACCAGCCAGCCTGAATTCGTAGGCATTGGGTCGAGTTTTCAGGAGATTCTTTCCTCGGTAGTGGGGAATAATTAGCTTTAGACTAAACACTGCCTTTGTCCAACCTAGCAAATCTCAAAGGCAAGACCTGCAAGGATCAAACTGTTTCCAAGTGACTAAACTGTGTCCCAGAACAAGTCTCAAGAATATATTATAGGAATACAGAAATACCAGCACCCAGAAAGCTCAAATTCACAAAGTCTGGCATTCAGTAAAAAATTACCAGTTAGACAAAGAAGGAAGAAAATACAATGCATGATGAGAAGAAAAATCAGTTAATCAAAACTGACTCAGAACTGATGCAGATGTTAGCATTGGTAGACAAAGACACTAAATTAGTAATTCTAACTGTATTCCTTAAGTTACAAAAGTTGAGACATGGAAGATTTTTTTTTTTTTTTTTGGATCCAGATCAGGCTTCTAGAGTTGAAAAGTACAATGTCTGAGGTTAAAAAAAAAATACACTGGATGGGATTAATGGCAGAAGTAGACACTAGACGCTGCAGAAGAAAAGAGTAATAAACTTTAAGACATAGCAATAAAAGCTATCCACAATGAAACTCAGAGAGAAAAGAACTTGAAAAAATGAACAGAGCATCAGTGAGCTATGGCAGAACTTCAAGGGGCTAATAGACACATAATTGGAGTCCTTGAAAAGGATGAGAGGACAAAAGCAATATTTGAAGAAATACTGGCTGAAAAATTTCCAAACTTGGTGAAAACTATGAATTCACAGATCCAAGGACCCAGTAAATCCCATGCACCAGAAATATGGGGGGAAACAACCTACACCAAGGCACAGCATAATCAAATTGTTCAAGATCAGTGATAAAAAGAAACTCTTAAGAGCAACCAGAGAGAAAAACGTGTTGTATACTAAGGAACAAAGATATCAGGTTTCTCACTGGAAACAATGCAAGTAGAAGACAGTGGAGCACCATCTTTAAAGTAGTGAAAGGAAAGGAGGAGGGAAGGAAGGAGGGAAGCCCTACCAGCCTAGAATTCTATATCCAGCAAAAATATCTTTCAAAAATAACGGTGAAATGAAGACATTTAAGACATACAAAATCTGAAAAAATTTATTACCAATAGGCAAGCACTATAAAAAATGTAAACAGAAGTCCTTCAGACTAAAAAGAAAATGGTACCGGATGGAAATACGGGTCCATATAAAAATGAAGAGCACCAGAAATGATTGCCTCTCTGCCTGAATAGGTATCTCCTCAAGCAGAAAGTGGAGAAAAGCTGTACCTGGCAGAGGGTACTGCCTTTGCAAAAACAATGAGCCTGGTTTGCAGTTGAGTTCCAGGCATCAGGGAGTGATAAGTATGACTGCGGGAAGGGGACAGGAGCTAATGGTGAGAGTTTATTCTTGACTTCGGTCTTGGTTTGTGCTCAGTAATGCCGCCTGAAGGCAAATAGGAAATGGTGTTGGCTTCAGATACTCAATTAAACTGAGAAATTGCCCTTCAGAGGTTTGAGTAACTGTCTGGGGCCAAGTAGGGGCACTTTCGTCCTGAGCTTGTCTTGGAAGAGTGAAGTACACTCACAGTAGGCCAGTGACAGACCTTTTCCGCTCTGCCTGGGGTCTCCTCTAGAAGGGATGAAAGACACTCATCCGAAGATGTCATTCAGCCTCATCTCAGGAATTGTGGTACAAACTGGCGTGAACACCTGGCAGAGAGCAGGACAGTTTGTGAACAGACGTCTGCAGCTCTGCCCAGCACAGCCTTGCTCGGGAAGTGACTACCTCCCTGATGCAAACATGGCTCCAGGCCAGGCCTGAGGAGTGAGGGGAGGGATGGAGGGTGGCGAGCAGGCTTCCTGGCTGCTGCTACTCTTCCCCCACCAACAGTGAGAGTGACCCTGAGGTTAAGGAGAGATCAGTCCGGGATCTGAATGCGGGCCTGGACTTGAGGGCCCACCTCCATGACTTACAAGTTGTGTGCCCTTGGGCAAAGACACTTAATCTCCCTGAACTTTAGGTTCTTCATCTACGTAATAGAGCTGGGAAGAACTTTTCTACCTACCTCAGGATTCTTGTGGCTCATAAGGTGATAGGTGCAAGAGTGCTTTGTGAACCCTCAGGTGCTCTACAGGTACTGATGTTCTTGGGGGGAAGGGGAGCCCTCTCAAGTAGCTCTTGAGAAGGAGGCTGCCTTTGCTGTAGATACCATGTTGTTGGACTTGATACTGTTGAAGCTGAAGATGGCCAGGCATGGTCCTTGCCTGGCATTAGAGTGAGGCTTGTTGAAGGCTCTGTCCTTTTCAAAGAGTAATGGCCCTTTAAAGGGTAATGGCCTTGGCTCTATGCATGCACGTGCTTGTGGGTGCAACAATTTCTCTGTCTTCTCTTTGCTGCTCCCCAGTTTCTTTTTCTGTCCGTAACTCTCCCTAGATCTGACGTAGGCATCCAAGGGCACGGCTTAGAGCTGTTAGTGGCTGCAGAACTGATAGAGGCTGATAGATCATTGTCCAGAGCCTGGGCTGGGATGAAGAGTTTTGCATCAGACCAGATCTAACTCAGGCCCTTGGTCTAACCATCTATATTTAATCCTTTGATGAACCTTGTCCAGTAGTCATTCATCAGTGCAATGAATATCGCTTGAATCTCTTTATTTCAGACTCTGTACTAGGTTTTGTTTCCTTTTCCTGAATAGTCCAAATTCAATCAAACTTGCTTGGAACTGATGAAACTGGGCTGGCCAAGACAGAATATCATAAGCCTATGAATTTGTATAGCTCTTTCTTTATACCCTACAACGCTGTTCTCATGGCTGCCTTGAATACTCTCAATGACACTATGAGGTATGCAATGTAATTTTTGTGCACTCGAGGACAGCCTGGCTGGAATGAAAATAGATTAAGCAGCTTGCTCAAGGTTGCACAGCTAGTAAGCGATGGGCTCAGGATTCAATCCTAGCTTCTGATTCTAGAATCCCAGTGTCATTCGTAACAGGACACAGTGTGCCTCATCCGTGAGGAAGGCCTACAACTGCTAGGATGTGTGCTTTGTGTTGTTCTAGGGCCAAGAGAGGGTTTGTAGAGAAACTCCTTCATCCCCAGATCTGGTCTGGTCTCTGGTGATCAAGCACCAATATGCAGGAGACAGGCTGACTTGGTTAGGCTCCCATGTATCAGCCAGGAAAGAAGAGCTTTTCTCTATTGGAAGCAAATCCCTGATGGCATCCTTTGTCTTCATTAGCACACATTCACTGCTCTGAGGCACTGAGCTTACCACCTATGACTGAATTCGTTTACATTCATTTCTCTGAAAAGGCCTAGACTCCAATTGAAAGTTTTGCTAAATGCTCCCTCCCCACCGCAACTTCATACCTAGCGCTTGTTTCTGGTCTATTGGATTTGTAATTTAGGGAGACGATTAGGTGACTTTATTTTTTAGGGCAGGATTTATTCATTTTAACCCCCAGCACTTCTACCAGAATTTATTACTCATTCCTGCTAAATGTTGGTGGCTGCGTGCTTCACAGTCTTTTTCACAGTTTCTGTGTTTTACTGGGTATTAATGACTCCATTTTGCAGAGTGATAATGTGGTTATGCTTTTTCTTTTCAGGGCTGAAAAGCTTTAGAGATTCTGCCTGATGTGGCTTCTAATTAGGATGGAAATTAGATACAAGCATTGACTTCTTCCTTCTAAACAAAGAAAAACACCTCAGCAATTTTCCGGCAAGCACGTGCAGCCTGAAATGGGAATGATTTTCCCTCCTACTCCTCATCCTCCTTATGTTTGTGTTTTCTTCCCCATCTTGGCTGCTCACAATCATACCAAAAGCTTCTCTGACTCACAGCAAAGGAGTCAGCAAGTTCCCCTTCTAACCTTGAACGTTTCATGCTTTGGAGTAATGGAGGTGCCACTGGGTTTGCCATGTGAGCCTGCTCTGGTCTCTGCAAGCCCAGGTCTCAGCACTCAAGAATCTTGAGGGTGATTTTTGATCTTGAGGAATCAAAAATCTGAGGAATGAGGTCAGATGTGTTCTTGGGTGGTGGCATAAGATAATTCCTTCCAGAACTAACTCTCTGAATCTATCCTGAGCTCTTCCTCAATAGGAATTTAACTTCTTTCTCTTGTCTTCACATGGGGATGGGCTTTGCCCAATCACTGTTTTGTAAGCATATTGCTTACTTGCTTGATATGTGCATCCGTAAGTACACATGGCTAGGAAAACCACCCTTTGGGGCACTGCTTGTTTTAACAATATCTAAAGGAGTTCTTTCAGCTAGAGATTCCATAAAGCCCAAAGATGCCAGCATACAGAAATAACTAAGTACAATATTGAATTCATTTACCAGATTTATAATTCAGAAACAGAATTAAGTGACTTCATTATTTATGCATTTAATTTATTTCTGTGCATTTGTATGTTTGGCTTATATTGTCAATGACAGGAGGAAAGGGACTATTCATTCACTCATTCATTTGGTACCACCTATATTCCAGGCAGTCTCTTATTGGGAATACTGTGATGAGCAAGATAGACAAGGTCCCTGCCATCCTGATGGAGAAACAGAAAAATAATTAGTAACTAGAGGGAGGAGATCAAGATGGCAGAGTAGGAGGATGTGGAACTCACCTCCCTCCATAAACACATCAAAAATACATCTATATGTGGAAAAGTTCTCTCTGAAAATTAACTGGAAACTGACAAAAACACCCCTGTACAACTAAGGCTGTAAAAAAGATCCACACAGAATTGGATAGGAAGGGAAGAGAAGGGATCGTGTTGGGACCGGTGCCCCATGGAGGAGACTCAGAGGAAAAGGAGGTTACATGGAGGGAGATCTTCCCTGGGGAGTGAGTGGTTTGAGCCACATATTGCATGCCCAGCCTGCCCTGCAGCACAGCTCCAAACCAGGACGATGGTGGCAGAGGCCAAGGAGAGAGCTCAGCTGTGAGGGACAAAGATGCAGACCTGAGTTACTCGGGCTTAAACCAGCAGTGTATCAGAAGCAGACCCAATATCTGTCTCTGGCCAGGCCACCACAGCCCATGCTCAGAGCCATGCCAAAAGCCCACACAGGCCCCTCTCACTCCAGCACTGCTCTGGGGTGAGGGTGCCAGTGCTGGAAGTGGGGAGAGCACACACTTAAAGGGAATGGAACCAGCTTGGACTCAACCCTCAGGGCTTCTGCTCCAGCATCTTGAGACCTGCCCCCACCCCTGGTAGGGCAGTGATGGCCACTAAGCAGAGAAGCCCCGCCTCACACCTGGCACTGTATCTAGCCCCTCCATTTCCAGGTCCACCTCCTACCAAGGTGATAGCTTCCAGCACTCCCTGAGGAAAGATGTGACCTGTGTTCACATCAAATCCAGCTGTCCCACCAAAACCACTGGGCATGTGCAGACTGTGTCAGAATGCTCTCACATAAGGACACTCCTTCAAAACCACAATATAGAACTGTTTCACCTAATTTCATAGAGACAGAGAAAGTTAAGCAAAATGAAAAGGCAGAAGAATTAGTTTCAATTGAGAGAGCAAGAGAAAATCCCTGAAAAAGAATGAAAAAGAAGTAAACAATTTACCAGATAAAAAATTCAAAGCATTAGTAATAGGAATGCTAGCTGAATTAGGGAAGAGAATGGATGAACACAGTGAGAATTTTAACAAGGAACTAGAAAATATTAAAAAAAGACCCAATCAAAAATGAAGAATTCAATAACTGAAATGAAAAATACACTAGAGGGGATTAACAGCAGATTAGATGTTACAGAAGAAGGCATAAGTGGTCCAGAAGATAGAATAATGGAAATCACCCGATCAGAAGAGCAAAAAGAAATATTTTTTTAAAAGTTAAAGCAGTTTAAGGCATCTCTGGATACCATCAAGTGTACCAATATTCACATTATAGGGGTCCCAGAAGGAGAAAAGAGAAGAGAGTCAAATATATTTGATGAAATTATGGCTGAAAAGTTCCCAACGCTGAAGAAGGAAACAGATATCCAGGTAGAGGAAGCACAGAGGATCCCAAACAAGATGAACCCAAACAGACCCACACCAAGACACATAACTAAAATGGCAAAAGTTAAAGAGAATTATAAAGGCAACGAGAGAAAAGCAAAGCGTCATATACAAGGGAACCCCCTTAAAGCTCTTAGCTGATTTCTCTGCAGAAACTTTACAGGCCAGAAGGGAATGGCATTATATATTCAAAGTGCTGGAAGGGAAAAACCAGCAACCTAGGATACTCTGCCCAACAATATTATCATTTAAGATTGAAAGAGAGATAAAGAACTTCTCAGACAAACTAAAAGATTTCGTCAATACTAAACCTACCCTAAAAGAAATGCTAAAGAGTCTTCTCTAAGTGGAAAAGAAAAGGTATAACACGTAGTATGAATCTATAGGAAAGGAAAAATTCCACTAGTAAAGGCAAATATATAGTAAAGGCTGAGGATCAACCACTTAAATAATATAGTATGAAGATTAAAGGACAAAAAAATATAAAATCAATTATGACTACAGTAATCAGTAAAGGGATAAACATGAAGATATGAAATATGACATCACAAAATATGGGGAAGAGAGTAAAAAAATGTAGATCTTTTAGAACATGTTTGAACTTAAATGACTACCAGTTTAAAACAAGCAGATATGCTTATAGGTCAATGTATATGAACTGCATGGTAATCACAAATGAAAACCTACAATAGATACACAAAAACTAGAGAGAAAGGAACACAACCATACCACTGAAGAATATCACCAAATCATAAGGGAAGAAACAAAAATAAGAAAAAAAAAGAATAACTAAAAACAACTGGAAAACAAATAATATAATGGCAGTAAGTATATACTTATCAATAATTACTTTGAATATCAATGGACTGAATGCTCCAGTCAAAAGATGTAAGGTTGCTGAGTGGATAAAAAAACAAGACTCATCTATTTGC
Organism: Eschrichtius robustus; assembly: GCF_028021215.1. Classification (NCBI taxonomy): domain Eukaryota; kingdom Metazoa; phylum Chordata; class Mammalia; order Artiodactyla; family Eschrichtiidae; genus Eschrichtius; species Eschrichtius robustus. The sequence continues at coordinate 150,063,520 of NC_090826.1, forward strand.
TGCTTATGAGAGACTCACCTCAGAGCTAAAGATACACAGGCTGAAAGTGAGGGGATGGAAAGGGATGTTTCATGCAAACAGAAATGGTAATAAATCAGGGGTAGCAATACTCGTATAAGACAAAATAGACTTTAAAACAAAATTTATTACAAAACACAAAGAAGGGCATTATATAATGATAAAAGGATCAATAGAAGAGGATATTGTACTCGTTAACCTATGTACCCAATACTGGAGCAACTAAATATGTAAATAAAATATTAACAGACATAAAGGGAGAAATTGACAATAATTCTATAACAGTAGGGGACTTTTAATATCCCACTTACATCAATGGACAGATCATCCAGATAGAAAATCAATTAAAAAAAAACTGTGGTGTTAAATGACACAATAGACCAGTTAGACTTAACAGGTATCTATGGGACATTCCATCCCAAAACAACAGAATACACATTCTTTTCAAGTGCACATGGAATGTTCTCCAGGATAGATCACATGCTAGGCCACAAATCAAGTCACAACAAATTTAAGAGTATAGAAATTATATCAAGCATTTTTTTCTGGCCACAAAAGTATGAAACTAGAAATCAATTGCAATAAGACAAATGTGAAAAGCACGAGCACATTGTTATGGATAATAAACAACATGCTACTAAAAAACCAATAGGTCAATGAAGAAATCAAAGAGGAAATCAGAAAATACTGATAAAAATGACAATGGAAACACAACTTTCCAAAAATCTATGGGATGCAGTAAAAGCAATTCTAAGAGTGAAGTTTATAGCGATACAAGCTTACCTCAAAAAAAAACAAGAAAAATTTCAGACAACTTAACCTACCATCTAAAGGAATTAGAAAAAGAACAAACAAAGCCCAACGTCAGCAGAATGAAGGAAATAATAAAGATCAGAGAGGAAATAAATAAAATAGAGGTCAAAAAAGAAAATATTAATAGAAAAGATTAATTAAACCAAGACCTGGTTTTTTGAAAACGTCAAGAAAATTGATAAACCTTTAGCTAGGTTCATGAAGAAAAGAGGGAGGACCCAAATAAACAAAATAAGAAATGAAAGAGGAGAAATAACAACCAATACCACAGAAATACAAACAGTCATGAGTGAATACTACAAATAGTTATATGCCAACAAATAGGACTAGAAGAAATAGACAAATTTCTAGAGACATACAACCTTTCAAGACTGAATCAGGAAGAAATAGATAATCTGAACAGGTGGATCACTAGTAGTGAAATTGAATTTGTAATACAAAAACTCCCAGCAAACAAAAGTCGAAGACTGGATGGCATCACAGGTGAATTCCATCAAACATATGAAGAAGATATAATACCTGTCCTTCTCAAACTATTCCAAAAAATTGAAGTGGCAGGAACACTCCCAAATTCATTCTATGAGGCAACCATTATCCTGATACCAAAACCAGACAAAGACACTACAAAAAGAGAAAATTACAGGCCAATATCTCTGATAAATATAGATGCAAAAATCCTCATCAAAATATTAGCTAACTGAATTCAACAATACGTAAAAAGGATCATACACCAAGGTCAAGTGGGATTTATTCCAGGGATGCAAGGATGCTTCAGTATTCACAAATCAATCAGTATGATATACCACTTAACAAAAGGAAGGATAAAAATCACATGATCATCTCAATAGACACAGAAAAAGCATTTGACAAAATTCAACATCCATTCAGGATAAAAACTCATCAAGTTGGTGTAGAAGGAACAAATCTCAAAATAGTCAAGGCCATTTATGACATACTGACAGCTAAAATCATATGCAATTGTGAGAAACTAGAAGCCTTTCCTCTAAAATCATTAATAATGAACTATCAGAAAGAGAAAGCAAGATAACAGTCCCATTTAAAATCACATTAAATTAATAAAATACCCAGGAATAAACTTCACCAAGGAGGTGAAAGACCTATACTCTGAAAACCATAAAACACTGATGAAGGAGTTTGAAAATAATACAAAGAAATGGAAAGATATCCTATGATCTTGGATTGGAAGAATTAATATTGTTAAAATGTCTATACTACCCAAAACAGTCTACTGATTTAGTGCAATCCCTATAAAATACCCATGACATTTTTTGCAGAGCTAGGACAAATAATCCTAAAATCTACGTGGAACCACAAATGACCTCAAATTGCCAAAGCAATCTTGAGAAAAAAGAACACAGCTGGAGGTATCATGCTCCCAGACTTCAGACTACACTACAAAGCTACAGTAATCAAAACAGCATGGTACCGGCACAAAAACAGACATATAGTTCAATGGGATAGAATAGAGAATCCAGAAATAAGCCCACATACCTATGGTCAATTAATCTACAACAAAGTAGGCAAGATTATACAATGGAGATAAAACAGCCTCTCCAATAAGTGGTGCTGGGCATAAAAAGGAACGAAATGGGTCATTTGTAGAGACGTGGATGGATCTAGAGACTGTCATACAGAGTGAAGTAAGTCAGGAAGAGAAAAACAAATATCATATATTAATGCATATATGTGGAACCTAGAAAAATGGTACAGATGAACCGGTTTGCAGGGCAGAAATAGAGACACAGATGTAGAGAACAAACATATGGACACCAAGGGGGGAAAGCGTGGGGGGTGGGGTGGTGGGATGAATTGGGAGATTGGGATTGACATGTATACACTAATATGTACAAAATAGATAACTAATAAGAACCTGCTGTATAAAAAAATAAAATAAAATTCAAAAATTCAAAAAAAAATAAGTGGTGCTGGGAAAAGTGGACAGCTACATGTAAAAGAATGAGATTAGAACATTCTCTAACACCACACACAAAAATAAACTCAAAGTGGATTAAAGACCTAAATATAAGACCAGAAATCATAAAACTCCTAGAAGAGAACATAGGCATAATGCTCTTTGACGTAAATTGGAGCAAAAAATTTTTTGAATCTGTCTCCTAAGGCAAATCAAATAAAAGCAAAAAAACAAATAAAACAAATTAGACCTAATTACTTAAAAGGTTTTGCACAGCAAAGGAAACCATCAACGAAATGAAAGACAACCTACTGAATGGGAGAAAATATTTGCAAATGATATGACCAATAAGGGGTTAATATCCAAAGTGTATAAGTAACTCATACAATTCAATACCAAAAAAAAAAAAAAAAAAAAAGCCTGATTGAAAAAGGGGGCAGAAGATCCAAATAGACATTTTTCCAAAGAAGACATACAGATGGCCAACAGGCACATGAAAAGATGCTTGGAATGGCTATCATCAAAAGACCACAAATAACAAATGTTGGCAAGGATGTGGAGAAGGGGAATCTTTGTACACAGTGGGAATGGAAATTGGTTCAGTCAGTATGGAAGTTCCTAAAAAACTAGAGAGAGAACTATCATATGATCTAGGAGTTCCACTTCTGGGTATATATCTGAAGAAAATGAAAACATTAATTTGAAAAGATATATGCACCCCAATGTTAATAGCAGCATTATTTATAGTTGCCAAGATATGGAAGCAGCCTAAGTATCTATCAACAGATGAATGGATAAAGAAGCAGCCTAAGTATCTATCAACAGATGAATGGATAAAGAAGCTGTAGTATATACAACGGGATATTACTCAGGCATAAAAAGGAATGAACTGTTGCCATTTGCAACAACATGGATGAACCTATAGAGTGTTATGCTAAGTGAAATAAGTCAGACAGAGAAAGACAAATACCATTTGTTATCATCACTCATATGTGGAATCTGAAAAATAAAACGAATGTATGTAAAACAAAACAGAAACAAATTTAACAGTTATAGAGAACAAAGTACTGGTTACCAGTGGGGAGAGGGAAGCGGGGAAGGGCAAGATAGGGGTATGGGATTGAGAGATACAAACTACTATGTATAAGATAGATAAGCAACAAGGATATTTTGTGTAGCATAGGGCAATAGTCACTGTTCATAATAACTTTATGCGGAGTATAATCTATAAAAATATTGAATCACTATGTTATACACCTGGAACTAAGTAATACTTAAATCAACTATGCTTCAGTGAAAATAAAGTAAGTAGTAACTATTCCCATTGGTGGGTGTGCTATGAGTACTTAGGCTATAGATGTCTTGTATACGTTCCTCAGAAGGTTAATATAGCAATAAGCATGTAGAAGTTGTTCAATTATTTGCAGAACACATGAATTGAATAATTTGTATGCAATAGTGCAGTGAGAAAATGGGCACAAATTTGGGGAGGAAGTTTTGGGCGGTAATGGGGACCCCTCATTGTCAGTACTGTTGCCAGTGAAGCTGGTGTGTGTTGATGCAGGTGTGGAGATGGGACATCTCGCGTCCTGCTAGCTAAAGACTTTGATGGCCTGTTCACTTCCTGAGGTTGCAGTTTCCTTCATGCCCCCATGGAATCTGGGCCTCAGAACCACTTTTCTATTTGATTTAGGTACTGATGAGACTCCCTGTGTCACTACAGTCAGTGTCCTGCTTCAGATTCTGCAGCCCATCTTCTGCCCTCCTGCTAAGCCCCTGCCCTTGCTCCCTTCTCTCTTCTTTTCCACACAAATGAGCAGACCAATTACACCTCTAATTAGGGATGGCATAGCTGAACATCTAGAAAGCATCCTTCTGCCTCCGGTGACAAATAGCACAACCTGCAAGCAAGTTATTTATCCTGACTGGTGAGCTGTGGAAGTCAGGCTTGGTGGTATTCGTTTTTGTTTTTGTTTTTTTTTTAGTTCGGGGGAAAGCTGCACCCTAAATTGACTTAGAATTTCCCTTGGGAAAGAGGAATCACCAAATTATTTGGGAAGTGGTTAACTCAAGCTGAGAGCTAGGGTTAAGTGCTGGGGAAGGAGGGGTGGAGAGGGCAAGCTGGTATACTTAATCCATTTTGAGTTGATTTTTATAGTGACCCGCTGGAGGTAGAGCAAATTATGCCTGCATTTGGCCATGGACTCAGAGGGGTGTAATGGTGCTAAGTTACAATAAGGGCACTAAAGGATTCCATGAGAAAACTAGATGTCCTTTGCAGCCCCACACAGAGCCCAGTAGTTTGTGTTCCTTGCTGCTTTAGTGCTCCTTGAAAGAATACAGATCCCATTGATTTATTTTGTTTGTGGACATTAAATGCTGCTGCATTTTCATGGTTCTCAAGAGAAGCCCATAAAATCAAAGGCCCTACAGAGATGGGGCGGGGCTCAGGGGACCTCTGTAGTTGTAGGGAGAAAGAAGAGCAATGAAGAGATTTCAGTTTTCCTCATAGGTCCATTTACCCCTGGCTATTTTAGTATATTTCAGGGAATTTCAGGGAATAAGTCTTGGTCCGTCCCCATCTATGGAGGAGGGAAGAATTGAATCTTAGGGAAATGGGCAAAACCACTTTTCCTCCCGTGGTAAGCAATCAGATTCCAAAGAGTGTTTGTCAGTGGAAAAGGGGAAGATGGGGGAAGAATAGGTTTAGGATTGGGGGCAGGGAAGGATAGATGAGGGGTTCAGTTTTGTGCTTGTTAAATTTGAGATGCCAAAGAGAGTTGTTTCCAGGGTTCTTTAATCTGATCTACCAATCTATTTGTCTATCATGGCATAAACATCTACTTTAATGTAGATGTTGAATATGTTTTGACCAGTAGTTCAGTTTTCTTCTTTGCTGTTCTTTTTTTTTACTTATTTATTTTTGGCTGCATTGGGTCTTCGTTGCTGCACGCGGGCTTTCTCTAGTTGTGGCTCGCAGGGGCTACTCTTCTTTGGGGTGCGTGGGCTTCTCATTGCAGTGGCTTCTCCTTTTGCGGAGCACGGGCTCTAGGCGCACAGGCTCTAGGCACACGGGCTCAGTAGTTGTGGTGCACAGGCTTAGTTGCTCTGCAGCATGTGGGATCTTCCTGGACCAGGGCTCGAACCCATGTCCCCTGCACTGGCAGGCAGATTCTTAACCACTGCATCACCAGGGAAGTCCCTTCTTTGCTGTTCTTTAAAAGATTATCTTAATTATTCATATACTGTTATTCTTGTATTGAAATTTTAAAATAAGTTAAAGTGCCCTAAAAACTCTTGGGAATTTGCTTAATGTTTTAATAATATTGAGTCTTACCATAATGTATTATTTCCCCATTTATTCAAGAATTTAAACAGATTTCTTATGATATAGATTTGATAATTTTCTCCATAAATGTTCTACACATTTTTATTAGGTTTATTCCTAGATGTTTTACACTGTTTATTTCTATCGTGAATGTTCTCTCTTTTCTTTCTTTTTTTAAACATCTTTATTGAAGTATAATTGCCTTACAGTGGTGTGTTAGCTTCTGCTTTATAACAAAGTGAATCAGTTATACACATACAATATGTCCCCATATCTCTTCCCTCTTGCATCTCCCTCCCTCCCACCCTCCCCATCCCACCCCTCTAGGTGGTCACAAAGCACCGAGCTGATCTCCCTGTGCTATGCGGCTGCTTCCCACTAGCTATCTATTTTACATTTGGTAGTGTATATATGTCCATGACACTCTCTTACCCTGTCACATCTCACCCCACCCCCTCCCCATATCCTCAAGTCCATTCTCTAGTAGGTCTGTGTCTTTATTCCCGTCTTGCCACTAGGTTCTTCATGGCTTTTTTTTTTTTTTCCCTTAGATTCCGTATATATGTGTTAGCATACTGTATTTGCTTTTCTCTTTCTGACTTACTTCACTCTGTATGACAGACTCTAACTCCATCCACCTCATTACAAATACCTCCATTTCATTTCTTTTTACGGCTGAGTAATATTCCATTGTATATATGTGCCACATCTTCTTTATCCATTCATCTGTCGATGGACATTTAGGTTGCTTCCATGTCCTGGCTATTGTAAATAGAGCTGCAATGAACATTTTGGTACATGACTCTTTTTGAACTATGGTTTTCTCAGGGTATATGCCCAGTAGTGGGATTGCTGGATCGTATGGTAGTTCTATTTGTAGTTTTTTAAGGAACCTCCATACTGTTCTCCATAGTGGCTGTATCAATTTACATTCCCACCAACAGTGCAAGAGTGTTCCCTTTCCTCCACACCCTCTCCAGCATTTATTGTTTCTAGATTTTTTGATGATGGCCATTCTGACCGGTGTGAGATGATATCTCATTGTAGTTTTGATTTGCATTTCTCTAATGATTAATGATGTTGAGCATTCTTTCATGTGTCTGTAGGCCATCTGTATATCTTCTTTGGAGAAATGTCTATTTAGGTCTTCGGCCCATTTTTGGATTGGGTTGTTCGTTTTTTTGTTATTGAGCTGCATGAGCTGCTTGTAAATCTTGGAGATTAATCCTTTGTCAGTTGCTTCATTTGCAAATATTTTCTCCCATTCTGAGGGTTGTCTTTTGGTCTTGTTTATGGTTTCCTTTGCTGTGCAAAAGCTTTTAAGTTTCATTAGGTCCCATTTGTTTATTTGTGTTCTTATTTCCATTTCTCTGGGAGCTGGGTCAAAGAGAATCTTGCTGTGATGTATGTCATAGAGTGTTCTGCCTATGTTTTCCTCTAAGAGTTTGATAGTGTCTGGCCTTACATTTAGGTCTTTAATCCATTTTGAGTTTATTTTTGTGCATGGTGTCAGGGAGTGTTCTAATTTCATACTTTTACATGTATCTGTCCAATTTTCCCAGCACCACTTATTGAAGAGGCTGTCTTTTCTCCACTGTATATTCTTGCCTCCTTTATCAAAGATAAGGTGACCCTATGTGTGTGGGTTTATCTCTGGGCTTTCTATCCTGTTCCATTGATCTATATTTCTGTTTTTGTGCCAGTACCAAACTGTCTTGATTACTGTAGCTTTGTAATATAGTCTGAAGTCAGGGAGCCTGATTCCCCCAGCTCCATTTTTCGTTCTCAAGATTGCTTTGGCTATTCGGGGTCTTTTGTGTTTCCATACAAATTGTGAAATTTTTTGTTCTAGTTCTGTGAAAAATGCCAGTGGTAGTTTGATAGGGATTGCATTGAATCTGTAGATTGCTTTGGGTAGTAGAGTCATTTTCACAATGTTGATTCTTCCAATCCAGGAACATGGTATATCTCTCCATCTATTTGTATCATCTTTAATTTCTTTCATCAGTGTCTTATAATTTTCTGCATACAGGTCTTTTGTCTCCTTAGGTAGGTTTATTCCTAGATATTTTATTCTCTTTGTTGCAATGGTAAACGGGAGTGTTTTCTTAATTTCACTTTCAGATTTTTCGTCATTAGTGTATAGAAATGCGAGAGATTTCTGTGCATTAATTTTGTATCCTGCTACTTTACCAAATTCATTGATTAGCTCTAGGAGTTTTCTGGTAGCATCTTTAGGATTCTCTATGTATAGTATCATGTCATCTGCAAATAGTGACAGCTTTACTTCTTCTTTTCCGATTTGGATTCCTTTTATTTCTTTGTCTTCTCTGATTGCTGTGGCTAACACTTCCAAAACTATGTTGAATAATAGTGGTGAGAGTGGGCAACCTTGTCTTGTTCCTGATCTTAGTGGAAATGGTTTCAGTTTTTCACCATTGAGGACAATGTTGGCTGTGGATTTGTCATATATGGCCTTTATTATGTTGAGGAAAGTTCCCTCTATGCCTACTTTCTGCAGGGCTTTTATCATAAATGGGTGTTGAATTTTGTCGAAAGCTTTTTCTGCATCTATTGAGATGATCATATGGTTTTTCTCCTTCAATTTGTTAATATGGTGTATCACATTGATTGATTTGCGTATATTGAAGAATCCTTGCATTCCTGGGATAAACCCCACTTGATCATGGTGTTTGATCCTTTTGATGTGCTGTTGGATTCTGTTTGCTAGTATTTTGTTGAGGATTTTTGCATCTATGTTCATCAGTGACATTGGCCTGTAGTTTTCTTTCTTTGTGACATCTTTGTCTGGTTTTGGTATCAGGGTGATGGTGGCCTCGTAGAATGAGTTTGGGAGTGTTCCTCCCTCTGAAATATTTTGGAAGAGTTTGAGAAGGATAGGTGTTAGCTCTTCTCTAAATGTTTGATAGAATTCACCTGTGAAGCCATCTGGTCCTGGGCTTTTGTTTGTTGGAAGGTTTTTAATCACAGTTTCAATTTCAGTGCTTGTGATTGGTCTGTTCATATTTTCTATTTCTTCCTGGTTCAGTCTTGGCAGTTTGTGCATTTCTAAGAATCTGTCCATTTCTTCCAGGTTGTCCATTTTATTGGCATAGGGTTGCTTGTAGTAATCTCTCATGATCTTTTGTATTTCTGCAGTGTCAGTGGTTACTTCTCCTTTTTCATTTCTAATTCTATTGATTTGAGTCTTCTCCCTTTTTCTCTTGATGAGTCTGGCTAATGGTTTATCAATTTTGTTTATCTTCTCAAAGAACCAGCTTTTAGTTTCATTGATTTTTGCTATTGGTTCCTTCATTTCTTTTTCATTTATTTCTGACCTAATCTTTATAATTTCTTTCCTTCTGCTGGCTTTGGGGTTTTTTTGTTCTTCTTTCTCTAATTGCTTTAGGTGCAAGGTTAGGTTGTTTATTCGAGATGTTTCCTGTTTCTTGAGGTAGGCCTGTATTGCTATAAACTTCCCTCTTAGCACTGCTTTTGCTGCGTCCCATAGGTTTTGGGTCGTCGTATCTCCATTGTCATTTGTTTCTAGGTATTTTTTGATTTCCCCTTTGATTTCTTCAGTGATCACTTCGTTATTAAGCAGTGTATTGTGTAGCCTCCATGTGTTTGTATTTTTTACAGATCTTTTCCTGTAATTGATATCTAGTCTCATAGCGTTGTGGTCGGAAAAGATACTTGATACGATTTCAATTTTCTTAAATTTACCAAGGCTTGATTTGTGACCCAAGATATGATCTATCCTGGAGAATGTTCCATGAGCACTTGAGAAAAATGTGTATTCTGTTGTTTTTGGGTGGAATGTCCTATAAATATCAATTAAGTCCATCTTGTTTAATGTATCATTTAAAGCTTGTGTTTCCTTATTTATTTTCATTTTGGATGATCTGTCCATTGGTGAAAGTGGGGTGTTAAAGTCCCCTACTATGATTGTGTTGCTGTCGATTTCCCCTTTTATGGCTGTTAGTATTTGCCTTATGTATTGAGGTGCTCCTATGTTGGGTGCATAAATATTTACAATTGTTATACCTTCCTCTTGGATCAATCCCTTGATCATTATATAGTGTCCTTCTTTGTCTCTTGTAATAGTCTTTATTTTAAAGTCTATTTTGTCTGATATGAGAATTGCTACTCCAGCTTTCTTTTGATTCCCATTTGCATGGAATATCTTTTTCCATCCCCTCACTTTCAGTCTATATGTGTCTCTAGGTCTGAAGTGGGTCTCTTGTAGGCAGCATATATATGGGTCTTGTTTTTGTATCCATTCAGCCAGCCTGTGTCTTTTGGTGGGAGCATTTAATCCATTTACATTCAAGGTAATTATCGATATGTATGTTCCTATTCCCATTTTCTTAAATGTTTTGGGTTTGTTATTGTAGGTGTTTTCCTTCTCTTGTGTTTCTTGCCTAGAGAAGTTCCCTTAGCATTTGTTGTGAAGCTGGTTTGGTGGTGCTGAACTCTCTCAGCTTTTGCTTGTCTGTAAAGTTTTTAATTTCTCCATCACATCTGAATGAGATCCTTGCTGGGTAGAGTAATCTTGGTTGTAGGTTTTTCTCCTTCATCACTTTAAGTATATCCTGCCACTCCCTTCTGGCTTGCAGAGTTTCTGCTGAAAGATCAGATGTTAACCTTATGGGGATTCCCTTGTGTGTTATTTGCTGTTTTTCCCTTGCTGCCTTTAATATGTTTTCCTTATATTTAATTTTTGACAGTTTGATTAATATGTGTCTTGGCGTGTTTCTCCTTGGGTTTATCCTGTATGGGACTCTCTGTGCTTCCAGGACTTGATTAACTATTTCCTTTCCCATATTAGGGAAGTTTTCAACTATAATCTCTTCAAATATTTTCTCAGTCCCTTTCTTTTTCTCTTCTTCTTCTGGGACCCCTATAATTCGAATGTTGGTGCGTTTAATGTTGTCCCAGAGGTCTCTGAGACTGTCCTCAGTTCTTTTCATTCTTTTTTCTTTATCCTGCTCTGCAGTAGTTATTTCCACCATTTTATCTTCCAGGTCACTTATCCTTTCTTCTGCCTCAGTTATTCTGCTCTTGATCCCATCTAGAGTATTTTTAATTTCATTTATTGTGTTTTTCATCATTGCTTGGTTCCTCTTCAGTTCTTCTACGTCCTTGTTAAATGTTTCTTGCATTTTGTCTATTCTATTTCCAAGATTTTGGATCATCCTTACTATCATTATTCTGAATTCTTTTTCAGGAAGACTATCTATTTCCTCTTCATTTGTTAAATCTGGCATGTTTTGACCCTGCTCCTTCATCTGCTGTGTGTTTTTCTGTCGTCTCATTTTGCTTATCTTACTGTGTTTGGGGTCTCCTTTTCACAGGCTGCAGGTTCGTAGTTCCCGTTGTTTTTGGTATCTGTCCCCAGTGGCTAAGGTTGGTTCAGTGGGTTGTGTAGGCTTCCTGGTGTAGGGAACTAGTGCCTGAGCTCTGGTGGATGAGGCTGGATCTTGTCTTTCTGGTGGGCACATCCACGTCTGGTGGTGTATTTTGGGGTGTCTGTGGCCTTATTATGATTTTAGGCAGCCTCTCTGCTAATGGATGGGGCTGTGTTCCTGTCTTGCTAGTTGTTTGGCATAGGGTGTCCAGCACTGTAGCTTGCTGGTCGTTGAGTGAAGCTGGGTCTTGATGTTGAGATGGAGATCTCTGAGAGATTTTCGCCGTTTGGTATTACGTGGAGCTGGGAGGTCTCTTGTGGACCAGTGTCCTGAAGTTTGCTCTCCCACCTCAGAGGCACGGCCCTGATGCCTGTCTCTTTTCTTATTAAATTTTCTAATTGATATTGCTTCTCAAAATAATGCTATTAATTTTTGCATGTATATTTTATATGCAGCATCCTCCTATTCTAATATTTTCTGATGATCTTGTGTTTTCTATGTAGATAAATATATAATCTACATGTACAATTTTAACTCATGTTCTAATCATCATTGCTCTTTGTTTTTATTGAATTTTGGGGACATTCCATATAATATTCGTCAGTAGTAGTCATATTAGGCTTTCTTCTTTTGTTCTTGACTTTAAAGGAAAAGCTTTTAAGGTTTTATGATCAAGAATAACGTTGATTCTAGGTTTTGGATAGATGCCCTTTTCAGGTTAAAGCAGTGCTTTCCTAACCTTGGCTTTTTAAGAGTAATTCTTGGTAAGTTTTATTGAATGCTGCTTCTGTATCTCTTGAGAAGAATCTATGTTTTATTTTGGTCTATTAATGTGAATTACATTGACAGGTGTTTGTTCCCCTTCCTTCCTTCATTCCCCTTCTTCCTCCCTCTTCCCTCTCCTCCTCTCTCCTTCCCCTTATCTCAGGTAGAGAAAATTGAGTTACTCATACTCCCCAGAATATGGGACACTCCCACCCTTGGTCTGTCAAGGTCCTCTTTTTTTTTTTAATTTTATTTATTTATTTATTTTAACATCTTTATTGGAGTATAATTGCTTTACAATGGTGTGTTAGTTTCTGCTTTATAACAGAGTGAGTTGGCTATACATATACATACATCCCCATATCTCCTCCTTCTTGCGTCTCCCTCCCACCCTCCCTATCCCACCCCTCTAGGTGGTCACAAAGCACCGAGCTGATCTCCTTGTGCTATGTAGCTGCTTCCCACTAGCTTTCTATTCATGGCATCAGTTACTTCTACTTCCATATGTGAGAGAGTAACTGGGACTGGATTTGTTCTCCTACTGAAAAAACTAGAAAAACCGGACAAAATCTATGTAAGGACTCTTTTCAGATACCAGACAATAGGCAGTGCAGTTCTCTGACCCCTCAGAGAAGAGAAACAGATGAGGTGAGCCCTATGATAGTATTAGTTTTCTGTCTGGAGGCACTTTCTGGACCACAGTACCGACTCAAGCATAGCATGGTTGTATCACAGGGTTTAGGAGATAGAAATTAGATTTTGGAGAGGCTGAGGTGGCTGGAATGTGCTATATAGAAAATTCTCAGGATCTGCCTAGAGGTCCTCTTGTAGCTACCTCTGAGTACTAACTGTAGGGTGAAACTGCATGAGGCCAGCAAAGAATGACTGAGTACCTGTACGTTGAATAATTCCTAGAGGTAATACAGGGTTAGTAGAAGTGTGAGTTCTAATCGGCCAGGGTGGAGGATCCTTGATGAACATTGAGGGCATTCCAAAAGAGACCCCAAAGAGTCACAGCTTAGTAATAGGATTAAATGAGTCCTAAAGTAAACTCTGCTTAATAAAGTTTTAATAAAACTTAAAGGGTCAAGCTGATATGCGAGTAAATTAACTACCTACGAGAACATAGCCCAACACTCATTAAAGAAGACAATAAAATCCAACATTCAATAGCATAAAAGACACAATTTTCCGTATCCAATCCAAAATCATTAGACATGCATTATAGCAAAAAAAGTCCATAATTAAGAGAAAGATCATTTAATATCAATAGAAAGAGGGTCAAAATGGCAGAGAAGATAGAATTAGCAGGCAATTCCTTCACAAGAGCTATTATAAATATGCATGTAATTGGAGTCCCAGAAAGGGAGGAGAGTAAAAAAAAAATCAGAGGAACAATGTCTACAAATTTTCTAAAATTTTTGAAAATTATAAGCTCACATATCCAAGCAGCTCAACAATCCCCAATCAGCATAAACACAAAAGAAAATGACACCAAAGGAATTACTGACCAAATTACTGAAAACAGTTTATAAATACAAAATTTTAAGAACAGATAGAAAAATATTACATACAGACTTAAAAACGTTGCTTACAGAGGAACAAAGATAACAACGTCCACATACTTCTTGCCAGAAACTTTGTCAGCAGAAGAAAAAGAAATGTCATCTTTAAAGTGCTGAAACAAAAACAACCACCAAATAAGCTATTAACCTAGACCTCTATATACAGTAAAAATATCCTTCGGGAATAAACATGAAATGAAAACTTTTTCAGGGAAACAATGCAGACAAAATTCTTCACCAGCAGACCTGAAATGCAAGTTCTTAAGATGCAAGGTGACTAATATCAGTGAAACTTAGATCCCCACAAGTGGGGGAAGAGCATTGTATGTGGGTAAATACAAAAGATTAAAAAGCCAACCTCAAAAGGTGATATACTTTATGATTCTCTTTATATAACATTCTTGAAACAACAAAATGATAGAAATGGAGAACAGACTAGTGGTTGCCAGAGGTTAAGGAAGGGAGGATGGGAGGAGAGTGGGAGGGAAGTGTGTGTGGTTATACAAGGGAAACATGAAGAATCCTTGTGGTTTTGAAAAGGTGCTAAGAAAGTATTTCAATTGGGGAAATAGTCTTTTCAGAGAATGGTGCTAAAAGCTTGTTAATCATATTCAGAAATACACCTCAACCCTCGATTCACACTAGACACAAAAATTAACTTGAAATAAATATAAAAATTAAAACTGTGAAACTTACAGAAATCATAGGAAATCTTTGCAGCCGTGGGGTAGGCAAAGATTGCTTAGTGCACATAAAAGAAAAAAGTGAATGCATTGGACTTCATCAGAAACACTATTAAGAAAGACACCATTAAGAAAATGAAATTTCTAGCCACAGAGTAAGATAACATAGCTGATAAAGGATTTGAATCCAGAATATATGAAGAACTCATACAACTCAGTAATAAAACATCAATTCAATTTTTTAAATAGGCAAAAGACTTGGACAGACACTTCACAAGAGAAGATATATGAATGGCCAAAAAGCACATGAAAAGATGCTTCATTTAGTCATCAAGGAAATGCAATTTAAAATCAATGAGATACCCACTAGGATGACTAAAATTAAAAAGACTTCAACCCTCATTTATTGCTGGTGGGTGTGCGAAATGGTATGAACATTTTAGGAATCAGTTTGGCAGTTTCTTATGAAGTTAAACATATACTTACCATAATGCCCAGTGTTTCCACTTCTATGCATTTACCAAAGAGCATTGAAAACATATGTCCACACAAAACTTGTACATTAATGTTCATAAAAACCCAAATCAGAAATTCCCAAATGTTCATGAACAGATGAATGGATAAACAAATTGTAGTATATTCATATGAGGTAATACTATCAGCAATAAAAAAAAATCAATGAACTAGAGATACACATGTTGAATATCACATACATTAAGCTGAGTTTGTTTAAAAGCCAGATCCAAAGTAGTACACGCTGTATGATTTAATTTATGTGAAATTATAGAAAAGGCAAAGCTATCTTACAATGACCTAAAGCAGATCAACAGTTGCCTGGGGCTGGGCATTAGGGCGTAGATAAAGATGCACAAGGGAACTTTGGGGGGGTAATAAAAATGTTCTCTATCTTGATTGTGTTGGTGGTTACATTTGTCAAAACTCATCAAACTGTAAACTTCAAATGGGGACATTTTGTCACATATAAATTATACCTCAGTAAAGTTGTTTTTTTAGAAAGCAGCTCTAGTTGCTTTTCAGTCTACCTCTGGCACACAGCCCCATATGCCAGGCTGAAGCAGAGCACCTGTAGGTGTTTCATTCCATTCTTGATATTGCCCAGGTTTTACATGACATTTTATGCATATAAAGGTATGTATATGTATTATTCATATATATATGCACATATGTACATATGCTTTATTGAAATAAAACTCACATACCATACAATTCACACATTTAAAGTATACAACAGTTTTTACAATATTCACTGAGTGGTGAAACCATCTGCACTATTAATTTTAAAACATTTTCATAACCTTCAAAAGAAACCCCATACCCATTTGCGGTCACTTCCTATTTCTCCCCATATCTTCTAGCCCTAATTAGATTAATAGGGCTATTACTAATCTCCTCTCTCCCTTCTACCCCCATATATATGTGTGTATATGTGTGTGTGTGTGTGTGTGTGTGTGTGTGTGTGTGTATATTATACATACACATATATATATATTTGCCTATTCGGTCATTTTATATGAATTAAACCATACAATATGTGGCTTTTCTGACTAGCTTTTTTTCACTTAGAATAATGTTTTCAAAGTTCATTCATGTTGTAGCATGTATCAGGACTTCATTTCCTTTTGTTGCTGAATAATATTCTATTGCGTGGATATACCACATCTTATTTACCCTTTCATCAGTTGATGGACATGCAAGCTGTTTACACTTTATTTGGCTATTATGAGAAATGCTGCTACGCACATTCATGGACAAGTTTTGGAGTAGACATATGTTTCCAATTCTTTGGGGTATATACCTAGGAGTGGAATTGACGGGTCATATGGTATCTCTATGTTTAACATTTTGAGGACTGCCGCACTGTTTCCCAAAGCATTTGCACCATTTTTCATTCCTACCAGCGGTTTCCTAGGGTCCGCTGTCTCCGCATCATCACTACCACTTGCCTTTTTGAGTATCACCATTCCAGCGGTGTCAAGTGGTCTCTCATTGTGATTTTGATTTGCATTTCCTTGATGATTAATGAAGTTGAGCAACTTTTCATGTGTTTATTGACCATTGGTATATCTTTTTTTGGAGAAAAATCTACTCAGTTCCTTTGCCTGTTTTGCAATTAAGTTGCCTTTTAAATTATTGAGTTGTAAGAGTTCTATGTTCTGGATACAAATCCCTTATCAGATATATGATTCGCAGATATCTTCTTCTCTTCTGTGGGTTATGTTTTCACTTGCTTGATGGTATTTTCTGCAGCACAAAAGTTTTTAGTTTTCATATAATCCAATATATTTTTTCTTGTGCATTAGGTGTCATAATTGAGAAGGCTTTGCCTAACTGAAGGTCATAAATATATACACCTATATTTTTTTCTAAGAGTTTAATAGTTTTAGCTCTTATTGTTTGGTCTATGATCCATTTTGAGTAATTTTTCTGTATGGTATGAGAAAGGGATCCAACTTCATTCTTTTGTATGTGAATATCCAGTGGTCCCAGCACCATTTGTTCAAAAAACTGTTCTCTCCCCATTGAATTTTATTGGTACATATGCATTTTAAAAAAAACTAAATATGGCCTTTAACATGCTTTTTGGATTCATATTTAGCATGTGCATCTATCAGCTGCCTGAGAAGAAGGATAACAATAAGGATAAAATGGGAATTCCCCCATCTTATTTGACTGTGGTTTGCCCCACAGGCTAAATTTCAAAATAAAAAGTATCTGTTTTAAGGGGTTGGGGAAAAGCACAAGTGGGGCCTTGTTCCACTTTGAAGAACAGAGATTCTGAGCTGTGCCCTTTGAGAGATCACTTTGAGAGATTCTGAGCTGTGCCCTTCTCCTCCCCACTCTGGGAAACATGACTAGGGGGGGAGGAAGCTGGGGAGGGACCAGGAGGGCAACCCACACACCTAGCTTCCATCCCATCTGGAAGGAATGGGACTGCTTTCCAGAGTCTTTCTTTATTATATAAAATGCATTTATTAGCAAGAGAAATAGCATTTATGAGTTACAAGGCTTAACTGTGCCCTTGTGTGTACACTGTGAACCTTTAGGCATCAAATGAACAATTTCTGATGAATAAGAGGCTGCCTTTTTGTAAAACCTTGTTCCCACTACCCTAGAACCTAAGATCATTTTGTTTGCAGCACAGTGTTCTGGAAAGATTATCAGATTTGAGTTTGAGTAAGTTGTTAACAGATTTAGATCTGGATTTGATACTGTTTCTGTGCTTAAAAACTACGTGACCTAGGGCAAGTTATCTAAACTCTTTGAGTTCCGTTTCAGGTACAAAATGGGTTAATGATAAACTACCTTGCAGTGTTATTGTGAGGACTAAATTAATGAGCTGTCATATGAAAACGTGGTCCAGACCGGCACACACAGCTCTGCAGTGGGAGAGTATGTGCCCAGGACTCTGCTAGATAAAGGGCGTGAGCTCGGTGGATGCACTGATAGGGTCACCACGTAAATCAGATCAGGCCTCTCTATCCCTTGGCAGATCTGAGCTTAGAATTTCCTTTTTTTGGAAGCTCTCCATGGATTCAAGGAAGTTCTCTTGGCCATTCCTTACTTTTGTGGGAAATAGGTATTGCTGGCTGCTCCCTTTGTGAACCTTCCAGCCTAAGTCACCACGACCTAACTCATCACGCATGCCCTGAAAGTTCCTTCTCCCACCTTCCAGGACAGGACAGATTCCATTAGTATTTGGTTTCTTGACAGCACATTGGCTCCAGGGAATATGAGTGAAGGAAGGGGACACTCCTATCATGTTATACATTTTATCAGCTCAGCCAGTCAGCTGTGAGCTGAGGCTTCCCCAGGTTGGGATAAGGCCCTCTCCTCTGTGTTCCTGAGTGTTTCTTTAATGTTGCATTTCCCACAAGAGCAGGGACTGGGTCTTCTTTCTGTTTTTATGCCCAATGCCTAGCATAGTGTACCTATCACATAAGTGGATGCTCATGGGTGTTTTAGGTAAAGCATGAAGAAACACTTTCCAGTCCTGTCCCTAACTATTGAAAATATCCAGGCAAATCTTCTTGATCTTAGGCTCACACCCCTGGGTGATACGACTTGGTTTCATCCAAAGGTCTGGTCTCATGCGTAAACAAAATAGGCATCCATTCTCACGGTATGATTTCTGGAGTGCTGGTAAGGACTTAGAACCCTCATTTATTCCTTTTCTAAAAACTGAAGTATAGTTGATTTACAATGTTATATTAGTTTCAGGTGTACATAATGATCTAATAGTTTTATAGATTATACTCCATTTAAAGTTATTATAAAATATTGGTTATATTCCCTGTGCTGTACATTACATCCTTGTATCTTATGTATTTTACACCTAGTAGTTTGTACCTCTTCATCCCCTTCCCCTATGTCTCTCCTCTCTGAACCCTTCTCCCTGCTGGTAACTAATAGTTTGTTCTCTGTAAATATGAGTCTGTTTCTCTGTTATATTCATTTGTCATTTTATTTTTTAAATTCCACATGTAATTGAAAACATACAGTATTTGCCTTTCTCTGTCTGACTTCACTAAACATAATACTCTCCAGGGTCATCCATGTTGTTGCAAATGGTGAAATTTCATTTTTTATGGCCGAGTAATATTCCAATATATATGTCTCACATCTTCTTTTTCCATTCATCTGTTGATGAACACTTAGGTTGCTTCCATATTTTGTCTACTATAAATCTGCTGTGAACATTGGGGTGCATATATCTTTTCAAACTGATGTTTTAGTTTTCTTCAGGTGTATTCCTTTTTTCTGCTCCTACATGCTGGAAATTCTTTTAACAGAGTAAAACCTTTCATTATAAAAAATATTAAATGTAGTTATTCGTGTGCACAGTAACTTACTGACCCAATGTGCTCTAAGCCAGTGCTTCTTGGTCGTAAATGTATATACAGATCACCTGGCATGAAGTTCACAGCTCTGCCTTTCTCCAGTGCTCTCAGGTGACGTTGCTGCTCCTGGCCTGTGGACCATACTTCGAATGGAAGACTCTGTTATGGGCTGAATCGTGTCCCCACAAGATTCATATGTTGAATCCTAATCCCCAGTATCTTAGAGTGTGACTGTATTTGGAGATAGGATCTTTAAGGAGGTAATTAAAATAAGGTCATTAGGGTGGGCCCTAATCTAATATGACAGGGTTCCTTATAAGAAGAGGAAATGAGGACACAGACTCACACAGAGGGATAACAGCACAGATTGATCCATCTACAAACCAAGGAAAGGTGCCTCAGAAGAACCAACTCTTCTGACACCTTGATGTCAGACTTCTTACCTCCAGAACTGTGAAGAAATAAATGTCTGTATTTAAGCCACTCAGTCTGTGGTGCTTTGTTGTGGCTGCCCTAGCAAACTAATGCAGGCTCGAAGCTGGGGCTTCTCAATTGAGAGTGTATCTATGATGCTGTTACAGAATTTAGATTTAAGACTTTCATTATTAGACCTACTAGGTGAGCATCCCCAGAGCAAACACCAGGCCTGAGTATAAACCACCCCAGAGAGCAATTTTTCTTGCTGGAAGTTCTAGCAGGGGGGTTTGGGTGAGGGGTGACTGTCTGGTGATCACTGCAAAAGCTTAAACAAAGAGAAATTAGAATTCTACAGTGAAAATGTGCCCGAGTGGGTGATTTGTCCACATGGCTGACAGAGCCAGAGAAGGAGGAAGAGGCCAGGCAAAGATCCTTGCATCCATCTGTGTTCAGGGGCTTCAGTGTTTCATCCTGCTCAGCTTTCTCACTGCCCCCCACCCCTACCCAGGTAGGCTGCCTCAGAGGTCAGTGGGGAAAACAGGTCTGAGTTGGAGGATGGGCAGCAGAAATCTTCCCTGAACACCCATTCAAAGAGCAAAGAAGCAGCAGACATTCAGTTCCTTCGAGGGGGTGTTTCTGGCTCTCCTGGAGGAATAGGAATGGGAGTTACTGTAGCCAGGATCTGGTTTGTGAAAGCTACACGAAACACCCCTCACAGCAAGTCTCTCTAAAGAGTATTCGATACTCATGCTAAGAATGAGTTTAATGAAAAATTTTGACTCTAGCTAAATATGAAAAATAGGGTTTTTAGATGGCAGCTGCCCATAGAGTTTGGAACTCTTGCTCTATAACAAACTCAGTTGAGAACTCAAGATTCAGTAAGCAGGAACATTTGAAAGTGTCTTGATGTTGAGGGTGAAGTGACATATAGGGGAAGAGGCAAGGATGACTCCAGAATATCAGTACCATTGCCTGGGGCATGAGGTCACCTGCCAGCCAAGAGGCATATTAGATTAAGAGCAAGATAATTGCCTGATTTTTTTAAGCTCGTGTAATCATTTTTTGAAAATAAATGAGCTATCTAACTATAGTTCGAGTACTGGCAGGTAGATGACTCACTGAGGGAGAAAATGCTAAGGGGAAAAGTAGATTACTGCAGAACTCAACCCCATAGACCATGTGTGAAAGCCTCATCAGCATTCCCAGCTGAGCCGTGAGGCTCTGTCATAGAAAAACAGCAGGTAGGTGAGGAGGGCAGGGGACCCTGAACATCCCATGAGGTTTACTGGGGCTGGGCTTGCTCTCCGCGTTGCCAGTGGAGCAGCTGTGCCGCACAGCATGTGGGATCTTAGTTCCCCCACCAGGGATCAAACCTGCACCCCTTGCATTGGAAATGTGGAGTCTTAACCACTGGACCTCCACAGAAGTCCCTAAACAATATTCTTGGTACCATCATCTGCTCTATGTCTCGTGTTTCGTTCCCAGCCTAAAAAGGGAGAACACAGTCAAGCTCACATCCTTAAAAACCAACAGACATCTAGAGCCTGGATCTCCCTCTTCTTCCCGGGTGCCGCCCGCAGCCTCAGCCACTGTGCTCACACCTTTGGTGGAGCCACTGGCCAGCACAGGGGAGGTATTATTTGGGGGGGTGGGGAGGAGAATCAACTCTGCTTAGAAGCTCACACAGATGAGGAGAGGTTTGAGGAAGTGTGGGTTCGCATCTCTTTTCTTTTAAAATCTTTGTTTAAAACATTGACTGAGAGACTCAAAGTCTTGGTCACCTTGCTGCAGTTTCTACCCCTCCTTATTGTGGTTCCTTCCTCTCGCTCTCAGTGGGTGCCTTTGCCCAGGGCTGATGATATCACTGGCCTGGGCTGTGGACCAGTATGGAGGTGGATAATTCTTTGGGTGATGCTCTTGAGAAGAGACTTCCCAAACTTCCCCACATTTGTTACCTTTGCTCTTTTTCTCCTTCATCACTAAACATTTGTATCCAGGTGTAGTTAGGTCAAAATGAGTAAGGAGGGCAGCCTTTTCAAGAGAAAGAAATTGCAAAGGGTAGGCTGGGGGTGGTCCCCAGGCATTTCTAGCATTAGCTAAAAATCTGTTGTTTGAGTTACTACTTCCTCTCCATGAGGTTGTCATAATATGAAAGCCAGGGCTATGGATAATTGCTCGATTCCCTGTACTCATACATGTGTAGGCTGATATGAGGTGCACCTTGCACCTGAATGGGCTGGTGCCAGGTCGGTGATACACTCAGTTGTCACTGGTTGTGACTGGTGGACACCCACCAGTTGCCAGTCTGGTCTCCAGGCCTCCCAGACACAAGCTCTGCCGTCATCCCATTCATTCTGCAATGGTTGTGGATTGTCGAAGTCCCTTTCCTTTTCCTCGTTGTTGATCATACTGGAATCCAGCCCTGATTATTCTCCCCTCCTCCTAGACTAGATGAATTAGCTGAGCCTCGATTTCCTCATTTGTAAATTAACGGGCTCCCCCCTCAATTTTTGTTATTCTGTGAAATGAAGTAAAAGCTTTCTCATTATGACTTGATAATAAATGGTGATTGGAAGGACACTTCATTATTGTGTTATATAAAATCAGGTTTGTGGATTTCAAGTTAATGTATGGATTCCAAATATAAAGGCTCCTTTCTTCTGATAATGGATCATTTGCTGAATTTTTCCTACTTAACATAGAGTCATATAAATGAGAGTAGCACATTTCTGGAATAATGTGATTTTCGATCCTTGGTTATTTTATCAAGAATATCAAATGCATTACACCACTAGATAAGACTTTGGTCTCATTTTTAACTGGATAAATCCCTTTATTGCTAGGGAAATTAAAATGTTATGGATTCAGACTCATCACTGTCCTAGAAGAAGAATTGAAATGCTAGACAAAGAATTCACAAGTGGCAAAGGAGAATTGGGCTGACTTTAACCAGGATGGTTTGAGTCTGTAGGCAGAATTTAACAAGGGTATTGATCAGAAAAACAGGAATAACAAACAATGGATCCATCTAGCAAAAAAGATGTGAGTGAGGGTGATGGCAAAAGCTGAGAAATCTCCCCCAAATTGTATTTCTCTGACACAGGGCTGGGGACAGTTGTAACTTTGTGAGCTGTTGAAGGTGAATGCTTTTCTGGTTAGTTCTACCCAGTGAGGCTGAGTCTCTGCTCTGTGGGGTTCCCTGGTCTGTGGTGCCCTTGCCCACCCAGGAGCCCTTGGTCCTCTTGTTCTCCTGTAGGACAGAGTCCCTGGGGGATTTGAGGTCCATTGGGAAATTTCGGACACTGGTGAGCTCAGTGGAGTTGGTCTCTCATGGCGCGCTCTAGCTCTATTTGTCATCTGTGTTGGTGGCCAGGCCTTTGGGGAGCAGCGCTGGCGGGAAGGGCTTTGCTACATCCCAAACGTGGGCCGCCTTCCAAACTTGGCCTTTCGTTATTTTGTGCCTATTGTGCTCCATACACAGGGCTAGGGCATTTTCCATGTGATCTTTTTTAAAGCCACAAAGGCCCTGCCAGCTAGGTATCTCTATTTGCCAGAAAAGGAAACTGAGACTCAGAAAGGAACAGAAGTTCACGTGGCAAGTGGCAGAGCTGTGGCTTGGATCTAGGTCCGTCTCACTGCAGATCCCTTGCTCTTTTCTATCACAACTGACAAATGTTACCTTGGCAAAATGAATGTTTTAGTGGCTTTTTTTTCTCAGCAAATTGTGGACTAGAATCATTGAAATAGAAGGGTTCTTAGAAATCACTTAGATTATAAATTAAAATGTACTGTACCAGCCAAACAAAGCATTTATATGGAGCCCATGTTATTTTTTATTGAGGTAATAGTTAATTGACAATGTTGTGTTAAGTTTCAAGTGTACAACGAAGTGATTCAGTTATATAAATATATATTCAGTTATATGTTCAGTTATATATGATTCAGTTATATATGTCTGTGTGTTGTATATATATATATATATATATATATATATATACAACACATGCATATTCTTTTTCAGATTCTTTTCCATTATAGGTTATTAAAAGATATTGAGTATACTTCCCTATGCTATACAGTAGGTCCTTGTTGTTTACCTATTTTATGTATAGTAGTGTGTATATGTTAATCCCAAACTCCCAATTTATCTCCCTCCCCGTTACTATCCCCTCTGGTAACCTTAAGTTTGTTTTCTAAGTCTGTTAGTCTATTTCTGTTTTATAAATAAGTTCATTTTTATCATTTTTTTAGATTCCATGAATAAGTGATATCATATGATACTTGTGTTTCTCTTTCTGACTTACTTCACTTAGTATGATAATTTCTAAGTCCATCCATGTTTCTGCAAGTGGCATTATTTCATTCTTTTTTATGTCTGAGTAATCTTCCATTGTGTATACGTACCACATCTTCTTTATCCATTCATCTGTCGATGGACATTTAGGTTGCTTCCATGTCTTGGCTATTGTAAATAGTGCTGTAGTGAACACTGTAGCCCATATTAATTGAGAGCCTACTCTGTGCTCAGTGCAACATTGGGTCTTCCAGGAGTTACCTCGCTCAGCCAGCCACCTCCCCAGCCTTCTGCCTCACAGTCTTTCCTTGTTCCCAAACTCCCAGCTCCAAACACCTGAGCTTTTCTGAGCTCTTGAACATGCCAAGCCCTTCCTTCCCTCTGAGCCATTGCCAGTGACGTTCCTTTGGCCTGGAACTCCCCTTCTCCACTGTTGCTTAGCTGGCTTTTCCTCATCCCTCATCCCTCATCCCTCCCCCCTCATCCCTCCCCTCAGAGATGCTTTTTTTCCCACTCTCTGGCTGGAAGAAAGTCCATCCCCTACCCCATCTTGCTTTCTAACACACTGTTTTTTTTAACCCTTCTGAACACATCTAATTTGTAATTACATATTTGTTTGTTTACTGATTGTTTCTTTCTCCCCCACTAGACTTTAAGCTATGTGAGGGCAAAGGCCAAGGCTGATTTGTTCACCAGAACATCCTTAGCATTTAGCACAACTTCTGACACACAGTAGCGGGCACTCAGTAAATAGTTATTGATTTTGGAGTGGGTCTTGTAATCCCCGGTTGATGCCACTGAAGGTCAGAGAGGTAATGTGACTTCTCAAAGTCACCCACCTAGTAAATGGAAAAGCTAGGATGCTAATCCAGTTCCTGACTCTCAAAATCCAGTGCTCACTTCACTTTACAGTGCCGGTGACTTTTATTTAGAGAGCGTAGCTTTCTTGCCTCATTGATGGGCTGATGGAAACAGATTCTTTTAGCTTTTGTAGTTATGTCTTAGCTCAGGATTAGAGAAAGTACCAAATGAGGTACCTGGACACATCAGACTGTGAACACTTAGAAGGAGGAGACAACATAGCCTCTGGTAACAGGTTGCTCCTTGGGCTCAAGAGTCACAGATGCCCAAAGGCTGGCAGCGCCATGACCAGAGAGAGGCCTGCATTGACTCCCTTCTCTGTGTCCCAGAGCAGACAGCACATGGCTTTGTCTTATGAGAATCCACGAGCCAGGAAGACTGACTTTGAATAGCCCTGTAGGTGAGCAAGAAGGCCGACTTGGTAGGCATTAGAAGGCGGAGAGCTGCCTCTCGCTCCCTGGATCTGAAATGACCTCTTTGGGTGTGAAAGGAGACACTGAACGTGGCTATTGGAGGCCAGTGGGCTCTCAAGAGATGGAAGGGGCATCTGGAACAAGCTTTAGAAAGTGGGCTTTTGCTCTGCTCCTGGATGCTGACAAGCAGAGCCCATTTTCCCTTTCCTCCCATGAAAGGCTGTTATTGTGGTTTTGACTCATTGCAAGTCACTGATATTAGAGTGGCCTTGTTCTGCCTCTTGGTTTGCTGTTGGGGCTGCTGTGTCAGACCTGAGCTGGTGCCCCGAAGTCCCTCCGGAGTCCCTGCTTTGCCCAGGCCGAGCCTGCAGAGCTGTACGAGGGGTGATATGCCTGCCCATCTTCGGAGCGCACTTTCAATTCGGCAGTTCATCTCTTTTCTGCATTCAATCCTGCTGCAAATGCTTTTAGGTAAAAAATACATGGCTTGCTTTACCCCTTTGCTGCTGATGTCTTCCTTGACTTTTTGTCTTCTTCCTTTTCTGAAAGCTCTTCTTCCTTGGACGGGCCCGTGCATGAATGCTTTACTTTCCTCCTTCTCACGTGTGTTTAGCTTCCTTCCCCAGTACAGAGAATACTCCCAGGGAGGATTTATTATTATTATTATTGGAAACTGGAGGAAAGGCATTCCTTGTCATAAAATGGCAAAAACTTAACTGTGTTCTAGTGTTTTGTGGAAGATAGAAATTGCAGGCAATGAAACTGGATATTTGGCTGAGGAGATTTCCAAGCAAAATATTGAAGTGTTTTATTCTTCCTGACTGCTTATAGTAAAATGCAAAAGCAGAGAGATGAATTTAGGAAGGAATTGTTAAGAATAAAGGAGCCGTAAGTTGAAGATTTAGAAAATTCTCAGCCTATCCACATTGCAAAACACGAGAAAGAATTTGAAGAGAAAATAAAGAGTATGGCTGGACTGTTACTCAGTAAAGAGTTTTGGGGATTATACGAGCAGAAACACCACCAGTTTGAACCAAAGGGGACAGATATGGGGCAAAATGAAGGAAGGCTGTTGGACTTCTTGAATTTGAAGACAGGATGATAGAGCTGACAGGATGATAGAACTATTTGGCTGTGAATGTGTGCTGTCCTTCAAGAAGAAGAAAAATGACCCTGAAGGCAATTCAGAGGTCACCAGGGCCACCACCTCAGTTTCACCAGGCCAGATGGCTTCTGCCTAAAGCATTGGGGGTGGGATGTTCTGCAGAACCATGGGGGCAGGACCTCCCAGAAACTTGGGGGCAGGACCTGGCTTAGCAGATCCTCAGGAGTCGAACCCCCATCTAGAGCTGTGAGGCTGATGCTGCCACCCCAGTGGGCCTGAAGGGCAGAGTATCAAACCAAAGACGATTATTTTTGGGCCTCAACAGCTCATGGAATTTGCCTTACTAGGTTTTGGACTTGCTTGGGACCCATCACCCCTTTCTTTTTTCTGATTTCTTCCTTTTGGAATGGGAATGTCTGTCCTATGCCCATCCCACAACTGTGTTTGGGAAGCACATACCTTGTCTGGTTGCATAGGTTCAGAGCTGGAGAGAAATTTTTCCTCAGGATGAACTGTATCTCAGCTCCCACTCATATCTGATTTAGATGATATTTTGATGAGACTTTGGACTTTTAGACTTTAGAGTTGATGCTGGAATGAGTTAAGACTTTTGGGGCTGTTGGGATGGAATTAATGTATTTTGCACGCAGGAAGAACATGAATTTTGCAGGACCAGAGGTGGAATGATATGGACTGAATTGTGTACCCCCAAAATTCATATGCTGAAACCTTATCCCCCAATGTGACCATATTTGTAGATAGGACTCTTAGGAGATAGAGTTATACGAGGTCATAAGGATGGGGTCCTAATCTGATAGAATTGGTGGTTTTATAAAAAGAGGACAAGAGATCATTATCTTTCTTCACATGTATGCACTGAGGAAACGCCACGTGAGCACACAGCAAGAAGGTGGCCATCTGCAAGCCAGAAAGAGAGCCCTCACCAGAAACTGAACTTTGCTGGACCTTGATCTTGGACTATCCAACCTCCAGAACTATGAGAAAATAAATTTCTGTTCTTTAAGCCACCCAGTCTTTGGCATTTGTTTTGGCGGCCAGAGCTGATTAATACGTTGGGATGCTGAAGATCACTCTCAGCACTAACGATCACTCACTCTTGCACTAACGGGTGGTTAATATGGACTGTTGAATCTTGACAGAACCCAACTTAAATGCTTATCCTGTTGAATTGAATTCATTAAGACAAGGGTCAGGAGAAAGCAGGCGTGTGACCAACCAGCCAATGAGACTTGAGCCTTAGAAGATTTGTATTGTTCATGTCCCAAGTTCTTTATGTCATATCATCTTCTAGGTGTAAAATGATAGGCAGGAGAAATCATGTATTGAGTAATGAAATTCAACAAATATTTATGGAATGTCTACTATCTGTAAGGTACCTTGCTAAGCCTGATTAGAAGGTATTAAGAGTCATAAGATATGGCCTCTACCTTCCAAGAACCTATAACTGTGGCATTCCTGACTCAACAGTTCTTAACCACATAGGTGGACATTATCAACTTTTAACATCCTTCAGGTTATTACCCAGAGATTAGAACTCTTGTTCATCTTCAAGGATAGTTGCCTTCCATGCCTTCAACCATGACCTGTAACCTAGAGTTTGGGGACTGGCTATGTTCTACCTACCTTTGTTCCTGGTCATCTTGACCACCGGGAAGATGGCAGAAATTTTCTAAAAAATGGAAAAAGGAGTGGTAGGTTCGTGTATTACAAGAACTATTGCATGAACACTTGACCTAAGTTAGGTCCCTGTAGGAGATGTTAGAAGAAGAAATTTAAATTTAAGTATAGTATAATTTCCTAATAGGCACTAGTGATCATAATGAAACTTCTAACCAGTGATTATGATTTGCAGTGAGAGTAACTGAGTAACTTGACCCTAATGAATGGAGGCATTCATTGTGCTTCTTCACTGGTGCCCGAATTTTGCTCTTTAGCCATGACATTGAACAACAGGCCATTTTAACTTTTGGATTGGGTGTTACTCTGCACATAAATGATGAGATTTTGTCACCTTGCTTTGAAACCTAGTACCTGTCTCATAGGCAGATTTCAAGGGGCAGGGATGTCTTTTGACGTCCCACAGAAAATATGGAAAGAACTTGCCTTTCTTGTTGACACTGCCTTTGCCTTCCTGCAATTGTGGAAAAGGCTGTAATTTTTAAATTTGTGGGAATATTGGAGATTTGGGGGTTAACTGGCAATATTTGCATGCTACAATTAGTCTCATTATGCTTTGATTATATTAATTAAACTCTTGTCCCAGAGAGTAGGCATTCACTCATTTTTGTTCCCTGCATCTCTCCAAATGTGCATGTGGAAGTTGCCTTCCTGTGGTTTTGTCAGCACATGGGGCAGGGGCCATGCTTGTTCATCCTTATACCCCCAGCACAGTTCTGGCATGTATAAGTGCTTATAGATGTTTGCTGAATTGAATCAAACAGGTAGGGATGTAGTTTGGAAAAGCCATGATGGTAACTCCAATGACTGCTAAACTTGTTCTCCATGTAACAAATGCCTATATTTGCTAGCCCACACAAATGCTTTGGAAGTCTTCTCATTCCCATCCATTTTCCTGCATTAGCAAAATAAATAAAACAACAATCTACCTGCAAGGTGAGAGATGGAAGAAAGGAGGAAACATATATTTCAATGTCGATTTTACACCAGACACAGTGTTAGGAACTTTCACATACAGTATCACTTAATTATCAAAGTGTTATTTTCCCTGGCCCCAGCAGGTTGATTTGAACAAAAGCCAGCAAAAGCCAAAAGGAAATTGCAACTTGGTTTGATAGAAATCCCTAAAGGCATCTGATGCTGCTGATGGGGATTGATAAAAACAGGTTTAGCAGAGGTCCTTCTTTGTGATCTCATCATTAAATCATCTCCTGTTGGGAAAACAATTATCTAGATGATATACTGACAGTAAGCCAAATGGATCATATTACTTCTTACTTACTCAGAGTCGGTTGCTATTCACCTGGACAAGGCAGCTGACGGTTTCTGAAGGAGAAATGTATGCGAGGTAGAGATGCGAAGCAGGTTGCCTCCTTAGTATGTCTGCGCTTTCAAAGGGGATGAAATAGCTACACTGTGGTAGATATGCTTCTAGAACAAAATATGATTACAGACAGTAAACAGCTGCCTTTCATCCCTGACAATAAATGTGAATATTAATAGAGTAAATGTTAATATTAATATATATTAATTATATAATATTAGTAATAATATATAACACATTAACAATATATTATATATTAATATAATTATAAATAATTAGTAATGATATATGATATAATATATTAGTAATATTAATATATGTTAATGGATATTAATGTTTCATACACAAACATGCATTAAATGAACGTGATCCTGTGACTCTCTGGTAAATACTGTCAGTCATTTTGTTATTTATTTCTTTGTTCCCTTTTTTTCTTTTTTTAACATCTTTATTGGAGTTAATTGCTTTACAATGTTGTATTTGTTTCTGCTGTATAACAAAGTGAATCAGCTATACGTATACATATATCCCCATATCCCCTCCCTCTTGCATCTGCCTCCCACCCCTTCTAGATGGTCACAAAGCACGGAGCTGATCTCTCTGTGCTATGCAGCTGCTTACTACTAGCTATCTGCTTTACATCTGGTAGTGTATATATGTCAATACCACTCCCTCACTTCGTCCCAGCTTACCCTTCCCCCTCCCCGTGTCCTCAAGTCCATTCTCTACATCTGCGTCTTTATTCCTGTCCTGCCCCTAGGTTCTTCAGAACCATTTTTTTTTTTAGATTCCATATATATGTGTTAGCATACGGTACTTGTTTTTCTCTTTCTGACTTACTTCACTCTGTATGACAGACTCAAACTCCATCCGCCTCACTACAAATAACTCCATTTCATTTCTTTTTATGGCTGAGTAATATTCCATTGTGTATATGTGCCACATCTTCTTTATCCATTCATCCGATGATGGACACTTAGGTTGCTTCCATGTCCTGGCTATTGTAAATAGAGCTGCAATGAACATTTTGGTACATGACTCTTTTTGAATTATGGTTTTCTCAGGGTACATGCCCAGTAGTGGGATTGCTGGGTCGTATGGTAGTTCTATTTTTAGTTTTTTAAGGAACCTCCATACTGTTCTCCATAGTGGCTCTATCAATTTACATTCCCACCAACAGTGCAAGAGTGTTCCCTTTTCTCCACACCCTCTCTGGCATTTATTGTTTCTAGATTTTTTGATGATGGCCATTCTGACCGGTGTGAGATGATATCTCATTGTAGTTTTGATTTGCATTTCTCTAATGATTAATGATGTTGAGCATTCTTTCATGTGTCTGTTGGCAATCTGTATACCTTCTTTGGAGAAATGTCTATTTAGGTCTTCTGCCCATGTTTGGATTGGGTTGTTTGTTTTTTTGATATTCAGGTGCATGAGCTGCTTGTAAATTTTGGAGATTAATCCTTTGTCAGTTGCTTCATTTGCCAATATTTTCTCCCATTCTGAGGGTTGTCTTTTCGTCTTGTTTATCGTTACCTTTGCTGTGCAAAAGCTTTGAAGTTTCATTAGGTCCCATTTGTTTATTTTTGTTTTTATATCCATTACTCTAGGAAGTGGGTCAAAAAGGATCTTGTTGTAATTTATGTCATAGAGTGTTCTGCCTATGTTTTCCTCTAAGAGTTTGATAGTGTCTCGTCTTACATTTAGGTCTTTAATGCATTTTGAGTTTATTTTTGTGTATGTTGTTAGGGAGTGTTCTGATTTCGTTCTTTTACATGTAGCTGTCCAGTTTTCCCAGCACCACTTATTGAAGAGGCTGTCTTTTCTCCACTGTATATTCTTGCCTCCTTTATCAAAGATAAGGTGACCATATGTGCATGGGTTTATCTCTGGGTGCTCTGTCCTGTCCCATTGATCTCTATTTCTGTTTTTGTGCCACTACCATACTGTCTTGATTATTGTAGCTTTGTAGTATAGTCTGAAGTCACAGAACCTGATTCCTCCAGCTCCATTTTTCTTTCTCAGGATTGCTTTGGCTATTCAGGGTCTTTTCTGTTTCCATACGAATTGTGCGATTTTTTGTTCTAGTTCTGTGAAAAATGCCATTGGTAGTTTGATAGGGATTGCATTGAATCTGTAGATTGCTTTGGATAGTAGAGTCATTTTCACAATGTTGATTCTTCCAATCCAAGAACATGGTATATCTCCCCATCTGTTTGTATCATCTTTAATTTCTTTCATCAGTGTCTTATAGTTTTCTGCACACGGGTTTTTTTGTCTCCCTAGGTTTATGCCTAGGTATTTTATTCTTTTTCTTGCAGTGGTAAATGGATCTGTTTCCTTGATTTCTCTTTCAGATTTTTCATCATTAGTGTATAGGAATGCAAGAGATTTCTGTGCATTAATTTTGTATCCTGCTACTTTACAAAATTCATTGATTAGCTCTAGTAGTTTTTTGGTAGCCTCTTTAGGATTCTCTATGTTGAGTATCATGTCATCTGCAAACCGTGACAGTTTTACTTCTTCTTTTCCGATTTGGATTCCTTTTATTTCTTTTTCTTCTCTGATTGCTGTGGCTAAAACTTACCAAACTATGTTGAATAATAGTGGTGAGAGTGGGCAACCTTGTCTTATTCCTGATCTTAGTGGAAATGGTTTCAGTGTTTCACCATTGAGAATGATGTTGGCTGTGGGTTTGTCTTATATGGCCTTTATTATGTTGAGGTAAGTTCCCTCTAGGCCTACTTTCTGGAGGGTTTTTATCATAAATGGGTGTTGAATTTTGTCAAAAGCTTTTTCTGCATCTATTGAGATTATCATATTTTTATCCTTCAATTTGTTAATATGTTTTATCACATTGATTGATTTGCATATATTGAAGAATCCTTGCATTCCTGGGTTAAACCCCGCTTGATCATGGTGTGTGATCCTTTTAATGTGCTGTTGGATTCTGCTGCCTAGTATTTTGTTGAGGATTTTTGCATCTATGTTCATCAGTGATATTGGCCTGTAGTTTTCTTTCTTTGTGACATCTTTGTCTGGTTTTGGTATCAGGGTGATGGTGACCTCATAGAATGAGTTTGAGATTGTTCCTCCCTCTGCTATATTTTGGAAGAGTTTGAGAAGGATAGGTGTTAGCTCTTCTCTAAATGTATCATAGAATTCACCTGTGAAGCCATCTGGTCCTGGGCTTTTGTTTGTTGGAAGATTTTTAATCACAGTCTCAATTTCAGTGCTTGTGATTGGTCTGTTTATATTTTCTATTTTTTCCTGGTTTAGTCTCGGAAGGTTGTACTTTTCTAAGAATTTGTCCATTTCTTCCAGCTTGTCCATTTTATTGGCATATAGTTGCTTGTAGTAATCTCCCATGATCCTTTGTATTTCTGCAGGGTCAGTTGTCACTTCTCCTTTTTAATTTCTAATTCTGTTGACTTGAGTCTCTTCCCTTTTTTTCATGATGAGTCTGGCTAATGGTTTATCTATTTTGTTTATCTTCTCAAAGAACCAGCTTTTAGTTTTATTGATCTTTGCTATCATTTCCTTCATTTCTTTTTCATTTATTTCTGATCTGATCTTTATGATTTCTTTTCTTCTGCTAACTTTGGGGTTTTTTGTTCTTCTTTCTCTAATTGCTTTAGGTGTATGGTTAGGTTGTTTATTTGAGATTTTTCTTGTTTCTTGAGGTAGGATTGTATTGGTATAAACTTCCCTCCTAGAACTGCTCTTGCTGCATCCCATAGGTTTTGGGCTGTCATGTTTTCATTGTCTTTTGTTTCTAGGTATTTTTTGATTTCCTCTTTGATTTCTTAAGTGATCTCTTGGTTATTAAGTAGTGTATTGTTTAGCCTCCATGTATTTGTATTTTTTACAGATTTTTTCCGGTAATTGATATCTAGTCTCATAGCGTTGTGGTCAGAAAAGATACTTGATACTATTTCAATTTTCTTAAATTTACCAAGACTTGATTTGTGAACCAAATATGATCTATCCTGGAGAATGTTCCATGAGCACTTGAGAAGAAAGTGTATTCTGTTGTTTTTGTATGCAATGTCCTATAAATATCAATTAAGTCCATCTTGTTGAATGTGTCATTTAAAGCTTGTGTTTCCTTATTTATTTTTTTTTTTGGATGGTCTGTCCGTTGGTGAAAGTGGGGCATCAATGTCCCCTACTAATATTGTGTTACTGTTGATTTCCCCTTTTATGGCTGTTAGCATTTGCCTTATGTATTGAGGTGGTCCTATGTTGGGTGCATAAATATTTACAATTGTTATATCTTCTTCTTGGATCGATCCCTTGATCATTATCTAGTGTCCTTCTTTGTCGCTTGTAATAGTCTTTATTTTAAAGTCTATTTTGTCTGATATGAGAATTGCTACTCCAGCTTTCTTTTGATATCCATTTACATGGAATATCTTTTTCCAACCCCTCACTTTCAGTCTGTATGTGTGCCTAGGTCTGAAGTGTGTCTCTTGTAGACAGCATATATATGGGTCTTGTTTTTGTATCCATTCAGCCAGTCTGTGTCTTTTGGTTGGAGCATTTAATCCATTTACATTTAATGTAGTTATCAATATGTATGTTCCTATTACCATTTTTTTAATTGATTTGGGTTTGTTATTGTAGGTCTTTTCCTTATCTTGTGTTTCCTGCCTAGAGAAGTTCCATTAGTATTTGTTGTAAAGCTGGTTGGGTGGTGCTGAATCTCTTAACTTTTGTTTGTCTGTAAAGGATTTAATTTCCCCATCGAATCTGAATGAGATCCTTGCTGGGTAGAGTAATCTTGGTTGTAGATTTTTCCCTTTCATCACTTTAAATATGTCCTGCCACTCGCTTCTGGGTGGCAGAGTTTCTGCTGAAAGATCAGCTCTTAACCTTATGGGGATTCCCTTGTATGTTATTTGTTGCTCTTCCCTTGCTGCTTTTAATATTTTTTCTTTGTATTTAATTTTTGATAGTTTGATTAATATGTGTCTTGGTGTGTTTCTCCTTGGATTTATGCTTTATGGGACTCTGTGCTTCCTGGACTTGATTGACTATTTCCTTTCCCATATTAGGGAAGTTTTCAACTATAATCTCTTCAAATATTTTCTCAGTCCCTTTCTTTTTTTCTTCTTCTTCTTGGACCCCTATAATTCGAATTTTGGTTTTGTCCCAGAGGTCTCTGAGACTGTCCTCAATTCTTTT
This sequence comes from Eschrichtius robustus, assembly GCF_028021215.1. Taxonomy (NCBI): domain Eukaryota; kingdom Metazoa; phylum Chordata; class Mammalia; order Artiodactyla; family Eschrichtiidae; genus Eschrichtius; species Eschrichtius robustus. Next base: position 150,098,194 of record NC_090826.1, read on the forward strand.
CATTCTTTTTTATTTATTCTGCTCTGTGGTAGTTATTTCCACTATTTTATTTTCCAGGTCACTTATCCATTCTTCTTCCTCAGTTATTTTGCTATTGATTCCTTCTAGAGAATTTTTAATTTCATTTATTGTGTTGTTCATCATTGTTTGTTTACACTTTAGTTCTTCTAGGTCCTTTTTAAATGTTTCTTTTATTTTCTCCATTCTATTTCCAAGATTTTGGATCATCTTTACTATCATTACTCTGAATTCTTTTTCAGGTAGACTGCCTATTTCCTCTTCATTTGTTTTGTCTGGTGGATTTTTACTTTGATCCTTCATCTGCTGCGTATTTCTCTGTCCTCTCATTTTGCTTAACTTGCTGCATTTGGGGTCTCCTTTTTGCAGGCTGCATGTCCGTAGTTCCTGTTGTTTTTGGTGTGTGACCCCAGTGGCTAAGGTTGGTTCAGTGGGTTGTGTGGGTTTCCTTGTGGAGGGGATTGTTGCCTGTTTTCTGATGGATGAGGCTGGATCTTGTCTTTCTGGTGGGTCGGACTGTGTCCACTGGTGTGTTTTGGGGTGTCTGTGAACTTATTATGATTTTAGGCAGCCTCTCTGCTCCTGGGTGGGGTTGTGTTCCTGTCTTGCTAGTTGTTTGGCATGGTGTGTCCAGCACTGGCGCTTACTGGTCGTTGAGTGGAGCTGGGTCTTAGCATTGAGACAGAGATCCCTGGGAGAGCTCTTGCCAATTGATATTACATGGGGCTAGGAGGTCTCTGCTGGTCCAATGTCCTGAACTCTGCTCTCCCACCTCAGAGGCTCAGGCCTGACACCTGGCTGGAGCACCAAGACCCTGTCAGCCACATGGCTCAGAAGAAAAGGGAGACGAAAAAAGAAATATATAAAATAAAATAAAATAAAATAATTAAAATAAAATTTTTTTTTAATATTATTAAAATAAAAAATAAGAAAGTAATTTAAAAAAAGGAGAGCAACCAAACCAATAAACAAATCCACCAATGATAACAAGCACTAAAAACTGTACTAAGATAAACATAAAAATCAGAAACTAATCGGTCACATACAGCAATCCCCAAGTCTACAGTTGCTCCCAAAGTCCACCACCTCAATTTTGGCATGATTCGCTGTCTATTCAGGTATTCCACAGATGCAGGGTACATCAAGTTGATTGTGGGGATTTAATCCACTGCTCCTGAGGCTACACGGAGAAATTTCCCTTTCTCTTCTTTGTTCGCACAGCTCCCAGGGTTCAGCTTTGGATTTGGCCCCGCCGTTGCATGTAGGTCACCCTTTGGCGTCTGTTCCCTGCCCAGACAGGACGGGGTCAAAGGAGCAGCTGATTATGGGGCTCTGGCTCACTCAGTCCGGGGGGAGGGAGGGGTACGGAATGCGGGGTGAGCCTGTGGCGGCAGAGGCCGGCGTGACGCTCCACCAGCCTGAGGCACGCCGTGTGTTCTCCTGGGGAAGTTGTCCCCGGATCACGGGACCCTGGCAGTGGCGGGCTGCACAGGCTTCCTGCAGGGGAGGTATGGAGAGTGACCTGTGCTTGCACACAGGCTTCTTGGTGCTGCAGCAGCAGCCTTAGCATCTCATGCCCGTCTCTGGTGTCCGCGTTGATAGCCGCGGTTCGTGCCTGTCTCTGGAACTCGTTTAGGCGGTGCTCTAAATCCCCTCTCCTCACGCACCCTGAAACAATGGTCTCTTGCCTCTGAGGCAGGTCCAGGCTTTTCCCTGGACTCCCTCCCGGCTAGCTGTGGCACCCTAGCCCACTTCGGGCTGTGTTCACGCAGCCAACCCCAGTCCTCTCCCTGGGATCCGACCCCCGAAGCCCGAGCCTCAGCTCCCAGCCCCCACCCGCCCCGGCGGGTGAGCAGACAAGCCTCTCGGGCTGGTGAGTGCTGGTCGGCACCGATCCTCTGTGCGGGAATTTCTCCGCTTTGTCCTCTGCATCCCGTTGCTGTACTCTCCTCCGTGGCTCTGAAGCTTCCCCCCTGCCACCCCCCATCTCCGCCAGCGAAGGGGCTTCCTAGTGTGTGGAAACTTTTCCTCCTTCACAGCTCCCTTCCAGAGGTGCAGGTCCCGTCCCTATTCTTTTGTCTCTGTTTTTTTCTTTTTTCCTTTTCCCTGTCCAGGTACTTGGGGAGTTTCTTGTCTTTTGGGAGGTCTGAGGTCTTCTGCCAGCGTTCAGTAGGTGTTCTGTAGGAGTTGTTCCACACGTAGATGTATTTTTGACGTATTTGTGGGGAGGAGGGTGATCTCCACGTCTTACTCCTCTGCCATCTTGAAGGTCCTCCATTTGGTTATTTTTAATTAGCCTTGGCCTCCCCAGGCCTACATTAGTGTGGACCAAGATATAAGAACACATAGGGGCCAAATAATGTTCATTTAAGGGCAGTTCATCCCCAGTATGTCAGGTGCTGGGAGATTTTATTGTGGAGACAAAAGAATTCTAACCCAAAAACCTGCTGAGAACAGATACCAGAGTAGAGTTACAAAATGGAAAGATCAGCATTTGGCAAGACTAGGGGGAGCGTAAACGTTTGTCACATGGTCTGCTTGATCCTTCCACCTTCTAAAGAGGTAAGCGTATTAGTGGTTGGTTTGCTAATGAATTATACAGCGGGTTGCTCCAGGGCGTCCATTTGCTGAAGGTGGGTGCTCTGCCTCATGGAGCCCTGAGCACTGTTAACACCATTAATGGTCCATCGTAATTGTCCAGTGGTCTAGAAATGCCACTCCTGCGTTTCTTGAAAGCTCATTAATTCAACCTGAGAAGGAGCAGAGCTATACAGCACACAGTCAATGTAATAACATCCCTTTTTCTCACTTCTTTGCAGAGCGCTCTCCCAACCTTCTGCAGGTCTGGTGATGGGTCCATGTTGGATGATTTTGAATATTTTGTAGGCACATTCTGTATTTGTTTCACTTAAGACGTTTTAGAGGAAAAACTACTTTCCCCTTAACCCTGGCTTGTTACTAGATGTATGAGGGAATGTGGGTGGCGGGGCACCCATCCGCAGCTGGAAAACAGCAACTCCTTAGAGTTCTTGCAGTCTATCAGGGTTGTCAACCCCATCATCACTGAGGCGTTTTTCAGCCCGCCTTACTTAAACTCCAGCTATTTTGTCACCTGAATCTGAAAATAGTGACACCACACAAGGGTGATTATGACTAATAAATGTCTTGATTAAAGGAAGTATAGCCACTCAGTAAATATTAGTTGAATTTGAATTCCCCCATCATCCCTGGGGCATCACCTCATTAAAGGTATCATACCTTTGGCTGGTATATAATAGGTATTTTTCATCCTGTCCATTTGTTAGCTCATTCCCTCGCCATCTGTGTTCCTTGTCCATCTGCCAACCTAGAAAAACCTTCTTCATGTTTATAAATGAAGAGTTCAGTTTTTTTAGACAACACTTTTTATGTTTTGGGTTTTATTAAGATGGAGTGCTGTAGAATATTATTATTTGCAAGGAATAATTTAGTGTCTTATCAAGATAATTAAGACACTATGTGTTCTGTAGATGAGCCTGGTCGTGGTAGAGAGAAAACAAGGTACTCTTGTGCCCTCGTGCTGTTTTTGGCTAACAGAGCAAATGTGAAATCCAGAGCTGGTGGATCCAGAGTCAAGTTTGCGCGTATGTTAGATTTACTGTGTAGGTGCATGTTGGGTCAGTGTCCACAGCCAGCCTGCAGTCAGTGGAATTAGGGCACTCAAAGGGGTGTTTCTTTGCAGGAGTTTGTTAAAGAGGGAGCTCATGTTGTACCCAATTTAAAACCTGTTTTTCAGAAGTTTCCAGGATTTTCTCACACCCTGTCATCCACATGTATTTCTTAATCCCCACCAGCGTGTACCTGGGGGTTTAAAGGCATCAAGTCCCTGCCTCTGAACCCTCTGCCCCTCCCTGCTTGTGCTTACATTCCAATAGTAGCTACAGTACCCAAGGGTCACTTGCTCCTGTTGATTCATTGGTTCTTAGGAAAAAAGACAGCCTCTTGATATATACAGGGGGAAAAGTCTATTAGTGGACAGTTTCCCCTGTATTAAAATAAGAGAAGAGATTGTGGAAGCCTTGAGGTGTAAAATATATTAGCTGCTATTATTCCAACAAAGATTCAAGAATCTGGATCCTTGTGGCCCAGTTACCTTTTCCTCCTGTCCCAGAAGGTTGGTTAAGTTGTCACAGTGGGTGGTGGAGAGAAACGTAAATTTCTTAAGCTGTCTTAAGAGCATCTACATTTAATCCAGCTTTATAAGGTAGTAAAAGTCACCATCTCACAATTAATTATGATTTTCTCTAGCCTGACTCATGTTCTAAAATTCAGCCTTTACTGTCTTTACAATGCAGAGGATCCCAGAGGCTTAGGGCTGGAAGGAACTAGCTGTGAGCTTACAGTCTCTGGGTTTTACAGTGAGCCTTGGAGGCTGGTCTGTTGTAGTATTAATGATATCAAACCACCGTGGCTCCCTTTTAGAAGAAGACAGGTATAAATACATTTAACTAAAATGAGAGTAGTTAGGAGGAAGGCGAGGCATAAGCTAATGAATCTCTTAAATTCTTGAATGGTATTAAGCAGGAAACAGCCCCATTTGTGATCCCATTAATGACTGACCACTTGGGGGCTCAGGCTTTGAATCGTTTTTTAAGTAGCAGGGACAGATTTTTGCAGACGCTAAGGCTCTGTTTTGCTTGACCACCTTTCTGTTTACTGGCCCACATTGCAGGACAGCTGGCCTGGTGCCCATTTAAGGGGAGAAAGGTAACAGGCCAACATAAGATTCCAAACCTCGAGTCTGACCTCATTAGAAGTGTGATTACTAGTGGTGTAAACCATGGCATCATTCCTCCTGATGGTTTGGGTGATCTTGTGACTTGTTTGAGTTTTGTTATTTCAACAGTAGCAGGGAGGCAGCTGTAGTTTAGGAGATATTCCGTTGTGTCCGAAATGATACCCCCTCAGAACACTTTGAATACTGACTCAGACCATCCCCTTGCCTTTAGACCATCCTTTGAAAACAGACTTTAACTTTCCTCATTGTCTCTGGAGAAGACTTAAGACTTGCTTTTGCAACCCCTGTTTGCAAAATGCTAGAAGCAGGTGCTTCCAAAAGTCTCATCCAGGCCCACCTGGTGTGATGTTACCATTTCCATCTTATCTTTCCTAACTGGGTGCAGAGGAGAGCCTCAGCACAGCTAAGTACCTCTCTTGCCTTGCCCCAGGCACGTGTGCTGTAACCGTGAGGAGTTGCTCCAGCCACTTCTGGTTTCCATGGGGTTTTTTCCCCTTGTTTTCTTCTCCATCTTTCTTTTTTCTCACAATGTATTTTCTTTTCCTTGCCTTTCATTTAACCCTCTAGAAGCCTGGAAATGTTCAGGAGAATGGCTGCTATGTTTTTGTTTTTTCAGACCTAGGCTACTTTTTTGAGAGAAAAACAACTCCAGAGCCGTTGTCTAAGGTGTGTACTTTGCCTTTACTGGAAGAAAAGCACTGTAATTCGGCTAATGCTATGGATGAGAGACATCTATTCTACGATCCATGCTGTCATAGACTGAGAAAAGTAAATATGTGATCAGACATTTCCTGGAGAAACCTTTAAGAAAACATTAGAGCATGCACGTGCGTGTGCAGATACACACACACACACACACACACTCTCCTCCGTCTCCCAGCACTAGTTAGCTTGCTCATGGGTCCCGGGGCCATTCCCTTCTTCTAGCCAGATCCCCCTGTAGACAGACAGTCAAGAAATCCTTCATTTGTTCTAGAGAAGATAGAATCCAGCCTGAGTGCTAGGTCAATTCCTTCTGCTATAAATACAGATTTTTTTCTTTAAAGTCTATCTACTGAGTTTTAAAAGATACACAGAATATTTCCAAATGAAATTGAGTAGAACATCACTTTAAAACTGAAGTCACATTTGATATACAGCTATGCTGTATTATAGCCCTCTGGGGACTTTCCTTACTGTAAACTTGGAAAGACTTCGTGAAAATGCTATTTTATGGTTAAGATGATAGGAATTTGTTTAGCTCTTTACAACGTATTCTCACAAACATAACAATGACAGTAACAATATCTGGTGTTTATCAGTTGCTGAGTATGTGGCAGACACTGTTCAAAGTGCTTTCCAGGCTCATTTAATCTTCTCAATAACCCTATCACATACGGACTGTTATTATCCCCATTTTCAGATGTGGAAACTGAGGCATCAAGGGGCTATGTAACGTTACCCAAGTCACACAGCCAGTAAGTGCTAAGGCAAAGGATTCAACTGAAGCTATGGTTGATTGTAACGTTTTTGTACTTCCCACTACCTCGTGTGCCCTCTTAATCATTAGTGTCAAGTGAGAATCCTGTTTCAGATCAGTTAAGTGACTTCATTCTGGTGCCCCAACCAGAAGTGACAAAAAAAGATTTAACGTTTTTCCTTTTCCTTTTACTGATTTTTTTCCCTTCTATGTCATGAGCCTCCAGGTCAATATTTTATTGAACTCAAAACATTCACTGAGTCTCTATTATGCACCAGGTGCTGCATGACCTTTGGTGGTACAAAGATAATGAACTTACTGTCCTTAAGGAATTCACAATCCGAGTTTGGGGAATTAAGCAGATAAAACACAGTGACAAATGCAAGCAGTGTGGAAAATGTTCTACTAGGGCTAAGTACCTGGTATTCTGGGAACACTGAGGATGGGGCACTGTCCTAGTCTAGGGACTGTCCAGAGAAGCTTTGTAGGGGAGTTGATTCTCCGAGAACACATGGGAATTAGCCAGATTGAGATAAGGAAGATGTTGTGGACAAAAGAAATACCTTGTGCAAAGGCCCTGATATATTTGAGAGCACAGAGCCTTTGGGGACCTCCAAGAACTTTTATGTGACCTTGAGTTTAGAAGAAAAGAAGCCAGAGAGATGGGCAGGAGTTTGATAATGAAGACCGCTGTAAGTCATTGTAAGCGGTGTTGGCTCTGCAGTTGGCTGTGTCATTGAAGAATTTTAAGCAGGTCAGGTAGAGAGCGGGATAGAGTAGATGAAGTAAGCTTACAGGCAGGGAGACCCATTTAGGAGGTTATTACAACTGTCTAGATAAGAAATGATGAGGGTCCTGACCTAAGGCAGAGACAGTGAGTCAAGCTTTTTCTGCCTCCCCGGGATACACTTAATTGCTTCACTTGCTGCCTTCAGCAGCCAGCCGGTCTGCCTGGCTGTCCATTCAGCCCTTGAACCTTCATCCCTTTCTTTGTCTTCCCGTACTGCAATTCATGTACCTGTCTCTCCTATTAGACCTCAACTCCTCAAAGGCAGCCAGTGTATCTTTTTAATCTTTATTTTCACTGTACAAGTACTGTGTCTGGTACATGTTTTTCAAGTTCATGATGGGGATCAGTTCAGTATGGCCGTAGTCTAGGGTCCTTTTTGAGAAGGACTAAAGGGGCTGTTGGAAAGGAAGGATGAAGGGGTAGAACTCTTTTGCTCTACAGTAAATTGAATGGTGTTGACAGATGAGAATTGCATATGACTTTACTTGGACTCTGCCAAAATGCATCAGCATTCTTCTGGGATTTAAGGTAATTTCCTGGCAGGCTTAATGTTTACTCTTAGTAATGTTTACACAACTTCTGTGCCATCTCTTAAAAACAAATTAGACTTCAACACAAGTAATTAAAGATGGGAATAGCAAAAAAAAAAAAAAAAAAAAAGATGGGAGTAGTATCGTTCGGTTCTATTACCTGTGTCCCTGAGTACGAACGTGCCCTCTACATTGTAAGTGAAACCCTGCTCTCCTCCCTGTAAGTTGTATGGGGGATGGACATTTAGCTAAGGGGCTTGCAAAATTTCTTTATCTTTTAAAATATGAAAGCCTCGGGGCTTCCCTGGTGGCGCAGTGGTTGCGAGTCCGCCTGCCAATGCAGGGCACATGGGTTCGAGCCCTGGTCTGGGAAGATCCCACATGCCACAGAGCAACTGGGCCCGTGAGCCACAATTACTGAGCCTGCGCATCTGGAGCCTGTGCTCCGCAACAGGAGAGGCCGCGATAGTGAGAGGCCCGCGCACCGCGATGAAGAGTGGCCCCCGCTTGCCACAACTGGAGAAAGCCCTCGCACAGAAACGAAGACCCAACACAGCCAAAAATAAAATAAATAAATAAATAATTTAAAAAAAAAAAATATGAAAGCCTCCATGGAAGCCAAATAGAGAAATCAGATTTTTACAAGGAGCTGTTCTTGCTGAAGTCAGGGCCAGTTTGGGGGGCCCAAAGCCTTGTCCTGCTGCCTTTTCCACCCCTTCCCCACCCCTAAATAAAGGGGCTGTGAAAAGCACTAATCAAGACCATCCACATTTTCCCTCCTAACTATTCACTTTGATCTAGTTCTCTTAAGTTTCAAACTATTATTACAGGGAGCTTTTCACAGGCACTCACTGGTTTTGTTTTTATGTTCCATCACTTTTGGACCCTGATGTCTTCCAACAAGAGGGGGATTCGGCTTCTCTTCTGTCTTCCTCCCAGGTTCTCATATACCCTTCTCCAGAACTGACTGGAAGACATTCTTGCACCTTGCAGTAGATGCCTTCCAAGACCTTAACCCAGAGATAATCATCGTTTAGGTAAAAGACTTATCCTTTATTGAAAGGATAAGTGTTAAGAAAGTAACATTTCCCTTGAATTCACGCAGTTTATTGTTCTTGTTAAAATTTAATTATACCTCACGAGCTCTGGCGCACGTGGGTATATTTAATGGCCTTTGTGCTTTTACCGAATATGTTAAAATTAATACTTGGCCTTACAGAAAAAGGGGCTGAACTCTGTGCCTAAAGGCTTTTCAGGATTAATAAGAGGCTTAAGAGAGATCAAAGAGACCTCAGTTTGTTTGTGCCTACATGTGAAAGTGTAGTTATTTTTTTCTTGAGCCACAGAGAAAGGATTTGCATACATAAAATTTGGTAAAGGATTACTTATTGGAAGAAATGAAAGGCATTCTATGGGTAAGAGTTTTTAGGCACTTTGTTGAAGATGGTCAGCCCAGTTCTCTCTTCTTTCTTAGGCCCGTTCTCCCCATCTGTTTTCAGAAAGCTTTACTGCTCATGTTCAGAAGCCCACCAAGGTTTGGGGTGAGGGGCTCCCTGTCAGCCCTGTTAGGTGGCTATGTAATGAATTCTTTCTGTCCAGTAAGGTAATGCTGAGGTTGTGCCCCACTTTAGAAATTTGATTCATAAACACAATAGAGTCAGTAATTCTCAGCTCTATTAAGGGTGATTATTCACTTTGAGAAAGTTCTTTGCAAGTAAGTGTATTTACCCCAATTCCTGAAAATAGCCCTCTCTTAATGCTTCCTGGGGACTGTGTGTGGATCATGTATACAATCTAGAGGAAGGAGAAGAGAAACACAAAGCTAAGATGTTTAGGGATCTGCTGGCTCTTTGCAGAACAACCCACAAAGGTGATAAAGAATCTCTGAAATGATTTGTTTCTCAAATTCAATTTATACATATCTTTTTTTGTAGAAATGCAACACCCATTTAATGATTTGTCTAAAGAGTATCGCAATTGCAAGTTGCTGATATTCGATGTGCTGTATAATATATAAGACATTTCAGTGAATAGAATGATGTCTGCAACCCCTTCTGAGTGCCCTCCAGGGCTCAGTGAGAAGCCAAGGGTAGATAATTTAACTTTCTCTCACTTTGAGTGTCACTTGTGATCTCTGAAGGGAGGTGCTTACCTAGAAATTTTATTCTCCCCCAGATAACAGTTATTTTCTTTCAAGAAGGCTAGTTACTGAGGGCTCATATACTCAGCCCTCAATAGTTATTGAGGGCTGAGCATATGCCAAAAATGTACTGGCTAGGTAAGGTTCAAGGAGAGGATTATCAGACATCTGAGCAGAATCAGATAAGAGGCCATGGTCTTTTGGGGCAGACCTCACCAGGAGTTCTCTGCTTTAGTACATTGTAGGAATTTGGCAAATCAGGTCATATCCAGAGAGGACTGACTACAGGGAGAAGGTTCTGGAAGGCATTTTGGTTGAGAAACTGTTGAAGAAACAAGGGCTATTTACCTGGAAAAGGGAAGATTTTTGGTAAAGAGATTCATGAAAAATGTCTCAGTCTTCACTGTTCAGTATGATAGCTGCGAACCACACGTGACTATTTAAAGTAATTAAATAGAAATTTTAAAATTAGTTCTTCAGTTACACCTGCACATTTCAAGGGCTCAATAGCCACATGTGGCAAGTAGTTATCATATTGGACAACACACAGACTTCCATCCCTGCAGAAAGTTCTGTTAGACAGCGCTGCACTGCATACTTGAGGGATTTCATGTAAAAGAAAGAATAGATTCAAACTGCATATCCCCAGAAGGTACAGTTTTGCCCAATGGGGAAGAACCAGGGGGGAAATTTTTCCAACACTTGAGGTAGTCGGGAACAGAAGAAGCAGAGTCGGAAGCTCTCTAAGAGGGGAAATATCGCCTCTTGGTGACCCTTGTCCAGGATACTATAGAGGAAGTATGAGCATCTCAGCTGTCAGACTTTGTCTGCTTGTGCATGTCAGGCCCTGAGCCGCGGTCCAGCCAGTACACTCAGGCATTGGTTCAGAGCTCTCTGCAGCTTCCTGCATTATGTGTGATAGAAAGTACCTGGTAGCCTGGCTGAGACCAAACTCAGCTCCCTCTCTCCGTTCTGCTTTAGTCTGATTTAAGCCCTCCTTGGGAGGTTGGTAATTTACAAAGTTCATGAAAAGCTTTCAAAGAAATTATGCCTAGAAAAAAATTTATTTCTGGAAACTCAAAAATGGGGATATATTTTCTGAAAATAAATTCAGGTGGATGATGGATGAGGATAATGAAAAGGCCTTGTTTTCTAACCCTATGCAGCCTTCAGTTATCCAAGACCCTATATATTCATACACTTGAACTTAAGCAGAATAAAATAATCAATTAGCAGTTGGCAGCAGTTTTTCCTTGGATAAGACACAAAGCAAATAGTTGGCCTGTGTTTGGAGAGATCTGTGTTTGCAGGGTATCTTAATGGCAAAGTCATGCTTTCTCAAATACTTGGTCAAATTTATATAGAATTGAGGGACCATAATGAGTAGGTATTTATAAAGCTCTTTAGTAGCTTTTGAAGAGACTAGGCCTGAGAACTCAAATAATTATTTCTGGAAATCTGAAACCAGGGTTGGTTACCTGAGCACATTCCTTAATTGAAGCTTAATGGTGTAGCCCTGCCTAAGAATCTCAGTTCTGGTCAAGCCTGGGCAGTTTTATTGGTCTTTTGGAGTTCTGAAAGGACACTCTCAAGCTGCCTGAGAGTACCAGAGGAGGAAAATGACACTCATTAAATACTTTAGGATTGTCTGTCTAAGAGGTCAAGAGAAATTGCATTTCTGTAGAGTCACTGGAGACAGATTGTGGTCTGAACACCTCAGCTATCTTGGATTGACCTTGCCATTTTCCAAACTCTCCATGGGAAATCATTGTCTACTCTTTTTTTAACCTTAGTTGTTTATTTTTCAATGTCTTTTAATTTGCTCTTTTGGATAATGGATGGTGTAAGCAGCTGGTCTCTCCCCTTCCTTCTCTCTCCTCTCCTATTCAATACAGAATCAGGTTTACTCCTATCCAATGGATGGGGATAAAATATACTCTAGGCAAGTGTTTTATCATTGATGTTTTCCAACCCGCCCTGTGCTTGAAACTCAGGTATCAGCTCTGTGCCCTGACCCTCTGAGAAAATGTCTTGTCCAGGCAGACACAGATGATTTATTTGCCAGAACTAAGTTTCTTCGGGAAAGCATCCTTGGTTTGATCTGGCTACACTGAGAAAGGAGCACTTGACTATGTCTGTACACGGTCAAGAGAAAGTTCTCATGGGCAGTGATGAAGTTAAATGAAATTAAAGGATGGGTGGAGTTTGTGGCATAGGTGAGGGGGGCAAAGCATTCCAGGGAGCGGAAGTGGCACATGCAAGGGGAGAGAAACACCAGGGCTTGAGATGTTTAAAGGAAACTCAAGGATGGTTCTGTGAAAAGAAGTAGTGGGAGAATCATTCATTTATTAACAAATATTTATTAAGAACCCAAGATTTGCTGGGTACTGTTCTAAGCACCAGAAATACAGTAGTAAATTTTTAAAAATTCCTGCCCTTATGGAACTGATATGCTAGAGAAAGGAGTCAGAAAATAATCAATGCATATAATCAAAGTTTTAAATTAGTTCTTTCTAAAGGGCTATAATAATAATAAGGGCTACATGAGTGTTTGATAAACTGAGTAATTTTGTGTGTTTGTTAGAAGGCAGTAAATCCTGTCAGGGCTGGGGGGGTGGGTATTATAGAGTTTGGTAAAGAAAATTGGAAGTGCCAAAGGGAGGGTTGGGAGTGGGTTGTAATGTTACAACCTCTTTGAGAAACCTTTTTTTTTTTTTTTTTAGATGACTTTGGATTTATTGATGACTTTTAAAAAAATTTTTATTGGAGTACAGTTGCTTTACAATGTTGTTAATTTCCACTGTACAGCAAAGTGAATCAGTCACACGCATACACGTATCCCCTCCTTTTTGGATTTCCTTCCATTTAAGTCACCACAGAGCACCGAGCAGAGTTCCCTGTGCTATACAGTAGGCCCTCATTAGTTATCAGTTTTACACATAGTAGTGTATATACGTCAATCCCAATCTCCCAGTTCATCCCACCCCCCATCCCCCCGTGGTATCCACAAGTTCATTCTCTATGTCTGTGTCTCTACTTCAGCTTTGCAAGTAAGTTCATCTGTATCATTTTTCTAGATTCCACAGTAAGCAATATTATACGATGTTTGTTTTTCTCTTTCTGACTTGTTTCACTCTGTATGACAGTCTCTAGGTAAAACTATGGAACGCTTCACGAATTTGAGTGTCATCCTTGCGCAGGGGCCATGTTAATCTTCTCTGTATCGTTCCAATTTTAGTATATGACAGCAGAAGCTAATCCTCATGCCGAAGCGAGCATGAGAAGCCTTTTTGAAAACGCACCATTGAGCAAAGACTTAAAAGGGGTATGGAGTTAACAATACAGTTATTTTGGTAAAGAGCCTTCTGTGTGGGGTAACAGCCGGTGCAAAGACCATGAGGCAGAAGAGTGTCTTCAGGAAATAGCAAGGATGCCAGGGTGGGAGAATGAGGGTGGGGAGATGGGAGGGGGGCAGATAGAAGGTCACCATAAGGACTTCGGCTTTCATTCTGATAAAATGAAGAGTTGTAAAGGCTGACTTAGATTTTAAGAGGTCAGTCTGGCTGCTCTATTGAGAATAGACTTTGGGGGGGTAAAACTAATAGCCACATGATAAGGCAGCCGGCTGGGCAGCCACACAGGGTACTAACCTGTAAAGGGCACTGAAATAGCACTATTATAAGAAAAAGATTGTTCCTACCAGAACTCACCTCAGGGAAGGTACAGTATGTATCAATGAAATTTAATCAAGGACATGAGTAGTTGGGTAACAAAGATATCCACTGAATGCTCTCTGAGGTCTGTGGGTCTAGTGAACTGTAGGCTTTTTGTTTTGCTGAGTGGGGCACTACAGTATGGGGCCAGAGGTACATTATCAGAACCGTAGAAGAGAGGCTTCCCTCCACTTTGAGCTCACACCTCCTTAGACTGGGGTTCTTATTGATCAGAGCATCCAGAGAGCCGAGTTTCAGTCCCACCGCCCTAAGGGGAAATGCAGGGCTGGATCCTCAATGACCTTGAATGCCCTTCAGAAAATACCTAGTTACATAACCCATACACACTTTCATGATGGCCTTCTTTTCCCATCTCCAGACCCCATAGGAGGAGAACCTATTCCTTTATCCTCGGAGCAGTTTTATTCCACTCTTCAGTAATAAAGATTCATTGTTACTCAGAAAGACATTGTAAATCATTTCTGAAAGCCTTCGCTCTTGAACAATGGGGTTTAGCTGAGGATGGCTCAGAGGATTAGCTGCTGCTGTCATAAAGATCTGGCCCCTACCTGGGAGTAGAGCCCTGGGGATCACTGACATGGATGAGTAGTTCCCAGAACCACAGTTCAGAAAGGACAGTCTAGTCACCAACAACCTGCTCTAATTCAGCACACTTTTGTTGATGCGTGAACCACGGCTTGTGCCCTTGATGGACTCACTTCTGGCTCTATCATCTGTCCCCTGAGAATAGCACTGTTGTCAATCCCACCTAGATTAGATCAATTAGCAAGCAAGAAGCAAGCTCATATATGCATGCTATTCATTCAAAGTGTGCATATAGGCATTTAGTATGAAGAACTACTATTTCACTTGTAACTTTGTTCAATTATGATTATGGAGTGACAGAAGTACAAGTGTAATAGGAATTTTCTATATTAATCACCTCTGTGCACATGTCAAATTAAAAATGTGCACAGTGTCTGTAATTCTTTCCTTTTTCTTGGTGTTTGTTCTGAATACATTAACTGAAATATACATTTATGTCTGAATCAAATTTAAAAATTGGGGCTTGTATTTTATTCATCTTTTTAAAATTTAACTTTTCTAAATTTAACTTATTACATTTTGACACAAGTATTAATCTGAGATAGATTGGATATTTGAAAAAATTAGATATGAATTCTTTACCAGAGATAGCTTGAGAAGCACTGAACTAGAAAACTAAGAAGAGGGCATGTGGTACTATTTTTATTTCTTACCTGTGGAGACTCTCCAGACCCATCATCAGCTGTGCTCCGAGCTGTTTTCTACTTACAACAATGGGTTTATGGGACGCCATCTACCTCCATTCTCCTGTCCTCACACCCACGACTGCACAAGGTGGTTCCCTATGGAGTTAGTAATGCTGCCCACAGAGAATGAAATGAAAATAATAAAGATAGAACTTCACATCAGCCCAACTCATTTGAGACAATAAAGCCAGCTATAAAAGAGTCAATCGAAAAGGTCAAACAATGTAGGGGGCACGGCATCTTACCCCTCATAGGAAGGAGAACTTTAAGGTTATTTTTCCTTTTCCTTCTTTCTAAAGGGAGCACAGCTATCAAAAGAAGAAAGCTGACAACCTCCAGTTCAGCTTTTAGGATTTCAGTTGAGAATATCTATGAAGTATTTTCCTTCTCACCATGAAATTATCTGCTAAAGCAATTCTGCAGTCACTCTGAATACATACAAAGTAAAATGACTTACACTCTGAGAGTTACATTTCTAACTGACGACGTGCAAAAAGCAGCTTTGCAAAATGTACCTTTGTGTGCAGAGCCCAGTGAGCAATTAACTAGACCTCTTGACCAAGCTGTGTAGGCACAGAGCCTGGGCAGCACCTTTGCCAAGTCTGCCCCGGGCCTGCCGAGGTGGCACGTGGCGACTCAAAGTCTGGTGGGAAACATATTCACCATCAAAGACCTAGTTTCTTAAACCAGAGTAGAATATAAATTTACTTTTTTCAATTACAAAATTCAATTCTAACCTTTTAAAAACAGCAGCTAGCAAAATCCTTCATGAATATGCATTCTCTCCTTAACTCGTAATTTTGTCATCCAACAAACATTAACAAATACTGCTATATTTCAAGGCTCTAGGTGGAGAACTGGGAAGATCAAAGATGCATGACAGTCTCTAAGCTAAAGGAGCATTTGCTATGTAGTAAACAAGTAATTATTTTAATACCTTATTTATACATTACAGCCTACATTTGAACATCACAACTGCCCTCATCCCAATGAAATAGGCAAGAATGAGTTATGCCATTTTGCCAAAGAGGAACTGGAGATAGGATGTATTAAATCATCTTCTTATGATCACACCGCAAAGGGCAGATCCAGAACATAGTGCTGGCTAAGAGCATGGCTTTGGGGTCAGTTGAGTCTGGGTTCACAAGCCAGTCATCACCTTAGCTGGTTATTTTGGATATATTAGCCCATTTGTGCTTCTGCCTTCTTGTCTTTTTAATTTTTATTATTTATTTATTTATTTATTTTGTGGCCGCACGGCATGTGGGATCTTAGCTCCCTGACCAGGGATCGAACCCACACCCCCTGCATTGGAAGTGCGGAGTTTTAACCACTGGACCGCCAGGGAAGTCTGCTTCTGACTTCTTATCTATGAAATGGAGATAACATCTGCCTCATAGGCTATTGTAGGATTAATTGAGAAAATGTTTGTGAAGATGGGAGGAACTCAGTGAGTGATGGTAAGTGTCATTATTTCATGAAGAATCCTTTATTAAGCTCCCACTTACATGCACTGCACTATGTGGAAGATAACCTAGACACAGGAACTCACGATATAATACAAGAGAAACAGACAAAGGATGTAACACAATAAAACAAAAGTGACAAATCAGGCACTGATAAGGACTGCCTCCTCAGTGTTCCTGTAGCAATATCTAGACCTCAGAGCATGTATGGAATATGCTGTCTTTGTCAGGGTCTCAGGCGCTCTACCCTCACCCCTCACCAGTAGATTATGAACTCCAGGTAAGTTTTAGTATTTTCCTAAAACCTTACTTATTTACTGTATAAATACTGATGGAGATCATAGAGTCAGGGTATGAGTGCACCAAGGACACAGCCATGGTCCTCGCCCCTGGGGACATGCCATGTAGCAGACACTCAACAAAAGCATGCTGAATTAAGGTAGATTGTTGATGATTAGATTGTTCTTTCTGGCATTTTCCAGTTGTCTTTCTTTTATTGATTTCTAGTGTAATTCCATTGTGGTCTGAGAGCAGACACTGTATGATTTCTATTCTTTTAAGTTTGTGAAAGTGTGTTTTATGGCCGAGAATGTGGTCTGTCTTGGCGAACGTTCTGTGTGAGCTTGAGAAGAATGTGTATTGTGTTGTTGTTGGATAAAGTAGTCCATAGATGTCCATTATATCCAGTTGATTGATGGTGTTGAGTTCAACTAGGTCCTTACCGATTTCATCCCTGCTGTATCTGTTCGTGTCTGATAGAGGGATATTAACATTCCCAATTATGATAGTGGATTCATCTGTTTCTCCTTGCAGCTCTATCAGTTTTTGCCTTGTGTAGTTTGACACTCTGTTATTAGGTGTATACACATTAAGAACTATTATGACTTCTTGGAGAATTGACTCCTTTATTTTATTGTTATTTTATTTTATTCATTTTCAGTTTTTATCTAAAACGAGGCAAGTAGTGCTGTGTTTTCAAAATTCACTTTTGGGTCTTCATCAGTAACCAGTTCCAAAAGTATTAGTTAACTTTAAATTATCTTTTGATGAAAAATGAATCCATAGAATTTTTTATGCATAAATCTAGGAAAATAGATTCAAAACATTCTATCAAATTCAGAAAATATTTGGCGATAACTTTCGGCAGATGTGCTGTATCAATATCATCACCTCTTTCACTGATAATTGTTAAATTCTAGAACATGGTGTAAGTGTGGAAACTGTTCTTTTAAGTGTCTAGCTTTTGTTTTAGGTCTTTAATCTTATCTGCCATTGAAAAAAATTGTTTCTCCCTTACATGAAAGTATTAAGATCATTAAAATAGCAAGGACAGGCAAATAAACAAGTCTGGCTCTAATTCAAATCTTTACAAAGTTGGGACCAAGCTGATTTCTTACCTTGTAAAACACTAAGAGTTTATTCCGCACTACAGACATTGTTGAGAGAGCTTTTCCTCTCGATAACCATCAAACATCAACATGCAGTACTGTTGTTTATGATTAGCCGCCTTCTTGATTATTCATTCAGAGTCGCCGTGAATTTAACTTATTTACCTTTACGTAATTTACTGTCTTTACTACGTCACTAAGTACAATGTTTAGTTTAGCTGACTTATTTTTGAAGCCAGTCTTTCTCAACGAAGGCAAAAGTGCATTAATGTACATTCTGGTGTAAGTTTATTAATATGGGTACTCACTCCAGAATGTTTTCCTATCATTGCAGCTGTGCTATCAGAACATACTTGTACACAAAACTTAAACTCCAGACCACACCTGTTGACAATGTAATTCTTTTTGGCTTTACACATTTGAAAGCTAGTTGTGTCTTTTGACAATGAGCATGAAAAAATTTTTTAAAAAAAGATTCTTCCTTCATATCACCATCGTGTTCAAATCACATCTGTACTGAAAGATTGCCATATTAGCAGTATCATTGCACAAGTCAGGTTGCAATGAAAAATACTTCACTTGCTTTATTTGGTCTATGAGTTGGTCTTCCATATCATTAGCCTGGTATGTTAGTCTGTGGAGTCATTTGAAAGTGGTAGTGGAGCTACTTTCTTTGCCAAAGATTCATGTTTCCAAACAAACACCGCTGTTGCAGATTGTCACTAATGTCTCACCAATTGCATAGGTTTTTTTGGTCTTAGCAACCTGAGGTGCTATTTTAGTAGAAGTGCACAAAGCATTAATAAGTAAAATATTGAACATTTGCTTCTGTGGCTTTCTCATGCAATACTTTTTTATTTCAAATAATTCTTTTAGTTTTGAGCTTTTTTTTTAGCCTTTTGTGAGTAAATTGCTGCCCAAGAAGTTTTGAAGGAATCACTAGTTAGAACATTTCTGCCAGTAACACACTTTTGGGTCTAGCATGCCATCCTCCAACATGGCTACAAACCCAACCCAAACTTAGTATACAAGGAATGATCCTTCAAAATAAAACTAGCATGAAGTCTTTGGTCTCCATTTCTTCAGAGTCACTTCCATTGCCATTATTTGGTTTCCTTCTACCGATGCATTCAGATAAAGTATGTCTTTTCTTGAAACAAACAAAAAAGTCATGTGTAATTTCTTTTACTGTTTCTAAATTAGAAATAAAAATAAGTAATACAGTTTTTTCTTTCTCAATTTAGCTAGTAATGTTAAGCTATAAGTTAAGCACGGTTGATTAAAAATTGAAATCATGAGAATAATAAGTTAGAAAAGTAAATCAATGCCAACATTTTCTCTATCTTAGAAAAGTAAATCAATGCCAACATTTTCTCTGTCTTCCTTGTCTTTTTGTGGCCTCTCTCATCTGACTTCTTAATCGACACTTCTCATGTGAGCTGACGAGGAGGTGGGTAGGAAGACATTTCTCTAGTAATTGTTGTTTAAAATCCCTCTGTAGGCTAATTCATGGAAAAAACAGGGAGACCAGGGTTTCATGCCTTGTGTTTTACTTTTCATGTTATTTCCTAATGAGTACAGTAGTATCTAATTGTGTCCTGGAGGAATGAGATGTTTTCACCATCCCATGTGTAAGATCCATGATTATACTGATTATATTTAACTGGATATGTGGCATCAAAAAAAGGTGCTAGCTTCAGGTCAACAAATATATTTTGAACACCTACAATATACAAGGCCCTGTGCTAGATGTAGTAGGGAATACTAGAGAAAGTCAATCATAGTTTCTGTCGTCTGTGAGCTGACAAATATAGGGTATTGGTTGTCTGTTGCTGCATAACAAATTACTCAAAGCTTAGTGATTTAAAACAATAAATAATTTTTTATTTAGCTCATACATCAGCAGCTGGGCCGTGGTTCATCAGGGTGTCTCATTTCTGTTAGGTTGTCAGTAGGCTCAGATCAAATAGGGACTGGATGATCCACTCTCAGGATGGCTCACTCACATGGGCAGCAAATTGGTCCCTGGATGTAGGCTGGGAACTCGGCTGGGGCTTTGAGCCAGCAACCCAGGTTGCTTTCCATGTAGACCTCTGCACAAGCTGCTTGAACTTCCTCACAGTATGATGGCTGGGTTCCAAGTGTTAGTGTCCCAAGAGGTCAGGACAGAAATGCCTGGCGCTTTTAAGACCTAGCCTCCGAAGTCACATAGCATCTCTTCTACTAGCTTTATAGGTTGTACAAAGACCTGCCTTTACAGGCAGTCACAAAGAGCCGCCAGGTTAAAAGAGAAGTGAGCAGACCTATTGATGGGTAAGTGGCAGGATTATAGAAGAGCGTGTGTGATGGGACATATTGTTGTAACCATCTTTAGAAAATACAATCTGCCATACAAGTTATACATTCATTCATTCATTCATTCATTTATTCAACAGATATTTATCAGGTACCTACTATGTGCCTGATACTGTTAAGGGCTGAGTATTCAAAGATAAATAAGACATGGTTTCTGCCCTAAAGGAACTGACAATTGTAGGAGAGAAAGAAGATATAATTGACTATATGTAATAAAATATAAGTACTATGCCAGAAGTTTATACAAATCACAGTGATGGCACAGAGAAGGAGAGGTGGTAAAATTTCTCAGGGAAGTTACATTTGTGATGGCTCTAGAAAGGTGTGTAGGGCAATAGTTCTCAAAGCGTGATCTGTGTATCCATGGGGATCCCCAAGAGCTTTTGGGAGGGAGTTTGTGAGGTCAAAACTCTGTACATAATAATACTAAGGCATTGTTTGTCTGTGTTGATGTGTGCATTGATGGTACAAAAGCAATGTTGTGTGAAACACTAGCCCCTTAGCATGAATAAAGGCAGTGCCAAATTGTATTTGTAGTCACTGTATTTTTCACTGCTGTGCACTCATTAAACAAAAAATTTGGTTTCACTCAAGAATGCCCTTGATGAAGCAAAAATGATTAAATTTATTAAATTTTGACCCTTGAGTACATATTTCAATATCCTGTGTAACAAAATGAGAATTATACATAAAGCACTTCTGCATACTGAAATACTATGGCTGTTTCAAGGAAAAGATTTTGTGCAATTGAATTTCTAACTGAAATAGCTGCTGTTTTCAGTACCGTTTTTACTTGAGAGAACAACCGACAAACTAGGGTTATTCAGACTTGGGTATTTGGCAGACATTTTCTCGAAAATCAATGAGGTGAGCCTGTCACTTCAAGGAAAACAACTGACAGTATTCGTTGCCAATGATAAAATTAAAGCTTTCAAGCAAAAATTAGAATTGTGAAAAACTGGTATCTGCCACCATGAATTTGACGGTTTCCAAAGAATGGTTTGATGGAATTGATGTGATTAACAGATAGGATTTTTTGGCCTTTTTTAGTGAAATGTCTTGGTTTGGCACAAAGAAATGTGATTTTTGGAAGAGCTTTATAACTCAGTGAACCCATATTTTCTAAATGACCAATGCGTGATGTTCAGAATCATGCATGAGAAAAAGGTCCTTTCAAAGAGTAAGAAAGACCAATGGATTAACGTAACAGAGTACGATAATTTTATTGATGTGGTTTCAGACCCCACATTAAATTGTAAGAAACTACCACTTGTTGAATTTTAGGATAGTGTCAAAGAACAATGTTCTTTGACATTATCCAAAAAGGCTATTAAAATAGTCTTCCCTCTTCCATCTACATATCTGTGTGAAACTGGATTTTCTTTATATACTTCAACCAGAACAACATATCACTTAAGACTGAGTGCAGAAGCACGTATAAAAAGTCTGTCTCTGAAGGCAGACATTAAAAAGATTTGGAAAAATGTAAAGCAATAACAGTCTTCTTACTAATTTTTTAATGTTTTGGACAATATTGCTATTTTCATCACGTATATTATCTATGTTAACATAGGAGTTTATTATTTTTTTCAAGTGGATAAGCAAATATTTTTAATTTCCTCAGATTTAATTTCTAACCTGGTGAATAGTGATAGATGTAATCCACATAAATAAAAGCTCTTTGTTTTCCACAATCTTTTCAGAGTGGAAAGGAGGCCGGAGACCCAAATTTGAAGCCGAAGTATGACAGGGTCACATTCACCAGGATAACTTACATTCTGGGAACAAAGGCTTGGAAGCCCGAGTGAGAGAGCTAAGCAGCTCAGAGGACTGTACATGCTCAGATGGGTGCCAGTGTGGGGCAGGAGGCGAGCAGAGGTGTGAGACAGGGGGCTGGCTGGTGGGCAGGGGCCTGTGCAGTGATGAAGTGCACAGGCACTTCGAAGATGAACTGCTTCGAATCTTGTTCCACCACTTGGTTCCTGTGTGATGTGGGGCAAATTACTTAACCTCTCTTTATCTTAGTTTTCAAATATTTCAAACAGGGATAATCATAGCACTGTTACCGACCAGGGTTCTTGGCCTCCTTAATCAATAGAGGCCAGACAAGAAATTCAGGCAAGGCTTTATTGGGGCCCCTGCTACACCAGGGAGGGGCAAGA
This sequence comes from Eschrichtius robustus, assembly GCF_028021215.1. Classification (NCBI taxonomy): domain Eukaryota; kingdom Metazoa; phylum Chordata; class Mammalia; order Artiodactyla; family Eschrichtiidae; genus Eschrichtius; species Eschrichtius robustus. The sequence goes on from NC_090826.1 coordinate 150,120,284, forward strand.
ACAAGTAACAGGTTCCCTTGCTCACTCGCACCCCAAGCGGGGGGTGAGCCAGTTCCTTATACAGGGTGAAGATAGGGACGGGTCCAGGGGGTGGACCAGAGGCATGGCGTAGGTGTTTTGCCCACTGCTTTGGTAGTGTTGAGTGCAGGGGGCTCTTCAGAAGTGGCAGTTGGGTTTTTGGTGTCTTTGTATCTTTTTGTCCATAATTTGCCCCAACTGCACATACACGCATTATTTTTAGTCCCTTATAGTTTCTTTGTATTTTTTTGCTCCAGGAGATGTTTGTCCAGGTGCAAGCATGGCAGCAAAGGGTTCCAGGTCCCAGGTCCCAGCCTGTCTCAGCATCTATTATCTAAGTCTGTAAGAATTTATGAAACAATCTCTATAAAATACTTGATGTGGTGTTTGGCACAAAGAAAGCTCTCAATAAGTGTTGGCTATACTAAGGGGTTTGGACTCTATTCTCTAGTAAGGAGAGTATTGAGAGGGTTTTTAGCAAGAAAAAGACATGACTGGATTAAGATGTGCTGTAAGTGACATACGGGGAGGGTGCGTGTTGTAGTTTCAGCTTTTCCTGATGCAGTATGGTCCTCAGAGCAAAATACGTCTGAGTTCCACTGGCTATGTTTGGGGTGGAAGTCTTCAACCTCACGCAGCCCCCTGGGCATCCCAGTGCAACACTTACTTTAGGAGCAATTTTACATACAACTGGGAGTCAGTCCTCTTCTGTGGAAAATTTTGCTAGCCTAGTAACTTTCAAATTTGCGTTGATTTTTTTTTTCTCCTTTTCTCTCAAACAGCACTTCATGTGCTTTCCTAGTTACAAAATCATTTCACTCTCCTCAAGTAATTGGCTGCCTAGTGCCTGTTCTTACATTACCATAGTTTCTGAGGTGGCCAGATGTTACCGTGAGCACACAGTCTGCAGAACTGGGCTGGGCTGGGAGCAGCCCACTGGGAGAAGAGACACTAGGGGCCAAGAAATCACTGGGTTATTATGGAGAGTGAAATTCAGTTCATCAATAATGTATTGAGAGTTTACTCTGTGCCAGGTACTGAGAAGCAACAGAAGTGAAAGAATGTACCTCCCACCCCCATCTCAGAGAAGTTTGCCTGTCCTTGTGGTAAGGAGGATGAGGCATGTTTGCAAATAACTACATTGTGAGTTGTGTGTGACAAGTGCTAAAACAGAAGTAAAAGAAAAGTGTTTGGGGAGCCCAGTGGAGAGCCTGCTTCAGGCTCCGGGAGGCTGGCAAAGACCTCATGGCATTTGAGCTGGGCCTTGAAAGTGGGGTCAGGTTCTAGAAGATAGGAAAGGTCTTTCCATGGAGAGAACAACATGACTAAAGGTAAGGATGTAAAGCAGGCAGCATTGGACTTCCCTGGTGATCCAGTGGTTAAGACTATGTGCTTCCAATGCAGGGGGCGCGGGTTCGATCCCTGGTCAGGGAACTAAGATCCCAAATGCAGCATGCCCCCCCCCCAAAAAAAAAAGAATAAAGCAGGCAGCATCAGCAACATGATTTGTGGGGCTCAGTGCAAAATGGAAATGCGAGGCTCCTTGTTCACTAATCATTAAGAATTTCAAATCAGTGACAGCAGAGCATTTAACCAAGTGGGGGACCTTCTAAGGGCAGAGTCCATGTGACTGCACAGGTTGTATGTCCATGGACTCAGTCCTCAATGCAGGCTGCACACGAGGAAGGGAAGGACTCAGGGTTGTCTGAAGCATAGCTGTGTGACTGTGAGTGGTGGAAGACAAGTGTGCAAAGGCAGGTCGTGTTACCGAATGCAAGTTTTGTGAGGCCAAACCAACTAAAAGGTCAGAGTTTGGAGCAGAGAAAGGCTTATTGCAGGGCCATGCAAGGAGATGGGTGGCTCGTGCCCAAAAAACCCCGAACTCACTGAAGGGTTTCAGCAAAGCATTTTTAAAGGCAATTCGAGGGAGGGGCGTGGTTAGTTGTTGCAAACTTATTGGTGTAGGAATCCTTTGTTCTTGCAGCTGTCTGGATAGGTCAGGTCATGATGTTCCCATAAACCTCCAACAAGACAAATGTTATTCTCTGTTCTGCAACTTTTAATCTCTACATGAATGGACTCAAAAGTCAGAGCCCTGAGAATAGGCTATCCTGTATATTTTAGGCTATAGGCAACATTGCTTTTTTTAAATTAAATCAAATGATTTGTGTTCGAATTTTATTTATTTATTTATTTATTTATTTATTGGCTGTGTTGGGTGTTTGTTGCGGTATGTGGGCGTCTCACTGTGGTGGCTTCTCTTTGTTGCAGAACACGGGCTCTAGGTGTGTGGGCTTCAGTAGTTGTGGCACATGGGCTCAGTAGTTGTGGCTTGTGCTCTCTAGAGCGCAGGCTCAGGAGTTGTGGCACACGGGCTTAGCTGCTCCGCGGCACATGGGATTTTCCTGGACCAGGGCTCGAACCCATATCCTCTGCATTGGCAGGCGGATTCTTAACCACTGTGCCACTAGGGAAGTCCCTAGGCAACATTCTTAACTCAAAGCAAAAGCAATAGAATAAAGAGGTTAAAGTAAAAGAAACAGATCTAATGTGGAATCAGATTTGTTCTTCCCTATTACAGTTGCGCTACATGCTTGGACACTATGCTTAGGAGGATGGACTGGATGGGGAACCCCTGAGTTTGGAGCTGGGATTGATACGACCAAAAGAATGCTTTGGAAAGATGGCTACTGCAGTGTAGAGGCAGGATTTGAGGTGGTTTGGGAGGAACTGAAGAGAGGACCAGGGCTTGGGAAGCAGTTGAAATGTGGACCTTTTGAAAAGGAGTGGTTCTAGAAGAAGCAGCAGGAATGGAATGGAGAAAGTGGACACCAGACACATAGCAGAAATAGAGATGTCAGGTAACGGAATTGAGAAGGGTGAGGAAAGGAGTATGCAGAAATGATACCAAAATGTTTAGCCTGTGTGATGGGACTGATAAGAAAAGTTGAAGGAGAGTTGGTGGGTGAGGAAGTCAATCATTCAATCCATGTTCTTTGAACGATTGGCTAATTATCTGCAGTGATTTCATTGCTCTACTAGGATTTAACCAAGCAATAAGAGTTAAATGGTGGAAATAACTGAGTGCATGTACATTCTTCTGCAAAGGGCAGTCCCTGTACCCTCATCATATTTAATGAAGCTCTGAAAATGTCCATGGGTTCATAGCACACACTAGTGGTTTGGTGAGCAAGTCTTGATTAAATGCGCATCCAAGTGTCTTAGCCGGGCATAAGTCTTAGGCCTGGTCCCTGCCCACTGATCCAGCCTCTTCTCTCACCACTCCCCATCCATACCTGGTGCCCCAGGGCTGAACTAGTTGCCTTTGCTTGGGAGTCTTCCTTCCCCACTCCACTGCCGTACCCCTTAGCTCCCATTTATCTTTCAAAACTCTTTCCTGGGCATACTGCACACCCTGCCCGCTTCCGCCACCCCCAGTCTAGGTCTCACCCTGACCACACCACAGCTCGTTTGTTTGTTCATATGCGACCAGGTCTTATCAGACATTGTATCTGAGTGCTAGCACCAGGCCTACCAGAAAAGAGATGCTTGGCAAATATTTGTGGAATAAATGAATGAAGAGATCAAGTTTGTCCATTGGACTGAAGTGATTGTCTGAAAACCCATTCAATTTCAGTTAAGTAGTTGTACTGCTTTTAGTTCCAGAATGGGCACAAGATCTGAAATTTCAAAGCAGCAGAATAACCAAATGCCAAATGGGGTTCAGTTTGATCATTCTGACAGCCCAGCCCAGATGTTGTAACCAGAGACCAGGGAGGAGCAGGGCTGTCCCAAGTGGGAGACGGGTGTGGGAGTGGTCCACGCTAGTGGTTTGTCTGTGAGAATTTAAAAATATTAAAATACAGGGACTTCCCTGGTGGTCCAGTGGGTAAGACTCCCCTCTCCCAATGCAGGGGGCCGGGGTTCGATCCCTGGTCGGGGAACTAGATCCCGCATGTATGCCGCAACCAAGAAGTCCGTATGCCACAATCTACTGCAACAAAGATCCCGCCTGCTGCAACTAAGACCCGGCGCAGCCAAAATAAATAAATACTTTAAAAAAATAAAAAATAAAAATATTAAAGTACTAATTGAAAGTTGGAATATTTCTGTGATCACCATGAGCTGGCAGTTCTAAATGTGTCAGTGATAGAATACTCCTCCCCCTCAGAGACTACTCATACTTGTCCCTCAGAGCGACCCAATGAGCCCCACTGGGGAGCCGCACAAGGTTTTGATCATGCCTCTCAGGGCAGAATACAGACTATTTATCTGCTCTTTCTAAGCCCTGGGCCCCTTCGAACTTCCCTTTTCCTCATATTGATGGCAATGTCATAGCGACCCTCCTAGGACAGCCCTGTCACTTCTTGGGTTCTTTGCAACCCTCCTTTCAGATTCAGGGGGGGCATCCAGAGGGTCAGTTGGCTCAGAAGAGCTCCTCCGAGTAGAGTTGGAATCTACGTTTTAGAAGAGAAGTGGAGGGCTGTCACAGAGCCAGGACCTCTGCTCTGTGTGTATGCCTGGAGGGGAGAGATGTCTAAGGGAGGGGAGGAGGGTCTACTGCTGATCTTCCAATTAACCTGCACACGTAGACCTCACTCAGTGTGTTTCTGAAACTCCTTGCCTTGTGCTGAATTAAGTTGGAAAATATTTCAAAAGTTACAGAAGCTATGGCAATTTGAAAACTTTTACTAGCCAACATTTTATATCAGAATTAGCAAATGGCAAGTTAGTTCTGTAACACATATTGATACCCTGTCTTGGCAAACCAAATTACCAGTGGATCACTCATAAACATGGAAATGGTTAGTGTCTTCCTTGGCCTTACTCCAGCCGATGGGTGGGCTGCTCTGATCCCTCCCTTGAAACCCATGAGCGGAGAAGCATCTGCATCCTGGGATGCTGGTTCAGTTGGTCATGTCCGTGCTGAGCTCAGGGTGGGAGGTAGCAAGTATAGGTAAGGAGTTCCATTGCCTTCAGGATAAAAACCCGAGGATACCCTTCGTGATGTGGGTCTTGTCATACCCCAAGCTCTTCCCTTAGGATTGCCCCACCACTACCCTTGAATTCTAGGCACCAGCTATGCTGAGAGACTTGCAGTTACTCAGACAAGATTTGTTCTCTCAAATCAAGCAATAGTATGCCTTGGACATACTATTCCCTTTGCCTAGAACTTTCCATGTATCCCCACTCCCTCATTTATTAGAATAATTCAAGATGGAGTTCTGGCGTCTTCTCATGCAGAAGGCCTTTCTTTGCTCAGTTCCCCAAATGGGGTCAGCTAGATGCAGACTCTGTTTTCATGTATTATATTTATGTTGCAGCCAAATAACCTCACCTGTTCTCTAGCCCATGTTGCCCTGTCCCTGCTTTCAGCTCCTTTGCAGACATTATTTCTGTCATCTGGAACACCTTCCCACGTGCTTCCTTCTAACCTTGGCCTTGCCCCTCCAGCAGAATTCTCTGAGGGTTATTTCTTCTACTTTCTCAAGGCTGATTGTGTTTTTCTAAGCACTGTTCTTACATTCTCTGATGGCTTCTGCCAAGTCAACTGTTCAGTGGTGATGCCGTGGTGAAACTGAATCAGAAATCTAGAGGAATTCACCACTTGGGGCTTTTCTATTAACAACAGCACTATCAACAGAACAGTAGAATTCAGTAATTTCTGATTGCTGTTTTGGGGACAAATTTATCAAGGTATGGAAATACATTATTAAATAAGCTAAATACAAGTTGAATGTTGTTTGTTTTCCTCCCTGAGCTCAACACATCCACCACTGCTAAGCTTACTTTTTATTTTCCTCCCTACCCTCAGGGTAAACTTGACTGTTTTGCAGCCCCAGTGATTCAGGGCAGAAAGGCCAGGACCCTTGGCCTGTCCTAAGTGTCACAGCGGACACACTAAAGCTTGGCTGTTCCAAGCCCTGGTGAAGGCTCTGTTTTCTCCCCTTGACACTTGATGAGTCTCCTTAGCCATCTCTCTTCGTGAAACATAATGACCTTGCTAATTTCAAGGCCTAAAAGTACCTTTTTTCTCTACACATTATTTCTTAAACTTTCCTCTTTAAAGGGAGAAAAGAGAAAAAAATAAAGACTGTGATATTTTCCTAGTCTCTGTAAAATCTCAAGCTAGCCTATGATTATTTCTCCTCAACTAAGAAAAAAGTTCATTTATCAACTTAATACTAATTTCTTCAATTAACTACTCCCCCTGTTTTTTTTTTTTAATCATCAGTACCCAATTAGCACTAAGTACTTCTTGACTAAGCCTGTGTTTTATAATCTGTTTCAGAAAGACATCACACTCTTTTCCTTAAACATTTTTAAAACAGTTGAACATAACCAGACTTTCTCAAAACAAGGCATCTAGTGGTTACTCACAGACAAATTTAGAGGTTCACAGATGGGGATGAGATAATGGTGCCTATAAGAATCAGGGGATGTTTTAAAACCTCTACTTACCTCTTCTTACCCCACTTTACCCCTGAGTATAACTAAATTTTAGGAAACTATAATTTTTAAAGGGCTTTTTTTGGTGATTCTAATATGGCCCCTGGTTGAGAATCATGCTCATGGTGGTTCCGGGTGGGTAGGACCCATCTGAGTATTGTTGATTTCACATATTAGTTACAGTGGGGAGCACAGTGGGGAAGTCAGATGTGATAGATCTGGGCTGCTTCTGGAGGACTTACATTTTGAGTTGGATCTTGAGTGATAATAACATAGCAATAACTGACTTGTATTGGGCATGTACTGCGTAGAGCACTTCACATACATCATCACATTTAATCCTCACCAAAATCCTACTGTAAGGCAGATGGTGTTATCCCCTTTTTACAGATGAGGAAGACAGAGATCAGAGAGATCAAGTGTTTTGCCCAAAATTACACAGCAAGTAAGTAGCAGAGCTGGCATTTAACCCTCAGTCGTGTGACTCTAAAGCTCTACTGCTATGACATGTCAGACTTAGTGGGAAGGAAGTAACAGAGACTCAAGGTGTGTGTATTGGCAAGAGAATTATTTAGTACCTGATCAAAATCTTTGTGGAAGACAGATATCTGGGCTTATAAGAAGTCCTCAGAGTCAATTATGGACATCACCATTAGACTGGAAATTCTCTTTATGTCTCTAAGAAGATGAGAAAGGCCAAGTTTCTATCATCAGGAGTAGGCCTAGTGTGTTATCATCCACTTCAAGTTCTCTTTCTAATTCCATAATCAGAATTCATAATCATGGTCATTTTTTGGAGATCGGAGAGGGACTTTAGATCCCATGCATCCTGTTTCTTGTCTGACTTCCTCATTTGGCAGATTTATTTATTCAAGGAAAGGCAGCAGAGTGTAGAGCAATGGTTTTCAACTGGAGGTGAATTTGCCCGCCAAGGGACATATGGAGACATTTTTCATTGCCACAACTGGGAGGTGCTACTGGCATCAGTGAGTAGAGGCCAGAGATTCTGCTAAATATCCTGTAACACAAAAGACAGCTTCACGCAGCAAAGAATTAGCTGGCCCAACATATCAATAGGGCTGAGGCTGAAAAACTCTGGTGTAAAGGTTCAGGGCATGGACTTTGTATTTAGACTGCATGGGTTTGAATTCAGCTTCATACTTGCTAGCTGTGTGACCTTGGCTAAGTTACTTAACCTCTCTGTGGCCCATCTGCAATTAAGGCTGATGCAGTCCTACCTCATAGGACTGTTAAGAGATTTAAATATTCAATATCAGTGAAGCATTGGAACAGTATCTGGCACAGCAGACATGTGTTTAGAGAGGCATCTGGAACAGGGGTGGAGTCAGTTCCCGAACCAGCCTGCCTGGGTGTGAACCTCCATCTGCCTCTTACCAGCTCTGCGACTTTGGGCACGTCACTTAAACATTCTTGACTCAGGTTCCTTATGAGTAAAATGAAGATAATAATAGTATCTATCATTAAGATAAGTCATTTATGCAAAGTGATTAGAACAATAACTCTTACATCATAAAAACCATATAAGTACCAGCTGTCATTATCACTGTTACTATTATTCACTTATTCATTCATTAAACAAGTATTTGGGCCTCCTGTGTCCAAAGGGGTGGAGTCACTTGCTTTACAGCTAGTATTAGACAGCAGAGTCGGGATTAGGACCACTGACTCAGGAAACAACAGTTCTGTCCAGTATGATCGTTTACGACTCTCTACTTCTTGGCAGTAGAAAGCTGAGGGATCTGTCATTCTGGGTAATTATTACTTCGGAGGCAATGTGGAGAGAGGTACCATGACCTACCGTGTCACTTAGCGACTAAATACCTCCAATTCTGCTTTTGAAAAACTAGGAGACTGATGGTGGTTCAGTGAGGAAAACCAGCAGATGCTGGAGGTATTGAGATCAGAGCAGTCAACAATGAAAAAGTGATTTTAATTTCTTTTATTATTATTGAAGGAGGTATTTCGTTAAAAGGCCCTGTCTGTGGTCATTGTACTGGTCCAGTTTAGTTCACCATGGTGATAGTAGTACCTTCTGAAAAGTTTTTTTTTTTTCATTTTGAGATGTAAAAGATAAGTTTGATATATGTATACATATACACAATATTGTAAAGCAATTACACGCCGATAAAGATATAAAAAAAAATAAAGGCCATTGAAATGACACCAGCATTTAAAAAAAAAAAAAAGTTTGAGCTTTGTGTGCGCTTATAACTTTAGGAGTAGACATAACCTTAACTGGGCTCATTTTCCAATGGTAGTTAACATGCTTGCTTAAACGGCTTTTAAAACGATGTCATTTTAGATGGCTTTGTTAATTAGATTCCTTTTGATGACTCATAGTGGAGAAATAGGGCTCTCATTGTGAAGTAAAGCAAGACCTGGGTTTGCAAACCTGCAAGCCAGCCTACCGTTAGCCAGGTATGACTGTGCCTAAGTGGTCATCTCTTTGCGATCAAGAACTCAGCAAGCACAAAATAAGTGAAAGTAGCAAATTATCTGGAGACCTTTCCAACCTGCATCTGACCTTCTTGATTCATGTGCAGAAGTAATTCCCTGTGGAAATTGCTGGGCCTTTATCTGTGTTGCTATTAAAACACTGGTTGAAATGAGGTGGCACAGGCTGCATTGTTAATGGGTTACCATGGGGTGGGAGCTGTTGTTTTATTCGACAGATGAGAAATAGCTGAAAATAACCTTCTGTCTCCCCTGTAAGAATTTTGCTTGTTAAGTGACAGTCACCAGCACGGCAGAGTTTTAACGTGGTATGGGAATTTGTGCTATTCTTAGCAAGATATTAAATGAGAGTTTGCAGGCTTTTCTTGTTATACAATAGGGAATGTAGGAGTGTTTTATAGTCTCTGATCTGGGGGGGCACTTTCTGTGTCCAGGGCAATAGCTGTCCAACTTGAGGAGGAATGAGGGCATAGTTCTAGCAGGAAATTCAGAGCTGAGTGTAGTCTTTCCATCAGTGTCCCATGCATCATGGTATTACTGACCTGTAGGATTGCTCTTTGATTCTCTCCTGGCTTTATTTCCTTTGTTCTGTCCTGTGGAGTAAGGTTAGCTTTCTTCATAGCTCCTTTGTGCTTCCTCAGTTTGGCCCACTATCTTTCTTTTTTGCCTCTGACCATCCTCCTCCCTTTGGGTAGGGCCTTAAACTTAAAACTTATAGGGAAATTCTGAGGATGAGTATGATTTAAAGCAGTGCTTCTCAAACTTCAAGGTGCATCAACATCGCCTGAAGAGTTTGAAAAAATACAAATGCCTGGGCATCATTCCCAGAGATTCTGATCCAGTAGGTCTGGGGTGGGCCTGAGAATTTCCATTTCTACCAAATGCCCATGTCCAAGACCAAACTTTGAGAAGCTCTTGTGTGATATTATGATTTATAATAAGAAATAGAAATATATTTAGTCTTTGTCCCTATTTCTGGCACAGAGCTAAAACCCTTGGAATTTCCTGTGATGAAACCAATAAAGGTGTCTCTTGTTGTGTTAATGGGTGACTTGTGGATCCCATCAAAGGACGGGGCCTGGTTGCCAGTGGAGCCAACCGTGTGATTAGAGGCTTAGAACTTTTAGTCCCACCCCTGCCCTCCTGGGAGGGGAGAAAGTCTGAAGAGTGAGTGCAGTCACCAATGATTTAATCAATCATGCCTCTGTAATGAAGCCTCCATAAAAACTCAGAAGGATGGGTTTTGAGAGCGTTCAGGTTGGTGAACCAGAATGTTTCCACATGTCACCATGCTAGACCCCAAACTCCAGAGGGGCAGGAGTCCCTTTGTTTGGAGGCTCACCCTATGTGTCTCTTCATCTGGCTGTTGATTCTTGTCTCTTAATATCTTTTGTGATAAACCAGTAATCTAGTGAGTAAAAGGGTTTCCTAAGTTCTCTGAGCCACTCTAGCCAATTAATCAGACCCAAAGAGGGGGTGTGGGAAGCTCTGATCTGTAGCCAGACAATCAGAAGCACAGGTGACAACCTAGACTTGCAGTTGGCATCTGAAGTGGAGGGCTGTCTCGGGACTGAGCCCTCAGCTTGCTGGAATCTGATGCTCTCAGAACTGAGCCGAGTTGTAAGACACCCAGAAGGTGATGGAGAATTGGTGATACTGTGTGGGGAAAGCCCACCCACATCGTATTTGGATCTAGAACTCTTCTTACCTTGTGTAATTGAACCTGGGCAAACTCACCTCTTTGGAACATTCTCTTCAATTGTTAGTCAGTTGCATTTACTGAGCACCTGCAAAGGAATATGCCCCTGAAATGACTCCACCAAAGTTCCTGCACTCTGGAAAGTCTTCTGTTTCAGGAGAAGCACAAGCTATATATTTCAGGAAGAGGTACCCACTCAAAGCCAAGGACTGAGGAGGCTAGAGTCCAGGGGTGATTGATGGAGGCATGTTAACATTTGGTGGTTCAAGAAAGAAAACTAAGATTTATTTCGGATCTACCCCATGCCAGCGTTGTGGTTGGCATTTGTCATGTTAATTCATTGAATCTTCACAGAAACACTGAGAGGTGGAGATTACCCTCTCCCTTTCATAAATGAGGAAACTGAGGCTCTTATGACTTGAATTAGTGGCTGGGCCAATAATTCAAACTCAGGGTTCCTTCTCTTCGGAGCCCAAGCTATTTTCATTGTACCATGTTGCTTCCCAGCATAGCACATGACTCACCTGAGTACTGGGTTAACGTTTGTTGAATTAAAACATCTGATGATTAAGTTAGTGAGGGAACGTTTCCAGGAAATGATAACCTAGGAACGATTCTTAACCATCCTGCAATTAATTCTTGTTATTACTTATTGAGCATTTATTATATACCAGGTACTGTGATAAGCATTTTATGTACCTTATACCACTTATTTAAAAATAAACTAAAAGGTAATTATTAACTCCATTATATGTGATGAAATTTAGAGAGGGTGAACGATCATCCTGAGGTTGGGAGTGGAACCAGGATTCCAAACTGCAGCTTTTCGTCTCCAAAGCAGGACTTTTTGAGTTCTCGTATGCTGGCTTGATCTGCTAGCATGGCAGTGAGCAGCTACTTCTTTTCCTTCCCGTTGTTACTACCCATTTCTTCCCAGACAATGAGATTCATTAGCTATGGATTTCAAGTCATAGGAAGTAAGATTGTAAAAGTTAGTCACCAGTTACCATGCCAATATAAACATCCTCACACCCACTATATCATTATCACATTAGAATAAGCAAAAGCAATAACAGCAGCAAAGACCAAAAATACGACATTAACAGAAATAGATGTGTTGCTGTCATGTGGGCCAGATGACATGGAATGAGGACTAGATCTAGTTCCCAAGCCTTATTCCCTTCCCCCTCCCTGCTTACACTTATTCTTCCGTCCTTCCTCATGCACAAATGGCTTCATTCAAAATCACTAAGTCGGCAGTATTTCAGCTGGTATGTCAAAGTTCTTAGCATTTATGGATTTTAGAGATTCCTTTGAAGGCCTCTCTTTGTACATGATGAACTGGTTTCAGACATCTCTCTTCTGGACTCCAGTATTTTCCTGTAATGATAAATTTTGAGTCCACCTATGCAATTGAAAGACAAGAGTCCCATTCAGGCTAATGTTCCAGGTTATTGTCTTGAGGAAATGCTCTTGGATGTGCGTTTTCTTGACAGTTGACTGCAGGACAGTGAGCTGTAGGGAAAGATATATTTAGGGTCTGTATGTTCCAGCTCCATACTCCAGGCACTTTCACACAGTATCCCATTTCCCCAACAACCCAGGGAGGTGAGCAGGTGTTTCTCCTTTTGTCAGACTAACAGAAACGGAGGGAAAAAGTAATTAGCCTCTGGCCACACAGCTCTAAGTGATTGAGCTGGAATTTGAACCCAGGAGGGTATAACTCTGAAGCCCGCATCTTTATTTCCTTATCAGATAACATTATGGGTGCACAAGTCACTGCGTTCACCAATCAGGATTTGCTGGGCTACACCTAATATAGGAAGCAGAAGATTCAACTTCTGAGCTCCTTCTCTGCCTTTTGAGACTCTACTTGCTGTATCCCATTAATGTCTTGGAAGTGAGAGGGTGTCTCTGGACTGCTTTGAGCTCTCAGTGCCAATGTTGGGTGTGTTAATAACCTTCCCCCCTAAACCCACCAGTGTAGCTACCTGACTTAATGAGCATTTCGTTCTCATCAGATGGCTTCCAAATGGGGAATTAAGATCATTAGACTTGTGATTTTGTTTTAAGGGAAATTCATATAACGTCTTTTTTTTTCTTCAAAAGAAAAATAAAGGAAGAAATTAAGCCTCATTAATATAAGCAGCAGTGAGGCATAATCTTAATGGATATTGAATTTCAGGCGCTATCTGGTTTAAAAACAGGGATTGGAAGGGGCTTCTACTTCCTCAGTTTTTCTTGTGGGTACCTATGAAATCTGGGGTGCAGGGTAGCCAGGGAGGGAGTAGAGTTAAAGAAGGGGCGAGGGGAGAGAGGGAGAGAGAATGTTATAGTCTGTATTTAGAAAGTGGGCTTTTTACAGATAAGAAACTCTTTTTTTTTTTTTGGCCTGCCGTGCGGCATGCGGGATCTTAGTTCCCCGACCAGGGATCGAACCCGCGTCCCCTGTAGTGGAAGCACGGAGTCTTAACCACTGGACTGCCAGGGAGGTCCCTATAAGCAACGCTTTTGATCTGTCCCTGCTCTTAAAAAAACAATCAGTGAATAATCTAACCAGCTTACCTAAAGAAGAAATCCAAACCAATGTTTATGTCCATAGAGTTTGACAACATATGGTAAATTTAAACACAAACTGCATTAAAAGATAGAAAGTCGTAGTAGCATGCTTCTCAAAGTTCTCAGTTGTAGCAGTATCACCAGGGAACTTGTTAGAAATAAAAATTCTCTAGGGCCCACTCAAGACCTACTGAATCAGAAACTAGCAGTAAGGCCCCCAAACTATTTTAAAAGCCCTGATGAACTTTTGCTGGGAATTAAGAGTACAGAAACAAACATAGGTTTGAAGGTAGAGTCTTCTTTAAATTCCAGTTTATTATCTGGAATTCTGCATTGAACGAAGTCAGTTTGGATAGACCCATAAGCTACCAACAGAGGGCAATGATTTTTAAATGATTACGAAAAGGAAAAAGATTCATATTCTTTCTTTATCTCTAAGCTTTGATACAACTGCAGAAGTGGCAACTTACTTATTTTTCTTCTTGAGTTTAGGAGTCCATTATCCTGTGCAAGTTGTTTATTAGAAGGTGGGGTGCATTTTCTAACAGAAATAATTTTATGAATAATCACCAACTTCCTAGAGAAGCCCACAAGTCTGTTTAACCCACCAATTTTTTTTTTATAACATCTTTATTGGAGTATAATTGCTTTACAATGGTGTGTTAGTTTCTGCTTTATAACAAAGTGAATCAGTTATACATATACATATGTCCCCATATCTCTTCCCTCTTGCATCTCCATCCCTCCCACGCTCCCTATCCCACATCTCTAGGTGGTCACAAACCACAGAGCTGATCTCCCTGTGCTATGCGGTTGCTTCCCACTAGCTATCTATTTTACGTTTGGTAGTGTATATATGTCCATGCCACTCTCTCTCTTTGTCACATCTTACCCTTCCCCCTCCCCATATCCTCAAGTCCATACTCTAGTAGCTCTGTGTCTTTATTCCCGTCTTGCCACTAGGTTCTTCATGACCTTTTGGTTTTTTTTCCCCTTAGATTCCATATATATGTGTTAGCATACTGTATTTGTTTTTCTCTTTCTGACTTACTTCACTCTGTATGACAGACTCTAACTCCATCCACCTCACTACAAATACCTCCATTTCGTTTCTTTTTATGGCTGAGTAATATTCCATTGTATATATGTGCCACATCTTCTTTATCCATTCATCCGATGATGGACACTTAGGTTGCTTCCATGTCCTGGCTATTGTAAATAGAGCTGCAATGAACATTTTGGTACATGACTCTTTTTGAGTTATGGTTTCCTCAGGGTATATGCCCAGTAGTGGGATTGCTGGGTCGTATGGTAGTTCTATTTTTAGTTTTTTAAGGAACCTCCATACTGTTCTCCATAGTGGCTGTATCAATTTACATTCCCACCAACAGTGCAAGAGTAACCCACCAATTATTAAAAGTATGGTGGTGAGGGTCTAACAGCTCTGCAGAAGCTGGTCACCTGGAATTCCAGAGATGCCCTTCTAACCAAAAGACAGGTTCTTCCCGTCTTCACTTCCTTCTGGTAGCAGGAAGATTAGGTGCACCTGGAGTAGATGTCCCAAAGAGAGATGGGAGAGGGGAGGTGAGTGTGACAGGTGGCTCTCAAAACCAGGATGCTGTGAGGAGGATGGGAAGCTAGAGAGCCAGTTACATGCCGCAGAAAATAGCCAGGAGCTTAGGACCTGTGGCTTCCTGCTCAACACACTTCTTAGTTCCAGACTCACTCCTTGACCATATCCTTTCTGTCCCACCAAAGATCCTAGGGGTTGTGATGCCTACTTCCTTTGCCATTGCTCTTAATGTGTTGCTTCTGACTAGGGCTTCCTTCTATCTAGGGTTCGTAGAATAGAACCGTCTCTCAATTTCCCTTCTCTCTTGCCTTTTGAGAAACTATGAATTTTATCCCAAATACTGAAAGACAGCTGACTAGAAATAAAAAGTATCCTTATTAATGCTTACCCTTCCCTCACTCCATCCCGTGATTACTATCACCACCCTGATCATCTACTCTTTCTCACCTCTCCTCTCCTCTCTTCTCTTTTCCTTTTCTTGTCACTTTGATCTGCTGGAGGAAAGTTAAGAAAAGAAGAAAGGGAGAAAAGAATAAGAAATAAACCCAGAAAGATGTTCTTGAAATGAAGGGCATAAATTCTTGGGTCGAAAGGGATTATTGAAAGCCTAGCACAATGGATGAAAACTGAACCACAGCAAAAGGTACATCCTTATGAATTTGCAGAACATTGTGAAAAAAGAGCTTCTAGAGAGAAAAAAAACAGGTTCACTGTGAAAGATGAAGGATTTGAATGCTTTTGACTTCTCAACAGCAAGACAATGGGGAATGCTTCCAAAATTCTGCGAGAAATGATTTCTAGTCTAGAATTCTACATCCAGACAAGCTATTAACTGAGCACGAGTCAACATATCAGGTCTCAAAGGTTTTGCTCCCTTATAGCCTTGCTCAGAAAGCTATTAGAGGATGTCTTCAACCAACAAAAACAAGTAAACCAAGACATCAGAAGACACAGGGTGCAGAAATTGGGGGCTCTAACCGGAATAAGTGGAGTGACTTCCCAGGATACTGGAGTGGAGACAGCCACACAGCTGGCAGTGGACCAGTTCAGAAGCCTCCAGGGAGGGCTTCTTTATGGAAATGGAGTGGATAGACCAACTAATGTGTTTTAATATATTAAGAAGAGACTTATATTTATCTGTGGGAGAGTTTAGAGTCAAATTAGCGACAGGTAAGCTAAGCAAATGAAAAGGCAAAGTCTGTTATTAGAAAACATTGCAGGAAAGGAAAAGTAAGCACAGTCATCACATGAAAAGTAATTACATGACTTAGCTGTGACTAGCATTCATCTAGTTGTAATAATATAAGCACAGATAATTGTCTCTCCAAAATGGTGATATAAATATCCTGGGAGGATGGGGCAATGGGAAAAGGAGAGGAGTTTGAGTATGAGATTGGAAGTAAGGGATGGGGTAGTAGGAGGAAGCTAAATTCAGTGAATGATGCTTGAAACTGAAGCATCAGGACACAGTGATTTGAGCATGATCTTCAGATGTGGAGATCAATAGCAGAGCAATCAGCTAATTGAAAGTGGCTGCTTCTGCAGAACAGGAAATTGAAAAGGAAGAAGGCTGAGAGGACTAAGGATTTTAAAAAATGTCTTGGCCATTTAAATGATGTGTATGTATAATGTATACAAAAAGAAACACTAAATTTTCTGAAGAGAAATGAAATCTTTTGCTGCCCTTCCCCCAAAACTCCATACAGCAATTTCTAATTAAGGGTCAGAGAATACTGTCTTATTTTTCTCTGGGTAGGACCCAGAGCTCTTGGTGTGATACAATATTAACTCTTAACCACTCCAATAAAGAAACCTGGGGCTTTCCTGGTGGCGCAGCGGTTGAGAGTCTGCCTGCCGATGCAGGGGACGCGGGTTTGGGCCCTGGTCCGGGAGGATCCCACGTGCCGCGGAGCAACTAAGCCCGTGCGCCCAAACTACTGAGCCTGCGCGTCTGGAGCCTGTGCTCCGCGACGAGAGGCCGCGACAGTGAGAGGCCCGCGCACCGCGATGAAGAGTGGCCCCCGCTCGCCACAACTGGAGAAAGCCCTCGCACAGAAACGAAGAACCAACACAGTCAAAAATAAATAAATAAATAAATAAATTTATAAAAAAAAAAAAAAAAAAAAGAAACCTGCTCTTATCCAAATCAGCATTTTGCCTTGGCATTGGGAAAGGTCTCCTTACATCTTGCCCAACTTGGAAGGACCTAACTAATCCACACTGAGAGTCACCCAGGGCATCCTCTTCACTGTGGGGTTCAGTTATGGCAGTGACACAGCGACGTTACAATCTCCCTCTCTCCCTCCCCATACCACACTCAAATATCTGTTGAAGTCGTAGGTGGACTTTAGGTCTTCCCTTCCAGTTAGGTTTTGAGTATTTAAAGGCATAATGCCTCATGTATAGATATCAATCAGTAAAATATACACATTCAGAACGTATAACCCCACTTCACATAAAATTAGAGAAGGGACACTGAAAGCAAAATTATCCGTTTTTAATAATAATAACATTTCATTAATAGTAATAATAATTGAATAAGGCCCTCCTGAGGAGCCTCAACCTTCCGAATGCCTCAGAAACAAAGTAGGGTGGGAGCAGCCCTGGGCTGTACATGATGGACGTGGCATCACTGCCTTAACTGTCTGACCAGCACACCAGTGTCTCAGACCTGCACCCGGTTCTCAGATCATGGACAAGAGAGCTATTCTTACTGTATTGATTTGGTGTAACTATTTTTTTAAGCTTAAGATTCAATTAATTTTCGGCAGCCATTCTAAAAAAGGCACCTCTACTCTGCATTCTTGACTTCTGGTTCACCGTGGGCTGGAAAACAGAGCTGAGGCAGGACTGCCATGCAGGCTTGTTGAGCTACGGTCAGACTCACCGGGAACAAGGCTGGTCCTGACCACACTCGGTGGCATTACTGGGCTGGAGGAGCAGCTTCGATCCCATCCTGTGTGAGGTTCTTTATGAGCTTAGAAGAGCCGTGTCTGCGTTATTCAGGCTTGACGACTTCTGCTTTTCATCTGGCTCCTTTTGTTCAGATTGGCACCACTCCTGGCAGCTTTCCAGAGCTGGCGGTCCCCTTTGCCATCCTCGCTTGCAATTCTTGTTGGGTGGATTCGTGTCCTCACTTTTCCAGGCAGCCGTGTCCAGTGCTACTGGGCAGATTTAACCGAAGATTTCCTTCCCTTCCTTCTAGACCTCTGCCTTTATTATTTTTCCCTCCCTTAGTCTGTCAGCCAAGCCTGAGTAAGACTATTTGAAAGAAATGATTGGGCTGTATCCATACAATGGGTTATATTCATCAGTAAGAAGGGATGAACTATGGATACGTGCAACAGCATGAATGGATCTTGGACGTTCTGCTAAGTGGAAAAAGCCAGTCTCAAAAGGTCACATACTGTATGATCCTATTTATACAATGCTCTTGAAATGACATAAATATAAAAAAAGGAGAAGAGATCAGTGGTTGCTGGGGGGAGGGATTATAAAGGGGTAGTATAAGGGAGATGGCTGTGGTGACGGAACCGTTCTGTATTTTGAATGTGGTACTCAGTACATGAATCTACGCATGTGACACTGTGACACAGAATTATATATACACTTTACGGCAATGTGAATCTTCTGGTTTTTATATTATGCTCTAGTTATATAAGCTGTAACCAGTGAGGAAACTGGCTAAAGGGTACACACGTGGAATCTCTCTGTACTATCTTTACAGCTTTCTGTGAATTTATAATTATTTTAAAATAAAACTTTTTTTTAAAAAAAATAACAAACTATTGCTATATGCAACAACATGGATAAATCTCAAAATAATGATGCTGAATGAATAAGCCAGTCAAAAAAGAAAACAAACAAAAAAAAAATACAGATAATTAGACTACATCAAATCTAAAAACTTTAATGCT
Source organism: Eschrichtius robustus (assembly GCF_028021215.1). Classification (NCBI taxonomy): domain Eukaryota; kingdom Metazoa; phylum Chordata; class Mammalia; order Artiodactyla; family Eschrichtiidae; genus Eschrichtius; species Eschrichtius robustus. The sequence continues at coordinate 150,138,975 of NC_090826.1, forward strand.
GCAAACCATACCATCAAGAAAGTGAAAAGACAACCCACATGATGTGAGAAAATATTTGCAAATCATGTATCTGATAAAGGATTTACATCCAGAATATATAAAGAACTCTTATAACTCAATAATAAAAAGACAAACCCAACTGAAAAATGAGCACAGGATTTGAGTGGGCATTCTCCAAGAAGACATGCCAATGGTCATTAAGCATATGAAAAGATGTTTAACATCATCAGTCATGTGAGAAATGCAAAGCTAAGCTACAGAGAGATAGCAGTTCACAATCACTAGGATGGCAATAATCAAAAAGACAGATAATAACAAGTGTTGATAAGGATATGGAGACATTTGGGACCCTCATACACCACTGGTGGGAATGTAAAATGGTGCAGCTACTTTGGAAAATACTATGGCAGTTCTTCAAAATGTTAAACATAGTTACCATATAACATAGTAATTTTACTCCAAGAGAATTGAAAACATGTTCATACAAAAACTTGCACAGCAGTGTTCATAGCAGCATTATTCATCAGTCGGAAGGCCCCAGTGCCCATGAACTGATGAATGAATAAATGAAATATGGAATATCCATACTATCCATAATATTGTGAACATTAGTCAACGATAAAAAGGAATGAAGTACTGATGCATGCTACAACATGGATGGACCTTGAAAACAGTATGCTGAATGAAAGAAGCTAGTCACAGGAAGCCACATATATTACTTAATTCATAAGAAATATCCAGAATAGGCAAGTCGAAAGGGACAGAAAGTGGATTTGCAGTTGCCTAGGATCAGGGGACTAGGGAGGAAATGGGGAATGACTGATAAATGGGTATAGGAATTTCTTTTGGGGGGGCATGAAAATATTCTAAACTTAGACTGTGCTAATGGTTGCACAACTCTATAAATGTACTAAAAGCCATTGAACTGTACATTTTAAATGAACGCATTTTGTGATGTTTAAAAAGAATATATACTGTATGGTTGCATTTATGTAAAATTCTTGAAAATGCAGGCTAATCTATGGTGACAGAAAACATCAGTTGCTTGGAGATGGGAGGCGGAGGGGGAGGGATTGTAAATGGACATGACAAAACTTTTAGCGGTGATGGATATGTTACTATCTGGATTGTGGTGATTGTTTTATGGGTGTATACATATGTCAAAGCTTATCAAACTGTATACGTCAACATGTACAGTTCATTGTATGTCAATAGTAACTCATTTTTAAAGTAAGGCATAGCAAAAGCATGTGAAATTCACTAATATGACAAATATTTATTGGGTACTGGTATAGCGTTAGCTCCCCTGGCTGCAACGGCAAGGAAAAGCTGAGTCCAGCCTTCAAACCTATCGTAAGGGCACAGGCAAAGAAAGAAGAATATGATTGCAAAATGGTGTCTATAACACGAGCTCAACGGAAATACAGATAGTCCCTGACTTAGGATTTTTCGACTTTATGATGGTGTGAAACCGATATGCCTTCAGTAGAAACTGTACTTCCAGTTTTGAATTTTGATCTTTTCCTGGGCTAGTGATATGCAGCATGATATGCTCTTGTGGTGCTGGGCAGCGGCAGTGAGCGGCAGCGCCTAGTCAGCCATGCGATCACAAGGATCAACCATTCTGTGTTTCACTTTTAGTACAAGATTCAATAAATTACATAAGATTTAACACTTCATTATAAAATAGGCTTTGTTTTCCACGACTTTGCCCAACTGTAGGCTAATGTACGTGTTCTGAGCGCGTTTAAGGTAACTAGGCTAAGCTGCGATGTTTGGTAGGTTAGGTGTATTAAATGCATTTTCGACTTATGATACTTCCAATTTTTGATGGGTTTATCGGGATGTAACCCTATCGTAAATCGAGGAAGATTTGTATGCCTGGAGAGTTGCGGTCACCCTCACGGGGACAGATGGAGGGGAGGAGTGCTGGGGAGGCTTCCTGGAAGAGGTAGCACTTGAGCTTAGCATTCCAGGGCAAATGGGGGTTACATGTAGAATGTGGGGTTTTATGATGACATAATGGTCCTTCTTCACGACACTAATGTAGGCGGAGCGGCAGTAGCACGTAGTAGGTGCTTGTTACACCTCCGGGGGACCTGATTTTATTCTGTTCATATCAAAGCCATGCTTTTTTCCCCAGGAGCCACATCACAGTGAAGTGGACTGTTGTGTTGACGTGCACCTGAACAATAAATACAAAGCAAAGATGTAACATCCCTCAATGCTGTTGGCGGACTTGCCATTATTTAATTATTTGTGATTACATTTTTAAAGTCTGTTTGCTATGTTGTTTGCTGTGTGAGAGCCAGGACTGAGTGGCACATTCCCCATCCTGTCTCTGGCAGGTAGTGGAGTTGGCACATAGCAGGGCTTTAAAAAGATGACTTGCTGATAGGTTTGGATTTGCGCTGGTCCAGAGCACATAAGAACACATTTGACTGATGGCTTCAGGCATGGCTCAAGCTTTTTGTGATAAAACGTATACAGTGAAGCCGTCCAGCTGTCCTGTCCCCAGCCCCCACTGCTGTCTGTCTCCTACTTCTGGCCCCAGTCATGCCAGCTGCCCCACCCTAGCCCTGCCTCCCACAAGTTTGTCCTAGTGGCCTGGTGTTTGGAGACTCTTTCTTTGGGTCCACTCCCAGAGGCTCATGGGGTGAGGCTCTTCTGAGAAGGTCAGAAGCATCTGCCATTGGGTGAGCAGCTCTGACCATTGGCCTGCTCTGAGCAAGTGGGGCATTCTTGGACCCTAGTTCAGGGACCACTGATGTGTATTTTTCCTCCTCCTCTTTTCTCTAGCACTTCTGTATGCCACCATCTTCGGGAATGTGACCACCATTTTCCAACAGATGTACGCCAACACCAACAGGTATCATGAGATGCTCAATAGCGTCCGGGACTTCCTGAAGCTCTACCAGGTTCCCAAGGGACTGAGCGAGCGAGTCATGGATTACATCGTGTCTACCTGGTCCATGTCCAGAGGCATCGACACAGAGAAGGTAAGGAGGCGACAGGCTCAGGTAAACCACTTGTCTCTCGGCTTTCCCAGGGAGACCTGAGGCTCACCTAGGGCAGTGCTTCTCACACCTGACTGTGCATCTGAATTCTCCTGGGTTTAGTTTTGGAATCCCAGGTCTTACCTCCAAAGATTTTGATTGCTTCCAGATCAACCTTTCTCAAGAACCGGCAATTAAGAGATATTATTTTAGAAATTGGAAAGGCAGGGGTGTCTCCTGGAGAAGAGACGGACTTGCAGTCTAACTGTCTAGGACAGGATTTCCCAGGCTGGTATGCTGATAAGAATCAGGGCCACCCAGGGTGAGGTGACCAGTGTTACTGATTTTCCTTTCACCTCAGACTCCAAGATGGCACAGCATTGCTGCCGATCCGCTCTTTATTCAAACTTTCGCTATTTTGTTCATCATGGATTTTTGGCATGAATTTTGATCTTTCAGAGTATTGCCCTAAACTCTGATTTATCTTGATGACTGAGTTTTTAGCATCTCCTTAAATTTTGTGTCCAAGGCTGTTGCCTTACTCTAGTCTTGGCCCTGCTGAGAATCCCATGATATGGTCATTAAAAACAGATTCCCAGCCACAATCCCAGATCTTTGGAATCAGAATTTTGTGGGGAGGAATGAGGTGGAGCGGGGATTGGAAATCTGCATTTTTAACAAGTGTCCTATTTGTTAGACAAGCCTGGGAGATACCGACCAGGGACTTGTGCCTTAATAAGCAGTTGACTTAACCAGAGCATCCCTTAGGCTCCTTTTTAGGCATCAGTTTTCCCACCTGTAAAATGGAAATGGCAGTAAATATCTATCATTCTCCAAGAGCTGCATTATTCTAGATGCATTTCAATAAAGTGATGAAAATTTGGTGGTACTGGAAAGAATAGAGAAAAGATACAGTGGACTTTCGATTAATCATTTATGAATGATCTCCTTTGTAATATTTTCTATGAGCAAAGATGTAATCCTAGGTTAGTTTTTCTCTGCTTCTCAAGTCTTTTTAATGGCACTTCTCCCTTTAATCACCATTCCTTAAGTACTCAGGGAATACTGATACCTTTCATTGTTAACAGAATGAGGCAAACAAAACGGTATCACGATTGCAAAAATACCTTATGACACCTTCAAAGCCAAATTCAGCTGCCTTGGGGATCAGCTCTCCATGCTCCTGGCCTTTCTCCGTTGGAAGAGTCAGTTGAGAGTTGACAGTTTAATTGGGGAAATTTAACTAAATTTAACTGATCCCAACTTAAAAGGAACAATACCTTAACTCTATTGAATATCTGCCATAATAACAACAATAACCAGCTACCCTGTCTTGAAGGTGCATTAAGAACAGATGTTTACTGCACAACTGCACATGCCTGGCCCGGCATTCGTGCTTCACTTAGGCTTCATGACAACCCTGGGAGGCATCCACTCTTATTTCTATTGAAGGGATGAGGACACAGCAACCCAATTAATTTTATTAATTGCCCCTGGTCACAGAGTTAAGAATGGCAGAGTCAGGGTTTGGACCCAGTTTTGTCCGACTTCAAAGCTTGTGCTTTTCCTACTATTACTTTGTTGTTGTTGTTTTTAATTTAACACATGTACTGGAGGGAAGAAGGACGAGTCCAGGTGGTTGTCCTCATTTCTCAGACAGGCAGGTCATCGGTTGGGTGGGACTTCACCCCTGGCTTTGCTAACCGCTGGCGCCACTGTGCCTGTTGTTTCTGCTCTGCTGTCTCAACCAGGCCCCTGTAGCTTCTGTGGGTGCCTGGCAGCTGATGGAGCAGAAAGGAACTTTGATCTCTCAGCCCTGGGGCTCCCTTTCCCAGGGGCCAGGATGCCTTTGTAAATCTGGTTGTTGGGAAAGAAACCCTTTCCTGCCCTCACTGCAGGGCTGGGCTGGGTGGCTGCATGGGAGACAGCACCCATCAGCACTGGCCCTCCCTTCCCCTCCCTGCTGTCTCCCTGGAGGGCTCTGGGATTTGCCCCACGTGCTGATCCAGATGGAAGAGGGACTATTGTGACACTCAGCGCAGAGCCCAGCCCGGCCTGGGGTGGCCGCTCTTCCTTGGCAGGCAGCTCCTGGGGAGAAAGCCAGTCCCAAGGTTCTGAGCCCTTCCCTGGTTTCCCTCCCCTCCAATCCAGGTCAGAACGGTCGGTGATGACCAGGCGATGTGTGTGCGGTGGAAGGGTGGGAGTGCTGGGCAACTCCGGTGTTACCGGTAATTATCTGATGACCTTGAGCACATTATTGGTCCCTCTGAGCCTCAGTTTCCTTGTCTGTGACACATGGAAACTAGATGACTTTTAAGAATAAGGCTGACCTCTAAGGCCCTTTTGGCTCTGACCTCCTGGACTTCAAAGCCTCCCTCAGGCTGACCTGCTGCTCTGCTGTGATAACAACGTCAGACATGACAGCTCCCATGCACTGAGCCCTGTCACGTGCCGGGCATCGTACCAGGACTTTCACACAGCAGCTCATGGAATCCTCTGAAGAATTCTATGCTCAAGTTAGAAGAAGAAGACTTGGGGAAAGGAGCATAGCTTCAAGTCCACACGACTCGTACATGTGGAAGCCAGGACTTGAATCCAGATCTGCTTGATCCTAAAGCCTGTTCTCGCATCCATGCTTCATCCTGCCCCCACCCCTCCTCTCCCCCAGGGAGACTCCATGAACCTCTGTGGTGACATCTCCTTGGGGCCTTCGAAGCCTCAGAGATCAGCAAGAGTGGTCTCTCCTCAAACCAAGTAGAAGGGCAGGTGGCCCAGGAAGGCTGCGGGGTCTTGAGCTGACACCCCACCTCAGAGAGAGGCGTTCAGGAGCCCCCGCCAGTGTGAAGCCAACAGAAGAATGATGGAGATGCTGATGGCCGTGAGAGTGTAATTTCTTCACTCCAAGTGCCCTCTCCTCTCCACACGCGCTTTCCCGTGGCTCTGGAACAGTGCCCATGAATAAAGCATTATCTCCACACTCTGCCAGCAAAGCCCAGCCCAAGGGAAAGGAAATATTTAAAGGTGAAATCACCTAGAGAACAAATCTTTGTTTCAAACCACTGGGCACAGTTTTGACATGACAAGCAAGTGTTCCCCACTCCCTGGTGTTCTGCTTGGAGAGAAGAGGATCCAGATTAAACCTGCATTTCTACAGGAGTCTTGTTTTACTGAACCTGAAGGAGAAGTACTTAGTGAGCGCTCTGCCCAAGCATTGGCTGTCTGAGTTTTCCTCTGCCTCAGTCAGTCCTCCATCCCCGCTCCCAGAGAACATGCTCACTTCCTTGGCATCCTACAGCCCCAGAGCAGGAATGCAGAGGCACATAGAGGACGGGGACCTGCGTTTATTGAGTCCCTTACTGGGGCCAGGTGCTGTCCTGAGGATGTGTACTGGTAGATACAATTTCATTCAATCCTCATAAGGCAACGTTAGCAGCATGCTTTTTTACAGAAGAAGCTGAAGTGCAGAGCAGTTAAGTCGCTTGGAGAGGAAGGAACTGGGATTTCAACTGTTTGACCTCCTCTTTCCAGTGCAGAGCATGGGGGCATGCAGAGGGGCGGGATTGGAGCAGCGCTGTCCTGGGCAAGGTGAGATTTGAGCTGGGTTTTGAAGGAGGCTGAGGGACTTCCAAATTCGGAGGTGAGCACCGGATGCAGAGGCAAATGGCCTGTGCTGAGGCGGAGAAGCAGGGGTGGGGAAGTAACCAGCACCCCAAGGAAATGTCTTCACTTAGCACGTTTGATTTTATGCCCCCAGCTTTGTTCACAGGCTAGGACAGGAGAAAGGATTATTTTAGGAACACTCCTGATTTCTCTGCAAAAGTACACTTGAAGGTGTCCTCTTGCGTTACTTCGTGCTTGCTACGTAAGGATCTATGAATGGTTTCTCCCAAAAATTTAGTCCAGAGAAATATTTCTCTCCATAGGAAAGGCTGAGAAATTTTTATTTCTTTGGAATATGAGACCCACATGGCCTCTTAGAGTTCCCATTTTGCCTTGAGTTCCTAGACGCTGAGAGTCAAATTACAAGCCCTTTTGTTTTGGGCAGCTTTATCATATAGGAAGTGATTTGTATCTAAACTGGTCTCTGGAGTCAGACTACCTAGTTGGAGAGCCCAGCTCTGCAGTTTCCTGGCTGTGCAACTTTGAGCAAGTTATTGATCTTTCCTGTACTTCAGTTTCCTCATCTGTAAAATGGTACCATAATAGCACTTACATCATAGGGTGTATGTGAGGATTTCAATTAGCTTGAAAATGTAAAATCACAACCCTCCTGACTTTCCCTCTGCTTTCTTTCTTCATTGTTCTCCTTAGCACTTACTGCTAAATGTTCCTTATTTTGCTTTTTATTTGCAAATAGCCCTAACCACTAAATTTTACTTATTTTGCTTTTTATTTGTCCCCTCCCACTAGATAGTAAGTCACACAAAGGCAGGGGGTTTTGTTCGCACTACATCCTCAGAGCCTAGAATGATTCCCAGCATACAATAAGGTATTCAGTAGATGTGTGTGAAATGAATGAATGACTCCAAAGTGCCTAGCAATGCCTGGCACGTAGGAAGTGCTCAGTAAATATTACTTAATATCTTTCTTCAAATCACATCCACCTTCAGTCCATCAACAGACCATGTCAGCTGTATCTTCAGAATACATTCGGAATTGGATTACTTCTCACTGGCTTCCCTGCCAGCAACCCAGTCCAAGTCCCCTCACTGCTCATCCAGACACCTGCAGGAGGGAGCTAACTCGATTCCTGGCTCCACTCCTGCCAGCCTACAGTTGGCCCTCTAACTCCACTCTGGAGCTGCAATGATCGTCTTAAAATATAGAGGATCCCCTGCCACTCCCCTGCTCAAAGTCCTCCAACGTGTCCCCATTACACTCAGTATCATAATCAAGATCTTTTCATAGTTTAAAAGTCTCCACATGCTCTCGTGCTTGACGTTCTCCTGAAACCTCGTCTCCCATGCCCACCTTTCCCCTCATTCACACTGGCTATTGCTCAGGTCTCCTCACAGCCTTGGCTATTCTGCTGGAATGTTCTTCTTTCATAGGGCTCCCTCTGACACGTTATGTAGATGTCAGCTTAGTTGTCACCTCCTCCCGGATTTCCTGTCTAAAGGGTCCCACATACTCCCAGCCCCCGACTCAGGCCCCTGTCCTGAGCATTTAGCACAGATTTTGGGGTCACTGCAGCTGTCTTGTCCATTGGTGCCTTGAAAAGTACGGTCTAGTCTAGTGGGTGTTGCTTCCCTCCTGCGAAGCAGTGAGCTGGAGGCCACACCGAGGATCCTGACACTTTTTCTCCCCATGCTTGGCCAGGTCCTGCAGATCTGCCCCAAGGACATGAGAGCTGACATCTGCGTGCACCTGAACCGCAAGGTGTTCAAGGAGCACCCGGCCTTCCGGCTGGCCAGCGACGGCTGCCTGCGGGCACTGGCCATGGAGTTCCAGACGGTGCACTGCGCCCCCGGGGACCTCATCTACCACGCGGGAGAGAGTGTCGACAGCCTCTGCTTTGTGGTCTCCGGCTCCCTGGAGGTGATCCAGGATGACGAGGTGGTAGCCATTCTAGGTAGGTGTTGCCTTTGCTGGATGGAAACCTGCTGGTACCTGGAGTTAGTTTAGTTGCTGCCTTCAACCAGAAATGGCTCCACAGGGCAGGACCAATGGTTGGCATCCATACATCTATCCAGCAAATATCTGAGTGCCTGTCTTGTGCCAGGCAATGTTTGAAGCAGTTGGGATGTTTCAATGACAGAAATGGATTTTGTCCTACAGGGGCTCTACTGGGGGGAGGTGAACAAATTAGCAGACATTTGTATACAGTGGAAGGGACACCTAACCTGGGATTCAGGTATTGGGGATGGCTTCCTGGAAGAAATGACTTCTAAGTTGAAACCTAAAAAATGAATATGAGTTAACATGGTGAAGGGAAGGGACAAAGGAGTATTCTGAGCAGAGGGGAAAGCATGTGTGAAATCACCGCAGAGAGAGAGAGAGAAGTCATGATTCATTTGTACAAGTGTACGTACTCAGTGTGGCTGGAACACGCAGAGCAAGGAGGGGTGTGGTGAGAGATGAGTCTGGGAAGGGAGCTCTGAGCGCTAGGCAGATCATGGCAGGCTCTGGAAGCCATGTTAAGGGACTTGGATTTTATTTTGGGGAGCCAATGAAGGGTTTAAAGCACGGGAGAGGCACGATCAGATTTGTACTTTAGAAAGATAATTGTAGTTGCAGAGTTAATTGAAGGGGGAAGGCTGGGGCAGGGAGATGAGCCTGGAGACCTGTTATCTAGGGGCAAGTTGGTGGAGCCCCGAACTAATATTTGTGGTGGGCAGAGGGAGAGAAGCAAATGGAGTTGACATATTTAAGAAGTAGAATCAACAGCGCCTGATGATGGTTTGGCTGTGGGAGGAGAGGGAAGTCAATGAGTGAGGTCTCTCACTTGGAAACTTGAGAGGCGGCGTGCCATGCACTGTAATAGGGCGTGTGGGGGGAGGAGGAATGACATGGGGGAACATGTGGGTATTTGGTATTTGAGCATCAGTGGCCTTTGAGAGATTCATCTGGTTGCCTGAGGCAGCTGCAGAACAGCTCTTTAGTGGGGGCATGTTTACCTCTCTGAGGGGGCAAGCCCTCATAATAATACCCATCATTTATGGTCATCTATTCTGTATCAGGCATTTTACATACAGATTCTCAGTTCATCTTTACAGTAACCCTATGAAGTTGTTTTATTTTCCCCATTTTGTAGATGAGACACTGGCAACTCAGAGAGGTGGGAGAACTTTCCCAAGTCTTCATAGCTGATGAGGTCCATGGAGCCAGCATCCTGGGGTCCCTCTGACTCCAGAACCTCTGCTCTGATCTATTTAGCAATACTTCATTCCCAGTGTTAGTATGTAGTTTGCTGGCCCATTCAATTGCCAGACACTGCTAGACATTGTGGACTTTTTTTTTTTTTTTTTTTTTTTTTATCTTTGGGTGTGCTTTCTTAGGAAACTGAGGCAGGGAGACATTGTTACACTGAAGTTAGACTTGAGATTCAAACCAAGTATCAAGACATAGGTAGCATTTTTCTTCTAAAGCCTAAACTCTGTTTCTGCTTGATTTGAGAGTATATGATATGCAGCCTCTTTTCTCCCCTGACCCTGAGCCAACTTGCCCTCTTGATTATATTCTACTCAGGTTAACCCAAGGATGCTTTGTATTCCTTCAGTGTGTGCCGGCAGATGGTGGGAGGGAGACTGGGATAGAGATTCAGTGGGGGATGGAGGCTGAAACTGTTTGTCGAAATAAGTTTTGGATTCCTAGTGTCCACTGAACTCTGCAGACAGGATTATTATTCTGTTCCTTGCCTTTCTCATCCATAGAGACATGAGATTTGACTGTGTGTAAGGAACAGCACACATTAAGGGTAAAGCCATTTCTTTAGTATCACTGCAGGGAAAGCATACTTATCTCTACCTTTAATACTAATCAGTGTCCCCAATAAAGAGGACTTTCCTTTAGTGATAGCTCTCTCAGGACATTTGCCTGGCTGGGAAGAAGAGTCACTAGTGACTAGTGGGCTTTCCTTTGAATTTGATCCTTTGGTGTAGGGTATCTTTCACCCATTCCCTTCACTGATAGCTCACCATATGCCTTTCCAAGGAGTCTAGCCTCAGACCAGTGCCATCTCCCTTACATATTCACGCTCAGGGCTTCCTTTTTTTTTTTTTTAATTAATTTATTTTATTTTTGGCTGTGTTGGGTCTTTGTTGCCATGCGCGGGCTTTCTCTAGTTGTGGCCAGTGGGGGCTACTCTTCGTTGCGGTGCCCAGGCTTTACTGCGGTGGCTTCTTTTGTTGCGGAGCATGGGCTCTAGGCATGCGGGCTTCAGTAGTTGTGGCTCGCGGGCTCTAGAGCGCAAGCTCAGTAGTTGTGGTGCACGGGCTTAGTTGCTCCACGGCATGTGGGATCTTCCCAGACCAGGGCTCGAACCCATGACCCTTGCATTGGCAGGCAGATTCTTAACCACTGCGCCACCAGGGAAGCCCTCAGGGCTTCCTTATCGACACCTCACCATGCCCCACCCCCGCCCCAAGCTAAACAGCTGCACTATTAGGGGTTGGGTTTGGACACCTAGGCATGGAGGTAGGAAGAGGTGCAGAGGGTGAGGAAGGCAAATGATTACTTCCCAGTCCCGTCTCATTTTTGCTCAGCCTGGGCTTCTTGCGGGGAAGCAACCAGGGCTTGGTTCAATTTTGATTTATTTGGTCAGTTGACTACTTCTCCAAGTCCAGCCCTCCGCCCCGGGCCCTCCTGGGCATCCTGCCAGCTCTAGCCAGCAGCGTGGATGGGGCCTCTGAAATAGCTCAGCAGCTTCATATTCAAAGTGGTTACTGCCCTCAAGCTGTCCAGACTTGAAAAAGCAGGTATCCCCAGGAGCCAGATTGGGTCCCGAAAGTAGGTCCACGCTTGACGTCCTAAAGAATCTTTGACATTTCAAGAGGCTCTTATTCTTTAAAAGGATAACACACGTCCTTTGAATGAACTTGACCTCTGGGCCAAGAGGTGTAAGAGAGTCCAAGCTCTTTTTCCCTTGGAAACTTCAGGGTTTTGTTGCTGTTGTTTTCCTCTAATTAGAGTACCTTCTGCTCAGTGAACTGAAATCAGTTTGTTCTTGTAGAGAGGGTTTAAGCATCCAATAGCTATTAGAACTAGATCTTTACTGTCCTTGGATGCCTTTCAGTTCAATCCAACTGAAATTTATTGAGGCGACTGTCATGGAGGTGGGGATGCATCAGCGGATCAAACACGAGCCCAGCCTTCAAGGAGCTGCTGCAAGGAGCTCCTCCAGGAGGAGACGGACATTATTTAAAAGGCACCAGTCACACTGCTTGGCAACTATTACCATAGTGAGAATGCAGGTGCTTCCAGAAGGTTATAGGACATGTAACTATTGAGCAGCTACTGTGTACCCAGGGATCCAATGAGCATAGCCAGGGAATCCTTAGTTACCATAAAACAGGAGGCTTTTGGAAAAAGCCCAGAACTCATCCGTCTCATTCCTTTGGTCTCTAGTCTCTTGTTATCAGTTCACTCATTTACACTCTGCTCATTTGTTTCCTCCTTCCAGTTCGAACATTCCACCCCCATTCTCTGTTTAATTTTAGCACAGACGCCAAAAACAAGGAAAAGGGTCAGGACTCATAACTGAATGTGCTTAGTATGTGTTTAAAATAAAACCCTTTCTAATAAAAGTTTTCTAGAAAAGTGTTTTTCAAACTTTCTTGACTCAATGTATATTGTATTATGAACTAATAAACACATGTGCACACACACAATTATACATAAAACTCAGCACTTAACTCTTGCTGCATGAAATGCAACCTCGTGTTTTCTACTAGATTCTATTCACTTTCATTTAAAAAGAAATTGACTGTCATGACCCACTGAATTACTTACTTGACCTGCCCTCAGCCCGCAGTTTAAAAACATGGTCCCACAAACACAGATGATCTCTCTCCTGGATTGAAAGCCATGCTGTCCCCTGAGGACAGAGAATATACTAGATTATCTCTTGTGTTCTCCTTTCCCTCTGAGGTTCTCTGCATGATTTTTGAGGTGATACCCTCCTAATCTCCTTTTGGAATTCTCTTAGAAATCACTTCGTGGCTTCTCTAATTTCGTTTCTTGGCTCTTTGAAATAAATTCAAGCCTTTAGCCTGTGCATTTTATTCATTAGATTTTTTAAAAGTAATCTTCTTCTAGTTTTTCATAGATAGCAGAAAAAAAAAGTCACAGGTGCTCATTCTGTTCCTGCCCCAGTGGTACTCTCAGCATCAGCAAGTAAGTTGTTATCTCAGTTCTGTGTTAGTTGACCAATGTAAATGAGGGATGAGCTTTCATCGGGGCTCAGCTTGAGTGTGATCCATTTCTCTGTGTTTCCATCTTATAAGTGCAGTGTTTAAATGCTCCTGTTTCACTGTGATTTAGAATCCCTGGAGTAAGTTTTATGGGTTTTGCATTTTAATACGTAATTTATATTTTAATCTCAGATCATCTTGTATCTTTTTGTTTTGTTTTGGTTCATCGTCTTGGGCAAGACAGACGTTTTTGTTGCCAGGCTACACTGAGTAGTGGAAAGAGCCCTGGACCTGGGACTGGAGATTTAACTGTAACCCCAGTTCTGCACTAACTCCCTGCAGGAGTTGCCACTAACTGGTTAAGTCTCCAAGGCCTCCTGTGGTTCTGCTAAGACCATCACACTGCATCAACTGCATGTTTACTCATCTGTCGCCTATGAGCTGAGGTCCTTTGGTTTCATATCTCTGGCATGGCCCAGCACATGGAAGGTACTGGGGGCTGTTTGCTGAATTGAACTGAATTGAATTGAAAGGCAGAGGCTGGGCTGTGAAGGGCCCCATGGTCCAGAATAAGGGGCTGGACTTTATCTTGGGGGGATGAGGGGCCCAGAGAGGGTTTTAAACATTGGAGTGACATGAAGATTTGGGTTCCACAAATATAGAGGCATTGGAGGCATGGAGGCTAATATAGAGGCATGGAGGTTCCACAAATATAGAGGCATGGAGGCATGGAGGCTCAAATTCCCATGGCCGTGTGGGGTGAGCGGCTAGTTCAAGTCTACAATTGGCCTCACTAGCATACCAGCGCCCTGGGAAGTTGTCTCGATCGGCTTTGTTTTCTGCTATTCTCAGCGCCTGGCACACGGAGGCTCCAAAAGAATGGATGAGGAGGGACGAGGCGGCTGTCCCTGCCCCTCTGCTCTCAGGTGAGAAATCATGAGGGCCTGAGTGAGGTGGTGGAAGGGAGATGGGGAGGAAGAGCCAGAGAGAGCAGGAGAGGGGGAACCTCCAGGATGTGGAGCTGGAGCTGAGAACCCTGAAGGGCAGCGGTGGGACGTGGGCTGGAGAGGCAGATCTGGGCTAGCCTGTTGACGTTTCTAAATGTGAGCCTGAGGAACTAGGTAGTGGGAAACCACCAAGGGTGGTGAGTAAAGTGTGACACTGTTAGAGCTGTGATTTGCAAAAAATTAATGAATTTGACATAGAGACAAGGAGACCATTAGGTGATTGCGGCTTATAGTAAGGATGAAAGGTGTTATGGTGTGGGCAGGAGAAACCGAGACAGGAGTCGGGCTGCCAAATAAAACACAGATATCCAGTTAAATTTGAATTTCATATAAACAAAGAATAATTTTTAGCTGAAGTATTTCCTAAATATTGATGGGGCATGTGTATGCTAAAATGTACCCATTTATCTGAAATTCAGGTTTAACTGGGTGACCTGTATTTGCTGAATCTGGCATGGAAGGGTCAGGTGGCTGAGACATTCTGGGAGGAGAGTCTGAAAGGTTGTAAATAATAGGATGTGGGGAGCAGATACAGGGAGGTGAGAGGGGACTGACCTCCGGTGGGTGGAGACATGGAGGCACCGGCAACAGAAGAAGCCAGTCAGGAGGAAGAGGTGGTGAGAGGGAAAGGTGATGAGCTCGGTTTGACTTGTTGCGTTTAAAGGCCAGTGGGGTATCCAAGTGGAGTGTTTAACAGCTACTCAGAAAGGCAGGTCTGGAACTGGGAAAAGAAGCCAGGGCTCAAGACAGAGATTTAGGATTCAAAGGAAAGAATAGGAACTTGGGTAGAAAAAATAGGTGCAGAGTTAATAGAGCTTTCTAAAGGAAATTCTCATAACTTTAGAGCCCAGACAGAGGGGACTAGTTAAATCAAAAAATATGGTAAATCAAGGCAGTTGTTATGATGATGGTATAAGAAGTTTGATTGGAATGCAAAATGTTTCAAATATAATGTTAAGTGGAGAAAAAAGCAGAATATATAACTATATATGCAGTAACTGTAACTGCATAAAAATGCATATGAGTGGAAGAAAGATGGAGAGTGTACCAACATGTTAACTGAAGCTTTCTGCACGGTGGTCTTAAGAGCCAATATTTTCTACTTTTCAATATATTTCATTTATTTTCTACAATGCACACATATCCTTTTATAAACAAAAGGGGAAAAATCAAGTCAATTTTGAATTCTTATCTGTAGCCATCCTGGAAAATTATCACCTGCTTTCAGTGGAAGATTTGTGATCTGTTCACTTCGTGGAGAGACATTTGGCTAATTTAATTTTATCTAACTGCAGTTGTGAAGAACAGAAGGAGAATTGTCATGATGTTTCCAAGCCACTGCTTTAATGTAACCATTTATGTGTGGGCCCCCCTTCAGATAGCTATGTCAACATTGTTTCATCAGACGCAGTATAGTCTCCAGGAGGAAGGCTGGTGACCCATATTGGGGTGAAATTTTAATTCCTTTAAGGAGAGCATTTGTATCATAGGGTAATTTCTAACATCCATCATTTTTATTTCTTCTTTTTAAATAGGTCCATAAATTTTCAGCTCAGCATTAAGCTAGATCAGAGTGAATTACAGGAGTTTTTCTGAGCAGGTCAGCAAATTCCTTCTGGAGTCAGGCTGACAATGTAGCCACCTGAGGACACCAAGGTTCTTGCACTTGGACTGGGGGCCAGTCCTGTCCTCAAAGTCATCCATCCTAAGTCACTCATAGTCTTTCAAATCCTGTCCCACCTTACATTATTCCACTCAGACCCATCTTTTCATTGATCTATTGATTAGTTCATTCCATAAAAATGCCAGGTGTAGTGCTGGGTGTTGGAGATACAACAGTGAACCAAACATACACTCCTGGCATAGGACTAACAGTCTCACCAGGGAAACAGACAAGTGAATATGCAGTTTCACGTATATAATAGAGTGCCAAGAGTTGTAATAAGAGTATGAACAGGATGCTATGGGAGCTTATAAGACAGGCACCTAATTCAGCCCAGCCAGAAGAAATCAAGGAAGGCTTCCTGACAGAGGTGGCATCTGAGCTGAGACTTCCATGATGAACTGAATTCTACCAGGTGCATGGGAGCGGGGTGTGCTGAGGATAGGGGATTAAAGAGAGAGTGTTCCCTGGCAGAGGGGCAGCATCTGCAAAGACTTTAAAAGAGAAGAGTCACGAAATCGCATTTGTGTTTAGAAATATCATCCTGGCTGCTGTGAAGAGGATGGATAGCAGGCAGGGAGACCAGTGAGGAGGGTGCTGAGAGATAAGACAGGCCTGAACGGACTTAACAGCAGTGGGAATGGAGAAAAGTAGACGGATCCAAGAGATATCTGATAAATAAAATTATCAGAGCTTGGTCATTTATTGAATATGGAGACAAGCAAGAGGGTGGAGTCTGCAATGACTTGGACAACTTTCACAGGGAGGAGAAACACTGGAGGATGGGCAGGTTTCCCTGGGAGCAGGACCGGTTCCAGTTTTGAATCTGTGGATTTGAGCTAAGTTCAAGTATCCAGTGGGAGATTCTATGGACTCGGAAGAGAGATCGAAGCTCGAGGTATAAACCTGGGGATCATTGTGATCCAGGTGACAATTGAAGCTAAGGGAGAGGCTGAGAAAACTCAAGGAGAGAGAGGAGGGTAAGAAGCAACAAGGTCTAGAGCAGAGCCCCAAGGAATACCAGTTAATGTGGGACACATGTAGGAGTCCGAGATGGACCGCCATCAGAGGGGGAGAGACCAGGAGAGTGGGATGTCACAGAAGCCAAGGAGGGGCAGAAAAGGGCATTTTCAAATGCTACAGAACCACATTTCAGTGACTAGAAGATGCCACGGATGATAAGACACACCAGTATTCTATGGCCCACTGAGAAACAATGCTACCATTAAACTGTGACATATCATTGATTGTAAGGCATCTTCTGATTTCAGAGATAAAAAATGCTAAACAACTTAAGTATATCTTAGAATCAAAGAGCTTTAATATGTTGAGGACTAAAAACTATCTTTTAGGCTGTTATCAGGAAAAGGGTTATTGACCACGGTGAGAGTAATGCTGAGTATAGGGTCAGAAGCAAGATTAGAGGAGCTTGAGAAATGAAGAGGGTGGGAGTTGGGTGCAGGGGTGCTTCATAATCTGCATACATCTCTCCCAGAGTTCTGAACCAAGAGAGAGATAATATGTAAGATGGGTACCAGTCAAAATATCACCTTTTATTTTTGTGATAAAGCTAATATCGGAGAATATGCATTATATTTGCATCCAAGAAGGCTTCCCAATATTAAGCCCCAGGATTAGACCCACCCTTGTGTTGCTGACCAGCACAAGCCTACCCCTGTGAGGGTCTGCCCTGTATCTCTGGTGGCAGGAGGGACAGAGAGAACAAGCTCCTAGCAGGCAGATCCCAAGGAGAGCAAAGGGGCTGGCCTGCACACGTGCAGGGTCTCCTCCCAAACTCATTAATCAGATGAGGGCACGAGAGAGGCCAGGAGTGTGGTGCACCTGAAGCTGCCTTCTGGGCAGGAAACATCAGGAATAGGAACAAATCATTCCCCCCTTGATAGTCAGAGCACGGAGGCAGTGTAAATAACACCACCAAGAAATGGAGCCCTGAAAGAAAGGAGAACGTAGCCCAAACCAGCTCTCTTCTTTCCTGACCATCCAGCTTTCCCCCTGCTGTTTGAAGGGATTATCCATCTCTTTCATGTATCTGAATTCTCTTGCCTCACCGTAGAAGGTGAGCTCCGTTCCCTTTTCCTCTATGAAATCTCTCTAGTTCTGCCTAGACTAGGCTCCCACATATCTTGGTATTACATTTTTGTTTGTTTTAACTTCACTGTTACATACATGTAAGTTTTGTCTCATATTGTAAGCCCCTTGAACGTAGAGATGATGTCCTATCTTTTTGTTCTATCTCCCTTAATTGCTGCAACACTGCCTGATCCATAATAGGTCAGGCCAAGTTGCTGAACTGGTTTGAATTGTGTGCAGAAGGGTGGTGAGATGTAACCCCACCTTTGGGAACTCCCAATCTCATAGATGCCTGGGAGAATCAGAGGCAGTTCACACCGCACCTGGTGTATGATGTTACAGATTCTCGTGTGGGTTTCATTAACCAGATATGTGGCTGAACCACACCATGGTCCCATCCCTGATACAGAGATGGTTTGCAGAAGAGCAGAACAATTGTTCTCCTTTGTACCAACTTCAAAAGGAAACAAATGTTTCTTGAACATCTCTGAACTCTCCTACAAAGCCTAACATGGGACCAAACCTTTCTAGAAGGAGACGCCCCTCTGAGAAGTGGGGTGAACTGCACACCTGTCCCTGGAGCCACGCTTCCTGAGCATCTCCAGTCCCTGCTTTCTCTGTCAACAAAACAAATCCAGTAAAACATGTTGGCTCAGCACCTGACATCACAACACAATCCGATACGATCTGGCACTTAAAGCTAAGGCTTTATTCCTACTAGTAGATCTTCATGGCTTGGATGGGAAGGCAAATGGATGAGATTTCCACCATGTCTGTCTGTCTTTGATGTACATTCTCACGTCTCTAAACTGCAGCAGATGAAGCAGAGGTCAGAGACTGGCAGCAGCATTTTTTTTTTTTCCAGTAAGAACAAGAAGGGCTTGGTGGTTTCACTACAGATAAGAGGAGGCAAAATTTACAAGGTGTCAGAACTCTGCTTAGCTACTGTCCCCCATGGTCTCAGATAATGCAAGGGAAATGTCCATAAGTGCATGCGGGAGAGTTAACTATTCCAAAGTTAGCCTGAAAGCCTGGACTTTAGCACCTTTGGGGTGAGGTACATGGTGGATGCCTGAAGCGGGGTCCCTGGCCAGTGCCTGGCCTCATGCACAGGGATCCCTCAGCAGATCCTGGCCCCCTGTCCATAGTCAGGGCTGGTGTGGGAGGTGGGTGGGTACCACCAAGGTGTTTAGCTCAAGTCGTTGGAGCTTTTGCTTTGAATGTGCTGCCAGAGCCTCCATCGTCATGCCCATCCGATCCTTCAGAGGTGCGGAAGCCCATGCTTTTTCCTGGAGCAGGCGAAGAAAGCAGATGTGTGTATACCTGCCCCCGCAGAACCCAACACACTGTACTGACCCAGTGGACCGTGGGCTCCTGAATTGGCTAGGATGTGGATTCAGCTGCTCCAGCAAAAACCCGAAATAATAGAAGCTTACACAAGACAGAAACGTGTTTTTCTCTCGTGGAGCCAGCTGTCCAGGTAGAGAGGGCTGGTGTGGCGACTTCATGGTGTCAGGCACCCAACCTCCTTCTAGCCTGTTGCTTCATCCTAACGAGGTTGTCACCTTGGCTTCCTGGTCCAAGAGAGCTCACATCTTGTTCCAGCCAGGAGGAAGCGGGGAGAGGGTAAGGGCAGGACATGACCCTAGAGGTGGCACACATCCCTCTGCACCCCTCCCCTTTACCAGAGCTCAGACAAATGGCCACATTTAGCTCTAGTGCAGTCTTTCTTCTGGTCATCTTTGTGCCCAGCTATAAGGCATGGGTTTTATTTCCATAAAAGGAGAGAATTGGTTCTGGGGAACATGTGGATTCCTAGGCCATGGCTCCTTAAGGTCAAGGCTGTCCCTGATTTATCCTCTTTCCCATCACCTAGCATGGTGCCCGCCCCAGGTAGAGCTCCCTAAATGTTGACTGAAGAGGAGGCTGCTTGAGAGAGGGGATGCAGAAGACAGCCCACTGGGAGCATTTCGTGGCCTCTCCCAGTGTGGAGGCTGCATGGCCGCGGGGGGAAAGCCCATGGGTCACGGACAATCATTTAAACCTCTCTGGAGCTCTCTCTTCTCTTTAAAATGGGGCTGATGATCCCTGTGGAATTTGCTTCACAGGGCTGTTATAGAGGACTCTTCTTTTATTGTAGCTACTATTTTTTGAGCACCTACTCTGTTCCAAGCACAGTGCTAAGTGCTTTGTTCACATTATTTCATGTAAGCCTTACGACAGCCCTGTGAGGTGGGTATTATTACCCACATTTTCTAGCTGAGTCAGTTGAGACTGGGAGAGGTTAGTAAGATGCCTAGTGCCTTTGCTTTATTTATGCATCCAACAACCATTGAACGCCAGCTGTGTGCCCAAGACCCTGCTGGGGACCCGGCAATGACAGGGATGAGGGAGTGTTTGCAGAGTGCAGGGGCACACATAATGGGGAGCTGCTCTGGTCAAGGGTCAGGGAGGTGTGGGTGTATTTTGAGGCATGAGAAGGAGTTATCCAGACCAAGGAGCAGGGCGGAATGTCTGAGGCTGTGCTGAGCCGGCCCAGAGGTGAGCCGGGAGCCAGACTTGGAGGGGGTCTGAGAACCCACTGTGATTAGAGGCAGAGAGTGAGGGGCAGTGGCTGGCAGGGGCTGCTCCAGTGCCCAGCAAGGCAGACCTGAGCTTGAAGCCAGCTTGTCTGGCCCTGAAGCCTGTGCTGACAGAGTGGATGATAAAGTACTTGGAAAATGTGCTGGGGGAAGTACCAGGAAGGAGGGGATTTGGGCAAGTTCTCTTTGTGTCTTAGCCATGATTCTGAGGACCCAGGAGAGGACCTGGATTTCACATGCCTGGTGTCTAGCCTGAGTCCAGGAGGTCTGAGAACTCTCCCCGTCCTCATCCTCATCCTCCTGAGCTACCCAGTTCAGTGGGTGTGCACAGTCTGCTCAGGACTTGCCTGGAGGGATTAATCCAGCTTCTTTGTTATGTCCCATAAGCAGAATTATCCCAAGGGCCAGGAGAGAGAATGGCTCTCCCTCAGAGCCTCTCTCGACTATGCCAGGATCTCTGCAGCCACATTTCTCCGTCCTGATGCAGTGAGTGACAAGGCCCCTCTAGTCTTGAGATGGCTTGAGGGCAGAGGACTTCCTGATGCCCCAGAGAGGAGGAATAAAGGCACTAGGGCTGGCCCTCACCGCAGTCTATATTCCTGGCACCTCTCTCAGCACCCTGGGTGGAGCTCCTAGCAGCGTTGGTATCACATGCTCACTGTAGAGTCTGGAAGGTGCTTAGATGAGTTTGCAGCTGAATGAGGAGACCAGGCATTTCCTCAAAGGATTACAAAATATACTGTCCACACTCATCCCTGCAGGCAAGTAGAGGAGCAGATAATCCAAAACCTGGAGAACCCAGAGGCTTCCGAATGGCTTTCAGTCCTGCTAAAGAGACATATCCTGTGCCTCAGGGCCTTTGCACGTGCTGTTCCCGCTCCCTGGAATCATCTCTGTGCTATGTTTTTATGCTGGTTCACTGGAACTCATCCTTTAGGTCTCAGCACAGACGCCACATCTTCCTGGAAGCCTGAGCTTGAGCCGGATACCCCTCCTGTACTCTCCGCATCATAGCCCCTAACATGTTAGAATCACCTGAGTCTCTCTCAACTCCACTGCATCTGTCATCCCACTGCTATACCTCAGCACTCAGGCCAGTGCCTGCCAAGAATTGCATGAATAACCGAATCAGTTCTTTCTCAGTGGTGTGGGCCTAGAAATGACTGATGATTTTAGCAGCATATGATGACTTTAACTGCAGAATTATGTTTTGCTTAGTACAGGATACCACTGTGAGTGGTCTTTATAAGAGGACATGATAGGCAATAGTGAAGAGAAGCAGCTGGAATTTCATTTTTGCTCTGACCCCTCTGGTCCGCCAAGCTCACTCACAGCCAGTCTTTTAAAAACGGGGCTTTTTCTGGAGTGTTCTAAACTCGGTTGTCCGTTTCTATAACTCTTTAATATTCAGTAGGCTGTGGATCTTCTCAGGTCCCCAAGTCCCAGCACCTCTTGAATTGTCCCCAATCACCCCTCTTAACCGTCCCAACCCCCCTCTCCCATCTTCCTTCCCGCTTCAGCCTCTGCAAGTGGCTGTTCCAGCCTCTGTCCTTCATGACACCAAATTGTCTACAGGGTGTTGGTTTCCTCCTGTGCTGGACTCCTTGCAGAGATCTCCCCTCCCTCTCTCCTGGTGCCACCTTAGCCCTGTGTCCCAACTCCCACCTCTGTTTTGTGAATGTTCCTCAGCCCCACGTTTGTACCCCAGAGGGCTGTTTATGTCCATGGCAAAAGTGGAGGCTCAGTAAAGAAAGCTGCATATAATTGGGGGTGGGAGGGGAGGAGGATTAATTATTACAGGGATGTTTGCTTGGAGTTTTAATGAGACTGCCTTTCCTTTATTCCCCCTCCCTTTTTTTCCTTTTTCTTTTCCCCCCAGCTCAGAATATCCACTTAGAATGTCTTTTAGAATCTTAGAACCTTAGGTTTTAACATTCTGCACCCAGCGCCTCAGTGTAATAAACAAATCAATAGGCTGAGGGTCTCAAGAAGTTTGATTGCCGAGTGCATTGGGGTACCTTTTGTTCTTCGGCGAACGATCATTTCACACTAGGGAACAAGAGATGAATGTGGTTATAGAGTTTGTCCTGGCCTCCGATTCGTAACCCTGACCTGGGAAGTCATTATTCCAGCGATGTGTGTAACTTACAAGCAGCCTGCCAAATGCTCTACGTCCTTCCCTTTGACAGTTTTCCCAAGTTATATGTGTCATAACTTTATTTCTCATTTGCCAGAATAGTCTTGGGTTTGTTTTGAATCTGACAGGTCCTCTGACACCACATTCTTCAATCTCACTAACAGGTCATTTATACCAAAAAGGCTGCCTTGACAGGAAGAAAGATTGTATGATTTTCAATTTGGGTTGAAAATCAAATGCAAGTTATGACAACACTGAGACTTCCTAGACCCTACAAGTTAATCATGATTATCTTACCTTGAAATACCTTTTGTAGTAGGAACTAGTCTCCATTTATTGTTTCTGTCAAAACCTTTGATTGGAATACTCTTCACAATGGGAATATTGTCATTTCTAAAGATGCACTGATTTACTTCCTGGAGTGTTTCAAACACAATATATTTGCCCTTTGTTGTATGCAGTAGATATGCTCCTGAAGAGTTGTTTATAAACTGAATTTTTACAGATAAACGCATATGTTAAATGCACATGAGGGGCTATTATTTTACATTATGCGTTCTTTTATAATTAGAAAGACTACCCCTAATTCATTTGAGAATGTTCACATATTGGGTTTTGTTTAAATGAAGTAATATTTTTTATGATTACAAAATATTACACTTTGAATAAAAGCATAAACAAGGAAAATCACAATTTTAAATCCACCTCCCCATCCCCAGGTAACACAGTTAATATTTTTATGTATTTCCATTAAGTCTTCTTTTATGTCCATTCTTATCACATGGGAACATAATGACTACATTGCTAACTGACCCACGTTTCCCCACTTCATGTCTTCAATAATTTTCCCTCATATTTTTTTTCTGTAGCTTTTTTTTTTTTGAACTTTATTTATTTTTTTATACGGCAGGTTCTTATTAGTTATCCATTTTATACGTATTAGTGTATATATGTCAATCCCAATCTCCCAATTCATCACACTACCATCCCCCCCCCCGCCACTTTCCCCCCTTGGTGTCCATACGTTTGTTCTCTACATCTGTGTCTCAATTTCTGCCCTGCAAACCGGTTCATCTGTACCATTTTTCTAGGTTCCACATATATGCGTTAATATACAATATTTCTTTTTCTCTTTCTGACTTACTTCACTCTATATGACAGTCTCTAGATTCATCCAAGTCTCTACAAATGACCCAGTTTTGTTCCTTTTTATGGCTGAGTAATATTCCATTGTATATATGTACCACATCTTCTTTACCCATTTGTCTGTTGATGGGCATTTAGGTTGCTTCCATGACCAGGCTATTGTAAATAGTGCTGCAATGAACATTGTGGTACATGACTCTTTTTGAATTATGGTTTTCTCTGGGTATATGCCCAGTAGTGGGATTGCTGGGTTGTATGGTAGTTCTATTTTTAGTTTTTTAAGGAACCTCCAAACTGTTCTCCATAGTGGCTGTATCAATTTACATTCCCACCAAGAATGCAAGAGGGTTCCCTTTTCTCCACACCCTCTCCAGCATTTGTTGTTTGTAGATTTTCTGATGATGCCTATTCTAACCGGAATGAGGTGATACCTCATTGTAGTTTTGCTTTGCATTTCTCTAATAATTAGTGATGTTGAGCAGCTTTTCATGTGCTTTGTGGCCATCTGTATGTCTTCTTTGGAGAAATGTCTATTTAGGTCTTCTGCCCATTTTTGGATTGGGTTGTTTGTTTTTCTAATATTGAGCTGCGTGAGCTATTTATATATTTTGGAGACTAATCCTTTGTCCGTTGATTCGTTTGCAAATATTTTCTCCCATTCTGAGGGTTGTCTTTTCGTCTTGTTTGTAGTTTCCTTTGCTGTGCAAAAGCTTTTAAGTTTCATTAGGTCCCATTTGTTTATTTTTGGTTTTATTTCCATTACTCTAGGAGGTGGATCAAAAAAGATCTTCCTGTGATTTATGTCAAAGAGGGTTCTTCCTATGTTTTCCTCTAAGAGTTTTATAGTGTCCGGTCTTAAATTTAGGTCTCTAATCCATTTTGAGTTTATTTTTGTGTATGGAGTTAAGGAGTGTTCTAATTTCATTCTTTTCCATGTAGCTGTCCAGT
The DNA here is from genome assembly GCF_028021215.1 of Eschrichtius robustus. Classification (NCBI taxonomy): domain Eukaryota; kingdom Metazoa; phylum Chordata; class Mammalia; order Artiodactyla; family Eschrichtiidae; genus Eschrichtius; species Eschrichtius robustus. Next base: position 150,163,396 of record NC_090826.1, read on the forward strand.
TTTCCCAGCACCACTTATTGAAGAGAGAGTCTTTTCTCTATTGTATATCCTTGTCTCCTTTGTCATAGATTAGTTGACCATAGGTGCGTGGGTTTATCTCTGGGCTTTCTATCCTGTTCCATTGATTTATATTTCTGTTTTTGTGCCAGTACCATATTGTCTTGATTACTGTAGCTTTGCAGTATAGTCTGAAGTCAGGGACTCTGATTCCTCCAGCTCCGTTTTCTTCCCTCAAGACTGCTTTGGCTATTCGGGGTCTTTTGTGTCTCCATACAAATTTTAAGATTTCTGTTCTAGTTCTTTTAAAAATGCCATTGGTAATTAGAGGGATTGCATTGAATCGGTAGATTGCTTTGGGTAGTATAGTCATTTTCACAATATTGATTCATCCAGTCCAAGAACATGGTATATCTCTCCATCTGTTTGTATCATCTTTAATTTCTTTCATCAGTATCTTATAGTTTTCTGCATACAGATCTTTTGTCTCCTTAGGTAGGTTTATTCCTAGGTATTTTATTCTTTTTGTTGCAGTGGTAAATGGGAGTGTTTCCTTAATTTCTCTTTCAGATTTTTCATCATTAGTGTATAGGAATGCAAGAGATTTCTGTGCATAAATTTTGTATCCTGCAACCTTACCAGATTCATTGATTAGCTCTAGTAGTTTTCTGGTGGCATCTTTAGGATTCTCTATGTATAGTATCATGTCATCTGCAGTGACAGTTTTACTTCTTCTTTTCCAATTTGTATTCCTTTTATTTCTTTTTCTTCTCTGATTGCCGTGGCTAGGACTTCCAAAACTATGTTGAATAATAGTGGTGAGAGTGGACATCCTTGTCTTGTTCCTGATCTTAGAGGAAATGCTTTCAGTTTTTCACCATTGAGAATGATGTTTGCTGTGGGTTTGTCATATATGGCCTTTATTATGTTGAGGTAGGTTCCAACTATGCCCACTTTCTGGAGAGTTTTTATCAAAACTCAGTGTTGAATTTTGTCAAAAGCTTTTTCTGCATCTATTGAGATGATCATATGGTTTTTATTCTTCAATTTGTTAATATGGTGTATCACATTGATTGATTTGTGTATATTGAAGAATCCTTGCATACCTGGGAAAAAACTAGCTGCTCATGGTGTATGATCCTTTTAATGTGTTATTGGATTCTGTTTGCTAGTATTTTGTTGAGGATTTTTGCATCTATATTCATGAGTGATATTGGTCTGTAATTTTCTTTCTTTTTTTTTTTATAGCTACTTTATTTATTTATTTATTTATTTATATTTTTGGCTGTGTCGGGTCTTCGTTTCGTGCAAGGGCTTTCTCTAGTTGCGGCAAGCAGGGGCCACTCTTCATCACGGTGCGCGGGCCTTTCACTATCGCGGCCCCTCCTGTTGTGGGGCAGAGGCTCCAGACGCGCAGGCTCAGTAGTTGTGGCTCACGGGCCCAGTTGCTCCACGGCATGTGGGATCTTCCCAGACCAGGGCTCAAACCCGTGGCCCCTGCATTAGCAGGCAGATTCTCAACCACTGCGCCACCAGGGAAGCCCTGTAATTTTCTTTTTTTTGTAGTATCTTTGTCTGGTTTGGGTATCAGGGTGATGGTGGCCTCATAGAATGAGTTTGGGAGTGTTCCTTCCTCTGCAATTTTTTGGAAGAGTTTGAGAAGGATGGGTGTTAGCTCTTCTCTAAATGTTTGACAGGATTCACCTGTGAAGCCATCTGGTCCTGGACTTTTGTTTGCTGGAAGATTTTTAATCAGAGCTTCAATTTCATTCCTTGAGATTGGTCTGTTCATATTTTCTATTTCTTCCTGGTTCAGTCTTGGAAGGTTATACCTTTCTAAGAATTTGCCCATTTCTTCTGGGTTGTCCATTTTATTGGCATAGAGTTGGTTGTAATAGTCTCTTAGGATGCTTTGTATTTCTTCGGTGTCTGTTGTAACTTCTCCTTTTTCATTTCTAATTCTGTTGATTTGAGTCTTTTCCCTTTTTTTCTTGATGAGTCTGGCTAAAGGTTTATTAGTTTTGTTTATCTTCTCAAAGAACCAGCTTTTAGTTTTATTGATCTTTACTCTTGTTTTCTTTGCTTCTATTTCATTTATTTCTGCTCTGATCTTTATGATTTCTTTCCTTCTGCTAACTTTGGGTTTTGTTTGTTCTTCTTTCTCTAGTTCCTTTAAGTGTAAGATTAGATTGTTTATTTGAGATGTTTGTTGTTTCTTGAGGTAGGCTTGTACTGCTATAAACTTCCCTCTTAGAACTGCTTTTGCTGCATCCCATAGGTTTTGTATCATTGTATTTTCATTGTATTTTTTGATTTCCTCTTTGATTTCTTCAGTGATCTCTTGCTTATTTAGTAACGTATTGTTTAGCCTCCATGTGTTTGTGTTTTTTTCCCTGTAATTGATTTCTAATCTCATAGCATTGTGGTCAGAAAAGATGCTTGATATGATTTCAATTTTCTTAAATTTACTGAGGCTTGATTTGTGACCCAAGATGTGATCTGTCCTGGAGAATGTTCCCTGCGCACTTGAGAAGAAAGTGTAATCTGATGCTTTTGGATGGAATGTCCTATAAATATCAATTAAATCTATCTGGTCTATTGTGCCCTTTAAAGCTTGTGTTTCCTTATTAATTTTCTCTTTGGATGATCTGTCCATTGATGTAAGTGAGGTGTTAAAGTCCCGCACTATTATTGTGTTACTGTCGATTTCCTCTTTTGTAGCTGTTAGCAGTTGCCTTATGTATTGAGGTGCTCCTATGTTGGGTGCATATATATTTTATATTTGTTATATCTTCTTGGATTGATCCCTTGATCATTATGTAGTGTCCTTCCTTGTCTCTTGTAACATTCTTTATTTTGAAGTCTGTTTTATCTGATAAGAGTATTGCTACTCCAGTTTTCTTTTGATTTCCATTTGCATGGAATATCTTTTTCCATTCCCTCCCTTTCAGTCTGTATGTGTCCCTAGGTCTGAAGTGGGTCTCCTGTAGACAGCATATATATGTATCTTGTTTTTGTATACATTCAGCGAGCTTGTGTCTTTTCGTTGGAGCAATTAATCCATTCACGTTTAAGGTAATTATCGATATGTATGTTCCTATGATCATTTTCTTAATTGTTTTGGGTTTGTTTTTGTAGGTCCTTTTCTTCTCTTGTGTTTCCCACTTAGAGAAGTTCCTTTAGCATTTGTTGTAGAGCTGGTTTGGTGGTGCTGAATTCTCTTAGCTTTTGCTTGTCTGTAAAGCTTTTGATTTCTCCATCGAATCTGAATGAGGTCCTTGTGGGGTAGAGTAATCTAGATTCTTCCCTTTCATCACTTTAAATATGTCATGCCACTCCCTTCTGGCTTATAGAGTTTCTGCTGAGAAATCAGCTGTTAACCTTATGGGAGTTCCCTTGTATGTTATTTGTCATTTTCCCTTGCTGCTTTCCATAATTTTTCTTTGTCTTTAAGTTTTGCCAGCTTGATTACTATGCGTCCCGGCATGTTTCTGTTTGGATTTATCCTGTATGGGACTCTCTGCACTTCGTGGACTTGGGTGGCTCTTTCCTTTCCCTTGTTAGGGAAGTTTTCAACTCTAATCTCTTCAAATATTTTCTCGGGTCCTTTCTCTCTCTCTTCTCCTTCTGGGACCCCTATAATGCGAATGTTGTTGCGTTTAATGTTGTCCCAGAGGTCTCTTAGGCCATCTTCATTTCTTTTCATTCTTTTTTCTTTATTCTGTTCTGCAGCAGTGAATTCCACCATGCTGTCTTCCAGGTCAGTTATCCGTTCTTCTGCCTCAGTTATTCTGGTATTGATTCCTTCTAGTGTAGTTTTCATTTCAGTTATGTTATTGTTCATCTCTGTTTGTTTGTTCTTTAATTCTTCTAGGTGTTTGTTCTTTAATTCTTCTAAATATTTGTTAAACATTTCTTGCATCTTCTCGATCTTTGCCTCAATTCTATTTCTGAGGTCCTGGATCACCTTCACTATCATTATTCAGAATTCTTTTTCTGGAAGATTTCCTATCTCCACTTCCTTTAGTTGTTTTTTGGGGGTTTTATCTTGTTCCTTCATCTGGTACATAGCCCTCTGCCTTTTCATTTTGTCTGTCTTTCTGTGAATATGGTTTTTGTTCCACAGGCTGCAGGATTGTAGTTCTTCTTGCTTCTGCTTTCTGCCCTCTGGTGGATGCGGCTATCTAAGAGGCTTGTGCAAGTTTCCTGATGGGAGGGACTGGCGTTGAGTAGAGCTGGCTGTTGCTCTGGTGGGCAGAGCTCAGTAAAACTTTAATCTGCTTGTCTGCTGATGGGTGGGGCTGGGTTCCCTCCCTTTTGGTTGTTTGGCCTGAGGCGACCCAACACTGGAGCCTACCCGGGCTCTTTGGTGGGGCTAATGCAGATCCTGGGAGGGCTCACGCCAAGGAGTACTTCCCAGAATATCTGCTGCCAGTGTCCTTGTCCTCAGGGTGAGACAGAGCCACCCCCTGCCTCTGCAGGAGACCCTCCAACACTAGCAGGTAGGTCTGGCTGAGTGTCCTATGGGGTCACTGCTCCTTCCCCTGGGTCCTGGTGCACACACTACTTTGTGTGTGCCCTCCAAGAGTGGAGTCTCTGTTTCCCCCAGTCCTATCAGAGTCCTGCAGTCAAATCCCACTGGCCTTCAAAGTCTGATCCTCTGGGATTTCCACTGCCCATTGCCGGAACCCCAGGTTGGGAAGCCTCACTTTTAGCTCAGAACCTTCACTCCAGTGGTTGGACTTCTGTGGTATAATTGTTCTCCAGTTTGTGAGTCACCTACCCAGCATTTATAGGATTTGATTTTATTGTGATTGCCCCCCTCATACCATCTCATTGCGGCTTCTCCTTTGTCTTTGGATGTGGGGTATCTTTTTTGTTGAGTTCCAGTGTCTTCCTGTTGATGATTGTTCAGCAGTTAGTTGTGATTCCAGTGCTCTCACACGAGGGAGTGAGAGCACATCCTTCTACTCCACCACCTTGAACCAATCCTCTATAGCTTTTTAAATTGAAGTATATTTGACATACAATATTATATGTTATGGGTATACAGGATAGTGATTCACAATTTTTAAAGGTTATATTCCATTTATAGTTATTAGAAAATGTTGGCTATATTCCCCATGTTGTACAGTATGTCCTTATAGCTTATCTTATACCTAATAGTTTGTACCTCTCACTCCCTTACCCCTATATTCCCCCTCCCCCCTTCCCTCTCCCCACACTGGTAACCACTTGTTTGTTCTCTGTATCTGTGAGTCTGCTTCTTTATTGTTTTATTCACTAATTTGTTGTATTGTTTTTAGATTCCACATGTAAGTAATATCATACAGTATTCGTTTTTCTTTGACTTATTTCACTTAGCATAATACCCTCCAAGTCCATCCCTGTTGCTTCAAATGGCAACATTTCATTCTTTTTTATGGCTGAGTCATATTCCATTGTGTGTTTGTGACATGTATACACACATACACCGCATCTTCTTTATTCAGTCATCTGTTGATGGAAGCTTAAGTTGCTTAAAGGAAGTAATCTTAATAAGAATTAGGCAAGATTACCAATGGTCTACTCTCAATAGTTCTGGCTTAGTTATACAACATTTGATCACAGTAGGAGACTGCAGAACTTGTAAATTCTGCATTTTCTCACTGATGGGCAAAATGCTCACTTAGGAGAACCTGCCCATTAGAGCCACCTCTAGCTCTTTCTCATCTTGTTATTTCAGGGAAGGAAGTGGGGTGCCAGTTCAGAGCTGGGATGATTTTCAGTGTTCCACTGGAATATTAGGTAAACAATTAAGTAATTTCTCATGGGCCTCTCATCCTAGAAGTCCATGATTCTGTGTGTTCTGGTTATCTATTTCTGCTTAACAAACAGCTCCTAAATTTAGTGGCCTAAGAAATTAATTGTTTCTCATAATTCTGTGGGTTGTTTGGCTCAGCTGGCTGGTTCTCCCTTGAACTTCCCACGTGTGGTTGCTGTCCAGCATTGGCTGGGGCTACAGTCATCGGAAGGCTCGACCGGGCTGGATGGCCAAGATGGCTTGCTTACATGACTGACAGAGCCTGGCTGTCCCCAGATCACTTCTATGTGACCTCTTGTGTGGTTTGTTCTTCTCAAAACATGGTGGTTGGGTCCAAGAGGGAGCATCCTGAGAGTAAGTGTTCCAAGAGACACACGCAGAAGCTACAAGGCTTCTTATGACCCTGCCTGAAAATCCTGGAACATCATTTCTGCCACATTCTATTGGTGAAGGCAAGAGACTAAAGTGAGTTCAGATTCGAGGAAAGAGAATTAGGCTTTGCCTCTTGAAGTAAGTTGCAGTATATGTGTAGGGTCCATTTTTTTTTTTTTTTACTATTTACCATACTGCATGTCAGAAAAAGAGCATTCTCTAGGAGAATAGGATTACATAATTATGAAAGGCATGAGAGGCATTGCAGAGCAGAAAAGAGGGGTTATAGAATGCTCCATATGTATGAATGAATTGGCCAGCCTTTTTGGTGAGGACTCCGTGCTAGGGAGCACACACTGAATGAACCTCTCTCCGTGGAAGCCAGGTGGTATCCCATTGAGAGAAACATTACCATCTGCTGGCCCCTGCCCTACATTAGCCCACTCATATAACAGATGGCTGAAAAACACCTGGTAAGGGAATTTAAATAGCACAGTTTTAAAGGCATATTTACCTAAATGCTACCCCAAGCATGTATCCTACTCATATTGAGTTGGTGAAACCATCTTCATAAATTAGAACTACACATTATTTCACAAACACATAGAGTAATGTGTCCAGTACACTTGCTTTTCAGCTCACGTCATGGAGGTGCTTAGAGAGGGCTGTACCCGTGGAGTACCTTATGTACTTAGAGTGGACACTTTTTGGTGTTTGAGAAAAAGTCAAGTTCTGTCCAGAAGCTTAAAACTCTAATTGCCTCCTTAGCCTGAATTAGGAAAACAGTTGCCCTGTAAATCACACTGAGTCGCGGGTACCTGGGTTCTAGCTGCAGAGTGTGGCTGATCTGCATGCATGGGCTGACAACTCCCTTGAGAGTTGTTAGATTGGTTTTCACCCTTGTTGCATTGTTTCCTTCCCCCCACCACACCACACCCCCCAAATACTCCTCTCTGGCTCCCTGGGGATTCAAATTTGTGTTTATCTGTGCTGAAAATTTAAAAGCAAGAGAAACAACATTTCAAGCTATTTATAACCAGAGGCTGTGCCAGGAATGAATTAAGCTTTGCATTAGACATATGTTAAAACATTGGTCTCTGGGAAAGGTAGGAAGAATATCCCTAGGTGTGATATTGGCAGATATAGCAGATATTTAGTGGAGATTGATAGAAGTTTGACCCAGAATATGGCTATGTGGGATGAGTACTCTATTGGCTTATTAAATATATTGTTAAATATAGTCTTGTGGAATACTAGGTGTAGAGGATCCTGGAGATGCCACTTATATAGGGCCCATCTTTTTATACTTTTTATACTTTTATACAGGAGGGCATTTGGCAAGGGGAGGAACATGGAAGGAGGTATGGGAGAGAGGGTGAGGAATGAGGCACCACACAAACATAAACCTCAGGGCAATGGACAGAGTGGGAGAGAAGAGGAACTCCACTCTTGCCTGACTCCTTCCATGTAGGTCATCCTAAACGGGGGAGACACCCCCTGTTCTTCAGCTTCTGACGAAGAGTCCACACCCTCCCCATCGCAGACTAGTGTGCGCCTCTCAGTCCCACTAACGTAGACCCACAATTCGCCTTCCTTCCTCACTGCTCTTTTGCCGGCAGATATTGTGAGAACTCCTACTGTGTGCCAGACACTGTGTTAGTGGACAGATGAGACACAGGAATGCTCATGTTGGGAGACAGACAAAAAACAAGTAAATAATATAATTGCCGACTATGACTGATGCTTCAGAAAACCGTGGGTGATAAAGAATAACATGGGGTTCCCATTTTGGATAGGGTGTTCAGGAGGTCACAAAGGAACCGAAAGTTATTGGTTGAACTTTGACATATATCCTATGGTATTTTAAAGTTTCTTAAATTGCATGTTGCTAAGGTCCAAATTAAAACCATTTTTGCCTTTTCTGAGCCCAAGCCAAGGAATGCCAAATGGACAGCAATTCTGGGAGACAGTGGGAAGCCAGCCCCGATGGCCAGACACCTCCTACTGATACTTTCCTCATCACCGTTTTCTCTCCTCAGGGAAGGGAGACGTGTTTGGAGACGTGTTCTGGAAGGAAGCCACCCTTGCCCAGTCCTGTGCCAATGTCAGGGCCTTGACCTACTGTGACCTGCATGTGATCAAGCGGGACGCCCTGCAGAAAGTGCTGGAATTCTACACAGCCTTCTCCCACTCCTTCTCCCGGAACCTCATTCTCACCTACAACTTGAGGAAGAGGGTGAGCTGGCAGTTTCAGTTTCTTTTCTACCAAGAGCAGTCTCTGTACACTTAGGATAACCATGTGGGCCAGGAAAGTCCTTTTGCTGTTTATTTAAATGGAGCAATTGGTTCTGTAGAGGTTCTGTTTGTTGCTTGCTCTTCGGAGCTTTTGCTATGAAATGAGAGAGAAAAGGATGGTGCTAGAGTAAAAGATGGATTGATTTTGGTGCAGAAGGGATTTGTTCATGAGTGTGTCTGAGGGCTTTTCCTCAGTAAAATCCTGACCTTCTAGCATTTTGAAAAGATGAGTAAAAAATGAGGTTGTTAGTCAATAAAATGGCTGAGTGGGACCACTTAATTAATATAAACTGAATTCTCCCTGGCGACTAGGACCCACTAAATGGTGTGAGGCTATTAGCCAGCTGGTAATAATAATTTTTTTTAAAGATATGAAAATGATTCAGTTGAGTCCAGAAAATAAGAAAGAGATGGAATCTGATTGCCTAGAGAATATTTTGTATACAACTGTCAATTTAACGGACTGAGAAATGATTTGTAGTTTTAAGAACCAGAAGATTTCTCATCTGAACTTGTTTCTTTCACCCTCACATCATCAGAATTGCTCCGTCTGTCTCTGCGAGGATTAAAATATGTCTTGTACTCTTGAGGTTTTCATAACTGATTTTCTTGCATTTCATTTATGTCCTTTAGTTAAGAAGTAGCTCTCAACCTATAGACATCATCTGGGAGGATTGTCATAGGAATCTTTTCAGAAATGACCTCACGATCTGCCCCCCCCCCCCAAACTGTTCCTCTTCTCGTGGTCCCTGTCTCTATTAACATTGTCTGTCTCGCCTCGGGGTTCCAGGTTAGAAACACTGCCGTCAACACTGATGCTTCTTCCCTGTCTCCCACGCCTCAGTTTACTCATCAGATCCTGCTGGTTCCACCGATGCTCTCAAACCTGAGTCCACACTTTGCATCCCCCCTCAGGGCTCTTCCTGAGCTCTTGGACCACGGCGCCCCTGATACAGAGTCTCCCCCTGCCCTGAAGCAAGCAATAGGCTCCAAACACACCCTCCTTCCCTGTGTCTCTCCTCAATGCGGTGCTTCCTCCTTGGCCACTTATGTGACCTTAAAGACTAATGGGATGACGTTACTCCCCTCCATAAAGACTTTTTGCCCCCACCCTAACTGCAGGATAATGTCTGCAAACTTCAGCACGGCTTATGTAGTTTTTCACATCTGGCCCAAACTTAACCCCTGAGCTCCAAGCCCAGCACTCTTCCCACGCCCACCACGCCCACCAGGAGAATGGCCCACACAGCTCTGCAGACATGCCACACCCTTTCAGAGCACTGTGTCTCTGCATGGGCTTCCTGACCTGGAATTCTTTTCTCTTCTTCCGCGTGTGACAAATTCCTGTTAACCCTTAAGAGTCTGCTGAAATGTTTATTTGTTCATCAAATCCAGTACATGCCAACTGAACCAGACTAGACGTATAAAACTGAGTAAAACTCAGTTCCCTAGCCTTAGGAAGCTCAAGTCTAATGGAGACAATCCACACGGGAAGGCTAAGTGTGGTACACGATGCTAAGTGCAATGAGTGTGATTTGTACAAGGTGTTTGTTACAGGAACATAAAGGAGAAGGGCAGATAAAGGGGGAGTCAGGGAGGAAGTATCGGTGGGGGTGGTGATACCTGAGCTGAGTCTTAAAGGATCAGTTTGCCAGACAAAGAGGAGGGTTGCACTTGGAGGAGCAGCTTGAGTAAAGGCACAGAGAAAGGAAACAGCCTTTTGCCTTCCAAGTTTTTTGTACAAAGTTCCAAACACCTGTCATTGGGTTACCCCAACAATGTGCTTCTACCTATTTTACATTACTTGAATTGCACTGCCTTGTGAGTCCCTGCTCAGAGACCTGGGAGGGCAAGGGCTTGGTATCCCCAGTGCCTAACCCAGCACGGGGAATTATAAAAACATCCGGGGATGGCATGGAGAAAGAGATGGGATCTCTGGGCCTCAGAATCCACATCATAAGATGTGAGGTTGTGGCCAGATGATTGATGATTTTTATGGTTCTGTGATTGGAAAGCTGGTCATTTAAATTCCAGTGGGGAATGGGTAGTGGGGGAGAAATGTGCATTCATAGTTCTTCCTTGTTTATCTGCGAACATGGAACACTTGCTGGTGATAGTTTTAGCCAAGTGGATTCTCTTAAAGTCTATTTTTTGATGGATTCCTTCTTTTTATGAAAGCAAGTTGATTATGATCAGCTTTCAGTGTTGCTGATAATATAAGTTGGAAAAAATGCACAGTTTGGGTTATTTGGAGGACTAATCATCTTGGAAAAATTGTGGATCAAGTAAATCTGTCTTAGAAAAACAAGGACGACAACAAAAACAACAACGTGTCAGCGGTCAGATTGTTTTTGTAAGTGCAGAATGATTGACAGCTCTGCAGAAGGGAAGACTCGGGGACCACGTTTCTGAAGGGCTGTGTGGAGGAGCATTTGGCATAGTCTGTGTGGCCACAAGGTGCAGAGGTGGAACCAAAGCTGTAGATAGTATAAGAAAGACCTCGGAAAAGATCGGAGCTGCCCATTGAACTCAATAGGTATCTGGTTTCTTGTCCTGGAGGTATTTAGGCATCCCCTGGAGACCCCTCAGAGACACTGTGGAGGGGACTTAACCATCCAATGGAGAGTCAGATCAGTTGATCTTCAAATGTCCTTCCAATCTCAAGTGCCTATGAGTCTGATATGGATCCGAGAGAATTTTAGTGACATCCTTTATATAAAGAGAGAAAAAAAAAGAGGCATTTTGGTATATTCATTGTAGTCTCTCATTTTGTCCTTCTGCGAATTAATGCCTAGTTACATAGGGCATAGAAGATGAGAACATTACATGCATGAATCATTCTTGTAGCTATTTTTTTCTGGCCAAATGAAGTGTATTCTTGCGGCTGTTTCTATCTTGGCAAAATCGAGTGTGTTATTTGCAAAGATTCCTGAGAACGCGGTGCCTTTGACATCTGTCTGGGGAGTCGTTCGGTCCTGTAGATGTCCTCCAGTGCACAGCGAGAACTCTGTGCTGGAAGGGGCCTCAATGTACATCCACTCTCTCCTCCATTTCACCACCACCCTCATTTCACAAATATGACATTTTATAGAAAGGTCATAGTGAAGAAAGAACCGGAGCCAGAAATGACTCACTGACCAGGCCTCCTCCTGCTTCTCACAGCTTCATGGCTGACCCTGGCCTCTGTATTCCAAGTCTCACCCCCTTATCCCTGAACCCATGTGTATGGGCACCACCCAGCCCTTGGCACTGCTCTTGGGACCCAGCTCATGGAGGACCTGTTACCTTCCTCCAAAGACACCTGAGGTCACAGGCAAGGATGAAGGAGGCAGAACCTGAAGGCCAATCGAGCATTTTGACCTTTGGTTTTCCTTGTCTGTGGGCTCTGAGCCAGATGAGACTTCAGTCTGCATCCTGCTCTGCCACTTAGTGCCTCTGCAAGCTCTAAATGCTTCCCCATCTGTAAAATGGGGCTGATGGAAAGGTCTACTTGTAAGATCATTATGAGGATTAAATAAGATAATATTTGCAAAGCTCCTACACACAGGTTCTAGAACATAGTATGTGCTCAGTTAAACTGTGAGTTGTTATTATTTTGTTTCATCCACTTGACACTCCCTTCTTTCTTATCTTAGGCTCCTGCCTTTGTGTGTACAGGGTACTCGCTCTGCAGCATGGCAGGGCACTTACTCTGCAGAATGTTCTGTGGGGTGGATGTTATCCCAGGGTTCTCTGCACCTCTTGCAGCAAAGGAGGGGCCAGCTGCTCTGGCCTCACTGTCCCTTTAGCTCCTGTCAGTGGCGAGGTCGGCGCACACCCACTCTTTTGGCTAGTTCCATTCTAGGAGGGAAAAATGAGGTTGTTCTGACCTGTTAGGTCAGGTACCAGGGCATCAGTATTTTGCCAAGAGGAAAGCATGGCATCCTCCTCTCTTCTGAGGAGGTGGCATGTAGTTCATGAAAAAAAGGGGAAGTGGGACCTTCCTCATCTCAGACCCTCGGCTTCCTAGGATGTCAGGCTCTCCGGGCATTTTCCTACAGGCAATCGGAGCTTTGTGCACTATTAATAGTAACATTATTACCAACTCCAGATACGTCACAATGTCAGTATATGTTTTATGTCAGCTTATTAAATCCTCAGAACAACCTCATGACATTACAGTACCAACCCCACTTCTCAGAAGTATAAACTAGGACCCCATGGAGAAGGGAATCACTTTTCCAAGGCCACCCAGCTCCTAAGGGGTAGATTCCAAACCGGCACCTGCCCCCACCTTCCTGATAAGCAGCATTGCATCCTGTGGTGGGCCTCGGTTAAGTGTGGCTCTCAGCTTTTCCCATGTTGGCATTCTTCAGCTTCTGCTTTCTCCCAGTCTGTTGACTTTTCAGGGGTGGCACAGATTGTCTCCAAAATATCTCCAATGGCCTTTGCTATCCTTCAGGACACTTGGAGGATACTTTATTGTACAGTAAATCACAGTCATATCCCAGGTTGCGAGACATGAGAGGTCTTCCCGTCAAAGTGACGGCCACACCATTGGTGGGCGTGCTGGGGAGGCATGGCCCAGCAGGTCAGCTTGGCCGTGATGTTAGTGACTTACTAAAAAGAGCACCCGCTTTGGAGTTAAGGACCTGGTTTTGAACCCTGGTGTGGCTCCTGACTAGCTGTGTGCCCTTGTGCAAGTTACTGAACTGTTCTAAGCCTCAGTTTCCTCATCTGTGAAAAGGGTCTAATGAAAGTCCCTCCTAACTAGGTTTATTGAGAAGATCATATGCATTAAAACAAAAAAGTTGACATAGTGCCTATAGGAACCACTCGCTACATATTTATTCCCTCTCTTCCCTGCCACCCATCCTCACCTTCCACCTTCAGTCCAGGAGGTTCTGAGTTCATGCTTTGCCCCTCTTTGTTTATAACCAGACCCTTTCTTGAATCAGTGTTTCGCCTGGGCTCTACTCGCCTTACGACCGGGGAAGAGGTCTCACTTCCCAGGTGCTGGCTAGGAGATTGGTTCTCCTGCTCATTGTTAGGACAGTAGAGGAAGCGCACCTCAATTAAATGATGTATTGCAGACAAGCAGTTAGGTAATTAGCAGCAGTCAGTGCATGGGATAATTGGCATGTAGGTAATTAGTAGGGTGGAGCTCATTCTCTGTGTAGGGCGCTTTATTTTTAAAGCCAGTATTTTTATGTTTTTAAGTATGTTTTGCATTGTGTTTGCATATAGTAATTTGTTCCAAGATGGATTTTTCTTATCTTGATAAGGCCCCAATGTAGTGAGTTTGGGAGGGAGTTGGGACTGTAGTTACTGGTGGTTTCAAAGCGCCAGTTTTCTAAAACTGAGGTTGCCATAGTGAATTGTCTTGAATACTATATGTACATTTCTAGCCCACTTTAACAAAAGGGCATTTTATTCTGGTGAAGAGGAGGTCCAAGCATTGGAGGCTTGGAGAGAGCTCTGTGTATAAGTGGCATTGGAAAGCCTTTCAGTTTTCTCCCTGAACAAATTCTTCTGGAAGGTTGGTAAGATGGAAAGACAGCACCACAGAACCAGGTGCTTAGAAATACATCCCCTTCCTCACTGAAGAACTAAGTTTTCAAAATGATCTCTACACAGCCCATATTTTCCTTGTCATTCTTCCACAGTGAGGGCTTCTGTAGAATTAAAATCATCTATTAAACTGTCAAGCTATAAAGATTATTTTAAAATCAGGGTGTTGGAATTAAGGGTGGGAAGGGGACACATGATGTGAGTGATAAGACCATAATTCTTTCAGGACAACAAAATATAAACCAAAGCCAAGTCCTTTTTTCATCAAGAGGATCAGAAGTGATGTTAGGGACCTGGGAGGCCTTCCATAGATTTTCGGGGATCCTCCCTAGTACCCCAAAAAGCATATAGCAGAACCCCATCATGATCCCAGGGGTGGGAGATAATGAAAGGGCTCCGTGCTTCATTATGTATAACTCTGCTTAAACTGCAGGTGGTCAGGCTATATCCAGCCATTTCCAAGGTAGCAATAAAGTTCTGCAATAAGAATAGGCTTTAAAGGAAGATCTTCACATCTGGGCTCAGCCACTTGTTAGCTGGGGAGGTGTGGGCAGCAGGCGGGGGGGAATTTGAACAAGTACAACTATTGCTCTTCTGTGGATTCATCCTGTCTGCCCCAATGGGTGGCTGTGGAAGGGTGATCAAGTGCCAGACACAGTGCCTTACAGGTAGTAGGTACACAGCTGGGTTAGTTCTCTTCCATTATCGGTAGGAATGGAGGCAGCAGAGCAAAGAAGGAGAGCAGGGGCTGTAATAGTTTGGCTCATAGAATAATCATATGGAGGCAAGTCAAGAATACTTGAAATACTTCAAATCCTGGCTCTCTTTTTAGTGACCTTGGGCCAGTTACCTAACCTCTCTGGGCCCCAATTCACTCATTGATAATATAGGAGTGGTAATAGTACCTTAGAAAGGTGCTTTGACGAAGCAAGTTCTCAATGTACGTGTTGCTATCGTTATTGTTATTGATGAGCTTAGCTTTTCTGGGAATTCAGAGACCCTGTCAGGTGCTACAAGTTTTAAAAGGGGAGTAGGGGCTAAACTGTAACACCTGGAAATCTCCCAGACAGATGATTCCAAGATCTGTGCCTGGACCCCGCAAGTAGCACCAGAGGACCAGGTGATTCATCAGGGAGGTTTGGTAAAGAATGGTGCTGTTGGACTCATCATCACAGATCCGATTTCCTCCTGGGACAGAATAGATGGAAGGACTGGAAGAGCCCAACGTGGAAGCAGTGGTGGGGGAGGGACGCTGTAATTTATCTGAACTCTTATCATCCTTGATGTCCTGGGACACAGTGTGTTTACCACAAGTTAGAAAGGATCCGGTCTACCTTAGAGGACCGCCACGCCAATGCAGTCCTTTGGAGAGTGATGTACCTTCCTAATATTTTCTTAGAAGTGTGTGGTTGACTCATAATAAATAGGGTGGTGCTAATAAGTCTCAGACCATGGGCTCAGTCCCCAGGTGAGCAGGTTGGCGTCCCGAAGTCTCAGATGTTTAGCCCAACATTTCTCACATTTATTTGGCCCCTGAACACGTTTTTGAATTATACCAATAAGTATCTATTATCTATTTTAATATACTTCATAGCATCCATCAGAGCTAGTGTTTTTAGAACATCTTTGGGAAACAGGAACTAGATGATCTTTAATGTCTCTTCTGGCTCAAATGGTCAGTGACCTGTAGAATGGACAGGTGTTGTCCGTGAAACATCAAGAAGCCAATGGGAGTGGCAGTGGGAGTGTCCCTCACTGGGTCCTCGGTAAATCCCCAGCAGAGGTTGCTGGCGGAGTCTCCCTGCTTTCTGAACAGCCTCCTGAACTCAGCTTTCCCTCACCTCCCCACAAGCACTCAGTAGCCCATCGTTTTCTAGAGGGCAGCCAGCCTTACGTTATCCAAGAGCATCTGGCTGCACATGTGCTAATAGAAGGCTGCTGAGACATGTTTTCTCCCTGGCCTCGAAGGCCCTCCTTGCAAGTTACTTTCCAGTTATTTTATTGGCTCAGTCAGATTTCATGTTCCTACCTCATCTGCCATGTGTCTGAGCTTCCTTGTTCCCATTTAAATGCTCTTCCTACTCTTAAAAGTTTTCTCTTTGGCTATGAGCTCATTCTTATGAATTTTGCCAGTGAGTCATGGAGGTTTTTATTCCAGCCCCTACTGTTAGGAAGTGGAAAGTCAGGATTTGAACCTAGGCTGCCTGTCATAATGATAACTACCTTCTGAGATATTAGAATAAAGGAATCAAATGTTAGTTCAACCCCTCCAAGGGAGCTTGGGATGCCGGCATCAGGAGCTCACACGCAAATCTATCCCGGCCCAGATGCCCATGCAGATGGTTTCTAGTATAATGTGTGTCACGGAGCTACCCAGTTTTGGTGCTTCTCACTGCAAACTTTGTTGGGTGTAATTTACTTGTTACCAGTGTCGCTTAATGGTCTTGTCCTGCCCTTACTTAACTTAAACTTCTAGAGTAAATCCACAGTCAGGCCAGGACTCCATATAGCTTCTCTTCAGTCTCTCTGGTATAGGTGAGGCCCTGTGTCCTTTTGATCCAATAAGCACTGGTAGCTCTCGCTATACTTCCCATTAACTCTGTGTGTCTTTCTTGCTATATAGAAGCTCCTTGAGGGCTGAGCCGTGTCTGCCTGACTCGCCTCTGTCCTGATCAATTCTCTTAGAGCTTAGTACAAAGTAAGCATTCAATAGTTGAATGAATGAATGAGTGAATGAATGAATGAACTCGCCGACCAACCAACCAACCAACAAATGAACATACAGGTCCATCAACTTATTGGCCATGTGCCTTTCTCTTGTTATTGCTATAGATTTTTGAAGCCTTGACTGTAAGATGGTATCTGTAGAAACACCTCTCCTATCTCCCTCCTAATCTTTGCCCATATATCCCACACCATCCCTTTCCCATTTTTTCTTCCCCAGGCCCTGGGTATAGAGATCTCTCAGCCTCTGTAGGTACCACTGATGCCAGCATAAAATAATAACAATCACCCTCATATACTGAGTGTTTCCCAGCCAAGTACACGCTAAAACCTTTATATGCATTATTATCTCATTTCTGTGCAGAGCAACCTGAGGCCCAATTAGGTTAAATAATTTGCCCCAGATCCAGTAAGTTAATTGGAGCTAGAATTTGAGCCCAGGTCTGGCAATCACCAAGATTGTACTCTTGCTTTTGTGCCCCTCCTCTAATGTGGACCCCACGTCCCAGATCCAGGGATAGCAGCCCTGGTCCCTGTGCCCTCAGTTCCCCTGAGGAGTCCGTCAGCCACACAGGGCTTTGGAGGCTGCAGCACGCCCTGCCTGTCTCCTGTGTAATTCCATTAGAGAGCTGTGGCCTAAGGGCATCTGGGCCTCCTGGAAGGCACCCCAGGTCTAGATGACTGATGGCATTTGAATGTTTGCTGTTTGTTCAGAGAAGGGGGAGGGGGATCCAGGTGAGTCACATAATCTAACGATGGAGTAGAAACCAGAAAATCGGAGACAGAGTGATCCTCCTGACAAGTTCTCTTTGGCACTCAGCTCTGGCACCATGGAGGTGGCATAAAATCCTTGTGATGATCTGCGGCAGGAATATCCAGAGCTGCAGTTTGTCCCAGACCATTATGAAAGGCCAGAGGAATGACCTTCAGCTCTCAATTGGGTGGCCAGCTGGGCCGGAGATTTGCAGCTGGGCAGGCTGAAGAGTCACGCTGGGGCCCGGAACACAGCCAGGGCTGGGGAAAGGCCTTAACGTCAGAGTGGGCATAGGAGAACCATGAGTCTAAGCCCTTTCTAGCCCAGGAGTAGTTAGCAAAGGCTTTGAGGGGGTAACTTTGAGCTGGATCTTGATGGAGGGGAGGTGGGAATTTACCTGACTGGGAGAGAAATCCAGTCCTATGGGGGTACACTTGTGTTTTATGGAAGGCAACTCTATGCCCCATGGAGGGTACCCCCCATGCCTGATGCCAAAAACTCAGCCTCTGTGCACTGGTGCTGAATTGAATCTCGGAGATAGAGTTTTGGGTGAAGTAGAAAAGAAGAGCTTTATAGCTTTGCCAGGCAAAGGGGGCACAGCGGGCTTGTGCCCTGAAAAATTGTTTGTCCCAACCCAGGAGGATCTGGTGAGGAGTTTTATAGCGATGGTTCAAGGGTGGGGTTGCGGATAAGATCAGAGTATGTGTAGGACCTGCACTCCTTTAATCTGGCCTCAGGTAATCTCTTGATGAGCTTCTCTGATCCTTTTAATCTGGCCTCAGGTGGTCTTCTCTGGAATGACGAATGCTGACATCTTCCATTTGTTGGGGGTTTTAGTTCTGTAGAAGAGCTCGAAGATATTGTTATGTGTATCCCTTGAGGTGGAACCAGGACCCTGCCCCAAGGCTGCACTATTCTTTCTTGGCTCCTCCCCCCTTGTCTCTGCATCCCCTCCCTTCCCTGATTAGCAACTGTTCGAATCTGCCCTTTGGGACTCAGGGAAGGTCATGGAGGCTGGAGTCTATATCCTACAAACAAGAAACGGGGGACACAGAAGGGCTTCCTTGCCCAGGAGCCCCACAGGGTCCTGCTTGGTTTCATGCCTCATGGTGGGCAGCACACAGAGATGGCTGGTTAAATGGCTGATACTTAATCAGGAACGTGTCTTTGCATGGATGACGGGAAAATAGTGAATATAATCAGTAAGAATCCGAGAAGAGAGGGCCTGCTGAGGGAACAACTAGCCAGTGTCCTCACCCCTCAATTTTTTTTCTTTTTTCTTTTTTTCTAAAACCCCACCTGGTTTTACCTATGAAGAGGTTGCTTGAAGACTTCAAAAGGGCATTTGTCCCAGACTTACAGGCTAGGGCAGCTTCAGGATTCTCCTTTCCTAGAGGTGTCTAGAGACCCCAAGGAGAAGTGGGCTAGGATATGATGCTCTCCGGGGGCCAGAGTGAGCTTGCTATCTCTTCTGTACCCATCAGTGTTGTAGGGACCCAGCAGCAACTCAAACCTTTTTACTTTCCAGGCTTTTACATCCACCTGACTGTCCCTGGGCTGCCTGTAATAGCAAGAGCCTGCGTATTTTCCAGAACAGATTTAATTTTTAAGCAGCCCCTTGCTACAGGCAGCATGCCAAGGATGGTGCCTTTTTCCTCGGAGATCTATTTGCAGACAGCTCCTGCGTTCTGCTGCATTTCCCAGCACACTCCTCGCAAGTGCTTAAACCAGACATGAAATAGCTTCTGGTTCACAGAGTATGAATTTTTAAAAGAGGGTACTTGTTTGTATTATCGCAGGGAAAATCCTGCACTCCTCCAGCTGGAGCACGTCATACATTTGGCGCCTCCTGTTGGTGAGGTGTGATAATGCATCTAACCGTGTTGGACCTCTGTAACCAACTGGATGCATGGAGAAGAGAAGCTGGTCCCAGTAACTGAAACAGGGAGAGGGCTTCCCCAGGCCTGGGACAAATCCTATGGCAGATGGCAGCGGGTGGGAGAATGACATGGAAAAAAAAGAGAACACCTGCAGAGTTAGGAATTGGCATAGATCACTTAAAATCCTTGGCGACCGAAGTTGATTGGACTTGTGATGATCATTTCACAATATATACAAATATTGAATCATTATGCTGTACACCTGAAACTAATAGAATGGTACTTGTCAATTGTATCTCAATTAAAACAATACTGAAAATCCTGACAAAGTACACTACTCAGGGCTCTAGCTAGCAGCAGGCCATGCAGTAAACTGGTGACAGTTCCTTCCCTGAAGTCCCATTCTCAAGCACTTGGAGGAATTTCGCCATAGGAATTTGAACTCAATTTCATAAAAGAGATGATGAAATGATTATGTAAGGCTAGGGGTGGGGGTGGGGTGTGAAGGGTGCTGCTTTCTCTGACATCCTCTCTGTCTGGTTTTCACTTGGCTCTGGGGAGGACTCAGAAAACTTGCTCTGAGTGGAAGCCACTTTCTTTTACTCTAGAACAGTGAGGGTGTGGGGAAAGAATTGGGCTAAGGGAAAGAAAGGGGAGAGAGAAATAAAGGCAAAGGATACCTGTGACTGGAGAGTTGCAGGGGATGAGCGGATTTGGCAGGCATTATTTATTGAAGAGAGGAAACTGGTCCTTGCTGTGCACAGCTGAAATTTCGCACAGGGAGGCAGATGCCTTTGCTAACCCCGAACTGTGAGCTGGGCTGGAAGAAAAACCTAGGGCAGAGCCGGCGTTCCAAATTCAATTTTCTCAACCCTTCTGCCTCAAGGCCAGATGAATCCAGCAGCAGAGCGGCTTTGTTTCACTGTTTGTGTCACTGCATGTCGAGGCAGCTGAGAAGCTGCCAGGCTTTTCATCCTGGGCTTTGTGTTTCAGCACCTCCTAATTCCACTCTGACGTTCCTCTCAGGTTAGAACCTGAACAGGGATGCTTTGGGCGCAAGGCTTGTTGGCTGGTGCTCCTAATTACGGTCCCAGTGACAAAACTCCTTGGAGTCTATAATCAGTAACTTCAAGCAGTGTTTCTCCACGTCCCCCAGCCCAACTCACCTGACAGCGCAGCTGCGTCCCGTGCCACGTGCAGGGGCAGCACCCGCGGTGCTCTGTGCTTCTTCCTCCCCGCTCCGCACTGCTGGTGACCGCTCATGTGCTCAGGGCGCACAGAGGTGGCCAGAGCATAGCAGCTGCCCCTCTGTCACCGTGTGGGCTTTGGCTGCTGTCTCCTTCTGCAGAGCCAGGCACCGTTTGCACGTGGGCATGCGAGCCCTTCTCACTTCCATGGCTAGAGGTTTGCAGGCTTCCCCATGGACCGGGCTGTCTGCCAGCAGTGTTGCTGTTGCTGTGGGTGTGTGTGTGTGTGTGTGTGGGTGTGTGTGTGTGTACTCACGTGCACACACGCAGCATTTCCTCCTGTCAAATACTAGTCCTAAAGGAAGCAGCCAGGGAGAAGAGAGCTGGATAATCCACCAACCATTCCCTGGATCCAATCACCCCAAGCATCTTGTTCCTTCACCAGCTGGTGTTGTCGGGTCCGCTTTGCTTGGCTAGGGAAGTATTTTTTTCTTCCTTTGCATTAGAGGTAAAGATTCACCTGACATCTGTAGCTCAGAAACCCTGTCATGTGCCGTGTGGTGATCCGTTGTTATTCATCTACATGTGTACTTTATGGAGAGTAAATGTCCCCATTTGGGGCTACTTGCTTGAGCCCCAAATCCTTCGTAAGTACAATAGGCTGATTATAGGGCTGGGGAAGGGCCTGGGGAGAATAGGAACCGTGCACGTAATGCACTCTGGGTGCAGGACCTTCTAGGCCAGGGGCCTTTCATGGCGTTTACAAATAATTCATGCCTACAACCCCCCAGTGGGTTTACTATGGGTTATTTATGATCCTGAGGCTTTGGTTCAGGAAACAAAATATGCTCCTCCATAGAAACAGTGGGAAGCGTGCGTCCGAGGCCCTGGCCTGAGCCTGACAACAAATGTCCAGGGCACGTGTTGCCGCTTCCTGTCACTGAGGCCAAGGACAGACCCGCGGAGGAGCCAGGCCTCAGGCTTTCTTAGGCTGTCAGTGGCATTTGGACTCCAAGTTTCAATTGTAGTTGACTTTGTTTCCACGTTATCTGCATGTCTCTACTATTATTTACGACTATGTCCTGTATGGCCTAGCAGTCTCAGATTTCCTTCATCAGTTGGAGCTTCCCAGGGTAAAGAAAGCCATCAGACCAGAAGCTTCTCTAGGTTGGTACACTGGTATCTCTCCACCGTCTCCCAACACGCACTCACACAGGGGATCCCCAAGGGCATTAGTTTCCTGCAGCAGCTGCTGTAACAGATGACCACACACTGCGTGGCTTTAAACAACAGGAATTTATTCTCTCACAACTTCTGGAGCCCAGAGGTCAGAAATGGTGTCAGCAGGGTGTCAGCCTTCCCTCTGAAGGCTCTGGGGGAGAATCCTTCCTTGCTTCTTCCAGCTTCTGGTGGCTCCTGGCGTCCCTTGGCTTGTGGAGGCATAACGTCCATCTCTGCCTCTGCCCTTTGCCCTTTGCCTTTGCCCTTTGCCTCTGTGCATCAAACCTCCCTCTCCTTTCACTTATAAATACACCAGTCATTGGATTCGGGGCCCACCCTAAATCCAGGATGATCACATCTCGAGATCCTTAAGTTAATTACATCTGCTGAGACCCTCTTTCCAAATAAAGTCACATTCACTGGTACTGGGATTTAGGACTTGGATACCTTTGGTGGGGAAGGGTGTAGTTTAACTCAGTACGCCTCCCTTTCCTCTTCCTCATCTGCCTTCTCTTCTTCCTCTTTCTACTCTTTTGCCTCCTCATCCTTCCCTTCTTCCTTCCTTCTCCTCTCCGCCCCTTTCCTCCTCTCCCTTCTTCTCTTCCTTGAGTGCATTTCCAGCACAGGAATTTTTTTTTCTCATAAGGAATCGTCTTGTGTAAGTTGTGTTTCTTCTCCTGGATGGTTCTTGGAATAAAGTCCCAGTATTTGGTTAAACCTTCAAGTCCCAGAGTAAAATATCATTTTCCCTTGCGTTCCCTTGAGTAGTGTCTCCTTTGAACCCTGTGGAACTCTCGGTTTGACATAGAGATTCACAAAGCACAGGAAGCATCAGAGTCACAGAAAAGAGCTTTGTGTTAGACATTAGAGAGAACTTCCTGCCGGTAAAGGTTATGAGATGCAGTAAGTAATACCTAAGCGGGCTATGGACTCCCCTTCCCTGCAAATGGTTAAGAACAACCCTTTGTTGATTGTCTAGCTCTGATCTCTGTCGTTTTCTTGTTCTGAAAATCTTTGATGGATTTCTCCAGTCTCAGAATAAAGTCCAGGCCCAGGGATCTCATATAAGCTCATATGCCAGCTGCCATGCACATTGCATCTTCATGCTGTTGTCTGATGCCCAGCCCCACAAGTTACAGAACATGCTGTGTACTTAACTTCTGCATGCGTCCTCTCCCTCAGGATGTCCTTCACCCTTCCTCACCACCTCCGTTGAAACCAATCCAGTCTTCAAACCCCAGCTCGGATTCTTCTTCCCACTTCTCCCCTCAGTCTGCATCCGGCTAGCATCTCTCTCTCCTCTGCTATTTTGTTTGTCCTTTAGAGGAGCTATCACTCACGGTTTCATGTAGGATTAAGCACATATTTAATTTTTCCTCTGGATTTGGGGGCCTTCTATTTTCATCCCTTGCATTTCTTCCTCCAGGGCCTGGCACTCATTAGACAATAGTTTAGGCTACTAGAGTCACAACTAAATTGCCACTGACCCTGCCTTTGTGGTTCAAGTTTAAAGTTCGCAGGTGGGGCCCCATGTTCTCAGCCAGCTTTCTCGTCCACCTGTCTCCAGCAGGCGCCCTCAGGCCAGGCCGGCTGCTCCCCCCAGGGTGACAAGTCATCTCAGTTTGCCTGGGGCTATCCTGGTTTCAGCATTTAAAGCTCCACATCCTCAGAAACTCCTCAGTCCCAGGCAAACTGATCACCCTACTCCACGCTCACCTTCTCCTGACTCTTGCTGAAAATCTCTGTGAATTGAATTGTAAGTCAGCCTCCATCTCTCTCTAGACATTTGTCATATAGCCGCTAAGACCGCTTTCCTTACCGGCAGGTGGGGGTCTTTCTGGCCCTGGCCCTGCACAGCCTCCCCAAGGCGTCCCCCAGTGTGGTCTCATACATGTGACCGTGAACTTCCCCCCAGCCCAGCGGCCTCCTCATAGGCCTGCCGTCTTTTCTGTTCCACCTCAACCCAGACTCACCTGATCCAAGTAGCTGCCCCTCCCAGGCGGCCGCTCCCTTCTCCTCCTCCTCCCAGTTCCTTGCCTTTATCACATCAAAGAGGTCCTGGGTGGACTGGATCCCAGTCAGAACCCTCCCCTCTCTGGAGACACAACTCAAAGATGCCTCCTCCATGAAGGTCTCCCCAGGAAACTCTTTCCTGCCAGCTTATCACCCACCCCCGCCCCCCATCATTCGTCCTCTGGGGGCTCCTAAGTGATTGAATGGAGCAAGACCTCTTGGGGAAAGTCCCTGGCGGCCTGGCCTAGCTGTCGGGACCTGGGTTCTACCACAAGTTTACCATTTGGGCAAGCTCTGAACCTCAGTTTTGTTCATTGTAAAATGAGAAAGTTGAGTGAACTCTAATGTTTTTATCAGCCTTACCAAACTCGGATTCTAAGGCTACCTGCCCACCCTGTCTGCTCTGGAGAGCCTAGATACTAATGTCCTAAGCAAGGCAGCATTGGCAGGAGGCCTCTGAGATTACATCCCCTATCACCTGTCTCTACTTGACTTGTAATTCCTATCTTTATCCTTTGATTCCCCATAATCCCATCCTGGCCTGGCTGTGAATAGGACAAAAAAAGCTGCCACCTACAGCTTAAGAGATTTTTAAAGTACAATTCGAAGACCATGATTCCTTTCCCATGACGTGGCTTCCAAAACTGAAGATTTAGGAGGCGAGGTTCAATTCCTGAGCCCTGTCCCTGGCTCAGTTTCCACCAGACCCAAAGCTATGTCTCATTTTTCCCTCTGTGCCCCAGATGAACTTGTCAGGACCTACTTGTTGCTGCCCTTGGATGTCTTCCATGTAGCTGAATCTGTTGAAGCAATGGGCAGGGTGACCTTCTGCTTCCAAATCTATCACGTGTGCATGTCTCTGCGTGCGGTGCACACACCGTGTTAACGTCTGCACCCACTTTACTTTCACATATTTTATCTCGTCTGATCCTTGCAATAACTTGGTGAGGTTGATGCTCTTATTTCTCCATGCAAAACCTGAGGCTCAAACAAGTGAAATGTGGGAGTATGTGGCAAAACAGAGCTTGAACTCAGATCCTCCAACTCCAAATCCCACGTCCTCTCCACTGGGCCACCCGCCCGTGTGTGCCTGCACGGGGATGGTGGGCAGCCTTGGATTCCCCCCACCTCCAACAAGGGCCCTGAGAACTCTGCACTGACAGAGGTGGCCGAGGGGAGCTGCTTCCTCCCCAGGTTAGTGCTGTAAACTGGCGCCTCTCGATCTTTAATGCGCACACAAGTCGGCTTCAGTCTTGCTAAGATGCAGATTCTAATTCAGCAGGTCTGGGGAGGGGTCGGAACTGCGTTTCTGACGAGTGCCGGCTGACGTTGGCGCTGCTCCTTGTGGACACTCCGAGGAGCACACTTGAGTGGCAGGGCTGTGGGCAGCTCTGGTTGACACATGCAGAGGGGAGAGGATGAGGCATCTATATCTTCCCAGGCCTGTACCCTGGAGTCCACTGTTCTTCCCCAAGTGGCCGAGGACATTGAGAGGCCCCAGAACGCTGATCCCTGGGTGGAGAGGGAGTGCTTCTGTGTGGAAACAGTTGTCATCGGTTGCCATCACCCAGGGCTCAGATGGTGAAAACAGGCGGTCTCCCTGCGGCCACAGTCAGGGTGGGAGGTGAGGGCCTGCCGGAGAGATGGCGGTGAAGGCCCCTTCTCCCCCTGACGCTGAGGTTCTGAGCATAGTACTGAGCTGTTTCTCGCTGGGGCTCTCTGAGTACTGCGCATGCTGTCCTTTCTCTGCTGTTCAATCCCCCTCTACTAGGTATCCTCTCTCGCCCTAGCGAAAACCTGCCCATCCAGTATCATCCCTTCTTATTTAAAAGCCCAGTTGAAAACACTCCCAAAAGCCTTCCCTGGTGCCCTACAGCCCATCTGTCTGTCTGCGTACGGGCGGCGTGCCTGCCTGGGCTCTGAGGTTGCCGTGGGTAACTTTCTTGCCCAGCCAGGTGCACTGGAGGCCTGTCCTATTTGGGTTCTTCTTGAGGGGCTAAGTGAACCTGGTGGGAGCCCTGACCACATCTGAGTGGGACGGGAGACTGGAATTCAGTCTCAGGCAGAACAAGGAGGCCAAAGCAGAGCAAATGTAGGGGGAGGAGAGGCTGTCAACAGGAAATGTTAGAAGGCTGAAGCCAGGGACAGTAGGAACAGGCAGAACAGGGTAAGGGTTTCAGGCCTGAGACTTTAAAGAAAGCTGAGGAGGGGCAGGCCTGGCTCAAGGGGTCTAGTGCAGGGAGGCCTCTGGGTGCCGGGAGCCATGGGGGGTCAGACAGCCCAATCAGGGAAGGGGACAGGTCTCCACAAAGCCAGATCCAGCCTTCCAGTTAGAAAAGCACCTCAGAGTGGATGCCCGCTTGGAGTGGGCCAGGAGGGTCTTTGGTACAAGGGTTTGGGTCTCCTCTGGAAGGGCCTCTGTTTGTTGATCTTGGCCTGGGAAGATCCCCTCCTAGGGGAGCAACGTATTTTGGCAGAGTTATGATTATGGTTATATAATTTACACAATACCATAACATTTTTGTTGTTGGTGGTTGTTTTTATTACCATTCCTCAGTACTGAGTTTCTTCATAATGTGCTGCCCTGTGCTAGGCACCGTGCCATCTCTAAAACAAATCTAAGGATTTCAAGGGTGGGGATTACGTTTGGGGGATTATATGTACTTCTATACATAATAGTTGCTCAATAACTCCTCCGTTAACCGAGGATTTCTTTCTCCTTCTGATCTTTTAAAAGTGGCTGTCTGTGAGACACATTGAATGTGGTGTGTGTATGTGTGTTTTTGTTTTGTTTCTGATGGTCAAGGTTGGGCATTAAGGAGTGGAAATCATGCGATAAGAGAACCCAAATTCCCACCCTTCCCCTCCATCCCCACAGAGTCCAGCTGGACTCAGGAACATGGCTTGTTGGGTCCTATTAGCCTCCTGTATCTTACACACGATGCATTGTCCCAGGACCTGGTGTCCTTGCAGCTGTGGCCCCTTGACAGAGTGAAACCAGCTCTGCCCGGGAGCAAAGCCAAGGCATGCTCTAGCATGAATTCCGCCTCGCATCACATTATCCCGGATAGATGGCGTTTAAGTCTGGTGACCGTAGTTTCTCAACTGGCCTACATAGCAAAGGTCTTTTCAGCTGCTTTCAGGAGCAGATGGATATCTGGAAATAAAGTTCGGATATACCAATACCAGAATTTCCATATTTTAAAAAAATGGAGAATATTTAAATCCTGGTTTCCCCAGAAAATGGAGGGGATACAACGCACCCATAAAGCATCTCCTCCCAGAGACCTCCCCTGACCCTCGTGCTCCCAATGCAAGTTAGTCCTCCTGTTGGCTTTTACTCACAGCACCCTTTTTCTCCTTTGTAGCCTTAAACAATTTATAATTTTAAATATACAATCTTTGTTTGATATTTGCTTCTCAGAGTTTTTTCCCCTGCTGTATCCCCAGTAATAAATGGTACCTGTATGTTGCAGGCTGGGTCTCTCTGATCTTTACCTCTCAGGCATTAGGCAGTGGTTCCCAAGGTGTGGTCCCTGGTTGGAAAGGCAAATTCTTGGCCCTACCCTGGATCTATTGACTTAGGATCTCTGGAGCTGGATCCAGAAACCTGTATTTTGTCCATTCCTGTAGTGATCCTAATGCCTCTAAATCTTGAGAACCATTGCATTAGGGTTTGGGACCAATTTTACAGTGTCACACGGCATGGGTTAAGGAACAGCCTTACATGGGCTGAAGGTCAGTAAGAGAAGAGAGATATCTCAGAGAGAGGTGCCGGGGCCCGTTCCGGGTCTGCTTTCCAGCGGAGGGACCCCACCGCTCGCGCATCTTCCCTCTCAGACAGTAAGGGAAAGAGCAGGCCGGCATGAAGGGCCTAGAAGGGCCTTGGCACAGGCAGGCTGGAGCTGGGGAGCCAGCGGATTACAGGAGTAGTCTGGGGACGCTAGCTGCCTGGCACCCGGAGAGCTCTGGGGCCCAGGAGAAGCTGTAGACCCCACTCCAACAGAATGGAGATCCCCCGCCCCTGGGAAGTGCCGCTTGGGCGCCACCCTGCCCACAGGGAGAAGGGGAAGCTCCCAGTCCCAGCTGGCTCACTGCCCAAACAATGCAGGGTGAGATCCCAGGGTCGTCCTGGGGCAGCTCTGCTCACAGCCCTGGCACATAGCAGGCATTCGAGCTTTTAGGGGTGAATAAGTAGGGTCACTTCCAACTCTGAGCCTGATTCTGCTTTTCTGAGGTTTGGGTTGGTCACCAGCAGACTCACAACTGCTCTCGATTATTTAAGCTCAATTGTTTAATGATCTCTCTTGATGGGCAGGCCAGAGACTACGTTAGCCCCGGTCCTCATACCTAAAAACAGGTGCTTGTGCTGGACTTCCCGATTCCTCACTCCAGTGCCGGCAGCCTGGCTTCCTGGGAGGCCTTGAGGGTTCTCGGTTCCACTACTCTGGTTGTAACCAGCACCCCCAGGCTGTCAAGCCTACTCAGGCCAGTGAACAGTCCCAGTCTCTCTCCCCCAGGACCGCCCAGGTAGAGACGGTGCCTGGGAGTATTTCTTTCTACCCCAGTGGGAGAGCTATCTAAAGATCTGACCCCAAAACCTTTCCATGAGGCGGCCTGGCCCTCCTTGGAAAGCTGATCTTGCCTGTATTCCCACCATTTCTCCCAAGAGCCTCTCCCAGGGCACTCTGATTGACTTTTATTGCTTAATTAGCAGCCTCCGAACAACTGGTGGGAAACCAATTACACAGCGCCTTCCCTGCCACCTACGGGAAATGGCAGGGGCTGTCTGGTGGGCAGGTCCCCAACCCCAGGCTCTCATCTCTTTCCTCTACCCTCCATGCCTCTTGCTTCGGTCAGAAGTTCACATTTCTCCCCCAGCTTTTGTGAAGTAACCTCTTTATCACATGAAACATTTACAAATGGCTCCCTTCCTTGACTCTTAATTTCTTCTCAGTGCTTTAATCTCTATCTTCTTTCTTATTTCCTTCCTGCTGCAATACATTTTCTGGACCTATAAATAATGCCATTGACAATGCTTTGAAGTATTTTTGTAGTATCCTCCACCCCTGAAAACACAGACAATCAGATACACACAGACACAGACACACACAGACACAGACACACCATGAACTGAGCTGCACTGATCTGTTTCTGTAACTTGAATCTCTCAGGTACATTATTCCTCCTCTTCCTCTGCATTAGGCTCCCGCAACTCATTAAACCTGCTCCAGGTATGATTACCCTCCAGGCAGCTTCTCTGGGACCTCATCCACAGGTGAGAGCTGGGAGGGTGGGACATTAGGGACCTAGCCAGGGCCTTTATTTACCGTCCTTTATTGGGAAAGTGCCTGAGGCAGCAGAAGCAGACTAAGACCTGAACCACAATGCTCCCTCTGTAATTCAGCCCAATCCCACAAGCATTGCTGTGTGCCCAGGAAAAATACGAGTGATGCAGGGGTCTGGGTGTTGAGCCCACAGGAAATGGAGGGTATGGGACTCTCAAATCAGGAATCCCACTTTACCTCTGTTGGACTCCAGTTGGTTCAGGTGGGGACTTAGAGAGAAAAGCCATGGGTACTAGCATAAGGACTTCTGGTTGAGTGAAGGGAATCCTTTTATGACAACTCTCTTTGGCCAAAGGTCTCCTTGAACCAATGGTCCCCTTTTGCTAAGACTTACTCCAGCCAAATTCTCAGAAATAAAATAAGATTTGTTCCAGCTAAATTCCCAGAAATAGAATATTTCCTTCAGAATTCATGGTGACTAGATTTGATCCATTGTCATTTTCTTCGTTGTTTTTGTTCTCTCGGCCTTTCTGTGCCCTAACTTGGTGCTTCTGAGAAGGCCTGCGTCTGTGCAGCGTCATGCCCTCTTGCCCTGGGCTCCAGCAGGTGACTTCCTGACTCAGCCCTGGCAGCTCACCCAGTTGTCTTCCTTCCAGGAGTTATGAGAGCGCTATCAGTAATCAATTTACCTCAGGCAAATTAAGCCAAATCTTGCCTGCCAGGACTACTCCTTTTAATCCAGCTATGCTCTTTTGCCCACCTCCAACAGGTTTTTTTAATGCAGTTCTTTAGAACACCTCCACATTGATGTCAAGTGAATTAATGCAGACCATCACTGCAGGGGTCCCCAAGTGCCCGGGCTGGCTGTCCTTTCAGATTGGCGGGATGTTGACTCTTGCCACTTGGTACCTAAGGCTGGTCTCCGGCACACAGAATATTGGCTGTACACTCAATTAGTTGCCTGAAAACTGGGCTTGAAACCACACACCTCAGGTTGGGACTCAAACCCCACCGAAACCCAGATTGGGACTTGAGCCCATGGTCTTCTAATTAGAATCATTCACCTGGTGTCAGGACTTACTAAGGCTCAGGTTCTTTACGTCTCAGCACAGAAGGAATTCAGCGGGAGGCAAAGTGATAGGCAAGAAGTAGATTTATTAGAGAGAGACACATTCCGTAGAAAGAATGCAGTCCGTCTCAAAAGGCGAGAGCAGCCCCAGGGCATGGGGTCGTCTTGGAAAGTGAGAGCAGCCCCGAAATATGGGGTGGTTACTTTTTATGGGCTGGGTAATTTCATAGGCTAATGAGTAGAAGGATTATTCCAACTATTTGGGGTAAAGGGTGGGGATTTCCAGGAACTGGGCCCCGCCCACTTTTGGGCCTTTTATCGTTGACCTCGGAACTGTCATGGTGCCTGAGGGTGTGTCATTTAGCATGCTAACGTATTACAGTGAGCATATAATGAGGCTCAAGTTTTACTGGAAGTCGAGTCTTCTGCCATCTTGGACCTAGTTGGTTCTAACCAGTTTGTGTCATATCCCCAATGGCTGTCATTCTTTTAAAGGTTGTGCCCTGCCCCCTTCCCTACTGTTTCAGGTTCACCTCTTGGGCGTCGAGCCAAAAGACACAACCAAGCCAAAGATAGGAGAAGGAAGGATTTATTATTATTTGCAGCAAGTAAGGAGAGCTCTGAGGATCATTCCCAAAGCAGTGTCTTCCCAAACAGCAAAATTGGGGAAGTTTTAGGCTACGGGTACATGCATATTCATGAAGGGGCTTAAGCAGAGGAGAACTCAGCATAGAATTGGGGCCAAGGTCCACAGAGTCCAAGCTTTAGTTGATTGAAGTCAGGCGGGTCAACATCATCATTCCATCTTCCACCTGGGTGGGAGCCTTACTTCCTGTAGAACTCAAAGGTATATTATTATATACATCCCTTGAGGAGGGATTAGGACTCTGCTTTATCACTGCACTATTGTTTGACTGCCTTTCCTCTGTTCCTGCATTCCTTTGTTCTATTTACTTATTTATTTATTTATTTTATTTATTTATATTTGGCTGCGTTGGGTCTTTGTTGCTGCGTGCCGGCTTTCTCTAGTTGCGGCGAGCGGGGGCTACTCTTCGTTGTGGTGGCAGGCTTCTCATTGCGGTGGCTTCTCTTGTTGCGGAGCATGGACTCTAGGCACACAGGCTTCAGTAGTTGTGGCACGTGGGCTCAGTAGTTGTGGCTCGCGGGCTCTAGAGCGCAGGCTCAATAGTAGAGCACACGGGTTTAGTTGCTCCATGGCATGGGGGATCTTCCCGGACCAGGGCTCGAACCCATGTCCCCTGCATTGGCAGGTGGATTCTTAACCACTGCTCCTTTGTTCTTTTAGGATCATTAATTACTGAGACCTGTTCAAGGGCAAGCATTGTGGCCAAGCTTAGATCACAAAATGGCTTAGGCCAAAATGGGTTCTCTTATGTCAAGAAAACGATTCCTGGTTCTCTTTCTCTGGGGACCCCCAACCTATCTGCTTACAAGTTTGGGATGCACACTCTGTAGGCTAGGGCTCTCTGTGAGGGCCTTGCATTCGGCACTTGTACCTCCATCCTCCTCATGCCTGCTTCCCAGCAGCAGGGCTTGGGTAGAACAATTGCTCAGGTGCAGCTTAGTGTCAAGGCCCAGGGCTTGAAGCCCCAGGAAGGAAGATGGCCTGAGTCTTCACTTCTGCCTGGTCGCATCTTTTAGAGCTGCTGTGTTTTCCCTGTCCTTCCTCCTTCCTCCTCCCACGCCTGTACAAGAAGTCCTGAGGAACAAGACTGCTAAGGAGGAATCTGGCCTGGTCCCTCTGCACTCTTTTTGCCTTTGGGGATTTTCTTGCACCATTTATTCGGAGCATTTTTATTTACCAGTGTGTTTTGGTTTAGTAATATGAATTCATCCATCCCATTGTTGGTAGGCTCTATGTTTACAGAAGCCAAAGTGAAGAGGAAGTTTGGCAAGATTCAATTATTTTCTACGTCTTCATGATCGTGAGTCATGTGGTGATGATTCAGAAAGCCCTCCTGCTCACGCTGAACAGCACACCCCCCAGCCATCTGAAGGGCCCCAGTGACAGGTGATCAAAGCCCACAGTGGGCCAATTTAAATGAGCACATGTCCCTTTCGGTGGAAGTTATTTAGTCTCTTTAGAGACTTGATTTTATAGGGAGAAAGCAGACACCTTGATCACTCTGATTAGGAGTGATTGAAGGCATTGCTTCAATTCTGGTTTTGAGACAGCTTACCTTTCCCAGTCTTGGCCTCTGGAACTGGCTCTGCCTGATGATCTAGGGTTCCTCCCTCTTGTCCATTGTTGAGAAATGCTCTTCATCCCTCTCTCCCTTCCTCCTCACCCCCTGTCATTACCATATGAAAGAGACTTGCTAAGTGTGTTTTGGCTCTCACTAGCCTGAGTTTGGTTCCTCAAAAGGCTCTTGAATAAAGAAAAATATTTTTTAATCATAAAATTTAATCAGAGACTTTTTCTCAAAGTAGGGAGAAAGGGAGATGGCTATTTCTAATTCGCCTAATTAAATCCCAACAGGTAAATAACAAAGGGCAAAGGAAATAAGACATTGGCAGCCTGTAAGTAAAATTCTAAAAGGCTTCCAGAAGAGAACAGTTCTGGCAGAGTGTAGGACTGAGGATCTAGGAGTAAAGGAAGGAAAAATGCACCCAGAAACAATAGAACTGAGTAATCAGGAGAGGAACAGCAGCACTAAAAGTGAGAGGTCTCATAGCATGGCTAATATTTCATCAGGTCTAAATATAGTCACCATTGTTAGAAGGTAAAAGTCCATTTTTAGAAAAAGATAGGAGGGAATGAAAAGAGCTTTATCAGAGAGTTGATTTTGAGACTATTTGAAGAATATATCTGAATATAATTTGAAGAAAACAGGGTTGGGCATTCTC
This sequence comes from Eschrichtius robustus, assembly GCF_028021215.1. Taxonomy (NCBI): domain Eukaryota; kingdom Metazoa; phylum Chordata; class Mammalia; order Artiodactyla; family Eschrichtiidae; genus Eschrichtius; species Eschrichtius robustus. The sequence goes on from NC_090826.1 coordinate 150,196,417, forward strand.
TTCAGAGATGGTATTTCCTGGTGTGATGGGGGAACACTTCAAATGTATTGACGGAAATCAGTGTGTCGGACTTGATTGTCTGGTTCGTCTTTATCTGTCGGTGCCCTCCTGCCTTGTGTACCCTTCCCTCTATCACACCAAGCTCCTCCCTTCCTTCAAAGCCCTGGGTAGGCCTCTCTTTTCCAGAAAGCTTTACTATCTTTATTTAGCTCTTATCCCTCCAGCAGCCTGATATTTACTCTACGGAGTTGCTGCAGATTTTTTGTTTGTTTGTGTTCATGTGTTTGTTTTTCCTCCTGGTATTCTGGGGTGATCTTGAGGACAGGCACTAAGATGGAACAGCTGGGCTCTTCCACCTGCAGAGTGTAGGACCTGGCCTCCTGGAGCTGGTTGCAGGGGTCCATCCTCTTTGGGCTCATGGAGGACACTGTCCAGGGTGCTGATCAACTGTTTGTCATTCAATTAAGATGACTTCTGAACTTCCAGAAATCTTAGACTGAAAATTCATTTTGGCTAAGGCCCTATGGCTGATTTCAGTTAGAGTTGAGAATTAGTATCAGTGGGCACTCATGCTAGACTGTTAAAGAGCTTTTACCAGCATGTCTTTCTCTCTGACCCCTGCCGCTCTCCTTCCAATGAAAACAAGCCTGGTGATGTCAGAGAAATTGTGCAGGATCAGCCCAACAGACAAAGCTCATGGTGGTTTGGGTCCTGCCAGGTGGGCATCATCTCTGAGGATTTTCCATGGCCAGACATGGCCTTGCAAAGGCAAGAAAGCAAACCATACAGTCCAGTGGGGGCCTCAAGCTATTGCTTGCGGGGGCTGTCGTATTCCAGCAACTATGCTCTAGGGGGAAGGGATCAGTCCTAGACACTGTGCAGGAAGATGACTGACTCTACTGTTCTAGCACTTGCCAGGACTGAGAATGAGCATTTTTGAGCACACAGTTGGCCACTCTCCCTCTCAATTCTGTGTTCTTTCTTTAGCAGCCAAGCTCTAAACTCTGGACTCTTTTCACACAATCTGCCACTTCAGTTCTTGGGCTTCCATTTTCTTTTCAGTTAAATGAGGAGTTAACCTACATTTTAGAGCTATAGATGAATATGGGAGCCTGTCAGTATTATTTTTAGTACAATAGTGACATTTTAGGGGAGAGGAGTTCTTAGAATGTCAATAGCAAGACAACTAAACTAGTCTGACTTGAACTCTCATGGAATGTGTAACACTTCTGCTGAGTGGCTGGGGAACCCAGAACAGGAGAGAACAAGAATCGGGAAATGAGATGGCCCGTCAATTAAAGTTGTTAAGTTTTCACACAACAGAAAATGACACTGGCTAATTTGAAAAAGAAAGAGAATTTATTGGAAAGAGGTAGAGTGGCTCACAGAATTGAAGGTATAGATGAAGAATCAGGCTGAGAGAAAATGGATCCAGGACAGGCCAGGTATCCAGGCCAAGACAGTTAGGGCACCACTGCTGGGATGGATACACTACAGTTGGTGTTTCCTTCCTCCCATTCCTCAGGATTCACAGACCCAGGAGAGAAAGCTCAAATGTCCCAACTTGGATCATATGACCAACTTAGCTAGATTTGCTCATCCTTCAAAAGCATGTAATGAGTGTCTTTGATATGTCAGGTTGTGTTATGTATCAGGGATACATCAGTGAACAAAACTGGTGCCTTCATGAATCACTTGATATAGGGTGGTCAGAGAAGCCTTCACACAGATTAGGAAACATTTGAGGAAAGACTCAAATTATATGAGGGAGCAGGCTGTGTAGATATCTGGGGAAGAGGGTCCACACAGAAGAAACAGCAAGTGCATAGGCCCTGGGGTGTCCAAGAGGAAGCAAAGAGACCAATATTGTTGGATGGAATAGGTGGGAGAAGAGTGTTTGGGGATGAAATCAGAGAGGTGGAGGTGGGAGACTCACCCCTGTAGGACGATATGTGGACATTGACTCTCACTCTATGGCAGATGGAACTGTTGGAGGATTTTGAGTAGGAGAGTCATATGCTTTGACTTAGATTTTGAAAACATCAATCTGGTAGCTATTTTGAGAACAGAGTAGGACAAGGGTGGAAGCAGGGAGATCAGTTAGGAAAACACTGTAATAATTCAGACAAGAAATAATGGTGACTTGGTGCAGCATGGTAGCAGCAGAGGTGTGAGAAAAAGTGGTTGGATGCTACAACAGACTTTCCTGTGGGAGTATGAGAGAGAGCGGTAGACGATTGCAAGGCCTTTGGCCTGATTAAATGGAAGGATGGAGTTGTGACTAAGTTGATGAAAACTTTTAGAGGATGGAGTGTGAGGGATGGGGGTGTGGAATCAGGAATTCAGAATTAGAGATCAAAGGGACTGGCTATATAAATTTGAGAGCTATCTATCTACCTACCTACCTACCTATCTACCTATCTACCTATCTAATATAAAGCCACAGTACTGGATGAGATATGAGTATGAGATGACCTGGAGAGAAAATACCTATAGAAAAGGGAAGAGGTCAGAGGTCTCCACCCTGAGTAGAGGAATATAAATATTAACTGACCTAATACTACTTGAGTGAAGGACTAATGTCCGTAATTCTAAATGTCAAGAGGTAAGATAGCAGAGAAGCATGTAGTCTTTTGTTACTGAAGAAAAACAATCAAAACATTCATTAAGCATACCTTAATGCATAATGAGAAGCCCACCTTCTCATTATGCAACAGATGACTTTCTTTCTTTCCCTTGGTCTCTTCCCTTTGGCTGTCTCCCCTCATCGTTGCTCTCTCTGTGACTGAACCACTTAGCTGAGACCACTTTCCACCAACATCTTGAGCACAGATGCTTGTTGCTGTGCCTGCTGGCTGCCCAGTGACCACCCTTCCTCTTTCCCTCCTTCCCACCTTAAATTCTCTGGTAGAAACCCAGATGTTAGGGCATGGGGAGGCTGGAAAGAAAAGATCTGATCACCTCTTGGCTTTGTCCACTCCTTTCTTTCCTTGCTTTGGTCCTGTATCAGAAAGTGGCTGCAGCCTCCTTTAGGAAGTGCTGAATCATGTAATTCAGCATAAATGGTGATGCCTGGGGGGAGGGTAGGGAAGGCTCTTGGGTGAGCAAGCAGCCCAGCCTCATAATCTTGCCTAGTGATTGTCCATGCTGTGTGGAAAACCCAGGAAGGACGTGCGAGTACTTTGAGAATTATAGCCTAGACAATCTGAGAGGTGGTCATGACCATTTGAGAAACTACTTCCCTGACTCTGCCCTGCCTGTCTAACCTCCTCCTTCACTCATCCCCCTGCAACCTGGGTATTGAGGTGCTTGAGACTATGTGGGCCCCGTTTTTCTGTGCCTTTTAAGAATTGGTATGTCTTCTTTTTCAGGGTTTGTTTCCTGTCTTTACCATTAATCTGGGAATTCCCAAAGGCACAGACTGAATGCAACCTCTGTGCCCCGGTCCTGAACAATCTTAGAGTTGCTCCCTTTCCTCAGGAGAATCCCATTTTTTTAAAATCTAAAGGCTAAAAAAAAAAAAAATAGGTAAAATAATACAAAACAATCATAACTTAAAATGCAGCCTGCAGAAAGCAAAATGGATAAGATAATGAAAATGACTCTAATGAAACATATAAAGCTTTGAACAAAACACCTGTGCAGGAGTAAAGAAACAGTTTTGGCAAAACTGAAGTGACAGGAAATAGCTAGTGTCAGGAAAGGCGTGTGTGTGTGTGTGTGTGTGTGTGTGTGTGTGTGTGTGTCCCCTGGACCTGTGCACTCAGCTGGTGGGGAGAAGATGGTATTGTTAGACTCATAGGCAAGCAAAAACCCTGCATCCACTGCAGTCGAAATATAGAAACTTTTTGGCGGCCTTCTTATCCCACAGCACTGGGTTGAGGACTGACCAGTCCACTTGTGTAGATGGAATCCCTACTCTCTGGGTGTGACAGTTCATGTTTACAGGCTGTAGTGCTGGGCAAGTATATCCTTCATCTTCTATGGCACCCACCACCCCATCCCAGCATTATACATGCTCCCATCCACATGCCCACATACACACATTTATTCATCAAACATTTGTTGAGTGTCTTCTATGTGCAGAAAATACATAGAGAGCTGAAGTCTTACTCCGCAATGAGCAGGACATCTGAAAGATGAGATGAACAAATAACAAATAACGGAGATAGAACATGATGGGTGCTGCCTCAGGGACACACACTAGGTCCGTGGAAGCTTGAGGGGCTGAGAAGTCTCACAGACAGGGTGCTGCCTCTTCTGGGTCTCATCAAGTGAGGGGGGTCACAGGTGGATTGGGAGGCTGTGTGGTAGGCATTCCAGGGAGAGCACTCAGAACATACAAGACCCTGAGGTGTGAAAGAACAGGGAAGTATGGGGACTGTAAATCATCCCAGACTAAATGGTGGAGTCCAAGCATGAGTGACTGGGGGAAAGAAGCAGAAAATGAGGCCAGAGAGCTTGGTGGAGGCCCATTGTGGAGGGCCTTGTAGCCTGAGGGGCCTCCAAAGGGCTGTAAATAGGGAAAGGATATGGTCTTTTCTTTTTTTAACTAGATACAAGGGGGAGATAAATATTAATATTAATAGCTAACATTTCTTGAGTGCCTGGCATGGAGCATTTCATATGTATTACTTCCTTTAATCCTTCAAACAGCCTTATAGGGTCGGTACTATTAAGACTTTGTGTTTAAGTGGGCACCGTCTCCAGGTCCTAAGAGGTCCCAAGAGCAGGCGGGCCATTACAGAGTCAGGGCCTGCAGCTCTCTGGCTCAGGGCTTAGCATCTGCCCACATGTGGCTCAGATGGCAAAAAAGAAGGCTGAGCCACCCGGAGAGGTCCCTGCCTCTGCTCCAAAAAAAACTGCTTCCTGGAGCATCCACTGTACCCAGGAATTTCAGAGTCGGGGGAGAATTATGTAAGAATAAAAGCAGATGCTTTATGGAGTAGGATGCAGACTTTGTCTAACTATAAGATAAATGTAAGATAAAAGAAATGTTGCATTTTTGATGGGGCTTGAGCTGGGCCTCTCTTTTCCCTCTTGCTTCCTGCCCTTTCTGGAGCATCTTGGTGGGAAGGTTTAAGAAGCTCAGGAAACCATTGTTCTGACCCCCAAAGAAGAAACAACGTCTAGCGAAGTCTCTGTAGGTGGGGGCTGCCTGAGAGTAGTTGGGACCAGCTGAGGAGTGGGACACCTGCCACGACTCCCCCCGTTCATCAGCTTTGTAAGTTCATCATTCTTTGGAACTGAGTGCAGTATAAAGAATGACAGTCATGTACATTTGAAGGTTTTTGTTTGTTTGTTCTTTTAAGTCTATGATTGCTTGTTGCAAGATTTCAGAACCTTGTCTAGTAGCACCATGGACAGCGCTACATGAGCCAGGACCGATTTGTTATTGACTCTAGGGGAGCTGAGTGTGATTTCTGAAATGTGAGAAATAGAAAGATTAGTGGAAGGTGCTCCAGGCACTGACTTTTTGGAGATAAAAGGTGTTTATGACCAGACCCTGCACAGGGCAGAACAATGAAACAGCTGACTTGTCCTCCTGCCCTCTCCTCCCATGATCTTCCCCGCTTTGTTGTGCACCTCAGATGAATTTGTATCCCCCAGCCCTGTCTCTCCCTTCACAGGCCTGCCCAAATCTGCTGTCTTCAGAAGCATCTGTGTCCTGTTCCCTGACTGTGAGTCATATGAGGGCTTCCTCTTAGGCAACAAAGTTCAAAATCCCAGGAGAGCCCTGGTACATGCTCATGGCCGGTATGGCTTACTTATCACAGGAGGCAATGCCATTTTACTAACTATAGTGATATCTTGAATTTGCTCCAATTAAAACATAAATTTTAATGCAGAACTTTATCAATTATTTGTTAATAGTGTGATTTTTTTAGGCTTTGTGACAGGCTGGTATGGAAAGTAATTGAGGGTGTAGGGGGCCTCTTGGCAGCTGCCAGTTCCCCTACTTCATCTGCACATAACTGGACAAGCATTGTGCTGCTTTATAGCCGCCCATCAGTCTGGATTAACCTTCAGGTAAATTCCAACCCTTAGCCAAATTCCCATGAGCTTTGCTTCTTTCTCAAGTCAGAACGTTTTCCAAACTTAAGCTCATTTGACTTGAGTTCTATTCAGAAAGTCCATACACAATTTGCACAGCTTTCTGGGAAGGGAAAGAAGTACATTCTCTCAAAAACTTAAGGCAAGAAAGAAAGGAAAAATTAGGCCCTGTCAAATGATACTTTGTTTTCCATTAGGCTTGCTTCATTTAATTGATAATTTGATCTCCTAGTTCTTCTGTCACCAAAAGCAAGTAGGAAGGAGCTTGTCTGTTCAACTCTGACAGATTGAGGGGCCCTGGGCATCTGAAGGATTCAGCTCAGGGAGCTGCTGCACCCTGGGCTCTGAATGACTCATCACCTAATCCAGAAAGTGTTGGGGCCTCCTGTGTGCTGAAGACTGAAGGAGGTTCTGTCCTAGAAGACAGCTAGAGGGAAGAACTCTGCCCCTGAGCCATGAACACGCAATAGATGAGATGGCCAGCCTTGTGGCCAAGCATAAGGCAAGGCTGCCCTGTGGTAGGAGCTCTATAAGGGCAGAGGTCAGGGTAGACTCCAGTGGTTGGGTAGAGCTCCGGTGCTTGTGCACAAATCGTGCCCCTTTCTTGTCTGACCCGCTGTCTCCCCAGGCACCTCTCCTGCCATGTTGATGGTCTGTCCGTGGACTGCTTGGTTGCTGAATGTGAGGCTACTGGGTTGATACTGGAGCTGGTGGTGAATCCCAGAGGAGCCCACACAGGGTTACCTCATTCTGCCTATTGGGAGCGGGGCTTAGAACACAGTTCCTGGAGGGGAATTTATCCTCAGCTAGCTAGCCCCTCTCGGGGCCCTGGCCTCATGGTAGGAGGAGCATCTGCCACTATTTTCAGTGTTCTTATGGCCACAGCTGGCCTGAGCGCCCTCTGATCTGATGAGCTCCTAAATGATTCTGAGATGCCAAGGGGCTGCCTCCCTCTTTGGTACTCCGGGCCTCGGGCTACAGGAGAGCACTCATTTGCTTCATTTGCTCCAAGCTGACACAAGTCAGCTCTGCACAGAAAATCAGAAGTGGCTGAGAATAAAAGGTGTGATCTCGCCTCCTCGGCGTGGGTGGTGAGGCACCTGCTGAAATGGGAGCAAGAATCAGGCAGGGCTGACTTTCGTATATTGGTTCTCTCACTTGCCCGGTGTTTGTTCAGGTAATGATTTGTGGGTTTAATAAATGTACCTAGAGCTCTGTTACTTTACCTGAGAACTCCATCAGAGCCTCCCTAAGACAGCTGTGTATTTGAACAGCAACATATGTGTTTTAGAAAAGGTAATTTAATGTGAATTTACGCCATTCATAGTTTTTCAAAGGGCTTGTGACATTTCTTGAAATCCTACCTCTTTCATAAAATTTCTCCAGTAACTGGAAATAAGACCTTGAGTTCCTCTCCTTCCTGTAACTCACTTTTTAAGACTCTGTAAATAAGTTGTCTATGGAGAGAGAAGGTCTTGTGATAGAGTAAAAAGAGAAGTGGGCCCACCGTCGTGAGGGGCTGTACAGTTATGGTGAAGTATGCAGGCTCTGAAGCCACACCACCTTGGTCCCGATGCTGGCTCTGTCTCTCCTACCTGGTAATGTGATAATGTGGTAATATGTAAATAGTTTTGGGTAGTATTGACATGGGAAAGTCTCTTAATGTCTCTGGGGTAAGTGGCAGAAAAGAGTTGGACCCCAAGAGTAAGAGCATTTTATAAAATGCGAAGAGCTATGTACACATTATTACTGTAACTACAAACAACATTTCATAGGAAGTTAGGGAAGGTGATGGAAGAGCTAGAAATATTTCAGCATCACTTCTGCTCTTTAAAAGCTTGCAGTCTAGCTGGAAAGGTAAAACACAGGAAAATAACAGGGCAGAGACAACTCTCAAATCTTCTCTCTGTATTCTCTAATCAGTTGGCCCCTTCTCTGTCATAGATTCAGCTGTCTTGTAAACAACAGAATCCTCATCTTTAATAAGGAAGAGGAGAATTAAAAAGACAGGACAAGTATGGTAAATGTCCAGGTACTTGCCTGGGTGGTGTCCAGAGGAGAGGGTTATAATGGTCATTGAATATATTGCAGATCACAGCTGAAAACAGAAAAGCCACTTGGTTTGATTACGATTGAGCATGAGTAGGCAACATGAGCATTCCAAATTGTTTTAAGTGTCATTGGAAAAGTATGAAACACAAGGGTGTGCTGGGCTCGTGCCTGGGTAAGAAGCTTGCTGCAGGGCCAGGCAGCCTTTGAGGCCAGGCCAGGAATCCAGACTGTTTAAATTCACTTTTGCTGGCTGCCATGTCAGACTTCCTGCCTTCTTAGAAAGTCATCCTGCCCCTACCCACCCCTGACTCTCCTTCAAAGTCATAAGACACCAAAAGAACTGCAGTGGGACAGGCTAGAAAAGCATGGGAAATATTGGCAAGTTTCATCACTGATTACTAGATACACTCAAAATTGGAGGGTGTCAGAGGTAGGGAATGAGACAGGGTTATCACTCAACTGCTTCTCAGCTCAAAGCCATTTGCTATCCTTAAAAAGATGACTTGCCAGGAAGCCACTAGGTACCCAAGGTCACCTGGTGAATGGCTTAGGCCATTTCACTCTTTTTTTACACTTTCCAGTCAAGAGCTCTTTCTGAGTTAGATGAGCCATGCCTTGACACCCAGGGGTTTAGCTCTGACCATGTCCCTTTGGAAACTGGTACCACCTGCCTTTTAGAAAGAAAATAATTTGGACATTAAGTCTAATTTTCCTGCCTAGCCTCAGGCAGTGATGGTTCTCAGCTGTAGCTTTGAGATGTCGTCACCATCATAATAGCAAACACTTATACAGCACTTACTATGGGCCAGGTACAATGCTTAGCACTTTGCAGATGTAACTATTTTAATCTTACCCTTGTGTCATAATTGCTCTGGAAAATAAGACGACTGACCCTTATTTTAGAGTAAGATTTTGGGCTTTACTGAGAGCTGCCTGCAGGAATGAATAGGGAGGGCCCAGCCAGAGGCTGGGGGACTCTCCAATCTCCATTCCTTCACTGGGTGGTTTATAAAAGAGGGTGGGGTGGGCAAAAAGACAATGGATATTCTTCAGCTATTCTTTAGCTAATGGATAAGTCTCAAGCAAGGTGATATGCCAACCTCCAGCATTACAATGCTCTGGTGTTGACTTAACTCTTCATTTGCAAACTTTGAGAGCTATTTATAGAGCACTGATAATATGCTTTTGAAAGGATATTTATCCAGGGGGAAGGGTCTTCTCAGTTTGCTCAGAATTTTCATTTTTTTCCACACCCTGAGGAACAAGTACTCCATCTATTACTGAGTAAGATAGATTGATTTCTTTTTCCCAATAAGTTATGAGGTGTTTTGCGAGTAATTTGTTACTAATGACAATCAACTACGAATGTTTTCAGATGATTTACTTTAAAAGAGTTATACTGCATTCAAGATTATACTTATAGTAATGCCATTTCACTCACTTGTATTTCAACTTGCTTTCTTGAGTGGAGAGAAAGGGGGAATTATAGCTCACAAGCTGGGAGGGCCACATGGCAATGTACAGTGTGTTTGAACATCCCTTGCCACGTGTCAGGGTGACACTTGCCCAAAGTATTTAATGCTAGATTTGGAGTATTTCCACCTGAAGTTTCCCTTTGTTTTTGAAGCATGGGGGAAAGATAGGTGAATTTTTTCTTGATACTCTCTTAACCAAAGTTCAGGCCAGCAGCAGGAAGAATAAGGAAATACAAAATGAAAGGAAACCTAAAGAAGAAGCCATTTATTATGATTGATTTGATCTCTTGATTTATAAATGTACCTTGTGCTCTAAATTCCATTCCCCTCTCTGTCTGCATGCTGGGGAATTTTAAAATACAGGATGGATTTTTTTTTTTTTTTTTCACACACACACACTGTATTTTATTTTTACAAGAGATAAATAGACTGACACCAAGCATTGTACATGGATGACCACAACAAAAGCAACAATGATTGCAATTACCAAACATGAAACACACTCATACTATGTCATAATATTGACATTCAGTCCAGTAATCCTCCACTGTAACAGCTCCTTTACTTTGCAGTGAAAATTGATTTGTATATTCTTTGCCTCTGAGTCCTTGTGGGATTTTTTTTTTTTTAATTCAGACAGAAAGTCACAAAAATTATACTCATCCTCATCAGTTCACTCAGTCCCATGTAATTAATTTTTTTTTTCATCTTGATCTTTTGTTAGCACTTTTATGAGTTCACCAGTTTTTCATTAGAGTTCTGAAAATGCTTATTCATTCAGTTCAGCAGTACAGTCAGTTACCAGAAACCTGTACTTGTCAGAGTCTTTTCCATGAATTTCTTGAAGATGAAACCCTTTTATAGGAACATATTTGCAAAATCATCAGAGTACACCCAGAACTGTCTGTAAATGACAAAAGACTTAAAAATGACCACGGTTAAAGATTTGATGAAAGTTCATAATAATGCAGTTGACAAGAGAATTAGTTATTTCTGAGATATACATTTTAAAGTAATAACTAGGATTATTACTTATAACATTATACCAGAACATATAAGATTTTTAGAAATTTCATGTAATGTCTGAAACATTTATATTAACATATTTCCATACAACTACAAATCTAAGATTTTTAGAAATTTCATGTAATGTCTGAAACATTTATATTAACATATTTCCATACATATTTCCATACAAATACAAATATAAGATTTTTAGAAATTTCATGCAATGTCTGAAACATTTATATTAACATATTTCCATACAAATAACCCAATGAAAGTTTAGTATTAGTTGTTTTGTTTCTTTTTTTATACTGCAGGTTCTTATTAGGCATCAATTTTATACACATCAGTGTATACATGTCAATCCCAATCGCCCAATTCAGCACACCACCATCCCCACCTCACCGCAGTTTTCCCCCCTTGGTGTCCATATGTCCATTCTCTACATCTGTGTCTCAACTTCTGCCCTGCAAACTGGCTCATCTGTACCATTTTTCTAGGTTCCACATACATGCATTAATATACGATATTTGTTTTTCTCTTTCTGACTTACTTCACTCTGTATGACAGTCTCTAGATCCATCCACGTCTCAACAAATGACTCAATTTCGTTCCTTTTTATGGCTGAGTAATATTCCATTGTATATATGTACCACAACTTCTTTATCCATTCGTCTGCTGACGGGCATTTAGGTTGCTTCCATGACCTGGCTATTGTAAATAGTGCTGCAATGAACATTCGGGTGCATGTGTCTTTTTGAATTACGGTTTTCTCTGGGTATATGCCCAGTAGTGGGATTGCTGGGTCATATGGTAATTCTATTTTTAGTTTTTTAAGGAACCTCCATACTGTTCTCCATAGTGGCTGTATCAATTTACATTCCCACCAACAGTGCAAGAGGGTTCCCTTTTCTCCACACCCTCTCCAGCATTTGTTGTTTGTAGATTTTCTGATGATGCCCATTCTAACAGGAGTGAGGTGATACCTCATTGTAGTTTTGATTTGCATTTCTCTAATAATTAGTGATGTTGAGCAGCTTTTCATGTGCTTCGTGGCCGTCTGTATGTCTTCTTTGGAGAAATGTCTATTTAGGTCTTCTGCCCACTTTTGGATTGGGGTGTTTGTTTCTTTGATATTGAGCTGAATGAGCTGTTTATATATTTTGGAGATTAATCCTATGTCCGTTGATTCATTTGCAAACATTTTCTCCCATTCTGAGGGTTGTCTTTTCGTCTTGTTTATGGTTTCCTTTGCTGTGCAAAAGCTTTGAAGTTTCATTAGGTCCCACTTGTTTATTTTTGTTTTTATTTCCATTACTCTAGGAGGTGGATCAAAAAAGAGCTTGCTGTGATTTATGTCAAAGAGTGTTCTTCCTATGTTTTCCTCTAAGAGTTTTATAGTGTCCAGTCTTATATTTAGGTCTCTAATCCATTTTGAGTTTATTTTTGTGTATGGTGTTAGGGAGTATTCTAATTTCATTCTTTTACATGTAGCTGTCCAGTTTTCCCAGCACCACTTATTGAAGAGACTGTCTTTTCTCCATTGTATATCTTTGCCTCCTTTGTCATAGATTAGTTGACCATAGGTGTGTGGGTTAATCTCTGGGCTTTCTATCTTGTTCCATTGATCTATGTTTCTGTTTTTGTGCCAGTACCATATTGTCTTGATTACTGTAGCTTTGTAGTATAGTCTGAAGTCAGGGAGTCTGATTCCTCCAGCTCCATTTTTTTGCCTCAAGACTGCTTTGGCTATTCGGGGTCTTTTGTGTCTCCATACAAATTTTAAGATGATTTGTTCTAGCTCCGTAAAAAATGCCATTGGTAATTTGATAGGGATTGCATTGAATCTGTAGATTGCTTTGGGTAGTATACTCATTTTCACAATGTTGATTCTTGCAATCCAAGAACATGGTATATCTCTCCATCTGTTGGTATCATCTTTAATTTCTTTCATCAGTGTCTTATAGTTTTCTGCATACAGGTCTTTTGTCTCCCTAGGTAGGTTTATTCCTAGGTATTTTATTCTTTTTGTTGCAATGGTAAATGGGAGTGTTTCCATAATTTCTCTTTCAGATTTTTCATCATTAGTGTATAGGAATGCAAGAGATTTCTGTGCATTCATTTTGTATCCTGCAACTTTACCATATTCATTAATTAGCTCTAGCAGTTTTCTGGTGGCATCTTTAGGATTCTCTATGTATAGTATCATGTCATCCGCAAACAGTGACAGTTTTACTTCTTCTTTTCCGATTTGTATTCCTTTTATTTCTTTTTCTTCTCTGATTGCTGTGGCTAGGACTTCCAGAACTATGTTGAATAATAGTGGTGAGAGTGGACATCCTTGTCTCGTTCTTGATCTTAGAGGAAATGCTTTCAGTTTTTCACCATTGAGAATGATGTTTGCTGTGGGTTTGTCATATATGGCCTTTATTATGTTGAGGTAGGTTCCCTCTATGCCCACTTTCTGGAGAGTTTTTATCAGAAATGGGTGTTGAATTTTGTCAAAAGCTTTTTCTGCATCTATTGAGATGATCATATGGTTTTTATTCTTCAATTTGTTAATATGGTGTATCACATTGATTGATTTGCGTATATTGAAGAATCCTTGCATCCCTGGGATAAATCCCACTTGATCGTGGTGTATGATCCTTTTAATGTGTTGTTGGATTCTGTTTGCTAGTATTTTGTTGAGGATTTTTGCATCTATATTCATCAGTGATATTGGTCTGTAATTTTCTTTTTTTGTAGTGTCTTTGTCTGGTTTTGGTATCAGGGTGATGGTGGCCTCATAGAATGAGTTTGGGAGTGTTCCTTCCTCTGCAATTTTTTGGAAGAGTTTGAGAAGGATGGGTGTTAGCTCTTCTCTAAATGTTTGATAGAATTCACCTGTGAAGCCATCTGGTCCTGGACTTTTGTTTGTTGGAAGATTTTTAATCACAGTTTCCATTTCATTACTTGTGATTGGTCTGTTCATATTTTCTGTTTCTTCCTGATTCAGTCTTGGAAGGTTATACCTTTCTAAGAATTTGTCCATTTCTTCCAGCTTGTCCATTTTATTGGCATAAAGTTGCTTGTAGTAGTCTCTTAGGATGCTTTGTATTTCTGCGGTGTCTGTTGTAACTTCTCCTTTTTCATTTCTGATTTTATTGATTTGAGTCCTCTCCCTCTTTTTCTTGATGAGTCTGGCTAATGGCTTATCAATTTTGTTTATCTTCTCAAAGAACCAACTTTTAGTTTTATTGATCTTTGCTATTGTTTTCTTTGTTTCTATTTCATTTATTTCTGCTCTGATCTTTATGATTTCTTTCCTTCTGCTAACTTTGGGTTTTGTTTGTTCTTCTTTCTCTAGTTTCTTTAGGTGTAAGGTTAGATTGTTTACTTGAGATTTTTCTTGTTTCTTTAGGTAGGCTTGTATAGCTATAAACATCCCTCTTAGAACCGCTTTTGCTGCATCCCACAGGTTTTGGGTCGTCGTGTTTTCATTGTCATTTGTCTCTAGGTATTTTTTTATTTCCTCTTTGATTTCTTCAGTGATCTCTTGGTTATTTAGTAACGTATTGTTTAGCCTCCATGTGTTTGTCTTTTTTACGTTTTTTTCCCTGTAATTCATTTCTAATCTCATCGCGTTGTGGTCAGAAAAGATGCTTGATATGATTTCAATTTTCTTAAATTTACTGAGGCTTGATTTGTGACCCAAGATGTGATCTATCCTGGAGAATGTTCCGTGCGCACTTGAGAAGAACGTGTAATCTGCTGTTTTTGGATGGAATGTCCTATATATATCAATTAAATCTATCTGGTCTATTGTGTCATTTAAAGCTTCTGTTTCCTTATTTATTTTCATTTTGGATGATCTGTCCATTGGTGTAAGTGAGGTGTTAAAGTCCCCCACTATTATTGTGTTACTGTCGATTTCCTCTTTTATAGCTGTTAGCAGTTGCCTTATGTATTGAGGTGCTCCTATGTTGGGTGCATATATATTTATAATTGGTATATCTTCTTCTTGGATTGATCCCTGGATCATTATGTAGTGTCCTTCCTTGTCTCTTGTAACATTCTTTATTTTAAAGTCTATTTTATCTGATATGAGTATAGCTACTCCAGCTTTCTTTTGATTTCCATTTGCATGGAATATCTTTTTCCATCCCCTCACTTTCAGTCTGTATGTGTCCCTAGGTCTAAAGTGGGTCTCTTGTAGACAGCATATATATGGGTCTTGTTTTTGTATCCATTCAGCCAGTCTATGTCTTTTGGTTGGGGCATTTAATCCATTCACGTTTAAGGTAATTATCGATATGTATGTTCCTATGACCATTTTCTTAATTGTTTTGGGTTTGTTTTTGTAGGTCCTTTTCTTCTCTTGTGTTTCCCACTTAGAGAAGTTCCTTTAGCATTTGTTGTAGAGCTGGTTTGGTGGTGCTGAATTCTCTTAGCTTTTGCTTGTCTGTAAAGCTTTTGATTTCTCCATCAAATCTAAATGAGATCCTTGCCGGGTAGAGTAATCTTGGTTGTAGGTTCTTCCCTTTCATCACTTTAAGTATATCATGCCACTCCCTTCTGGCTTGCAGAGTTTCTGCTGAGAAATCAGCTGTTAACCTTATGGGAGTTCCCTTGTATGTTATTTGTCGTTTTTCCCTTGCTGCTTTCAATAATTTTTCTTTGTCTTTAATTTTTGCCAATTTGATTACTATGTGTCTCGGCGTGTTTCTCCTTGGGTTTATTCTGTATGGGACTCTCTGCGCTTCCTGGACTTGGGTGGCTATTTCCTTTCCCATGTTAGGGAAGTTTTCGACTATAATCTCTTCAAATATTTTCTCTGGTCCTTTCTCTCTCTCTTCTCCTTCTGGGACCCCTATAATGCGAATGTTGTTGCGTTTAATGTTGTCCCAGAGGTCTCTTAGGCTGTCTTCATTTCTTTTCATTCTTTTTTCTTTAGTCTGTTCCGCAGCAGTGAATTCCACCATTCTGTCTTCCAGGTCACTTATCCGTTCTTCTGCCTCAGTTATTCTGCTATTGATTCCTTCTAGTGTAGTTTTCATTTCAGTTATTGTATTGGTCATCTCTGTTTGTTTGTTCTTTAATTCTTCTAGGTCTTTGTTAATCATTTCTTGCATCTTCTCAATCTTTGCCTCCATTCTTATTCCGAGGTCCTGGATCATCTTCACTATCATTATTCTGAATTCTTTTTCTGGAAGGTTGCCTATCTCCACTTCATTTAGTTGTTTTTCTGGGGGTTTTTCTTGTTCCTTCATCTGGTACATAGCCCTCTGCCTTTTCATCTTCTCTATCTTTCTGTAACTGTGGTTTTTGGTCCACAGGCTGCAGGATTGTATTTTTTCTTGCTTCTGCTGTCTGCCCTCTGGTGGTTGAGGCTATCTAAGAGGCTTGATGGGAGGCTCTGGTGGTGGGTAGAGCTGACTGTTGCTGTGGCGGTCAGAGCTCAGTAAAACCTTAATCCACTTGACTGTTGATGGGTGGGGCTGGGTTCCCTCCCTGTTGGTTGTTTTGCCTGAGGCAACCCAACACTGGAGCCTACCCGTGCTCTTTGGTGGGGTTAATGGCAGACTCTGGGAGGGCTCACGCCAAGGAGAACTTCCCAGAACCTCTGCTGCCAGTGTCCTTATCCCCACGGTGAAACAGAGCCACCACTCGCCTCTGCAGGAGACCCCCCCAACACCAGCAGGTAGGTCTGGTTCAGTCTCCCCCAGGGTCACTGCTCCTTCCCCTGGGTCCCGATGCACACATTACTTTGTGTGTGCCCTCCAAGAGTGGGGTCTCTGTTTCCCCCAGTCCTGTCAAAGTCCTGCACTCAATTCCCACTAGGCTTCAAAGTCTGATTCTCTAGGAATTCCTCCTCCCGTAGCCGGACCCCCAGGTTGGGAAGCCTGACGTGGGGCTCAGAACCTTCACTCCAGTGGGTGGACTTCTGTGGTATAAGTGCTCGCCAGTCTGTGAGCCACCCACCCAGCAGTTATGGGATTTGATTTTACTCTGATTGCGCCCCTCCTACCGTCTCAGTGTGGCTTCTCCTCTGTCCTTGGACGTGGGGTATCCTCCTTGGTGAAGTCCAGGGTCTTCCTGTCAATGACTGTCCAGCAGCCAGTTGCGATTCTGGTGCTCTCACAAGAGGGAGTGAGAGCACGTCCTTCTACTCCACCATCTTCAATGTCCTAGTCAACTACAGGATAGATTTTTAAATTTCCATTTCCAGCAAGACATTTTCTGGCTCTGTTTATGCCCCTGAGGTTAAGTAGCAAAGCCATCAAGAAAGGCTGCACCTTCTACCTATGGGTCTTTCTAATCCAAGGCTGAAGTTTTCCATTGTAAATACATTTGAAGCTGGCTCCTCCTGCTGAGCTGATCAATATTGAATGCGGCAGCTAGATCCCTAGGGGTGTGTGTGTGTGTGTGTGTGTGTGTGTGTGTGTGTGTGTATACATGCATATAGCACATGCCTGTGTACATACTTCAAACCAATGATCCACACTATTTCTTTCCCTATTTCAAGTAAGTACCAGAGAGAAATTTATTTGTGATTTCTATGTCATCAAGGCAAAAAACTCACCCTAAGTTCATGTTTGGTAATTGCTGTATTGAAATCTACTATTTCTCCAATAGTTTCCATCATTCATTGTTTCATTTATGCAATCACCTGTCCTTCTATGTGATCTCTCTGTATAGTCTATTCACCTATTCCACCCTCCACCATTCACTGAGAATTCATTATGTGCCAAGCACTGGAAAGGACAGACACAGTCTCTTTCTCATGGACTGAGGCTCTGACATTATCAAAAAAGAAGGCACAAACTCTGTCTGGAAATACAGAGCTCATCAGAACTAGGACAAAGGTGCCAAGAGTCTTCAGACCCTTAGGCCTCAGTTCATTATGGTTTAGAGAAGTTGTCTGCCAACTTTAGTTCCTGAAGAGCTTATTTTAAAATGTAAGCGCTGGGCTTCCCTGGTGGCGCAGTGGTTGAGAGTCTGCCTGCCAATGCAGGGGACACAGGTTCGAGCCCTGGTCTGGGAGGATCCCACATGCTGCGGAGCAACTGGGCCCGTGAGCCACAACTACTGAGGCTGCGCGTCTGGAGCCTGTGCTCCGCAACAAGAGGGGCCACGATAGTGAGAGGCCCGTGCACCACGATGAAGAGTGGCCCCCGCTTGCCGCAACTAGAGAAAGCCCTCGCACAGAAACGAAGACCCAACACAGCCAAAAAAATAATTAATTAATTAATTAATTAATTTTAAAAAAATGTAAGTGCTTGTGCCAACCCCCAGAGTAGATTAATTAAGATTCAGTAGATATTGGGTGTTCCCCATGAGTGTGCATTTTTAACAAGTACCAGGTGATTGTGACGCAGGTGGTCTCTGACCATAAAGAATATAGGTTTAGAACCTCCAAGCCTCCGTTGTTGTCCTTTAGTGGTCCAGCCACAGTTGCTTCACTTTGCTTTGTGGTTCAGATCAATCTCTTGTTTGGAGGATCATCAAGATCCCTGTGGGATTAGCTGTGAAAATCCCTAGGGACAGGAGATAGGCTTCAAAAGGGTTTTGTTTTTATTTTTTATTTATTAATTTTTTTAAAGTTATTTGTTTATTTATTTGGCTGTGCCAGGTCTTTAGTTGCAGCACGCAGGATCTTCATTGCTGCATGGGGGATCTTCATTGTGGCATGCGGGATCTTTAGTTGCAGTATGCGGGACCTAGTTCCCTGACCATGGATTGAATCCAGGCCCCCTGTATTGGGAGTGCGGAGTCTTAACCACTAGACCACCAGGGAAGTTCCCAGAAGGGTTTTGTTTTTAAATGTTCTGCTGCTTTCTATCCCATGACAGTCTTCTGTACTCTTTTGAATATTGGAGGGAGGATGAAGATGTGCCTGGCTCTTACATGTCAGCAGAAGCTACATTCCAGAGAAGGCTTGTCAAGTCATTTCCAAAGAACCAGACCTTCTCATGCTTTGATTGAAAAGGAGCTTGTTTTGTTTGAAGTCAGGATAATTTCTTATATATCTGGTGGCAGAACATCTAGACATATTTTTTAAAGATTATCAATATCTCAGTTTGCTCCCATGCCTATAGTTGCACACACCTCTTGCACCATTTTGTCCTCGACAATGAAAAGTTAATGCTCCTGTGTCCTATGGGCTTCTTTTTTTTTTTTTTTTTTTTTTTTAAGGAATTCCTTTATTTTTATTTTTTATTTATTTATTTTTGGCTGTGTTGGGTCGTCGTTTCTGTACGAGGGCTTCCTCTAGTTGCGGCAAGCGGGGGCCTCTCACTATCGCGGCCTCTCTTGCTGCGGAGCACAGGCTCCAGACGCGCAGGCTCAGTAGTTGTGGCTCATGGGCCTAGTTGCTCCGCGGCATGTGGGATCTTCCCAGACCAGGGCTCGAACCCATGTCCCCTGCATTGGCAGGCAGATTCTCAACCACTGCGCCACCAGGGAAGCCCCTATGGGCTTCTTGAGTAAGGGAAGCCTCTGTGTGCACGTTGGAACTATCACATACTTACCATGAAGGAGACCCTGTAGGAATCTGCCTTGGTTTTACTGATCAAAAATAGGGCTTCAGTATTGAAATATGTACTTCTTTTCCCCTTTGAAATACACATCTCTCTGTGTTCTGTTGGCCAGAATAGTTTATTTTGCAGTACAAGGAACTTACAAGAGAGCATGAAAAGACTTTGTGGTCTTCCTAACCACACATAGCATGTGAATTTTTGATGTGTTGCTTTGTTCCTTCATTCCTTCGTCAAAAAGAAAACATTGATGTGTCTCCTGTCTACCAAACACTGGGCATGTGAGAATGATTAAGAGGCAGTTCCTGTCTTCTAGAAGCATATAGCCTAGAGAGGCAAACAGATAACTATAATATAATGTCACAAGTGCTGTGATTGCCCAGAGGTGGGGAAATATTCACAGAGAAGGTAACATTTGTACTGGACCTTGTTGGATTCATAGGAGCTTAGTGGACCAAGAGGGGTAATGAGCATTCCTGACAAAGAATACAGGCCCAGCAAGAACAGAAATATATGGATGTATTAATATATGGCCTGGTTGGGGAACGGTGTGGTATGGGATTCAGCACAGGGGACTGGGAAGCAGAAGGGGCTGGAAAGCCATTTTGTGAAGGGCCTTCAGGGTGACTTAAAACATTTAAATGAGGCAAATGCAGTCCTGGCTGTCCTGCAGAAGTGAGCTTCTACAGCTGGTCATTAAGCTCCTGATCATCTTTGATGTCTCTGTAAAGATTTCCTCCATTCAGATTTCCTTTTGTTCAGGAGGCCTTCCCCTATCACCCTTCATCCCCTCCTCCCCGGCTGAGTTAAGTGATCCATGGGCAGGTCCACCATTGAGCCACCATGTTGGGTTATATTTGCCTTTTATGTATCAGGCTTCCCCGCTGGACCGGAAGCTTGCTCAGTCAGAGGCTGGACCTTACTTGGTGTTTTTCACCCAGAATCTTGGGTCGTGTCTAGCACGGGTAGGATGCTCAGTAAATGTATCTGGGATGAATGTATGGAAACTGAATGAGTGCCCTACACTCCCCTGTGAGATGGAACCTAACATGTCACACTGAGGGGCTTAAAAATACTTTCATAAGTAATTCAGACACCAAAACATGTCTGCGTTGTGCGGCTATGAGCAGTGAGAATGGAAGTTGCATGAGATGAACTGTTAGGGATGCCTTAAGGCAGTTATAAGCTATAATCTTATAGGGTAAAGAGGAAAGCGTTAATTGGATGGCAGTGACAGGCTGAAGACTCTGATTACCCAAGCCTTTATTATACAACCGAAACTAGCTGTCTCAGCTAAAGTGGCCATGGTGGCTCTCATCCTCAGAAAAACAGACGCTTTAATATGGAAAATTATTTTCCATCATTTCCTTATGACAGGAAAAGTCAGGGAGATTGGATGTTCTGTTCCACATGGCAGTCGGTGGAGGATGTTTAAATCCTGATGATTTTGCCCTAGAAAATGAGAGCTATTAACTGAAGCATTCGTTGGAATTGGCAGGCAGGACCTATCTGTCTGAACAGATGAGGTATCAGCATGGGGTGGGCCGTGGATGCCTTCGTGAGTTGAAACACTCACTGTGGGCCCCAAAAGGTAACATGAGATCCTGAAGTCAGCCTTCCAGAAGCACATGGTGGAACTGGATGGTAAAATAAAAACATTTTGAATGTCTGAAAATCCTGTTCACAAAGCCCATGCACTCTGTTGTATGGGAAAGACTCTTAGCCCTCAGCCTGTTTTTTAAATCCTATTTATAAGGAAAGTAAACATGATGTCAAATGGGATTTCCTTTTTCTGAAACCTGGGTCTCCCAGTATGTCCAGTAGGAAAGCCATTTGATGAATTTTTTTAAATCTCTAGATTATTCCTTCAGGATTGGCAGTATTGCAGAGAAAAGTAAGCAGAGGCCTGGAATCAGATTCAGATCCTACTATTGACTAGATTTGTGGTTATCCAGCCTTGGCTGCACGTTGGAATCATCCAGGGCGCTTTAAAAATACTCTACCCCAGAGATTCTGATTTAATTGGCTGACCATGCAGTCTGGGCACTGTGATTTGGGGTTCTAAGGGTCAGCCATGGTTGAGAACTACTGTGTTAAAAGAATCACCTTGGAAAAGTTACCCAACCTCTGTGGGTCTTATTTTTTCTTGCCCGTAAACTGGGGATTATAATATGAAACTCACAGAATCGTGAGGATGAAATCAGATAAGGTCTGTTCAGTGAGTGATGATTACTGACAGCTATTACCACATTGCTGAAGATGGGATTGTGGATGGCCCATAGAAGCTGGTGACCTTGGGCTTCCCATGTGAACAACCCAGGCCACACTCTTTCCCAGCCGTGGTGGGGACCACATGAGAGGCTGTGGATACCCATGTCTGGTGTGTGGCAGGGAGTGTTCAGCTCACTGCATGGACAGATCACAGGCTTTCTTTCCACATGAGGACATCCGATGCTGTCCGACCGACTGTGCCTTGACTCACAAGTGCCCCTTGGTTAACCTTCTGAGGGCTGGACTTCTCCACTCCCATGGCTAACTTCCATGGTTTGTCTTCTTTGTTCTAGAATTATTGATTTCTTGTTTGTTTTTTTCTTTTTAATCTTCAAGAAGTCAGGACCTGAAGCCAGAAGAGCCATGGGAACAAAAACACCTCGTTTTTATTTTTCTCTTTGTTGCTTAGCACATGGGCTGTCAGTCCCCAGACTGTCATGAGAAGGCCTTTCTGTTTTGGTGAGGTCATCAGGTTACCAATTAGCTTTACTTTAAAGGAAAGATACATTAGGAAAGAGTTTTTTCTGTGTTTCCCTGGGGAAGGCTTCCTGGGGGACAGAGTGAACCCTTCCTCCCTTCCTCTCCTCCACCTCTGACGAGTAGCTGGACCCACAAAGGAGGGCTTCTCTCCCCGAGGGCCGCAGTCACTCCTATCGCAGAGATGTTAGCATTGACTGCCATGATTGACCATGACCACCATGACCTTCCTCACAAAAGAACATTTTTCTGGTGGCTAAAGGATGAGAGATGTGATATTTTTACTCTATATAATATAGTTGTTTTCTGTTTGTTTGTTTGTTTTACAGAGAAGTGCAAGGCTTTTTATTTTTATTATTTTTTAAAAATTTTTATTGGAGTATAGTTGACTTACAATTGTTGTGTTAGTTTCTGCTATACGGCAAAGTGAGTCAATTATACATATACATATAGCCACTCTTTCTTAGATTCTTTTCCCATATAGGTTATTACAGAGTATTGAGTAGAGTTCCCTGTGCTATACAGTAGTTCCTTATTATATATAACATAGTTTTTAAATTTTAAGTTTAAAAATGTAAGTTATCTTTTTTCAGGGAAGAAAGGGATTTGAGAGTTTTTCAGAGATACCCGATGTGGGTGAGGCCAAATGGGTTTCCTGTCTGATCTGCCCTGCTTACTTAAGTACTTTGGTCAAACATCTTTACTGATTAATTTTACCCTTACAATTGAATGCCCTTCACAAGTCTATTTACATTTCCGTAAATTGGTGTTGGTTTTATCAGGATAAGTTATCTCCTTGGAGGCCTGGCAGGAACAGGATGTACATTAACCCCAGCAAGGCTAGTATGAGATATTTCCAGGAATGCCTTTGTTCCTCTACACATATGGGGTTAAAACAAACAGTCCAGTTTCTGGGAAGCTGTCCTCTGTTCATCATGTAAACTGAATCTCTCTTCTTCCATCCCTCAGGCTTTAGATTATTATAGTTTACTAGACCCAATTATAGGGAATTTCAGAAATTCATAGAAAGGGATAATCATACATTCCATCAACTTGTATTGAGTCATACACTGTGCCAAGCCAAGAGATGGAAGATGAATCAGACCCCAGGGAACTCAGATGGCTACGAGGAATATTATTCCTCTATTATCATTCCGAAGAATAAAGGCAATAAACATGGGGCAGGTGCACAAAGAGGCAGGGGTGGTGGAGTGCAGAATTCATCTGCGCTATCAACCCAACCAGGCACTTCTCTGCTACCCGCTGCCTGGGCACAGGAAAACTGATCCCTTCGCTCAGGGAGCTCCGGCTTTCATTCGTTCCCTGGCTAATCAGTGGGCTCCTGCTATGTGCCAGGCATTGCCCTCAGCCTTAAGGATAGAGCAATTAACAAGACAGCCGCAGTCTATCTGTGATGGCCAGAATAATGGGGGGAGGTGGGTGCCTCCCTGCAAAATGGGAGAGTAAAATATGAACATGGTGACTATGTATAAGCACACATAACAGCAAACACTAAAGCCAGAACAGCCCTTAGAGCCCCAGGAACCCCTCTGGGGATGAATCAATAGTCCTTTCTCTCTGTAGAGCTTCATCTTTTGCAAGTGTCTTTCCATCCTCACCTTTTTCACTCCACCCCAAGAAGCAGCACAGCCTAGATTGTTATCCCTGTTCACACGTGGGGTATGGGGAGACTGCTTGGGTTTAAAGTGCAATCTCTTGGCCTCAGAGCAGATTTTCCATTTTATGTTTTTGTGAAGCTCGTGGTCTCTTGTGAGGCTCCAGCTCAGGGCATTAGTCTCCTTATAGAGTCTGGGGCTGGAACCCACTGGAGCTTTCTCAGTGCTTGGTCATGGACTGATGGGCATGGAGGGAAGGGTGAGGGTATATGAGGGAGAGGCAATCTTCAGCAGATCATGAGTCAGCTTAGAAACCTAAGGAAAAAAGGTGGGCCAGGTTTGTGGTCTCTCCTGGAGCCATAGGGAAAAGGACAGCTCAGATGTAGCAACTGGCTTCTGACAGCTTCTATCTTCAGCTTCTGACATGTCTCAAAAAGCAAGGAGGAGCTGAGGCAGAGTCTACTCTGTGCCTTGTTGCCTGGGGGCAATTGTGTTCATCCACGGAGGGAGTCTAAATTTTATTCCAGCCATCCACTTCTACGCACTTAAGTCTCAGAGTCATATCAGGGATCTCATTATTCTAAAAAAAAAGGACAGAAACAAAAACACCTCAAGAGAAAAGGCATTTTATAAGAGCTAAACATTTTATTAACCCAAACCACCAAGTGCTTATACAGCTGGTCGCAGCCTTTGTGAGCCTGAGCTCTTGCAGTCAGGAATTTTCATCAGAATTAAAAATCACTCTGATGACCAGGCTGGCGGTGGTTAAGAGCCAGGGCAGCAGGACGTGGGTCATGCTGGTTAAATTTAGGTGCTTTTAGTCACCAGAGCATCAGGTATGTATTGTGTGTGCAAATCCAGTGGCAGGTGGAAAAGCCACAAGATCCAGTGGAGAGAGCTCTTGAGCTGAGCCAGGAGGCTTGGCCTGGCTTCCCCACCTTAGCTCAAGGCTCCTGTGTACAGCCAACGCTTCCCTCCTGCTCTCTGGGCCACCGAGTCCTAGCTATAAAAAAGCAGGTTGAACTTGGGTCCCTTAGGGTCCTCCTAGCTCTAAAGCACCAGGGGCAGTAGTATGGCTTGCAAGAATGATAAAGGAAGCAGCTGCAGAAGGGCAAGATGACACCAGTGTCAGGGCTTATCCTTGTTCTATGACACCCAGTTTTTGTTGACTCTGTTCTCCTCCCACTAGCCCCCCGAGGAGGCCCAACTTTCTGGACAAACAGTGAGGAGCAGAGATAACATCTCAGCTGCTATAGTTGCTCCTCTCCTTGGCCAGCAGTGAGATCTGCCACCTTTTCCCAGCCAGGGTCCCTCTAGGCAGGGATTCAGCCAAGGAGAACAGGTGAGACAGTGTGGCGATGCCACTACACGGCCATTTTTGGCCAGAGCTGGTGAGAAAAACAATAGATCTATATTGTTCCCGGCTCTTTTGAGCAATCAGGTTCAAGTGAACCCATTTAGGTATAATTAAAATTATAACGCTTATGACTTTTCCCTTTTCTTTAGCACAGATTGTTCTGTGTTCTTCCCCAGACTGTCCCCCAGCTAACCTGACCTGGAGTGACTCTACCTTCTTTACTGTTTAATTGCAGCTGCTTAGTCTCACTTTGATATCATTGCCTATAAGATGGGAGTTTCATGGTCTAGACAAGCCAGTGCAGTGTCAGCCTTCATGAAATTCTATTTGGTTAAACCCTGCTGTCTTTTTGGTTCACCTCATTTTTTAGTCAAAAGAATGCCAAGAATTCCTCAATTCTCTCCCCTCCCCAATTCTTCCTTCCCACACATCTTTATTTTCTTGTACTCTCTCCAGAAGTTCTGGCTCACTATACTAATTTTACTGCTTCTACAAATCCTTGATGCTCTTTCTACCTTCTATAAAGTGGTTTTCTCCTGTTAATTCTACCTACTTGGCAGTTTGCAAATTGCCTTCTCACAAGTCCTGTTTGGCCATAGCATGGCCCTCCTGCTATGGGGGCTTCAGGGTAGGGCAGTGGTGTGGCCCTCGCTTTCAGAGAGCTGAAAATCTGCCCACTCCCCCATTCAAGAGGAGTGGAGGAAAGGAGATGGGGAAGCACACACACACACACACACACACACACACAGCCCTAGGAGATGGAGGGAGGGAAGGGAGTCCAATGTGCCAGGCCTTGGGTTGGGTATTTAACCTTTTTTGTCTCATTTGATCCTCATAACATCTTGTGAGGCAGTATTGGGCTGCTTTCCAAATTTACAAATGAAGCAACATGCTCCAAGGGTTAAAAAGAGTGTCTATTAAAAGTTAAAAGAATTATGCATCTCATTCCACAAATTCAGTTAGGCAAGAAAAATGACCTTATTTTTCTGTAAATCAATTTAGGTTTTATTTCAAGCCCCCATAACTACAAGTGGCAGCACGTTCAACTCAGGAGATTTGGGGCCACTCCCCACATTTCTCAGGGAGTGATCCAAGTTCTGGCCAGCACTGTTCATTAGAACTTTCTGTGATGATGGAAACATATTTGCACTGCTCCATGCACCTAGCTCCTAGCCATAGGTGACTGTTGAGCATTTGAAATGTGGTTAATGTAACTGAGCTAATGACTTTTCAGTTTTATTTAAATTAATTTAAATGATCTGCTTGGTGCTTTGTGACCACCTACAGGGGTGGGATAGGGAGGATGGGAGGGAGACGTAAGAAGGAGGAGATATGGGGATATATGTATACATATAGCTGATTTACTTTGTTATAAAGCAGAAACTAACACACCATTGTAAAGCAATTATACTCCAATAAAGATGTTAAAAAAAAAAAAAGAAATGATCATATTTTAGACATATAAGGCTAAATTGCATATTATTAAAATTAGTGGGGTTTTTTTGTTTAGTTTCCATTGTTTTATTCTTCCTTATTCTTTTTTTAAATTTGTTTAAAAATTTTTTTAATTTTTATATAATCTCTAAAGGTTACTTTCCATTTACAGTTATTACAAAATATTGGCTATATTCCCCGAGTTGTACAATACATCCTTGAACCTATCTTATAGCCAATAGTTTATACCTCCCACTCCCCCATCCCTATATATTTTATACATATAATATATAAAATTAGTTTTATCTCTATCTTTTTACTTTTTTAATGTAGTTCTAGAAGATTCACATGTGTGACATCTGTGGCTTGGCTTGCATTTCTGTTGGAGAGCACTGATCAAGGGAATCACCGTGCTACTCCGAGTCTCCTGAGGGAGATGCAAATCCACTTCCTGAGAGTCTGGCCTCCAGGATGGGGAAGGGTCAAGGCAGAACTGGAAATACACATTTCACAATGTTACTCCCCCTACCCCAGCACCTGGGCTCTCCAGTGAATTCTAAAAGAGAAGAGGGTTCCCAGCCTGCAGCTGGACCTCCCTACAGGCTGAGGGTCTGTCCCAGAGTGAAGTGAGGCCCAGGAGGGAGGGAGAAAGTACTGTCAGCCTCAGCCTAGGGCAGGGCCCGCCTCACCTTGTCAAAAGCTGAATCCCTGAGGGGAGGGAGCAGCAGGGGCCTGCTGAGGGCAGTCTGGGGACTAAAGTGCATTCATATGCTGACCCATCAGGGTTTGACTGATGAATCCCATCACATCCCCAACACGTCCCACCTCTGGGTGTGACCACCAGTCAAGGCATTCAGTCCCTAGGTCTGCAATTGGATCCTCCCTCTCTTACCCCAGACCCTAGCTGAGGGCCTGGCCCTTCAAAGTCCTTTGGGGAATGCTTGTTGAACACACTGGGCAAATGAAGACAGTGACTCACCTAATCCCAGAGGCTCCCTGGGAGGCAAAGAGGAGCCGCTTATAAAGCAATTTAGAAATGAATTAGTGTGTGGTCAAATAGAAGACAAAACTCAAACCAAAGAGGTGAACTCCTCTTTTTTGTTGTTCTCAGTCCATCAATCGACTTGTGTGCCCAGCACCTACTCTTTGCAGAGCCCTAATGATCTCCATGGCTGGAATGGGGAGAATAGGAGCCCTCAGGGAGCTTGGTTGTAGAGGACATGGGTCACTGTGCCCATGGAGCACATAAACACCTGGAGGTGAGGAAAGGAGGCCTCAGTGAATGTAGTAGACATGTTGGGGAAGGTAAACTCCCAGGCAAGTTGGAGTTCAGAAATCAAATTCCATTTTAAATGCCTGTAAGGGAGATCCCACTGTTGGAAGAACCCTGCAGCAAATCATTCCACAATGTAAATCCTTCAATAGTAGCATACAGTTGTTGGGGGGGTTTCAGAAAAATCTGGATTTTTTTGTGGGTCACACACTTTCTTAAATCAAGACCCACCTGAGCATTGCAAACAGAACATCTTTGAGCAGGGATGGGGGTGCTTAGAAAACAGACGCCAGGAAACTTGGTGCGTCAACTTGCTGGTGGCCTTCTCTGAGGGACTATTCCCATTGTCCCAGGATTTGCTTCCCTTTGGATCCCTGACACCAGGGCAGCAGGGCTCCTGCAGCATCTCCTGAAGTTCTGTCTGGAGAACTGTCCTGCTACCCTGGTCTCAGAGCCTGTGCTGAGGCTAGAAAGACCCCACCGAGGGCTCCTCCTGTCCCAGGGCCCCCAAAAGCTGTGTTGTGTTGCTATACACCTCAGAGAGCATGTCTCCTCCAGTCCCCACAGAGAGTCACACGTGGGCTGGTGTTTATGATTATTGTTGCTGACGTTGGGTTAGAACCTCAAGCCCTTTCTTCTCAGCCCTGAAAAATTACAGTGACTCATGATTGTGTATAACAATTAACTCTTGATAGGAAAATTATGCCCTAGTGATTATGGTGCAAAATCCTGGGGAGGTTGTTATGAGAGATTAGTGATGCAAACTGGAACCAATTCAGACTAATCCCATTAAGATTTTTATTGTGAGTTGTGTAACTCTGGCTGTTGACAGTCGAGGCTCAGCAAAAGAAAACTGGGCTCCGCATCCCTCCTGGTCCACAGGCAGGGAGTGGCCAGAGGCGTGCTCAGTGCCTGGGCGTGAGTCATCTGGTGCAGGCAGCACATCTGTTCTTCCAGAAATGGTCCTGAGCCTATCGGAGTGGGTGGAGGCCTGTCCTGGCCCCTGATAGAGGAGAGCTGGGAGTTTCTATTCTAGAACTTTCACTGAGTCATTACTGGTCTTTACCGCTGTTGGGCCTTCCCATGAAGGCAGGTCTTTTCCGTGGACTTGATCTGAAGTCTTCCTGCTCCGAGGTCTGGCTGCCCCATGCCCTCCTTCCAGGACTAACCCAGTCCTCCGACAGAGAGTCTGTGCTGGTCAGACATCACCATGGAGCATGCCTTTGGGGACCAGTCCTCTGTCTGAGGAGACAGCGTGCACCCCAGAACATTCCAAGGGACTCCTGTTAGACCAATGCCACTGGCAAGTGGGATCATGCATCAGCCTCATACGGGTACTGCCTGAATTAAGTACCCACATTCATTTCTTACCTTCTGGGTTGTTCCCCCCAAAAGGAGAGACACCTAGATAGACAGATGGCATAGAGAGGAGCTGGAGTGCATAACAGATGAAGACAAAAAGGATACAGACCACATCCTCTCTGAGGACAGGAATGGTGTGGTGATCTTCATTGTGTCTCCAGAATATAGCCTAGAACACTGGAGCCACGGGGCTACATATTTGAGTGAATGGATGAATTAAGACCATAATTCATGAATTAGGGTGTGCGTGTATATTGACCCCTGTAATAAACATGTAATACTGACCCCTTGTGTAATGCAACAAACTCATTGCATGTACCATCACATTTAGTCCTCAATGACCCATTCCGCTGATGAGTACACTGAGTTTTGGGTTGAGAAATTTGCCTAAAGTCATATGGTAAGTAAGAAACAGAGGGCCCCAACCCCAGGTAAAGGCGGGGGGGAAAAAAAAAGGACAGAAGAAAATGTTTAACAAGCACCTATCCCGAACCAGGTTTCATTTAAAACCCTTTCATCTACCTTATAACGTTTGTCGTAAAGTTCCACGAGATAGATTTTACTCTTCTTATTGACAGATGAGAAACTGAGAGTCAGAGAGGTTAAGTGATGTGCACTAAGCACACACAGCCATCAGCCATTGCACAGAGACGCTGCATCACAGCTCACATGCAATTCCACAGCCCAGAGCTCCTTCTGTGAACTTCGTGCCCCCCCACTGCACCCGACACAAGACAAAGGCCCCTTCACTTCTCACATCAGGAGCAGTGCAGGCAGCACATTGATCTGTCGGTTGGAGAAAGTTATCAATATTCACACCCTTTTGTTTAGGACAATCATGAGAAGCCACCCCCCTGAGTGGTGGGAGAATGGTTGAGCCATTCTAGGTCACTGAGGCTCCCAGCACACGGGTCTGCTTTGTTGGTGCTGAATTCCTGCTAGTTCCACCCAGAGCCCCCTTGGTCCTGAATGAAGTTAACTTCTGTGTATTTGATGTCTGAACTTTCCACTTCGTGAAAATAGATTTTCTTTAAGGCAATGCAAGCAGGTGTCTATTGATTACTGCTTATGGGCCTGGCCCTGGGCTGTGTCCTGAAAATGCAGACAAGAATAGGACAGGCCAGAGGGAAAGGCAGAAAAGTCTATGTCAGAAGGAAAAATGAATAAGTGCTACATTGAAGCAATTGCCATGAACTGTGGGAACAATTACTTTAGCCTGGAAATATATAAGAAGGCTTCCTGGAGGAGGTGGCATTCGAGTTGGACTTGAAAGAGGAGAAGTTCTCTGGGCATAGAATGAAGGGCCAGACATTACAGGCCGAGAAGAGAGTAAAGCTGAGACAGCTGGTCTGTTCTTCCCCCCAACCACTTCCGTAACTCCCACACCTCTGGGCAAAAACTCACCACCCAAAGCCAAGGATAATTGGGCAGGCAAATCTATTTCTTTAAGAAGATCAGGGAAAGGGATCACATCTTGTTATATATTTTACCCCCAGAGCCTACAGACCTGGCAATTAGAAGATGCTCATTTAACGTTTATGGAAGAAAGAGAGAATGGACTGCATTCCCCAAAGCCAGAACAGAACTGCATCTTTAGTGCTGAAAGTGTGATTTGGGACTTTGATGATCTCTTTGTGAGTTAAGGGCTGGAAACTTCCAATCTTGTGCCTGGTCCTATTGCCATCTTTGCTTTGGCCTCTAGGAGACACAGAACTAGATTGATGGCATCTGTTAGAACTTTGTGTTCGGTTTTCGGCTATATCTCATTTGCTACCTTTGTTTTCCTTCTCTCCTCATTTTCTTGCTAATGTTATCATTTATCTTGTGTTTTATGCATTTTAAAAAGCGCCTCCGATTCTGTTGGTTTTTGAATTGAGTTGGAGAAAAGGTTTTTTAAAGGTGAGTGAAATCAATTGGCAAACACAGGAGCAAACCAAAGTAAAGGATTATTGCCTGCATAAGAGCAACCCTCCCGATGAAGAAGCTGGAGTGAAAAGGATGCGCGGAGCTCTCTGAACAAGTGCCGGGTGAGCCAGGCAGAAGGGAGGCCACCAGCTCTGCGGCTGGGACGCGGAGGGAGGAGACTGTCCACAGCTTCTCCAAGGCCTTGGCACTGGGCGGGGGCTCACAGGCTAGCACTCTGGGGCTCGCAGATTCCCGTTCATGTGGATGTGCAACTCTCAGACCCTTTAGTGAACTTAAGACAAAAGCATGAGGGCCCCAGGCATTCAGAGAAAGCAGAAATGAGTCTTCTGAAAAGTTGGAAGCCAGATTATTTATGGCGGCAGCAACACAGTTGGGCATCTCCTCCTGCTTCCTTCAGCATTGTTTTTAGGTGAATGGACAGCCAAGCTAGTTGAGGAAAAAGTCAAAACTAAGTAGGTCTAGCATCGAATCTTCACTCGCTGTACTGCCAAGGACAGATTCTGGGCCAAACAGATCTGGAAAGAGCAGGAAGACGCTCTCTCTCTCTCTCTTTATCTCCTTCTCTCCCTCTCTCCGTCTTCCTCCTCCTGTGAGAGGCCTGGGAATGGGAGTGCGGTTTGGGGAGATGATGGGGAGCCAGGCCTGGGCCCTGAAGAGGGTACCTCCACCAGTCCCCCCAGCTCCTCAAGACTTTAAGATTTACTCACATCTTAGCAGAGTCCCAGGTAGCAACCCAGGTGTGATGGCCCAGCAAGATTTCTAACTGCAAGTATGATGGCATTTGCATCAACCATAGTGTCTTGCTTCTTCCTCTCCCTTCCCCACGGATAGGGACCAGGGCTAGCCAGGCTTGGCTAGGAGTGGACCAGGGGTGAGTTCCACAGGTAAAAGGAAACTCTGGGACCAAAGAGGAGGACTGAGCTGGAACCTCTGCAGAAGAGCAGAATCCAGGAGGGGCCAGATGGGCAGCGTGTTTAGAGCTGGCACTTTGAAGGGAAGCAGGTTGGAATTTTGGAGCAGAGGGCAGGGGCCTCATCATGACCCCTGATCATCCTCTGTTGCTGCAGAAGTGAGGGTGGGCTGGCCTGGATTATAGAGAGTAAAGACATAACCTTCCCTTTTTTAAAAAAAATATCTATTTATTTATTTATTTATTTTTGGCTGCATTGGGTCTTCGTTGCTGCACGCGGGCTTTCTCTAGTTGTGGTGAGAGGGGGCTACTCTTCATTACAGTGCGCGGGCTTCTCATTGTGGTGGCTTCTCTTGTTGCAGAGCACGGGCTCTAGGCACACGGGCTTCAGTAGTTGTGGCACGTGGGCTCAGTAGTTGTGGCTCACGGGCTCTAGAGCGCAGGCTCAGTAGTTGTTGCGCACCGGCTTAGTTGCTCCACGGCATGTGGGATCTTCCCAGACCAGGGCTCGAACCCATGTCCCCTGCATTGGCAGGCAGATTCTTAACCACTGCACCACCAGAGAAGTCCCTAACCTTCCCTTTCTAGGTCACTCTGGATCCCTGGCTGAGTCTGCTGAGCTCCCTTATTTTAACATGGGATCCATGAGGGCAGGGTTTGTGCAAAGCAGCAGGTGTGACAAAAGAGCCCGTGTTTGAGGCCAGGCAGACTTGAGAATGAATCCCAGCCCTGCCACCTACTAGCCCTGTGGTGTTAGGCAAAAGACTTAAGCTCTCTGAGCTTCATCTTTCTATTCTATAAAATGGGGATAAGAATATCTATACCACAGTGTGTTCAGGAGGACTAATTGACATAGTGATTGTGCAGCGTAGAGCCCATTGTCTCCCTGTGGGATGCATCCCCAAGCAGGGGGACAGTCTCTCCCAGCCCCATGTGGGAGAGCTGCTGAGCTGGGGAGGGCCCAGGCACAGTGCCTGCATAGCTGTTGGATCCATTTATCTATCTATCTATCTATCTATCTATCTATCTACCTATCCATCCATCCATCCATCCATCCATCTCTAGCTTCTGAATGTATGTGTGTATATATCTCTATATCTATATCTATCTCTGTATCTATATTTTAAACTAATAGGATTGTGGCTCTGACCCTTAGTTAACTTAGCTTCCTGATGGCACCATCAGCATAAATGGTCTGTCTTAAGACTCTATGTTAATTTGCTAAAGCTGCCATAACAAAGTACCACAGCCAGGATGGCTTAAACAGCAGGCATTTATTGTCTCACAGTCCCAAAGGCTTGAAGGCTGAGATTAAGGTGTCAGCAGGATTGGTTCCTTTTGAGCTCTGTGAAGAAGAGTCTGCTCCAGGCCTGTCCCCTAGCTTGTGGTGGCTTGTGGAATCCTCTGGTGTTCCTCGGCTTCTGCTGCATCACCCTGATCTCTGCCTTCATCTTCCCATGGCATTCTCCCTGTGTGTATGTCTGTCTCTGTGTCCAAAGTTTCCCTTTTTATAAGGACACCTGTCATATTGGATTAGAGGCCCATCCTTCTCCAGTAGGACCTCATCTTAACTAATTACATCTGCAATGACCCTATTTCCAAATAAGGCCACATTCTGAGGTTCTAGGGGTTAGGATTTCAACAGATGAATTTTGGAAGACAAAGTTCAACCCATAATGGTCTCCCACTCTTTTAT
Source organism: Eschrichtius robustus (assembly GCF_028021215.1). Lineage (NCBI taxonomy): Eukaryota > Metazoa > Chordata > Mammalia > Artiodactyla > Eschrichtiidae > Eschrichtius > Eschrichtius robustus. Next base: position 150,229,844 of record NC_090826.1, read on the forward strand.
CCAACTGCCCGTGCATTTATGACATGGCTATGTAGGGTCATGGCCACAAAATGAAGTGGGGTTTGGGGGATTTGAGTCAAATGAGAAGCTAGAACTTGAATCCACAACCTTGATTTGCTAGGACCTAAAAAGTGGGTGGTTAATGTTATCTCTTGGACCTCATCATCTTGAGTTATTTATGCCTGTCTCCCCCACGTGTAAAAGAAAGAGAAGTACCAGGGTACCCTTAGTCCACACACGCCTCCCAGGTGCTACAGCCCCTGATCTTAGGCCTCAAACACAGATACCGCCCCCAGCTTGTCCTTCCTCCCAGGGAAATAAGACTCGTGCTGGTGGGAGGAGTTTGGAGACTGTTAGAGTAACCAAACCGAGACTTTTCACTTTGGAATTGGGAATCTGAATGTTGCAATAAGACCAAATGTTCTAGCCTTGCAGGAAGCCTTCTCACAGATTATCCTGATCCCGTTCGAATCCCTTCTTATTTCAGCCTGTAGCCTCAGCACTTGTGCCTGAGTGGGTGAGTGCACTTGAAAATGAGTGAGGGGACCCTTCCCCTTGGTGAACTCCAGTAATCCTGCAAGAGTAAAGGAACTCTGTCTAATCTGGGAGTGATCAGCAAGTTTAAAGGGTTAATTTGTGGAGCCAGTAAATATGAAACTGTCTATCACCTGTAACTGTGTCCACGGAAGATCTAGGGATGTTTACTGTTTCATTAAACATCCAGGCACAGAAAGGATACGTCCTACTTTAGAGGCTCAGGTTTCCTAGACGGTGAAAGTTGCCGTGAATGGAGGAAACCTCACGGGTCCTCACGTGTGATGTGTGCTCTGGGTGCTGTAAGGTGTGGAGGCCTCTGCATTGTGCCTCACTGCAGGAAGGGGCACAGCTCTGCAGCCCCTGTCGGCTCCAGGGTGAAGCGGTCTTAGTGTCAGACTCTTAGGAGCTCACAGGAGGTCCAACACCTTCCTACCTCTCTCTCCATCACTGTGCATGTGGAGGCCGCCTCTGGAGAGCTCCGTTGGTTGGGGAGTCCCTTCTCTCAGCCACCAGTCCCCCGGCCTCTTCCAACCCCACCATCTTCTCCAGAGTCCCGGCTCTTTCCTCAAAGAATCACAGTGGACCTTATAGTCCCTCCGAGGGAGCAGATGGCTGACTTTTCAAGCCTTGAGAAGGCAGCATCTGCCGGACTCCCAGACAACAACCTTCCTTTTGCTAATGCCAGCTACCACTCACTGCACAAACTTGAAATGAAATTCAGTGATTCATTAGAGAAAACAAAAACAGAAACAAAATTCTTCTACCAGGGGTGAACAGGAAAAGGAGTGAAATAGGTGAGAGTAACTGAAAAAGCTTCCTGCTCTCCTTGTGTGCTCTTCATGTGTATCGTGTAAGAAGGTTGTGTTCATTCATTCAAGAGACAGTTCCTGAGCTCCTGCCATGTGCCAAGCACTGTGCTCAGCTCTGTGGGGCATGCTGAGGTGAATCAGCCACGAACCCTGCCCTGAGGGGCTGATGAGTTAGTGGGGGAGTTTGGACATTTACACAAAAGGCTAATTCAGGGTAGAAAGTGTTGCTTATAATTAGAGCAGAACGGAGATGGAGCTATGTTGAGAAAAGAGTTGAGCACTTCTGGCTGGGAGGCTCAATCAAGGAAGGCTTCCTGGAAGAAGTGACATTCCTCAGGCCTTTGCTGCAGAGATAGCATTTGAACCAGCGGAAATGGGCATGGGGGAAGGAGAGAGCAGTCCAGTCTGAAGGCAGCATGAACAGCTTCTGGAGTGGGGTGGATGGTGGGCACGTGGCACTGGCGTCCTTTGCCTGGAGAGTAAGGGCTTTAGCAAACACATGTGATGCAGCTCCACGCGCTGCATTGTGTTTACGCATCTGTGCTACATGCACAGGTGTGTCCGTGTTTGCATTGTGTCCAGTCTCATCATGTGCCCCAGTTACATGCCTGTAAGGTAGCCGGAGCACACTTCAGACTGGGTGGCAGGCCGAGGGGAAGGCCTCGTTGGCAGTTCTGTGAAAATTGTGTCTGCCTGAATAGATTCATCTGACATTTCCAGGGAGCACAGGGAAGGCCCCTTTTATTTGTTCCGTCACCAGGACCAGATGCATTGATTGCCCTTTTACAGGCTCTGAAGGGGAAAGAATGGCCAGGCTGTAGGAGTTTTCATCTTCGTTAGCACAGAGGGGCTTTTTAGAAAATGCTCCTGCAGGCAGGCCACATCTGGAGCCCATGCCCCGCCACCCCGGGCTCGGGCATGAACCCAGCTGCCTGGGGAAGATGGTCAGTTTTCCCCTGTGCCGCCAGCATCTTCCTGGCTGATCCACTCACACCCAAGGTCTTTGCCAAGAACCCGGCTCGGGTGGCCACTTCACTGACCATATAAAACACGCACAGGGGAGTGGAGCAGAGCTGGGCTTGGGTTTTACTGCCAGTAATTGCTTGTGCGGTCCCTGTCCTTGAACAGTTCTTGATGTAAATAGCTCTCCCTGGGAGCAAAGTCTGGGTCAAGCCAGGGTGGATGCCCGCCACCTCATTACGGGAAGATTCTGTGCATGCCCTGCGGGGGCTAAGGCCTTGTGCTTCTCGGTCCTGGGAGCACAAGGATGGACACTTCACTTCTGGCATGGGGGACCCTGCTTGGCCACTGATTACCTGGCACTCCCTCCTGCCCCTTCTAGGCATGGCTGCCCTTGCCCACACCTACCAGACTCCTCTGAGATATTGGTCCAACAACAGTGTAAATGGAAAGCGGACCTCAGTGCCCTCTTGTACCCATCCCTGCACGTATTCCCTCCCCACTCCCCTAACACCTGCTGTTCTCCGGGACCTTGAATTCCCAGAGAGGAGGGACTATGCTTTCTGCCTCACACCCAACCTTCTGTGTGGTCCTGACATCACTTGGGTTTAGTACTGTTTGTCAAGTGGGAGGTAAGAGAGGGAAAACAGGAAGCGCCCATCAGGGACCCCCTCCCCCAACCATGCTCAGGCTCTTCCATTAGTGCTGATGTGTCCTTGAGCCTCAGTCTTTTCATCTGTGGAATGGAAACAATCGCATCTACCTGGGCATTGCGGTAAGAATTAGCCACCGTGCTTTAGCACATGTTACCAGTAATCGCTCTTATTGCCTTCCACCCACCTGATAAGAGGGACAGTCTGAGAGTTAGGACAGCTGGCCGGTCCCCAGTTCAGGCTGCTGTTTCCTGGCTGTGGGGCCTGTAGGACATGCCTACCCCTCTCTGGGCCTCAGTTTCCTCATTTGTGACACAGAGAAGTTGAACAAAGTGATAACTGAGGTCCTTTCCAGCCTTGACAGTTTGTGGTTCTAATTAGATCATTCGGCAGCAACCACCCACGTTCTGAGTCATCAGCCATGGCTCACACAATCCCAAGTAGTGACTAAAGCAAAGGTCATTTTTGTTTGACTTTCAAATATTTTGCTTATTTTATGGTAGATTTTACTTTGCACGTTGCATTTTGCTCAGGCAAATACTAAAGTTTGTTTGCTTTGTTTGCATCCCCTGAGTACATCCGTGACTTTGGGTAAGGAAGGGGCGTCATCATGCCCTCTGGGGAATATTCTCCGCCTGACACAGTCCTGGCTGTGAGTGGTGGTGTCTGAATTTTGTGAAGCTGATGGCGGCAAAGGCTGAGTGAGTCTGGAAGAGGCTTTGCCTCTTCCTGTTTCTACAGAAGGCTTCATCGAAAAGGGGAGCTTTTCAGGATGAATGAAAATAGTGACAATGAGGAGTAGAATTAATTGGCAAAAAGACAGGATCTGGGGCCCAGTTCTCTGGATATGAATCTCAATTATACCACTTAACCTCTCCAAGTCTCGGTTTCTTCATCTGTAAAATGGGGCTAGTGATAGTACCTACCTTAGGGTTATTGTAAGGATTAAATAAAATATAACATGCAAAGAGTAGATGGCACATCTCCTGGCTCTCAGTAAGCATTCAGTAATGCTGCTGCTGATTATGATTATTGTGGGGGGAGCATTGTTTAGGGGTGGCATGGCATAGGGACAGGCTGGAATTGGAATTAGGAGGCTCCAGCATAGGGGAGAGATGCAGTATAGCCTGGGAGGGAGGATGTAAGGAGGGGTGATCTTAAGGGGGTGAGTGTGGGCAAGGAAAAGGACCCTGACTCAGAACTACAGGGCAAGGGGATCCCCAGGGGGAGGACGACCAAGGAGAGGCAATGAAGCCTCAGAGTTGGGAGCCCTGAGATTTGTCTTCTGATCACTTTCCTTCTCTTATATTGAATATCTTCAGAGCAATCAAATCAGGGTGTTTTAGCTTTTTTTTTTTTTTTTTTTGGTTATGGAAATTGCAGCCAAATGGACTCTGTCTGGGCCTCAGTTCCCCAGGTACACCTCTGGCTCAAGTGCGACTAGAATTTAACTTTCCAGCTCCCGAAAGCTAGCCCCAAGACTCCGTCACTGTCCCTCTGATGGGTGCTGCTTGGTTAACCAAAAATCCACACCCCAAGAAGTTCAGTTTCTCTGTCTGGCCTGTGACCTCCATGCATTTCTTGAGGTGAAGGTTAAACCCCCAGGGAAGAGAGACTTGAGAGGCCTGTAATTCTTCTCTGCCAGCTTTGTTAGCTCCTCAGGTGGAGAAGAGTCTGCCAGCTGCAGGAGACTTCAGATTGGAAGCTTAGAAGAAAGGGTTTTTTCACCAAAGGCCTGAACTGACAGTTCCTTTCCCCAGAGAGCCTGGCAGATCTTGCTTATTTCGGGTCCTCTATTTTTCCCTCCACCGTGGGCTGGCAGGGAGGCAGAGGGGAGGGATGTTGATGTCTGTGGCTTTCTCCAAAATTGTCAATGCCGATGAGATAAATTCCCATCTCCAGACCAGGCGCTGCCCCACCTCCCTGCTTTCCCCCTCCTCTCCCTTCCACCTGGGAAAACCCAGACCAAGCCCCTCCCCAACCTACGTTCAGCCCCACAGACCTCTGCTCACTGGGGAGGGAAAGAGAGCTTGAGTTTGCAGCCTAGCAAGGAGAAGGCTTCTGAATGAATCATTTGCTGTCCTTGACTTTGCAATGTATGTATAGGAAGAAAGGGCCCTGACAAGGTGCTCTCCATGTCTGAGAAGGAATGAGCAAGTGGAATTGGATTTGAATAAAAGCAGACAAACCTGTGTGTGTAAATGAAATTGACCAGTGGATGATTAAATACAGAATTGACTCTATGGCCCTTTAAGAACAAAAGAAGCATTTAGGGTTGGAAGAGCCAGGGACCTTGCTTCTCCCAGCTTCTGTCCTCATCTATAGAAAGTAAGAATACTTGCCCCGCATACACTTCGGGGCCACTGTGATCCCAAAGGAGACATTGTGTGTGCCAGCTTTCTGTCAACCATAAACAGGGAGCAAATGTCAGTTGTCATATTGTTAATAATGCCACCAGGCATGATGCCCGTTGCATTGAATGGTTGAGAAGGTCACTGGCCTGAAGACGAAGGACTGGACCAGGTGACCTCCTGAGGTCCCTCTGACTCTAACACTGCACTCCAGGCTCCTCTGCCTTTGTTATCAGAGGAGCCCCGGCTACTGGGAAACAAAAGAGGAGGAATGGGAGTGAGTCTGGCGGAAAGGCTGTGTGTGTGTGTTTGGGGGGTCTGAGGTCTCTAATCTTTGAGGTTTAGCGATTGTTATTAGACAAGAGGATGATAATCTAAACATTGAAATGGCCAGGAAGTCAAGAATCCTCCTATTGTACTGCTCCTCACCCCTCCCTTCCCTTAGGCTTCCCAGCAGGGGGCAGGAAGGGCCCCTGCCATTGAGACTTGTTCTCGGGTGGCACCAGAAGCTTCCCTCATCCTTGACCCAGGGAGATTGCATTGTGGTGTCTGTCCTGGCCCAGGGCACCTCTCCCTGCCCTGGCGTTGCCTCCTTAAGCTGAAAGCTGGGCATCAGTGATTGGCAGTCTTGGCAGTGGCAGAGTGATGGGCCTCATCTCTCACAGGGCTGTCTGCTGATGGGGGTGCACTCTGCACTGCAGCCCTGGAGCTCCATCTCTGAACACGACCCTCCTGCCGGGCTCCTGGATAGCTGCCGGCCTATGCCTTCCTGCTTTGGAGCTGGACCATTTCACAGCAAAATGAGAAACTGAGAGCACAAGCCCAAGATTACAGGTTTAGCCGGAGAATGGACTGTTATACGTCAAAAGCAGATGCTGTGTGCCCTGCATTATGCCTGGAACTGAGAGGGGCACAGAAATATGAGATGTGGTCTCTGTCCTCAGAGATGTCATTAGAGAATTAGGAAGGCAGCATTTAATCTTATCTTTTGTAGAAGCATCAGTGAAGAAAAACGAAAGGACATGATCAAGTATATGTTAATAATATTAATAGGTAATATTCATTAAGTGTGTGTTATGTATGTGCTATGCACTTTACATACATTATTTCTTTTAATCCTTATAATAATTCTATAAAGTAGGTAGGCACTATTATTAGCTCCATTTCACAGATGAGGAAACTAATATTCAAAGACATTAAAAACTTTGCCAGCAATATATGAGAATGCTGGCTTCCCCACACCCTTATCAACAAAGTGGATTGCCAAACTTCTGAATTTTTACCTCTCTGATAATTAAAAAAAAAAAAAAAAGTATCTCAGGATAGTTTAAATTTACACTTCTCTTATTATGAGTGAGATTTGGCTTTTTTTCATATGCTTAGAGTCATTTAAATTTCCTTTTCTGTGACCTCTCTTCATATCCTGGTCCATTCTGAAAATTGGAATTTTTTAAATCAATTTTTAGAAGCTAGTTTTTGTAATAATATAACTTACAGATATTCTCCCATTTTGTCATTTGTCTTTAATTTTGCATAAGTTGTCTTCTGCCATGCAGAGGGTTTTTTATGTAACCAAATCTACTGTTTTAATTTATAGCTTCTGGTTTCCAAGTTAGTTAGAAAGGGCTTCCAGTGGTCTCTTTAAAAATTAAAATAGTAAAATTATGTTAAACAGGGGGCATTGGACATAGGCATCTATTTTTTCTTCTTTCTCCTGAAAACCCAATGAAATTATGCTAAAGAAATTAAAAAAAAAAAAAAAGAAACCCATAAGGACAAAAAAAATTGAGATAAGAGAAAGTAGCCGATGAATTCTTTCAGTAAATTCTTAGCAGATAGATAGTGGATGGAGGAATGGTAACTGATTTAGCAAAGCGGAGGAAGCTGCAGCCCAGATGCAAAAGGGGCTGAAGGTGAGAAAGGAGTCTTTTTTTTTTTTTTTCTCTTGTGAAACCCTAGAAAAGCTCTGGTCTTAGAAGTTCAAATCACCATGGGGGTGGGGAGAGATAAACTGCAGCACTAAAACCAGGCGGTTGGTTTAAAGTCTTTATCTGGTCACAGTAAGCTCTCTAGCTCTATATCTCAACCTCATGCCACTGGGTAGCTGTAGAGTAAGTGCAGGGATCAAAAAGAAAATGCCATAAAAAAGCAGTAATCAAAAGGTAAATAAGAACTTTTGAGTCTTAAAATATAGGGTAGCAGAAAATTTTAAACATAGTAAGTCTGGAAGGTAAAGTCAAGGAAATCTTTCAGAAGGTAAAATAAGAAAACAGAGTGAGAAAAAAGGGGGTGGGGGGAAGGTGATAAAATTGAACCATCAATCCCACATTTCAACTCATAGGAGTTCCATAAAGAAAGAAGATTAAAAAATGGAGGAGAGAAAAACTATCGAAGAAAATAATATAATAATACTTTTCAGAACTGAAGAAGAAGAACCCTCAGGTTTCAAGGTCATCAGGTGTCCAGCTCTTAGAGGAAGGAAGCTCTTTGTCCACATCAAAGCATATTGTTGTGAAATTGTAGAACTTCAAGGGCTTAAAAAATAAATCCTAAAAACCTACAGAGGGATGTAACAGGTTACTTTCAGAAGACTGTTAATCAGAGTGGATATCTCAATAGCAACGCTGACATACAAAAGCTAGGGGAGCAATACTTTCAAAATTCTGATGGAAAATATCTTATCCCAGAATTCTGTACCCAAACTGTTAGTCAAGGGTGAAGATAAAGACATTTTTAGGAATGCAGGGATTCAAATGACTTTCAGGACATTTTTCCCATGTGGAGCCACTCGTGGCTCCTACAAAATGAAGAGGAAAGTAAAAAAAGAGAAAATCCAGCTATAGGACAGCAGTGGAGGGAGATCCTAGGACTGGAAAGATCAGCCAGACCAAACTGGAGCAAAGGGACTGAGGGTTCCAGAGATCGTGTCTCCAAGGGTAAAAAATGGAACTAATGTACTTAAATACATGGGATATGATATCAATGGGCATAAAATGGAGGTATTAGAACATAGGAAATAAATTAGTGATGGGTTCATGGACAACGAGGCCAATTAAAAAGTCTGAGATAATTAACTCCAGGAAGAAGAAAGGGTTGTATTCACAAACAAAAACAAAGGAAACCTTGTCTAAGTGGCAAAATTCGAAGCTAAGACTGTTTGATCCCAAAGTTGGTGCCTTAGGATCTTTTTTTTTTCTTAAGATTTTTTTTTTTTTAATATGGAACATTTTTAAAGTCTTTATTGAATTTGTTACAATATTGCTTCTGTTTTATGTTTTTTGGTTTTTTTGGCCGTGAGGCATGTGGGATCTCAGCTCCGGACCAGGGATTGAACCCGCACCCCCTGCATTGGAAGGCGAAGTCTTAACCACTGGACTGCCAGGGAAGTCCCTGGTGCCTTCGGATCTTATAGGAGAAGAAAGCCCTCCCTGCTGCAGAGTAACTATGTGACCTTAGTAAGCCAGCTCTCCCTCTCTGGGCCTTAGTTTCCTTACCTATACAGTGAATGGATTACACAAAAAGGACAAACTGTGCATGAAAAAAATGGAAAATTTTGATCATGTCAAAGTGAAAAATATTGGCATGACAAGAAACCATAGAAAACGATTAAAAGACAAAGTTATGGACCAGGACAGCAGTTAGTAAACCAGACTCAAATCCGGCCCACCACTTGCTTTTGTAAATAAAGTTTTATTGGAATACATCCACTCCCATTCATTTACGTTTTGTCTGGCTGCTTTTGCACTGCAATAGCAGAGTTGCACAGTTGCAACAGAGACAGTATAGCCCACAAAGCAGAACATATTTACTGTCTGGTCTTTTACAGAAAAAAGTTTGCCAACCAGTGAACAAGGAGATTTTTATAACATATGTAAACAGCAACCAATTAAGACCTGCCTATGTGACATGATAGATGTGTCTTGTGAGCAGTATCTTCGGTGGCTTGCCACCCCCAACTTGCCTTCATTGGCTCACATGTTGGCTGGCTGATTTTCAAGGGGCAGCAGCAGGGAGGGGGCTCCTCCTAGATACCCCCCAGGAGGGGTACCTGGGACCATCAGCTCCCTGCTCATGCCGTCCTAGTCAATTTAACTTAATCCTGGGAGTCACCACTGAGGAGTGGCTGTGTCCTTGGCAGCTGGGCAGGAGGGAAGCGAAGTAAGCCTGGCTTTGTGGGCTCGCACCTAGGTTTGAATCCCAACTCCACTAATTATCAACCATATAACCTCTCAGCCTCGGTGTCCACACTTATGAAATAAATGATGAGCATTGTAACCCAACTGCCGACTCTACTCATCTGGTAAGATTGACTTTTTTTTTTTATTCAGAAAAGAAACGTGTAGAATGTGGTATACTGATGAAATACTTTTGAAATATCCCTGGAAATTGGGGGTGGGTGAGAGGCGCAGAGGAAGGCACATAGGATTTGTGGATCCTGCCGGTGGTGGGCAGTAAAACTCTTTGGCCACCTCCCATCCTAACCTCTCTGGTTCCCACGTTTCTCCTTTGGTCATGCGGAGTGACTTCCCCTGCTGCCTGCGGATTGGCCGACCCCGGGGGTGAGGGGGGGGGGTGAGTGCTGCAGGAAGGGGGACAAAAGCCCCGAGAGTGGGCTCTTGTCTAATTCTTGGAAATGAATTGTCCAAGGAGCAAAAGACTTTATTGGGAAGGGGCGTCTGGGAAGAGAGCAGCAGGGTGATGGAACCCAGGAGAACTGCTCAGCCGCGTGGTTCGCAGTCTCAGGTTTTATGGTCATGGGGTTAGTTTCCGGGTTGTCTCTGGCCAGTTATCTTGTTTGTGCCCATATTTGGTCTGACTCAGCATCCTTCCTGGTGGCGCACGCATCTCTCAGCCAAGATGGATTCCAGTGCAACAGGTTCTGGAATGTTGGCAGGACAATATTATGGGCTGGCGTCTCCTCCCTCCTTTAGGCCCCTCCTGAGATCTCCCGGTTAGTTGTTTTTTTTTTTCGGTTAGTTTTTGGTGGCGGCACCCTGTTCCTTATTGGGACCTCCTGTTGTGAGACAACTCAGGCAAGCGGTTTTCATCATGCCTGGCCAAGGCGGGCTGTTTCAGTCATCAGTTCCCTAACAGGAGGGTGGGGGGATTCTACTCCTGCCCCAAAGATGGCTTATGGAAGCTTCTTCTCCACCAAGTGGGGCTCTCTCTTGGCCATTCCCACAGTCACATTACAAAGGTATTCCTCTGCCAGTCTTGGTCTGAGCAGCTCTGTGAGCACACAGTGCCCAGGTCTGACCACACACAGCTCCTTTGGCCCCGGTGGCAGGACTGCCCTTCCCACGGAATCAGTGACACAGGAGGACCGCATTCGCAGAATGAGGAAGGTGAGACCTTCAATCCAGGGGGGGCTCTGGGCAGGAACTGCACTTATTACTGGGCGTCAGGAGTGCCATGCTGCGTGCTGTATTAGATCTTCCTTAATCCCTTAATCCACATGTCCACCCCAGGGGGCACACTCTTCTCCTTATACTGGCTATAAATATGGCAGAGACCCTCTTTGGGGAGGAGAAGGTCCAAAATACAGAGGCAGAGGGCGCAGGTAGAGATCTGGCCTGGAGACTGTCGACTGAAAAAAATGCACAACCTAAAAGGTGAGAGTAATGTTTTATCTGGCGGACAAAACTGAGGACTTAAGCCCGGGATGCAGCTCAGATAGCTCTAAGGGGCTGCTCAGAAGAGGCAAAGGAGGAGCCAGGATATATAGGAGTTTTCACAACAAAGACCAGGTATCAAAAGATTACTGTTAATTAAAGAAAACCAGACATCTCAAATTAATAAATTTAGCGCTTTACTATGTAAGGGAAGATGCGAAAGTCTGGGCTCATTGAAATCATTCCTTTGATATGCACCTCAGCTATCTGGGGCCAGTATCCTGTGCTTTCTCATCCGAGTGTCCTCAGGGTATACCACTGGCGGGCATCCTGCTTCTATCCTGAGTTCCCTCAGGGCTCACCGTGGGAGCAGCTGTAGTGGCTGATGGCTCCTGGCTGTAACATCCTTTGTTTACTGATATGGCAGGCAACATTTTTTCATTGACAAGACATAAGCTTACCCACGTGGGTCTGTTACACAGTAGGCTAGGGGAAAGACTGGCGAGAAGGAAAGTGAGTCCCATTTTGAAATAAAGGTGTTTTCTACTCCCAGTGAGAACCAAGGAGGAAGGAGCAGCTGTACATGCCTCCTGAAGGGGGCTTAAGCTGGAAGGCACGTAGATGCTACAGCCCACAGCCTCGGGTGTCAGACAAGCCTGAGCTTGGCCCCTCACTCACTGTGTACCCTCTCTTGGCCTCAGCTTTCTCATCTGTACAATGGGATGACAACAGCAGCTACCTCCTACCTTGTCTGGATTCATTGAAATCAAGTGTGCACAGTGTTAGAACAAGGCCTGATGCACAGGGAGCACACAGCACCTGGCAGCTGCTGTCATCAAATGATTCTGGGTTCCCTCTGCGGGTGCAGCCCCTGCTTCTCCCCTTCCATGGTTTGGGTTTAATGTCTCTGTGCCCTCTCTTCTCTGCCGTTTCTCTTGCTGTTTCTTATCTTATCCTCTCTGTGAGGCTCTTCTGCAAAGGCTTCTTCTCTTTCTCTTCTCTCCCTCTTGCTATGTTCTGTTCTGTCTATCCCTCTCTTAGGGCCTCTGTCCCTCTAGGATGCCTCGTTCCCCCTGAGCAGGAGGAGGCATCCTCCAGGCCCACTTCTCCTGCTTTCTCCGGACCCTGTGGCCCCTTTCTTGCTCACGGAGGATTTCCCACAGGCTAAGCTGGGGGAGGCACCAGCCCTCGGTGGTCAGAACAGACACCTGGGGCCAGTTTGCAGCACTTGTGCTCCCATCGCCTCCTCTCCCTGAGGAAAGCCAAGAATACTGCAGGCATCCCTGCTTCAAGTTTGTGGGCTGATATAGACGTGGGATGGGAATGACAAATTGTCCAGACATTCAGCTTCTGGGTCAGCTCAAACGCCAAAAGTTGTTCCTACAGTGAAATCTTCATCAGAGAAATGTTGAAAAACTGAAGGCCAGATTCTGCAACCCAATAAACCAGCCTTCCTATCCTGTGTGGGCTTCAGGACCAACTTCTGCCATCTGGATATCAGAAGGAGGAGAGAAATACAATCTGTAAGCTGCCTATCCATGCACCATGTGCTTATAATGATATCGTGTGAAATACATGCAGAGGAAAAGGAGGTGGGAGTGATGTCGCCACTTGATATGCATCACAAGCCCCCTAATGTTGCATTAGCTGCTTCCTGAAAATTAAAACATCACTTTCCCAGACGCATTGATGTGCGTTACTCTACTGGAAACAGGCTTGCCTGGTGCAGGGGTGTGTCTGATGGAAGCAAGATGAAGGTCCTTGGAAAAGATGGCCTTTGGCAGATTGCATGGCCAGGCCCCTTTAGCAAGGAGCTGGTCCCTGAGCTCAGCACAGATCCATGGGCCAGAAGGAGCGCAAACCCCCTCCCTCTGTGTCAGTGAGTGGCCACAGAACCAGCATACAGTCTGTAATTTTGTGTGAATGTGCAGTTTGGGAGACAAATTATTGCATTTGCTCCCTAGGAATGAGGAGTCATCTGGGATTGAAATAAACACACCCTATGTCTGCATTTGGCTAAAGGGTCTTAGGGGGCTGCAAGAGAAGCAGAGGAGCACTCCTGAGGGCTGAATTGACTTCTCAGCCCCCAGGCCTGGAGCCTGATCCCAGTGTAGGAGGCAGCACTGGGTCTGGGTAATTGACGTTGGTCCTACTTTGTCATTATCTCATTAATCCTCAGGGGTGTTCAGTGCTTAGCCCAGGACATGCGCCAAGCCCAGTGCAAGTAGGTATCCTGCCATGTTTCTTGTGTTCAGTCTACCAGGAAAAGTCCTACTAGCCCCCAGATGCTCAGCTCTCTCCAGAGCCCTGGTGACCTGCCCAGCACATCCTCCAGAGCAGAGAAGCATGAACCTCTGCCCTACCCAAGGTCCTTTCACTCTGGAATCTGCAGGGATCTCGGCTCTGATGACAGAGCTTGGATATCAGCCCACTTGGGCTCTGGTCATGGTTCTGCAGACTAATTGAGCGAACTGTCAGCAGAGCACTTACCCTCTCTGAGCCTGAGTCCCTCACCTTTCAAAGAGGGGTGAAAATAGTTCCAACTTCATGGGCTTGTGGTTGAGAGTTAAGATAAGGCTTGTAAAGGCTTAGCATTGGGCTGGGCTCAGTAGACTGCTGTGAATTACACTGCTTCACCCAAGGTCACAGCTGGCCAGTGGATGATTCCTCTAAAGACGGAGTATCTCTAAGACAGACTTGGGTAAAAATCTGCCTCTGCCTTCCCTGCACAGGCCTCTGTGCACACTGTTCTCTGGAAGCTTTGGAAACAACAGGTCCTTTAAATGATGAGAATAGACTGAGCACAGAGGAGGGAGGGAGGGGACCCTCAGTTCTTGTAGCCAAGAGAACCAGGAGAAAGTCAAGGCCTTGACTGTAGCCCTCACAGGCTCCAGAGAGAGAGACTAAAGTGCTAATGACACCAGCAAAGGTGACATTAGCCAGGGCCCCCACCCCAGCCCCCGGTGGCAGCCTGTGATGAATAAAACAGGGGCTGTGGGTCACCACGTGGCAGTTCAAGTTCCTCTCCTTCTCATATGTGGTGAGGTTTCCACTGGAAACTTCTTCCTTCAAGGCTCCCCCCCTCAGTGATGGTCCAATCAGGAAAACGGAAATTGAAACTACACTAATTTTTTTCTTTTCTTTTCTTTTCTTATTTATTTATTTATTTTTGGCTGTGTTGGGTCTTCGTTTCTGTGTGAGGGCTTTCTCTAGTTGCGGCGAGCGGGGGCCACTCTTCATCGCGGTGCGTGGGCCTCTCACTATCGCGGCCTCTCTTGTTGCGGAGCACAGGCTCCAGACGCGCAGGCTCAGTAGTTGTGGCTCACGGGCCTAGTTGCTCCGCGGCATGTGGGATCTTCCCAGACCAGGGCTCGAACCCATGTCCCCTGCGTTGGCAGGCAGGTTCTCAACCACTGCGCCACCAGGGAAGCCCCCTTTTTCTTTTCTTTTTTGCTGAGGATATAATATTTATGTTTAATACTGCTGCTTGCTTTAACATCTTTTTGTCTGATATTAGTATTGCCACATCAGCTTTCTTTATTGTTTACACAGTATATCTCTTTCCATCCTTTTCCTTTCATCTTTATGTAACATCATTGTATTTAAAATATGTCTCTTGAAAGCAACATATAGTTAAGCGTTGTTTGCTTGTTTCTGAAACTACACTAATTTTTAAAAAATTTTTATTGGGGTATAATTGACTTACAATGTTGTGTTGGTTTCAGGTGTGCAGCAAAGTGAATCTGTTATACAAATACATATATTCACTCTTTTTTAGATTCTTTTCCCATATAGGCCATTACAGAGTATTGAGTAGAGTTCCCTGTGGTATACAATAGGTCCTTATTAGTTATCTATTTTATATATAGTAGTGTGTATGTGTCAATGCCAATCTTCCAATTTATCCCTCCCCCACCCCTTCCCCCCCAGTAACCATAAGTTTATTTTCTACATCTGTGACTCTGTTTCGGTTTTTGTAGATAAGTTCATTTGTAGCAATTTTTTAGATTCCACATACAAGCAATATCACGTGATATTTGTCTTTCTCTGTCTGACTTACTTCACTCAGTATGAGAATCTCTAGGTCCATTCATGTTGCTGCAAATGGCATTATTTTGTTCTTTTTTACGGCTGAGTAGTATTCCATTGTATATATGTACCACATCTTCTTTATCCATTCCTCTTTTGATAAGGTTGCTTCCATGTCCTGCTATTGTGAATAGAAACTACACTAATTTTTTTTTTAATATTTATTTTTGGCTGTGTTGGGTCTTCATTTCTGTGCGAGGGCTTTCTCCAGTTGCGGTGAGCGGGGGCCACTCTTCATCGCGGTGCGCGGGCCTCTCACCGTTGCGGCCTCTCCTGCTGCAGAGCACAGGTTCCAGACGCGCAGGCTCAGTAGTTGTGGCTCACGGGCTTAGTCGCTCCGCGGCATGTGGGATCTTCCCAGACCAGGGCTCGAACCCACGTCCCCTGCATGGGCAGGCAGATTCTTAACCACTGCACCACCAGGGAAGCCCTACACTAATTTTTTAAGAGAGGATTTAAATAAGGGAATTGGTGAAAGAGCAAAAAGGAAATATTGAGGATGCCCAGAGATTAATAATTAGAAGAAGCAGCACCCCCTCCCAGGGATGGGGGCAGAAAAAAGTGGCATTATTAAATCCTGGAAGGCCAGAAGAGGGCCCCAGTTTCTGGAAGGGGCGCTCCATGCAGCTGGTGTCAGACCTCTGAGGAAGAGTGCTGCGCATTTGGTTCTGGGACACCTGAGGAAGAGATACCCCAGGGCTTGTCCCCAGAGCTCTGCGGGCAGAGCTTGGTTTGGAGATGCTCAGTTCACGAGGAAAGCCATGGAATTGTACTCTGACTGCAATGTGCACACAGCTGGGCTGCTGCCAGGGCCTTGGAGGAAGCATGGCAAAGCTTGTGCAGGGAGCACCACGGACGCTGCTGGAGGGTGGGGCTGAAGCTAACCACTGCTGCTGGTGCCATAAATATAGGAGCAGAAAGCAAGGAGGAAGTCTCTTCTCCTCCTGCCTTTCACTCCAGCCGGGGCCTGCCATTGGTAGAACCTAACTGGAAGCCAGCTGGCAGGGAGTCTGGCAAACATGGTTGGCTGGCTCTCAGTGCAAGCATTTCCAAGCAGAGTATGGAGGGTGGATTTGGTGCTGATCAGCAATAAGTAAATAACTAATACATACACACACACACACACACACACACACACACACACACCCTGGGGTGCACTGTCTAATTTCACCCTCCTGGTGTTCCTATATAGATTGTAGTAAAGAGTTTTATTCCCAAGTTAGAAAGGCAAAACCAAAGACCAGAGAAGTTCAGTGATTTGCCCAAGTCAGTCAGTCAGTCACCAAATAGTCCTTGAATGCCTACTGTGTGCCAGGCATTGTTCTAGCTTTAGGACCACAACAGTGAACAAAACAGAGCTTGTCTCAGTAAGGACACTTGTATTATAACTGGGGGAGTGGAGACAATGGGATGAGGAGATAATCAAAGCACACATATAGACAGGTAAATACATCAATACTCTCACGTACCAAAAGCAAATAGGTGTAATGGGAGGTTAGAAGAGGTCCAGGCTTCAGGGGACAGATATGTCCTAAATACCAAGAACCCAGGTGAATGACCAGTGGCCATTCTGAGTCACCCTCCACACCTGTGAACTGAGAGCTTTGCTCTCAGGTGTGGAAAGGTTCTTCATCAAAGCACATTCTGCAGAGCAGCAGTTCAGGGGGCATCTCATCATGATGAAGCCGGATGAGGTAAGCAAAGGCCTTGAGCCCTCAGTGGCAAGGCCAGAGCTGCTCTCAGGAACTGTTCATTGCCCCCTCTCGTTAGGAGAGTGGCCCAATCCACGGCTCAGGAACAGAGCAGCGCCGACCTGTAAAGAGTGTCAGCATCATGAAAAGGTGGGCTGCTCTGGGTGGTGCGAGTAGGATAAAGGCACACAGGGTCTAAACCATCTCCAGGATTCTAAGGAGAAGCCCCTGACCTGGCCTCCCTCCCACTCTTTCTCATTCTCCGTGGGTCCTTCTGTAAAATTCAGCTGCTTCAGATCAGCTCAGGCCAGGAAAACCATTGGACCATCAGCTCCCGAGGGGAAGGTTCTTTTTCCTTTCCTTAAATGTGGACCTACCACCTCACCCGTCTCATATTCAGTGGGCACTGCATGAAGACTTTTTGAATGGCTGATCAGAGCTGTGTCCTTGTGGAATGAGGTTTTGGGAGGGTGTCATTTCTCTGTAAGACAGAACATGAGGTTTAAAACCAGGGCGAGGGATTCACAATAGGTCTAAGAAAGGAAGTACTGAGCACAGAGGGCCCCGGCTGCTCTCCTGACAGGGTCTGGGACGGGGGTAGGGGCCAGATGGGGTGGTCCAACTCCACGGGTGATTCACTGGGGCCTCTCTGGTGTCAGAGGAATGGGCTATATGGTCCAGGCCCCATTCCATCCCTAGGATGGAATGCATTCTAGGCTGCTTACAGCTGCAGACCCCTGAGAGTTCCTCCCTACCTGGGGGACAGGGCGTGGCTCTTCTCCCCACCCGCACATGCACTGCAGGCAGAGGGCTCAGACAGTACAGATATAAATCATCCTGGCAGAGTTATTTTTGTCTTCAGATTCATCATCTCAGGGCTCTGTCCAAGATGGAACTTGGGACTGGGAAGTGGGGATAGGGATGCCTGGTGTCCAGGAGGGAAGCACAGAGGGAGAGAGGGCTGGTGTAGTCAGGAGGGTCAGGGGCTATGTGTGTGCAGCTGGTACACAGGCACTGAGCAGAGACATCTTGTCTTCTGAGTGTGTGTGTGTGTGTGTCTGTGTGTACATGTGCATGACCTCTAAACAAGAGTGAAATATATGCCTACGTGGCAGTCTTGCTGTATTTCCCAATATATGTCTATTTCTAGGGCACTGGTTCTCAAATAGAGGTGAAGTTTGGGGCAGGGGGTGGGATGCATATACATTTTAATTTCATTTTTTAAGTATATAATTCAGTGCCATTAATTACATGTACAAGATTGTGTGACCATCACCATCATCCATTTCCAAAACTTTTTCATGATTACAAACAGAAACTCAGTAACCATTAAGCAATAACTCCCATTCCCCATTCCCCAAAACTCTCATAGCATCTAATGTACTTTTTGTCTGTATAAATTTGCTTATACTAGATAAGTGGATCTTATAAGTGGAATCATATAATATCTGTCTTTTTGTACCTGGCTAATTTCACTTAGCATAATGTCTTCACGATTCAGCCATGTTTTAGGAGTCAGAACTTCATTCCTTTTAATGATTGAATAATATTCCATTTTATGTATATACCACATTTTGTTTATCCATTAATCTGTTGATTGACATTTGGTTTGTTTCCACCCTTTGGCTATGGTGAATAATACTGCTTTTGAGCACTGGTGTGCACGTATCTGTTCAAGTGCCTGCTTTCAATCCCTCTAGGTATATATCTAGGAGTGGAATTGCCGGAATACATAGTAATTCTGTGTTAGCTTTTTGAGGAACTGCCAAATGGTTTTTCATAGAGGCTGCAGCATTTTATATTGCCGCCAGCAATGTATGAGAGTTCCAATTTCTCCACACCCTGTCAAAATTAGTTATTTTCTATTTTTGTTTTTTTATTAAAAGCCATCCTAAAGGGTGTGAAGTAGTATCTCATTATGGTTTTGATTTGCATTTCCTATGACATGTATCATTGAGTATCTTTTCATGTGCTTTTTGGCCATTTGTATGTTTTCTTTGAGAAATGCCTGTTCAAGTTATTTGCCTATTTTTTAGTTGGATGGCTTGTATTTTGTTGTTGAGTTGTAGGAGTTCTTTATATATTCTGGTTATGAAATCCTTATCAGATATTTTCTCCCATTCTGTGTGTTGTCTTTTCACTCTCTTGATTGTATCCTTTGATGCACAAAAGTATTTAATTTTGATGAAGTCTAATCTACCTATTTTTCTTCTATTCCATATGCTTTCAGTTTCATAGCTAAGAAATCATTGCCAAATCAACATTACAAACATTTCTCCATATGTTTTCTTCCAACATAAAATTCAGTTTTATGGTTTTACCTCTTACATTTAGATCTTTGATCCTCTGTGAATTAATTTTTGTATGCAGTGTAAGGAAAGGATCCAACTTTGTTCTTTTGCATATGGATATCCAGGTCTCCCAGCATCATATGATGAAAAGACTGTCCTTCCTTGGAACCTTTGTCAAAAATAATTAACTGTATAGGTGAGGGTTTATTTCTGGATTCTCTATTCCATTCACTGTTCTATAAGTCTGTCCTATGCCAGTACCACTATATTTTGATTACTGTAGCACTGTAGTAAGATTTTATATCAGGAAGTATGAGACATCCAACTTTGTTCTCCTTTTTCAAGATAGTTTTGTCTATTCAAAATTCCTTGAGAATATATATGAATTTTAGGATGTATTATTTTATGTGTGTAACAATGCCATTGGGATTGTACTGAATCTATAGATTGCATTGACCAGAATTGTCATATTTTTTAAATTAAAGTATAATTGACATACAACACTCCATTAGTTTTAGCTGTACAACATAATGATTTGACATTTGTATACATTGTACAGTGATCACCACAATAAGTCTAGTTTCCATCTGTCACCATAGAAAGTTACAGAATTTTTTTGGTGTGTGTGATGAGAGCAACTTTAATATTTACAATACAGTATTATTGATTGTAGTCACCACGCTGCACATTATATCCCCATGACTGATTTATTTTATAACTAAAAATTTGTATCTCTTGATCTCCTTAACCTGTTTCACCCACTCCCCAATACCCTCCCCTTGGCAACTACCAATCTGTTCTCCATATCTATGAGTTTTATTTTGTTTGTTCATTTGTTTTGTTTTTTAGATTCCACATATAAGTGAATTCACAAAGTATTTGTTTTCCTCTGTCTGATTTATTTCATTTAGCATAATACCCTCAAGGTCCATCCATGTTGTCAAAAATGGCAATATTTCATTCTTTTTTATGGCTGAGTAGTATTCCATTGTGTGTGTGTGTGTGTGTGTGTGTGTGTGTGTGTGTGTATCTCCTGCACCTCCTTATCCATTCGTCCATCAATGGGCACTTAGTCTGCTTCCATGTCTTGGCTATTGTAAATAATGCTGCTACAAACATTGGAAGTGCATATATCTTTTCAAACAAGTTTTTTCATTTTCTTTGGCTAAATATCCAGAAGTGGAATTCCTAGGTCATATGGTAGTTCTATTTTTAAATTTTTGAGGAACCTCCATAT
Organism: Eschrichtius robustus; assembly: GCF_028021215.1. NCBI lineage: Eukaryota > Metazoa > Chordata > Mammalia > Artiodactyla > Eschrichtiidae > Eschrichtius > Eschrichtius robustus. Next base: position 150,250,074 of record NC_090826.1, read on the forward strand.
TGTTTCCATAGTGACTGCACTAATTTACATTCCCACCAACAGAGCACAAGGATTTCCTTTTCTCCACATCATTGCTAACACTTGTTATTTCTTGTCCTTTTGATAATAGCCATTCTGACAGGTGTGAGATGATAGCTCATTGTGGTTTTGATTTGCATTTCTCTGATGATTAGTGATGTTGAGATCTTTTCATGTGCCTGATGGCCATCTGTATGTCTTCTTTGGAAAAATGTCTATTCAGGTCCTCTGCCTACTTTTTAATTGGATTGTTTGCTTTGTTGTTATTGAGCTGTATGAGTTCTTTATATGTTTTGGGTGTTAACTCCTTTTTGGATATATGATTTGCAAATATGTTCTCCAATGCAGTAGGTTTCCTTTTTATTTTGTTGATCTTTTCCTTTGCTGTGCATAACCTTTTTAGTTTGATGTAGTCCCATTTGTTTATTTTTGCTTTTGTGGCCATTGCCTTTGGAGTCAGATTCAAAAAAATATCACCAAGTGTGATGTCAAGGAGCTTACCACCTATGTTTTCTTCTAGGAATTTTACATTTCTGGTCTTACATTCAAGTCTTTAATTCATTTTGAGTTAATTTTTGTGTATGGTGTAAGATAGTGGTCCAGTTTCATTCTTTTGCATGTAGCTGTCCAATTTTCCCAACACCAGTTATTGAAGAGGATATCCTTCTCCATTTTTGCCTCCTTTGTCATAAATTAGTTAGCCATATGTGTGTGAGTTTATTTCTGGGCTTTCTATTCTGTTCCATTGATCTATGTGTCTCTTTTTATGCTAATACCATACTGTTTTGATTACTGTAGCTTTGTAATATAGTTTGAAGTCTAGAAACGTGATGCTTCCAGATTATAGTTCTTTCTCAATATTGCTTTGGTTATTTGGGATCTTCAGTGGTTCCATATAAATTTTAAGACTTTTTGTTCTATTTCTGTGGAAAATGCCATTGGAATTTTGGTTGGGATTACACTGATTCTGTAGATTGCTTTGGGTAATATGGGCATTTTTACAATATTATTTCTTCCAATGCATGAGCATGGTATATCTTTCCATTTTTTTGTCTTCTTCAATTTCTTTCATTAATATCTTATAGTTTTCAGTGTACAGATCTTTCACCTTCTTAAATTTATTCCTAGGTATTTTTTTTTTACAGTTGTAAATGAGATTGTTTTCTTAATTTTAGTTTATGATGGTTCATTATTAGTGTATAAAAATGCAACAGATTTTTATATGTTGATTTTGTACCCTGAAACTTAACTGAATTCATTTATTTGTTCTAATAGTTTTTTTGGTGGATTCTTTAGGGTTTTCTATATATAAAATCATGTTATCCACAACAAATAGTGACAGTTTTGCCTCTTCCTTTCCAATTTGGATGCCTTTTATTTCTTTTTCCTGCCTAATTGCTCTGGCTAGGACCTCCAATTCCATGTTGAATAAAAATGGCAAAAATGGGCATCCTTGTCTTCTTTCCAATCTTAAGGGAAAAGCTTCCAGCTTTTCACATTTGAGTAGGATGTTAGTTGTGGGTTTGTCATATGTGGACTTTATTATGTTGAGGTACATTCCATGTATAACCACTTTGTTCAGAGTTTTATCATAAATGGATATTGAATTTTTCCAAATTCTTTTTCTGCATCTATTGAGACGAGCCTATGATTTTTATTCTTCATTTTGTTAATGTGGTGTATCACGTTGATTGTTGTGAATATTGAACCATCCTTGCATCCCTAGAATAAATCCTACTTGATCATGGTGTCTGATCCTTTTAATGTGTTGTTGAATTCAGTTTGCTAATATTTTGTTGAGGATTTTTGCACCTATGTTCATCAAGGATTTTGGCCTGTAATTTCCCTTTTGTGTGGTGTCCTTCTCTGGTTTTGGTATCAGTGTAATGTTGGCCTAGTAAAACTTTTCAGAAAAGTTTGAGAAGGATAGGTATTTAATCTTCTTTGAGTGTTTGTAGAATTCACCTGTAAAGCCACCTGGTCCTGGACTTTTGTTTGTTGGGAGTTTTTTTTTTTTTTTTAAATTACTGATTCAATCTCCTTACTAATAATTGGTCTATTCAGATTATATTTCTTCATGATTCAGTCTTGGAAGATTGTATGTGTCTAAGAATTTATCCATTTCTCATAGACATCTATTTTTTAAAAGATCCTCAGGTGATTCTGGCCCTCTTCCCAGATGATAACCACTGCTGGGACAGGGGAGGTGGGTGACTCTAGGCTTCCTCCCACAAGGTATTGCCAAAGTGAAGGAGCTCTGAGTTACACAGTTGGGCCATGTGCTTCAAGGATGGAGCTTTTGATGAGAAGTGGGGAGAGGTTAAAAGCTCTTCAGTCTCTAAGAGGTGCCATTTAGGACTGGTCTCCCCAAGTTTTCTTCTACTCCAATGATTTCTTCTGAGAATGGGGCCACTGTGACCCTCCCCCCTGAAAGGCCAGTGGGGTGAGTGAGGGCCCCTGCGAGTGGAAGCATGGACAGGCAGGCTACTAAAACTGCCTCTGGTAGGACTAAAGGTAGCCTCATGGCTTACAGATGGTTTCATCCGGCTTCCTAGGGTGGGAGACAACAGAGGAATTGGTAGCGTGTGTTTCTTGGAGATGTCCACAGTGCTGCAAATGCCCCTTGGGAACCTGGTGTAGGTGAGGCCCCAGGTTGAGATTCAGAGTTTTCAGATCATGTCCATTTCTCTTATACCATGAGCTGGCATGCCTGTCTAGAAGCAAGCCATGTTTCATTTCATCTCTCCTTTCCTCTGCTTCCCGGGGTCACTCCCTCCATACCTGTCGTTACCTAGAGTCACAGCTTTCTTCCTGGTCTCCCTCCCTTCAATTGTCCAAACACCCCACCCCCCCCTTACCCAGTCATTTCTTAAACCTTGCTGCCCTTTGTGCTTTGCACAAAGAGAAAGTTTCTTGTGGCCCCTGGGGCAAAGCTCGGAGACGCCTCCCCTGCTGGGAGGTTACAGGGGAATAATTGAGATGTAGCTCTGTTGTAGCTCGTGTGTACAGTAGTCTACCTTGCACCAGCGCTGCCTGAGAGCCAAAGCAAGCATTAGCGTCTTCCGCTTGCAAATGAGGAAAATAAGGCTCAGAGAGGAATGTTTCTCAGCTAGTTGTGGCTGGGGTATGACTCAGACGTGGTTAGCTGGCTCTACATACAGTGCTGGAAGAGGATTCTGTGAGAAAACAGAACGCAGACTCAAGCTCTGGCCTCCTCTACTTCTGATGGTGTTTGCAGAGAAGGCTGCTTGAGCCCTTGGGCGGGCTCACCTTGCTACATGGCCCAGGCTGCTGCCTCCTGTGCACCCCTCCTGAGTGCAGCCCCGACTCTCAGTGGTCATTGTGGGACCAGGCGTGACTCTAGAGCTGGGGTATGGTGCCCACACTTTAGCAGGGACAGGGAGACCTCTGTCCTGGCCTAGGAAGGCAGTGGAGCTACTGGGGCAGAGACCCTCCCTGTAACGCAGTGCTGCATGGGCAGAGAATGCAAGTGTGAGAATGGAGGAGACCCCCTCTAGTCACCCCTCTTACACATGCACCCCATATTCCACAGGGAAGGGGACTAGGCCTCAAAAGGAAAAGCTCAGGGAGCCAATAACCCTCTCCCTTATCATTAAGAGTCCTTCACCTCCGGCGAGCCCGTCTCCAGACCACTCTTCCTACTCCCCACACCCACCCAGGCGCTCTTGCTTCTGCACGGCCCTTTGGGGAATGCAAGATTCCTCCCAACTGGGCTCCCAGTTCCTCCCCACCCCATCCCCATCACTGAAACACCCCCCAGGGACAGGGGCAAATGGGACTAGCTCTCCAGACGAGTCCCATCGCTTTGTTCAGGGCTGCTCTGCTGAGAGCTCGCGAGAAGGCACATGTACACGAGTGCACGTCAGGGAGAGAACTGGTCCTCACTCTGGGATTCTCCCACACCACCTCTCACCTCTCCCCGTGAGGGGGTTGGGAGACTTCACCGTATAGCCCAGGTGTGATGAATGTCTGGAGTTCAGATGTGAGTGGGACGGTAGTGGATACTTTCTCAAGGAGGGCAGAACCGGCAAGTTTCCTTGGCAGCTGAGCGGCTGCGCCCTGATGGAGCAGTGGGAAGGCACCCCACTTGGGGTCATGCATTTGATGGCTCTGAAAGTCAGCATCCTAATATGAGAAATGGGAATTTTAACAGTGCAACAGAAAATTATTTATTGGGAGAGTCAAGCCCTAGAATAGTCCAGTGAAATTGTTATAATTGTAATCATGTTTCAAAACTAGACAATTGCTTGAATCGAATTATTTGCTCTAGTGCTTTGTGCGTGGGATGGCATGATCTGCTGGCTGAAATGATGAGTGTCACAGCAGCCCAATCACATGCCACAGGGTGGCACAGATCACAAGGGACAGGACAGTGATGTCAGAGCCAACTCTTCAGTAACATACAAGTTCTCAGAATTCTCAGTTATTTGTCCATTTTGGTAGAAAGCGACCATTTTTAAGAGTGGAATTACAACTATGCAAATATATGCTTTGTATCCGATTCTTTAATCCAGAAAAAATTAAGAGAATGCAGCCAACCAGAAGATGTTGGGGGTGAGAGGTGGGTGGATCTTTCCTTAATTATTGTCCTCTTTTGGCGGTGAGAAGTACAAACTGCAGAGGTAATCCAGAGTACATCAGGTGCGGACTTGCCTGGGTGAATGACTTCTGTATCCACTTCACCAGGTGGCTGTGAGGAGTGAGTCACAGATGTGTACCAAGTGCTTAGCCCAATATCTGGTCCTTTGTTGAACGCCTGGTTGGTGTTAGCCGCTATTGTGTTGAAGGCTCAGCTGAGGAAGGGAGGAGAAGCACTGGAGAGGGACTCGGATGGAAGGTGGTGATGAAACGTCAACTTTCAGCGCTCGCCTGTCTCTCCCGACGCTGGGCTCCCCTTGCTGCTGTCCTCAGCACAGACCCTTTCCCCTATTCTCCAGGCCGGAAGGCAAAAGGAATATTCAGAAGACTATGCCTAGGGTGGAGATAAACCTGGTCCCAATTTTCCAAAGCCATGATAAGCAGGATTGTGCAGGAGTATAAGGTTGAGGGGGGTGGAGGGCAATGAGCTGAACCCTCAGACAGGGAAGAATTTGGTGGGTTCTGTTTCTGCCAGTCGCAGGTCATCTTCCACTTTTTAAAAATTATTATAGTTGATTTACAATATTGTGTTAGTTTCAGGTGCACAGCAAAGTGATTCAGACATATATATATGTAAAATTTTCCATTATAGGTTACTACAAGATATTGAATATAGTTCCCTGTGCTACACAGTAAATCCTTGTTGCTTATCTATTTTATGTATAGTAGTTTGTATCTGTTAATCCCATACTCCTAATTTCTCCCTCCCACTCTCTTTCCCCTTTAGTAACCAACCATAAGTTTGTTTTCTGTGAGTCTGTTTCTATTTTGTATATAGATTCATTTGTATTATTTTTTAGATTCCACATGTAAGTGATATCATATAATATTTGTCTTTCTCTATCTGACTTACTTCACTTAGTATGATATTCTCTAGATCCATCCATGTTACTGCAAATGGGAATATTTCATTCTTTTTAATGGAGTAATATTCCATTGTGCGTGTGTGTGTGTGTGTGTGTGTGTGTGTGTGTGTGTGCCACGTCTTCTTAAACCAGTCATCTGTTGATGGGCACTTGGGTTGTTTCCATGTCTTGGCTAGTATAAATAGTGCTGCTGTGAACACTGGGGTGCATGTATCTTTTTGCATTATGGTTTTCTCAGGGTATGTGCCCAGGAGTGGGATTGCTGGATCATATGGTAGCTCTATTTTTAGTTTTTTAAGGAACCTCCATACTGTTCTCCATAGTGGCTGCACCAATTTACATTCCCACCAAAAGTGTAGGAGGGTTCCCTTTTCTGCACACCCTCTCCAGCATTTATAACTTGGAGACTTTTTGATGAAGTCATTCTGACAGGTGTGAGGTGATACCTCATTGTGTTTTTGATTTTCATTTCTCTGATAATTAATGATGTTGAGCATCTTTTCATGTGCCTGTTGGCCATCTGTCCTCTTTGGAGAAATGTCTGTTTCGGTCTTCTGCCTGTTTTTTGATTGGGTGGAGGGTTTTTTTCTTTTATTATTATAATGAGTTGTATGAGCTGTTTGTAGTCTTTGGATATTAAGCCCTTGTCGGTCACCTCATTTGCAAATATTTTCTCCTATTCTGTAGGTTGTCTTTTCGTTTCGTTGATGGTCTCCTTTAATGGGAAAAGGTTTTAAGTTTGATTAGGTCCCATTTGTTTATTTTTGCTCTTATTTCTTTTGCCTTGGGAGACTTATCTAAGAAAATATTGCTACAATGTCTGCCCCAAGAATGTTTTGCCTATGTTCTCACTAGGAGTTTTATGATGTCATGTCTTATATTTAGGTCTTTAAACCATTTTGAGTTTATTTTTATATATGGTGTTAGAGAACATTCTAATTTTATTGATTTACATGTAGCTGTCCAGCTTTCCCAACACCACTTGCTGAAGAGCCTGTCTTTTCTCCATTGTATAGTCTTGCCTCCTCTGTTGTAGATTAATTTACTGTAGGTGTATGGGTTTGTTTCTGGGCTCTCTATTCTGTTCCATTGATCTATATGTCTGTTTTTGTGCCCACACCACGATTACTGTAGCTTTGTAGCATTGTCTCAAGTCTGGAAGGGCTATGACTCCAGCTTTGTTCTTTTTCCTCAGGATTGTTTTGACAATTCTGGGTCTTTTGTGGTTCCATATAAATTTTAGGATTATTTGTCCTAGTTCTGTGCATCTTCCACTTTCTTAACTTCTCCTGTGGAATCATGAGACAGCATAGTGTTAACTTGATTTCAAAGGTCATGATTAGCGCTTCCCTAGACACGGGGGGAAGTGTTGTTGAGGGAGTGTTGGAGGCTGAATGCTGGTCTACCTGTCTTAGCACTGGAGCACCTCTGATGGGGGCGGCGTGTCACCAGCTCACATTTGGCCCCATTTCTTCCTGCCTGATTGGTGACTTGGCTCACACTGAGGAAAGACATGGTGGGAAGAGAGACTGCTCTGGCTGGGGGAGGTTGAAAGGTCTACGAGACGTCGATATAGCCGTGCTGTGTGTGGGAAAATTCAGGTTTTGAGCTGGGTCTGGAGTGAAAAGCAACATTGCTTTGTGAATGTGAAGGGAGGGAGAGGTTTCTCACAAGTGTCACTTCACTGAATCATTGCAGCAAGGTTGGAAGTAGGAATTTTTGTTGAGCAGACAACTGAGGCTTAGAAAGATAAAGAAATTTCTTCAGGGTCACAGCAGGGTGGGCATCTGTACCAGTCTTGTCAGCACCTCTGTTGGCTCTTAGCTGCATGAAGGTGAGGTGAGCATTGAAGCAGAAAGACCTCATGGAGCGCAGAGAGCAAAGGGCAGGGCTTTGGGGGAGGACCACATTTAGGGGATGGGAGGAAGAAGAAGCCGTAAAGGAACCGAGTCCTAGGGCTGCCATTACCAATTATCTCCACCTGGGTGGCTTAAAACAACAGAAATTTATTCTCTCACAGTTGTGGAGGACAGAAGTCTGAAACCAAGTTGTCTGTAGGGTTGGCTCCTTCTGGAGGCTCTGAGAAAGAATCGTTCCATGCCTCTCTCCTAGCCTTTGGTTGCTGTCAGCAATCCTTGGCATTTCTTGGCTTGCAGCTCCAAAACTCCAGTATCTACCTCCGTCTTCACATGACCTTTTGCTCTGTGTTTCGTGTCTTCTCTTTTCTGTCTCTTAGAAGGACACTTATCTTTGGATTTAGGGGCCACCCTGATGCAGAATGATCTCACCTTAAGATTCTTACCTTGTTACATCCGCAAAGACCCTTATGCCAAGTAACATCACGTTTTGAGGTTCGGGTGGACGTATCTTTTGGTGTCTGTAATTCAGTCTCCTACACTGAGGGAGCACAAAGCAAGGAAGAGAGTGGCAAATACGGCCCTAGTGAAAGGCCAGAGGCCAGTGACTCCCACACAGCAGTGCCATCTCTTCTCTGAGCAGCAAACAAGGGATGTATCTCCTTCACTTGGTGGCGTTGAGAAGGAGAGATCCTCATTCCTCTTGGGTTTGAATCTTCCTGAAGACAGGAACAGGTGCATCTGTAGGAGTCTTACAGACACAGGCCAGTCTGTCAACAGAAGGCCTTGCTGATCCTCTCGTTCTCAGTGGGGGCCCTTACAAGAGTGAATGAGATGATGCCAGTCCTCATGGGATGTCACTAAGGGATCATGGTCCTGGTCCCTAAGGGACAAGGTCATTCTTGATTAATGCCAGAAGAAAGTGCAGATGTTGCACGGTGGTGGGAGGGACTGGCCTGTGAGCCGCACTCCGAGAGCCACTGGACCAGGCTACTTGAGAGCAGAGGACATCTAACCTCTAGATTCTTCCTGGATAAAGTCCACTGGGACCTCTGCATTCCTGTTCCTCCTTCCCGGTGCCGGGCCCTGAGGGTAACTGGTGACCTCACCACTGTGCAAGGAGGCAAGATCTTCCCAGTAACCAAAACACTCAGCTCATGTGTCTTACAGCTCCTCTTTCTTGCCTTGACCAATCAAAGCCTGAATCTCACGCTAAGTCACACCCCCATCCTGATAAATTAAAGGCCCACACTAATAGGTCCTAATGTACCTAGTGAGTCCTCTCCTTAAAAGCTCTGAGAGCCTCGGCTTCAGGGCCTCTCCCCTCACCTTGGCCCGATCTCTCTGCTTCACAGTTCTGTCCCTGGATTCTTTAGAGAACTTGCTGATGGACTGGGAGTAAGAGAAACAAGTGGAGAGAGGTGGTGGGGCAGGGATGGAGGTTATCAACGTATACGAGAGAAGATCACCCTTTTCCCTAAAACCAAGGCATTTTCCTAGCACAATGGCTTAGAACATGGGCATGGATGGGGGCTCAGATGGCTGAGGTTTGAATCTTAGCGCCACTATCTGAGTATCCTTAGGTGGTCACCTACCCTTTCTAAGCTTGGTTTCTTCATTTAAAAAATGAGGGTAATGACTTTCCCCACCTGCTGGGGCTGCTATGAGGATGTCATGAGATAGCACACATTTAACAAAGTCAAAAATTTAACAAAGTCAGCCCCTCCCACTGGGACTACTACCACAAAGACATTTTTCTCTGTTGGGTGGCCTTTCTGCCTTTGTGTCATTACATGTGCTTTTCCCTGTGTGAGCACCTTTGCCCAACTCTTTCACCTTTTATTCACAATTCTAGCTCATCCTTCTAGAATCATCTCAAGGGTCGTCCCCACAAAGAATGGTATATAATACATTTACTCAGCAACTATTAAACGTCAGGTACTCTTCTTAAGAGTTTACTTATATTATCCAACCTTATCCTCATGATAGCCTTATGAAATCAGTAGCTTTATCTGCTTTTACAGAGGAAGAAACTGAGGCTTGGGGACCATGATCCCAAGTCTGTCTGGGATCCAAAGCTTGTGCTCACGTTCCACGTGACTCCACTGACTCCGCCCTCCCCCTCCCCACTCCGGGCACATTTAGCACCAGAGTGGCAGTGATCTCACCAGTCATCAGCCCTGGGGTTCTGAGTCCCTGGTCAGCAGATCTGGCCTGAGCTGCCTGGGTCAGAATCACCTGGGAGCTTGTTGCAAATGCCCGTTTCCGACCCTGCCACGGGAAATTCTCCCTCAGTAGATAACAACACCTCCTCCAGGTGAAGGAGGTGAAGTGCAGCTAGATTTGAGAACTGTTGTTCTGGTCCAGCCAAGCAAGGACGTGACTTGCCCAAGGTCATGTAGCAGCCAGTCAGCAGCAGAGTTGGGACCACTCTAAGCCTGTGTTCTTTCTACTGTTCTCTGTGTGTTTCAGATTTGGGCCATGTGTCTGAATTCAATTAAAACCAAAATAAATCCCTTTGGTTTATCTATGGTTTTCTGTGATTCATACGTCAGTCTCTATTTATGCAAACCACTGAGAATTGACATTATGTAAATCTTTTTACTCCCCAATCTAAGCTCTTTTAAGCAACTGGACTCCCGTTCTCTGTGCTGTCAGAACTCTAGGTGGTCAATTTCCCTCCCAGGGCTGTCTTTCCCCTACATATGCTGCAGGGACCCTGTTGCTCAGTGACCCTGAGGGGACTCCTCCCCTTGGTCTGGTCTTAAGGGGGCTTAAGAGGGACTGGGCCCTCCTTAAATGCAACCCAGAAGAGGCAATCGATGGTCCTGACTCACCTCAGCTTCCGTGGGATTACTTTTTCAAACAAACTTGAAAATAACTGCTCAGGAAGCCCTGCAGTTTGAAGAGCCGGGTGTCAATTCAGTTCAGCTCAACAACTGTTTGTTAACGGCCTCCCAGGCTCTAGGCCACTGCTTGCTGAGCCTTCAGAGGAATGTGGAGATAGATGAGTGAGGCACAGCAGCCACCTCTGCCCTGGGGCATTCTCTGTCTCCCCATATACAGTCAGTCATGAGCTGTTCAGCATTCAGCATGGGCCTCCCATGCCCAACACATCAGGCACCCCTGTGGGCTGGAAGGACTCTGTCTGGCTAGGGAGGATCCAGACCTATCCCATCACTGGTGCCTGGACCAGTGTTAGCCTGTCTCTAGGGCTGGGCCTCCCCAGTGGGTGATTAGTGGGCGTCCCTGGTAATAACCTCTCCAGACAGACCCTGGCACCTCTCTGTTGATGTGGCCCCTGTCTACGGACTGCTGATGTGAAGGAAGGTGACATCAAGGCAAGAGCACTGGCCAATACCCTGAAGTTCTCTTTCTGCTTAGCTGTGTGACCTTGAGCAGGCCACTCTACCAACTAAACCCCAGTCTCCTCAACTGTCAGATTGTGGAGGAAGTCCTTGCACACCTCCCAGGAACTTTAGCTTAAATGAGGTGATGCACTTGAGTATGTGGAATAAGCTATAAAACACAACACCAAGTACTGTATTATTAAAATCATTAATTGTTCATTCTCAAAGGGACTTTAGAGATGATCTCATCCAGTGGTTTTCATAATGATATTTCAGGCCACGGAATCCTTTCCTGGGATGAAATCTTACATTGAAGCCCACCCAATACATAACAGGAAAATGGAAAGAAAGAAAACCTGGCACAACTCTGCTGGGAGCTGAGGGAGGAGGTTGTCCCACTGGTGAGGGTGTGTGCGAAGGGGTGGCTTGCTCAGGGCCCAGCAGGGCTGAAATGAGCACTCCAGTCTTCCAATTCCTAGTCCAGGCTCTTCCCATTGACATCAGATTGTCTTCCACAGGAAGATCCATGTTTACATAAAAGAAGAATTCAAGAGCAGTTGTCCTTAGATCTAAAATACTTGGTCAAATGCCTGGTCACATCTGCCTCTGGAGATGAAGACTCCATGACTAACTTCTCCAAAAAATCAGCTGAAGCTAGTAAGCAGAGGCCTAGACCTCCGACTAGAAAAGCTGTTAGACCACATCAGCTCTGGTCCCGTTGGGGGAATGCTAATTTTACTTGCTGATTCTCAAAGGCAGGCTCAGGCATTTCTGCAGGGCAGAAAGATCTTCCCTAGTTTACTTGCCCATTGGATGAGCCAGTGATGTTGAGGTGGGGCTACCCCAGGCACACAAGATGACCCTTTAGGAAAAGCCAAGAAGCTTCAGAAGAGTCAGCACAGACCCAGACACCCACATCCCCTCCCCAGGAGAGCCCCAGCCCGTGAGTGCTGAACTGACCCCACTGATGATGTGGCCACAACATCTGAATATGCTGCCCAGGCCAGGCCCCTGGCCCCTGGTCCAGGATTCTGACCCCCATGAGGCATTTGGTTGAAGAGCCCAGTATTTCCATGCCCTCAAGGAGGAGCTACCATTTCCCGTCACAAATATCCACCATGGATGCATATTAAGCATTTGTAAGCCTACTGGTATACTTCATACTTCACCGTACAACCTCTTGGTATAAGTTTTGGGTTGACTCCTCAATATCTGAAGAAGTACTTCTTTTTCTTTAGTCTTAAAACATCTCATTTCCAGTCTCAAGGGCCGCCTGACCTTTGATGTTGAGAGAGCTGTTAAGAGGACCCTGTGTGTTCTGAGCCAATCCCTTCCTTTTATAACATTATGACCTCTGTGATTTCATCTTTCCAGGTTAAGACATTCTAACATTGATTCGTTAGCTCATATTTATCTGTTTTTCATCCATTCATTTATTCATCCATTCTACAAATATTTATCAAGGATAGGTGTCAGGTACTTTCTAAGTGCTGGAAATAATGAACAAAATAGACAATCCCTGCTCTCTTAGGGTAGGTAATAAATTTTTAAAAAGTAAAAGAAGACACAACGTGACATGCAAAGTACAGTGCTAGACCTGCAGGGAGCCTTCAGAGGGGATAAGGTATGGATGTAAGTAACTGGTATCTTGTTTGGGAATTGTTGCTTGCAAGGAATAGAACCCCACCCAAATGAGCTCAAGTAAAAAGGGGGATAGTGATAAGAAGCAGATGTCCTTCAGAATAAAGGCAGGACCAGCGCAATCGGCTCTAAATGCCATCATTTCTTAGGGGTATATTCACATTGTTGTATGTTCTCCCTTCCTTCCTCTTTTTCTCATTCCTCCTCTCTGTCCCACCTTCCTTTCTTATCCCCTTTGCCCCTCCTCCCTTCTCTAAGAAGGGATGTGAGTAGGGGAGGCAACAGACGGCATCACTACTACAAGTGGACGCAAGGTAGTAATTAGGGCAGAAGAGTGGTGTGAGCACAGCAAGGGCCGTTAGGGTTGGGAGGTGGGAGGATGACTTAGAGCTCCATGGAATCAAAGAAGGCTTTGTGGAGGAGGTGCTGTTTGAGTTGGGCCTTGGTGTGAGGAGGATTTGGACTGCTCTTGGAGATCAGGGTCCATTGCCAGAACAGAGAACGGAGGTGGAAGACTGCCAACTCAGAGCACTGGGAGGACAGACAGAAAAGGTCCTGATCTCTCCACTAATCGTCATCCCTCCATCCCTGTGATGCCTTCAGTTAGGTTCCTCTTCAGAGTGGATGGGGCTCTCCTGAGTGCCATGGCTTGGATCTGCAGGATCCAGACTACAGGAGCAGATGGGGTATGGCTGACAAGGGCCTGGGGAGACAGGGTTATGAAATTACATAACCATGGGCAGGGCAGAGGATGGATAAGGGCAGGGCTGGGAGAAATGCTGTCCAGTGGAGGTCAGAAAGCCACTCACTGGGACCCAAGTAATGTGGCTTGAAGATTTAGCCAGGTGGCAAGAGGGGCGGCTGCTCCGTCCTACCCACCTGTTAGTGTCAAGTCATCCAGTGACAGAAGCTTTGACGGAGAAGTCACATGACAGGTGAGCCTCCAGTCTGCCGACGATTTGCTGACTGATCACTGGCATCAAGCACGCAATTCAGTGTTTGTTGGGTTCCTCTGTATTTATTGGCACTTTATATAAAATGACCATGTTGTCGGTCATATCTGAGAACCTAATGAGTGGTGCCATCCGAGAGCCCTGGGTGGGGTGGGGCGGGGCCTTCCTGGAGGAGGTAGAATTAGTCACATATTATATGTGTCTACAAGTTAAAAAACAAAAAGCAGAGGCCTTGAAATGGTGGGGACAGGAGGATTCATTTTGAGCGTTCACAGTTAGCCAGTGCTTTCACATAAGTACTCTTCTGTTGGCTTTACATCAAGTCGGAAAAGGAGGGATTTTTCCCACTTTTGAAGGAGGAAAGAGAGACTCAGGAGGGATTTTTCCCACTTTTGAAGGAGGAAACAGAGACTCAGAAGTTAAGATACCTGTTGAGATCACACAGCTAATTGGCAGAGCTGGGACTTAATTCTGTCTGACCCCAAAGCCCAGGCTCTGGGCATGCCAACACATGTGCCTCCCCAAGAGCTGGGGGTCCTGCAGCAAGTCTTTGGGGAAGGTTCTGGGCTGGTCAGAGGCTGCCCGCACAGGGCTGTCCAGATTGTGATGATGGAAAAGCTGCCCCTCTCCCTCCCACAGACCTCTCCCCTACTTCTCAAGGATCTCAATCCCTCTGGTCCCCAAACCAGCATTTACAGTTTAAAAAATGACCTATCGCAGGTTGCTTCTTTCTTACAAGTCCAGGTATGGGATGAGTCAGACATGCCCCTGAGTGTACCTGCTACATGCAACATAAGTCAGACAGTACAGGGCTTCCCCATAATCGGATGTCGGCCCAAGGGAAATCCTGTGATATGTGGCTTACGCTGCACTCAGATCCAGAGTCTTGAGACAGCATTGTTGGCTGGCTGTCCATCCACTGCATGAAGTATTGTCATCGTCAGGAAGAACCTGTTGGACACCGAATGGGTCTGGGGCTTAACTGCTTGAGTACAAGTGTCTTAGAGGAGACCTATCTGTTACGTGACATTTAGCTACTCTGAGCCTTGATCTCCTCTTCTCTAAAATGGGGATAACAATATGTGTCATCATAAGAAATATACGAAGTAACGTTAAGGTCACGGGCCTTTCTTCTCCCGTAAGCTCCCTAACGACAGGGAGGGCTTCTATGTGAGACCAGCGTGTACTTTTCACAGCCAACTGCATTCACTTAGGGTCCAGATCTGCAGATGACAAGGGCAGTCTTTCTTAGCCGTCACCCTGCCTGGGAACTCGGCTGAACTTTCTTGCCCTGGACTGTGGTGTAGAACTTCAGTGCATCAGAATCACTGGGGGAGCCTTTTAAGTTACAGATTCAAGGGCTCCCCGTCTGGTGATTTTTAGTGCAGTGGGTCTGAGGTGGGGTCAGAGAAATGATTTTTGAAAAGCTTACCAGGTGATACTGGAATTGCAGGCCAGAACGGGTTAAAGGGGACCCAGGCTCAGAGGCCAGGACAGTCTCCTGGGAGGAGGCCGCTTGGCATCTCCAACCTCCAGGCCTGTAGAGATGGAGAGGGTTGGGGGCTTGTTTCTGTGGAAGAGGCTGACAGCAGGAGTCAATTCCTTGCTGTTGGAGAGCTGGGAACAAGGGTCAGAAAAGGAAAGTGATGGCAGTCACTGAGCAAGGACCTGGAGGCCTTGCAGGGATGTGACAGCACCGTGAGCCCCCTCCCTCAGGGCTGGGGCTGGACACCAGGCCTGTGATGGGCAGAGGGGCCGAGCTGCGCTGAAGCCACAGCTGGGTTAACGGGCCGTGTCATTCTGTCTCCCTCCAGATCGTGTTCCGGAAGATCAGCGATGTGAAACGGGAGGAGGAAGAGCGCATGAAACGGAAGAATGAGGCCCCCCTGATCTTGCCCCCGGACCACCCGGTCCGGAGGCTCTTCCAGAGGTTCCGACAGCAGAAGGAGGCCAGGCTGGCCGCGGAGAGGGGCGGCCGGGACCCGGACAACCTGGATGTGGAGAAGGGCAGCATCCTCACCGAGCACACCCACCACGGCCTGGTGAAGGCCAGCGTCGTCACCGTCCGCGAGAGCCCTGCCACGCCCGTGGCCTTCCCCGCGGCCGCCGCATCCACGGGGCTGGACCACGCCAGGCTGCAGGCGCCGCCGGGGGCCGAGTGCCTGGGCCCCAAGGCCGGCGGGGGTGACTGGGCCAAGCGCAAGGGCTGGGCCCGCTTCAAGGACTCCTGCGGGAAGGCTGAGGACTGGAGCGAGGTGTCCAAGGCCGAGTCCATGGAGACGCTCCCCGAGAGGACAAAGGCGAGCGGCGAGGCCACGCTCAAGAAGACAGACTCGTGTGACAGCGGCATCACCAAGAGCGACCTGCGTCTGGACAGCGTGGGCGAGGCCAGGAGCCCCCAGGACCGGAGCCCCATCTTGGCCGAGGTCAAGCATTCGTTCTACCCCATCCCTGAGCAGACACTGCAGGCCACCGTCCTGGAGGTGAAACACGAGCTGAAGGAGGACATCAAGGCCTTGAACACCAAAATGACGAACATTGAGAACCAGCTCTCTGAGATACTCAGGATATTAACTTCCAGAAGATCCTCTCAGTCTCCTCAGGAGCTGTTTGAAATATCGAGGCCCCCGTCCCCAGAATCAGAGAGAGACATTTTTGGAGCGAGCTGAGAGGTCTGCTGAAGAAAACACGTCGAAGACAAAACACCCTACCCTCCTGCCCTGTAGACACCACCTCCACCACACACACCTACATGACCAACAACTTTCAAAGTAGGCTCTTCCCGACAGAAAAATCCAAGTGGGACCAGTCGCTTAGGCACGCTCTCTCCTTTTCTCTACCTGGGGGAAGATCCGGGAAGAGAAGCGTGCCACCACCCTGCAAGAAGGCAGCTGCATCTGAACTGTCTTTGCACAATTTTGGAAGAGGAGGCGTGCCGTCTAAAGGGTATTTTCCTTCATTTTTAATTTTGTACTGCCATGATATTTGTAAAAGATGAAAACTACCAGGAATGAACAGCAGCCACTGGGGATTGGTGGGAGAGCACCGAGAACCCCTCGTGTATATTACCACGCTGGGCTCCTTCGCCAGGACCCCCAGAGACTGTGGTGGGCACAGGGAGTTCCCAGCATTCCCTGCCCTTGGACAGCCTGTGTCTGAGGTCACCGTCTATTTCCCTACTGTAGTCATTTGTAACAAGCTCGGGACAAGGGGAGCTTGAGGGACAGGGAGGGGAGGGTAGAGCCTTTCGACTTTCTGTCTCTAATGGTTAAGGCCGAAAAGCAGCTGAGGTGCTTTGGGTGCCTCCTGTGGACACTTAGAGCTGGGAATCTTCAGGTCTCCTTTCCCAAAAGAAATGAGCCAAGTGTAAGAGCTGGAGAGGGGCGGTGGTGATCCAGGGATTCTCTGGGCTATGGTCTGCACCCTGCTCCTATGGGATAGTGGAAGGGGAGGGCCCTGGAGGCCCCGGATGAATCTCTGGCCCGGCTCCATGCCACTGGCCTCATCACACAGGCCCTTTGCTTCTTTTCCTCCTTGACCTCTTCCCAAGTGTTCCTGTGGCATCCCTCAGGGCATGCGGCATCGGCAGGAAGGGTGATGAGCCCAGATTTGCTTTATTAGCAGAGCAGACACACACACACATGACCTCAGAAAAATGATTGTAGCGAGTGCTATGTTTCTATTATGACTCTTGCTGGGATTTCCCTAGAGAAGTTTGTATTTTGTCCACTGCATGGGTTCATTCTAGGACACTCGGGAGCCATGCTTGGCCTTACTTTTAAGCTAATCTCTTTATCTCATACTAAAGTCAGTAGGACTTCAAGAGAAACCATGAGATTGCAGGGCTGTGATTGTAGTGGCTTCAGGATCTGGAAAAAGAGAAAGAGGCAGGAGTTTCCAGACGTAAAGTCGCTGTAAAGTGATGATGGAGAGAGGTGGCTGTGGAGCAGTGGTCCACGAGGAAGGTCTGAGCTTAGAGTGATGATCATGGAGCCACCTATGGGCCATCCAAGTCCCTATGCCATGATGCTCGGGACTCTCCACTGCCTCATAGTCCCCTGGGTTCACGTTATTCGTGTGCTTGGGCTCCTTTCAATGGTGTCTGAGAGAGGAAAGATCTCTCCCAGACAAAGTGGGGAGAGGGGTCAGGACCCTAAAAATTGGTAAGTAAGATTGGAAGTTCAGCTCTAAAAACTCAGCTGTGAGAGAGTGAAATTAGGAGTGCAGGTGATCTGGATGATTAGTGACAGCATGGAATCATCTAGGGCACTGACCTTCTGCACATGTTATGCTGTGGCAATCCCGTCCTTAGCACCTCTGCCTGGCATTGCTTTGCAGCAGAGATTCTGGATCCCAATGTTGAGGTTCCTCAGTACTGAAGGGAACCTGACAGGTCAGGGCCTGCCCTACTAAAGATATCTAGTGCGTCCGAAAGCCTCCTGTCTGAGCCTACCCACTCTCTTTAGTCCTGCTCAGTGGCCATGGCATGACCCAGGACTTGGACCTCAGTTGCCTGTGCAGAGTGGGGCTGTCCTCTCCTGGCTGCCAGGGTTGGCACAGACAGCCTTGGGGAGCAGAGTCTGAAAGGTCAACGTTAGGGTCCTTCCCCAGAGGCCCCACACACTCACGCAGCTTCTTCCGTGAGGCTTACGGGGGTTCCCCGATGCTTCCCGAGGCTGAGACATTATTGGATTCAGCCTCAGATGGCAGCATACAAAGAAGAAGTGAAATTTCCCAGGGCTGAGAGTCATGACTGTTAATGACTCTGGGTAAGCCGTGGGGCTTTCAGCCTCTTTAACTTGAGAAGCTGCCAACTAGTCTTTGGGGCTGAGGCTGTAAAATATCTGGAATCCCATCTGCCAGCTGCCCCTGAATCGTTCCAGTTTGCCATTCCCTAAACATGCTCGTCAACCTGCTTCCAGAGTTTAGTAGGACTCACTACTTGTAAGGCAGGGCGAGGGCCCTGATAACTGCAACATCCAACTTCAGAAGCACCTGCCCAGCATCCTGCAGGCCCTTCCCTCCAGCTCTGCCTGAGGGGTACAGGTGTCTATTAAGAAATGACTCCCCAGCTGGTTCTGAGGGGCAAAGATGCTAATGTGTGAGGCTTTGAAGTCCAGACCTGTTTTTTGGGGAAAATAACGCTTCGTGAATGTACTGCTTGATCAACTCCTAGGATTCAAACTGGGCTAGTGATGAGAAGCCCAGATCCGCTCATCTTGGGGTCACAGGGCCTGCAACCCATGCTCCTGGGGGTGACAGCGCACCACAGGTATGGCTGTATATGCTTTTATTCTTCTCCCCTTAAGGATTTAAGGATTTTAGGGATTTTTGCTATAATGGTTTTCTCTGGAAAAAAAACAAAAACATTTTTAAGTGAGCCAAACCTTCTTTCCTTGCATTTTTATGACATGCACTCGGCCGTGGGCTGCTCTGTACTAACTACCTACACCCTTGCCCAGATGCTGCTCTGGCTTCCCAAGCAAGAACCACGAGCTTCAGATACCATTGACTCAGCCTTCCGCTTATAAACCGTTATCTGGTGGCTGAAGAGAGATTAGGGAAACAAAAGGTATTTGGGTATTGGACCCAACCATTAGACTTTAGAAAAGTTACACTGAGAGATGTAGATTTACCTGAGCTATTTTTTTCTTTTCGAGGGAAGGGGACATGTCGTTATACCATTGCAGAGTAATTGCTGGTTACTTGATCTCTTACATCCATTCCTTACTTTGAATGTCATTCATAGGGCGGCTCCATTTCCCAGAGTACCCTGACAGGCTGTTTAGAGTAGGAGGTCCTGCCCCTACCACTTGGTTGGTTGCTGAACACAGCCACTCCCACCCCCCCCACCCCCACACCCGCCTCCTGCCTCGCCTGGAGGTGTGGGAGTGAGGGGTGAGTCTGTGAAATAAGAAGGTCAACAAGATGGAGTGCTTGTTCTTGGTGGAGGCGCCATCTCCAGCAATGAGTGCTGCCGTTCCATAGACCTACAAAGGCTCTCCCACTGGGTATGACGAGATTCCCATAGGAAGGAACGGGAGGCAGCCATCTGGTTGGGAAGCCTTGGTCCAGTGCACAGTCGTCTTGGTATCTCCACCTTCATCCATCCCCTTCCCTCGCACTCACACCCCCTGGCTTGATTCCTTCTAAGACTTTTCTTTATATTCTGGACCTCAGATTAAATCTGTGGGCAAAGGGTTTGTAGCTAGTGGTAGGCAACCAATGGCTTCTAAAAACTCTGATGCTACAGCAATATGGGCCCTAGCGTTTCAAAGCTGTTCCCGTTTCTTGTTGTCCAATTCCTGGGCTTGTTTTACCCTCAGCTTTCTAGATCATCCTCTGCGCTGCTGCTGGCCAACCAGCAGGCCCTTTCCTGGAATCCTCTTTCAGAAGTGGAGTCAGTTAGTTAGCACAGCTCAGAGTAAAAATGCACCCCATCACACCACCCCATCCAGCGACCTTCCTCTCCTGAATCCTTAGGTGGAAGGGGAAAGCATTAAGCCAGCTGTTAAGCTTTGTGCCCAAGCCTGTGGGGAGTGAATGAATGCCTTAGAAATACCAGGTAGGTGTAGGAAGAGCCTCATCTCCCCTTGCTGCCTTGACCACCAGTTAGCACATGCACCCTCTGGGAACTTTTAGGAACCCTGGTGGACATACAAGTGGATGTGCGCTTGATGCATAGATTGTACAGTGTTTTGCAATAAAGATGTTTAGCCTTAAGACCCTTGAATGGCACTCCAACTGTAATGGAGCTGCCAACAACACTCTTTCCCCTCTCCTCCCTCCTCATGTAGTGTTGCTTAAAGAGGAGGCCCACTGAGGGCACACTCAGGCCCCCGGACAGCCTCTCTTCTGTCACTCCATCATTGTACTGCCTTCCTGCTCGCTTCGATAAAAATTACCTTCACCAGCTCTCGTGCCCTCCAACTGGACGAGATTTCACTGTCCTCCCAGCACTAGCCGCAGCCATCAGAGACAGCACCATTTTCTCACCCATCATGTTCATGTTGAGATGTTTTCATTTCCACCCCTCACAGTTCAAAAGAATCAATGTGAACTTGCCTCCTGCTTAAATTAGTTTCAAATGAAACTTCATTCTCATGCGAGCAGATCAGACTTATTCTGGAACCTTTAGAACTGGACTTGAATACCCTGCAGGTGCCGGACTGGTGGGTGCCCTCCCCGCCCACCATTAAACTTTTCTTAGAGCCACTGTCTCTTTATCTGTGACTTCTGAGTCAGCCAACAGATCCATTAGTTGTTCAATGAGACGTTCACGGATCTTGTATCAGGATATGAACTGCTTTTATGCAAAGAAAGATGCAAACCCGCCCCCACGATGAATGTATTCTCAATATTCAGACGCCGTATTTGTGCATCTGTTGGAGACTGCCCACATCTGACATCTCACTGACACTGCGAGGACATTTCTACTCACGAGCAGTTCGTCATTCTGGGGCTCCTCCTTGTATTAACACTCTTGCCGTTGAGTCCTGCCAAATCCTTCACTGGATTTTTCTTCTTCCTTTGCATCTGTCACTTTGTCCAAAGGAGCATGAATCAACAGAAGTGCAAACGAGCTGAGACTACTTGTGTGGTCAGCTGAGTACGCTGACAGAACTCCACTGTATGACTGCAGCCTGGGGATGTCAAGAGGGACAGATGGGCCCCTCCATTGATACTCCCTTCTCAATATTTTTAAACAAGCACAAATGATATTTGTTAAAAAAAAAAGTTTAATTTTATTTATTATGGTAATTAATAAACTATTTTATACATGATCGTACATGATTGCTTTTGCCTTGCCTTATAGAAGTTCCAGGCATTGAACTGGGTGTTCGCACCTAACATGACTGACAGAACAAGGTGGTACTTTCTAGTCCTTTTCAAGAGCCTGGGGAGCTCTCATTTGGATAGCACCTGTAACTGTGGTTTTCGGAGAACTTAAAATTCTAGAGACACCAAGACTGTGTGTCAGTCAAAGTACTGCATAGCAAGAGAATAGTTGTGAAGGAGCTTCACCATATGATCTTGAAAACAGAGCTGCATCTGCTATACAAATGTACAGAGATGCCCTCCAAACCTGGCATCACTGGAAAATTGTGGTACAACACACTGATTGATTGAACACAGAACTGAAGTTGACCTCCCACCTAGAACTGAACTTCTTTTTAATCTTTCTTGAACAATTTGGATTAAAATTTGTGTACTCATGCTTTGCTGCCTTTTAAAACATACTGTCAAAAACTTAACTGAGTCTTTTCGGAATGTCTCAGTGTCAACGATATGAGTTCTGATCTGTGCTTTAATTCACTAATCGTCACAGAAGCCATTAAGGTAGAGGACCGCTTGTCCCTAAGCTAGTCCTGTACACCAGCACTGTTTCAGTTCTGCTGTGGTTTTAACAGGTATTGCTTCCTGCTCATGGCAAGATTCTCCACAATACTGCCAACATGACTTCTTATTTCATACCAATGGACTACATTTCAAAAAATGGCACTTTTCTTTTTATAGACAGACAGTACAACTTAGGGAGGAGGAATCTGTGATCTGCAAGCCATATTCAGGCCTCTGCTTGATTTCATAGGGCCACAGTATAAATCCAGTATTTTTAATGACTTTCTCCCCACACCCTATTATTTATTTTTTAACATTGCAGAAAAGCATAATAAAACTAATTTAAGGGTGATATTTTTTAAAATTCCAAATGATTGATGTTCATTTCAAAAGTCTCACCTAATAAAGCACTAAACATATTGTACCCTTTAGATATCCTCAACGATGAAAAAAAATCTTTCTTTGTGACTATGATTTTTATAATTAGTCAAAAGGACTAAGTAACACAGAGCCACGTAATAGATATTACATTTTGGATGACAAACGGGTTTCAACAATAAAAAAGAGGGATTTTGTTGGTTGGTTTTAAAATAAAACAATTACCCTGAAGAAGGGCCTCAGAGAGGCATCTCAACATGCACTGAGAAAGGCCAGGACCGTCAAGATAATCTGGTTTCTCCACAGTTGGTCTTTTTGTATGGATGTGTTCTGGTACATTTGCTAGAAAAGAAACTCATTATATTATGGTTAATTTGTTATACTTAATCAGTAATTATATTATTACCTTAAATAAGCAATGAGCAGTCTCAATTTCTCTAAGGGGAAACCCCCTCCCACTAAATTACTGTTCTCCCAATATGCAGATCATTATACAATTATTATATATGATTGATATAGTTTCTTTCTAAGTCTGCAGCCTTTAGTAGAACAAAAGGCTTCTGCTGTCACTTTTCAAATAAATTAATCTGAGGAAATAACGAAATAAATACTTTTCAGTCTTCTTGCATGGTCCCAAGAATTAGTCAAAATGACCAATATTTTGCTGTCCTTCAGATGTTTTACTTGCCTCCTTGGGGCTCGTCATGACGATCATGCTTGGAGCTCTCCGGTTTGCTCACAGAGCTAGGCTGGAGTCGGAGGATCCTGGGGCTAGAAATGACCTTGGGATCTGCCTAGCTGTTTCCCTTCCCTGTGCTTGAAGTGGCCCAGGGCTGATAACTATGGAAAGTGACGCATCGGATCCTCCTCAGCTGGAACTGCTCTGTCTACTCAGACACCTCAGGAGTCTTTCATTTAAAGGAACTGCAAGATTTGAGCTCATATGCATGAAAAGAGACATCATTTTCATATTACAGTTGGAGAAAAGCAAGAGGTTAAAGAAAACACTGGTCCTGGATAATCCACATATTCTTTAACCAGGCCTCAAATATACAGCTAAAGACAGTAATCATTTACTCATTCCTGAGAACCACTCTAAATCATAGAATAGCTCGAAAGAAATTCAGGATTATTACTTTCAAATATATTCACTGACTCTTCCAATATAGTTTAATGAGTAAATAAGCCTATTTATTTTTATATAAATGGCGTCTCTGAAGAGTTGAAAATATTTTGCACTGTTTATATATGCACATGCATTAGACATTTCCCTGCAATTATCTTCACACTACTTTTCCCCCTGTAAACTTCAGCCAAGAGGGCTCTGGCTGACCACAAATCTTGAATGCGTTAAGAGTCCATATGAAGTTTTACTGTATTCATCTGACTGCTCAATCTTCCTCAACTTCATCCCCTCCTTAAAACTTCGCAGCACCTTGGACTCACCTGCCTGTCTCCCCTTGTCCTTTACCAAGCCAGCTGCCGAGGCGACTGCTGCCCTGGTCTGCCTGCCTCCCTCCAGCCTCTGCCCTTTGCTGCAGCTAACACGGTGTGTGCCCCTCCCTGGCATCCATGGCTGGTCCCCTCCCCACTCTCTTCCAAGCAGAGTGGCTAGGAAGAAAGGACGTCAGCAAAATGGTCCTGCACTAGGAGTTTAAACCTCATTGAGCTAATAACCACAGCCAGGACACAAGGACAGTAGCAAATGACTAACAGGAGACAGCGGGGCACAGACCAGGTCCAGGTGCACCTTTCACTCAATGACAATTAATTCGTGTGCTTGAGATGTTCTATTCTCCCGTAATTGGGTACACTCTGGATTCAAATTTTGAAACTGCTTCACTTACCCTCTGCCCCCTCAGAAGAAAAAATCCAAAGCCAAACAGAAGTATTCTGAATTATCTACCACTTGGGGCCATTAGTGGCCTGTCAGCATCTTTCCAGAAGAGTGAATAATTCAGAATTAGGTAAGTGTGTTTTGATTTTAAACATTTTCCTCAAAAAATATTCAAAACAATTTTACAAAAATATGAATTATCTATGTGATAGAAAAGGCTCCATTTTATTTGAAACAAAACAAACAAGGTAAACCACGGAGTGTAAATCGCTCAGTGGGAAGATGACTGCTGGGACTTGTGTGAAGAGAGGAGAGGCCACAGGAAGTCATCTTTACCCTCTATGACTTGCCTGATAGCACCTGTCTGTGATACGCTATTCCCTGGTTTTTAATTCTGCTTCTTTCTTGGGAAACAGTTAACTGTCAGGTAGAGGAACTGCCATGTTTATACTTCTCTGCAAATCTAGGGAAGAAGCAGCCAAATGTAGATCACCCTGATGAAGCTCAAGTAACAGCTCTCCTTGGGTACTGACTCCTTGCAATGCCACAGAACATATTCAGTCTTCTCCGACCCGGTAATTAGAAACACAGCTGTGGCTTTGTCACCTCCCTGCTGAGGAGCTAAAGTGTGAAGCTAAACCCAGTGCTGGTTCTACAGACTACACTGCAGGACATGGGGAAGGGGACACTCAAATGCCACTGACCCAACATGTTTCAGAAATACTGCCCAGTGGAGGACAGGCCTATCACTAATCAGAATTTCTATGCCTCAGTCAAGAAATGTCTATTACATTTCATTCTTGGTAAAGGAGAAAGAACCCAAAGGGCCCTTGGGACTGGATTCTGGATCACAATGTCACCATGTGCAGCTAGGCAAGACATTTTACTGCTTTGGACCCCAGCTTACTCAACAGGAAAATGATTGGGCTGGGAAGATGATCTCTAAGTTCCCAAAGTTATGAGAGCTCAAGCTTCCAGTCTTGGAGTGAGGTAACGTCAACAAAAGATGAGCAGATCAGGCACTGGTCCCCTGGAAGTTACCTTGAGGTGCAAGGTCAGGGTGAAGCACTATTTGTCTTGGAAGCCAGCAAAAAGGGCTGACCGGGGCCCAGCGCCATTAGTTCGCGGAGTATGTCTGGGCCCAGGCAATGCCCACATGGGAGTAGCAGTACAGGAATCCCAGGACAGAGAGGGTCACACACGGCCAGCCTGCAGGGGGAGGACAGAGATGGAGGATGGTTAGGAATGTCTGGGGCAGGACCTCCCACCGGTCCAAACTGTCCCCTTTGGAGAAGGCAACTCAGGAAACAACGTGGGCCTCCGTTTATGCGTTAAGACACATGCCTCCTAGAAAGTCTGCACTAACTGGAACACCAGCAAGTTGATCCCTATGTCCCCAGTGGGAATGGGTCAGCAAAAAATGAGGGGGTGCACTATCACACATGCAAATTACATTTAGAAATAGGACAAGCTTTTAAAGAATACATATTTAGAAGACTAACGTAGTTAATAATCAAAAAAGATGAAACATCCATGAGACCCATAGTGAATCTCAAAACTGTACATTGACCATTATATTGAATTGAGTGCCATCTGCCAGCACACAGAAGAGAGAGCCTACATTAAACATTCAGTTTCAAAAGTCAAAGGTTTTAGTGGTTCCTTCTACAAGTACTTGTCTTAGAATATCTGATGTTTTATTCTTCTTTTTAAAAAAAGTAACAGCCCTTTCTGCTACTTGTTACTTAATGATCTCCATGTCTTCTACATGTTTCACTTCTTCAAACACTGGGGGCTTGGGGAGCCAGAGGTGCTGTGGAAGGTACCAGATGCCAAAATAGAAAGATTCAGTCCTATGTCAAAGGTGCTCCCACTTCAGCGTGGAAAAGACAAACACGCTCCAGTGGGATTTACGAGCCATGTAATGTGTGCTAGGTAATGATGTGTACAGAGCACATTTAAACTGCGCCATGTGGGATGAGCAAGAGCATGTCAGATGGAAAGGAACCAGGGACAAGCTACCAGAGAGACCGCTTGACGTGTGACCATAATGGGGTCATCCAAGGAACGGGGATCATGTGATGTGACTACTGCACAGGGAGGGGCGGGCAGGGTAGGGACACAAGTAGGAGGAGGGAAGCCACTGAGGGTTATTATAACTCTGGCAGGCTCTCTCCTTGCTATGTCAACCATTAGTTGCTATTATTAATATGACATAGGTTCAATCAATATGGCACAGTGGTTAAGTGTGCAGTTGCTTAAGTGGAATTGGACACAAGTTCAAATCCTGGCCCTGCCACTTGCCAGCTGCGTGACCTTGAGCAACTTAACGAATCTCAAATGTAAAACTAGGAGGGATAGAGCAACTTACTGAATAGTGTCTTTATAAGGTGCCACAGATGGAATTGTGTACTCACTCCTCAATTCATATGTTGAAGCCCTAACCTTCAGTGTGATGGTACTTGGAGGTGGGACCTTTGGGAGGTAAATAGGTTGAGATGAGGTCATGAGGGTGGGGCTTTCACGATGGGATTAGTGCCCTTATAAGAAGAGACACCAGAGACCTGGCTTCCTCTCTCTCTATGCCATATAAGGACACAGTGAGAAGGCATCCATCTGCAAGTCAGGAAGAGAGTCCTCACCAAGAACAGAACCATCAACCAACAAAACTTTGATCTTGGACTTTCCAGCTTCCAGAGAAATAAATGTCTGTTGTTTAAGCTACCCAGTCTATGGTATTTTGTGATGGCAGCCTGAGCTAATATATAACAATTGTGTGAAATGATGTAAAGACCTGCATGGTGCCTGGCCCATGGTGGAGCACTAAAGAAAGGTAGTAATGTAATAGAGGTATTGAGAGGGTACAGAAGTCTTTCTGCACCGAGATTAGAGTGACAACAGGGAGAGCAAGCCCTGGTCTTCCTCCTAACTCCTGTCTTCGACTTGCTTCTGGGACTGGTTTGGCACAGTGTTTTCCCAGGCCCTGAAGGCAAGAGAAGAAAGGGCAGCAGAGGAGGCCCAACAGCCTGGCTCTAGGACCAGCCCTGAAGTTCCACCTTCCGTCTGCTAGTCAGCCAGGCTAAGAGTTTCCTATACCTGCTGGAACAAATTACCACAGACTTAGTGGCTTCAAAGAAGAGAAGTTAATTCTCTCACACTTCTGGAGGCCAGAAGTCTGAAATCAAGGTGTTGGCAGAGCTCCCCTCTCTCTGAAGGCTCTGAGGGAGGATCCTTCCTTGCCTCTTCCAGTTTCTGGTGACCCCAGGCCTTCCTTGGCTTATGGCAGCCTTCTTCCCTGGGTCCTCTTCTCTAATAAGGACACCACCAGTCATTGGATATAGGGTCCACCCTAAATCCAGGATAATTTTTTTCTCAAGATCCTTAACTAATTATACCTGCAAAGACCCTATTTCCAAATGAAGTCACATTCTGAGGTTCTAGGTACATATGAATTTTGTGGGTGCTATTCAGCCCGGTACAGCAAGGTACATTTTCAAGCTTCAAGATAGACCCATCCTGCCTGGAGGCGCCCTCAGATCCCTCACCCCTGTGGCTCAGACACAGATGCCAGGGGACCTTTCAACACCTGGTCCTCAGTAGCCTCAGGGAGCAGGAAGAGGGGAGGGGGCTTCAGGTGCAGGAGGCAAACCCAGAACTTCAGCTGTGTTTAGGGTAAGGTATCAGCACATGTTTGGTAAACACAGAAACCAGAGGCTGGCTGCAGAAGTGGGAGAATGGGGATGTTTCATTTACACAAAGCTGGGCCTGGGGCTTTGCACAGCTGTGCTTGGCCCCAAGGCTGTCAAGGGACATCCCTGTGAAAGCTTCTGCCCAGCACACAGAACTGCAAGGAGCCCTGCCCAGAGGTAAGGCATATACACGTTCAGTCTGGACCACAGCTGGGCCCTGAAAATTCTCCCTAGTGTTACTGCATGCCATGCACAGAGGCAGCTAGACAGCAGTAATCCTGACTCTACTAGGAGACCCTAGCAGGATCTCAGTTTCTCTATCTACACAATGGGGGATCAAAAATAAATAAAAGCATGTGAAATAAAACAAGATCACAGGTTTGGTAGTGCTTTTAAAAAGTATTTCAGAAAGGCAAAGGATTACCTGAGAATTCTCTTATGTACACACAGCTCATTGGTCTTTTTAACGCATGAGTGTTCCTCCAGACACTAACCCCAGTGTGTACCAGATGGCATTCAAGAACCCGTTCTCCTTTCCGGACCTCAGGAGTGAGATATGTGATGACAACAAAAAGACAGATTCCACAAGTCACCCTTCCACAGCATTCAACCAACACTTGACGAGCGTCTGCTATGTGCCTGGCTCTGTTCTTCAACTGCGGCTGCTGCTAGCCAAGCAGATGTGGCCCAAGTGTGACGGGGTGCTTGGGGCAGAGGCCCCTCTTCATCAGGGCTCAGATAAGCACAGGATCATAAAACTGGAAATAAGTGGACTGTCATTCTGGCAACATGACAAGGGTTGCTATGATACATGGTCATCCAGGCTTGTCAACCATTAACAAAAAAGATGGCATCAGAAAGGGTTCTGGGGCTTCCCTGGTGGCGCAGTGGTTGAGAATCTGCCTGCCAGTGCAGGGGACACGGGTTCGAGCCCTGGTCTGGGAAGATCCCACATGCCGCGGAGCAACTAAGCCCGTGCGCCACAACTACTGAGCCTGCGCGTCTGGAGCCTGTGCTCTGCAACAAGAGAGGCCGCGATAGTGAGAGGCCCGTGCACCACGATGAAGAGTGGCCCCCACTTGCCGCAACTAGAGAAAGCCCTTGCACAGAAACGAAGACCCAACACTGCCCAAAATAAATAAATAAATAAATAATAAAAATAAAGGAATTCCTTAAAAAAAAAAAAGCGTATGTCACTTTATAAAAAAAAAAAAAAAAAAAAAAGAAAGGGTTCTGTCCTGCCAAAGGAACACGGATCTCATCCTTCGGCCCTCTCTCCCCCTGGCCTTTCCCCACTAAGTTTTCTTCTTCCATGTTGTCCCTTCTCACCAGGCTTTCCAAATCTATGTGTCCAGAAAACTCCCTTATCCCCACATCCTCCAACCCATGCATGCATACACACACACACATCATTAGTGTGGCTTATAAAGTCTGGTGGGCTGTACTGTACTGGTCAAAGGAAAAGATCCTACTTTAGGGCTGAAGCCCCCTGCACACACTGTACATTTACGGCTAGGCCCCCAGAGTCAATGATATGTGCAGCTTCCTGGTGGGCTTTTGATACCTGGACCTAACAAGATGCAAACAGGTGAACAGTTTGAACAGGTGAACAGCGAGGCAGCATTGAAGATATTAAGAACAGTGTGCTAGCGAGTCAGACAACAGTTGCAAAGGATTGGGGTATACAGTTAATAGGACAGATTATTTAACAGATATAGCGAAATGCATATAAGTAGGATGTTTAGCACAATAAAGTCAATTAAGAGGACCAAGGTAGGTGTATAATATATGGAGTTAATAGGTGGTTGTATCATGATATTGTTAATAGGACATTGGTGCATTGTATAATAACTACAGCTAATGAGAGACAGGCAGGACACAGAGGGGAATGGCTGTAGCTAATAGAAAGTGAGCCATGTAATTTTACTTGAGGTTAATAAGGCTGAGCCACTCTCTGAGCAATTACATCAGTAGGAAAGGACTAGAAAGGCAGAGGTTCAGGACACTGAAGGAAAAGACCATTATCATGCAGGGCCATGAGAAGTCAAAGGATATGTCCAGCTGGTTTGCTGGAAAGTGAAGGGATAATCAGAACAAGAAGCAGGTCTAATGAAAAATATTGTTTAAAAAGTAATGTTGTAAAATGGTGCAGCCACAGTGGAAAAGAGTACGGAGGTTCCTCAAAAAAAATCAAACATAGAATTACCACATATACACCCGAAAGAATTAAAAGCAAGAACTAGAAGAGGTATTTGTACACCCAAGTTCACAGCAGCACTGCTTACAACAGTCCCAAGGTAGAAGCAACAAGCATCCACTGACAGATGGATACACAAAACGTGGTCTACATATATAACAGAATATCAATCAGCCTTAAAAAAGGAAATTCTGACACCTGCTACGACATGGGTGAACTTTGAAGACATCATGCTAAATGAGATAAGCCAGTCACAAAAGGACAAATACTGCAAGATTTTCACTTATATAAGGTACCTAGAGTTGTCAAATTCACAGAGACAGATAATACAATGGTGGTTGCCAGGGGCTGGGAGGAGTGGGGAGTTA
Organism: Eschrichtius robustus; assembly: GCF_028021215.1. Classification (NCBI taxonomy): domain Eukaryota; kingdom Metazoa; phylum Chordata; class Mammalia; order Artiodactyla; family Eschrichtiidae; genus Eschrichtius; species Eschrichtius robustus. The sequence goes on from NC_090826.1 coordinate 150,280,226, forward strand.
ATGTTTAATGGGTACAGAGTTTCAGTTTTGCAAGGGGAAAAAGATCTAGACATGGATGGTGGTGATGCTTGCATAGCAATGTGAATGTACTTAACACCACTGAACTGTAGACTTAAAATGGTAAATTTTATGTTATATATATAATTTACCACAATAAAAAAAATTATGCTGAGTGAAAGAAGCCATCAACAAAATAATGCATGCTGTATTATTCTACTTATATAAAATGCAAACTGATTTATAGTAACAAAAAGCATGTCAGTGGTCACCTGGGGCTGGAGCAGAGGGAGAACTAGATTACAAAGGGGCACTAGGAGTCTTTGGGGATGAGGAAGATATTTTGCATCTTGATCATGGTACAGTTTTTCAGGGTATATACAACTGGAAAATACATTAAGTGGATATATTTTATTGTGCGTAAATTATTTCTCAATAAAGTTGTCATAAACATTTTTTTAAAGGTGTTCCTGGAACATTAGCAAATCACAGGCTTGCAGTACTCTACTGCAATGTCCTAGACTATATATGCCCCAAGGTATTCAAACAAAAGATGCAAGAAAATGCAATTCATTTTTTTTTTAACATCTTTATTAGAGTATAATTGCTTTACAATGGTGTTAGTTTCTGCAGTATAACAAAGTGAATCAGCTATACATATACATATATCCCCATATCTCCTCCCTCCTGCTTCTCCCTCCCATCCTCCCTATCCCACCCCTCTAGGTGGCCACAAAGCCCCGAGCTGATCTCCCTGTGCTATGCGGCTGCTTCCCACTAGCTATCTATTTTACATTTGGTAGTGTATATATGTCAATGCTACTCTCTCACTTCGTCCCAGCTTCCCCTTCCCCCTCCCCGTGTCCTCAAGTCCATTCTCTGCATCTGCATCTTTATTCCTGTCCTGCCCCTAGGTTCTTCAGAACCATTTTTCTTTTTTTTTTAGATGCCATATATATGTGTTAGCATACGGTATTTGTTTTTCTCTTTCTGACTTACTTCGCTCTGTATGACAGACTCTAGGTCCATCCACCTCACTACAAGTAACTCAATTTCGTTCCTTTTTATGGCTGAGTAATATTCCATTGTATATATGTGCCACATCTTCTTCATCCATTCATCTGTTGATGGACACTTAGGTTGCTTCCATGTCCTGGCTATTGTAAATAGAGAACATTGTGGTACAGGACTCTTTTTGAATTACGGTTTTCTCAGAGTACATGCCCCGTAGTGGGATGCGATTCATTTTTCTATATGATGCTGCGTCTTCGGTCCCTCACCTCCCTAGGGGCAGGAGGACTTGCCATGTGTGGGACTGAGCACTGGGCTCCTCTCATCACGCTTCCTTCCGCTGGGGCCTCTGAGGAGGACAGCCAGAGGACCTCTCTTACCCATGCCGATGTATTCAGCAGCTGAATCAGCACAAATCCCTATCCTGGGGAAGAAATCAATCCTTCCTAATGGGAGAGGGGTTAACTGAGTTGCTGAATTGTGTGTGAGCTATGAATTACCCCATCAAAGGCTTGCTCTGCTGTCAGGATGTGCAATGCTGCTGAGCCTGTGACCGCCCTCTTGGCTCTAACAAGGCATTTTTCAAGGCCGCATCCCACTGTTAACCATTTTTAGAAGAAAACGGCTGGTGACCAGCATGTGAACAAACTTTGCAGTGAAGCCTTCTTCCCATCCTTCCTTCCAGTCAACCAGAAACACAGTCCCTATCCATATGTGAGTAGTTTACAAAGAATACGCAATCCACTGTACAGTTTACAAAGAATACACAATCTTTGTTTTTTTAGTTTATTTGTTTATTTATTTATCTATCTTTGGCTGCATTGGGTCTTCGTTGCTGTGCACAGGCTTCCTCTAGTTGCGGCGAGCGGGGGCCACTCTTCGTTGCGGTGCGCGGGCTTCTCATTGCGGTGGCTTCTCTTGTTGCGGAGCAGGGGCTCTAGGCACGCGGGCCTCAGTAGTTGTGGCTCACGGGCTCTAGAGCGCAGGCTCAGCAGTTGTGGCACACGGGCTTAGTTGCTCCGCGGCATGTGGGATCTTCCCAGGCCAGGGCTCAAACCCATGTCCCCTGCATTGGCAGGCGGATTCTTAACAACTGCGCCACCGGGGAAGCCCAAGAATACACAATCTTAGTGAATCCTCACAACACCTTGAGATAGAAATTACTAACCTATACTAATATCCTTTCTTGAAGCTATATTGCCTCAAAGGGGCCCAGAGTCCACATCCCAAGGCCAGGGTGTCAGACTGAATCCTACTTGGAGAATAGTCCGAAGGACTTGAGTCTGTCCTTTAGTTTTATCTACAATTATCTATCATTTATCTACCATTAACAATGCCCTAGCTTCCTCCCTCCATCCACTCAGGCAAGATTTCTAGCCAGAGGCTCTGACGCCCTGTTGCCCGTTGTCCCTCCCACTCATCCACTGCTCAGTCGTCCCCTTGCTGAGTCACAGTTCTCCTGAGGGTTGAAGAACATCTTGACCCTCTCAGCTTGGCTCTTGGGTCCCTACAGCTGGACGGAGAGACTCTCACCTTCTGGCCCCATGAAGCAGCAATGTCACCCAGCGACTCACAGCCATTCTAAGAAAGGGAAAAGAGGAGCTTCCCGTCCTAAGAGCCATCAGGCTACAAAGGAAGCAAGTCTCACCTCTCCAGACAAACTCGCCTTGGCTGGAGCCTAGAACACAAATGTGAAGGATGCATCATGATCACCAAGGGCCACCAACCTATCCATCCACATCCCTGGGGATGCAGGTGCATATATAACAGCCCACATCACCATCTGGGTGAAGACGAATGTGAGATTGATGAATTTCAACCTCTACAGAGGGCCTTTGTGAATGGGCAGGCTTGGAGGATACCCAATAGGGAAATGGAATGAAGAGATGATTCTCGGAGATGCTGCAGAAGACAGAGACATAGGATGTGGCGACTGATGGAGCTGGGGGCCAAAGAACACATTCCCTCTCACTGACCCTGAGCACAGCCTCAGACAGTACCCTCAGGGCTGACAGCAGCTGGTGCACATCAGAGAGACCATACCTTACGTTAATAGACTGATGCCCTACCCTACTAGTTAGTAAAAGCCATGGTCCCGGCCTCTCCTCAGGACCTGTCCTCTGATATATATAACACCCAAAGGAGTAACACCTGTCTCTGTAGGGGCCTCTAGGACCTGCTCCAGCACTTAGCCACCATCTCTTTGAGTTGACAGGTCTGTGCCCGTGCCTTACCATTCGTTAGATATTTTGAATACCATCCCCACATCCTACATATATATTGCTCTGCCTTGGTGGCATTTTCTACTCTGAGGCCAGTGAAGGCTGAGTGTTTCTTTGCTTGGAGAACGAGCTCGTGCATCAGACTCTAGTCCCAGAGGGGCTGGCTCAGGATCTGAGAAACACCAGGACACTCTCCGCACCGCCCCACCGGCTTCACTACTGTCATTTTTCATTAATTATTCAGAAGGACTTTATACGCTGTCTTCATTAAAACAGCTTGCTCCTGACAGCACTTTATTTTTAACAATACTCAGATCTGATGCGGGGAAATGATAAAGGGCCTTGGTAGCTTTATTTCAGTCTTATTTTCCCGAGTAGCCCCAGCCCGGAGATATTGTGGAGCCGTTCATCAAATGGTCCTGAGCCTGCAGATCTTCCTTCACAGCTCAATTTAGAGCTTTCATCTTAATAAAGCTATAGGACAGGAGCCTTTTCCTGTCCAAGGGCTCCCTTACTGAAGGATACACAGCAAGAGCACAGGTGCCCAGGTTTCCAAGCCTGTACACTGCTGGGTCTATTTTCAAACCCACGGGCATATGGACAGAAGGTCTAAAGAACAGGGTCTTGCTATTCTAGGGTTAGAATAACCATTTCTTACCTTCATGTCGTTTATAAACCAGGGCCTCAAACCCAGGTTTTGAGGCCTCGGTGTTCTTTCAAAAAAACGCTCACCTGCCTCTTTCACACCCTCTCATGAGAAAGAAGAACTAGGTGGTTCTAATTTGTCCAAAATCGAAGCATGGACTTCTAGGGCACTGGTTCTCAAACACGAGCCCACATCAGAATCACCGGGAGGGCATGTTAGAGTGCAAGGTCCCATCCCCCAGAGTTCCTGATCCAGGATGTCTGGGTGGGCCTAAGATTTGCATTTCTACCACGATCCCCAGTGATGTGGATTCTGCTGGTCCAAGAGTCACCCTTTGGGACCCCTGTTCCAGGGCACTCTGCCCAGGGCTGAGGGAAGAGCTTATACCGGTGGTCCGCGCACTGACTGGGCTCTCTCTCGAGCAGAGGGGATGGACGAGCACTGAGCATCACAGGTCGCCAGGTGCTTTGCTGGGTGCACTCCGCATCCTCACAAACACCTTCCCAGGGAGGTATTATTCGCTCCACTTCACAGAAAAGGATACTAAGGATCAGAGAAGGAGAGTAACTTTCTTGAGGTCTGACAGCCAACTGGTCATCAGGTCACACTTGGAACTCAGGACCGTGTGGCTCCAAGTGTGCTCGGCCGCCTAAGCTCCAAAGCCGTGACTGGCCTCGGAGCACATCGGGGAAAGGCTCACATCAGAGCCCCACCTCCTAGCCTGGTGCCTTTCCTTTAAATCCTCTGCCTCCAAATCTCATTTCATCCCTCTACTCATGGTGCTAAGGCAACCGGAAGTGGGAAGCGTCAGGTTCTTATTTTTCGGCGTCACCGTCACTAACTTGCTTGGTCACCCCGTCTCTGGGGTCCTCAGTTTCCCCATCTTTGTAATAATTGGGAAAAGAAAGCCTGGATGAACCTTTTACACCCCTCGTGGTGGCAGCTGCCTAATTGAGACTGGGGCCACTATGGCACATGTTCCTAGTGCCTGGATGGTCTTTTATTAAAACTGTAAGAGTCACAGTTATTTGATGCTGGCCATGGGCTGAGCCTGCACAGGGCATCCAGCAGGGAGACAGAGAGGAAGGGGTGACTGACGGCCCTCAGAGGGCTTCCTGCCATCCTGAGCAAGAGTCACTTGCTGGGCGCTGTGTGCACATTTTAACAGGCACAAATAGCGTGCCTTTAATAACTCGCGTTGTTCACAGTCAGTTTCACATTCTGAGGACGCCAACCTGTGCTGTAGTTTTCATCCTTCCCCACCTCCCAGCACAAGCCCCGCAGACTGGTGCTTACTGAAGCACTCGCTGCCATAAAGCAAAATTATTTCACATGAAACTGAGGAAGTGGGGAGAACAAACCAGAGCCACTTTTTCTTATCCTGACAGCGTGAGTAGAAGGTGGAGCTGAGAAAACAAGTGTCTTCTCTCTCCAGGGCAGGTGGGGGACCTGCTTCCGAGAAAACTGTCCCTGCCGTTGCTGCCACGCCCCCAACTCCGGCCCCTGGGGCCAGAAGCTGCGCAGTCGGATCATGCTTCCCAGCTGTTTCTCTTCCTTAACGTGTTTTTTTAAAAACAGCCTGATTAGGGCTATTGTTCATCGTTAATTCATGACCACACAACATGACACGGCGGAGACTGCCTAGCAAATGAGCTCGGGGAAGCGGCTTCCCGCAAACAAAGGGATGGGGCGCAGCGTGGGGCAGGCTCCCTGTCACACGGCCCTGACAACCACTCACCCACCTGGGCATTTATGAAGCACCTACTATGCGCCCAGCGTGTAGACAGGCAGCCTTGACACATGTCACACGAGCGGTCTGAGCCTTCATCTGAGGCCTGTGAGAACGTGCCCCCAAAGGCTAAGAGCACGCTCGGGGCCCCCAACTCTCCACCTAACCTTGAGACTTGGCTCTACAGCTCCACCTCCAAACGTGCACGTAACGGAAGGCTTGGGGGAACACAGACGACAGAGACAAATTCTCAAACACCTGGGCCAGCCGGGATGATGGGCTGACGCTAGTAAGTTGACATTGCACTAGGATAAAAATGGCTGAGCTTAACGGTTTTTGTTTGGTTTTTCCAATCCAACTATACACATATGGGATGGCGGCGGCCTGGGAACCATGTCACGGGAGGAGGGGTTGACAGACCTGGCAATGTTTATCTGGAATCACGGAGACTCTGGGGAAGAGAAAAGAAGTACCTGCAAATATAGAACAGTCTACCCTTTGGAAGCGGGATGAGGAGACATGTGCACACCCCAGAGCGGGTGCTGGTTGGGGGAGGGACACTCTGGAGGCAGCGAAACACTCTGGCAGCTGGAGGCCTCCAGCACTGGAACCAGCTCAGGACACTCTGAGCACCCCCGTCCAGGGGAAGGCAGCAGAGGCAGGACAGGCGGCAAGGAGACTCCTCTTCTGGACTGGGGGTGGAATAGGTCTGAGAGTCTGTGAATCGGCTCCTTTCTTCCCAGGTCACTGGGACCAGGGCATCCATGGTAAAATGGTCAATGAATAAACAGACATGGGTACACGAGTACTTGTGAGTACTCAGTCACAAGACTCCCAAATCCCTACTACAGGTAATCAAAAGTAACAGCTGTTGCAAAATCCCTGATCAAGAAACCCTATGTATGTACATCTGGCCTCTATCTTCCCAGCCCATGGGACATGCAGCCAATGCACAGAAGTGCCCACAGTTGAACAGCTGAAGCATCATCTACACTTGTGCGCGTGCCTGGGAGAAGAGGCGCCTGGCAGGTACTGGCTGAGAACACCTAGACTTTAGCAAAGGACGGCGGAGCAGGAAGGCCACTCCAGTCATCCCGCTTCCTGTCACCACTAAAGGAATACACCAGGGAGAGCTGGAAAGGAAGAGAAAGAGAGCGACGCCTAAACCATGCGAACCTCTGAAAAGGTGATGTCAGCAGATCCGTCTGACACGTTCTTTTCCTAAAGCAGTTATTAGACAAATGACTCCAAATTACTTGACTTAAATTTCTCAGCAAAGAACGCAATGATAAAACCAAGCTCCCGGCGGTGGCGGAAGCAGCATCTCTCCCCCGGAGCTCTTGGAGGCGACAGCGGGCTAGGCACTCCAGCCGCCCCTCGGGAAGGAGAAGGAAATGTTCCTGCCTGTCAGAGCCACCTTTGTTCTCACCTCGCCGCTCCCACTTACTGTGTCTGCAAAAGTGTATTTTGCTCATCTCCACGCTGAGGAACGGGACCAGATGGAGCGCAGGAGGTACTGCCGAGCAAAGAGCTTGTCTGTGCACCATCCTCAGGGGCTGCTGCTCTTACCAGGGGCCGTGCCCTCTCTCTCCCTGCTCCCCCTGCCTGGTCAAAGGCGGGCTGGCTGTGCCTGGGGCGCGGTCAGTGGCCAGGATGTAGTTTCTCTCTGAGGGTACTGAGCCCAGAGGTTTGGTCTCATTAGTGCTGACTTTAACCACCTGAGCTGCTGCTCGCCTTCTTCAAAAGGCACTTGCCAGAAGCACGAAACAGCTCTGAGATGAGTTCAGAAAAAATGTGGCTCCAACATTTATAAATGGTATTCGGAAAAGGCATCTTCACTTCCTAGGTGCTGGCGTAAGGAGGGCTGTGGGAAACAGAGGTAAGAAGAGTGTCTAAGCTCAGGGGATGTGCTGCTGGCAGCAGCGCCCACATGTCCCCCTCCAGCCAGCTTGAGGCGGGGGTAGCAGCCTGCTTATCCCACAGTAGCACAGAGCACCTAGGTGGTCCTGGGCACCAGGTGAAGGCAGCACAGGGAACGGCCAACCACAGTCTCAAGGAGCCCGGGGCCCTTCTCTGCTAAAGAAGAATCAGCGCTTCCATGGGATGGGGCAAGGGCTCTTAGGTCACTGTTCCGGGGAGGGAAAAGAAACACAGAAGACTCCATAGGGCCCGCCCATCAAACCCACACACACTGGAGACCCAGGGCTCTGCTGAGGGTGAACAGAGAGGCACAGAGCAGCCCCACATCATAGCTGCTTTTCCTCTGCAGGAGGGTAAGGCTATGGGGCCATGTGCAAGCATGGGGCAAGCATGGCTCTGGACAGTAGCCATGGTCACTGCTGCTGTCACCTCAGGCCACAGGGCACACAGGGGCTAGTGGGAGGGATGTGTGTTCAGCCTGAGAGTAAGAGAAAGCACACACGTGTGAGTGTGGACTCGAGCAAGGCTGACCAATTCCAGGCACCATGTTTTACAAGTGACACAATCACACAGAAACCACTTCAAGGAGGGTCTAGAAGGGCTCCTCAGGGTGGGCATGCTGATAAGTTAAAGTTTAGCCTGGAAAAAGGCCATGAGGCCACGTGGAAAGAGAATTAATTAGACTTGTTCTATGTCACTCCGGAAGACAGAACTGGGGCCAAGAGATGGAAGTTAGAGGCAGATTTTGGCTACCACCAAAAGGAGCCTGTAACATTTACAGCCTCCGCATCCTGGATTCCCATCCCTGTCAGCATTCATATTAAGGATGGCTGCCTCTGATGGGAGATGGGACCAGATGACCCCTTCCAACTCTTAAAGAGATTACAGCCCTGTAAAATTCAAGTCCTCAAATCATCTTCCCCTCCCCCTGCCCCAGGAAAGGTACAGACAGAGACTGAAGTTAGACTAAAAGACCACTGCGGTCAGGAGCAGGGAGAGGAGGGGCATCCTGTCTGGACTGGGAACAGAAAGCAGCGTTCTAGCAAACTGTGGAAATGTCACAAGATACGACAGATTCTTAGCGAGGTGCTTATGAAGATATTTACCTGACATATAAAGTGACTCAGACACTTTTTAAAAAAAATGTATTTATTATTTATTTTTGGCTGTGTTGGGTCTTCGTTTCTCTGCGAGGGCTTTCTCTAGTTGCGGCAAGTGGGGGCCACTCTTCATCGCAGTGCGCGGGCCTCTCACTGTCGCGGCCTCTCCCGTTGCGGGGCACAGGCTCCAGACGCGCAGGCTCAGTAGTTGTGGCTCACGGGCCTAGTCGCTCCGCGGCATGTGGGATCTTCCCAGACCAGGGCTCGAACCCGTGTCCCCTGCACTGGCAGGCAGATTCTCAACCACTGCGCCACCAGGGAAGCCCTCAGACACTTTTTTGATTACAGAGAAAGATGTCTTTGTGCCTTAAAGATCCCATTCCAAAGGAACACTGTGTTTCTCTCAGGCTACTGACTCTAGCCCATGATCCTGAGGGTGGGTCTGCCTGGGACAACGGGCCAATACTGCCAGAAGCCGGGATTTGTCCCCCGCTTCCAAGGGTCCCTTCTGGCACCCCTGCTCACTTGGGCAGCCTGGATGTACCTGATCCCACGCAAACCTTTGCGGGGAGCAAACATTCAGCAGTCTCACGGGGGATGCTCACGGGGAAGCGCTCTTCCTCCTGTGCCCGTCTGCTCAGAATCAAACACCTCGAACCAGTTTTCTACGGGGCGGAGAAGACAGGACAGGGCTCTGTTGAAGTGGAGCCGGGGAGGAGCAAGGCAAAGGCAGCCTGGATCTCTCCAGGGACGTTAGGAATTAACTAATGGTAATTAGCTGTAGTCACTAATAAGGAATGACTTCCCCGCCGCCTCCTCTGGGCTTCCTGCTCAGCCAGCAGGAGTGGCGGGAGGCTGGGACCCTTCAAGGAAACTTATCCCACTGTTTACTCTCTTCCCGGTAGTCTTTGCATGGGATTAATTGTCGGCCTCCAGGGAAGGGACAGCCTCCAGGGAAGGGATCTCAGTTGCCGCAGTTGCTGGCGTGGTTCTGCTTGTGACCTCAGAGCACACATTACACTCTGGACTCCTTGCAGAGTTCCCAGAGGCTGCCTCGGTGTGGGTCAACTCAGGGCGTGGAACCAGCCCATAATGCGCTTTCTCGGATTCCTCTAAAGAGACAAGGCAGTGTCTCCGCGAGTCAGCTCTATGGCGTGGATCTGGACTGACCCGCCATCTGACCCGTCACATCTATCCAGTTCTTCCTAACTTGTGTCCCAGCAACGGAGCTTGAAGTGGTGATGGAACTGTGACAGTCCCCTCTCCCATGACACTCCTGGGTGGAGGACTGACCTTGGCTGTTGGCATCTTTCATTGCAGAGCCTCCACCTCCCTCCCCTAGGGGGCTGCCCTGTGTTCCATTTGGGAAGACTTGGCTCCGTTCTTGCTGTAAGGGCTGGGAAGGATCTGATCTTAAACTAATCATCTTCGTGACTCATCATTCAACATTACTGAGCTCCTACTACGGACAGGGCACCGGGTTAAGTGCTAGGGATACTGGAGAGATGAAAAGGCTGACTTGCAGTTACAGATACAGGAATTCCACGTAAAAAAGATAAGTCATGACCTCAGGGTGTTTCCCAATGTGGAGGATTTTTCCGTGCACTGGACGTAATGTCAGAGGCTGGTAAAACTGGATAGGAAGAACTGGCTTCTGTGCTCAAAGAGCTCCATTCTGGAGAAGGAGGACCCAGAGCACTGAAAGCCCGGCCGTGGAGGACGCAGGAGCAGAGAAAGCTAAGGAAATGTGGACTGCCTTGATTTTGACCATCACCAGCGCGTGAGCCAGAAGGGCCAGCCATGGCTAGCTATTCCACTCTCTTAAGCACATACCTTCCAGTAACTTCCATCCTCTGGATAAACCCTCCCTCAGTGGAAGAAGGCCTGCCCTCCAGTAAGACTGTCCATCCAACAAGACTTAGAGTGGATTTTTCCCCCAGATTTTAATCTGTTTATTTTTTGACCAGGTAACGCACAATATAAAATTCAAATGTACCAAAGAGTAATGCACAATATAAAATTCAAATGTATCGAAGAGTAATAAGCAAGGAAAAGTAAATCTCCATCTCCCAACCCCCATGCCCAATCCACCCAATTCCTCTCCCTAGAAGGTCTGTTTCCAGTTCCTTGTTTCTACTCCCAGAGATATTCTATGCACACAGAAGCATAAACAGATATATCCATATATACACATGCACACATACAAATACATACATACACATACATATTTAAAATGGTTTTTAACTCTTCATTCTGAAATATGTATTATTTTGAACGCAAACACTACACACACTGTTCATTTCCTTATTTTATTAAGGTTTTATATATTGGGGATTGTTCCATGTAAGTACATGTAATGCTGCTTCATCCTTTTTAATGGCTGTGGAAATTTCTGAATTTATATACCATAATTTATTTACCTGACTCCTTCTGATGGGTATTATGTCCATTCTAATTTTTACTAATACAAACAATGTCACAATAAATATTTTTGTATAACATTTCATTTCACATGTATGAAAGTATATGTGAATGACAAATTCCTAGAAGTGGAATTGCTGCTGGGTCAGTTTTGGTAGATATTTCCAAACCATTCCCTACAGAGGAGTTACCACTTTATACCCCAAGATGAATGTATGAGGTTAAACTTTTTGATCTGTGCAATCTGGTGCTTGTAATTTGCATTTCTCTTATCGAGGCTGATATACAAATACTGACTCCTTATGTTGTACACCTGAAACTAGTATAATTTTATATGTCAATGACACCTCAATAAAAAAAAAGAGTGAGGTTGGGCATCTTTTCATTTGTTTCAGAGCCATTTGTGTTTCACCTTTCTGTGACCTGTCTATTCAAGTCCTTTCTCCACTCTTCTACTAAGTTGGTGCTTTTTTTTCTCACAAATTTTAGGGGTGAGAGTGGTTATTACTATGCCCAGCCTGAAGGGTATTCTGCAACCATCAACAGGAGTGTGAGGTCAAGGGCGCTGAGTCAGTGGGTAGCTGGCCACAGTCAGGGACAGGCCTGGGTACAAGCTGCTGAGGTGGGAGCAGTCGCCCTGAGCAATCAAGGGGTCCCCATGCGGGGATCCCTGCCCAAAGAACACGGCCGGCACTAGGTTCTGCCTTCTATAGCAGCTCAGTGTTCCACTGTTTCTGAATCTTTATTAAGTGAAGAAATCAAGACAAAGTTCTTTAGTATTGGCATCATAATCTCTGCAGAGAGTTCTTGGTGAGCCAGGCAGGAAAGGCTGTACACTTCTATTCTCCCTCTATACGGCCCTTCAGCCGGGAGCTGGGGCAAGGCTTTATTTGCCTGCCTGTTGCCTGCTTTCCTTCCCTCCCTCCCTCCCTCCTTTCTTTCCTTCCTTCCTTCCCGCCCTGCTCTCTCCCTTTCATTCATCTCCTTCCCCTCCCCTCCCCTCTCTTCCTTCTATCCACCCCATCCACTGCTCACTTAACACTGAATTGTGGGGCAGGCAAGGCTTTGCTCCCTAAGCCTTCTCTCATGCATCTCCCAGTATAGCTGGGTGACATGTGTACCGTATCTAGCATCTATTCCAATTGCTTACCCTCTGCCTCCTTGACAATTAGGTCTTCCTTCAGTTCTGAGCCAATCACAATGGATGGAAGCAAGGATTATATAAATTAGCCTCAGCCACACCATGCAATGGGCCTCGAGGCCAGGGTTCTGGGCTGTTGTGAGCCTCCCATCTACTGCTCCACTAGCCCCTTCTCTGGGCTTTCCTTACCGCCAACCAAGTCCTGGCCTAGAGGCTACCAGTGGCAAGTCCAAATGTCTGCTTATTACTGTGAAACCCGGGTTTTCTATGTTCCTCTCCAGGATGGTCCAGGGCTGATCATTAAGCTTGTTTTGCTCCTCAATTCTGAGCAATTTCTACTAGAATGGAGGAGGAAGAGGAGGGGAAGAATGGACTTCTTTCTGTTTCCAGTTCTTGTCAGTATTCCTCCAGCACCAGAAGGCAGCAGTGGCTTCAAACTCCAGCTCCTATTCACACTCTCAAACTCAGCAGCACTCGACTCCCTTAAGGTCTAAGAACCAGCCACAGCACCCCTGGTCTGAGGTTCAAGCATAAGCCAGAGGGCACCCCTCCGAGATCTGAACACCAGCTACCAGGGGCCTCTTCTCTGAGCTCCCACAGTCCAGTGATCCTACCCCTTCCTTTTTTATTTCCCCAGCCCTAGGCTTAGTAACTGCTTTTTACAGTTGCTAATATCTGGGTTACTTCAGGGTCCCTTTTTGCTCTTTCAGCCTTCTGATTACTTCTGATTACTTATGTAATTCCCTGTATTAAATCCCTCTGTTTGAAATACCTTGCATCATCTCTATTTTCCTGACTAGACCTTGACTTTGTGCATCACTTAACTCCCAATTTTAGCCCAGAGCCTGATGAGTGCCCCTTGTGGTAGCAGGAGGACTAGGGAAGGAGAAACAACAATCATGTTGAGTCTGGAGAGGTGAATGGGGGAGACTGCCATGCACAGAGAAGGGACCCAAGATTCTGGGGGTTCACCATTTAAAGAGAATCACCTGGAGGGTTCTCATCCAAGTATTATTTCTCCCATAGTCAGAGTCATGACCTGTTGTAGTTTTTTTAATTGCTCCAGGCTCCATTCTGAGCTGGTTCTTCTCTCCCCACCAGAGATGAGACTGTATAACTCCCGGGAGACAGTTATCCAGGGCTTCTCAACACAACATTTAATCATTAAAATTTCTTATAGTGAATTATCTTCTCTTTCTCCTTCTGAATGTATAATGTGAAAATATGTTTTTAAAAAAAAAACACAGGGCTTCCCTGGTGGCACAGTGGTTGAGAATCTGCCTGCCAATGCAGGGGACACGGGTTCGAGCCCTGGTCTGGGAAGATCCCACATGCCGCGGAGCAACTAGGCCCGTGAGCCACAATTACTGAGCCTGCTCGTCTGGAGCCTGTGCTCCGCAACAAGAGAGGCCGCGATAGTGAGAGGCCCGCGCACCACGATGAAGAGTGGCCCCCGCTTGCCGCAACTGGAGAAAGCCCTCGCACAGAAACGAAGACCCAACACAGCCAAAAACAAACAAACAAACAAACAAACAAACAAATAAATAAATTTTTTTAAAAAACACACAAAGCCCCCCTATATTTGGCCCTCCTGGACAAACTAGAGAAGGAGTGTGCCATGAAGCAAATAAGTTAATAAAGGGTAGGCTTGCCCAGTGCCCACATACCTCCAGCTCATTCCCTACCTTCTCCATCACCTTATAAGGAGAGAAGGGTTCAACAGCTTATCTTGTCTAATTAATAGCTATACAGGGATATCCAGTTGCTCTAGAATGAAATAAAAAATTCATTTTGTCCAGAAATAAAAGCAAAAATAAACAAGTGGGACCTAATCAAACTTAAAAGCTTTTCACAGCAAAGGAAACCATCAACAAAATGAAAAGACAGCCTATGGAATGGGAGAAAATACTTGCAAATGATGCGACCGACAAGGGGTTAATAATGTCCAAGATATACATACAGTTCATACAACTCAATATAAAAAAATAAACAACCCAAATCTAAAAATGGGCAGAAGACCTAAATAGACATTTCTTCAAAGAAGACATACAGATGGCCAATAGGTACATGAAAAGATGCTCAAAATCACTAATTATTAGAGAAATGCAAATCAAAACTGCAATGAGGTATCACCTCACACCCATCAGAATGGCCACCATTAAAAAGTCTACACATAATAAATGCTGGAGAAGGTGTGGAGAAAAGGAAACCCTCCTACACTGTTGGTGGGAATGTAAATTGGTGCAGCCACTATGGAGAACAGTATGGAGGTTCCTTAAAAAACTAAAAATAGAGCTACCATACAACCCAGAAATCCCACTCCTAGGCATATATCTAGACAAAACCCTAATTCGAAAAGATACATGCACCCCAGTGTTCATTGCAGCACTATTTACAACAGCCAAGACATGGAAGCAACCTGAATGTTCATCGACAGATAAATGGATAAAAAAAGATGTGGTGTGTATATATATATACAATGGAATACTACTCAGCCATAAAAAAAGAATGAAATAATGCCATTTGCAGCAACATGGATAGACCTAGAGATTATCATACGAAGTGAAGTAAGTCAGAAAGAGAACAACAAATATCATATGATATCACTTACATGTGGAACCTAAAATATGATACAAATGAACTTATTTACAAAACAGAAACAGACTCACAGACATAGAAAACAACCTTATGGTTACCAAAGGGGAAAGGGGGCAGGGGAGGGATAAATTAGGAGTTTGGGATTAGCAGATACAAACCACTATATATAAAATAGATAAAAAACAAGGTCGTACTGTATAGCACAGGGAACCATGTTCAATATCCTGTAATAAACCATAATGAAAAAGAATAACTGAATCACTTTGCTGTATATCAGAAACTAACACAACATTGAAATCAACTATACTTCAATAAAAATGTTTTTTAAAAACCACAGTGAGGTATCATCTCACACCTGTCAGAATGGCCATCATCAAAATGCCTACAAATAACAAATGCTGGAGAGGGTGTAGAGAAAAATGAACCCTCCCACACTGTTGGTGGGAATGTAAATTGGTGCAGCCACTATGGAAAACAATACAGAGGTTCCTTAAAAAACTAAAATAGAGCTACCATATAATCCAGCAATCCCACTCCTGGGTATATTTCCAGAAAAGATGAAAACTCTAATTCGAAAAGATACATGCACCCCAATGTTCACAGCAGCACTATTTACATTAGCCAAGACATGGAAACAACCCAAGTGCCCAACGACAAATGATTGTTTTAAGATGTGATATACTTACATCCCATTTTTAAAATAAATAAATAAATAAATATATATATATATATATAAATTATTCAGCCATATATATATAATGGGATATTATTCATATATACATATATATATAATGGGATATTATTCAGGCGTAAAGAAAAATGAAATATTGCCATTTTCAGCAACGTGGATGGACCTAGAGATGATCATACTAAGTGAAGTAAGTCAGACAGAGAAAGACAAATATTGTATGATATCACTTATATGCGGAATCTAAAAAATAATACAAATGAATCTATATAC
This sequence comes from Eschrichtius robustus, assembly GCF_028021215.1. Taxonomy (NCBI): domain Eukaryota; kingdom Metazoa; phylum Chordata; class Mammalia; order Artiodactyla; family Eschrichtiidae; genus Eschrichtius; species Eschrichtius robustus. The sequence goes on from NC_090826.1 coordinate 150,295,972, forward strand.
AAAACAGAAACAGACTCACAGACATAGAAAACAAACTTATGGTTACCAAAGGAGAAGGGGAGGTGGGGGGATAAATTAGGAGTATGGGATAAACTACTATACATAAAATGGATAAGCAACAAGGATTTACTGTATAACACAGGGAATTACATTAAATAACTTGTAATCACCTATATTGGAAAATAATCTGTAAAAAATATGTATATATATATATAGCTGAATCACTTTTCTGTATACCTGAAACTAATACAATATTATAAATCAACTATTCTTCAATTATAAAACTGCCTTTTGTCCAAGAGCTTCCAATCATTCTGATATGAATTTGAGTTGTAGTTGGATCCCCTTAAATGTGTTTACAGTTGCTAAATTCCAAAACTGCAAATAAAAGGCTTTTGTATTATGTTTGCCCTTTTAATAAAAAGAAAAAATAATCAGACTATGTTCTCCCCTTTGTTACACCCAAGAATGCACCTATACCCCAACCTGTTTAATGGAATCTTTAAAAATAAGTTTAAAAAAATCCTCTCTTACTTCCGTCCTCTCTCTAGGATGAGGAACCACAAAGCAGAAAGGAGTAATATTACCTACCTCCACGGTTGGGCCAGTTTCAGGAGCCAGAACTCTCAGCCCCAGAAAAGAGCCCTGCCCTTGGACTCAGGAGTCTGAGTTTCACCTCACGTTAGCTATATGTACTAACTTCGTGTTAGCTATATATACTAACTTCTCTGAACCTCTTGTTTTCTTTTCTTTAAAACCAGATTGAGAAATCTCCACTCACAAAATTATTATGATTCTCCATTCATTCAGTAGGATGCCTGAAGAGAGCAAAATATCTCAAAACTCTAAGTCCAAAAAGGTTTCCTTATGCCTAAAACCTGCTGTTGAACAAGCCCATTTCTGGCTTGTAGAGGTATGGAGACACAAACCCTGAATATACTCTGCCTGCATAAACATTTTGCTATTTTGTTGTTTCTAACCCCAAACGTGCTGCTGTTATTTAAACCTATCATCCCATCAGCATCGCTGTTTGTCAACAGCATGATTTCTGTAACACCGACTTGGATCCCCATGCCCAACATTTCAACATTCTGCTTTCCCACTTCCCATAAGCCAGACAAGCTGGTTGACACCTACATGTGACAGGTCAAGGTCGTTCGTGACTCTGACCCGCACGTGGTCACTGCCAGAGATAACATGGAACCTGAGGCAGCCACCTTTCAGACACGGTGTGGGCAGTGTGGATGGCTCCAAGCAGCCCATCCTCATAACTGGAAAAATACTGTGCTACCTGCATGCCACTATCTGAGGGTCATCCTTGTACAGAAAGGTCTACCATGGCCATGGCAATGTTTGCCTCCAGTACCACCAATCATTGCTGTATTCAGTGTGGCCAGCACTACGCGGGAGCTACCTCGGTCTGACCCACTCAGACCTATTTAGGTTATTCTTTGGGAGCTGATATGAATCCACGGCTTGTTTTGTGAATTCCTTTGTAATTGTGCTATGCTTAGACTCCTAGAAATGAGTCTACATTCCTAAGCCCACTGAGACATGGGGGAAAAGGGACTTCTGCGTATGCTGGGTGGTCAGAGGGCAACCAGAATGGGATTCCAAATGCCATCTGAAGGCTGCCATGTATCTGAGGATAATCCCCATGTACTGGGTTGAATACATAGCCAAATAGAGTTGAATATATAGCCAAATATATGCTAAATATCCCTTGTACCCTCCTCAAGTATTTAAATGGCTGAGGCCAAGATTATACAGTTGGGCTTATTCCAAGGATTTAAATTAGTGTAAGCTGTTTCATATACCCCAGATGGGTTATTTAACACAAAATTCAACAGTGGTAGATGTATGAGTCTGAATAAATCATAGAATCATTATGCTGGGAATGGTCTGTTTTTAAAAAGCTCAATTCTGGTGTCACTTTAACTGAACCACAAATTCCCTGAATATTTTTGTATGCAGACATGTTAATTCAAATGTTCATAATACAACCAGTTTTTGCATTTTGCATAATGCACTTTCAGAACTCCGTGCAATTTTGCAATTAATCCTGCATTTTGTATGAACACACATGCAATACATACAGCCACTAATTTCTCTACAGAACAAATAAATCCTCCCTTAGAGGAAAAAAAAAAAAACTGCTGGAGAATGCATATGGTGGTAAGCATAATCAATCAGCTTGTGGGGCTTTACACCAAGTGCATATGGATTTAGGGTCTTGGAATAATAACCAAACAGCACTGAATAAGCAAATTGGATACTGAGGGCAAGACTGAAGACCTTTATTGATGAGTAATGAACCCAGAGCGGTGAAATGACAGAGAAAAAAACAGATGCTGCCAAGATGAGGGGAAACTTTTCTCTACCACCAGCCCCACCAAGTACACAGCCAGGGGAGGAAGGGCGTGAGTTATAAATGCATGGCTTATTTTTCAACATAGTTTTGGAAGTTTTAGCCACAGCAATCAGAGAAGAAAAAGAAATAAAAGGAATCCAAATTGGAAAAGACGAGGTAAAGCTGTCTCTGTTTGCAGATGACATGATACTATACATAGAGAATCCTAAAGACGCTACCAGAAAACTACTAGATTACCAGAGCTAATCAATGAATCTGGTAAAGTAGCAGGATACAAAATTAATGCACATAAATCTCTTGCATTCTTATACACTAATGATGAAAGATCTGAAAGTGAAATTAAGAAAACACTCTCATTTACCATTGCAACAAAAAGAATAAAATATCTAGGAATAAACCTACCTAAGGAGACAAAAGACCTGTATGCAGAAAATTATAAGACACTGATGAAAGAAATTAAAGATTATACAAATAGATGGAGAGATATACCATGTTCTTGGAATGGAAGAATCAACATTGTGAAAATGACTCTACTACCCAAAGCAACCTACAGATTCAATGCAATCCCTATCAAACTACCACTGGCATTTTTCACAGAACTAGAACAAAAAATTGCACAATGTGTATGGAAACACAAAAGACCATGAATAGCCAAAGCAATCTTGAGAAAGAAAAACGGAGCTGGAGGAATCAGACTCCCTGACTTCAGACTATACTACAGAGCCACAGTAATCAAGACAGTACGGTACTGGCACAAAAACAGAAATACAGATCAATGGAACAGGATAGAAAGCCCAGAGATAAACCCACGCACCTATGGTCACCTTATCTTTGATAAAGGAGGCAAGCATATACAGTGGAGAAAAGACAGCCTCTTCAATAAGTGGTGCTGGGAAAACTGGACAGCTACATGTAAAAGAATGAAATTAGAACACTCCCTAACACCATACACAAAAATAAACTCAAAATGGATTAAAGACCTAAATGTAAGGCCAGACACTATTAAACTCTTAGAGGAAAACATAGGCAGAACACTCCATGACATAAATCAGAGCAAGATCCTTTTTGACCGACCTCCTAGAGAAATGGAAATAAGGTCAAAACTAAACAAATGGGGCCTAATGAAACTTAAGAGCTTTTGCACAGCAAAGGAAACCATAAACAAGAAGAAAAGACAACCCTCAGAATGGGAGAAAATATTTGCAAATGAAGCAACTGACAAAGGATTAATCTCCAAAATTTACAAGCAGCTCATGCAGCTCAATAACAAAAAAACAAACAACCCAATCCAAAAATGGGCAGAAGACCTAAACAGACATTTCTCCAAAGAAGATATACAGATTGCCAGCAAACACATGAAAGAATACTCAACATCATTAATCATTAGAGAAATGCAAATCAAAACTACAATGACATATATCATCTCACACCGGTCAGAATGGCCATCATCAAAAAATCTACAAACAATAAATGCTGGAGAGGATGTGGAGAAAAGGGAACCCTCTTGTACTGTTGGTGGGAATGTAAATTGATACAGCCACTATGGAGAACAGTATGGAGGTTCCTTAAAAAACTACAAATAGAACTACCATACGATCCAGCAATCCCACTACTGGGCATATACCCAGAGAAAACCATAATTCAAAAAGAGTCATGTACCACAATGTTCACTGCAGCTCTATTTACAACAGCCAGGACATGGAAGCAACCTAAGTGTCCATCGACAGATGAATGGATAAAGAAGATGTGGCACATATATACAATGGAATATTACTCAGCCATAAAAAGAAACGAAATGGAGTTATTTGTAGTGAGGTGGATGGACCTAGAGTCTGTCATACAGAGTGAAATAAGTCAGAAAGAGAAAAACAAATACCATATGCTAACACATATATATGGAATCTAAAAAAAAAAAAAAGGTCATGAAGAACCTAGGGGTAAGACGGGAATAAAGACGCAGACCTACTAGAGAATGGACTTGAGGATACGGGGAGGGGGAAGGGGAAGCTGGGACAAAGTGAGAGGGGAGTGGCATGGACATATATACACTACCAAAAGTAAAATAGATCGCTAGTGGGAAGCAGCCGCATAGCACAGGGAGATCAGCTCGGTGCTTTGTGACCACCTAGATGGGTGGGGTAGGGAGGGTGGGAGGGAGGGAGATGCAAGAGGGAAGAGATATAGGGATAAATGTATATGTATAACTGATTCACTTTGTTATAAAGCAGAAACTAACACACCATTGTAAAGCAATTATACTCCAGTAAAGATGTTCAAAAAATACGGGCTTCCCTGGTGGCGCAGTGGTTGAGAATCTGCCTGCCAATGCAGGGGACACGGGTTCGAGCCCTGGTCTGGGAAGATCCCACATGCCGCGGAGCAACTGGACCCGTGTGCCACAACTACTGAGCCTGCGCGTCTGGAGCCTGTGCTCCGCAACAACAGAGGCCCGCGCACCGCGATGAAGAGCGGCCCCCACTTGCCACAACTAGAGAAAGCCCTCACACAGAAACGAAGACCCAACACAGCCACAGATTTAAAAAAAATAATAATAATAAATAAATAAATAAATAAATAAATGCGTGGCTTCAAGTCTCCTCAGCGAAACATACACTGACTATATGTTCATAGCAGTCCTCTGAGGATTAGCACAAGAGCACTCAATTTGCTTGAATATTTTTATCTGTGGTTGCCCTGCAGAACGCCGCCACCACCTTCTGCAAAAGCGCTTCAGGTGTTGAGAAATGATGATGCCACACGTGTACCAAGAGGGTATAAGAAGTTGTATTACTCACATAATGAGGATTTCTGGGGAAAGCAGGCACCCAAGCCATCCTGAAAGGGAGGGGCAAATGGCTTTGGTTTCTGTCGTGGTTGGGGGCGGGGCCAGGGTGAGCAGTGGCTGGGTTTGCATGGTTTGAGTTTGCCACCAGCACCCAGGGAAGCAGAGAGTCTGTTTTCCTGTTGGCTTACCCAGAGATGGGACACAAGGGGATGAAGGAGGGTGGGGCTTGGGTGCTGCCAGCAGTCGAACATCCAAAATGGGGCCAGAATATTTATTATCATCTTCCTATCTTCCAGGTGTCATTTAGGGATTTAAAACCCTACTCTGAAATTTACCTACTGTGTGACTCAACCTACTTAAACTCTCTCCTCATCAGTAAAAATTGCATAACATTTAAAATAAAGGATGTCACACATATCAGAGGAAACTGGCTCAGGGGCTGCATAAAAGAGACACTCAGTAATTGTTTCTGAATCTCAATCTAGAAATTTAAGAAAAAAAAAAAAAAAACAAACCTGTTTCCTTCCCATAGTTCTATATCTACCCTTAGTTTGTATTCTTATAAAAACTGGAGAGAGGCCACCAGTTCTAGTAAAGACTCTTGAAACTATTTAGCAGAGATGTTGGGACGAGGTTAAGAAAAGGGGAGTAGAGAGGTAATAAGGCTAGTGGTGGTGGGAGGAGCAGGGAAGGTGGTGGTCAGGGCACTGCAGAGGGTGACTCCCCCAAGATGTGTCACAGAACGTGCCTGTCTGAGGCATCTCTGCTGGTCACACTGAAAGGTAGGTGTCCTGGCAAGTACACCCACCCCTGGTGGAGTGGGTAAGGACAGGAAATGGTGTTATAGGTTGAATTGTATCACCCCCAAAGCATGTGTCCTTATGTGGAAATTCAGTCTTTGCAGATGTAACCAAGTATGAGGTCATAGTCAGTTGGAGTGGGTCCTAAATCCAATATGTTTGATGTCCTTATGAAAAGAAGAAAGAGAGACACAGAGACAGACAGTCAGAGAGCCTGCCATGTGATGACAGAGGCAGAGATCACAGTGATGCAGCTGCAAGCCAGGGGACACCAAGGATTGCCGGCCACCACCAGAAACAGAGAGACGAGGAAGGATTCTCCCCAGGGTCCCAGAAGAGCATGGCCTAGCTGACACCTTGATTTCAGACTTCTAGCTTCCAGAACTGTGAGAGAATAAATTCTGTTGTTTAAGCCACCGTGCTTATGGTATTCTGTTATATCAGTTCTAGGGACCTAATATGATAGAGAAAAAATCACCCATTCCTTCTTTGAAGATCTGAGTGTGTAATTTTATTCAAAATTGGAATAACCGGGGATGCTGAAATTTTTTGTTTTAGAATGATGACCAAATTGCAGACCTTTATATATTGCCAATTACCCTTTAGTTCCTCAAAATTATTTTAAATATAAATGAGAACATGTTTTATATAAAATATCTAGGATTTTGGCTTAAAATAATTTTTATACTCCATGGTTAATAGTATAACAAATTCACAAACAGAAGATAAAAGATGCATTTCTGCAAGATCTGTGAGCAAAGACAAAATGTTAACAATGATTATTTCTGGGCTATGGGATTATGGGTAATTTTTCTTTTTTTGGTAACTTTTAAAATTTCCTCATTGTATAAAAAATATTTTCAAAATAAACACACTTTTACTTTCCATAGACATTATTATTTTCATAAACGTAAAAAATAGGATTCAATGCCTTGTCTTATGGGCTTTTGTCTTGACTTCTAATCCTGGGGCTTGGGGATGTGTTCATAGCCTGCTGGTTAGGCCTAAAAGGATTAGAATAGGGCATGCAGTAGTAGGATGCATTTGTTCCTTGCGAAATTGGAAAAAAAGGAACTTATTCTGCCCGCACAAGAGGCTCAAGTCAGGGAGTGTGAGGGTAATTTTCTTCTGATATAGTATAATAACATGGATAGTCCTCTTATTCTCAGGAGTTTTCACAAATGAGCCTTAAAGTCCTGCTGCTCGTAAGTGTCTTTGCAACAAAAATCAAATATATTTAGTAAAAATAAATGGAGAGTTCATGTTCTGCAATGACCACATAAACTTAATACAGCCTCTGTCTCCTGCTACTTACTAAAATTACATTACCAGGGCTTTCCTGGTGGCGCAGTGGTGAAGAATCTGCCTGCCAATGCAAGACGCACGGGTTCAAATCCTGGTCCGGGAAGATCCCACATGCCGCGGAGCACCTAAGCCCGTGAGCCACAACTACTGAGCCTGCGCTCTACAGCCCGCGACCCACAACTACTGAAGCCTGTGCGTCTAGAGCCCATGCTCTGCAACAAGAGAAGCCACCGCAATGAGAAGCCCGTGCACCGCAATGAAGAGTAGCCTCTGCTCTCTGCACCTGGAGAAAGCCTGCATGCAGCAATGAAGACCCAATGAAGCCAAAAGTGAAAATAAATAAATAAATAAAAATTTTTTAAAAATTACATTATCAGCAACAAGAATTATAAAACTTCACTAATTAAGACATTACAGTATTGGCCCAAGAAACAAATAAACCACTGGACATCTGATTTATGAAAAAGACTGCACTGCACATCATTGGGGAAATGGTGATCTTTTCAATCAGTGTTGCTGGGTCATTTAGATATTCACACAGAAAAAAAAAATCTTCATCCCTATATCATATCATACACAAAAATTAGTTTTAAATGGAGTGGAGATGTAAATGGGAAAAGTAAAAAAGTAAAAGGTCTAGAAGATAATATAGAGTGATACCTTCGTGACCTTGGCGTAAACAAACACTTCTTAACGAGGACACAGAAACCACCAACAATGAAGGAAAAGACTGATAAACAGGACTTAATGAAAATTAAAAACGTCTGTTCATCAGAAAACATCATTAAAAGAGTAAAATATGGAAGCCACAGAGGGGGAGAACATATTTGCAATATATAAAACCAACAAAAGACTCTTAACCTGGAATATATAAAGAATGCTTACAAATAAAGGGAAAAAAAGGCAATTGACTCAAGTTTTTTAAATGGCCAAAAGACTTCTAAAGGCATTTCACAAAAGAGAATATACAAGTGGTCAATAAACATATTCAAAGATAATTACACTTTAGTCATCAGGGAAATGTAAGTAAATTCATGATGAAATCACACACACACACACACACACACACACCAGAAGATCAAGAAGATGGACAACTCCAAGTTTTGGAGAGGATATAGAGTCACTGGAATCCTCGTGCACACTGTTTAGAGAATAAATTGGTGCAACAACATTAGAAAACTGGTGACTTCTACGGAAACTGATCATATACATATTCTAAGACCCAGCAATTCCACTCCTGGGCTCACATCCAATAGAAATGTGTATATATGTCCAGTAAAAGACCTGTACAAGATCTTACCTGTACAGTAACACTATTTGTAATAGCCTCAATCTAAAAACAACCTAAAAAGTCCAGTGGAACAGATACATGAATTGTGGTATATTCATACAATGAAATCTTATACATCAATGAAAGTGAAAAAACTAAAGTTATATGTAATGATATTGATGAATCTCTCAAACATAATGTTAGAAGAAGCAAGACACAAAAGAGAAATACAGTAAGATCTGCTAAAACATGATGTATGTGTTCCTAAAAATCACCACACTATGCAAAATCATGCAGTTAAAACCATAGGGCCTAAGGGGAAAAAAAAAACAGAGTTAGGGGCATAATACTCAAAAACCTTGCCAGTGACACACAAAAGAAAAAAAAAAAAGATAGAAATCTAATCAAAGTGGTAGCATGGTTTTACACATGTAAAATGATTAAGAAATGAGTAAATACTAAAATAAACAGTACTTTAGGTTTACAAAGAGCTGAAGTTTGCTTATGAAGTGGGTGTCAGAAGGGCTGCAGCTTGCAAGTTACTATATACAAAGTGATGGAAGGAGGGTTGACTGACATTGGATGGAGTGTTGTAATAGTAGACACGGCTGGGTGTGGCTCTCAACATGCGAGCTGAACCGAGGTGGCTGGTAGACCTTTGAGGTGTGTGCGTGTGTGCGTGTTGTGTATTCCAATGGGCTCAGTTCAGCGGGGTGCAGTTTTCTGCATTCACCTAGAGTTTCCTGAGGACAACACTGTGCATAAGCAAACACTAAACTGCATGATGCTCAAATTGTTCCCTAATGTATCAATCATGATGGAAATTTGCATTTCCAAAACAAGCATTACAGCAGAACTGATAGTACCTTATTATTCTATTTAAATAAGGTTCAGACACAGGCAAAATTAATCCGTGACATTAGACATCAGGATGTTGTTTACCCTAGCGTGGGTTGTGACTAGGAGGGATCACAAGGAGAAACTTCTGGAGCGCTAGGTACTAGCTAAACAGGTATGTTCAGTTTATGAAAATTCATCCTGCTGTACACTTAAGATTCGTGCACTTTGATTTATGTATATTTTTAAATAAAAGTTCAAAAAAACTTCTAAAATTGAAAAACAAAATCTGCCCCTTTTCAGGAAGGCTTCCTGGGCCTTTAGGATAAGTATTGAGATTTTCCTGCGCCACTGTATGGACATCCAGTTCCTCGCAAAACACAGGGTACACTAATCGCTGACACTCATGTCACATTTATACAGCTCTTTTCATGCAGTGTTCAGTAGTTCATCATTCACACCCCAAAGAATTACAAACGAGGATTCCTAAATTATCAACTCCAGACAGTTTAGCAGAAACTGCAGCATTTTCTTAGCCATGTGAAAATAGCATTGAAGAAGAAACTACATGACATGGATTCAAGTCTCAGCTGTGCCATTTTCTAGCTAATTGGGTTTGGCAAGTCACTTCACCTAAGTTCTAGTTTCCTCACCCACTAAATAAGTAAAATAATTCTGTTCAATCTGTAAAATAGGACTGTAACGCAAATGAAAGTGCTTTGCAAAATGTAAAGAGATACACATGCATAAGATGTTGATACAGTATTTTCTCCCTCATGTTTAACTAAAATTTAGTTCAAGCCTCCTCTTTCCCTGTTGGTGTACATCAACAAGGCTGTGGACATCAAAATCCCAAATAACAAGGATGGCTGGCATTAGCCTCAATTTTTTTATACAGCCTCGTGTGTAATTAGGGGTTCCACAAAGGCATTTTGATGGTGATGTCGTGAGGGATTTGGTGCTCTGATGCATTAATGTCTTCATCAGGACAACATGTGTCCACTCAGCATTTGGAAGTATGTGCAGATCTAGAGACGCTGTAAAGCTTCCTGCCCACCATGTTGGAGTCAACACTCAGTTATCTGTGTTCAGAGAAGAGTTTTTGCTACAGCTAACACTGCCCCCTTTCCACTCCCCCTGACCCTGGTTCATTCTCTTCCTAAGGCCCCTCCATCCTGTCTCCTAAATTTTGAGTTTGTTTTTTTCTATCAAGTAAACTGAAGAGGGCACAAAAATCTGTTATCTAAAAATATGCCTCTAAACACAGATGCTGGACTTTCCTGGCGGTCCAGTGGTTAAGACTCCGTGTTTACACTGCAGGGGTTCGATCCCTGGTTGGTGAACTAAGATCCCACATGCCATGCCGTTCAGCGTGGCCAAAACAAACCAAAGAAACTAACTGAATAAATAAATCTTATAAAAACTAAACGTAGATGCTGATTATTTGAATAAGTTTGTTTGGATTATTCACATCATTGGATATATGGATGCTTCCTAGAGGTGCTGGGCTGTTGGGTTCTTATCTCCTTCCAGAACCTCAAAGCTCATTATAAATTCTACCCACTAAACTCAGTGGGAGAGGTTCACACACAGAATAATGCTTGCTCCTTCTTAGCCATAAAGCAACTCTTCCACGCTTGAAGAGAAGGACACCAGAAGGGAAACTAGAAATTTCCCATATTGTTAACTAATGCTTGTATCAACAGACCGAATTATGTGGCCAAAGGTCTCAAGGGTGACACAGAGAGCATTTCAATTAGAATCATTAAGAGTGTTCATTAAAATACAGAGTTGGTGTGCTATCCTAGACCTACCGAATCAGAATCTCTTAGAGAATCTCAGGGTTACGCATTTTAAATAAGCTTGTCACGTGCTTCTGATGGGCAATAAAGTTATGAAACTACTGCCCTGGAGGTTGGGCAAGAGAACGGCTGACAACATACTGATTAGTGGTGACACAAGGGGGAGCAATCTCGTTAAGGAAGCTGTGTTAGACCAGGTCAACCTTGAAATCACTCAACACTGTGTTCATAATGAGAAATGCAGCAACCAGGCATCAAACCTGCACTGAGCCACAGGCAGAAGGCAGGAGAGAATGTCATACATATTTAACACTGAGTTGTCACAGCAAATAAACAAAACCAGAAAATTTCCTACACACCATTCTGAGGACTCATCAGAAGTGAGATGTGACCAGAAGTGAGATGTTCCTGCCATTTCAGCATGCCCATGACTACGTATCAATCTCCCCACTTGTATGCATCCATCTGTTTACCCGATGGATTGATAAAGAGCATTTCCTCTGGAGAGCTTGGAAAAGTCACCTTATGCTTGGCAGTTGCAAAGCATAAGGACACCAGAAATGTCAAACTAACATGATGAAAGTCAGGGACTAGAATGGTTCCTAGACTTTAGCAGATAACCAATAAATCTTTTTTTTTTTTTTTTTTTTTTGGATTTATAGAGTGAGCAAGGAAGGAGAAAATGAGATAGGATGGGATAAGAGGATGGAAGACAAGGTAAATGGATAAACGCATGGACTGATAAAGAAAGAGTTGGATGGATGGATGGATAGATGATAGATAGATGGGTGGATGGAAAGAGGGATGGACAGATGGCTGGAAGAAAATATAACAGAACCATGTCAGATCAATTATCTTTTATCCCTAAACTATTTTTAACAGATTTATTGAGATGTAATTAAAATACCATACAATTCACCCATGTAAAGTGTATATAATTCAATGGCTTTTCATATACTCACAGAGGAGTGCAGCCATCACCACAATCAATTATAGAACATTTTATCACCCCAGAAAAGGAACCCCTGCACATTAGCCATCACCCTCCAAACCCCCATCCCTCCCAGCCCTAGGCAACCTAACAGAATTTTTGTCTCCATAGATTTGCTTATTCTGGACATTTCATATAAATGGAATCATACAATATGTGGCCCTTAATGACTGGCTTCTTTCACTTACAGTAAAGTTTTCAAGATTCATCTATGTTGTAGCATGAATCAGTACTTCATTCCTTTTAATTGCTGAATAATATTCCATTGTATGGATATACCACTTCTTATTTATCTATTCTTCAACTGATAGACATATGGGCTGTTTTCACTTTTTTGTCTATTATCAATAATGTTGCTATGAACATTCATGTACGAAGTTTTTGTGTGGGTATATACCTAGGAGTAAAATTGCTGAGTCATATGGTAACTCTATGCTTAACTTTTTTTTTAAGTCCTGTTTATTTTACGTTACTTATTTATTTAATTTTTTATTTTTTGGCCACACTGCGCGGCATGCAGAATCTTAGTTCCCCGGCCAGAGATCAAACCTGCGCCCCCTGCAGTGGAAGCGTGGAGTCTTAACCACTGGACCGCCAGGGAAGTCCCTATGTTTAACTTTTTGAAGAACTGCCAGACTATATTCCAAAGTGTCTGTTTTCTACTTTACATTCCCACAGGCAGTGTATGAGGGTTCAAATATTTCTATATCCTCTCCAACACTTATTTTCCATTTTTTGTTTGTTTATTTGTTATTATAGCCATCTTAGGGGTATCTCACTGTGGTTTTAATTTGCATTTTCCTGGTGGTTAATGATGTAGAATATCTTGTCATGTGTTTGTTGGGTATTTGTATATCTTCTTTGGATAAATGTCTATTCACCTTTGCCAATTTTAAATTGAGTTATGTGTTATTCTATAATTGAGTTGTAATAATTCCTTATATACATACAAATTCTTTATCAGATATATGGGTTGCAAATTTTTCTTGTACTCTGGTTGCATTTTCACTTTCTTGATGTCCTTTCAATCACAAAAATGTTTACTTTTGATGATGTCCAATTGATCCATTTTTTCTTCTGTTGCTTGTGTTTTTGGTGTCATATATAAGAAACTATTGGCTAATCTAAGGTCAAAAGGATTTACCCCTCTACTTTCTTCCAAGAGCTTTATAGTTTTAGTTCTTACACTTAGGTCTTTGATGCATTTTGAGTTAATTTTTGTATATGGCATGAGGTAAAGGTCTAACTTCATTCTTTTGTATGTGGATACCCACCAAACTATTTTTGATAGAAGAAAAAGAGGCCACGTGAGTAGAATATAATAATATAATATAATAATATTACCAATATTATTTCAGGAGCAAAGGTAAGGAAACAGAGGAGAAATCTGTACTGGCCATTCTTTCTCCAAAATTCAGAAATTAATCTATGTGAGCTACAAAAACAGTGGATAAACCTCAAGTATTTTTGTCCCTGTCTCAGGTGCCAAAACCATTAAACTGTACAAATATGAAGACTTAAGCAATTCCCTAAAATCTTCTGTGGGAGAATTCTGAAGATTCCTTCTTCCATCTTTCCTGTCTTTGACACCCAGAAGCCCTTGTCATTCCTCACATAGCCTTCCTGACTGGCCTTCCTGTTCCTAGTACTGCTTTCCTCCAAATCAGCCTCCACATTACCTCTACGTGGATCTTTCAAAAATGAGATTTGTGCCACTCCCTCGCAAAAGTCTTCCTGTGACCCACCCCTACTTCAGCCTATTAAGGATGAAGTCCATGCTCCATGGCATGGCATGCACGGCCTTCGTTATCTTGTCTTCAGGTTACCTTTTTGGTGTCCCCTAGTGCAACCAGCCTACTCCCTGACATCATACTTCACATCTTCTCCTGCTATGATCCGAAGATGCTTGCAGTTTCCTGAATGTACAATTTTATGCCTCCATGCCTTTGTGCAAGCTGTGCCCATCCCCTAGGTCTACTACTTAAACATCCTTTAAGCCCAGCTCTGAGGTCACCTCCTCCATGGTGAATTTCTCACCCAGAAGATAAAGTCAACCATTCACCTCTCTGTCCCCAAAACACTATGTCCCGAAGCACTGTGGCACACTTTGCCGTATTTGATTATCACTGTCTCCCAAGCACCTAGCACAATGACCAGGAGGAATACGGGAAGGCCCTCTCCTTTAAGCAATTTTCTCTGTAAAGAAAGATCTTAGCCTCAGCCAGACTCATCTGAGCACTGTACCTCTTTTTCCTGAGTCAAATAGGCAGAGACACTTCCCACATTTCTTATTTTCTTACTGTGTACTTTTGCTTCGTTTAGTAAAATCCTCCCTATGGTAGCAATTCTTTACAGCAAGGCAAAAAGTATGACCCAACCCTCCAGCAATCTTGCTGAGGCAGCCATAGTGAGAAAAGTAATCCAAGAGGCAAGCTTCAAAAATGAGAAAAGTAAGTGATAGGTAACTGTGGACACAAATAGAATGATAAAACAGGAGCAGAAACAATTTTATTATAAGTTATCTGTTTTCTTTTAGTTTTGTTAAAAAAACAATGACTTTCCGAGGAAAGGCATGGCTCCCACGACAGGTCTGTGTGACCATCATTTGTCTATCTGTCATCTGAAAGTCAGCCAAATAACAGCACTCATTATGTTATCTGACATCTTCGTGATTGACAGCCCTCAGAATGCAGATGGTTCCTTCTTGTCCCTTATTACAAATGTTGTCAAAAACCTTCTCACATAGGAAACTCAACTTGGAACCAAGACAAATGAGAGTGGACCCACTCTCATTTGGACCCACTCGCATTGTTACCCAATGTGCAGACAAACAACTGGGGAAAGGGAAATCAGGTTTATCAAGCAAAATCCCATGTTCCCGTGTCATAAACTGGGTGGCCTGGCCTCCTCCAAACAGCCCAGAGACACCTTCCTGGGCAGAGTGTTATATCCCCTGGCTCAACCCTCAGTTACCTGTTTTCTTCTCCCCCTAAAAGCCAGAGGTTATAGGTAACTCCCTTTGGTACATATCCCTGGCCCCTGGAAGTCTTCTAGCAGCAAAGGAATACAATCACCATTTAAAACAAGATATCAGATTTCCCCCTTCATTTTCCTGACAGCAGGTGAATCTTCTCAGTGTTTTCCCCCCAAGGTCACATGAAAATGTCACCAGAAAAATAAAGAAAAGTCCGGAGACGTGCTGCCTAGAGACCTAAATAGGGCTAAAATTAGCAGCTGCCTCCTTCTCCGGGCAAGAGCTGGCAGCAGCTGGAGTGTGACAATACCCAGAGGAGAACAGAGGGGAGCAGAGAGGCGCCGCGGGCATGCTGCCGCAGGCATGCTCTGTCCCCCACCAGGGGACACAGGCTTCAAGCCTCGGGCTGGCTGGATGCTGGGCAGCTCCTGAGGGGAGCATCGGCCCTGCCTGCCCGCCCTGGAAGCCTGACGTAGGGTGACGTATACCTCCAGACCAGCTATTTCTATCTGCTGCTTCCTGTATAATCAATGTCATGGTTAGAGAAGGTCACACGAGCAAGAGACAAACGTTAAGGCAGGTGGTAGTTGGAAGTTTGGCTTTGCTTGAAAATCAGCTGATTTGGGATTTCCCTGGCGGTCCAGTGGTCAAGGCTCCACGCTTCCAATGCAGGGGATGCGGGTTCGATTCCTGGTTGGGGAACTAAGAGCCCACATGGCGTGGCCAAAATAAATAAATAAAATAAATAAAACCAGCTAGTCAGTGCATCCCTGGATGGTCACTGTGGGTCCCCGCCTCTGCCTGCCCATCTTCACCAACCATCACCACTCTTTAACCTGACATGGATCACCCATGAAAGATGAGATTTCTCCAGGAACTAGGAGGTCAGCTTTCCTTGCTTCTCATCTTCACTGGGCTCTCACCACTGGGCTTCTGGCCCAGAATACCCTACTCTGAGTGACTACATTTGCCATGTGACATTGTTGTGGCCGGCGTGTGACTGCTCCCACCCTCATTTCACACCTTTGGGATGCCTGTCCTGAGGCCCACGCCCAGAGAGCAAAGTCTAAGGTGTGGATCTCAACACTTGAAGAGTGTATTTCTGACTGTCCAGCTCTGGACTCATACTGCGTTTCTTATAGTGGGGAAGGAGTCGCTCCCCGCCCAACTCAGTACTGCATCCGACCCCTCCAGCCACCTTCCCACACCACACAACCTGTACGAGCTTCCTAGGGCTCCTGAAACAAAGTACCACAAACGGAATGACTTAAAACAACAGAAATTTATGGTCTCACAGTTCTGGAGGCTAGAAGTCTGAAGTTAAGCAGTCAGCAGAGCCATGGTCCCGCTGAGCCTCTAGGGGAGGTTCCTTCCTTGCCTCTTGCAGCTGCTGGTGGTCCCAGGCCTTCCGTGGCATGTGGCAGCTCAAGTCTAATCTCTCCCTCTGTCTTCACATGGTCATCTTTTCCCTGTGACTTCACATTATCCTCCTTCTGTGTACGTCTGTCTGTCCAAATTTCCCCTTTTGATAAGGACACGAGTCATATGGATTAGGGCTCACCCTAATGGTCTCATCTTGACTTGAGTCCCGCTGTAAAGACCCTATAAGGTTACATTTTGAGACACTGGGATGAGGACTTCCACATATCTTTTTGGCGACACAATTCAATCCATAGCACCTCCTTTGCCATGCCCTCCTCTCTGAGTAGAGCATTTTCTGAGTCAAGAAAACTCCACAACAGCAGGTAATATGACCGGGGGCAGCTGGCAGGCTACAAGAATCAATCGCAGGGTCAGTGCAGAGAAAAATGGTCCAGATGAGGCTCAAGTGCCTCTCGGCATGAAGCTCTAACCTCCCAAACAATCCTGTGTGGAACCAAACAGGTGCTCCCAAAACAGGATTCTTCTTTTTCTCTATCTTTATTTCAAGACAATGAAAGGTTTTTCTCCATAGTTTTCATTCTCATTTACTGAATATTCACAGAAATACTTGACTGCCTTAATTACACTCCAGAGAGGTGACCACAGTGCCCGACAGAATTCCTGAGGCAAGGGAACATTCCCCTGGATTCCAGCTCCTGATCTTTACTGCAAAGAAAAGAACCCCAAGCAGCACATGCTGCTGCCTTCTGCTGCATTTCCAGCACTGCACAACATAATATATCACGAGCACAGGCCTTCGGCGCTTACAATAGCCATTCCTGAGATCGTTTCGTTTCTTTGGTAATTCAGATAGCACACCCATACAAAACCATCTTCTCCTTACACTGCTTTCTTGGTCTGAGCAAGGGTGATGAGAAACAAGAGGGCAAGCTAATGCAATGCCCGAGTAAGCCTAAAAGAGGCAAAACCAACACCCCGAGGGCTGGTTCGTCGGGTGAGCCAGTCCTCCACCAACTGAGCAAGATTAGGATAAAACTACAGCAGTCCCTCCTTGTCTGCGGGAGATATGTTCCAAGACCCTGGTGGATGCGTTAAACTGCGGATAGTACTGAACCCTATATATACTGTTTTTTTTCCTATACATACACACCTATGATAAAGTTTAATTTACAAAGTAGGCACAGTAAGAGATGAACAACAATAACTGATAATAAAATAGAACAATTATAACAATATACTGTAATAAAAGTTATGTGAATATGGTCTCTCTCTCTCTCTCTCTCTCTCAGAATATCTTACCGTACAAATTTAATGCTTTTCCCATCTTAACTAAGTACCTGTAATGCACCATGGCCATAACTTTTGCAATTTGAGGTATAACAGCAAAACTAGCATGAACTTTTTTCCTTCTTCATAATTTCATGTACAGAAGATTCATTCTTACTGTAGATCTTAGCACCTCAGCATACGATTTTTTTTTCTCTCCCTATTAAGTCAAGAACTTTCACCTTTTCACTTAAAGGACGCACTTCATAGTTTCTCCTTGGCATATCTACATTGCCGGCACCACTACTCCTGTGCTTTGGGGCCAGTATTAAGTAAAATAAGGGTTACTTGAACACAAGCACCGGGATACCGTGACAGCTAACCTGATGACCAAGACGCATACTAAGTGATTAATAGGCAGGACAAGCTGCACAAAGGGATGATTCATGTCCCAGGCGGGTTGGAGCAGGACAGCACGAGATGTCACCACACTACTCAGAATAGCATGCAATTTAAAACTTAAGGATTGTTTATTTCTGGAATTTTCCAGTTAATATTCTCAGACTGCAGTTGACAAAGGGTAATTGAAACTGAGGAAAGTGAAACCGAGGATAAGTGGGTACTGCTATAGTTGTAGAGAGACGAAGACCAGCTAGCGGCCAATCCAGCTAGTGGCCACGGGCTGGCCTATCAGCTCCAGAAACTCTAGGTCTGATCTCTGTCACCTAGCCCCAACCCCCTACTGATAACTACCAGAAACAGAACAACAAACCAGGCACCCTAGACTTTGTCTCCAACAATGACACTCAGGCATGTTCTGTGATGAAAACTGTGGTCACCTGCACGGTTTAGTTCTCACAGAGCAGAGAGGTCAGTGTAGTATAATACAAAGCTAAGGGATTTGGCGTCAAAGGGCTTCTAACTCACCTGGTTCCTCTGCTTCCTAGCTGGGTAACAATAACCAAGTTTCCTGACCTCTCTGAGCCTCAGTGTTATTAGTAATACTGTGATGATGTCTGCCTAACTGTCTCACAGGGGGTTGTTGAGAAGATCAACTGAACTAGTGACCTGGAAATTACTTAACCAACTATGAAGAGTTAAAATAGTAACAATGGATGCTACTAAGTGGCATTAAATTATATTGAGTCAGAGGACTCAGGAAAATCTGAATGCCAGGTAGCCTAGAAATCTGTGCAAAGGAAAGGAATACTTGGGCTCTGGTCCCACACCCTATGCGGACTCCACGTGGCCAGGCTGGACCACAGAGAAGCTCCTTTAAGTGAGATCAGCCTGAATGTCTCAATGTCCCAGATTTTAACAATATGGATCTCTCTCTCTCTCTCACACACACACACACACACACACACACACACACACAAACACACAGAGTGTTAGTGATTATTTCACAGAAAGATGCAGAGCTGGCCAAGGCCTTAGCCCCCAGGCTTGCTCCTGGCTTTCCCCAACCAAAACAAAGGGTCTGAGTTACCACACGGGAGGCAGAGAAACTCTCTGCAGGGAGAAGAGGGAGGGAATCTGGGAAGAAGAGGTCAAGGGAGAGACGGCAAACTGGGACCAAATTCATGGGATCGTCTAAACGACCACACTCTTGTGTCAAGTGAGGTAGACTGCAAAAAATGGTCAGTCACACTCCTTCACTCCTACTCGTATCAGCACCCTTTGCAATATGATTTCGTAGCTCTTCCTATCAGGAGATGGAATCTATTTCCCCTCCCTTGGAATTTGGGCTAGTATATCACATGCTTTGGCCAAAAGGATGCAACAAGACTGATTATGTGCCAGTTCTGAGCCTGAAAAGCCTTGCATACTTTCTGCCCTCTCTCTTGAACCACTATGACTGCCATATGAACAAGCCTGGACAGGTCTGCTGAAGGATAAGAAATCAACATGGAGCAGACCTGACTCAGCCAATTCATCCTAGTCAAGGCCCTAGAAATGTGACAGCCCAGCTAAGATGAGCAAATCCGACCCAACCACAGCTGACCCATAGATGGATGCATGCAGCCATCCTAGACCAGCCAGACCCCAGTTGACAGAGAGACCCATGAGTTATATAAATGCTTATTCTTTTAAGCCATTAAGTTTTGGGGTGGTTTGTTATGTAGCAGTGGCTAACTGATACATGCTAACCTCAACCACTGTCCAGTCCAAATTAACACTTCTTTTCCTTTGGGCTAGAATAAAGATGGTGAGGTGGGACTCAAAGGACAGAGTGACCTTCTCTCCCCAGTAGAGCAGTAGTCTTCAAGCTGGGTTATGCATACCACGAGGTGTATTCAGCAGGACTTTCCAAAGTATAAACAACATGGAAAACTTTAGAAGAATGGATTTCCAGATCCTAAAAATTAACCTAAGGCTAAGTTTCTCCTTTCCCCTTCTCTTCTCATAAAATATCCTTCATCTCACTTTAAAAACAAAAAAAGCAAACTTCCTCCCCATCCTTCTTATCTCAGATTATTGCTCCAGTATGTAAAAACCTCAAGGGAATCAGTACAACACTTTGAGAAACTATTTGACAGTGGCTATGAAAGCTGAATATATGTACACCCAGTGACACAGCAATCCCTTCCCAGGTATAAACCCAACAAAAATGCATACAGAGCTTCACCACGGGTCATATACATGACAGCCCATAGGAGCTCACAGCTATTATGTTCATCAACATTAGAATGGATAAATTGTGGCATGTTCACACAATGAAATACTTTATAGTAGTGATAAGCAGGAAAAGTCTATAACAACACTCAAAAACATGAATGAATCTCTCAATACGATATTGAGCAAAATAAGTCAGACACAAAAGAATACATATTATGTGATTCTCTCTCTCTTTATAGAATCACATAATATGTATATCTCTGTGTGTGTGTGTGTGTGTGTGTGTGTGTGTGTGTGTATGCATTAAACAAACAAGCTCCTCACAGAAAGCTATGCATTTAGATGTCAGAATAGGGCAGGTAGCAACTGGTAGGGGTCATGAGAAGGAGCCTCTAGGTGCTGGTTATACATGTGTGTTTGTCTAGAGAAAATTCTTATGATACGTGCACTTTGCTAGGCTATGTTATATTTCAATAAAAAGCTTTACAACAGAGGAACAACATAAAGGGACAATTAGATAATTCCTTTAACCAAATAACCATAAATTCCTACTCCATCCATTTCAAGAGAAATTTTACTTTTTATGTTTAATAATTATGTATCAAACGGTATCATCTTTAAGAGGAGTTATGCACTAATAAGAACTGTAATGATAACCCAACCCAGGAGAAAAATGATTACACTTCTGGCCTTACAGTGGTAGAAAAACAAAACAAAAAAACCCAATGCTATAGAGAAGTATGATAGTAGATAAAGGACATAACTTTGAGACAAGACAAAATTCTGCGGGAGCAATGAAATAGAAATATGAAATCAAGGAAATGTTACTGTGAAAGAAGATCTTGCTCATTTATATTTTTAAAGGATGATGGTGGATATCAAACCACTAAGTTATTTATAATTTATATTATTTAGAGGTGTTGGTTTATCTTTTAAATGTCAATATTTATAATATGGCAAAAATTAGGTCTTTCATAATTATTTAAATTTATAATACAAGAAATTAGATGCCTACTTTAAAACACAGAACCGGGTACATAATTTCTCAAAGTTACTCTATTAGGAGGCACATAAGCCAAAAAAAATTATACCAAAAAAATGATTCAGTATAAAAGAATCTCCCCAAATATCCTTCCCTTAAGGACCTGTAACAGTGGTGTATTCCACCTACATTATCTCATTAATCTACATTAATCATATGCTTTTTGGTTACAAGTTACAGAAACCTAACCAAACTGGATTGTCAATAAGTGAAGGATCTGAGATTTAACTCTACTTGCAAGCAACAAATTAGCCTGACACAGTTTCATGGATGCTGGCAGAAGACATGAGACTCTTAGGTCAGAGACGAAGGACTTTCTCGCTCATAGCAATAAAAGTAGCCAGAGCATTTGTGCCGTTTCCCTGAGCCCCAGATCCCACAATGCGATGTGAAGAGGGCCAGGTGATGCCTGCACATGCAGTGGTTATGTTATAGGAGATAAGCCCCAGACATAGGAATCTAAATATTTTATAACGGGCGGTAAGCCTGCCTGACCTTTGCCCCAGAGAGAGAGATTATTTTTATTATACTGGACAGTAATCAAATACCCTCTACTTTGGAGAAAGACACTATCTCCATCTTCCAAAGGTGTTTGCTATACAAATATTCTTGGAAAGACAGCCTGGAACAAAAGCAGTCAGTATATGTGCTCAAAAGACATGCAGAAACACAAGAGAGCCCTGGAGAATTATGTGAACTGAGTAAAGAACAGAGGCTCCTATTATTGAAAAGTACACGTATATGTTGGCTTCAAGATCTCCTGGAAATCAGGAGCTTGGGATTAACATACACATGCTACTATATATAAAACAGATAACCAACAAGGACCTACTGTATAGCACAGGGAACTCTACTGAATATTCTGCAATAACCTATGTGGGAAAAAAAATCTGAAAAAATATGTATAACTGAATCACTTTGCTGTACACCTGAAACTAACGCAACATTGTAAATCAAATATACTCCAATAAAATTTTTTAAAAAAAGAATATGTTGCAGTGGGTTGTCTCAAAATACTACCTCCAAAATACAGTTTCCAACATGCAGTTCTGCTTTCCTCAGAGTCGGCTTCCCTCTCTACTTGGCTCTCCACTGGTGACAGCAAGAGGGCTGCCAGCAGCTCCAGCCCAATATTCTGACACCTCTGCAACAGAAGAGAGCTTTCTCCTCCCTGACAGTTCCAACAAAAACTCTGGAATTGCACCACGTGGGGAGACGGACCATACTGATGGGCCAGTCCTGCTCACGTGTTGACCCCTAGATCTCAGTACGACATAGACTGAGAGTGGGGTAACAGAGATTTGTTACCAAAGAATGCGGAGCAAGTGTTGAACAAGCAAAACTGCAGCTTTTCCCTACACTGCTCTCGAAATACCCTCGAGACAACAAATCTCACATGTGTACTTCTGTGAAATTAAGCATCATTTCTTTTCACAGACAGATTCTTATTTTAATAAGACTAGCAGTATGTCCAAATTGCTATTTTATAATCAAATTTCTTGAGAAAGAAGCTATTGCAGTGGCACAGTGGTGCCACATCCAGTGGTGGATGTTCTGTGTAATAGCAAGTGTTATTCAATCGTGCCGTGGTGGGCTAAATAATGTCTCCTCCAAGGATGGCCGTGTCCTAATCCCTGGAACTCATGCAAGTTAGCTTACCTGGCTTTGCAGGGACTTTGCAGGTGTGATCAAGTTAAAGATCTTGAAATGGGAAGATTATCCTGGATTATCCAGGTGAGCTCAATAATCATAAGGGTCCTTATAGGAGAGACACAGGAGGAGTTAGAAAGTGGGCAATGCGATGATGGGAGCAGAAAAACAAGACAGAGCGGAGGAGATTCTACAATAGCCAGGACACGGAAACAACCTAAATGTTCATCGACAGATGAATGGATAAAGAAGATGCGGTACATATATACAATGGAACATTATTCAGCCATAAAAAGGAACGAAATTGGGTCATTTGTAGAGATGTGGATGGACCTAGAGACTGTCATACAGAGTGAAGTAAGTCAGAAAGAGAAAAACAAATATCGTATATTAACGCACATATGTGGAATCTAGAAAAATGGTACAGATGAACCTATTTCCAGGGCAGGAATAGAGACGCAGACGTAGAGAATGAACACGTGGACACCGGGGCGGGAAGGGGAGGGTGGGACGAATTGGGAGATTATATGTCAATACATATATACACTACCATGTGTAAAATAGATAGCTAGTGGGAACGTGCTGTATAGCACAGGGAGCTCAGCTTGGTGCTTTGTGATGACCTAGATGGGTGGGATGGGGCGGGGGGAGGGAGGTCCCAGAGGGAGGGGATATATGTATATGTATGGCTGATTCACTTCATTGTACAGCAGAAACTAACACAACATTGTAAAGCAATTATACTCAAATAAAAAATAAAATTAAAAAAGAAAGATGCTTACACTGCTGGCTTTGAAGAGGAAGAAGGTAAGCCATGAGCCAAGGGATGTAGCTGGCCTCCAGAAGCTGGAAAAGGCAAAGAAACAAATTCTCCCCTAGAGTTTCCAGAAGGGACCAGTCTTGCCAACATCTTGAGTTTAGCCCAGCGAGACTGATTGCAGACTTCTGACCTCCAGAACAGTAAGAGATAAAATTGTGCCCTTTGAAGTCATTAAGTTCATAATAATTTGTTACAGTGGCCACAGGAAACTAATGCGAGTGGCAGCATAAAGCAAGTGGTCACTGCCCGGTGCGCTGGTAAACAGAAACAAACTCAAGGATGGGGTCTACTGCACAAAAGAATCTGCTCCCAAAGCTGAGACACCTGAGAATGATGACTCTTGCTAGATTTTCCCTTCTGTTACAAAAATGTTACTGAATTCCAAATTAAATATTGTTAACTTTTAACACTTTAAAAAAATGTTCAGTAATGACCTGAGGAGAACGTTTGCTGAAAAGGGTCTCCAGCGCGTGTGATAAACATTTCAGACAGCCAGGGCACTCCCCTTTCACTGTCAGCTGGCATTCACTGGCACGGCTGGTGCTGAGCTATTTCTGCACCCACTGGTAATATAATAACAACTGTGATAAGCAGTCAAATAAATTAATAGTATAAATTCCAGGATGTGTGTTCATTTCAGAAATCCCACGTGATTTCCTGGTTTGAACCTTAGAGTACAGACTTGGGAATCCTGCTACAGATAGCCTCTTATATATTGAACACATACCAGGTTTAATTAGAGGATAAAGGGAACTTATTTAAATTTTTAAAATTATTTTGGTTTGATTTTAATTTGTAACATGCTTTTTTTTCCTATTGAGAAATAACTAACATATAATTATGGAGCTATAATTGACATGTAATATTGTATTAGTTTAAGGTGTACAATATAATGATTTGATTGCAATATGCTTTTGAATATCACACTGCATATATATGATTGGGGGCCAATGAGAGGTAGAGACTTCGAATCAGTAAAAATCAAAATTATTTTCTTTTTATTTGATGAACTGTGTCTAACCATACTATTCTTTACTTGATATTCTATTTAAAGACACTTTAAAATGTTCCCAAATTCCATAAAACTCTTTTCAAATGAATTTGCAAAAACTCCTAGTTAACAGCAAAAAGTTTCACACAACCTCACAGAAAGCAGGACTTAAATGCACGATGATTCAAACTCCTTTCTAGATATTTTAGAAATTCTCTCAGCTTTAACATAACCCCAGGCACACTTCTGGAGAAGAACTCCCACTCTCTGTTTCTCACGTCCTATGCCTAGTGACTTGTGCTGAAATACTTTTAGGAAAACTGATGCCCACGACATCTGGGTGACCATGTGGCACAGACTAAAGAAGAAACCAAGGCATCTGAAAGTCTTGAAATTCAGATTCCAAGAATGGTCTGTAATGGTGTGTAATGTGGACCAATGTGCAACCATAGATAAATTACTTCACCTATATCTACGTATCAACTTCACCGCCAATACAATGGGTGGGAAGCTCCTGCTCCTCAAATTCTTCTAGAACTTGCAGAGGATCCAGTGGGGCAGAAGCAGAATCAATCAGAGCAATGAAAACTCCATTGCAAGGTAAGGGCTAGTGAAGAGGGTGAAATAAGTAATCACAAAGAAGGTGCCTGAGACACTGACATCTGCCTTCTGTCTTCCCTCATCAAAGATGAAATTTTAGTCCCAAGAATGTAATGAGATGTGAGGGGAATGAGTTTCTATTTAACCACAGCCTTTAGGAATTTCCAGTGCAACACCCCAATTCAGCTTTAAATAAAATGCCTGTCCAGAGCCATCTGAGTCAGGAGATGACTGAACCGCCTGGTCAAGCTAGTAATCAGGGAGAAAATATACTGTCTCCTTTCTCAGCTAGAGATAGCAAGCAAATACGGGGAGTGTAAAGGTTCTGACCTGCATAAGAAAATTGCTAGCTCCTCTCTCATTGCAATCTGGTGGGAAAACAACCCAATTCTCCTCGCCTTGACACAGGGTCAGGAGCTCAGTGTTGAGACGGAGTTTGCCAACCTAGATCAGGCAACAAGAAGAAGGGAAAACAAACACGTGTGTGTGTGTGTGTGTGTGTGTGTGTGTGTGTAAGAGAGATGAGGAGTCAGGCAGGAGAATGGTTGATGGATACCATGTCTCTACCACCTCCAACAGATGCAGGATCTGGGGCTCTACCACTTAGGAAATGATTAGGTTCCTTTTTGACAAAATCCATGCCTTCTGTTGACTAGATGGATTTTTCAGAAGGAACACGACCCTGCACCCAAACAACACTATAAAGCTCTCAGCCCCCTCAAGGCCAGATATATTCCCAGTGCATACCCATCCCCACTGACTGCCTTTTCTCCCCACTGTCCCAGGACGACAGAGCACTGCAAGGATGCTTGAGACACAGATTTGGAGATTTGGAGTTATAATGCATTGATATTTTTGAGTTACAGAGCAGTCATCAACTGCTTGTTCAAGAAATTAACTTACACTTCAATGTCGAGATTTTAAGGCAGACATGAGAAAGCTCCTTCCAACAACAAATCCTTTTCAGAGCCACAGAGTTACGTAAGAAGCAACCTGTGTTTGCCTCTGCAAAGCATGACACAGCAGGGTCCCTCTTAGAGCAGGCTTAGGGACCAAATCCCCAGCCACAGCCTTCTCAGATCCCTAGACCCAGCTAAGTTCCTTTAAATTCATATATAATAGGCTTAAACAGTCACACTCCTCAAGCTGCTTGAAGTAAATTTCAATAGTAAAAGTTGGGGGATTTTTTTTAAAGGCAAAGATTCTTTATTCTCCCCTGAATTAACTGAACATTACTTTTCCAATCTCTGCAGCAGAGATAACACTGTGTGACATGTACCAGACCCCCAGAAAGCCACTCAGCATTTCCATCCTGTGGCTGGCATTGTCCACTTTTCTGGACAGCTAGGCAGAGTGCACAGCAGAAAGGGAAGGATCTGGTTTTACAGCCTCACATCACCAACCCCTTTGAGACCAGGATAGAGATATTTACATAAGGTAAATATTGAGATATTTACTAAAACAAGCTTTGTAGCTTAAAGCAAACAAATCCATGTCTAAAGCAGTGAACTGGAGTCAGGGAGACAAGGCAACTCCTCCAGGCTAATCATGAGACACTTCCAGAGACACCAGTGATACCGGGAAAAGGCTCCCTAAGGATTAATGAGGCTGTCCTTTAAGGCCTGTGTGTATCCACATCCCATTCTCCGTGGGGCACTGGTAATCTCCTCCATAATCCCTGTCCTCCTTGGACACCTTGGAAGTCTGTGGTGCTACCAGCTCCTCTCTGTCACTGCAAGTCCCAGCCCATCAAGGCACAAAGGGACAAGGGTGGTTACCCTTGGAGGAAGAGTTACCTTCCCATGAAACCTGGAAATCTAGAGACTGAGCTTAACCGCTCTCCGTTCCCCCCAGTCAGACCTCCTGGCTCACTCCATCGCATTTTCCTCCATGTGTAGAGATGGGTCTTGGAAAAACAGGTCCTGATCACGTGGCCGAAGGAAGAGGCCAGAGACAAGCAGGGTGTCTAAGTCCTGGCTCATCCATCAGCAGCTAGAGGTACAGCACAACAGTCCCTTATCTGAAACCTTTGGAGCCAGACGATTTTCAGAATTCAGATTTTTTTTATTTTAGAAAGCTAATATGACACCCCCAGCCGCGTCTGAGGAAGCATCCTATAAACTCAATAATACTTTTTTGTACCAAAACATGAATATTCATACTAATCTTCTATCAGGTCAATCAGATTCGTTATGAAAAGAAATCTAGAGTTCTCAAGGATGGTGGATTTGGCACCATCTGGTTCACTTTCCTCCAAGAGATATCTAAATTCAATCACTCAGGGATAAAAGACCTGCAGCGGGGAACAAACGAGGTAACCACCAAAACCCCAGGAAACCTTCCCTGACTGAGGGCACCCATGGGACAGAGCAGCTGAGATGGGACCAGGCTGATGTGAATAATCAATCTCTGACATAGAAAATGCCTTCTAAGCTGAGCTTCCCTGGCCTCAGAACCCAGAGAGAAACGATTCCAGAGCCCTCCATATTCAGAGAATCATTCGCTCGGGACTCCAGCACCTGGCTCCAAGGAGGACACAGGTGTATCCAGTTGTAGATCATAATAGGACCCACAGAGCAGAAGTAGACCAGATATTTCAGAGCCCCAATCCCCACTCCCCCGTGTGCCTGATGTTAGCTCCACCAGGTACAGGGCAAATCACACTTTGACCTTCATGTCTTTGAGAAGCAGAAAGAACATCTTACAGCTGCTATCTTTCCTCTGCCCCTTTAAATGCCAGCATCGCCAGGTTTTACCTCCCACCTGTCTCTTCCCACTCTGTGCATGCTGCTCGGCGAACTGTATCCACTCCCACGGCCTCACCCACCACCTCCACGCCCTGTCTCGCAGTCATTCTGTCCCATCCTCCTCCCCAACGCCAGGTCACATTTTTAACTGCCTCTTGGGTGCCTCCAGCCGGTTGCCTCTTGTGCCCTGTCCTGCCGTGCCATAGCCTACGGTACCTGTGTGCTTCCCCACATCTCCCTGAACTGCATTTAGGGTTCTGACATGACTGGTTCTGGCCAAGGGAATGTGGGCAGAAACATCGAGTGTCACTTCTGGCGGGGGTGTTTAGTACCTGGTGAACCTGTCCCTGTGTTCTCTTCTCCTCCGTAATGCCGGGACAAGGTGAAGAATCAAAACAGAAACAGTCTAGGTCCTGGAATCACTGCTTAGAAAAAAAACACTGGACCTTCACTGAACTGTGAGAGGAATACGCTTCTACGGGGAAAAATTGCTGAGAGTTTGGGATGGTCTGACGTAGCCACTAGTGTTCAATACCCCCATGCGCCTGCCTTCTTCATCTAGCAAGTTCCTCCTTCTTGCTCAAAGCTCCAATTCAGATGTCGCCTCCTCTGTGAAATTCAACTTCCACGGGAAGGCCAGCCCTCCACGCTGTGACGTCCAGCAATCCCGTATGCCTTTGGCACAGCAATTATCTGACTCTATTGACACGTTTGCATGTCTGGCTCCCACATTTGTGCTTCTTTCTCCACCCTTGTCTTCTCAGCGCCTTACAAGTAGCAAACACCCGCTGTGGTTATTTACTGAAGCAAAGATTAGAGTCTTCTTGCTCATGTGACCAGCAAAGCCCAAGTCAGCATTTTCCAGAGTCATCGTGTTCTTTGCACTGTGCTAGGCATGGTGGGAGGAGGCAAGAAAGGTTGACATTGTGTTGCCCACTTCAAGGAGGATTCTTTTATCTTTAGGTCCTCTGCACCCCATTACCTCCCATCTTTTTTTTTTTTTTTTTTTGGCTGTGTTGGGTCTTTGTTGCTGTGCGTGGGCTTTCTCTAGTTGCAGCGAGCGGGGGCTACTCTTCGTTGCGGTGTGCGGGCTTCTCACTGCGGTGGCTTCTCTTGTTGCGGAGCAGGGGCTCTAGGTGCATGGGCTTCAGTAGTTGTGGTGCATGGGCTCAGTAGTTGCGGCGCACGGGCTTAGTTGCTCTGCGGCATGTGGGATTTTCCCGGACCAGGGCTCGAACCCGTGTGCCCTGCCCTGGCAGGTGGATTTTTTTTTTTTAATTAATTTATTTATTTATTTTTGGCTGCGTTGGGTCTTCGTTGCTGTGTGCGGGCTTTCTCTAGTTGTGTTGACAGGCTTCTCATTGTAGTGGTTTCTCTTGTTGCGGAGCAGGGGCTCTAGGCGCATGGGCTTAAGTAGTTGTGGTGCGTGGGCTCAGTAGCTGTGGCTCACGGGCCCTAGAGCGCAGGCTCAGTAGTTGTGGCACCCGGGCTTAGTTGCTCCGCGGCATGTGGGATCTTCCTGGACCAGGGCTCGAACCCGTGTCTCCTGCATCGGCAGGCGGATTCTTAAACACTGCGCCACCAAGACAGTCCACCTCCCATCTTTATTAAAGGGCAGCTTCCACTTAAAAAAGTACCTGGTCTTTTCAGGAACTATCAGCTAAAACATTTCTCAGAAAGCAAGATCAAAGGGGTACTGTAGTGACAAGATGAAAGCAGAACAGAGCTCTCTCATGGTCCCTTTGAGCCTGGCTCACCTAAGCCTGCCACAGTTTAGATTCATGACCTGGCACCCTGGGATCATGCAGCTGTGTTGGGGTTATTTCTGTTGTTAAAAGGGCTGCAGCCAAAGCATCGCTGGCTTGTCGGGGACCCAGCTGTAGAGGTAACAGCCTAGCCATGACCATTACCACTTGGCAAAACTTCCGAAACCAAAAACACAAAACCAGGTCACTGGTCAGGGAAACGGAACAAGGGACCTTGGCTCTGAACACACAGTGAACTTGCTGAATAATGTGCTCTGTGAGTAGCTCCCATTCTCCCAGTACTCTTAGGACGTGACGTAACTCTCAGTTCTAGCCCAAAGGAAATGATGCCCATAAATAAATGATGACCAATTATTAATGCAGTGCAATTACTAATGCAATTTTACCTGCTGCAGGTGTGACTTTGCTGTGGACATGGAGACATACATGACATTAAACACATGTACATTAAACATCAGGTTGGTTGCTGATGCTGGCAAGCCAGTGTTCAGAAAAAAAACATCCACAACAAAGAGGTGCGGCAAACCAGGCACCATGCCCATAGCAGCAGCACAATGGGGCTTCTAGAACATTCTCCTGGTAGGACATTCAGAGTAGTAAGTGGAACAAGGTAAGACTCTACAGTATAGTGAAGGCTGATCTAAAGATAGCAGGGAAGATTAGGAAAAATCCAAAAATTGGAGAGGTAACTTAGTAGAAGGGAATGAGAGAGTTCGGGAGATTTGGGATGGTACACTTTGATGATGAGTATCACACACGGCAGATAAAATGTACATCAAAATAGGGAACAGTTGAAACCACAGCTAAACAGAGGACTTTGCTCCTGGCTGGTATTTTTATCGGTCACACAGCATGCATAGAGCAAGGAATGCCTCCCCGCCGTCACATACGTGATACCAGCTGCACAAATGCGGAAAACAAGAAATTGTCTGAAAACAGCAACTTACCTTGTATGAAGATCCTATTCCAGTAGATTTTCCCGACTTGATTGCCCCCAAGAAACACCAGGTTGGACAGGATCAGCATGGAGGTGGAACAAGATGCAAGGGCAGCATGGAATCGACGGCGAGCTTGTGGGGAGAGGAACTGGGCCTATGGGGAAAAGGTAGAAGGCATCTCATCACAAGGGTGGAAAAAATCGGGCTGAGACTTCACGCAGCCTCTCTCTGTTACCAGCTCAGGATGCCTCCCTGCAGAGCCTGAGGTAGGTTGATATTTAAAAAGCTCTCAAAACTTCTATTCCTGCAAGATGCTCATTCTGGTCTAAGGAACGAAGTGACACGCTCCCAAGTTGCTATTTCCTACTGCCAAAATGGGCTTCCCTCTGACATGTGTAACACAAGCACCGAACCTAGTTAGGATCTAGCTGAAATGTCTCCACACGCTTTCTGCACATAAATCTACACGTCCAAGAACTGTTTAGACTCCTCTCCATGATAACAAGCACAACTCTATGTAATGAGGTCAAGCTCAGGGCGATCTTCTGGGCCAGTTATCTTGACCCTGGGAAGCACCCCCATAAATCTGACCCACTATTAGAAGGAATCCCATTAAAAGGGTTCAGGAGAATCAGTACAAGCCAACCCCCTTCCTGGAATCAGAGCTCAGGGTACATGCCCCACCGAGAGTGAACTTGTAGCAGCATCAGAGAAGGTCAGCTTATCACAGCGCCTGAAATATGCAGGAACCGGAGAGATGTTTTCCAGTAATGATGATAAAAAATTCTGCTCGTCCATCCAAGGTCTTCACTGCACTTTTCCTCCCCTTTTAATATTTTCTCAGGGATTTCATAAATTAAACAAAGCGTTTATTTCTCAGCGTTGATCATTCTGGTGCCCTACTGAGTGAGATCACAATGCTGTGTCTGGAGTGCGTGCGCCCCATCAGTACGTGCACAGGGAATGTCCTTCGGGACTGCAGATTCAGAATGAGAACGAGCTATGGCTCAACCCAGGGTTTCTGACAAATACCTCAGCCTAATCCAAAGACACAGAAAAGAGGGATTTCCCTGGTGGTCCAGTGGTTAAGAATCCGCCTTCCAATGCAGAGGACACGGGTTCGATTCCTGGTCGGGGAACTAAGATCTCACATGCTGCGGGGCAACTAAGCCCGTGCGCTGCAACTAGAGAGCCCGCGGGCTGCAACGAAAAGATCCCGCGTGCCGCAGAAAGACCCGACGCAGCCAAATAAATAATAAATAAATATTTTTAAAGATTTAAACAAAAAAACAAAGACATAGAAGAGAGAGCGAGCAGAGGTTCTAGAGATCATTCCTGAATATCTTCCTAAAGCCTGCACATCTCTTGGGGTCACTTGAATCTTGATTTCAGCTGTGCTCCAGTTACAAACAGAATTCTGAATTAACAGGCAAAAAGGACTAAGCTAGAGGGTGAGTCTCAAATAGGAGATTTACTTATTCCTGGTGACCCTACTCTGGATCATCTGTGGCTACTCTGTAAGCCTTGGTCAGTGTCCTCTGAAAGCCTAGAGAAATGAATTCCTGATCCCCTCCCCGTTTCTCCCCTGCCAGTCTCAGGTCTGGTCTGTAGGCTCAGATATACCTGCTACCCTATAGCTTCCCATCCATGGCTCTCTCCTCCAGCATCATTTTGGAGCATGGGTTTTACTGCCACCATATGTGAGAGTGTGGCTTTCTCATGGATAAGCTGTGTGTAGCAGGCAGTGACTAAGTCGTCTGCCTGCACACGGTTGTTCTGGAAAGCTCTCAAGTGATGCTGACATGCCCCTGGTTAGAGGCCACTAGACAAGATGACCTCTAGTCTCTCCCCCTCCTCTGAGAGGCCACAAGCATGCACAGGGGATGCTGCCAAACAAGACCAGATAAGAGATAACTACACAGCATAAAAACTGGTAATGAAAGAGAAATAGGGATGAAGCAGGATTGAAATTCAGCACTCTTCACCTCTGAGAATAAGGAGACATTAATCTGCCAGTTTCTGCATTTTCCAGCAGAGGAAGATACTTTCTGAGTGTTACTGACTCAATTAGCAGTGACTCAGGAGGTGGGGTGAGAGGAAGCAGGGGGATAGGGGGAAAAATCCACAATGATAAATCAAGAAAATATGAACTGTTGTAATTGACATAAATGTGCCCAAATAATTCTCTCCAGGTACAGGGGTCACTGATAACACATTTGATTTCTAAGGAACGTGAGGAACTTCTGTTCAAACCCTATCAGTCTTCCCTAACCTTATATCCTGTTAGGGGAGTTCAAAGACCCCATTGATCTTTCCCTTTTTAATGTCAATTACAGAGAGCGCACATTGCTTGGTTAAAGCTCAAAGTGGTTCTCCTTTTGTGGGAAATGATTACAATTATTAAATAATCAACACAGAGATAAGGAGAGAGGAAAACACTGCTTGCGTGGGGTTGCTAAGCGGGGCTGTGGTGCCGGGTTACCTGGTACAGGGCGAGGGCCGGGCTACAGGGGGAGGCAAAGCTGGGGGGAAAGAGGCAGAGCAAGGGAAGAGATGCAGGGGAGAGTGAGGGCTGGAAGCATGGGGATCCTCTCTCCAGAACCTGAGGCCCTGGTTCCTACTGCTCTTCCTTTGATTCTCTGATTACCCCAGTATCTCTCTCAGCTACATGACTCAATAAATTCCTATTTCTGCTCAGGAAAAACAGAAGTCAGAATAAGAGCAAATACAAAGGAGCCTCTGATCTCAGAGACAGGAGGGAAGATCTAAAATGTGAAATGACCGACTACAAGTCAATCTTTAGAAATAGTTAATTTATTTTTTAAAAAAATTAGCAAGAATGTTAAAGGCACAGGCTGTTGGAATCAATAGGCTAGAAAGACTTAAGGAGAAATCAAGATGCTCATAGGCAATTCTTGATTATCTGCCCCCGACCCCGGGGTGAGTGGGTGGAAGACAAAATAGATGATGATAAAGAAAATCCAAAAACCTAATTTTAACTAATAGCCCCATCCTCTGAACTGACAAAATTAGCCTTGCCAACACGCAGCAAACTTGACAGAACATTGTGTCTCTTCATTGTGAATCAGTGGGAAGGCAGAATGATGGGCCAGAAGGAAGGAAAAAGAGGACCTGTCTGGATAATCCACAGGAGGGTAATAATTAATAGCAAAGGGGATGGAAGTCTTGGCTGCAACTCGTCTTTCCTCTTTGGGTTCCCTCGCCTCATTGTAGAAGGTGACAGATTTGACATCAGGGATTTCTTTCTATCTTGGGAACCATCTGGCCTTAGTCACTGGTTTACAGGAACTCTAGAGGTAAGCACCAAATTCAGGGTTCCCAGGAGAAAAAAAATGCCATCTGGGCAAGGCTGGAAGATCCCTTGGCCCAGCCAACTCTGTCAATAAATATGACTTTCTGAGCCTCTAGGGCCACAGGGCCAAAATTCCCACTTTAAACACTTTGTATCTTTTGCACTGTCTCTTCTGAAGTCCTATTGCAATTACTGTCATCACTCCTGTGGTCCTTCACATCTAGGATGCAGGTTGTTCATGTGCAGGATCAAGCCCCACATGTTAGTCACCCATCCTCATGGCTCAGGTGCTTGAAAGGTTGAGGAATTGTAAACCAGATAGGGAGAAAAAAAAAATCATTGTGCAATGAAGAGCCATCAGGTATTTTCACACCACCAACTTGATCAGATAAGGCACTGATTAGTAAACAGATTTTCATTCTCATTAACATGACTACATGAGGATAAAAAAGAGCCCTGGTCTGGTCATGGTCTCTTCCCAGAGGATAGATGAGTCTGTGGCCATCCAATATTCTGGCAGCAAAAAAAAAAAAACTGGGAGTGGCACTGTACCCCAGGGGATGTTTGGAAATTTGCTGGACATTCTTCATTGTCCCAAGGACAACACAATTGCCAGGAGGTAACTGTGGCATTTGACGGGCCAGGGATTATAAACATACTGCAATGTGTGGGATAGAACCGTCCTGCCCAAAATGTCAACAGCGCCCTCTTGAGAAAGGATCAAAGGTTTTCTTCTACTTTCATTATAGAGCTAACTTCTCTCTCGGCGCATGGGGCACAGAACCTCCCTTTCTCTCTCATTAGGAGCAATGGCAAAAACATGCCCCTTTCCCCCTGGGGCCCAGAAAAATGCATCCCAGGGCAGGGAAAGCGTTCTTTTATAGTGTCCCAGTGCTAGGCCCCCTCGCCTCCCCCCCACTACCACCTGGTATCACATTTGAGAGAGGAGGAGCCACTTGTGTCCCCAGTTATGTTCAGGCAAGACGCAGCAACCGCCTCACCCTCACAGCCCTGCAACCTGGAGGAGAAAGGAAGAATGGGAGGCCGAGCACGCTGGAAAGCACCACTTTGTTCCCCTGCAGGGGTGACCAGTGTTCTCGCACAGACTCTTAACTCATGCGACAGGTCGGGGCAGTTTCTCTCCATGTTAGTGTCGATATAACCCACTCTTCAGGCCCAAGGGCAGGTACCCCCTAATTCCTCTGGGTGAGCTCGCTGTCTCTGAAAGAAGAAACAAAAGCTGGTGTGTGGAAATGCTATAACTAACAGTTTAGCGACGGCTCTAAACTTCCCTCTAAGACACTAACTCCAAAGGTGAGGCATGTAACCCAAACAAAGGAAACCTGGGGCTGAACTAAACGTCTGTCAGAAGAGTTTGCAGTTCCTGCTGCGAGGTGTCTGCAAGTGTGTTTATTCACATCTCCATGGCAACCCCTCTATCTTTTCCAGTCAACATCCTGTCCTTGGAAATCACAGGACTGGCCAGGCAAACAAGCCAGGGCCTGGGGGGTGCGGTCCACGGAATCTGGGTCAGAAGTGATGCTCAGAGTGGCCATGGGGGGGTGAGAGGCAGATGGTGTGGTGGGGCTGCAGGTGGCTGTGCTCCGGGGGCCCTGCACTTGTCCACGGAGGGCCTGCACGTGGGGCCAAGACAGGAGGAGGGGACGGGCTGAGCATCTGGGGGAGCATATGGGCCGGAGGAACGGCTGCTGGAGACAGTGACAAAGGCTTGGCAAGTGGGACCTGATGCTGTTTATTTTTAAGTGGGGGAGAAGCTAAAAAAAGAAACTGGGTGGGTTTGAGCAGCTGGACACAGTTCTTCCATATAATCACTGAAGTTTTTCATTTTCTAATAAAAACACTAACCAGAGGGAAAGAGAGGATAAACAAGGACATGGCAACGGGAGAGACTAGTGCAGACCAGGGAGAGCAAATGAGGGGTGGACACCCCACAGGCCACAAAGATGAGACCAAAGACAACAAAAGAAACAATTAGAGCTCTTGTGAAAGAGAAGGGTGGTCGGAGTGAAACGCTCGGCGTCAGGAGGACCCAAACCCCAAAGTCATTCCAGTGTCCCTGTCCCATCTCTGTAGCAACCTGCCAGGACACTGCTCCCCTTGCTTCCTTTCTCAAGGCACTTGGGTCATTTCCACTTAGAAGTCTGTGTTTTACCAGTTACCCATCTCTCTCATGTTCCCACCAGCATGGTAAGTTCCTGAAGGACAGCGTGGCCTGTTCTTCAATCTGTATCACCCAAGGCCCACGCATACTCTGTGTGAGCTCAATAATTATCTTACACCTGTTCCTCCCTTTTCCCTACGTAAGTTACGGAATCTCCTGACTTCCTTACTATTCCATCCCCGTGCTATATCCAAGCCAAATGAATACATGAAGGCACTCAGAAAGCAACACTTCCTTCCCCCTTGTACATGTGTGGAGCATCAAAAACTCTCTGGGCAATGAAGTTAAATTTTTCAATCTCTGTTTGCTACTGTGATCTAAGCAATGCATGCTCCTAAGAGAGAGTCAGATACCTGCAGGGATGAAGGCAAAGCCGGTTTTGCTTAAACGGAACAGTTACCTGCTCCATGGTTTAGAAGTCCAGTTCAGTTAAAAACAGCAGAGGCTAGAACTGAGGATCCAAATCCACGCAGCATATGAAGAAATTTCAGACCACTTTCAAATAACTAAGCAAACAGCTGTCTCCCGTTACATTTAGAAAGCTTAAGCCGTATATCAAGTGCCTGGGGTCCTGCTAAAAATCCTGGAATGGCCGACAGAACCGTGTCACCCTGTGTTTTTACTTTTCCACTACCACGGACCCACCTCCAGTCTGTACGTCTCTGCTCTGGATCTCGCAGAAGCCTCTTTCTTAACTGGCATGCTCTACTCTGGCCTTTATCCCTCTAGTTCATCAAGCACACTGACTATGACTCTCCATTATGCAAAGTATTTTAGCGGTTTTTCGTTGCTTACGGACGAAAGTCGAAACTGGGAAGGCACTTTACAATCAGAGCCCATTCCACTTTCCAACCTTAACTCCTACCACTCTTTATCAATGGTATAGCTCTATTCACTGCTCTCCAAACATAACATGCACTTTTACATCTCTGTGCCTCTGTACAAGCTGTTTTCTCTACTTTGAATGGACAGCTATATATGGAGCAATTCCCTGTGAAAGAAATCGGTAAAATATAAGAAAGTATCAAACAGAAATCATAGAGCTGAAGAATACAATAACTGAGCTGAAAAATTCAATAGAAGGGTTCAACAGTTCAACAACAAACTAGATCAAGCAGAAGAACAGATCAGCAAACTCAAAGACAGGGCAGTGGACTTCATCTAATCAGAGGAACCAAAAAAAAAAAAAAAAGAATGAAAATGAGTGAAGATAGCTTAAGGGACTTATAGATGCCATCAAGCAGACCAATGTATTATGGGGGTCCCAGAAGGAAAAGAGAGAAAGAGGCAGAGCACTTATTCACAGAAATAACGGCTAAAAACTTCCCTAACCTGGGGAAATAAACAAACATCTGTATCTAGGAAGCCCAAACAGTACCAAATAAGATAAATCTAAAGAGACCCACACAAAGACACAGTATAATTAAACTGTGAAAAGTTAAAGACAGAGAGGACCTTAAAAGCAGCAAGAGAAAGCAACTTGTTATGTACAAGTGAACTCCCATAAGACTATCAGCATATTTTTCAACAAGAATTTTGTAGGCCAGAAGGAGCAGCATAATATATTCAGATTGCTGAAAGAAAAACACTGCCAACCAAGAATACTCTACCTGGCAAAGTTGTCCTTCTGAATTGAAGGAGAGATAAAGAGTTTTCCAGAACAAAAACCAAAAAAAGCTGAAGGAATTCATCACCACTAGACCAGCCTTACAAGAAATGTTAAAGGGATTTTTTTCAAGTTGAAACAAAAGGATGCTAATTAGTAACAGGAAAACATGTGAAAGTGTAAAGCCTAATGGTAATGGTGAATATATAGTTAAATTCAGAGTACTCTAATGTTGTAATTGTGGTGGGTAAATCACTTATAACTCTAGCATAAAGGTTAAAAGCAAAAAGTTTTAAAGATAACTACAAGTACAATAATTTGTTAATGAATACACAATGTAAAAAATGTAAATTGTGACATCAAAAACATAAAATGTGTGGAGTGGAAGTGTAAAAACCTAGAGCTTTTGTATGCATTTGAAGTTAACTTGTTATCAGCATAAAATAGACTGTTACAAGTATAAGATGTTTTATGAAAGCATAATGGCAACCACAAAGCAAAAACCTACAGTAGATATACAAAGATAAGGGAATCAAAGCATACCACTACAGAAAATCATCATATCACAAAGGAATAGAGCAAAAGAGGAACCAAAACACAAAGGAATTACAAAACAAACAGAAAACAATTAACAAAATGGCACTAGTAAGTTCATATCTATCAATAATTACTTTAAATGTAAAGGAACTAAATTATCCAATCAAAAGGCACATAGTGACTAAATGGATTAAAAAACAAGATCCAACTATACGATGCCTACAAGAGACTCAATTTAGCTTTGAGGACACACATAGTGAAGGGATGGAAAAAGATATTTCATGAAAATGTAAACCAAAGAAGGCTGGGGTAGTTAAACTCTTCAACAAATGGTGCTAAGAAAACAGGATATCCACATGCAAAGCAGTGCATTTGAACCCTCACTTTATACCAGATACAAAAATTAAGTTGATGAATCAAAAATCTAAACATCAGGGCTTCCCTGGTGGCGCAGTGGTTGAGAATCTGCCTGCCAATGCAGGGGACACGGGTTCGAGCCCTGGTCTGGGAAGATCCCACATGCCGCGGAGCAACTGGGCCCGTGAGCCACAACTACTGAGCCTGAGCGTCTGGAGCCTCTGCTCCGCAACAAGAGAGGCCGCGATAGTGAGAGGCCCGCGCACCGCGATGAAGAGTGGCCCCCACTCGCTGCAACTGGAGAAAGCCCTCACACAGAAACAAAGACCCAACACAGCCAAAAATAAAAATAATTAATGAATAATAAATAAAAAATTTAAAAAAATAATCTAAACATCAGGGACTTCCCTGGTGGTCCAGTGGTTAAGACTCCACGCTTCAAATACAGGGGGCGCAGGTTCGATCCCTGGTCTGGGAACTAAGATCCCACATGCTGCGTGGTGCAGCCAAAAAAAAAAAAAATCTAAACATCAGAATTGAAACTATAAAACTCTTAGAAGAAAACATAGGAAAAAAATTTCATGATATTGGATTTATCAATGACTTCCTGGATAGGACACCAAAAGCACAGGCAACAAAAGTAAAAATAGATAAATTGCACTTCACCAAAATTAAAAACTCTCGTGCATCAAAGGACACTATCAACAGAGTGAAAAGGCAACCCAAAGAATGAGAGAAAATATTTAGAATCACATATCAATAAGGGATTAATATCCAGAATATATAAAGGATTCTGACAACAGAAAAACAACCCAATTCAAAAATGGGTAAAGGGCTTGAATAGATATTTATCCAGTGAAGATATACAAACGGTCAATAAGTACATGAAAAGATGCTCAATATCACTATTCATTATGGAAATGCAAATCAAAACCACAATGAGCCACATGAACCACACCTTTACACCTACTAAAATGGCTATAATCAAAAATAGAAAATAAGTGTTGATGAGGATGTGGAAAAACTGAATCCTTGTGCATTGCCAGTGAGAATGCAAAATGGTGTAGCCATTGCGGAAAACAGTATGGCAGTTCCTCAAAAATTAAAAATAGAATTATCACATAATGCAGCAACCCACTTCTAGGTATATATTCAAAAGAAATGAAAGCAGGGACAGAACAGATATTTGTATACCAATGTTCATAGCAGTATTATTCACAATAGACAAAAGATAGAAACAACCCTAATGTCCATTGATGGATAAATGTGTAAGCAAACTATGGTACATATGTAGAATGGAAATACTGCTCAGCCTTAGAAAGAAAGGAAATTCTGACAGACACTGCAACATGGATGAATCATGAAGACGTTAGGCTCAGTTATAATCATAACACAGAAGGGAAAATATTGCACAATTCCACTTGTATACAGTACCTAGAATAGTCAAACTCATAGAAAAAGAAAGTAAAATAGTGGTTTCCAGGGATTAGGGGGAAGAGGTAATAGGAGTCATTGTTTAGTAGGCACAGAGTTTCAATCTGGGATGATAAAAACATTCTGGAGACTGATGGTGGTGACAGTTGCACAACAATGTGAATGTATTTAATGACTCTGAATTTTACATGTAAAAGTGGTTAAACTGGTAAATTTTCTGTTATGTATGTTTTATCACAAGAATTATTAGGCCTTGTCTAATAGACAGATCTGCTGAAGAGCGAATACATGCAATTTTCATACACATGTGGGCCATAATCAAACTGAACATGTACTAAGCCAGGAAAGGAATATAAGTACATTTTAAAAATTTATCATGAAGTTTATGCTCACCAACACAAAAATTAGCAAAAATTAACACACCAGTAAATTACTTTAAATTTCATTCATTTTAGCTAAAAGTTTTTATTGCAGGAACAATAAAATGGATAAACTGTGGCAATTGTGATCAATTAAGAAAATAAGGTGAAATAACAAGAGGAAATAATATATAGGACATTTAAAAATCTTTGGAGAGTATACAGCAATATATTTGGAAACCTAGATAAAAGATAATTTACCTAGAAAATTTAAACTACCTAAAACTCTCATAGAAAAAGTAGGAAGACTAAAAAAAAAAAACCATAAACATAGAAGAATTGAAACAGTGGTCAAAGCTCTATGCTCAAAGAAAAACTGCCCAGATGTTCTTAATGAGCAAGTTCTACCAGATGGTCAAGAAACAGATAATTTCCATATCACAGGAACTGTTTCAGAGGGTAGAAAACCATGGGAAGCTTCCACTCATTTGATGATGCCAGCATAACTCTGATACCAAAGTCATAAAAAGCCAAAACAAGAAAAGAAAACCAGAAGTCAATCTTTGTTCCAGAAATTACCTTAAAAATTCTAAATTAAATAGCTGCAAATCAAATACAGGAATGGTTCAAAGAATACTCTAGATCAAGTAAGATTTATCCCAGGAACGGAAGGATGATTCAACATTAAAAACATCAGATGTAACTCATGGGATTAAATAATTAAAGCAGAATAATCATATGATCACTCAATAGATGCCAAAAAAGTAAGCTTTTTTAAGTTGATAAAGAGGGTATGTCAAAAACCCAGAGAAAATATTCCCACTAGCTTCAAGAAAAAGACATTTTTTTT
Organism: Eschrichtius robustus; assembly: GCF_028021215.1. Lineage (NCBI taxonomy): Eukaryota > Metazoa > Chordata > Mammalia > Artiodactyla > Eschrichtiidae > Eschrichtius > Eschrichtius robustus. The sequence continues at coordinate 150,337,567 of NC_090826.1, forward strand.
CTCTATCATTCAAAACTGTACCAAAGGACCAAGTATAGTGAAACAATTAAATGCAGCAAGAGTTAAAATTGTTGGCAAAAACATAACTGTCATTATTTGTACATGATATGACCATCAATCTAGAAAATTCAAAAGAAACAACCAACAAATCACTAGAGCTAAAAAAAGACTTAGAGTAGATGCAAAATGATCAACTCAAAACAAAAATCAATACCTTTCCTACACAATAGCAATAATTCAAAAAGAAATGCAAGAGGGAAGAGATATGGGAACATATGTATATGTATAATTGATTCACTGTGTTATAAAGCAGAAACTAACACACCATTGTAAAGCAATTATACTCCAGTAAAGATGTTAAAAAAAAATATTGTTGCGAAGCGTTAAGAAAGTGAAAGCAATATGCATATTGAAGCAACAGAATCATGGAACTTACTTGTGTATGGAAACTCACTGTTCTTAGAATAATAATAAAAGAAAATCTAAAACCTTAAAAAAAAAAAAAGAAAAAGAAATGCACAAGACTTCTAAGAAATGATGAAACTTTATGTAAGAACTTAAAGGAAGACTTGAATAAATAACTATTCAAGGCTGGGAAGACTCAGCATTACAGACATGTCAACTCTACTCAAAGATACAATTCAAAGCAAATCTAATAAATTCCAATATACATACCGAAGGGAGTTTTGAGAAACTTCACTTTTGAGGAATTCTAAGATTCATATAGAAGAAGCAATGTGCAAAAATAGCCAATGTAACCCCGAAAAAGAACAAAAAGGAGCACAGGACTTTCCTTACTGGGAATCAAGACATTCAAAAGTCTAATATTTTAAACAGGACTAATTAAATAGATCAATGCAACAGAAAAGAGAGCCCAAAAATGAACCCGTGTGTATTTGGATATTTACAATATATTAAATGTGATCTTTCAGTGAGGGAAAGATCACTGAATAAAACAATTTTAAAATGTAGAAAGCATTCTTGCTGCAGGCCATACAAAAACAGGCAGCAGACCAGATTTGGTCCCTGGGCCATCCTTTGCCAACTCCTGCTCTATTCTATTCTTGGTATTGCCCTAAAGAAACACTTTATGAACAAGGAGGCATGAACAGGCAATGTACTGCAGCTGCATTTGCAAAAGAAAAAAAAAAAAAAAATGAGAGGCAACCTAAATTTTCAATAGAATAATTTTCAACAATAGAATAAATCAATTATCACATATCCATATTATGTCCAGTTATGCAGATCTACATACTCTAATATAGAAACATCTTCAAAACATAACATGAGGAGGGAAAAAAGTGAAAAGTTAAAAATATTTATACATTTCTAAACCACACACACACACATATATGTACATACAAAGTATGAAAGCTATGCAAGGCTACACTGCAATCTGATAACAATGGCTACCTTTCATGGGAGGAAAGTGAACAAGGTGTGTCTGTTTGGGTGATGAGTGTCTTAGAGGAACTTCAGCCTTATCTGCATTTTTTTCAAGATCACATGGTCATAAATGACTTCATAAATTATAAAGAATAAAAGAATAAAAAAAGGAAATCTAGGAATCTTTCCACTAAATGACCCTAGAGCCTGGCCACCTCCCCTGAGTATAGAGAGTCAAGGCACATGGGTGGAAAGATGGAATACAGACGACCATCACACCCAAGTCGTGGCTGCTCATGGCACTGGGGTCCTCCCTCTCTAAGCAGCACTGAGGTCCATTGGGACTATTAAATAAGCCTAGGATGTCACAGCTATGGCCTCAGCTATATCCTGTTCAAACACTGAAACAACAGCTTAGGGCAAGGCCTGCTTTTAAAGCAAACTTGACATTTAAAAATCTAAAACTGACAAACAGGTAAAGCATTCCAAAATAATTCACCAAATGATGGCACAGAAAACTCTTCTAGTGACATTCAGTTAAACATAGTAGATGAGACATCTCTGCTCCCTTCACAAGCCCCATTAAAATGAAAAGTAAACATTTGGAAAGGTATAAATCCACAGACAAAGAATGGAAGAGAAGTGAACAGCAAGTGAGCAAAGTCAAACCATCTTTATAAGATAGAAAGCAGATGAATGAATTAGCAGAGCTGAGATACCTGAATACTACTAGATGCCAAAGAGAAGAAAAGTCACTCATATACCAGGTCCCCAGAAGTCCCAGGCATTAGAGATACCATATACTACAGATGACAACAGTAAACCATGGAGGAAAAAATCAGAGATTGGTTAAAAACCTGGGTAATGAGCATATGGACCACAAGGATAAAGATCCTTCTTTCTCCCCATCCCCACCCCCGCCCATGATGAAGTTATTTTTTCCATAAATAAACTGCGTCAAAGAGATTCTAAAGTCAGGGAAAATCAGCACAATGACATTTCAGAATTACCAAAGGTATCTGCATTAAGCTTCCAGACAGAAAAACAGATTACATACAAGGAATCAAGAATTAAATGGCATTTCTCAACAGTAAAGCTAAAAACTAGAAGACAAATAATATCTTGAAAATTTTCAGGAGAAATTACTATTCAACCTAAAATTCAGTGCTCAGATAATCAATTAAATGTGAGGGTAGAATAAAGAGAGTTCTAGAAATACTAGGTCTCAAAAAAAAAAAAAAGTATCACCCATGATCCCTTTCTAAGGAAGCTACTAAAGGATGTGCTCGAGCAAATCAAAGGGAGGGGGAAAAACAAGGAGATCTGGGGCCCAAGACACAGAGATTCAGCCTAGGAGAGAAGAAAGGGCACATGTCAGGACAACAGCCATAGAGCAGATCTGAAGAGAAATAATCCAGATGGGAAGGGAGGATGGAAGGTCTTCAAGAAATATTCTCCAGATAAAGAAAACTGACAGATTACCAGAGACACCTGACCACATGGAAAATAAAACACTATTCTGAGGGATTTTCCAATTTTATTAGGGAGTTTGGAAAGAAGTGATGACAGTAAACCAATTAATCAAACATAATAGGCAAGGCAATTCTTAATCTGAGTTGGGGAAATGGTTGACTAAGAAAGAAAATGCAATTATAGTACATTAACTGGTTTGGCAGGGAGCCACACTTAACATAGTGATGATAATGTGAACTGAGTTCTGATTTAACAAAAGGGAGAGATATTATTAAATTAGGAGGAGAAGTGGGGAGTACGTCTAAGAGGCTAAAACCTCATGTAGAAATTACTTAATATTTATAATCCATAAGTGAAGAATAATAGAATACACTTTAAAAAGACAGAGGTAAATATCAGAAACAACTAAGAGAATTGAAAGTTGTGGTGGGATGAATTGGGAGATTTTGATTGACATATATACACTAATATGTGTAAAATAGATAACTAATTACGTGCTGTATAAAAAATAAATAAAATAAAATTCAAAAAAAAGTTGTTGCTAATGGCGATAAGAACATAAGAGCGGGAGGAATGGAGACAGCTCTTCTATTTATTTATCTAAATGAAGGCTTGTGTAATATTTGACTTTTGAACCATGAACATATATTTTTTAAACTTTCTGGGTTTTGGTATTTTGCACTGTAAAATAGGGATAATGATGATACTTACCTATCAAGCTACTATTAAAATCACACGAGATAATGCAGTAAAAGTGCTTTGGGGAGCATTCTCACTTCTCTTGGACCAATTTTTCAGAAGAGTTATTCCACAGACAAGTTGTGTGGAGCCACACTTAAAACACAAGTTGTCTAAGAACTGAAGGCTGTTTTGTCGATTCATTGAATGCCAAATGTGCACAAGCAGCAAGGAGATGGGACGTGGATGAGTAATCTAAGTGGCTTGGGTTTATCACGCAAGACTCCTAGTCTGCAATCAAGGAGGCTTGAATAGATCATGAGTAACTGGATTTGACTTCTTTCTATCAAACTAACCATCTGTTCTTAGAAAGATTACTTATACATTCCTCATCTCTAGGTTCCTCATCTGTAAAACTGGAGGTAGTAACACTGACCTGAAGGGTTGTTGTGATGGGTAAATAATATAACGAACATGAAAGACCTTTGTGCAGTGTCTGGCTCAGTTCCTTCTACAGTACAGGATGGCAGTTACAATAGTCGCACATCCGTCTGCTCCTGAGAATGACAACTTTAACTTTCAATTTCTAACATAACCTAAGCATCCAGGGTCAGCTAAGCAAAACCAGAGGGTAAGTCCACCCTCTTCCCTTTTCTCTCAATAACCTTTGATTAGACAACAATACTTATTCACTGTAGACAAGGATGAAAATATAAATGAGCAAAAACAAGAAAACATGCAACATAAATAATCCCACCAATGACGTTTTAGTGTATAACCTTCCATACGCTTTTCTATGTTTAAATTTCTAAATAAAATGAATTTTTATTTTACCTGTTATTTCTCATTCTTCATTTTCATCTTCTCACAGTGAAATTATTTCAACATCATCACTTTCAATAGCTGCATAGTTGGCTTGCCAGATGTCCTGCACCATTTATATTATACTCTTTCCTGTCACCCTTCAGGGGCTACACAGTGGCCGTTCCAACACTCATTCTGGCCTATTGAGTGGATTACAGGGTTGACACCAGAGCAGAAAGCAAGAGCCACCTTAAATTGTGTGTTTCAATACATGTTGGTGATCAACAGTACATTGATTCCAACCCAGCTCATCTCAAATAAGGCCAGCAGCTGCTTGATATGCTTTTTAAAGCAACATTTATTTCTAGGCTTTGGAAGGAAAGTGAGATATTTTGGAAGTTCTGCGCATTTCTGACTTCTCAGAGATTTAAAAATGAATAGATAGACAAAGTTTTACTGAGCTCTGCCCACCAGAGCAACAGCCAGCTCTATCCACCACCAGTCCCTCCCATCAGGAAACTTGCACAAGCCTCTTAGATAGCCTCATCCACCAGAGGGCAGACAGCAGAAGCAAGAAGAACTACAATCCTGCAGCCTGTGGAACAAAAGCCACATTCACAGAAAGACAGACAAGATGAAAAGGCAGAGGGCTATGTACCAGATGAACAAGATAAAACCCCAGAAAAACAACTAAATGAAGTGGAGATAGGAAATCTTCCAGAAAAAGAATTCTGAAAAATGATAGTGAAGATGATCCAGGACCTCGCAAAAATAATGAAGGCAAAGATCGAGAAGATGCAAGAAATGTTTAACAAAGACCTAGAAGAATTAAAGAACAAACACCTATAAGAATTAAAGAACAAACAAACAGAGATGAACAATACAATAACTGAAATGAGAAATACACTAGAAGGAATCAATGGCAGAAAAACTGAGGCACAAGAATGGATACGTGACCAGGAAGACAGAATGGTGGAATTCAGTGCTGCGAAACAGAATAAAGAAAAAAGAATGAAACGAAATGAAGACGGCCTAAGAGACCTCTGGGACAACATTAAACACAACAACATTTGCATTATAGGGGTCCCAGAAGGAGAAGAGAGAGAGAAAGGACCAGAGAAAATATCTGAAGAGATTACAGTTGAAAACTTCCCTAACATGGGAAAGGAAATAGCCACCCAAGTTCAGGAAGTGCAGAAAGTCCCAGGTGGGATACACCCAAGGAGAAACACACCAAGACACATAGTAATCAAATTGACAAAAATTAAAGACAAAGAAAAATTACTGAAAGCAACAAGGGAAAACGACAAATAACATAAAAGGGAACTCCCATAAGGTTAACAGTTGATTTCTCAGCAGAAACTCTACAAGGCAGAAGGGAGGGGCATGACATATTTAAAGTGATGAAGGGGAAGAATCTACAACCAAGATTACTCTACCCGCAAGGATCTCATTCAGATTCAACGGAGAAATCAAAAGCTTTACAAAAAACCAAAAGCTAAGAGAATTCAGCACCACCAAACCAGCTCTACAACAAACGCTAAAGGCACTTCTCTAAGTGGGAAACACAGGAGAAGAAAAGGACCTGCAAAAACAATCCCATAACAATTAAGAAAATGGTAATAGGAACATACATATTGATAATTACCTTAAACATGAATGGATTAAATGCTCCAACCAAAAGACACAGGCTCACTGAATGGCTACAAAACCAAGACCCATTGATATGCTATCTACAACAGACCCACTTCAGACCTAGGGACACATACAGACTGAAAGTGAGGGGATGGAAAAAGATATTCCATGAAAATGGAAATCAAAAGAAAGCTGGAGGAGCAATACTCATATCAGATAAAACAGACTTTAAAATAAAGAATGTTACAAGAGACAAGGAAGGACACTACTTAATGATCAAGGGATCAATCCAAGAAGAAGATATAATAATTATAAATATATATGCACCCAACGTAGAAGCACCTCAATACATAAGGCAACTGCTAACAGCTCTAAAAGAGGAAATTGACAGTAACACAATAATAGTGGGGGACATTAACACCTCACTTACACGAATGGACAGATTATCCAAACAGAAAATTAATAAAGAAGCGCAAGCTTAAAAGGACACAATAGACCAAATAGATTTAATTGATATTTATAGGACATTCCATCCAAAAGCAGCAGATTACACTTTCTTCTCAACTGTGCATGGAACATTCTCCAGGATAGCTCACACATCTTGGGTCACAAATCAAGCCTCAGTAAATTTCAGAAAATTGAAATCATATCAAGCATCTTTTCTGACCACAACAATATGAGATTAGAAATCAATTACAGGGAAAAAAACGTAAAAAACACAAACACATGGAGGCTAAACAATACGTTACTAAATAACCAAGAGATCACTGAAGAAATCAAAGAGAAAATCAAAAAATACCTACAGACAAATGACAATGAAAACACGACAATCCAAAACCTATGGAATACAGCAAAAGCAGTTCTAAGAGGGAAGTTTACAGCAATACAAGCCTACCTCAAGAAACAAGAAACATCTCAAATAAACAATCTAACCTTATACCTAAAGGAACTAGAGAAAGAAGAACAAACAAAACCCAAAGTTAGTAGAAGGAAAGAAATCATAAAGATCAGAGCAGAAATAAATGAAATAGAAACAAAGAAAACAATAGCAAAGATCAATAAAACTAAAAGCTGGTTCTTTGAGAAGATAAACAAAATTGATAAACCTTTAGCCAGATTCATAAAGAAAAAGAGGGAGAGGACTCAACTCAATAAGATTAGAAATGAAAAAGGAGAAGTTACAACAGACACCACAGAAATACAAAGCATCCTAAGAGGCTACTATAAGCAAATCTATGCCAATAAAATGGACAACCTGGAAGAAATGGACAAATTCTTAGAAAGGTATAACCTTCCAAGACTGAACCAGGAAGAAATAGAAAATATGAACAGACCAATCACAAGTAATGAAATTGAAACTGTGATTAAAAATCTTCCAACAAACAAAAGTCCAGGACCAGATGGCTTCATAGGAATTCTATCAAACATTTAGAGAAGAGCGAACACCCACTCTTCTCAAAGTCTTCCAAAAAACTGAAGAGGAAGGAACACTCCCAAACTCATTCTATGAGGCCACCATTGCCCTGATACCAAAACCAGACAAAGATACTACAAAAAAAGAAAATTACAGACCAATATCACTGACAAATATCGATGCAAAAATCCCCAACAAAATACTAGCAAACAGAATCCAACAGCACATTAAAAGGAACAGACACCATGATCAAGTGGGATTTATCCCAGGGATGCAAGCGTTCTTTAATATATGCAAATCAATCAATGTGATACACCATATTAACAAACTGAAGAATAAAAACCATATGATCATCTCCGTAGATGCAGAAAAAGCTTTTGACAAAATTCAACACCCATTTATGATAAAAAACTCTACAGAAAGTGGGCATAGAGGGAACCTACCTCAACATAATAAAGGCCATATACGACAAACCCACAGCAAACATCCTTCTCAATGGTGAAAAACTGAAAGCATTTCCTCTAAGATCAGGAACAAGACAAGGATGTCCACTCTCACCACTATTATTCAACACAGTTTTGGAAGTCCTAGCCACGGCAATCAGAGAAGAAAAAGAAATAAAAGGAATACAAATTGGAAAAGAAGAAGTAAACTGTCACTGTTTGCAGATGACATGATATTCTACATAGAGAATCCTAAAGATGCCACCAGAAAACTACTAGAGCTAATCAATGAATTTGGTAAAGTTGCAGGATACAAAATTAATGCACAGAAATCTCTTGCATTCCTATACACTAATGATGAAAAATCTAAAAGTGAAATTAAGGAAACACTCCCATTTCCCACTGCAACAAAAAGAATAAAATACCTAGGAATAAACCTACCTAGGGAGACAAAAGACCTGTATGCAGAAAACTATAAGACACTGATGAAAGAAATTAAAGATGATACAAACAGATGGAGAGATATACCATGTTCTTGGATTGGAAGAATCAATATTATGAAAATGACTATACTACCCAAAGCAATCTACAGAGTCAATGCAATCCCTGTCAAATTACCAGTGGCACTTTTTACGGAACTAGAACAAAAAATCTTAAAATTTGTATGGAGACACAAAACCCCAAATACCCAAAGCAGTCTTGAGGGGAAGAAACGGAGCAGGAGGAATCAGACTCCCTGACTTCAGACTATACTACAAAGCCACAGTAATCAAGACAGTATGGTACTGGCACAAAAACAGAAATACAGATCAATGGAACAGGATAGAAAGCCCAGAGATAAACCCATGCACCTATGGTCAACTAATCTCTGACAAAGGAGGCAAGGATATACAATGGAGAAAAGACAGTCTCTTCAATAAGTGATGCTGGGAAAACTGGACAGCTACATGGAAAAGAATGAAATTAGAACACTCCCTAACACCATACACAAAAATAAACTCAAAATGGATTAGAGACCTAAATGTAAGGCCAGACACTATAGAACTCTTAGAGGAAAACATAGGAAGAACACTCTTTGACATAAATCACAGCAAGCTCTTTTTTGATCCACCTCCTAGAGTAATGGAAATAAAAACAAAAATAAACAAATGGGACCTAATGAAACTTAAAAGCTTTTGCACAGCAAAGGAAACTACAAACAAGACGAAAAGACAACCCTCACAATGGGAGAAAATATTTACAAATGAATCAATGGACAAAAGATTAATCTCCAAAATATATAAACAGCTCATGCAGCTCAATATTAAAAAAATAAACAACCCAATCCAAAAATGGATGGAAGACCTAAATAGACATTTCTCCAAAGAAGACATACAGATGGCCTAGAAGTACATGAAAAGCTGCTCAACATCACTAATTATTAGAGAAATGGAAATCAAAAGTACAATGAGGTATCACCTCACACCAGTTAGAATGGGCATCATCAGAAAAGCTACAAACAACAAATGCTGGAGAGAGTGTGGAGAAAAGGGAACCCTCTTGCACTTTTGGTGGGAATGTAAATTGATACAGCCACCATGGAGAACAGTATGGAGGTTCCTTAAAAAACTAAAAATAGAATTACCATGCAAGCCAGCAATCCCACTACTGGGCATATACCCAGAGAAAACCGTAATTCAAAAGGACACATGCACCCCAATATTCATTGCAGCACTATTTACAATAGCCAGGTCATGGAAGCAACCTAAATGCCCATCGACAGACAAATGGATAAAGAAGATGTGGTACATATATACAATGGAATATTACTCAGCCATAAAAAGGAACGAAATTGGGTCATTTGTAGAGACGTGGTTGGATCTAGAGACTGCCATACAGAGTGAAGTAAGTCAGAAAGAGAAAAACAAATATTGTATATTAATGCATATATGTGGAACCTAGAAAAATGGTACAGATGAACTGGTTTGTAGGGCAGAAATAGAGACACAGATGTAGAGAATAAACGTATGGACACCAAGAGTGGAACGTGGCAGGGCGGGGTGGTGGTGTGATGAATTGGGAGATTGGGATTGACAATATGTACACTAATATGTATAAAATGGATAACTAATAAGAACCTGCTGTATAAAAAAATAAGTAAAATATAATTCCAAATAATATGAATATATACACATATACACATATATAAATGCACTATATATATATGCTACACACAGTCACAGCATATATACACAATACACATCATACATAATACATGAATATACACTGTAAATAAATACATACTGTAAAAATATATTGCACTAAGTATGTGCATATTATTTTGGAAAGAAGGGACTATTTTACCCTTCCACTGATAATAGGAACACTGGAAACTCAAGCTCTGCTACCTCCAGTGGGTAATTTGGATTTTCTGGGAGGAAAAAGAGACCCAGATTTGGGAACACACATCCAAAGCTTCAGCATATACGTAATAAGATTGTGCTTCTTCCTAAGCTCATGTATAGAAAACTGCTAGGCACTAGCCTGATTAGAGTAACCACCACTTATCTGTGCTGTAGAAGCAGAAATCAGGGTCTCTCACATAAAGAATCTCATACCATGAGCCACCTAGAAAAGCCCGTTTCAACCATTTACATTCAAGCCGTGGAATCTCATCTTTGGCTCAGTATTCTTTCCCGAGGCTAGAGTTTGCCAGGATGAGGGTTTGTGCTGTGCACTCAGAGGGGAGAATGGACAACAGTGCCCTGGCAGCAGCAATGATGAGCGAGCAGCCCCTGCCTTGCTCAAACCTAAACTGAGAGGGACGGGAAAGGCAGCAGAAGCCCCAGAGCTGACCAGACCAGGGGGGCTGAATATCTGAAAATTGCCTCCATTTCAAAGCCTTCTCTCTGTCAGATAGCAGACTCAGTAATGGAAAGTTAAAAAAGAACCTTTGAAAATGCTTTTGCCTTTCTAAACATATTTGAACTAAAAGGTGGAATTATTTGCAGCATTCTACCACTCAGACCAAGAGGGGTTAAGGCACGGGTTCAGATTTCCCACAGAGAAGAAAATGTATAACCAGTGAATTGCACCATGTTTCCTGCATTGTTAATGATCCTTCGGAGTGGGAGACAATGAGGGGGGCACAAACAGGTCGTCATCCACCAAGGAACACACAGTTCATAACAATGGGCATTGCTTTTTTGAGACTGAGGGGTGCAGGTGAGGGCTAGCAAGCTACTACAACAGGCTAATTTAACGTGTGGGATTAATATGTTAATTTGATGCTCTCCTGTTTGGTTAAGTATTGCATTTCTATATTTCTAAGTCTGGCATTCAAATCTATGGGGGGACCATTTGGCCTCTCTAACCTCTTTTCCTCCATTCTCCCCAGTGACAGCCCCTTGACTGTCAAAGCAGCCTCCTCACCTGAACATGGCATGCCCACTCCTGACTTCAGGCTGTGTGTGCTATTCCCCTGGCCTTGAGCCTGTCTTCTCTCTACTTACCTATCCAAATCCAAGATCTTAATTCCTCAGAATCCTACTCAAGCCCCAGATCTTTAAATAAACCATTCCTAAAAGCTTAGCTCACTCTGACCACCACCCCTTATGAACATCAGCTGCCTCTATGACTCAATCTGGTCTCTCTGCACATAATGCCTCATACTGGTCCTCAACTGGTTTGCACACATCTTGCCTCTCCAACCAAATCATAAACTCGTGGGGATGGGGATGATGACTCGCCGCTCTTCTCTTCCACTGTTGGCACTCTGACATGGAGCCATAACCTCACCTGACTTGACACCCCAATAGCATCAACACCATTGACCACTCCCCTCCATGAAGTACCTTCTTTTTCTTGGTCTCTGTGAAATTATCCTCTAGATTTCCCTCCCACCTCTTGGCCCCTCCTTCTCTACCTAACTTCTAAATATTGGTGTCTTCAGGTTCATTCCTGGGCAGTCTCCTTTTCCTCTCTTTCTGTACTCCCTCTCTTTAGAAAGTCTCAGACAATTCCACAGCTCCAAAATATCATCTACATGCTCCCAAACATCTGTCTCTAGCCCAGACCTTTCTTCTGAGCAATGCCTGGGAAGAATAGGCCAATTAGTATTTTATGATATTTATGAAGACAAGTCCATTTTTAAAATATAAATCACTTAGCTCCTCATAGAGAAAAGCTCTCATTCCATGGTTTTATTGTCTCTCTAATCCATAGGAGCCACTGCAAAGATGATCATCCTGATAGGAGGCCAGGTGAGATACCTTATTCATGGAGGAAATTGACTAATAATAGACTGTACCATTATACACTGATAGACTAGTACACTGTATTCACTGAAGCACCAAAAGAATATGCAAAAAAAGGAATGAGGAGGGAGGGATCAAGTTTTTCACTCAGAGTTCCCCAACTGCAATGTGTCTCCCACACAGGGCACTGAAATTTTTTTTTTCCTAGATGAGCAAACTCAGAAACAAAGGACCAGGTTGAATCTGCCTAAATGGGCTCAGTCTAAGAAGGGCTCTGGTCTGAAGAAAAGGGCCATTGACAGGAAGCACTTGATCTCTGTTTGTCGAAATGAATCCAAGTGGTGGAGGAATAGAAGACCATGAGCCATTGTCCAACAGAATAACTCTTCTCAGACAGGTTTGCTTTGTATTCCTTCAGTGAGTTAGCTGGGGCTATGATCACTGACCTCCAGTGAAAAGGTTTTCTGATCAGGCCAACTGCCATGTACATCTTGCCAACTGGTGAGTTAGGGTTCCACAGAACTAGGAAACCACTGGGTGGATCATGCCAATAGTTTTACAGTCAATTATCCTTTCAAGTTGACTGATCTCTCAAACTCCTCTTCAAAATCAAACTGATCAATATAACTGATAAACTGACTGGACATTACCACAGAGCTTTGGGTTCTTTCTGACACACCAGAGTATCAGGTCCCTCCAAGAACCATTAGACTGACCATCCATGATTTTCACTGGAGGCATGTTTTCTCAATTAAGTCTATACATGGAAATTTTACTGCTTCAGAAAGGACATAAATCAGCTCAGCAGGACACTCTTGGGGCAAAGAAGAAGGGACAAGGGCTGGGGGGAGGAGGACGTATTTAAATTATTCAATGAAATGGAAATCAGGGGTGGGGTGGGTGAGCAGCTTGAGATGTAGATTCTCCTTTGTGTAGGAATAGCTAACAAGCAGCCTGAAGGTGTCTTCCTTCAAAGGAGAGATCAAAAGCTTTAAATGATACATTAAACAAGATGGACTTAATTGATATTTATAGGACATTCCATTCAAAAACAACAGAATACACATTCTTCTCAAGTGCTCATGGAACATTCTTCAGGAGAGATCATATCTTGAGTCACAAACCAAGCCTCGGTAAATTTAAGAAAATTGAAATCATATCAAGTAACTTTTCCGACCACATTGCTATGAGACTAGATATCAATTACAGGGAAAAATCTGTAAAAAATACAAACACATGGAGGCTAAACAACACACTACTTAATAACCAAGAGATCAATGAAGAAATCAAAGAAAAATCAAAAAATACCTGGAAACAAATGACAGTGAAAACACGACAACCCAAAACCTATGGGATGCAGCAAAAGCAGTTCTAACAGGGAAGTTTATAGCAATACAATCCTACCTTAAGAAACAAGAAACATCTCAAACAAACAACCTAACCTTACACCTAAAGCAATTAGAGAAAGAAGAACAAAAAACCCCCAAAGTTAGCAAAAGGAAAGAAATCATAAAGATCAGATCAGAAATAAATGAAAAAGAAATGAAGGAAACGATAGCAAAGATCAATAACACTAAAAGCTGGTTCTTTGAGAAGATAAACAAAATTGATAAACCATTAGCCAGACTCATCATGAAAAAAAGGGAAAAGACTCAAATCAATAGAATTAGAAATGAAAAAGGAGAAGTAACAACTGACACTGCAGAAATACAAAGGATCATGAGAGATTACTACAAGCAACTCTATGCCAATAAAATGGACAACCTGGAAGAAATGGAGAAATTCTTAGAAATGCCCAACCTTCCAAGGCTGAACCAGGAAGAAATAGAAAATATGAACAGACCAATCACAAGCACTGAAATTGAAACTGTGATTAAAAACCTTCCAACAAACAAAAGGCCAGGATCAGATGGCTTCACAGGCGAATTCTATCAAACATTTAGAGAAGAGCTAACACCTATCCTTCTCAAACTCCTCCAAAATGTAGCAGAGGGAGGAACACTCCCAAACTCATTCTACGAGGCCACCATCACCCTGATACCAAAACCAGACAAAGATGTCACAAAGAAAGAAAACTACAGGCCAATATCACTGATGAACATAGATGCAAAAATCCTCAACAAAATACTAGCAAACAGAATCCGACAGCACATTAAAAGGATCAAACACCATGATCAAGTGGGGTTTATCCCAGGAATGCAAGGATTCTTCAGTATATGCAAATCAATCAATGTGATACACCATATTAAGAAACTGAAGGAGAAAAACCATATGATCATCCCAATAGATGCAGAGAAAGCTTTCGACCTGAAGAGGCAAAGCAATCTTGAGAAAGAAAAACTGAGCTGGAGGAATCAGGCTCCCTGACTTCAGACTATACTACAAAGCCACAGTAATCAAGACAGTATGGTACTGGCACAAAAACAGAAATACAGATCAATGGAACAGGATAGAAAGCCCAGAGATAAACCCATGCACCTATGGTCACCTTATCTTTGATAAAGGAGGCAAGCATATACAGTGGAGAAAAGACAGCCTCTTCAATAAGTGGTGCTGGGAAAACTGGACAGCTACATGTAAAAGAATGAAATTAGAACACTCCCTAACACCATACACAAAAATAAACTCAAAATGGATTAAAGACCTAAATGTAAGGCCAGACACTATTAAACTCTTAGAGGAAAATATAGACAGAACACTCTGTGACATAAATCACAGCAAGATCCTTTTTGACCCACCTCCTAGAGAAATGGAAATAAAAACAAAAATAAACAAATGAGACCCAATGAAACTTAAAAGCTTTTGCACAGCAAAGGAAACCATGAACAAGATGAAAAGACAGCCCTCAGAATGGGAGAAAATATTTGCAAATGAAGCAACTGACAAAGGATTATTCTCCAAGATTTACAAGCAGCTCGTGCAGCTCAATATCAAAAAAACAAACAACCCAATCCAAAAATGGGCAGAAGACCTAAATAGACATTTCTCCAAAGAAGATATACAGATTGCCAACAAACACATGAAAGAATGCTCAACATCATTAATCATTAGAGAAATGCAAATCAAAACTACAATGAGATATCATCTCACACCAGTCAGAATGGCCAGCATCAAAAAATCTACAAACAATAAATGCTGGAGAGGGTGTGGAGAAAAGGGAACCCTCTTGCACTGTTGGTGGGAATGTAAATTGATACAGCCACTATGGAGAACAGTATGGAGGTTCCTTAAAAAACTACAAATAGAACTACCATACGACCCAGCAATCCCACTACTGGGCATATACCCAGAGAAAACCATAATTCAAAAAGAGTCATGTACCACAATGTTCACTGCAGCTCTATTTACAACAGCCAGGACATGGAAGCAACCTAAGTGTCCATCGACAGATGAATGGATAAAGAAGGTGTGGCACATATATACAATGGAATATTACTCAGCCATAAAAAGAAACGAAATTGAGTTTTATGTGGTGAGGTGGATGGACCTAGAGTCTGTCATACAGAGTGAAGTAAGTCAGAAAGAGAAAAACAAATATCGTACACTAACACATATATACAGAATCAAAAAAAAAAAAAAAAAAAAAAAATGGTCGTGGAGAACCTAGGGGCAAGACGAGAATAAAGAACCAGACCTACTAGAGAATGAACTTGAGGATATGGTGAGGGGGAGGGGTAAGATGTGACAGGGTGAGAGAGTGGCATGGACATATATACACTACTAAATGTAAAATAGATAGCTAGTGGGGAGCAGCCGCATAGCACAGGGAGATCAGCTCGGTGCTTTGTGACCACCTAGAGGGGTGGGATAGGGAGGGTGGGAGGGAGACGCAAGAGGGAAGAGATATGGGGACATATGTATACGTATAACTGATTCACTTTGTTATAAAGCGGAAACTCACACACCATTGTAAAGCAATTATACTCCAATAAAGATGTTTAAAAAAAAAAAAAAGGAGAGATCAAATCGAGAATTGGCAAGAAGTAGTGTCTCTCTACTGATGCTTCAAAATGTTTCCACTTATTAAAAGATTTCTATGCTGAACACAAATTCTAGCTCCCCGGGAGAGTACTTGTACAGAGAAAAAGCATGCTGCTTTAGCAGTTACTCCTCTTCATCCACCCTGCTTGGTGCTTTGTGAAAATGCCTTTTGTCTGCTTCCTACAGCTCTGGGCCTCAGTGAGTCACAGCCAATAATCCCCCCTCTCATAAAGCAGCAGGGTACCAGGAAGGCTAACTCCTCCCTCCCCTTTTCTTTCCTCTCTATATATTTTGTGCATCACTAGACCAATTAGCATTTTGCCATCACTAGACCAATTAGTGTCTACCCTGCTACAAAACAATCTCCCTATATAATGTTCAATAAGCCTCAGCCTTAGTGAGTTCTTCCAGTATTCAATCTATATTCTTCATGCTGCTGTGTAAGCTTATTTCCTCTTATATGCCCCTCAGGAAAGTCAGAAAATATATTCACTCATTCATTCAGCAAGTATGTACTGCATGCTTACTCTGTGCCAGGCATCATGATATGTGTCAAGGATACAGATCTCTGATTTCATGAGGCTTACAGTCTGGTGAGGGAGATAAGGATTAAACAAGTTATTGTATAAAAATACTTCATTGTAACTGTGATAAGTACAATAGAAGAGACCACGTACAAGGTGCCCCAAATGAGTTACTAATTGGGACCTGATTGACTTAGGAGGGTCAGTAAAAGGTACCCAAACAAGCTGTCATTGAAGGTGAAATATGAAGGATGAAATAGGAGGGAAAGGAGCAAGAGCATTCTAGAGATGGAAGAGCCTGTGCAGGGTAGCTGGGGCTGGAGGGCCCAGGTATGTAAACGAACAGAAGGAAGGACAGAGTGCGAGGGGAGAGAGGCAGAGAGGATGGAGAGAGTAGCAAGATCAAGATCAGCCAAGGCCTTATAGGTCATCTTAAATATTGTGGACTGAGCCCCAAGAAAATGGGATGCCACTAAGGATTTTAAGGACAACAACATGGTTAGGTTTTTATTGAGAAGCGTCACTTAGTACTGAGAATAATGAACTGAAGAAGGCAAAAGTGGAAGCAGGGAGACCAGTTCAAAGCTACTTGGTAGACTGGGCAAGAAATGATAACAGTGGGGTTAGGATGATTCAGTGGAAATGGAAACAATTTTTAAAAATTAAGATCTACCTAGGAGGTAGAACGTACAGTACATACAAGTAGAACTGGGAGAGAGGGAGGTACAAAGGATAACTTGATGGTTTTGGCCTTGAGTGACTAGAAAGATGACAGTGGCTTTTGCAGAAATAGAGGATGCTAGAGGCAAAGGAGGTAATTGGAATTATTGGGGGACGGGGGTCCACGTGTTCAGTATTACGCATGTTAAGTCTGAGATATCTGTGAGATGTTCAAGTGAAGAGGTTCAGTAGCCAGCTGGATATACAAGGCACCACATCAGTAATAAAAATCATTCTATATTATAGCAGAGTCAAACACTATATTCTTTTACTTTTTTTTTTTTTTTTCTAGAAAAGGGGTATGTTCCAGAACTGTATTGTTCAAAATGGAAGCCACTAGCCACAAGGGGGCTGCTTAGATTCAAATTAATTAAAGTTAAATAAATTTAAAAACTAGTTTCTCAGTGCGCCTCAGCTAGGCGCATTTCAAGTACTCAGTGTGGCTCGTGATTACTTGCATTGGACAACACAATGGACATTTCCATTACTGCATAAAGTTCGATGGGAAAGCCCTGGCTAGAACGTCAGAGGGCTTCCTATTTACAACACTCAGCTCCCACTGGTCTTTCAGTGAGTGTTCAACTGTCACCAAGAAATAGAATCCTACTGTATTTTGTGTCCCAGACAAAGCTTTGAGGTTGAAGATGAAGAAGATATGGGAAAAGAAGTAATGATAATCCTTGTTATTCAGATATCTTTCAATCCATCATAAAAAAACAAAACAACAAAAAAAACAGATGAAGGATGAAAGGCATGGGGAGAGTGTATAAGAGGCATGGGGAGAGAGCCCACATTTTAAAAATACTATCAGATCAACTGGGGAGACTAAAATCAGATGAAATTAAGTACCAAGGAGGCATTAAGTGCTTATTTGGATTTTGACAAAAGAATGGTAAATTTATAGCCAAATTTTACAATAACTAAAAATGGAGTATAACCTTTAAAACTGTGAATCACTATTTTGTACACCTGTAACTTATATAATATTGTACAATAATACTGTATCTCAATTTTAAAAATGAATGGGAATGGGCTTCCCTGGTGGCGCAGTGGTTGAGAATCTGCCTGCCAATGCAGGGGACACAGGTTTGCGCCCTGGTCTGGGAAGATCCCACATGCCGCGGAGCAACTAGGCCCGTGAGCCACAACTACTGAACCTGCGCGTCTGGAGCCTGTGTTCCGCAACAAGAGAGGCCACGACAGTGAGAGGCCCACGCACCGCGATGAAGAGTGGCCCCCGCTTGCCGCAACTAGAGAAAGCCCTAGCACAGAAACGAAGACCCAACATAGCAATCACTCACTCAATCAATCAATCTTTAAAAAAAAAAATGAATGGGAAATGGATACATGAAAGAGAGGGAAGGATGTAACCAAAGTGGGGAAACAATTTATTCAAAAGGCTGTGTACATCTGGAATGCCAGCCATGTTTTTCTGAAAGAAAACAGAATCTGTGCTGAACTGTATAAGAAGCAGAGTAATGGAGAAAAAGTCCATAACTGGACAAGTGGAAGAAGAACTAAAGAACCCAATTTGGAAGCATTAATTGTGTACTGACTCACTGAGGCTAACTCAGACATGCAGCTAACCATTGGGGATATAAGTAATAATGGGGTCCTGACCTTGTGCTCAAGGAGCTCCTAGTCCAAACAGCCATAACCAACCACCAGGCTGTCAGGATGCAAGACAGGTGATAAAAAATAGGTTTTACAAAATGTGTTCTTGCTCAATAAATATGAAAACTAAACACCACATTTGCAATATACAAGACACATATCTCACCAAAAAAATGCACGTTCAGAAATTACTATACACCTGGGAGCTTGAATTGCGGATGGAAGCTCAAATGAGGTGAACACGTGAAGGTCCTGGAATGAGCTGTGATGGGGCAGAGCAGACATTCAAGTGCTTCATCCTGTGAGCATGTCTTTTCACTGTCTTCCTTCATTTTTAACCAAAATTAACAAGCCATACACTACATTGCACAGTGTGGGTTACTCCTTTAATATTTTAGATTCTTTAGATTTCTTAGTAATGTAAGCCATGGCTCAAAGTCTACGGAGCTCTGCTTAAGATTAAGTTCAAGGTTAATGTCAGACCCTTCGTGAGGGAACATGGAAATGTGTTATAGGGCTTCAGCCGGGGCTGAAAAGAATTTTCTGGCTTTCACGGCTGATGACTGGGTTTCCCACTTTGGGGAAGACTACTTAGATTTGAGGGTGAAGTTTGAAACCTTTATGATACCACCTTTTATGGTTTTTCTTTGTGTTACAAAGCCATGACTTTCATTGAAATTCCACTTTCTACTGGAATTCACTGACATTTCTTTCCTGCTGATTGCTGGGTACTAGTACTGAACAAAATACTTACCTGTAAACATACATAAACATATTTAAATTCCTTCAGGAGTGTTATTTTTGCTATGTGCTTTGTATCAGTTTTTATTGAAACGACTGTCCACTTGTACTATGGCTATCTTTACAGAAAAACACTCAAATGTATCATATTTTGGTGATGTTGGTTTTTTGAAATATATTTGCTTTAGTTGCAAATATGGGGGGAATTTACCCACATTAATCATTTCCCAGTAAATTTCTTGTGTTTTACTGCCTGCTGTGAACACTGATGCTAGCGTTATTTCTTTTTAGATACTTTTTTCAGGGTTATCGGAATATTGCTGCATATTCAGAATTGATGATTTCCTGTAAGATTCTAATACATACTATGCCACATTTACATGATAAAACACCTGCTCACAGTTTAAAATCACTTAAAATATGTGTGTAAAGAAAAGCCCTTAATTTTCCAAATCACTTGCCTATAGAGTGCGAATGTGTGTTAAATCCTTACCTGATTTTTATGCTACTAAAACCTATCAAAATAGCAACGATTAAAAATACCAGTACTACTCAGTATTGGCAAGGGCATTCTCAGGCACTGTTGGGTAGGAATGTAAATTGGCAAACTCTGTCTACAGGGCAGTTAAGAAACAGGTAAGCAGTATGCATGGCAAAACTTAAAAGTGAGAAAAACCTTTAACTTAGCCATGTTACACTGAAGAATGCATCCTGGTTATGACAGTCATTTCAATGCAGCTGGTAACTGCAAACAAACTGGAGCAATATGTTAATAATAGGAGACTAATTAAATAAGTTATGACATATCCACATAATGGAATTCTATGAAGCCATTAAAAAGGGTTGTTAGAAATGCATTTGATGACAAAGAAAGGGGTCCTGATACAACTGTATCTCTAGTATAATAGCATGTTTTAAATGTTGTGTGTGTGTGTGTGTGTGTGTGTGTAGAGAGAGAGAGAAAAAATTTAGAAGAATGGGTATTAACAGTGGTTTCTCTTGAGGAGACTTTTTTCTTATACTTGTCTGAATTTTCTAATTCTCATATAATAAATATGTATTACTTTTATAGTTAAAACATTTATTTTTTAAAAATAGCTACAGAAGCCTTTTTTTTTTTCAGCTGTCCTACCTCTGAGCACACGAGTTTTGAACCCATCTAGCAAGAATGGCCCACAATGGGGTAAACGTGATGACCACCTTCCCTCCCAAACCCGGTCCACCGAGCTTGGCTGCCCGCTAGTGCACAAGCAAGGACCCAGCTCACCAAGCTGTCCTGGATGCGCGGCGCCTGCACAAGCCTCTGGACTCCGTTTTCCACGGTGACTCCCAGCCAGTTGAGTGTTGCCCAGCACCAGAGGTAGTCATTCCCACCATGCCAGAAGCTCACAAACGCAAATGTCATTGCAGTGGAAAACAGTGTCCCTAGCAGGCCATGCTGGGACCCGCCCGCTGGAATGTACACATACCTAGAGACAGAAGAGGTTGTTAGGAACCATGTGGAGGGCTGTCCCGGCAATACCAGTCGCTCCCGGGCGTGATTCTCCCGTCACATGTTGCTATTCACCATGTGCAGACCCTTCCTGACTTCCAGGAAGCCACAGAGCACTCCCTGAATTCTCCATCACACACAGAGGTGGCAATACATAAACCTCAGCTCTGAGGGGCTTTAGCTTAAATGAACACACAGGCTAAAGAGCTCTCATTACTAGAGCAAAATAGCACTTATAGGAGGTACGGTGAGGAGTATTGAATTTAGAGTTTCTAAAAGGGATGCACCCAACCCTAGAAGCTCACTCACAGAATGGCAATTAAGTTTCTGGTTACATGGGGACACCAGATTTCAAGGCAGGTATGTATTTTACAGCTCAAACTATTAAGTTTCTGGTAAACCCAGTATTTAAGCACAGTTGCTGAATTCAGGCCCCTAAATGGCAGGACAGCTCCTGCAGAAGAGGGGTGCCAAGGCCAGATCCTCGAGCTTTCCTGGCAAGTTGCCCAGAAGCAGTAACGAATTCGCAAGTGAAGAGAAGAGCCCTGTGCTCATAGGGCAGCCGACTCATCACCCGAAAGGCACAGCCATCCCTCGGGTATGTTCTCTACTGCTGAGACAGCTGTCTGACTACATACCCACAGAGCCATGTTCTTCAATCAGTATGTTCCTGCTAGAGTTGGGCAAAACTCACATCTTGGGTTGTCAGGATCTGGACAACTAGGAACACACCCTCCTTTTTTTTAAAAAAAGCAGCCTTTTTTTAAAAGCCCATAGGCCTTTGTTTACTGCTGGTCAGTGCTTCTTTGTCCAACCTTCTTCCACGAAGGAGAAGGAAATCATCATTTCCTGAATACACAGTGTGTCCCAGGCACAGCACTAGACACTTTCCATGGATCACTCGGCTTGATTCTTTGAAACACCATATGCTGTTCTAGCATGCCAACCCATGGACAAGTTGTCTTGTTTATATATTATTTTAATATTTTCTCAGAAATGTTATTTTGAAAATCATTTTCGAATAGGACAGTTTTATAGGCAAGCCAAAAAATACAAAATAAAAACCATTCCCCAGTCAATAAATACTTCTAAAGACTATGTGACTATAAGTATTTTTAAATGTCCTCCCTCACTTTCAAAGGTGCTCCAGGTTAGATGGTAGCTTATGTGATCAGCTTAGCTAGCCCCACTATCTGGGTGAGAAAAACAGGCTGACAAAGGGAAGAGCCTAGATGCAAATCTGCATCTATGGCACCAGAGTTAATGTTTTCCATTACACCTCTGGGTTTATTTTGAAAGCCCTCCTATCTTACATCCCAATCTGAAACAAACCGGAAAGCATGTGAGAGTGTAGGTATTTCAGAAACAAGCAAAGCAAAGAAAATACTTCCTCTTGTGCACCAACAAGACCATCTTGACAATCAAGTTAGCAAATACGCATCAAGCACTCACTACAGATTAGGGAATCCTCCATCTGTTGTCAAGCATTTATTTAGGCCTCCAGTGCAGTCCTGGCATTATAAGCAACACAGAGACATAAGACGTTGTTCCTGTCCAAAGGACAGGTATAGCTGGTTGTGAAACAATAGCAAACAAGTCCCATCATTAAGCTGATACGGTACTTGTTTGCTATATGATATGGTACAAAGTAGACCAGGAGGGCTTAAGAGTGTAGAGGAGAACAGGGTCAGTGGAGGCGAGTGGGTTATGGGAGGCTTAATGGTAAAGGTCCCCACCCTGGCAAGGCCTAGAGGATGAATTTTGCCAGGCAAAGGGGAGAAGGGTGGGTGTTGCATCATGGACCGAGAAGCAGTGGGCAATGAGCCAGAAAAGCCTGACAGCCCCAGGAATAGGTGTTTTATTTGGCATTCTGCTGCCCCCTACAGGCTGCTTGGTTATTGGTGTAGAATACTCAGCAGAGGCAAAAAATGGACCACAAACCTCTGCAGCCTCCTACTTGCATGAAGGTAACCACTGACCCATCATGGAGCTCCATGAGGCTATACGCCACTTCATACAATCAGTTCTGTGTGTAAGAAGGTTGCATATTAAAAAAAAAAAAAAAAATGGGGTGGTCAAACCAAGTTCAAAAGGATAAGGAATAACTGCTGTTTACAGAAACTTTGCAGATAATCATTTTATAAAACAAGTTAATTCTGATCCTAATACTCTTCTCATCCAACACTGGTGTGTTTTATGTTGAGATTTTTGTTGTATCTCACTACATTAAAGTGAGCCGCACTATATATATCAGAAAACCCCAGTATAGAATAAAAACCTCGCATCGTCCACATCAATGGTCCTTAATATTAGATTCAACTCCAAAAAGAACATGTTTTCAAGCTTGTGACAAGGAAGCATCTAGCCCCATAGTTACATGCACAGCTATTTCAGGCATCTCTTGGCCTCATGGCTTTGTTACTTTGCCTTCAAAAGTGACAGCCGAGGGCTTCCCTGGTGGCGCAGTGGTTGAGAGTCTGCCTGCCAGTGCAGGGGACATGGGTTCGAGCCCTGGTTTGGGAGGATCCCACATGCCGCGGAGCAACTAGACCCGTGAGCCACAACTACTGAGCCTGCGCGTCTGGAGCCTGTGCTCCGCAACAAGAGAGGCCGCGACAGAGAGAGGCCCGCGCACCGCAATGAAGAGTGGTCCCCGCTTGCCGCAACTAGAGAAAGCCCTCGCACAGAAACGAAGACCCAACACAGCCAAAAATAAATAAATAAATTAAAAAAAAAAAAAAAAAGTGACAGCCGACAAAAATCTCTGAAAATTCCTTTTACTCCAGAAACTCACATATGGCAGGTCTCCAAGGACATGAGGTTGCTTGCTTGTTTTAAACCAGAAGAGGGTATGGTTTCCAGACTGGAAGACAAAAGTCCCTTCTTCTCTCTTAATTTCTAGAAGGCAGTAGATACAGCAAGAAGGAGAGCAAGCATGTTTCCTTTTAC
Source organism: Eschrichtius robustus (assembly GCF_028021215.1). NCBI lineage: Eukaryota > Metazoa > Chordata > Mammalia > Artiodactyla > Eschrichtiidae > Eschrichtius > Eschrichtius robustus. The sequence continues at coordinate 150,361,656 of NC_090826.1, forward strand.
AAATTCTACCAGGCTTGGGTCAGTTCCATGATTAATAAAAACAGAAATATGTGTCTCTTTTAGAAAAGCAGTAGTACGACCTCACTTACTTAGACCCACTGCACAGTGAAATTGATTTCCCAGTGGAAGAAAGCATTCAGTACCACCTTCTCAGCAAAGCAAAAATGAAAAGATTTTTTTCCTGTCAGTGACTGTGCGAGCTTGAGTGTGCACAAGGCCTGCCCCTGCCAGGCTGGCTTCGTGGGGTCACTGCTTGCAGAGAATGTCGCCTGAGGTAGTTACCATCCATCTGTGCCACCTTATTAACTTAAAACCATCTAACAGAATTAATGCAACAAAGCAAACCCTCAACTCAGGAGGAGGAACCTATATAAAATGTAGACGTTATTTATAACATCTACCCTCCACTGAATATCCATGTACCAGGTACTTTATATAAACTGTTTCTAATCACTTCTACAACTTTGCAAGGACCAGCCCTATTTTACATGGGAGAGGTGGAATCCGTACCTAGAATGTTCTATTTTCAGAACCCCTAGGCCTGTGTTCTATGAAGCCATTTACCGTAACGGGAGCATCTCTTGGTGATATGTTCCTCTGATTCAACCAAATCTTCAAAGCGGTCTCCACAGAAACATCCACCAGTATTTTATTAACTGAAGAAATATCCTCTGTAGGAAAGGAGTCTTACTAGGAAGAAAGATGCTCATTATTTACAAAGGAGTTTAGGCCAAGGAGCTCTGTGCCAGAAAGCCAGAGTTACAAGTTCCATTTTTAAACAGACTAAATAAATTCCTTCTGTCCCACCTGCCATCTTGTCCAGGCAGGCATCCTGCAGATGTCTATGTTAGAAGTTAGGTGTAAGAGGTTGATGGTTGGGGCTTGTTGCTGTGTAGTAGACATACGTGAAGGGAGAAGAAAGTATCTATTTCCCTCATACCCACTCTGAAAAACAACTCAAGAATGTCTGACAGTTGGGACAGGGGTGGTGAGAATCCACATGGTAACAATAAATGCTGGAGAGGGTGTGGAGAAAAGGGAACCCTCTTGCACTGTTGTTGGGAATGTAAATTGATACAGCCACTATGGAGAACAGTATGGAGGTTCCTTAAAAAACTAAAAATAGAACTACCACACGACCCAGCAATCCCACTACTGGGCATATACCCAGAGAAAACCATAATTCAAAAAGAGACATGTACCACAATGTTCACTGCAGCACTATTTACAATAGCCAGGACATGGAAGCAACCTAAATGTCCATTGACAGATGAATGGATAAAGAAGATGTGGCACATATATACAATGGAATATAAATATAATACAGCATATAATATATACTATATTATATATAATATATAATTATACTATATTATATATAAAAATAAAATATAATGTAAGTCTCAGTCATAAAAAGAAACAAAATTGAGTTATTTGTAGTGAGGTGGATGGACCTAGAGACTGTCATACAGAGTGAAGTAAGTCAGAAAGAGAAAAACAAATACCGTATGCTAACACATATATATATAAAAAAAAAAAAAATGGTTCCTAAGAACCCAGGGGAAGGACAAGAATAAAGATGCAGATGTAGAGAATGGACTTGAGGACATGGGGAGCGGGAAGGGTAAGCTGGGATAAAGTGAGAGAGTGGCATGGACACATATACACTACCAAATGTAAAATAGATAGCTAGTGGGAAGCAGCCGCATAGCACAGGGAGATCAGCTTGGTGCTCTGTGACCACCTAGAGGGGTGGGATAGGGAGGGTGGGAGGGAGACACAAGAGGGAGGAGATATGGGGATATATGTCTACATATAGCTGATTCACTTTGTTATAAAGCAGAAACTAACACAGCATTGTAAAGCAACGATACTCTAATAAAGATGTAAAACAAATTTTAAAAATTTTTAAAAAGACATTACTCCTAAAATCACAAAGCTCTCTTTTTTTCCAGGACCTACCCAATAGCTTCCTGGCTTGCCATGTTATTTTCAAACCCTTTGCCGCGAACCCCAGACCCTAGCGAGGTAAGAGGATGAGGCACCTAAGATACTGAAAGACTTGGTTTTTACTGTCCCATGGATTGAGTTGAAGTTGCTGACTTCCCATCTTCAATTACCTATTACTTGGCTGGGCTGGGGCAGGCAGCGGCTGACATCCTGTTCCAGCTCTGCCTTATCTTTCTACCCTATTTCCCACTAGTTCTCTTGAAAAATCCTGAAATCCTGAACAAACGGGGCTTTCACACTTCTGTGCCTTTGGTCATACCATTTTCACATCCTCCATCCTCTCTGGTTTCCCAACTCCTCCAGGAAGTCTCTTTTAAATATTCCCACTCTCTATTTAACCCAGAGAACCTACTGTTTGTACCACTGAATTGAACAGTTACTCATCAAAAGATGTCTTTTCTATTATGATGGTCATTTCAGCTAAACTGTAAAATTCTTTAAGGCAGTTCTACATATGTATGTATGTGTGCGTGTGTGTGTGTGTGTGTATCCATGCATGCGTTATTATATAGTTACTAGTCAACAGTATTTAAATACCTAACAATATAATTTTCATTTACTTTTCATAATCTCCAATAGCTTTTACATTTGTGATAAACTGTCACACTGTCACAGACGCATTATGAAAGATTAGGAAACAAGGAAGGATTACACGGACCTGCTCTCATTATTGGGGAGACTTCGGAAGACACCCATTCCCAAAGAATACAGACACCTGAAGGCTCTGAAGTCTCCCCACACTTTGTAACTCTACTTCCCCTATTAAAGTAAAAATCATGCAGCCCCAAAGCTCCAGACATATCCCAACCTCGAGAGATTTCAAAAATGACAAGTACCAGCCTTTTAAACACTAGAGTCTTTAGTGGCTGGGAAGGGAGGACTTCTGGCTGTGTCTCATTGGTGGTAAGGTGACCCCACCTTCCTTGGCTTCACCTGGGCTCTGAGATGAGTTCCTGCTTAGAGTTCTCTGCAGAGGTGGCCGTGCTCTCCTAAACCCAGCTCTCACGGGCAGTGGCTCCCGCACCCCGACCCTGGCTCTGGCTTTGGCCTTGGCCCACATCTGAGTTCTCTTTCTCACAGCCCAGTGATGACCCACCAGTCAAATCCCCATCCTCTAGGTAGTGGACAAAGGCCTGGTGTTTAGTTCTCACAAAGGAACTAAACTATATATTTACTTATTATAAGTTTTCAAAGGAAGATGCACGCAGAAAGTATAATTTACCTTTAATATCTTTCTGCCCAGTACGGATCATAATGGGATTTTAATAAGTAAGAACCAGCAGTTGGTTAATGAGCAGCTGCAGACCTTATCATCTCCAGAGGCTAAGAGAGGTCCACTTTCAAAGCAGAGGGCACATCTGAGCTGGGCTAATTCTCAGCTCCTTTACTGAAAGATGCTGGCTAAAAGTTTTGTATGCAACTCTGAAAAATTGTCTATTAAAAATGTTACGTTCTATTTGGCAACAAAATACTGTGGAATTTATAAAACAGAGATTAAACTCTGGCTATATTTAGTCTACATTTAAACTTCTAGGTTCATGTAATTAGATGCCAACATTTTTTTTAAAATTATTTTTTTCTTTCCACGAAGCCAGTAGCTCAGTGGGCTGAAGTACTGTGCTGATGAACCTAAGCCTATGACTTCCATCCTAGAGAAAGATTCAACTCTACCCTCATAAACCAAAACCCAAACTCTAGCTCCCCAAAAGCTCCATCTTCCTCCCTGCGGAAGAGGCTAAAAGAGCATGAATGGCTCAGCCCAGCTGCCCTTACCACTAGAACACGCCCAAGCAGCAACAGCAGCAAGGCATGGAATAAGAAGGAGGGCAGCACCTGGATGCTGGAGATGGGGCCTTGGTCCTGCTCTGCCACTTACCTATCTCTGTAACCTTGACCTTGACAATTAAGGCTGCTCAGCTTAAGTCTGTACACTGAGCACATACTGGGGATGTTAAAATCTTCTTTGGTATGAGTTGTTGTAAAGATCAGATGATACAGTACATGTTTAAGGAGTTTGGAGATTTTAACACTCCATATAAACAGAAGGATGCATACTTACTAACAATGGGCCAGCAGCAGCATGCTTGCATTCAGGAAAAAACAAGATGCCGTTATCATAATGATTAGCATGCCTATATTTTTCACAAGCATTTCAAGGCACCAAGACCTCCGGCCTGCTTGCTCAGGGATGTTCTTCACTTAAAACCATTAGCCTTAAATATGCCACCATTGGCACCAGGTCGCTTAGTGCTAAGGGGTCAAAGCTACAGCGGAGGAAAAATTTTTTCTCCTACTCTTCTAGGTTCTTTGGGTGGGCTAACAACATAAGAGACATAGGCAGATTAATAGGAGAAAAACAAATTTAATTACATATGTAGGGGAGTCCACAAAGACAGAGAGACTCAAGGGCAAGTGAGGCAGTTGAGGCTCATATGCTGTCCTGAGCTACGGAACGGGATAGGGATCTGGGGCTTCAACGTGTAGGAAGGGAATTCACAGGGTGATTAAGAAGAGCAGATGTTTGGCCATTAGACGTTTGCCCTGCCCTGCAGATAGGTCTTTCAGATAAATATGTTATCTCTGGTAATAGCTCTTTTTCTGGTACAGGCCCCCTATCTAAATTCCTTGAGATAGTTAAGTTAGAGGGAAACGTTTTTCCTGAGTCTGCTGGATCTTGATTGCCTTCAGCTCAAAATAATCCACATGCCGAAGTGGCATCTTTGGGGGGTGGCACATTCTGCTCCCCTTCAAAGTTATGGGTTCAACACTCACATGGACTTGTTGATTATGCTTAACCCAGACATCTGATACAGGCTACAGAAGATCCTGTAGGGGCCATGTGGGCGGATCAGGGCAAAGCAGCCTCTACCACAACTTGGTCTGTTACCAACATCTCACCTTCAAATCACCGTAGCCCTTCCACTCAGGTCCCCTCTTATCTACAGAGTACAAGTCTCCTCACCAAGTCCTTTCCTTATAATGGGGGACTGCTGGGCGGGCAGGACCAGGAAGTGCTTGTACTGGTTTAGTCATTCAACCCGTTTAAAGCAGCGCCTACTAATGTTCCAGAGGTTAGAGTCTTGGTGATGCATAAGTCTTTGCAGTATTACAATCTTCATGCTTACAGACTGAAAAAACAAACAAGTCTTTAAGATGTCATTCTTCAAAATGAGCTTCCAGTCACAAATGAGAGATGGGAAGGCCCAGCGGGGAGTGAGCACAAAAAGGGGCATGTGCTTTTTCCCTCCACGGGGCTGCTAACCCTCTTTTGCTTAAGAGCACGCTGAAGCCTCAGCAATCCCCAGGGTTCCCGGGCCCACATCTATTTGGGGTTATACATAAACACCATATAAAACAGATGCTTTGGAGGTCTGAGCAACGGAGAGTGAGCAGTTTGTACTCTTTAGTGCTGTGGAGTTGAGTCTCATCGCTAATAAAAAGGTCCTCAAAGCCTCAGTTTAATAACCACCAAGATTTCCTGGCTGCCTGCCTGTCTTCCCACCTTCCTCCTGAGAGGATGCTGAAAGCATCTGTAAGCTGCCCTCGGCCAGACCAAGAGGGGGAGGGTACAAAAAGCCGGCTGTTTTTCAGGCAAACCCGCATGTTTGTAGGATGGAGGTGTGTGTGATTCCGTGTCTCAGAGTCAGAGGGAAAGGGTTGAGGGGAGAGACCCCATCGTCCCCTGCTCCTAACACACCTCTCAACCTTTGCTCCATCAGCAGATCCCAAACCCAGGGTCCAAATTACCACCATCCAGGGCATATGCCTCCTCTTATCAGCGGCTGTACTGTGTCTCCTCTGTGCTCCCTTTTCATCTCTGCCTCTCACCCACATCCTATTCAGTGCCACTCTTGCTGGTCCTAATCTTCTCACTCATTTATCACAGCTGTTAGGAAAATGTTCACTATAAAACGAACATGTACAACTCAAAAATGACTGTGCTGGTACAATGCCTTGGGGGGCCTCTAGAAGAACGTGCTCTGAAGACAAGCGCGCTAAAGAAATGCCTGACTGAATGCTGAAGCGTTTCATTCTCCATCTGGGTTTGTGGTGTGATGATTTTGAGACAGCCGTGCTGGACAGGGCCCCACAGAGGCAGGCCCACAGCCTTGACAGGTGTATACTCTACATTCCCAAGGTGACTCAGTATCTCAAGTGATAAAGCCCGGTAGGTCGGTCACTCGGGCAAAAACAAAAATGAACTGCTGAGGCAAAGAAGAGGCCAATTCTTTGTCCTCGGGAAGCATCCAGTCTTACAATGGTAGTCCCTTGCCTCAGGGGTCCTGCTTACGGTGCATTCCCATCACATTACGTCCTAAACTAAAACCCATCAGCCTGGCTTTTTAAAAATCATTCTCCAGCTGGCTCCCTCCTATGCCATCAACTCCATCTTATGAGTCTCCAAAACAGATTCTCCACTCCAATTAATGAACTTCATTCTTGCACAAGTGTAGGCCCTACAATCATGCCAGCCCACCCCCCAATCATGTAAGACCTCTGGCTGTTCTTTCCACCATCTGATCTTTCAAAATGGGTTCGGCATTCACTTCAGGGACTATTTCCCCAGCTGATCCCATTGAATGCGGGTGGCCCGATGATTCTTCATCTCTGCAGAACTCATGTGTTCGTCTCGAGCTAAGTTATTTCTTCAGACTCGTGGATGTGCTGCTCCTTAGCAATTCTGAGCCACTTCATCGGGTCTGAGGGGACGTGGGACTCCCCACCTCACAGACAAGACATGGATCAGAGAACTATAACATTTCTCTTTTTATATCCCCCAGAATCTAACTTAAACTCTGAACTCAGGGGGTGCTCAACGAACCCTGATCAACTGCCTTCTTTTCCTGTTCTTTTCCTCATCCTCCTCATTTCTCTGACTCACTCATTCATTCCCTTCCTCTTTTCCTTGTCACTCTATATAAGCAAACGAGAATTCTCCAGCTGGAAAGCGTGGCCTCCTGAGTAAATGTCCTTGTTCACGTCTGCCTCCACCACTTTCTTCTCTAAAGTGCATTGGGGTTTAGAGGGTGATATTTACAAAGTCAGACTAAATCACAGATGCCAACCGGAGGTGCCCCTAAGTGAGGGGACAGCTGGCAGGGACCGAGAGGTGGGACAATTACCAACTCGAACTTCCCCAGGAAGCTGCGAGAACTACCCAAACGGGAGATTTAACCAAAAAGCAAAACTTCAGCGTTAAATGGTTTTAATATCAGAGCACCACCCAAATTGGGAAGTTTAAGATTTGTGATATTAACTTTAAAAGCCTCAAATAAAATCCTGGACACGCTCCTCGGTACCAGATGCGCGCGGGGGTGGGTGTTCACGAGGCCAGCGGGAGTGTGGCTTTGGCCCTTCGCTGGATCGCTTGGCTTAACTTTGCTAACAAAATCTCTTCCTCTGCCATGAACGTCACTTCCAAGTCCAATGCACACTTTGGCCACAAGAAAAGTAGTGAGGGGTCAGGACCACTGTTGGACATGAACGAATGCACACACACACACACACACACACACACAGAGTGCCTCAGAGCACAAAGGAGAGTGGAGTGTGGATGGGGAAGCCAGGGTCACAGATTTCAGTGATGGTCTCTTTTCCAGGCCTTGGTTTACAACTGGTAAAAGTTTCAGGGCTAGGGGACAACTAGGGGTGAGGTCTGTATAGTTTGGAACATTTGGGACATAAGCACGAATGGTCTTGAAGAGTTATGATCAATTACAACAGTGTGCTGCTTTGCTACTGGTCTCTGCTAAAACAGAACGATCTGTCTTCTCTAATGGATTTTCAGGACACGGAGCCCTAAAACCATAACTTATGCTCCTGAGTTCCCCATTCCCCCCACCTCTCTGCTGCCATGAAGCTAACTTATGCACTAACGCAAAATGCACAAGGAGAGGGTTATCTGAAGGAAGCCTGAAGTGAATCTTGACTCAAGGTGACAAATCCTTTCCTAAGAGCAAATTTCCACCCCTCCACCCCGCCCCCGGTTTACCTGCTTCGTCAGTTCAGACATACGTATTCTGGACTTCCTTAAAAAGTAACAGTCATTGGTAATAAAAATGTTCAGCTGAGCGGGCCATAGATGGGTTTCAATGCCCAGAAAGGGAGAAAAATGGGAGAAAATGCCAGCAGATATACAGGCACCCCTTTCAAAACACTGCCATTGAAGACTGTTTTCAGGAGGAAGAAAAATAAAGGTCCCAGGCAACGAAGTGCTGTTTAAAAAATAATCAAAGACGCAGACCTACCAGAGAATGGACTTGAGGACACAGGGAGGGGGAAGGGTAAGCTGGGACGAAGTGACACAGTGGCATGGACATATATACGCTGCCAAATGTAAAATCGATAGCTAGTGGGAAGCAGCCGCATAGCACGGGCAGATCAGCTCGGTGCTTTGTGACCACCTAGAGGGGTGGGATAGGGAGGGTGGGAGGGAGGGAGATGCAAGAGGGCGGAGATATGGGGATATATGTGTATGTATAGCTGATTCACTTTGTTATAAAGCAGAAACTAACACACCATTGTAAAGCAATTATACTCCAATAAAGATGTTAAAAAAAAAAAAAAAAGAAAGAAATTATCCTAAAAAAAAAAATATCAAAGAGAAATGGTTGCTGGTGGTAATAAAGAGGCTGCTCCCTCTCTGGACTGAAATCAGTACTGTGACAGATCAGCTTTGACAGAACTGTTTCAACTGCCTCTCATTTATCATAATTACGATCCACAATCCCTACCAGACATGATACCTTTTAAGGCTGGGCACTGGAAGGGAAAACTGATAATGCTTGGGTTTGGGCATGAATGACGATAAATCTGCAGCAGCGTCCAACAAAACCATGCCAGTGCAACACTTAACGGAAACAAAGCAAGATCATCATCCCATGCCCGGGAAACAATGCCCCGTAAGCATTTTCCCCTTAATGCAGTGAGAGCCACCCAGATGACGCCGCTTATTCAAAAGATGCTATGGTGTAATTGAATGAACTCTTGAGTGCACATTTAGAGATTAATATTTTAAGAGCTAGCATTTTACAGAGACAGTCTAAGGATGACATTCAACGTGTGTCACAAAAGGGAGTCTTCTGTAGATTAAAAATGCCACTGTTTATACAATAAAACCATACGAAATCCAAAGATGCCAGTCATGGAACTGGATACTAACATGGTCATCCATGTTGGGGAACAGTCACTTCCCAAGGGTTGGAGAAAGACGTAGACCATCAGAAAGGGATTTTGCTCGCCAGGCTCCCTCTCAAGTGGGGTCGAGATGAAGAAAGAAGCTTTATGGGTTGGAGAGTACTATGCTTGACTTTTACCTTATCCCTGAGAAAGGCGGGCGGAGAGGATGACGGGAAATCAGGTTCTCTCAAGCAACCTGTGGCTAATGTAGCTGCAGAGAAAAGCCAGATCTTGAGTCTGAGCCTGCAGAGAGGCAGCTGGGGTCCAAGTGAAAGAAGTGCTGTTGCCAGCTCTCCCCTCCCACACCACCACCTTGCCTCCCGGTAAAACTGCAGACAAAGAGCAGCTCCCAAGCAGAGTCATTCCGTGGAGGCCAAAGGGCAAGGATGTCCCCTCGGAGCTCCTGCCTGCCTGTGGAGTCTCACTGACTCAGGCTACAGCCACTAACACACATCTAAGGCCCAGTAACCGGACCAGCAGGTCTGGGCCTCCAACATCATCAGCTTCCCTAAGGAAGGAGGAAAGGACGTGGAGGAGATGCAGTCTATTTGGGTCATGTGCCCAAAGACAAGGTGAAGGGCAGGAGGTAGCTGACTCTCGGTTTACTGTTGGCGCCTTAGGTGGCACAGATGAGGAAGTCTGTTTTGAGAACTCAATAAACAGACCCTTTTCAATTCCATGGCCAAGTCTAGGAGACAGGGAGCCCCCTTCAAGAATATTCCCTCTTCTAGAATGAGTCTCTGGAACCTCCCGAGAGAGAGGGTCGCCGCCCATGCTGCAAAGCACAGCACACACGGGCTGTGTGGCCATGGGCTTTAAACAACAACTCCTCTTCGGGAGTCAGGAGCCGAGAACCATCCAGGGGGCTGCTGGAGTGGACCAGACGGAGGCGACAACCAATCTGTTCTTCAGAGTTCAACTCTGGGGCCAACAGCCCCACCCATCTGGTTGTCATCACGTCTGCGACAACTTCCCGCTGTGTCACGGTCATGACTCGACCCCTGAGGCCTCAGGCTGGACTTGAGGGCACTGCCTTAAGTGACCTCTTCCGGGGAGTTTCAGGACTGCAATTCTCAGTCACTTCAGTCCTCAGTGTTCTAGCTCCTCAGTGAGAAGTCTGCTGGGAGAATGGAAACCACTCCACCACACTGGATGTCAAGGGTGACTCCCAACTCACACTGGCAACAACTCACTCAACAGACAGCCTTGGGGCGGGTCTGGGGCTTATGCTCTTCCTCGGCAGCACCAGCCCCTGCACGTGTGCTGCCTCTGATGCAGCTGCGGAATCCAGCACCTCCCGTCCTCTCAAGGAACCCCTCGTTCTCAGGGGCTGCCCTGTGCAGTGACAGGTGCCCAACACCAGTCTTGAAGGGAGCTCGCATCAGGGTCTCTGCTGAGCCCCTCAGGGCTGCACAGCTCTTTGGAGGACCCGAGTCCAAAGTCCCCTCGGGAGTAAGACACCCCACGGCATCACACTCTGAGCAGGGCACAGGACTCTGCCAAGGAAATGCCATCCTTTAAGGGTACAAAGCATATGAACCTCTAACGGAGACTCTGAGTTGCACCTGTATAACCTGGTATCCTGTAACTGTACAGTGACTGTCCACTAGACTCAAACCAAGGGACTCCTTGCTCCCAAATCACGCATGTGTGTATTTGCTTTTGTGAAAGGAATGTGCCTATAAAAAAATATGCCCACTACCTACTACAGTCTAGGCACTGTGAGAGACACTGAGATAATAAAAAAATGAATAGAAACGTCCTGCTGCCTAGAGTGGATGGTCCAGTGGTAGAATCAGACATCTAGAGGGACAGTTAAAAACTGCACATCAAAGCAGAAGGAAATACATGCAGCCTAGAGATGTAAACAGCACGCACGTACTGGGGGTGTGCAGAGGAGGGGAGAAGGGGAGGGGGAGGGTCTGTAGAATGGTCCCCAGTGGAGGGTTTATAGAGAAGGCCACACCTGAGATAGAGAAGGAAGGGACTACAGAGAGAAGGGGGGGCTCTATTTTGCCTTTACTGACTAGCTGACATCAATCTCAAGTTAACCCTAATAAGGCTGGCAAACTCCCCCCAAAGCCAATGTCAGAGGAAAAAGTTTATCATTCCCTTCTTAAATCTCTCAAGGAAAAAATAACCTTAAAAGTTGACAAACCTTTAGCAAATGTAATCTTACATTTCCCTTTGGAAAATCTAAATGGCAGGCTACAGAGAGATATTTGGGCATATGACACACGAAATAAAATGAGGCTTTCTTAACGAGTTACCTGGGAACCAAGGTCACCTAGATGCCACACCTGGATGTTAATGAAGCTGCCTTGGGGGGGTGAGCCTGCCTTGGCAGGCAGCACCCTGAGTACATGCCAGGATCTGTCTCCACCTCCATAACCCTGAACTGCTGTGACCCAGGCAGGACCACAGTGTCCATCTAGGAGATACATTGTTTATAATCCACGTCCAGTTCACCTCATAGGATTGTACATGATCATCAGATAAGGCAAAAGGGATGAAAAGAACTGAAAATTAATGTAAAACAAATGATTATTATACTAACAGTATATAGATAATAGTATATTAGGGTTACCATTATCCACAGTAATCAAGGAAGGAATTTCCAATGAATTAAATATCTTTCTTAATAAGGAAGAGAGAGAGAAAACGCTGACTGCTCACCGTGAGCCGGGCGCCGTGCTGAACATTTTACATGTTATTCAGTGTTCAAAACTACCCAGGGAATCTGCCCCCTCCCCCGATTTACAGATGAGGAAAATAAAGCTCCGAGAAGGTTATTTACAGCCCCAGTCAAAGAACTGGCAGACTAGATCTATGTTGCATCAGAGAACAGGACCCAGACCAACCGGTCAGAATCACAGGGAAGCACGTTCTCTTCACTCTGAGCTGTCTAAAAGGAGAAAAGGAACACAGCTAGTCGTGGAGCGGGGAAGGAGATTCAGGTCTGCCTCCAAAAGCACATGCTTTTTTTTCCACTACATCAAGTGGTTTCCCACGATCACTATAGACTTGAGGCATAAATAACCTGTATGCTTAACATTAAAAAGATAGTTAAGAAATATTAGATTAAATACTACCTATCTTTTGGGTCCCAAATAGGTGTCAATCACCATATTCAGTGTTTTCTACAGTACTTCATTTGATTTAGATGGCACTTTAGCATGTTTTGGTGCCTCAGAGTCATTTCTGTGAACCTAAATTATCTTTGTAGCAGCAAAGCATGACAGATCTAGATAAGTGTCCAGATCACTATGAGATGACAAAAATCCAGTGAACTTCCACTCAAATAAATCTGGTAGAAATGTATTATAACACCTCAAAGTCTAGAGGTCAAGAACAATCCCCTCTTGTTGGCACAAAGGACCCTGGAGACAGTAAGGATCTGAGAGGTCATCTTGTGTATGGATCTCCCTGTACTATACCTACAACCAGAAACCATCCAGCCTACACCTCAACACTCTCAGTGACCAAGAAGTCTTGGCTTTTTGAAACAGTCTTTTCTACCCTTTTAGGACAACTTAGATTGGAGAGAGCATGCTTCTCTGTACTTTTCACTGTTGACCCTGGTTCTCCTCTCTGAAGCAACATTTTGAACATGGGCCCCGGGTCTTCAACCGGCAGCCTGTCAAACATCTGATGAAGGTTCTCATCTCTCTCCAAAGGTTTGATTTTGGACACAACGTATCCTCAGTTTCTTTATCCATTCTTTTACACCCAGTTCCAAATCTCCTGTTATAATTTCCCTTTTTCTAGATATTTCCTCATTTGTCTGTGTTCCCCTGGGATTGTGGTACCTGAAATAGGTTGCACATTTATGGAATGACATGAATAGTGAAGAACAGACTCAGAATACCATATTCTTTTTCTAACCATATATTCATGTCATCAACAAACATTTTCTACGTATTTACTATATTCCAGGTACAACAATTAGCAGTGGAGACATTCAGGAACGTGCCAGGGAAGACTGCCCTCAGAGAGCTTACACCTAACCTATTATAAGGATGAAGGCCATTGGGACATTTATTTCAAGGCAGCCTTATCTCATACCAAAGTCTGACCCCTCCTACGTTTCTGAGAAAGTCAAGAGCATCGCATATGAGTGCCCTCACCTTCTTTCCTAACCACATACATTTTTATCTCTATCGGTACCTATCCACTCATTCATTTGTGTTCCCACAGTGGAAGAGATGTCCTTTCCACGACTAAGGCTGCCTCTGCTCTTTTGTTCTAGCCCCTTCTGACTCCTGAGGGACCATGCTCCATCAATTACCCTGTATCCTTATCCAGCTTAACTGAACTGGTTCCCTCCTTAGCACAAAGACATATTTTCCAGTCCTTCCTATTTTATAAACACCTTTCTTTTACCCCGCAACTTCTACTTCTTCAACTTTGATCCTAACTACTTTTCATCACAGTCGAGTATTTCAGGATCCTTGAAAGAGCAGTCTACACCCAGTCTCTAAGCTTCCCCACTCCCAATCGATCCTTAACCTGGTGCAATCTGACTTCTGTCCCTCCCCATTCCATTCAAACAACATTCGTCAAGATCATTAATGGCCTCCAGATTGCCAAAGCCAACGCATACGCTTGTATCTTCCTCTTACTTGTCTGCTACATTTGGCGTTGCCTGTGTCTTGCATTTTCCTCGTTTGATAAATTTCTGCTTTATGTCTTGCCGTTGCAGCACTACTTACGTTCATTATAGAAAATTTAGAAATAGATACATAAAAAATCCAGGAATAACCACCAATGACCTTTTTGCCTACGTTCTCTCTGACATCTTTCTATAAATACACATTACGCACCACTTTAGGAAACTGCTCTGTTCACCTAATCTATCATGAGCATCCTTCCGTGTCTCCACCTTCCTTATTCACATTCTTTCCTCCCTTGGCTCCAGTGAAACCACTGTCTTTGTTTTCCTTTTACCTCCAGAGCCACCGCTTCTCAGTCTCCATCGCAGGCTTCTCACTCTCTGCCTCGTTCTAAAAGTGTCAGCAGCTTCTCAGGGCTCTCTCCCTAGACCTCTATGCGCTCACACTGGGGGACTGCACTGGCACACTGACAAAGCTGTCACTGAGTGTGGGTTCACCTATCACAGCCAGCTGGTCGGCCACACATAGAACAGGTAAACAGAGATTCTAATATACAGAAGATGCTCAAGGAATATCTGCTACACTCATCAGAAGGCAAGAGGAAGGGGGACAAGGGCTCTGGTGAGCGGTACTGCTGGGGACATGACTTTCCCCAGCAGTAGACCCATCGGAGGGCAAGGAAAAGAAGAAAGAAGGGGTGAAGGGAAAACGACAGAGAAGCACCAAAACCAATCTCTCTCCTTCACGCCTTTGCTGAGAGCTGGATCTGTCACGCAGTGGCTGAGATGCACTACTGAACGGGCAAGAAGAAGCTCCCAACTGGCCCCTCGGGTGATCAGTCCCCATCAATCCCTGGGCACAGGTACCCTTGGGAGGTGACCCTGAAGAAATGCTCCCTGTATTTCACTCTAGAACTCTGCCCATCATGCCTCCCACCTTCCCACCCACTCGCTCATGAACTACCTTCCACTCCCCCACCCACCTCAGCTTCACCTCTCAGCTCCTTCCCAGATTAACGTCATTCAGCTGCCAAACCCAAAGGACAACCCCTGACCTCCAACACAATTTTTTTGTTGTTGCTATTCTTAAATTTTTATAACTATACAAGTTTTCAGTTGCTTCATTTTCTTGACTACAGTTGAATGCTCTAGGGTTCAGACCCAGTCTGTTACTTGAATCTACAGCCCCAAATGCCCAGTATACCTCCTTATTCCCTCTAGGTGCTCGCCACGGGCAGAATCACCTGACCCAGGGGCATTAACATAAGGAGCTTAAAGTACAGTGGTTGAGAGCATGACTCCTCCCCTGGGTTCTAATTCCACCTTCACTTAGTAGTGTGAGGCTCTGAGTCTCAGGGTCCTGACTGGTCGAGTGGAGGTAATAAAACCCACCTCATAGGCATGTCATAAAGATGACCTGGGATATTGAATGTAAAGAGCTCAGAACAGTGCCGGGCATACAGCAAGCACCCAATAGCTGTCAGATGTCAGCTGTGACAAGGAGAACACACCTGAGAAGAAGACAAGTGAAGAGAAAGCAAGAGAGCCTACTCCTCTCTCCAAAGCATTAATGTCCTCACGTCCACAGCAACTTCAGAATTCTTCACCCACGCCCACCCTCTTCACCCTTAGTGATCGGATTGAAAAGAACTTCTACAAAGCACTCTTTTCTTTATGAGCATTACATGCCTTAATAAGCTGGATAAGTGGGAGTCCCAAATGTCAACAATTCAGATTAGAAAAGTACACATTATGCCCAAGTACCCTCTCTAATTAGTGTTTACATGATTTGTATGGCTAGTATACTTTACACTAAATGGTGTTCTAGAAATAGCAGTAAATACCCAATGTCCTAAGAGTTCAATAGCTACCTAAAATTGAACTGGCTTATTGCATGATATTTGTGAGTAGTAATCCTGTAATTAAGGCTTCATTAGTCCCCGCAATGCCAGGGCTCTGTAGTGGTTGATTTAATATGGTGAAGTTTGTCATATTCAGTTAACCTCTGTCATATTCATTCATTCACTCATTCATTCATTCATTCATTCCCTACTTTGGGCACCCACTATGCACCAGGCACTGGGCTAAGTGTTGGGGATATACACACCTCAATGATGTCTCCCTGAAAACGTCATGGCACCGGATATCTCTTGTTTCACCATCTCTAGGTGAACCTTCATTAAGGATTTATTAAGTGGCTTTTAGGTATCAGACATTGTGCTGGGCACGATGAGAAATATAAAAATGCTAGAGACATACTCCTTACCTCCATGGAATTGATGAGCTGACTGATAGACTAAACAATCACTGCTTGAAAGAGACAGCAGTGTGAGTGCCTCTGAAAGAGGAATAACAATTAACGTTCATCCAGTACCTTCTATATGCCAGCCACCTGGCTGGGCACTTGCCACATTTAAACCTATCAGGTAAGCTAAAAACTTCCCATTTTCCAGAAGAGGAAAACTACTCAGTGAGTTTAGACTTGGACTCAGATCTGTCTCTGAAACTGGCATTTTGTCGCCATACCACGCTAACCCTTAGCTCAACCTCTTCAGCTACAACTTATTTATATAAAATTTATGCAAAATGAGGTATAGAATGGTTAAGGGCCCTGCTCATATTTTTAAATTACAAACAGATTTATTTTTAAGAGTTCTTAGTCTTTTAATCCTATAAACTCTTTATGACTAAACCAATAGCTCCTCTCTCTGCCCAAAAAAGTAGCCCATGATCACCCAGAAGCCATAACAAAAGTCAAGAGCATAGGCCAGGAAAGAAATTACCTGGTTCCACAGGGCTTGTCCCAAACTCAGCTGGGGACTGGAGTATGCCCAATGATTCTGTATTTAAACTAGGAAAGAGGGTGGCCACTGTCACCATATCTCTCAATTCTTTCTTTGAGAAAAGGTTTATGAAAGAACCTTGTAGAGAATCTGGCCCTCAGTAATGATTAACTTCTGCTATGGACTGATTTGTGTCCTCCCTAAATTCATATGTTGAATCCTAACCCCCAGTGTGATGGTATCAGGAGGTGGGGCCTTTGGGAGGTAATTAGTTCATGAGGGCGGAGCCCTCATGAATGGGATTTGTGCCCTTATAAAAGGAACCCCAGAGAGCTCTCTTGCCCCTTCCACCATGTGAGGACACAATGAGAAACCAGCGGTCTCCAGTTGGAAGAGCACGCGCACCAGAACCTGACCATGCTGGCACCCGAATCTTAGACTTCCAGCCTCCAGAACTGTGAGTAATACGTTTCTAGTCCGCCCAGTCTATGGTACGCTGTTGTAGGAGCCCGAGTGGACTAAGACAGCTTCCTTCTGTCTCCATGGTCAGTGTAGCTCAGGGTTTGGCATTTCTTAATCTGCAAAGCTTTCAAAGTGAAAAAAGAAAAAGGAAAAAAGGAATCCACCATGCTGTCCTCTGCTCATGCTATCTGACAATGTCACTGCTGTCCTTTTCCTACTGGCTCTTTCTAACCTGTAGTTAAGCGCTCTGCACCACGGACATGTCTCAGAATAATCCCATTTGGGGAAAAGCAACCAAGTATGAGAGAGGCAAGATGTCAGATACGTTCTCATCCTTTCTTTCTTTGTTCACATTTCTAAAATAGAATAAGCAAGAACTAAATTTAATCTTCAAGAACTAAATACCAATTCAAAGGTAGGGCCTACTCCTTAGAATGGTCCCAGAGAGAACCTAGAGGCCTGAACACCTCAGTACTGAGTATTTTCACATGATTCTAAAGGTTCATGAGAAAGGAAAGCACAGGAAAACTTTACAGAGTGGCGGAGCTACGAGGTGGTCAAACCAAAAGAAACAAACATTGGATCCTACTAAATGGCCTTTTAGGGCCTTCTAATGTCATAGTGGACCAAAGCTCTCACGCCCCTGACCACCACCCAAATTATTTCAGACTCATCAGGTTCTCAGCCTTATTAGTAACACTGCTGGGTGGAAATGCTATAATTTCTTAGATAATAAGTTATGGAGCCTGGAACACATTGTTTCACTTATAACACACACACACATACATACATACACACACACACACACACACACACACACACACACAAAATACCTTCATTTTCCTGGTAGCAAAATGACTAGACAGCTGAAAGAAGGAACAACATCTACATAACTCATGGCAGAGCTGCCAGCACAGCATCACAATCAAATTAAATCCTGGTTGGTCAAGCACATGTAGACCAGATCTGAATTTCTGTCTCTGACCTGTGGTCCCCAGGACCTTTGGGGGGAAGACCTGGCCATTTTTGTAGATGGCAGCATCCTGCAGCGGGAAGATGTGGCTTTAGGAGCCAGACAGGCCTGGGTCCAAACCCCAGCTCCACTACTCCAAACATCAGCTTGACTCTGCAGAGTGAGCTAAAATCTACGTACAACGGGTGCTGAATTACATATGCTGAATGGAATTAAAAATTAGGCCTGTTACTAAATCCTGCTTCACATTGACCTTTTCTGACAAACCTCTCCTCTAGCACTTAGGATCCACTCCACTGATTCAACAGATACTTACTGAGCACCTAATATGGGCCAAGCAGACAGAGATTAAACGGTTTATTTAAAATTGTGAACAAAACAAAGTGTCTGCTCTCACGAAGGATTCTAGTGGAGGAGACTTAAATAGGTAAACGAATGAATAGGTGAAATACTTTGATCCATAATAATTTTGATTATACTTTTGTTAACAATAATTAATTAATAATACTTTCTGAGAAAAAATAAAGCAAGATAAGGGGCTAGAGTCTGATGACGTAATTTAGAATCTCACTACAGATGACACCGTGTTATTCACTACTCTTTCCTGTATCTTCATCCATATCCTGAACTAGGAGATAAACTGCTTGGGCACACAAATCATGCCTATAAATTCTTTATTCTCTATGACATCTATTAGAGTGTGACGTACACAGCAAACGTTCAGCAAATTCCTATCAACTGACTAAAAATGAACTGGCTGAAGAGGACTCTTTCAAGTTATATGTTATCTAATTCCATGAGTTACTACTTGACATCATTATGAAATAAATAGGAACTTTACAAATGCAGTCTCCTCACTATTTCCAGACTAGGAGGTATCTTACATACTCCTCATCCTTGCAACTGATCTGATGCCAAGACAGAGCCTAGCCTTCCATTTCAATTTCTTTGGGCACCTTTCCCAAGGATGCTCCATCAAACCACATACCAACCATCTGACCCCAATCTACGGATGCCTAATCCTGAGAGAAACCTCTTTCCTCTGGAGCTGCTCTGGAGCTATGAAGAAAAGAGCAGACATTGTTTAACCACATGGAAAGGAAAGTATTTTCCTTCCTCATTTTGCCAAAACGTGTGGGCCCTTTCAACGAGGAATACCTCAAAACTGACCAGAAAGCAGCAAGAAAAAAAAGTTACTAAATCCATTTCCTAATGCTAGACAGCTTTTTTCCCTTCCCTATTCCTTTTCCCTAGCAATTCTCCCACCAGGATCACGAAACACTACAAACCACTCAAGCCAACAAAAACAGACCCAAAGGCAAGTCCTGGCAGGTGGCAAGTGTCTGACCTTTGGGACAAATGCATCCTTTGTCTCTGAATAAAGTAGCAAAAGAAAGAAACACAGGGTCAGCCTGGTAGGAGAACTCTGCTGCAGCACTCTGCAAAACAAAGTCACCAGCCTTCAGCTAAAGCTCCCACTATCCTGATTCCTTCTGTAATATTAGGAACCACCTAATATTTGTGCTTTGTGAAGCACATTTCATATTTTTTTTTTTAGCTTTCATCCAACTACCATTTGTTGAATACCTTCTAGTAGAAGGTCCAGTGTTAGGTGTTATAGGATATTCAAACCTGAGTAAGAAGAAAGTCTCTGCCACTGGCAATATGGTATTTCCCACAAATACAAAGTGGAGTCAACCACTGTTATTACCTAAGCTGAAGAAAAAATCCTTGGGGATCCAGGCCCATGTGAAGTATAGCCACTTGCCCAAGACACAGTTGAAGGTCAAGTAGGAAGACTGCCCCTCTGGCCCTCCTAGAAGATGTGTCTGAATGCTCATGTAGACAGTGTCATCTGGCCTGCTCTACCTACATACTCCTGTTCACCCAAATGATCAGCTAACACCTTTCCCACTTCTTCCCTGACAGTAGCCAACAAATAACTGGCCCTGGGTACCTACTACCCAAGCAGGAGGCATTCATTCAGAAATGTGACTTGGGTTATGATCTCAACACTGGGAAGATTACAAAACTGCTCAACTCTCTGAACCAGGGATTGTGGAGCTGGAAAGGTAGGGAGGGGAGGTTGGCTCATCTGGGGCTCATCTGTCATCTAAGGAAACTCTGACATCTGCGGGGGTATTTACTATAAGGAACCAGTCCTTGACTCATAAGAAAGACCTTCTTTCTGTATCGTTTATCCAGCAGTTTGCCAAGTGTCAGTTAATAATGTAATGCATTTTACTCTTTAAATGAACTATATACTCAAAGTCGGCCCCAGCAAATACAGCCTCTCTTCCTGAGGTCTCTTTCTCATGTATGAGTCTTTAGTGTCACTGGGCTTTGTCCACACTCCTTCAACACACTCAGGGGTAAGGACTGAGTGTGGGCGACAACCAGCACAGTCTATAGGAAACCTCACATGAATTTGGCTCCCATGCCCCTCCAGCCATAATGCTGCACCTTCCCTCATGTAAAAGGATGAAATGCCTATCTGGCCCTGCAGGAGGTCACTGACTTTGAGCTGTTTTCCTAGTGATATTAAATTATGGTGAGTCTGATATACTTACTCTCCCAGAACAAATCATACCCATTTGTGAGCGACTGGCCAGTTTAGGGGTAACATCTGTGGTCAACAAGTTGCTATTTTGGGGCAAATTACATGAAGTTAAATTTCACAGTCTTGGTCTCATCAGTGCCAGTCTCCAACTCAAAGAGCTAATCGACAGCATCTGCCAAACTGCAATCAATCTAACGCGGGCACGAAAGCAGAGCTGTCGTGTCGGACTTCGGATTGCTTCTGAGCCTGCAGGATGGTCTAAGTGTGTATCAGTGGAAGGAAAGGATGCGCAGGGGTAGGAAGGTGATGACAGGAAGGCAGCACCACATGTTGGTAAGATGGCAGGGAGGGCAGCCCCCAGAGTCCTGGTGAAGCAGCGGGGAGAAGTGGGAAACAGGATGGGTGAGGATGCTTTTCCATATTCATGCACTTAACAGTGTGTGGGGCTGACCACAGATAAGGCATGTAGTGATAAGCAAAAGGGACACAGTGCTGCTCTAGTAGAAATGCCATTTTAGCAAAGATGGAGTCAAATTATAGCACGTTTAGGGGTTTCGCTTGTTTTAAGAAAACTAGGTGAAAGATAGCACCTAAGAGGAGACTCTCTCTGAAGGCTGGGTGACGTGAGGAGGTGGCTGGTGGGACTGTGACTTGCAGCTGCTGCCCCCCCCAACCCCGCCCTATCCCCACCCCTCCTGAGAGCTGGGGACTAGCTGAGAAAAGACAGGGGTGAGGGAGCCTGGGCATATATCCAGAGAGAACTCTAATTTGAAAAGATACCCAATGTTCATTTTAGCACTATTTATAATAGCCAAGACATGGAAAGAACCTAACTGTCCATCGACAGATGAATGATAAAGATGATGTGATACATATATCCAATGGAATATTACTCAGCCATAAAAAAGAATGAAAGAATGCCATTTGCAGCAACATGGACAGACCTAGAGATTATCATACTAAGTGAAGTAAGTCAGACAGAGAAAGACAAATACCATATGATATCACTTATATGTGGAATCTAAGATATGACACAAATGAACTTATCTACGAAACAGAAACAGGCTCACAGACATAGAGAACAGACTTGTTGTTGCCGGGGGGGAGGGGGAGTGAGGGAGAAATGGACTGGGAGTTTGGGATTAGCAGATGTAAGCTATTATATATAGAATAGATAAACAACAAGGTCCTACTGTAAAGCATAGGGAACTATATTCAATATTCTGTGATAAACCATAACAGAAAATAATATGAAAAAGAATGTATATATATGTATAACTGAATCCCTTTGCTGTCCAGTAGAAATTAACACAACATTGTAAATCAACTATACTTCAGTAAAATAAATTAAGAAAAAAAAAAAAGACAAGGGTGGGGGAGAAGGAAGAGGAGCAAGAGTGTGGAGCAGACCAAACCCTCTGCAGATTACAGGGCTAAGCCTTCACAAACTACGCTTTCAAATGAAAACTGTCATTGCAAAAAAAAAAAAAAAAAATCAGGTGGAAGGAAGGGTGAAAGAGAAAAGAACAAAGATGGCTGCCCTCATGAAAACAGGGACTCCAAACATCAACGTTAATAAGCAGATTTACTGGTGGGAAGAAATTCCAATCAATACTAATAAGGCTCAGCTGGGCCACTTTTCCTTGCTGGGTTTAATAACACTTCCCGGCCCTTATCTGATTGGCGTCCACACACATGCATACTAATGAGGCCACCAGCACCGAATTTACTGCTAGGCTTCCACGGGGCCCAACGGGCATCATTTCTGTCCCTGAGTGTCTGTCAACCATACATGAGACTCGGGCCATTAGTTCAGTTGGTTTGTTGGTTAGCCTCTAAAGGTTTCAACCCAGGTGTCTGATCACGGCCACACTGCTGAGTCCTGTTATCTGATGGTTATCAGGGATGGCATGTGAAAGACTGGCTGGTGTGAAATAGCACAAACTCCCCTACGAAAACAGAAAACCAGAGAACTTCTTCTGACGGTGATTGACTGATGGCCTCTTCTGATATTTCCCTAATGGCCCCAGCTATTCTACGTCATCCCCACCCTCCCAGGAACTCCCACTGATGGGTGCCACTTCCTGAACAGGATCTCAGCCCAATTCCAGGACTTCTCAGGCCATGTGACCTACAACTCCAATCTCATACATGAATTAAAACTAATCTCTTTCCTGTCGCCCCAGCACAGGCAGGAATTGTTGTATGTTCTACCAGCTCAGAGAGAAGGGGAAGTGGGTTCTGTAAGCACACGTTTCTCCTCCCCCGGTGCGTGCTTCACTTCTGGTGTCAGGGTGGGGTCATGGGAGGAAAGGATAGAGAAAGCTCTTCTCAGGTGAGCGTTTATGGCAATGAGATAGTCCCCTTTCTGTGGCCTGTCCCTGTTTCTTCAAACTGGCTCGTGGTTAGTTTTTCCTTGTGGCAATGTGTCCAAATGCCAGTCTTTTGTGGCAAGCTTCTATTGGTTCTTAGGAGAGATCCCCTCCTCCAGGGTCTGGGTGTGAGGTGTCCACCCAAAAGTTCACCACGGAGCTCCCATCCATCCATCCTCTGGTCTCTCTCAGAGGAGGCCCAACACACACCTTCTTGCTTCTGGGACCCCTTGCCTGGTAGACAGCTTTCTCGGCAGAAGAAGGGGGAGAAGCGCAGAAGAGAAGATGCCAGCAAGACGGCTCAAGCCCTGGCACCTTCCAAGAGGCCCATCCAACAGACATGAACCTCAGGTATTCTAGCCTTGCCAGATGGCCACAGAGCAGACTGCTGGATGGCAACCCCTTTCCAGACTCTCCATTTCTCCCCTGACCCCATCTCCAAACCACAGCAGCTTTGGGATTTTGCAAACCTGGTGGCTCGACAACTTTCAGAGGTGAGGTAATCACTAGTCCTGATTTAACTGAGGGGGAAGAGTTTTGGGCACCCCCAAATTTTATGAGTTATTTTCTTGGGATCTTCCTCTCTCAACATCAGAGAGGGGAAGTACTCCTTCTCCTTCCCCCAGGGATAGGGAATGGAGGAAATGAAGAGCATCTATTTACATACACCTCACTCCCCCTAAACCCCTTTCCTCTCTTCTGGTCCCTTACCATTGGCAGGTAGGTGGCGGGAGGGGGCACGTAGGGCTGCTTCTCTGACTCAGGACTTTCAATAAGCCCTGGCAGCACTCTGAACTTAGAATGTGGGGTTAATTGCCTCTTGTCCCAGCTTTGGATCTTCACCAGCTTCCCAGACTAAAAAGAAAAATCTCTCTTGGCATCACGTTCCAACAGTTACCCACCCTTAGCTCAGAGCTCCACTGATCACATGGGGCACCTTGAGGAAGACTAGATGGTTCCATATAAATCCATTCCTAAGGACAGGAAATCCCGGAAAACCCACCCTCCTGGCCATGGTTTAGGGATGGCATCTCCCCGCTTAAAGGGCCACAGCACCTTTACAGGCTTAAGCTGAAAGCTACCCCCTTCTTCCCCAGCATCTCCCCTACACACACCAGCAATGCACTGACACACATGCTCACGGCGCCTCCACAGACCCACACACACAGACCCGTGACTCTCTCTGCGTAGAGAATGGTGCCTTCATCCCCAAACCCAAATCTCAACGTTCAAGGCCTAGACCCTACACTGAGCTCTAACCGGGACTTCACCGAACAGCGAAATCACCCCCTCGGCCCTCAGAGTTACAGCGTCATCAGAGCACAATACGCAACCAAAGCCTGTCCGCCAAGCCAGGAGGACAAAGCAGCGAAATGAGGCTATGCCCTTAGCTGAATGAGAGTAGAGAGTTATGATTTTCCTGGAAGTCATTCATTCATTCATTCAACAGTACTTTGGAACCCCTACATTATCATAAACACTCTAGACGGTACTGAGGATACAGCAGTGAACAAAACTCTAATTACACAATTGTAACAGTGGGTTGTCCTCGTCCTAAAATTATTAACCTATGTGTTTTTACTACTACTGCTGCTGCTGCTGCTACTACTATTACATTCTCTGAAAATTCCTGCTAGAAAAATCACAGGCACTCACCGTCCCCATCCCTGCCCCTCCACACACACTGCTCGTAAACCCAGTCAGCCCTCGGTTTCGCTCGCTCACTCACTGCAAGGCTTTACGTGCCCGTGAAATATGACAGCATAAACGGAGCCTTCTCCTCTTGAAACTCTCCATAAAAATACACATCTAAGTGATGAATATCTTATCCAGGGGAGAAAACAATCTCAGGGCCATTTCTAATAACACGTCAACCCCAGACAGGAGTAGGAGGGAGCTGGAGACTAATGAGGTGGGTAAGTACCAGCACCAGGGGACGCCAGGGCCGGGGGCGACCAGAGCGGGGAGAGAGAGAGGAAAGGAGGCAGAGCGTGGCCGCAACAGCCCCGTCTACAGAGGAAGCAACCGAGGCCCACGGAGAGGTGATGTGGGAAGCTCACACCACAGGGGACTAGGCCAGTCCTGAACGCCAGGATGTTTAACCCTGGCCTCCGAGAAGAGCACTGTAGGATGCTCTGCGAGCAGGTAGCAGGTGTAGGGACGGAACCCGGAGGGGCCTGTGAGACCCCATAGGTAAGCGAGCTGCCACTCCAAAATGCAGATGGGTTTCAGCCTGTGTGCCCTGCGCACGCTCTTGTGTCTAAAGTCTCTCTCTTTTGCCTTCGTGGGTGTGTGTCCATCTTCTCCATGATCCTGGAAGCAGCTCGATGGAAGGAATAATGTCCCTCCCCTCCGCCTGGAAGGTTCCTGAGAAAAGGGAAGCTGTGTAGCCTCTCTCCACCCCAACCTCTCTGGGAGCCTCTGAAGTCAGAGTGCAGAGAGGGGCCCCAGCTGAGAGCTGAGGAAGAACAGGCAGCAGGGGCTGCCAGGCTCTGAAAATTCACCGGACTTGGCCCTTCTTGCTGTGGACCGAGAAGCCAGCCGCGGTCCCCTCCTTGTGGGCAGCCCTGGAGCCCCTGGGGGCAGGAAACCTCCACAGCTGCCTCTGGAAACCTGTCTTCCTCTCCTCTCCTCAGCCCCTCAGTCTACTGGAGCAGTAAAAGATGCTGCAGACAAGCAAAGATGGTTCACAGTCGCTGGAATGAGAGAGAAACTGCATTTAGTCATTCATTCAACCTGCGCTTACTGAGCCCAGGAGCTGCAGTAAACGCAGGGACAAGAAATGGAGGAGGTAGAGGAGACCTGCCCCTGCCCTCAGGGAGCTCCTACAGTCCTACAGAGGGGCGGGCAGGGGACGGGATGGGGGGACGGGACAGCTACGGTCGCACAGAAGCCAAGCACAAAGGAGGGCAAGAATCACCCTGCGGGGGGTGAAAGTCACAGAACACTTCTCAAAGGAGTGCTGAGGGCGACAGGACACAACCACCATGACCACCACGTCCACCATGTGCATTTGTTTTCCTGGTGAATAGCTGAGTCTCTCTCCAGGAACTGCCCTCAGTCAGACAGAGCTGCCAAGGGCCCAGCCGCTTCCTAGAGGCAGCTGCAGTCAATAACTGGTCAAGAGGGAGAGAGCTGTAAAGGTCTAGCCTCTCTGTCTCAACTGTGAAGAGCATCCCAGCTTCAGAGCTACCTGTGGGGCTCACTAAGGGAGGCCTCTTTGTGAATGACAGCAGTTCAATCTTCCCTTTGCTTAAACCCGCTTCCCACACTCCCTCAAAGGCGTTTGTCCAAAGAGCACTTCCCAGAAGAGAATCTGCACTCAGGATACTGAATATAGTTCCCTGTGCTATACAGTAGGACCTTGTTGTTTATCCATCCTGTGACAAACCATAATGGAAAAGAATATGAAAAAGAATATATATACACACACACACACATATGGAGAAAGAGAGAGAGAGCTGAGGTGCTCTGCTGTCCAGAAGAAATTAACACAACATTGTAAATCAACTATACTTCGATAAAAGTTTTTAAAAACCCAAAGGGGAAAAACCAAGAATCTGCACTCAAATCTCCACCTTGGAGTCTCTTTCCCAGATAACCCACTACCTCAGCCAGGTACAGGGCACAGGCAGAGGTTTTTGGGGAAGACATCTCTGAAGGAGATAAGTCTGATGCATAAATAACTTACATTTTAAACAAGTAAAGCACTAATTATTTGTCAAAAGATGAAACTTTCTCCCAAAGCACTCAAAGTTATGAGACGTCTGGAGGAATCTATACGGAAAATCCTAATGCCTGGAGGAGTTCTCTCGAAACTTAATTCCCGCCACCTGCTTCCCTGTGGACCCTCTTCATTCTTCACAGCCCTGCTTGTCCACAGAAACAAAATGTTACCGCTGTCATGAGGAATACAAATGGGGGGAAAGCTGCTCTCAAGGCAATCAATAACGCTGAGGGAACAATGTCACTGCAAACCTTTTATTTTTTTTTAACTGCTGGTCATGGATTTTGAAGCAGAAAGAAAGGAAACTGAACTCTTCACATTGTAGTCGACTGTCAATAAGGACAGCCTGTTTCCCTATCAGAGTCTAGTTTCGCCACTTCGCAGAAAATCAGAGCTCAGGCATAACTGAAATGGCCTTGAGGGTGAATTAAAAAACTAGCTTCCCTTTCCAAAACTTCAACATTACAAAACC
Source organism: Eschrichtius robustus (assembly GCF_028021215.1). NCBI lineage: Eukaryota > Metazoa > Chordata > Mammalia > Artiodactyla > Eschrichtiidae > Eschrichtius > Eschrichtius robustus. The sequence continues at coordinate 150,388,806 of NC_090826.1, forward strand.
TTCAGGAGCTCAGCCATTCTGCAAAGCTTGCACGCCTATTTACAAAGGTAAAAGCTTCTCCAAAGTACCTTGGTTACCAGAGCAGCCTGGGAGACAATAAACCAATTTGTTTTCCCCTCCATAAATCGTTCATAATGTTGCTATGACATTTAAAGTTTAAAATGGTTTTATGACTTGAGATTAAAAAAGAATCATTCCAATAAATTTCTTATAACCGAGAGGATTCCTGGCATTTTGATTAAGTCATTCCTTGTGATAATGAAGGGGGAAAGCATTCATCACTTTGAAGTCACTGGTGGCTGGTCCTGGAAGCCAACAGCCCAGCTGCCTCTCCTCGGGGATTACTCAGAAACACAATTAGAAAAACAAACTACCAATCTTGTAGCAGGGTTAGAATTTTCAGAAGAATTACTAAATCTGAGCTGTCTCTAAAACGGTGCAGGCTCATCAGAATGGGGGCAAGGAGGGCTGGGTGCCCTCCTTCCAGCTGGTCGTGGGACAGGGTTGGGGGAGGGCAAGGGTTCTGGATCTTGTCCCATGGATGGCACTTCCACTGGGGGTTGCGGTAGGGCAGCACTAAGAACCTCTGCAGGCACTTAAATTTGTGCAGTGGAGTATGTGTCACACCATACAAGGAACCCAAGACTTGTGAAGAGTCGGGACATCGCTGCTGAAACCCACACTCTGGCTAATGTCAGAATTCTTTTTTTTTTTTTTTTTTTTTCACGGTACAAAGAACCTTATATTCCTTGAAGCATTTGAGAATAAATTGTGGGCACGATGTCCCATCACCACGACCCCCAAATACTTTAGTGTGTCTTTCTTAGGAACAATGTCATTCTCCTACAAAACCACAATACAGCCCTCCAAATGAGAAAATTAATGTTGTCTCACAACTGTGATCTAATCCTCAGACTCCATTCAAATTTTGCCAATTGTCCCAATAACGTCCTTTCTAGCAAAATGACCCAGTCCCGAATCATATGTTGCATTTAGTTGTACTGTCTCTTTAGACTCCTGTAATTTGGAACAGTTCTCAGTCTTGCCTTGTAATGTCAAGATTCTTGGCACCAAGATGTGTGCATCCGGGCGGTGTCAGTCTTCAGAAGATGTCCTCATTCCTGTTGAGAAATCATCACTTCTGAAGATGAGACAAGCCACTGAGAAGTAAATGTTGGGTTTCAGTGGGGTTAAAAATATCTTTTTCACCTCTCCTCCCCTACCCCACTAAGCCGTTCCCGGCAGGGGAGAAGGGAACTGAAGCAGCATTTACTGAACGCCCACCACGTGCTCGTCACTGTGCTCAGAGCTTTCCATCATTTAAGCTGCAGAGAAATCCTGAAGTAGAAATTAATATCACCATTTCACAGTTAAGAAAACTGAGGTGCAGAGAGCTGAAGTAACTCACCCAAGCACACAGATTGTGGAAGGCGGACTCCAATCTCAAGACTGAGAGCGCTTTTTCTGCTGTACGGACAGATCTATTTCTCCAGCGTACTTCTGGACGTACACATGATAACCGTGGCTCGTATAGGCAAGTCGCCTACAAAGAGGTTAGAAACCCAAGCTAGCTGAAGCATAAGTCAATGCTGAGTTTTGGATTTTAGAAAAGAGAGAACGCCTTGTGGCTGGAAGAGTCAAACAGCTTTGGAGAAGAGTGTGAAACATAAGCTGGGCACGAAGGCAGAGTCACGTTTAGATAACGAGAAATAGGAAAGAAAACACTTCAGGAACCAGCACAAAGGCCTGTGCTGGGAATTGGGAGGTGGGGACTGACAGTAAATTTCCTCCTCGTTGGCCGTAATGAGGCTGTGGTACATGTGTCCCAGGATAGATGATGACTCATTATGCTGCTTTAAAAGGCAGAATGTGAGGAGTGGGATCCAATTTAATAATAATAAAAAAGTGCATTTATGGATATCTTAATCTTTTCAAACCTTTCCCTTCTTCATTTTTATGCTGTCATAATGCCATAGGGCTAACAGGGCACGTAGTACACTGCTCAATTTAAAGAGAGGAAAAATGAGGTGTAACTGACCCACAACTGCCCCAGGTTAATGGTGAACCTAAGACTCAGGACTCCTAACTGCCAGACCCTGCAGGGGGATGGATGATTTCCCACGAAATGGCCACAGAGAACTGACCAGAGCTCTGGGTTCTCCTCCTCAACACTCTTCTTCATACAGTTTCACAAGTTCAGGAGCCCTGCCAGCTTACCATGGACTTCCTAGAGGACCAGGGACTCTGAATGTCAAAGCCCACACACAAGACCACACTCTGCTAGACCATCCTTCGTATATAAACAACAAAACGCATTCCCTCACTGCCAGTGGCTCAGTACTGACCCTTCATTCTAAGAACCTAAGCCTTGGTTGAAAAAAAAAAAAGAGATGACATCCGATCCTGCCTCCTTCACCCTACTTTCAATAATAAAAATAACAATGAAACAAAAACAACGATAATACCTAACTTAGCACTTTGAATGTATTATGCCATTTGACCCTCACAATGACCCTGTGAGGTAGGTACTATTATTAACCCTATTTTACAGATGAGCAAACTAAAGCACTAGATGCCCAGGACAGTAAGTGGCAGAGCCAAGACTGAAACCTGGGAGTCGGGCTCCAGAGTCCATGTTCTTAACCACTGTACTGCCATCTACCACCTGGGAGGCCCCGCCCAATGAGAGGCTGGTGGTAAAGCACAGAATACCTTCCCCCTGGTGAGCGGGGTCTAGAACAGTCTGTTGCCTGCTCCCCAGTGCACCAAGGAGAACCAGAGCCCTGGATGTGGCATGGGCACCAAGCTGCAGCCTGGCTCCTGTCTCCAGCCTCTTCTACCCACCTTCTCACTGGAGTTCCCTGCCTCCTACTCTGGGTCCTTGGCTTGGACCCTGATTCATCCTTTCATCCATTTGTTCTTCATTCATTCATTCATTTGTTCATTCATTCATTCAACTTACAAATAACTATTAAAGATTTACTATTTTCAGGACTTCCCTGGTGGTGCTGTGGTTAAGAATCCGCCTGCCAATGCAGGGGACACGGGTTCGAGCCCTGGTCCGGGAAGATCCCACATGCCGCGGAGCAACGAAGCCCGTGCGCCACAACTACTGAGCCTGCGCTCTAAAGCCTGTGTGCCACAACTACTGAGCCCACGAGCCACAACTACTGAAGCCCACGTGCCTAGAGCCCCTGCTCTGCAACAAGAGAAGCCACCGCAATGAGAAGCCCGTGCACTGCAATGAAGAGTAGCCCCCGCTTGCTGCAACTAGAGAAAGCCCGCGTGCAGCAACAAAGACCCAACACAGCCAAAAACAAATAAAATAAAATAAATTAATTTAAAAAAAAAAAGATTTACTATTTTCTAAGCCTTGTTGTAGGCTCGGGGGATACAGGCTGTCAAAGCAGCTACTGTTTCTGTTGACCCTGGCATCACATCCCCTTAAACAGAGCCCCAGAAGCTCTGTATCTCCCCCCATCTGCCCCAGCACCCATCTCGAGAACACCAACGCAGGCCACGATCAGGCCTGAGTTCACAGTGGCTCGCTTGGCTTTAGTAACTGGTCAGGTCCTTTTCCCGGGTGTCTGTGGGAGCTTTCCTCAAGTTCCATGAGTGGGCACCAAGCAGATGGAAACGTTCAAATAAGACAACAGCGACTACCGAGGACGGCCCATCACTTCTGGTGACAGTAAGTACGGTGGGATATGGAATGAGAGAGCAAATGCAGCTCTCTTATCAGTCTCCCCCGAAACCTTCTTGGACTCTGTTTCATGCAAACACCATCTTGCCGCTAGGTTGTTTTATACCCCTTTTATGTGAATAGTTTCATATTGTGACTTTTCAAGCCATTGCACTTCAAAGCCAATCTGCTGAGCTCTCCACACACACTTGGGAACCAGCACCTGCGCGGTGTGACACACCTGCTCAAGTAGCCCAGGTTCAGTACAGGCCATGGGAAGTGGGTCCCTGAGGGAGGCTCTGGAGTCCCCGGGGCACTTGGGCAGATTTACAAAATAAAGCTATCTGGGGGGAAACTTGGGAGTCTGAGTCACCAGAGGCTTTAGAAGAACTGAGGTTTTCACAACTCACTCAATCGTATTCCTCACAGCTCCCAACTCAATGTTGTATACACAATGGGGGTCCGATAAGTCTAGAAAATAAAAACAGTAACTAGATTATTGGAGTATTGCCGAATAGAGGCCCTTCGGGACCTGCCTTAATAAGCAGATAAAACCAATGTGCCCTCGTCACAGCTAGCAAGAGCACTGCTTAGGGGCCGGGATCCAGATTCTGAATGGGCTCACACATGCCCCTGTCATTTTCTGTTAATACTATTAACAAGTCAGGTAGCTTGCTTTTTTTTTTTTTTTTTAAATTTATTTATTTTTAGCTGTGTTGGGTCTTCATTTCTGTGCGAGGGCTTTCTCTAGTTGCGGCGAGTGGGGGCCACTCTTCATTGCGGTGCGCGGGCCTCTCACTGTCGCGGCCTCTCTTGTTGCGGAGCACAAGCTCCAGACGCGCAGGCTCAGCAGTTGTGGCTCACGAGCCCAGTTGCTCCACGGCATGTGGGATCTTCCCAGACCAGGGCTCGAACCCATGTCCCCTGCATTGGCAGGCAGATTCTCAACCACTGTGCCACCAGGGAAGCCCCTAGCTTGCTTTTTCATAGAAAACCAGTTCAAATTTCTGCTCGGGCTGTACTCAGATTATGAATCAAATATTTTTTTCTTGCACTCTATTAAATTTAATTCTCTGTATTACATTTCAACCCACCCTGCTATCTGCAGACCAGTAAGGCCAGCTGGGACCATCTGAAAGGGTCCAGAGAAGTCTTGACCAGCTCAATTCAAAGCATCATTATCTATCACTTCCCTCTAACTAAAAGCCCCAAGCCATCTTTGACTCCACTCTCTCCTCATTCTTACCCATCAAGACTCATTCATTATCAAGTCCTGTTTCTTCCACTTTCGTGATGTTTCTCAAATCATCCCATCGTACCCCCTCCCACTTCCATGGGAGGGCGAAGATTCAAGCCCTTCTCATTGAGGGCGCAGATCACTGTAACAACATTCTTACCTATCACTATGCCTCCATCCTTGCCACCACCAGCCGCCGCATACTCTCCATACCAAGACTGGGTTATCGCTTTAAAAACATAAATATGATCCTGTTAATCCTGTGTTTAAAGCCATGCAGAGGCTCCACAGTGCCTGGGTAGGGTTAAGCCCCAGCTCCCTGGCCTGTCCCTCAAGCCTCCCCTCTCAGCATGAGACAGGCTGTGACCTGGGACCCTTTGCTGCAGTGTTTGCACCTGGACAAACATCTCCTCAAGCAACAGAATACAAAGGAACTATAAGGGACTAAAAATAACTGTGTGCATGCACAGCTGGGGAAAATTATGGACAACAAGATACAAAGCGACCAAAACCCCAACTACCACTTCTGAAGAGCTGCGGGAGGGAAAGCACCGTGTCGGAGTAAAAGCAGGGTACTGCGCATGTCCCCGGCACATACCACCACCAAAGGGGTGGGCAAACCTAAGCCACCCCTCTGGCCCAACCCGTGGACACACGCTTACCCTCACCCCATATAAAGAACCAGCTCGCCCCCCCCTCGGCAAGCAAGCGAGCAAGGGAACCTGTTGCTTATTTTCGCTTCCTTGTGCTGCAGCAGGGGCCCCCAATAAAGCTTTGCCTGAATTTCCTGTCTGGCCTCTCATCAATTTCTATTGATTAAGGAGGCCAATAACCCTGGTCTGTAACAACCACAGCCCTCCACATGGGCCTGACACCTCTGCTCCAGCCACACTGAACCGCGTTCTCTCCAAACACACATTCATCTTCCCACCTCTGCTCCCACGGCTTCCTCTCCAACAATGCCCTCTTCCCCCGCCCAGCAGGCTTAGCAAAATCACACTCAAGTCTTCATGTCCAGCCCCTGTGTCACAGTCTCTGAAGCGTTCCCCTGGCTTCCCCAGGCCGAGCTGATGCTTCCTCTTCTGTATTTCACTGTCACTTTATGTTATCACTGAGCACAGCACTCAGTCACACCACATTCTGGTAAGCTATAGGTCACCCTGTCAGGGACCATGTCTCTTCCATCTGTATATCCCCAAGGAGTAGTGCCTTGCCAGGCACAGCAGACACTGAGAGAATGTCAGCTGAACTGATCAGTTGAATTACAGAGTAATTCAGGCTGCTGAGGACCAGGATAGTATAATCTAGGATCAGGCATCTAGACTGAACCTTAAGTAAGAGGAGGAAAAAGAGGAGCGACAGTGAGAAAACAACATGAACTAAAGTGTACCGTAAACATACTTCCTCGTGGTCTTCAACAAATATTTAAAGGAACCTATTAAGTACCAGGTATTGAGCTAAGTATTGGTGATCTAATAATGAGCAAAACCAGACATGATCCCTGCCTTAATGGAGCTTACAGCCCAACAGGGAAATAAAGCAACTGCATCATTTAACAAATAAATAAAAAACGGTAATGAGGCCCCAAAGAGGTAGAACATACTATTTAGAGAGAAGTAATAGGAGAATTTGACTTGAAGATCAGAAAAGGTTCTCCTGAAGAAGTAATGACTAAATTGAGTTCTAAAGGGAAAGTTTATGAAGCAAGTGAGAGAGGGATAGTATCCTAAGCAGATGGAATGACTTGTGCAAGTGCCTGTGGCAGGAAGGGAAAGAGTGCATGCAAGGAATGAAAGAGAACTCATGAGGCTGCAGTGCAGAGAGCGAGGGACGCACAGTAGAAGTCGAGGCTGGAGGGGTAAGAAAGGTGAGAGGCCAAGAGCAACCTCTTTGCTCTTTCCAGGTCAGTTCAAGAATTTTGTCTTCATCTTCAAAGCAAGGAAACCACTGAGTGTTTAAGCAAAGGGTGCCATGATCAGAACTGTGTTTCAAAAAAAGTCATTCTCATTACAATATGGAGAATGGACTGGGGGTAGGACTGGGGGAATGAATGGAGGTTGACCACAGAAGAAATTATTTCAGTTGTGCAGACAAGAGGTGAGAGTAGCAATGGAGATTTGGAGGCAATGGGCAAATCTGGGAGACATTAGGGACTTACAATCAACAGACTTGGTAATGGATTGATCTGGAGGTGAGGACAAGATATCAGACATGACTCCTGCAGTCTGGTACATGTAGCAGGAGAAGTAATAGCACCGCTTACTAAGATAACAACTCTTGAAGAGATCAGATCTTGGGGAAAGGTCATGAGTTCTAGTCAACAAATATGTTTTGGATGAACCAGGAGGGGGCCACATGTAAGAGAACTGAACCCTGGAACCGCATCAGACCCTTCTGACTTTCCCTAGATGAAGATATTTGACAAGTCACTTGACAGGAACCCACCCAGTCAAAAGTCACGAATACTGTGTGCACTGGTGGCTACACCCTTCTCCAGGGAGATGCCTAGAGCTTGAGAGGATCCTGCCTCAGGACCAGTGCTGGGAGAACAGAGGGGATGGCAGTGCATACCACTTCCTTCTCTGTCCTTTTATCAGGAACTGGTGTTTGAGAGGGCCAAGGACCACGGAACAGACAGATCTTGCATCTTACAGGCAGTTCACAGGCTATGTGCAACCCAAAGGCACAGAGGGGAGAACTGTCAACAGTGTGTTCTGGACTAACAACCATTTCCGCTCCGAGGTTAAGTGCAAGGTAGGGAAAGCAGGTGTAGAGAAGTAAGGTTGGAAAGGTGACCTGGGGTCCAATATGAAAGCCTCTGATTGGCAGGCCTCTGACCCTCACCCTGTGGGCAGAGGGAGGGGAGCTTTCAAAGGAGACTCTGATCCATGTTCTGAGAAGGCAGTGGAAAGGCTGGGCTGAAAGGGCAAAAGAACACAGGCGATAATATGAAACACAGCGAGAAGACTATTGGAAGGGTCCTATGAAGAAATGATGAGAGCCTAACAACAAATTAAAAGAAGGAAAAACATGCAATTATAAAAATTCATAAAACCTGAGTTTAGAAGTGTCAAGAGAGATTATTTGAGCAACCCCTTCAGTTTTTCAGATAAAGCATGGAGAACCATCCCACTCATGAGGTTAACCCTTCCTGTCACCTTCTCCCCCTATCCTTCTAGTTAGCCTACCTTTATGAAATGTGCTGAATTTCTTTTCCTTCAAAACCCATCTGCTGTTTTTAAAAAGTTCCTTTGTCGTTTCCTGATCATGGACTCACTAAATGTGCCTTCCCCCTCTCAGTCGGACTGAGGTTCTATAGAGGCTTTGGAACAAGAAAAATTAAAACCTTTGCTTAACTCTGGTCATTACAGTGAAGTAAATGTAATTTTCTCCATGATGCTTGCCTGTGAGCAACAGTGTCACGTTAACCCACCTCTATTGGCAACCAGCTCTGAGGACAGCCCCGAAACCTTTTGCAAATGTAGAACAAAACAATCGAAAATACATAATCACGCACATATATGCAATATCTATACAACACATATATGACTGATAATACTGATTCTTTTACACACAACACTGAAGCAGTAAAAACAGTTTCAGAATTGTATTGATTTCCTAAACCTAACACTGAAACGGCAGAAACACGAAAAGAAGCTAATGCTTTTGCTGGATTGGAGAGGAATCAAGATGTGTTTTTCAAACACAATGACCCCAGTGGGATAACCATGACAGTGGTAATCCAGGGGTAACAGTTCAGTGACAGCAAGAGACATCTAGGCAGTTGGAAGCCAGTCTCCCCCATCTGTTTATTTCCCACCTCCAGGTTGGAGAGGTTGGCAGATGGGAAAGCGGAATAGTCAAGGTCTATAAGGATGCAAAGGCATCATTTCTGTCAACAGTGACAGTTTCTCGTCTTGTCCATCTTGCAACAGTTTGAATTTCACCTTCCTTTGCCACCCAAAAAGTAGGGCTGGAGGCAAAGAAAACAGCCAGGAAGACATCCAGGAGGAGCGGGAAGAGAAAGCAAGGGGAGGAGAGAGACGAATCCACCAACTGGTCAGTTGCCCTGTTTAGACACTTGGGCACTACAGGCAACCACTGAAAAAAACCCTGACAGACTCCCCTAGCCAACTCAGAAGATGATCGCCAAGGAGTCGCATGGCTGGCCTGGAATGCTGAGTGGACCCCGGGCTGACTCATTCAGACTAGGATGCAGATGATTCCTTCGAAGCTCTCTAAAATTCCCCGTGGAAGTGGATATTCTTTTTGAGGACAGTCAACCTTTATGGGTAATGTACATTTTCTCAGAGGGTGGGTTCACAGGTACTGCATAAATACCAATTTTAAGGGATTACCCTAAGCCATCTTCAGAGGCACAGACCTACCCCTGCAGCTCTTCACCCCCAGCCACGTATGCACTGCTATTCAGGGGCCCTTCCACCACCCCCGTGTGGCCTTGATATTACCAAAGTGCCCAAGAACTCAGGTCCTGGAGTTGAACTACTTGAGTAAATGTTCAGCTGTTCAACCTTTTACAGTTACTGACATTCTCTGAGCTTTCTAACTTTAAGTGGAGTAATAATAGTACTCTCTAACGTCAAAAGGATGTCCTGAGATTTAACTGAAATAACACATACAAAACACTCAGAAAGTACCTGAAACTTAATGAGTACTCAGTAAATGCTGGCTCTTACTGTCATATTTTCTGTGTATTTTATCAGTCAAGCAGAGTCAAGAACTCTTTAAAAAGTGAGGAAAAAGTAGTTTGTAGGCTACAGCAAGTGTTGGAATGGGCATAGTTCAACTCATTTTATAGATGAGAAAATTGAAGCCCGATAGGTAGAGTAACTTGGCCAGTTTTATATAGATAGGTAGGGGCAATCTCCTGGCTCCTAAGCCATTGCTCTCTTTAATACACACGTGGAACATGATGTATTCAGGTACAAAAACAGAAAGAAATTAAGATAATAACTTATGGTTAGGTCAATTGAGCCATTATAGTGTGAGTATGTCTGTAACTAGTGTCATTTAAGGAAAGTACTGGAACATGTGTTATGATTTCTGGTTAGAATGAAAAAATTAGAATTTTCCATAAAAAACGTACAACTCAGATGAAAAAGTAATTACATGTTTCCAAATCATTGTTCAGCCCATATTATGTACTGCATAATAATTACTGCTTTCTGGGACTTTAACCATAAAACTCTCTAGCTGAACTCTACTGTACTTTACCACCTTGCCCATGTTTTTCGTTCCCATCTCAAATCCCTGCTAAAGCAAAAACAAAAAGCAAGCAACAACAAAGAAACGAGCCCAATTCTGTTTGGCGTGCTTGTTTAGATAAGCCCAAGAACATAAGAGTGGCAAGATGCCAAGGGACTGGGTGACCCAAGTCCTTAGTTTCACAAAGAAACTGAAGCTTGAAAGGGAGAAGAGTGGATGACTTGTTTCATATCATATACCTGGTGGTTTCTCTAAATAACCTTCCTTCAAAAACCTGGATTCTCCCCAACATCTATTCCTCCTCATAGTGATTAATCCCAGTGCAGTGACACAAGTTTACAAGTCCCATCTCAATCCCTGGCTTATTCAGAAGATGCAGTGCAGTGGGGTAGAGAGAGGACTCGGGAGTGGAAGGGATCTGGATTCAAATTCCCAGACCTGCCAATTACTGCCTGTGAGACCTTGTCAAGTCTTTAACCTCAAAGAGCATGAGTTTCCTACTCTAGAAAATGGCAATAACCCACCCTCTCTTTGTTGGATTCACAACATTTGGGGAGACAATGCTTATAAACAGCCTGAACATGGCACCCACAAATAGCAGGCTCTTAGTAAGTCATTACTACGGTTTTATTTGGAAATGTTGCTCAGTATTTTTTCAAATGTTTTAATATAAAGTTTACCTTTTCATTTAAAAATCAATATTTACTCACTGAAGCAAACATACACACACAAACATGTGTGTGGATATGTGGTGTATGAGAGAGAGAGAGAGAGAGAGAGAAAAGAAAAAAAAAATCACTTCTTGTCCCACCATCAAAAAAAATCATGTCAATATTTTGGTATTTTTTTCCCAGTTTTCTTCCCAGGCTACGTTGTAGATGTTTGCTACATTGTTGTAGTTATATTTAAATGCAATTAAAATCCTGATGATAAAACCATAATGGAAAAGAATATGAAAGAGAATATATATATATATATATATATATATATGTACAACTGAATCACTTTGCTGTACACCGGAAACTAACACAACATTGTAAATCAACTATACTTCAATTTTTTAAATTAATTTTTTACAAAGATAATGCCCTATGATAAACATATAAGATCATTATTTCTCTTATAACCAAGCATTCTAATCAACAGATAACCTTTAGCTAACAAAGTAGCCTACACACTGTTAATTCTTAATAAATATTTGCTGAAAATCCTGAAGATAAATGCTACCTCAGAGAGAAGCTGCTCTGAAAGATCCTTTATGTCAGATTACAGGATTATTGCCTAAATTAGGAATAATGATCCCTAACAACATTCTTTACTTTTAAGTTTCATCCTGGTGCCACTGTGAAAAGAAGCACCAAACCCTCTGCCATCTTCTGTCATGAGAGTGGCTAAGACATCAGGGTGGCTCACTAGGCGACGAGTGTCCTCAAGAATTTAGTGATAAATTGAGTATTATGCCTGATGAGAGGCCCACAGAGCAATCCAAACTTTTCATACTTCATTATTATTTGATTTATAATTTTTATTCTACTTCAAGCAACTTTTTCAATTCCAGGTTGCAAGGTGGTATACTTCATAAGTCCTTGATTATCTGAAAATGTCCTTGTAGTAAGAACTTTCCTTGACTGGAAGGAAGAGACACTTGCTCATGTCCACGAGGATTTACTGTAAGGACACAGGATAAAACTCGAAAGATGAAAGGGCTTCATGGGAACAAAAAAGGAACTGAGGTAGCAACTCTGTCTCCTTTCACGGCCTCTCTGCTTCCCTCTGACCCTGGTCTCTTCTCCTGTCTCTCCCCCGATCAGCTTCTCTGCGTCCTCCTAGTTTCTGCTTCTCCCTGAAGGTTAGTTTGCACATGGTTTGACTTGCCACGGTGCTAGCAATACTCTCATCCCTGTGACTTCCCAGCTCCAGTCTTCAAACCAACCACAACATTTTCTCTGCTCCAAAATCCCTGAAGAAGAATCTAATTGGCTCGCTCATCTCCATTAGCCAACTCTTTTTTTTTTTTTTTAACATCTTTATTGGAGTATAATTGCTTTACAATGGTGTGTTAGTTTCTGCTTTATAACAAAGTGAATCAGCTATACATATACATATGTTCCCATATCTCTTCCCTCTTGCGTCTCCCTCCCTCCCACCTTCCCTATCCCACCCCTCTAGGTGGTCACAAAGCACAGAGCTGATCTTCCTGTGCTATGCGGTTGCTTCCCACTGGCTATCTATTTTACATTTGGTAGTGTATATATGTCCATGCCACTCTCTCACTCACAGGTTACTTCTGAGAGATGCCCACTCCTAGTCAAACCAGGTTAGCTGGAGATGGCAAGTCACATGGCCCAAGGGCCCACCTACTCCTCAGGGTCCTTAGGGTTGAAGGTGATTCTACGAGAAGAGGGCTTGACCACAGCAGGCACCTCAAAGCATCTTTAGAGCAGTCCTTCTGTTGACTTCACACATTAAAACAATTCTACTGGATATAAACTTCTCGAATTACCGTCTTCTCCTCTCAGTACTCAGTTACATCATTTCACTGTGTCTGGCATGAAGTGTTACCAAGCAGACGTCTGACATCTTTTTCCTCCTTATAAGCAACCCTGTTTTCTGCTTGGATCTTTATACACTTTCTTCCTTGGTTCAGGAATTTTAAAATTATGGCAGACTGTGCCTCCATATGGCTCCCTTTCTGTGTATTTTGTCTGTAATACAGTTAGTCCTTTTAAGCCCAGAAAAGTTTTCTTTTCTCTTTTTAAAATGATTTCTGCTCTCATTGTTCCGGTTTCATCGTCAGGAACCTCAATAATTCTATTTTATATTTACTACTTTCTCTCATGATATTCATCTGTTTTTTCTACATTGTGGAAGAACATCTCAAGACGGCCTTCCACATATGAGTCAATATTCTAAAAGTGTCAATTCTGATCTTTACATCCTTCAAGTGAATTTTAATTATGTGTTTGCATCCTTATTGTTCCTATAATCCTTTCTTATTTCCCCTAACTCCATTTTCTCCCCTTCTTCTCCTCTATGTATGGCTTACCACTCCTATTTCTTATATACCACCATCTTCTTGTTTCATCCTGAGTAAAGAATTTTTAAAATATTTCTCCTGTTTCTTACAATAATTCACCTTACAGGTCTGCTCTTGTGCTGAGATGTAGGGTGATGTGGCCTTTATTTTATAATGGAATTGTTTTTCAATGGCTAAATATTATTTTTATATATATATATAAATCCCTAGATGAAGTAAATTATATTCAGACTGCACATCTATCAACAACTTGATATCTATCAACAAAAACTATATTGCCTTTTACTTTTTTATATATTACATTCAGCATTATATTTCAGAGATGGAAATAACTCATTTTCATGAAGTAGGATAATAGCAAATTATAGCACAAAATGAATCCATTCTGATTAAAGTCTATATGGAGAAGAGCAAAGAATACAAAGTACATACAACTGTTGAAAGGAAAAATGCCATGTAACATAAAAGATACTCTAATTACTATTTCTAACTATGAAGAAAAGAAAACCACTAAAACTTCTTACAGCATTTAATTACTCAAAAAAGGACCCACAAAATTACTTTCTATAAAATTAACAGATCATGAGAGATTATCACAAGCAACTGTATGCCAATAAAATGGACAACCTGGAAGAAATGGACAAATTCTTAGAAAAGCACAACCTTCCGAGACTGAACCAGGAAAAAATAGAAAATATAAACAGACCAATCACAAGCCCTGAAATTGAAACTGTGATTAAAAATCTTCCAACAAACAAAAGTCCAGGACCAGATGGTTTCACGGGCGAATTCTATCAAACATTTAGAGAAGAGCTAACACCTATCCTTCTCAAACTCTTCCAAAATATAGCAGGGAGAGGAACACTCCCAAACTCATTCTATGAGGCCACCATCACCCTGATACCAAAACCAGACAAGGATGCCATAAAAAAAAGAAAACTACAGGCCAATATCACTGATGAACATAGATGCAAAACTCCTCAACAAAATACTAGCAAACAGAATCCAACAGCACATTAAAAGGATCATACAACATGATCAAGTGGGGTTTATCCCAGGAATGCAAGGATTCTTCAATATATGCAAATCAATCAATGTGACACACCATGTTAACAAACTGAAGGAGAAAAACCATACGATCATCTCAATACATGCAGAAAAAGCTTTCGACAAAATTCAACACCCATTTATGATAAAAATCCTCCAGAAAGTAGGCACAGAGGGAACTTACCTCAACATAATAAAGGCCATATATGACAAACCCACAGCCAACATCATCCTCAATGGTGAAAAGCTGAAACCATTTCCACTAAGATCAGGAACAAGACAAGGCTGCCCACTCTCACCACAATTATTCAACATAGTTTTGGAAGTGTTAGCCACAGCAATCAGAGAAGAAAAAGAAATAAAAGGAATCCAAATCAGAAAAGAAGAAGTAAAGCTGTCTCTGTTTGCAGATGACATGAGACTATACGTAGAGAATCCTAAAGATGCTACCAGAAAACTACTAGAGCTAATCAATGAATTTGGTAAAGTAGCAGGATACAAAATTAATGCACAGAAATCTCTTGCATTCCTATACACTAATGATAAAAAATCTGAAAGAGAAATTAAGGAAACTCCCCCATTTACCACTGCAACAAAAAGAATAAAACACCTAGGAATAAACCTACCTAGGGAGACAAAAGACCTGTATGCAGAAAACTATAAGACACTGATGAAAGAAATTAAAGATGATACAAACAGATGGAGAGATATACCACGTTCTTGCATTGGAAGAATCAACATTGTGAAAATGACTATACTACCCAAAGCAATCTACAGATTCAGTGCAATCCCTATCAAATTACCAATGGCATTTTTTACAGAACTAGAACAAATCATCTTAAAATTTGTATGGAGACACAAAAGACCCCAAATAGCGAAAGCAGTCTTGAGGGAAAAAAATGGAGCTGGAGGAATCAGACTCCCTGACTACAGAGTATACTACAAAGCTACAGTAGTCAAGACAGTATGGCACTGGCAAAAACCAGAAATATAGATCAATGGAACAAGATAGAAAGCCCAGAGATAAACCAATGCACATACGGTCACCTTATCTTTGATAAAGGAGGCAAGAGTATACAATGGAGGAAAGACTGCCTCTTCAGTAAGTGGTGCTGGGAAAACTGGACAGTTACATGTAAAAGAATGAAATTAGAACACTCCTTAACATCATACACAAAAATAAACTCAATATGGATTAAAGACCTGTAAGGTCAGACACTGTAAAACTCTCAGAGGAAAACATAGGCAGAACACTCTATGACATAAATCACAGCAAGATCCTTTTTGACCGACCTCCTAGAGAAATGGAAATAAGGTCAAAACTAAACAAATGGGACCTAATGAAACTTAAAAGCTTTTGCACAGCAAAGGAAACCATAAACAAGAAGAAAAGACAAGCCTCAGAATGGGAGAAAATATTTGCAAACGAAGCAACTGACATAGGATTAATCTCCAAAATATACAAGCAGCTCATGCAGCTCAATATCAAAAGAACAAACAACCCAATCCAAAAATGGGCAGAAGACCTAAATAGAAATTTCTCCAAAGAAGATATACAGATTGCCAACAAACACATGAAAGGATGCTCAACATCACTAATCATTAGAGAAATGCAAATCAAAACTACAGTGAGGTATCACCTCACACCAGTCAGAATGGCCAACATCAAAAAGTCTACAAACAATAAATGCTGGAGGGGGTGTGGAGAAAAGGGAACCCTCTTGCACTGTTGGTGGGAATGTAAATTGATACAGCCACTATGGAGAACAGTATGGAGGTTCCTTAAAAAACTAAAAATAGAACTACCATACGACCCAGCAATCCCACTATTGGGTATATACCCTGAGAAAACCATCATTCAAAAAGAGTCATGTACCCCAATGTTCACTGCAGCACTATTTACAATAGCCAGGACATGGAAGCAACCTAAGTGTCCACTGACAGATGAATGGATAAAGAAGATGTGGCACATATATAAAAAAAAAAAAAATTTAATAATGGAGTAGGACTTCAAATGACTGTAGTTTCTCAAAATTTTTCTTCACCTGAAAAAGATAAAGGGAACAATCCTTTGCCTTTCACTTTGTTCTTTTTAAATATCTTTATTGGAGTATAACTGCTTTAAAATGTTGTGTTAGTTTCTGTTGTACAACAAAGTGAATCGGCTGTAAGTATACATATATCCCCATATCCCCTCCCTCTTGAGCCTCCTTCCCATCCTCCCTATCCCACCCCTCTAGATCATCACAAAGCATCAAGCTGATGCCCCTGTGCTATGCAGCTGCTTCCCACTAGCCATCCATTTTACATTTGGTAGTGCATATATGTCAATGCCACTCTCTCACTTAGTCCCAGCTTCCCCTTCCCTCGCTGTGTCCTCAAGTCCGTTCTCTACAACTGCATCTCTATTCCTGTCCTGCCACTAGGTTCATCAGTACCGGTTTTTTTTAGATTCCATATATGTACGTCAATATACGGTATTTGTTGTTCTCTTTCTGACTTGCTTCACTCTGCATGGCAGACTCTAGGTCCATCCATCTCATTACAAATAACTCAATTTCGTTCCTTTTTATGGCTGAGTAATATTCCATTGTATATATGTGCCACATCTTCTCTATCCATTCATCTGTCAATGGACACTTAGGTTGCTTCCATGTCCTGGCTATTGTAAATAGTGCTGCAATGAACATTGGGGTACATGACTCTTTTTGAATTATGGTTTTCTCAGGGTATATGCCCAATAGTGGGATTGCTGGGTCATATGGTAGTTCTATTTTTAGTTTTTTAAGGAACCTCCATACTGTTCTCCATAGTGGCTGTATCAATTTACATTCCCAGCAACAGTGCAAGAGGCTTCCCTTTTCTCCACACCCTCTGCAGCATTTATTGTTTGCAGATTTTTTGATGATGGCCATTCTGACCTGCGTGAGGTGATACCTCATGGTTTTGATTCGCATTCCTCTTATGATTAGTGATGCTGAGCATCTTTTCATGTGTTTTTTGGCCATCTGTATGCCTTCTTTGGTGAAATGTCTATTCAGGTCTTCTGCCCATTTTTGGATTGGGTTGTTTGCTCTTTTGATATTGAGCTGCATGAGCTGCTTGTATATTTGGGAGATTAATCCTTTGTAAATTGCTTCATTTGCAAATATTTTCTCCCATTCTGAGGGCAAATTACCAATGACATTTTTCACAGAACTAGAACAAAAAAATTTACAATTTGTATGGAAACACAGAAGACCCTGATGAGCCAAAGCAATTTTTTAAAAATATATTTTTCTTAACCATATTTGCTTCTTTATTTACTTATTTATTTTTATTTTATGGCTGTGTTGGGTCTTCGTTTCTCTGCGAGGGCTTTCTCTAGTTGCAGCAAGTGGGGGCCACTCTTCATCGCAGTGCGTGGGCCTCTCACTATCGCGGCCTCTCTTGTTGCGGAGCACAGGCTCCAGATGCGCAGGCTCAGTAATTGTGGCTCACGGGCCTAGTTGCTCCATGGCATGTGGGATCTTCCCAGACCAGGGCTCGAACCCGTGTCCCCTGCATTGGCAGGCAGATTCTCAACCACTGCACCACCAAGGAAGCCCCAAAGCAATCTTGAGAAAGAAAAACAGCTGGAGGAATCAGGCTCCCAGGCTTCAGACTATGCTACAAAGCTACAGTAATCAAGACCGTATGGTACTGGCACAAAAACAGATCAATGGAACAGGACAGAAAGCCCAGAGATAAACCCACGCACATATGGCCATCTTGTCTTTGACAAAGGAGGCAAGAATATACAACAGAGAAAAGACAGCCTCTTCAATAAGTGGAGCTAGGAAAACTGGACAGCTACACGTAAAAGAATGAAATTAGAACACTTCCTAACACCATACACAAAAATAAACTCAAAATGGATTAAAGACCTAAATATAAGGCCAGACACTATAAAACTCCTAGAGGAAAACATAGGCAGAACACTCTTTGACATAAATCACAGCAAAATCTCTTTTGACCCACCTCCTAGAGTAATGGAAATAAAATGAAAAATAAACAAATGGGACCTAATGAAACTTAAAACCTTTTACACAGCAAAGGAAACCATAAACAAGACTAAAAGACGACCCTCAGAATGTTCTCTGTCTTCTTAAACAAACAAGAGTCCAAGATCCTTCTCTCAGGCAATGCACATGAAGAACATAACGAGGTGTCAGCACCCAGTCCGTTTCCAATTTCTAATGGGCATTCTCTGATATGGCTCATCTTTCCTCAATCCATTTCCTTGCTCATCCAATCAACCAACCAATATGACACACTAAAATGACGATTTCCGATGTATTGGCAGGGCCCCTCCGTCTCCACTCTCACCTCCAGCAGAAATGCACCACTGCCAGTCCAATCCCACATCGCCCACTTCCTGCCTACCTAATTTATTACCATCAGAGTCTCCATATTGATGCAGAAATAGAGGTGCTTATGAAGGGAGGAGGAACACAACAACTGTATTGGGACAAAATACAACAGCTATGGACTGGCGGAGGGCAGTTCACTTTTCTGGTGGGGACAGACCACATGTTTCTAAACTGGTGGAACAGATACCAGGAGAGGGGCGAGGGCACTGCACAGCACAGCATGCAGGAGCCACTGAGTTCCTTCTTCAGACCAGCTCCCTGTGCCATGTTAAAGGAAATTTCTCATTGATTCTGACAACAAGCTGAATTCCAGCCTTACTTTCCAGTATTTATTTTCATCTCTTCCAGTGTTTTCTAGACATCATCATGGGTAAATGAGTGAGGCTGTATCAGAAGCCACAGGCAGACATCATTTTAAACTTGAAGCCCTTATAGCCACCTTTTCCACATCCTCTTTAGGTACAGTTCAAAACCAGACATGGTATTTTATTTTATAGAAGTTTCTCAACCAAGAGCAATTTTTCCCTCCCCACCCCACCCTCAGGGACATTTTGCACTGTCTGGAGACATTTTTGGTTGTCACAAATGAGGCTACTACTGGTATTTAGTGACTAGAGGCCAGAGATGTTGCTAAACATCTATGGTAGACAGGGCATCCTTCTACAACAAAGATGTTTCTGATCCAAAATGTCACTAGTATCAAGGTTGAGAAATCCTGCTTTATATTTTAGCAAGGGTCCAATTTAGACAGTAGCTCTTGCAGGAACTATTTGACAGAGGCCTTTGCTACTCTCCCAATCACCTGTATTAGCCCCACATCCCTTATCTGAATGCCCCAGCTACATTAATTTTCTGTTCATTAGAATACACAAATCTTTCTCTAGCTGAAATGGGAAAGGACAGCTTTTGCCCTCTTCGGTCTTCCCATCAGATGATGCAGTGCAGGAGAGACACACAATCACTAAAAGCCCCCAGGCCACCAGCAGTAAAGTGGTGCCGAACCCAGCATGACTGGGGTAGACACACACAAAAACAGCAGACAGCTGGGTTCCCCAGTGGGAAACTGGGGCGAACTGGACACATTTTGTCTAATTAGACAAACGGTGTTGAAGGAGCACCGGAAAGACGTTCCGAAACTCATCCTCAGAATACCAGCAGCAGCCGTGAACCAACAGGAGTTGGAGCCTCTGGGCTGCATGGGTGGCGGATGGCGTGGGTCTGTGTGTGGGAATGGGCTACATTTATACAGCTGTCTCAGCGCCTTCAGATAGGTATCTGTATACTGAACAGCAGTGGCTTCAGTGATTACCTGACGAAAGCTCTAAAAGTATTTTCCCCAGTTAAAGGGAAGAAAACATTTAAAAAAAACTCTGCCACTTTAAGACAACCAGACCAGTTACCCACCAGCACTCCGATGGCCAGGGTGAGGCACGGCTGGACGTAACACGCCAGTACTCCAGGCCTCTCTGCAGCAGCTCTCTCTGAGTCAAGGAGCTGGTTGCTGGCTGAGTAATTGCTGGAATTAGCCTCGAGACCTCAACGCCCACTGCCAAGATGCTCTTCCGGGCTCTGTAATTCAGAACCGCGGTGGGTAATGCTACTGGTTGCAACGCTCTTAGCATATTTACATGTTTTCTGTGGTTGTCACTTCGGTTTGACCTGGAACATCGTTTATTTTGTGTCTTTGTTTTTTGGCTCTTGGAAATACACCCGTGGATATGCTAGACACAGGGATTCTCCCCACCTCCAAAAAAAAAAAATCAACCAAAACCTTTGCTGTATTTCCCATGCAGATGCAGCATAAGGAGATACAGACACTCACACACATCAGCAAGAGCACCCCTCAAAGTAGCTTCTGTTATAAAAGGCCAGTCCAGGTCTGACGTCTGATGTGTGGATAGAGCTTTCTGTACACGAAGCTGACTGGCTTCCCTCTCCTGCTCTTCTCCCTCCCCCAACCACAGGGATTCCAGCCAATGTCCAGAGAATCATCAGCTACGAAACACCAATTATTTTTATATATCTGTTTCCCTTAGATCCTTGAAAGCAGGGCACATTTTTTCCACCTCAGAAAACAACAAGAGGCAACCGACTGCCATGTTACCCAGTCCCCTGTCCCCACAAGATTACAACCCAGTGGGTTAGAACAACGGGCTGGTAATTAACCTTAACGATATTTTACAAGGGTACCAAGTTCTTCTGCATAGATCATCTAACCCAGTCCTCCCCAGGGTGAGGATGGGCGGGGGGGCCGTTCCACCATTCAAGACATTTATATTAAACAAAGTGCTGTACTAGATGCCATGGGTTTTTCAAACACTCAAGAAAAAGCTGAAGGGAGGAAGACCCACCCAACTATATTTAAAAAATGATAGAAAGAAAATAAATAGTCTAGGATAAACAACAAGTTCCTAATGTATAGCACAGGGAACTATATTCAATATCCTGTGATAAACCATAATGGAAAAGAATATAAAAGAAGAATGTATATATGTGTGTAACTGAGTCACTTTCCTGTACAGTAGAAATTAACACAACATTGTAAATCAACTATACTCCAAAATTTTAAAAAATAGAAAAAAAAAAAAAGAAAGAAAATAAATAGATTTGGCTCAGCAAAGAGAGTAGAAAACCAAGTCCCATCATTCAGTTATAAATGTTGTCCTTAGGAATTTGTCCAATTCCCCAGACTTCCCACTAGGACGCTCTTCCTTCCATATTCCACAACAACTGGGAAAGCTTAAGCACTGGCATTTCTAACCGTCTTAATCTTCCTGACTATGTCATAAATTTGCTTCCCTTCTGCAACTAGACCACAGGAAATGTAAGCAGTTGCTTACTCTTCTGTCCCCTCACTGGCCTTAATGTACTCTGCATACAGTAGGAGCTCTGTGCATGGTGCTGAATAAAACAGAAAATCTAGTATCTTTAACTCCAGTCTGGGGCCTCAAGGAGACCAGAGTTCTTGAATGGCTCAAGTGCTCACAGGAATTTGTCCACTTTCACCAAGGCACAGAATCCTACAATTACATATGGTCAGAGCTAGAAGAGACCTTTTAAATCATAAGGTATTTTACAGATGAGTAACTGATGTCCAGAAACGTAAAGTGACTTTCCCAAGACCATGAAATGAATGGAAAAGCCAGGACTAGAATCGCGGGCCTCTAAAGCATCAGATGTGAGTAAAAAATGTCACAGAACCTAGAGATAAAATGAGGAACCTCTCCCCTCTGCCTACCCTGATAGAACAGAAGGAGACAGTATATATTTGCATCCCATCCCAACTGAATAATTTGCTTGTGTAATCAGATGCACTTCCTCGGCTAAATGCTTTCCAGTTCACTATTTGGCTTAAAAAATGATTAAAAGGTTCAAAAATAATTATCTATTTCCATTTCCAAAATGGATTTTACTGCAAAGGACTCGGTATTAATAAACACATACAAATGTCACTCTATGAAAAACATATTGTCTGCAAATAACCTTTCAATTAGAAACAGACGCTGTGGCTTCCAGCATCTAAAGTGTTTTTAATTGAAATGGCCTGGTTGCAACTGAAATCAGGCTGGAGGCAAATTCTTTCTACTCAGGCTCTGTTCTGAAGGTCTGACCTTCCCTTGGGATTTTATGTTACTACTCTCAAGCACCCGGGATGCACACACAGCCCGCCAGTCCAGAACGTGCTCCTGAATCTGTCCTTTCAATACAGATCATCCCGTCCTTGCCAGTAAGCAGTGTCCACACTGACTTAGGAGGAGGAAAGGAAACTGTGCTGGTTGCAGTCTATGTGGATAGTTCTCACTGGATCCAAATTCAACAAATGTGGACCGAATGCCTATTACGTGTTAGACCCTGTGAGAAGTACTTCACGCGAGCTTTCTCTCCTTACCCTTGAAGCAGATCAGATCGTAGACAGAAGGATGAGAAGTCAACAACAGTAGCCATCATTTAGGGAACTGCCCCGAGTATTTCACATGCATTAACACATTTAAGGCAGTATCCTTATTATCTCCATTTTACAAATGATCAAACCAGGGCTCAGACCTAGCACATGGGAGAGGAGGGATTCATATCCAGGTGGTCTGTCCACAGCCTGTGTCTCTAACTTCTATGCCAGGCCATATCTCTTGCCTTCAGCAATAAGACAGTCTACTCTTCTCCTGGGGTTCCTCCTCTTAAATAATGCTGGGGATCCTTTATCCCACAGTCCCTTTATCTACAGGCCAAGGGTCTTCCATATTTTCAGGTTTACGGAACACTTTCAAATACACTCTCGTCTACTATAGCACATGTTTCCCTAAATACCAAAGTACATATGTCATTGGTAAATAGGAGAACAACGTCCATACAAAACACAAATTGTGTCGGTTTATATGTATTTTTTTCTTAGCTTGTTAATACTCAGCCCCAAGTAAAAGCATCTGAACACAAAGCTCACAAACAGAGCTGATTACATTACTGTACCAGGTACCCATTCATCCCACCCCTTTTTCCTATTAGCCTAGTAGAGCCACAGACTCTGCTCTGTCACAGACAGACATAATGCATAGTTCTCAAAGATGCAGTGTAAAAGAACATCACAAAACAAGGATCCAGAGCCATCCACCTCAGTCATCACTCAAATCTGTGTAAAGCCTACAAGTACTTTTCCCCACCTCCCTCTAACCTTGCCTTCAGAACTCAGCAGTCTCTATCCCCCTTCCATCAAGGTACCGTCACATTTTAAGGTAAAGGCTGATACTGCCTAGAATATTTATTTCCTAGTAATTCAGTGTGACTTTCCAGTTGAGCTGATATCCTTATTAGGATTGTTATTGTTTTTCTTCGTGTTCTGGATGGAGTTTCACAGATTTGGGGTGATCTATCCAACTCTATTTTTCCGTAAGTCCTGTTATCTTTTTGTGTGCCATTTTATATAACCTGAGATGTTTCAAGTTTGTATGCCTTGCATTACAGCAGAAACACCTTGAATTGGCAGCACAACCAAAAGGATGAAACTGTATCCAGTTTCCTCAAGATTCCCATGGTCTCTGGTCAGCACTGAGTCGCTGTGAGAACAGAGCTTCCTTGGCCATGTCCATTTATATAGTCTCCCATACCATTCAGAGTTTTTAGTTGTAAACAACAGAATGCACTCTAGATAACTGAAGCAGAATAGAAATTTCTTAAGGACATTAGGTCACAGAACATCTGGGCAGACCAGTGAATCAGGCTGGGAGATGACTGATTCACCAGACAGCCCCTGCAGGCCCTACTGCAGATGCTACTACCACCCTCTCCAGAAACACTTCGGTGGGATGCCTCTCCTGACTGCCTTCTGAATCAAAGTTACCCCTTTGATGCATCTGACTGGCAGAGCCTGTAATATATTCTGGCACTAGCTGCCAGGGAGATGCAGAAAGTGACTTTTTTGACTTGTACTTTGAGGAGGTAGAGTTCAGAAGGCCAGACGTTTCCCAAAGCCAGAAGGATGTTCAAAAGGTACTTATTGAGTAGCCAGAGTATGGAGCAAATGTCCACTCTACTTAGGAAGCAAATTTTACCCAACTCTTGGCAAACATTGATCTCCTGGTACTAGGCTGGTGCCCTACCAAGCCCCTCCCCCATAGCAAGTCGACCCCTTTCCTCACAGGTGTGCTTGCTTCGATGTTCTGTCTGATGTCCACCAACTCAACAGCACGTATCATCCTCATTGCAACAGACCTTGATCTTGTATGTTGACTAACACTTGGAAACATCCCCAAGGTTCCAAGGCTGCACTTATTAACAGGTCATGTTCAAAGGAGTAACATATTCCCACGAGCACACCAGGATTTTGACAATCCCCAAAAACAAATGATGGAGAAGAAAATCGCTACACTGACTCACAGCATCATACCTCCTCCCTGGTACATCAGCAACTCCTCATTCCTACAGACTGCAGGGTATGCCCAGCTCCCAGCTCGCTGATTGTCCCGTCACACATTCTTCTCATTTGGGTAGAGGTTTTCTGAATGCAAATGAATCTTCTCTAATTAATACAAAAGTTTTCATCATTTTAAATGTTGGTATTATTAGTATTATTGATATATTAGTGATAAAGATCCTCCCACTCTAGTACATTAGTTATTAGGCTACACTATGCCTTTTCTACTGAAGGATTTCTCCCTTCAGTACATCAATTCCACTGTCTAAGTGAGGACTTCAGATATGTTAGGATACATGTGCGTAAGTAATTTCTAACTACAGCTACACTTTCCCGGCAAACTCCTTAGTCACCCATTTCCAAGTTACTGCTTAGAATCTGAGCCTGACTTTGATTACTTTTTAAAAAATTTTTATTGAAGTATAGTTGTGTTAATGGTGTGTTAAGTTCTGCTGTACAGCAAAGTGACTCAGTTATACACACATGTACATTCTTTTTTATATTCTTTTCCATTATGGTTTATCACAGGATATTGAATATAGCTCCCTGTGCTATACAGTAGGACCTTGATGTTTCTCCATCCTATATATAATAGTTTGCCTCTGCTAATCCCAAACTCCCAGTCCATCCGTCCCTCACTCCCCCTCCCCCTCCCCCTTGGCAACCACAAGTCTGTACTCTATGTGTGTCTGTTTCTGTTTCATAGATAGGTTCATTTGTGCCATATTTCAGATTCCACATGTAAGTGATATCATATGGTATTTGTCTTTCTCTTTCTGACTTACTTCACTTAGTATGATAATCTCTAGTTGCATCCATGTTGCTACAAATGGCATTATTTCATTCTTTTTTATGGCTGAGTAATATTCCATTGTATAAATGTACCACATCTTCTTTATCCATTCCTCTGTTGATGGACAGTTAGGTTGTTTCCCTGCCTGACTTTGATCTTTCAAACAGCATTCAATGGAGCTTATTTTAACAAACACATATCAACACTTCCCCCCCAGTTAACGGTCCTGTCTCAGGAGATGTTGATAGACAAAAATGACATCACAAATGGTCCTCATGGAGCTCACTGCCACTCTGGGGAAACAGGAAGTGCGCCACGATGACGTGGTGGGGTAAGAGCTGTGAGGAAAAAGAAATCACAAGAGGCTGTGGGTACATGTTGGAGAGCAAGGAGGCAACTCTGAAGAGGTGATGGATGGCCTGTGACTGAAGGGTTGAGTAGGAAACAGCCTGGAAGCAAGAGGGAAGGGGAAGAACATTCGGGAGAGGACATGAAAGCCAAAGAGAGCATCGCCGGTTAGGGCGACACTGTTCGGCGTGACTATGGCTGATGCCAGGGCAGCAGGAGGGAAAGTGGCGGGAGCTGAGGCAGGGTCAGACCTTCACAGGGCTTGTATGGCCTGATGAGGAGAAAGCTTCAGGTGGATTTCAACAGATGACAGGACCCGACCTACTTTTTGAGGCGTCTGTGGCAGCAGAGGGTGGATTTGAGGAGGGTGAGGTGAGAGGCACGGATGCACACAGAGGCTAAGGTAGTCATTCTCACCATCCAAGGACTTGAATCAATGCAGAGGAGAGCGAGGAGGAGGGCATACAGTTCAAAAGTAAAAACAACAACAACAAACAGCACTCAAGACCTTTCATGGCCTGATCCAGGACAACCTCCCAGCCTCCGTGTGCTCCCGTCACTCTGTGCTTCAACCACTAGGACCCTTCTGTCCTTCCTCCTGGAATGCACCCTGCTCTTTGAGGATACTTTTCCCTCCACCTCAGCATTGCCTCCTGGGGAGCCTTCCCCCCGGGAAGCTCCTGTTCCACTCCTGGGTCAAGTGCCCTACGCACTTGTAGGACCATGTGTCTCCTTCTTGGCCTTACTGGCTACTATACTTGTCCACATACGTGTATGATCTCCCACAGACAGCTCTCTGCTCCCAAACCCTAAGCTCCATGAGAGTAGGAGCCATGTCTCTATTTGCTTACTACTGTGTTCTAGCCCACAGTAGATACTAAAATGATCTGATGATAAATGAGTGGATCCCTGCATTTAGAATGATTGATCTCACCCATGTGGTATTGATTTGCTTGATTTAACTCATGTTTTTGAAGTGCCTGACTTTCCTCCTAAAAGCAGCATTTCACAAATGGGGAAACGGCAACCGTGATATGAAAAAAGTTGCTAGTCAAGTCACGTTGCTAGTAAGTGCCAGAGCCGGCTTGGGTTTGGGCTACAGCCAACTCCACCTGTTCACGTCCATCCTGTGGACACACCACCTGTTGCCAGGTGCTCAAAGGAAAATGGAGGAGAAGGCAAGCTCACGGAGCTTACATGTCAATCATCAAACCGAAGAGAAAGCACCATCTTAGATTTCTCTTAAAAAAAAAAAAAAATTGGTGTTGCCATTCAGTCTGCTATCACCCCCAGCAGATGAACAAGGAGTCAAGTGAAGTATAATGATGGTGACAACAATGAACAATTATTAAGTGCTTACTCCATGCTGAGTGCTATTTTAAGCACTTTAAATATATCAATGTCACCTAATCCTCAAAAAACGCCCATGAATTAGGTATTATTACTAATACTCATTGTATAGATGAGGAAAGTCAAGCACAGAGCTGTCAAGTTGGTCATAGAATCAACAGTGATGCAACCGGCATTCAAACCCAGGCAGCCCAACACCAGAGCCTGAACCCCAGGCCACCAACCGTGACCTTCAAGATGGCAGGGCGCCCCAGGGGGAGCACCTAACTCCTCCAGGGGAGCCAGCAAGGGCTCTGCAAGAGAGGTGACCTCTGGACCCAGTGCTGAGAAGGCCTATAGGGGAAGAGGGAAGCAAACACGCACAAAAAGAAAGAAGAAAATGAAGGAGCGAGTCTTGTTCAGGGAACAGAAAGAAGTTACTGCGGCTGCTCATGGGGCTAAGAGTTAAGTCTGAAAAAGGCAGTCGAATGCATGGCTGTGGAGGGAGGAAAATGGCTGATTAACACTGCCTGTTGTTGGTTTGCCTGTAAACTGTGTTTCGATTCAATGGCTGGACGGAGGGGACAGGCGGAATGAGGAAGAAAGTCAAGGTGAGGTTCACAGCAGAAGGGAAGCGGAAGATGAGAGGCCTCGGTTACGGGGCCCACAGTACAAATGAGGAAAACGGCACGTTCGGTTAATACTTAACAGGAGGAACTGACAGAACTCAGGGACCAAAATGGGGGATGTGAAGGGTGGCGACGAAGGGCATTTCCAGACCGACCCCAAGGTTTCTGCATTGGTTAATATGGGTGGGGAGCCATCCCTAAGATGGGGGGAGAGTAGGGATGGGACAAAGGGGAGGTTGGGAGGGGGGAAGAGTAGATAAGGAGTTCCTTTTGGGGCAAGCTGAACGGCTAATAAGATGGATGTTGATCTTTCACCTAAGCAGGCAGAAATACAATTGCACACCCAGCATCTCTACAAAGGAAGTAGACACGTGGCATTATCACGTAGACCAGTACTGGTTAGCCAAGAGAACGTTTGTGATGATGGAAATGTTCTCTATCTGCCTTGTCCAAGATGACAGCCAGCAGCTACACGTGGCTACTGAGCACTTAAAATGTGGCTAGTGCAACTAAGGAACAACAAAATTTGTAATTTTGTCGGACTTTAAACCATTTAAACTTAAATAGCCACAGGTGGCTAGTAGCTGCTGTATTAAAGAGCACAGGTCTGGACAACAGAAGTGGCTCTCTAATAATAAAAACACCAAAGCTGCTCGTCAGAGGCTGCCGAGATTGGAAGGGACCTTAGGGTTTATCGGGTATAATTTTCTCATTTTACAAATAAGAAAACTAAGGCCCCAACAGGAGAAGTGACTTGCACAAAATCATCGCAGCGAGAGAGCGGCAAGGCAGGCTAGAGCCATGGCCTTCTGTACCTGATCCAATGCCCTTTCCATTTCACAGTCTGCTTCTGTTACCGACGCAAAAATAACTGCAATTTTATTTAAATCTGGCGTGTGGAATCGATGGTGCTCATGGGCAAAGCCAAGTAAAGATCATGTACTCCCCCTGCTGAGCGAGACATCCCAAACATCAC
The DNA here is from genome assembly GCF_028021215.1 of Eschrichtius robustus. NCBI lineage: Eukaryota > Metazoa > Chordata > Mammalia > Artiodactyla > Eschrichtiidae > Eschrichtius > Eschrichtius robustus. The sequence continues at coordinate 150,417,406 of NC_090826.1, forward strand.
TGGGTAAGTAGCTACATCAGATATTTTACTTGCAAATAACAGAACCCACTCTGGTTAGTTTTAATATGAAAGGAATTGATTAAGGAAGAATCAGCAGTTTGCACCATCTCTGAGAGAGGGTCTCAAAGCCAGGCTTGGAGGCGACGCAGTCAGGTACTGTTGTCAAATCACACCACCACTGCTCTGATGGGGACCCTACTGTGCCGGCCACTGGGCTCAGGAGAGCAGCACCACCCAGATATCTGCCTCTCCACGCTGGACGGCACTGCGGCCAGGATCACCAGAATGCATTCTACGGGCCCCTCCCTCCACATGTCATTCTCAGTAGAAGCTAAATAGAGGGGAGGAGACTCTTACGACAAAGGAAAGCAAGTTTCTGGCTTCTACCTGGTGCAGAAGCCCCACAGGTCAGAACAATCCCCAGGAATTAGGAAAAGAATTTTTTAAAAAGGCACCAGGCTTCCCTGGTGGTGCAGCGGTTAAGAATCCACCTGCCAGTGCAGGGGACACGGGTTCGAGCCCTGGTCCGGGAAGATCCCACATGCCGCAGAGCAACTAAGCCCGTGCGCCACAACTACTGAGCCTGGGCTCTAGAGTCCGTGAGCCACAACTACTGAGCCCGCGTGCCACAACTACTGAAGCCCGCGTGCCTAGAGCCCGTGTGCCCGTGCTCCGTAGCAAGAGAAGGCCCGGCTCCGCTCGCCACAGCTAGAGAAAGCCCGCGGGCAGCAATGAAGACCTAAAGCAGCCAAAAATAAAATAAATAAATTAAAAAAAAAAAAAAAAAGGCGACACCACCACCACCACGTAACAAATGCCCTGCTGAATAAATACCCCATCTGTACTGGTTTGGACCATGGATTTTACAGCCCATCCCACTCAGCAGCATCCCTCCCTGACCCAGAGCTTTGTGCACTTAAAATTATGTCTCTATGTTGCAAATTTTCTCAATTAATTCACCAGGGGCTCTTTTCAATTTTTTAAAGGATACATTTATTCACCAGAACATCTATATTGATAGAAGCTATGTATGGTGGGAAGTGAATTATGCATTTCGACTCTTAGAGCATGAAGGGTTTCTTTTCTTTTCTTTTTTAATCTGGATTTTCTAATTAACAAACTCGATATAGCACAGCCATGAAGATGAACAATTCTGGAAAGTTTTTCCTCAGAAGTGGTAGCAGTAGGAAGGAAGCAAGAGTGGATCTGAGAAATCTTCTAAGAACTGAAAAGTATTGTAATGTGAGGCTTAATCATCAAGGCTCTTCCATCCTAAGATTCTACAAAGGAAAGGAGAAGACTACAAATCACTCCAGGTGTTGGAGTCTGGGGGAAGAGAAATGCTGTCTTGGATAGTGATTGTGACGGGGGAAGCCAGGAAGGGGTTCAGTCTGTGACAAAAACTGAGAATGTACCAACCGAGAACATGAGGGGAGAATATACCAACTCATTATGCAACAGCTCTCATGAGCGAACCAGATGGAACTCTCCTCCAGGCAGCCCCCAGGTGGGGGACCAGATGGAGCTCTCCTCCAGGCAGCCCCCAGGTGGGGGACCAGTGCTGTACTTAGATCGAGGAGGCCTCTTGTCCTGAGGGTGGCCGACATCCGAGGGGAGCGGCACAGAGACAGGAGCACGGAGGGCTCAGAACTGGAACTTCAGAGACCCCACAGTGAAGAGGCGAGAGCTCATGAGACAAGATGGTTACTTGTCTCCATGAGAAAGCTACAAACACCACCCCAGGTGGACTTCCCAGAGCCAAGCCACGCTCTCCAAATGCCTATTGCCAGGTTCCAGCATCGTTTAACTGCCTCCAGGTTCATGTCCACATGTATAATCACACCTTTTACAACACACCAAGCAAACATAAACAGCAGGAAATTAAAGGATAGTTAGGGCTACTGTTACTCAACACAGAGTAGCTTTCACAGCAGCTGGTTGTCCAAGAAACTTCCCTGAGCAGCAAGGACAGGCCTGGGTCACCAAGCTCCAGCTCACGGCAGAGCAGCATGGTAATGGCTGAGGTTCAAAGATCACAGTTTCACTAAGTTCCTAGCTAAGCCTGACACAGACCCTGTTACACCCCTACTGAAAACCCTCCAATGGCTCCTACCACATCTAAAAGAGACCCTGCTCTTCTTCACAGTCTGGCCGTCGCCTTGTCCTCCAGAATCATTTTGGACTCTTGGCTCCTGGCTCCGCACCCTACAGCCCCACGGGCTTCCCTCTTTCCATTCCTCAAGGGGCTCCTTCCCATCTCAGAGCCTTGGTGCTTGCCCTTCCCTCTGCCTGAAACAGCGCAGCCCCAGATCTCCCCCGGATGCCTCCTCCGGCTCACCCATCTCTTACCCAGGGTCACCTACCGCCTCCAAGAGGCCCTTCCTGCCCATGCTATCGAAGGGAGCTAGCTCTCCCACCTTGCTCCTCCATCACATCATGGGCATTACAGGGCTTGCTTACTTGTTTTCTCCGTCTTCACCCACACAAGGCAAGCCAAGGGAGGGCAGGGGTATTTTCTATCTCATCATTGTTTTTATCCCAGCTCCTGGAATAGTGCTTAGACGACTTAATTGGTTGCATAAATAAGTGGATTAAAAGAAAAAAGGAGATGGTTACTAAGTCGTGTTACATTTTTGAGAAATAAAACGTATTCATTAAACATTTTTTTTAAATTAATGGTGCCAAATGCTCAGGCGGCCACTTCCCAGCGCTCTATGTCCTTGGGTTAGTCAGACTAGAGATACTGGTTTCAGCTCTGTCACCAAGGAAAGGAACTTTCTCAGTCCACTGCTCTACTCTTTTTTTTTTTAATGGAATAAATATTACATTATTTAAAAATGGAGATATAATTGACATATAGCCTGTTAAAAACAAGACAATGGGCCCAATATGGAGACACTTCTGCTGAGCATGGAGAAGGCCGCATCTGAGATGGACCTGAGAGAAGCAGGACTTGGATATGGGGGCAGAGTGGGCACTTCATGCACAGGGAACACATGAGCCAAGAAAGGAAGCCAGGGAATGGGGGAAAGACAGAAAGCAGCATTTAGACCCATTTGGCGGTGACCCAAAGGAGAATAACGGTGAGATGAGATGGAAAGGGAGCCTGAGACCTACTGTGGTGGACCCAGGACATGGGGGGGTGGGGGGGATTAGTCTGGTTTTGACAGAGGAAAGAGAATCACTGACTGTTTCTGAGTAGGGAGAGACAGCATCAGGTAAGTCATCAAGGGCTCAGAAAGGGATAGTGAGCTGCCTAAAGTCACACAGGTAGGAGAGGGGCCAGGACTCAAACCCTGTTACCCTGATTCCAGAGGTGAAGTGGGGAAGGGGGAAGGACAAAACTAACCCCTACTACATCCCCACTGTTTCCAGGCATGGAGCTAAGTGTTTTGCATATAGTATTAAACCTCACTACAGCCCTATGAGGTAAGAAGCCCAAATTGCTGACAAAGGTGCGTATCTTTTCTCCAGAAACAAAGGAAAGGGTGATGTGAGAGATGGTGAGGAGACAGACTCAAGGGGATCTGGAAGCTGACGGGGCCCGGGAGCGACGGTGGTTTCAGTCACCTTCTCTTCAGCATCCTGCCTGCATCCTATGATCTGCCTCCGTGGGGTCGCTTTGGGATCTGGCTTTCTTCACACACATGTTCCTCGCTTTTTATTGAAAACACTTTGTTACTTACTGGAACCCCACACAGCTCATTAGCTGCTGGTTTCATATTCCACAAGTGGAATGAAAGGAAGCTTTAAAAAGAAGGCTGGGAGGCTGCAGTTCCTGCAAAGGAGAGGAATCTGCAGTAGCCAGGGACCAAGGGGACTTGGTGGCTCCGACCCAAATGCCACATCTCTCCTCCCATTGCCACTAAGAGGGGATCAGCAGTGCCTAATCAGGGGCAGAAATGCAGAGTTCAGGCTCCCTCAGGCGGGGGCAGCTTTTTAATTGGCTCATATACTTTTTATACCACTATTAAAAAATTACCTACTCAGACAAACAAAAGTTGACTTCCGTGTTATAATTACACAATAACAACTTCAAAATCCTATGTAACAAATCAGGCATTTGGCCTCTGGGTTATCACCTCTGTGTGTGCTGAAAAATAGATACATATTGGTTTTATCTTCCCTCTTTTTATATTTGTCTATAAAAATATACATAATGGTTTCAAGTACATATTTAAGTTGTTTCTAAGCTACTAGACTGAATACAGATGCTAATTATCTTCCTGGTTCTTACTCCCAGGACCAAATGCCCACATTCTTCCTTAATGTCTCCGCTTCCAGAGCAGCTCAGAGCCTAAACAGGTCTCAGCTGTCCTGAGGAGACACAGGAAAGAGAGAGGCTTATCCCCAGCGCTCTTCCTTCTCCTTCTCAGGAGGACGCCTTTAGCCCGAAATGAATCTCGCTTTTGATTACTAGGCTTCTTAAAGATGCAAGGCGGACTCTTTTGAACATTTTGGACATCACGCAATCCAAGACATATTTCAAATGACTTCTTTATCAGCACCGTTAACTACAGCAAATGTGGTGGTGAACTTCAGGGTGCTCAGAATAAAGGTGGAGAAAAACTACCCTGTGATTCATGAAGCTTCTGTTCTGCTGTGGGGCTGGTTTTCTGAATGGGTCAGGTAGGTATAGGTTGTCACTAAGGGAAAGCCAAAAACCGTTTTGCTTATTTCAGAAGTCAGTGAACCATTAATTCACACATCACTGAACTGTGCTGTCCTCTGACAATTCAAAGACCCTCCAGACCATGGTGGGATCCCAGGATCAACCTCCAGAAGAACAAAAGACACTACCGAGTGAGCAGCTGGCCCATTCTACCTTCTCTCTCACCAGAACAAAATCACGCTTCAAAAGGGCACAGCTGTGCTGTTTCATGGACACGTTAGCGTTTGTACAGGATTGAATCTGCACTATACTGAACATTCTCTAAGCAGAATCTGTTTGCTTATGCAAAGGAATTTATCTTCTGATGAGTGTATTAACTCCAGAGAGCTTCTCAAATAGCTTTAGGGCCATGCCTGAGGCTCACTGCCTTTTTCTATTTGCCTAAGAAGTACCCATGGCATCCACACTGCACTTTTGCTTGTCCTGACAGGATATCAAAACAGTCTCCTAAGGACAAAAGTAATGGCTCTGATGCACTCACACATGGACTTTAGAATAAAAAGGGAAAGTGATGGTAAAGAAAATTTATTTTGCTTTTTTTTGGCTGTGCCATGAGGCTTGTGGGACCTTAGTTCCCCAACCACGGACTGAACCCAGGCCCACGGCAGTGAAAGCACCGAGACTTAACCACTGGACCACCAAGGAATTCCTGCTATTTTTTTTTTAAGTTAGATTCTTATTTGAAATATGTATTTGAAATGGATTAAATAGCTAAATATAAACAATATAGAAAAGAAGATGAAAACACAGGTGAATATTTTCCTGTTTTTTACATGCATAAGCGTAGGAGCAATTGTTTAAAAAAAAAAACACTGACAAATTTTATCTTTCAGACAATATGTAAGAGGAAGGTCTCCAGGTTTTCTTTTAAAAGTCACGAGAGCATCCTGTATTACTTAAACCGATTCCCCGACCTGAGGAACTTAGAAGGGGGCAGGGGCGGTAGGTACAAAGCAATTATAGTATACCTTTCATAAAAGGGGTAGGGCTGGCTACAATTCTGGGTAAAATGAAATATGCCTCGGTCAGCAAGAATCAAATCGAACATCACTAGTCAATTCTACTTTCTTGCCAAAACTTAACTCAGCTAAATTTAAACAAGCCATCCTGTTATCTAAAATCAAAGAGCTGGTTTCTTCTGTAATCTCTTTTCCTAGATTGGTCACTCTTTTCCTTTTTCTTTTGTAGCATCACATTAAGAATTCCAGCCAATACTCTTCTTCTGAGGCTATTTCTTAAGCGAGTTGTGATTACAGTTTCCTGAAAGTCTTCCCTTTGGTTTCTATAAGATGCAGAAGGATTGAGCACACTGAGTTTTCCCACAGTCATCATAAAATGCCAATACCAAAAATGCTCACATTTCATTAAACGTGACAGCTCCTTCCTGCCCCATAGCTCAGTGAAGCACTCCAACAACTTAAAAGGAAACATGTCCCTCCCTGCAGTTGCCCAGGCTGAGATCACAGATAGGGCTCTTGCCTTTGTGGAAACTGATGTCATTCCAGAGAAGTTGACATTGCTTCCATCAACGTAAAAGATGCAGCTGATTAATTTCAGGCATGCTGCAGCTTCTTTCTTTCCAAATGCTAAGCATTCAATACAGTGTGACAACCCAGAGTACACGTTAAGAGTTTACTGGAGCCAAAAAATGCAGTTAATTAAAAAAAAAAAAAAAAAAAAAAAAAAAACTATGCCAATTTCTCCAACATCTCCTCTTTTACAAAGGGAAATATATTTTCTTCTCCTGGCCATCACAGAACGAGAAGGGTCCCACAAGTACGACCCCACATTCTTCCAACCTCTAAGGTGCTCTCCAGCGGTATACTTCCAGGAAAGCGCCATTGCCCACTGGAGCCACTAAGTCACCATTCACTGCTTTGCTTCTTCATTCCCCTGGCAATCGTGTGCTGCTTCTCTCCACCCAACTGAAAACACTTTCTCTAAGTCTAAAGGGCACTTAAGACCTTCTGGTGGCTAAATACAAGAGCTCCTCCAATTAAAAAGAAAAAAAAAAAAAAAATCCCCACTCAAGCCACCTTCTCCACCAGCTGCCATGTCTTTCTTTCCTCCCTATCACAGCTTAACTTCTTAAAGGAGTTGTGGCTGCCATTCCCTCACCTCCCACTTTCACTGTGCCCACACCCTTCTTCAACCCCGCTGGCTTCTGGGGTCGACGTGCAGATGAAACAGTTCTCACTAAGGTGCTCAAAGATCAACAGGGCTCAGTCCCCACAAGGGGACTAGGGACTCCCAAACTGGGAGCAGAAAGGACCCATTTTCTAAAGACAGATGCAAACAAAAGGGGTTTGCACCCCATCCTGGGATTACTAAGAGATGGAGAACTGACTGCTCCCCCAACCACCTCCCTACCCCACGCCCTGCCCCACCCTATCCCCAAGCTGGTAGGAGGACCAAGGAAGAGACTCCTTAGAGTCCCTAGGTTCCTGGCTTAATGGGGAGTGCTGCTGTATGTTGGGGGAGGGGATGAAGAGACTTCATCCAGAGACTGGGCATGCCTGCAAGAAGGGAGACTTTTTACTCCCACAGTGGATAACAGTGGGCACGTTGATTTGTCCTGCCCCTACCAGAGTAAAAGAAAGGAAAACTGCAGGAAGATAGCAGGGCAGAAAGAAGCCCCAGTTCTGCTTGGTTCACAGAACAACCGATTAAGGTGACTAGTTGAGCATCTCACTAGCACGCACCCATAAGGGCCTCCTGCCAGGGCCAGGGCCAGGGCGTCCCAGCATCTGTTCCAGTTACATTAGAGGCACTTAACCCTTCCCTCTGCCTCCTCCCCACCCAACAAAGGAAACATGGTTGGAGCCCAGAAGAAGGACAGGGAGGAGGGGTCCCAGAGGCAGAGCACCCCTCCTCCTCACTTCAAGTTGCTCAAACCACAAGGCTGGCAAGAGATGAGCTCAGGGAAAGCTTTAAATCAAATGTCTATTTTTCTCACCTTGGTATTCCCAGATGTAACCAAGGAAGTGGCACATGGTAGGCATAATAATTATCTGTTGAATAAATGAACAGCTTCTTCTTAATCCTCACCCTCTGTGTCCTTTCTGCCTCATTTCATTCATTTACTCATTCAGTCACTTCTACACAAATGTTTGTTTTTTTGTTTGTTTGGTTGGGGTTTTTTTTTGTTTTTTTTAACCTCTTTATTGGAGTACAATTGCTTTACAATGGTGTGTAAGTTTCTGCTTTATAACAAAGTGAATCAGCTATACATATACATATATCCCCATATCTCCTCCTTCTTGTCTCTCCCTCCCACCCTCCCTATCCCACCCCTCTAGGTGGTCACAAAGCACCTAGCTGATCTCCCTGTGCTGTGCGGCTGCTTCCCACTAGCTATCTATTTTACATTTGGTAGTGTATATATGTCCATGCCACTCTCTCACTTCGTCCCAGCTTACCCTTCCCCCTCCCCGTGTCCTCAAGTCCATTCTCTAGTAGGTCTGTGTCTTTATTCCCATCCTGCCCCTAGGTTTGTCATGACCATTTTTTTTTTTTTTTTTTAGATTCCATATATATGTGTTAGCATACGGTATTTGTTTTTCTCTTTCTGACTTACTCCACTCTGGATGACAGACTCTAGGTCCATCCACCTCACGACAAATAACCCAATTTCATTTCTTTTTATGGCTGAGTAATATTCCATTGTATATATGTGCCACATCTTCTTTATCCATTCATCTGTCGATGGACACTTAGGTTGCTTCCATGTCCTGGCTATTGTAAACAGAGCTGCAATGAACATTGTGGTACATGACTCTTTTTGAATTATGGTTTTCTCTGGGTATATGCCCAGTAGTGGGATTGCTGGGTCGTATGGTAGTTCTATTTTTTGTTTTTTAAGGAACTTGCATACTGTTTTCCATAGTGGCTGTATCAATTTACATTCCCATACACAAATGTTTGTTGAAGGTTGATTCCATACAGTTTAATTATGGAAAGGTGATTGAGGCATGTTCCCTGCCCTCAAGAAAGCTACTAGAGAAAGTAAGAAAAGTACAAACTTGCAGCTACCACAGCAATTATGTGAACAGTAGCACAGGAGTAATACAAAGCACCAAAGACATTAACTCAAAAAATCCAAACAACTCCCTGAAGTACACCCAGACAGTTTTTCTGATCGGTTTAGATATAGAATTCTCATGCCTGCCTTTCCCATGACCACTGGCCCTTTAACCCTCCTACTAAAATACATTTACCCTTGAAGTGTCAAGGGTAACTGTTTACACACTGCCTTCTGTGTGTGATATCCTGGAGAAAGCCAGGATAATCCAGATTCCTTGGGTTTGGGGTAGGCCAAGATTTCCATGCACAGCCTTGCATAAAGACCTAGAGGAAGGACAAGGTATGTATGGCCTTGCTTGGAACACCACCATATGCAATCTGGCACAGAGGAAATGCTGCAGGTTTAGGATCAAGGTGATGCCAAAGATGTACATGTCCCCTCAGACAGCATCTTAACCACAGGGAGATGGCCATGCATTGTGGAGAACTGAACTACTATAACATCTACCCAGAAATCACATGTGATTTACAATACTCTTTATTAGTGGACTCAGAATTAATTAGCATTTAGAGCTACATATTTGCAGAAAGTAAATCACTCTACATGATTTCTGGTTTCCTTGTGATCTTAGCTTATAGTCCCTCAGCAACCATTACTGCTCCCCACATATATATTTGATAGGTATTTTTAATGACCATTTTCCACCATTATTAGAATAACAAATACATGCTCAGTATAATAAAAAATCTAAAAAGTACAGCAAAGTTTATAGCAGGAAAAATATCCTGCATGTTATTATCAACACTGTTAATCTTCTGGTATATTTCCATTTAACCTCTGTTTGATTTAATAGCTATTTGGAATTAATATGCCCCATAAGCCAACTCTGGTAAAAATCACCAATATACTAGGATATAAACTGCCATCTGTGATCTCTTTCAATTATGAACAAGACTGTATCTTCATGATTGTGAGACAACTAGTAGATTCAGTTTAAAAAGCTTAAATTCAACGGAAGGAAAATTGTTCAAGAGGGTTGTTTAATGTATGAATGCAAGCTGGCTCTCTTCACTTTTCTTTTTTTTATAAATTTATTTATTTATTTAATTATTTATTTTTGGCAGCATTGGGTCTTCGTTGCTGCACACGGGCTTTCTCTAGTTGCGGCGAGCAGGGGCTACCCGCGGCATGTGGGATCTTCCAGGACCAGGGATCGAACCCGCGTCCCCTGCATTGGCAGGCGGATTCTTAACCACTGTGCCACCAGGAAAGTCCTCTCTTCACTCTTCCATTTGTCTTTCCAGTAGCCCAACAGTTGGGTAACTATCATTTCAGATACAAACCCCTTTAAAAATAAATTCCTTTGATTGTTTAAAAAGGATATTCTTGTGTGATTCTGGGAGGCACAAAAAACAGTGCTAGTGGTGTTTTCTTGTCAAATATATGGTTGCCATTATTTATCAAGATATTTCACAAGGATTTTATTTTCATCTCAGTATTCCATAATAGACACGCTATTCCAATGATATCTAAAATAAAAACTATTGGCTTACCTAACTAAGAAATCATGCAGTCCAACGTCAAAATACCTGTTGAAGGGAGACAAAGACAAGCATATCAATAGAAGATATTCACAGCAGTGGTGGACTTGACCAAAAATATATCATTTACATTTGGAACATGGTGAATACATGGATTACTCCATGACAGTGGTTCTCGAAGTATGACCCCTGGAGCAGCCACAGCAGCATTCCCTGGGCAAATTCTCAGTCCCCACCCTCACACACTGATTCAGAAATTCTGGGGACGAGGCCCAGCAATTAGATTTAACAAGCCCGCCAGATGATTCTGATGCAGAACCACTGCTTCATGAGAGCAAGAGTATCTCGGCAAGCCTAAACTCTCTCTCTCTAGAAACAGAAGCCAGAAAAGTGAACTTCACCACCTTTCCAAAAGGGGAGTCATTTTATAACACTAGTTGTCTCTGATGTTCACTTACTCAAAAATAAATGAAATTATGATTTAAAAGCATGAATCCACACTGGCCAGAGGGAAGAACAGGGGTGGGGAAAGGTCAACTCTGTTCTTCCATCTCCTCCCGCCCATAGTCCCTGGAGCTGTTCGCAGGAGAGAACAACCCACCCATATCCGGGTCCGCTCTAGCAGGGAAGGGAGAAGGCAGTTCCACGCACTCGCTGGTGAGCCTGCATCGTGCTTGGGCGTCACACCAGCATCCAGAAGGCCCTGGGCGGTAGTGGACCCCTTCAGTCACAGCCTCCCTCTGACACCACCAGACTGGCTCAGTCCGTATGAGTGGGACTGCCTTGGTTGCCCTAATGAGCACGCTTGTTCCCCCTAAACCTCTGCCCGCTTAGCCGGTGTCCTTCTCTCACCTTTGGGTCTGGCCGTGAGTAAAAAGACTGGGTGGCCCGAGTCATGATGGTGCTGCCCACCAGGTATAATCACTACTCCTAACACCTGGATGGTGGTGGTTATGTGCCACCCACTGGACTGGCCTCCCCAGTTAGCAAGCAGCCTGGGGAAAGCCCGAGGGACTTCTGTCCCTGCAGACAGTAAGCAGTGGACTCAGAAATTCCCCCTAGAGTGCGGTCCAACTGCCCAGGCCCTGACTGTCCCTAGCATCCGGGTCCACCCTAGCCCTTTCCCTGGAACACCTCAGCCTACTTGGCACCCCACCGTCCCTGACATATAGCAGGTGATTATTGATCTTAAGTAGGATTCCTTGTGGGATACCTTTAAATGACAAGATTCTTTCATGCGCTCAAGCATCTGTTTATAGATTATAGACACAGGGTAGGTGAGAATAAAGAAACAAAGCCAAAATATGAGGTACCTCATTTATTATATCACTTACCTGAAATAGTCATATAATTCAGGGAAACTCAGAGTCAAGGTATTGTGCGTAAATTCCATTTACTCATAAGCCTCTGAACAGAGCTCTAGAGGGAGATATACCTGCAGGGATAGCTGATTTGTTTCAGCTGATTTTACATTGACTTGGATAAGGTCAATTCCTATAATCATATTTAACACAGATTAAAAAAAAAAGAAACCGAAACAGAAATGATCCCTCCTCTCAACCAAAACCAAGGCTACGTTGCAAAGCCACATAAGTAAAACTTTCATATGACAGATAGCAATTGTACGTCTGCTGGAACAGCAATATGGGCAGTAGAAGTATGTATGGATTAAAACAAAGATTTCGGTCTTTTCAATTATACCAGCAACAGACTCTGTTACAGGAATCAGAGGATGAAACAGACATGAAAGGAATCACAGAGACCCTCAGTGTAGAGGTGCGGTAGGGGAAGAAGACCCTGAAGCAATAATGAAAAACCTAATAATATTCATAGAAATTGTTATTCATTTAGCATCTAGAAGGTGGCAACTACTCTTTTCAGTACTCACACACGTACATGGTTGCCCGCGAGGTGGGTATTGGCATCCCCATTTATCGGTGACGGAACCAGAGTGCCGAGGCTAAGTAACCGGCACAGAGCTCACAGCTAGGAGAGGACAGAGCTGGGAGTCAAACTGAGCCCTGACAGCCACGAATTACGTGCTCCTCCCACTAAAAGCACAGGCTCTCACTGCCCCTCATTATTACTAATTGAAAACGGCTGTTGATTTTAAATCAGCGCTCCCTTTCCACCTCCACCTGCCCTCTGCTTCCCCCAAAGTGGCTGCCCTGCTCCGGGCAAGCCCCCCAGCTTCGCTCCCTCTAGCACACCGGCTCTGCAGGCGCCACCTACCTCCTCGGGTCCTAGAGTCAGCCAGGCTCTGGAAAGTTGTGTCGATTCTCTGGGCTCCAGAGAATTTTTTTCCCCACTGGGAAAAATGGAGATCCCTTACTCGTAGGCAGGTTATGAGAATTACGTGAGAAAATAGAGATACGGGGCTTAGCACAGTGCTTGGTCCACCACGAGTACTCAATAAACAGTAGTCTCCTTTCCTCCAGTTTTTAAGAGTTGTTTTAATGGCAGCCCCATTCCCAATAACTCAGCGGGAGAAGCAAGCCACATTAAAAAGAAGGACGTAAGTTGTCTTACGCTGCAGCCCAGGAAGGGAGGCCACTTAAATCCAGGGCACGGGCGGGGCCTGAGCCCTGGAGAAGGCGGCTGTAGGGCTGGAACTCTGAGGGCCGAGCACCAAGCTGAGGGCATAGGCAGGCAAGCAGGAAGAGCAGTGTCCCACAACGAGCCCTGAAGCTGAGTGCGGGGCACCGGAGCCTCACCCTGCCTGCCCCGCTCCTGACCAGCATCTCATACTGGCACACCAATACACACCAGTGTACACCCAGCTTCACCTGTAGCTACGGCGGCCCTAAAAGCATGGCACGTAACCCCCCGCTTCAAGGAGAGCAGAGCCTAGTAAAGAGGTGGCAAAGTCAATAATAATTCAATACAGTGTGATCGATATCACACACTGTCTCCCTTGGTGAACTGCAAACTCCTTAAGGGCAAGAACCAAAGGCAGCCACCAAGCAGATTCTCAGTAAGTATCAGTTGGGTGAATCTGAGACAGGTTGGGACCTGGGACCCGGGACTCTTTGCCGCAGTGCTTGTACCTGGACAAACGTCTCCTTGAGCAACAGAATACAAAGAAACTATAAGGGACTAAAAATAAATGCATGCATGCACAGCTGGGGTAAATTGTGAACAAGATACAAAAAGGCCAAAACCCAACTGACACTTCTGAGGTGCCTGGAGCAAAAGCAGGGTACTGCGCACGATCCCCTCCACACACACACTCACAGAGCACCACAAGGGGATGGACAGATCACCCAAGCCACTCCTCCCCCCAACCCACCCATCCGCCCCAACCCTAACCCCATGTAAGGGACCAGCTGGCCCCTCCTCGGGAGCGAGCAAGGGAACCTGTTACTTGTTTTCGCCCCCTCGCGCTGCAGCAGGAGTCCCAATAAAGCCTTGCCTGAATTTCTCGTCTGGCCTCTTATCAATTTCTATTGATTAAAGAGTCCAAGAACCCAGATGGGTAACAAATCAACGTGTGACTGATGTGTTGTAATAAGGCACCAACGCCTCTGCCTGCTCTGGCACTTAGCACAGTACACTGCAGATAGCAGATGCTCAAAAGTAATTATTTAACACATCCACTACTATTTGTAAATACATAAAGTAAATACCCACAGATAGAAATGGGGCTTCTCTCCTGAAATAAGATACCTACCAAACTAGAGCACCATTATTCTGACCACCTTTTAAGAAAGTAATCTCTCACGGCTACCAGCTCACAATAAACCAAGATATCCTTATGAGGAGACATAAGAAGCAGTGGTCCTGTGCATATTATTCCTGGTTCCTTAAGGAAAATAAAAATGGGAAATCTCCTGTGTGCATATGTGACATGGACATTTTTGTTGTCTGAACATCACCTGATAGCAGCAACAGCTTGATAGAAGAGAGGGAAATTTGGAACAAGCTGCAATATCCTAAAAAGGCAGTGAATTTCCCATCACAAGACGAGTTCAAGCATGGGTTAAAAGGGTGTTTAGAGGAGATTGAACCATCAGACAGAAAACCAGAATGGATGAACTTAAAGCTGCCACCTAGCCTCAGGCTTCCAACTCCTTGTTTCAGTCACTTTCTGGAAGCATCTCTAAGTATGAAGCCTTGCTTCCATAGCAGTAGCTCGTGTCTGATAACCATCAGCAAATTAGTAGACTGTGCCTGGGTTAATGCTTCCATTGCAACCCTGACGGTTTATTTATTACGATTCTGACTGCTGTTCCTGTTGGGGCCTCACAGTGCATCAAAATTAGGTTCGTACCACCTGTCAGAGTGGTGTGCACTTACATTTACTCACAGAGCACAGAGAACCCCCTCTGAGAAAAGGAAGGGTCAGGCCAACACAGCATGTCCGTGGCAGAACTCAGACCAGTGCCCACAGTTAGATCCAGGATCTGGTCTGCTCTGCCAGGCTGCCTGCCTTTTGGGGTTCTGGTCCTCTCTCCCAGGCTGATCTTGGCTGGTTGGGGGCTAGAGTTTTAAAAAAAAAAAAAGCAATGAACTGTGGCCAGAAGCTGCAAATGTCATATAATCAGTGAGGTATGGTTTAGAACAGCAGTCCCCAACCTTTTTTGGCACCAGGGACCGGTTTCGTGGAAGACAATTTTTCCACGGACCGGGGATGGGGTGGGGGGATGGTTTCGGGATGATTCAAGCTCATTACATTTACTGTGCACTTTATTTCTATTATTACTACATTGTAATATATAATGAAATAATTATACAACTCACCATAATGCAGAATCAGTGGGAGCCCTGAGCTTGTTTTCACTTGCCACTCACTGATGGGGTTTTGATACGAGTCTGCAAGCAATTGATTTATTATGGTCTCTGTGCAGTCAAACCTCTCTGCTAATGATAATCTGTATTTGCAGCCACTCCCCAGCGCTAGCACCACCGCCTCAGCTCCACCTCAGATCATCAGGCGTTAGATTCTCATAAGGAGCATGCAACCCAGATCCCTCGCATGCGCAGTTCACAGTAGGGTTCACGCTCCTATGAGAATCTAATGCCACCGCTGATCTGACAGGAGGCGGAGCTCAGGCAGTAATGCAAGTGATTGGGAGCGGCTGTAAATACAGATGAAGCTTCACTCGCTCGCCGGCCGCTCACCTCCTGCTGTGTGGCCTGGTTCCTAACAGGCCACAGACCGGTAGCGGTCCATGGCCCAGGGGTTGGGGACCCCTGGTTTAGAACCACTGTTGTTATGGCCACTTAGCACGACATATGCGGGGCAGTATTTGGTGAGGTACCATATTCAGATCTCAATCCTTGCCTCGCCTTCTTCAATGTACAATCCTCACAGTTTTTCATCTCCAGACCTGTTTCTCCCATGAGTGGGCTGACTCACATGAGTTTAGCTCTCACATTCCTACCTGGGAAGTTTGAAGACTGACTTAGAGGGCTGGAGGTTAAAAAAGAAATCAAATCACTAGGAGAATAAAGTTTACACCCAGACTCAAGAAGCCCTGGTTAGTTCTGGTTGGGCTACCTAACTTAATTTCAAAGAGTGAAAAAGACCTTAAAGTTTATCGGCTCTAACCTCCTCACTTGACAGATGAGGAAAGAAAGGATAAGGAAGATGAAATAATTTGAAACACAACTACACAACGAGCAGCAGAGCTGAGGCTTAACAGTCCAGGTCCCCTAGACCCCAGTTCTAATTTATTCAAAGTGTCACAGTACCGCCCTCCTCTCGGCCTCAATCAGTGTCTTTATTTTCTGAGAATGCTCAGGACATAATATTGTTACTTAGAACAGGCTTCCTGTTGACATCATATAATAACTGGCATCAGGTCACACCATCTCCATCGCCACCTGTAAAATCACGTGTATAGCGTCTGCAGCATGCCATTCCCTCACTTTCTTATGCTTTTCCACAGTCTGGCCCAGTCTGGATCTAACCTGCCTATCAATTTGAGATTAGAGCCTGCACAGTCACGAACAGAAAGTGATGTGGGGAAAACAGGGAAAAGTGAAAGTGAACTTAGGCCGGTCAGATCCCAGTTGGCAGCCAAAACATGCTTGGTGAAATACAGTTTGACGGGAAGGTAGAAAATGAGAATTGTAGTCCTGGGAGGACAAATTCTCAAAAACAAACATAGTGAAAGCTAGTGCCAGGTTTTCGCATGACAGCTCTTCACTGCATCAGACAAGTGTGTCTGCCATCATATTATCAGGGAGCAAATTCTGAGAAAATAACCCCAAAGCCTAGAGATCCAGACATCTCATACTGTTGGAAAAAGACAAGGAGAGAAGGCACAGTGCCAGGCATAAGTGGCTCGGGAGTGAAGAGCTTTCTTAAACTACGGTGGAAACCATGTCCCGTGTTTCCTTATGTGGAATTAGAAATTCAGGGTCTGCTCTCTGGCTCTCCCACTTAATAGTATTTGATCTCAGGCAAAAAAATAAATCATCCCTGCATGTCTCAGTTTCCTTCACTGTGGCATGGAGACGATGATACCTACAGTGCCAAAAAGGAATAAATGCAGTGGGTACAAGTGCATTCTACAAATGTTCCAGATTATTTTCTCTCCTCCTCAGTCTTTATTATGTTCCTAAAAACTCTTCTCCAAACTGCATTAGTGCTATTTATATTCATTCATTTATCCCACAAATATTTATGGAGCCCCTTCCAAATGTCATGCACTGCAATAGATGCTTAGAATACAACAGTGAACAAGAAAGCTAAGTTCCTACGCTTGTGTACATTCTAGAAACAGGTCCTTTATCCAATGTGTGACTTGAAAATATATTCTCGCAGTCTGTAGCTTCTCTTTTTGTTTTCTTAAAATTGTTTTTTGAAGTGCAAAAATCTTGAATTTTTAAAAGTCCAACTTATCAACTTTTCTTTTATGGATCATGCTTTCAGTGTCATGGCTAAGACATCTTTGCCTCACCCACAGTCTTGAAGATATTTCTCCTATGTTTTCTTCTAAAAGTTTTAAGTTTTGCTCTTATATTTAAGTCGCTAAGCTATTTGAAGTTAACTTTTGTGCACGGTGATCTAAGTTCATCTTGCTTTTCATTTCTTCATGTAAAAATATCCACTAGACATACTGGCCAACACGAAAGGTCATTGGCAGCTTGGACCAGTGCAGTCTCACTGAGTGGCTGAAATGGAAGCCAGGCCAGAGTGAAGAGTGAATGGCAAGGAGAGGAAGCAGGGACAGTGGGTATAAATAACTCCCATGTTGGGTATACAGTGTGGTCCTAAAGGGGAGGAAGGAGGGTCGTAGCTTCAGAAGGATGAGACAAACGAGGTGTTTTTTTTTGTTTATCTGGGGGCAAATTTTCCACTGTGCCAAGGGATGGATGGGTGCAGAAGCCAGCAGAATTAGTAGAGGGAGGCCTTTTAACAGAGTATGAGACAAAGTCATCCGTTGAGAGAAAAATGGATAAGAGTTACGTGGTAGACATTTGCTGCTTCTGTTTGCTTGCTTGTTTATGTTGGAGGAGGCCTGACGTCCTTCTGGGGACCTCCCTCTCACCCACTGTGTCCAGTTCTAGTGAGATAGTCAGTTCCTGTTTCTGCCTTCCTGAGGAGGATAGGAAAGACACCGAGGCTAAGCCAAGGGGATTCTTGTTCTCAGGATTATATTTCAAATGTAGAGATAGCGGGACTTCCCTGGTGGGGCAGCGGTTAAGAATCCGCCTGCCAATGCAGGGGACACGGGTTCGAGCCCTGGTCTAGGAAGATCCCACATGCCGTGGAGCAACTAAGTCCATGTGCTGCTACTACTGAGCCTGTGCTCTGGAGCCCGTGAGCCACAACTACTGAGCCTGTGCGCCCAGAGCCCGTGCTTCTCAACAAGAGAAGCCACCTCAATGAGGAAGCCCGCGCACCGCAATGAAGACTGAACCCAGCCTAAAATAAATAAACAAATAATTATATTAAATACGTACTAAAAAAAAAAAAAAATGTAGAGATAGCAAGGAAGAAAAAACAAAAAAAAAGAATTAAGGCTGATCCACCCCAGATGTTGTACTTTGATATGTCCATAACACTTTTCTGATGTGGCTACAACAAATTCTACTAAAGAAGCAATTCTCTGCTTCTTTGTTCTATTCTATTCCTAATGCACAAGTCCTTGTCCATTAAAATAACAATAAATAATGTCTCAATAGAGCTTTACATTTACAAAGCACTGTCACAAACAGTTCTTAACAAACTGTAAGGAAAATTAGGGCTCGTATATTATGCCCATTTGCTAGCTAAGGAAGCCAATGCAGGGTGCCTAACAGGGCCTGGCCCACAGGCTCAATAAATACATGAATGAAAGAATAAATGCATGAATGAAGGTTAAATGATTTGTCTCCAATCATATAGTTAATAAGGAACCCAACTTCAACTTGAACTCAGATCTCCTCATTAAAAATTCAGGGCTTTAGGACATGGAAGCAACCTAAGTGTCCATCAACAGATGAATGGATAAAGAAGATGTGGCACATATATACAATGGAATATTACTCAGCCATAAAAAGGAACGAAACTGAGTTATTTGTAGTGAGGTGGATGGACCTAGAGACTGTCATACAGAGTGAAGCAAGTCAGAAAGAGAAAATCAAATACCGTATGCTAACACATATATATGGAATCTAAAAAAAAAAAAAGAAAGAAAATGGTCAGGAAAACCTAGGGGCAAGACAGGAAAAAAAAAAAATTCAGGGCTTTTAAAGTGACATATATTATAAATCAAATGAGATATGCTTATCAAAAGATTGTGTTTGTAATTTCTGGACTAGGACAGATTGTTTTTAATTCTTAAGGAGAATACACTGGGTTTGGGGACCTGAAACATAGTAATAGGGGATATTAATTGCTGAGGTAGGCTATGGAAGAGGGGGTCCCCTCACATTAATAAAATTAAAGCACCTACTGATGGGATGGACAGGGTCTTGAAAAAAATCAAACAAACCAAAAAACCCCCCCAAAAAGCAAACACAGTGTCCAGCCGCTCACGAAACAGGTATTTAAATTATAACAGCAGGGGAGGCATGCAGTAAGGGCTTCCCAGAGGAGGTAGTGTTCTAGCTGGGGTTTGTAGGATAAATAGAAGTTGGCCCATCTGGGGTGGGAAGTGCCTTCTAGGCAGCATGTCAATTCCATGGTACTTAGGCTCCTCCCCCTGGAAGCCAGTTACTAGGACCCCCGCAGAACACCACTATGGGCTGGAATCTAAAATACTGCTGAGTAGGAGGAGAGCTGGCTCCAGAGCCATAGGAGATGGTGATAGATGTACTCTTCTCTCTCCCAGGCAGCACTTGCAGTGATGATGGCCAGAAGGCAACCAGAAGCAACAAGATAAAAGGAGAGAAAACATACCCCCATGGAATTGCTGATACAGCCCTGCTGATCTTTCTGCCCAGGTTGCCCTTGACAACCTGACTACTGAATTATCTCCAAATAGAGAATGAGAACATCTGATCTTTGCCTGTTATTCCCCCATCAGGGAAGATATATAGAGACATGGGCCTCCACTTCTGTTTATAAAGTAAACTGGACCCAAGATACTCAGTGTTTCAGGAACCTCGACAAAGTAGGTCAGGCCTCAGAAGGTTGGGATTGGGAACTAGGCAATTAAACAAGTCAATACTTATCCCCAAAATGCCACCAAAACACAGGAATTTAGCACAGAGCAAATGTTAACACAGTCTTAAAAGTTGAAAAGTCTTCCCTGTACATGTATATTTACAATCAGTCATCTGATTAAAATCTTGTTCCACCATACAGCATTTCTCTTGTGGATACAACATTACGATGAGTGATCACTCATGCCATGTGCCTGATGAAGCTGTTCATTATGGTCTGAAAAACTGCATCACATGATCATCAGTGATCTAGTTTCACTCCTTGGGACAGTGAAACATTTGGTTCTGCCACTATTAATAATCTAAGGCCAATAGGTTTGAAAAGACAGAAATAAGACTCAAGTCTGTTTAACTGGGGTGAGGGACACAGGTTCTTCCTCTTTTTTATACTGAAACAAAAGATTCATTATGATAATTGGAATTTCAAAAAAATGAAATATATATATTATGTATATCATTATATATAAAAATGATACTTGATAATACATTTTATAAATAAATTTGATATTAGTGTCAATTCTCACTAATTTATACCCTTTCCCTCTTCAGTTTTATTTTCATACTAATTGTACATGGGAGCCTTGATAAGAATGCCCCTTTGCTATTTACTCCCTACTTGACTGTCCAAGATTTAAGCAGAGTTCCAGGGTTTTAAAACAATGGGTCTCCAATTCTTTGCGGCCTCTCCTATGCTAATTACTAGCAAAATTTCTTAGTCTCTCCTTAGGCATCTCTTTTACCTAGATGGCTCCAGCTAATCAAAGTGAATATGACTATCTTTCCTTCTGTAACTTTCTATCAAATTATCTTTATTGAAATTCAGAAGAAAAAAAATAGAAGAGGTTACACAGCAACCTTTGTCAAGGGGAAAATAACTCACATCGCAATCCAGCAGATACAGGTATAGGGAACGGGGAGCAGGGAGCAGAGAGGCACAGATGAGGATGGAACTTCGCACGGCTGTATCACGGTGCAAGGCCTGAGGCTTAAAGCAGCACGACACAGATGGTCTTACGCAAACCAGACAGGACACACTGCATGGGACTGATCAGCCCAGCACAGCCAGCAAGGAAAAATCAAGAGACAGCAAGGCAGAGAGCTAATACACACAAAAAGCTCTTGACTTTTCACAAACCATCATGCAGACATTTGCTTTTGTTTTTCATAGTTATAATGCCAAAGCCAGGTCAGTGGGCCAAGCCTACGTCAACCTCATTAGTGGTCCTTTGTTCCGTGTTCTGGATGTAACCAAGCAGGATCCTACGGCGCCTTCCAGGGACAGCCCTTCCCTCATATCCTCTGCTTTCGCTCCTCTCTGAAGTACCTAGATAACAGTACCTGATGCACATTTCCTGAGTTGTTTTACAGATGCAGAAAAACCCTACCAAATGGAAGTTAACTACTTGATGACCATGAGCACATGGTCTCCAGGCCTACTAGAGCCTAAAGATGGATAATGTTAACCCCTGTGACACCGCCCTGTTACCTAACCATCAACCAGTCAGAGAATTGGACACGAGTTGATCACATGACCTAGAAATACCCTCCCTCACCTTGCCTTTAAAAATGCTTTGCTGAAACCCATCGCGGAGTTTGGGCTTTTCGAGCATTAGCTTTCCAGGACTCCTTGTCTGGCGCTTTACAATAAAAGCTGCACTTTCCTTCACCACAACCCAATGTCAGTAGATTGGCTTTACTGCGCATGGCGGGAGAGTACCCAAGTTTGGTTCAGTAACGTGGATAGAGAGGAAGGCATCTCATACAGCTGACAGATGATGCTGCTTGGTCTACAAGGACTCTGGCCTTCAGGGATGTACACAGCTTTGAACCTCAAGAGACCTTCAGTCCTTTAGCTCAGCAGTCCCCGACCTGCTCACTCACACTGTCAGTGGGCCACGTCTGCGTTATGAAAATTAAGCCCTTCTCCCATTGAATGTTACCGAAAATGAGATAGGCTTCAAAGGAAAATAAAGATCTTACTTCAAGAAAGAAAAATGATATTGTAAATAGTTGTCAACATTTTAAAGTTCACATATTTCAAGGAAAATTAAATTTTACTACACTTAATAGAAACCCTGAGAAAAAGTAGCATCACATGCATATTGTACCACAAACCTTGTTCTTCTAAACATAAACCCATTCAACAGAATAAAGAATTTTCTTCCTCCCTTCAACAAATAGGTGTCTAGTCCCTGCCTTGAGCCAGTTACTGGCAGGTGCTGAGGACAGTGTCTGCTTCTAAGAGTTTACTGGTTAGGGAGGCAACTAATACACAAATAAAAAATACAGTAAGCCCGGATTGCTAGGAGAGCTCCTCTTTGAGAACCAAATGGGCCTCTGTCCCTGGGAGCCTGCTGAGAATAACAGTCCTCCTCTGATCCTCCCCTGCAACTTGTGATGGAGAAAAGCCCTCAGTCACAAGATCTCAACAAGTCAAAAAAATCTATGGTTGCAGGGCTCAGAAGCAGTATGAGCATTCTGAAGCACAAACAGTAAACAGCAAACCACAAGGCTTCTTGTAAAACAGCTGCTTTCCAATTAATTGGTAGCACTCCCTTTACCCCTAAGAAACTACTCCATTGTGAAACTCCCACAGTTTTAAGTTAAAAGCCAATGGCCATATGTTTTTACTTAGTGTTGTGCCTTCCACTGGTCTCTTAACTGTTTAACTAGAGACTTCCTAGCCTGCTTAGAGTCCATTAGTGCTTCAAAGATCATTTGTTCTTTTTCAGTCACTTAGCGTTAATTTTTTTTAAAACTCGGCTAGGAAAGCTAAAACAGGTTTGTTTTTCACAGCCAGGGTATATTAAGCTATATTAAAAGTCACAGCTATAAATATTCTATAAGAGTCCTTTAAATAGGGCACACACTGTTATGTATGTAATAAGCCTTCTTCACAAAACATAAAAGTTTAATTATAAACCTACATCTTTATCTACAGGTAAACTCCTTTATCTACAGGTAAAATTTCCCACAAGCTCCTTACTCAGACCACACCCACAGGCCAATAAGCAAACAGAAAAAAAAAAAAAAAAAAAAGGCAGAAAGTACAATTACTATGACAAACCCAGATATCATATTCCACAAGATACATGAAACAAGTCACACAGTTGGCATAAAATGTGGCCACAGATTTGAAGTGAGAACCCACAAACAGCAGATGTGTTGCCAGATGACCAGACGGGTAAATGATGCAGCACTACAGAAATCAGATGGGGGACTAGGAAAGGGCACAAGCACAGGCTCATTTTATTTAAGGATAAACAGACCCACACAGCCCATTTAGACTTCAGTTGTAGTGTTTCATTGTAAAAATCACTGGTGTTCATATTCATGATCTGAAAGTCACTGGTAATTAACCATGGGTATAAAAGAGCGGAGCTTCTTAAATGGGCTTCTGCCAGCTAATGTACACCTCTGTCCAATGAGACATCGTAGAACGGTGTTTCTTAAACATTTTTTTCACATGACCCACATGAAGAAATGTAGTTTATATCTCAACCCAGTATTCACAAATATCTAGAGAGGCTGTGGTAGC
Source organism: Eschrichtius robustus (assembly GCF_028021215.1). Lineage (NCBI taxonomy): Eukaryota > Metazoa > Chordata > Mammalia > Artiodactyla > Eschrichtiidae > Eschrichtius > Eschrichtius robustus. Next base: position 150,440,781 of record NC_090826.1, read on the forward strand.
CAGGCTCCAATGTGGTCCTCAACGGCCCTTGCCTCCTGGCGTCACACCCTTGTGTAGTCCCCACTGTGCCAGGATTGATCTGTGTGACTAACGGAACAGAAGAGAATCATGGCAGAAGTGATGAGAGGAGGTTATAAACAAGACTGTGGCTTCTGTCCTGGAGATGCTCTCTTGCTCTCTCTCTCAGATCATGTGCCCTGGGGGAAGCCAGCTACGATGTCATGAGTAGCCCTAAGGAAAGACCCACATGACCAGGAGCTGAGCCTCCAGCCAATGGGCACAAGCGTGGTTGCAAGTGGTTCCTCCAGCCCAGTCAAGTCTCCCGATGACCACAGCCCTGGAGGACAGCTTGTCTTCAACCTGAGTCAAACCATCCAGCTGGGCAGCCACTGACCCTCAGAAATAATAAATGCTTGTTGTTTTAAACTGCTAAGTTTTGGGGTGATTTGTTACATAGGAAGAGATAACTACTACAGGTATATAACTGAAACAGAGAGCTTCAAGAAATCTGACTTACCTTTACTCTGAGCAATTCATAGTGATGCTTTCTATTCTATTTTTTCAAAACGCTGTCTGCAACCCACCGAAATGATTATGACCCACCAATAGGTCATAAACCTGAGTGATTCATGAGACATTAATAATACACCAAATATCTGGAATCCCATAAATGCATATATACACATATAAGTATACATGCATATATACATGTGTGTATATGGATAGAGATAGAGAATATAGATATGAGAGAGGGAGTACGTGGTAACAAACCATATCTATATCAATTATTTCAACCGATTCTCACGATAACTCTGATAGTGAGACCAGGATTAAAATCCCCACTTTCCCCATGAGTAAAAAAATGTTGCTCAAAATAGCTATTTAAATTGTCTAGAGTCAAAACACTAAGAACAGGAGAACTGAGCCCAACACCCAGGTGTTCTGATTCCTGGTTATTCCCCCAGATGTAATCCATTACATATACTTTCTAATTTATTTGCATTTATATAAAGATATATTTATATGAAGTATTTATTACATATTCATCTTAACTGTTACATATGATGTATATTGATATTGTTTGTAATCTAGCATATAAATATCTCCCCTGACCTTCATTTAGTCATCCGGACACCACACTCTCCTGGTTTTCCTCACAACTCACTGGCTGCTCCTTCTCAGATGCCTTTGCCGACCTCCAACCCGTCAAGTCAGAGAGCGTGGGCTCACTGGTCCTCGGTCCCCTTCTCGTCCCCATATATTCATTGTTTTGGCAGTCCCGCCATCCTATATCCAAATTTTAAATGCTATCTGTATGACAAAAACTCCCTAATTGGTATTTCTGACCCAGACCTCTCTCTTATCCTCCAGACCCACACATCTCCCTGTGTTTTTTAAACATCTCTAGTTGGATGTCTAAAAGCAGTTTCAAACTTAGCATATCCAACAGCTGGTGTTTGTCAAGTGGAGTAAAATTAGAGCTTTGTTTTCCCTGGACACTCCAAGGACAAAGTTAATGGGAGGAGCTGAGCTCTGCTGAAGTAAAGAGATAAGATGCCCACTCCTGAGGTTAAGGAGACCTCCCCAACTACAAATGTGCAGAAAAGTTCCTTGGGGGTCAAAAAGGGAGGGGGCGCCACCCTATTATGGGTGGTGTCAACCTCCCCATAGGCCTCTGCACTGGACTCCATCTTGGCAAAAAGATGTGCACACATATGGGGGAGGGCCCTAGGACAGGTCAGGTGTGGGAAAAGAAGTAAGATAACTGGCCAAAAGTAAACAAAGACCCGGAAAAACTGCCCTATATAAATGATTTAACTACCCCTTTACTGCGCTACTCCTCATTAGGGAAGATTCACACACCCTTTCTCTCCCAGTGTGTATTTCTGCCTTGCTTCTGTCTTAACTAAACAAACTGTTTCTCTGTGTGCTCTCCCACATGTTGTGCTGTGTCTCTAATAATAAACTTTGTACCTGTTTTTACAGTTTTTTGCCTCCTCGAGAAATTCATTTTTCAAGTGGGGCAAGAGCCGGGGCAAGATCCAGGGCAACTTTGCCTCTAGCCCCTAGCCCCTGGTGGATTAGCAGTTAGCATTCCTGATTTTTCACCCAGGATACCCAGGTTCAATTGCTGGCCAGGGAACTAAGATCTTGCTTCAAGCCACCACTCTCTGCTGTCTCTCCAAGATCACAAGCACACATAGATAGTGAGTATACAGAAATGACCAAGATATAATCCCTCTTTCACAAGGATAAAAGCAGTGAGGAAAGACCTACAGGTGAATAGGCCGTCATTCTACCGTGTGATAAGTGGTAGGATTAAAGCAAGAACTGGAGAAGTGGGAGCCTAGAAGATGCAGACAATGACATGTGGCTAGGCCAATCAGAGTAAAGGAGACTTGACTGAGCTGAGCTTTGGAGGTTGAAGAGTTAGCCAGAGGATGTAGTAGGCGAATGGAGAGGATGCGCATAGATGTGTAAGAGTGCGTGTGTGCATGCGTGTCTGTGTGTGTGTGTGTGTGTGTGTGTGTGTGGTGACATTCCAATCAAAGGAAGCGGCTTATAGAAATAGAGACCAGAGGAAATATGTCCCATTAGGTGAATGGAGGTGGGGAAGGTATTGCAAACAGTTGATACGACTGAGGGGCAGAAGCAAAATGAGAGCAAAATATAAATAATCATGTAACCAAGCAGGACCCTATGGGGCCTTCCAGGGACAGCCCCCTCCCCTCATATCCTCTGCTTTCGCTCCTCTCTGAAGTACCTAGATAACAGTATCTGATGCACATTTCCTGAGTTGTTGTACAGATGTGAAAACCCCACCAAATGTAAGACGTTAACTACCTGATGACCATAAGCACACAGCCCTCAGGCCTCCTGGAGCCTCAGGATTGAAAATGTTAACCCCTGTGACATGGCCCTGTTACCTCACCATCAACCAATCAGAGAATTGTGCACAAGCTGATCACATATCCTGCGACCCACCCCCGTCCACCTGGCCTTTAAAAATGCTTTGCTGAACCCCTTAGGGGAGCTGGGGGTTTTTTTGGGCATGAGCCACCTGTATCCTTGCATGGCCTTGCAATAAACCTTTCTCTGCTCCAAACTCTACCATTTCGGTTTGTTTGGCCTTCACTGTGCTTTGGGCACATGAAGTTGCCTTAGGTAGCAATCATCATAATAGTGAATGTTTGTTGGGTGTTTGGCATGTGTTAGAACTCATTTAATCCTCACAACAACCCTAAAGGATTCTATTATTACTATCATCTGTTTTACAGTTGAGGCAGCAGAAGCCCAGAAAGGTAAATAGTTTGCCTAAGTGTTCTCAGCTGGGAAGCGGCACAGGCAAATCCTATCCCAGGAGGTGTGGCTCCACGCCCACAGCGGCGATCTGGGCCTTCACACTGCCTCTCTCAACAAGCTTGCACCTCAGAGTTTGCAGTTTATCCTAAGGGCACTAGGCAGCCATTAAACAGATTCAAGCAAAGGAATGACTGGCCAGAGATTCGCCTTCTACAAAGATCCCACCCTGGCCCCAGTGAGGGAACGGAGTAGGTGGGGAGGCCAGTTCTGAGAGATGGTGGTGGTCCTGCTGAGATCGGCCCGAGGTGCCTGCACCAGGCTTGCACCAGCATGGACTAGGGTCACAGAGGATTTAGCAGCACATAAAGAAATCACTGACCCTCTCCCATCTCTTCCCACTTTCAATCAAGGGCTTTATTTAACGTCATAAAAAAAAAAAAAAAAAGGTATCTTTGGGCAGGTTACCTGAGATGGTTACAGAATAAAAAAGCTTCAACACACATTGGCTGTTTTCAACTTTTTCTTTATGGGACTTCTGGGTTTGGCCTGGTGCTCCTTGCAGTGTGTTATTTTTGTCTCTGGTGTGAATAAGATGGTTTTGTAATTTCATATTGTTAAGTATTCTTCTAGATGCAAAGTAAAAATCTCTCCTGTGGACTGTTTCTCTTAGTAGATGAAAGTCTCCACAATCTTTCCCTATTACTCAGCTTAACCTTGACGAAAATTAAGATGTTGACATCCAGGTTAAATGCCACAGACCTAATTTCAATTTCTAGTATAATGCCACCAGCAGGTCCGTGGGTCCTGTTTCATTCCTTTTGTGAGAACATTAGTTTTGACTAATAATCTTATTAAAGATTTTTGCCTGAGGACACGCAGGCATGTCAAACCTGGGAACTTTTCTGAGGCATGTGATTCAACCAGAATACCACCTCTTGGGTGAACATGAACGTTCTCAGATTTGGTGTTTGAGCCTCAATTTTCACGTCCAGAGGGGTTATCCTCTAGAGAATTCTCCTGGGAGCCAGGTGTAAGTAAAGGTGTGTCAACGCCAAATGAAGATGGTTCAAGAAAATCAGCAGAATCACCTCCCCACTCATTTAAATTTGTGGTCATTACTTCTGGCAGAGCACCTGCAGGGGGCTAAAACTTCTCTGAGATGCTCAGAGACACATTTTCTTTCTTTAGAATGTGTTTTGGTTTTTTTCGAATTATTCATTTCCTTTTTATTTATTTATTTATTTATTTATTTTTTAATCAGTCATCAATTTTATACACATCACTGTATACATGCCAATCCCAATCGCCCAATTCAGCACACCACCATCCTCACCCCACCGCAGTTTTCCCCCCTTGGTGTCCATACATTTGTTCTCTACATCTGTGTCTCAACTTTTGCCCTGCAACCCGGGTCATCTGTACCATTTTTCTAGGTTCCACATACATGCGTTAACATAAGATATTTGTTTTTCTCTTTCTGACTTACTTCACTCTGTATGACAGTCTCTAGATCCATCCACGTCTCAACAAATGACTCAATTTCGTTCCTTTTTATGGCTGAGTAATATTCCATTGTATATATGTACCACATCTTCTTTATCCATTCGTCTGTTGATGGGCATTTAGGTTGCTTCCATGACCTGGCTACTGTAAATAGCGCTGCAATGAACATTCGGGTGCATGTGTCTTTTTGAATTATGGTTTTCTCTGGGTATATGCGCAGTAGTGGAATTGCTGGGTCATATGGTAATTCCATTTTTAGTTTTTTAAGGAACCTCCATATTGTTCTCCATAGTGGCTGTATCAATTTACATTCCCACCAACAGTGCAAGAGGGTTCCCTTTTCTCCACACCCTCGCCAGCATTTGTTGTTTGTAGATTTTCTGATGATGCCCATTCTAACTGGTGTGAGGTGATACCTCATTGTAGTTTTGATTTGCATTTCTCTAATAATTAGTGATGTTGAGCAGCTTGTCATGTGCTTCATGGCCGTCTGTATGTCTTCTTTGGAGAAATGTCTATTTAGGTCTTCTGCCCATTTTTGGATTGGGTTGTTTGTTTCTTTAATATTGAGCTGAATGAGCTGTTTATATATTTTGGACATTAACCCTTTGTCCGTTGATTCGTTTGCCAATATTTTCTCCCATTCTGAGGGTTGTCTCTTCGTCTTGTTTATGGTTTCCTTTGCTGTGCAAAAGCTTTGAAGTTTCATTAGGCCCTGTTTGTTTATTTTTGTTTTTATTTCCATTACTCTAGGAGGTGGGTCAAAAAAGATCTTGCTGTGGTTTATGTCAAAGAGTGTTCTTCCTATGTTTTCCTCTAAGAGATTTATAGTGTCCAGTCTTACATTTAGGTCTCTAATCCATTCTGAGTTTATTTTTGTGTATGGTGTTAGGGAGTATTCTAATTTCATTCTTTTACATGTACCTGTCCAGTTTTCCCAGCACCACTTATTGAAGAGACTGTCTTTTCTCCATTGTATATCTTTGCCTCCTTTGTCATAGATTAGTTGACCATAGGTGCGTGGGTTTATCTCTGGGCTTTCTATCTTGTTCCATTGATCTATGTTTCTGTTTTTGTGCCAGTACCATATTGTCTTGATTACTGTAGCTTTGTAGTATAGTCTGAAGTCAGGGAGTCTGATTCCTCCAGCTCCGTTTTTTTCCCTCAAGACTGCTTTGGCTATTCGGGGTCTTTTGTGTCTCCATACAAATTTTAAGATGATTTGTTTTAGTTCTGTAAAAAATGCCATTGGTAATTTGACAGGGATTGCATTGAATCTGTAGATTGCTTTGGGTAGTATAGTCATTTTCACAATATTGATTCTTCCAATCCAAGAACGTGGTATATCTCCCCATCTGTTGGTATCATCTTTAATTTCTTTCATCAGTGTCTTATAGTTTTCTGCATACAGGTCTTTTGTCTCCCTAGGTAAGTTTATTCCTAGGTATTTTATTCTTTATGCTGCAATGGTTAATGGGAGTCTTTCCATAATTTCTCTTTCAGATTTTTCATCATTAGTGTATAGGAATGCAAGAGATTTCTGTGCATTAATTTTGTATCCTGCAACTTTACCATATTCATTAATTACCTCTAGTAGTTTTCTGGTGACAGTTTTAGGATTCTTTATGTATAGTATCATGTCATCTACAAACAGTGACAGTTTTACTTCTTCTTTTCCAATTTCTATTCCTTTTATTTCTTTTTCTTCTCTGACTGCCGTGGCTAGGACTTCCAAAACTATGTTGAATAATAGTGGTGAGAGTGGACATCCTTGTCTCGTTCCTGATCTTAGAGGAAATGCTTTCAGTTTTTCACTGTTGAGAATGATATTTGCTGTGGGTTTGTCGTATATGGCCTTTATTATGTTGAGGTAGGTTCCCTCTATGCCCACTTTCTGGAGAGTTTTTATCAGAAATGGGTGTTGAATTTTGTCAAAAGCTTTTTCTGCACCTATTGAGATGACCATATGGTTTTTATTCTTCAATTTGTTAATATGGTGTATCACACTGATTGATTTGCGTATATTGAAGAATCCTTGCATCCCTGGGATAAATCCCACTTGATCGTGGTGTATGATGCTTTTAATGTGTTGTTGGATTCTGTTTGCCAGTATTTTGTTGAGGATTTTTGCATCTATATTCATCAGTGATATTGGTCTGTAATTTTCTTTTTTTGTAGTATCTTTCTCTGGTTTTGGTATCAGGGTGACGGTGGCCTCGTAGAATGAGTTTGGGAGTGTTCCTTCCTCTTCAGTTTTTTGGAAGACTTTGAGAAGGATGGGTGTTAGCTCTTCTCTAAATGTTTGATAGAATTCACCTGTGAAGCCATCTGGTCCTGGACTTTTGTTTGTTGGACGAGTTTTAATCACAGTTTCAATTTCATTACTTGTGATTGGTCTGTTCATATTTTCTATTTCTTCCTGGTTCAGTCTTGGAAGGTTATACCTTTCTAAGAATTTGTCCATTTCTTCCAGGTTGTCCATTTTATTGGCATAGAGTTGCTTATAGTAGTCTCTTAGGATGCTTTGTATTTCTGCAGTGTCTGTCGTAACTTCTTTTTCATTTCTGATTTTATTGATTTGAGTCCTCTCCCTCTTTTTCTTGATGAGTCTGGCTAATGGCTTATCAATTTTGTTTATCTTCTCAAAGAACCAGCTTTTAGTTTTATTGATCTTTGCTATTGTTTTCTTTGTTTCTATTTCATGTATTTCCGCTCTGATCTTTATGATTTCTTTCCTTCTGCTAACTTTGGGTTTTGTTTGTTCTTCTTTCTCTAGTTGCTTTAGGTGTAAGGTTAGATTGTTTACTTGAGATTTTTCTTGTTTCTTTAGGTAGGCTTGTATAGCTATAAACTTCCCTCTTAGAACTGCTTTAGCTGCATCCCATAGGTTTTGGATCATCATGTTTTCATTGTCATTTGTCTCTAGGTATTTTTTGATTTCCTCTTTGATTTCTTCAGTGATCTCTTGGTTATTTAGTAACGTATTGTTTAGCCTCCATGTGTTTGTGTTTTTTACGTTTTTTTCCCTGTAATTGATTTCTAATCTCATAGCGTTTTGGTCAGAAAAGATGCTTGATATGATTTCAATTTTCTTAAATTTACTGAGGCTTGATTTGTGACCCAAGATGTGATCTATCCTGGAGAATGTTCCGTGCACACTTGAGAAGAAAGTGTAATCTGCTGTTTTTGGATGGAATGTCCTATAAATATCAATTAAATCTATCTGGTCTATTGTGTCATTTAAAGCTTCTGTTTCCTTATCTATTTTCATTTTGGATGATCTGTGCATTGGTGTAAGTGAGGTGTTAAAGTCCCCCACTATTACTGTGTTACTGTCGATTTCCTCTTTTATAGCTGTTAGCAGTTGCCTTATGTATTGAGGTGCTCCTATGTTGGGTGCATATATGTTTATAATTATTATATCTTCTTCTTGGATTGATCCCTTGATCATTATGTAGTGTCCTTCCTTGTCTCTTGTCACATTCTTTATTTTAAAGTCTATTTTATCTGATATGAGTATAGCTACTCCAGCTTTCTTTTGATTTCCATTTTCATGGAATATCTTTTTCCATCCCCTCACTTTCAGTCTGTATGTGTCCCTAGGTCTGAAGTGGGTCTCTTGTAGACAGCATATATATGGGTCTTGTCTTTGTATCCATTCAGCAAGCCTGTGTCTTTTGGTTGGAGCATTTAATCCATTCACGTTTAAGGTAATTATTGATATGTCTGTTCGTATTACCATTTTCTTAATTGTTTTGGGTTTGTTTTTGTAGGTCCTTTTCTTCTCTTGTGTTTCCCACTTAGAGAAGTTCCTTTAGCATTTGTTGTAGAGATTGTTTGGTGGTGCTGAATTGTCTTAGCTTTTGCTCGTCTGTAAAGCTTTTGATTTCTCCATCAAATCTAAATGAGATCCTTGCCGGGTAGAGTTACCTTGGTTGTAGGTTCTTCCCTTTCATCACTTTAAGTATATCATGCCACTCCCTTCTGGCTTGTAGAGTTTCTGCTGAGAAATCAGCTGTTAACCTTATGGCAGTTCCCTTGTATGTTATTTGTCGTTTTTCCCTTGCTGCTTTCAATAATTTTTCTTTGTCTTTAATTTTTGCCAATTTGATTACTATGTGTCTCGGCGTGTTTCTCCTTGGGTTTATCCTGTATGGGACTCTCTGCGCTTCCTGGACTTGGGTGGCTATTTCCTTTCCCATGTTAGGGAAGTTTTCGACTATAATCTCTTCAAATATTTTCTCGGGTCCTTTCTCTCTCTCTTCTCCTTCTGGGACCCCTATAATGCGAATGTTGTTGCGTTTAATGTTGTCCCAGAGGTCTCTTAGGCTGTCTTCATTTCTTTTCATTCTTTTTTCTTTAGTCTGTTCCGCAGCAGTGAATTCCACCATTCTGTCTTCCAGGTCACTTATCCGTTCTTCTGCCTCAGTTATTCTGCTATTGATTCCTTCTAGTGTAGTTTTCATTTCAGCTATTGTATTGGTCATCTCTGTTTGTTTGTTCTTTAATTCTTCTAGGTCTTTGTTAATCATTTCTTGCATCTTCTCGATCTTTGCCTCCATTCTTATTCCGAGGTCCTGGATCATCTTCACTATCATTACTCTGAATTCTTTTTCTGGAAGGTTGCCTATCTCCACTTCATTTAGTCATTTTTCTGGGTTTTTTTCTTGTTCCTTCATCTGGTATATAGCCCTCTGCCTTTTCATCTTGTCTGTCTTTCTGTGAATGTGGTTTTTGTTCCACAGGCTGCAGGATTGTAATTTTTCTTGCTTCTGCTGTCTGCCCTCTGGTGGTTGAGTCTATCTAAGAGGCTTGATGGGAGGTTCTGGTGGTGGGTAGAGCTGACTGTTGCTGTGGCGGTCAGAGCTCAGTAAAACCTTAATCCACTTGACTGTTGATGGGTGGGGCTGGGTTCCCTCCCTGTTGGTTGTTTTGCCTGAGGCGACCCAACACTGGAGCCTACCTGGGCTCTTTGGTGGGGCTAATGGCAGACTCTGCAAGGGCTCATGCCAAGGAGTACTTCCCAGAACTTCTGCTGCCAGTGTCCTTGTCCCCACGGTGAAACAGAGCCACCCCCCTGCCTCTGCAGAAGACCTTCCAACACCAGCAGGTAGGTCTGCTTCAGTCTCCCCCAGGGTCACTGCTCCTTCCCCTGGGTCCCGATGCTCACACTATTTTGTGTGCGCCCTCCAAGAGTGGGGTCTCTGTTTCCCCCAGTCCTGTTGAAGTCCTGCAATCAATTCCCACTAGGCTTCAAAGTCTGATTCTCTATGAATTCCTCCTTCCGTTGCCGGACCCCCAGGTTGGGAAGCCTGACGTGGGGCTCAGAACCTTCACTCCAGTGGGTGGACTTCTGTGGTATAAGTGTTCGCCAGTCTGTGAGTCACCCACCCACCAGTTATGGGATTTGATTTTACTCTGATTGCGCCCCTCCTACCGTCTCATTGTGGCTTCTCCTTTGTCTTTGGATGTGGGGTATCTTTTTTGGTGAGTTCCAGTGTCTTCCTGTCGATGACTGTCCAGCAGCTAGTTATGATTCTGGTGTTCTCGCAAGAGGGAGTGAGAGCACGTCCTTCTACTCCGCCATCTTGGTTCCTCTCCCGACACTGGTTATTTTTTAAAGTTTCCCAGGATGTTATAATGGGCTGTCCTAGAATGTGTTAAAGGCCAGTTTTCCTCTAATTTAACAAGTCTCTTTGCCTCCCCTTCTTCTAAAACATTGGTTGGCCCATCACTTCATTGAGGCCCAGTGTAACTTGAAGGTCTGGCAGCCTATGAGCCCGGAGTCCAGCTCCCTTATCAGACATCAGGGATCCAAGCTCAGATGCCAAACCTGGGCTGATTCAAGGGCCTCTTGGCTGGTTACCAGGTCTCAAAATGGTGTGCTTCAGATACATTGTGGACTTTTGTCAAGTTACTGTTCTTTCTAAAATGGGCTCATAAGGAACAGACTTGTGGTTGCCAGGGGGGAAAGAGGGGTGGGGGAGGGAAGGGCTGGGAGTTTGGGATTAGCAGATGCAAACTAGTATATATAGGATGGATAAACACCAAGGTCCTACTGTATAGCACAGGGAACTATATTCGATATCCTGTGGAAAAGAATATGAAAACGAATATATATATATGTCTAACTGAGTCACTTTGCTGTACAGTAGAAATTAACACAACACTGTAAGTCAACTATACTTCAATAAAATTTTTAAAATAAAAAAATAAAATGGGCTCATAAGATTCTTTGCTTCCTTATATCTCAGTGGTTAGTAGAGGCTCTATGTTAGGACATGGGAAAATGTTTAAGGACTATGCCTCCAACAGATAAGCCCCTCAGTTGTTTTGAAATAACCATACATGATGTAATGACCTTCCCAAAGGAAGCACCATAGGCCACTGGAGGCAAATACTTGCAAGTAACGTGGGATAAGCACCCAAAACTTTCCACTGAGCCCTTCTTTAACTAAAGACATGCATTCGAGAGGTGTATGCTCTGATTAACATGGTCAGGGGCAGTTTTCCTGGATTCTCCAGATTAGTCAACATGTAGGACACCTGCCCTACAACCTCAGCTTTACAAGCTCCAAATAAGAAACTGAAACACAGCAGCTGATAGTTACCAGGACTGCAGTGAAGACCAGTTGCCATGGAGTGGACAAAGAACATTACAAAAAGAGACCCTAGTCAAGAGAAACTGCCAAAAAACTTGGGGAGGCTGAGAACAAACAAAATAATGCTATGGGGACAATTACAAACACAAGCCAAGGAGCACATAATAAGATCCTCAAATCAGGCCTGCTTCTCTCTCATGAAGACTTTAATCGGCATCTCCACAACATTTCTGTATTTAACTATGTAGAGCAATTATGTAGTTAAATTGACAGGGTCTCCAAATGACTCCTGAGTCGTTTCTCCTAAAGAATCCCGGTGCGGCCCTGACCCCAGGTTTCTTCTTCCGCGCTTCCACTCTCTTCCCTCCAGCTTGGCTAATCGCACTCCCCACACTTGGCTCTTCACGGCCAGCAGAAAACTATTACCAACAGTAACACAACCTTTTGCAAGACTGTAGTATTTGAAAGAAATAACTTATATTGCATTCAAGTTCAGCTGTACCAAGAATGAATAATCAAAATAATGCTTTTTTTTTTTTTTTTTTGAGTTGTCATCTGAGAACACACTATGTGCATTACTGTGAAATTTGGTTACACCTACTGTTTTTCAAGGCTAGAATGTCTCAGGTGTTCCTTCCAGGTAGTATCTTTTAGTCTAGTGCTTAATATCATTGCCTTTTTTTTTTTTTTTTTTGAATTTTTGAATTTTATTTTATTTATTTTTTTATACAGCAGGTTCTTATGAGTTATCCATTTTATACATTTTAGTGTATACATGTCAATCCCGATCTCCCAATTCATCACACACACACCCCACCCCCCAACCCCGCTGCTTTGCTTTTTTATCAAAGAGATTGAATCTTGAATGAACAAGCATGGAAAACTCATTACATATCAGTTGATAGAATTTATCGTAAACCATTCAGGAAAGCATCGCTTCTGTTGTTCACCTTTTGTTATGGAAATTCCCTTTTCCTCTTACACCAAACTTGATAATGGGATTCCTCCAGGATCCTATTTGGCTTCTGGGCTATCTGTGAAGGTTTTCTATCTTAGTCATTTCATTCAACCATTGAACAAATAATAACGGAACACCTACTGGGTGCCAGGCATCGGTCTGTCTCTTGGAATACATCAGTGAACAACACAAACATGGAGCTCTGTTCCAACAGGGAGAGAGAAACAATAATCAACACGCATTACAGGTAAGTAGATCGTATAGTGTGTCAGGGGATGGTGAGCGCTGGAGCAAACAGAAAGAGTAGAGGGGGGAAAGGGAGATGGGTGGGGATGGTCAGGGTGAGTCTCATGTGGAAGGTGACCCCTGAGTCAAGACCTGAAGGAGATGAGGGGAATGTGTGATACAGAAGTTTGGGGGAAGGCCAGAAGAAAGAAAGGAAGATCCAGGTGACTTTTATGGGTCTTTTATGGGTCTTTTATGTTCACTATCCATCTCTCATGTCTCATCTCAATGAAACATACCCATCTTTCCCGGTCGTCAAAACAAATGTGCAGGAGGACGGTGCTCTGCGGCGACCACCGTGAATCTTCCTTCAGAACACTCTTGGTCTTCATCTTTCAGCTGGATGCCCCGAAGATCATTCTCTTTGAAGTCCAGGAAGAAACTCAAATAGCTGTTGTGTGGCTCTGCAGGAAACCGTGTTTATCCTCTTCCATTGCTAAAAAGCCTTCTTGGTAGCTTTCCCTTATTTTTAAGTCTTAACTAATCCTAGGCATTCCTAGCCATTACCACACCCTCCCAGTTCTGCAACGCCCCCGTGCTCCCACCCGTGGTCCTGAGCCCCTCCCTCCGTCCACACCTGCTGCGTTGCCATCTGGCTGACTCTCAAGCTCTTCCACAGTCAAACAGATGCATGGCAGCCCCCATTCTCTTCTGTCTTCTCCCACCCTCTGCCCCAAGATCTCGATTTCTCAGGAGTGAAACCTGAAAAATCACATCATAGGTAGGAAGCATAGACAATGAAAACGATTTAAAATAATTACATGGCTTTAGGTTGAGAAGGACTAGGGACTTTATTATCCCTCCTTTTTACCTTCCTCAGAGGCAGATTTTTCCCTCCTTTTCAAAAGGAGCTGATGAGGCTTTCAAAGCCACAGTATAAACAGCAGATCAAGCTTTCCTTTAGGCCAGCAGCCTGCGCAGGATTTAATGACATGGAGGAGGGGACACTTGCCTGCCTGTCACCGAAGCCAATAAGAAGAGAACCAAGAGGCTTGCTCTTAGATGACACTGACTCCTGAGCTGGATGCTCCTGACTCTTGAGTTTGCAGAACCCCCTAACCTTCGAAGTACAAAAGCTACAGAAAAAGTACTGGGACAAAGCCGCTATAATTAACCACCTCAGAAGCTGGTGTGACGTATGGGAACCACTGTTCCTTCCCCGCCCTGAAGGTCTGCGTGAGGACTCTGACTGTCCCCTTAAAATGTTCACACCCTCAGCCAGTTCTACCATCACCTAGCAGATGCAGACACAGAGCTGCAGACGGCCAGAGTACCTAGAAGAGCACCCAATCTCTAGACAAAAGCTCTAGTTATTAACAACGTGAATAGCACTTTCAGCGTCTCCAGAATAATCCCTCAGAATGAGCGAAGAAGAAATGAGAAGCTGACTGGAGTGGCTTCATCATAGGTAAGCGTTAACTTAAAATGTAGTCTCAGGAGGAATTCAGAAATGTGCCCTTTCACAGACTGTTACAGAAATTCACCTCCCTTCCTTCGAGAATACTTTGTGTCTATGCATCTCTACGTTATAGCTAGCAAAAGTATTAATTAATATCCTGATTATACTTCTATCATTAGAGATAACTTGGAGGGTAAGAAATTATTAAAGAAGGTAACGTATGCAAAGTGCCTGTTTTGCTTGACCCAAGAGCAGAATCTGTAGGGTTGATGGGTACAGACAAATATGTGAGAGTATCAATTCAAGCACATAAAATCCCTACCTCAACTTTCAGAATTAGAGAATTTTAAAGCTGAGGAGGATTTTAAAGACCCTAATTCTAGTCCCTCTTTTAGCATTAAAGGAAACTGAGGCCCAATAGGACAGCTTATTAGATGCCCTCTGGAAACACAAGACAACATAGGGCACGCAGTCTTTGATCCCATGGTCCAAGTGGCCCTGGGACATGAAGAGTTGCTGGTGGAAGAGGTGCACGTGTCAGTTCTGCTGGGAGCCCCCAAGGAGGCAATTAAATAGCCCCTGTTCTTAAGCATCTGTGAACACAAGGATGAGGCCATAGCTCTGAGTGGATATGCCTGGTGAACAAGTCTACAGAGCCTGACCCTGAACCCACAGAGAAGGACCAGCCTCCGAGTGATCATATTCTGGAACTCTAACTGTGCCACGTGTACTAGAGGGAGGAGTTCCTGTGTTAAAAGTCAAGCACACAGGTGTGTTCCTTATTCTCATTCCCATCTACGTCCTGGGCCCCCTCTTACACCGGGGGAGGTCTGGCCTCTGTTCTTTCTCCTTCCTCACTCACATTCTCACATACCCTCTTCTCTCTCTTGTTCTTCTTGAGTCACTTGACATGAGGCAAGACACTGAAGTTCAAGTTTGGGTCCAATAATGAGCAAAGAGACCCCAAAAACCTCATCTTACTAGTACTCTGCACATAGCCATGACCCTGGACTTATTTGTAGACACTTCTGGGACCAGAGGAGAGAAAGGTTATTGGCAGGGCAGAGGTTTGCACATATGAGTATCCTTCCCAAATACCATTTGAGCATGTCCAAGGCAGGTTGATGGGGGCCCCACCGGATAAGACTGGGACAATGTGAGCACTAAAAAATGAAGTGCAGTAATAAATTATAAACCCCTGGAAAATAGGAAGTGGTGCAACTACACAGATAATAGTGAGTTAAACAAATGGGGGAGAGGCTGCTGTTTACAATAGAATGCCAAGTGGCAACTGGTAAGCGCCAAAGTTGGAAAATCATCATTTTGCAATCACCACAGTGGAGACTGGCTCAGGCAACGATCACCCATAATGCTAAACCTGGGGGGAACGTCTTGAAGAAGAGCAGAATATTTGTATCATACTAAAGTGTCTCCTACAGAATGCTTATGAGTTACAAGGCCAAAAAAGTAGTATTAACTATACAGTAGATAAATCCTTATCTACTGCAGTGTTCAGTATTCGCTTCCAGGATGGTGAAAACTAACATCACCAATGAGATTGTTGCTCATGATCTGCCTCCAGATGTGATGCCCTAAATAGGACACAATCAGGACTTCCCTGGTATTGCGGTGGTTGGGAATCCACCTGCCAATGCAGGAGACACGGGTTCGAGCCCTGGTCCAGGAAGATCCCACATGCCGTGGAGCAACTAAGCCCGTGAGCCACAACTACTGAGCTTGCGCTCTAGAACCCACAAGCCACAACTACTGAGCGCACGTGCCGCAACTACTGAAGCCCGCGCACCTAGAGCGCCTGCTCCACAACAAGAGAAGCCACCACAATGAGAAGCCCGCACACTGCAACGAAGAGTAGCCCCCGCCGGCCGCAACTAGAGAAAGCCCACGTGCAGCAACGAACACGCAACACAGCCAAAAATAAATAAATAAATGAATGAATTAATGAATAAATAAATTTTTTAAAAAGGACACAATCTAAATCTACTCACAAGAAAACAGCAGACAAACTCAAAATGGGGAATGTTCTATTAAATAAGGGGGAACTGGGCTTCCCTGGTGGCGCAGTGGTTGAGAATCTGCCTGCCAATGCAGGGGACACGGGTTCGAGCCCTGGTCTGGGAAGATCCCACATGCCGTGGAGCAACTAGGCCCGTGAGCCACAATTACTGAGCCTGCGCTCCGCAACAAGAGAGGCCGCGATAATGAGAGGCCCGCGCACCGCGATGAAGAGTGGCCCCCACTTGCCGCAACTAGAGAAAGCCCTCGCGCAGAAACGAAGACCCAACACAGCCATAAATAAATAAATAAATAAATAAATAAATAAATAAATAAACAAACCCAAAGTTTAAAAAAAAAAAAAAAAAAGATGTAACACTCAAGATTTCAGCTTTAGAAAAAAAAATAAATAAGGGGCAACTATACTCTTCAATGTCATAAAAGACAGAAGGGCTGTGGAAATCTTCCAGGTGTGAGGAAACCCTACAACCACAGCTCCATGGCAGCCCAGAACTTTCCACTCTGTCCTCTGAAAGACATCAGGCGTGGAATTTATAATAGGGTTTATCATTCCTATATGAATAATGAACGGGTGGAAAATCAGAAGTTGTTGGGGTTTTTAAAATTCACAGACCTCTTACATAACCTAGCCCACACTGAATCTTGCAAAAATAAATAAAGTTAGCCCTCTCTTCGAAGATGAGCCTTCCAATCAGCCACAATCCCATTTTGCCTCTGGGCTTTGCTTCTTAACTCTTTTTTTTTTTTTTTTTTTCCTGAATTGTGAATTCACAGCATTCTGAACCCAGCTTTTGCTTTGTGGTAAAAAATGGATTTATCTTTATACTATAGAAATAGACTTATACTATAGAAAAAGGTGGATTTATACTTCTATTATCCTACTTTGGTTGCTATGTCTTAATCCCCTTTCCAACTGAACTTTCAAAATGCAACACATTTGCAGATATACAGTACATGTAATACAAACAACTTTCTTCTGGGAGCTGAGGTCCTAGTTCAGTTAGAAATCTAAAATACATCACTCCTTCGACTTTGTACTATATAATTATTTATCTAGATCATGGTTATTGAACACAACCAGAAGCTTATCTATTTTTCACACCACTTCTCCTTGCCCCCCCCCACCCCACACACACACAACCTAAAGCCGGAAGGAACCATTAGAAATCAAGCAGACCTCTCCCTGCCTTAGGATGAGAAGATATCAGGAGCCCCACTTCACAGATGAGGCAATCACAGGTGACTTAATTTCATGCAAGCAGGCAACACCAACGATGGGGTTAGGATCCGCCAGAGGCTCCAAGAAGCATTCACTCTACTCTTCTAAACAAATTTATACAATCAGTATAAATTACTGCATTTCACAATCTAGCTCTCCAGCTCATCTTGAGAATCACTAATATGGTTTGATTCATTACTTTTAATTTCCCACCATTTGAACGGTCTCAGTGCTCTCCTCATAGCACTAGAAGTAAAGGTCTGTGGACTCGGTGCCAAAGTAACAGTAGAAAGATTCACAGTGACAAAGGGCCATGGAAACAGAAAACAGTGCTATTATTTGTGCATTAGTTAAATTTACTGGCGGTAAATCTACAAGAGGTGCATTCACATCAGACAATGTGGGTCAAAAACAGCCCACGCCACGGCCCCAGCGTCTAGAAGCGCAAAAGTGGCTACACAATACAACACAGTATCTTTGGAAAATAACCCCTGGCTTTGAATCCAAGACGGGAAGCCGAGATCTGCTTGAGAGCGTGAGGAAATGAGGAGAGAGTGATGAAAAGCTACCGTCGTGGGCACATTACACCTTTTAAGCAGTGAGAAATTCATTTAATAAACCGACTGAAGCCTGAAATCGAATTAAATCTAAAAGAGGCATCAACCTGAAATGCTAATAAGTTCACGCTCAAATTGTATACAAGGCAGCTCTGCCGTGCGTGCCTTTAATAATGCATTACCCAAAGTCTTTTCTGTATTCAATTGAACCGTGCAGCAACGTGACGTGAATTATTTCTACACTCTACTCTGGGTACAAATATCTTCACGCAGGCAATCTGTCTGGCCACGTTCCCCTTCCCTGTCAAGGTGAATGAGATGTGGTTCTCAAGGGATGTGATTGTGGTTGTGAAAAGGAAAGTCAAAACAGTAAGGATACATCCGTACCTTTCATTAAGAAAAACAATGGAGTATTTTTCTATCTAATTACTTGGCGTCCTGTATTTAATTTGAACGTGCAAGACTAAGAATGCAGATTGCCAAATTGCTTTATAGAAACTAAAGCTTCAATTAGTTCAATTTCAAGCTGGAGCACATCTTCAGACAGGCACCAGTAGCACTGGGTACAGCAGTCCTGTGGTTCAGCTCTCTTTTAGTTCCTCCTGAGGCTGTGCTCCCTTTTTTAACCTGAGAGTGGTTTAGGGGCAGAGGAGGGGCTGGAAAGTTCTCGTAAGCTGTGAGCATCACAACGTCAAGGCCTGGCTCTGGGTTACTACAACACCCTCTTAACTGCTCACCGCTCTTCCCCTTACCCCTAAGGCCTGGTCTCATAACACAGTACAGTGTCACTTCCAGCTCAAATCCTTTCCATGTCTGCCCATCTGTGATGGTTCATTTTATGTGTTGACTTGACCGGGCTAAGGGACGCCCAGATAGTTGGTAAAACGTTATTTCTGGGTGTGCTCGTGAGGGTGTTTCCAGAAGAGATTAGCAATTGGAATCAGTAAACTGAGTAAAGAAGATCCACCCTCACCAGCGTGGGGGGCATCACCCAACCCATGGAGGTCCTGAATAGAACAAAACGGCAGAGGAAGGGGGAATGCGCTCTCTGCTAGAGCTGGGACATCCATCTTTTCCTGCCCTCGGACATAGACACTACTGATTCCCAGACCCTCTTACTCAGAACAGGATGTATACCATCAGCCCCGGATCCTCAAGCCTTTGGACTGGGACTTACACCATCGGCTACCCTGGACTCAGGGCCTTTGGACTCAAGACTAAATTATACCACCAGCTTTCCTGGGTCTCCAGCTTGCAGATGGCAGTTAGTGGGACTTCTCAGCCTCCATAGTTACATGAGTCAATTCCTATAAAAAAATCTCCTCATATATACAGTTGACCCTTGAACACTGTTGGGGTTAGGGGCTCCATCAGCCCTCTGTGCGGTCGAAAATCCATGTATCACTTAAGAGTCAGCCCTCCGTATCCACAGATTCAACTGACTATGGATCGTGTAGTACTTTAGTATTTGCTATAGAACCATCCATGTATAAACAGACCTGCACAGTTCAAACCTATGTTGTTCAAGGGTCAACTGCATATATTATTGGTTCTGTTTCTCTGGAGAACCCTAAATAGTAAACTATCTAACTCGGATAAAATGCACAGTAGTTTACAAAGCCCTACCTGACACATATACATACACACACACATATATTTTATTTATATGTGTATGTGCATAATTATATATATACACATTTACACACATGTATACATATATATATACGTGCACATATACATACATATATATACACATATGTATACATACATATGTATATATACACACATACGTATAGATACACAGGCAACCCTTGAACAACACGGGGGTTAGGGGCAACAACTCACCACACAGTCAAAAATCCAGGTATAACTTACAGTTGTCCCTCTGTATATACGGCCCCTCTGTACCCACTAACTCAGCCAACTGCAGATCGTGTAGTACTGTAGTATTTACTACTGAAGAGAATCCACCTATTTAAGTGTACCTGCGCAATACAAACCCACGTTGTTCGAGGGTCAACTGCATTGATTACTGGTTCTGTTTCTCTGGAGAACTCTATCTAGTAAATCTTCTAACTGCGATAAAATGCACAACGGCTTACAAAGCCCTACGTGACCTGCCATCCCCCCCACTCCCATCTCCTCTGATCACTCCGCACTCCATTGCAGCTGCCCTGGCCTCCTTGCTCCTCCTTGAGCACTTCGGGCATGTTTGCAGCCCGGGGGCCTCTGCGCTGGCTGCACCCTCTTTCTGGAACCCTTCTCCGGATATCCATGTGATTCACATCGTCTCCTCCAAGTCTTCACCAAATGTCACCTTCTCAGTGAGGCCTACCCTGATCACCCCGTTTACAGTCAGTCCTCATTATTCTCTGATTCTGTATTTGCGAATTTGCCTACTCACTAAAATTTATTTGTAACCCCAAATCAATACTTGAGGTACTTTTGCAGTCATTCACAGACAAGCTCAGAGCAGAAAAAAATGTGAACCGCCCAACAGCCATGTGCCTGGCCAAGACGGAATGAGGCAGCACTCTCCCTTCTTGTTTCAGCTCTCAGACTGTAAACAAGTGTCCTTTTCATAGTCTGTCTGGTACCATGTGTTTTGTACTTTTGTGCTTTTTTTTTTTTTTTTTTTGGTGATTTCACTGTTTAAAATGGCCCCCAAGAATACTGCTGAAGGTCTGTCTACTGTTCCTAAGCACAAGAAGGCTGTGATGTGCCTTATGGAGAAAACATGTATGTTAGACAACCTCACTCAGGCATGAGTTATAGTGCTGTTGGCCACGAGTTCAAGGCTAATGAATCAACAATATATATTAAATAAGTGCCCTTAAACAGAAACATACATTAAAACAAGGTTACATATTGACTAGCTGACAAAAATGTTGCAACCAGAGACTCACAGGAACCTAATCCTGTATCTCCCCAGGAGCGATGGCTCAGTATCCGCTGATGCAGTGTTCGCAGAACCTTTATTGAATGAATATTGCAATGCTTCCCTTGGAACTCCAGATCTCCCTTACCTGGCTCGAGTTATGCCACAGCATTTATTATGTCCTAACATGCCATATTACTTATTTATTATGTTGATTATTATCTGTCTCACCAGCTGGAAAGTAAACTCTGTGAGAGGGCATGCTTTCACTTGTTTTGTTCACTACTCTGTCCCTAGCACCTAGTACAGTTTTTGGTATAATAGGCACTCAGAAAATATTTGTTGGATCAATAAACGAACACACAAATCAGCGGAGAGTCAGAACCTCCCCTGAAGCAGGGGTCTGGACAAGTAAGTTCCTGAAGGGTAAGTCACACACGAGGGCATCCAGGGAAACAAGGAATACGGTGGCGATTCTGGGCTGGATAGGGTTTATCAGAGGAAGGTGAGAGAAAACAGCTCAGGGTCAGCTGGGACTAACGGCGGTGGAGGCCAGATGGGACAGAAAAAGTTTGCCCGCAGGCTCTGAAGCTGAACCAGGTGGACAGTTAGGAGGTTTCTAAAGGTGGTGTACGCTGGGAAGGTGCAGATCACCCGGGACACAGAATCCAATGAGCTCCAAATGGAGGGGAACGGGGGCGCCAGGAGCACCCATAACGTTTCCTAGGTCTCTATATGGTCAATGCAGAACCGCTAAAAGAAATTATTAATAATCCTTGATAAATAAATTGCTGACGTTGGTTCCCCTGGAATAAGCTCCAGAGGTGCCCAGGTAAGAAGGACTGTCTCACCAATCAACAGCTGCAGGTCAGAGTGTCTGCCCGGGCAACTTTTGACTTGGGGCTCGACTCTGACAACTCAGCTTGTGTTTTGCCCGTGGAGTCTGAACCACACAGGCTACGCCTCTCCCAACCCTCATTCACTCGCTGTCAGCACACCTGTAGGGTGACCGCAATCCATCCTGCCCCAAGTGAATTCTGATACGCTGTGCAGCTTATATTTTAAGTCAGCTCACCCCAACCACGTACATCTTTAATGCCTGCATGATTCAGTAACAACCAGAACATGAACCTTATTTAACTTATAAAGAAAGATTAAACCCTCATTTCCACCCCAGCACGTACGCAGCATTAGCCCATTAACAGGTGGAGAAACTAAAACTTAGAGAGGTTAAAGAAACTTAATCAAGGTCACAGACCTACTAAGGAAAGAATGTGATGTGGGGTCTGTCAGACTCCAAAGCTCCACCCTATTCTCTGTACTATGTAATTCTTTAAATGCTTTTTAAACAAATTGATATAAAAATTGCTGTACTTTCTCAACAACTTTATGTCAATGGTCACATACTATTATCCAAACGAAATAACTTATTTTATATATTTTCAGGGAATTAGTGTAAATCAATTTATTTTTCATGGTGTCCATTAACTCTATGATATTTGCACCTTAAAGACATAACAGTTTAAACCTAATTATTGCTAAAATATTTTTTTAAAAAAGCTAACATTAAGTAAATGAAGACATGTTATTGAGAAAGGACATGGTGTGGTCCCAGCTCTACTACTTACCTCTTTGGGCAAATCACTTAACCTCTATGGCTTTTATTTTCCTTGTCAATAAAATGGGAATAATAAAAATAAGAACTTCTCTGACTAACTCACTGAACCCACAAATGAGACAACAGATGTGGAAGTATTTTTAAATGCTGACGTACTTTACAGGCTCAAGGATGGTCATGCCTGTCTTGGGATACATTACTTGTTGGCATTTAATTCCCTGAGGGCAGAGACTCCCCTACTCAGCTCTGTATGCATAAATTGGTGGCTGGCACATAGTAGGTGCTCAATAAATACCTACTGAACAAAGAGAATTTGGACTTTTGGTTATAATCCATTAAGACGGCATTTACAATTTATTTAAATAGTCTGTAAGTGGAAGATAATAATAAAATCAATCATTTTAATATTTGAGAATCAAATATGAAGTTGCAGAATAATTTGGAAATAAGCCCATGTAACAGGGACACTCTGCTCAGTGAGATGCTGATGAAACTTGCCTTGGAAAAGCAGACAGATTTTTTTGCTGCCCCTGCTGCTGGGCACCTCCACCAGTGGTCCGAGCACTGAGCTATCAGTCATGAATTTAACCCCACACGGTCCAAGTGGCTTTGCAGACAGACCGCCCCATCCTGCTAATCCTCTCACAAATACCCTTCTCTCATTATGGAGGGAGGGGCTTCGGACAACTATTCTCGATACCAGAAAAACATCAAGGCACATTCCCTGCTGCCGGCAGTTCAAGTATCCATCTGTGTTTGGAGGAGCAGCATGTTTGAGAAACTCACAAGAACAGCCTGTGTGGAGTTCGGGAGGGCAGCTCCTGTACCTCTCTACATTGTGCTGACATAGCACTAAATCCCTGTAGCCCAGGCTCCATCAGGGAAGAGCTTTTATAGAGAGGGAGACAATCGCTTTCCCCACCTCACCTCATACCCTCCCCTCTCCTCTGACTCCTCAGCCAGGAGACCTGGACCTCAGGTTACTAAGGATTTTCCCAGATTACAAGAGGTAGCCCTAACCCTCCCCTTTTGCCATGCCAAGGACTCAAGGACCACAGTCAAATCCCTCAGGTCATTCAAGCCGAGGTCTCCCACTCAAACCCACAAGAGGTGATGGCACAGTTTCTTGGCTTTATTGATAGGACTTGAGGGACCAATGACCTTCAGAAAGTAAAGTGCACAGACCACATGGTAGCTGCTCATGATTCTGAGTCAAACACAAAATTCTGGCAGACGATCTTGCTAGCAACCTTCAGGAAATTAAATCTGCTGTCAAATCAGAAATGAAACACAGAAAACCTAACATACAAAACCAGTCCCTCGGATTTCTTTATGGACCAACCTCATGAAACTGAGTGACCATACAACTATTAGGAGAAAACACACTCTGTCTCAAATATACCACATCTCACCCTGTTGTAGAAACTCACTTGAGAAATCCTAGGGAATCTAAAATTTTGGCGCTCAGTTTTTGCAGTAAAACCACAGACTGCAAGAAGGGAACCTAATCCCAGCTGTAACAAAAATATAAGTAGTCTGGGAAATATATTGCTTTGACAGTTACTGCTACCAATTAAGTCAGTTGCCAACTAGGCAAGTAATATCTTTGTATGCAGATTTATGTTATTGTAAGCAGCTCTTTACAGGAAACCACCCTCAGCAGGAAGCCCCTTCTCTTGCCACTTTAGCAAAGCTATACTGTAACTAACTTTCAAACCAGGCACCTGCACGCTCTACTCATTTCCAGCCCAAGCACAGCTTTCAAATATTTTAATCACACAATACCTTGCCTACCTTGTCGGTTCTTTCCATAGATCAAAGAAGTGGAAACGAAGAATAAGTAATTAACAGGTGACCAGATCTCCTCCCTAGCTTCCCCTTCAGTAATCTCGGGAACAAGCCGTGAACAAACCGTGTGAACGAGATAGCATCTAGAGGAAGATTACGAGGAGTCGACAAGCCTGCACACATTGGCGGGTGGCGTCGACTCTGACCCCCATCTCAATGCTTAACTGAAATTACTTCCCTGTTGCTATTTAAACGCTTTCATGGCTGAGCAGAATCTTCAAAGGTTGTTTCTGGGGGACACTGAGTCTACCATCTCCCCAGATTGCTGGCATTCTGATTAAAGGCAACTTGCCTTTCTACCATTTGTGAGTCATGATTTTGCAAGCAGCGATCAGCGGGACCCCCATTCGATAACATTAGGATGACAGTGTATCATAATGGGATTTGGGCTACGTCACCACCAAGCCTCTGTGAGTCCCTTTTCCTGTCCCCCTGATAACAACCCTGCTTCCCACCCACAGTGGAAGGACCTCAACTGTAATAATGAAGCCAGCAACCTCTTCTGACTGCTGCTAACTCACTCACCGTTCACAACACAGTTGGCACCTGTTGGCACCTGTAGGATACCCACGATGTATATTTTAATTAACTTCTTAGCAAATCCTCTATACACTGCTGCTAGCAACATTTCCCACAAACATAATGACTACTTGTATCTATCATCTCGACTTTAACAGTAAGGTCATGTCCGCAGGCATTGCTTTCCAGAAGTCTGGTGGGCCAGATCTCCTGTGTAAATAGTCTCATAGGGAAAGCCATGCCCCTCCCTGCAATGGGGAGCAGGAAGGAAGCCCTCCAAAATCCAAAGAAGGGAGCTACACAGTCAGCTCCCAGGAAAGAGAGGTCAGACTTTCCTTCCTGGATGGCACATTCCCTCACCCGTGGGCTTCTTACACAAGAGGAACAATTCTAGGAGAACTGAGGGAAGAGGGCAGAGAAAGGGAGAAGTCCACGTGAAGGAAAAACAAGCTGGAGGACAAACACATCCTGGACAACAAATAGGGGTGGCTCACTGGTCCTAAGTTTTTGTGACTGTAGGTCAGTGGCCTCCATCTTGCTTGGGTGGCTTGACTGATTCCTTATCTCCGCATCAAGAGCTACCCCCCAGGCCCCTCCTTACCTTGGGGCTGATTGAGTTCACCCTCCCCCCCATCTCTTTAGTCCCTCTGTGCTCCCCTCCCCTGAGAACACCAGCAAAAGCTCCTGCTGGAGTTCTTCCGGGGCCCAGTCCCTGTGACCCATGTGAATGTAAGATACTGAACATTCACAGATACTTAGAGTCACCCAAGGCCATCCTCCAGGTAGTCTACGGTCATGGCATGTCAGCGACGAGGAGTCCTTAGGAGCCCTCTAGCCCAGCCCAGTGCCTCTTAAGTTTTAATGTGCACACAATGTTCCTAGGAGATCTTGTTAAAAAGCAGATTCTGACTCAGTAGGTCTTGGGTGGGACCCAATATCCTGCATTTCTAACAAGCTCCCAGAAGAGGCTATTCCCCAGACAGTACTTGGGATAGCATGGCTCTTGCTAAATACAGACACTGGCTGTATTAAATACCAAAAAGACAAAATAAGTAAGGTATGGTAGTCCCTGGCCTCCAAAAGCTCAGTGAGCTAGACACAACGACTGCAAGAGCACGTATACATATTAAATAAAATACATGAACGTACACGGTACCATGGAGTAAAGAGGAGAGAGCAATCCCTCTGCTGGAGGGTTGAGCACAGCTTGACAGACACTGAAGCTGGGACTGACTTGAAGACTAAGCGGTATCTTGCCTGATAGAAGGAGAAGCATGACAGCGAGCCCTGCAGTACTAGCACATCAGCACCAAGGTCATGAAGGTTTGTGAGAGAAATGGATGGGCTCGACTGAGGAACAGTGACCAGTTCGGCCCCATTGTCTTATAAGGTGAGTGAGAAGCATTTGAAACGGTAGGTTGGAGCCAGGTTTGTATGTCATGCTTAACAATGAAATATTATTAGAGAATTAGTCTTAACTTTACCCTGCAGGTTATCTATAGCTTACAGTACTCAGGAGGAGACAGTATTCATCTTGTTCATTAGGTAAGTAGTTGGACAGTATCAGAGAATTTTATTAGCACACCAAGAGAAAAATCTTTGAATGCCTACTATAGTCAGGTGGATCGAATGAAGATGGCAGGTAACATGTCTGGAGCTAAAGTAGTCTGAAATCTCAGGACTCACAAGGTGGATGACATCGAATATTTTTGCACTTCTTCTTGGTGTAACGGGAAAAGGAAACCTATTTACCCGCGGTGCTAGTGAAGGTATGAATTTTCACATACTCATCTACAAGCAAATGCATTACGCATCTAAACCTTTCTTATTAAGAGGATTAGGATTTAGATTTTAATGCAATTAGAATGTACTACCTATGTGACTCTGGAAACATTACTTACATCTCTAGTTCTTACATGGTGGTGATGATATTTAAATCCTTATCCAACAATACTACTGCAAGAAAAAATAAGTTAATTCTAACAGGGGACTTTTTAAAACTAAAACAATGTACCTTGTTCTCAGCAATCCCTACTTCCGGGTTGTGCAACTGCTCACAAATTTAGCACCAAGTCTAACTGAATTGGATCTTATTTTTCTCCATATTAATAAAGAGTACCCCCTTCTACCTATAATACCTGGGCCACAAGGCTCTCTGCCCTAGAGGAGAAGAATATGTCAGAAGAGAAGATAGAAAACCTGCCCCTTGTGACTCAGTGGACTCTGGGAAGGGGAGGAAGGGATGAAAGAGGAGGGAAGAATTCAGAAACCTGTCCCGGCTCCTCTTCCCATCAGCCCACCCCATGACACGCTAAAAGGGAAGTCCATTATACAGATGGAGATAAAAACCCAAGCAGAGAGACTCCGGCTTTCCTTTCTGGTTGGAACTCTGATAGACCACCTTGCAGGATGCTCTCTACAACAAAGAGTGGGCATATTGGAAGATATATAGTTAGGCAGAGTGAAGGAGAGAGCGTAGCTGCGTTGCTGAGCCTCCTTTAGCAACCTTATGGCAAAAGAGATTCAGAAGTTCCACATGGAAGGTAGTAAGATGAGGGCCAATAAACCTGGTTTAGGGACACCTGTGATGAATGGCAAGGTGAGTACACTGCAAAGTGTAGTGCACAGCCTTGCCAGGGCCTGGCCGAGACTCAAAGGGGTCTGCCTAGTCAAAAGAACTGGGATGAGGCCGAGTCAGGAAGAGAGGAAGTCTGGGCCAGCTTCACCAGCTTCTTCGCATTAGACTCTGCACAGGTTCCTGGGGCTCAGATAAGATCTGCATTCTCCTTTGAGTCCACTTTAATGGGGCTTTTGCCCCTACCACTTCACTAAAACTGCTTCTGTCAAGGTCACCAGTGACCTCCATAGGGGCAACTCCAGTGTCAATCCTCATCTTCCTTTACTACTTTAGGTAGGGATATGAAGAAGCAGACTGGACACAACAGAAGAAAGGAGCAAGGAACTTAAAGATAAGCCAAGAGAAAGTATCCAAATCAAAACACAGAAAGGAAAAAAAAAAAAAAAAAAAAAAAAAGAATTGGGAGGCAAAAAGACAAACCAAGCATCAAAGAATTGTGGGATAATACCAGACAGTCTAATTGGAATGCCAGCAGGAAAAGAGAAAATGGTAGGAAAGAAATATTTGAAGAGATAATGCCAAGAATTTTTCAAAATTAATGAAAGAAAATAAACCATAGATCCAAGCTCAGAGAACTCCAGGCAGAAAACAAAGAAAACTATACCTAAGCACATCACAGTCAAACTGCTGAAACCAAAGATAAAGGGAAAATCTTGAAGTCAGCCAGAGGGGAAAAAAAGAAACATAACATACAGAGGAATTATATGAGACTTCTTGTCAGAAACTATGCAAGCCAGCAGATAATGGAAAGACATCTTTAAGACACTGAGAGAAAAAAATAACTGTCAACATAAAATTCCCTATCCAGTAAAAATATCTTTCAAAAAGGAAGACAAAATAAGAACATTTTCCCCCAAAAAAGAAATAGAAGTTTATATAATTCATTGCCAGCAGACCAGAAGGCTAAGGAAGTTCTTCAGGCAGAAAGAAATATAATATCAAATGGAATATTTGGATTTATACAAAGAAATTAATAGTACCAGAAATGGGCTGGGGGAGGAGAGTTACCGTTTAGTGGGTCTGGAGTTTGTGTTTGGGAAGATGAAAAAGTTGCACAGATGGATGGTGGTGATGATCATGGAATAATATGAATGTACTTAATGCCACTGAACTGTACACTGTAAAATGGTTAAGGCACTTCCCTGGCGGTCCAGTAGTTAAGTCTCTGCACTTCCAATGCAGGGGGGCATGGGTTTGATCCCTGGTCAGGGAATTAAGATCCCACATGCTGCACGGCACAGCCAAAATAAAATAAAATAAAATGATTAAAATGGTAAATTTTCCCATCTCGTTAAGGGAAAAAATGTAGATACTTCAGTAACTGAAGGGCATCATAATATCACAGAAAAGGAAAGTACTGATAAGAGCTCAGATGATGCTATTGACCTGATCTGCATTCAAGTTCACATTAGTATAGTGACCTTAGGTGATAAACTTTATAAACTCCAAATTACTTACTTGTTCATTAGGGAAATAAACTCTTCTTCAGAGATATATTGTGGGCATTGATATAACCTTTGAAAAACACATAGCTCTATATAGTGACATGGAGTAAACCTTCAATAAATGTGAGCTCCTCATACTACAAAAAAAGTAAATTGTATATTAAATTGTATATGTTACCATGATAGATAGAGAGACAGACAGACAGACAGATGGGTAGATACAAAGGCAGAAAAAAAGAACAAATAACAAATGGGATAAACAGAAAACAATTATCAAGATGGTAGATTTAAATGTAGCCACACCAATAATTACATAAATGCCCCAATGGCAGAGACTGTCAGTTTGGATAAAAAAGTAAAACTCAACTCTATGCTGTCTACAAAAAAACTTATTTTAATTATAAAAACACACAAGGTTAAAAGTAAAAGGATGGAATAAGATATGCCGTGAAAACACATCGAAAAAAAAAAAAAAAGCTGGATTCACTATATTAATATTAGACAAAATAAACCTCAGAACAAGAAATATTAACAATAAAGAGGATCATTATAAAATGATAAAATGGTTCCTTCATCAAGAAAGTATAATACTCCCAAATGATTGCGCACGCAGTAGCAGAGCTTAAAATTCATAAAGCAAAACGTAAAATCCAAAGCCCTTAAAATGGCCCCCTGTTCTCTTGGCCACCCATTTGCCTCTACATTTACTCTTGCTCATTCTGCCCCACCACACTGGCAGCCCTGCCACGCCTTCCACACCGAGGCACACGCTCTGTCCTCCATGTACGTTCTGCTGGGAACGCTCTGTTCAGCCACCAATGTGGCCGCTCCCTCATTTTGTCCAAGGCTCTGCTCAGATGGCGCCTCCTCAGTGAAGCTTCCTCGTCCACCACATTTCACACTGCAACCCCTGCCACTCCCCATCCCCTTCACCTGGCTTATCTTTCTCTATAGTTATGAATTTCTAACACACTACCTAGTTTACTTATTTTGCTTATTATCTTCCTCCTATTATTATTATGGAAGTTCCATAAGGGGCAGGATGCTCTGCTTTTTTTCTCACTACTTTACGTCATCATGAGCCTAAAACAGCATCTCCCACATAGGCACTCAACATTTACTGACTGACTTTTAAAACTGAAATGCCCCTTTCCAAACCCATTCCCAGATATCGTAATGAGGAAGAGTGGATAAACTGTTTGAAATAGAGAGATTACATTTATTTGGTATATTAGGGTGATAACACATGAACTACACTCCATGACGTGAAGAATATGAAAATGACCAGCCCAGTACCTGGCACATGTGATCACTTGCTCAACCCTCTTGCTCCACTCCTTACCCATCCCTCCAAGAGTTTTGGGACTTTATCACATACACTTTTGTACAGCCGAAACCTAACAGAGCCTGGTTCATGGGAGACATGATGATAAATGAAGAAATGAGCTCTCCTCTTTATTTTTTTTAAAACATCTTTATTGGAGTATAATTGCTTTACAATGTGTTAGTTTCTGCTGTATAACAAAGTGAATCAGCTATACATATACATATATCCCCATATCCCCTCCCTCTTGCGTCTCCCTCCCTCCCACCCTCCCTATCCCACCCCTCTAGGTGGTCACAAAGCCCCGAGCTGATCTCCCTGTGCTATGTGGCTGCTTCCCACTAGCTATCTGTTTTACATTTGGTAGTGTACATATGTCCATGCCACTCTCTCACTTCGTCCCAGCTTCCCCTTCCCCCTCCCCGTGTCCTCAAGCCCATTCTCTACGTCTGAGTCTTTATTCCTGTCCTGCCCCTAGGTTCCTCAGAACCTTTTTTTTTTAGATTCCGTATATAGGTATTAGCATACGGTATTTGTTTTTCTCTTTCTGACTTCACTCTGTATGACAGACTCTAGGTGGATGGACCTGAGCCCTCCTCTTAATGCCAACTCATTCAGAACATCTTGCTTGATAAGCCCAGCTGCAAGTAATCTCCGTTGCCCCTGTACTCCACGTACACTCACTGCCTAAATTAGTCTTTAAGCCTTGTCATATTCTGCCATGTATTTGATATTTAAGCACATGTCCTCAGAGGGCAAACAAAATTCACATTTCTTTATTTCCCTCTGTTCTTCTTAGCACATGGGATATACTCAACAGTTACGTGTTAAGTGAATGGAAGTAGTATTAGGAAAGACGGGAACCACGGTACGTTTCACTTCTACAAAGAAGAGTCCTGAATGGCTAAGAGCACGCGTATTTACCAGCTATATAACAATGGTATATTGTCATATAGTCAGTAACAATATGTTATATATGATAGGGGTATACATGATAATGATCCTACCACAGACACCACTCTAGCCATAACTGAATTATACGCTCATTCATTCATTCACTGCTCATTCCACAAACATTTACTGAATGCCTCCTAACTGCTCAGCGATGCAAAAGGCATATGTGATACGATAGGAGCACAGTGCTGGCCCTGCCTTGAGGAGCTCACAGCCCAACAGAAAGAGACAGGCAAGTTGACAAGTGATTATAATGCCCATGTGTACAAACCATGGTCATAGTGAAAGTACAGCGAGTACCATGGAAGCACGGCAAAAGGGTATCTAATTCAACCTTAGAGAACGAGGTATCCCAGAAAAGATGCGGTGTGAGGTAAGAGCAGAAGATGCAGAAGTAGGAGGGAACAGAGAATGGGTGGAGGAGGAGCCGAATGGGCAAAGGCTCTCAGTGAAGAGACAGCTGATGGCCTTGGAGGACAACAAACAGTCCGATAGAGCCAGAACATCGAATTGAGGGAGGGACTGTAAGGAGATAAGGGCTCCCTCCCCTCTCACACTGCAACCCCTCACATCCAGCCCCCAGCCCCTTTGCTCCACTGAAGCAAGCTCTCTTGATAAGGTTAGTAATAACCTCCAGTTGACAAACCCCAAAAGGCTTCATCACCCTCAACCTCTCAGAAGCACTGGGCTCTGGTAACCGCTTCCCCCTTTCTCAAAACACTCTTTGTTCTTCTTGGTAAAATATGCTCCCTAGTTGTTCTTTCTCACTTACCAAGAGAAGTTGGCCTTCTCTAGCCAATCCTGTTTTTATCTGCTTTACAGGCTCAAACCTGTCCACCCAGGCTGAAAGTGCTGAAGTCCTAAAATCTCAGTCCTTGTTTGAAGACTAAATTCCTCCCTGGGCCTACAAGGTCATCTTTGGTCAGAGACCCCACCTGTACGCAATCTCATCTCAAATGACCACCAAATATGTGCTCTCTGCACACCACACAATGGCCTTCTTCGGGCCAGAGAACTGCCACATTCTCCTATCAGAGGGCCTTTGGACATGCCATTTCCTCCTCCTGGAAAACTCTTTCCCCTCCTGCTCAACTTTCAGACCTCAGGTCAATCCATATCTCAGCAGAGGAGCTTTCTATGACGAGAACAAATCCCTCTACACAGGTTCTAAGAGCGCCGTGGATCTCCCCTTCACAGCATCTGTCTCAGTGCAATTCTATTAGTCTTTGAATTCGTATCTCTCTTCCCCATTAGACTATCACATGGCAAGTGCTCAGAATAAAGAGAATGAAAGACAGTAGCTGGGGCCAGATCAGGAAAGGCTCTGCAGGAACCTGTTCTCCTTCCTAAGGCTAAGGGTGATGGTAGCAAATGTTTCTTAAAGTGTGGTCCGTGGACCACAGATCACTTTAGTTGCTTGACAAAATTCAGATTACTGGGCCCTACTCCAAACTACTCAAACAGAATCTAGACATGGACTCC
The DNA here is from genome assembly GCF_028021215.1 of Eschrichtius robustus. NCBI lineage: Eukaryota > Metazoa > Chordata > Mammalia > Artiodactyla > Eschrichtiidae > Eschrichtius > Eschrichtius robustus. Next base: position 150,473,347 of record NC_090826.1, read on the forward strand.
TATTCTGCCATTTAACAAGCCTCGCAGATGATTCTAATACATACTATCATCTGAGGCCTACTCCTCAGTCCACTAGTAATAGTAATGTGGAATCTGACCATGGTTTAGACCAATTTTCCAAGGGAACATGCACTCAGGGGGGCAACCTGGGATGCCAGGAGCAATCTTCACTCAAAGCAAAGAAGCAAGGGCCCGCCTGCCTTCCCCTCGACTGATAAGTAATCAAGCTGGTCCTACTCCTCCCAAGCCCAGGCCCAGGCAGGAGACGTTATATCATGTAAAACAGGGAGAGAGGACAGAGAGGAGAAGCAATGGATGGAAAGCTCCAGGGGGTCCAAGGAGGAGAATCTGAGGTTCAGTTACTCAGAACCCCGGGGGGGGGGGGCATAATTTTCCCATCCCAGGTGACACCTACTCAGCCCCTTTCTTTCCCTCAGGAGGCTCCAAATTTGACCCTTATCCTTTGCTTCTGCACAAACACCACTGTTTGTCCACGATGAGGGTTTCACTCCTTCCCACCCACTGTGGAAAAGAGGACAGCCTCTCCCTAGTCTGTTGTCCCTGAAATAATGAAAGTCCTTTAAATTTTTCTTTTTTTGTTGTTGTGGTGGTGATGGTGATGGTGGCTGGCTGGTTTGCTGGTTTGGGGCCTTTAATGAGGAGGAATAAAAGAGTTGTTTTCTTTACTTACTCCCTGCTCTTTTTTGCACCAGGCCCAACAAAGAAACACAAATTCCCTCTTGGATTCTAATGGTAAGTCGTTCAATACAGAAAAGATAGAAACATTCACATTTGAAAGAAACACAGAACCTAGAATGCACGCTGTAGGAGGGGGGGCCCAGAAAGAGCCTCAGGTACAACATAGGAAACAGATCATACAGAAGCAGGTGGCATTGTATAAATGCACCATAAATGAGGTCAGGATGGCAGGTTAGCCACTGGGAATAATTAAGTTCAACCCATACTTCACATGTAAGCCAATTTCCCTTTTATCTCTTAAAGGAGTGGGAGGCATGGGGGATCATCTTTCTTTACTTGGGAAATATCTGTTTGTTGAGGGCCTACTATGTGCCAGGCCCAGTGCTAGGTGATGCAGAGACTATGGAGAGCGGGTTTCTGAGAATCTACAGAAAAACTCTTTCAGTAGCTTACAGATCCCCAAATGAAGGATTCTTGCCTTATATAAAAGTTAGTAAATGTCAAATGGACCTCCTCAGATTATCACCAAAGGCAGAAACTACACAGGAAAATAAGAAGAGACCTGACCGCATACGAACGTAAAACTGATACATCAAAATGCCTATAAACATTTCAGAGAAACAGCAGGTTGCACTGTGAATTTAATCCTCAGAACGGAGGTGGGGCAAAAAGCAACACGGGTTTGCTAAAGGGAGGGCGTGAATTAGGAACAAGATAGTGCTAAGTGCCCATAAGGTTACCGGCTGGCAGATGTGGGACAATTCTCCATCCTTGTTGACAAAGAGGGTCTGACCCAGCCTGATGTAAGACAAAGAAACAGAGCAGGAGGAGGAGGACAGCCATCAAGGTGGCCACGTGCCAGGGGACACAGGAGGAGGAGACACTGGCAGGAGAAACAAAGTCCAGTTTTTATGTGGGCACCAGGTGAAGCCCCCTTCCCACCTCCACTGAGGCAGCCGTTTCTGGATTGCCATTTGTAACATAAGGGATGTAACGTAAGAACAGAAACCCCGTGGACCCCACACCATTCCCTTGGTCAGCTACTCAGGGTTAAATGGCAACTCCCTGTCTCCTCATCCCTTTGGTACATAGAGGCCGACCCACTGCCCGACTGCCCCCTCCCCTCACCCCCTGAACCATCTCCCTTTCTAGGGAGTCAGTACAAAAGCCATTGTCATTCTCAAGTACCCCTAAGTTCCAGAGCCTGTCACACAAGCCTTACATTCCAGACCCTGGAGGAGGAATCCACTTCAGCTCCATTTCACTGGAGACAGTGAAAGGCAGTGATTATGAGCACAGATGCTACAGCCATGTGCTTCGGTTCAAATCCCAGCTCCACCACTAACTAGCAGTGTGATTTAAGGATTTAAGGTGTGTGATTCCATCAGTTTCATCATTTGTAAAGTGGGGATAACAGAACCTACACCAAAGGAGTTTTGTGAGGATTAAATAAATTAAATCTATAAAAGCATTTAGGAATGTGCCTGGCATCATGTACACACTGTTTGCTGCCACTGCCTCTATTATTATTATTACTCCTACCATAACTGTTGACCCTTGAACAACACGGGTTTGAACTGTGTGGGTCCACTTATACTCGGATTTCTTTCAATAGTAAATACTACAGTACTATTTGGTCCGAGGCTGACTGAATCCAAGGATGTGGAACCACGGAACCATGGATACAGAGGACCGACCATAAATTATACGTGGATTTCCAACTGTCAGGAGGGTCGGCGCCCCAACCCCTGAGCTGCTCAGGGGTCAACTGTATTCGTTGTGAGGACGTGTTTTCAAAGCACTTCCCTCCAAGTACTGTTCCGCGTTCTCCATCTTCCATCGTAGCCCCTCTCTCGGAAAAATCCTATCTCCAAAGAGAAACAGCTGTCAAACTCCTCTCTCACATCAAAGTCTGAACGGAATCTCTTTTCTTCCTGTAAGTTTGCAACGTTCTCCCTCACCTGGTATCAAGGACATGGCACAACGTCAGATAAAATAATGATAGTAATTAAGTGAGAAAGGCGTACATCCCTCATTCCTCACAAGGCAGATTCATTCTCAGGAAAACTGCAAGCAGACAGAATATTTTGACAAGCCATGTACACACATTTAACGAGAAAAACAGGGAGACAGAGAGGGTGCGGTATTGACAGTGGTCACGGTGTGTGTACCTGAGCAAGAACATGTCAGTGCCAGCGACACAGAGCAACTGCTCAGCCGCCAGATCAAACTATTTGAAAAATCTGGCTCTTCAGACCTACTGTCCAAAATTACAGAGAAGAGTGACTATTCACCCATTCAGCACATATTTCCTGAGTGCCCACTACATGCTGGGAACCAGAGAGGGTGCTGGGGACACAGCACTGAACAAAACAAGATCTGATCGTTGCCCTCAAAGAGCTTATAGTCTGCTGGGATATGAACAAGTACAGAGACAACTACTGTGGAGCACGGCTGCTGCGTGACAAGTACAGGGTCTTAGCTCCCAGAGGTGAGTATTATAATATCCCCATTTTCCAGAGGAGGAAACTAAGGCACAGAGGGGGTCACTGGGTAATAAGGAACAGAGCCAGGATTCAAATGCAGGCAGTCGGTCTCCCCGTCTGGGCTCTGGTGACCGGCGACCAACGAAAGCCTTCTGTTTGAAGATGCCCTGGTGCTTCCTGCATCAAAGCGCTTCGTACTCTAAATAAAGTTTGAGGGTTCGCTCAGTGATATGTGAACTGAAAACACTCTCCACACAGGGAGAAATGGAGAGGGGTGCAGAGCAACTGTCTTTGAAGTAAAAATAAATCCGGGAAGCAAAACATAACGATGGCTCACAAAACCTGCCTCAGCTTGACATCCCATTTCTGCTTTGATTTACAGAAGTCTGTGTTTGGAGGAAAAGGTAAGAGGATTTTTGAAATATGAATGGAAGAAGAAAGAAAATAGGTTTTCTGAGTCTGTTGGGATGGGAATCAGAAGAGAGAAGGGTAGACTAAGAGAGGTATCCAAAATGTGAGATAATACGAATGGCCAGCGGCTGGAAACTATTTGCAAAAAGAATTCCCGCAGGGGTGAGGGGGAGGTCGCGATGGTCTAGATTTCGGGGACCCCCGTGCTTCCATTTTGAAATCCACCCCTCCCACATATCGCCCTCCATCCCCACTTTCCACCTCCTCAACCAGCCACCCGATCAGGCCTTCCTTTTCTGAGAAATTAAAAAACAAACAGTGCAGCCTTTACTCTCCTGTCTGCAATTCTGATTATTAGCTAATGTGTTGATGTCTACAGTGTGCCTGCCTGTGTTCACTGCTTCAGTACATGGTCTCACTTAACTCTCGCACCTCCCCAGTGAGGCAAACACTATGATTCGCCCCATTTTGATACCTCAGAAAACACAGGCATAAGGAGGTTAAATACCTGCCCAATTACACAGGTGGGGGAGGGGTGGGAGTATTTTAGCACCAGGATACTGGTGGTCATCTCCATCCAATGGGGCTGGGGCTAATATAATGGTAGAACTGCAAGGGACCACAGACATCATCTAGTGACAAGAGTCTGTCTTTCATTTAACAGATGAGGAAACTGAGGTAAAAGTAACCTGATCAAGCTCCCTCCTGAGGGCAGAGCCCGTCTCTTTTCCACCACAGTCTGTATCTCTGAATTGTCACATCTCAGGCTCAGAGCTGGACCAGAGCCTCTCCTCAGCCAGTCTCATCACTGCCCACTGCTTCCCCAACCCGGCCCATCTCTCAGTCACCTCCGGCTTTGTTAGATTTTCAAGTGCAAAAAAGTAAGAAGCTACCACTTCCTGAGGAACGACTATACCCCAGGCTCAATCAACCCTCATGTCACCACTAGGAGGCAAGGGCTATTATTATCTCCATTTTAGAAACAAAAAGATTGACCCAGAGACTTTTAATTATTTGCCCAAATCACACAACTAGTATGTGGCGTAGCAAACTCTTAGTTACTACGTTGCCTCCAAAAAACAAGTGAACTCTTATTAACAGCACCTGTTAATAAGCATCTTTTCTCCTTTATGTTCATAATTTCCCTGCTTTCCCCCCAACAATGCTGGTAGATACAGTGTGTATTTCACAAACTCCATGCTTGCCATCCTGCCCTGCAACTTGAGGTTAAACGTGATTCAAAGGCAGGACTCAACACAAAGCCAGGACTCATACAAAGCCGGCAGTTTGTGTAGCTGGTTTTTATCATCTACCGCAGGCCTGGACCAACTCTCCATCTGGGGACCTAAATTCTTCTATTGACCTAACAGTTCATGCAATCAATGCCCCAATGAAAAAGGGGGCTCAGGTTCCTCCCATCCCCAGCCCAAAGATGTCTCCATACATTAAGGTCTAGTAGCCACCAACAGCACCCAGATCCCTCTGGGATAAGCAGTGATGCATGAATTTGCCTGTGAAGACCTGAGAGCATCATAATTCAAGAAATGCAGAGGGCAAGCTGTGCGAGATTCCTGAGATAATTGAAATTGACCCATAACTCACCAGCCACCATGGGAAATTCTATCACTTTGCTTCCATAGCTAGAAATCAAATCAGAAGAACATGATCAGATTTCTAATTTGGAACCTCGGACACGCAATGTCATCTTTAATGACTCCTGGAAAAAGATGCTCATTACAGATCTCAGCCTACCTAAATTAAAACCTGAAGGCCCCCAAATTAAGCAGGAAATTCTCAATTTCTCATCTCTGTACAGCCACAGAAAAATCACACAAGCGGGAATACACACACTCCTTAGGGGTTTGTTCTGCCTGCAAATATCTGAGCAAGAATTACACGAAACAGAAGAGCTAGTAGGAAAAAAAAATAAATAAACACATCAGGTCCTAACTTTTACATTTGGGCCATCTGGGCGAATAACAATTTTTCATGATCAATTTGAACTATCCTGTCAGGGAACATTATCTCTCTGCTGATGGCCAGTTTCATCTCTTCTGTGATGTAGAGCTCAGATTCCTCTGATACGGTAAGCTGCCGGCTTCAAGTCTTCTCTCACTGCTAAGTGGACTGAAAGATGGTGCAATCAGTCAGCACAGCGTTCAGGTGTGTAAGGCTCCTTTCAAATAGGAGGCTAAAAATCCATCTCTCACCCTCAGCTGTAAACCTCATTCAGTGTGGATTTTCTAGAAGCTCAGGTAGCCATTAAACAATCTCCGGAGATTGTTTTTAAATCTCTTCCCTCCACTTCCCATCCACCTTGCCCTTTGTGTCACTGTATGAGTGGCGGCCACACCCAGCAGAACGATCTGCATCACCAGCTTTCACATCTGCTCATGACTCAATTCTTCTCGAACCTTAACCCAGGAAGGGGGAGCAACGCCCTGTCTACAGCAATGCCTCAATGATGGCCCAGAAATATTGGATATAAATAGAAACTACAGATTGGAAATTTTAGTTTCCTTTGTCATGCCTTCTTACGGAGAAAAGTTAAGAGAATGGGGACCAGGACCACGGCAGGGTTATGCGACCAGATCCTGACTATGAGCATGGTAAACTAAGGGTGGAGGAACATCATAAATAGTGCAAAGGAGGGGGCTTCCCTGGTGGCGCCGTGGTTGAGAATCTGCCTGCCAATGCAGGGGACACGGGTTCGAGCCCTGGTCCAGTAAGGTCCCACATGCCGCGGAGCAACTGGGCCCATGAGCCACAGCTACTGAGCCTGCGCATCTGGAGCTTGCGCTCCGCAACGAGAGGCCGCGACAGTGAGAGGCCCGCGCACCGCGATGAAGAGTGACCCCAGCTCGCCGCAACTAGAGAAAGCCCTCGCACAGAAACGAAGACCCAACACAGCCAAAAATAAATAAATAATTAATTAATTAATTAAAAAATAAAGGAATTCCTTTAAAAAAAAATAGTGCAAAGGAGAATCTACAATTTTTATTTTTATTTTTTTCACTTAAAAAACTACTTCTTCTGAACCTTAAATTGGGCACCAAATTGCTCAGAAAGAGTTCATCTCCCTTCCTAAATTCATCTACTTAATGTGGAACAGCTATTGTACAAAGAATGAAGGCCCAAGTGTTTCTACATATAACTGGCAAACCAGAAAACCCTTCAAGAAACTGAAACAAACATGAAGGGGCAGATCTACACCCACGCCTGCTAAAGGAAGCCAGGATACAAGTTTAGGTCACCCCCAGGAAAGACCATGTCTGCTGCTTCATCCCACGTCCTTGTGAGCACCGTGCTTTAGAATCACATCACTCCAAGCAGTCACCCCAGAGCCCCCCCTCAGAGTAACTTTTCATTATTACTCTCTTGCCCGCACAGTAACTGAGAGGGAGGAGGGAGGGTTTCCACAAGCTGGGGTCTACACTATTTGAGTCTGGTTCCAAACAAGAATGACAAAGGTCTTGGCAGACATACTCTCTCCACCTCAGTGGTTTGTCTACAACAGAGGATCCTGGACAAAAAATAAAATAATTAATTCACTCGCCTGGAGCCAGCATGCCTGCCAAGAGTCAAGGTTTTTTTTAATTATCCCAGCCAACAGTGGAGAAGCCCTTTAGGAGAATGTGCTTCCCAAGAAATGCATGAGAGCAAGCATTCACACCAAGGAGGCAGAGGAACCGTGCTGGGTGCCCACAAGGCATTCATCACATGTCCCCCCAAACCATGCTAGGTCCCAACCCGTCTATTCAGTAAATTACTTTTATGAGCAGGTCAAAAGTGAACAGGGCCTTCCAACCAGGCTCACCTTTCAAACAGAACCACTTCCTGGCCCCCTAGCTAGAGAGGGAGCCCCTTTCCTAAACTTGCCATTAAAGCCGGGCAACCTATGATATTTGATGAAATAATTAAAGACAAATCAAAGCAATTACTTGACACTCCTTACAATAATCACATGACATTTCTAATCCCAAGAAGCAAACTGGACCAAAAATAAAATGTGTACAAGAGGCTTAGATCAATTCAGCCTCCATAATAAATTACTATGGAAAACCAGGATGTTTGTTGCATGCTGTCTACCCCCTTTCCAAGAGCAGCATTAGATATAACAATATTCACTGAGCTCAGAGACGAAATATAAGACTGGATGAGCCAGGATGGATTTTCTGAGCAGGGCCAGGACTCGGGTGAAGCAAATGGAGGCGTCTAAAGAGCACAGTTTAAGTAGACATTGCCTCCCACAGACGTGCAAGTCCCCAGCCTGAGGTTCCTACGTTAGCTTTCCAAGTTCAAAAGCCAGCCTGCCACTTGTTCCACACTGGAAGTGATAATAAAACACAGTGGCAAGCAAGCCCATCTGGAGAACAACAATCAGAAATGGCAGGGGGAGCTGAGGGATCTTTTAGAACAAAGACTCTAGGGCAACTATATGTTTATGGGGCAAAATCAAGAAGACTAAGAAAACTCAGAAGAAGCACCTGTGTAGCCAAGTGCATGAGTGTAGGAATAATATAAGGATAGGGACTTCCCTGGTGGCGCAGTGCTTAAGAATCTGCCTGCCAGTGCAGAGGACACGAGTTTGAGCCCTGGTCTGGGAAGATCCCACGTGCCGCGGAGCAACTAGGCCCGTGCACCACGACTGCTGGGCCTGCGCTCTGGAGCCCGCGTGCCACAGCTACTGAGGCCTGCGAGCCTGGAGCCCGTGCTCCGCAGCGGGAGAGGCCACTGCAGTGAGAGGCCCGTGCACCGCAACGAAGAGTAGCCCCCACTCACTGCAACTAGAGAAAGCCCGAGCGCAGCAACAAAGACCCAACGCAGCCAAAAATAAATAAATTAATTAATTATTAACAACAACAACAACAACAACAACAAAAAAAAAATATATATATATATATATATATATATACACGTCATGTCCCAAGTTAGTAAAAAACCACTTTAGATATAACCCTTCGTGTATCTGTACACAAACTTGGTGAGAAACTTTCTTACCTCACAATTTTCGTAGCCTGACAATATTTCTGAGGCTCAGAAAACATGGACTGTCATCCTGTTAGATTAAAAAAACCGAAGTGCCAAACGCGGCTCGAGTGAAGGGCAGAGAAAGGGTGGTGGCCCAGGCGCTCTGAAGCTGGCCAAGCCATGGGTCCTCCCACTGGATGTCCCTGAAGGGCCTTAATAAACCAAGCCACTGACCTCCACATCCCCGTGAAACTGAACATGGTGCTCACACAGCGAGGGAGGGGCGGTGGCGTGAGTCCATCCAGGCGCATGAGCAGAGCTGGGACCCCAAAGAGCACCAAGTACTTCACATAGAAGAAGAGCACTTGGGCCAACGCCAGTCCTCCTGAAAGACAGAGGGACCCGTTAGACACAGCGACAAGAAGTGGAGCAGTCTCCTGGGAAAGCTGCAAGGCTCCAGAAACACACTACCTGCTCCCGCTTCTCCGACCACTCCCCGCCCCTCCCCGCAACTCACACATTTAACAAGTCTCCCATGTCGGTTCTGGGCAATGATATTTGGGGATTAACAAATATTGAAATCTCCTTTATTATTGTGACAGGCAACGGGACCTCTTAGCAGCCATGCTTTTACAAATGCTAGAAAAGGGCACACTTTACAAACATACAGATATGTAAATATATATGGCATTAAAAACTATTAGAAAGGAAAAATCCTTCCCAAATCCCTTCAAAACCTCACATGAGTTCACACCCACTAGGATGGTTAGAAGCATAAAGTCAGATCAACGAGGGGGCAAAGATGTGGAGAAACTGGAACCATCATACACTGTTGGTAGGAATGTAAAATGATGTGGCCACTTCTTTCTTTGGCCATGCCACACAGCATGGGGGATCTTAGTTCCCCGACCAGGGATCAAACCCATGCACCCTGCAGTGGAAGCGTAGAGTCTTAACCACTGGACCGCCAGGGAAGTCCTGACGTGGCCGCTTTAGTAAACATCTGGCAGTTCTCAAATGATTAAACATACAGTTACCATATGACCCAGCAATTCCACCCTTGGGTATATACCCAAGAGAAATGAAAACAGGGGTCCACATAGAAACTTGTACCCGAATGTTCATAGCAGCATTATTCACAAGAGCCAAAAGTTGGAAATAACCCAAAAGCCCACTGACAGATGAATGGATAAATAAAACATAGTATAGCCATACAGTAGAAAATTATTCAGCCATAAAAAGAAATGAAGGGCTTCCCTGGTGGCGCAGTGGTTAATAATTTGCCTGCCAATGCAGAGGACATGGGTTCGAGCCCTAGTCCAGGAAGAACCCACATGCCCCCGAGCAACTAAGCCCGTGCACCACAACAACTGAGCCCGAGCTCTAGAGCCCGTGAGCCATACCTACTGAGCCCGCGTGCTGCAACTACCGAAGCCCATGCACCTAGAGCCTGTGCTCCGCGACAAGAGAAGCCACTGCAATGAGAAGCCCGTGCACCGCAACAAAGAGTAGCCCCCGCTCGCTGCAAATAGAGAAAGGCCGTGCGCAGCAATGAAGACCCAATGCAGCCAAAAATAAATAAATTAATAAATTTTAAAAAAGAAAAGAAAGAAACGAAGTACTGATACATGCTGCAACATGAATCTTGAAAACAACGTGCTAAGTGAAGTGAGCCACAAAAGGCCACATATTATATGATTCCATTCAAATGAAAGTCCAGAAGAGGGAAACAAAAACAGAAATAGAGACAGAAAGTTGATTACTAGTTCCTTAGCACTGAGGGGCTGGAGAGCAAGATTATGGGGGGTGGTGACTAAATGGTAGGGGTTTTTTCTGAGGTGATGAAAATGTTCTAAAATTGGTGGTGGTGATATTTGCACATATCTGTGATATACTAAAAGCCATTGAGTTGTACACTTTAAATGGATGGATTGTATGATGTGTGAACTTTATCACAATAAAGCTATTTAAAAAAAAAAAAACATAAGGGCCCCAAGCTGTAAGAACCAGCAGCTTCTTGGCCAGAATTGTGTCTTTCTGGAGCAAAAGGAATGCAGGGTGTGGGCGCAGGGTGAGATCTGAGGCCGAGACACATACTCTGGCGCCACAGGCCTCCGCCTGTGCCCTCTGAGGGCGACCCATGTCTCCAGCTGGAGCTCAGGATGCTCTACTGATTGACACACCCCTGTGGGCTTCTGGGCCAGCTGCTTCCAACCTCTTCACCCTGAGAGCTATAGGTCTACGGGGCACCACAAACCTGGGCAAACTGCTGGCCTTAGCAGCGGGGTGAGGAGGTGAAGCGAGTCTGCCAGAGCAGTCAGTGCCCATAAGGAGAAGGCCAAGGGCAAAGTGCACGAGAAAACCCTAGAGTAGATGGCCAGTGGCCACGTGCTGTCCAACCTCCAAACTCACCTTCCCCGGCGTGCAGGGAAATAATGCAGGGCAGGCTGATGCCACTGATCAGCTTATCTGTGGGATAGTCTGAAGGAGATAACTAAGCCTTAAAGAAGTACTAGCAGAAGATATTACTATCTGGTCCTCTTGATGTTACACGAGGATCTTTGAAAGAATATCACTACCGTGGAATGTGTGTCTATACATAGTAACTCTCTGCCAGAAGAAACACATAAGCCATTTTCTGAATATACAATTTGGGCAAAGGCAAACAGTGGTTTCAATTCAACAGCCATATGTCCTACAAGGAGAAAACCCCAGGAATCACCATGTCTCAGTCCCACTCAGGAATGGTCAAACAGGTTCTTTTTGGAAACCAGACTACAGTCATATCTGTTGGAAGGGCTGGTATATAATGGTAGCCTTCTTGGATGTATCTGATAAGAGACAAGAAAAAAGCTGATGTGTGTGCATGTGTGTGTGTGAATACATATATATGTGCGTGTGGGTGTGTATATACAAATTCATCAAGAAGAGGGATACATATGCTAACAATACCATCTTAAAAGCATTTGCTGGGGGGCACAGGACTACCCTGAATGGTGGAGAAACCAGTTCCATTGGCTGAGATGGCAGTGAGGGAGACTGTAAAATATTTCAAAATGAACCACCAGGCTCTAGTCAGAAAAGTCCCAGAGCTACCAAAAGGCAGGACATAAGTAAGAATGACTAATTAAAAGGCACAAAGCTTCCAGCGCTGACAATGATCAGCCTGAAGAACTGAAGGTATCAAAGGATCTATGGGGGACTGTACATGGATGGTCAAGGCCGCCCAGAGCTCTTTTACAGATGAAGCATCAGAGATTTCTTTCCCTTGGTAACGGGTACCGGATCAGGGAGAACAGGCTGCTCCTTGTCTCCAGTGCTGCCTTTAATTTGACATTATTTTTGCACAGCTGTTATATGTGAGGCATATGAATTAAAATCCATAACTGAATCTACATTTTTATGAATCACCATTTGCATACAACCGTCACCATTTGTTAGTACTTTCATATGGAACTAGGCTAAGGAAAGGGTTGATTTTGTACAGGTATTTAATAGAACTCTGTGGCTAGATCTAATTGAGGATAACATAACTGGGGATTTTTTTCCCCCAATATGGATGGAAAGCACAAGAAGCCACATATTTATCAATATGCAACAAGTGCCCCATTTACCTGATATTGAGTATTCTTTTATGGATTAAGATACAAAAGGCTTAACTTCTTCCTTGACATTTTAGTAACTGGTTCATAAGCTTATAGAAGAAGAAATGATGCATAGTGGTTGTTGAAACATTATAATTGTGATTTCTGTATTGTTTAGTCTTTCTGAAAAAAAAAGTGTGTTTATACCCATGAGTTTAACAATTCTGCTCTCTTGCTGTTGATTTCCATCATCCCTATGAAAGACGCGTGGCTCATTCTTCTTTCCCCTTGACCTGAAGATTAGTCTTTCCCTTTTAAGATTTGGCCCAAGGTTTCAGGGTTAACCCTAAGGATTAACAGTCTCCCACTAGGAATATGATATGCTGGAAGGCAACATAAGAAAGGCAAATATCATATGATATCACTTATATGTGGAATCTAAAAAATGGTACAAATGTACTTATTTACAAAACAGAAATAGAGTCACAGATGTTAAAAAAAAAAACAAACTTATGGTTACCAGGGGGGAAAGGGGGGAGGAGGAATAAATTGGGAGATTGGGATTGACATATATAAAATAGATAACTAAGAAGGACCTACTGTATAGCACAGGGAACTCTACTCAATAATCTGTAACGACCCGAATGGGAAAAGAATCTAAAAAAGAGTGGATGTATGTATATGTATAACTGGTTCACTTTGCTGTACAGCAGAAACTAATACAACACTGTAAATCCACTATATTCCAAAAAAAATTCAAAAAAAAGAATACAAGTGACTACTCTGATTGAAAGTTATTTGACATACATAAATTGAACTCACTTTCATTATATTTAAAAATACAAAATTTAGCTATTTTTTTAATACTTTAAAACATTTTTGCCAGGATTATATTTAAAAGATCTTCTTACTAGCAGGAGTTATGATTGGTTTTTACCTAACCCAACACCTTCCTCCCAAAAAAGTCATAGATGAGTTCATACGTTACACTCATTCATTCAACAAGCATGTCCCAAGCACCTGACCACTGAATCACTAGTTAGTTGCTATGGGAAGTAGACTAGTGGTCAGACCAGGTGGGGACCCAGGCTTCAGGGAGCTCACAGGTCAGTTTCATTACAGTTCCATTTATCTCTCCCCTTGGCACTTGGTGTTTTCTTCTGCCTTTATGCCCTATCCCACCGTTTCCTGGCAAAATCCCATTTATCCTTCAGGCCCCAATTCCAATATGGCCTCTTCTTAACTTCCCTATGCTTCAAGCGGAATCAATAACTTATTCTGCATTAATTCAGTATATAAATATTGAGCACCAACTGCTTACCAGATACTGAGCCATACAGTGTTCAATAAAGACATGAGATCCCTGCTTTATAGAGTATACAGTGCGTTAAAAGTTGACAGAAACTTAAAACTATTAAACTTAAAACTATTAAACTATTAAACTATTCGTTGTAATTATTATGTGCCTAGTATGGTGTAGATGCTTGGTATACATCAGTGGGCATTCCTGCCTTCATGGGGCTTACATCCTAACAGGACTCCTCAACAAAAAACAGACATAAAAATAAATAAATTCTATATGGATACTAAGGAAGTATGGCAGAACATATTCCCCAACAGTGGCTGCAATGATATCTTCCATCCCACATGCGCTTCTGTAATGTAATCTTGCCACTCCCCCCGTCAAAAGTAAATCTGGGCAGATCCTAGGACCAAGAGATTCAGAAAAAGTGATGCTGTTCCAATTCCAAGTGTAGCCTGTCATTGGCCTGGCATCTTCTGCTTCCCGCCCTTTGGAACGCTCACTCTTGGATCCAGCTGCCAGGCTGCGAGATGCCTGAGCCACGTAGAGAGGCCACATGAAGATGCGCTAGAGGACGGCACCCGCTGAGCTCCCAGCCAAGTCAGCCTCAACTGCCGACCGTGTGAGAAGCCACCTTCGACGTCCTGCCCAGCAGAACCTTCAGATGCCTGCAGCACGAGCTGATATCTGGCAGCAACCACAGGAGAGACCCCAAGCAAGAACTACCCAACCAAGTCCTGTCAACCAACGGAACAGTGAGAGAGAGGAAATCACTGTTTTCAACTAAGTTTGGGGATGGTTTGTTTTTCAGCAACAGCCAACTGGGACAGAGGGTGATAAATGCAATGGAAAAAGAAATAAAAATTGTTGAGCAGGGTAAGGGAACTCAGAATGCAGAGGTGGCAGGTGCTGCTATTTTTTAAAAGGGGAGTCAGGGTGGTCCTCATTGAAGAGAGGATATTTGAGCAAACACTTGAAGGTAAGGGGGTGGGCTATGCAGCCCCCCGGCTCTCTCCAGGCTGTCATCATACTTTGTTCTACGGTTTGTGCTGTGATTATCACAACAGACCATAGTTGTACCCATCCTGCGAGACCACAAGTTTTTCAAGATCAGGAATTCTATCTTATGCCTCTTGTATTCCCAGCACCTAATATCTGACCTATAATTAAAGCTTAATAAATGTTTCCTTGAAAAGTAACTAAATTGATAATTCACCCTGTAGTATGAAAACTATTTGTATCAGGGTTTTTCTGGGAAGTATACTGATATTCTAAAATCTTAATCTTCTATTCTGAGGACTAAGTCACTACTGAAGTTCAGACCTGCCACCAGATAAAAGAATCCTCTGCGGGTCTGGGACCTCCCAGCATCAAGAACAAAGCCGGGAAAGGGAGACAGAAACAGAAGACCTAGGTCTATGCTTGCTATTGCCTCCAAGTGACTGAATGTGCAGTGAATTCTACCACCTGTGGGCCACCTCCAACTGGAAGGGCCTCAAACTCAACTTGTCCAAAGAGAATGAGGCTTTCTCTCCCTCAAAACCAGAAACAGAGCAGACTTTCGAGACAGGAGGAGATTAATTCTACAAAGAGTTCTAGGAGAATGGGGACTGAGAAAAAACCCCAAATGTTGGGGTTCCCTTGAGTTCAGCCCTTCCTCCATTGGCATCCCTACCTACCCAGCCCTCCATACTCTCTCTGCATTTGACATGACCTCACCATAATTTGAACTGATCTAAAGCAGCTGGTGATGGGCTCCCATTTGGCTTTCCCCCTCCTCTCAACTCTGGTCCTCAAACAAGTAGCTGAAGAATTTCATATTGGCTGGTTGGGGGGGGGGGGGGGTGTGGGTAGGTGTGAAGGGGAAAGTGAGTCAGGCCCAACTCACTTTTCCTCCCTGAAACTACTCATTTTACCGAATCGCACCCTTCACTCTCTCTTTGCTCACTCATTCCTCTGCCTAAAGGTCTTCCCCTCTCCATTTTGTCTGCTGAAACTGTATCCTTCTTTAAGGCCCCACCTAAGGCCATTATTTCACAAAGTCTTCCCAAAAGCTCCAGCCAAAACAGTCACATGCTTCCTTGCAAGTACATAACGTGGGACAGCTTTCTGTGAAGTCCAGTCACTGTGAGCTCTATGGGGCAGGGGCCACAGCTGTCCTCTCTACCTCCATCCCCTTAGCCCCAAGCAGTGTCTGACACAGCATGGATATGACCAATGGGTATTTGCTGAATGAAGAAATGCACTGAAAAAAATAAATGTACTTTCATGTATATTAACCCACTGCTATTTTTTATTCAACCCTGGGTCGTAAGTATTACTCCCAATGTCAGATTTAAAAAAACAAACATTTGTAAGAATTATGACCTCCTCGAGTCTCAGGGGTCATCAACACTGGATCTTAAAACCCAGGTCTCTTGTTTCCAAAATCAATGACCTCTCCCTCTAGTGAAAAGCCTTCACTAACCAGAGAATGGGTCAAGTCACGTCTTATGCCACAGTTTGCCGAGGATTGAAGAGAGACGTCCCTCGGCTCTGCTGGCCTGCTGCAGAGCTGCCATCTTTGCATGCCTGAGCCCTGTTCGTGTGATGCCAACAGTCAGTGAAAGCCACTGGCTCCAGCTTCACTCCGCTTCAGGAGGCATGTTGTCTCTGCACTATCATACTGTCGTATCTGTCCTCACCAGCTTGTGCCACCCTGACCCACCACTATACTCCCATCTCCAGCCTGTCCTATAGGCTCCTGCCTCAGTCCATACCCTGACCTCAACCCTGGACCTTTTCTGCTCCAAGGCAAATGACTCCAGTCACTTTCATCTAGCCTACATCTAACCTATTCTAGATTTTGTGAACCATTCTGTGATTGCCTGTTCGGATTAGGAAGCCTAGATATTTTATAAAAGTTTCCTCACACATAAAGTTCTTTATAAGAATTTTCATGCCTACAGTGAACAATACCGTAGTTTACACTTAAAAATGTGGTAAGAGCATAGATCTCATGTTAAGTATTCTTACCACAATAATAAAAAAAAAAAAGAACCTTTCCTATATAAGATCAGGGTAAGTACTAGAAGTATAAAGATTAGTCATTAAGAATACAGATCAGGAACCACAACCTAAATAGAAGTAGTGCCATGATAGAACTGGCAATTCTTCCCTTCTCGCTGGGGGTATTAGGAGGAAGGGGAGCTCACGTCTTGGGAAGGTCAACACCAGTGGTCAGAATTACCATGATTTCACAGGTTCCCACTGAGACACTAAAGAAGAGGTAGCTATTGCCTTGCAGTGATTATATAACACTCTTTGTCAGGAGGAGAAGATGGATCGGTGCCGAGAAAACAAAGTCAGTAAACGTGATTGATGGGGGAAGGGCATGAGATAATAAAACTGAGGAATTGCTACCAGGGGCTCCAGAAGAGCAAGCACTGAAGTCAGGAAGGAAAGAACGGCGTGCTGGTGAGACATGCCGCCGACGGAGCTCATGAACCTTGTCCAGCCTGCCGAGGCCAAGGAGATAAAAGAAATTCAATAACTAACTACAGCAAATTCTGTAGTTTCAACCTAGACCTAAGGATTTAGAAGTTGAACCTGCAGCTCCACCAGGTAGGAGACAGTGTCTCACCTTCTGGGCTCAACAGGATAACTGACCCACTGAAGGAGAAACCAGCTGGAACCCAGTAATGAGTTCAGACTCATCCACTACATCATCCTGAGCTGAATCTCTAACTAACGTGAATACCTGTCATTCACCTACCAGGGCACGGTTTGTATCACAAGATTCCCTGCTCATACTATAGTAATAATATGCTCTAAACAACTGGCTGTACATGTAGATGACAAGGTCACCCATGCCCAGCAGTTGACCCTCCAGGGCTCAAAAAGGAGGGACGGTGGTCCCAGCACCCAGGCTGCATCTCCCCCATGAGCAGTTCAGAGAAGGCTGCTTCTTAGAAATGCAAATACTGAGTATTCAGTGCAAGTAATGCCAAACAAAGGAGCTGGGAGGAGTCAAAAAAAAAAAAAAAAAAAAAAAGGCAATGAGTTGGAGAGGCTAGAGGAATGGTAACCAAAGTGCCCAAACCCCCAAACTAGAGGTGAGCGAGCCAAGAGGGTGGATGACAAATGAAACAAGAACACACTCAAGTTGTTCAAGAGTGATCCTGGAGATGTAACTTTCTGGCCACACAATTTCTTTCTAAGTGACGCACAGCAGAGGACAGAGAGGCCAGGCTGTAGTCCTCAGGTGGGTCCCCATTCCAGCGGGGGGGGGGGGGGGGCAGCAGCCAAGCAAGGGGACCAAGGCCTGGGCTCTCCTGACAGGGCGTAAGTCAGAGCTCTGCCCTTTCTTCTCTCCCTACGACTGTGAGGGTGGGACCCACCACATCCTTTACATGAGGCTCCTCAAACAACTCTAGTTCATTTTCCACGTGCCCTATTAGTTACCAACAGCCATTTAAAACAATAGTCACATACGTAGTGAAAGTGTAAAGAAACACATGAGAGCAAAAATCACCGAACTCGGGATAGTGGTTACCATTTAGAAGGAGGAAGGGAAAGGCAATCAGGAGGGGTCTGCATGGGGGCTTCAACTATGTTGGTAATACTTTACTTTTTAAACTAAGTGATGGATAAACACATATTCACTATATTTTTAATGACTTTTTAAATATCTCAAGAGTGTGTGTGTGTGTGTGTGTGTGTGTATAAAATATAGTCTCACTGCCAGGACAAGTTTACCAACAAACTAGTTTCTGAGAATACATTCTGGCATAATAGCAGCAGCTACTGATTATTAAGCACTTGCTCTCTATATACACCGAGCAGTGTGCGTCATCATTTTTAATTCTCACAACATACCCCTCTGTGGGCATGGGTATTATTACGACCCACATTTTATAGACAGGAACCTGGGCACAAAAAAAGGCTACAATACTTGCTTAAGATCACACACTAAAGTAGCAGAGTCAGGACTTGAATCTGGATCTGCTGCTTCCAAGTTACCACGTTCACTAGATTCACATACAACTCTGAGACCAGACTCGGAACAGAGGCTGTGTGAGGTAGACCAGATGACAGGACAACAAGGGAGCTGCTACAGGGAGTTGAAGGAGGTATTCCAAGCAGAATAAAACAGCCAGGGACCAAGCTCTAAAGATCCTCAGGAAGCCAGCCTCAAGGAGCACACAGTAAGTAAAGATGTGCAAAAAACAAATGTGCCGTGGTGAGCAGCTCTGGATTCACAGATTTGAGAATTCTGATCCTCATAGTATCAAAATAAGTAGTTATTAACTCAGAAACTAAGAGAGTTTACCTTCCAAAATGCTTAATCTTTGGGCATACTAGTTAATGCAAAATCTAGTTTTCAAAACTTTCTTCTTGTTAGAGTTTAAAGCACCAAAACGCCTCTCTTCAAAGAAAAGGTATGTTGCTAGGGGGAAAATAAGTTATCTGGGTAGAATATTAAATCTTATTTTCCCATCCTCTTTAATTATAAATTGTTAACATCTTTAGGGAAAAGGCTAAAAGCCACAATAAATCACACTTAACATCAAATTATAATTTTCCAATAAAAATATTAAATACATCACAAAATATATCTTAAAGTAAAATCAAAGTGTTCCAGAAGCATTTTTAAATGGTAAAATAAATTTTAAATCTTTTTAAAAAATGACTATTGTCATGTAACAGAATAGACATGCTGAATTAAGAGTTTATATAAGTCTGCAAAGGCCCTTCCCCATCCAAAAATTGTGAAGGAAGAAGAACCCACGCAGCAGAAGCAAAGTAATACTACCCACACAGCTATGTAAGACTTAATGAAGTTATGTGGGAAAAGGAGGGAGATTTACACGGGGCTGAGTGACCTGAAAACTCTAAAAAGCAAATCTGCAGGTAGAGACCAGGTGTAGATTATTGTTTGAATTTTGATGCTTCAGTGTAACTCATTTTGCCCAGAAGAAGTGGTCTGTAAAATCTATGTGCAAAAAGAATTGGAAATTAACTACTAATTATTCTATTGCAAATCCTCAAGAAACCACAAAATCCCTTTAGGAAGCAAATAATTGCCTCCCCAAAGTATCCAACAAATTTAGATTTCCATATATCAACTTTGCTTAAGAGAAAAATACGCCTATTTTATGTTATCTAAAAAGTTAGCTGTACACTAAGCTACCCGAGCACAATAATGGGTTAGGTAGGGATCAACAAAGATCACAGTATTCTGAGGGATACTGGGGAGGGAAAGGGAGGGCAAGGGAGAGTTAGTGTTTTAAATAACTGTGGTGCAACTTGCTACCCTTTATGACCCCGCATGGAGCAGGCATCTCTCCTATTCTGCAAGCATGCACCATGAAATTATCCTCACACCACACGGAGCACCTGTAATTGAACAGTCAAGTCCCACAGTACTAAATCCCAGTGTAGCTATGGGTTCACACTGTATTAATTTTAAATAACCTCAGGATTCTAATCCAAGGAGAGAATTTATAAAAATTAAAATTTTTCTATTGTATCTTAACAAACCTTGGCATATTTAATGCCTCCAAAGGGTGAAAAAACAAAGAGACTCTTACGCTATCTGACATATGTTTGTGCCCCTAGTTTTCAAGACAGACATCAGATGTCAAACGTCTGATCCCTCTTCCCTCACTGTGATGTTGTAGAAGGAGAAAAAGCCAATGGATGGCTTTGTTAGCATTTCACTAGCATTTAGGCAGGTGCGCAGACATTATTTCAACAACAGCTAGTGCTTAAACAATGAGTTACAAAACTACATGTACTTAGGAGATGGGGCTCTAAAGTCGAACCAGTGAACAGTTAAGATTTCAAAAGACTCTAATGTACATTCCGCAGAGCTTCATTGTATCTTTACCTATGAGGTAAGAACAACTCATTTGCAATTATTTTCACCACCCCACCCCTTCAATCACTCTCAAATCCCTTGCCAAAGCTCTCTTTTATCCCCATAACCTCATATACCTGGATTTACCATGGTGAAACACTGTTCAATAATGAACTCAAGAAATGTGATCTTTTTGAGGTCTTTTAAAGAAAAGCCATAAGTTACTGTCTTTGCCCTCCTTAATCCTAAACTCCTAAACTCAAATTCAGGTATAGTTTCAGGATGCCATATTTTGTCTTCTTATAAGACTCTGATGTTCAAAAGAAAATGCGGATACATGTCATTGTACATTTGTCCAAAGCCCTAGAATGTACAACACCAAGAGTGAACCCCTATTGTAAACTATGGACTTCGGGTGATAATGATGTATCAATGTAGGTTCATCAATTTTAGCTGATGTACCCTCTCTGATAGGGGAAATTTACAGTGGGCAGGCAGGGGGAACAGGAGGTATATAGGAAATCTCTGTACCTTCCTCTCAATTTTGCTGTGAACCTGAAACTGCTGTAAAAAAAAATAAAGTCTTTTTAAAAAAGAATGAAAGAAAAGAAAATGAGAGTTATTATCTTTTAGAGATACTACTGAAATGTTTGTGTATAGTGACAAGACATCTGGGATTTGCTTCCAAACAGTAGTATCGGAGAGAGTACAGATGAAAGAAAAAATGGCCATGAGTTGATAATTGTTGAACCTGGGTGATGAATATACGGGGGTTAATTACATGCTTATGCTTTTATTTTTCCAAAGTATGAACTTTTAAAATGGGAGGCATTAAGAGCCCCCACCAGAACGCTGAATTTTAGCCAGAAATATTCAACTTCCTCTTTACCCATCAACCAAACACATCTGCAGGGGATAGTGAACAAAATGGACTAATACTGGCACAATTCCACCTCCTTCTCACACTGTGAGCACAGAAAGTCTGAAAAGGGTAAAATGGAGAGGCCAATTACAGGAAGGAGAAGGGAGAGAATGCCATGAGGCGGAATAATGAACCTGCTTATCAGTCCCTGAAATCACTGGGAACTGGCAGCCCATGAAGTAGCATGTCTCCATGTAGGAAGATGCCCCACTGCGATCTTCATCAATAACCATGTTTCTCAAGTTTATTTGGTCCTAAGAATCACCTAGGATAACAGGTAATCACAGAGATTCCCAGGCCTCTCCTTGACAGATTCTGGTTCAGTAGGTTTGGGTCAGAGCCCTGAAATCTGAATGCAGAACAAGTCCTGGGAAGTTATGTTCAGTCAAGTTTGAGATATTCTGACTTAGAAGATCCACACCCTATTCCCTTTCCCCATGTTTAAAAACATACATCAAAGTGTAAACAGCAATTTTCCTGGGGAAAGTAAGGTTACCTTTCTGCTGCTGTTCATTCATATTTTCTGATTTTCATATATAGAAAAGAGACACCTCTCTTGCTCACTCTGTTGGTTCTATGACAGAACTTCAAAGGTAATGTTTCAGACTCATTCTGACACTCATGGCCGAGTTACCAAAAAAGGGAACATGCAGGGAACTTCAAAGGGAAATCTGAGCCACAGGACTGACCTTTAACCTTCTTAGCTAAAGATTGCTATAATTTTGATACCAGCAACTTACTTGTGAAGAAACAATATTCTGCTACCTTGAGAGGGAAGATCAGTGGTCTCCTGGGCCCAGTCTGATACCCTCCATTAGACAAAGGAAGCCACAAATTTCTCTGCAAAGAGTTCTGCTAAAACAAATACATCCACAAAAAGTCGTGCTACTCTATTTACAACACCCAAGCAACCTAAGCATCCATCAACAGACGAACAGATAAAGAAGATGTGGTGTATATATACAATGGAATATTACTCAACCATAAAAAAGAATGAAATAATGTCATTTGCAGCAACATGGATGGACCTAGAGATTATCATATTAAGCGAAGTAAGTCAGACAGAGGAAGACAAATATCATATAATATCACTTATACGTAGAATCTTTAAAAATGATACAAATGAATCTATATACAAAAGAGAAATAGAGGATTTGGTTCAAGGTAGCGGAGTAGAAGGAGGTGCTCTTACTCCCTCTTGTGAGAGCACCGGAATCGCAACTGGCTGCTGGACAATCATCAACAGGAAGACACAGGAACTCACCAAAACAGATACCCCACATCCAAGGACAAAGGAGAAGCCACAATGAGATGGTAGGAAGGGCGCAATCACAATAAAATCAAATCCCATAACTGCTGGGTGGGTGACTCACAAACTGGAGAATACTTATACCACAGAAGTCCACCCACCGGAGTGAAGGTTCTGAGCCCCACATCAGTCTTCCCAACCTGCGGGTCTGGCAACAGCAGGAGGAATTCCTAGAGAATCAGACTTTGAAGGCTAGCGGGATTTGATTGCAGGACTTCGACAGGACTAGGGAAACACAGACTCCACTCTTGGAGGGCACACACAAAGTAGTGTGCTCATCAGGACACAGAGGAAGGAGCAGTGACCCCATAGAACTGAACCAGACCTACCTGCTAGTGCTGGAGGGTCTCCTGCAGAGGCAGGGGGTGGCTGTGTCTCACCATGAGGACAAGAACACTGACCGCAGAAGTTCTGGGAAGTACACCTTGGTGTGAGCCCTCCCACAGTCCGCCATCAGCCCCACCAAAGAGCCAGGTAGGCTCCAGTGTTGGGTCGCCTCAGGCCAAACAACCAACAGGGAGGGAACTCAGCACCACCCATCAGCAGACAAGCAGATTAACGTCTAACTGAGCTCTGCTCACCAGAGGAAGAGCCAGCTCTACCCACCACCAGCCCCTCCCATCAGGAAACTTGAACAAGCCTCTTAGATAGCCTCATCCACCAGAGGGCAGACAGCAGAAGCAAGAAGAACTACAACCCTGCAGCCTGTGGAACAAAAACCACATTCACAGAAAGTGAGACAAGATGAAAAGGCAGAGGGCTATGTACCAGATGAAGGAACAAGATAAAACCCCAGAAAAACAACTAAATGAAGTGGAGATAGACAACCTTCCAGAAAAAGAATTCAGAATAATGATAGTGAAGATGATCCAGGACCTCGGAAAACGAATGGAGGCAAAGATCGAGAAGATGCAAGAAATGTTTAACGAAGACCTAGAAGACTTAAAGAACAAACAAACAGACATGAACAATACAATAACTGAAATGAAAACTACACTCGAAGGAATCAATAGCAAAATAACTGAGGCAGAAGAACGGAAAAGTGACCTGGAAGACAGAATAGTGGAATTCACTGCTGTGGAACAGAATAAAGAAAAAAGAATGAAAAGAAATGAAGACAGCCTAAGAGACCTCTGGGACAACATTAAACGCAACAACATTCCCATTATAGGGGTCCCAGAAGGAGAAGAGAGAGAGAAAGGACCCGAGAAAATATTTGAAGAGATTATAGTCGAAAACTTCCCTAACGTGGGAAAGGAAATAGCCACCAAGTCCAGGAAGCGCAGAGAGCCCCATACAGGATAAACCCAAGGAGAAACATGCCGAGACACATAGTAATCAAATTGGCAAAAATTAAAGACAAAGAAAAATTATTGAAAGCAACAAGGGAAAACGACAAATAACAAAAATGGGAACTGCCATAAGGTTAACAGCTGATTTCTCAGCAGAAACTCTACAAGCCAGAAGGGAGTGGCATGACATATTTAAAGTGATGAAAGGGAAGAACCTACAACCAAGATTACTCTACCCGGCAAGGATCTCATTCAGATTTGATGGAGAAATCAAAAACTTTACAGACAAGCAAAAGCTAAGAGAAATCAGCACCACCAAACCAGCTCTACAACAAACGCTAAAGAAACTTCTCTAAGTGGGAAACGCAAGTGAAGAAAAGGACCTACAAAAACAAACCCAAAACGATAAAGAAAATGGTCATAGGAATATACATATCGATAATTACCTTAAACGTGAATGGATTAAATGCTCCAACCAAAAGACACAGGCTTGCTGAATGGATACAAAAGCAAGACCCATCTATATGCTGTGTACAAGAGACCCACGTCAGACCTACGGACACATACAGACTGAAACTGAGGGGATGCAAAAAGATATTCCATGCAAATGGAAATCAAAAGAAAGCTGGAGTAGCAATACTCATATCAGATAAACTAGATTTTAAAATAAAGAATGTTACAAGAGACAAGGAAGGACACTACAAAATGATCAAGAGATCAAACCAAGAAGAAGATATAACAATTATAAATATATATGCACCCAACATAGGAGCACCTCAATACATAAAGCAACTGCTAACAGCTACAAGAGAGGAAACCGACAAATAACACAATAATAGTGGGGGACTTTAACACCTCACTTACACCAATGGACAGATCATCCAAAATGAAAATAAATAAGGAAACAGAAGCTTTAAACAATATAATAGACCAGATAGATTTAATTGATATTTATAGGACTTTCCATCCAGAAACAGCAGATTACACTTTCTTCTCAAGGGTGCACGGAACATTCTCCAGGATAGATCACATCGTGGGTCGCAAATCAAGACACAGTAAATTTAAGAAAATTGAAATCATGTCAAGCATCTTTTCTGACCACAACGCTATGAGATTAGAAGTCAATTACAGGGAAAACAACGTAAAAAACACAAACACATGGAGGCTAAACAATACGTTACTAAATAACCAAGAGATCACTGGAGAAATCAAAGAGGAAATCAAAAAATACCTAGTGACAAATGACAATGAAAACACGACGAACCAAAACCTATGGGATGCAGCAAAAGCAGTTCTAAGAGGGAAGTTTATAGCTATACAATCCTACCTCAAGAAACAACAAACATCTCAAATAAACAATTTAACCTTACACTTAAAGGACCTAGAGAAAGAAGAACAAACAAAGCCCAAACTTAGCAGAAGGAAAGAAATCATAAAGATCAGAGCAGAAATAAATGAAATAGAAACAAAGAAAACAATAGCAAAGATCAATAAAACTAAAAGCTGGTTCTTTGAGAAGATAAACAAAATTGATAAACCATTAGCCAGACTCATCAAGAAAAAGAGGGATAGGACTCAAATCAATAAAATTAGAAATGGAAAAGGAGAAGTTACAACAGACACCGCAGAAATACAAAGCATCCTAAGAGACTACTGTAAGCAACTCTATGCCAAAAAAATGGGCAACCTGGAAGAAATGGACAAATTCTTAGAAAGGTATAACCTTCCAAGACTGAACCAGGAAGAAACAGAAAATATGAACAGACCAATCACAAGTAATGAAATTGAAACTGTGATTAAAAAATCTTCCAACAAACAAAAGTCCAGGACCAGATGGCTTCACAGGTGAATTCTATCAAACATTTAGAGAAGAGCTAACACCCATACTTCTCAAACTCTTCCAAAAAATTGCAGAGGAAGGAACACTCCCAAAATCATTCTATGAGGCCACCATCACCCTGATACCAAAACTAGACAAAGATCCTACAAAAAAAGAAAATTACACGCCAATATAACTCATGAATATAGATGCAAAAATCCTCAACAAAATACTAGCAAAGAGAATCCAACAACACTTTAAAAGGATCATACACCATGATCAAGTGGGATTTATCCCAGGGATGCAAGGATTCTTCAATATATGCAAATCAATCAATGTGATACACCATATTAACAAACTGAAGAAGAAAAACCGTATGATGATCTCAGTAGATGGAGAAAAAGCTTTTGACAAAATTCAACACCCGTTTATGATAAAAAACTCTCCAGGAAGTGGGCATAGAGGGAACTTACCTCAACATAATAAAGGCCATATACGACAAACCCACAGCAAACATCATTCTCAATGGTGAAAAACTGAAAGCATTTCCTCTAAGATCAGGAACGAGACAAGGCTGTCCACTCTCACCACTATTATTCAACACAGTTGTGGAAGTCCTAGCCATGGCAATCAGAGAAGAAAAAGAAATAAAATGAATACAAATTGGAAAAGAAGAAGTAAAACTGTCACTGCTTGCAGATGACATGATACTATACATAGAAAAACCTAAAGATGCCACCAGAAAACTACTAAAGCTAATCAATGAATTTGGTAAAGTTGCAGGATACAAAATTAATGCACAGAAATCTCTTGCATTCCTATACACTAATGATGGAAAATCTGAAAGAGAAATTAAGGAAACACTCCCACTTACCATTGCAACATAAAGAATAAAATACCTAGGAATAAACTTACCTAGGGAGACAAAAGACCTTTATGCAGAAAACTATAAGACACTGATGAAAGAAATTAAAGATGATACAAGTAGATGGAGAGATATACCACGTTCTTGGATTGGAAGAATCAATATTGTGAAAATGACTATACAACCCAAAGCAATCTACAGATTCAATGCAATCCCTATCAAATTACCAATGGCATTTTTTGCAGAACTAGAACAAAAAATCTTAAAATTTGTATGGAGACACAAAAGACCCCAAATAGCCAAAGCGGTCTTGAGGGAAAAAAATGGAGCTGGAGGAATCAGATTCCCTGACTTCAGACTATACTACAAAGCTACAGTAATCAAGACAATATGGTACTGGCACAAAAACAGAAATATAGCTCAATGGAACAGGATAGAAAGCCCAGAGATTAACCCACACACCTATGGTCAACTAATCTATGACAAAAGAGGCAAGGATATACAATGGAGAAAAGACAGTCTCTTCAATAAGTGGTGCTGGGAAAACTGGACAGCTACATGTATAAGAGTGAAATTAGAACACTCCCTAACACCATACACAGAAATAAACTCAAGATGGATTAGAGACCTAAATTTAAGACCAGGGCACTCTAAAACTCTTAGAGGAAAACATAGGAAGAGCACTCTTTGACATAAATCACAGCAAGATCTTTTTTGATCCACCTCCTAGAGTAATGGAAATAAAAACAAAAATAAACAAATGGGACCTAATGAAACCTAAAAGCTTTTGCACAGCAAAGGAAACTAAAAACAAGACGAAAGGACAACCGTCAGAATGGGAGAAAATATTTGCAAACGAATCAACGGACAAAGGATTAATCTCCAAAATATAGAAACAGCTCATGCAGCTCAATATTAAAAAAACAAACAACCCAATCCAAAACTGGGCAGAAGACCTAAATAGACATTTCTCCAAAGAAGACATACAGATGGCCAAGAAGCACACGAAAAGCTGCTCAACATCACTAATTATTAGAGAAATGCAAATCAAAACTACAGTGAGGTATCACCTCACACCAGTTAGAATGGGCTTCATCAGAAAATCTACAAACAACAAATGCTGGAGTGGGTGTGGAGAAAAGGGATCCCTCTTGCACTGCTGGTGGGAATGTAAATTGATACAGATACAGCCACTATGGAGAACAGTATGGAAGTTCCTTAAAAAACTAAAAATAGAATTACCATATGACCCAGCAATCCCACTACTGGGCATATACCCAGAGAAAACCATAATCAAAAAGACACATGCACCCCAGTGTTCATTGCAGCACTGTTTACAGTAGCCAGGTCATGGAAGCAACCTAAATGCCCATCGACAGACAAATGGGTAAAGAAGATGTGGTACATATATGCAATGGAATATTACTCAGCCATAAAAAGGAACGAAATCGGGTCATTTGTTGAGACGTGGATGGACCTAGAGACTGTCATACAGAGTGAAGTAAGTCAGAAGGAGAAAAACAGATATCGTATATTAACGCATATATGTGGAACCCAGAAAAATGGTACAGAAGAACCGGTTTGCAGGGCAGAAATAGAGATCCAGATATAGAGAACAAACGTATGGACACCAAGGGGGGAAAGTGGCGGGGGGGTGGGGGTGGTGGTGTGCTGAATTGGGAGATTGGGATTGACACGTATACACTGATGTGTATAAAACTGATGACTAATAAGAACCTGCTGTATAAAAAAATAAAAATAAAATTAAAAAAACTTAACACCATTCTATTCCATAGTGTAAGGAGTCACTGCAGGTATCAAAGCTCCCCTCAAAGGGTAAATCATCAGGTAATTGGTAAGTCTGCTAGAATTTCAGGAAAAAAAAGTTTATAGATTTTATCTATGTGTTTGTTTAACCTATAGTTTCATCACAGTACGTTCCCTCTGCTATTGTGATAGTCCTTAAGGTACATGAAAATGATTTAAAATGTACCAGTGATAAAAGCTATACAATGATTTCTTTTAATCTTTCAGAAAACGGAAGTTACACTCTGGGCACCTTTCCTTTCACAGGAAGAGAAATGTCTGAAAAGCAAGCTGTGCCCAACACCCCAGCGATCTATGTGGACTGCATTTTCCCCACCTGGTATCATCTGCTCCCACAGCTTTAATGGCCACCCATTCGCTATGAAACCCAAACACATATCGCTAACACCGATATTTCTCTTGAATTCCAAAACTGTAGATGCAATCACCCCTGGACACCTCCACTTCATCTCCGTACCTCTGGTCCCCACACAGTGTTTGGCATCCAACATGCGCCTGATGAAGGTCTGGAGAATGAGTGAGCAGATAGTGATTCCCTTCTGGAGGCTTAATGAAACCTTGTTGAATTGATTTGAATGAAACGACCATCAATTTTTCATTGACCACAACTAGATCTGAGGAAGCTTAGCACTTAAACAACACTTCACAATCATTGAGCCCATCTCAACTCCCTTAATATGCCCAGTATTGCAAAGTTGGTGACAATTCAGGACGAGGACACTCAACTTTGCTCTCCTAACCAAAAGTGATTCATCACAAGTCGTTGGGGGTGAAGGGAGGCATCACCGGAACCTGAGCAATGGGGGAAGTAGCCCAGAAGTGAGATGTTTTGAGGGAGGAGTTAGACAAAGGAAACCTCAAGCAATGACGTGTACAAAGCATGAGGATATGAAACGGTCCAACAAACGAACCTATCTACAAAATAGAAACAGACTCACAGACATAGAGACCAGACTCGTGGTTGCTAAGGGTGGGGGAGGGAAGGATTGGGAGTTTGGGGTCAGCAGATGCAAGCTGTTATATATAGGATGGATAAACGACAAGGTCCTGCTGTATAGCCCAGGGAACTATATTCAATATCCTGTGATAAACAATATGGAAAAGAATATTAAAAAGAATGTATCTGTGTAAACTCAAATCACTTTGCTGTACAGCAGAGATAAACACAACATTGCAAATCAACTATACTTAAATAAAATAATTTTTTTAAAAAACCGGTTCAATATGCCGAAAGGAAAAGCGTTTGCGGGAACGGTACTGCAGCTTCAGTGACACGAGAGGCATGATCAGAAAGGGTCATCTGTCAGTTAAGAAGCACAACTTTACAGTAAAAGGCCTGAGAAACCAATAAGGAAAGTAAGATGATCTGTTTTGTTTTGTTTTATTTTATTTTAGGCTGTGTTGTGTCTTCGTTGCTGCGCAGGCTTTCTCTAGCCGCGGCGAGTGGAGGCTACTCTTCGTTGCGGTGCTCAGGCTTCTCATCGCAGTGGCTTCTCTTGTTGCAGAGCTTGAGCTCTAGGCACACGGGTTTCAGTAGTTGTGGCATGCGGGCTCAGTAGTTGTGGCGCACGGGCCGAGTTGCTCCGCGGCACGTGGGATCTTCCCGGACCGGGGCTCGGACCCGTGTCCCCTGCATTGGCAGGCGGATTCTTAACCACTGCGCCACCAGGGAAGCCCTGTTTTATTTTAGAAACCTCTATAAGAAAACGGGGGATGGTTTTGTTCCCGAGAGGAGAAGGGCAGAAAGAGGAGGAGGACAGAGAGGAGGATGGAGCAGCATAGACGGGCCCTGAGCCTGAGTTCCGACGTGGCGGAGGAGCCAGGGAGCTCCAGTTGTCTATTTCAAGTCATTAGTGTGGCTACCTGCCAAACCTTCACTGAAGTCCTCTAACACACACAAAGGCTTTACCTGAACAGATTTCAGTTAGCGTGTGTGTGTGTGTGTGTGTGTGTGTGTGTGTACGTACGTAGTAGTCAAGAAAAAGAACCAAGTACCATGTGATAATGAGGGCAATGCCCAGTGGGGACAGCACAAGATCCCTAAACAGAACAAACTCCGCAAAAGCAAGAGATGAGACAGAGGAGGCCACGAACTGAGTCTCAGAAAAGCACGGGGCTCTGCTCAGTCCAATGACGGTCAGTCCAATTACTTGAACAAGATCTTAGTCAAGCTCACGCTATCTAGAAATTAAGGGGCTGGGAGACGCTCACAGCTAAAATCCGGTGAAATCTGATCGACAGCCTATATATAAAAACATGTTCCACAAAAAAATCTGAAAATTAAGAGTATATTAAGATTTTTTATTATTACTTTACAGAATTTCGTAAAAAGAACCTAGAGCGGTAAGGCTCAGGGATGTTGTGATAACTGGGATGAGAATGGCCACTATGGTAGACCACCTCTCTCTGGTCCAGCAGCAGTACCACCACCTTACCCCCACTTCAAAACTTTGTAAATTGCCCAGGAAAGGCTGAAATGAGGTTAATAAAATGTTGTCTAATTGGAATTGCTCAGATGACTGCCTAGCTTTTACTGCCACCTCCTGGCCCTTTCTGGTATGTGCCCCCCTGAACCAGTGGTGCTGATAACCACACACACACAAAATCCATTACCACCTTCACGCATCTCCAGCTAGATAGAGCATCAAATTAAACCATGATCACACTGCATCTGTAAAGCTGTGATATCGAGTGGGAGCCCCTGAATAAGGCAGCTGTACACTGATAAGGTCACCCCAGCCAGGCTGACTAACCCCTGGTCCCCGATCTGTCAGCACGCTGAGGGCAGATCTGTGTCTAGGGGCAGATGCATATTCACCAAGCTCACGGAGACAGATCTCTAATACGTAAACACCAATGTACCAATTTAGAGTGAGCATCATCACCTCCAAGGTAACCCAGGCCTCATATTTTCCTACAAGAACCACTTTTCTCTCTAGGTCAGGCACACTGGAAATCAAATCATGCACTCACGAGAATTGCTTAGCGAGGAGGAAATCAGGGCCAGGGCACTGGCCAGAGAACACGAACTTTTAAAGGCATCCGGCTCTGAGAGATGGGGTCGTCTGCCCCACAACTGGAATATTCTGCCACTGGACACAACAACGCAAATCTCTGGAACAGGGTATCTATCCTTCTCCCGTCAATGCTTGAATGGGAATTATCAGGCCTTGCCTTTGAGATGTTTCCCTGTCCAGTTCTGGCCAATCCACCTCCCTTTCTGGTTGGCAGGATGTTTTCATGGGGACGATGAAGCCTCCAGCGAAGCTTCCATCAGTCAAGTGCTGACCGAGATCCGTGTCTCTGCTCCACTGGGCACCGATACCATAGTCGGCTGTCTGTAACGGGCTGTACTGTCCCTATTTCCAAGCTTTTGGAGGCACCACGGTAGTTCCATGGACTTCCAATAAACAGGTAATGATAATTTCCATTTGTTGAATGATTAGAAGTTTACACAGAGCTTGTACATCCCTTATTGCAGCTAGTCCTCTCAAGCACCCTTTGGGGTTCTTTGGGTAAATATTATGATTCTTATTTTACAGATAAAGACACTGAGATTCGGAGATGGTAAGTGGTTTTTCCAAGGTTGCAGAATTAGTGAATATAGGGTTAAGACTACAACTTACATCGTTGAATCCCAGGTGAGTCTACTGAGGAAGCCAGCTCTTAACAGTGAACATAAAGGAACTCTGCCTGACCGACTGACCTACTCCTATATAACAACTAGTTATGGACTGTCAGTTATCAGCTACCTATTGTTCTAGGCACTTTGGAACACCAGGATGATGAATTTTTTTTTTTTTTTTTTTTCATGCTACAACGTGGATGGATCCTTTTTGGGTTTTTTGATCTAAGATTTCTACTTTACTTTTCTTAAAACTTTTATTGGAGAACAGTTGATTTACAATGTTATGTTAGTTTCAGGTGTATGGCAAAGTAATTCAGTTATACACATACATATTTTCATTCTTTTTCAGATTCTTTTCTCATATAGGTAAAGGATGATGAATTTAAATAAGGTTCCTATTCCATGGAACATATATTCAGTGGTGAGAGACAAACAAGGAAAGATTCAGATGGTGATAAGCCCTGTGCAGAGAATAAAAGTCGGGGATGTCAAATGCTGATTGGCTATTTCCGTTTGGGTCACCAGGGAAAGCTTCTCTGGGAAAGGACATTTAAGCTGAGGTGGAAATTCCAAGAAGACATACAATGATGAAGGGGAAGAGCATTCTAACCGGAAGGGACAGCTAAGACCACAGCGTGGTCCCCTGAGATGGGCCCATACTGGCTACGTCTGAAAAAGAACAAGAAGTCCAGTGCGCTGGGGAACAGAGGGCAAACGGGGTGGTAAAAGGCTAGTCAGGAGGTGGGTGGGAGCCAAACCACATGGCCTTTTGTTAAGGAGGATCAGTCAGATTTTGTTCAAAGCACAATGGAAAGCCATCACGCCACTACGGAAATGTGCCACTTTTCAAAGAAGTCACAGCGTTCTAGAATAGGTTTTACACCTCAATTCCAAAGTCTCAATCAGCTCACTATTCCTAGGGCACAACGATTCAAGTCTTTGATGAACTTACAATGCTTTCCATAAACAAGTAAGAGGTATCTGAAAAACTCAGAACACAAGTTATCTGGGGAGAAGGAGAAAGGTGTGTCCTGATAAAAGAAATTTTCATAGACTGAGGTCTGGGGAAGCCATTCTGGCTTATGCTTGAATTTTATGCTAAGTAAAATAGCCTGTTCGTGGCTTATCAAACACACATTGCACATCTGCTTTAATTATTAAAGAAATGGGCACACTGATCAGAAGTGAAGAATGTCATGTTAAAGATAAAGATGAAATGCCTCCCTTCCCGGGATGCCCGTGCTGGTACTCCTTCAATGATAAGACTCCCTTTCCAGGTACCAAAGCCATGCTGACTCACTGTGTCGGTGTTGATCTGTTGGTTTTTGGTTTGGGGTTTTTTTTGGAACCTTGAAGAAATGTATCCCTGACTTATTTTATCCCTTATTGTATCCCTGACAAGATATAAAACTGTGTTGAAAACCATGCTTCTCTGGAGCAGTTTCTCAGAGTAATCTGGGAAGCTGTCTTCTGGGCTATGGTCCTCAGTGTGGCTCAAATAAAACTCTTTTCTGTTCCTATTATAGGTTGTTTGTTGATTATTTTCATTGGGAATCCGATCTATGAAAACCCGTACTTAGAAGTGGTGGATTCACGGCCTCTGCGCTCCAGAAAGCCCAGCGAGGCTCCCAGGAGGCCCAGCGAGGCTCCCAGGAGGCACTGACTGCCTTCTAGAAGAGCTCAGTTCAGAAACACGGGTGTGGGGGGGGGGGTGGGGGGCGGGGGGGGGGAACCTGCCTGACTCCTCCCCTCACCCACCCGGAAAGCAGCGTCTCCCTCAGGCCCAAGGCCATCCTGCTTTGCCACAGCTCACTGCTCAGATGGCAGCCTGACAACTGCTTTCTCCGCAACTCTAAGATAAAACCTATAGCTGTCCCATAGCAAAGAGGTGTTCAAAAACACCCCAAGAGGCGAGCAGGGAAGGAGTGTCAAGAAAAGAGAATGGCGGGGAGAGAAAGAGAGAGAGAATGCGGGGGGAGGAGCGGTGAGGGGTAGGGAAGAGGGTAAGGTAGGGAGGATACATGCCTTCTACATAGAAGTTCATTGCATAAAAAATCACTGCCCTCCACACCCACTCTTAAACACTGTTGACACGGGGAAAGAAAAACGGCCCTATCTTTCTTTCCAAAGACTGGTTTGGCAACAAACAGTAGCCTTTGACCTAGGAAATCACCCTCAGGACGTCATGAGGGATGAGCTCAAAAAGGCTTACACAAATATGCTCGCTGAAGGTTTATTTACAACAGGGCAAAATTTTAAACAGTGGTCAACAACAGAGAATCCGTCAGCTCAGTTACAGCCAAGTCATAGGAAGGAACGTGATAAAACTAGTAAAAATCATACTCTAAGGGAATTAGAATCTAAAAGACTCTTTCAACACATAAGGAAAAATTCAGAATATATTCAGTTAAAAAGTTGGAAGGTAAACAGGGGAACACACAAATCTTTGTAAATAATCTGGACAAGAAACAAAAGGGCAATGGGGAAAGTAGAGGGCGGCTGGGAAGACTTTCGCACTTTTAACTCTCTGAACTGCTAGTACACTCGCCGGAGAGCATGTGACTGTTAGAAACTTATTTGGGTTAAGAGTTTGGCATCAGGAGGGTGCAGAGAAAGATCAACCAGAGAAGGGCGCAAGGTCTCTTTTCGAAAGACCTTTGGGCCTGCAGCTCTGTGAAAACTACCACCGAGCTCCCTGCCTGCGGAGGGCCCAGCAGGCTTGAGATTTCCTAGTAACCTCCAGGAGGCCTCAGTGGCAACTCTTAGATTCTCAGGCCATTCAACAACAAGCTGCTGTGGTCTGAAATCGACACTACACTAGCAAAACTTGTCTACAGTCCCCTTCCTCGTCCTCATTCCTTACCATCCATCCGCATCACACAGGCAGAGACATCAATGGTTTGCATTCTTACCCCTTTCACAGGAAGACGCCCACATCAGCCCCGACTGGCAACACTCACGCACCTGGTGATGCAACGGGACCAAATGAGAGGGAGTGAAGGCCACAGAAAGAACAGGGGCCTGGAAATGGACACACTTGGCTCCCACCTATGCTTGGCCACCAACCAACCGTGACCCTGGAAAGGCCACTGAGTTTCTCTGAGCCTCCATTCCTAATCTGCAGAATAAATGTTAGACAATCTGTGAGGTCTAATTTGGCTCTAAAATTTCAGAGTTCAAAATCTCCCAAATATTTCACTTCCAAAGAAATCCCTGGACCATGGGAAACAGATGGCCCAACGTACCTGGAGGCCAGGGGATCTTCTCAAACAATTCCATTTTACAGTAACTGTCACTGCACAAATCTGGACTCTGCAAAACCAGTTTGGGTGCCTCCTCTATGGGCCTCTTGGGGAAGCCATTCTTTACAGCACTTCTTTTTTAAACATGCATTTACTTGATCAGGCAAAAGCACCCCTTCATCTGCCCTATATTCGGCTCTGAGTTCTCATATAGGGGAACCAATCATCCCAGTTTGCCCAGGACTGGGGAGTTTCCCAGGATAAAACTCTTAGTGCCAAATCCAGGACAGTCTCTGGCAAACCATGTCAGTCGGGTCACTCTATCTCTCAACACGCTCTCTGTTTGGTTTGCTTCCCCCCAGACACCCTCTACACTCTGCGTCAGAACAAAATATAACACTTTTTTGACTTGTACTCACACTGCTGCTCAAATCAACACCATCTGCAGATCACCAGCAATGGATGCCTTGGGTTGCCTCAAGGACACTTATGTCCTTAATTAAAAGTGTCTTTTGGGCTTCCCTGGTGGCACAGTGGTTGAGAGTCTGCCTGCCAATGCAGGGGACACGGGTTCGAGCCCTGGTCTGGGGAGATCCCGCATGCCGCGGAGCAACTAGGCCCGTGAGCCACAATTACTGAGCCTGCGCGTCTGGAGCCTGTGCTCCGCATGCAACAAGAGAGTCCACGATAGTGAGAGGCCCGCGCACCGCAATGAAGAGTGGCCCCCGCTCGCCGCAACTGGAGAAAGCCCTCGCACAGAAACGAAGACCTAACACAGCCAAAAATAAATAAATAAATAAAAGTTATTTAAAAAAAGTGTCTTTATTCACCTTGTCCCATTAGGTGCTCTTAGTTTGGCAGGATTTTTTTATAACCAATAAAACACATAACACACACAGAGGAATTTTTGTAAGTATTCAACAAAAGTCATATGATTAAGAAAAATCCCTTATTTTAGCATTGAACCATCACCGTATATTATTTCACTGCGTCATTAATGTCTTAAAGAAAATCAACTAAAAAACAAAGAAAACATATGGCTGACAACAGAAGAGTCAACAAAGGAATCCATTCGTTCACTTGCTGACCCTCTTGACAAATATGTACGGAGCACTTATTCTACACCAGGCAAACAATGATGAAAGAGAGAGACAGTCACATGGAGGTCACGATCTATGCCTGCTGATCATTAATGGATATTAACCAAAACATTTAACAAACACATTTCTCAAATGGACTCCAGTCTGGTTACCTATAATAAAAGTTAAAACATTAACTATTTTACCCTTAAGATTACAGAAAAACAGGAGTATTACCAGAATATCCACCTGTTTGTCTCTTCCAAAACATTGCATGTTCATAGATGACAGACATTGTGTCTTTTTGTAACCCTTCAGAGCACCTAACAAAATTTATGAAATTGACCTGAAATTTTCAAAAAGAGTCAAAGAACAAAGGATAAGAATGTCTGAAGCCAAAAGACAGAAAGGAAGCTGTTCTACTGCCTGTGATTAACCAACCGTACCCAGTCACCCCTTAGACTCAGCCAGAATTCAGAAGCACCGGAGTAACTGAGAGCTCACACCCAATCTTAAATGCAGAGAAATCTTAGAACCAGAACAAAAGAAAAATAAGTGTCCTGCACTCAGTTTTCAGAAATTCTCTACATACTCAGGCAATGGCTAGTTTAATCTCAGGCATGTCTTTAAAAAACCAACACATGCATTCATGCAGTGTGCCACCTCCAGAGAAGTTGATAGTGGTTGCTTGCAATCATCAACCTGTCACAGGAGAGTTGGGAAGACATGTTTAGTTGCAAGAATGTCTGGGTAGAGTCTCAGAACGTGTGGGTTAAAAGGCTGATGGCACCTCACCTGCCAGGTTGCCAAGGCAGAATCCCAGCCTTCATCCCTGACTCCGCCCTCTCTCGCTCACTCCCACCACCAGCTGTTTAGTAATGCCAGTCAATTCCACCTCATGAATGTCCCCAATTTGCTTTTATGTTCATTATCATAGATCTTGAAACTTTCCATCACCTCTTGTCTGCCTGCCTTCACTTCAAACTTGCTTTCCACCAAAACACACACACGTACATATCACAGGAGCTTCTAACCATGCTGAACTTCTCTCTTTTCCCCAAACATGCCCTTAGATGTTTCCTCTTTGGACTTTTGGATGTGCTGGTGCCTCTGCCTAGAGCATCCTTCCCCCAATCTTCGTTCCCTCCTCTACCTATTATCTGCTTAATTCCTAATCATCCTTCAGGTTTCCTCTTAGACATCACTTCCTCTGAGAAGCCTTTCCAGGCTCCCCTAGACTGAGCTACGTACTTCTTGACACTTGCACAGCACCTTGGACTCCCACGATCACAGGACCTATTTCCCTGCATTGTTATTGCTTTTTTTGTTTTTCCTTTATTTTGTTTTTTTTTTTAAACAACTCTTTAAACCACGCATTATGCCGGGACAGAGGCTGAACTTGCCTGTTCACCTTTACATCCTTGTTACCTAACCAAAAAAGGTGTGAATCAATTAGTTCATTTGTGAACGAGTACAGCACAGTTCTTTACCTGTCAGTGTCTTTGCCACAAGGCTCCACCTCCTGGCCAGACTCTCTGACCCAAGGTGGGTTGTGACCTGCTTTCTGTCTGTCTCCTAAGCTAGACCTATGCAAAAGACCAATGCACTGATAGGTAGCACTTTGAGAGGAGACAGTGTTACATAAATGAGCCAAAATTGGCTTCTGTGTACTGGCTCCTAAACTGTTTATTTCTTCACATCAGGCTGAGACCCATTAGTTCAAAACCCCACTAGTGCCAAACTCAAATTTTTATACATCCAGTTTTTTAAAACACAGACCAAATAAGCAGACTTTTTTTGCCACCTAGAACCTGCCTGCTTTGCATACCCTGTGAAACTGTCCCCAACATCTACTAGCCATAGACAAGACAAACCTCAGGGCTACAAAGACCCACACCACTGCTGCCCTTTGGCGCTCTCTGACTCAAAGACTCCAAACCATGGTGCTGAGCGACGTCACCTAGACACCCTCTCCTCTCTGATTCCACTCTCCCCAGGGAGTTCCCTTGCCCTCCTCCCCTTCTGAGTGGGGACCCACACTATATAGCCTCTGGAGGGACTCATACTGTGAGGGACTTCCCCTGAACGCAACCTGTCAAAGCATCACCCAAATAAAGCTTGCGTGTGCTACTGCCACTTCGTGCTCATGTCTTCTTCCTTGATCAGCCATGGAACCCCCTGAACCCCCTACAGGTAGATACCTGAGGAATTCTGGGTATTTATAATTTCTATGTAGTCCCAGTTTGATAACTTTTAACCTGCCTTGTAACCCTAGCTTTAAATTCATCATCTGGTTTAGTCAGGATTGCTTCTAAAACCAAATCTTCACCTGCAGAGTTCCATTCCAGCAATTCAGGACAGCCTCCTAGCTCTCATGACCCTGGTCACCCATCTCAAATCTTACTGGACTTTCTATCTCTAGCTTCTATTCTCCTGTCTTGGACAATAATCTGGGACTGGCTTTATTAGTCCAATCCATCTTTCTAGCCTGCACTCCTGGCAAACAGCCCTGGAACTATACCTTTATCCATGGATGCTATAAGAAGGTCTTGAACTGAAGCTCTATGAAATTTCTAGTTTCCATCCCTAAGATTCCAATGTCCATACTTTTGCAACAGAACTTACAGTAAGGTGGCTGGAGATAAACTCAAGGGTAATGAGCACAGGAGCAAATGGCATTTATGTTCTCGTTCACAGGTCTACAGACAAGGAAAGAGATTTGTTAGCATGATAGGATCTTGTGTCTCGATTTTTTTTTTTTTTAGTATAAATTTATTTATTTATTTATTTATTTATTTTTATTTTTGGCTGCGTTGGGTCTTTGTTGCTGCACGCGGGCTTTCTCTAGTTGTGGCGAGCGGGGGCTACTCTTTGTTGCGGTGCACGGGCTTCTCATTGCGGTGGCTTCTCTTGTTGCAGAGCTCGGGCTCTAGGCACACAGGCTTCAGTAGTTGTGGCACGCAGCCTCAGTAGTTGTGGCTCATGGGCCCTAGAGCACAGGCTCAGTAGTTGTGGCGCACGGGCTTCACTGCTCCGCGGCATGTGGG
Source organism: Eschrichtius robustus (assembly GCF_028021215.1). Lineage (NCBI taxonomy): Eukaryota > Metazoa > Chordata > Mammalia > Artiodactyla > Eschrichtiidae > Eschrichtius > Eschrichtius robustus. Next base: position 150,512,672 of record NC_090826.1, read on the forward strand.
ATCCTCCCGGACCAGGGCTCGAACCCGTGTCCCCTGCACTGGCAGGTGGATTCTTAAACACTGTGCCACCAGGGAAGTCCCATGTCTTGATTTTTTTTTAAGTTATTTGTTAGGACACTGAGCGAGCCTGAGATCCTACCAAGAAATGCTGGAAGGAAATAATTCATCATCCACGCTTCTGAAGGCCAAGTACATTTTCTTACTGAATTTTAACTATCCAAAAATATCCAGAAGTAAGGTCTCACTTCCCACAAATCAAACAGTGCAGTGGATAAGAAATGTTAACACACCTAATCTAATCATTTTTCCCTTAGGGATATCAGCCCAAGTTCAGGCTTTAACCACGTAGAACTCTTGGCTAGGAAGAATGACCAAGAATCTAAAGAGAATAACACAGGAGATGGGATAATTAGAGAGGCAAGTATAACTACAAAGGCTAGAAGTGATAGTGGTCTCAGATGACTTATTCTAGGGGCCTGTTGATTTGAGTGGTTCGATCTGCCTATCCTCCAGGCTGCATAATAAATTTCTGCAGAGCAAGGTACTCTAATCTTTGCATCTCTTGCTCTGGCTTCAGAGGTATCAACATCTGACAAATACGTGCACAGAAGCATTTGCTGCTGGGGAAGAATTCTCAGGTGGTGTCTATGGTATCTATCAGATAAGTACTCCCCCCCCCCAAAAAAAAGCTTGACAATGAACATCTGGCCTCCATTTTTCAGTAGGCACTCAAAAGTCTTTTTCTTCCCTTTTTCTCAAAAGTCTGGGGCCTAAAAGAAAGTGCAGCCTCGAGCAAAGGGAGATGCCACAAAGAAATAGCCTCACAGCGTGAGAGGAGATCTTTTCCTAACACCAGGATCTTTACTGTCATCTCTCTTGTCCCCAACAGAAAGCCTCAGGTAGACACCCCGTTCACATGGCACCACATTCAGGACATACAGAAGATGTTCTTAGCTTCTCACGGGTCTGCTCAAAATATTTAGATGCACTAGAACCAGCATACAGGTATGAAATACTCAAATAGCACATATGTGTACACATTCATACAAATACAACACGCATGCACACACACATAAACGCACACACACACACACACACACACACTCCAACTTATGAGAAAGCAATAGACCATATCATCATGGAGAAGTTAGGTCTGAGAGTGGAGACTGGGCAAGAAAGAACATAATTGGGAAATGAGGATTTGGAAAAGTGAGAACGAGAAAGTCATAGAAAGACAGGCTCTTAGCTCAGAGAAAACCAACAGTTCTCCCATTTTAGTTCCTGGGGCAGAACTGTGCATCCTAGCAATGCCAGATTACTTGACTTCTGACCTAAGGGACAAAACTGGCCCTAATTTTCTACAGTTACGGCATTTTCCAAGAGAATCCACTCTTATTTTTATTTATAGTTGCAAAAACACACAGAATTCTTAATTATCTCACAATTAACCCCACATGTCTACTTTTTTTTTTTTTTTTTTTTTTGGCTGTGTTGGGTCTTCGTTTCTATGTGAGGGCTTTCTCTAGTTGCGGCAAGCGGGGTCCACTCTTCATCATGGTGCGCGGGTCTCTCACTGTCGCGGCCTCTCTTGTTGCGGAGAACAGGCTCCAGACGCGCAGGCTCAGTAGTTGTGGCTCACGGGCTTAGTTGCTCCGCGGCATGTGGTATCTTCCCAGACCAGGGCTTGAACCCGTGTCCCCTGCATTAGCAGGCAGATTCTCCACCACTGCGCCACCAGGGAAGCCCCACATGTCTACTTTTAAATGTCTCGGTTTCTTGGCACATACGTGTCTGTGCTCTGTAGATTTGTCTCATTCTTCATTTGTCCATTCAACAGATATTGATGTGCCAGATATTGTGCTTGGTGTGGAAGACACTGCCACTCGCCTATCCAATATCCATTTGCCCTTTCTTCCTAACAGAATCTTGGCTTTGCTCAAGTAGCAATGTGCCCTCTTAAAAATAATCACCTTCCCAGGATGCTTTGCACCTAGGAGTGGCCATGACCATGTCTGTCCCGTGAGAATATAATAAGCACTTTTCCATTCCATCGGGCTTTTGGGAAAATGACTGTTTTTCCAACAAAAGGTAGAGCATGATTTGAAACTCATCTTTAACCTTTCTCTCTTCCTACTTTTTCCTTCTTATAATGCCTAAGTGAGGCCACCTTGAGACCATAAGCTACAGCGAGCTGGAAGGAGCCCAGGTCACTTGTAACTCCCTAGAGCAGCTACACCAGCACCCACCTGCTCATCCTTCCATTTCTTGTTCTGTGAGAAAAATAAATGCCTATGTGATTGTGCTACTACAGTCAGGCTTCCGTTATGTGCAACCTAACTGGGGATACAACAGTCAGCAAAAAAAGAAACTCTGCTCCTACCTTTAAGAGCCTCACTCTCAAAAGTAAAGGGCCAAGCGTCACCAGTCATTTATTAACATGAAAGACAGACCAACAAAACAAAGGAGAAAATAGGAACCTGGAAAAAGGAGCGATGCAAAGAGAAGAACCCCCCGCCCAAAGACATAAGTAACATCACCAGTGAAATAAGAAAAGATACCATGAGCCATGAAAACAGAAGGCTAGGGAATACCAACATTTGAAGAACAAAAGGAACTCATGAAAATTAAAACTGTGAAAGCCAAAATTTTTTTTTAAATATATTAAATAGACAGATTAGAGACAGTTGAAAAAAATATCCCAGAAAACAGAGAAAAAAAAAAAAAAAAAGGTGAAAAAAATAAAGGAAAAAGTATTAGAAAATAAGAGGTCCTGTCCAGGAGGTCCAACAACTGAATGAAAGGCATCAAAGAGAGAGAACTAAAAAATTAAAATTAAAATATGGAGGTAAGGAAAGCATTAGCAAAATAATTCAAGAATATTAGCCAGAATTAAAGAAAATCAGCTCCTTTTTTTGAAAAGGCCTCTGACTATCCAGTTCAATGGATGAAAATAGTCCCAAACCAGGACATATCGTTATGAAATTTTAGAACATTCTGGACAAAAAGAAGACCTTAAAAGCTCCCAGAAAGGAGGCTCAAAAAAGTCGAATTTCATACACAAGATCCAGAAAATGAATGATGTCAGACTCAACTGTAGCACCACAAGCCAGAAAATAATGGGGCAATGTTCTCAAAACTCTGGTGAGGAAAAATGATTTCCAACTCTGAATTCTATACCTCGCCACCTTATAGAGCATGAAGAGGGCAGAATAAAAACATTTTAGATATGTAGACTATCAAAAATTGACCTTCCCTGCCTCCTTTTTCAGAAAGATACTGGAGGATATACTTTGTCTAAATGAGGGAGAAACTCAAAGAACAAGTGTATTCCAGGAAACAGGGCTCCCACGCTCAAAAGCAGCAAAAGGAATCCCCAGGATAATGGAGAAAGGAATTTCCCTGGACAACAGTTATGCAGCAGGCCTGGAAATCAACAAACCCAGATGGCGACAGGACAGAAGACTCCAGAAAAGGCTTAAAGATAAAATTCATATATACCCAATCTCTGTGAATACCTTCAAAGGACATGTATGTAGCTGGGGGAGAATGTGGGAATAGATTAATGATGAATATATAGAAAAGCAAATAAACAAACAAAAATTATTAACTTCAGGGAAGCTGAAAAACTATTCAGTAAAAGAAAAATAATGACGGTAAATACCTAATTCAGATTGTCATGTAATGAAAGCATTACCTACTGATCTAACCAGAATTGAAAATAACTATATGGGAAGGATGGGAGGGTGGGAAGTATGCATTTGTATAGTGGTGGTGGGGTATAAAAAATTAAATTATCATCTTCTAGAGTGCAAATGTAAGCAATAGCTTATTGCTGTTGTGCTGGGGGAAAAAGAGACAGAATGGTGACTACGTAAGGAATTAGTGGTCAAGTTTGTTTGTTTCAAATGATACAGTGAATATTTATAATGACTTTTGGCTGCCTAGCATCTACCCTCTTGTTCAGGGAATTCCCCATCTTACAAGTCTTTGTAGTTGGTGCAGCCTTCCTCCTACTATAAAAGTAGACCATGCCAGACACGTGCTTCCCCAGATTCCCTTGCACTTTACTTAGACTCTGCCAATCAGACAGGGACACTCTGGGGGCAGTGACATTAATGGTGGCACCCAGCAGCCAGTGCTGGTGTTGACAGTATGGGCTACAGAGACGGGTGCCAGCAGTGGCTGTGATGAGGGCAATGGTACCCTCACAGATCAGTTCTGTGGCATAGTTTGGGGTTTGATTCCTGGCTGCATGCCCTGAATTCAGATCTCCAGCCCTTCCTGTGATTCTATGAACTACCCATTTTCCCTTTAATGCATTTGATTTTCTGCATGAATCACCCAGAGCTGGTTTTTGCTACTTCCAAGGAAGAAACTGACAGATTAAGAAACTGATACCAGAGTAGCTATAGACATCACACCCTTGGTGAAAGCCAGGAAATATGGTGTGGGCTGCTTGCTTCCAACAGCCATGGAGAGCTTTAACAGGAGAGTAAGAAGAGGATGACAGGCTCACATTCCTAAATTCTCAGCTCAAGCAACGGATTAAAATCCAGGGACCTTTTATTATTCTGCTTTAAGAAAAAAATCTCATTTCCTGCAGTCATAGGTCTGAGAGTGCCAAAAGCAACCCAAAAGTTTGATCCTTAGGTTTATCGAATTACAACATTAACTGAATTCTCACCCGTGCCTTTAATGCAAACATCAGGCACCAATCTTTAAAGGGTGGGACCCCTAAGAACTACAGTGGAGACTACCCAGAATACCCTGAACCCCCAAGCCTTAGTGAGCATCCCTTGCCAGTAGAAGCAGTCCTTCTTCCCCTGTGAGATAAGGCTGATCTGGCCTTGACTGAAGACTCCTTTAGTGAAGTCACTTGAGGGAATTCCTGTGCCAGTGAAGCCCATTTTCCTTGTTCCTTCTGCCTACCACTCTTTACCAGCTAGGATGGACCCCAGCATGACCCAGGGGGCCTACTTCAAGGCTTTCACTCCAAAAGAACGGCAAGAGTTTGTCATCTTATATTGACAAAAATTGTGGAAATGGATTCTGAGGATTCTAGATGGAGGAGAAAAGAACAAACGCTACATTGGGTGGAATTATCAGTATGAGTGCACTTACCAGCAACTCGGGATTCCATATGTCAGCTGTAGCAGCTGGGAATGGTGCTAATCGTTTGAGAGTTTAGAAACCCAGCCACCACAATTGCCCATACTTATGGGACTGACATGCCAGAAATTCTTTAGGAAATCATAAAGGAAGTAATAGAATCATTTCAGGAGATAAGAGTGTTCGGGTAGATTTATCACGTGTGACCTGCTAACCCACCCCTAACTATGTCCCCAAAAGAGCCCAGAAGATACTCCCTTCACTAAGACTTTGAGATTATACAGTAGTGAGGGGAGCAGGAACATCTCTGAAATGCGTTGCCAAGGCCGTTCTCTGTGGGCTGGGGAGGCTGTTTAGGGAAAATGAGATCCCACCTTTCAATGTAGAGACCATGTTAAGTGATAAAGACTCAATAGCAGTGCCTTACCCTCAAGGCAAAGTGAGCATAATTATGACAGTAAGGCATGTGGCCAGCTTGGTAGTCACAATGCTCTGACCCACAGGCATCTCTGGTGAAGGGTAACTGACCATGAGGTCCCTGGACCTTAAATCAATGGGGATTCTCATCACTTACTTTGGACAAACTTCTTCACTTACTAAATTTCTCTGTGTCTGTTTCCCCACCTGTAATATAGGTATAGACCTACTACCTACTCATAGGACTGCTGTGAAGATTATATATGTCGATATATGTAAAGGTTTTAAGGAAATGTCTGGCACAGAGTAAGTGCTCAATAAATGTTAGATATCATTATTACCACTACCGTTATTATTATATGAATAGCCAGGGGAAAAAATCAAGTCTTAATGAACAGAGACCAGACCTAAGCCACCATGACAGTTATAGCTCTTCAACCTAATCCAAGACCTGAGTCAATTCATAGACCTAGAGTCCCTTGAATGAAGGGGAGGCCAAGTTACTATGAGGGAAAAAATTCTACAACAATATCACAAGTACACAGTATGACTCATCTCTTCTTCCTAGCACTCCCTAAAGAGACGAGGTCATTTCCTGGGATGACTGTGCTTGCAGAGAAAGTAAAATATCCAGAATTTGGGGGTCTTTGAACACTGTCCCTAAGCTAACACTAATATGTAGGAACCCCAAATGCTATTCTGGGCCATGAATCAGAGTAGGAACAAATGGGGGCAAGTGGCAAATGGACTTTGGACCTGACTTTGTTTCACAGTAGCCCCAGTGGGACCCGAAATCCATCTGTAGTTATCTTCTGAGTTCTTGAGGAAAGAACTAGAAGAATCCCTACCCTTGCTCCCAGGTCTACGAATTAAAGTCTATTATTAGGAAGTAAAGATACAGGCACACTCTCCCTATCAAAATAGTAACTCAAGAGCAACATGGCATCTCTGGTGAAATTACAGAGGTAAAAGACTAACATCCAAAGACCCAAAAGATGTAGGTAAAATGATTCTAATCACATTGTCATTTAACTTGCCAATCTCTCAAGTATAGGAGATAGATGAGCCTTAGAGAATGACTATGCATTACTGTATATTTAATACAGTTAGGGACTCCAATTACAGATTTAGAAGGTGCTCTTCCAGCTGTAATATGTTGGGGCAAATTCACACAGCCCCCGGCACCTGATTTTCAGCTCTTAACCTGGAAATTTTTTCTCTTTCCTAATAAGAAAAAGTATCAAAAGTAGAATAGTTTAACTTGGTTAGGACAAAAGGACACCTCTACAGTGTTGCCTGAGGGGTAATATTACCTCTCCAGTTCTGTGTCCCTAATTCATCTGTAGGAAACCAGTTTGTCTCTTCCCTCACGGAAGACCTGAAGTTGATTTGGTACTTTAATAGGATCATGCTAATAAGACCTATAAACCTAGAAGTTCCAGGTATACCAGATGTAAGATATAAGCAAACCAGAAATGAAAGAGAATATAGGGTTGAGTTACCTTAGAGAAATTTCTGTGGGGGACCTTGAGATCCAAGTAAAGGACAAGTAGATTCACCTTGTGCTACTAGTCCTAATAAAGAGGTACAACTGTTGGTAAGCCTCTTGGGACTTTGGAAGCAATATATACACAGTTGGGCATGCTGCTTTGACTCATCATTTACTAGATGAACTATGCCTAACCACAGGATACCAGAAGACCATGATACCCGAGTTGTCTTTTATCCACTGGGAGTTATCTGATCCATCTTGCCATAAAATCAGGCATGCCTGGTAGCACTCCATCATCAATGGATACACACACATATATACACATACATATATATTCATACACGCACACACACACACACACACACACACACACAAAGAGAGAGGATCTTGAAGTCACAAATATGTTGCAGGAAAAGGGACCTCACCTTCCCAGTATGTTGACTCCTGCTAATTGCCATCTTTCTCTCATGCCACACCTAAGGCCCCATGAGGATTTGATAAAGGAGGGAAAAAATGAGCTCTGTTCACTGATGGCTGTCTATGGTAAGCTTGAAGTGTTGATAAGGAGATTTTGAAGAAGAGATGTGTAAGTGAATACCTTAGAATGAAGCCAATGAGAAGATTGTAACTCATGTAAATACTCAACCAAGGGGCCCTACTGCTCTCAACAGCAAGGTGATGTGCCCTGTACATACCAACCAGCCTCTTTCCACAGCCATTCCAATGATTTTCAAGGGTTCCACGACCAAAGTGGCCACAGTGGCAGCAATGAAGGCTTTGCATGGGATCAACAATACGGACTGCCCCTCACCAAAATTAACCTATCACTGCTGCTCAGCATCTAACTTACCAGCCTCCATACTCTGGTGTCAGGTTGATTACACTGAACCTCTTCCACCCTGGAGGGGCCAGAGAACTATTCTTATTCTGGATGTGAAATTGCTTTCCACAATGCTCATTCCAGTACTGCCATCCATGGACTTATTGACTGTCTTATTCACTGCCATGTTATCAGACCTAACACAGCTTCTGACTGGTGACCTGACTGCATCAAATGGAGTGAGACAATGAGCTACATCCATGGGATTCACTGGTCTTATGCCATCACCCAGAAGCAGCTGACCTTATAGAACAGTCTATCAATAGTTCCAGCATGGCACCAGAGGAAAGACACTGTCTGATGACGCTGAGATGCTGTCCTTGCCTATGATGTTGAGGTGCCGTCTCACGGGATGTAGAAAGTGTTCTGAACCAGCAAACTACATATGCTTTTACTCATAGCTTAAATAAGTAGAGTCGGTATCCAAGAAGTAGAAGTGGATTAATTATACCTATTAATCCACTATTATGCCTATTATACCTATTAATCCACTCCTAAAATAGCTGCTTCCCATCCCTGCAACTCTGATCTACTTATCTGGAGGCTTAACCACCCAGCAAGGAAATGCTTCCATCTGGGAATACACAATGATTCCATCGAATCAAAAGCTACTATTAATGTAGCCATCTGGGGCTCCTCATGGAACTAGGTGAACAAGCAAAGAGGGGTAATGGTGTTAGCTGCGTAAATTAATCCTCACCATCAAGGGGAAACAGAGTTACCCTTACACATTGGAGGCAGGAAGGAATACAGAGGGAACTTGTGGGGTGCTTCTCAGTATTGTGGTTTCTACTGGTTAGTTAATGGAAGACTACAGCAGCCAAACAAACACAGAAGCACCTAGGGCTTAGAGCCCTCAGGAATGGAGATTTCGATCACACCACTGGGTAAAGAACCCCAAACAACAAAGGTACTGATTGAAGGCAAAGAGAACGTGGAATGGAAAGTAGAGAACAGAAGTCATAAGTCCTCTGATTAGAATTAGCTCTAAAACATTTACCATTTTTCTTATTTGTTGTGCACTGTATTCACATATAAATTTTAACTAATATTCCTCTTCACTCCTAGCCCATTCCGCTACTATTTAACATAAAGTGTGTTGTTGGTGGTGAACTCTACAACTGAGCCCACAGTTATAGAATGTTATCATTACGATGGAACTCAAGGAGACACGGGCACCCCCCTGAGAGCCTGGACTTGGACTTGGAGGCAGCTGCTGATGGGTTGTCCCTCTCTGGGGAAAGATGTGCATGTTTCCCGCCCTGTGAGGGATAGCTGTGTACCTTCTTGAAGAAGGTCAGTCTGTGGCAAAGCACTTGAGGACCATATCTAACAAGGTCTCCTCGCTTTAGCTTAAATCTTGTTTGAACTCAACAGACATGAAGAGGAGCTGGTCAGCATCCTCTTCCTGTAAATTCCTGCATTTTAACAGAATTCATCCTCCTGTTGGCCTTCAGAAAGGTACAATTACTATCACTGTTCCCACTTGTGTCTGCCCTTCTGATGTCTTTTAGTTGGTCTCAACAGACACATTAAAAGTTACCCCCAAACTGCTTCTATGTTCTCACTGCCGCCTTATTCTACAACCCCGGCTTATACTCCTCCAAAATGACCAAAGAGAACAATGACTTCTTAACTGCCAAATGAAACAGAATCCCTTCAAGTCCCCTCTTACTTGACCTCTCTTCAAATTCTGATCAATGGAGCACTGCTTTCTTCTTGAAACCTTCACAAAACCATTTGCTTTCTTCTTCATTTATTAACATTCCTTCTCATTTGTCACTGGATCCTCCTTTTCTACCCATCTCTTAAAGGTTGATGTTTTCTAAAGTTCTATCCTTCCAGTAAGATATGTCTAATGGAGGTGCTGGAACAGCCCCACAGCTCCACAGGGGGCAGAGGTAGCCCCACAAGGGCATGCACAACCCTGACATGGGCACCACTCATAGCCCCTAAAGCTCTGTCCACTCTTTGCTCCTGTAGCAAATCTTCCTAGAGTCTGGACTCCACCTGAGAATCTGAATATAGCAGCTCTAAGCCTCACTGGAAATTGAAGTAGAAGGGAAAAGAAACCAACATCTTGCTGAGAAGAGATAAAATACATGGGAAGAAAATTTTATTTTGACATCTCTAGGAGAGTATGAAAGGGAATGAAAGAAAAGCAAATGTCACCTGTTGCCATGGAGTTCCTCAAGTCCTCTTAATTAGTGAGGCGCACTTGAGCTCTGATGGCCAAGCCAGCCACCAGTGCTTTTTCCATCCCCACCAGGAGAGGATTTAATACCTTCCACAGAGTTTGTGAATATCTTCATTGTTGGATTAACCAAACCAAATGAATCCCATAGTAAACAACCTCAATTTACACCCCTATTCCTGTTAACTTTGCAGTCATCACTTTTTTTAAATTGAAGTATAGTTGATTTACAATATTATATTACTTTCAGGTATACAACCTGGTGATCCAATAATTTCATAGATTATACTCCATTTAAGGTTATTATAAAGTAATGGTTATATTTCCCTGTGCTTGTACAATATACCTTTGTTGCTTACTTATTTTATACATAGTAGTTTGTGTCTCTTAATTCCCTACCACTATCTTGCCCTCCCCCCTTCCCTCTCCAAACTGATAACCACTAGTTTGTTCTCTGTAACTGTGCATCTGTTTTTATGTGCTTATATCCATTCATTTTATTTTTCAGATTCCACAAATAAGTGATAACAGATTATTTCTCTTTCTCTGCCTAACTTACTTCACTAAAGCATAATACCCTCTAGGTCCAACCATGTTGTTGCAAATGACAAAATTTCATTCTTTTATGGTTAATATTCCATTTTATGTGTATGTATGTATATATATATATATATATATATATATATATATATATATACACATATATATATCACATCTTCTTTATTCATTCATCAGCTGATGGAATTTAGACTGCTTCCATATCTTGGCTACTGTAAATAGTGCTGCTATGAACACTGGGGTGCATGTATCTTTTCGAATTAGTGTTTTCATTTTCTTCAGATATATGCCCAGGAGTGGAACTGCTGGATCATATGGTAGTTCTAGCTCTAGTTTTTTAGGAACCTCCATACTGTTTTCATAGTGACTGCACCAATTTACATTCCCACCAACGGTGTACGAGGGTTCCCTTTTCTCCACACCCTCTCCAGCATTTGTTATTTGTAGACTTTTTAATGATAGCCATTCTGACTGGTGTGAGGTAATGTCTCATTGTGATTTTGATTTGCATTTTTCTGATGATTAACTGTTTTGAGCATCTTTTCATGTGCTGTTGGCTATCTGTCTATTCAGGCCTTCTGCTCACTTTTTAAACAAGTTTTTTATGTACTGAGTTGTACAAACTGTTTATAAATTTTGGACATTAACCCCTTAACAGTCATATCATTTGCAAATATTTTATTCCATTCAATAGATTGTCTGTTTGTTTTGTTGATAGCTTCCTTTGCTGTGCAAAAGCTTTTAAGTTTAATTAGGTCCCAATTGTTTATTTTTGCTTTTGTTTCTTTTGCCTTACCCTTAAGATCCAAAAAAATATTGCTACAATTTACATCAAAGATTGTTCCACCCATGTTCTCTTCTAGGAGTTTTATGATTTCTGGTCTTACAGTTAGGTCTTTAATCCACTTTGAGTTTATTTTTGTATATGGTATGCATAAAAAGCTATAATAGACTTCTGTATTTAATCTGTATCCTGCAACTTCACTGAATTCATTTATTAATCCTAATAGTTTTGTGGTGGGTTTTCTACATGTAGCATCACGTCATCTGCAAATAGTGACAGTTTTACTTCTTCCCTTCCAATTTGGATGCCTCTTGTTTCTTTTTCTTGCCTGATTGTTGTGGCTAGGACTTCCAACACTATGTTAAATAGACGTGGCGAGAGTGTGCATCCTTGCTTTCTTCCTGATTTTAGAGGAAAAGCTTTTAACTTTTCACTATTCAGTATGATGTTAGCAGCAGGTTAGTCATAAATGGCCTTTATTATGTTGAGATATTTATGTTCCCTCTATAACACTTTGATGAGAGTTTTCATCATGAATGCGGTGTTGAATTTTGTCAAATGCTTTTTCTGCATCTTTTGAGATGATCATGTAATTTTTATCCTTCCTTTTGTTAATGTGGTGTATCACATTGATTGATTTGCATATGTTGAACCATCCTTCCATTCCTGGAATAAATTTCACTTGATCATGGTGTATGATCCTTTTTATATATTGTTGGATTCAGTTTACTAATATGTTGTTGAGGATTTTTGCATCTATGTTCATCAAAGATATTAGCCTGTAATTTTCCTGTTTTGTATTGTCCTTGTCTGGTTTTTGTACCAGGGTAATGGTGGGATCACCAAATGTATTTGGGAGTGTTCCTCCCCCCTTCAATTTTTTGGAATAGTTTGAGAAAGATAGGTACTAAGCTCTTCTTTATATGTTTGGTAGAATTCCACTGTGAAGCTGTCTGGTCCTGGACTTTAGTTTGCTGGGAGTTTTTTTATTACAGATTCAGTTTAATTACTAGTCATCAGTCTGCTCAGATTGTCTATTTCTTCCTGATTCAGATGTAGAAGGTGTATGTGTCTAGAAAGTTGTCCATCTCTTCTAGGTTGTCCAATTTGTTGCCAAATAATGGTTCATAGTATTCTCTTATAATTTTTTGTGGTACAGTTATTTCTCCTTTCATTTTTAGTTTTTAAATTTTGGTCTTCTCTCTTTTCTTCTTGATAAGCCTGACAAAAGGTTTATCAATTTTGTTTATCTTTTAAAAAAACTAGCTCTTGGTTTCATTGATCTTTTCTAACAGTTTTCGGTTTCTATTTTATTTATTTATTTATTTCCTTTCTGTCTTTAATTTTTCCTCTTTCCTGCTGACTTCGGGCTTTTTTCATTGTTCTTTTTCTAATTTGTTAGACGGTAGGTTAGGGTATTTGAGATTTTTCTTACTTCTTGAGGTAGGCCTGTATCTCTGTACACATCCTTCTTAAAATTATTTTTGCTGCATTCCATAGGTTTTGGAAAGTTGTGTTTTCATTTTCATTTGTCTTGAGGTATTTTCTGATTTCCTCTTTGATTTCTTCACTGACCCATTAGTTTTTTAGTTTCATGTGTTTGTGTTTTTCCCATTTTTCTCCCTATAATTGATTTCAATTATAGTTTCATACCATTGTGGTCAGAAAAAAATGCTTGATATAATTTCTATCCTCTTAAATTTGTTGAGACATGTTTTGTGACCTAGAATGTGGTCTACCTTAGAGAATGTTCCATGTACACTTGAAAAGAATGTGTTTCTTCTGTTTTGGGATGGAATGTCCTGTAGATATCTATTAAGTCCAACTGATCTAATATGTCATTTAAGGCCAATGTTTCCTTACTGATTTTCTTTCTGGGTGATCTGTCCATAGATGTCAGTGGGGTGTTAAAGTCCCCTGCTATCAATGATTATTTTAAATTTCTCCCTTTATGTCTGTTAATATTTGCTTTATATATTTAGATGCTCCTTATTGAGTACATATATGATAAGGAGTGTTATATACTCTTCTTATACTGATACCTTTATCATTATAGAATGTCCTTCTTTGTCTTTTGTTACAAACTTTGTTTTAAATCTATTTTGTCTGACATGAGCATAGCTACCCCCACTTTCTTGTCATTTCTTTTTGCGTGAAATATCTTTTTCCATCCCCTCACTTTAATCTGTGTGTGTCTTTAGATCTGAAGTGCGTCTCTTGTAAGTAGCATATAAAATGGGTCTTGTTTTTTTATCCAATCAGCCACCATATATCTTTTGATTAGAAACTGACATTTAAAGTGATTACTGATAGGTATGCACTTATTGCCATTTTGTTACCTGTTTTCTGGTTGTTTTTGTAGTCCTTCTCTGTTCTTCTTTTAGTTTCTTTCCTTGTGATTTGATGATCTTCTTTCATGGTATGCTTGTGTTCCTTTCTCTAGTTTTTGTTATCTATTGTAGGTTCTTGATTTGTGGTTACCATGGTGTTCATAAATGTTGACCTATAACTGTATCTACTTGTTTTAAACTGGTAGTCATTTAAGTTCAAATACGTTCTAAAAGATCTACATTTTTTACTCCCCTCCCCCACTTTTTGTGTTTTTGATGTCATGTTTTACATCTTCATGTTTATCCCTTTACTATTTATTGTGGTTATAGTTGATTTTAAAATTTTTTGTCTTTTAATCTTTGTACTAGCTTATTTAAGTAGTTGATCCTCAGCGCTTAACATATATTTGCCTTTACTATATAACGGGATTTTCCCCTTATCTACTGATCCTTGCTATAGCCTTTTCTTTTCCATTTAGATAAGATGCTTTAACATTTCTTTTAGGGTAGGTTTAGTATTGATGAACTTTTAGTTTTTGCTTTATCTGAGAAGTTCTTTATCTCTCCTTCCATTCTAAATGATAATCTTGCTGGGTAGATTACCCTATGTTGCAGGTTTTTTCCTTTCAGCATTTTAAATATATCATGTCACTCCCTTCCAGCCTGCAAAGTTTCTGCAGAAAACTCAGCTGACAACATTATGGGGGTTCCCCTGTATATGACTCTTTGTTCTTCTCTTGCTGCCTTTAGAATTCTCTCTTTAACTTTTGCCATTGGTGCACTTGATGTTGTTCAAGAGGTCCCTTAAACCGTTCTCATTTTTTAAAATTTGTTTTTCTTTTTGCTGTTCTGATTGGGTGATTTCCATTATTCTATCTTCCAGATCACTTGTGTATTCTTCTGCATCACCTGGTCTGCTATTAATTCCTTCTAACGTGTTTCTCATTTCAGTTATTGTATTCTTCAGTTCTGACTGGTTCTTTTTTATATTTTCTAGTTCCTTGTTAAAATTCTCACTGCGTTCATCTATTCTTTTCCCTATATCAGTTAACATTCTTTTTATTAATGCTTTGAATTCTTTATCGGGTAAATTATTTATTTTTGTTTCATTAGTTGTTTTTTCAGGGGTTTTCTCTTGTTTTTACAATTGAAACAAATTCTTCTGTCTTCTCATTTTGCTTAACTTTCTCTGTCTGTATAAAATTAGGTGAAATAGTTACCTATCCCAGTCTTGAAGGTGTGCTCTTGTGTGGGAGTCTCCCTATACAGTCTGCGTGTGCCCAGTGCCTGGATCTGACAGTGGGAGAGCTGGATCTGATGTGAGCAGGAGTCATGTCTTTCCCCAGGGTGTGCTGGCAGCTATCACCTTGGTGGGAGGTGGGGCTGGAGATGGAGCAGATAGGGACAGAGCCAGGTGTGAGCTGGGGCTTCTCCTCTGCTCAGTGGCCACCACCACCCTACGAGGGGCAGGGGTGGGCCCCAAGCTGCTGGAGCAGAAACTCTGAGGGTTGGGTCCAAGATGGTTCCATTCCCTTTAAGTGTGTGCTCTCCCCACTCCTAGCACTGGCACCCTTGCCCCAGAGCAGAGCAGTGCTGGAGCAAGAGGGCCTGGAGCAGGGGCTGGAGCAGGCGCTCAGCATGGGTCAGGGCTCAGGCTGTGGCAGCCCTGGCCCTAGAGTCCAAGGCCACTTCTGATGCGCTGCCTCCATAAGGACCAGTACGGCTGTCCCCACACTGTTCAGATGTCATTCCAGGTCCAAGCAGGCTCTATCCCTCACAACTAAGCACTCCGCTCAGCTGCAACAGCCCTTACCCTAGTGTGGAGCTGCATCACGAAGCAAGTGGGGCCAGAGTGGACACTCAGTGCAGGCTGGGGTGCATGCGAGGGTGGTCACAGAAAACCAGCCAGAGTCCCATGCAGTTTCAATCTACTTTCTCCACCTTGTTCCCAGGAGTAAGCCACTGTGTGCATGCTCTTCCTGAGTGGAGTCTAGGTTTCTTACAGTCCTCCTGGTAGTCCCACTGGCTTTCTAACCAGCTAAGGAGACTCGTCTTCCTGGTGTTGGACCCCAGGGCTGGGACACCCAACATGTGGCTCAAACCTCTCACTTCCAAGGGAGGACCTCCACCTCTGTAGCCCCCCGCCTCTTCTGAGTCCCCTCCCAGGGGCACAGGTCCCAAACCTAATCGCTTCTATTCCCTTCCTACCCAACTCCATGCGGATCTTTCTTACAGCCTTGGTTGTGCGAGAGTCTTTCTGCCAGTCTCCAGTTAGTTTTCAGTGGGAATTGCTCTGCATGTAGATGTATTTTTGATGTTTTCATGGAGGGAGGTGAGCTCTGTGCCCTCCTACTCCACCATCATCATTTGAATCTGCACTCATCACTTTTTGGATGATTTCCCTTTGGCACCTTATTCAGAATCTTGAATTGATCACTGGTTTGAATGCCTGATCACTCACATTCACTAGGCAGAATTCCTATAAGATTTATTTTATTCACCTGAACGTGTACGTGAGTATTCATTAAGCACCTGTGCAGTGCACTGTTCTTTAGTGAGCGCTGAGGGGGAAAGACACCAAAGGTAGTGGCATAGTTCCTTCTCTAAAGCAGCTTTCACCCTACTTAGTGGTGCTCAGAGGGAGTCATCTCTGGGCAGAGTAGAACGTTACTCAGTCCTGAGATCCTTGGAGATGAAAACCCAGTTGTATATCTTCTTGCAAGTAAGACAAAGAGGCACCTTTTATTCTGCCTGCGCTGCTGCCTCACACTCAACTGCAACTTTAGGGTGGGGAAAAAAGGCCATCACAGAAGAAGAGAGAACCCTTTCATCGAGAGAATAAAAGCCTAACAGAATAAAAAAAAAAAAAAGCATTTCTTTACTATATCAGAAGGAAATCAGAAATTGCAGACCAGGGCCCAAGGGCCTTTGTAAGCCTTATACTCCCTGATGCTTATTTTCTTTATCTCTCTGAACGTCCCAAGAGGGATTAGCCCCCAAACCCCGAGGCTGGGGGAATCCTGTGCACTGTAAAGAAAGGGGACGCTTGTCAGGCTCTACTCCAATCCCATGGCAGCCAGGAGGAAGGGAAACCCCGAGGAGAGACACAGGGGTGGCAGGTCTGCCACAAGAAAGTGAGAAGCCGGCCAGGCCATCTGAGCTTCCTTGACAGGGAGACAGAACACAACAGGCATTATCATTTAACACCATTAAAGCAGCATGTTAGCTACTGCCTCTATTTTCTCACTTCTGATTATTCTACTACCCTGGTTTATACTGCTTAAAAATGACCAAGTCAACAACAAAAAAAGTCAAACGTGGCCAAAGTCAACAATGACTTTCAGAATGAAACACTCTCTTCAGTCCCCTCTTCCTTGGCCTCTCTTCAACTTCTGATAAATTGAGCCTCCCTTTCTTATCAAAACCTTCACAAAACCATCTGCTTCCTCCTTCATTTATTACTATTCCTTCTCACTTGTTGCTGGCTCTTCCTTTTCTGCCTGCCTCTGAAATGTTGGCATTCCTTCAAGTTCTATAGTTGGCCCTCCTTTATTCTCACCCCACACATTTTTCTAGGAAATCCCTTCACTCCCATGGACTCAACTATCACATATATGTGATGGCTTTCAAATGTCTGTCTGCATTCCCAATCCCTCTCCTGAGCTCCGGTGCCATCTAACTGTAGCAGAGATGTCTCCACCTGGATGTTCAGTTTTCGGCATAACTTGTCAAAAACTGGACTCTTTATTCTTCCCTAAAACCTGCCCCCAGTCCTCCTATGTTCCCTGCTCTTGGCGAATGGAAGTGTCAATCATCACCTAAACTCTAAACCAGAAGATTCCCTAGATCTTCCCTCTCTCAACTTCCCTGTCTCATTGGTGAGCGGAGCCTATTGACTGTGCCTCCATCCTTCTCATCACTCCCTTCTTCTCCAACCTCCCTGCTTCACTCAAGTCATCATCACCTTGCTCCTGACTTAGTCTAATGTTCCATCATGTAAAGCACGGTCTGGCTCTTTAATATTTGTTGAATAAAGACATGGACCTTTTTCTATCAGATTTTCCTATTTCTAGTTTCACTCCACTCTGATTCATATTCTACACTGCAAGCAGAATATTTCTAAACCCCACATCTAATCCTGTTTCCTCTCCCCTTAAATACTTTCTGGTTTTCACTCTTTGGGTATTTAAATTACTTAAAGTATATAAATACGTCCATGGGTCCCATCACCTAAAAGGTAGAACAAATCCTCCTTAGCATGATCCAGAAGCTCTTCCTAATAAAAACCCTTCATGTCTTTCTGGAAGAATCTCTCACTATACCTTAGACTCTGCGTCCAGCTCTTCTTACAACTCACAGTTCTCTGAGTACAGCAGAGTAACCCATACCAAGCAGGACCTTTATTTATGCTGCAGTCCAACCCCTCCCCCTCAGCCCTGTCCATATGTTCTTCTTAACAAGGACTGCCCTCCTTGTTAAGACAAACTATTTTACCAGAGCCTAACCTACTGGGATTTTATCAGAGCTTTACCAACTTGGGGGAAGGAAAATTCCCAACTCTAGTCTGCTATAGCCTTCCACATGAATGGAAAAAATACCCAACTCCAGTACCCCCTAGTCATCCTATACTACCAAAGAGGATAGGGGGAAAAAAACCTGAGACTCATTTGTGAAGTTTACATCACAGGGGCATAGACTCACTGAAAGTCTGAGACCTAATCACAGAACTAAAGAACACTTCCCCTCTCCCAACACCTTATATACTAAAGTTCTTTTTACTCAGCACATCACGTCCACCTTTCCAAAATACATTACAAAGCATACTAAAAGGCAAAAAACAAACAAACAAACAAACAAACCAAAACACAGACAAAGCAGCAGAACCAGACCTAGATATGGCAGGGATGTAGGAATTATCGAATTGGGCATTTAAAACAACTATCATTAATATATGAAGAGTTTTAACGGAAAAGGTAGACAACATGCAAGAATAATGTAAGCAGAGAGATGGAAATGCTAAGAATCAGAGAAATGCTAGAACTCAAAAACACTGAACAGAAATGAAGAAAGCCTTTGAAGAGCTTATCAGTAGACTGCATACAGCTGAGGAAAAAACCTCTGAGCTTGAGGATTTGTCAATAAAAACTTCTAAACATGAAAAGCAAATAGAAAAAAGACTGAAGGAAATAAAACACAGAATGGAGTACCCAAGAACTGTGGGACAATTAAAAAAGGTGTAACATAAATGTAATGGGAATACCAGAAGGAGAAGAACAGAAGCAATATTTGAAGCAATAATGACTAAGAATTTCCCCAAATTAACATGAGACACCAAACCAAAGATCCGGGAGCTCAGGGAACACCAAGCAGGATAAATGCCCCCAAAACTGCACCTATGCGTACGTATCATATTCAAACTTCAGAAAACCAAAGACGAAGAAAAAACACTGAAAGAAGCAAGGTGGTGGAGGTGGGAAACATCTAACCTGTAGAGGAACAAAGATAAGAATTACCTCCCGCTTCTCCTAGAAATGTGCAAGCAAAGAGAGTAGAAGAAAACATTTAAAGTACTGACAGGAGAAAAAACAACCACCTAGAACACTGTGGTCCTGTGAAAGTATCCTTCAAAAGTGAATGACAAATAAAGCCTTCCTCAGACAAACAAAAATGGTGGAATTTGTTTTCAGTAGACTTGACTTGCAGGAAATGTTAAAAGAAATTCTTCAGAGAGAAGGAAAATGATATAGGTTAGAAACTTGGATCTATATAAAGAAGGGAAGAGCTAATAAATGAAGGTAAAATAAAACCTTTGCTAATTCTTTTCTATTCTTGATCTAACAAATAACAGTTTGTTCAAAATAATAAAAGCAACAATGTATTTACCACTACAGTTTACATATAAGTAAAATGAACGACAGTAATGACACGAACGACAGGAGGGAGGAATTAGGAATATTTTATTATAAGGAACAATCAGGAATATTTTAAGGTACTTGCAGTACCTGTTAAGTGATATTGTGTTATCTGAAAATACATTCGGAGTAGTTGTAAACGTATACTGCAAATTTTACGGCAACTACTAAGAAAGTTAAAAAAGAAGTATACTTGATATGCTAAGGAAATAAAGAAAATGGAATGATATAAAATGTTTAATTAAAAACAAAAAAGGCAAAGAATGAAACATAAAAATAGGAACAAAAATCAAGGGCGATGAATAGAAAAGAGTAACAAACATGACAGATAATAAGCCAATCATATCAATAATCACTTTAAACATCAATGGTCTAAATACATCCATTAAAAGACAGAGATTATCAGAGTGGATCAAAAAATAGGACCCAACCATATATTGTCTAAAAGAAACCCACTTTAAATATAAAGATGCAGTTAAGCTAAAAGTAAAGGCATAGAGAAAGATATACCATACTAAGACTAATCAAAGCTGGAGTAGATATATTTCAGACACATCAGACCTCCAAGCAAGGAAAATTATCAGAGATAAAAAGAGGCATTACATAATGATAAAGGGGTCACTTCTCTAAAAAGACATATTAATATAATATATAATATGTATGTGCATAACAACAGAGGGTCAAAATATGTGAGGCAAAAACTGATAGAAAAGCAAGGGGAAACAGATGAATCCAACTATTGTAATTAGAGATTTCACCACCCCTCTAACAGAAATGGACAGATCTATCAGGCAGAAAATCAGTAAGGACATGGTTGAACTCAACAGCACCATCAGTCAAGTGGATATAATTGACATCTATAGGCTATTTTATCCAACAACAGAACACACAGTCTTCTCAAGCTCACATGGAACATTCTCCAAGACAGACCACATTCTGGACCATATAACACACCAAAATAAATTTAAGAGAACAGAAATCATACAATGTCTGCTCTCAGATAATAATGGATAATAATGGAATTAAATTGGAAATCAACAATAGATAGCTAAGAAATCTCAAAATACTTGGAGATTAAACAGGAAAAAAGGCAAGGATGTCCCCTCTCACCACTCCTTTTCAATATCATACTGGAAGTCTTAGCTAATTCAATAAAAGAAGAAAATGAAACAAAAAACATACTTTGGGAAGGAAAAAATTACTTTTCCTTGCAGATGACATGATTGTCTATGTAGAAAATCCCAAAGAAACAACAATAACAAAAAAACCTCCTGGAATAAGAGATTGTAGCAAGGTTGTACAAAATAAGGTTAATATAGTAAAGTCAATCACTTTTCTATTTACCAGCAATAAACAAGTGGAATTTGAAACTAAAAACACAGTATCATTTACATTAGTACCCCCTCAAAAAAATTCAGGTATAAATATAAATATAACAAAATATGTACAAGTTATATATGAGGAAAACTAAAAAAGTCTGATGAAAGAAATAAGAACTAAATAAATGGAGAGACAGCCATGTTCATGGATAGAAAGACTCAAGATAACAAGATATCAATTCTTCCATACTCCATCTATAGACTCAATGCAATCCAAATCAAAATCCTAGCAAGTTATTTAGTGGATATCGACAAACTGATTCTAAAGTTTACATGGAGAGGCAAAAGACCCAGAATAACCAGCACAACATTGGAAAAGAAGAAGAAAGTCAGAGGCCTGCCACTATCTGACTTCAAGACTTACTTTAAAGCTACATTAATCAAGACAGCGTGACACTGGTGAAAGAATAAACAAAAAGATCAATGGCACAAAACAGAGAGCCAAGAAATAGACTCATAAATATAAATAAAGTCGACCAATCTTTGACAAAGGAGCAAAGGCAACATAATGGAGCAAAGACAGTCTTTTTAACAAATGGTGCTGGAAGAAATTCATGTCTAATTTCTTATACCTTTCACAAAAATTAACTCGAAGTAGATCACAGACCTAAACATAAAACACACAACTCTAAAACTCTTAGAAGATGACACAGGAGAAAACCTAGGTGACATTGGGGATGGTGGATTTTTTAGA
Source organism: Eschrichtius robustus (assembly GCF_028021215.1). Lineage (NCBI taxonomy): Eukaryota > Metazoa > Chordata > Mammalia > Artiodactyla > Eschrichtiidae > Eschrichtius > Eschrichtius robustus. The sequence goes on from NC_090826.1 coordinate 150,534,421, forward strand.
TACAACACCAAATGCACGATCCATGAAAGAAATAATTGATAAGCTGGATTTCATTAAAATTAAAAACTTTTGCTCTGTTAAAGACACTGTCAAGAGAAAGAGAAGATAAGCCACAGACTGGGAGAAAATATTTGCGAAAGACACACCTGATAAAGTACTGTTATAGTGGCAAGTATGTGGAATAGCAGGCACTCATAACTGGCAGGTAAGAAAAAAAAAAAAAAAAAAAAGCCAGCTTGAAAAATGTCAGTTTGGCAGTTTCTTACGAAAATAAACATGTTCTTACCATATAATCACTCCCTGGTATTTATTCAAAGGAGTTGAAAACTTATGGCCACATAAAACTCTGCACGTGGATATCTATAGCAAATTTATTCATAATTGCAAAACTTAGAATCAACTGAGATGTACTTCAGTAGGCAAACAGATAAATGAACTGTGGAACATCCAGACAATGTAATATTATTCGGCACTAAAAACAAATGATCTATAAAACCATAAAAAGACATGGAGGAACCTTAGATGTGCATATCACTAAATGAAAGATGTCAATCTGAAAAAGCTACATACCGTATGATTCCAACTATACGACAACATTCTGGAAAATGTAAAACTATGGAGATGGTAAAAAGATCAGTGGTTGCCAGGGATTAAAGGGGAGAGAGGGATGAATAGAGCACAGAGAATTTTTAGGGCTGTGAAACTACTCTGTCTCATATTATAGGAGTGGATACACGTCATTACACATCTGTCAAAACCCACAGACTGTACAACACTGAGTAAATGCTAATATAAAGAGGGACTTCGGGTGATAATGACGTGTCATTGTAGGTTTATCAATTGTAACAAATGTACCACACTGGTGGGAACGTTGATACTGGCGGAGGCTGTGTATGTGTGGGGCAGGGGATATATGGGAAATCTCTGTACTTTGCTCTCAGTTTTGCTATAAATCCAAAATCACTCTAAAAATAAAGTCTATTTTTTTTTTTTAAAAAGATTTTATAAAAAGGGAATGATAAACCCAAAAGTCAGGTTATCTTTGTGGAGGGGGTGAAAGGAGGTGATGGGGTTATGGGTGCAAACAAAGGGCTTGTAGGATTCTGGTTAGTTCTTAAGCTGAGTGGTTGGTACCCAAATGGACCCCTAATGACTTTTCTTTGTCACTGGATTTTCCACCCTTAGTGCTGACCTTAGGAGTAATAGCTGTCTGAGATAACTTTTCCTTTTTGTTTAAGCCCCATTTTCAGTTTTGCTTTCCAGTTTTCATAGTTAAAATCACCCAAACGGATACAATCTCTTAATTTGGATGTAGTACAACTGGGATCTGATTTAGCATAAGCCATCACTTAATCCTATTTTGTTTGCCTAAGTGTGTCATTAAAGCCTTAGATTATTAGTTACCTCCAACTACGAAAAAAGATTTCGTCTGGGAAGAAGAGACTGTCATTAAAACAACTCAGCATTTTTCCAATCCTAAAAGGCATCTTCCTTGAAAACATTCTGATTAAGCATGTGTGATAACAAGGGCAATCAAGATTTTTTTTAAAAAAAATCTATAAATCACCAAACAGATAAGGAGTCAGGCTATTACTCTTGCCCTCGGCAGGGAGCAGCTTAATCTGGCCGGAAGATCACACATTTCCCATTGGAGCCACAGGCTGGAGGTCAGACCACGGGGCTGAATTTCAGTTCTTGAAAGGAGTGAAAAGAAATGAGAAGGTTTCGTTCAGAAAGGAGCACATTCTCTGCTGTTTCGGCCAGAGGAATAAAGAACGATGGCATCTCCACAGAAAAGTCTTATACTGGAGACTGTGTCCTGCTAAGGAAATAAGACCTGCAGCCCACCTACTTGCAGACAGAAAGAAATGGGTAGACAAGAAAAAGGGGCCAACAGAGGGGCCTACATAAGAACACACCATTAATTCTATCTATCAGACATTTTACGAGGTAAGCCCTTCACCTTCATGGTTTCACTTAATCCTCCAAACAACCCTGCAAATGTGAGTCTGCTCATTTGACAGGTGAACATGCAGACAGTTGTAGCAAGCTGCCAAAGATTGCCCACTAGCGACTGGTGGAGCCAAGGTTCAAGCCTATATCTGGCTGTGAATGGATAAAGAAGATGTGGTACATATATACAACGGAATATTACTCAGCCATAAAAAAGAATGAAATAATGCCATTCGCACCAACACAGATGGACCTAGATTTTATCATACTACGTGAAGTAAGCCAAACAGAGAAAGACAAATATCATATGCTACCACTTATATGTGGAATCTAAAATAATGATATGAATGAACTTATTTACAAGACAGAAGTAGACCCACAGACATAGAAAACAAACTTATGGTTACCAAAGGGGAAAGCGGGTGGGGTGGGGGAGGGATAAATTAGGAGTTTGGGATTAACAGATACACACTACTATATATAAAATAGATAACCAACAAGGACCTACTGTATAGCACAGGGAACTATACTCAATATTTTGTAATAACCTATAAGGGAAAAGAATCTGAAAAAGAAAATATATATATATATATACACACACACACAGACACATATGTACGTGTGTGTGTGTGTATATATATACACATATATGTATGTATAACTGAATCACTTGCTGTACACCTGAAACTAACACAACATTGTAAATCAACTACACTGCAATAAAAAAAAAAAAAAAATACCTGTATCTGTCTGACTCTAAAGCTCATACTCTTTGCTTTATATCATACAGGAAAACAACAAGGATTACTGCAGAACTCGGTCATAAAGCCTTACCTCTTAGCAGGGACTAAGAGGCTGCACCCAGCATCTCTTGCCTTCTCCTGTCAAGTGCAATGCTGGCCACACCAGGAAGACGCGGACCCAGCTGAACTTCGCAGGATTCCATTAGGAAGAGGGATTGCTACCATCCTTGGTTCCAAGACCAGCAAGCCTGACCCTCCCCTCTGTCGACCACCTCACACATGCGTCTTCTCGGCCACAAGAGGAACAAGGTGAAAAAAAAGGAGGGTTTGCTCAAGGCGACTACACCCCTGTCTGCCCCCGGTCCAGCTTCGCCGTGAAGCTACCTGTCTCGATGCTTGTTCTACCGCCAGTGATTTCCAACATTACCTAAGGTCCAACATGAGACGGCCCTCAGCAGGGAGGTGCTGCTGTAGATGGCGTGCATGTACATAAGATGAATCATCAGCTCTGCCAGCCACCAACAGGAGAGGAGGCGGCCCAGCCCCAGGGCAAGGATGGAAAGGCTGGCCTTCGGCGAGCCCTGCTCCTGCTGCTGCATCTAAAGTAGAAACAGAAGAAGTCATTAGACGGCACCTCCATTTTTAAAAGCTTTCAGAGCCCCCTAGACAACGTTTTTATAAATTTTCATCTTCGCTGTATCTTCTAAGGGAGGGCTGGTTTAGTTTGCCTTGGGAACACTCGGCGTTCTCGGGTAAAAAAACCATGCCCGACAAATACCATATGATATCACATATATGTGGAATCTAAAAATTATGAGACAAATGAACTTATTTACAAAACAGAAATAGACCCACAGACATAGAAAGCAAACTTATGGTGACCAAAGGGAAAAGGGGGTAGGGATAAATTGGGAGTTTGGGATTAACAGATACAAACTACTATATATAATAAGACAGATAACCAACAAGGACCTACTGTAGAGCACAGTAATATATTACAAGATGTTCAATATCTTGTAATAACCTATAATGGAAAAGAATCTAAAAAAAGAATAGATAGATAGGTAACTGAATCACTTTGCTGTACAACTGAAACTAACAGAACATTGTAAATCAACTATATTTCAATAAAAAAAATTTTTTTGAGTCATGTCCAAACTAGAAAACTCTGTCCAAGAGCAAGAATAGGGTGGAGGCCACAAGCTAGCCCAGTGCCGAGAACCAAGGAGGGGTTCTGCATCCCTTCACCCCAGCAGCAGCCCTGCCAAAACCCAGGATGGAGGGCAGTTCCTGATGTATCCTACCTAGACAAACACAGAAAAACAAGAGAGCGCGTATAAGTTTTCCAGATCTTACACTGACACGATTTTATTACACTGAAGGCTGCCTGGAAATGCAGAGGTGAAGTGACCGCCTTAATTACGAAGTTGTATCTGCACACATTAGCTGGCAGAGGATATGGACTTTGTTCAGCAAGGGCTTGACAATTAGGGATCCAGACACTACGTGAACAAGAGAGGCCCATCCCTAGGGGAAGGTGATCCTGACACGCTTCTTTAATTTCTCCTCTCCTCTAACCATCAAGGTGCAGTGGGTCCCACGGCAGCCAGGAGGGGCGGCAGGCACTGCCCTTAGAGGTGATGGGCTATCTACACTCCAAGGAATTAATTTCTATTCCATTCTTGAGCATCTATTCTACCACGGTCTCAAACGGTCCTCTTACAGCAGGAAACCAGACCGAGAAATTCTGGCTGGCGCAGTGAAATTGCAATAAGCTGCATAAATGGCTTTCCCCCTTTTGCCATCTGCTTGGTTAGCTACGCCCAGGAAAGCTGTTGGTTTAAATTTTTTTAACGTAAGCTGATCACATTAACAGGAATTTCCTTTCATTTTCTTCAGGTCACCTCAGAAAGATATTTATTAGGAAACAGAAGTAACTGCTTTGAAGGATCCACCCAGCCAAGTTTGACAGGGGAAGCGCTAGCTGGGAAGGTTATCCAGGAAGGAAGGTGGGGCACAGGGGGATTTGCAGTCCTGCAGGGACCGCAGCTCACTGCAATTATAGCCGCAGCACAGCAACCCAACGCAGACCCCTTTCCCTCTCTAGGCATAACTGAGGGTAGTTTTCATATGAATCCTTACGTCAAGGGTGCATGCTACATGCTACAAAGTCTGGAGCAGAGCATCGACAAGCCAGTGGATGGCGAAATCCTCAGTGAGAGACGCCCTACCTGTCCGATCCCTCGGGTCTGCATTATATAATTGAGAAGAAAAAGGAAATAACCCAAACTTCCAACAGTAGGGGCTTGGGGCTTGGTTAAATGCAAGAGTGCGCCTCAATCGTACGTAGCCATGAAAACGATTTTTTGATATAAATGTGCATAAATAAAGACAGACTGGAGAGACAGACACCAAAATGGCAGCAGTGATGGTAATCTTTGGATGGTAAGATTCTTAAGTTATTTTTTAACAATTATTATTTTTGCAATCAGGGCAAAAAGTAATGTAACTTTACAATATTGTGAAGACTTTGGTCCTCTCTGTTAGAGAGGCAAGCCCTCTGTTTCTGCAGCCTTCTTGTAAAAAATGCCAAGTCTCAGGACCTCCCCAGGGGAGCCCACCATCCTCTCTATGAGCAAGCAAGCCTCTCTCTCTTTTGTGCTACCCATCTTTATTTCTCCTTACCTTCCCACCTCACTCGGAGACTTTCTTAGTTACACGCTGAGTTGCCCTTTGTTCATTCTCAACCCTTTTCCAGCTCTCTAAAGCAAACTCATTTTGACCAAATGACCATCAGCAAATGAAGAAACAATTACGAATACAGTGTCCATCAGACTATGGAGGCTAAAACAGTTCACACCAAGGCAACAGGGGAAGCTAAGACATGAAGAGGCACCTAAAACCATTCCAGACCAACAGAAGGGGCCTTTCTTGGGGCCAGACTCTTGGAGGAAAGCAGATTCCCTGACTGAATGTGATAACGACCTCAAAAGCAGTGTTGACAAAAGACAATCTTTGCACAACTGTCTCCAGGGTTCCCAAATAAGCAACTACGCACATGGCCTGCAGGACCCTGAGCAGTTGCCTAACCCCAAGCTCAGGTCCCCTGAAGACCAGACCTGCACCCGAGGCCTTGGAGCATCACTGGGTGTGCAGCCCCGTCCCAGGGAGAGAAGCGTCTAGACGGGAGGGAAGCCACTGTGAGATCAGAACAAACAGCCACGCCAGGCAATCAGGAAAATAAGTCTGTCCAATCACCTCCAGCTCCAGGCCACCACATTTCAAGGTCAGTCCAGAGGCCCTCCTTTCCTTCCCCAAACAATGCACAGTCTAAAATGACACGAGTATCTGTAATTAAGAAGAAACATGAGGTGCATTTTGTGACTGACTGGCTTCCCAATAATGACTTTCCTACTTTCCCCAGGGCCAAACTTGCTCTCCAGGTTTAACAAGGCATACTTATGTGTCACCACTGGACCAGAAGGGCTGGGCTTTTCTCTGCAATCCTCCCTTTTTGATGCTGGATGCCTCCCCATTCAGAGTAAGAGAAACGTCTATTCCTTAACTGCACAAGTAAACACAGCAGAAGGAAAACAATCCGATTTTTCATTCTCTTTGCTTTTACTTAAAAACATGGTTATTAGTCTTTCTGCAGAGTTGTACTGTTATTACAGCCCATTTATATTTGCCCCTTGTCAATTCAGCAGGAGGAAAAGACACACCATACACAGCTCACCTAATGAGCAGAGTTGCTCACTATTCAACCTCTGCATGCAAAGCGTTTCACTTGAGATATTTCAAACTGAGGGGAGTGCCAATCTTAAGACCACTGGCAACTGCCGTCAATGGGAATTTTTAGTTAAGGCTCCCCTAAAAATTACACACTAACTCATCTGCGAAGTGCATTTTAAAACACGTTATATTTTAAAACCTCATTTCATGCAAATTGCATAAAAAGGAATATCGAAGCCCTTCAAAGATATTCTAATGATTAAAGATGACCGTTCTCAAAGATGAAAGGTTCTTTTCTTTCACATACGAATAATACCCATGTTGGAGAGCACCAAACAGAAGCCTTCCCCAGAGGCAACTGTTCAACTGAGTTACCTCTGCTCCAACCTCCATGCTTGGGCCAAGGGCACTGTAGCCCGAGTCTTGTTCCTTTGTAACGCGGGAGCTTCTCTCCAGCCCAGGGTCATAGACCGAACCCCTACTCCCAGGAAATCGTTCCCTAATCAGACCCTCACTGCCCCTCCCCAGCATCCAGACCAAGGCCGGTAGTACCGAGTGGTCTCTGGCAGAACAGCAAGTGGGGACTGCAGTCGGTGTAGCTGCCACAGGACTGGGACCTGGTCTGGCCAGCTTGAGCCTCCAGACCCGCACGTCCACGAGGCCACACTGCTTCCTCCCTCCAACTCCTGTGAGGCTCACCGAGCTGGTGACAAGGCTCTGTCTGGTCTTTGTCCCTCCCACCCCAACGCGCATTGCGTTAGCCGGTCCTTGCCTCTGCGTTACCATCTGTGAAGTGGGAGTAATGACAGGGCCTCTCCCCTGGGGTTGTTGCCAGGATGAAAGGCATCAGAACATGGAAAGCCTGGTTAGGAGTAAGTGCTCGGTTAGGGTTACTTCTCACAGTTGGCATCGTTCCAGATGCGCCCTAGAACCAGAGCCCGCCCCATACCCTGAGTGGTTTCTCTGGGACACTGACTGCCAGCCCTGGTCCTTCAGGGGCTGGGCCCTCCCCTGCACCTGCAGCCACTGCCTGCATCTGTCTTCCGCTGGCCTCCTCTAAGATCAAGGATGGTCCCTGCCCAGAATGGCCCCTGCTGCTGCCCTCACCTATCAGCCTGGACACCCAGGGCCTCGGTTCTGGCATAAACTTATGTTAGTTCTCACCCTCGGGAGCGTCCCTGGGTGAAATCTGAAACTGGCCCCTTGTACACAGAGGGCAAGGAGAGACCAAAGAAACAGCCAGACCATTCCGGATTGGCAGGTGGCAGGTTTAATAAGCAAGGGAGCTTACAGATGAGCCTTGTGTTGGGCGCTGAAAGGCAAGTAGATCTCTGCATCCACCGGCCAGAATTTTAAAGTTTAAATAGAGGCCTTACCTGGGTTTAGTCACATAGTCAGTCCAGATGGTCTCAACAACACCTTCCTCTTTCAAGGTCAAGGCTATGTCCCTGAAATGGCTCCTAGTGTGGGAATGGCAGGCAGAACGTATATTCCAAGGGCAGGGGAGGGGTGAGGAGCCTCCAACTGCCCAGGTCCAGACTGCGGGTCAACCGGTGGTCACATCCTTTCAATGCCCTCCTCCAACAGCTTACCCCAGAAATGCCCCCGCTTTTGGATAACAATAACAACAATAATAGTAACAGTTAACACCTCATAGTGTTAGATGTCAAGCTCCACTATCTATACAAAATCATTTAATCCTTATAACAACCCTATGAGGGAGGTATTATTACTTTTCCCATTTCATTGATAAGGAAACTGAGTCACAAGTAAGGTGAGTCACCAAAAGCTCTCGCCAAAGCAGAGCAGCGATTCAAACCCTGTAACAACAGGATTGGGCGCAAGAGTCTTTGCTCTTAACCACCAACCTAGCTCCCTATTTGAGCGCTGGCTCTTCCCCTCGGGGCAGGAGCACAGCCCTCAGCCAGGAAAAGCCCCCTGGTCCTCCCACACCCAGGCTCACCGTCCTCCCCCATATCAGCTCCTCCCTCACTGCATGATTCAACCTGCTCAGAGTTAAGATGTGGTGGCCCCAGGCTCCAAGCTCAGCAAATAAACAGCATTTCCTGCCTTTCCCTAGACCTCCCCGACCCTGTCCCCCGACCTCGCCCCCGGCTCCGTATCTTGAGTTCCATAGAACCCTGGGAGAAAAATAAACGGGGCCCATATTCCTGAAACTCCAAATGCCATCAGAGATGGCCTTCAAGTTAAGGCACTGAGGCCTGTTGACAGGCACATTTTCCCCTGTTCATGATTGATGTGTACAAATTTCACATGCCATACGTTACAGAGGCACCTCTTCTATACTTGCCTCATCTTGGATATGCAAATTTACACACTAAAAAAAAAAAACAAACTGGGTGAAAGAGAACATTCTCCCAGGGTGGACCTAGTACTGTAAATTTATGGACTGTGGTTTGCCCAGCTGGGTTCGTCTCCACGGTGAGGCTCTGCCGCCCCCTGGTGGCAAGTCTCTGCCTGCTCTTTAGAGTTTGTGAGCGTTGACCTGAGAAGCTAAGAGCCAAAATTTCAATACTACCATTTCCTATTACATTTATTCATTCACACAAGCACTCGTTCAGAGCAAACCTTACTTACAAGCTCTTCCAGTTGGCTTTCTTCTGCCCCCTCCCGGCTTCTCTGAAGGAGCCCTTTCACTACTAGATTAGCTCCCTAGTTTAACTGCTCTCCTTTTAGACCCATTTTTCTCATAGGAGGTTAACTGCCCCATAGACACCCCCAGCAACTGCAGAAACCACCTGGCTTGTTTTTATTGCCCTGTAGCTTATTAAACATTTTGCCTTGTCTAGACTGACTTTTCTATGAATCTTCTCAGACCATAGAGAAAGGTTTCAACTTGCCTATTTGAGTTCCCTGCTTTCGGCAATTGCTACCATTTTGAAAGGGGTAAAAGAAACAGAGAGAGGGGACATAGATGCTACCTGCAGTCTCCAGACCTGACTCCCTACTGGGAGAAACCCCTTCATTTCCCCAGGCTGAAACTCGAGAGCAAGAGCCTTTGGCTAAGGATTTAGGTGAGCGACAGTCTCAAAGCTCGCCTCTGTGTAACATATTCAGGACCCTGAGACACGCCTCTCATATTCCCCCAAGACCCTACAGGGTACAATCAGAAAGGAGACGACAGACGAGAACTAAGAAGAATGATGATTTGCCTAACAACAAAGTACAGATCCCATAGGGCTAAGCTCCTTAATGGATAAGAGGCAGTTAGGAAAATAATTTGTTTCCTCTTTTTTTATATATACAAATTTATTTATTTAATTTTTGGCTGCATTGGGTCTTCGTTGCTGCGCGCTGGCTTCCTCTAGTTGCGGCGAGCGGGGGCTACTCTTCGTTGCAGTGCGCAGGCTTCTCATTGAGGAGGCTTCTCTTGTTGCGGAACACGGGCTCTAGGCACGCGGGCTCAGTAGTTGTGGCACGCGGGCTCAGTAGTTGTGGCTCGCGGGCTCAGTAGTTGCGGCTCGCGGGCTCTAGAGCGCAGGCTCAGTAGTCGTGGCACACGGGCTTAGTTGCTCCACGGCATGTGGGATCTTCCCGGACCAGGGCTCGAACTCGTGTCCCCTGCACTGGCAGGCGGATTCTTAACCACTGCGCCACCAGGGAAGTCCCAATTTGTTTCCTCTTAATGGGTTTAGTCTATGTTTCTCTGAGAATTATCTGCCTTCAAGAGAGGGGTGGGGGTGTGCTTGTGGATGTTTAGTCCAAAAGTTATTGACTGCAATGTTAGAATTAAAAACTTACAGTGGCAAGGAGGTTGTAAAGAAGACAAAATTCGGAGGACCTGAACCCACCCTACCTTGGATCTACCCCACCCTCACCCCACCCCCTGCTCTTCTAAGAACTTCGGATAGTGGTTCTCTACCTCTAACAGCATCAGGACCACGCTGCTGGGTGGACCACGCTGCCCCGGTTCCTGATTCATTAGGTCTGGGGTGGGGCCTGAGAATGTGCATTTCTGACAACTTCCCAGGTGATACTGTAGCTGCTGGTCCAGGGACCACACTTTGAGAATCTCTGAGTTAGAAGATCAGCTGTCATCACTAAACCACCTCTTTCTTTTACACAACAATTTTAACCATGATTTTCAAACACAGATTTTAAATTCCTTCACGGCAAAAGAACGATCTTAGGTAACCCAAACTGAGGTATGAGAAACCACATACTAAACATACATCTGCCTAGAATATCAATTTCACTTAAAGATTTGCAGAGGGGAAAACATTCAATGATTTAACTGGCAATTTTTAAACATTAAGTTACTGTTATAATGCAGAAATATACTTCTGAGTACAATGTGTAACTCAGTGAAATTTTTAAGACAAAATAAGGGATTTCTAAGAACCCTCCTATTTGTGCAGGGGGCACCTTTCGGGTTGCCCTCCGGAAATGTCAAACACTGCTGCTGGCCCTGCTCTTCGAACTACGTGTCCAGGCCCCAGTGTGTGTGCACATGTGTACATGTGTGTGCTTGCTCATGTGTGCACTGTGTGTGCACACGTGTTATTGTTCTCACCTCCATGGGGACTGTTTTGTTGGGGGGAGGGAGGCAGGAATGTCCTTTGAGAAACACTGTTTTTAGGGATCATCAATTGATTACTCACACTTTAGGTGAATTAACTTAGTACACGTGTTCCACGAGGCTAGCTGTGGAATGAGGAAAAAAATCCGAACTAGGAGGAAAAGTGAGGTGGCAATGACGAAGGTGGCTTCCCATGAGCTTCAGACAAGGCCGCTGTCCAGACAAGGCTGCCGTCCAGAAGTAGGCAGGCGAGATCCTGGGCAGAAACAGGCACCCAGACCCGAAAACACACCATTGCTTTCAAACCCTCTTCAACTCCACTCTGTCATCCCATCCAGATCGCCCTGAACAATTCCCAGGCCACGGCAGAGCTATTTCAGAAGCAGTTTGTGAAAATAAAAGGGCACCTATTATTTGCCAGCTAAGAGCTCAGCCAGTTTCTCCTTCCACTTTCCAAGTAATACCATGAGAAGCCAGTTTTCTTTCTCTGGGACTGCCCTGCAGGGGATGCCTACCCCCAAGTTCCTGGCTGTGCCCAGTTATTATTTCTGGCTGCCACAGTCCACAGAGAATCCGGGTGGGAGCTCCTACAACCAACATGCACAAGAGATATGCTGACCTTTATTTTGAAGGCTTATTTCCCCGAAGTATTTCATTTATGATCAGAAATCATGACAATAATGTGTGTTCTAAACTTGTGGGCGCCCCTGTATGAAAAGACTCACGGATGACCACAGCAGCAAAGACAGAAGCATCATCTGCAGAAACACCCATCCAATCCCCGAAAGGCTCTCACCTGTGCGATGAACTCCGGGAAGCTGAGGATGGGCCCGTTGTGGAAGACTGGGTAGTAGAAGACATAGGCCACCATCCAGGGAAAGGAGCAGAATGTGCGCTCAGCCGGCGGCTGCTGCTGCCAGCAGAGCTCCAGGCTGAAGCTGGTGTAGTACAGGCAGCGAACGGTCAGTGTGAACTGCAGCAAGTAGTACTCATTTTCCGTCTGGTACCACCCTCTCTGCAAAGTCACAAGGAGACAACAACCTTGAGTGTCAAGGAGGGACGTCATCCAGTCTCCCAGGAAGGAGATCTCTTCCACGGGCAGAGCAGCTGTCCCATCCAGGGAGTCGAGAAGCACTGAACAGCAGGTAAACATCATCGATCATCAAAACAAGCAATTAATGAGCAACGGGCAGGAGAGTGTCCCTAACATCAGCCAGAAGCTTCGCATTAAGCCTGATGCAACACAGAGTGAAGGTTTTCCCAGATATGCATCTGTCAGATACACCAGCGGACAGCATGGAGATCAGCTACATCCAGTGGGTACTCTAACAGCTCCTTCAACAACTCTGAAGACAAAGAGATACTTATACAGGCAGACCTCAGGGTACTGCAGGTTCAGTTCCAGACCACCGCATTAAAGCGAACACCGCAATAAAATGAGTCACAATTTTTTTGCTTTCCCAGTGCACATAAAAGTTATGTTTACACTATACTGTAGTCTATTAAACTGTGCAACAGCATTATGTCTAAAAAGACAAAGAACATACCTTAATTTAAAAATACTTTATCGCTGAAAAAAAGAAACAATGCTGTTGATCATCTGACAACGCAGGGTTGCCACAAACCTTCAATTTGTTAAAAAAAAATGCAATATCCGCAAAGTGCAATAAAATGGGGTGTATCTGGAAATGTCACGTGGGATTTATGTGTTCAGCATATCTTTCCTTCTGTTCTTCTATCATTAATTTGGCTCCACATGTAGTTGAAGACTATTTTCCAAATAAGTTTTAGAGAAACATCGTCAAAAGAAATAGTCCCTGCCCTCAATGTACCTAAATTCTCATACCGGAGATAGGTATGTAAAAGTATAATTACAACACAGCATGAAATAATAACAAGCACGTACAAAATTAGGTATGGAACAAAAGACTAAGAGCAAATGTGGTAAAATCTTAATATTGGGGGAATAAAATTATGGATCATTTTATAATCCTTATATTTTTCTATATTTTCCACATTTTCTATAATACATATGTATTGCTTTTTTAATGAGAAGACAGGTTATGGAAATAGATACAAGAAATAAAATTGGGACAAAGGAAAGAGTTGTTCACTTGATCCATGAGGGTCTTTTAAGGCTTTACACTGAAAAACTAAGTACCGAACAGAGTTTCTAGTCCACGTCCAGGACTTCAGCAGCCACCAAGAAAAACCAAGAAAACTGCATGTGTGAAAGTATGGAAACCCAGGGCAACTAGTTTCTGGTCATTTGCTCTCTCCCCTTCAGCAATATTTTTCACACCACCAGCTTACATAACAAATGGAATACTTATTTACCACCAACACCCATAACTGATGCTAACAGTCACCAATTAAAGGATAATTACAACTGGAGACCGTCTTTGAACATTTGCCAGGTCCCCCAAAAGTTAGGTGTGAATTTGTTTTTATTTTTATCGCAAATCTATTTTTAAGCACACTTATTTAAGTGATCACCTAGTTTAATCATTCTGGGAAGTTACGTATCTTTGTTAGGAGAGAGACGCTATGCTACCCTACTTTTTCTCTTAAGTCCACGTTCTGAGACAAGTGCTTGAAGTATTCGCTCCAGTCCATTGGTAAGAGTGAAGAAAAATTAAGGTAGCCTAACAACAGCAAGAATTCTTGAATTTTCAAAATGCTACCATTTTTACAAAATTGCTTAACATGTATTATCTTGTTGGATCCTTAGAACAACTCTATGAGGAAGGCAGAGCAGCTATTACCTCCATTTTCCAAATGACGAAATTAAGACTCAGAGGTTAAACACCACCTCCAGTTTCAAGAGCAGGAGAGACAGTGAATAGAAGAGACTAGAAAACCACTGGCTCATCCTTCCCGTCGCATTCTTTCCCATGACTGTGCAGATCCAGGGCTCACCAATTCTAAGTGCCATCACTTAAATCAATGAAAAGGTGAACGAATGAGTGAACAAATGAACAAGAATAAAGACACCACGGGAAGTCCAGTTCCACATGACTAAAGAAAGAATATCAAAAGCTTCCCAAGATGTTCTGTGCAAGGAAAATACCTGCCTTATCTGTTCAGGGACTATCGTGGGCTTCTGATGAGATAAGGAATGTGAGAGTTCCCTATAAACCGTGCAGCACTCTACAGATGACTGTTTTATTAAATGCATAGGGGATTATTGCTTTTTTTCCCCCTTTGTTCCTGTGACATCTGGCACCATCCATGCCTGCCCAAACTGGGAGAAAAGGTACAAGGTCAGCTCTGGGCAACCTCCAAGGACTAAGACATAGTCAGATACAAAACACTGCAGAATGCAACACCAGGGTTCACATGCATCAACCCCCTGTGGCCACTAGAGGGAGCGCCACCACAGTTCCTCAATTGACTCTTGTCTGAAAACAAAGGCATCTACCTGGATAAAGGCATTGCCAAAGGGGCCTTCTCCTTCCCAATCGTAAAACGGAGACTCTTACCTTAACTTCCTCCACATCTTGAAGCCTCAGTGTAGAGAGCAGGAAGAGAGAACAGAGCCATGACAGGAACAGCGACCGGAACTGGGCAACACAGAAGGAGATGGTGGTGTGAATAAGAACCATGGCTGTGCCTTGGGTCCCCAGCACACACCAGCAGGCCCACATCCCATAGGCTGTGAGGATCCAGGGTTTGTGCTGCAGACAGGGAGGGACCCAGTGAGAAAGACATGGGGGGTGGGGGGGAACAGGGGGGAAGGAAGAAAAAAGAGAAGGGTAAGTTAACAGGCATTGCTATTGAAGGTTCTACATAAAAGAGGGTAATGTCTTGTGACCCGTTAACCAAACTGTTCTCACTGGCCTGGGGATTTAGTGTAACACAGACAAAGAGGATTCAGAGGGACTTTCCACATTAACCCCAGAGTGATGGCTGCCTACCTCCAGGTCCCCAGAACTCCACCAGATCCACCCAGAGAAAGGAGCCACTTTCCTGCCTTCAGCCAAAACCACCCAGACCACTGGATCCCACAACAATAAGATTTATGGCTGACTTTCAGCAGACATTATGGTAGCCTGAAGACAGTTGGAAAAGCTGCCAACCTGGCAGACTAGCCCCTGCGTACACTATTCTGCCAAACGAAGGCAAGATAAAATATTGGTGCACATTTCTCGGGAGTCTTACTGAGAAAACTGGACCATCCAAACCACAAAAGGCTTTCTAAAGTTTAAACCAGAGACTTACAAGTAAATCTCTAATTACATTTTTATTTCATTAGCATATTATTTACAGTCAAGTTTGTGTCACAGAAAAAGTATAGCTTACCTGCTTTCAGTGATATTGAGGCCTTTGCATAGTCAATCCAATTAATACATTTATTCCCATTTTAGGAGAGAATTTTTCTATTTCATTATCAAGTTTTATAGTTATTGACACTGAATAACTAAACAGATAAATTAACATGTCTTTGCTTTTACAATATACTCTTGGTCATATCTGGCTGGTAAATCCTTACTTAAAAAACCACAATAATGTTTTAACATTGTTTGAGAGGCAACATATCTTAGCGGTGTAATTACTCAAGCTTTGAAGTCCAACTGCCTAAATAAATCCTGGTATCCCCATTAACTAGCTGTGTGACCCTCGGCAACTTACTTAATCTCTCTGTGCCTCGGTTTTCTCAGATACAAAATTAGGATAATAACAGTATCTACTTAATGAGGTTGTCGTGAGGATTAAGTAAGTTAATGCATGTAAAATGCTTACAACGGTGTCTGCATACACAGGAAGGACAAGGCAAATACTAGTTATTATTCCTATAGGAAAATATGATGTGGCTTTTTGGTGAGCATTCAAAAATAGGATTTCCAGGAATACACTGAGTTGAAAAGTAGGGGCTGCTTGAAATTAGGTCTTCCTGTGAAAACAAGACTTCTTTAAGGGAAAGACAGATGTGGACTGCACACTGTAAATCCCATCCTTCAGTGCTAACTCTCCCAAAATAAATACTGCCTTAGTACAATTCCTTACCAAACTTATACTCCAGCCTAAGAGAGAACATTTTAAATGAGGGACTAGGTCAGCCACTTTGAAGTTCCAAGAAAATCAGAGAAATCTGCAGTTCATTTTTACTATTTTTCCATCCTACTACCCACATTTAACAGCCACATAAATTTGCTTCAAACTTCCCCCCAAGCACTCACCTCTGGACGGAGTTCAATTATAAGGAACAAGGTCACCAGAGACTATTTTAAGAAGTAGTTCTAATGAACGAAAAAAGGGAAGGGGTGTCTTTTTCAACTTGATCTACAGCATTTACCACTTGGAATCTTTTTCCATGTGTGCATGGCTACATACATATACACATAACACAGCTACATTTTTATTGAGTGCTATTTGATCCACTTGGAAAAAGCCTGTTTGTTGGGATTCATTTGGGAACTTAACCACAGACTTAAGCTGCTTCAACTTGAAAAAGTTGGAGGAACCTTCAGGAACTACTTAATAGTGCTGTGCAAACCCCATCTGCTCCAGAGATTCTCTGATGAATTTACCTGTGCTCACAAATGATACCATGGGGGCACACAAGGTTGTCCTATACTCTCATCCCTCACCACCTTCCTCCTGCCGAAGAGTACAGGCAGACAACGTCTAATTTTCTCTAAGACATCATAGAAAATGCACCCACGTGAACCTCATATTCTCTGCTATCCCTTCTATTACCCACTAATCCTCCCCAATGGGCAAAGACAACTCCGCTATACACATTCACAGCGAGCAGGTGATAAAAAGGGAAAGATGTGAACAATGCAAAAAATAATCACCTATTTTAAAACATAAATTAGAACCCGACTAACATATTGATTTTTTTCATTCTATAAAGTGAATGCAATTGGAATCCCATCCTTGAAAACACCACTAAGATGCTGATACAGCATGATTAGTCTTCCATGCCTTGTTCTCTGACTGGCATCAGAGGAACAGTCCCCCACTATCAATGCAGCCCTTAGGGCACACCTCCTCCAACCGCTATCCCCCCCTACCACACACACACACACACACACACACACACACACACACACACACACGCCTGCCTAGACCAGCAAGAAGCAGGGCAGAGAGGGCGAGAAGTAGAAATGTGACACTGCCTAGCAGTGCAGGCAGCAGCATAGAAGGTCTGCTGCTCTGAGGTGGAGGAGGGCTTTGCCCAAGTGTTTCAAAGACCATTTTCATATGCAAAGGCCTAAAGACAGCCCTGTCCCACCTATTTCTACTCCAAAAGTGCTTATGTATTTAATTTATCAAACTTGTGTCCACCTCTTTAGCAAAAATGCTTAAATATCAGATATTGAGCCTCTGACATCAAATATGCCAGGAATCTTTTAACTTTTCTAAACTGAAAAAGAAAGCGTGTTATGTTTTATTCCAAAACAATACTTCTGTTTCATCACTAGAAGGGCTTTAAAAACTTTTTCTGCAAGTTCTCAGGGCAATCTGGGCAGATACGCACAGTTTTGGTCACAGACATAATCTATGTCAAGTTCAAGATTTAAAAATCTGCCTAGGGAATTCCCTGGCAGTCCAGTGGTGAGGACTCCGTGCTTTCACTGCTGAGAGCCTGGGTTCAATCCCTGGTCGGGGAACTAAGATCCCACAAGCCGGGCAGCGCGGCCAATATAATTAATTAATTTAAACCAATTAGTTAATTTTAATTAATTAATTGATTAAAGATCTGCCTAAAAGTCAGAATAGCCCAATTCATTTAAGAGGTTCAAATGACGATTACGATTGGAAACTGCTGTTCACTTGAAATGAGGCACAAAGAATCATGTTGATCAAGTAACATGTACAAATAAAACAATCTTAATTTAATGTTGGGCTGTGATGTTTCTAATTTAGAGATTTTAATTCTAATCAAGTATTACTTTTATATGATGCTTTTTTTTTTAATTGAGATTTTTATTGAGACAGTTGTAGACTCACCTGCAGTTATAAGAAATAACACAGAGAGATCCCATGGACACTTTACCCAATTTCCCCCTATGGTAACATTTTGCAAAGCCAGAATATATCACAACCAGGATGGTGACATTGCAACAATCCACAGACATTCAGGTTTCCCCAGTTTTACCTGTACTCGTGTGTGTGTGTGTGTGTTTTAGTTCTATACGGTTTTATCACATAAAAGGCTTTATCACATATAGGTTCAGTGTCCACCACAGTAAAGATACTGAACAGCTCCATCACCCCAAGCATCTCTTGCATTGCCCTTTTATAACCACACCCACCTTTTTCCTGCTTCCTTTACCCCACATTCTTAATCCCTGGAAACCACTAATATCCTCTCCGTTTCTAAAATTTTGTCATTTCAAAAGTCATACAGTATGTAACCTTTAGGACTGGCTTTTTTTTTTTTTTTTTTTTAATAAATTTCCTTGTTTTTTTATTTTTTGGCTGTGTTGGGTTTTCATTGCTGGGTGCAGGCTTTCTCTAGTTGTGGCGAGCGGGGGCTACTCTTCATCGCAGTGCATGGGCTTCTCATTGCGGTGGCTTCTTTTGTTGCGGAGCATGGGCTCTAGGCACACGGGCTCAGTAGTTGTGGCTCACGGGCTCTAGAGCGCAGGCTCAGGAGTTGTGGCGCACGGGCTTAGCTGCTCCGCGGCACGTGGGATCTTCCCGGACCAGGGCTCGAACCCGTGTCCCCTGCACTGGCAGGTGGATTCTTAACCACTGCGCCCCCAGGGAAGTCCCAGGACTGGCTTTTTTTCACTCAGCATAATTCCCTGAGACCCACCCAAGTTGTGACAGGTATCAAAGGACTGCCCCCTTTTTATTGCTGCGTAGTTTTATATGCTGTGGATGGACCACAGTTTCTTTAACCATTCACCTGTTGAAGGACATTCTGGGCTGTTTTCCAGCTTGGGGCTATTATGAATAAAACTGAAATGAACATACGTGTACAGGTTTTTATGTAAATATGTTTTCATTTCTCTAGGATAAATGCCCAAGAGTGAGCTTGCTGGGCTGCATGGTAGTTGCGTGTTTAGAGCTCTATAAAAACTGCCCAACAGTTTCCCAGAGGGGCCGTTTTCCATTTCCGCCAGCAACATACGAGGGATCCAAATGCTGCAGCCTCACCAGCATTTGGTGTTGTTACTATTTTTTACCTGATCAACTCTGGTAGTTGGACAGGGGTATCCCACTGTGGCTTTAACTTGCATTTACCATGCTCTTTCAAAGGGTATCAAAGTGTGAGCAACCTGAACCTTGCATCAATAAGATGGGCTGAGTGAACTTCGCTGGGGCACAAGATGCCAGCCCATCAGAACTATCCTGACCCCCTTAACTCTCTTTATTCCAGGTTCTTCAGTTCCTGATAGGAGACAAAAAGGAAGGCAGGCAGGGGAAGAGGAGAAACTTTTAAAAGTTTAACAAACAATAAGAAAGAAACTGTACTCTGTTTTCGTGGCAGTTGAGATAAAGCGAGACTAAATACTATGGCCTTTCTGATGGAATTAGGCCAGACTGAATGGGGTAGGCAGACTTGCCCTCTGCTCCCATTGTTCCTTGTGTTTATACTGAACCACTTCTCAAAACAGGGCATAACTGTCCCTCTTTTTGATAGGCTCCCTTAACAAATTAATATCCTGTCTTGTTCATAATACAATAATGTAAGCATCTTACATGGTACCTAGCATATAGCAAGTGTTTCATAAACACTGGATAAATGAATGGTTAGAATAGTTGGATGGATAGATGGGGGGATGGATGGGTGGATGGATAGATGGATACGCTTCCCCAGGTATTGGGATTTCACCTGGCAGTTATGACTAAGAACAAGAAATCAGCACCAACATTTTGGGCTTTTTAGTCACTAATGTGAAAACCTGCTGATTTCCAAAGTCTCTGCTTGTACACCTAACCCCTTATGAACAGACTGCTTTGCCAATGCAGATAGGATAAAAAGGTGTTATCTCACATCTCACTGCCTACTGCCTGTTTTCACTCACAGGGATCTCTTACAATCTTGTGTTGGGGGAAGCCTCAAATAGTGCACAACTGATAGGGTACAGGCACCAACCTTTGAAAGCAGACTCTCTGACAGAACCTGATTCCTGTCACCCCAGGGAAGGCTTCCGAGAGATCAACAAATTCAGCTGGCGTGTTTCAAAGGCTGAAATCAGTACCCCTGAGAAAAGACCATGGACTTGTGGCCTTTTCTTTTGCAAATCTATATGCTTCAAATCTTCCTCATAGGGAGCCAGGACCCAGCCACAGGAAGAGCTGGCTGGCCATGCCCCCCTCACACCATCTCTTCTTCCCTTCTGCTTTAGCTTGTTCTGTGCTGTGGACGCTGAGTGATAACATGATGTGCCTGAGTGGTTCCCCTCATTAGCTCATCTCTTTAGGGAGGAACCAAAGTGCAAAGGCTTGGTGAAGACCCCTGCTGGCAACTGGACCAGACTTTGCTGTGTATTAATTCTTTTTGTACATCTGCCCAGAAACCACTCAGTGGGGGGCATAATTTATTACATACTACATAATCAACTGCAGCTGCTACTGAAAAACAAAATATATATATATGTGTGTGTGTGTGTGTGTGTGTGTGTATCACCACACAAACAAAAAGGGAAAATAACCAAAACCATCCCAGAGTCCACACAACGGCATTCTAGCCTCCTTTTCCTGGGAGTAAAGGCCAGTGGGCCCAAATAAAGCCAATTTCATCCCTCCTTAGAGATGCAGTGATGGAGGTGGAAGAGTCTGATTCCAGGAAAACCATTAATGCATGAGATTCCTATCAGGTGTGTGGTTTCGATAATACGCTGGAAGGGAGCGCCTGTTCACCACGGCCTTCCAGAGGTTAGTTTACTTGTCTCAGCCAGCGCCATGGGACCACGCTTTTCAGCCTGCGGCCAATGAGCTCAGCCAGCCGGGGCCCAGCGCTAGTAACGCAGGTGCTGCCAGTCAGAGGTCAGGTGAGAACGCACCCTGAGGTCAGCAGCAGCACCCAGCCTCGGCCCCCCGCGCGGTCAGCCTTCTCAGAAAGTTTGCACAGGGGTATTTTTGGTTCTAAGGGCAGGGGACGCAACGTCTCAGGTGGTGACGGTGTTCAAGAAAGAAGGCCACTGTCTGACCCACCCCACATACGTTCCAATCGTAACAAACCCGGAGCCAAATCTCAGAGCCGTTACTCAGCCTCCGCTCCCTCCCAGGGCACTGCCCGTGATGTAGTCTTGCCAAATCCCAGAGAGAGCCCTACCCAGAGAAAAGGTGTTTAACCTTGGCCGAGGAGCTCAGTGGAAAGTTTTATTACTTGTCATGGCAAAAAAAAAAAAAAAAGGAAGAAAAAGAAAATCCCACTTTTGAAAATAAACTCTTCTTTGCCTCTCTCTGGGAGGAGGTAGGGCCACAAAGGCAGAGACGGGATCAGATAGTAGATGAAGGCGGGAAGCATCCTTCAGGGTCCAAGGGTTGTAACCGCAAGAAGTGATAACGCCTAACCCTCTGCACAGCATCATCCACAGTTCACGATGCCCCCGAGCATGGGGAAACAACAGACAACTGCAACCCAAATCTTCCACCCTGAATAAGTATCAAAAACATCCACCCAAATTAAGGCCATCTGGAACACTCAGTCCAGGTGGTGAAAGCATGGAACTAATGGGGCCAAAGTTGTGGTTCATGCTTACATAAGGACCAAGCGGACTCAAAGAGCACACTGTGCCCCAGCCCGACCAGAACCCTGCCCAGCAGCTGTTGCACAAATCAAACCTGTGGTCACAAAGAGATGGGAGACCACACACGCGCGCGCACACACACACACACACACACACACACACACACACACGGCTCAGTGCGAACTCTGCCACATTCCAAGAAAAATGCAAACAAAACCTCCTACTGAGTTTGGATAAGATGTGCTCTGCAGATAGAAAGACAAGTCCACCTATCCACCCATTCCTGGTAATGAGATGCAGGAAGCTGAAATAAGCAGATGATTCCACTCCCTTCAAGGCACAGCTCGCAAGCCACCTCCTCAGGGGCCTTCCCTGACACCCCCAGGCAGATGTGGCCCACTCCTCCCAGGATTTGGTTTCCTCTGTCACTTCTCACTCAGCTCCTGGGGGAGGGACTGTGTCTCCCCATCCTTTCTCCCACAGCCCAGCTCAAGCTTGAAACAGGGTCAGAGAAAGACATGCAGGAGAGGAAGGTAGGTATGGCTGGACAGACAGCCTCTGCCCTCTGGGGTTTCAGCATTTCTGACAGTCACCTCCTTTTTGAACACCACAGAGGGAACTGCTCCCAGGAGCACACACAGACCGCGGTCACGGCGCACAGCAAAGGCCAGCGGACCCCAGCAGCAGCCGCCTCTTACTTGGCTGTCATCGTATGCCAGCACAACCTTGAAAACCATCGGACTCTCACCACTACCCCAGGAAGCAAGCGGTACCATCCCTGTTGTGCAAATGAGGAGAAAGGCTTCAAGATGTTAATTAACTGGCTTAAGACTGCATCACTAAAAAGCGACAAAGCCGGGTTTCAGCCAGGAGCTCTTAGCTACCCTGAATGTGGACTCCTAACAGGAAGAGACTTAACTCAAAGTTACAAGCAAA
The DNA here is from genome assembly GCF_028021215.1 of Eschrichtius robustus. Taxonomy (NCBI): domain Eukaryota; kingdom Metazoa; phylum Chordata; class Mammalia; order Artiodactyla; family Eschrichtiidae; genus Eschrichtius; species Eschrichtius robustus. The sequence continues at coordinate 150,556,983 of NC_090826.1, forward strand.
TTAACCCGAGGAACCTCTATATCCTAACCTAGGTAGATTTCTGATGGTGGTAGGTGCAAAATAGGAGCTGAAAACGGAGGAAATTTGGAAAGAGGGCGGAATATCCGTTCATGAGCAGAGGGTGAATCTACATCTTGCACTGTCTACTGGAAGTATATCTACTCCAGGGGAAGGGGGGGAATTGGTTCTTGCAGACAAGAAAACCTTCCTCTATGCATAAAGCACAGGCAGGTACACAGTACATAAACAGACAGTACATCTGTGGTATTAAAATGTCATAAAGAGGAAGTGACAATTGGGGGAAAACAGCTAAAAATGCTCCTGGGGGAGAAATAATGAAAAAAAAAAAAAAAAAAAGAAAGCTAGAGAAACACTGATCTACAGGAAGCAAACAAGAGGTAGCAAGACAAATAGTGGGAAGCAAAGGAGACCAGTCAGATGGGGCCATGTTGGGCCTGATGCACATGGCAGAACGGTGAGGAAGGGAGGGGACGAAAACTCAGTGTGCCCAGGGCAGTGTCATCTTTCCTTCTCCCTGCCACACCATTCTTCCACATGTTCAGTTAAAAATACATCACATAACAAACACAGGGAACGGAATATTTATAAAGTTTATACGGTATAAAGAATAATGAAATAACACCTGCATACCCAGCACCAGCTTAAGAAAGATAAAGCTATCAGTGCTTTAAAGGGCCCCTGAGCATCTGTCAAATACATCTCAATTTTAAAAATGTCAATTATACCTCAATAAAAATAAATAAATACATAATCAAAGCAAAAACAAACAAACCAAAAAAGGGCCCTGGTTATCTCTCCTCTGATTCTTTTTTCAGCTTTTTTTTGGCTGCGTTGGGTCTTCGTTGTTGCACGTGGGCTTTCTCTAGTTGTGGCGAGCGGGGGCTACTCTTCGTTGCAGTGCACGGGCTTCTCGTTGCGGTGGCGTCTCTTACTGCGAAGCACGGGCTCTAGGTACACGGGCTTCAGTAGCTGCAGCGCGTGGGCTCAGTAGTTGCGGCACACAGGCCCTAAAGCATGCGGGCTTCAGTAGTTGTGGCGCACAGGCTTAGTTGCTCCATGGCATGTGGGATCTTCCTGGACCAGGGATTGAACCCATGTTCCCTGCATTGGCAGGAGGATTCTTAACCTCTGTGCCACCAGGGGAGTCCCTCTCCCCCCTGATTCTATCTCCCCAACCAGATGTGACCACTATCCTGAATTTATTTTCATGGCTGTCTCATCTTTGTGATCATACACGTGAATGTATCATTTAGTCTGTACAGCTCTACGTGCATAGGATCATATCTGATAGATTCCTCTGCAACTTGCCTTATTAGCTCAATGTCGTGATCCGGAAATTCAGCCACGTTGACAACTACAATTATAATTCATTCCTTTCCATGGAATAAATTCACTACAATTCATCCATTTCCCCATAATGAATATTTGGATTGCTTCTGGCTCTTTGTTACTACAATCCCATTGCTGCAATGAACGTCCTGGCTCGTGTCCCCTGATTGGCAGAGAAGAGCTTCTGCAGGGACCATGTCCGAGTTAGCACCGGTAGCTGTGGAATTTGCACCTCTTTGACTTCACTAGGTAATGTAATACAAAGAAGCCATACCAGCACATACTCACAACCTCTCTGTATGAGTTCAGGTGGCCAGTACTTGATATCATCAGGGGATTTTTGTTTTGTTTATCTTTGCCAAACTGAAAGTATGAAATGGTATCTTGTAGTTTTAAGGTACATCTTCTTGACTACTAATGAAGTTGAACACATTTTCATAAGTTTATTGGTCATTTGTGTTTCCTCTTCTGCAAATTCCTTTTCCCATATTGAGCCCTTTTTCTATCGGGTGACTTGTTTTTTCCTTTTGAAATTTCTTTATATATTCCAAATACCAAAGCTCTGTCAGGTTGCAAATAACTTCTCAATTAGTGACTTGCCTTTTCACTTTCTTCACTGTGTTTCTGGATACATACAAAGATGTACACTGATTATTATACATTGATAAGTTCTTGGTTTTAATGTGGTTAAACTTATCAATTTTTTCCTCTACAAGTTATACTTTTTGTGTCTTAATTAAGAAATCTTTCTCTACCCTACCGTCAAGAAGTATTCTCCTCCTACATCATGCTTTCGAAAAATTTCATACTCTTTTTTTTTTTAAGTCCTTTTTTTTTTTTTTTCTGGCTGCTTTGGGTCTTCGTTGCTGCGCACGGGCTTTCTCTAGTTGTGGCAAGTGGGGGAAACTCTTCACTGCGGTGCGTGGGCTTCTCTTGTTACGAAGCGTGGGCTCTAGGCACACGGGCTTCAGTAGTTGTGGCACAAAAGCTCAGTAGTTGTGACTCTCGGGCTTCGCTGCTCTGCTTCATGTGGGATCTTCTTGGACCAGGGATCGAACCTGTGTCCCCTGCACTGGCAGGCGGATTCTTAACCACTGCGCCACCATGGAAGTCCTATTTTAAGGACTTAATTCACCTTGAAAATGATTATGAATGGTATGAGGTAAGTATTCGTTTCTTTTTAATATGACTGAACAATTGTGTCAGCACTGTTTATTGAACAGTTTATCTTTCCCATGCAGATCTGAAATGCCACATCTGTCAAAATCAAGTTTCCATCTATGTACAAGTATTTTCTAAACCCTATTCTGTTACATTGGTCTATTTAGCTATCCTGGTGCCAATACAACAATGTCCTAATTATTATATCTTTATTAAGTCATAGTATCTGGTAGGGCACATAGTCTGATTTTGGTATTAATTTTATGCTCTCTTCTTCATAAAATGAATGTTTCCTCTTTTTCTATTTTCTGAAAAAGCCTGGAAAAGATTTAAATAATTTGTGCTTTGAATGTTCGGAAGAAGTGGTGTGTTAGACTATTGTTTTCTTTACAAATAGATTTTTAACTACTTATTCAACTTCTTTTCATGGTTATAGTACTATTCAGTCTTTCTATTTCTTCTTGAGTCAGTTTTGGTAAGTTATATTTTCTAGAAATGTGTCTGCTTTGCCAAAGTTTTCAAAATTATTGTCATAAAGCTGTGCAAAATATCTTCTTACTGTATTTTTTCATCCTCTTGTCCACAGCTAATATTGGTTATTTGTGCAGTTTTTTCTTGACCAATCATGCCGCTGATTGTTTCATTAATGTCTACTCTTATTTTTGTTCTTTCCTTCCTTTTTCTTTTTTGTTGCTATTTTCTGTTCTTTCCTAATTTCTTAAGTTGTATGCTTAGCTCATTAACTTTCAGCTTTTCTTTTGTTTTAATAGGAGCATGTAACGTTACGCACTTACATAAACTTAAAATTATCCAAGTAGCACCCTACAAGTATTGATATGTAATATATTTTTCATTTCTAACTATTTTCTAATTTCCAGTATGATCTCTTTTTTTACCTATTGTTATTTTAAAGTTTGCTTTCTTTTTTAATTTCTAAATGAATTAGAGTTTTCAGGTCATTGTGCTACTGGTTTCCAACTTAATTACACTGGGATTAGAGAAGGTAACCTATTTAAAACACAGCCTTTGAAATTCATTGAAAATTACTTTATGGTTAAGATGTGGTCAGTTTTTATAAATATTCTATGTGTTCTTTAAGAGGATGTGAATTCTCCAGTTGTTAGATGTAATCATTTACGTTTCTTTTTTTTTTTTTTTTTAAAGTTCAGTGGATTCCTGCTTCCCAAACTATAGTACTTAAGATCCTTTATAGCCCGCTTATAAACTACCTTTTAATTAATTAATTAATTAATTTGGCTGTGCCAGGTCTTAGTTGCGGCATGTGGGATCTAGTTCCCCGACCAGGGATCGAACCCAGGCCCTCCACATTGGGAGCGCGGAGTCCCAGCCACTGGACTGCCAGGGAAGTCCCCATTTATGTTTCGTATATCAGGCTTATTAATTGTATTATTTGTTTTCTTCTATCTGATATACCAATTAGTGATAAAATTATGTTAAAATCTCTCCCTAAAATCACAGATATATCTATTTATCTTTATGGTATTGATCAACTTTTGCTTTCTATATTTGGAAGCAAAATAAACAAACTTAGAATTATAATATCTTCCTAATGAAATGAACTTTTTATCATTAAACAAGAACCCTCTTTGTCACAAATAATGTTCTTTGCCAGCTGTTAATGAAACTGCACTAGTATCTAGGTGGACGGGACAAAGATGAGTCTTATATTAGCTGGAACACCTTTTTCCATCCTTTCGCTTTCAAACACTCTGTGTCCTTGCGTCCTTCCATTTTAAGTATATCTTGCTAGGAAGCACCCCTGTGGATGCTGTTTTACTTCTTTATTTTCCTTTTTTTCTGTTTTACTTTTATCCAGTCTGACAATCCTTTTCTGGGGTTGGGGGGTGGACTGGGTCCATTCACACTGATTGTGACTACTGATATATTTGCATTTATTTCTGCCCTTTCTTTGGTGCTTTCTCTTTGTCCTACCTTTTCCATGTTTCATCCTTACTTTTTAATGAAATTTCGAACAAATGAAGCCCACCATTTTTTTAAAATTTATTTTACTGAAGTACAGTTGATTTATAATGTTGTGTTAATTCCTGCTGTACAGCAAATTGATTCAGTTATACATATATATACATTATTTTTCATATTCTTTTCCATTATGGTTTATCACAGGATACTGAATATAGTTAGGACATTGTTGTTTATCCATTCTACATATAATAGTTTGCATCTGCTAATCCCAAATTCCCAATCCATCCCTCCCCCACCCCTCTCCCCCTTGGCAACCACAAGTCTGTTCTCTATGTCTGTGAGTCTGTTTCTGTTTCATAGATAAGTTCATTTGGGTCATATTTTAGATTCCACATATAAGTGATAGCATATGGTATTTGTCTTTCTGACCTACTTCACTTAGTATGATAATTTCTAGGTCCACCCATGTTGCTGCAAATGACATTATTTCATTTTTTTTTATGGCTGAGTAGTATTCCACAGTATATATGTCCCACATCTTCTTTATCCATTCATCTGTCGATGGACATTTAGGTTGCTTCCATGTTTTGGCTATTGTGAATAGTGACAAGCCCACCATGTTTTAAAAGGAGGAAAAGAAAAAGAATAATACTATCTCATCAACCCTACTTTACAGAAAATGATAAATTAAGATTCAGTGGTGAAAAGCCTTTCTAAGGTCAGAAAGCTAACAAGTGAGAAAGCCCAGGACCTAATCCATCACCCAGCACTCTTCCACTCCATGACAGCTGACCCTTTCCCACAGCAGCAGTAGTGAGACTGGCTGAATTTCACAGATACTCCTCAAAATAGTTCATCTTCCCCCCCCACAGAGACAGAAAATACAAGTATTAAGCTATTTATTTTACAGATGGGAAAACTAAGACCTAGGGGCAGTAAGTCATTTACCTAGGGGCAGAGAAGCTTTGTGTTAGAAACAAAAATGTTAAATTTCTAGAAACACTGATGTCTTAGCAAATACCAAACAAATTTGTGGAAGAAAAGAAACACATTAATGAAGGCTGAGGTGGATACATTCGTAACTAGTTTAGGAATACAAAAAAAAATGGATTACTTATTATTAGGTTTGCTCAGAAGGTTATATAAAATTGAATGAAGGTGATCAAAAGGTACAAACTTCCAGTTATAAGAAAAATAAGTACTAAGAATATAATGTACAACATGATGACTATGGTTAACACTGCTGTATGGTATATTTGAAAGCCGCTAAGAGAATAGACTAGATCCTAAAAGTTCTCATGACAAGGAAAACACATTCTTTTCTTTTTTCTCATTTTTTCTTTGTATCTATATTAGACAGTGGATATTAACTAAGCTTACTGTGGTAATCATTTCACAATATGTGTATGTTAAGTCATTATGCTGTATACCTTACTTATACAGTGCCATATGTCAATTACATCTCAATAAAACTGAAAAAAAAGAAAGTTGTATGAAATTTTAAAATATATTCAGATCTGACATCATCTAAAATTTTTAATCTTTTGCTACTTTAGAAGATGGAAACCACTTGACTACAAAAAAGTAATCATTATCATATTTAAAACAAAGAAAGTTAGTGTGCTACTGGGATTTTCTGTATTCCAGGATGAGAAGCAGGCCCAGAAAGTACCGATTTTCAGGAAAGAGCTGAAAAGTAGCCCAAGTCCGGTGACATCTCTAAGCACATGGCACTGTTTTCTCAGTTCACGTCCGGGTCTCTCGAGCCCAGAGACTCCTGCTTCTTCTGTCCCTTCAGTTTCTTCACCTCCTTGAACCTCTAAGAATCTAACATTTCTCCTGGGCTGACTTCCAAGTCCATTTTTGGCTGTGCTTTGTTTTTACTGGGTAGATATCCAAGCACAGACTCATTTTTTTTCAGACTAGGAAACCACAGAGGCAAGATGCATATATGAGAGGATGCTGGACTAAGCCTGGCCCCTACACTAGAGAAAGATCCTCCTGGCACTATCTCAGGCCCTGTATTAGCTACAATATAAAGAGGTTCTCAAACCCACCTCTTGCAAAAGCACTTTTCAAACATCTGCTTGGAAGAATCTCTTGTTCTCGAAACCAGGCCAAGGAAAGAGCAAAATACGAGAATTCTGATCTACAACAGCTACTGTAGCATAAATTACTTGACGTGAAAATCATTCCCACTTCTTAATGAAATCATTCTCTTTCTTCTGAAATCACATAGATTCTCAACAGGTGGTTTTTATAAGATCATCTGATTAAGAATGGTCTTAAAGAATACCATCTGAAGTTAGTTTTACTCTAAAACCTTCATATTCATTGGTTTGAAAAACGACTTGGAGGAAGTAAGCACAGGATAAGCATGTATGAAATTTTTATCTTATCAACATCATTAACAATTTATCTTATCTTTATCTTTTATTTTTATCTTTTTACCTGATAATCTATCTTATTGACCAGTAACAATTCTTTCTCATCTTTTCCAGTCTTCCAAGGCTTAATATCCTTGTCTCCTGATTTCCTAGCTCAGGTCTCTTTCTTCACAAAAAGCAAAGGAGAAAGAAGCTTAAACGGAAATGATGCACATAACCGTACCTTCCTTGCAAGCAGGTTGGCTACTTGAGACACACCCATGTGGCCAAGGAGAAGCCACACCAGCCGCTGCTTGCCCCACTCCATCCAGAAGCTCCACTCAAAGTCAGTTGGGTCCTAAATTGGCCAAAACAGCAGTTCATCAGAGGGATCTTGGTACGTGTTTGAGGCAGAACACAAACACCAGTTAATAAAACAATTGCAAGAAGAAGGCCAATGTGAATCCAAATGCCATAAAACGGCATTTACACAACATTTCCAGCATCTACCCCACCACACACCGCACCTACCTATACCCTCCCCTCCAGCTTAGCTGATTTCATTGCCATTCCCCCATTGAGTGCCTTTGTTAAAGCTGATCCCCCGACCTCTGGACCCTCTATGGGATAGAAACTATTATTGACCCCACATTATAAAATATGAAACAGAGGCTTAAAGAATTCAGTTCATTTACCCAGCATCACATAGATAGTACAAATAACAACTTAGCATATCTCAGTTTCATCACCTAGATGCTTTCACCAGCAAGAGAAATGTACACTGGACACTAATAAAATCGTGTAAGGTCAGTCATGTTAAATCTTGCTGTCACTTACAGGCAGGAGGATAATTTGATAGAGAAATTAACTAATTCCCTAGAAGATTACAAGGAAAGAATGAAAGATATACTTCCCTTCACCTTGGGAAGCTATGTCCATCAGTGCCCTTTGTCTGCGTCTGTACCAGGCTCTGTGTCTATATGGCTCCCTGACAGGGGCAGGTGAAAACCTCTGGCAAGATTGGACCCGTGGACACCTGGGGGCTCACACCTAAAAGCTTCGGCCTCAGGAGCCCTGGGGAGATCATGGCAGCCAAGCTGAGCATGGAGGGAATAAGCACAGTGATTGGCCACTCTCAAACGGATAATGCGGGCTTGGCCCATGAGCATCTCGGCACCACCAGGATGGAGTGCAGATTTGAGGCCCTCAGAATTTTCTAGCCAAATCGTGTGGGGGACAAAGGAATCCCCTGCTGACTATTGATCTATCGATACTGAACATCTCATCAGTCTCTACAAGTGAAACTTTGAGTCAAATTTTTAATTGGGTTTAAAGGAAAATAGGATTTTTTTCTATTATTTTTTTCTTTTTTTTTTTTTTTGCACCTGAGGATTGAGGGGCAATTTCATACAAGTTACACATATTACAAAACTCTTTTTTTCAGAAGGTAAAATATAGATTGAAGTGATCTTGATTCATATCAGACTATGGATGTAGAGGTAGCAAATGTAGCAGCTAAGGCTGCCGATTCATCTTGGGTTTGGATCCCAGATCTACCTGCATACTGGCTGTGATGACCTTGAGTGAGATACTTCACCTTTCTGCTGTCTGCTCATATGATAACAGGACTGATTTTCTAGGAATTTGTGAGGTTTAACTGAAAATACATGCATATCAAAATTTTAAAACAGTACCCGGCACACAGTACTCACTAAAAATTGCTACTTGCCACTAACTGCTAGTCCCATGTGCTTTCCATCCTGTGTTAACCAGCTAAGATTGTATCATGCTTTACATGTTGCCTCTTGTTAAAAAAAAAAAAAAGTTTTTCTATTTTCCAAATAAAGAAAGACAGCAGTACTGTGCTTCTCAAACAACACGTTTTCCCCACAACCAAGATCCTGATACACACACAACCTGCTCATAGAGCCCCCATCCCATGAAAATCACAGATCTGGTCCAATTCCTTCCATTCAAAGACTGACTACATCAGAGCCCAGGACGTGCCCACGCTGCACACCCAGGCAGCAGCAGAGCAGAGAACTCAAATCGTTAACCTGGCTTCATCCCTGTTCCAGAGCTCACTTCCCCATCTTAAAAATGTCAAATTAGTGGAGAGTCACTCAGCTGATTAAAGGCGCAAAGGTCATGTGATGAGGCCATGCTAGTAAAATGCCACTTTGTAACATGGATGCAGACACTAAAAACCAAGATTGAATTTTTTTACCCCCCTCAAAATAAAAATCCCAACATTTTAGCTTTTTAAATATAAATAATGTTATTGAACATTCAGAATTACATTAGAATTCATCACCTCAGACTTATACCTATGTTTCAAAACTTTTCCAAGTTTAATTTCTAGGGGGGGAAAATGAAATAATATCTCATAACATTCAAGAAACCAAAAAAATCTTTATGCTTCATCCTAAGGCCCAGAACTACTGAAAACCCTGTGCTGGTAAAATCCCATCAACAGGGCTTCCCTGGTGGCGCAGTGGTTAAGAATCCACCTGCCAATGCAGGGGACACAGGTTCGAGCCCTGGTCCGGGAAGATCCCACATGCCGCGGAGCAACTAAGCCTGTGAGCCACAACTACTGAGCCTGCGCTCTAGACCCCATGAGCCACAACTACTGAGCCTGCGTGCCACAACTACTGAAGCCCACGCACCTAGAGCCTGTGCTCTGCAACAAGAGAAGCCACCGCAATGAGAAGCCCGTGCACCTCAACGAAGCGGAGTCCCTGCTCGCCGCAACTAGAGAAAGCCCGCGCACAGCAATGAAGACCCAACGCAGCCAAATATAAATAAGTTAAATAAATAAATTTTTTTTAAAAATCCCATCAACAAAACTACACAGTCTCTCATCACTAATTATTTCAGAAAAGGGCCATTTAAAGGAAATAAAAACATTCTTCTTATGTTTATTCTTCTCCATTTAAAATATTTACCTAAAGGAAATAACCAGACAGAAAAGCTGAATTAATGAATAGAAGATGGCCAATAAGTAGCAGTTACTGATTTGGGGAAGAAAAATGTTGACTTGCCTGATTTCATAAGCAAAAGCCTTATAGACCCTGAGCTCACTCATTTCAAGGTAAATCTTTTTTTTTTTTTTTTTAATAGTACATTTATTTATTTATTTATTTATTTATTCATTCTTGGCTGTGTTGGGTCTTCGTTTCTGTGCGAGGGCTTTCTCCAGTTGCGGCAAGTGGGGACCACTGTTCATCGCGGTGCGCGGGCCTCTCACTATCGTGGCCTCTCTTGTGGAGCACAGGCTCCAGACGCGCAGGCTCAGTAGTTGTGGCTCACGGGCCTAGCTGCTCCGTGTCATGTGGGATCTTCCCGGACCAGGGCTCGAAACCGTGTCCCCTGCATTGGCAGGCAGATTCTCAACCACTGCGCCACCAGGGAAGCCCTCAAGGTAAATCTTAAAGTCTCAAATCAAGAACAACTTTTTCATGTTCTGTTCCCTCCCCATTTCCTTTCTCGATCCTGTAATTCTTAGTCAATTAGAAGCCTCTTCTTTGGTTCTGTAAGGAAGTCAAATATAAACCGGGGATAAATTCTAGCTGGACAGAACCAGGAAGGCTCCCCCGTGGAGAAAGGGGAGGCTGAACTCCAAGACTCACATCCAATCTTCTACATCAGCGCTTCTCAAACCTCAGTGGACACACAAATCACCTACAGATTTTGCTAAAATGCAGATTCTGATCCAAGAAGTCTGGGATAGGGCCTGGGATTATGTCTTTCATCAAAGCTCTCAGGGGATGCCATGCTGCTGGCCTGGGGACCGCATTTCAAGTAGTAGAGATTGACATCATCCATCATGATTCCCTACATTGTTCATAAGCCCAGAGAACCCTTAACAGCTCACGCCACCCCACGCCATTCCCAGGCAGGGACACACTAAAGCTGACCACCTAATATTCACAAACAGAGCGACCATCATCCTGCTCACCATGGAAAGCTCTGAGCGCCGAGATGTGAGAATTTAATAAGCTGAGTGAGTTAAGCATGGTTATTCATTCTGAGGCTTTCAGTGTGCAATGAGGCAAGAACAGAGAACTCTAAGGACATGATGATTCTGGGTCTCTTAAATAGTGACTCTAACTTCCTGGTGAAACATTATTTCTCCTACTCTTAACGAGGAAAAGGATCTGGGCCTCTTGTCCCATAGAGAGCAGAGTTCTACACTAGGTACGGGGCGGGGTGGGGGGGCGGTGGAAATGTAGAATTCCTCACCCTGGAGGAGGTCAGGGTACCAACACTGACATCCCGGACTCTGAAAACCACTGTAAAGCAAGACAGGTAACAGTGGTGTCATTCATCTACATATACTAGAGATACAACTAAGACCTTTCCTTTTTTTTAATCCATGTTACAGATGAGTTAACTGGAGGTCAGAGCAGGCAAAACGAGAGGCGGCAGAGCTGGGTTTCAAACCCAGTCCTGTCTGATACCAAAGAGGAAGAAGCCCTTTTCCAAGATGTTTCTACTTGTGCTGACGCTCTACCTGGATTCCCCCACCACTCCCAGACACATACACACACCCCACTATCCGACCAAACCGTTTCCAACCCCGGGGATGCCTCCTTAATGCCCCGTATCCACAGACATGTCAGCTCCGGTGTGAAGCCTTCTCCACCCTTCCAGGTGGACCTCACTGCATCCCTTCCTCTGTCAATTCACAACTCAATTCTAGCACTTTTACGATAGCACATCTTACTATAGCATATTTATTATAGCACTGTTCATTCTAGCTATTTCATATATTTTCTCTCTAGAGGGAAAAAATAGTAAGTTCCTGAGAGCAAAAACCTTGACTTAACCACAAATTTCTATCATGATTACCCAACAATCAGTAGGCCTTTAAAATGGTGGGGAAGTGAAATCAGGTGACCTAAGTTCTCATCACATTTCTCCCCCTGTGTAAACTTGGACGAGTCACTTAACTATCTGGCCCTGAGCCTTCCTGTATGTAAGATGAAGGGCAGACTGCTTTCAAAGGGTGGAAAAAAAGTTATTTTTTTCCAAAAGGAAAAAATACTAAAGGAAACAAGTACTAAGAGAACAGCTAGTAACCCGCCTACAAACAGCGTCCTGACTGAGTGCCCATGATTCGGAGGGTAGGGGGGAGAGATCCCCCCTCACACTCCCATGGCACCAACCCAGGCCTCCAAGTTCCACATCCACACTGTCAGCCTGCTCTGTTCCAGAAAGTTCCCCAGTCATCCAGCCTCTTCCCCAGATTGGGAAGAAACTATAGCATACAGACTGACTATGTGCTATGATTCTGCCTATAGCAAGATAAGAAAAAGAAAACTATCCTCAGAAAGGTTAAATATCACATCCAAGGTCCCACAGCTAATATATGCCAGAGCTTGACTTTAAAACCCCAGGTCCTCAGGCTGCAAAGTCTGTGCCTCATGTAGTAAAATATATGTAACATACAATTTACCATCTTAACCATTTTTAAGTGTGCAGCTTAGTGGCATTAAGTACATTCACGCTGTGATACAACCATCACCACCATCCACCTCCAGAACTCTTTGTTTTGTAAAACTGAAATTCTGTACCCATTAGACGGTAACTCCCCGTTCATACCTCACCCCTACCCCTGACAACCACCATTCTACTTCTTTCTCTATGGATTTGGCTACTCTGGGTACCTCATGTAAGTGGAATCATACAGCATTTGTCCTTTTGTGTCTGGCTTGTTCCACTTGACACAATGTCCTCAAGGTTCATCCATGCTGCAGCATACTGCAGAATTCCCCTCCTTTTTGAAGCTGAATAATATTCCACCACTGTATGGAGAGCCCACATTTTATTTATCCATTCATCTGTCAATGGACATTTGGGTTGCTTCCACTTCTTGGCTGTTGTGAATAATGCTGTTATGAACATGGGTGTGCTAAAGGTTTACTTTTTAGTATTTTGAATTTTAAATGATTTCCTAATGTTGCCAAATGACCTTTTTTTTTTTTTTTTTTTAAACATGTGTACTCATATCTGGTGGTTCAAATCTCTTTCAAAATCATCTAGTACTTCAAGGGCAGAAAGTTAAAAGAAAAAACTCCTGGCAAATGAAGATCTTATGTTGCCAACTCACCACTGAGTAAATTTTTCCTTATTCTAGCCATGAATTCCCATCAGCCCTGGAGCTCACCAGATGACAGCACCCTCACTCCTGGCCCCTTAGCTGGAGTCCTGCAGTGTTATCACAGGGGGATGGCCAAAACTCTCCTCTGCTTTTTTCCTGCATTCCTCAGACCATGTTGAATTAACACTGGCTGAAGATAACAATCCCATGGCTAATATGGCCAGGCCACTGGACTCAAATGTTGTTAAAGCACCCGGTACCAAGTACAACCCCAAGCCACCTACCAAGACACCCCAAGGGAGGCTGAGAAAGTCATCCCACAGACAAAATCAGTTACACCAATTCCACCACTGGTTTTTTAACCCAGACTCTCCCAAGACCTTGCCTACTTTCCAGTAAATCACTGCTCTTACCAGTAGCTGAAACTTTAACTCAAATATTATTAGAAGGTTATTTGTCAGGATTTAACAGAACTGAAACTCCACAACTTAGGGATTCTGAAAAAGCTTGAGTTTGGGGGAATTTGTTGTTTTGCTGCTGTTGGTTTAAGGTAAATTCACATAGCATAGAATTAATCACATTAAATTCAACTCAGTGGCATCTACACTTCCAGTGTTGTGTAACCACCACCTCTATCTAGTTCCAAACATTTCCATCACCCCAAAAGGAAGCTCTGTACCCATTAATTGGTCACTCCCCATTCCACCCTCCTCCCCCAGGCTTTGACAATCATGAACCTGCTTTCTATCTCTATGGATTTAGCTACTCTGGGTATTTCATATAAATGGAGTCCTGCAATGTGTGACTTGGCTTCTTTTACTCAGCATAATGTTGCTAAGGTTGATCCACATTGTAACACGTACGAGTACGCCGTTCTGTGTTATGGCTAAATCACATCCCATTATAGGGATATACCACATTTTGTTTATCTATTCATCCATTAATGGATATTTCAGCTGTTTCCCCCTTTTGTCTACTGTGACTAATGCTATACATATCTGTGCACAAGTGTTTGTTAAAATACCCATTTTCAATTCTTTTAGGTCTATACCTAGGAGTAGTACTGTTGGGTCATATCATGATTCTATGTGTAATGTTTTGAGCAACCTGCAAACTGTTTTCCACAGTGGCTACACCATTTTACATTCCAAGTTTGAGTTTTTAAGGCCAAAAAAACTAACCCTCTGCCCACAGGGAGTTTTACTAGCATCACAGAGAACTCAGCTCTTTCAACAAGGCCTCTTCCTGCTCTGAGCCTGCTTACCTCCTCGGGCAGACACTTGAGGAATCTGCTGTTTTAACATTCCAATTTCATCCTGGGGGCAAACGTCAGCAGTTGCTGGAAATAACGGGGTAAAAATTGGCTTTGGGATATATCTTATTACATAAAGTGCTCCCTGAAAAGTTAATCCTGTCAGTCTGCAGGATTTTGCATCTGAATTTTTTAAATTCAATAATTCTTTCGGTTTGTATGAAAGAATTATTTTTTTGTTAAGATCGATACAAAGGCTAAAATGGCTATTTACTTAATGATGAAATCTGCTCTGACCAGCAAATTTACTACCATCCATAAACGCGATCAGGAACTGAAAGAACGTGATAGAAATCTCCCGGGTGCAGACAGTCTTGGCTCAGTACCCACCAGAAGGAGGGTTCAGGACCTTAGAATTGTAAAATTCAATTCCTCAGGGTTCAGGAAGAGCTGCAGCCTAACTGGAATGTTCAGCTACTTCCATTGACTCAATAGAGTTAAATCGGACCTTCATTTCTACACTCTTCTGGGGCCTTGAAGGGAGCAAGGGTGTTGATTCCCACAGAGTTAACAGAGGGAATTAACATCACTAATGAGGAGATCGTGGGCTTTAACATCCCTCCTAGTAAAGGACACCAAGAACACAGAGGAAAGTGATTGTAATGGATGGCCTCAGAGGAAGGCCTGTTTCCCAGAGATACTATTCTCACCTCGAATTTGCGTCTATCACAATGCAGGGCAAGTGACCTTATTCTCGAAGTGGCTGATGGAGCCAGTGGTCTGCTGTGTGTGGCAGAGACTGGACTTGTGCTCACGTTCAGGAGACCCAGGCTTGAGTCTCAGTTCTGTCACCTACCCTTATGTGACCTCAGGCTGGTCAGTCCTCCTTTACATAATTAGAATGTTTTAAAATTTATTTTATTGAAGTATAGTTGATTTACAATGTTAATTTCTGCCGTATAGCAAAGTGACTCAGTTATACATATATGTATGTATATATACATACATTCGTTTTCATATTCTTTCCCATTATGGATTATCACAGGATAGTGAATGTAGTTCCCTGTGCTATACAGTAGACCTTGTTGTTTATCCATTGTATACGTAATAGTTTGCATCTGCTAATCCGAAACTCCCAGTCCATCCATCCCTCCCACCTCTCTGGCAACCACAAGTCTGTTCTTTATGTCTGTGAGTCTGTTTCTGTCTTGGAGATAAGTTCATTTGTGTCATATTTTAGATTCCACATATAAATGATATCATATGATATTTGTCTTTGTCTGACTTACTTCACATAGTATGATAACCTCTAGGTCCATCCATGTTGCTGCAAATGGCATTTATATAATTAGAGTTTAAAGTAATCATAAAAGCTAAAGGGATTGATTGGTGAAGTGCAAAGTCTAAAGTTAAAAAATGTTAATGCCTCTAAAATTGAACTCATCCCTCCAAATCCATCCTGCTTATTGCTATCAAAATAATCACACTGAAACAAGGGCTGGCAAACTTTAATAAAGGGCTGGATGGTAAATATTTTCAGCTTTGTGAGCTATAGAGTCTCTGTGGCAACTACTCAACTCTGATGGTGTAGCCCAAAGGCAGTCATAGTAAGACATAAACAAATGGGAGCAGCTGTGCTCCAAAAAAACTGTACCCACAAAAACAGGTAGAGGGCCAAATTTGGTACAAAGGCTCTGGTTTGCAGGCCCCTCTTCTAAGGGATTACCATTTCTCCTAGACCCACCACTTATCTCCTAGTGAGAGTAGGTCAGGAACATTGTCTTATTACACATATGGATGGCATTTTTAGGTAATTTACTATCAGCTCTGAAGTCTACATCTACAGATGAAGCAGATTCTACGAAGGCCACAGAAGCCTCAGCCGCAGCACACCCATTACCCTTGGTTATCCAGGAAAAACTCGGAGCTACTGCACATCTTTTTCCTCCCAGTACTCTGCGCTGGACGTACTTCAAAGGTGGGGATTATTCTCTGCACAACTGGTCTTGTTCCCCCCATTCTGTTCCCTCTTCACAGCACCAAAGTAATATTTTTAAGACCACACCTGATCAAGTCACTCTCTCACTTAATATTCTTCAGGTTTCCCCCTTAGCATACCAGAGAAACATTCTCAGCAAGATGCATTCAGCTCTTCCTATCTGGCTCTGCCCAGCCTTCATCATCCTACCCAACTTTTCTCCCCAGTTCTGCAACATGGCCGTGCTGATCACCCAAATGTGCTGTGTTCATATGGCCGAAACTTCCCACCCTTTGCTCCCTTTACTTGGAGAAACCGGTCCCTCAAATATCAGGATGATGACCTATCTTTCAGGCCTCAGGTCAGGCAAGCCCTCTCCCAGGAAGCTTTACCTAATCCATCCATTTAGAGTCCAGACAGATTGTTCCTTGTCTATGCTCCCTCAATGTACGATGGTTACCCATATCATGGCAATTTACCACATTGTACTTTAACTGTAGGTTACTGAGCTGCCTCTCCACTAAACTGTGACCTCTCCCCCCGCCCCAAAAGGGACTACATGTACATTCAGCATTGTATCCTCCAAGAAACCAACACATACTAGACACTCAATAAAAGCTTGTTGAATAAACTGAATGACATATGGGTCAAATCATTTTTAAATTTATTTATTTTATTTATTTTTATGGCTGTGTTGGGTCTTCGTTTCTGTGTGAAGGCTTTCTCTAGTTGTGGCAAGCGGGGGCCACTCTTCATCGCGGTGCGCGGGCCTCTCACTATCGCGGCCTCTCTTGTTGCGTAGCACAAGCTCCAGACGCGCAGGCTCAGTAGCTGTGGCTCACGGGCCTAGTTGCTCCGCGGCATGTGGGATCTTCCCAGACCAGGGCTCGAACCCGTGTCCCCGGCATTGGCAGGCAGATTCTCAACCACTGCGCCACCAGGGAAGCCCCCCCAATCATTTTTAAGAACCTAGGGTAAGCACAGTCTACCGGGAAAAGGGAATAAGAGACACAAAAAGTGGAGAACCTGGCACCTATCCTTGAATGTCTTTATAATCACAGTTAGAGAACAGAAACTCATGGAATATTTCTAGTGCATGATGTGCTCTGCAGATTATCTTCACCAACTCAAGGCCCACCCTCTGGTTATATCAATTACTTGCTCTAAAGAGATGGACAAAATAGAGTACTGTCATAATAGAGGGTCTATTTCATGATTTAATTATAAGACTTAAATAAATTAAAATATGGAAAACACTTGGAATAGTGCCTAGTACTTATTAAGTACTATGTGTGTGTTTAAGTAAATATACAAACAAAAAAACAAACAACACACTCTATTTTATTCTGATAGCCCCAGAAACATAAATCTGAGAGTTTTCAAGCTGTATATCCTGAAACAGATAGAGATACTCATAGATATGGAGACAGATAGAGGTAGAGAGGGGACCTGCTCAAGATTCCCTCAAACCCAGTCAAAAGAAAGGAAAGCAGACAGGTTCTAGAAACTGGACTGGAAAGGAGTGAATCCATGATTAACAAAAGGGGAACATCTGCATTCAGAAAAGCTGAAACATCTAAAATGCCTTGGGAAAGCAACCATCTTAACCTTCTTCTCAAAATAAAATATCTGCTCTGCGTGGCTGATACTGCCAATTGCCTCAATCAACACTCCTCCGACCACTTCTAGCTTGACTTCCTATACATTAGAGGTTAGAAGGCAAAAAACTACATTTCCCAGAATTCCCTGTAGCTAGCATGTTCCCTTTGGACCTAGCTTCTGATGAAAAAACACACACACGCAGACTTGAAGGTGAAAGAACGAACATAAAAATGTATGGGCTTTGAGACTTCTGAAAGGATGGTGGCAGAGGCTCTTGTTATTCTGCAGCAGCCACGGTGGAGGCTCCAGGGTCCAGTCAGTCCAGAGGTGCTGTAGCTTCCTGGTGTGGCAGCTTTTGCTAGTGCACCATAGCACTGCGTTCTCCAGCCAGGGGCTGGGCAGCAGCCATGGTTTTACAGGGTGGCTCTGGGAATTGCTCCAGGAACCTTACTTAGTGCCCATCCCTATAGTCCTTTCGACTATTCTGAAATCTCCTTAAATCCCTGCAATAAAGTCCTTTCTGCTTAAACTGACTGGGGTGGATTCTGTTGTCTGTAATGGAGCCTTGATCAACATACTTTGGAAAGGATTTTTCTTCTGACTGCAGTACAGCTCTAGCTGTATTATAGAAGCATTATGAAAATAATTCACTTTGAAGAACATTATTCGGTGGAGAAAAATAAATGGAGAAAAAAACACCAGGTAGATCACTCCAAGGAGTGTTCTAGAACTGGATAATGAAGGCAGTGAGTGTTTCACATTCATAAGTGCACCAATTTATGGATTTCAAAACCAAACAGAAAATTATCTACCTTACCCACTGGTCTATATTTTTCATTACCATAGCTATTTTCTCCTTGAATAGGGAAAAGAAGGAGAGCTGTATATATTTACTGTTTTCCTTACCTCATATCCAACATTTTGCAAAAAAAAAAGCAATACAACAGAAACACTAAACACTTTTGCATATCTATTTCCTAAACAGCACTTGTGCATATTATTTACTTTGAGACCATACCTAATTCCCAAACACACTGAGCAAAACTTATCTATGAATAGAGAAAACCTTTATAAGATACTTGAATCCAGAAATGTTTCCCTACACATTCAAAGGCAGCAAGCTCACCTTAATGGTCTATAATTCTCCAAAGGGGAATGAAAAAAAAGATGACTAATTTGTAGGGATTTTGCACAGAAGCAGCACTGCTCTCTGGATGAACTCAGGCTAATGATTCATTTAGCAATTATTGGAAGAGTTTTCTTTATCTTTCAACAGATGCTTTGCTATTTCTAAAATAATTTGAACTAAATTATTTTACTGCTCACAATTTCCAGAGACAACACTCTTTCCCCAACATTTCCTCAAAGATAAAATATTTTCACTAACAAAACTTTTTTTTTTTCTGTAAATAACAAGTCTCTGCTTAAACGTCTTTACCATCCTGCCCAGGTAAAGAAGATGCTCACAAGGGTGGGGACACCATCAACAGGACTAGCACAAACAGTGCAAAAGGGAAGAGCCAATTCTGACTCCATGTTGGATCTGCTTCTTTTATTTTAACCTTTGCTTTTCACTGCTTTTGTTATTATAATCACTGTCTATGGCTGTAAGCATACATAATGGCCTGCCACAAGGAATCCTGCCCCTCTGCCTGTTAAACTAAAAGGTTTTTGTTCAGCTCACAGAGAGACATTCTGACCCTGCCCACCTGTGAATGGCTGCAGAACATCCCATCCTATTTTACAAGATAAATGGCCTTTTTACTGTACTTCCTCACCTCCTCCCCCTCTGTTCTATAAAAGAAACTGTCATCCAGACCCTGTAAGATGGTTTTATTGGGGACCCTAGTCCGCCATCTTCTCAGTCTGCTGACTTTCCGAATAAAGTCGCTATTCGTTGCCTCAACGCCTCGTCTCCCGATTTATTGGCCTGTCGTGCGGCAAGCAGAGCAAGCTTGGACTCGGTAACAACAGTACTGTTTAACATGTACCATCCAGTCTCTTAACTGGCCCTCAGGATCTAAGCCTTGCAAATAGGTCCAGGGTATAATGGGGGTGGGAGGTGTTCTGCACAAGAAGGAAAGAGAAAACCTCTCAAAATGACTGAATTCATCAAGGGGACCTAATTAATGTGGGTGGATTCTTTGAATCTCTTCAACCCAATTGCCAACCCAAACTCAGTAACATCCTCGGGCTATACCTCTACCTCCCTGCTTTCTAGAAGTTGCTCCGGATTATTCAAGATATGTGCAATATACGTGATCAAACATATATAGATTCTCTCTCCATACTTTGTCAGTTCCATATTTCTCCCTTTCTTTCTTCCTAAAGCTAACAAAGAATCAACCTTTTTAAAGAAATATTAAATTCTGGTATGAAATCAAAGGCACAAAAACTATATTATAGTCTCTATATCTCTCAAACTGGAAAAACACTAACTATATTTTCTATAAGGTATGTGGAGAAATGAGCTATAAACAATTAATAAAACTGCTAAATAAGTTAGGGGTCATGACCAAAAAAAAAAAAAAAAGGAATAGAATGGGATGGCTAGACAGCAAGTTATACAAGCTCATAAGATTTCCCAGCTACAAACTATGCTAATGAATCATGCATCTCATTAGTGTCACTCATCCAGAACACCAAAAACACTAAGTCACAGTAACATGGAGGAAAAAAAATGATCCCCAGTCCTTTGGAAGCCATGGCCCCTAAAATGGCCCTCACGCTCAGAGAATTTGCTTTCTTCTTAGGAAGTCTTCACACATTCAAGAAAACTCATTAACATGTAACGTCTCTGTGGTGGGCAAATACTAGCAAACTGCAACTCCAGATGGAATCCCAAAATGTTGAAGGTCTCCAGGGCAGAAGGCCAATTAAGAAAGATAAGAATACTACAAGAGAGAGAAAGGAAAAACGGACATTTTTGCCATCCATCCAGGGGGGAGGAGGGGAGCTTTTCATAATCCCACATACCATTTCTCTCCTTGAATTTTACACACTGCATGAAAGACCAGGAAAGTGAGCAATCAGAGTATGTGGAAGGATTCTCCCATGTATCTTTTCAATCTGTCCCCTTTGCCCATTAGCTGGCTGCCCAAGCTCTCAAAGAGAGACCTCCCTGTGAAATAATAGAAAATGTATATTGTTGACTGCCCACGGTGCCTAGCACAGAACTTCTGAAACCTTGTAATTTCCTGTGATAAGAGCACTAGGAACACCTTTTGTTTGAATATTTGGTCTTTGACCCTGGTTCCTGACACAAAGCTTCTAAGTCCCCTGGAATTTCCTGAGTAACAGCAGTGTCTTTTGTTCTAATAAGGTCACTTTCAGTGGGCTACTGGATGCGGGTTGGTCACCAGAAAGACCAGGCCGGGATTAGAAGCTTGGAATTTTCAGCCCCACTCCCCATTGTCCAGAGAAGGGAGAAGGCCTAGAAATGAAGTTAATAATCGATCCTGCCTACATGAGGAAGCCTCCATAAAAATCCCAAAAGGGCAGGGTTCAGAGAGCTTCCGGATTGGTGAACACATAGAGGTACTGGGAGAGTGATGCTCTTGGAGAGGGCATGAAAACTCCATGCCCCTTCCCACATACCCTGCCCTATGCATTTCTTCCATTTGGATGATCATCTGTATGCTTTATTATATCCTTTTTTAATAAACCAGTAAACAGTAAGTTAACTATTTTCCTGAGTTCTGTGAGCTGCTCTAGCAAATTAATTGAACCCGAGGAAGGGGTGGTGGGAAGCTCCAATTTAAAACCAGTTGGTCAGAAACACAGGTAACAAACTGGACTTGCAGTTGGCATCTTAAGGGAGGTAGGGGGAGCAGTCTTGTGGCGTTGAGCCCTTAACCTGTGGGATCTGATGCTATCTCCAGGTAGTGTCAGAATTGAGTTAAACTGTAGGACACCCAACTGTTTTGCAGCACTGCTTGGTGTGGGGAAACCGTGCACACAGCTGGTGTCAGAAGTACTGTAAGTGTGGTAGTAGTATGAGAGTAAAGGAGAAACACACAGGAGAAGGGAGGTTTTCCATACCTTTCCCTCCCAAAGCATCCCTTAGACTTGTCAGCCATCACAGTAGCTGAGATACCTCCAAGGCCAGGAATGGAGACAAACAAGAACAAGATCCAAGGCTCACCACATCTTCCGGGCACATCTCCACCAACCATTCCCCCACAGTGCATTGCCTCAACGATCTCTCTGCAGAAACTTATTTGTTATTAAAATGACTTATCTTTTTTTTATCATGTCTGAACTTATTTTAAATACTTCAACACAGAGACTTCTAGTTCCAGTCAAGATACAGTGCACACATTTCTCCCTAACCCTCCCACTAAGAACAGCTAAAAGCCCTGGATGTAATTGTAAAACAAACATAAGAAGATTCTGAAAGATGGAAAGAAGAAGGCTAGGGACCTCAGGACTTGAGGAATAAATAAAATAAAATAACTCATTGGATGGACTTAATAGCAGAGGTAGATGACAGAGGAAAGAATCACTGAGCCTAAAGATATGTCAACAAATATTACACAGTCTGAATAACAGAGAAAAAAAATAGGCTGAAAAAAATAAACAGAGCCTCAGGGACCTGTAACACGGTTATAAAAGGTCTAACATTTGTGTCATTGGAATCCTAGAAAGAAAGGAGAAAAATGTGGGGATGAAAAAATATGCAAAGAAATAAAAACTAAAAATGTCCCAAATTTGCAAAAGGAATAAACCTGAAGATTCAAGAATCTGAACCCAATCAAATTAAATATACCAATTAAAAGACAGAGATTGGCAGAATGGACTTTTAAGAAGCAATCCAACTCTATGTCGTCTACAAGAAATTCACTTCAAAATAACGATATAGGTAGGTTGAAAATAAAAGGTTAGGAAAGGATATGGCCTACAAATCTTAATCAAAAGAAAGCAGTAGTGACTATATTAATATCAGATAAAGTAGATTTCAGTGAAAGAAAATCGCCAGCATCAGAAACGATCATAAAGTTATGATAAAACAGTCAATCCATCAAGAAGACATAACAATCCTAAATGTGTATGCACCAAACAACAGAGCTGTAAAACATATGAAGCAAAAACTGATAGAACAGATAAAAATAGACAAATCCACAACTATAGTTGGAGGCTTTAACACCTCTATCTCAGCAACTGATAAAACTACCAGACAGAAAATCATTAAGGATACAAAAAAACTTACCACTACCAACCAGCAGGATCTAATCAACATTTGTAGAACATGCCATTCAACAACATCAGAATACGCATCCTTTTCAAGTACCCATGGAACATTCATTAAGATAGACTATATCCTGGGCCATAAAACAAATCCCAACAAATTTAAAAGAATTTCATGATACAGAGTGTATTCTCTGACAACAATGGAATCAAACTAGAAATCAGTATCAGAAAGATAATAGGAAAATCTCCAAACACTTTTCTAAATAACACGAGTCAAAGAGGAAGTCTTGAGGGAAATAAAAAAATAAATATAACTGAATAAAAATGAAAGGACAGGGACTTCCCAGATGGCGCAGTTGTTAAGAATCCACCTGCCAATGCAGGGGACACAGGTTCGAGCCTTAGTCCGGGAAGATCCCACATGCCGTGGAGCAACTACTGAGCCTGCATGCCACAACTACTGAAGGCCTCACACCTAGAGCCCGTGCTCTGCAACAAAGAGAAGCCACCGCAATGAGAGGCCCGCGCACCACAACAAAAAGTAGACCCCGCTCGCCACAACTAGAGAAAGCCCCCACGCAGCAACGAAGACCCAACGCAGCCAAAAATTAATTCATTTTTTAAAAAATGAAAAGACAATTTATCAAAATGTATACCTAAAGCAATGCTGAAGAAAATACAAAACACTTAACAGTTACATTAGAGTAAAAATCTCAAAACTCTAAGCTACCACCACAAGAAACTAGAAAATGAGGAGCAAAACGAACACAGAGCAAGCAAGAAGAAAGACATACAGAGCAGAAATCAATGAAATCAAAAACAGAAAAATAGAGAAAACTCATGAAACAAAAAGCTGGTTCTCTGTAAAAATCAATACGCTCACAAATTTCCAGAAAACAAGCAAAAAATAAAGAACAAGATGACCCAAATTACCAAAATCAGGAATAAAAAGGGGGATATCACTACAAAGTCCACAGACATTATGAGGATAATAAGGCATACTAAGAAAAACTCTATATACATAAATTTGACAACTCAGATTAAATGGCGTAATTCCTCAAAAAGCACAAGCTACCAAAATTCACCCAATAAAAATATATCATTTTGGCCTCCCCTAAGCTTCTCAGCCCCTCTCAGACAAATCACAGGGCAGGCCCTGAACCAAGATGCTGGAGTAGAAGGACGTGCTCTCACTCCCTCTTGTGAGAGCACAAGAATCACAACTACCTGCTGGACAATCATCGATAGGAAAACACTGGAACTCACCAAAAAAGATACCCCACATCCAAAGACAAAGGAGAAGCCACAATGAGACGGTAGGAGGGACGCAATCACAGTAAAATCAAATCCCATAACTGCTGGGTGGGTGACTCACAGACTGCAGAACACTTATACCACAGAAGTCCACCCACTGGAGTGAAGGATCTGAGCCCCAAGTCACGCTTCCCAACCTGGGGGTCCAGCAACGGTAGGAGGAATTGCTAGACAATCAGACTTTAAAGGCTAGTGGGATTTGATTGCAGGACTTCGACAGGACTGAGGGAAACAGAGACTCCACTCTAGGAGGGCACACACAAAGTAGTGTGCACATCGGGACACAGGGGAAGGAGCAGTGACCCCAGCGGAGCCTGAACCAGACCTGCCTGCTAGTGTTGGAGGGTCTCCTGCAGAAGCGCGGGAAGGCTGTGGCTCACCGTGGGGACAAGGACACTGGCATCAGAAGTTCTGGGAAGTACTCCTTGGCGTGAGACCTCCCAGAGTCCGCCATTAGCCCCACCAAAGAGCCCAGGTAAGCTCCAGTGTTGGGTTGCCTCAGGCCAAACAACCAACAGGGAGGGAACCCAGCCTCACCCATCAGCAGACAAGCAGATTAAAGTTTTACTGAGCTCTGCCCACCAGAGCAACAGCCAGCTCTACTGCACCACCAGTCCCTCCCAACAGGAAACTTACACAAGCCTCTTAGATAGCCTCATCCACCAGAAGGCAGACAGCAGAAGCAAGAAGAACTACAATCCTGCAGCCTGTGGAACAAAAACCACATTCACAGAAACAGAGACAAGATGAAAAGGCAGAGGGCTATGTACCAAATGAAGGAACAAGATAAAACCCCAGAAAAACAACTAAATGAAGTGGAGATAGGCACCTTCCAGAAAAAGAATTCAGAATAATGATAGTGAAGATGATCCAGGACCTCGGAAAAAGAATGGAGGAGAAGATTGAGAAGAGGCAAGAAATGTTTAACAAAGACCTAGAAGAATTAAAGAACAAACAAACAGAGATGCACAATACAATAACTGAAATGAAAACTACACTAGAAGGAATCAATAGCAGAATAACTGAGGCAGAAGAACAGATACGTGACCTGGAAGACAGAATGGTGGAATTCATGGCTGCGGAACAGACTAAAGAAAAAAGAATGAAAAGAAATGAAGACAGCCTAAGAGACCTCTGGGACAACATTAAACGCAACAACATTCCAATTATAGGGGTCCAAGAAGGAGAAGAGAGAGAGAAAGGACCCGAGAAAATATTTGAAGAGATTATAGTCGAAAACTTCCCTAACATGGGTAAGGAAATAGCCACCCAAGTGCAGGAGGCTCAGAGAGTCCCATACAGGATAAACCCAAGGAGAAACATGCCGAGACACATGGTAATCAAATTGGCAAAAATTAAAGACAAAGAAAAATTATTGAAAGCAGCAAAGGAAAAACGACAAATAACATACAAGGGAACTCCCATAAGGTTAACAGCTGATTTCTCAGCAGGAACTCTACAAGCCAAAAGGGAGTGGCAGGATATACTTAAAGTGATGAAAGGGAAGAACCTACAACCAAGATTACTCAACCTGGCAAGGATCTCATTCAGATTCGATGGAGAAATCAAAAGCTTTACAGACAAGCAAAAGCTAAGAGAATTCAGCACCACCAAACCAGCTCTACAACAAATGCTAAAGAAACTTCTCTAAGTGGGAAACACAAAAGAAGAAAAGGACCTACAGCAACAAACCCAAAACAATAAAGAAAATGGTCATAGGAACATACATATCGATAATTACCTTAAACGTGAATGGATTAAATGCTCCAACCAAAAGACACAGGCTTGCCGAATAGATACAAAAACTAGACCCATATATATGTTGTCTACAAGGCACCCACGTCAGACCTAAGGACACATACAGATGGAAAGTGAGGGGATGGAAAAAGATATTCCATGCAAATGGAAATCAAAAGAAAGCTGGAGTAGCAATACTCATATCAGATAAAATAGACTTTAAAATAAAGAATGTGACAAGAGACGAGGAAGGACACTATATAATGATCAAGGGATCAATCCAAGAAGAAGATATAACAATTATAAATATATATGCACCCAACATAGGAGGACCTCAATACATAAGGCAACTGCTAACAGCTCTAAAAGAGGAAACTGCCAGTAACACAATAATAGTGGGGGACTTTAACACCTCACTTACACCAATGGACAGATCATCCAAAATGAAAATAAATAAGGAAACAGAAGCTTTAAATAACACAATAGACCAGAGAGATTTAATTGATATTTACAGGACTTTCCATCCAGAAACAGCAGATTACACTTTCTCCTCAAGTGCGCACAGAACATCCTCCAGGATAGATCACATCTTGGGTCACAAATCAAGCCTCAGTAAATTTAAGAAAACTGAAATCATACCAAGCATCTTTTCTGACCACAATGCTATGAGATTAGAAACGAATTACAGGGAAATAAACGTAAAAAACACAAACACATGGAGGCTAAACAATACATTACTAGCTAACCAAGAGATCACTGAAGAAATCAAAGAGGAAATCAAAAAATACCTAGAGACAAATGACAATGAAAACATGATGATCCAAAACCTACGGGATGCAGCAAAAGCAGTTCTAAGAGGGAAGTTAACAGCCATACAAGCCTACCTCGGGAAACAACAAACATCTCAAATAAACAATCTAACCTTACACCTAAAGTAACTAGAGAAAGAAGAACAAACAAAACCCAAAGTTACCAGAAGGAAAGAAATCATAAAGATCAAAGCAGAAATAAATGAAATAGAAACAAAGAAAACAAGAACAAAGATCAATAAAACTAAAAGCTGATTTTTTGAGAAGGTAAACAAAATTGATAAACCATTAGCCAGACTCATCAAGAAAAAGTGTGATAGGACTCAAATCAATAAAATTAGAAATGAAACAAGAGAAGTTACAACAGACACCGCAGAAATATAAAACATCCTAAGAGACTACTATAAGCAACTCTATGCCAATAAAATGGACAACCTGGAAGAAATGGACAAATTCTTAGAAAGGTATAACCTTCCAAGACTGAACCAGGAAGAAATAGAAAATATGAAGAGACCAATCACAAGTAATGAAATTGAAACTGTGATTAAAAATCTTCCAACAAACAAAAGTGAATTCTATCAAACATTTAGAGAAGAGCTAACACCCATCCTTCTCAAACTCTTCCAAAAAACTGCAGAGGAAGGAACACTCCCAAACTCATTCTATGAGGCCACCATCACCCTGATACCAAAACCAGACAAAGATACTACAAAAAAACAAAAATACACACCAATATCACTCATGAATATAGATGCAAAAATCCTCAACAAAATACTAGCAAACAGAACCCAACAACACATTAAAAGGATCATACACCACGATCAAGTGGGATTTATCCCGGGGATGCAAGGATTCTTCAGTATACACAAATCAATCAATGTGATACACCATAATAACGAACTGAAGAATAAAAACCACATGATCATCTCAACAGATGCAGAGAAAGCTTTTGACAAAATTCAACACCCATTTATGATAAAAACTCTCCAGAAAGTGGGCATAGAGGGAACCTACCTCAACATAATAAAGGCCATATACGACAAACCCACAGCAAACATCATTCTC
This sequence comes from Eschrichtius robustus, assembly GCF_028021215.1. NCBI lineage: Eukaryota > Metazoa > Chordata > Mammalia > Artiodactyla > Eschrichtiidae > Eschrichtius > Eschrichtius robustus. The sequence continues at coordinate 150,584,857 of NC_090826.1, forward strand.
AATGGTGAGAAACTGAAAGCATTTCCTCTAAGATCAGGAACAAGACAAGGATGTCCACTCTCACCACTATTATTCAACATGGTTTTGGAAGTCCTAGCCATGGCAATCAGAGAAGAAAAAGAAATAAAAGGAATCCAAATTGGAAAAGAAGAAGTAAAACTGTCACTGTTTGCGGATGACATGATACTATACACAGAGAATCCTAAAGATGCCACCAGAAAACTACTAGAGCTAATCCATGAATTTGGTAAAGTTGCAAGATACAAAATTAATGCACAGAAATCTCTTGCATTCCTATACACTAATGATGAAAAATCTCAAAGAGAAATTAAGGAAACACTCCCATTTGCCATTGCAACAAAAAGAATAAAATACCTAGGAATAAACCTACCTAGGGAGACAAAAGACCTGTATGCAGAGAACTACAAGACACTGATGAAAGAAATTAAAGATGATACAAACAGATGGAGAGATATACCATGTTGTAGGATTGCAAGAATCAATATTGTGAAAATGACTATACTACCCAAGGCAATCTACAGATTCAATGCAATCCCTATCAAATTTCCAATGGCATTTTTTACGGAACTAGAACAAAAAATCTTAAAATTTGTATGGAGACACAAAAGACCCCGAATAGCCAAAGCAGTCTTGATGGGAAAAAACGGAGCTGGAGGAATCAGACTCCCTGACTTCAGACTATACTACAAAGCTACAGTAATCAAGACAATATGGTACTGGCACAAAAATAGAAACATAGATCAATGGAACAAGATAGAAAGCCCAGAGATAAACCCACGCACCTATGGTCAACTAATCTATGAGAAAGGAGGCAAGGATATACAATGGAGAAAAGACAGTCTCTTCAGTAAGCGGTGCTGGGAAAACTGGACAGCTACATGTAAAAGAATGAAATTAGAACACTCCCTAACACCATACACAAAAATAAACTCAAAATGGATTCGAGACCTAAATGTAAGACTGGACACTATAAAACTCTTAGAAGAAAACAAAGGCAGAACCCTCTTTGACATAAATCACAGCAAGATCTTCTTTGATCCACCTCCTAGAGTAATGGAAATAAAAACAAAAATAAACAAATGGGACCTAATGAAACTTCAAAGCTTTTGCACAGCAAAGGAAACCATAAACAAGACGAAAAGACAACCCTCAGAATGGGAGAAAATATTTGCAAACGAATCAATGGACAAAGGATTAATCTCCAAAATATACAAACAGCTCATGCAGCTCAATATTAAAAAAACAAACAACCCAATCCAAAAATGGGCAGAAGACCTAAATAGACACTTCTCCAAAGAAGACATACAGATGGCCACGAAGCACATGAAAAGCTGCTCAACATCACTAATTATTAGAGAAATGCAAATCAAAACTACAATGAGCTATCACCTCACACCAGTTAGAATGGGCATCATCAGAAAATTTACAAACAACAAATGCTGGAGAGGGTGTGGAGAAAAGGGAACCCTCTTGCACTGTTGGTGGGAATGTAAATTGATACAGCCACTATGGAGAACAATATGGAGGTTCCTTAAAAAACTAAAAATAGAATTACCATATGACCCAGCAATCCCACTACTGGGCATATACCCAGAGAAAACCATAATTCAAAAAGACACATGCACCCTAATGTTCATTGCAGCACTATTTACAATAGCCAGGTCATGGAAGCAACCTAAATGCCCATCGACAGACGAATGGATGAAGAAGATGTGGTACATATATACAATGGAATATTACTCAGCCATAAAAAGGAACGAAATTGAGTCATTTGTTGAGACATGGACGGATCTAGAGACTGTCATACAGAGTGAAGTAAGTCAGAAAAAGGAAAACAAATATCATATATTACCGCATATATGTGGTACCTAGAAAAATGGTACAGATGAACTGGTTTGCAGGGCAGAAATTGAGACACAGATGTAGAGAACAAACGTATGGACACCAAGGGGGAAAAGTGGCAGGGGGCATGGGGGTAGGGGTGTGATGAATTGGGCGATTGGGGTTGACATGTATACACTGATGTGTATAAAATTGATGACTAACAAGAACGTGCTGTATAAAAAAATAAATAAAATTAAATTAAAAATATATATATATATATCATTTTAACCATCAAACAAATTGAATTCATAGTTTTAAAATCCCTAAAAAGAAATCTCCAGTCCCACGTGGTTTCACTAAAGAATTCTACCTGACACCTAAAGAACCTCTCTTTAAGTGGGGAGATACTCCCCAACTCATTTTCTAAGTCTAGTAATAAACACATGAAATCTGAAATTAAAAATACAAGACCATATATAATCAGTCAAAAATCAGACATAGGGGCTTCCCTGGTGGCGCAGTGCTTGAGAATCTGCCTGCCAATGCAGGGGACACGGGTTCGAGCCCTGGTCTGGGAAGATCGCACATGACGCGGAGCAACTGGGCCCATGAGCCACAACTACTGAGCCTGCGCGTCTGGAGCCTGTCCTCCGCAACAAGAGAGGCCGCGATAGTGAGAAGCCCGTGCACCGCGATGAAGAGTGGCCCCCACTTGCCGCAACTAGAGAAAGCCCTCGCACAGAAACGAAGACCCAACACAGCCATAAATAAATAAATAAATAAAAAATCAGACATAGACAGTACTCAGAGAGAAAGAGAGAAATACAGCCTAATATCCCTCATGAACACAGACAAGAAAAATCTCAGCAGAATATCAGCAAGTGTAGTCCAGCTACATATATAAAAAAAATTATACACCATGACCAAGTGGAGTTTATCCCAGGGATGCAAGGCTGATTCAATACTCAAAAATTAATCAAAGTAATCCAACATATTAACATTTTCTTAATTAAAGAAGAAAAATCGCATCATCATATCAATTGATGCTGAAAAAACATCTAACAAAATTCAATACTAATTCATAAAAATTCTCAGAAAACTAGGAATAGAGGGAAACTTCCTCTCATTGATAAAGAACATCTACAGAAAAACCTACAGAAACATCATACTTAATGGTGAAAGACTGATCTTAATGGTTAAGACTGGGAAAAAGACAAGGATGTACACTCTCATAACTCTTATTCAACATAATACTAGAAATCCTAGCCAGCACAATAAGAAAAGAAAATAAGAGTCATATAGATTGAAAAGGAAGACATGAAAATGTCCCGATTTGCAGGTGACATGATTGTTTACACAGAAAAACTCAACAAGTCTCTCCAAAAAGAAAGGGAAAAAAACCCTCCAATAAGGAATAAATGAGCTCAGAAAAGCCATAGGATATAAGATCAACATATAAAAGCCAACTGTACTTCTATATACTAGCAATGAACATGTGGAAATTGAAATTTAAAATGTAAAACCATTTATAATCACTCAAAAAATAAAATACTTAGGCATAAATGTAACAAAACATGTATAGAATTTGTCTCCTAAAAACTACAAAATACTAATGAAATAAATCCAAAAAGATGTGAATAAATCTAAAGACACACTGTGTTCATGGATTGGAAAATTCAACATAGTGAAGACATCAATTTTCCAAATTGATCTATAAATTTAACAGAATTCTATCAAAATCCCAGCAAAAAGTCTTGTAGATATAGAAAAGCTTATTCTAAAGCATATTTGGAAAGGCAAAGGAACTAAATGAGCTAAAACAGTTTTGAAAAAAAAGAATAAAGTTAGATTACATTACTTGATTTTAAGACTCACCAGTAATCAAGAAAATGTGGCATTAGTGTAAAGACAGATACATATATCAATGGAACAGAAATGAAAACCCAGAAATAGAGCCACACAAGTTTGGCCAATTGATTCATGACAAAGGTGAGAAACAATTCAATAGAGGAAGACAGCCTTTTCAACAAAAGGTGCTGTAGCAATTGGACATCCATAAGCAAAAAAATAATAATAATAAATCTCTACCTAAATTAACACAAAAATTAACCCAAAAGGGATCATAGACTTAAAGGTAAAATACAAAACTAGGAAACTTTGTGGGGAAAAAAAAAAAAAAAGAGAAAATCTTTGGGTCATAAAACTAGGCCAAGAGTACTTAGACATGACACCAAAAGCACAGTTCTTAAGAGAAGAAAAAATTAATAAACTGAATTTCTGTGAAAGACCCTACCAAGAGGATGAAAAGTCAAGCTACTGCCTGAGAAATAATATTTGCAAACCACCTACCTGACAAAGAACTAGTATCTAGACTATACAGAGAACTCTCTGAACTCAACAGTAAAAATAAACCAAACAATCCAAGTAAAAATGGGCAAAAGATATGAACAGAATTTCACCAAAGAGTATATAGACATGAGAAATAAGCACATGAAAATATGTTCAACATCTTTAACTATTAGGGAAATGCAAATTAAAACCATGATGAGATATCACTACCCACCTATCAGAATAGCTGAAATTTAAAATGTTAATAAGGCCAGATGCTAGCAAGTATGCAGAGAAACTGAGTATCTCATACATTTTTTTGGTGGGAATGTAAAATGGTAGAGCCATTTTGGAAAACAATTCATACAGTTTTTCATAAAACCAAACATGTACTTATCATACAATCCAGCAATCAAACACCTGGGTATTTATCCCTGAGAAAATAAAACAAGTTCACATGAAAACCTGTACACAAATATTCACATCAGATTTAGTTATAATAGCCAAAAACTGGAAACAACCGAAATGTCCTTCACGGGCCAAGTGGTTAAACAAACTGCGGTCCATCCATATCATTAACTAATACCCTGCAAAGAAAAGGAATAAATTACTGATACACACAACTTGTATGAATCTCAAGGGCATTAAGCTGGGGGCGGGGGAGGGAGCCAGTCTCAAAAGGTTATAATACTGTATGACTCCATTTATATAACATTCTCAAATGACAAAATCATGAGATGGAAAAACAAAACTGGCTTCCATGGGTTAGGGATGGCGAGAGCAGGATGGGTGTGACTAGAAAGAGGCAGCAAGGGAGTTCTTTCGGGTTCTGTATTTTAACTGTGCTGGTGGTTAGGGAAAGGAAAGGAATAAAACCACACTCAAAGTCCCAATATACCACATACAAAAACTGCAGTTTCCGTGGTTGAACCAGGATGGGGTTTAAAGCCCAGCCACGTAGACATCTGCTTCGCCCCCTAATGGTGGTTCCTGAGGCATGCTAGGAATATTATGGTATTGGCAGAATCTCAAAGTTGATGAGTCAGACTTCTCATTTGCATACCCACAGTACCCTGCATAGAGTACAATCCTTTCAAGTTTAAAAGAATACTCCTTTCAACTCAACATTTCTAACTATGAGAAGTTTGCTTACAAAATTCCTTGTACAAACTTTAAGCAGGAAGTGCCCTTGGGGACAAAGAGCCACCATCAGTGCAGTAGGAGCTGCGGTTACTGGAGAAATGAGCTTAGTAAGCCAGTCTTACACTCTGGTTTCTCTTCAAATAGACTAAATCTTTTGCCTTTTTACTAAAGATTTCCATGAAGAGAACTAAGTCTGAGTGTTCAACAAATTTTTTGAGGCCTTGCTTTGGCAGAGCTGATGTCTGATGTTGTAATAAAAGACATGATTTTTCTGAAATAACCCATCTTCCTGCCATTTTTAACATGCCGTTATTCCTCTTAACCTATGAAGTTTAGTATTATAAGTAAGAAGCTTATAGGCTAAGGTTTTATTTGTTTTTCTACCTGAACTGTTCTGGTAAACCTACACAGTTTAGTATTATAAATAAGAAACTTATAGACAGGTTTTATTGGTTTTCTACCTTAACTGTTCTAGTAAAATGTCATAAATTTATGTGAAATGAATTTCCACTGATGAAGTCTTGACTTGCCAGAAACATTGGCTAAAACAACTGATCTGTTCCCCTTCCCTCTCTTACATAATGAAGAATCTAAAATGTTGAAAACATATATCCTAAGTGATGACCCTGAAGCCCCACTCAAAGGTCCTGTATTCAGCTACAAGTTGGAAAGTATCTGGTGGTCTGACGCCAGGTTGTCCAGAATCCCCAGTGCATGATGTCATAGCCATGAAAGGAACCTTCAATGCATGGTAGTGGTACCAGCTCCTAAATGACAAAGAGCCTCCTGAAACTTCATCCAGCCCAGCAAACAGGCTGGTATGAACTGGTTTCTACTGCTTGCCTAATAAATGTCTACATGTGTGATCAAATTTAGCTGGAGAACTGCCTTCATACAACCCAGAAGCAAAATTATAATGGACGAACCCTCACCAATTTGAACTTTTCAGCAGATACTGTGATCCTGAAAGCGGCTCCAGTCAGTTCCCCACACAAAGACACCGCCCTTCACATCTCCCACGGGCCCATGATCTTACTCTTATCCTGCAGCTGCTTCTAATTTCTTTTTAACAGAGACTTATCAACTGTCATGTCATGATTTTAAAAGGTAATAACCTTTTAAAGAATGGTGACAGGCACCACTTTTAGGGAATGTACTGGGAAAAGGAAGTGTTTCCCCTCCTCCCCACTCCCCCATGTCTCTCCCCAAATTTCAGCTCTAAGCCACTGCTGAACTCTACTCCTTCTACTCTCAGAATCCTATCTGTTGGAGCACTTACATAGGAGGTGTTGTGTAAACAACCCCCTCTACCCCGAGGGACTGTTCTTGACAATAAAAGTGCCCAAATGCAGAGTCCACATTCCAGAAGGAATGAGTTAGCATCTGAAGGGTCCCAGTCAGAAATCCAGTTCCAGACATGGCTACAATTCAAATGATTTCAATATTGGTATTGAAAGCTGCACCTGAGAATTTATTAGCATTAAGAATGTTAGAAATAAGTAATTTACAAATGAAAGAAGTGTTGTTCAACATAGGCAGTGGGTTAGAAACCTTCTCAGCCTCCAATAACCTCGTAAGGGTGAGGCATCCGAATCCCTGGAGCAGGCACCCAGAGCTTCAGAGAAAACAGCCCTCCTTCTAGCACCCCTGTGCTTCTGTGTCCCTTTACTTCATAAGGTTCCGTTCCCCCTGTCAGACTAGCAGGGTGTCTGCTCCAGCCCACAGAGTAGAACTGCCTCAGCCTCAGATGAATCCTTCCTGCAGGGTGCTCGTTGGAGAACCTAGAGACAGAGAACAGGTTCAGTGGCAGATTCTGTACCTGCCACTGAAGAAATAAATAATAAGTGTTTGCACACGTGGCAGAATTCAGATTTGAACTCTTTCCCTATGACGTACCACTTGGTAGTGAGGTTACAGGAAAGGAAGATATTTAACTCCTACCCACCTCCAACTACCAGAAGCTAATAAGAGTAAAACCAAAGAATGTGATTTTTGTTCAACCATCAGACAGACTCGGGTCAGTTCAAAACGCTATCCTTCTGTTCAAGGCTCAGCTCAGATCCACCTCCTCTGGGGAGCCTTCCCTGGTCATTCCAAGGTTGGAAACTCACCTGGCAATTTTTGGCTATACCAACCAGGGACACTCATAAAAGTGGAAACACTCTGTTAAATGTAATGCCGATTTTCAGGCAGGACACACAAACAGGGTCAGTTGTCCTGGCTGTGTACACCTGCTACCTCTTCAGCTTGACTGACGCTGCTGCCCTTCGTTAAATAATTAGAGCATCATCCCTGCTAAAGCCACATGGCAGCCTGGCATTCTCAGGTGGAGTATTAGCTTCTTGAGGAGAGAAACTATGCTTCTTACTTCCCTTAACCCACAGCACCTATAGAAAAGCAGTTGATTAGCAAACAATTACTTGTAAACTGACTGGCTTGTGGCTGAGAAATGTCTCACCACTCCAAACCTATAACATCACCTCAAGGTTTTACTAGGTATTCATGGGGAATCTCTCTCTCTCTCAATCTGTTTCTTTTTCTCTCTTCTCTCCCTCCATACGTGCGCATGCACACATACACACACCTGATTTTTTAGTCCTGCAGGGCTAAACCCTGGGTTCTAACTTCACCTTATCTTCTCCTGGCTCCTTCAAGAACCTTTACAACAAAATAAACAATATTTGGGGGGACTTCCCTGGTGGCACAGTGGTTAAGAATCCGCCTGCCAATGCATGGGACACAGGTTCGATCCCTGGTCCAGGAAGGTCCCACATGCCGCGGAGCAACTAAGCCCGTGCGCCACAACTACTGAATCCTGCGCGACTAGAGCCCGTACTCTGCACCAAGAGAAGCCACCGTAATGAGAAGCCCGTGCACCGCAACGAAGAGTAGCGCCCGCTCGCCGCAACTAGAGAAAGCCCGCGTGCAGCAACAAAGACCCAACGCAGACAAAAATCAATCAATCATTAATTAGTTTTTTTTTTAAAAAACAATATTTTGCATGAGACTGATATAAAAGAGAGAGGAGGGCCAAGCAGGGGCCTTAGTGGCTGAGCTAATAATCAAATTTGATGCTTATCCATCTGCATTACAGACCCTATTTTCACATAAGGCAGAGAGCTTCCCTTTCCTGTGCTCCCCAGGAAATCACTACCGCCTCACTTTTCCCCCCGCCTAGTTGCAAATCTCCGACACATCAGGAAGGACATCCAGCAGGGATGAGACTAGACAAGAGACAGCGTACTGGCGGGTTAAGAGCAGGAGTTCTTCGTGTTGACGAGAGGGAATCAAGCCCAACGTGTGCTCAGGAACCTTCCCTCCATTACTAGTCTGTGGGCTTCTTGCCCCGACCATCTGGAGACTCCTCAGCCCACACCCTCTCTGCCTGGAGGGGCTGGCCCAGGACACAAGAATCTACGTCTGCTGAGCAGCCCCTGTGTGAAGGGGCAAAGCTGCATCAAATCCAATCCTCTGTTAATAAGGACGGGCTGAAAATTCACACAAACAGCCAAACCACACATTCACCTGTTCCCATCAGATGGAGGAAGGCAGACACGACCGGAACACCGGAATCATCTTCGAGGAGCTACGGCTTAATGAAAATGAGGTAAGGCCTACACTCTCTAAACCTGCCAGAGTTTAGACACGTGAAACAAAGCAAACCTTGCCAAGGGGCCAGTGATCCTTCACAATAAGTGCCCAACCAGACAGCCATGTCCACCTTAATCCAACCGCCACTACTGAATGCCTGCTCCAGTGAGGCAGGGATGAAAGATCCTCTTACATCCAGAACAGGTTAACTGCTCTATAACACAGGCTTGGGGGGGAGTCCTGGGAATGGAGCTCATAGGAGGGAGAAATCAATGCCAACAGGGGGAGGAGCCGGGGGAGAGGCATCAGGAAAGGTTCCACGTGGGCTGTTCCTTGAGCCGCAGGGAAGTGTGCCCAGTGCGCATGAGGATCACGGGGAGGAAACCTCAAGGCATCCTTGGGGAATGGCAGACGATCCTGTTATGTAGTAGCACATGGTTACTACATGCAGCTGAGGCTGCTAAAACAAGGTAGGGCCAGTGGACAAATGGGGCTGAATGTCAGCCTCCGAGTCTGGACTTTACACTGTAAGAAATGGGGAGCCATGCATGGGTTTTGAGGGACACTATGAGATATACATTCCAGGACGTTAACTCCAGGGATGCACAAACCTTGAGTGGGGGAGATCGGGAGAGGCGGGCAAGGCAGGGAAATCCCAAGGCTCCTCAAAGAGTCCTCATAAATAAGTTGAATATCAAAATCTTTATAGGTAAAATCTGAGTAGCTAAAAATTGTATCTTTACTTTAGAAACGACCTCTTCTCTCTGAACATTCAAAGACATAAGTGATCAAGCTTCCCTTCTCTGATCTGATCTTCTCTTTCTGAGTTTCTTGGCAGGCAATGAAAATTCCTCTCTGATTCTACTTCTGAAAGAACGTCTCATTTACAGGTGGGCCCCAATTTCAGAACTGTCACAGGAAGAGGTGTCCTCAGGAAAGAAATGAGTAATTGATTACATGTAAAATTCTTCATAATGCATTAGGCTTTTGAGAGCTCCTTTCAGCAGCAATCCATCCCCTTCTAGATTTAAATGTTATCTCCTTGCCAGACAGGGGGAATCAACAAATCTTAGCTCTAAAGCAAGGACGTCTTCATCCATGGAAGGACAAAATAATGACCACAGTAGCATGGACTGAGGATCCATTCTGTACCAACCACATACATGCTGGGTGTTTTATCATCATCTCTTTCTCCACAATGAGACCTCCCGTTCCCATATGCCAAAAAATAAAACTAAGGCTCAAATGAGGTGAATGATTTTCCAAAATGGAGCAAACTGCATTTTGAACCCAAGTCCATCCAACTCCACACCTGTGCTCTTTCCATTATAACAACTATCTTGAATCAGAAATAAAAATAAAAGGAAAACAAATTCATGATAATACAACCCAACATGGAGCTTCATTCATGTCAGTTTGATTCAGAACCTACTATCTAGAAATATCAAGCAAGGAACATGGCCACTAAAAAGTTTCCTTCATATTCTTGGGACATCTAGCAAGAACACTAGGCAAGAGAAAAGGGAACCACCAAACACCGAGACAGATGGCCAGAACTGCAAAGGCATCAGGCTCGACCCGTCCCTGGCCACACACAGGTTCCCAGCGCAGGACTGCTCCAAGAGGCCACTGGAGCCCACGCGGGGAGGCACTTTCAAGCCTGGAAAAAGAGACAACACAAAACAGGATGCAAACGTCACAGCATATATAACCTGAACACTCCTTGAGAGCTACACCTATGCAATCTCCCGCACCACAACTGGCGTCTCGGCAGAAACAAGCAGCTTTACACCAAAGGAATGATAAGACCCAAAGGTATTCCTGATTTGGGCTCTAATCTTCCTTACCATCATCGGCAACCGGAGGACCGTGGTCAGGCCCAGCACCCTTTCACTGTCCTAAGGGAAGCTTCCCCTTGAGTCACCATCACCCTGATACGTTCGTCCCCTTTCCAACCACACTGAGCCCCTCTGGAAGAGCATCTTCTCTACCAATGACCTCGCCAAATCCCACCCATTCTGTGGAGCTCAGCTGAAGGTCTGCCCCCAGAAGCAGTGTGGGATTGCTTGTGCCCACGGTGGTCTCTCCCTGCTCTGACTGTCAACACTGTCCCACTCGGCATTCACGTACATGCCAATCCAGGTGAACCTAGGACTGATGCATTTTACGCCAATGTTGCCACCTGGCACGGTGTTACTCACTCTTTCCTGCAGTTAAATTCAGCAAAATACTCACCTACTCTGTCCCAGGCACTGAAGGTACAGGACTCATTAAATCCCAGCCCTGCTCCTGTGAGATTCACAGTCTGGTGGAGGATGGATACTACAAGATAACACTGTACAAATATATTTATCATAATAGGGTACAAGATTCAATCCAAAGCATGACTACACATCACCCTGTTCATCTCCTTCATATCATTTAGCTCAGTCTGTGGCTGTTACGTTTATCCATTTACTTACTGTTGGTCTGTCCCCACTAGGAGACACTGGGACAGGAAGTTTGTCTGTCTGGTTCACTACTATGTCCCTAGCACTCCACATGGACTTGGGCTCAGAAACACATTCGTTAAAAGCTGTATTTGTGGAAGGAGATAAAAAGAGAAGCAGAGAAGTGTCAGGAACTACGAGCATTAAGCCCAAATTAAAGGTCCAGGCAATGCTTCCGTGACAGGAGACAGCTGGGCTCAGATGTGAAGTGTGAGTGAGGACCAGATAGGGAAGAGGTGAAGCACAATCCAGAGGAGGAAACAGGATGAGCAAAGGTAGGAAATGGCCAAGTCAGCATGACAAAGCCCTTAAATATTACTGCAGGCCGGCTGTTCTCAAAGAGAGGCGGTTTTGTCCTTAGGGGGCACGTGGCGATGCCTGGAGACATTTGTGACTGTCATGACTTGGAGCAGCAGGTGCTACTGGCATCTAGGAGGTGGGGTCCAGGGACGCTGCTAAACACCCTACAATGTACAGAACAGGCCCCCACAACAAAGGAGGTCAGCAGTGCTGAGGTTTAGCGACATGTAAAGGATGGACTGGTCAGAGAACATAAAAGCTTCCTTCTAAAGTTCACGATTTCTACTCATGCCTAATTTCGCCTTTTGATTAGAATTTAGACCAGGATAGCATTTGCTTGCCACCTCCCATAACCTCCAAAGGAAATACTCAGAACCTATTAGGCTTCTGTTTTAGCTGAAATAAGACTTTCAACAGACATCAATGAACCTCCTGTCACTGCATACGGCCCCGGGTCTATTTTATGATCTTCACCAAGGACACAGAATCAATTTCCTTCAGCTGTTGGCTATCCACCCTGGCTCATCATTTTCCCTCTAAATTCTAGGACTCCAAACTACTCATCCCCTACACAGGGTAATGAGATACAGAAAGATGAGGACAAGAGGTACTCAATAGCATCAGATGAATGGATGGAAGGATGGTCAGCAGGACAGAGGAACAGAGATTTTTCAGAATAGAAAAAGTCCTTGGAGCTTTTATCTGAGCCTTGTGCACTGTTCCACAAAGGCAGGGTCAACCTAAACGTTGACACCCACTGCCTGTGCCCGTCACTACGGGGGGCTGTCACGGAGAATGCACAGAAGAGGTCACGTCCCCAGGATTCTGGAGCCTTGGCAGGGAGTCAAGCAGCTGAACGTGATGGAGTGGTGGGAGCTGGGAAGTCAGCGAAGACAAAGCCCCTTTGTCTAGAAGTAGCAACACCCAGCAGGGCTGAGCCTGCAACAATGAAATCCACGGGAGCTCCACACCTGGCGGGGCCTGATCCTCGTTCAGCTTCTCAAACTGCCTCACAGTTGCTTCTCTTCAGCGAAAAGTCTCTTAGTCTAAAATGAGTTTGCTTATTTTTGCCCCTGGCAAACAATTCAGTATTACCTGAAATGCCTGAATTATGACTCTAAAAATTTTTTTTTAAATCACCATTTTTTTCTGTTGTAAGAGATCCAATAGCAGTATATTTCTGAAGAGTAGATCCCAGACACTCACAGGGGCTATCTGCTGTTGTAACCAGAGCAGGATCCAATGGGGCCTTCTCAGGACAAACACCCACCCCCCCCCCCCGCCCACTGTCCTCCGCCTGGCTCGTCTGCAGAAAAACTGTAGTCAAAGAGTAAGTTTAATCAGAGAAGTGAGAAAATGCAAAAACAAAGGAAAAAGTCAAACAAGGCAAAATAATAATAGTTTAGCCACTAAACGAAGTCAAGGACCTTTAGTTTCTCCTCAGGGGCTATAGATATATTCTGAGCCATGTCCTTTGAGCTGTTTTGCAGATACTGAAACCCCCACCAGGTGGAAGAAGTTAACTATATGCTGCCCACAAGCATGTAGACCCCAGACCACTCAGAACCAGAAGGTCGATGATATTGACTCCTGGTTGCCTCACCACCAACCAAGAATGTCCATGAGCTGATCATGCACCTCACAACCCTCTCCTCAGCACATAGCCCCTTCCTCTTTTCCCTATATAATTTCTGGGCAAAACTTGGGGAGTTGGTTCTTTGGGACATGAGTCCATCTCCTCGCCAGGATTGACAGCTACCTCAATAAAGCTACCTTTCCTTTTACCCAACACTTATCTCTCAGTATTGGATTCCTGAGCGATGAGCAGCTCAACCTGAGTTCTGTAACACTGTTACAACTCAGATTCCACTGTGACATAAAGCTTCCCAAATTTCCTCATCTCTGAAGTGGGCACAATACCACCCACATTACACGTCTTACTAATAATCCTAAAAAGGGCTTATTTAAATCAGAAACATTTACAAGTGGATTCGATGAACGAAAATTAAATTTATATCCAACTTTTCATGGAAATGTCTGGTGAGTAGAACAACTGGGAAGAGCATCACGCAGGGCAGGACATTCTTCCCAGACCCAGACAATCATGGGCCATGTATTTAATACGGTGGCTCTGTACAGAGCCAGAGCTGGAAGAAAAGGGACAGGTTACCCTAGAAAATCAAATGGAAATTGAAGCCCATTTTCTTCAATTCTAAGTAAGATCTGCAACTCTCAAAGTAGGAAGATATCAATACAGGCAGTACCCAGTTTGGAAACGAATTGTCTTCCAAAGTTCATTTGTAAGTCAGGTGCCCAGAACCTGGAGTGCAAGCATCATTCTATGTCCCAAGCCAACCAACAAAAGCTGATTAAACTTACAATATACCTGGCACACTACACACTTAGAGCAAAGATAGTAAAAAGCAATGTTGGGGTATCATTTTTTAAACATATCCAAATGCCCAGAAAAACAAATACACAGCTCCTCACTAGGATTGACCTGAACCTCAAACTATGAGCTGAAGCTGGACGTCGTGTGATCCAAGTCATTACTGAAATGGGCTCCTGGAAAACTGAAAGGGGAAGAATGAGAAAAACTCTAGACTCAAGAGGAAAGGGGTTCTGGTGGGACACAGAAAGTAGTCTAACATCTTGCAATCAAAAGAGGAGGGTCTGGTACGTACCCATGACATACTCTGAAGAACAGAAGTGCTAACCGTCACCACTAGGAGAGCAACAGCGGCCACCCTGCCCGCGACCTAAGCAGGCACAATGAGCTGCAGTGGAGGATAAATGGCCCAGTGCCACCCGGAACCAGGGAGCAGAGGGGCGGGGGATTCCCAGCATGCTCTGCAGGGTGTGGACGTCCAGGGGCACTAGAGGCAGGAAGGAAACAGTTCCACAGTTGCCATGAGTTGGTATAGGGAGTGTCCAGGAGCCACATTTGATTCCAATAGCTATGGCTAGGTCAGGAAGGAACTTCCTAAACTGTACAAAAGTGAAATTTGCATGAACCGATAAGGTTACCGATCCACATCTCTAGTATCTTGAGAGGAGAACATGGGACGAGATAAAGACAAAGCATGGGGAATGCCTTTTTCCACACGGCACACTCGCACCTTTTACAGCAGGAAAGGTACTTAATGTCCAGTCGTTGCTGAGTACTATGGCTGGGTCAACGCCAAATACAAAAGTGATACAGAACACTGAAACCAGGTTTGAAAATTGAAAAGGTTTATCACTGATCCACTCTGTACCTTCTTTAATCCTCCAAATAAAGTGCCAGTCTCCAGGTCAAATTCTTGGTCCAGTTCCTCTTCATGTTCTGACAAGAAAAACAGTGTGCATTAGTCACGAATCCAAATGAAACCGGGCTTGGCTTAACAGGAGAGGTACCAAAGGAAACTGGAATACGTCCTGGAAAAGCTGCCCGTGGACTGAGCTACAGGCATGGAAACATGTCACGCTCCTTCATTTCTGTGACCTCAGTTCCTGGAAATACATGGTGGGGCTGATGGAAATGTCCCTTTAATTTGTCATAAGGGTCACAAAAGGAGAGGGATTAAGCGCAAAAGCTTCCAGCACAAGGAAACACAGGAGGGATGAGGGCAAATGCCCCACTTGTACAGATGGTGAAAAAAATTTTTAAACAGACCATGCCACAAAACGATGGTGATCATAGCCCTGTGATACAAAGCTAACAAGATTATTGATGGAATTGTATAATGGTAATACATATGCTTATAAGTAAACAGTACAATTGGTTTAAAACAAAAAATATTAAAAACTCTTATCCAAATACTTCCTAAGCGTGAACAATAACCAGGCACAGTGTGAAATAGCAGGAGTGACGCAGAACACGACCGGCAAGGCTTTTGCTCTCCTGGGACTTACTGTACACTGGATGAGAGAGACAAACAAATAATAAGAAATTTCAATGGTGCTGAAGAATGCCATGATATGGGTGGTAAGGAGTGCTATGGGGGCTGAGTCTGGGGGTGTCTATGTGATGTCAATAGGCAGCTGGATGGGCATGGATGGAGCTCAAAACAGCGCCTCAGTTGGAGGTAAAGACTTAGGAGTCCCCAGTATAAGGGTAGTAATGAAGCCTCCAGAATGACTGAGATCACCCAAAAGGGCACAGACTGCATAGACAAGAAAAGAAAAATCCAGTGCTCATCGGACCAACAAACATACAAAAAACACAGAGGACCACAAAGGAGCTACCCAGAAAGATCCAAGGAAAACCAGGAGAGAGCGCGTCACTAAAACATAATCATGAAATGATGCTGGTTTCAGAGTAGGATCAAAGGGCAGATTTCCACACTCTAGATGCAAACAGCAGCCCCAGCCTCAAACCCCAGGCAACACTGCCCCCAGGAAAAGCAGAAAAGGGAGGCTCATCGAGTACTGGGGCCCAGTGTGCGACAGGGCGCAACTCCAGGACACATTCACACTGAATTCCATAGGGTCCAGGAGGTGCTGCAGCGGTGTGTGATCGCCCTGGTCCTTTCTGTTACAGCTGCACACAGGTCACATTGTGTGTGTGTGTGTGTGTGTGTCTGTGTGTCTGTGTGTGTGCGCTGTGCTGTACACAGACTCAAGTTCCAAGGGAACAACCCACAAACAAGCAGCAAGCTACTACAATCCAACAAAGTAACAGGTCTCTCTAAACGCTAACAAAAACAAGGGGGAAAACCTCTCTGCTTTCTTGCCTCTTCTGTTTTGGCTTCACTTTCCTACAAAGGGCAACCTCCAGAAACAACAGAATTATGCAGAATTGAAACAAAGCAAAAACTTGAGTGCTTCTTTTTTAAAAGGGTACATTCCAAAGCAGTGAAGTTTACAAGCTAAGCAGCTGACTCCCCCAAATGAGGACACATCTCCCTCTAGTGGGAAAAAGGAATCATATGCAGACATGAGAATTAAGATGAAATCCTGTCTGGTGCTGTCCAGTTGAAATACTATCTGAGACACATTTATAATTTTAAAGTTTCTAGTAGCCACACTTTAAAAAAATAATTTTTCGAAGTGAAATTAATTTTAGAATATTTTATTTATCCTAATATGTCCCAACATTATTTCAACATGGAATCAATATTAAACAATTATTAATGAATTATTTTACATTCCTTTTTCTTACTAATTCTTCAAAATTCCATGGACACATTATCCTTACAGCACATCTCAATTTGAAATGGCCACATTCCAAGAGCTCATTAGCCCCATGCGGCTATAGCAATGGACAGTATCGTTCTACACCAAAACCCTCCCTCAGCTTTTGGAGAATTCCTACCAATCACCCTTGTTTGATTTCTTGACACAAACAAATGCTGTATGACATACATTTAAATTACAACTTAAATCCATTCATGATACTTTGGTGATCACTGTCTTCAGACCATCTTGAGTTAGCTGAAATGCATTGCTATAGAATTTGGTAGAGTTCTACCAAAGTTTGGTTGAATTCGGTAGAATTTGGTAGAATGGAAGCTGAGAAACTGTAGCAGGAGATCTTTCCGTGAAGGGGGACGACCCTCAGAACTTCTCTGATTATCCTGCTTAGGTGAGGACCCCACACCCTCACCCTTTGGGCAAGACGAGATTTCATCATAACTCACATTCCCTCAAGCAAGAGGACGCTGCAAATAGAGAGAAGCCTTCTCTACCTGAGCACTTTTCTCCACACCACACGGGCCTGACTGTGGGCAGAACCAGCCCTTTCTTCTAGGTGCCCTGGTTCCATTTCCCCAAGTTCAGCGCTCCACAAAACTGCCTGAGAGCAGAGAAATTAAGCAGTTTCTGCTGATGAGCCCTCAATACTACGTCAGCTGTTGATTCTTCCCCTGCCCTCCGCCACCAACCACCACCCAACAATGGGATACATCAAAGCCCCATTCCACCTGCTGAGTGAGAGGGTTCGCATTTCAATCGTCGCCAATGAGCTGTGGTGGTAAACCGTTCACTTAAAGTCTCTAACCTACCTACCCTTTCACCCTCAACAGTTTGATGGGAAATCAATTCCGGTGTGGGGTAGGGGTAATTAGAGGGAAGGGGAGGGAAACACACACACACACACACACACACCCTCGTCTGATACAAGCCACTGTCGGGGACGTGCACACCCAACCGTGGCCTAACTGTCCTGCTGTTTCTATGCATTTGAAAAATTCCCATCAGCTCCTATGGATTCTTTATTTCTCTAGGAAGCCGGAGGATATAGCAGACCGTGGTAGTAAATTAGAGTGGGGGAAGGGAGACGAAAAGATGGGCTTCTAAAGACAAGAGAATTTAATAGTAAGCAACTCTCAAATATGCACAAGTACACGATCATATATACAAGAGGGATGAAAAGGTGCTGGTTTTTCCATGAGATTCTTGAAGTACGTGGGCTCCTTCTCTCTCCTCTTCCAGTTCCCACTCAGGGAATAATAAAGTGGTTTAGAAATAGGCCAAGCAAAAACAAATCATATATGTAAATAGGATGCAAAGCGATATACACATAAATGACCTTCAAATCTCCCTGAAAGAGCTGCTCATCTGCGACTCCTTAGGAATTCTGGGGTCTATCAAGGCAGGCCACCAGGCACACAGTTTGCATGGGAATCCTTAGGGCTCCCTGGAGAGCCAGAAGCCCCAGACTAAGACGGAAACTCTCCAGTAAAGAAAAAGCCGTTAAGTTTTGAAAAAAAGCCGCAACACAGAGCAAAGGCTGGGGGAGCAGGGGGCCTGAGGAGTGAGGCGCTGTAGAGTCTAACACTGAGGGTTGCCTTCAAATGCCCTCCAGCCCGGGGCCCGGAGTCACTGCGAGAGGTTAATCACAGGCTTTAAGAAAGCAGACTCTCTGGAAGCCAACAAGCCCCTCCCTTGAGGATCAGTGTCAATCTAGGAAGAAAACACCAGTGCAAGCCTGAGAGGAAGGGGTGGGCCAGGAGACTTGGAATTCCAGTAGGAAGGCAGCGACTTGACGGTTTCCTATGACCCTGGCCATAGGTAACATGGAAAAAAAAAAGATCAAATATAACACGAAGCCCTGCCAAATAGAACACTCGGAGTCTTACCTGCACCACAGCACACACTATTAATGCTGGCTATCTAGACAGGCTGTCCAGACCTTGCCTCCTGCACTTGGGTCCTTTCACAAGGCTGTATTAACTGAAGGGCCCCTAGTGGTTCTGTCCATGGGCAGCCAGCTCACCTGGTTCCAAGGGCATAGGCCACCTGTACAAACACAGGACTGGTAGCCTTTGTTTCCCTACCCTGAACTGGGGCCCCCAGATAAGTAACCATCCATCTTGCAACCAAACTCCTCTAATCACAGAAGCAAGTGGGAAAAATTACCTCCAGATTGACAAAGCCTGTCCCCCATGACAGGTTAGTATGCTGCATGAACGACATAAAAGAATTAATCTATAGGTGAGCTGCTATATCCTTTTCTCATAAGCTGGGATTAGTGACAAGTGATAAGAACAGGCGTGTAAAGGAACAAACAAAGGCCAAAAGATGCATATGCTCAACTATATTTGCATCCCACTTTAAGAACACCGATTATATAGAAAAAAAAAAAAAGCAAAAAGAAACTGGAGGCGGCAATTCAAATGATTTGCTCCATATTTGCTTAAATATCAGGGCTCTCTGGTGTCACAGAGTTTATTTAGAGAAACATTAACTGCTTGTCACTGAAGATTAAAGAAATGAAAATAAAATACCTGTGAAATAAAAACTCAAATCAATGGAAAGCACAGTTCCTTTTATAGAAATGTCTCTAACTGCAAATTTTCAGGAAGATAGCTACTCCATGAAAGGTGAGCCTGGGCTCTGTAAAGGCAGAAAGATCTAGGGTGGCTGCTGTTCATCAGGAAGTAATCACAGAGAACAGAAAAATGGTGGAATTTATAAATAAATCCAAGAGCTTGTTCTTCGAAAAGGAGAATCAACCTACCAAATAGACAAAACCTTTTTAAATTTCCTAAAACAAGGGACACACGTAGAATTCAAAACATTTTAAGAATATGATATACAACTGTACATTAATACATCTGAAAATTTCAATGAAATCGAAAAATATAAATTACTCACACTGACTTAAGAAGAAAAGCTAAGTATACCAAGAATCCTGAAAGATACTGAAAAATTTTCGATAAGTCTACTTCCAAAGAGACTCTGTGGCTAGACAAACTTACAAGCGAATGATATCAAACTTTGATGTCGACACTTCGTATACTACTTAAACAGTTCCATAATATTGGCGGAGACAGTGGGAGAGCTTCCCCATTCATTTCGAAAACTTAACAGAATGCTGATACTGAAATCTGAGGATGAAACAATAAAACTACAGGCCAGTTAATCTCACTTAGAAATTATTAATATTTTTTTAAACACAGAAACAAGCAGTGTATTTAAAAATAGCATAGTCACAGTAGGTTTGTTGTAGGAAACCATATAAACTATATTGGAAATATGATTACAATATCAATAGGTTGAGAAAGGAAAACGATGTAATCATCTGAATAGCTACTTTAAAAAATGGATAAAATTCAACATGTATTGCTGATTTTAAAATTTTAGTAAAAGGGAGCTAGACATATTCCTTAACATGTTTTTTTCCCAAAGAAAAGCTTATTCAGCGTTTCACTAATGGTAAAACAATACAGGGATTTCCATTAAAGTTAGGGATAACAAAATAAGGATAGCATTCTTTTCCAACTAGTATATTGTTCTAGAAGTCCTGGCTAAGTAATAATAGATGAAGCAAAACCATTATCATTATGTGTGGATATTATCTAAATACAAAAACCAGGAGAATCAAATGATAAAAGCCAGTGGAACCCTAAGAGAATTCAATAATTTTTGGAACATAAAATAGAGATACCAAAATAAACAACTTTACTATAGACCAGAAATAATCAGCTAGAAATTATAGAAAATATAATTGGAAAGTATCCCAATTATAAAACGAAGAAAAAGACTTATAAATAATCTTAGGAATTTTAACAGGGCCTATTATGAAGACAACCATGAACTTCTTTTAAGGGAAGTAACAGAAACCTTGAGAAAAAAATACCATACTCCTGGATGCAATATTATAAGATTGTCAATTATTTACAAATTAATTTCTAGGCTTATTGTAATTCTGATTAAAACCCTAATGAGATTTTTTTGGAACCTGCCAATTTCAAACATATCTCGAAGAATAAACCAGTAAGAATAGCTAAGAAAAGAATGGAAATAAAGAACAAGGAGTGGTAACTTACTCCACCACATATTCATACATTTAAAAAGCAAAAATAATTAAAACAGCACAGTACTGATGAAAGAATTGATTGAGAAATCAATGAAACAGAAAAGACAGCCCCCATACTGTGTGTGTATGCATGTGTGCATATCCATAAAAGAATTTAGTAGATAGAATAATTTAGTACATGATCAAGATTGCATTATAATTCAATAAAGACAGACTTATTAAATAGTGTTTGGTTACCTATTTGGGAAAAAAGTAATTTAACTCTTCACACTTCTTATCAATATACCAAATACATGTGAGGTGGACTGAAGAATAAAGGCTAAACTTACTGAGACTACAGTAAGATGGACATTCTCCAATAGAAAACGTGTTAATTGGCACAGCCTTCCTGGAGAACAGTCTGGGTATATCTATCAAGAACCTTAAAAACATTCATGTAGTTTGACTCTATACTTCCTCTTCTGGAAATCCTTCTGAGAAGAACAATCAGGTACAATAAAACAGTACAAATAGATTCCTCACAAAATAAATGAGCTAAGCATTCAACTCACGAAGTTGGAATGAAGGAACAGAGCAAACCCAGAGAAACAATAAGGAAGGGAATAATCAGATAAGGGCAGAAATCAATGAATTGGAGAACAAAAAGAAACAATTGAGAAACCTAACAAAGCCAAAGCTGAAAAGATTAATAAGATCTCTAGCACAATTGATCAAAGGAAAAAAAAGTAGGAGGGAGGGAGTGAAGGAGAAGATGTAAATAACAAAATACACAATGAGAGAAAAGCCAACTAGAGAAACAACAAATTTTTTCTAAGATAAGTATTATGATCCACAATATACTAATCAAGTTGAAAACCTTCATAAAATGCATAGATCAAAATATCGAAATAGGTACAAGAAGAAATAGAAATTTTGAATACAAATCAATAGTTAGTAAGCTGAAACAGTAGGCCATGACTTCCCTTTCCAGATGCTTTTCCAGGTGACCTCCTATCACCAATGGTTTTCACTGATGAGAATTCAACTGTTTTCATTCCAAGAACTGCATTAAGCTGATATGAACAACAAAAATACATGGCCCTCTTTTAGGCAGAGGCATTAATTCTTTCAAGGTTACTGCATGACACATTGTATCTTTCCTCAAATTAAGTGCAATCAGAGAGACATACAAGTATTTCTACATGTTCTAAACCATAAAACACAAACTTAATGTAGCAGGTTTGGATTAGCCACAATACTGCAGAATGCCAGGGGAGAGGTCACCAAGCATAGAAGATCACCATTACCACCACCCCCCACCCCCAAGCATTTCCATATGACTTTGACACACTCTGTGTAGACTCTTGGAAGAGCTGAGTGGAAGAAGGGCTGTTCTGTTCAGTCCCTGCTGTGGATTTACCAAGAGATCCCTTGTGACTAGGGCTGTTATAATCAGTCTGCTGTCCCTAATGGTCAGACCACCCTGCTACTGCTGATGGGGAAGAGAGCAGTGAATGAGACGCCTGCTCTGTGCCCAGAGAAAGCAGACATGTAAGTGCCCACCAGCGGCATTCCACTTAACAAATAAGTTCTGAGCCTCTAGTATGTTCTAGGCCCCATATTTGCTCCAGAAACAAACATTCCAAAAAAGTTCACAGAAGAGACAGTTTTCCCAGTGGATCCACTTCCATAATGTGGGTTAAGTGGCACTTTTCCCTGAATTAGATAGTAAGACGTGGAGCCAAAAAGACTCAACATGGCGTTAAACACGCTTTGGCAAGGCAGGGGGATCTGGCTTCCATGAGCTGAATGGAAAAAGGAATAGAGAAATAAGACATTTCTTGGGAGTGGCCACTTTGGCACTGATATTAAGAGAAAAAGCCTGAAGGATAAAAGAAGCTCCAGGCTAGGGTGAGGTCAGTAATAAATCAAACAGGATGACAGCCGCTGGATCAACTGAGGTGCCGAAAAGTTTTGTATTCTCCGCAGAAGGATCCCCTCCCACCTCCATCCCAGTAGCTTTCACCACATAGGAAGGAAAAATTTTATTCCAGTGGGATAAAATTTTAAGGTTTGAAGTTTTACAGTACAATGGATAAAAGGGCTTCTCCTGTAAAGCAAGCTGCTTTAGGAAATTAAATTACCAATAAATACAAGTGGCAGAATAGAATAAAATATTGGGTCTAGAGTTGGACAAACCTGTTCCATTATTTATTAGATGTGTGGCCTTGGACAAGTTATATTTTTCAACCTCAGTATCCCCATCTGGGTAAAGAAGTATAACACCCATTGTGGTAGAGAGACTCCAAAGATGGCCACCATCAATTCCTTGTCTCCGTGTCTATGTGCGCTGCTCCAGCCGTAAAAAGCCATAGTCTTTCCTCCCCTTGAATCTGGACTGGCCCTATGATTTGCTTTGACCAGTAAATGAGGCAGAAGTGACCTACTCAACTTCCCAGGTTGGGCTTTAAGAGATCTGCAGCTTCTGGTTTTGCACACATGCGATACTCCTTCTTCAAAGCCATGTGGAGAACCACGTACAGAGAACCACAGCATTCCAGTTGACAGCCTCCAGCTGAGCTCTTGGCTGATAGTCAGTCATGTGAGTCAGCCATCTTGGACGTTTCAGCCTAGCTGAGCCACCAGATAATTGCAGCCCAGCAACAACACACAAAGCAGAAGAACTGCCCAGCTAAGCCCAATCCAGATTTATTAAAAACAAAGTCTCACAGAACATGAAACTCGATCAGCGTAATCCATCAAAACAACAGGCTAAAGAAAAATTACATGATCATATCAGTAGATGCACAAAAAGCGTTCAAAAAAATCCAACACCCATTTATGATTCAAAACTCCCAGTAAACTAGAAATAGAGAGGACCCTGAGGACCCTCCTCAACTGGATAAAGGACACCCACAAAAACCTACAGCTAACATCATCCTTAATGGTGAGTAACTAGAAGCTTTCCTGCTCAGATCAGGAAAAAGGTAAGGATGTTCCCTCTTATCACTCCTTCTCAACACTGTACTGGAAATCCTAGCTACTGCAGTAAGAGGAGAAAATGAAACATAAGGTATACAGAATGGGAAGGTGGAAATAAAACTGTCTTTTTATGCAGATAACATGATTGCCTATCTAGAAAAACCAAAGAATCGACAAAAAAACTCCTGGAATTAATAAGCAATTATAGCAAGGTTGCAGGAAACAAGGGTAATATATAAAGGTCAGTCGCTTTACTATATATCAGCAATGAGGCTTCCCTGATGGCACAGTAGTTAAGAATCCACCTGCCAATGCAGGGGACACGGGTTCGAGCCCTGGTCCAGGAAGATCCCACATACCACGGAGCAACTAAGCCCGTGCGCCACAACTACTGAGCCTGTGCTCTACAGCCCACGAGCCACAACTACTGAGCCCATGTGCTACAACTACTGAAGCCCACGTGCCTAGAGCCTGTGCACTGCAACAAGAAAAGCCACAACAATGAGAAGCCCACACACCACAACGAAGAGTAGCCCCCGCTGGCTGCAACTAGAGAAAGCCTACGTGCAGCAGTGAAGACCCAACACAGCTAAAAAATAAATAAACAAATAAATATATATCAGCAATGAACAAGTAGAATTTGAAATTAAAAACAACAGCACCCCCCAAAATGAAATATTTAGGTATAAATCTAACAAAATATGCATGTTATATATGAGGTAAACAACAAAACTCTGATTAAAGAAATCAAAGAAGAACTAAATAAATGGAGATATATTCCATGCTCATGGAAAGACTCAATATTGTCAAGATATCAGTTCTTCCATACTTGATCTATATATTCAATGTAACCCAAATCAAAATCCTAGCAAGTTATTTTGTATATATCAACAAACTGATTCTAGAGTTTATATGGAGAGGCAAAAGATCCAGAATAGACAACACAATATTGAAGGAGAAAAACAAAGTCGGACAACAAGTACTATCCAACTTCAAGACTTACTAAAAAGCTATGGTATGCAAGACAGTGTGGTATGGGTAAAAGAACAGACAAAGAGATCCATGCAACAGAACAGACAGCCCAGAAATAGACCCACATAAATATACACAACCAATCTCTGACAAACAAGCAAAGGTAATACAGTGGAGCAAAGAGAGCCTCGTCAACAAAAGGTGCTGGAACAGGGCTTCCCTGGTGGCGCAGTGGATGAGAATCTGCCTGCCAATGCAGGAGACACGGGTTCGAGCCCTGGTCTGGGAAGATCCCACATGCCGCGGAGCAACTAGGCCCGTGAGCCACAATTGCTGAGCCTGCGCGTCTGGAGCCTGTGCTCCGCAACAAGAGAGGCCGTGAGAGTGAGAGGCCCGCGCACCGCGATGAAGAGTGGCCCCAATTGCCACAACTAGAGAAAGCCCTCGCACAGAAACGAAGCCCCAACACAGCCATAAATAAATAAATAAATAAATAAAATTTAAAAAAAAAAAAAAAGTTTAAAAAAAAAAAGGTGCTGGAACAAATGGACATCCACATGCAAAAAAAATGAATCCAGACACAGACTTTACACCCTTCACAAATGGACATCATAGATCTCAATGTAAAATGCTGAACTATAAAACTCCTGGAAGATAACATCAGATAAAATCTAGATGACCTTGGATGTGGCAATGACTTTTTAGATACAACACCAAAGGCATAATCCATGAAAGAAAAAATTGATAAGCTGGCTGTATTAAAATTTAAAAATTTTGCTCCATGAAAGACACTGTCAAGGGAATGAGAAGACTAGCCACAGACTGGGAGGAAATATTTGCAAAAACATATCTTATAAAGGATTATTATCTAAAAGATACCAAAAACTGTTGAAAATCAAGTGAGAAAATGAACAATCTGATTTTAAAATGGGCAAATGTCTTCACCTGACAGCTCATCAAAGCATGTAGATGGCAAATAAACATATGAAAATATGCTCCACAATATACATCAGGGAAATGCAAATTAAAACAATAACAAGATACCACTACACACCTATTGGAATGGCCAAAATCTAAAACACTGACAACACCAAATGCTTACAAGGATGTGGAGCAACAGGAACCCATTGCTGGCGGGAATGCAAAATGATATAGCCTCTTTGGAAGAAAACTGGCAACTCTTTGGAAGAAAGCTGTTTATAAAAATAAACACACTCTTAACATACAATTCAGCCATTGCTCCTTGGTATTTACCCAAAAGAGCTGAGAACTTACGTCCGTACAAAAACCTTCACATGGATGTTTATAGCAGCTTTATTCATAATTGCCAAAACCTGGAGGCAACCAAGATGCCTTTAAGTAAGTGAATGAATAAACTGTGGTACATTCAGACAATGGAATACTGTTCATCACTAAAAAGAAATAAGCTACCAAGCCATGAAAAGTCATGGAGGAACCTTAAATGCATATTAAGTGAAAGAAACGAATGTGAAAATGCTACGTACTGTATGATTCCAACTATATGATACTTTGTAATAGATAAAACTGGGAATTCCCTGGTGGTCCAGTGGTTAGGACTCTGCACTTCCACTGCAGGGGGCCCAGATTCGATCCTTGGTCAGGGAACTGGGATCCCACAAGCTGTGCAGTGCGGCCAAAAAAAAAAAAAAATTTTTTTTTTTAAACTGAAATAGGTCTAACTATGGAGATGGTAAAAAGATAAGTGGTTGCCAGTGGTTAAAGGAGAGGGAGGGATGAATAGACAGAGCACCGAGGATTTTCAGGGCAGTGAAACTACTCTGTATGATACTATGATGGAAACATGTAATTTATACTTCTCAAAACTCACAGAATGACCACCAAGAATGCACCCTACTACAAGAATGCACCCTACTATAAACTGTGGACTTTGGATGATAATGATATATCAATACAGGTTTGTCAATTGTAACAAACTGTATCAACTCTGGCGCAGGATGCTGGTAGTCAGGGAGGCTGTGCTTGCCAGGGGGCCCTGAGTGCATAGAAGCTCTTTGTATTTCCTGCTCAATACTGCTGTGAACCTAAAACTGCTCTTAAAAAACAGTCTATTTAAAAGGAAAAGAACCTCACAGAGCAGTGAGAAATAATAAATGGCAGTAGTTGTTTTAAATCACAAAGCTTCAGGATGGTTTGTTAGG
This sequence comes from Eschrichtius robustus, assembly GCF_028021215.1. Taxonomy (NCBI): domain Eukaryota; kingdom Metazoa; phylum Chordata; class Mammalia; order Artiodactyla; family Eschrichtiidae; genus Eschrichtius; species Eschrichtius robustus. Next base: position 150,611,910 of record NC_090826.1, read on the forward strand.
TAACAATGGACAACGGTCACACCCATTTTATGGAAAAGACTGATGATTAACTGCTAACACCCATTCTTTCTTTCTTCCTCTATAATAAAACCCTTCAGTTTAGCTGGGAAAAAAATGGCCTCCCAACAAAAGATTACCTCCCAATATCAACCTCACAGTTGATATGGCCACAGGACTAGGTTCTAACAAACAGTACATGAAAGAATATGACATAAGCAGCTTTCAAGGTTATGCTCTAAAAAAAGAGAGGGTCTGTCCTCCCCCTTCCCTTCCATGCTTCCTACTGGGAAAAAAGCGAACATGACAGCTGGAGGTGGAGTAGCCACCTCACATCATGAGGTGGAACCATATGTCAAGGATGGCAGAGGAACACAGTAGAAGGAGCCAGGGTCATGGATGCTATCCAGACACCATACCAGCCCTGACCACAGTTATTGTGGAGGCTATATTTCTGCAGCCAAGCCTATCTTCTAAGTAACACACCATCTCACAGGGCTGCTCTAAAGATAGAATGAGACAGGGTACATAAAGTACCTAACATGCTGCCTGGCATCGACCAGGTGAGTTCCTTGCACATGGGCCCTGAGAGCTCAGAGGCTCCAGCCAGGGAATGCGGCTACTTGGACAGCCTTGACCAAACAGTCTTCATCTACTTTAGATGGTCAGTCTCTCCCATGGCTTTGAGTGGGACATATGTAGAATGCGGGCAAAGCTGACCCCAGTGATTTAAATCAATCCCAGTGATCCACAGGGGGGCAGCTGCTGGGGGCACAGCACTGTCAACTGTGCTTCCCAAAACCTACCTTTGCCATTTTAAGTGACCACAATTACTTTCAGCAAACTCCCCTGCCTTCAAGATAAAGTCCAGACTCCTCAGCCGAATGAATACACAATGTCATTCACAATCTATCTTGCTCTTTGATCTAAGCTCAACTCTTACCACTCTCCCTCCACGCACTACACTCCAGCCCTACTGAGTGGTTTGGAGTTCCCAGGTGATGCTGTGTTTTCTCACACCCCAATGGCATTGCACATGCTTGTCCATTTGCCTGCAAACACATCTCTGTCCACAGAGCCTCTGCCCCTTTCTCTACTTGGCTGACTTCTGTTCTTCCTTAAAACAAGGCTCACCATCACCTCTAGGAAACTGTCCCTGACTACGGAAGAGATCACTCATGGACCCTCCAAAATTCTTTCTTCCATTCTTCCCCAGTATGGGAAGTTTTATGTAGCACACGGCCACCAAGCTAACGACAATATTTCCAAGCCTTCCAGCTGTGGCCAGGGAACTCAGTGCTGGCCAAGTGGTGTGAGCAGAAGTGACAGGGCAATGTTTATTCCAAGCTGCCCTTAAAGGAAAGGAGGGTTCCCATGCCCCTTCCCATGGGCTGGCATGAGGACTTGGTAATGAGTCTTCTTCAATATGTGCACAAAAGCACTGCGGACAGCAGAACAAGAAGAGTAAAGCAGTCCGGGCCTCCATGTGTCTGAGAGGAGTAATGGCGAGAGAGAGAAGTTAAAGAGGTTACTGCTAATTATGAATGCAAATCACCTCCATGGCCTTCAGTAGCCATTGAATCAAACCTTCTTATTACAGAAGACCAGCCACAGGATCACCTAAAAGATCCAGGATTAGGGTGGAAAACTCCACCGACTCAGGTCATTGATTCAAACTGCCCAAGACAGGAGGAAAGCAAAGCAGGGCTCAAGTCATCCTGAGCCCATGAGGCTATCTTCCTGAATCTTCCACCTCTGAGCACTCCCTCCTCCATCTTTCTTTCCTGATACAAGTTTAGAAAAGACGGGGCCTTACCTCTGGAGACTTTGTAAACTTCATAGAAAGAATAGAAGTGGAAGCCTAGGGAAGCAAACAGGTAAAAAGACAGTTCCCATCGGGGCAGCATTGCTCCTTGTGACAAAGGGTCCCGTGGCCCACGCTGAGAGTTTCTAGGAAGAGAAACAGAAATCAAAACATTAAACCATAAACATGACACTAGAGGACAGAATCTTACTTGTTCTCCCAGGGACCCATCACTATTCAAGGGGATACAGACATAACCCTCCTCCTATCACACCTCCTCCTGCCATGACCTTATCCCACCTGCATCACATCACACACACACACACACTCTGCCTGCCCAGGGTGGGCAGGTCTTTCCCTATGAGCTCCCACAGCCCCCCATCTGTCTCCCATCACAGTGTACACCAGACACTTCTGTTCTCATTGCCTGCCACCCCTGTCTCCCCCTGTGGAGTGGACCTTTAGAGAGTAGGGACCATGATCTCTGAGTCCCAGCACCTAGCACAGGACGTGGAATGTAGCAGGAAAGGACTACTAAATGCTCCACGAATAAATAATAAATTACTATTCAAAAGCCTGAATAAAAGAAAAGCACAAATCATCTCCAAAACTCTTCTAAGCCAACAGCATTAACCTCTTTGTTCTCCCCTTCAAATGCCATCCCATAGTTGTTTATAAGAATGGATTAATAAAACCACTCTGTCTTCCATCTTCTGGGCACTTCTTAAAAAGAAGTTAGTAGCCTGCTAGTTGCCCACCCTGTATATGCAATCTCCCGTCTTACACAGTAATTGAATTTCTATCTGAACACATGGATGCTGAGCTCAACTCTACAGTGTATCCAAGTGTGGACGTTTGAATAGTTCTGGCTCTGAGGCTGTGGTCATCCCCTTCCTGCTGGGCGGAGTTGGAACAGCCACCTTTGGACCAAGAGGTAAAAGCCACATAGAAAAACAAGACAGAGGCGCCTCGGTCCCTGACTGCATGTACCTCCCCACCCCACCCCCACCCCCAAAAATGCCCTGAACCTCTTATATCTGGACCATTACATGAAAGAGAAATGCATTCCCAGGATATTTAAGCCTGTGCTGTTCTCAATCTCTCTGTTATGGCTGCCATGTCTATATTCTAAGTAATAAAGCAGGTAACAGAAAGTCCTAAAATGCTGCGAATTAAATGATCAGTTCCCAAATAACAAAGAGTTAACTAAATGTAAACCCTTTTACGGCCCTCATTGCTTTACTTAAACCTCTCAAATATGTCTCACTGTGGATGTCAAATTAAAACAAGAGCAAAACTTTAAGCCCCAAGCAAGCATTTCTAATATGTGATAGTAACGCCAAAAATCAGAATTCACACATGAGCTCGTTTTACCTTCACAACAGCCCGGTGAAGTAAGGTGGAGCAAGGGAGGCAGGCATTTACAGATGAGGAATGTGAAGCACGGTGAGGTCACACAATCAGAAATAACGGAGCCAGGGCTCAAATCCAGGTCTTGGGACCACTGGGCCCCCACCCCACTGCTCAGGTACAGACACCAGCCCCATTAGTGCCAGTTCACAGGGTTACTTGTCCTTAGAGCCTGGCTCGGAATCTGCCACACACAAATTCCTTTCTTCAGGCTACATGGAGACGCAGCAGGAAGGGATAGAAACTTTAGCTTTTGTAATAGGGAAGAACAAATCTGACTCCATGTTGGATCTGTTTTGTTTAACTTTTAACCTTTGTATTCTATTGCTTTTGCTACAAGTTAAAAATATTGCCTATAGCCTGAAACATACAGGAGAGCCCATTCTCAAGGCTCTGACCTTTAATGGTATAACACTTTTTCATTCATATAGAGATAAAAAGTTGCAGGACAGAGAATAACATTTGTCTTGTTGGAGGTTCACAGGAACATCATAACCATCTGACCTACCAGGACAGCTGCAAGAACAAAGGATCCTGACACCAAGATGTTTCCAACAACCAGCCACACCCTCTCTCCTTTCACTATAAAAGAAACCTGAATTCAAATCCAGGTAAGATGGTTCTTTGGGACACTAGTCCACCATCTTCTCAGTCTGCTGGCTTTCCGGATAAAGTCGCTATTCCCTGCCCCAACACCTTGTCTCTCAATTTATTGGCCTGTTGTGTGGTGAGCAGTACAAGCTTGGGCTCAGTAACACTTTCATAAAATATGAGGTCAGAAATCAGTGGTCCTCCAACCAGAGGACCCCCTGGTCATTACCTAAAAGTTGCCAAGCCAGTCTAGTCTGAGTTTCTCCTGCAGATCTCCTAAAAAATCCAGAAGCAGCCGCTCATGCTCTCAATCCCAAGCTCTCTAAGCCCTAGTACTTCAACAACGCCTTCTCAGGTTCCCCTACTACTTTTCAGAGCCACTTCTAGCTTCATACATTTCTAGTCACACTTTATTTTTAAATACCTGGCATCTCCTAGTATATGTTAAGATTTCTTTCTGGAACTTTGTAGGAATATAGTAATTTTCAATTTAGTGGGAAGTGAATTTCAACCTCTGGGTTTCGTATTGTCTCTCCTTTCCAAGGATGTTGGTATTACTATATTGGGTGACTTCCTCAATTAGCAAAGAGCTGAACCCCTCTGCAAATGCTACTAAATTTGAACATAAATAATCTTGGAGATTAAATCAAAGTTCCTGAAGCCCTGCTCTTTTGAACCTTTTCATGGACATTCTCCTTCTAGGACAGTTCCCCTGAATTAGTGATTTAACTGTCAGGAAACTAGAAAACTCAGCGTTATAACATTTTCCTTTTTGATGCTGCTCTTAGCTACAGTGTGTATGTTTTGCAGACATATACACAAAGATACATAGTAATAAGCAACAAAGCGGCAGGGCTGTGTCCTCATATTTAAAATTTGGGGACCGGACCAAATAGCCTCCTGCTGACAGCATAGCAGGGAGAGATGCAGACCTAGGAGAGACTGGGCTCTGCCGCTGACTGGCTGAGGAATTTAAGTGGATCACAACTTTCCAGATACGTTTCCTCATAGAGTTATTGAATGGATTAAGTGTAAAATGTTTACCCAGGGCCTGGCACAGAGTAAGCACTCAATAAACATTAGCTAAGATCTGTCCAGCAGGACCAGTTAGTGAATTTAACTCATCAGGAGCTTACCTAGCCCAGAGCCCTGGTTTTCTTTCAGAACTGATGACATCTAACTGACCTTCCATGGCGAGAGGGGGTGAGCATCCTACCTGCTGCTGGGCCCTCTTCAGCTGATCGGCAACCCCAGAGTTGTCTCCAATTTCTCATCCCCATCCTCTCCCCACATTCGACCCAAGGCCACCCCAGACAGCAAACAAACTGTCCTTGGGAGCCACCTGGAGAGCTTTCTGACCAGTGTCTCTTCTCACCACCTCTTTTCTTAGCCCCAAAGGAATTATATACAGTCCTCACTTTTCTTGCCTCATCATTCACAATCCCAGGAATGTGACCTCAAAACACCACCACCACACAGACACCCACCTGTCCTTAACAGATCTTTCTTCCTTAATACTTCTTTTCAACTCTTGTCCGCTTATCTCAGGAAAATTCCTCTCCCCAGTGTTTTCCCCGCTCCCTGTTCATTTCAGCTGTGCACTCAGAGAGCCAATCAGAGTCGATATGTTTTAAAGGATTCAATGACACAACACAAAGCTGTACCTTTGGGAATGTAACTAGAACTTTTTTTTTTTTTAATGTCCAAACCCATAAACGTTCCTAAAAACTCTCTCAGAGATTTCTCAAGCTTCTATGTCTCATTTTCTAAACATGCTTATATTCTTCTTTAGGCATAAGCTACCACGATGAAATCAAAGAAGCCCTTACTCAAATGCGTAATGCCTCTTCTCTGTTTTTCATGCATAAGATTCAGTCCTGCAGCAACATTATCAGCTAAGTGGGCATCCATTCGATAGCCGAGAAACTCGTCACCATTTATAACATGATTTCTATAGGAAACAGCCAATCTACAGCAACACAGCCTGTTTTTAAGTAGGAGACCACCTGATCGATCTATATAAAGGAGGTTATAGTACTGATATGTGAGAGCTAAGGCGGGTCGCTGGGATGTCTGATGGTGAAGATGTGTCTGAGAACACTTCCACTTTGGTGGGAATACTGGTCAGGACTGCGAGGAAGAAAAAATGGGGATAGTTTAGGAGCCAAGTGGCAGAGGGTCTTAAACATACATGATAACAGGTTCGGATCTGATTACCTGAAGAAACCTCAGGCTTGTGAGCCAGCACATTTAATTTTTTCATGAAGCTTCAGGAAGAAGCCCCTTGACATAGCAGTAGAGACTAAAGGCAGGGAGGTCAGCGATTCAGGCTCTCGGTGGGAAGTGGAGAGAAAGTGCTAGAACCAAGCAACAGAGAGGAGGGAAAATTAAGTTGCACCTGGCACCAAATTAGTCCAGGAGGCATGGGGGTGGGGGGGGAGAGGAAAATAAAGGACATAAAATAGCATCTCCAAAGCTGTCAAGACTACAGTGTCTCAAAGCTGAATATTATTGATGAAGGTGAGAAACAGGCACAAAGTGAAGACAGAGAGAAAATGCATTTAAGATTAGGTCTTGGAAGAAAATCATAGCAGAGGTTTCCCTGGGATTAGGGAAAAGAAGTCAAACTGGAGGAACAAGATTTCTCTACCCCCATACTGGGTATACTAGCCCCAAGCTGGGTATTTCCGAAAAGTATTATATTTATCTGGGAACTGTAGAACTCAAGCGGCCCACATAATAAAATCTTAGCTGGAAAATGGCAAGAATTCCTCAGCTAAGAGGGATTTTTCTATACTGAAGCAATGTACATTTGCATTCACATTGTAATTTAACACTCCACCTGCTTTCAAAGATGCCATCCACTCTCATTCTCACCAGGAGGGCTAACTGTTAGCTCTTTTTTCAGGAATCAGAATCTTGCTCAGAGAAAAGACGTGATCTGCCCAAGGATCCAGAGAAGCCAGCAATGGAGCAAAAAATAGAACCCAAGTTCTCAACTCCCACTCTCTTAGGCAGAAATCCTGTTCTTTACTCTTGGCAGTAAAGTATAGCTCACTATGCCAGAGCCTGAAGTGTGCATACACATAACTTCTGTAAGATGCTTTTCCCCAGTAACTTCCAATATCTTTTCAAAAGCCTTTTATCTTTATTGTTGATAAGTACAACAAATGGATTCCAACACTTCCACTTTAAATTCTTTTCTGTTCCTCACCCTTTGACATTTAGCACTAAATGGGCTAGCACCAAATACTCCCATGCATGAGAGGACGTTAAAATGGCACCCTCAGCATGAAGCTAACAATCTCCAGTGCCATCACCATCATCACTCCCAACTAACTAAACTGAAATTTTTCTCTACTGAGTTTACCCAGAGTTTAGCAACAGCTGTACTACAATAAGTAGTATTTACAGATTACCTATGCTGAGAAAGCACTTTACAGGTATTCTTTCATTTAATCTCCATAACAACTCTTTGAGGTTGGTACTTCTGGTATCCTCATTTAACACAAAAGATAACCAAAGCCCAGAAGGATCAAGAAACCTGCCCCAAATCACACAGCTAGTAAGCAGCAGAGCTTAGATTCATACTCATCAAGTCTAATTCCAGAGCCTTCTCTCACCCACCTCCCTATTCTTACAGAGTTCACAGGATTCATTTTTTCAACATCTATGACAAAATCAATTCATTGGGAAAGCCAGAAGATAATATAAGCTATATACATGCAAAAGAATTTAAAGTTATGTATAACGTAGATACACCCCAGGAAGAAGATCAACTAGATGTAATCAAAATACACATGAAACATCTAACTCGTACATTCCTTAGAAGATTTACTGAAGAAGAGAAACTAAACCAAACCAATTTACCTCAGAAATAAGAGTGGAAAGTCAGCAGTTATATAGAGGTAAGGGCTGAATAAAATTGAAATAGTTCTAAATTTAGGAACAAATGAGCACTCTGGAAACCACAAAGTAATAAAGTAAAAGGAACTCATGCCCACTGAAATGACAATGGCTTTGAAGAAAAGAAAATGAAATAGTAGAGCAATATTCTAGCACATTTGGAAAAGATATTAGGAGACTTTTACTCTTTTCCAGGTGGAATTTGATGAAACCTATTTTGCAGAATATACATTACATGACTTTCACCAGGAAAACCAGGCCCAGATTCATCGTGTCCTCTCACAGTACAGTGTTCTCCAAACCCTGCTTAAGAGTCTTACAAAGAGTCTTATTCTTCTACCCACATGATACTACGGAGAAACGCTTTTTCAAACCCAGAAAGCCTTCACCAATGCACTGGAATGATAAGCTAGACTGGAGAGGTCCACTGGGCTGGGCAAAAGTCTAATTACAGAATATTTAAAAATACATATCACTACTTCTAAATATGCACCAAATGTTATGTATCACTGTGCAATAAACCATCCCGAAACACAGTGGCTTAAAATAACAAGATCTATTCTCTCTCGTGATTCTATGGGATGGCAATCTGGGCAGTTCTTCTGCTGATCTCACCTGGCATCACTCATATGACTAAGTCACTGCATGGCTCAAGGAAACTGGAGAGGACAACATGATCTCACCCACATGTCTGGCATTTTGTGCCAGCTGTCAGCTAGGTGCCTTGCCTCTCCTCCATGTGGGCACTCATCCTCCAGTAGGCTGGACCCTTCATAGCATGGTGGCTTCAGGGTCTTAAAAGAACAAAGGCAAGAGGTGCAAGGTCTCTTAAGGACCAGGCTCCAGAATTCAAAGAACATTTTATTGCTCAAGGGCCCAGCCCAGATTCAAGGGGGAAGAGAGAACTGCTTCCATCTCTTTACTGGAGGAACAGCAATGGCACCTTAAAAAGGGGCGGGGACGTGGCTTACCATACCAGTATGTTAGAATTCCTAATAATAAAATCTGGAAAGTTAGTGGAAAAACTACATCTCACAGTAGGTCTTTATTACATAAAATGTCACAAAGGTTGAGAGAGATGTATATTTTAAAGAATTATGTTCTCAAATCAAAATTTCAAAATCAGTATTGTCATCTGGTCTAATCTCCAGCCAGTTTGGGAATTCCTTTTACAATAACCTACCTGACCACTTCCAGCAACACTGCAAGGAAGGGAAACTCTGTTTCTAAGAAGTTCTTATTGTTATCATCTTTTTTTTTCTTAAACTGAGTCAAAATCTGCCCCTCTATTTCTAAAAAACGTTCTGCTACTGGCCCTATTGTACCTGCAGGAACTAAAAGCACGGAGGCCGGATAGTATGATAGTTTAGAGGATGGCTCTGGAGTCAGAATGCCAAAGGCTGAATCCCAGCTTTGCTACTTTCTAGCTGTGTGACCCAGCACAAGTTGCATGACCTCACTGTGCCTCAATGTCCTTACTTATGAAATAGAGATAATAATAACCCTCAGAGAGTTGCTGTGAGGATTAAATGGGTTTACAAAGAGATAGAATATTACCTTGGCCATAGTAAGCTCTAAAATCCTCATTCTTGCTGTGTTTAATATTACTGCTACTATTAAGTATACTGAAAGGCTTAATTATTCTTGCCAATCATACTCCTTCAAATATTTAGAGATAATTAATGCTACCCGCTCCACCCCAAGCCCTCTTCCAGGACAAACCCCCATGCTTCCTTCAATCATTTCAGTAGCTTAGTTCCCAGACCCTTTCCCATTCTGTCAGTTGTTTCTTTATAGTATAGGTACCTAAAGCTGAAACCAAAATTCCAGCTGTGGCAGAGCAAGAGTAGGACAAGACCATCGTTTCTCTTCTTCCGAAACTATATTTCAAATAGTGAAATCTTAGACTCATTCCTGCATTCGACAAATATCAGTGAGCTCCTACTGAAGATCAGGAACTGCACTATTTGTGAAGACAAAATATAAAGATTCCATCTGTAGGATTCCCCAAATATAGCTACCCCAGAAACATCCATGCCCTAATCCCTGAACATGTAAATATGTTACCTTACATGGCAAAGGGACTCTGCAGATGTGATTAAGTTAAAGATCTTGAGATGAGGACATTATCCCTGATTATCTATGTGGGCCCATGTAATCACAAGGGTCCTTCTAAGAGGGAAGAAGGAGGGTCAGAGACAGAGAGGAGATATGATGATGGAAGCAGAGGTTAGAGTGATAACGCTTTGAGGATAGAGGAAGGGGCCAAAACAAAGGAATGGTAGAGGCAGAGAACAGCAGCAAAGAAGAAAGACACCACTCCTCTGCCTCGCCCCCCACCACTCCAAGCCTCCAGAAGGAATGCAGCCCTGCCACCCCATTCTGGACCTCTGATCCCCAGAACTGTAAGGTAATCAATTTCTGTTGTTTGAAGACACTAAGTTTGTGGTCATTTGTTACAGAAACTAATATGCTACCCCTGCCCTCAATTAGTTCATGGCCTAGTGGAAGGAAAGTACCTAATTAAAAGGATGTATATAAAACATCAGAATATTTTAATCTAATTGTTATAAACTTTAAAAACTTAAATTGCAAGAAAATGAAATCTGAAAACAAAATTTTGCATTCAGTTCTCAACTTAGCATTTTTTTGGCTTCTGTCTCACACTGATATCAATCTTAATATGAAACATAACTCCTAAGTCCTTTTATATGAACTGCCCTTAAGCCAGATCTCTGCTGTTAAAGATTGGCAGAAAAGGAGTCAGATTTATAAGCCCATAGTTCAGAAAAGCTATTGATCTGATATTGTACCCTTTCCCCGGAAAATTCTCAACCTATTTTAAGCCTGTTTAATCACTAAGAATCATGCCCAGCACATCTTACACTCCCCATATTAGGGGCATCTGAATGAATCAAATTTTTTTATAATATATTTTAAGTAAACTTTGTATTAAAGTATGCTTAGATAAAGAAAAAAAAAATGTAAGGCTTTCAAAAAGCAGACTCACACCAGGAATTACTGCTCAGATAAAAAACTGAATGCCCCTTCTGTTCTTTCCTTATAACTCCACTGAAGGTGACCACTAGCCTGACTCCTAACGCCCTAGTTTATTTAGTTTTGCCCATTTTCGGACTTCAAAAAAAAAAAAAAAAAAAAAAAGGAATCACATAGCACTTCCCCTTGTTGTGTTTACCTTCTTTTTGCTCCACTTTATATTTGTGAGGCTCAACCATGTTGTGTATAAAGCAATAATTTGTTCATTCTTATTACTGTGGAGTATTCCATTGTATAAGCAATTTACTTAGGCTTTTGTCCATTCTACTATTGATGAACCCATGGGTTGTTTCCAACTTGGGTCTATTAGGAATAATACTGCTCTGCATATTCTTTTACATGTCTTTCGGTACAAATACACCTGTCTTACTGCTTAGTGTTTCTCAAAGAATGACAGACACTAAACAGTAAGCTAGGTCATAGGGGATGTGTATGCCCATCTTTAGTAAATGATACTGCAAAACAATTTCCAAAACAGTTACACTAACTTTCATAACAATCAGCAATGTATGAGAAGTTCAGTTTTCCATATCCTAACCAATACTCAGCATTGACAGGTTTTTTGGTTTGTTTTTTGTTTTTAGCCACTCTGTTGAGTATAGAGTGATATCCCATTGTAGTTTGAATTTGCATTTCCCTAATTACTAATGAGGTTAACCACTTTTTCATATGTTTATTGGGAATCTGGAAATCTTTTGGGGAAGTGACTTGCCCGTTTTTCTACTGGGCTTTTTCTCAATGATTTGTAAAAAATTATTGCTACATTCTGGGTATGAGTCCTTTATTGGATATAACTATCACAAATACCTTCACCCATTCTGTAGCTTGCCTTTTCACTCTCTTTATGGAATCTTTAGATGAACAGTAGTTCTTACCAATATTTTCCTTTATAACTACTGCTTTTTGTGTCCTAGTCAATAAACCTTTGTCATAAAGGTGTTTTACTTTGCTTTCTTCCAGAAGCTTTCTTGTTTCAGATTTCACATTTAGATGTATAATGTATCTTGATTAATTTTTGTGTATGGGGTGAGGTAGATGATCAAAATTCATCTTGTCCATTTGCAATATCCAATTGGCCCAGCAACATTTACTGAAAAGGCTGTCCTTTCTCCAGAGCACTGCAGTGCCACTTCTGTCATAAATCAAGAGACCTCATACATGTAAGCCTGTTTATGGATTCTCTACTCAGTTCCGTGGTCTGTCTAGCACTGTGCCAACACCATGCTGACAAACTATGTACAGTACTATCTATCAGCTTAAGTTTTCCAGTTTTGTTCTTTTACTTAGATTGTCTAGAATTTCCAAATATATTTTAAAATTGGCTTACTATTTTTGGAAAAAATCTGCTGCGATTTTGATTGGGATTATACTGGATCCACACATTTATTAGTAGAGCAATGACTTACCCTTCATTATTTTAAAACTATAAATTCTCTCAATAATGTTTTAGTTTGCAAAGAATTTTTATCACAAATGGGTGTTGAAGTTTATCAAGTAGTTTTTCTCCTTTATTCTGTGACTGTGGTTAAATTATTGATTGATTTTCTAATGTTAGACAAAGTTTACATTCCTGGAATAAATCCAACTTGGTCATGGTTTAGTATCCTACAAATATAGGTATAGGTCGCTAGATTTGATTTACCAATACCCATTTTAGGGCTTTTGCGTCTTTTCTGTGAGAGTTGGGCCTATAGTTTCTTGTAACCTCCTTATCAAGCTTTAGTAACAAGGTTATGCTGGCCTTATATAAGCAGTCAGGGAGTATTCCTTCTTTTTCGTATTTTTAAATGTTTGTAATATTGCACTAGTGACACCATCTGGGCCTGGAAATTCTGCAATAAAAAGATTTTTAATTACATACTTAATTTCTTTATAGATATGGAACTATACAGATTTTCTAGTTCTTATCTCTTATGAGGTATTTTATTGAAAAAACTTGTCCATTTCATCTGAATTTTCAAATGTATTACCATAAAATTGTTCATAATAACATCTGAAGATTTTTTAAATGTCTGTAGGATATGTAGTGATAACTCCTTTTTTCTTCCCTGACACTGGTAATACCATACACCATTGGAGGGAAGATGGTCATGCATTATATGACACAAATAAGTCCACTATCACTGGAATATTCTCCAGCAGAATTACACACAGAAGGAGGAAGACAGGTAGAGCATGTAAACAATCCAGCTATTCTCTCTCAACAGCTTTTATCACCAGAAACAACTGTGCACCTGCGGAAAAGGAGACACGAACTGGAGGAGAAAGAAACAGCCATTAGTAACGCTGTAGGGTGGCCAGCAAGAACGTGCAGAAAGAAAAACCACCACTAGCTGGGTTTGTAACCTAGATACCCAGCCCTCCACCCACAAGATGTCCCTAGGCAGAATTCAGGAGGCCATGAACTTAAATTTCTTTTCTCATATGTCTGTATTTTCACCAACCTCTAACTGAAATTCAGGATTTCATTTGATTATAAGTGTGAAGAGCAAATCACACTAGTAAGAGCATTTCTGGTGACTGTCACCAATAAGTGTCACAAATTCTGTCATACTACAGTGCAGCTGTTGCAAATACTGCAGATCATTTACATGGGCATCACTACTTTGAAATTCTGAGACTTACCTGATACAGCCCTGAATTTTGTCACTTAACGCACTAATCAAGAATAAAAATACTATTATAAATGTTGGGGTTTTTACACTATTTTGATCACTGTTTCAATATAATTTGTAACTCTATGTATTTTTGAATGCCTTTTAAAAATTGGCTTCCCCAGACTCCAAAGAAGTCCATGGCACAAAAAAAGGGTAAGGAACCCCTGCAAAGAATCAAGGATCTCACCCAAGCCATGGAACTCCCAGGCAACAGTTAAGGAGCACTCCCCTTTGGCCAGGCCCTGGCCTGGAAGAAGACACACAGATGAGTAAGGCTCACCCTGGCTAGTTCCTGACATTACCTTCAGAGTTCCCACCAACATCTAGCCACCCACAAAAATGACTGCTCTCTCTAAAGACTTGGCCTTCACTCTAAGTTAGTCTATATAACTTACTTCCCAAGGAGGGGGCAAAGTAAACAGCCGATAAAGCATAGGCTTTGACCCAGAAAGAGGAGTGCAAAACCCGATCCCAACACTTACTCTTTGTGGCTCTGGCATCTCTTCTAAGTATTCCTTTCTTCTGCTGTGAAAAGGGCTAACACTAGGTATCCTTCCCAGTTATTGCAAGGTTCAAAAATAATGGATTTAAAGCACCTGACAAGCACATCGTGCCCATCACTATTAGTTGAATCCTTCAAGTCAGAACTGACTGTTCCTATCCAACACTTAATCACAGTTAGGGGCTGCCACTGAGAAAGGAGGGAGAAAAATTATAGGAAAGGCGGAACATGAAGAATGAAAGGGAAAAAAAAAAATCATACTTATTCTTCAAATTCCAGTATAAAAACCACCCCCTCCTCAGGAAAGCCTTCCCTCTCCTCTCCTTGTGTTCCCATAGCACTTATCACATGGAAGTAAACGCCTAGCTGTGCACATGAATGAAGGAGGAATGCAAATCAGAAAGGGACAGAAACAGTGAGTCGCACCCCCATATAATGTAAACCACCGACGATACCAACTGGCTAGCCTGACTGCCTTGATCCAAGAGCCACGAAGCAACGAAGCAGCACATTTCTTAACACCAGTGCTATCCATCCTGGTACCTCTCCCGCCCACTTTGTAGGGATTGAGAGGAGGAGGGCCTTTCCACATCAAGACTGATGCCACCTAAAGGCCACACGTAGAAGAAAAGAGGGAAACTGAGTCCGGAGAGTAGAAAGCAAAATAAGTCTCTAACTTTGGGGGTCACTGGAGCCGCAGCAGTCAGGCAGGCGCACTTCTAAGATCGCCAAGAGGACCAGCGTCCACACTTGGAGCAACAGTGCCAGACGCTGGTGACGAAGCCAAGGAGGGGGGACACTGGCAGGGGCGTGAGCGGACTCGGCCGGCTGCGGGGAACGCAGCCTTGACCCGGGCGCACGCACCCCCCACCCCCCCGCCTTTGTCTCCGCTCCTCTGCCCCGCCCTCGGGCGCGCACGCAGGAACGGGAATTGGAAACAGAAAGCGTATCGGGCGTTTCTTTTCCTCAACCGAGTCAATCGAAGCAGAAAGTCAACACCTAACTTCCCGAGGACCCGCTACGGTCACCAGCTACCAACCTCCGGGCTGTCCCGGGTGGCGGCGGCGTTGGTGACGCTCACGCGCGCCCCGAGTTCCCAACAACCCTCTCCGCACCTCCGAGTTGGCGGCGGCGGCGGCTGCGGCAGGCTTCCCGGGAAGCCGCCCTCTTCCCCGGGAGCGGCGGTTGGAGGACCAGCTCCGCGCGCGTCCTCGGAGCACGTCCCCGCCGCCGCCGTGCCCGCGCGCGCCGCTCCAGGCCGCCGGGCTCACAAGCAGGCGGCGCCCCGGGAGCGGTGGCGAGCAGGCCGCGCGGCTGGAGGGGACCCGCGGGAGGACTGCCCGCCACTCCGCACCCGGAGCGCCTGGCGCCGGCCCGCGGAGCCCCAGCCCCCGCTCACCCGTGGGCCCCGGTGCCTGCGCCCAGCAGCGCACGGACCTCTCCACCCCCGTTTGTTAATTGCAGGCCCGGGGCTGCAGGTTTGGGAGCGGAAGTCACCTGAAGCCCTGCCCCAGTGGTCCCCACGTACCTTTTGTCCGCGAAAGGAGGTAGCTCGGTGGGGTGGAAAGAGGGCGGGCCTATGCCGCTCGGGCGGCTTCTGGAGCTTGCTGTGTGAATTTAGCCCCTGTGAGCCTCCTTGTCCTTCTCTGTAAAGCGGAAATAAGCTTCTCGGCTTTCCTGGAGAATTAGAGTGAGGACCAAATGGGATGAACTTCATGAACTGTAAAGCAGCTTACAAAGATGATCAGCACTGCAAAACGTGTATCAGTGATTTTGAATAGGTCGTAAAAGAGTGGAAGATCTGAAGCTGCCTTGGACCGTGACTTTATGCCAGGTGTTACTCAGAGGCCTCCAACGCCAAGGCTGCCAGAATTGCACAGACTTATCTGAGCCGGGGAATCACCTGGGCTCTTGTTAAATCGTTGGCACCTGGATCCCTCTTCAAACCAAAAGAATCAGACTCCCCAGGGGAGGGGTGTTTCAAGTGGTTCTGTGGTCAGGTAAACGTGGACAACTCTGCGTTAGGCAGCAGGAAAACACAGAGGCTGTGCTCCAAGTTTATTCTAGCGGTCATTGAAATAGTCCAGGAGATTATTTTTCTGATCGCAAAATTCTCTGGGAAACCAGAGTATAAACTCTCTGAGGACAGGAGCTATCTCCTCGTCCAGCTCCCACCATCCGCAGCCCCAACACATAGTACAGCATGGTGTTAAGTAAGCAGGTGTAAATAAACTAGTCCCAAGTCGGAGTGCCAGATGTAGCAAATAAAAATACAGCATGCCCAGCTAAAATTGAATCTAGTCTCAGATGAACAATGAATACTATTTTTTAGTATCCGTATGGCCCATGCAATATTTGGGACATATTGATGCTTTTTTAAAAAAAGTATTTGTTGTTTATCTGAAATTCAAATTTAATTGGGCATCCTGTATTTGATCTGGCAATCCTCACGTGAAGGGTTTGGCAGAGGGAGGGACAGAGTAAGAACTCTCACTATTCAGGTAGTGTCAGACTCAGGGACAGGAATGAGATAACTCCTGTGTTATTTCTAAATGACACTATTGGACAATAATGTAGGTTCACTGTCATTTACATTTAACCCCTTTCTGCACACACAACATATTCACTGGAAAACACAAATGAAAATAAGGGCAGATTCCATCATAGGTAAATTAGAAACATTAAATAAAAATAGTCAAAATTGAAATGTAAGCAATAGACTGGGGAAAGTATTTGCAGGAACTATGATACAAAGTGTTATTGTTTATTATATATAAATTAAATACAATTAATAAGAAAACATTAGAATCCAATTGTAGATGAGCAAGACACATGAATAAACAATCCACTAAAAAAAAAAACTAGGATATACAATAAGGAAACAAACATATTGAAAGAAGCTCAAAGAAGTGCAAAGTAAAATAAGAACACAATTTTTCACAAAAATAGTTGACAAAAATTAATAAATGACATTAAAGGCTGGCGAGGGTGCTGTGTGATAGCACTTATACACTTTTTAGGTAGGTAAGCAATTTGGCAATATCAAAACCCTTACAATTATGAAAACCCTTAATGTTTAAACCTTTTGATTTTGAATTTTGTTTATGGGAGTAAATCCAAAGGAGATAATCCATAATGTAGAAAATGCTCTTTACAAACCAAGATTTCAATTTTAATTTATAGCATTTTAATTTATACCATAATAAGGAAAATATAGTATAATGCACCAAAATATACTATAACTGGGGGGGGGGGGGAATATCCTGAAAATTCCCTAATTTTCCAAAAATAAAAAAGTGGAAATTAAACTAAAACTTATATACTCTGTCATCTATTATACTTGCAACCTCTTAAAATAATGGTTACTATTCATATGTAATATGATCATAACTAAATATTTTTTTAAACTTGTGCATGGAAAAATGACTGGAAAGGAAATAAGGTTAAATTTGGGTGGTGGGACTCTATTCTTAATTTTTCCATATTTTTATTAAGCACAAATTAATTTTATAACAGAAAAATCTTAAGGTGATACCCCCTAAAAAAGTACTTTTCTTATAATGTCAGTTTTACAAACTCTAGAATCAAACCTTTGCACAATCATGTATTAAATGCTAAAACTATCTAAACAGTAAAAGCTCCTTAAAACATTTTCCCTAAATATAAACACCTTAGCCAACTCTGCATGCTGTCTGTTAACCTAGGGTCTATCTTAGCAAATTGTTCTGTTGAATTTATCAACTTAGTCATTCACATAACCATACCGTAATTAAAGTGCCTTAAATATTTTTTTTAATTCAGCAAATTATATACAGCCTTGGGTTTTACATTCTAAAAGGGGACAAGCTTAATAGCATAGAGTTTTTAAAACTTTTGTAGTAAAATACACATAACACAACATTTACCATCATAACCATTGTTAGGTGTACAGTTCAGCAGTGTTAAGTACATTCACGTTGTTGTGCCACTTCAGGCTCTTTACATCTTGCAGCACTGAAACTCTGTACCCATTAAAAAGTAACTCCTCACTATGCTAGTCCCTGGCAACCACCATTCTACTTTCTGTCTCTATGAATTTGACTACACTAGGCCACTTATATAAGTGGAATCATACAGCATTTGTGCTTTTGTGAGTGGCTTATTTCACTTAGCATAATGACCTCAAGGCTTAGCCTGTTGTAGCATGTGCCAGAATTTCCTTCCTTTTTTTAAAGCTGAATAATATTCCGTTGTATGTATATACAATCTTTATCCATTCACCTGTCAGTAGACACTTGAGTAGCTTCTACATTTTGGCTATGCTGAATAATGCTGCTGTGAACATGGGTATATAAATACCTCTTCCAGACTCTGTTTCCGGTTCTTCTGGGTATATACCCAGAAATGGAATTGTTGGATCATACAGTAATTCTATTTTTTAATTTTTGGAGGAACAGCCGTACTGTTTTCCATAGCCGCTGCACCATTTTACATTCCCAGCAACACGCACAAGGATTCCAATTTCTCTACATCCTCACTTTATTTTGAAATTCATTTGTTTTTTGTTGTTTTGTGTTGTGTTTATTTGTTTTGATAACAGCCATCCTAATAGGTATGAGGTGATAAATCATTGTGATTTTGATTTGCATTTCTCTAATGATCAGTGGTGCTGACCATTTTTCATGTGCTTATTGACCATCTACAAGTCTTCTTTAGAGAAATGTCTATTCAAGGCCTTGGCCCATTTTTTAATCAGGTTGTCTTTTTGGTGTTGAGTTGCTGTAGGAGTTCTTTATATATTCTGGATATTAACCACTTATCAGACATATGATTTCCAAGTATTTTCTCCCCTTCTGTGGGTTGCCCTTTCACTCTGTTGATTGTGTCCTTTGATGCACAAAAATTTTTAATTTTGATGAAGTCCAGTATATCTATTTTTTTCACTGCCAGCACTTTGGGTGTTATAGCCAGGAAATCATTGCCAAATCCAGTGTTATGAAACTTTTCCCCTAATGTTCCCCTGGTTTTTTTTTTCATAGTTTTATAATTTTAGTTCTTTATAGTAGATATTTGATCCATTTTGAGTTAATTGGTTAAGGCAAGGGTCCAAATTCATTCTTTTGCATGTGGATATCCAGTTTTCCCAACACCATTTGTTGAAAAGCATGGACATCTTGCAAAGGCCAGGGTTTAGAGTGGAAGGAGCGGATGGTTGGATATTCAGCCCCTTTTGGAAGTGAGAGGGAAGATAACTGCAGTAAATGTCAGAATCTAGACACCAGGAGAAAAGTTGTGGGTGTTGAAGAGGAGAGGATTTTCCCTTCTCTCTTCAGTGCTTTACACATAGGCGGAAGTATCTGGCCTTCAGTGATCTGTGCCTGTCTTAGCACAGAAGTATCAGGGTTCTGGAGCTCCCTGACTTGCAGCTGAAGTGGCCAGTCCAGGGCCCAGACATAGCCAGAGCTGCCTTGCCTTGGAAGGCTTCTGTTCTGACCATTCAAGTAAAGCCAGAGAAATTCCTCCCTGGAGTTGAGAAGCGAACCATGCCTAGAGTAAACTTGATGACCAAAATTGATGATAATTGAGGTTTAAAAGAGGAAACTAATTTGTGCCTTGGTATTATGTTTCTTTAAAAGCAAAAATATCAAAATTAGTATGTAAATGTGGGCAATTAATGGTCAGTCACTCTTTATACCATTATTTTGATCCTAAAGTCATTAATCAGGTGCCTTCACTGGGCATGTTTTCTCTCCAGCCCTCTCAGTTAGTGGGGCCTGAGTAGTCTAGTGGGGCCTCCTGTCTAGACAGGCAGCCCTGAGCACCTGGGAGCCAATCTCCAGATGGCAGGACTGGTGCTTAGGAAGGATTAACCAGCCAACTCTTCTTTGTGAATTCAACTATGACTCAGAGATAGTATACTGATTCAACAGAGGCACGAATGATTGTTGAGACTTAATTGATAAAGGCTTAAAGATAAAGGAGTGAATTTCTAATTATGAAATTTCAGGCACAGGCAATAATGGGGAGCTATTCGGAAGGATTCAAGTGCCTTCCCAACCCTCACCACCTGGCACAGGCTCTCATCTGCTCCACCTACGAGGATGTTGGCTCTACTTTATGGTGATTTGAAATAGTCAACATTGACCTAGCATTTGTCCAGCATCTACTTTACACACAGCACAAATTGAATGCTGGGGGAGATTTTTTTAAGTGAAAAAAAGACTTGTCCCACAGGAAGTTGCAGTCTAGCTGAGGATTCATCAAATATACACAAAACAGCTAAAAAATAATAAGTATATTTAAAATAATATAATTCAAACTACCCATAAATGCTGAAGAATGGGTTCATATCAGTAGCGTAAACTCTACAGAGCACAATTCAATGCCACCTCCTCCAAGAAGCCTTCCCTGACCACCCTGGCAAAAGTAGTCCCTGCCCAGTCATTCTCTGTTTATTACACTATTCTTTTATATTTTACTGTAGCACTGACACTCTCTGAACTTCTCTTGGTTTTTTAACATGTGTTTATTATCTATGCCAGTATTATTCAGGCTATTTGCAAGGCATAATACTTTAGTAGATTGTAAAATAAAGCTAATGGATCATAACCAGACTTAATTTTTTTAAACAAAGTAGAATAGAATAGAGTAGAATAGAATAGAATGAGAACACATCAGTGGATTTTTATTAAGAATTGTGAACTTGGAAATACTGCATCTGGTTGCTATGAACAGAATTAAGAGAAATAATGGAAGGCTATGATGAATTTCAGTTGACTAATACAAGTTATTCTGCCTTCTGCTAAAAAACATCTCATTTGATTTTTTGGTATATGATGTGAATATGACCATCACCATTACAGGACAATTAACCAGAATTTATATTTTATATTAAAATTTTTCAGACTTCATTGTAAAGCATTTTTCTGAAAGAACGTTATCAAACATGATATGTTTCAGGTTTGCGTCAAATGTACATTTAATTAAATTAGCATGAATTTCCCTTTAATGGGATTTCTCCTTACCATTACAAGAGCAAAGAATGATGAAGGGAAAATTGGAGGAGCGCCCCAGTTCAAACTCTAGGTATCTAGAACTGTAGACAATGTTGAGAAATATATTGGCTCTAATAGTAAGCTTCAACTTCACTGGAGGAGCATTCTAAAAAGAAAAAAAGAATGGAAGATCTTATGAGGCAGATTATTTACAGTATTTTTTTCAGTGAGTAAAATCCAACAAAAGCGACAAATCCCAATATATTATTTGTAATGACGCCTTCAAAACTAGTAGGACACTTAGAAACACAGCATACTGGACTTGTCAACAAACCACTCAAACACTTTTAAATGAAAACAAAAGACGAAAAATTATTGGCACAATTTCTTAGTTGTTCTACAGAATGTTAATCAGATTTTGTTGCATATGGTTTGGCAAAGAGAAAATGGCTCATACAGATGTTAAAACATTACTCTTCTAACATAAATAGAAATGATGCGTATGATTTTTAATGCTAAATCAGCTGATAAATTAAAATTTACAACTCTTTGAGATAATACTATTTCTAGTTGAATCTGCACTATTGCAGAAACTTCCAAAGCCATGCTCTTCATGTAGTTAAAATCCAGTATCGAGTTTGAGATCCATCTCCAAAAGAGCATGGATTCTGTAAGTTATTCAACTCTTCTAGTTTATGCAAGATGACAGGAATGTGTGTGTGTGTGTGTGTGTGCGTGTGCATGTGCGTGTGTTTAAATTTAACCTGGCATACACTGGGTCAGATATATTTACAAAACTGGAAAAAAATGCCTTGTCGGTCAATATCTATCAAACTGGAAAAATAATAAAGGAAGTGTGAGTGGTGGAGCCAGCAGATGTGGCTAGAAAACATAACAACAATTATTTAAATATTGTTAAAAGCTACTAATAACACTTGTGCTTAGAATCAATAGGAATTCTACTTGACATCTCTAGAAATGATTCTGCTGTATCTCATGGAAGTGTTAAAAAAAAAAGAAAAACATGGTGAAGGTGTTAAATTTATTAAAGAGAGCTCATGGAACAGCCAAAATATTGACGTGTTTTGTTCAGACTGGAGCTAGCCAGACCCTCATGCTGAAGCACACTGAATGAAGTTCACTGACTGTCCTAAGGGAACCCAAGGGAAAGTATTAAGCATGGTGAGTAAACTCAGAAATGAGTCACATTTTTCTAGATGAAAAGCAATCTCATTTGGCAAGCAATCTCATTTTTGAAGATGATGTTTGGGATTTAGAATTAGTATATTTAACTGATGATATTGATATTTTTAATGAACTGAAATTTATAACTTCAGGGAGAAAACAACATGATAATTCAGCAAGCTAAACATATCCAGGATTCCAAACGACATTTTGTTATGGCAAGTAAGATGTAAAAGCAATCACCCTAGCTCCTATTTGTTCCCAGTATTATCACAACATATTGAAAGGACATTATCAGTAAAGACAGGGACGGAAATCAAATTAGGGAAATTGTTACATTCCATTTCTCAGTTTCAAATGTGTAATCATTACTTTCCAGAAGAGAAATTATAAATACTACGAAAATTCTTTCAGATGAAAAAACCATTTTCTTTTTTAAAATTCTGAATCAATAATTGACCTAAACTTGGTGCCTCAGAGAGGCAAATGAATTATTGCACCTTAGTTCTTCATTTGCACTAGAGGATGATCACAAGGCATTAAATTCGTCACCATTTTAGGGTGAGATTAAAGAAGAATCTCCATTGCCAGGTAAAAAGAATGCATCACTATTATTACCATTATTGTATGAACCAGGATTTTCAAACTTTAAAACTGATTAAAACAAAGGAGAGAAACAGGCTCGTGTGTTGATGCACGAAGTATCGTCCTTGTGTGTTCTGGACTGGAAATAACTGAGAAGCGTACGAGCACCTAGTGCACTAAATAAAATCTTGCCTAATTTTTGTTTTTGTATTGCTTATTTGGGAATTTTTTCTATGCTGCATTCAAGTATTAATAAGATAATATTAATTTTGGGGTTTTTTTTTTACATGTAATAAGAGTGTTACTCTACAAAACTTTTTATTCTGTTGGGTGAGGAGAAGAGAAAAGGAATGAACTTCTCTGCTGTGCAAAGAGTAGTCTTACTGGGAGGTGTGATTTGCGAGAAGGTTGAAAAGCACCCGACCTGTCAGTGTCTACCCTCCCCTGAAAACAGCCCCTATAGAATGTAAACTCCAGAAGGGCAAGAGTTTGAACTGTCTTGTTCACCACCAAATCTCCAGTAGTACATAACATAGTACCTAGTACATAGTCAATAAATATGTGTGGAATACACGAACTAACCAAATTGGAAGGGAAAAAAATTCATAGTTTGTGATTTATCTCTTGTTTGCATTATCCAGGCATCTTTCTCCCTTCTAAAGATGTGGGTTTTAGAAAAGATAAAGAGAAGTTACTAGAGTCATTTCCTCTGAGGGCCTGCAGGTTGCTAAGAACCAGGAAGGACTCCAATCCCTTCTAGTTTGAGAGAAGATTGTAGATGGCCTTGAGCTCTAGGCCATAGGAAGAAGCCCTGGATGGGAAGTGACTAAGAGCAGTGGGAGGGATCATGTGCAGGTCAAACTACAGGCTTACAACAGACTGTTACTTTTCAAACTTCACAGAAAGCAGCTGTGCCTTGTGTAAGGTTGCTGAGCTCTTTTTTAGCTGAAAGAGATAGTCTAGTCCCCATCCCTCATCTTATGGAGGTGGAATAAGCACAAAGTAGGAAGTAGAAATGAGAAATGGTCTTTAGATGTTGAGGGAGGGGACAGAGTCAAATTTAGGTTAGCCTTCATTTCCTCTTTATAAAATGGGGATAATATTTGTACCATATCACTGAGATGTTATGGGGATTAACTGAAAGAATAAATGTGAAAAGCCAAGTACAGTGCCTGACCCATAATATGCACTCAGTCATCATTAGCTATTATTATTACCATGAGCAATAGAACATAAGATGTTTGGAAATACTGAGGTTTGATTTCTTTCTGTGTCTTTCCGCTACTCTTTCCTCTACCATTCTGTCATATTCTATACACTTTGTTCTCAGAGAGTAGAGAAAGCTGAAAATAAAAAGTCTGTTGAATGTCTGAATGGATAACTAGTAGTAGAGATAACATCTTGAAAGGCAGAACTTTCTTTTAGTCCAAAAGCTGTGCATTTTGAGAAAGAAACACCCAAGTGTGGAACTGTTTCCTGATTTTTGATTTGGGGCCCAGTGCCCACCCCATGAACCAAATCCCAGGACTAGTGATGGATAGAAACCCACTATTAGGGGGCAGTGTTTTTCAAACTGGGTTGAGACCTACTCTTGGATAATAAGATTGATTTATTGGGTTAAAACTGGTATTAAAGGAAACAGAATGAAATAGAAAATACCAGAGTACATTGCAGTACAATGGAGTACATTGGAGTAATGGTAAATATTGTTTCATGAAGCTGTTGTTTCATTTATGTTGTGTACATGTACTCAGCCATGATGTAAAATGTATTTCCTACTGTAGTCACAGTCAATGAAATTTGCACATACCAGAAATGCCATAGCAGAGGGCACATGTGTCTCTCCTACCAGAATGTCCCAGGAAGAACAACAGCTGTTTTCCCTTCCAAATCAGGGTATGCATAAGCTCCACTCCCCAGATGGATGTCCTCTGCAGCTACAAAGACTGAAAGAAGTAGAAGGAATAAAGAGAAGAAAACTCCTGAATAGCTACCCAAAAGAGACCATGTTTTAATACTGTTTTAAAACCAGAATTATAAAACAGTATGGAGGTACCTCAAAAAATTAAAAATAGAACTACCATATGATCCAGCAATTCCACTTCTGGGTATTTATCTGAAGAAAATTAAAAGTCTAACTCAAAAAGATATATGCACCCCCATGTTCATTGCAGCATCATTTATAACAGCCAAGATATGGAAACAACCTAAGTGTCCATCAATGGATGAATGGATAAAGAAGAGGTGAGATATATATATATATATATATATATATATATATATATATATATATAGTATTACATATAATATATAATTGTATATATTATAATAATTATATATATAAAATTCAGCCATAAAAGAATGAAATCTATGAAAAATGCTCAAGAAAATATTAGCAAACTGAATTCAACAATATATAAAAAGGATCATATACCAAATCCCACATCTCTGGAAGTGGAATTTATTCCAGAGATGCAAAGATGGTTCAATATCTGCAAATCAATCAATGTGATATACCACATTAACAAAATGAAAGATAAAAATCACTTGGTCATCTCAATAGATGCAGAAAAAGCATTTGACAAAATTCAACAGCCACTCATGATGAAAAAAAAAAAAACTCTCAACAAAGTTGGTATAGAGGGAACATATCTCAACATAATAAAAGCCATTTATACAAACCCACAGTTAATATCATACTCAATAGTAAAAAACTGAAAGATTTTCCTCTAAAATCAGGAACAAGGATGTTCACTCTTGCCATTTCTATTTAACGTAGTATTGGAATTCCTAGTCACAACAATCAAATGATAAAACATCCAAATTGGAAAGGAAGAAGTAAAACTGTCACTATTTGCAGATGACATGATATAGAAACCCCTAAAGTCTCCACCACAAAACTATTAGTACTAATAAATGAATTCAGTAAAGTTTCAGGATCTAGGTTAATATACAGAAATCTGTTGCTTTTCTATACACTAATAATGAACTATCATAAAGAGAAAGCAAGAAAACAATCCCATTTAAAATTGTATCAAAAAGAATAAAATATCTAAGAATAAGCTTAACCAAGAAAAAGACCTATACTCTGCAAGCTATAAGACACTGATGAAGGAAATTGGAGACAATACAAATAAATGGAAAGATACCCTGTGTTCATGGATTGGAAGAATTACTATTATTAAAATGTCCATAATACCCAAAGCAATCTACAGATTTAATGCAATCTCTATCAAAATACCCATGACATTTTTCAAAGAATTAGAACAAATAATCCTAAAATTTGTTTGGAACCACAAAGACACCAAATAGCTGAAGCAATCTTGAGAAAAAAGAACAAAGCTGGAGGTATCACACTCCCTGACTTCAGACTATACTACAAAGCTGCAGTAATCAAAACAAGTTGGTATGGCACAAAAACAGACACACATCAACAGAACAGAATAGAGAGCCCAGAAATAAACCCATGCATATATGGTCAATTAATCTACAACAAAGGAGGCAAAAATATACAGTGAGGAAAAGAGAGTCTCTTCAATAAGTGGTGTTAGGAAAACTGGACAGCTACATGTAAAAGAATGATATTAGAACATTTTCTCACACCATATACAAAAAGAAACTCAAAATGGATTAAAGACCTAAATGTAAGACCAGAAACCATAAAACTCCCAGAAGAAAACATGGCAGGACACTCTTTGACGTAAGTCTTAGCGATATATTTTTTGGATCTGTCTCCTCAGGCAAGGGAAACAAAAGCAGAAATAAACAAAGGGGACCTAATTAAATTTAAAAGCTTTTGCACAGCAAAGGAAACCATCAATGAAATGAAAGGACAACCTACTGAGTGAGAGAAGATATTTGCAGATGATATGTCTGATAAGGGGTTAACATTCAGAATATATAAAGAGCTCATACAACTCAACATAGAAAGAACAAAACACCTAATTACGAAATAGGCAGAAGACTTGAATAGACATTTTTCCAAAGAAGACACACAGATGGCAAACAGGCACATTAAAAGATGCTCAACATCACTGATCATCAGGGAAATGCAAATCAAAACCACAATGAGATATCACCTCACACCTGTCAGAATGGCTCACATCAAAAAGACAACAGATAATAAATGGTGAGGATGTGGAGAAAAGGGAATTCTAGTAAACTGCTGGTGGGAATGTAAATTGGTCTAGCCACTATGAAAAACAGTATGGAGGTTCCTAAAAAAACTAAAAATAGAACTACCATATGATCCAGCAATTCCACTCCTGGGTATATAGCCAAAGAAAACAAAAACACTAATTCGGAAAGATACATGCACCCCAGATGTTCACGCAACATTATTTACAATAGCCAAGATATGAAAGCAATCTATGTATCCATCAACCGATGACGGATAAAGAAGATGTGGCATATGTACACAATGGAATATTACTCAGCCATAAAAAAGAATGAAATGTTTCCATTTGCAACAACATGGATGGGCCTGCATGGTATTATGCTAAGTGAAGTAAGTCAGACAGAGAAAGACAAATACTGTATGTTTTCACTTGTATGTGGAATCTAAAAAATACAACAAACAAATGAATATAACAAAACAGAAACAGACTCACAGATATAGAAAATAAGGGGGTGGTTACCAGTGGGGAGAGGGCAGTCAGGAGAGGCAAGACAGGGGAAGGGAATTAAGAAGTACAAACCACTAGGTATAAAACAAGTAGGATACAAATATGTAATGTACAACACAGGGAGTATAACCAATATTTTATAGTAATTTTAAATGGAGTATAATTGATAAAAATACTGAATCACTATGTTGTACACCTGAAACATAATATTTTAAATCAACTATACACCAATTTTAAAAAAAGAATGAAATCTTGCCATTGCAACAACATGGACGGACCTTGAAGCTATTATGGCTAAGTGAAATAAGTCAGACAGAGAAAGACAAATACTGTAAGATCTCGCTTATATGTGGAATCTAGAAAACAAAACAAAACCAAAAACCAAGCTCATAGATACACACAGATAACAGATTGTAGTCGCCAGAGGCAGGGGGGAGGGGATGGGTGAACTGGGTGGAGGGGGTCAAAAGGTACAAACTTCCAGTTATAAGATAAATAAGTCCTGGGGATGTAACGTACAGCATGGTGACTAGAGTTAATAACACTGTATTGCATATTTGAAAGTTGCTAAGAGAGTAGATCTTAAAAGTTTCCATCACAATAAAAAAATTATAACTATGTTTGGTGATGTATGTTAACTAGACTCATTGTGGTGATCATTTCACAACATATACAAATACTGAATCTTTAGGTTGTACACCTGAAACTAATATAATGTTATATGTCGATTACATCTCAATAAAAAACACATACTTTTATTATGTTATGTTTTCCTTACCATAATATAAAGGACAAAGTGATATATAACACAACCATGTAGAAAACAGAACTGCCCGCAGTACCAGAAAACAAAGCTGATTTTTGAATCATAATCCCCCAAGTTATTGTCTGTAAATGGATCAAAAAATAAAACAGAATTGGCTGAGTTTATGTTGAATTAGGAAAGGCTATGTTTTCTGCTGCCAAGCAGACATTGGAGGCTGAGTTGCTGGTCTGAGGTCAGTTCTAGGAAAATAAAGTTATCTCCTTGAACACCAGGGGCTGTGACTGTAAGAAATATAAAACCTGACATGTTATTAGTAATGAGGCCTTTGGATTGGGCACCGAGAAAGTCCTGAGCAGTCTCTAAAAGGGCAATTTCCAGGGAATGGTTAAGACAAAAACCAGACGGGAATAGGACACAGGGGTCAGAATAAACTGCTCTTCGGTACTGATGAACCTAGGGGCCGGACAGGAATAAAGACACAGGCATAGAGAACAGACTTGAGGACATGGGGTGGGGAAGGGGAAGCTGGGACGAAGTGAGAGAGTGGCATTGACATATATACACTACCAAATGTAAAATAGATAGCTAGTGGGAGCTGCTGCATCGCACAGGGAGATCAGCTCGAAGCTTTGTGACCACCTAGAGGGGTGGAATAGGGAGGGTGGGAGGGAGATGCAAGAGGGAGGAGATATGGGGACACGTGTATGCATATGGCTGATTCACTTTGTTATACAGCAGAAGCTAACACAGCATTGTAAAGCAATTATACGCCAATAAAGATGTGGAAAAGTAAAAAAAAGAATAAACTGCTCTTTGGAGACACCGGTACGGAGAGGAGAGTGGATGTGGAGGAGCACGACAGCAGGCCTGAGGACAAGTTCTTCTTCCTCCAAATGGAGAAACCTAAGGATCGATAGGGAGAATTTATAGGCGCACAGGAAGGGCTTACACAGAGCTATCTGGGTAAAGGTAGGAGCCAGGGCTAGAGGTGATTTCCAATGTGGTGCACATTCAGGCAAAACCCGATCAAATTAGCAAAGGAAAGGTGACGTCTCGCAATAGTCCCATTCACTGTGGCACCTGAAGGATGAGTGTGAAATTGGGGGACGCTCTTGGTAATGGTGTGTGTCTCAGCAGTGCTGATCTTGTAGTTCCGTCTCCCAGCGCCACCCCCTTCTTGGGGCCCAGGACTCAGGGATCTACGCAGATTGAGGGCCCCGTGGGAAGGTTCTAGAGTGTCTCCTCCTAGGAGCCTCTTTCTATGCCACAGCCCAAACTCCTCATTTAAACTCCATTTCCCAGCGGCTGCTGAGTTTTGCTGGCTCTGTTCTCTGATCACCATTTTGCTCCTCCTTTTCTGTGTCCTCCACAATCGCTACAGTTTCTCAGTCCCAAAGAACAATTCTCTAAAGGAACTCGAATGGAGAGTTCAAAATTGAGGCGAGAGATCTTTGCTAAAAAGTCTCTCAAAGCCTGACCTTTCCCAGGAAACAAGGACTTTCTGTCTCACCCGGGCACTCATTCCACTCTCCCCACACCGCCCCCTCCGTTTCAAAGGCATCTCTGAGTAGGAGGCCGTGACATCACTTCCTCCGGCTGGGTCAGGGTCGCCCAGCCTCAGGCGCGGCAGGCTTTGGCCACCCATCCCTGCGGAAGTGGGGCAGCGACCCGAGCCGGTCACGCCTTCAAGTTCACCCGCCCTTCTCCTCTGGCTTACATTCCAGGGCGGGTCTCCAACGTCCTGAGGAAGTGGGGAATCTTCAGAATACCTCGTGCCTGCAGTTTCCCTCGGCTCCTTCAAAAGCTACGAGGAACTGCAGGGATGAAGAGGCTCCACTAGGTGGCCGCACAGACCACCTGTTTGTTCCTGTTGGAGACAAGCTGGTGGCAGAGACCAGACCCTCCCCAGCTACTCCTGTGTGTGGTGTGTGTGTGTCTGTGTGTGTGCGTTTAGGAGCGTGCCCGGTGGAGAGGATGAGGAGGCAAAGACGGAAGTTTAAGAAAAATAATCAACATCAAAATACCTAAATTTATAAAACAGGTAAGTAGAGGGTTATTTTTCTTAATACCTATTAATGGAAGGACCTCAGAGCTAATAAGGAGCAGAATTCCCTCAATACCTTTAATCATTTTGAGATCATCAGTTATTTAGTAGAGAAGTGTTAGCCTATTAACATTTCTGCCTACTGAAAATGAACCAGAAATGAGGGCATTGCATGTGATCTGTACTCCTCTAAGAATCTGATTCATACATTCATTTTCAGTCATAATCAGAAATTAAAAGGGTGTCTACTATGTGCCACACCCTGAGCTAGGCGCTGAGGATACAGGTGTGAAGAACAGGACCGTAAGACCCCTGTCCTCTCACAGAACTTATATTTTCTAAACATTCATACACATAGGAACGATTGCAAACGATTTCTCCAGCTCTTTCATCCTGTGTTCCATGACTACACTCCTCCTTTGCCCAGCCCTCACATGTAAACTATGGGATAATAAGATACAGTTTATCTACCACAATTAGAGGCACACATGTTTTCTGGAGTAGGGTTGTGATGTAAATTCCAGTACTTGGTCATTATACCATCAGGAGTTCCATGAAGAAACAAAGCCCTGGAATTTCCAAGCCTCTCTTCTTTATCCATCACCCTCTTTTTGAATGATCTGCCAGAGCCAGGACAGACCATCTGAGACATGACCACTCCTGGGGCAGAAAGAACAGTGGACCCGCTGAAGACCAGAGACTGAAATACTCAAATGGAAAAGAAGAAAAGAAGTGTTCCGAAACCCAGGACAAGAAGATTGTGGAAAAACTCAGGATATAAAGGTGCGGCATTTTTAAGCACTGCCAAATAGATTTCTCCAGCCAAGTCAAACACGACACAATGGAAGCAAGATTCCAGACTCCCCACATGAAACAGTATAAATTCAGTACTCAGTTGGGTGTCTGGGAGGTGTCCGGCTTGATCTGCAGTAGGGAGGGGTGTGCTTTGCATGCATGCATGTGTGTGTGTGTGCACGTGCACACATGAACACATGTGAGATCTAATTAGAAGAAAGACTATCAAATGGAACCATAGAACAGTGGAGCTGGAAGAACTCATTTAATCCATTTCTCATTTTCGAGATGCAGCAATTGAGCCTACAAAAGGGAGGATATTGCCCACGATTGCAGAATCACTATTATTGACAGAACTAAGACTATAACCCAATATCTTCACTCCCAGTTCACAACTCCAGTCTATTTTATCTGTTCTACAATTGTTATAGAGATGTTGGTTACCTTTCTTATTTGGATTTACTTGATTTTCCTTTACATGTTGTATTGGTTAAATGTATCTCCCCAAAAGATATGTCTACCTAGAACTTGTGAATGTGACCTTATTTGGAAAAACAGTCTTTGCAGATGTAATTTAATTAAGGATCTTAATTAGGATGCACCCTGAGTCCAATAGCAAGTGTCTTTATGTAGGAGAGAAGACACTCAGTGAAGAAGGTGCTGTGAAGACAGAGGCAGAGGCCATAGTGATGTATCTGCAGGCCAAGGAATGCCAAGAGTTGCAGCAGCCACCAGAAGCTAGGAGAGAGGCATGGAGCAGATTTTCCCTCAGAGCTACCAGAAAGAACCAACTTTGTTAACACCTTGACCTTGGACTTCTGACCTCCAGACCTGTGAGAGAATACATTTCTATTGTTTTAAGCTACCAGGTTTGGGGTAATTTGTTGCAGCAGCTGTAGCAAACTAATACATGTGTATCTCACAATTCCCTTCACTGCCTTTTTTTCCATCCCTCCTTCGCCTTGAAAAGGAGTTCTTTTACCACAATAACATGTCACAGTTACTAGAGGCCATCACTATTGACAGAAGAAAGACTGCTTCAGAATGGTATTTTTGGATGATTCTGAAAATGTTGGACTCTAAGGAGCCACTAACTGAAACCAGCTCAGAGAAGTCCTCAAGAAGGACTGTCTCCAGTATGACCCAAAAGGAGAGCCAATGGGGAAGGAGACAGTAGGTTTTCCCCATCCTAGATGCTGAATATGGTCATGACTGGCTTTTGTTAGAATCGTTTTCTCTCTGGTGATGTCCTGTATGAGTGTCTCTTTCCAGCTGTGGTGCATCTTGGCTTATGGACCAGTGTTATGGACTGAACCTTTGTGTGCTGGGCCCCTAATATTCATATGTTGAAACCCTACCTCCCAATGTCATGGTATTAGGAATTGGAGCCTCTGGGAGGTTATTAGGTATAGATGAGGTCATGAGGGTAGAGCCCCACGATCAGATTAATGTCCTTACAAGAAGAGGAAGAGACCAGAGTGCACACTTTGTCATGTGAGGACACAGCAAGAAGGCAGCCATCTGCATGCCAGAAAAGGAGACCTCACAAAACCCCAAACATGCTGGCACCCTGATTTTGGACTTAGCCTCCAGAAATGTGAGACATAAATGTCTGTTGTTTAGGCCACCCAGTCTATGGTATTTTGTTATAGCAGCCCAAGCTGACTAAGATGGACCAGAGATAGATGCATAGTTGCCTCAGAACTTTTCTACAGATACACATAAGGGCCAGAAACTTAAACATCAGTCTTAGCAGCGAGGTGGCTGGAGGAACAGCAGAATAGCCTATTCAGTCTGGTGGGCAGAATAAAGAAAGAAGGAACTTCAATCCTTTGAGAAAATGCCTCAGGTCAAGCATGAGCGTGAAATACTAGGGAGAGACAACAGCCAGTGGTGATGACCCTGAGGGCTTAGGGAAATGGGGACGTGATCAGCCCAGGAGCCTTAGGCAAGCAGCCTCACTCTCTTCACAGACACTGACAGATGCACAGCAAAGTCCATGGTGTCTCTCCCCATTCTGTCCCTGATTTTCTCCCTTGGGACCAGGAACAGTTTTATTTCTTCCCCAGCTCTCTGAGGTCTGCTCTCAAGGCAGATGTGGTCACTTAAAACCAGAAGTCATAGAGCTGAAGAGAACTTTCAGGGTCCTTCCAACTTTTCTCCCACCCTAGGAAACTGACACGTAAGTTCTTTCAGGCCAGTGGGGCTTGCTGCCTTCAAGCTCCAATGCTCTTTCGCTGCTCTCTTTAGCAAGTCCTTTCATCCCAAGGAGATCTCCCAAGCTCTGGGATCAGCCAGTGCACCTTCAATGGGAGCAGATCTCCTTCTGGGGAAACATGTGGGCTAAGTGGTTTCTGTTACCATCCGGGCTATGGTCAATCCCCTGGAAATCCCAGGGGCCACCCACCAGGAAAAACAGTGTAAGAACCTGCAACTGGGTGGCACAGGAAAAGCTCAAAGACCTGTGGTATTGATAGCCCAGGTTTGTTGCTTCTTACCCACTCACACAATCCAGCCTCTAGACCTCAGGAGCAGGGACTAAGTAGGAGACCCACAATGACTGAGACAAGTCTATGTATCTGGCCTGGGTATTGGAGCGTGAAGACCAGGACTAGGCTAGACCAGGCAAGGAGGCCACGGCCAGGGTATCTGTCCCTGACAATCTAGTGTGTGTGATAATATCTCAGTTCGATCTGTATCACGCCTAATCTCAGAGACATGGGGGAGACCATGACATTGTTAGAGTACAAGCTGTCATAAAAAGCCCCTAAGGTTTGGATTGACTCACGCAGACACTAAGGGAAAAATACATTTATGCCCCACTTTGAGGAACCTGAGAATGAGAACTTCTACATAACAGATATACTAGGTATATAGTGAGCATTCACTTTATTACCTATGTCTTTCTCAGGGGAGCGTGACTTTTTTGGGGGGTTGAGGATGGTCATACCTCGAGTGAATTTAAAACAGAAATGGAATTATAAGTCATATAAAAGGACAAACCTATTACATAATGCAACGCCT
Source organism: Eschrichtius robustus (assembly GCF_028021215.1). Lineage (NCBI taxonomy): Eukaryota > Metazoa > Chordata > Mammalia > Artiodactyla > Eschrichtiidae > Eschrichtius > Eschrichtius robustus. The sequence goes on from NC_090826.1 coordinate 150,645,832, forward strand.
TCAAGTTTATTTTTCCTTTTCATGTGGTTGTTGGCAAATCTCTGGAATGGGAAACGGGATCATCCTTTTGGGAGGCTTTCTCTTTGTGTTTCTCAGTGTTGCAGAAATAAACACACAACTTTAATTTGTTCCCCAAAGGAAGGGATAATAAAAAACAACCACTCAAAACTAGTCAGAGTTGCTGGGAGAGCCAGGAAATAGTTTTTGTGGTTGGTTGGTTGGTTGGTTTTTCCTCGTAGCTTTCTGGGAAATATAATCAAGACAGTAGCTGCCCTTTGGGTAGCACATTCATTCCAAGGGCCAAAAGGATTGATGTGTTTGCTGAAACTGTCTCATATCCTGAGCACATCTCTGTGTTTAAGCTCATGACATCTCAGGAGCTGGGCTCAGAGCCTTGGCTTGGACAAGTCAATGGTGTCATTCTAAGAAAAGCAGGACAGCTGATATCAAACTTGGCTCAAAGTAACATAGTCTGATGAATTCCACCTTGAGCCCAAACCAAGGTCCACACATGTCAGAGAATGTACCTAAACTGCTGAGTAGATGAGAGTAGTCAGTTTGTAGTTTTGTTGTATGGTGCTGAAAGAGAAGGGAGGAAGTTTAGTGACGACTGGTGGGCTGAAAATGAAAGGCCAGCATGGGATTTGTTCCCTCCTGGCGCTTTAGTTTCGTGTTTGAGCCCTGTAGAAGAGGGCCTGAGCCAAAGCTGTAGGGTTGGTCTTCAGGAAGGACTCTGCGAGTAGCATTCTTATATCCCCAGGAGAGCATGACACAGGCTGCTGGACAGATGGGCCAGAACATAGCGCTATTCTGACCCTAATGGATTGGCAGCTCTGGACCCTATATTTAGTTGCTTTGGCTTGAAAGTTTAAATTCTGATTGTGGTGGCCAGAAGCAGGGGTCACAGGGAGGCACCCTCAAGAGGCTTTGTGGACAGAGGACCTTGGATAGGGCCAGGGCCAGGGAAAAGGGGATGCACCTGAAAGAATCTGCTTGTTGCCTGTAACAACATGGTCACCATTCATAAGGACATGTGAGACATCTCTGTGGAGTCTGGGTGGGACGTTATTGAAATAGGTTGAAGGTCCTCATTGAATACACGGCAAGAAGACTCAGTAAAATTTGGATTGATGCTGTTAAGGTGACCCCCCTCTGTACCCAAAAAGAACTAGGGTTGAAATCACATTTCGCCTATCAAGTTGTAGCTTTCTAACTGTGCTTCACAGTAGCCTGAGTGTTTGGAGGTGACCCTTGAGAGAGACCTTGAGATTGGGGGAGTAGCTCCTGGCAGGTTCTGGGCCTTTCACCACCAATTCAACCATGACCGTCACTATTTCATCTGTTTTCCCTATAGTAGGAAAGTTTTCGTAAATTAACAAAAAGGTCTCCATAGCTTAGTAGAAAGGTCCTGAAAACAGCCCTGTTTTAGGTGACTTGTATGTAGTAGATTTTCAATGGATTCTATATTTATTTGTATTCGCAATCTAGCCAAAAGAGGATTCGAAGTCATAATAACTTTTTATTAATGGATAAGACCAGAGTAAGTGATTTATTTCTAAAATACACTGAAAAGAACAAAGCAATTAAAATATTAACTGTTGGGAATACTGTTTTATTTCTTTTGCACACACCAGAAAGGAACAAACACAAATCTTAACGCAATACATTTATATTGATTCTTATCACTGAGAACAAGCAAGATAGTGAAAAATCATGAATACGTTTGTTATTAACTATATTTCAAAGTTATTGCTGGTTGTGTGGGTCTGTTGAACAGCTGTTGGCTAATTTTCTATAGCAAGAAAGAATAATGACCAACTCATAAATTGTGTTTCTGTATGCATTTTGACTAACAGAGATTATTATTGATTTTAAAAAGCCAGTTTGAAAAGATGAAAAGTCCATTAATAAATAAAAACTGTCTGAGTGTTAACAGTTTTGAATGTCACTAGCCTAACACTTCATAACACACAGATTTAACAAGTGTTTTCCTCCAGGCAGAAGGTCTCAATGAAAATAGCTTTGAAAATAGCAGTACTTTGAGACACAACTAAAGGCTCGGCTGGTTGTTTTGCTCTCTGTAAGTTGATTGACCATTTGCAAGAACCTACCCATTTGTGTAACTATGTCTGACCAGATGGGCCTGCTTCAGGGCAGAGCATTCTTTTGAGGGCAGGTCAAAGCTAGCCAGATCACCAGATTGTCGCATTTGGAAAAGGCCTGGTCATAAATCTATCAAATCACCTCTGACTTGAGCTAAGCCGCTGAGCAAATAAAACCATGTTATCTTCTAGAATGTTCTTGGGAACTTTCCGTGGAAGACTTTGAAAAATAGATAAAGTTCTCTGAAAGTCTCCTCACTCGATAAGGTTTCTTTATTTTGTTTGGCATAGGTTATATCTCTAAGGAACTATTCTGAAAGGAGGCTAGCAGTACCTAGAATTCCAGATCAGAGCCTGTTGCACCACAAGCTGGGGAGACAGGGGGTAACTTGAATCAGAATATATGGAGAGACGTGGTACAGCTACCATCTGTTTCCAAGCAGGCAAAGTGATCCAGCAGGGTCTGATCAGAAGGGGCCAAATGGGAATCCAGTTTCATGAGTTCTTGGCAGCAGCTCTGCTCCCTGTTAGGGGTAGACTGAAACGCTAACAGGAACCAGCCAGCTCCATGTGAGGTGTGAGACTGGGATTACACCCAAGCCCTGGGAAACTGAACCGGCAGCAACCAGCCGGGCGGCTGGAACACAGGCTAGGCCTACCTCCATGCCAAAGACCAGGGCAGAAGGGACCAGGCAGACAGCCTGGCTACTCATGTACTTCTATTTTTTCTATTTTGCAGTCAGTTTCAAGGCTGTGTCCACAGTGCTCCAGCTACCAGCAAAAGGCAGCAGCAGAGGGTCTTCCCATCCCGGTCCTGATGGGAATGAAACGCAGCCTCTAGGCTGGGCTTCCATGGGCTGTAGGCAGGACAGGGTGGTGGGATGCGGCTGGGAATCACTGCAAAAGGTAGGACCCAAGCAGCAGGCCTGCAAAGTCCTGATTTTATGGTGGCCAAACTTGAACAGCGCAATTCACAGATTAGGTGTACTTGGTAGACCACCACCAAATTCTGCATCTCCATCTTGAAAATGTGCTTTGACCAGGAAATCAAGATCAACTTTTCTCTAGCCAAATGCATGCAGGTGAATTCTACCTTCAACCTAGCTCAACAACAAATTCTCTGAAGAATTTCTGAATCATTTGGAGAAGCTTGAGGAGGTAGTGTTAGCTTTCCCATTTTCCTCCATAGGTGGACCACATCTTTGCTTTTGTGCATTTTCCCAGAGCCTGGGAACCAGGGCGAAAAAATGTTGAAAAGTAGGGGTTTTTGAACATAAAGCAAATTCAGGTTCACGTTTAGACGATACTAAATGTAAACGTGCAATATCATGTCACAGCCTCGCTCTTAATTTTCGTCAGTCCAAAAAGCAAGTATCCAGAAGCTGTTCTGAGTCTTACGTCTAAAAGCAAGTACCTTCTGCTGTCTGGAACCAGTTTCCACCATGCCACACAGCCCCCTGAAAGATTAACCAGAATTTCTTTCAACTTACTCCTTGCAGCTGTTTGGAATTCCACAATGATATTCTGCTGAGTCGCAGAGCCTAGCTGGGCGAGCTGTACAGTAAACACATGAATCTCTGCCAGCACTGGCATCTAACAGCACCATGATTTGCAAACATGTTGAATTGCTATTTTATTCAATAAACGGGACTTACAATAGAAAATAGATTTGGAAGTTACATCAAACTTGTTTATCCTGTTACAGTGGGCTGGGTGAAGCTATTGTGCTTTGGTTATGAAGGAATCTCCGTCGGGAAGGAGCAGGCGGAGTTTCTGCCATTCTTTCCTTGTCTAATATTAAGCACTCAGAGTATACCCCGGCCACACTCTCTCCCTTTAAAGACCTCTTCCCTCGGCACTAACTCCAGAATTTAGGTCAGCTGATACTAATTATGTCCTTGTTTTCAAGTCTCAGCGTTATTCATCAATGCCACTTTTCTAGAAGCATTCTAAGAAAAACAATTTATATATTAATAAATATAATGATGTTTAGTGGAAATATATAATGTATATGGTTGTGCACATAGGTATGAATGTGTATATGTGGATATATACGAATATGTGTGTATATGTATATACGTAAGTTTCCTCAATGTCAGGGCTGTGCTCCATCAACTAGGAGCTCTCCAACCACAGATGGCTGTGTCTCCTCACCCAGTCTCAGGGTTTCCTCCCCCATCAGTCAAGAGGCATCCTCTGTCCTAGGACTGGGAGTTCCCTGACCCTTGTCAAAGGAGGGCTCAGGAGAAAGGAGGCAGTACTTTCTGTACGTGACCAAATGAACAGGGGGCAGTGAGCACACAGCAGAGCACACAGGAGGGGGAAGACACGCAAAGATTTGCCCACGTAATAGCTACACTTACTTCGCCAGCTTTTTCTGTCTGAGCGAGTGGGTGTGGTCATTATAAGAAGGTGACTATTCCTCTAAGTAAATAGGGTATGCTATTTGGAGGAAAAGGAAATTGTAAGAGAAAGTGTCTCATTTCTGCCGTTTGAAAGCTGGTAATCTCCGTAGTCTGGGTGTCTATTTACACGGCTTTTCAGCAATAAAGGGTAACATTACCTTAATAACCCGCTCATCTGAGGCAGGGAGGATACTTAAGGCATCAGAGAAAGAAGCATTTACTCTGATGAGCCACTTTCCCCAAACAGCACAAGATAGACACCATTTGCCCAGGAGATTTTTTTTTTTTTTAATTTCTAAAAATATTTCCTGGTTACGACATGTGATCTAACGCAGAGGCACCCTTGGCTCACTTTCTGGGATGGCTAATGACACCTTGATTCCCACCCCTGTCAGAGGGGGGGAAGGGAAAATAAATGTAGCACTAGACTTTGAAAGAAGAAAGTTTTACAAGTTAAAAACCCAACCAAGTAATTGTGAGGCAGAAAATGGCTTAGTAATTTGATCTCTGTGCTTCCAGAGACACCTCTGGGAGAAAGTGCTCAGTCAATGGGAAAATACCAGCTCTGCTCCCCTCCAGACACGAAGGAGCAGAAAATTTGTTTTTTTCCTTCAAAGAGACCTCTGGACATTTCTGACCTAGGCACTGCTCTCTTTGAGGCAACAGGAGCATTTATTTCAAATTGGCCTTTTTTTGACACCTGTTCAAAAGCTGCCGGATGACAAGCTGCACCCACTCCCACACCCACGCCCACAGGGCATTGTTCTCGGTTCCAGCCAGCTTGGAAACCTCGTCTCAACTTGCACTTCTAAAAGGATCTGAGGACAGACTCAGGGGAAGATTTTTTCTTCTCATAGCTATGGCCTAAGGCATACAATGTTGTGTGTGAGTTTTGTTTTGTTTTTTAATCAACAACTAGTATTTACAATGCAAGCAAATGCCTTTACTTTGACTGAAAAAGCTTCACTGGGCATTGTGGCAGTGATGGGCACTGGAGGTGTGAACTCCAGTGAACTCACCGATTCAGACACAGCTAAATCAAAATCCGATCATTTTGACCTTCGAAGAAAGGGTTGGGTCTTTTTGCTTTCTCTTAAAAACCTGTTTCTGCCCCAGTGGGGCCCGGCCGGCCCGAGGCGGGCACGCCCAGAGCCGCCCAGCGGACTGGAGACGCCATTGGATGTCTTGTCAAGGGCAGCATCCCTGGTACATGCTGATGATGAACTCTCAGCCGGGAGCCCCGGCTGTAGACACTGCCCGTGGCCTCGGCCTTCACTAGTCACCGCACGGGGCCCCCCCGCGCATCAGTCCCAGCAAGAGGAAGTTCACCGTGGAGCCCGGCGACGACGAGCTGGACTGTGAAGGTGACCACGCTTCGAAGATGAGTCTCATCTTCGCCCCCCACCTTTCACTTAGGGGCTTCCCTGGTGGCGCAGTGGTTGAGTCCGCCTGCCAATGCAGGGGACACGGGTTCGATTCCTGGTCCGGGAAGATCCAACATGCCGCGGAGCAGCTAAGCCCGCACACCACAACTACTGAAGCCTGTGTGCCACAACTACTGAAGCCTGCACTCTGGAGCCCGTGCTCCGCAATGAAGAGTAGCCCCCACTTGCCGCAACTAGAGAAAACCCGTGCACAGCGACGAAGACCCAATGCAGCCATAAATAAACTAAATAAATAAATTAAAAAAAAAACCCAGTTTCTAAAGGTAAATTGAAAGGGTAGGCAAGATCAGAGAAGGTACGCTCAATCTATTTGGCATGCTTCTAAGTATTGTAGGATATTACCAGCATCTCAATGGATGCTGCTCGGTACAAAATAGTCTTACCTGTTCATTAACCAGGCTCCAGAGGACCATAAAACCACCTCTGGGAAACGCTATGAACAGTTGACTCAAATATGATCATGAAACTGAAATAACTGAAATGGACTCAACCGTCTTTAAATTGATTTTGTTAAGGCAGGTTGTGTTGAGGTGGGAAAGTATAGGTTGTGACTTCGGCATTTCTGGGTTCAAATCCTGGCTTACTCACTCTCTGTCTAAGAGACATTAGGTAATTCACATAACCTCTCAGAGCCTGAGCTCCCTCATCCTTTGTAAGAAGTTTCTCATTCCCAAAGAGTAAATGGAATATTGATTGTCAAGGTGCTTTGTCAACTGTGCTAGACAGATATACATTGTTGGAAGGACACTGTTATTAGATGACAAGATCTTTGAATCTGAATTTCTTCAAGTGGAGCCCAGGAATCGGTATTTTTTTTTAATTTATTTATTTATTTTTGGGTGTGTTGGGTCTTCGTTTCTGTGCGAGGGCTTTCTCCAGTTCCGGCAAGCGGGGGCCACTCTTCATCGCGGTGCGCGGGCCTCTCACTGTCGCGTCCTCTCCCATTGCAGAGCACAGGCTCCAGACGCGCAGGCTCAATAATCGTGGCTCACGGGCCTAGCCGCTCTGCGGCATGTGGGATCTTCCCAGACCAGGGCTCGAACCCATGTCCCCTGCATTGGCAGGCTGATTCTTAACCAATGCGCCACCAGGGAAGCCCAGGAATCGGTATTTTTAAGTATGATTCCTTAAGCGCGTCCCGTTAGGCTTGGGAATCAGCTTGATGTGGTCCCTGGACCAGCAGCAACTGCACCACCTGGAGATGTATCCGAAATGCAAATTCTTAGCCACTCCAAGCTACTGAATCAGAATCTCTGGGTCCTGCATCCCGAGTGTTAATGAGCCCTCCAGGTGACCTGAGCCAAGTAAAAAATTGAGAACCGCTGGTCTAGGGCATTACTTCTCAAGCTTTAGTATTCATACAGATCACCTGGAGGTCTTGTTAAACTGTCTGGGATGGGGGGGTGGAAGGGGTGAGGTGATTTTGTGTTTTGAAGGGGTTTCCAAGTGATGCGAATGCTTCTGATCACATTTTAAGTAGCAAGGACCTGGAAAACACCAGCCCTCTTCAGCAGAAGGAGTTCCCACCTGCAGGGCCAACACCCGACAAGATTGCAGAATTTCTCCTCTGGCACACAACCCCAGCGACTGGGGAGTCGAGTAGGAGTTGGGGAGTGGGGGCGCTTCTAAGTTGCCCTAAGGCCACTGTGCCTGGTGGAGGATGAGGAGGTATGGATTGGGAGGACTCTAGGGTGCCCAATCTGGGCCATCTCTTTGTATGGTTGGAAAAGGGGGTAACAAGAGCCCCCTCAGATCCTGATATCAATGACTGTGTGGGCATCACCCCAGCCCTGGAAGAATATGATTCAGTGTCTTCTCTGGAATCTTTTCACCAGGATGGGTTTTTGACCTTTTTTTTTTTTAATTTTTAATTTATTTATTTTATTTTTGGCTGCATTGGGTCTTCATTGCCACGCGCGGGTTTTTCTCTAGTTGCGGCCAGCGGGGGCTACTCTTCTCTGCAGTGTGCAGGGTTCTCATTGCGGTGACTTCTCTTGTGGAGCACGGGCTCTAGGTGCACAGGCTTCAGTAGTTGTGGCACGTGGGCTCAGTAGTTGTGGCTCGCGGGCTCTAGAGTGCAGGCTCAGTAGTTGTGGCGCATGGGCTTAGTTGCTCCGCAGCACGTGGGATCTTCCCGGACCAGGGCTCGAACCCGTGTCCCCTGCGTTGGCAGGCAGATTCTTAACCACTGCGCCACCAGGGAAGCCCAGGATGGGTTTTTGATAGGGGAGAAAGAAAGAAGAAGAGCTGATTCAGCTAACTTTTTTTTTCTTTCTTCTTCATCTTCGTTTCTTTCTTTCTTTCTGTTGGTTCAGATGATTTTTTAAACCTCACAGTCCAACACCCACCCGTGATTACTGTCTCCGCCACAAGATCCTGCCTCTGGGGAAAATGTGACCGGAGAAGACTTTGATTTCAGACTCATGAGGATATTTCCAGTGATGGAAAAATTAGATACTGTATTCAGACAAGGAAAAACATTTGGCAGAGCCCTGCCCCTCCCATCCCTGGTCCCAGGGACCCAGCGCCCGCCTCACTGACATGGCTCTCTCTCTCGTCAGAGATCAGGGCGTTGAGGGGAGGTTCTTCTCGACGGGGAGAAGCATCTTTCTGGGTTTTAATGAGATCATTTATTGTCTCTTTGCTCTGACGAAGATTGTAAATGTGACGGGTGAAATATAAAGAATAATTAGTCCCAGAGGTGAATCCATCCCCTACAATATGTCTTTTCTTTCTCTCAGCCTGTTGAAAAGTTTACTGCTTCCAGATGCGCCTGATTTCAACAGTTAAGAGGGGCCGGCTTCTTTTGAGCTGCAGACTTGTCAGGGAAAAGCTTGTTTCTGAAAAAAGGCTTAAGCTGAAGAGATGATTCCCGAAGAAACAGCTGACATTGAGAGGAAATATGGCCATAGTAAAGCACTGCTGGCCTCCCCAGGGGCCTTGACCCCTAGGAGGAGGTGGAGGAAGGCCCAGGTCAGCCCCCATCACAGTAGCGACTTCTCACTAATTAGCTGTTAAAGGAATCCAGCAGCCTCTGAAGGAGACATTGGTGAGGAATGCTTTCCTCAGATCCTGCCAGTTCTCCAGCAAAGCCAGCAAGCCCCAGCCTAGCCGGGAACTTCCTGCTTCCACAGCGCTCGGGACAGGCCTCAGCCATCGTCTGGAGGGGCCACTGGAGCCCATCAGTCTTTGATAAACACCAGCCACTCCCACTTTAGAAACATAAGTTCTTTAGTTCCCGCCAGTTGCCTGGTAGCTTGAAGAGAATCATAAGGGCTTTGAGGCCCCAGGGGCGGCAGGATCCAGCCTTGTGACTTCAGACAGGCAAGAAGCTCATATCATGCAAAAGCGGCTTTTTTTCTCCTGTCCACTCTCCTCTTGAGGCTCTCGGAAGCTGAAGAGGGGGCCTGCTCCAGGAAGGGAAGAGGGTGGGGAAGGCACAGCCAGATATGCCAGATGTGGGCCTCAGGAGGCGCGCATGAGGGAGGCCGGCTGAGAGCCCCAGGGCCCGGGATGTCCCCTGGCAGGAGGGGCAGAATAGATGCCCGTCCCTGAAAAGGGACCCAGGAGATGGAGCTAGAGGGGTGGCTGGGCCTCACTCTACTTGCCTGGGTATGAGCAGAGGGAGTGGAAATGAAGGCGTGAAGGTGCAGAGGGCACACGTAAAGGAAGCACGGTCTGACCCATCCTGCAGGGAAGTCTGGCACCACAACCCACATGGGGTGGAGACTGGATGGGAGGGGGCAGTGGGTGATGAGTTTGTGAAGCTGTTCCTTTCCATCCCCCAGCCACCAGTCAACACACTCCCATCTCAGTAGCTTGTCTGCTGGAGTTCCTCTAACGCAGTATGTCTTAGTTTGGGCTGCCCCCAAAGCAGACTCTGAGCTGACGGCCTAGAGTCTCACCGGGTGAGGGCCGGCCCACTTACCATTACGATTATCCATGCAGAGGGCCCACAGTACTTTTGGGGGCCCGTGAAAATCTTTTCTTTGTAGAAACAGAAGAAAAAATAAAATTTTAGATTAAAAAAGGTTTTAATACATGAGTATATGCATCTTTATACCCATGCAATCATAAAACATATTTTTATTAAAAAAGAAAACTTTGTTTGAGGAGCGGACCCACAGCCACAAAGGTAAAAGTGGCTACGATCCATGGGAGTCACCACATGGCCCTGGGTACAGTCCTCTCGTTACCCATGTAATCAGTAAAGAAACTGAGGCTCAGAGAGGTTAAGTCACTGGCTCAAGGCCCCAGCCAATGGGCTGTGGAGTTAGGATTTCAGCGCATGGCTGTCTGACTCCCACGGCTCTTGCTATTCCCCCACCGTCTGCAGAAACTTGCGGGGCTTGGGTGGGCGGCAGGAGGAAGAGTGTGGTAGGGAAGATGTGCCTCCTCTCTTGGCTGGTCTCACTTCTCAGGAACCGTCCTGGGAGGGCACCCGAGCCTCTGGCAGCTCGACATCTGCAAACAGCCGTCACGGTGCACTCTGCAGACTCGGAGCTGCTCCGTCTGCCGCGGCCAGATGCGTATTTGTGGCTTTCCTCCTTGGCTTCTTTCCCCAGGTTTTCATTCCTTTTATTCTGAGATGGAGCTGAAATTTTTCCAACAAGGCCCACGGTGGACACCCAGAAGTCAGTAGGGACTCCAAAAGGAAGTTAAGGCCGGGGAAGGGGGCCAAGAAGAGGGGGACCAGTCTAAAGTATACAACACTCAATCCTTTATTACTCACATGTGGCCTGACCGCCAGTGGACTGGCTCCAGGAAAATCTGAACCCTGGACTAAGCCTCACTCCTGGCTGCCCAAGTCAGGCCTGGATGTCTCCCCCATCTCCCGCAGAGCCAAGGTTTTTTCTTTTTTTTCTTTTTTCCTATCGTAGCTGCAGAAAGCACTGCGCCGGGCTCAACAGACTTGGTTCCTCCCAGCCCAACCACAAACTTCACCTGTGTGACCTTGAGCAAAACGCAAAACCTCTCTGGTTTCCAGTTCCCTCATCTGGGAAAAGGAGAAGGCTGTTGGACTTGATGATCTTTGAGGTTCTAATATTAAACAAACAGAAAAACTGTGTTTCGAAGCTGACGAGTCTAGCAAGTAAATCTCTTGCCTTAAAAACAGTGCCCAAAGTCCCAAAGGCCACTAACGCCCCGTTTTCTGAGTGTTCTATTGAGGACAATCCTGGCGCTGCCACCCAGTTCTGGCGGGGTAACTGAGGCCCGCTGGCTTAAGCGGACATTCGTCGCACACAGCATCCGCGACCTTGACGCCCCGGCAGAAGCAGAGGCATTTCTGGGGAGACGATGGGAGGGAGGGTCAGGGGGCCCATCCGCGTCCGGTCAAGGGCGGCCCGCCTCGGACACCTGTGCGGGACCCATCCTCCCGCCGGGCCCGGGGCAGACACAGGCCGAGCCCGGAGCCCCTCGGCCTCCCCTCCCACCCGGGCCGCGTTTCCCTCGGGCCCCAGCGGCTCCGGCTCGCGGAAGTCGCGCGTTCTTTCTTTCTTTTCTCCTCTTTAGACGAGCTGAAATCTGATCGTGGAAAGTCTGGGGCGGGTCTCAGACCTGGCCAGCTCGGGCTCCCAGCGCCTGGGGCGATTCCTGCTGGAGGAACCCGGGCTGGGCCCGCCGAGGGGGCGGGAGGTCAGACACCTCGGGAACAGACCGCTTTGTCTACGGGCAAAGTAGGAGAGGGAATTAATTGCGGGGGCGGGGAGGGGGAGGGGGCCCGGGAAAGCCGAGTGACACCTGACAGCTCTGAGCGAGTCCCCCCAGCCCCCCGGGGCGGGGGGGGGTTGGTCCTGCTAATCCCCTTCGCGAGAGGAAGCTAATTGCTGCAGCCAGAGAAGGCAGGATAAAAGCGAGCGTGGACCCACACCCACCAGTCCCGGAGTCATGCTATTTGCTGCTAAATTAATATAATTATATTACCTAATGCAAAAACCACGTTAAGACCTCCGTCTTTTGGCTCCGACTAGGAGCTTCTGATGGGTTAAAAGCAACATCTTGGTTTAATTCCCCCTTTTTTCCCATCCTCCCCCCGCCCTTCCCCACCAACTACAAATGTCAGAAATAAATTATCGAAACCAGATGTAAGGTTTTGGGTGCACATTTTCGGGCAGTTCTGTGCTAACAGATGCCTTGTATTAATAATGTACAGTTGTGACAGGAAATATGGTTTAGAGTCCTGGAAAAACATGAAAGCTAATTCCATTACCCCTTTTCATGGTACCTACTTCTTCTCAAATGCTCAACTGGTTTGGATTACAGCGAAACTTTAGAGGAAAAATGATTTGGTCTGAAATGGTAACTTAGCTCTGCTTTCCAGCCTCTCCCCTCAAGCAGCACCCACCTTCCCAGGCACCTGCAAACCTACATTCTAAGTGCAAATAATCAGAGATGAGAACATCTGGGCCAGGTCACTCCTCAGGGGAGACGCCTCCAAATGTTCCCTACTTTCCTGTTCATGAGGATTTAGTAGACAGGAAAGCAGGGCCAATCATCCCCGCTTCACACTCTTGCCTGGGACAGTCCCTTTAAACCTGGCCTACTCCCTCACACTTCACTTGGAGCAAAAGTAAAAACAATAAAACACTTTTATGATCGAGGAACCAGATAAATCCCGGTAATTGATCTCGCGAGAGGGATTATTAAGGGGCTAAGTGCAATGCTTTCCAGAACCGGGGTGTAATAAGCATGAAGCCAAACAAATGCACAATTTGTTATCTGTATTTCATCACTTGATGCATTGCAAGCAACTGGCTTGAAAATGGCTTTTCTCCTGGAGAGGAGAAGGCACTAAAATAGCTGTAACGCATCCATTGACAGTTATGCTTTGTTGCTGAAAAATGCCTGCACTCGCTGTGTCTCACACAGGCAGGCACACTCAGGAAGGTCAGAATGTTCCTGCTTTCCTTTTTTTTTTTTTCCAATTTATTTATTTATTTATTTATTTATTTATTTATTTATTTATTTATGGCTGCAGTGGGTCTTCGTTGCTGTGGTGTTTTCTCTAGTTGCAGTGAGCGCGGGCTACCCTTGCAGTGCGCAGACTTCTCATTGCAGTGGCTTCTCTTGTTGCGGAGCACGGGCTCTAGGTGCGCAGGCTTCAGTAGTTGTGGCACACGGGCTCAGTAGTTGTGGCTTGCGGGCTTACTTGCTCCATGGCAGGTGGGATCTTCCGGGACCAGGGCTCGAACCCGTGTCCCCTGCGTTGGCAGGCGGATTCTTAACCACTGCGCCACCAGGGAAGTCCTGCTTTCCTTTTTAAGAGACAGATTCCCCTCCACTTAAGGCACTGTGCAATGCAAAAAGGGAAAACTCTTTCCAGGTCTTTCTCTCTCTTACCTTCTGCCTATGAAGAAACAACAGGGCAACCAGCAAGGACATCCTAACTGACCTGGACCTGCCATGAGAAAGGCTTTTCCTATCCCAGATAAAAGACAGTTAGGAAGGATAGATATCTACCAGTCAGTTGGGTGGAGCCAAACATCCAAAATAATAGCTAATATTTATGGAGAGCTTACTAAGGCCAGGCACTGTCCTATCTGCTCACGCATCTTGTGTTATCTAATCCTAACAATGTCTGATAAGGTAGGTGCAGTACAAGCCTATCCCTAGTTTACAGATGAGGAAACTGGGTTTTTGGGATACTGAGTCATCTGCTGAAAGTCACAGAGTTAGCAGCCAAGCCAACACGCAAAATTAAATCTGTCTGATTCCAAAGACTGTTTTTTACAACCCCAACCATGATTTCAACCTGATGGGTAAGGAACGTGTTTCCTGAATTGTGGGCAAATCCGAACTGCGTCATTCTTTTAGCAAAACTTTTCTGCAGGCAGAGTGCATTAAGTCCAGAATAAATTAACAAAGGCTGCCCTGTAGATGGTTTGTGTTAATGACATCAATAAAACTAGGAGTGGAAGAAGCTACTGGGAATCAGGAATCAAAAGTCCTGGCTTTAAGCCCTGGCTTTCGCCCTCACTGGCCATGAAATCAAATCAGTTAGTCTCTTTGGCTTGACTTGATAATACTTGCCCTGCTTGTGAAGATTCTGTGAAATAATGGCTATTCAAATTTTTGTCAAATACTAAAGAACTGTGTGACCTTGGACACATGGCTTTCCCTTTCTGATCTTCATTGCCTCAGTTGTAAAACTATGGGACTGAATGAAAGAACAAGTAACTTCACCTCCGGCTCGGAAACTAACTGTACATTTCAAGGATGGGTGTTGTGGCATAGTTCAAAGGAGCAAAAGCCAGGAAACAGAGAGAGAATGCCTTCCAAGAGGGAATAGCTAAATTAATTACTATACATCCACACCATGAAATAGTACGTAACCAACGAACATGAAAAATCAGAGCTATGCCAGATAACGTAGAGGAATTTCTATGAAATGTCATTGAGGGAGAAAAGTACGGCGTGGGGATAAAAGGTGTATAAATGACCCACATTTGTGAACCAATGAACAGCTTCCCCTCAGTATGTGTATATGTATATATTCTATGTAGAATATGTGAGCCTAGAGAAAATATCGAAAAATATACTCTATATTGAAGGCATTAAGCTAGGGCTGACCATAAAAAAAGGAAATGAAAAGAAAGACTGCATTAAAAAAAATAATAAAAGAGCATGTATACACTGGACACATGCATTTGTATAAAGATATGTATTATGGATATGCGCTATTTTTTAGAAGATTAATCAGTCATAAGTTATTTAAAATAAATAAATAATTTTTTTCATTTAAACCTGTGTTGAGATGCAAGAAATTGCTCACATCCATATAAGTACCAACCTAACGGTGCTCCCATCACAAGTTGGCTGTGTGGCAACAGGTATTTAGAATAGAAAGTTCCCTAAGGTAGTTTGAATATTACCACTGCCCTTAAATCATGTTTACACTACACATTTGCATATGAAACCCTGTTCTCATATAAAGAAAACCTTCCCAGCTTCTACACAAGTGCTTCACTGTGTTCACCAAAGACCTGTGAAAGGTCTGTTTGCAGGCACTGGCCAAGAGGCAAATCCAAGCCCCTGCCCTCATGGAGCTTACCTTCTAGTGGGGGAAGACAGATGATAAAAGTAAGGAAATAAACTATAGAACAGAAACTACAGAACAGGGAGTGATACAGAATGTGAATAAAAATGAAGCACGGAGGGAATTCCCTGGCGGTCCAGGGGTTGGGACTCTGTGCTTTCACTGTCAAGGGCCCGGGTTCCATCCCTGGTTGGGGAATGAAGATCCCACGAGCCTCTCGGCCTAGCCCACACCCCTCCCCCACCCCTGCCAAAAAAAATGAAGCAGGGAAAGGGAGTGAAAGAGAAGAGGGTATCTGGCACCAAATGCAAGAAGGTATTGAGGTATAGATGTATAAACAACAAGGTCCTACCGTAAAGCACAAGGATCTATATTCAATATCCTGTGATAAACCATAATGAAAAAGAATATATATATGTATAACTGAATCACTTTGCTGTACAATAGAAATTAACATGACATTGTAAATCAACTATAATTCAAAAAATAAATTAAACAAAAAAAGGGATTGAGACTTCCAAGGAGGTGGCGTTCGGGCAGAGACCTGAGTGAAGTGAGTTGGAGAGTGAAGCACAGTCCAGATCCAGACGAGCGAGTGAGCTTGGTGTGCTTGAGAAGGAGCAAGTTTTCATCACAGGGGAGACACAATCTGGTTTGTCTCATCCGCACCACAGCTACCAACCTGGTCAGCCCCCACTGTCTCCCACCTGATTCACCACTATAGCCTCTAGCCAGTCTCCTGATTTCTGTTTCTTGTTTTCTATGGTTGATTTTCCACACTTGCAGCCCGAGTGATCCTTTTAAAATGCAAATCAGATCATGTTACAACAAGGTGCAAAACCCTCCAAGACCTTCCCATCACTTAGAACAACACTCAAAAGGGTCTCGCTTAGGCTGACAAGCTCTCTGGGATCTGGTTCCAGCCACCTCTGTGACCTCAGCTCACTCACTGGCCTCCTTGAACCGGCTGAGCACACACCTGCCTAGGCCTGCAGTTCCCATAAATGGACCCATGATTCATGCAATTGCTCCGGCCATGGAGTTGAGTCATCCTTGACTCCTTTTTCCCCCCCAGACTCCATAGCCAATCCATTAGCAAGTCCTGACAGGTTTACATTCTAAAGAGATCCCAAATCAGACTACTTATTATCATCTCCATCAACAATCCTAATCCAAGCCACCACCATCCCACACCTGGATTACCATAGCAGCCCACTAAACGGCCACCTTACTTCGCATCTTACCCCTGACAGCCTATCCTTCACCCAGTAGCCAGAAGGATCTTTTTAAAACATTTATTCCACATTCAAAAAATATTTATTGAGCTCAGCTATGTCTATTTTAGTTGCTAGGGATTCAGCACTGAACAAAATAGATAAGGTCCCTGCCCTGCGAGAGGGAAAGGTTTGGGGAAGAAAACGAAGAAGGGTTTTGTTTTGTACGTGTTAAAATAAGCAGTCAGTTTAATCAATCAATATTACCAAAAAGCTTTGGGTACAGAGATGAAGCATCAGCCACTGGCCCTTTATTGTTGTCCTTTTAAAACTTTAGTTTTACGAATACAGCACTCAGGATGCTCTATTTTTCCCAGAATTGGAACGCCCTGCACCCAGCTGGTGGTAGATGCTTTGCTATCACCTTCCAAACTACATTACGTGTGTTGTGCCTAAGATCTAGCTTGGAATGATAAAATTTTCAGATACTTTAAAAACGAAAATTACAATTCTTTGCTAAAGCATATGAACCATTTGGATAAGATGCTCAGGAAGCAAGCTTTTCAATAAAACACATAAGCAAGGATATCTATCTACTGACTCATGTCAGTTCCAAAAAGGATTTCAGGGAAACAGCTACACAGAGTCAGTTAATTTTAACTGTCATCAATCACAATTTAAGCTTGGTCTTATTCCCAAACTTTGATTAAAATTTTTCTTCCAAGTTACCTCTTTTTTTTTTCTTAAACTTTGGATGCTTGCCCCAGGTACTTGGAGGGTAAAAATCATGGTTTATTCTTCATTTGACCCCAGTGCCTGGTCTAGTCTCTGGTACAAAATAAATGTTTGTTGAGTGAATGAGTTAAACTTTCCTAGGGCAAGCTTGAAATCTAAGTCCTCATTCCAAATTGGAATAAATATTGCCATAAAGAAATACCTTTCTAGCTTTTTATGGGCATTTCAGCAAGAAGAGTAATATGACTTCCTCTTTCCACAGGCAAATACTAAAACTTTTTTCCCATAGTTCTCAACTCTCTTTTCTTCCAAATCTTCCTATTTCAAAAGAGTTAATTTGTAGGAAACAGAAACCATTATACCTATGTTAAACAGAAATATTATTTACTACTGGGAGTTAGGTGCCTGAAAAATTGTTGGAAGGACTGAAGCAGGAGGCTCTAGATGGTGCCTCTGGGATAACTCCCAGAGCACCCCGGAACTGCCCCAACAGGGGAGCTGACACCTAGGTGGGTGAATCTGAAGCTGATGAATTAAAAAACCCACATGGCCATGGCTATAGCTGGATTCAGGGATCAGGAATCTGTCACCACCACCACCACAGCCACTGCTTCTTGACACCTACAAGACTGGTGACAGAACACTGGAAGGCTGCTGCAGAAACACGTAGTGTCTACACAGCCACACTCACTGCAGGTTCCAGGATTACTCTGGGCAAGACCATGAGGTCTGACAAGCTGAAATCCCTGGTTCTCAGGTAGATGCTCAACAGCCAAAGCTGCGGAAGAGGGCCTTTGCCCTCAAGTGCATCGAGTTGGCAGAGCCCAAATCCTCATCCAAAATCCTAGCTGCAAGGGAGTCTGAGAAACAGAGAGTTTAGTTTACCAGCCTGTGTAATCCAGGAAGTCATACTTGGGGAGGTGGAACAAATACTGAGTGACCATCGACCATCATCACTGCAGTCCTTTCAGCCATTTTGGCAGAATAACAATAATACAGCTGACATGTTGCATTTATTCTATGGTAGTGTAAAGAACAAAGAACTGTCTGTGGCACCCCTAGTAGGAGAGCATGAAACTCCCCCATGGACAAACACTTTAATGGGAGGAGGAATTACACTCTATTAACTTGAGGATACACACCATCCTTGTTGAAACTGCAAGTGGGGTGCAAGAAACAGAGGGATGTTCTGGGTGGTAAGAGGAAGGATGAGAGAGGGAGAAGAATTTTCCATTTTGAATAGGCATCTTTTACTTCAGATTGGTTTCTCTGTGGCTGTACTGGGTGTCTTTCAGCTGGCCAGTGTCTGGGGTGGGGAAAGGACATAGCTGTCCTCAGGCTGAGGGGAGAGGCCCAGTTCCTCCTCCTAGGGCCCTCTGGGGGTCTGCCTTGGTGACTTACTCTCTGCTAGAATGTGGTTCTAATTAAACACGAAGCTTGACAAAGAAAAAATAATTAGATAAAATGGAGAGGGCCTGAGGGTAAGGATTGGAGGATTCTGCAGGGCCCTGGGGGAGAACACCATTGAAAACCACTGTGGAACTATGTGTGTGGGGAGCAAGGAGGGAGAGGAGGAGCAGGGCAGTGTGTAAATGACAACAGAACCCTGAGAGCAGCTGAGTAGCTTCTTGAGAACCAGACGTGCAGGAGGAGACCCCAAAGTTTCTTAGCTTATCTCTACACCCCTAGTAGGGTTCTGCCCAGAACCATCCCTGGTACCAGAACAAACTAGGCTCTGAATGCCCACCTCATGTTAGTTCTGGTGAATCGATGGCAGGACTGTTCCCCTGCTAAGGTAAGACCCGCTCAAGGACACTGGCCAAAGACCCAGTGGTCCATGGTGAGGAAGACTGATTTGGTCAATGACAAAACAAGGTCTAGCAAGAGGAGCTAGGGAGATGGTGATGGGGGAGGAGGAGAATATATGGAATTACACGTTTAGGAAAGTCTGCCTAGGAAATCCCTTCAGCTTGTCCTATAAAGCTCAACAACCTGGAATACAAGAAGTGCCAGCTCCTCCAGGCTCTGCTCCGTTACCTGCTGCTGGTCGCCTGGAGTGACTTGTGCAAGAAGAGGCTGCCCTCAGCAGGTGGGTTTCAGGGCCATCAGAGAAGGGCCCACAGCTGCCCCTGGGACCTCCTTGGTCGTATATAGCCTGGCTCTCACACTCTTCAGTGACCTCGAGGACTTTATCCTTGTGTGTCTCTGTTTAGGATTTCTAGAGTCAGGATCCCTGTATGATTAATGGTAAGAGCATCCCCTCATTATTTTGTGCCTCAGATTCCTCATCTCCAAAATAGAGGGAATAAAACTTTTTACCTCAAAGTGTTGTTGAAAGGTTAAAATGAAATGTAATTAGTTTAGATATTACTTTAATGAGTAATTAGTTTAGAACAGAAAGTGGCACATGATAAGCACTGAATAAATATTGTCAGTATTTGTTCTTTTATTTCGATGGATTCTTTTCAGAAGCTGGAGATCACAGATTGTCTAGAGACGGGCCATGGTGGAGAATTGAGGATGGGATTGGATGGGGAAGTGATATAAGCTGCAGTAAGTAAGGGAGAGTGACCGAGGAAACTGGCAATGGATCATGGTGGCAAAATGTCAGAGGTTGACCAGCCGGATGAAATGGAGTCTAGACGAGGATAAAAGTAACTAGGAGCAGGAAGAAATGTGGCTGGGACCAAGATGGGGTAGAACACAGATTTGGCTACTATGTTGAAGGCCAAAATTAAGGTGTCTCTAACAACGTATATTTCTCTTACATAAAGATCAGGGTAGATGGTTTAAGGCTAGGGGGGTGGTTCTGTGTTGTCGGAGATACAGGCTTCTTCTATCTTCTTGGAGAGCCAGGTTTCTTCTATATTGCTGCTTGCAATTCTACCTCCTGGTCTAAGACGGCTGCTTCAGCTCCTGCCATAACTTCTACCTTCCAGCCAGTGGGAAGGGGAGAAGGGGTAATGATGGGCACATCTTTTTCCTGAAGGAATGATATGGAAGGTGCACGTATCACTTCTGCTTACATCTCACTGGCCAAGACTCAGTCATACATCCACACTGAGCTGCAAAAGAGCTGGAAATGTGGTCTTTAGCTACGTAATAATGTGCCCAGATAAATCTTGGTGATTCTATACTAAAGAAGGGAAGGGAAAATGGATATTGGGGGCAAACTAATATGCTATAGGGTTAATGCATATTTTAGGAACTAAGTGGAATTTTTATTCCTGATGATTTCTGAAAATACCTGGCAAAGTTGTACCATGTTGTTTGTGACTAATATTCAAAAGGCCAAACTGTACACAGAGTTGGAAGCTGGAAACTTCCTACAGTGACCCCACAACTACCTAAGTACCAAAGCCACTTCTCACTGTTACTGACAGAAAAAGTCTTGAATTGTCTGATTCCTCTCCAGGAAAATATTTTGAAGACTAATTAAGTCAAATGACTGTTAAATAAACTTTCTTCCTCTTGACTGATTCCATCCATTACCACTGAGGTTTATTAAGTAGCTTACCTTTTCTGAGAAGGGATTATTAAAGGACAGAACATACCAAGCTTTTTAAGTTTGACAAAAATACTCACGTAGATTATTATTAGATTCTGAGATATGCTGTAAAGGTGAGGAAGGAGTTTTTTGGAATAGAGCCAAATGCTAATGCTGATTTCAACCACTGAGCAAGGTCTCTGCCAGCATTCCAGGATCACTCCTGTGTTCTCTATCCTGCTGCCTGATACCTAAGACATAGGTTTGCATATGTTGAAATATTTTTATTTGCCGCAAGCCCTTTCTGGAGGGAGCTGGGATACAAATAAACCACTGGATGGATACCTTCCCCACTAGAAAGTGAGAGTGGGGTCAGCGCCTTTGTTTTTCCCCATTCTCTCCTGATAGGGATGTTTCATTTTTAAACAAACATATCAGAAGTATGTTATGAGGACTTCCCTGGTGGTCCAGTGGTTAAGACTCTGCACTTCCACTGCAGGGGGCACAGGTTCCACCCCTGGTTGGGGAAGTTCCGCATGCCACGCAGTGTGGCCAAAAAATAAAAATGAAAAAAAGTCTTATTAAATAAAAAGAAAGTGTGCTATGAGAAGGGATCAGTATTAACATCAGAAGGCATTTTTTTGTCTTGCAGTTGCACTGCTAGGAAAACTGAGAAAGGAGATAGAGAGGAGAGAAAAGGAAAGAAAGGAGACAGGAGAGAGAGGCCCTGGGTTCTTAACCTTTTGATCTTTTTTTGTACCATAGACCACTTTGACAAACTAGTGAAGCCTCCAGACCTCTTCTCCAAACAGTGTTTTCAAATATATAAAATAAATACATGGGATTACCTGGGAAACCAATTGTATTGAGATAAAGCTCTACTCATGGACTCCTTTGGAGGTCTCCAGACCCCAGATGAAAAACTCTCTTGGTTGCTTCCTATGTTTAGATTATCAACTCCCTTAAAATCACACCCAGGTTCCAACTATTCAGGCTGCTTTAGCTGAGAATTGGACAAACACAGTCCCTCACGTGAAGTTGCTACAAAATATGCCCAAACTCTTTCTCAGGTGCATAGTCACTTGTGTTCTGAAGACAGGTACCTAGCATTTGAAGGCCGTTGCTATAAAGTTCAAATGCACAGGCATATGACTTTCTGATTCTTGCCATCCTAGTAGGTGATTTTGATTTTGTACTTCCCTAATGACTAATGATGTCAAGCAACATTCCATGTGCTTATTGACCGTTTGTTTATCTTCCTTGGAGAAATGTCTGTTCAGATCCTTTCCCCATTTTATTTTTAAATGAATTTATTTATTTTAGTTATTTATTTTTGGCTGCGTTGGGTCTTCGTTGCTGCATCTGGGCTTTCGCTAGTTGCGGCGAGCAGGGGCTACTCTTCGTTGCCGTGCGCGGGCTTCTCATTGCGGTAACTTCTCTTGTTGCAGAGCACAGGTTCTAGGCGCATGGGCTTCAGTAGTTGCAGCACACGAGCTCTAGAGCACAGGATCAGTAGTTGTGGCGCACGGGCTTAGTTGCTCCGCAGCATGTGGGATCTTCCCGGACCAGGGCTCGAACCCGTGTCCCCTGCATTGGCAGGCGGATTCTCAACCACTGTACCACCAGGGAAGCCCCCCCTTTCCGCATTTTTAACTTGGGTTACTTGTTGTGTTATTATTGAGCTGTAAGAATTCTTTATATATTCTGGATACAGTCCCTTTATATATATATGTGATTTGCAAATATTTTTTCCCATTCTGTGGGTTGTCTTTTCACTTTCTTGATGGTGTCATTTGAAGCAGACAAGTTTTTCATTTTGATGAAGTCCAAATTATCTAATTTTTCTTTTGTTGCTGGTGCTTTTGGTGTCATATCTAAGAATACTTTGCCAAATCCAAGGTTATAAATATTTACCCCTATTTTTTTTTTAAGAGTTTTATAGTTTTAGGTCTTACATACATATCTTTGGTCCACTTTGAGTTAATTTTTGTATATGGTGTGAAGTAAGGATCCAACCTCATTCTTTTGCATGTGGCTATTCACATTTCAACTACTTGAAATGTGATTATATGTCTTTCCTGTGCCAGTACCACAATGTTTGTTTACTGTTGCTTTATAGTAAGTTTTTTAATTGGTACGTATGAGTCCTACTTTATTTTATTTTTTCTTCAAGATTTTTTTGTTTATTCTGAGTCCCTTGCAAATCCATAAGAATGTTAGAATCAGCCTGTCAAAGAAACTTTCTACAAAGAAGTAATGTTTTAAATACCACAGACTATCACTTTTCTCACCAAATACTTGTCCATTTTTCTTTAGTAGAAATTTCTTTATTTGCTATATGCCATTATGGTCATTTCCAGAGCCTTTAAATGTTGTTGTTGTTTTTAAAGAATTGTTACCAGTTTCACTGGGGAGTGGTCCTGCAGAGCTCCCCACTCTGTCATGCCAGAAGTCAACCTCCTGAACAAAACTCCTACAACCCAGTAACAAAGAGAAAATACAACCGAACATTGATGAGGATATCAAACAACCAGAACTCTCATCCATTGCTGGTGGGAGTGTAAAATAGTACAAACACTTTGGAAAATAGTTTGGCAATTTCTTATAAAGTTAAACATTCCACCTACCCTATTACCCAGCAATTCCACTCCTACATATTTAGTGAAGAGAAATTAGAGCTAATGTCCACAAAAAGACTTGTGTAAGAAGGCTCAGAGTGGCTTTATTCATAGCAGCCTGGAAACAACACAAATGTCCATCAATGAAAAACATGAATAAGAAAACAGTGATGTATGCATTCAGTGGAATAGAAAGGAATAAACTGCTGATACAAGCAGCAACATGGATAAATCCCCAAAACATTGTGCTGAGCCAAAGAAACCAGACAAACATGAATATATACTCTATATTCCTTTAATATGAAGTTCTAGAACAGGAAAAACTAATCAATAGTGAAAGAATGATTGAGATAGTGGTCGGGGTATCTGAGGATTGAATAGGCTATAGAGAACTCCAAAGAATCTTCTGGAAAAAGTACTAGGCATCGAGGAGTTGTGAGTGATTCTTTCTCATCCAAGAAATATGTTTAGCCCTATCAACTCCTGGTTTACTTACCTCAGTGACTACAACTGCCCTGAATTTGCCCTGTGGCCACTGCAGACCTACCACCTGGTGGTCACTTGGGCTTCATAGGGCAGGGTACTTCCCCGTAGGGCTATGGTTAAATGGTCCTAGGAAGGTCCTCTTCTGTCTCAGGGCTATTTCTCTTGGGACCTGGTGCCTTTTCTTGGGCCCTTAGGATGAAATCTCTACCCCTGGGAAGATGCTTTATTGGGAAGAAGGACAAGGAGGGGATGAGAGAGAGAGGAAGAGGAGGAAAACAGTGGTGGTGTGCAATGGGCTCCAGGACAATTCCTAACACGGGGGTGTTGGTGCGGGAGGATAGCTTCTTTCTCTTGAAAGTGACCATATTTCTAGTGTTGGAAATGGCCACGTTGGTGTTGGATTATTACTTTAAGGGTTCTCCATAGAGAAATCTTCAGTCATAAAGCTCTATGAAACTACTATCTCTGATTTTCAAAATGCTGTGATTTTCCCATTATGAAAAAGCTACCTTCAAGAGATTAAGAACATGGGCTTTGGAGTAAGGTATTCAAACTGTTGTGTGACCTTGGGCAGATTACCTGGCCCCTCAGAGTCTCTGTTATCTTTCTGTAGCTGGGGATTGTTGTGGGCTGAGTCGTAACCCCTGCCCCTGAAATTCATGTGTTGGAGTCCTGACCCTAGTATATCAGAATGTGAGTATTTGGAGATAGGACCTTTAAAGAGGTAATCAAGGTAAAATGAGGTCATGTGGGTGGGCCCTAATCCAATATAACCAGTGTCCTTATAAGAAGAGGAGACTAGGACAGGGACAGGCACAAAGAGACAACTATGTGAAGACACAGGGAGAAAGCGACCATCTACAAGCCAAGGAGAGAGGCCTTACAAGAAACCAACCCTGCCAACACCTTGGTCTTGGACTTCTAGCCTCCAGAACTGTGAGAAAAATAAATAAATTTCTATTGTTTAAGCCACCCAGTCTGTGGTACTTGGTTATGGTAGCCCTAGCAAACTAACACAGGGACCCTAACTTCTATTGATGGAATTGTTAGGAGGACGAATTTAGATAATACATGAAAAGCACCGAACACGGTGCCTGGCACACAGTGAATGCCCAGTAAAAGGCCGCTTAATACTACAGTTGACCCTTGAACAACTCGGGAGTTAGGGGCACCCACCCTCCGAGCAGTGGAAAATCCATATACAACTTTACAGTCGACCCTCCATATCCACAGTTCCGCATCCTCGGTTTCAACCAGCCATGGATCGTGTAGGACTGTAGTATGTATTTAGTGGAAAAAATCCATGTATAAGTGGACTCGGGCAGTTCACAGCCATGTTGTTCAAGGGTCAACTGTACCCCATCTGGAAATATAAACTGCCAAACAATATGTAAAAGGGAGCTTAGCTAGTGTAAATGGACATAAGGCCGGGGAACACTGTGTGTGTGTGTGTGTGTGTGCGCGTGTGTGTGTGTTCGTGTGTGTGTGTCCACAGATGCATGTAGTTTGCATGTTAACAAATGGAATCTGTCAGTCACCGCATGCATCCCATGATGAAGCCTGGAGCAGAGTGTAAGCTTTCTGAGGGCAGGGCCCCTGCGTGGGTAATCAGATTTCTTATAGAGCAACCTGGCCAAAGGGCCAAATCCAGCCCTCTTCTTATTTGGTTAAATTTTGTTGAATCACAGCTGTGTTCATTGACTCACACATTGTCTATGCCTGCTTTCACACTATGAAAAGTAGAGTTGAGTAGTTGTGACAACAGAGGACAAAGACTGCACAGACCTCAAGGTCTAAAATATTTATTGTCTGGCCCTTTACACAAGTGTTTACCAACTCTGTAACAGAACCCCCTGTAGTAAGGACTTAATTCCTCTTTCTCCTTCCTTTTCCTCCTTCTTGTTGTTAAAAGAGACCAACAAAAAGAAAAAAAAATTGATATTGAAAGGTACCTTAGCTTTATCTCATCTAACCTCTCTTTATAGTTATGAGGAAACTGCAGTTCAAAACAAGGATGTGTTGACGTCCTGAAGGTCATACAGGTCTGCCTGTTTCCTCATGTGTAAAATAGGGATATTTTGAGAACTAAGTGTGCCAATGTATATAAAGCAATTAAACTAGTGCCTGGAACACAGTTTTGCTATTATTACTATCATCGTTAATTTCTGTTCTCCTGTGAACATCTGAAAAGCCATATCTTTCTTAGTTCGAATATACTTAATCCACATCCTTCCCTGCAGAGAGCTTGAGAGATGGGGGCAGAGGGGGAGTGGAACCTGGAGAAACAGAGACAAGCAACTGAAGGCCCTACTTGGCACCAAAGGCTGCTGGACGCCCCCCTCCCCTTTATACTGCTACCCGCCCCCATCCCCGCCCCAGCCAGCCTGTGCTAATAGAATTCAGAAGGTAATACAATCCCCAGGCTCTGAATTCCTCAAGACTCCTGGCTGGGGGCGACTGGGAGCTGGCAGGAGGCCGGGAGGCACAGAGGGCTCTGATATAGATCAAGTACCCACAGCCCTCCCATTTCACCGGGGGCTGCCTCCTGAAGCCTGGCCTCAGCGCAGGTTTACAGATTTTCTCCAATTGGCTGCCTGGAGAGAAAGTGTTCAAGCCCAGAATCTCAGGAATGGGAGTCTAATGAGACCCAGGTGTAGAGAAAGCCTCTCTTCCCTTCCCCTTGTTCTTGCTGCTTCCACCCGACCTGGGAGGAGACAAGAGTGGCCCGATCTGGGAGGGCCTTCCTCTGGGGGAAAGCTGGTGGCCAGGGTCCCTCCCACCCTCTCCACCGGTCCTGCCCCAGGGCTGGAGCTTAGAGATGACCTCACCTGGCCAGGAAACCTGGACACCCACAAGGCTTTTGTTCCTTTTTTTCTTCCCTCCAGGAAGAACAATCAAAGTGGAAGCAACACACAGAAGATAGTTGGGACTGAGAGGGAAGGAGGGCAGAAAACACACGCAGGGGAAGAGTCACGGCCCCCTTCACATCCCCAGGCTGTGAGGAGACTTAGCACGTGCCTAGAGCTCCTTGTCTGGGGACAGAAGTGTGAGGCATCCAACGGCTAGAAGAGGAATAAGAGAGCAACGTCTTTACAAGAACATAATTTGTAGCAGCGGGATGGAGCTATAAGGGGTGGTTACACCCCATTGTTGTATTACTGGTTCTGCCAGGACAGAATGGTGTGGGGACGTGCAAAAAGAATTTTTTTGACTCTTTTAGGAACCAAATTCCTGGCAAAGCATGAACAATTATGGCAATAAACTGGCTGGAGGGCTTCCTGCCTTCTTCTCACTGAGATTCGGAGTCAACGCTTCCAAACGCTTATCTACACCAGGTGCTGTGTAGGTGCTTCCACATCGTCCTTCTCATTATTCATGGCGGTTTTATTTGTAAAGTCGCTGTGAACCCTGAATTAGCAAACCATTGCTGAACCATTGCTTTTGGGGAAAATATGGGGTTAGGCTCCTGTGAGTCTCTGGTCACAACGTTTTCATCAACCAGTCAACACACAACCTTGTTTTATGTGTTTATTTACTATATATTTTTGATTCATTAACATTGAACTCACAGCCAACAGCACTATAACTCACGCCTGAATGAAGTACATCTAACCCATGCATTTTCTCCATGAGGCACATCACTGCCTTCTTGTGCTTGGGAACAATAGATAGCACATCAGCACTGTGCTGGAGGGGGGGGCCATTTTAAAAAGCGACATTGTCAACAAAAATCACAAAAATGCCAAAAACGTGGCACTAAATAAACCATAAAGTGGACACTTGTTTATAGTATGAGAGCAGAAACAAGAAGGCAGAGCGTGTCTTATTTGACCTCAGCTGGAAACGTGCATACCAGGTGACTCAAACTTTCTGCATTCTTCGTGCATGTCCAGGAATGATCCTGAATGCACAGCAAATATTGATTTCAGATTTACAAATACATTTGTGTTAGTAGGTGAATTTGCAAAGATAGAACCCCACAAATAATAAGGGCTGACTGTGCATTATCTCACTTTTTCTAGCAACCTCATGTGGTGGGAATTGTTATTCCCATTTTAAAGATTGGAAAACTGAGGCTCAGAGAGGTTATGCAATTTGCACAATGTGATACAGCTAGCAAGTGATGCTTTGTATTTCTCCCACAACAAATTTAAGACATTTCACTTGGAAAAAATACTACCAGAGAGGACCACTCTGCCTCAGTCAATTCTTTATCCTGTATTTATTCACTGTACCTAAATGGACTTGCTCAGCTGTTGCTGTGAGTTCATGTATTCTGCCTACCTAATTTGGGAATGCTTCTGGGGATGGGGAACCATAGCCTCTTTCCCCTGTCCCCATAAGGAAGTTTCCTGAGTATAGAAAGGGTCTCTTCTGCTGTTTATTCCCCAGGGAGCAAGGAGGTTCTTGAAAAATCATCCCCATCCCTCTCCTGGATTCAGCTATTGCTACAAGCTCAAAGGACATGTAGTCTGGGCAGGTGTGGGAGGCTGCAGGGAGACTCTATGCTGATTCATTCAATGGATGCAACAAATATTGGTCTCCTGCTGTTTGCTTAGCTCAATGCTGAACTCTGCTCAGGGTAACTGTGAAGATATAGGAAACATTTTAATCCTGCTCCTCTTTCAAGGAGGTTGCATGGGGTCTGGGGAGACTAAATAGGACGTACAGGTCATGGGCTGGTCAGAACCACACCAGGTGCAGGATCAAGCTTGGGGCAGTGGGTAAGGGGATCCATGAAGGCTGGAGTGGGTGTTTCTTCACAGAGAAGGAGTCTTGAACTGGGCCTCAAGTGGTGAGTGGAATGGAAGAAAGGAAGGGAGGGAGGGAGGGAGGGCGGGAGGAAGGAAGGAAGGGAGGAGTGAGTCCAGGCATCAACAGGGTAGGATCAGGTGTAGCCTGTGAGGAAACCAGTGTGGCTGGAGTCTGGGCTGCAGGTTCAGGATGGAGCTGGGCAGTAACCAAAAGCCATTCAGGGAAAAATCCATGACAGGAAGGGAGACAACAGAGCTGTTGGCTAAGGTTTGGAGGAGGGGCTGCAGAAGGCAGCACATTCTCTCAGTTCCCTCCCGAACAACACCGTGTGGAGCCCGGGAAAAATTCATCCAGGTTCCTTTCCAGTTTCAATGGGGCTTCAACTCCTCCCAACTTCTGAATCCCTGGGCTTGAAGAGCCAACACAGATGTCCAGACTGACAACAGGACATGCTATAGAGGGGATGCAATGCCCAGGCGGGGGTTCTATGGTGGCCATCTTTATCGCCAGAAAGCCAGAGCTATCTTCACCTCCCCAATCCATTTATTACATTCGTTCCTCAACCAGCCCCAATCTGGCTTCCAAATAAAGCCGTTTTTATAAGAGTCACCACTGACCTTCATGTCACTACATCCAGGCACATTTTTTTTTGGTCCTCACCTAACTAGATATTTTTCTCCTAGAATATAACCATCATGAAGTCAGGGAATTTTGCACTTACTACTATAGTCCCAGTACCTAGAACAGGCTGGCATAGACGATCCTTGATAAATTTTGGTGAATGAATGAATGAACTGTCTTCCAATAGCTTCTGTGATGCCATACTCTCCAGTTTTCTCCTCTCTCCTTGCCTGCTCCTGCTCTGTCTCCCTTGTAGACTCATCTCCTTCATCCTGCCATGTGGGATGACTCCAAGCCTCCATTCTAGGCTCTTTTCTCATCTAGACTCTCTTTCCTCGGGAGATCTTATCCATTACCTTCAATTACCATCTGTGACAGATTGTATTGCCCAAGGATAGCCACATCTATATATTTATTCCATCCCACGTATTCTTCTTACGATGTAACTGACACTTCCACCAAAAAAGTGGGGTCTGAGTTCCCTCCCCTTGACTCTGGGTTGCAGCTTATGCCTTCCTTGGCCAATAAAGTATGGTAGAAGTGGCACTATATGACTTCTGAGGTTAGGTCATGTAAAGGATACAGTTTCCACCTGGCTCTCTCTCTTGGGATTTTTCCTTTGGGGACCAATCCATCCAATTGTGAAGAAGCCCAGGCCACATGGAGAGGCCACATGTGGGTGTTGCAGCCAACAACTAAGCAGTTAAGCTAAGGTCTCAGCCAATGGCCAACATCAACATCAGATAATTCCAGCTCCCAGCCATTGAGTCTTCCAGCTGAGACCTCAGACATTGTAGAGCGGAGTTAAGTCATCCCCTCTGTACCCTGTCCAAAGTCCCAACAGACCCAAACCATAAGAGATAATAAATGATTGTTGTTGTTCTAAGTCACTAAGCGTTGAGGTAATTTGTTACTCGGCAGTAGACAACCACTACATTATCTGTACGCTGATATCTCCTACATTTATATTTCCACGCCAGTCTTCTCCTTTGATCTCTAGAGCCATATTCCAAATGCCTACTCATCGTCTCCACTTGGAGGTCTCAAAAGAACTGCCATCTCACCGTGTCCAAAGATAAACTCTAATTTTCCCACAAGTCTGCTCCTTTTCCAGTGTTTTCTTTCTCAGAAATGGCTCCACCTTCCTCTCATTTTCACAATCCAGAAACTTAGAACTCAGGCTTACTCATCCGTAACCCTTTCTTCTTTCCCCTGATCCACAGCAAATTCTGTCAGTTTTCTCTCTTAAATATCTCTCTAATCTAAGAGCCTCTCTTCATTCTCACTACCAGCCTGATTCAAACCACCATCGCTCTTCACAGGCCTCTAGCCCTGGCATTCCCCATCTTCCCAAATCTCACCTGATTCTCTCCAATTTGTTCTTCACACTGCCAACAACGTGATCTGTGTAGAACACTTGAATGACTTTTCCATGTTCTTACGATCAAGACTAGAATCCTTAGCATGTGCTACAAGGCCATAGGAGATCTAGCCCTTGTCTAACTTCTCAAAATCTGGGCCATCTTCCTCTGGATCTCTGCTCTGCACTCCACTGCCATTTGCCAATTCCTGGATTGAGCTGTGCTCCTCCCTTCAGAGGGATGTGCACAAGCGCCCATCCTCCCAGGAAAATCTCCTCTGTTCCCCATCTTTTACCTAATTAATTTTTATTCATTCTTCAGATCTGACTCTCCTCCATCCTCCCTGTAAGATTCTGTCATATGCTGTCACAGCTCCAGGTACTTTTAAGCCACAGCATATCTCTGTCTATAATTGCATATCATCCATGAGATTGTTTGAATAATATCTCCCCTACAAGAGCAAAAGCTTCAGGCCGGCAGCAGCCATGTCTGTTTCACCCCTAGCACAGGGAGAAGGCTTTCTGTAATAGCTGTTGCTCATGAAATGAATGACTGAAGGAGGGCTGGATCCAAAGTGGATAGGTGTGTGGCAAGCTCCAGTCTTGAGGGCCAGGAGCACATCTCTCAGTTTTATGAGCCCAGTAAGCCAGAGAGATTTTGTCATGAACTACACAGTGCACTTTCTCCTCTCTGGAAGGCACATATTTTTCTAACAAAATATAAATTGCCTTCAGGTTTCAGACCCCAGGGGGGTGGGGGAGGTGAGGAATCACAATTAATTTAAAACCAGTCATGGGACTCCCCTTGCCCAGGACTGATTTAGGAGTCGGCACAGGATACAAGGCCTGTGAGACAGGAAGGGAAGTTGAGCTTTAAAAAGGGACAGGAGGAGGCTCTCGGGTTAAGATGTAGTGTTGGAGTCATTGTAGTCTCTTGTGGCCCTGAGAGAACACAGGGCCCATAAAGGGCAGAGGCAAAGCCTACGGTTGGAGAGAACCTAGCTCTTCAATTAGCAAACAGAATAGCCAACCATAGAACTGTTTGTGGTACAGGACAATAAATTGATCCTTACTGGTTTAAGCCAGAGTTTGTCAACAACATCACTACTGCCATCTTGGACTACATAATCCTTCATTGTGGGCTACATAATCTTTTATTGTGGGTAGCCATCCTATACATTGTAGGATATTGAGCAGCGTCCCTGGCCTCTACCCACCAGATAATAATAGTAGAGATCCCCCATCCCAGTTGTGAAAACCAAAAATGTCTCCAAATATTGCCAAATGTCCCCTAAGGGAATCAGATCATCCCCCATTGAGAACCACTGGTGCAAGCCAACCGAACTAAACTATTTGCTACTTGTTGTCAAAAGCATCTTAAAAAAAAAAAAAAAAAAAGCATCTTAAGCATCCGCTGAACTTTGTTTACTCAAAACAGACTAATCTGTTTTTACCTTTGCCCACCCACATCTTCCTCCAGCCCCAGACCTGCTCACAGATCCCTTAACATGATTACACTGTCCCACCAATCACCTTCCATCCCAGCCTTCCTTACCTCTGCTTCACCAGAGCTCTCGAAACTAACTCTCTGCTGCAGCCACATCCCCAGCCATCTCTCCTTTGCCGTCTCCTACCACGTGCTGAGGGGGATGCTCTCAGTTACACCCTCTTGTTCTGCCGCAGACCTCTGCTCCTTCTCCCCACATCAGGTGAGGTCACTGAAAGCTTCCTTCCCACCTCCCCCTACCAAGACTCTTTCCGCATGCCCCCATTCCTACCTCATTCATCTTATGAACCTATCCCTCCCTCCACTATTCAACACATATTTTGCCCACTTAGTAGGAGCTACAATAGGCACTGGTTAGCAAATGGATAAGATGCGGAATTTGTCCTTAAAGAGCATACAGCCTGGCTAAGAAGACAGTTTGCTAAGCCAATGAGAAGTGCTACTAATGTTGAAGGTATCTGACCTATTATGAAATAATGTATTTTCACATGCTGAGGAGCCCTCACATTTAACTAGGTATTCGAGAGGTTGCTAATAACACACTTCATCTATACATGAAGCAGGCCTGGCAGGACCACATCTGCCAGTGTGGTTAGTCCATTTCCAGTAACTCGATGAACTTGGGGGGAATAAGAAGGCCTACATTTCAACGTATTCTGTTAAGTCGGATTTTTTCTTCCCCTCCGGACTGTTCTCCAACTGCTCTGAATTAGTGAGGTCCAACTGTTTCTATTTAAAGAAAAAGGCAACAAAATCTTCAGGGTGTGCCTCCAAAAATCATGCCAGAAGACACACACACACACACACAAACACACACACACACACACACACACACCCCGCCACCGCAGCCACCAACTCCATCATTCACACACTCTGCCCTAGGGACTGGGATGAACACTGACATACACTGTCAGGCAGCTGAGGAAAAAACAGAAGTTGGGCATCAGCTCAAACAGCTTGAAGCTAAAGAGATGGAAGGACGGCAGCAGGAGGGGCAGAGCAAGAGGGGGTTTGGTGAAGAAACGGTTCCAAGCACAACAGAAAAGGTCTCGCCTGAAGATTCTGGATTTCCTCTTTGGTTCTTTCAAAGAATAAGTCTCTGGTTCTATTTGGCTGGGGGACCAGCCCTCGCGGGGTGTGGCCTTGGGCTCTCTTCCCCTTCACAGTAACTCTATTGTTCAGAAACTGCGGCCAATTTATGGAAAGAGGTGGAATGTTTATGTAACTGACTCTGCTTTAGACAAGACGTTTGAAAGGGGAAAAAAATGACAGATGGAAGGAGGCCAGTCCAAACAGGGTTTTTCTTCCTTTCTGGACACAGATGTTGGAAAATGGAGGAGAGGGAAGGAGGGAGGGAGAGAAGAAAGTCAGGGGCTGAGAAGGAATGCCAAAGTCCAAGCTGGCCGGAGACGGCCAGAGTCTGTCTCTGTGGACAGGGGCACAGCCTTGGGAGCAGAACCTCCATTTTTGGAAGCTGCTGTTTTAATTAAATAGGTCAAGCCAGTCAGAGCAGCTCTGGTGTGGGGTCTGGATCTCATTAGCGTAAAATGGGTGGGGCAGGGCTGGCCGTGAGGGAGTGGATCCCCTGGTGTGTACTTGAGGGGCGGGGGCCAGGGATGAGGGAACTTCTTTACTGCTTTCCCCAAAGCTAGGCCCCCCGGCAGCTGGGGCTGCCAGGAGTCCCAGACCACAGATGGAGAATGCGCTTCATTAAGCAAGGAGTCCACTCTGCAGCCTGGAGGCCCAGGCAGACTGGAAAAATCAGAACTGCTCTGAGGGGGAGCCACAGGGACAAATGTCACCCCTTCACTCAGCCCAAGTGGGTGAGGAGTTAGGAGAATGCGCCTCACGCCTATAACTTCCCTTGAACCTTGGGGGCTAACTTCGGACACAGAAGGCAAAGACAGTACCAGGATGAGTTGAAATATTTGTCTTTCAGATTACAGGATTCCCATCTTTGGGAGCCCCCATCTGATAGAAGAGACAGTTCTCTGCCCTTAGAGAACCCCAGTTTCATGGGGGAAATCCAATCCCTGCATTTAGGGATCCCCGATAGACATCTCCTGACCCTGGGGTCTCCAGTCTGATAGGGAAGGCAGGACTGTAGTAAATGAAACAGACACGAAACTCATACCAAATTAGCATGAAAAGAGGCTCCACTGAATTTCATGCAAAGTGAGGACACAAAGGAATTATATTTACAGTGGGTTGGGGTTAAAGATGTTTCCAATAAAAGGGCAGTTTTGAGCAGCTGGACGGCCATGGCTTGGCAAGGACAATAGGACAACAGGCTGAGTATGAGAGCCTATGAGCTGCACATTCTTAGCTCTTAGGGAGCAGGAGTTGGAAGCCCACGTCCCCAGAGGTCTCATTCTGACTAATCCAGGGTGGTGAGGCAGGGCCTGGATCTCCAACATCTGATAGTAGGAGAATAAAGACAAATCGACGGACTGCTAAGTTTTCCCCAAGGGATTCAAACCCAGCCACTGGGATTGCTGGGTCAGGCTGCAATGACATCTCTGCCAGCACATCCAAGAGGCCAAAGACCTGTCAGATGTCCCTCAAGAATGAAATGACCATACCATTTCTCATCGAAATGGGGACATTTGGGAGAGGGAAAGGGATGTTATTAATAATTATGCTGGCCCACAAGCATAAACCAGGACTGTTCCAGATACACCAGGACATTTTACTATCCTCCCTTCCTAAAATCTTTCAGGGCCTAGGTGTGTGTGCAGCTGAGGTTTTAGGCAACCAGAAAATTAGCTTCAAATATCACCCTCAGCACCTCAATTCTGTTTGAAGATTTTAGGAGAAATATGATTACTATGCTAAATAAAACATATATATGTACACATATATACATACATATATATATACATATAGAGTATGTGTATGTGTGTGTACTTATGAGTAGTATATGTGTGTGTTGTGGTAGACATATATACATACCTATGTCTATATAGGCAGATAGATTGAGATATATACACATATAATACAGAATTTCCATGAATTTTCAAAAAATATTTAAATTAAAATGAGAGACCTCAAAAAACTTAATTCTTGTAGCAAACCTCTTGGGACTATGTCCCCAGCATCCCAAGGGGCACTATCATAGATATATGTTATTTGTGGTTGCCCAAATCTTTTAGACACCCTCTCGATATTTTAATAGTTCTTCAGAGCATACATCCTACTTTCCCAAGAAAAGTAAAACAAAATGAACCTGCCCAGGTTTTCCAGTTTCCCTTGCTGTGAGGGGGCACATAAGGGCTTTAAGTTCTACCAGTCAGATGCGCTTTTGACTGAGAACAGAGTTACCTAAAGACAGGGATGTAGCATGGGTCATCCTTTTTTGCTGGCACCAGATTGCAACAGGCACAGTATGGGTCGGAGCTAGCAGCTTCTTGCTCCTGACAGAGGCAGCAGCTCCCGTGGCAGCCAGATCTGCAGTGTGGCTCTGGGAGTTGTCCTAGAAACTCAGCTGGAGTCTATTTTTTCAGTCCTCCCAATATCCTTAAAAAATCTCATTATACTTAAACCAGCTGGAGAAGATTCCCGCTTTTTTGTTTTGTTTTGTTTTACAAAGAAGGACTCCGATAATACAGATGATTCAGGGGCAAAGTTTGAGGAGAATTTTGCTACACAGTGCAAAGGAAGGGGCTCATCCCAGGGGAAATTTAGTCCCAGGGAATGAAGTGGGACTCTAAAACTAAACTATCTCATTTATCGAGTGCCCAGCCCTGGCCTCTTCAACTGGGGTCCACATCCACTTGCTTCCCTCTGTTCTTCCCTCCACTGTCCTGCATCTCTGGAGTTCCATAGCCTTTCCTGCCTTTGTATCCTCACACTGATCCTCAGAAGTAAGGAGTCAGGGGCTACTTCTCTCTACGGTTCAGGAAGGGAAAGTGAGGTCCAGAGAGGGCAGAGTCGTGGCCATGGTTGTGCAGTGGCAAAGCGTAGAGCTGAGACGGCACATCCATTCTTAGTCTCTATCTTGCTTCTGAAGCTGTGATTCCCTGGATCCATGAGCAGCTAGCTCAGGCCCCTGCAGACCTCATTAGCTTGGTGAACAGTGAAAGGAGCAGCCTGACTCAGATGTCCCACCTCTGCCCTGAGGCCGAGTAATGCTGGGTACATCACTAGCCCTCTTTGAGCTTCAGTTTCCTTATCTGTTCAGTGAAGGCGTTGGAACAGCTCTCTAATTCTTAACCTTTTGGACGCCATAGACTCTGTTAAAAGTCTGATCCTCTTTCTCCTTGTCTCTACTCCCCACCCCCAAAAAATGGACACATAATACGTTCTGTAAAATTTCAAGGGGGTTGTAGACCATTTGAAGTCCAGGTTTTCAGTGAGGGGATTCAAAGTTTTAACCAGACTCCCCCAAAAAACTAAAACCCCCAAATTTTAAGAACTTTGCTCTCAGGTCTCCGTGGGCGATGATTTTGGAGAATTTGATGCTGGAAAGGCCTGTCTGCCTGCTTATCTTGGTGCTGCCCTTTGAAGGAGTCTTTTGCTTCATTGAGCCACACAGTTTTCTCATCTGTAAAATAAAGATAATAATACCTGCCCTGGCAACGTTATAGGATTGTTAGGAGAATTATACCACAATCGAGGTAAAAGGTTTTATAAGCCAAAAAGTATTTTATAATATGAGAGCTCAATTAGCCAGCTTACTTTTTCCTTTTCCAACATCTGGGGGCTGGTGGTGACATGCAGCTAGAGCTCACCGAATTCCTGGTATGAGAACTGTGCCCCACTTGTGTTCTCTTACTGACAGGTGGTCCTCTCCCCACTCCCAGGGCCTCACTGAGGCTGCACCACGTTCCACAGTCCAGGCCTGTGAACATCATTTCCATCAAAGCTCTCTGCTCCTTGTAACCCCCGTCTCCCTCTACTCAACATACTGATGGTGGAGACAGTCACATGGTCACCCACCCACTTCTATTCCACAAGGTGGCAACGAGCAGTCTGGGAGGAAGGACGGACTTGATGAGTACAGTGCCATCTGTCCCAGTCCTGTGGTCCTCTCCATCACACTCCCATTTCTCATGTCTAAATTTGGGGGTCAATACATGAACCCAGGACTCATTCCCCCGGGATACTCTCAGACTGGAGGGATGCAGAGACAGGCAGGTGCAGCCTGATTAGAGGCTGGGACACGCACTCACACACCCAGTCACACTCACCCGGGGTGGGCTGTGTCTGTCACAGGCTTGACCTGGCCTGCATGGCACCAAGGCACGACATCAAAGGAGGGGCGTGGTGGAGTTGGCAGTTACCCGGGCATGTGGCTCACCTTCCTGCCAGTATTTTCCCCGACAAGACTTTACTTGCTGCCTCTCTGGTAGCACAGAGGATTAAAGACTGCTCTGCTTCTAACAGAGGCCTTTGCCACCCTGGGAACACGGCTGTCTGCAGCCCCTTCCCACCCCCTGGCTGCCCAGTCCTGGCTCTACTCGTGCTAGAATGGCCCCCACACGTCCCCTCCTGGGGAGTGGGGATGATGTAAGGAGAGAATGGACCAAAGCCAGGCCAGCCCAAGATGTTAACCCCCTGGTGCTGGGAGTTTTCATTGGAAATCACTGGGAGCGGCAGAGCTTTTGATGCCTTTCTCTGGTCCCATGGCCTTGAACTAGAGGGCTGGGCCTGAGGGTCCCCAAGAAGCATGAACATGGTGCCCGGACAGCAGGGAGGAGAAGGGATGTGATTGTGAGCCAGGTGGGAGCTTCATGTCTCCCTGTACAAGGGATCATGGGGATCCAGGCTTAGACCCATAGCCAGGCCTTGGCCCAAAGGGTCCAGAACTACACTGTCCGGTATGGGAGCCACTAGGCACATGTGGCTATTGAGCACTTGAAATGTATCTTGTCCTAAGTGGTATGTGTTGTGTAAAATACACACCAGACTTCAAAGACTTAATATACAACAAAAAAGAATATGAAATATCTCATTCATTATTTTTCTATGGATTACACGTTGGAGTGATAATGTTTTGTACATATTGGGTTAAATAAACTATATTATTAAAATTAATGTCGCTCATTTCTTTGAAATTAAAAAATGTGGCTAATAGAAAATTTAAAATCACATACCTGGTTTGCACTATATTTCTACTGAACAGTGCTGGTCCTGCAAAAGTGAAGCAAAGAGCCCATCCAGGGTGGTCAGCTTTGGAAAGAGGACCAGCAAGGAAGGGCCTGCTATGCCCTCCTCACAGGCCTCACTATGAAATTCATCTGGGGTTAGGAGCCTCCGCAGAGCTTATCTGAGAATGGGCCAGACCTGGAACTAAAACCAGAGCTCCTGACGCCCATTCCTATGCTGAATTCCCTCAAGACAAGCCCCCATCATTCCCTTACTCTCACGGCCGGGTTGATGAACTTGTGGCTTGCGGTGGAGGGGATGGAGAAGATGCCCCCGGGATGCTGTGGCCTCTGTCTAGGGGAACATACCTGCTGGACCCACTGAGGTTTCAGGGACCAGGGGAGGGAGTAGTGGTGGGGATGGTATCCATTTCTTCCTGCTGGGAGGGCTTGTCACAGCCTCTGAGCTCAGAGAAGAGAGAGACCCCTTCCAACACAGGGCATGTTCTATTATTTATCAACCCCGAGGAGGGCTGCCCACGCCGGCCTTCCAGCTGGTTAATTGGATTTCATGACAACTTTTTTAAAGGGAATTTTCTGAGGAGCAGTGTTGTGTCCTGCCCCAGGGGTCCTGTGAGGTTTCCTCCATCTCCTTGAAAACACAGCCGCTGCTGTATAACACAGAGCTTTAATCATATATGTCAGGCTAGTCCCAGCCCCATCGGAAGCTGTGGTGAGGCTCACACAGCCGCTGATGTTCAGGGATGGGAAATGAGTCCCTTTCTTGGCTGAGATGAAGAAAATGTACACTGTGTCTTGTATGCGGGGGACTGCTGGTTAATTTGTGTGCCACTTCTCTTTTGATTACAGACCCTGGTAGGTGAAAGTATGCTGCTTATCAGAATCAGAATGTCATAGGTTTGCATTTCCTTCTGATGAGGAGACTCTAATAAACATAAGGTCTTGTGATAATAGTTATTATCAAGGCAGAGGCCCTATTTAAACAATTACTTGGAGAATAGGCAGCTAAACACTAGTGCATTGTGATCTGTTCATTGTCCTTCCTCTGTGGTCAGTTCTGCCATGGTTAAGACTTCATCCAAAAGATGCTCAGGGGTGAACAGCAGGGAAGGCTCCTGCTCATTCACGGCCACTCACTGTCTCGTGGCCTAAGCAACAGATAAGGAGAGGTGCAAGGTCTGCAGTGCAAAAATATTAGATGTCCCAAGCTATGTTTTCAAGTGCAGTCAAGAATGCTCGGTGTTATGGTAGGATTTACTGGAGAGCTCTTTTTAACTGTTAGATCCCTGCCAGAATGTGTTCATTTACAGGAAGGGTTGCTGAGGATGGAGGCTGAGAAACTTAAAGCAAGAAGGCAAGGAGTTGACACCCACTGTCCAGTGTCTTTCTTCTGCTGAGTTCTGACAGTAGTAAGTATGTGCCCATAAACCACTGCCCTGTGGTCCCCAAAGAAGAGTCCTATCCCAGGGTTTGGGAGGAACCCTGGAGAGAAGGGATGAAGGGGAGGCACTGAGGCACTGAAACCCCTAGAGGTGTGGCTAGCAGGAGTTCAGGTAGCCAGGGAATCCCTTTGACTGTGGGCTCTCTCTTCCTGGTGTACTTGTTCATACCCCCTGAATGGTGCCCCACATCAACAATGACAATGAGCACAGAGCTATTAGTATCATATGCCTGCACTGTGTAA
The DNA here is from genome assembly GCF_028021215.1 of Eschrichtius robustus. Taxonomy (NCBI): domain Eukaryota; kingdom Metazoa; phylum Chordata; class Mammalia; order Artiodactyla; family Eschrichtiidae; genus Eschrichtius; species Eschrichtius robustus. The sequence continues at coordinate 150,685,395 of NC_090826.1, forward strand.
AATGACTTACATGCATTATCTATTTACACATCCTAATAACTTAGTGATGTAGGTATTATCATTAGCCTCACTTACTCATGAGGAAACCAGAGCTTAGGGAAGTCAAGCCATTTGCTAGACATGAGATATTTATAGCAAGGATGTGCCCATAAATCACTTCACAAATTTATGGAAAGCCAGGATTGTAACTAAGGTCTCTGATGCTAAAACCCATGTTTAATTCCGACTTTATAATTATATATATATATATAAAAGATTCTAGCTGAAAAGCATTATAGGTGGGGGGGGGGGATATTACATTTTATAAGTCATGGACCAGCCTATAATAGCCTGGGAAGGGTTCAAACAAAATGTGGACCTTGGCTGCAAGCTAGGAAGGGTGCTCTCACTAGAGACCAATCAGCCGGCATCTTGATCTTGGACTTCCCAGCCTTCAGAACTTCCCAGCTGGCCCAGAAAGCTGTTTTCCACCAGCTCATCAGCCACAGGATCCAATCCATTGCCAGCACAGTCTGTTACAACTCCAACCTGGGTCCAGAGATGGGCTTTGGACTGTGCAGGCATAAAGGATAAGAGTTTAAAAAAACAAATATACCAGAGGGCAGACAGCAGAAGCAAGAAGAACTATAATCCTGCAGCCTGTGGAACAAAAACCAAATTCACAGAAACAGAGACAAGATGAAAAGGCAGAGGGCTATGTATGAGATGAAGGAACAAGATAAAACCCCAGAAAAACAACTAAATGACGTGGAGATAGGCAATCTTCCAGTAAAAGAATTCAGAATAATGATAGTGAAGATGATCCAGGACCTCTGAAAAAGAATGGAGGCAAAGATCAAGAATATGCAAGAAATGTTTAACAAAGACCTAGAAGAATTAAAGAACAAACAAACAGAGAGGAACAATACAGTAACTGAAATGAAAACTACACTTGAAGGAATCAATAGCAGAATAACTGAGACAGAAGAATGGATAAGTGACCTGGAAGATAGAATGGTGGAATTCACAGCTGTGGAACAGAATAAAAAAAAAAGGAATGAAAAGAAATGAAGACAGCCTAAGAGACCTCTAGGACAACATTAAATGCAACAACATTCGCATTATAGGGGTCCCAGAAGGAGAAGAGAGAGAGAAAGGACCTGAGAAAATATTTGAAGAGATTATAGTCGAAAACTTCCCTAACATGGGAAAGGAAATAGCCACCCAAGTCCAGGAAGCTCAGAGAGTCCCATACAGGATAAACCCAAGGAGAAACACGCTGAGACACATAGTAATCAAATTGGCAAAAATTAAAGACAAAGAAAAATTATTGAACGCAGCAAGGGAAAAACGACAAATAACATACAAGGGAACTCTGATAAGGTTAATAGCTGATTTCTCAGCAGAAACTCTACCAGCCAGAAGGGAGTGGCATGATATACTTAAAGTGATGAAAGGGAAGAACCTACAACCAAGATTACTCTATCTGGCAAGCATCTCATTCAGATTCGATGGAGAAATCAAAAACTTTACAGACAAGCAAAAGCTAAGAGAATTCAGCACCACCAAACCAGCTCTACAACAATGCTAAAGGAACTTCTCTAAGTGGTAAACACAAGCGAAGAAAAGGACCTACAAAATCAAACCCAAAACAATTAAGAAAATGGTCATAGGAACATACATATTGATAATTACCTTAAATGTGAATGGATTAAATCCTCCAACCAAAAGACACAGGCTTGCTGAATGGATACAAAAACAAGACCCATATATATGCTGTCTAGAAGACACCCACTTCAGACTTAGGGACACGTACAGACTGAAAGTGAGGGGATGGAAAAAGATATTCCATGAAATGGAAATAAAAAGAAAGCTGGAGTAGCAATACTCATATCAGATAAAATAGACTTTCAAATAAAGAATGTTACAAGAGACAAAGAAGGACACTATGTAATGATCAAGGGATCAATCCAAGAAGGAGATATAACAATTATAAATATATATGCGCCCAACATAGGCGCACCTCAATACATAAGGCAACTGCTAACAGCTATAAAAGAGGAAACCGACAGCAACACAATAATAGTGGGGGATTTTAACACCTCACTTACACCAATGGACAGATCATCCAAAATGAAAATAAATAAGGAAACAGAAGCTTTAAATGACACAATAGACCAGATAGATTTAATTGATATTTATAGGACTTTTCATCCAGAAACAGCAGATTACACTTTCTTCTCAAGTGTGCACGGAACATCCTCCAGGATAGATCACATCTTGGGTCACAAATCAAGCCTCAGTAAATTTAAGAAACTTGAAACCATATCAAGCATCTTTTCTGACCACAACACTATGAGATTAGAATGAATTACAGGGAAAAAAACATAAAAAAGACAAACACATGGAGGCTAAACAATACATTACTAACTAACCAAGAGATCACTGAAGAAATCAAAGAGGAAATCAAAAAATACCTAGAGACAAATGACAATGAAAACACGACAATCCAAAACCTATGGAATGCAGCAAAAGCAGTTCTAAGAGGGAAGTTTATAGCTATACAAGCCTACCTCAAGAAACAAGAAAAATCTCAAATAAACAATCTAACCTTACACCTAAGGGAACTAGAGAAAGAAGAACAAACAAAACCTAAAGTTAGCAGGAAGAAAAAAATCATAAAGATCAGCGCAGAAATAAATGAAATAGAAACAAAGAAAACAATAGCAAAGATCAATAAAACTAAAAGCTGGTTCTTTGAGAAGATAAACAAAATTGATAAGCCATTAGCCAGACTCATCAAGAAAAAGAGGGAGAGGACTCAAATCAATGAAACTAGAAATGAAAAAGGAGAAGTTACAACAGACACTGCAGAAATACAAAGCATCCTAAGAGACTACTACAAGCAACTCTATGTCAATAAAATGGACAACCTGGGAGAAATGGACAAATTCTTAGAAAGGTATAACCTTCCAAGACTGAACCAGGAAGAATAGAAAATATGAACAGACCAATCACAGGTAATGAAATGGAAACTGTGATTAAAAATCTTCCAACAAACAAAAGTCCAGGACCAGATGGCTTCACAGGTGAATTCTATCAAACATTTAGAGAAGAGCTAACACCCATCCTCCTAAAACTCGTCCAAAAAATTGCAGAGGAAGGAGCACTCCCAAACTCATTCTATGAGGCCACCATCACTCTGATACCAAAACCAGACAAAGATACTACAAAAAAAGAAAATTACAGACTAATATCACTGATGAATGTAGATGCAAAATCCTCAACAAAATACTAGCAAAGAGAATCCAATCAATCCAATCCAAAGAGATCCATTAAAAGGATCATACACCATGATCAAGTGGGATTTATCTCAGGGATGCAAGCATTCTTCAATATACGTAAATCAATCAATGTGATAAACCATATTAACATATTGAAGAATAAAAACCATATGATCATCTCAATAGATGCAGAAAAAGCTTTTGACAAAATTCAACACGCATTTCTGATTAAAAAAACCTCCAGAAAGTAGGCATAGAGGGAACTTACCTCAACATAATAAAGGCCATATACAACAAACCCACAGCAAACATCATTCTCAATGGTGAAAAACTGAAAGCATTTCCTCTAAGATCAGGAACAAGACAAGGATGTCCACTCTCACCACTATTATTCAACATAGTTTTGGAAGTCCTAGTCACGGCAATCAGAGAAGAAAAAGAAATAAAAGGAGTACAAATTGGAAAAGAAGAAATAAAACTGTCACTGTTTGCAGATGACATGATACTATACATAGAGAATCCTAAAGATGCCACCAGAAAGCTACTAGAGCTAATCAATGTATTTGGTAAAGTTGCAGGATACAAAATTAATGCACAGAAATCTCTTGCATTCCTATACACTAATGATGAAAAATCTGAAAGAGAAATTAAGGAAACACTCCCATTTGCCACTGCAACAAAAAGAATAAAATACCTAGGAATAAACCTACCTAGGGAGACAAAAGACCTGTGTGCAGAGAACTACAAGACACTGATGAAAGAAACTAAAGATGATACCAACAGATGGAGAGATATACCATGTTCTTGGATTGGAAGAATCAATATTGTGAAAATGACTATACTACCCAAAGCAATCTACAGATTCAATGCAATCCCTATAAAATTACCAATGGCATTTTTTACGGAACTAGAACAAAAAATCTTAAAATTTGTATGGAGACACAAAAGACCCCGAATAGCCAAAGCAGTCTTGAGGGAAAAAAATGGAGCTGGAGGAATCAGACTCCCTGACTTCAGACTATACTACAAAGCTACAGTAATCAAGACAATATGGTACTGGCACAAAAACAGAAACATAGACCAATGGAAAAATATAGAAAGCCCAGAGATAAACCCACGCACATATGGTCAACTAATCTATGACAAAGGAGGCAAGGATATACAATGGAGAAAAGACAGTCTCTTCAATAAGTGGTGCTGGGAAAACTGGACAGCTACATGTAAAAGAATGAAATTAGAATACTCCCTAACACCATACACAAAAATAAACTCAAAATGGATTTGAGACCTAAATGTAAGACTGGACACTTTAAAACTCCTAGAGGAAAACATAGGAAGAACACTCTTTGATATAGATCACATCAAGATCTTTTATGATCCACCTCCTAGAGTAATGGAAATAAAAACAAAAATAAACAAATGGGACCTAATGAAACTTCAAAGCTTTTGCACAGCAAAGGAAACCATAAACAAGATGAAAAGACAACCCTGAGAATGGGAGAAAATATTTGCAAACAAATCAATGGACAAAGGATTAATCTCCAAAATATACAAAGAGCTCATGCAGCTCAATATTAAAAAACAAACAACCCAATCCAAAAGTGGGCAGAAGACCTAAATAGACATTTCTCCAAAGAAGACATACAGATGGCCAAGAAGCACATGAAAAGCTGCTCAACATCACTAATTATTAGAGAAATGCAAATCAAAACTACAATGAGGTATCACCTCACACCAGTTAGAATGGGCATCATCAGAAAATCTACAAACAACAAATGCTGGAGAGGGTGTGGAGAAAAGGGAACCCTCTTGCACTGTTGGTGGGAATGTAAATTGAGACAGCCACTATGGAGAACAGTATGGAGGTTCCTTAAAAAACTAAAAATAGAATTACCATATGATCCAGCAATCCCACTACTGGGCATATACCCAGAGAAAACCATAATTCAAATAGACACATGCACCCCAGTGTTCATTGCAACACTATTTACAATAGCCAGGTCATGGAAGCAACCTAAACGCCCATCAGCAGACGAATGGATAAAGAAGATGTGGTACATATATACAATGGAATATTACTGAGCCATAAAAAGGAACGAAATTGGGTCATTTGTTGAGACGTGGATGGACCTAGAGACTGTCATACAGAGTGAAGTAAGTCAGAAAGAGAAAAACAAATATCGTTTATTAACACATATATGTGGAACCTAGAAAAATGGTACAGATGAACCAGTTTGCAGGGCAGAAATTGAGACACAGATGTAGAGAACAAACGTATGGACACCAAGGGGGGAAAGCGGTGGGTGTGGGGTGGGGGTGGTGGTGTGCTGAACTGGGCGATTGGGATTGACATGTATACACTGATGTGTATAAAATTGATGACTAATAAGAACCTGCTGTATAAAAATAAAATAAAATAAAATTCAAAAATAAAAAAAAAAAAAGTGTACCTTGAATTGGCCTTGAGGGGAAGTTACTCTTTGCATAAGCGAGGACAGGGCAAGGATATCCTAGGCTAAGGGAGAAGTAGGGGTGAGGGCTGGGAGATGGGAAGGAGCGGATCAGCAGGAGAGGATACTGAGAAGACAAAAGTGGCTGGAGCAGATGCTTCCCTACAGGGAGCAGGAGGTGGGGTTGGGCAAATAGCCTGCGCTAGAAGTCTGGAGGGCACTGAGAGGCCTGAGAGGTGAGGAAAACTGCTAGCCTGGTGATTTTGGACAATCAGCCATAGAATGGATGGGGAAGGAAGGAATGCCTGGAGACAGATGGGGAGCTTTTGAGAAGAGGTGAGGTCTGGGGTAAATCAGGGCTGTCATGGTAGTTCATTTCCAATTTAAAGATAACTAGAGGGAGAAAACTGGCCAATTATGGGACAGAGGGAGAAGTTCAGGGGACTCTGAGACTCCAGTTGGAGAATGTGGACAGAGGATCCCTCCCCACAGCTGTCCCCCTGCACAATATGAGGGCACCCAAATCTGGGGTCTCCTGTGCATCCCCCCGACACTCCTGTTCTGCAGGCCTGGCTTGGAGCTAGCATCTCCCTTCCCAGCTCCTCCCTGCCCCCTTCTGCAGAAAGGCTGAGACAGTCCCCATTTCTCCAGCCTCTTGTTTCTCTAATTTTATGATTGTATGAAAATAAGGTTCCCAAATTGCCTTTAATTAGCTTTAATAATACAGCTTTTTTTCTAATTAAAATGATTATTAAGAAACCATTTACTGAGAATGAATGCAGTTGTCAGAACGTAGGAGAATTCTGAACTCTTAATAATAATAACAGCAGCCATCACCATCCCCTTTAGACCACCGGTTCACCTGCCGCACTCCTTAACTCCGATAGGGTGGCACTCAGGCTAGGGGCCCAGGGTTTCAACCCTCTTCGTCTCCAGGACACCTCCAAGAGCAGCTGCTGCCTGCATTCCTAGTGCGGCTCCTTTCCTCGGCACTGGGGTTCTTACTATAGACTATGGCCCTGGTAAGTAAGCACCGGGGTTTGCCTATCAAAGAGTCTGTGCAGCTGAGCAAAGCTGGGCAGGCAGACAGAGGACGGTGAAACTTGGAGATTTACTTCATCTCCCAGTGGCCTTGGTCTCCCAGACGGTGAGAAGGGTGAGTGGGCCCCGGTGGCCTGAGTGGGAGGCCTCTTCGGCTCTAGAGCTTGGCGATGCTAAGGCGCCTGATACAGGCTGCGCGTGTGGAAATGCAGACCTCCGGGTAGTGGGGAAGCTTGGGACTGGCAGAGCCCCGCAGCTCGTTCAGTTCTCCTCCCCTCCCTCTCCGGGAGGGCTGTGCAGGCAGCCGAGGCCAGGGACTCCTGTCACGGAACGCGTGAGGAGCCTCAAAGGCGCCCGGCGCCCGCAAGGAAGAAGCGGGCGCGGTGCAGCGAGGCGAGACCCAGGCGCTGGGCCCGAGGCACGGAGGTGTAGCTCCCTGGTCCCCCGGTCCCCGGGTCCCCGGCTGCAGCGCTCTCTCCCTCCAGCCCCCACCCCGCCCCTGGCTGCGCAGTTGCCGACAGCTCCCGGGTGGCGGCGAATGGCTTGTGCCGTCATTTTCCCTTCCTTTAGGGAGGGGGCTGGGGGCCGCAGTCTGCGGAGGGCTGTACCGAGAGCCGGGCAGAGCGGGGAAGGGGCGATCAGGTCGAAGGTGGCGCAGAAATCGGGGCTGGAGGAGAGGCCCTGGGCATTTTCTAGGGACGTCGTCTGGTCTGTGTCTGCCTTCTCGGGCCGTGGGTCCTTCCAGGGACCTGGTCAGCTTGAGGTCTGCTGCGCATTAAACAGCGGTGTTTGTTTTTGTTGTTGTTTAATGTCACAGTGGAAGGAACGTGGGCTTCGAGTCCCACAGCCCTGGGCTCCAATTCGGTCGGCCGAATTACTGCTTTGTGACCTTTTGTGATACTTAACAGAGCCTTAGTTTCCCGACCGCTTTCTTCTCACGGGCAGCTCTAAGGATTATATGCAAACACTGAGATGAAGTTGCCCAGTCGGAAGCTTCAGACCCAAGCGCTAGTGTGGGAGGAATGTGCACTTGACCTCAGCCAGTGAAGGCGAAGGCAAAGCTTCGAGGCCCTAAACGCAGGGCTCGGAGGTCCTTGCCTCCGCGGTCGCTGGCTGGCGGCCGGGTCAGCCAGTTCTCACCTGTTCTCACCCCAGGGGCGGGTCGGAATCCGCGAGGGCGGATTAGGAGACACCGCGCTGGAGACCCCCGCAGGGGCCTGTTATTAGCTAGTCGGGGGCCGGGGGCTTTGTAAAAGCTCCCCAGGGGGTTCCACGGGGCCGCCAGAGTTAAGAACCGGTGATTCCTTTCCTCTCCAGGGAAGGAATAAACAAAGAGGCCTAGGTGGGGAGGGAGCGAAGGGAGCTAGTGGGTCCCCTCCAGTCTGCAGGTGGCCTCTTCACATGCCCACGGCCACAGTCACATGCACGCCCATGCACACACTCACGCACACTCAGAGGGACCCACAGCATCCCTACACAGGCGCGCGCGCGCGCACACACACACGCCCACTCACGTTGTCACGGGCACTCACACCCACACGCGCTATTTTCTCCGGGCGAGCCCGGCGGCCGGGATTCTGGCCGACCTCGCGCTGGCGCGGACGTCTGCAATGGGGTCCCGCCCTGCAGCTCCGAGGGTCGCCGGTCCCGCGGCCCGGGGTGCGCTGCTGATGACAGCGCGGCTTCTCCGAGCCCGGGGCTCTCGGCAGAGCCCCAGCCGGGCCGCGCGGCGCTCGCTCCGGCTCTTTGTTATGCTAATTCCCCTTCCCAGCTGGTGCCAGCTGCCTGCACAATGAGCGCCCCGAGCCCTCTCCAGTCCTCGCCAGCCAGGGAGTGGGGGCGGGGTGTGGGGTTGCTCTGCGACCTGCGCTCTGGATCCCAGCTTGGCCCAGCCTGGCGGGGTGGTGGGCTGCTCCCCTCGAACGCAGCTTCCCCCCGCCCTCCCCTCCCCCACGCTACCAGGGCCGCGCCCCTCGGGGCCTGCAGGGCATCCACTGATTCATTCCAGTCACCCCGGCTGCCTGCCTTCCAGGTGCCAGGGCTTGATGAAAAGTAAAAGGCTCCTCGGCGGCTCGAGAGCAGTGCGGATGAAAGAGAAGCAGCCGCCTCCCAGACCACACAGCTAATCCTCCCATAAACCTCGAGCAAATAAGGGGAGAGGAAGGACAGGCCGGCTACAGATGTGGAGTGCAGCCTCCGGGGATCCCCAAATTAAAACTCGTGCAGGGGAAGCACTTGGACCACCACCAAATGACACTAATTGGGTTACGGGACCATAATCTTGGCTCATATAAAAAAAAGAATAAGTTACAGTCACAGCTGCAAGGACTGTCTTCACAAAAAGAAGGGGGAAAGTCCGCTATTTCATTACTCATAAACATGAGAGAGAAGAGGGTTCTCGGATCTCCTGCCTGCGTAGGACAGGCAGGCTGGTTGCTTGAAGGGGAGGACAATCTTGTGTCAGGAGGAGCGGCGCTGCGCCTGGCTGGCTCCGAATGTGTGGAGCTAATGGGCTAATGGATGGGGGGAGCCCTCTCCGGGGAGGGGGAGGGTAACGGTACTGAGACACCGCGGGGGAGCGTGGTTTATCTGGAGGAATGCATTTCAGGCAATTGGTTAGCAGCCATGTGCAGAATACAATCATCTGGACGAAAACTCAGAGATTTATTCTTTAAGAAACATCCAGAAGCAGTATCTCGGTTTCACTGGGGGAAAAATAATAAAGGCATACTGGGGAAGTAAAGGAAGGAGTGACACGTGTAGAAAATTCAAGTGAAAATCTTCAGAAAGATTTCCGGTTGTTTGAATCACAAATGTCAGGGCCAGAAGAGACCAAGGCCCTTTGAGTGGAACCTCATCATTTGACAGATGGAAAATTAAGACTCAGAGAAGTTAAGGGCTTGTTGATGGTTAGACGGCTAGTGAGTGGTAGAGCCAGGCAAGAACCTGTCTCCTAACTCCTAATCTAGAGCTCTCAGCATACTTGGTTATATTTCTATGGTTAAGAAACAGAAGTCATTTGATCAGAAGCCAATGCAATAGACTATAGGTAAAAAGTTAGAAAATTTTAGAATGAGTTAAACCGTGTCTGCTCTATAATGAGCATGAGGATTGGAAATCAATCAATTCTTGCAAACTCCACCCCAGGGTTCTTCCTAACATTTGTCTATTCATTCATCCATTGCAACACCCAGATAGACAGATGGTCCCAGGATTTCTTTTTTTTTTTTTTTAAAGGAATTCCTTATTTTTATTATTTATTTATTTATCCATTTATTTTTGGCTGTGTTGGGTCTTCGTTTCTGTGCGAGGGCTTTCTCCAGCTGCGGCAAGTGGGGGCTACTCTTCATCGCGGTGCGGGGGCCTCTCACTGTCACGGCCTCTCTTGTCGCGGAGCACAGGCTCCAGACGCGCAGGCTCAGCAGTTGTGGCTCACGGGCCTAGTTGCTCTGCGGCACGTGGGATCTTCCCAGACCAGGGCTCGAACTCGTGTCCCCTGCATTGGCAGGCAGATTCTCAACCACTGCGCCACCAGGGAAGCCCCCCAGGATTTCTTTATGGGTCCTTTCTGTGCAGACTAATACCTTTTCCAGAGAGATTTCCCCCCCCCACACACACACACCCGCCAATGCCTCAAGTCCCTTGCACATTAAGTCATCTTGGCTAATACCAGCTAGGTTAAGGCTAGACTGGTTAAGAATTCTAACTGAGAATGCTTACTGGTTGGAATACTACCCGCTGGAAAATAAAAAATCTACTCCAGGGGACTTCCGTGGTGCGCAGTGGTTAACAATCTGCCTGGACTTCCCTGGTGGCGCAGTGGTTAAGAATCCGCCTGCCGATGCAGGGTACACGGGTTCGGAGCCCCGGTCTGGGAAGATCCCACATGACGCGGAGCAAGTGAGCCCGTGCGCCACAGCTACAGAGCATGCGCTCTAGAGCCCACAAACCACAACTACTGAGCCTGCATGCCACACCTACGGAAGCCCACGCGCCTAGAGCTGGTGCTCCACAACAAAGAGAAGCCACCGCAATGAGAAGACAGCACATCGCAACGAGGAGTAGCCCCCGCTCTCCGCAGCTAGAGAAAGCACGCGCGCAGCAAGGAAGACCCAACGCAGCCAAATAAATAAATTTATTTTTTAAAAAATCTGCTCCAGCTGCTGAGTTTCCAAGTAAGGGGAGAACAAGAGTCTGGAGATGGCCAGCCTGGATCTCCCGGGGCAGGTTGAGGTGTCCTCCCCCACCCCCATGCCCCTCTCAGCTGTTCTGCTAGCTCAAATGGCAACTACTGTGTCACTTATGAGATCCCAGAGCTCAGTTGGGAAGGAGGAAAACCTGTCCCAGAGAAGTTCTGGAACCATCACGGCACAACACTGCATTTTCTCTCACTCTGGCACCAATTTCTCATTCTCAAACTATATGGTTCAGTTTTGTCCTCATTTCAGTCCTAACAATCAGCAAGCATCACTACAGGTGATGTACCTCAGCTTATGGAAAAATATATACTCTTGGAACATCGAGAGAGACAGAAATGTAATTTTAAAAATGAAATCCAATTTTGAAGTCATCAATTGGGCTCTGAGTTTAAAGGCAACATAGAAAGAAATGAGCTCTTGAAGTAGGGACAACCACTCCCTAGTTGAGCTGCTTTTAAACTTAGATCTTCTAAGTGGAAACTGTATCGAAGTTATTTTATAACTACTTTGAGGCCATGTCCTCGAAGTTATAATTATACAGAAAATTCTGCTTTGGCCTCCATTATCAGATATAGGAACATAAGGAATAATGCTTGGTCTGTATTTATTTACTCCATATTGTATTTCTTTCTGAGGAAAAACTAGGTCTAAGAGAATCATTCAATATAGTAATTGGATAAACTTGAACTTTGGCAAATCCTAGGGATGAATCAGAGGTCAGTGGTTTTTAATCTGTTCATTTGTAAAGGACACCTCTTACGCCTTTCAGGTAGCCAATGTTCTGAAAGATACTATCCTCAAAATAAATTTATTTATTAGGAAAAATGCCTTCATTTTCCCAGAATTTCTTCTCAGTTTGTACTGTGTTAACCCAGAGCTGATTTAATTCCAGCCAAGGGTAAAGAAATCTGACAATGTAAAGAAATCTGACAATTTCCTGCACAACTGCTTTCAGGAAATTTTATGATTTCCAATAAGCTTTTGAAATATTAAACATATCTCAGGAACACCAGTGACTACTTTCATAGCTGTCTAAGGGTCCTGGGTCCCCAGGTTTGACACCATCCCTCTATTTAATTTCAAACCTGCTGTACAAAACCCAGGAGGCTGAATACTTTCCCCGAAAAGGATCTGGTACTGTCAGCTCCAGCTTTCAGGGGGTCCAGGGACATTAGCGGAAAAGTCATGGAGGCTCACTGCTATTTCACACCCATAGTGCGTGCCCAGGCAAGGTCAAGCCACTTCCCCAATATTAAAGTCTTTAATCCTGACAAACTGACAAGGTGGGTATGGCATGCCACCCCATTCTACAGACAAGGAAACTGAGGTGCTAGGAAGTGATGTGGCTTGCTGGCCAAGGCCAAGTTTGCACAGCTACACTGGCAGAGCTGGAATTTGCATCCAGGCAGTTTGACTCCAAGTCCCGCACTCTTAACCCTCTGCTATATTCCAGTTTCACAAGAAACCCACAACCACTGTGCCTGAACTGAATAGGAGAGATGAGCTAATGCCTATACTTAGTCACAAAGACAGTTTGGTTGGTTTATTGAAAAGCACAGCATCTAAGGACTTGAAGAACAACAATGAGAACCCCTCCCAGCTCCCAGAAAGGACGGACAAGCCATCTCTCTCTTTTAGTACCTGAAATGGTTTTTCTTGTCTTCATAAAGAGGTTTGACCAAAAAATTGCCTTCTTTCCTTTTTAATCTTTAGACTTCTCCGTAAAGAAAGTGAATACACTCCTCTGTGCACGTGGAGTGCTGTATTTCCCAGACTTCTTCCCCTCCACTCCATCAGAAATCAACTCCCCAACCTTTTGCTGAAATCCCTTGCCTTGAAGGCTGTCATTCTCCATCTTTTCCTTATTATGCACACAGGGGTTGTGTGAGTTTGAGGATGGTATAGATGCCTGAGCACTGTGCCAGATGCGTTTCAGAGAGATCTGCTCACTTCTTAATTGACAGAATACAAGGGATACGTCACATCTGAGCTTAGCTCATTGCAGTTGCCTCAGAAGACATCTGCAGAAAAGTACTGTGTCTAGAAGTATCCGGGTTGGGTTCATGTGTGAGCTGACCAATCAGATGGGGTGGTGGAGGATCACACACCTGATGCCTGGACTCAGCTGCTCCCATGGAATGACCTGATTGGAGGCAACTCCTGCTGAAACCCATCTCCCCCTCCCCGAAGTTCTGCTATTTACCCACTGTCTTGGGATCTCAGCAGGAAGCAAGATCACAACTTACATCTCTGCAGTTCTTTTCTGTGTGTGTTCTACCCCCAAGATATGGCATTTTATAAGATTTCATAATGTTAAATGAAGGGAACAGTTCCATTGAATGGGGTTGAGAAATACGGAAAATTTCATGAGAAACGACTAATTCATCTCCATACGTTCCATCAATTTCATTGTGGTCAAAAGCAGGTGTTTCCAGGCTGTGAATAAGTAGTTTGCATTTTAAAAATTAACAAATTGGACCAACACCAAGGAAAAAAACACAGCAATAGACAGCCCACCAGAGAATTGTTTACCAAAGAAGATGAAGCTCATGGTGATGGTTTGCAAACACCACCAGACTAGCTTGTGTAAATTCCCTTCGTTTAGTCATCGTTCTTCAGCCTGTCACAGATACTGAAGGGAAATGCAGAAACAGGAAATTACAGACTATTTTAAACAGCATGTTTTATTAAACTCACTTGCTGATGCACTTTATGGCAGGATGTGAGATTCAAGTGTTCATAACTTACATCTTTGCAAGTGCTTTTCCTAAGTGAATTCTCCCAGCTAAAATATGGCAAGTACACAGGGCTGGAAATAATCTCTAAACTAGTAACTGATTTACTCCAGGTCATGTAGCTACGTCACATAAAATGGAGAAGTTTTAGCCAAGTGAAGAGAATATACCTTGCTTATTCACTATACTATAACTAAGAAAGTACTGGAGGCATCGTGCAGTTAACTTAAAAGATCCTTAATGCATTTATTTTAAACCACAGAATCAGAGCAAAACAATCTTAAAATCAATTCCTAGAAAACATACATTGTCTCTTTTATTATTTAAATATTGATTTCATTCTTCTCTTCACAGGACATTTCTGTGTCTAGTTTAAATCATCATTATTGATGCCATGTTGAATCCTTGTTTTTGAAAAGGCCTAGTAAAACTGGCAGGAATGTGATTTCACTACAAATACAATGACTACAAATTTCAGGGACTGTCATAAAAGTGGGTTTGAACAACTAATTATCTTCAAAAACGTTTTCTGCTCATAATTTGTTTGAGGGATATAAAAGCTTAGCTGCATTGAAAACAAATCCTCATATCCCTGTCTGATATTTATTGTGAGGCTGGCACCTCTTAACACCCATGTCTTCTGCAAGTTGTTCTTGGCTCTCTTCTTGATACACAGAAAGGAAGTACTCAAGGGAAGCTGTAGTGCAAGTTCACGTTTGGAGGGATGGGTAGCCATGCTTTGATGGAGTTATAATCTATGAGCTCTAAAAGCAAATACCTTACATTCACTCGCTTCAGCATCTATTTAACAAAGTAGCAGGTAAAATGTTCAACATTTCCATTGTCTTAAAAGATCAGGCCGAAGATGCTTTACCCTAATTATTGATTGTTGTCAAATAGTCACTGCCACTAGGTTTAAGTTTTTCCTACCTACCTTCCTCCCAGGTCCCTGTCCCTAGGACACCTTCAAGGTGAACTATAGAATAATAGGATTTTAAGAGTGGAAGCATATAATGATACCTTTGCCCTTTTAAAGGGCCTTTGCCAGGTTATCCTCTACAAATCACATACTTTAAGAGAGGAACGACCAGAGGCAGAGGTTAATGATTTGTTTACAGACATGCACCTAGATGCCTAGGGGAGTAGCAATTAAAGGCACATTTGGGGAGCTGGGCCATTTTCTTAAGTGAAGATTTCCCCTCATTCAACTTTTAAAAGTCTGGATTCGGCCATATGAGGTTTTCCTTAAAGCAAAGAAAGCAGAGCAATAAGAAAAGGTGTTACTTCCAGCTGGAGAGACAGCAGTGTGCTGTTGAGGGCGGTCTTAGCTTTTCCCATCTCTGAGGATATAACTATAGAACCCAATTCATAGACTTAACTATGAAGGGGAGCCTTGACAACTCTGGAAAATCTAACTTAATATCTCTTGAGTAGAAATCACCAGGTAGGCACAGAGGAGGCCCTAACGCTTTCATACCAACACCAGAAACATTTTTGTTACTTGGATGGGTGTTTAGGGATTATTTTTTAGTAAAGAAAAAGTATGCTGGAAATGTCCTAGAAACAAAAACCTGATTACTAAATATTACACATTTTAATGCTGCTGGATTCAAAGACACCCATCATCCTGCAAAGAAGCGCTAGTGGGTTCTGTGGAAAATCACCAACTCCATCATTTTACAGCTTTGGCCACCATTATCTAGTAATGCTGGGGGCTTTTAAAAAGCAAAAATGTAAGTCCTTTCTTTCATATTTAAATGTCCATGATGTATTACGCTCACAATAAGAATGCTACTTTTGGCAAATTAACTAGCTTCCAACTAGTTTGCCCCTTTTATCAAATGAAATATTAGCCTCTAAGAATAACAACAATACAGAATTGCACGGACTACCACCGGCAATAACCTCTGTAGCTATTTTAACCGTTTACATGTGGGCCATCTTCTTGACAATTTGACATTCATAAAGGAATCAGCTAGGATTCAGTATTTATGGCTTCATGTTATGCTATTTTTTTCAGAAACTTTATAAAAATGAAAACCTTCAGATCCTTTCAGATAAAACCTTATCGATCACAAAGCACATCATTTACTAACACTGTGCTCTTAATCAAGAGAAATCTAAACCTACAAACTAGGAGCATTCTGAAACACCTATTAGATGGGCCTCTCAAAGTACACTTTAACTTTGAAAACGCCTGTGTGGCCACTGCCCATGACAGTTTCTAGACATTTTGAGATTTTTAAAGGAGAAAGAGCAATGGAAAAGAGAAACATAGCCAACAGTCATTAAAGTAAGAAAATCTGAATGAATTTTGATCATTTTAATAAATATATATCAAGAAAACTTCACTTTATTACAACAACACATTCATATACAAGCATCTATCATCTAAGTTTTCAACATCAAATGTTTATCAAATATTGAAAATAAAGGACAAAACATCACTAGACTATTCAGCCATAACACAAGAACAGGTTTTAAAAATTGGTCCTTGTGGACATTGTCCAAATGATGATCCTACTCATACACTGTATGAATGAGACCTATATTTAATATTAATAGCAATAATAAAAAAGCTTTATCTTGGAGAAACTGGGAGGACTTACTTACTTCCTCCATTTGGCATTTGGTTCCTGTGAAGTATTGTGTAAGGAGGCCCAAGTCAGCCAGTAACCTTGGAAATGGGAATACAGTTTAGCAGGAGGAGTTGGCTGGTGTGGAAGGAAGGATGGTCAGAGGGGTACTCTGGTACCTTGCCAATGCACAAATGAAAGAAATGATTGAGAAAAACGACCAAATACATAGGAGCTTTTGTCGACTGAGTCCCATTTCTCCAAAATAACTTTCCCCAAACTAAAATCTTTACATTCTTTAAGATAAAACCTTATTGATCACCACATCATTTATCAACATTGTGCTTCGTAATCAACAGCAAAAGTCATATATAAAAAACCACATGCTTTTATAATCTAAACGAGTGAAATGATGCAAAACAGATTAAAGTATGATGCATGCCACTGGTCCATGAACTTCATTGGACAAGAAAACAAAACAAAACAACCCAAAACCCAGAAAACCCAAACCCCAGCAACAGACCGTTGCCATAGAAAAGCTCGAGCAGCCAGTGCTGGTTTCTAACAGCTCTGTCTATTGTTTCCTCCATCCCTTTCTAAAAATGCCAAATCCGAAAGCAATTGGGCATCAAAAACAAAGGAAGAATAGAGATGTTGAATCAAAAGTTCAATGCAATAGTTCGACATTAACGGTTTCCAAACAATATTGATCCACCCTGTGTTTTTTTGTTTTCCTGTTTGTTAAATCCCTGCTGTACTCTGATTTATCCTTAATTTTCACATTGGCAAAAATTAAGATAAAGTAAGGCACCAAAAATCGCCCTGTATAATATATCTCTAAAAGCCTCATCACCCATCACAGGCAAGCTGGGAACTTGCAGGGATTAGCCTCTACTCATATTGTTGCTTGCTGCCCCTAGACAGGTGTGCTTCATTACCTTCTATCCTATTTTCATCTGTCACACAAGACTGTTGAATCCAAATACTTAACAGCACCAGGAAGCCATTTCACCTAGCTCCCTGTCTTCAGTCTTTTAGTCAGAAAAAAATACTGTATCATAAAGAAGAAGCAGACATTCTTTGCTGGTTATATTGATTTGCTTATCAAATAACTACCTAATTAAGTGGCAAACAGGTGGAAGGTTCTTTGCTAGTGACAGGCTCCTGGAGGTCACGGAAATATCACAAGGGCACATTGCCCCCTGTTCTAATCTACTGATCTTTTCTGTAAGAAAACTAAGATATACTTTTAAGCGTCAACTGTTTTCTCGGTAACATCACCACATTTATAAGTAGCTCGCCGATGCCTACTATACAGATGTTATATGCAATCTGCTCTCCAGGCATTAAAATGACATGGCATGTTCATGGCATAATTGTATCAGTTGTACAAAACTATAAAATCCATTCAAAATAAAATTCATGAGAGCTAATTGATCATGCTGTGCATGCTTCAAAGTTTCGGTGAGAAGGTGGCTCATATTTTACTTCCTTTGCTGCAGCACAGTTTGTTACTTGGTGAAGGCTCCTTTTTCCTTAAGGACTTTTTCCACGACTCACTTACATTGTTTTTTTCATTATATCCAGTCTCAAAATAATCATAAAATTGGCCTTTGCACTCAAAAGCAAGGTCATTTCCCACAGGTTCATGGCTTAGGGGGCCACCATCCCTGTTGGTGTCATCATTTGCTTTCTCATTCAATTTGGCCTTTTCCTGAACACCAAGTGACCTCACATTAGTAACAAAGATTTCATTGGCAGGTATCTGGCCATCAGCCTTGTAAATGGGTGCACTGCCTACATCAAAATCCACCTGGTGGGAACAACTCGGTAAAGGCAGAGGGGG
Source organism: Eschrichtius robustus (assembly GCF_028021215.1). Classification (NCBI taxonomy): domain Eukaryota; kingdom Metazoa; phylum Chordata; class Mammalia; order Artiodactyla; family Eschrichtiidae; genus Eschrichtius; species Eschrichtius robustus. The sequence continues at coordinate 150,703,505 of NC_090826.1, forward strand.
AGAGGAAGAGGAAGATGAGGAGGAGGAGGAGGAGGAGGAGGAGGAAGAGGCAGTGGTGGAGGCATTTCCGACATTAGCATTGACAGAAAGGGGTAAATTTAGGTAGTGACCACCACATTCTTGGTACAAGCAGCAGGCATGAAACTTTTCACACTCCTCTTTGGCCATCCGAGGTCGTTTCCGGTAAGGACAGTCTTGAGCCATAAACCACTCCTGGGCAGAGGTGCCATTGAAAGAACAGGCAGGAAAGCACCAGTTATTCTGCATGATAATTTCTCCATGGATCCTTTTCATCAAATTGTTTATAAGGACAGATCTTCGGAGGTACACTTCAGGATCATCGATAAACTTTAGCTTTTCTAAGGACATATAAAGGATGTGGGCTCGTTCCTCAAAGATTGAGATGGTCTAAACATCAAAAAAAGGAAGAGAAAGCTTAGGAAATGGTTTATATTAAAATATCATCACAGCACATTTCTCTCTTGGCAGTTTCTGAGTCTGGGAATGTTGTGATCTTGTTTCCCCAGGTTCATTTAGAGATGCTGTCCCAGGGGCTGCTAATGTCTCCCCTTCCCAGCAGACTCACTGGTGATGTCGAGCATCGGGGAATCCAGCCACAGTGCAGACCTCAGCAGGGACAGGTCAGGATGTCTGCCTTTTACGGCTCAGTGAGGGAGATGCCGAAATGCACAAAACTGATCTATGCTGTTAGAAGTCAGGAGAGGGGGTTCTTTGGAGGGCAGAGAGGTAGTGACTAGAAGGGGACACAGGAGAGGTTCTGGGTTGCTGGTTATGTTGTTTCTTTATCTGGATGTTAGTTATATGGCTATTTCACACTTTGTGAAATTCATCAAGCTGGACTCTTATGACACTTGGGCCTTTATGTGACACATATATATGTCAATATATGCTTTTTAAGATGCCAACATGCAGGTCATCATAAGTATACTTCAAACCCTGGCCTAGCCATCAAGGAGCATGAGATCTGGCTGTCAGATCTCATGGCTCTCTCTGGCTGTTCTTCTGGGTTTCATTCTTGCAATTATCTTTGCTTCATAGGGGGACAAAAATAATGAATGAGGCTCAAACCCTAAAAGGAACTGTTGGTTGAAGGGCCAAAGTAGGCTTCTTCTGGTGTTGGGCAGGAGGAAAGATGCAGAGAGGGAGTCAGAGGACTCACTCCTGAGCTGTGTGATACCATCACTGTGTGATCATTGCTACAAACCCAGTGGCAATTTGGAAAACTGCTATAAGCCACAACACAGAAACCAAAAAGGACTTAAAATGCTTGTCACCTGGGGATCAGCTCTTCCAGGTCATAAAAAAAAAAAGCGCCAACCTGAGGAGCTGTGAATTAAACCAGCCCAAGCTGACCTAACAGAGGAACTACAAATGCAGGGGAAAGCCCAACACCTGCCAATGCATGCTGATGACTTTTTATGAGCAGAGTCAAAGCAACATCTAAAGGGGTGGGGTGGGGGAGAGGGAGTAAGAAGTGAGGAAGATGATTAAAAAATTAAAAATCTTCTCTGTGTTTCAAAAAACTCTGGTCTGGGTTATCCTCTCCTCGATTAAATTAGCAGATTGTTTTTGAAGGAAGGTAGCCATAAGGAAAAGGAACTGGTATTTCAAAAGCTTAGATAGCCAGTTTCATACTTCTGTGCACTTTCCCAATCCTGTTATTTTCTTCTTATACATGCAAAAAAGTTAGCTTTGCTCTTTTCCTGGGAATGAATTATATATTTTAACAAATGAAACATGTGTAATGAATGCACCATGAAGGACGTTTCTACTTTCATGCACACATTCAAAGGATGGTGAGTCCCCCGCTGAGAGGTCAGGAAAAGCCCTGGGTGACCACCCCCGTGTAGGCACATACGTGTGGTACTGGCCATGGTAGCTGGAGCTCAGATACGGGGAACAGGTCAGGAAAGAACAGGTGCATTTCTGCACATGTGAAAGCACCAGTCGCCATGACCCTTAATGCAACTTGAGGAAAATGAAATCATTAGTAAAAAAGACATTCTTCAGATTATATAATTTTCTTATTTCTGGGCAGAGGAGCTCTTGCTGGCTCTTTCTTCAAATACTTGTGAAAAATAACACAGGACCCAAAAAAGTGACAACGATTAACATGGCTCTTCTGAGAAGTGGCTCATTTTCATTGCTTGGGTGGAACACTTTAATTTCTGGAAATGGATCAAGCAACTGTTGCTAAGTATCTTAAACTCTTAATAAAAATAATGACTATTTAAAAAAACATACTTTATGGCTACAGCTGCTGAGTGGTGGGTGAAAATCCTCTTCTTCCACATACTTCCTCTTAAAGTATGTGATCTTGGATGTTGTTATAGGATTTGAAATTCCCCTGTAATGTGATCCTGTGGTAATAAATCAGATACGACAAATGACATGCGGTCTGCCAGAGGTTCTCCAAACAAAATACTTTCCTTGCCTTGCCTTTTAGAAGATAACTTGGCTACGTATTTGTCTGTACATGTGGTGATTAAAAATAAACATTAGTCTTAATAGTTGCTATCATACAGAATCCTGTGACCCAGGCTAGGCAAGGATTTCTAGACAATTATAGAGGAAAATGACATATTTCAGCATTTACTAAATACTCAGAATCTTAACTCTATGCACAGGCAAACAGCAACATTCATAAAGGGGAGTAGTGTAATAATTCCGAAATAATATTAGTATTTATTCCAATTATTTAATTAAACCCATCATAATATAACACCACTGTTCAGATGTATATATCTTTAACTGTAAACACTAATAACCAAATAACATTTAAATATTACGGGCTCTCAGTAAGTAAGCAAATTATTATCTGCACACTGGAGTCATAATATTCCTTCTTTTAAAATATAAAATTTAAATTTTTTAAATTTAAAATTAAAATTCAGGGTAACAAAAGTCCTTTTTGCTCTCAAAAATGTAACATATCAACCATGAATAAAAATAGGGTCTAATTTTTAAAGACCAAGCTTTTAATCCTTTTTAGCAAATCTGACTTCAACAAGTACTCATTTTACATTTTAGGTTTTTGTTTTTTTTCCAATCACTGGTACTACACAAAAATCCAAAGGAACTCACCTTAAAGTATAAGAATAAAGAATCAGGGAGAACATATTGTTTTCTGGTCTTAAAAATTTTTTTTTCCTATAATACCAAAGCCTATTGAGCGCTTAATAAAAAGAAGAGCCACATAGCTGCCGGCCCAAAGTGCAGATTCCCTTATGTCTCATGGGATAAAGATTTCATTGTCAAGCCCACCAGGGCTTGTGTAGCTCTGAGAGAACCATATAGTTCCAGAAGGTAGAAAACTGAAACTCAAACTGAAGTTTCAAGATCTGGTTTGGTTCTCTTAAAAATACAGATGCCTGACTTTTACCCGAAGCAGCAGCACATGGAAACTCAGGTTTGAATGCAATTAACATCACTCCTGGTCCTTTCCCTGGAGCCTTGGGCTCACTTATGAGCGGTACACAGGCAGCCTGGGACGTCCCTGGAGCACGAGCTCTCTCCGCTCAGAAGGGCACCCCAGACACCACCATTGCCCATCAGTCTGGCCGCAGAAGGCAGCAGGGGAAGGTCAAGGGCAGTACCTGCCAGCGGGGGACCAGCTCCCCGGTCTCCCTGCAGAGGAGCCTGTGCTGGCCCTGGGGGGCTTGGGCCTCCGTAGCTGTCAGCCTCCCATAGTGTCTGGTACCCGGCAATTTCAGCAGCTCCTTCCGAGACAATGGGCTCGCAGAATCTATTCATGGACAGAACCAGAGTCATCTCTGACAGCCTCAGATCTGGAAAAAAAAGAAAACAGGCCTAATCAAGAGCAAGCCAGGGGATGGCCTTGGCTCCTCCTTCCTTTGCTTTGGGAAACTTTTACGTCTCAGTCCTCCCCTTTGCCCTGAAACATTTTATTATTTTTTCAAAGAAAACCTCAGCAAACTCTCTTGCTGCTATTAGCTCAGCCTCTGTCTTCAGCAATCTGCATTTCATGGGCGGATCTTTAAAAACCCCATTTCTTATTGTTCTCAGATTCCCCTCAGCCCTCTTCCAGACAGCTGCTTTGCCTCCTAAACACATTTTCCTCCTGACCTTCCCGCAGAAAATGTACCGCTAAGAGGCAAGGCCAAAACCCTCGCCGCTTCCTTTCTATTAATAAGGCAAAATCAATTTTCTAGTCAATCCCCTGAGAGTCTCCTTTGATGAAATCCGCTAATCAATCAAAAGAAAAGGAAGGAGGAGACAGAAGTCTTCCCCGGAATCCCTACTGATGCTCTCAGGTTCAGTCTGTTCCGCTGCCCGCTGCCCCCTCTTCCTCTGTTTCTGCAGGGCCAGTTCCTCTACAACATTCTGGGGCTCTCTCCACTTTCTTCTCCCAAAGCGAAGCAGACAGAGACACACTTGGTAGTTGTTTCCACCAGCCCTGATTGGCCTGAACTGGATCTGCCTCCAGTCAAAACACTGAGAGATGAAGACAGAAAATTGGCTCCAGTTTCCAGCCGTGAGCTGCAGTCCCACAGGAGCCAAGCACAACATCAACGGAGCAGGCGGAATATTAAACAGGAGCCAGGGCTTCAGGGCCAGAGGCAGCGGACAACTCTACACCGCAAAGCCCAGAGGCGAGGCAGAAACTTTCCAAGAGGCAAAACACCACTGCCCTTCTGTCCAGTTCACGCCCTTCCCTAGGGTCTGCGGGGAAACTGGAAGCCTCTCTACTCTTGGGATGCGCCCTGGGCTCCTCGGCACCTTGGGTGGTGGGGGCCTTTCCCTGGGGGCTCAGTGTCTTCACCTGGTTCTAAGTAGGGCTCAAAGTGGGGTCCAGAGTGAGTGCAAGGGAGAAGAGGATCTAAAGCCAAAAGACCTGGGGGCCATAGATCAGTGGTGACTGCAGATCAGCCTCAGTGCCTTATTATCCACCAATTCCTTTACGAGACCCAAACCTCCACTATCTCACTTTGCCGTTTAAAGAACTGTCACAAAGAGAGATGACAGGCCTGCTTTCTTGAAGATTGATTGTCTTTCAAATAGATGCTAAGGGTCTAGTTCTTGCTTTCTTCTCCAAATTATACAGCTTGTAATGTTTGGGGGAAAGAGTGAATCTACTATTGTCTCGTGGGAGACTATTATTACCTACATGTTATAACAAGGGTCCACTTCCAGGTAAAAGGAGGAAAGGCACAAGGGGAAGGGGAAATAGCTTCATTAAGTGACAATGTCCTTCTGGCTAACAGAGCAACTCTTGGCAGCAAAGACTCCGTCACCCAGACTTCTCTCTGAGACCTGAAATTCTGTCCCAACCTCACTGAAGACGTAAGCCAGGCCTTCTGACATACAGGGGAGGTGTCCAGGTCAGTGGCTGGAATTAGGACCCAGCTGATTTGGGCTGCTAAACTACCTACCCCCTTTCTTTTAAAATGCCCTCCAAAGAGGCAGCAGCAAGGACTTATTTGAAAACCTTATTTCAAGAGAATAAAAAAGGTTCAATTAATTCTCTAAAAAGAAATGGTCGGACATGCCATTTATTCTGTTCTTTGAGTCATCAATCAAGAAATTTAGACCACACTGATTTCACAAACTAAGCCATTCTATCACCCCTCAAACTCGACATCCAAACAAGGTATTTATTTCCTGGAAGACTCTCATGAAATGGTCCAATTTCTTAACTTATCTAAGAGACAACTATATCAGGAAGTGCTATTGCCAGGAGCACATGAATTATATAGCTTTTTCTCAGAGTCGGTAGCCCTGTCTCATTGACTGCAACAGTATTTTCTCGCTTGAAATTTACACTCACTTTATGCTGGATTCTGGGAATAAGATCCAAGCTTTTTGCCTACATGGAAATTTTATTACATATAAACCAAGGCACGTTGACAAATCCATATCCCATAAGACAGAGAAGCATTTGCAGGCCCCTAGCAGCAATTACCTTTGTTTAAAAGGACATTATATGGGCCCTGTGCTATTTTATGTTAGTAAGAGTTTGTTTATATTTTAATGACTTATCCTTGTAGCTTTTTGGTTGTTAAGGATTTCAGCGTTTCTATTTGTTAGTATTGTTTCCGGCACAAAATTCTACTCATGCATTTGAACTTGAAACATGGCACAATAGTTTTTATCTTGGCTGTTTCTTTACTTTTATGATATCTAGTTTCAGTAAGTTTTTCTTTTTTTGAATGGGAGACTTTTACACACAAATTCCTAAACTGGAGAGGTGAGTTCCAAGAGTGATTTATGTAAGTCCGAATAAAAAATAAATGAGTTGGGATTATTTGGGAGAGGGGAGGAGATTTTGCAATTGAGTCTTCCTAGTCTATCCAGAACTTACACTGGGATGTTAGGAAATTAAGAAGGCAAGTTTAACATTCATGAAATATTGGAGTATGGGGCACGAAGCCATGATTCTTTTTATTTGTATTATACGTACAGATCCAAAGTGTCATTTTTTCTCAGTACAATGAGATTTACATTATAATTCTGCTACTGAGTTCAGAAGTTGAAATTCACAAATTTATGTGCTGTTAATACTAGAGTCACAAAGATGTACATGTATAGTAAATTTTGTTTTTTTTAACATCAGCGGTGAGTGAATTCAAAAGAAGGGTGTTAAAGTGTTTTTTGTCTACACAAGTGTTTAAAAAAATAAAAACTAGAAAGGTCCTAACCTTTTATCCTCAGGCTCCCGCATGTCTGTTTCGTCAGCCAAGGGAATGTAGTAGAATGACACCTCAAGCATTCCCAGAAGGCCAAGGGCTAAAATGTCAAGTTTTTCCAGCAAATGTTCACAGTAATGTTACCAGGCATTTCTATACAATTTGTTTTTTCCAGATGAGTTGGGCTTCTTCTTTCCTTGGAGCCATGATGATGCTAATAGAAGTGGCACACATAACTGGGTAGCTGCAGATTCAGTGATGCCTTCCATCCAACAGGCGATACTGGTCACTCTTTGCCCACCCCTCCCCCTCATCCATCATTAGAAAACATTTTATTAAGAGCATTATAGAAGTTAGAGGTCTGATTCCAATACTGAAAAGCAAGGAAGTAAAGGGCTGGTATTTTCGATACACCTTTGACACTGCCGGTCTTAGCTGTCCTGCCCAGGTGGAATCAAGCCCTTGACCTGACACTGTTCCTAACAAGACCTCAACAGCTTGTCCAGCTCGTGGTAGTGGTGGTGGTGGAAGGGGCTGGGTGGGTGGAATGAAATCCTTCAACCCTTCTAAATAGACAGATACTACTTTTCTACCAGTCCCTGCAGCACACCTGTCTGCCCTGGGAAATGCATTTCCTCAGCTGCAGCTCTGAAAGGCCAAGATCTTTAGGTCGGGTCCTGGGGCTGGAATGCGGGTGCTGAGCAGGAGGGAGACGAGGGGGTGCCCGGGTGTCCGAGCCCGGGCGCCAGGTCTCCCCATCCCAGGCCTAAGGCTGGGGTCCGAGGTTTAGAGACCCACTCCCTGCAGGCGGGCAGCAGACACCACGTCCGAGTTCCCACACTGACACACCCTCGGGTGTCGGTGCCGCAACCCAAGCCCCTCTCCGGGGAAGCGGGCAGAGCCCTGCAGGCCGCCGACCGAAGGAGAAAGTAAACAACACCCCAAGTGTCTGGGAACAAAGGCAAGTTGTCTTTCCACGGTGCTGGAGCCGTGCGCCTCTCCTGAAGAATAAGAGCTATGATTATTCTTCCTTTTCTTCTTCTTCTTTTTTTTTTTAACCAAGTTTCCTTCTAAGGGCAATAAACACCAAAGGTAGGATTCCAAGGAAATGACTCACGGCGGTTGGCAGGGCTCTAGAGAGGCTGGCCCCGGCCCGCGCTCCAGCCCGCAGCAGATGCCTGCCCGGCCCTCCCCACTTCGCCGGCCAAACCCACTCGGAGCCCGCGCCTGCGGGATCGCCCTGCGCATCCGCTGGACCCGGGCGGCCAGGACTCTGCCCGTGCCTCCCGCAGGCGCCCGCCGTGTCCGCGACACCCTCGGCCGCGGGGCCGCCTCTCCCCCCGCCTCTGTGGTCCCGGCCGGGCACTCCGGAAAGTTGCTAGGGCAGTGGAGGCGGGAGGGGAGGCAGGGAGGAGAGAGGCGGAGGCGTGGACCAGGCGGGCAGCAGCCGAGCCCGCCGGGGAGGTGAGCTGAGGACAGAGGAGCCGCCGCCGCCCGCAGCGCGGCTCGGCTGCCTGGGAGGAGAGTGCGGGGGCGGAGGTGGCGGGGGGGACAGAAGGTGTCAGCTCCTGCAGCTATTCCTTTTTCTTGCAAACGCGCGCTCCTGACATCCACCATCCCTCCCTCCCCACCTGCCAAGCGCCGCGGCGTCCAGACCTGGTGGCATCCCTCCTACTGACCCCCGTCCCCCAGGACAAGGGAAGAAGCGGCCACCGAGGACCCTGGGGTCTCACCAGAGCCGCGGTCCCCACCCGCCCCTAGACTCGCCTCGGTGCGCGCGGGCTGCAGCGCGAGCAGCCCTAGAGGCGGCGGCGGTTCCCGCCCGGGTAAAGGCTCCGCGGCGCTCGCCAGCCCCGGGAAAAAAGCCCGCGCCGCCTCCGCGCCCAGCAGCGCCCCGGCCCTCCAGCCGCCCCGGGTCCCGCTCCGGCCGGTGCGCGTCCATTCGGTGACCCCGGAGCAGCCCGGGGGCCGGAAGGGCGCGCGGGAGCCAGTCAGCCCCAGCAGACGCCCGAGGGGACCGGCTGTCGCGCTCCACCCGGCCCGGCCTCTCCGCCCCCGCCGCCCGCGCCCAGCCCGGCTCTTACCGCGGGGTCAGCCGGGAGGCGGCGGCCGCGGCGCTCGAGCTGCTGCTGGCCCTCTCCGGGCTCGGCGCCAGCCCGGCCGCCGGTGCACACTCGCGCGGGTCCCGGCCCGGCGGCCCGGTCGGCGGTGGCCGCTGGAGCGCGGCGGGCGAGGGTCCCGGCAGGTCCCGCCGCCGCGACTGGGGCGCTGCGCCGCCGTCGCTGCAGACGGTTATGGTAATGAGCGGCTCTGTCTAGCGAGGAGCGTGTGAAACCCGTCAATCCTGTTTGCCATTTCCCCGTGGATTTCCGAGGAGAGGTTCTGCAGGATGCCCCCAGGGTGAGAAAAGGAACATGACAAGCGCGCCCGCTCTCCCTCCCTCCCTCCCTCTGCTCCCTCCGCTCCCGCCGCCGCCGCCGCCGCTCCTCAGCCAGCACACGGGGCGCCTTCCCCTCACCCCAGCCCGCCCCCTGCCTTCTTCCCTCCTTCCCGCCCTCCCTCCTTCTCTCCTCCCCTCCACTCCCCTCCCCTCCCGGTGCCCGGGGACACGCGGGCCCAGCTCCAGCCCGCAGCCCAGACCCCACGCGCTCCCGGGCTCCCGCCCCAGCCCTGGGGGCTCGGCTCCAGCCGAATAATGTATTCACTCTGCAACCTTCTGAGATGTCTTCTCTTTTTTTATTTGGTTTACTTTTTTGTTGTGCGTGCGTGTGATTTAAAAGAGAAAGAAAGAAAGAAATCTGTGCCTTTCCCACCCTTTGCAAAAGACTTTCTTCTCCTTTGCCACAGCAAACGGAGATGAGAAACAGATGCCTTTGCAGGACCAAGCAGTTATTCTCCCCTCGCCGCCCGCCCCCGCCCCCGCCCCTCTGGAGCTGTATATGTACAAAAAAGCAACCTTGGTCAGACTGCAACTTGAATTGGCAACTCCTTCTGGGTGGGGAGCCTCAAGGGAAAACCTCCAGGAAATAAAAAAGTAATAAAGGAGGCTGTCCTTGGTCAAAAGAATGTAATTTAAGCCCCGGAATCACATTATTTTGCAAATAGTAATTTTTCCCTATATTGAGCTCAACTGGAGTTTGTGTTTTGAAACATTAATTCATAACTTCTGTCTAGGGACCCCTCCATAGTCGAGATGGGTCATTTCAGGTGTAATGAACACAGAGGCTTGGAAGGCATAGACCTAATAAAATGGGGGGAAGGCACCTGCACAAAAGTGTTACAAAGACTGTAATGTTTGTTTACTGCTACTATGCCAGATGTGCTAAATATAACACTTCTTTAAAACAGAGATCCTCCGACTGTGAAAAACCAAACCTCTTGCTGCCTGGCTCCCTAGGAATCAAGAGGAGGCACAGACTGAAAATCAGGGAGAAAAGGAACAAGATCAAGGATGAGGATTAGCGTCTGCAAATTGAGCCCTATCTAATTTGCATGTTTATTTCTTAGAATTGTAATTAAATTTCTGTAAAAAATGTTTTCCATTTCATTTGTACGCTTAAAATTTGGGTGACTGACATGCAGTTAAGTGAATTTCTTTTTTTTTTAAAGCAAATGTAGTTTATCCAATAAGGCAGCAAACAAATATTAAACATAATTAGAACTAATCTGCTTTGAAGGTATTTTTGCTGAACTTTGTACATTGAAGACTCTCAGAGGTTTTAAGGGTATTAGGAAGCTGAGAGAAGGCAATTATGCTGAAAACAGACCAACTCAACAGACTTCCAGGAGCACTATTTCATTTTTTCCTAAAGGCATTTCAGGGTTGCATGCCTAGGATTGGGAATTGGGCATCCATCTTGGCTTTATTCTGAACCAGATTAAATTGCATTGGCTCATGCACGATATATAGGCCATTATGATGATAATTTAAGAATTGTAAAGATTCTACCTAGGTTATGGATAGAATGTAATTTTCATTTAGGTGGGGTAAGGAAAGGACAAGGGCATTTGAAGCAGTGCAAGTACTTGAAAATCTAAGTGTCTAAAACTGGTTAGTGTCTAACTCAAATAAAGAGCTAAATGTGAGGGCTTGGAGGCATGGTTTATTATTGTTTTTATCTCCCTGTATTAAAGTTTTATAGCATTTAAAGGACTGTGGGGAAATCCCCACATACCCTTAGCTGTGTCAAAATACATAAAACCAAAAGGAGCAAATTAAGCATAAAATTGAGAAAAACATGAGACTTAAGTATCAGCATGGGTTGCATTGGCATCTTTGGAGCCTTGGTTCTGAGAAATGAGCCTTCTGGGAAACTGGCATTGCCCTTGGGTGGGGAGGACTCTTGGCTTTAATGTTACGAGAAAATGACATCATAACAGAAGTATGAAATCATTCTACTTCACAGCACCCTTGTGGTTCTGAGTAAGAACTTGACCCTGTCCTGTTCAGATATGTTAGGTTAGCATGTCTTACCGAAAGCTTTCCCTGGCCTACTTTTAATCTCAAGCTTAATGTTTGCAGAAATTCAGGGCCCAACTGTTGACAACACGAGCTAATGTCTACAGGCAGAGGAGGCAGTCAAATGTCCGTGGAATGAGAAACATCATTTAAAAATTTAAAGTGAGTAAGTGGTGGTTATGGCACAAGGAAAGGACTCACTATACATCAATAATGAAATATTTGGAATGAATGAATGTAATTTATGAGTTGCAATATTCAACCTGAGGGCTCTGATGTCATCATTCTTGGATGTGTGTGCGTGTGTGTTTCAAGTTCCAAGACAAAAGTTTGATTATGAAACTTAAAATATCTTGAGCTGCAAATTCACTGAAGACCGTGATTGTTTTTCTTCAGTGAACAAAGAGAGTGCCAGACTTAAAACTGCTGAAACCCATTTCTCAAAAACTTGTTATCATTTGAAAGGGGGATTTCTCAAGTAAAATCTGACGTATTCAGATTACTGTGGACACAGTGCCCATTTGGGTTATAAAAAGTCGGAATTACTGGCATTTTTAAAAAAGTGCAACCTTTTTTAACAACAAAAAGAGATATCTAATATTAAATCTCTCCAATTCCTCTTCTCTTGTTCTCAAACCTTCTCTAATCAGGCTTTCTTATCCCATCACTCCATTGAAACTGTTACTGTCAATGACACCAGTGACCTCTGGGTTGCTAAATCCAAAGGGCTTTTCTTGGTTCTCATCTTTCTTGACCTGTAAGCAGCATTTGACCAGGTTGATCACTCTCTCTTCCTTGAAAACTTATATCCTGTTTCCAGGACAACATACACACCTGGTTTGCCTCCCACCCTACTGGTTCTTCCTTCTCAGTCTCCTTTACTGATTCTCTGTGACCTCTGAAAGCTATAGTGCCTCAAGCACAGTCATTGAGCCTTGTCTCTTCCTTTTAACCACTCTCTTGTGGAAATCACTCAGTCTCATAGCTTCAAATACTGTGTATATTCTGATGACTCCCCAATTTAGATCTCCAGTCGAGATTTTTCTCTTGATCTCCAGACTCCACTTAGATGCTTAATAGACATCAGAGGATTTACAGATCCAAAACCAAATTCCCGATTGTCTCTGTTCCCCCTTCCTTAATATTCTCCACTCCAGTTAATAAACCACACTATAGCTTTGGAGTCATCCTTGACTCTTTTTTTCCTTTACACCCTACATCTAATACATCCAAAAATCCTTAAGGCTCTACCTTTAACGTTTTTCTAGACTCTGATCACTTCTCATTATCTCTGCTTACCTCCAATTCTTTCTGTTCCTCCAGTATGTTGGGCCTGTGCTTACTTCAGGACATTTGCACTGGCTATTCCCTCTGTCTGAATGCTCTTTACCCAGGTAGATGCACAGATCAGCGCTCCACCTCTTCCAAGTCTTTGCTCACATATCACCTTCCTAACAAACCCTGACCACTCTGCTCAAAATTCTAACACTTAATCTCCATATCTTATTTTATTTTTATCCAGAGAATTTATCACCTTCTAATAAGTTCTATATTTTATATATTTATTCTATTTATCACTTATCTCTTCTCACTAAAAAGGTCCTTGAGGGCAGGGATTTTTGTCTTTTTTATTCACCCCTATATCTCCAGCACCTAGCACAGTGCTTGGCATACTGAAAGCACTCAATAATTATGTACTGATTAACTGAGCAATTAACTGACAGTTTCACATGTGTACAGAAACCCAAACAAGGCTAAAATAGAGCTACTTTAGTCTAGTGTATGTAGAGTGGTAAAACAGGCAGTTCATTTTATCACCTACTCATTTGCCTATTCTAGAATTCTCTGACCCAGTGCTCCTATCTGCCCTGCAGCATTCCAGGACCTGAAGACACTCCCAAGATCCCCAAGCACCCAAATTGTTTCATGCCTTCATTGAAAGTCCCCAGTACCATGTTTTCATCCAGGTGGGTGCTGGTGCTCTGGACCAGCCCTCCTTTCCACCAAAGCAGATTTCCATTCATTGCCAAGATGCTTGTCCTACGCTGTAGTCTTCAGGTTATAAAGTATGTAAAGTTGCTCTCCAGAACCCTGTAAAGTCACTTCTTGGCAAAGCCACCCTTTCAGAAGCCAGGAACTCCTCTACTGTCTTTTTCATCCTCCATCAAAACTTGCTAAGAAACCTTCAATAATTATGTGCATTTTATATGCGAGCATTGAGCTAGGAACTGCAGGTGAGGTAGAGATGAATAAGACACTGTTCCTAGGCTTAGGGAGTTGTCAGTGTAGTGAATAGCATAAGTCAGGCATAAAAATAATGATACTATTTAGTAATTCAGGGCATAGTAGCTGCCATGGGAGTTCAATGGTGGGACAGATCACATCCAGCAGTGGGGAACTCCAGAAAGACTTATTGAAGAAAGCAAAATTTGAAGTTGACCTTGAAGGATAGGCTCTTAATGGGTGGAAATGGAAAATGGATGAAAGTATTTCGAGTGGAGGAAACCATTTGAGGCACATAGGTTGGAAAGCTAAAGGCATTTTCAGACAACAGTGAGTATTCCAGTTTTACTAGAGGGGTAAAAAAAAGCATGTGAAAGTGGAAGGTAGATGAGGCCATAGGTTAATAAACATTGAAAACCAAGATGAGTATGATTTTAATTTAATGGGCAATGGGGAGCAATAAAGGGTTTTGAATTGGAGAATGACACAATCAAAGCCCAGCTTTAGGAAGAGTAGTGTACAGTGCAGAGTGGTGTTTCAGCAGCCCAGGTGAAGGGAAATGGGAGTCCTTGTTACAGTGGGGGTCCCTGGAGAGGAGGAAGGAGACAGGTACGAGATGTTGCAGTGTTGGAATCTTTAGGATATTATCATTGATAGGTTGTGGGGAAGGGAGGAGTGAAAGATGACTCTGAGGTTTCTGCTTGAGTTACCGTGTGGTTAAGTGAACTCACAACAAATGAGAAGAGGCAAGTTTGAAGGGAATAGAATGTGTTGCTTCTGCTTACGTTGCGTATGAGATGTTCAGGGAACAGACAGATGGAGATGTCCAACAGACAGACATCTGAATATTCTGGTCTAGCTGAGGATAGAATTTGAGAGCAAATTATAAAAATTTAAGATGATTTCAATAACTATGGAGGTGGCAGTCTTAGGACATGATGAGGTAATTGAAGACATTACAGAGAATTTAAGAGTGAAAAGCTTGGGTCAGCACCTTGAAGAATCTGATAAATGCGTTTATTCAGAGGTTAAAATAATGTTTTGGACTAATGTGTGACCTCTTTCAGGGATATTTGTATTTAATGGTGTACTAAGACCCTTTTGGCTTAAATTTAAAAGAAGAAATTTGGGATGGGTTGGTGGATGGGGGGTAGCAGGCAATCTTTCCTGACTATCCTGACATCACAACACAGAAGTGGTTATATGCTGTGCTTCCTCGTGTGACTAAGTCTACTGATTTGCCATCACAGGTGGAAAGGGATTTGATATTTCATCAAAGAATCTTGAGAAAATCCCTGAAAAGATGTAAATCATTGATAACAAGCTTGGAGTGTTATGTCTCTCAGGGATATTTGTATTTTAATAGGAGTCTCCTAAATACCACACAAATTTTAATCAAAGTAATTAATAATTAATGACATGATTTCAGGTATAACACAAGCCAATAAGTATTATTTCTGAATGGAAATCACACAACATATATGATCCCTTGTTCAGGGTACTCTTTGGGGGCACCTATATTAGTGAATAGGTAGGAATGGCTTACAGTAAACATACCAATTATTTGTAAAGAGATGTTCTTCCAACCTACTTGGTAATTTTTGCCATTTAAAAATTTCTATTAAAACACTTTTAATGCTGTTAATCTTGTATTAGCTACAAGAGTGTGGTGCTTGGGTGTACATCAAAATTACTATTCAACCCAAGTCTTCAGGGAGAAGATGGATCGATGTGAAGCATGAAAGTTGGGTGGGACCTGGATAACCAGAGATGGGGAGGGAGGGAGGAACCCCCCATGAGGATTAAGGGCAAGTGCTTACATGGTGTGATCTAGGGATGAGAGACTGGATGGATAGAAGCCAACTCTAAGGTTTAGATCTTCATATTTGGAAAGATGGCTGTGCTATTGTCAGAAAGAAGAATTATGTGAGCAAGAAATGGTCAAAGTGTGTGTGTGTATTGGGGGTGGGGTGGGTTTAAAGTTTTCACAATATGAACTTTTTACAATATTCATTTAGGAAATAAATAAATGAAAAATGTGATATGAATACTTTCTGGGTATATCACCTTTTTCTGTTAAATTATTTTCCTTTTCTTCTTCCAAGGAGATTTCCCCACCCATATTCCTTTCCTTCCTTTGGGATCAAGGGCCTGTACAGTTTTTTTCTTGACCAAAAACTTAAACACATGTGTTCACCTGTGCCAGAGCACTAGTTCAGAAGTCTTGAGTTACTGAATAAAGAGGTGCGGTGTTTCATCTAAATCCTGAAGACAGATTTTGGCGAGGCCAGGGAGAGGCTAGGCAGAGTTGCAGGAGGGGATGCAGAGCTGGCCAGCAGAGTGGACCCCAGTTAATCTTATGCCTGAATAGAAATCTCACCACATAAACAAGGGTAGGATCCAAAATTCACAATTATGTCATCCTTTTAAAAAAAGGCATAAGCCAAGGGGAATGAGACCCCAAAAGGGGGCAGTCTGTGGAGAAACTGTAGCTACTTGCAATTTGATTTCAAAATCCCTTTCCTACTTTATTTACAGATAAGTACATTGTTGTAAAACAGATAAGCTAAACATTTTATGAGGCTTAACATCAGAACAGCAGGATATATTTATGATACTATGTCATCATATCAAGAAGCATTTATTAAGTCACTAATAATTGCATTGGCACATAGAGAATTAATACAACATGGTTCTTTCAGGAGCTTGAGGAGTTGGCAGTATTTTCTTGGGCTCGCCTTTTGTCTTATATACGTGTAATTTCTAGAGGTCTTTTCATCTTGGTGCATAGCTATTCTATTTTTTTTTTTTTTTTTTTTTTTGCAGTTTTTAAAAGATTAAAGCCGCAGAGAAGAGTTTTGGTAGCTGACGAAGGCAAGGATGTAATCTGATTAAGTAAAATTTTAAGCTATATAAAATTATAGAGATTAAAGTGTGACCGTAATTACATTTATTAAATATTACCCAATTTGTTTTAAGTGGTATGCTCTCTCTTTACTGAACGAATCAATACTGGGTTTAAGTGAAATATGTGTGCTTTTCACAAGCATGTTTGATTTCCACAGGTCAAACATTCTATAACAGAGACTAGGAGAAGGAAATCGGTATTGTGAAGGCATAAAGCTCTAATTAGGATGAAAATGTAAGGGAAATATGTGGTTATCATTCTGCCCATCTGTAGGCATTAGCTTGATTTCGATCTACTTCATATAATGTCCATGTACACAATGCCAATAGAGTAAACCAACTGTATCAATAACTAGTGTCAGGAAAAGGGAATAAGGAATCATATTTCACCAGGGGAATAGTTGAAGACAAATTTGTCTTTGAGCATTTCGTTTTGTATTCCTAGTTTCTGAGTGATATAAAATACATAGGCATATCAAAGTTCATAACAAAAACTGCTTATGCCACCAAGAAGATGTATTTATTTTCAATAATGTAAAGGGAAAAGCATACAATTGAGGTGGAGAGAGAGAGAGACAGAGAGACAGAGAGACCTGCAGCAGACATCACCTGAGTGGGAAATTACACATCCTGCACGCACACGCCCGCTCTGCACACACATGCACAGAATTCATCTCTGACAATTTAATTGTTTAATGGTAGGACTAACAAGGAATCCTTTCTAAAGTAATGGCATATAAAGGCTTCCTAGTGAAGTTAATATTCCTGCTGCATTTGATGGGTGTTTCCCATTTGTGCAGTTCTGCCCTAACAGACTCCTGGCGTTTGATGGGGGGGAAGCAGGAAGGGTGGCGTGTCTGTGCTCAATTGCAGAATCTGGAGAATGCCTTAGCCTGTGACCTTAGCCTCGAAAGCAATAAATCCGAGGCCATGATTGGCACCAGAGCAATCGCTCCCATCGGTTGTAATGCCTTGGTTTGCAGGCTGAGGATCTGGTCTTCGTGGATGGTAGGCTGGGTGTTTTGAGCACAGGGCCCTTGCTTCTTATATAGTTATCTGTTTTCTCTTAGTTCACTAGAACCAGGATTTGGCAGCCATTTGTGCTGAGTTTCAGGACGCCGGTTTGACCAGTCTTCCAGATAATGAAATGCACGATGTCTCAGATGCTAGGGTTTGAATCCTCATCCTGAGCCGCAGTCTCTTCTCCTCATATTTCCTTATGGTTCAGCGTGGCTCATTTCGGCGCTTTAATTGGATCCCTGGGTGGCCTTCCTGTTACAGCAGTGTACACAACCACAGATGCTCTGCGAGAAGAATAACTGTGTCTCAAGAAGCATAAAGTTCTCAAAGCAGACCCTCAAATGTTCTCATTCTGTAGTTTCCATTCTTAAATCGATACATTTTACATTTATTACTCTGGTTATTTAATTTTGAAAAAAAAGTTTCATTGCCTGCATCAGAGAAACCCAGTGGTGGTGGTGGAGATAGAGCTTGACCACAATAGAGAAGCTGGTTTGTTGTGGAGCGGCGGTTGCCCTTTGGTTGTGGACTGAGTCCCAGGCTGCCTGCTTCTCTCCCTGAAGGTCTGTGTCTTTCAGTCTAGGAAAAAGCTTAGTAGGCAGAGTTGAAAATGACAGACTATTTTAAACACACGCTTTATATCCCACAGTTCTGGTTCTTACTTCTATTATCATTACTTATTCATAGACTTTTATTCCCAAATATCATTACCCTTTACAGTAATAGGATCAGCAAAGCGACCACTTAAAACAAAATAAACACACACAGGAATCCGAGGCACAGAAACATTTCCCCCCTTCTCTCCAGCTTTCTGCCTCTCTCTGGCTACCTGGGGGAGAAGCAGTTCTTACCAGGCACTAAGAAGCTCTGCTGCTTCAGAAATACCAGTGTAATGGGGGCTTGGCAGTGGGAAATGATATGGGGCCTCCAGCAGTCTAAGGCAGCAGCAGAGAGGTAATGAAATCTGGAAAAAAAAAAAAAAAAAAGGGAGAAAGAAAGGAGTGGAGGAAGGTGGAAATCAAGAAGAAAACTAAGAAGAATATACAGTGCGCATCCCTTAAACTCAATTTCAGCAGAGGAAAATCCCCCTAAAACAGATCCCATTTAATTTAGAGCGACTCTGAAGTGGGATCACTTACTTATTCCTTGTATAATAAGAATAGCCACAGTATACTGAGGGCCTACTACATCCCCAATGCTTTCTGTATGTTAATAGTGGGTGTGATTATCTCCATCTTACAGTTAAGGAAACTGAGGTTTAGAAAGGCCAAGTGACTTGTCTAAAGTTGTATGCCTCAGTCTGGTGGGCCCAGAGCATAAATTTAGATTTTATGAGTCTAAAACTGCTCACTAGAGTTTTTTCATCCTGACTCCCACTATGTTATATCGCATTCTGTTTTATTCAGTCATTTGTCTCTCCACTCATATATTTATTTACATATATACCAACTTGTTCCAGGAGAGATTTAAGATGGTGTAAAGGCCTTGGAGCTACACACATATCTAGGCAGCTTGCACATGGTGAGGACATTCTACTTATTTGTTGATTGAGCTGTAGAACATCAACTGTCAAGAGTTCAGAATTCTTTCACTGTGGAGTTCCCTTCCTTTTTTATCTTTAAAAGTAGGCCAGCCAGAAACCCATCTGTGCAGGATGGCTTGGGCCCAGAAACTGAGCTAACTAATCTCCCCAAATCTCCTCTATGTCTATGCTTCTATAAAGGACTAGATTAACATGCTGTATGGGAATTATTTTTTTTTTTCTTTAGTAATTAATTACAGAAATGTAAAAATTGACTTGTTAGGAGGAAAAAAGAGTAACTTTACCATGATGTAAACCTGACAAAAACTACTTCAGCCAGGTGATCAAGGTCAACATCAAAAGTGATAAATCACGCTGATAGTATGTACCCTTGATATGATGTGATAAAAATGGCACTTTATCTCTGTAGTCTTCCACCCCCAAACTCATCACTACCGTCCAATCATGAAAAAATATCAGACAAATCCCAACTGAGGGATTCTAAAACTGCCTCACCAGTATTCCTTGAAACTGTCAAGGTCATCAAAAACAAGGAAAGTCTAAAAAACTATCACAGTCAAGAGGAACCTGAGGAGCCAGGATGACTAAATGTACTGTGCTGTCCTGGATCAGGAAAGGACATTAAGTGGACACTAAGGAAATCTGATTAAATGATGGACTTTAGTTAATTGTAATGTATCAGTGTGAGTTCATTAATTGTAATAATGTACCACACTAACGTAAGTGTCAATAATAGGGGAGACTAAGTGCAGGAACTCTTAGTACTATCTTCTCATTTTTTGGTAAATCTATAACTTCTAAAAAACAAAATCTATAAAAATATTTTCACACACACGCACACGCACGTGAATTGACCAAGATTTTTGGGAGAAGAAATGGTGTGAGTAGAAGTAGAATATATGTCCCTGTCCTGAAAGCTTAACCCAATAATCAGGATGCGTGTTTCCTGGATTTTTATGACTGGCTTTTTTTTTTTTTTTTAAATGTATTTATTTTATTTTTGGCTGCGTTGGGTCTTCATTGCTGCATGTGGGCTTTCTCTAGTTGTGGCGAGCGGGGGCTACTCTTTGTTGCGGTGCGCGGGCTTCTCATTGTGGTGGCTTCTCTTGTTGCGGAGCACGGGCTCTAGGCATGTGGGCTTCAGCAGTTGTGGCACATGGGCTCTAGGGTACAGGATCAGTAGTTGTGGTGCACAGGCTTAGTTGCTCCACAGCATGTGGGATCTTCCCAGACCAGGGATCGAACCTGTGTCCCCTGCATTGGCAGGAGGATTCTTAACCCCTGCACCACCAGGGAAGCCCTATGACTGGCTTTTGAATAACTGAAGATAGGATCAAGCTGCTGAGGAAGGTCCACTCAGTTCCTGGTTCCCAGTAGATAATCCTTGTTGAATGAATAAATGCCACTGCCACATACACTGAAGGAGCTTTTCTGGATGCATATAACTTAGCTTGGGTTCCAGACCTTCCAATGATGGTACCCTGCACCCCAGTCCAACATGTAGCTACACCAAGGTCTCTGTCTCATTCTTCACAACCCAGCAAGAGTTGTTGAACCACTCCAGAAACCGATCAAATAACTATTTCCATTCAAAACTCTAATACCACATCCTGTTTGGCTTACTATTTATTGGGGACATCCAAGGTCTCATATGTAGCAGTGCCAGTTATGTTGTCACCAGTAGGAATCACAACCTTTTGCATATCACAGTACAGTTGTTGCAGATATATCAATTTCAATATCTTTGAAATTGTGGTAGTTATTAGGTTTGCTACTGTATATTGATATTTAATGCATTAATAAAAAGCCCATGTATCACTGTATCTAACATTTAAAAATATTTTGATAATTGATAATTATATTTTAATATAATTGGTTTCCTTTGTAATCATATGGTGCTTCTAAAATGCAATTAAAAACATTTTTCTGCGAAGGGGTCCAAAGGCTTCTGCAAATTCCCTAAGAGGCTCATGGCACAAAAAGATTAACACTTGATGTAATGGAATAAACACTCATGAGTCCTAAACTGCGTAGTCTCCATCAAATCCTTTGACCTCTAGTTTCCTCATTTTTCTGACCGGTTCCCACCTTGGGGGAAAAATTGAGCAGATCAAATTTTTTTAACAAATAGGGAGATGCTTGTAAATTGCAAACCCATGTACATATAAGGAATCATTGTTATTATTGTTATGTTATGTTTGGCCATTAGATAAAAATGACTTTTTATTGAGGTTTTAAATGCAGTTCATTGCTAGGAATACTTCTCACCCAATGATTTAGGCCATGCTTAACATGAGTAAAGTGAAATGGAAAATTGATTCAATTCTCTGGATAATAATTCATGCTAATAGTTTCCTACATTTGCCTGCAACATCCAGATAATCAAAGAAAATGTGATTTTAACTTGAATTATCAGCATAGCTATATCACAATTCTCAACTCTTCTTTGAATGTATAGACTCAAGTGCCAGAATTGAAGTTCTTTTTTTTTTTTTTTTAAACATCTTTATTGAAGTATAATTGCTTCACAATGGTGTGTTACTTTCTGCTTTATAACAAAGTGAATCAGCTACACATATACACACGTTCCCATATCTCCTCCCTCCCGCATCTCCCTCCCTCCCACCCTCCCCATCCCACCCCCGCAGGCGGTCACATAGCACCGAGCTGATCTCCCTGTGCTATGTGGCTGCTTCCCACAAGCTATCTATTTTACATTTGGTAGTGTATATATGTCCATGACACTCTCTCACCCTGTCACATCTCACCCCTCCTCCTCCCCATGTCCTCAAGTCCATTCTTTAGTAGGTCTGTGTCTTTATTCCCATCTTGCCACTAGGTTCTTCATGGCCTTTTTTTTTTTTTTTTCCTTAGATTCCATATACATGTGTTAGCATACTGTATTTGTTTTTCTCTTTCTGACTTACTTCACTCTGTATGACAGATTCTAACTCCATCCACCTCATTACAAATACCCCCATTTCATTTCTTTTTATGGCTGAGTAATATTCCATTGTATATATGTGCCACATCTTCTTTATCCATTCATCCGATGATGGACACTTAGGTTGCTTCCATGTCCTGGCTATTGTAAATAGAGCTGCAATGAACATTTTGGTACATGACTCTTTTTGAGTTATGGTTTTCTCAGGGTATATGCCCAGTAGTGGGATTGCTGGGTCGTATGGTAGTTCTATTTTTCGTTTTTTAAGGAACCTCCATACTGTTCTCCATAGTGGCTGTATCAATTTACATTCCCACCAACAGTGCAAGAGTGTTCCCTTTTCTCCACACCCTCTCCAGCATTTATTGTTTGTAGATTTTTTGATGATGGCCATTCTGACCGGTGTGAGATGGTACCTCATTGTAGTTTTGATTTGCATTTCTCTAATAATTAATGATGTTGAGCATTCTTTCATGTGTCTGTTGGCCATCTGTATATCTTCTTTGGAGAAATGTCTATTTAGGTCTTCTGCTCATTTTTGGATTGTGTTGTTTGTTTTTTTGTTATTGAGCTGCATGAGCTGCTTGTAAATCTTGGAGATTAATCCTTTGTCAGTTGCTTCATTTGCAAATATTTTCTCCCATTCTGAGGGTTGTCTTTTGGTCTTGTTTATGGTTTCTTTTGCTGTGCAAAAGCTTTTAAGTTTCATTAGGTCCCATTTGTTTATTTGTGTTTTTATTTCCATTTCTCTAGGAGCTGGGTCAAAAAGGATCTTGCTGTGATTTATGTCATAGAGTGTTCTGCCTATGTTTTCCTCTAAGAGTTTGATAGTGTCTGGCTTTACACTTAGGTCTTTAATCCATTTTGAGTTTATTTTTGTGTATGGTGTCAGGGAGTGCTCTAATTTCATACTTTTACATGTACCTGTTCAGTGTTCCCAGCACCACTTATTGAAGAGGCTGTCTGTTCTCCACTGTATGTGCTTGCCTCCTTTATCAAAAATAAGGTGACCATATGTGTGTGGGTTTATCTCTGGGCTTTCTATCCTGTTCCATTGATCTATATTTCTGTTTTTGTGCCAGTACCAAACTGCCTTGATTACTGTAGCTTTGTAATATAGTCTGAAGTCAGGGAGCCTGATTCCTCCAGCTCCATTTTTCGTTCTCAAGATTGCTTTGGCTATTCGGGGTCTTTTGTGTCTCCATACAAATTGTGAAATTTTTTGTTCTAGTTCTGTGAAAAATGCCAGTGGTAGTTTGATAGGGATTGCATTGAATCTGTAGATTGCTTTGGGTAGTAGAGTCATTTTCACAATGTTGAGTCTTCCAATCCAAGAACATGGTATATCTCTCCATCTATTTGTATCATCCTTAATTTCTTTCATCAGTGTCCTATAATTTTCTGCATACAGGTCTTTTGTCTCCTTAGGTAGGTTTATTCCTAGATATTTTATTCTTTTTGTTGCAGTGGTAAACGGGAGTGTTTTCTTAATTTCACTTTCAGATTTTTCATCATTAGTGTATAGGAATGCAAGAGATTTCTGTGCATTAATTTTGTATCCTGCTACTTTACTAAATTCATTGATTAGCTCTAGTAGTTTTCTGGTAGCAGTTTTAGGATTCTCTATGTATAGTATCATGTCATCTGCAAACAGTGACAGCTTTACTTCTTCTTTTCCAATTTGGATTCCTTTTATTTCTTTTTCTTCTCTGATTGCTGTGGCTAACACTTCCAAAACTATGTTGAATAATAGTGGTGAGAGTGGGCAACCTTGTCTTGTTCCTGATCTTAGTGGAAATGGTTTCAGTTTTTCACCATTGAGGACAATGTTGGCTGTGGGTTTGTCATATATGGCCTTTATTATGTTGAGGAAAGTTCCCTCTATGCCTACTTTCTGCAGGGCTTTTATCATAAATGGGTGTTGAATTTTGTCGAAAGCATTCTCTGCATCTATTGAGATGATCATATGGTTTTTCTCCTTCAATTTGTTAATATGATGTATCACGTTGATTGATTTGCGTATATTGAAGAATCCTTGCATTCCTGGGATAAACCCCACTTGATCATGGTGTATGATCTTTTTAATGTGCTGTTGGATTCTGTTTGCTAGTATTTTGTTGAGGATTTTTGCATCTATGTTCATCAGTGACATTGGCCTGTAGTTTTCTTTCTTTGTGACATCTTTGTCTGGTTTTGGTATCAGGGTGATGGTGGCCTTGTAGAATGAGTTGGGGAGTGTTCCTCCCTCTGCAATATTTTGGAAGAGTTTGAGAAGGATAGTTGTTAGTTCTTCTCTAAATGTTTGATAGAATTCGCCTGTGAAGCCATCTGGTCCTGGGCTTTTGTTTGTTGGAAGATTTTTAATCACAGTTTCAATTTCACTGCTTGTGATTGGTCTGTTCATATTTTCTATTTCTTCCTGGTTCAGTCTCGGTAGGTTGTGCATTTCTAAGAATCTGTCCATTTCTTCCAGGTTGTCCATTTTATTGGCATAGAGTTGCTTGTAGTAACTGAAGTTCTTAATACTAAGAGGAATAGAATCTTTTCAGGCCTTTATTCTAGAGATACTCCAGTTGTGCACATTGAGAGAGACCATGTGTTCTAAAGACATAGGTGGTTGACTGTGCACTGAAACACATATATATCATTAATTAGAAATTTCTTCTGTGTTAGGCAACATTTTCAATTCCATTTGTTTTCACAGATCCCTAAATCACTTGAACTTCTGTGTAATGCATATGTCTCAGGACAGTGTTGTCCAGTTAGACCCACAGTATTTTGCCATCAGAGAATATTTTAAATGGAAAGGCAGGCTTACTCTTGCCTTACAGTGTATAGATATTAAGCATTCTACACACAACTATGTGCATTCATCTTTTAAGAAAACTTACAAATGAAATGTAAACTGACAGGAATTGGATTAGGTAGAAAATCAAATAAAGAATGCAACTGGAAGGGGCTTCCCTGGTGGCGCAGTGGTTGAGAATCTGCCTGTCAATGCAGGGGACACGGGTTCGAGCCCTGGCCTGGGAAGATCCCACATGCCGCGGAGCAACTGGGCCCATGAGCCACAATCACTGAGCCTGCGCGTCTGGAGCCTGTGCTCCGCAACAAGAGAGGCCGCGATAATGAGAGGTCCGCGCACCGCAATGAAGAGTGGCCCCCACTTGCCGCAACTGGAGAAAACCCTTGCACAGAAACGAAAACCCAACACAGCCATAAATAAAATAAATAAATAAACCCAAAGTTAAAAAAAAAAAAAAAAAGAACGCAACTGGAAAGTCTTAATGAATCTGATACCTTCCACCCCTGATGTAAAAATAAATGCATTTGTTCAGTTTAAAGAAATTAGTAATTACATTTTCTTTCTCTGCTATCTCACCCCCCCAGCTTCTCATACACAACTATACAAATGTAACTCTAAAAAGGAATCTAATTCAGTTGATGATGCATTTATGTTGAGAAGATACATTATACTTATATTGACTCTTTGGAAAAGATTTGCAGCAAAAAGAAAATCATCTGGGAATTAGACCTTCACTTAATAGAGAAAGCATATTACATACCGTGTTAGTTTGCCAGGGTGGCCATAATGAAGTAACACCAATTGTGTGGCTTAAGCAATTGAAATTTAATTTCTTACAGTTCTAGAGGCTAGAAGTCTAGATCAAGGTGTTGGCAGGGTTCGTTCCTTCTGAGGACTGTGAGGGAGAATCTGTTCCATACCAAGCCCTTAGCTTCTGGTGGTTGGCTGGCAATCATTAGCATTCCTTGGCTTGTAGAAGCATCACCAAGATCTCTGCCTTCATCCTGACAAGGCGTTCTCACTATGTGTGTGTCTCTATGTCCAAATTTCCTCTTTTAATAAGGACACCAGTTATGTTGGACTAGGGCCCACTCTAATGACCTCACCTTAACTAATTATATCTGGAATGACGATAGTTTTCAAATAAGGCCACATTCTGAGATACTGGGGGTTAGGACTTCAACCTATGAATGCTGGCGGTGGGGACACAATTCAACCCATAACATACAATGGAATGTTCAATATATATCTGACACACTGAACTGAAACGTAATATACTTGTGAAGAGCTAGAGGGGCATGTACTTGGGAGGAGACACTTCTCAAAACCTCTGATGATAGTGTAACCATGTATATATCTTAGCAGCCGAAGTAATCCAAATCTCTATCCTTCCTTAAAGTAACTTCTAATGGCTGTTCTTAATTTTAATTCTGAAGTATCTGTAACACCAAAGAATGAACACATGGAAATTTTTCCAGAAATGTATTTGAATGTTCCACCATCCTCCATAACATACGTATGTTTTCTAATACATACAAAGAAGATTTCCATGAGTTCCACCTGGGTAATCTTGACTCTCTACTGTAAAGATGGGTCATGCTTACACTGTAGTTTCTCATTCTCTCAGGAACATACTGGTTTTGACTATCACACAATTTGAGGAGGGTATCCTTACTGCCTAAGGACTTTATGTTCCTGAGAATTATGTCCAAAGCAGTGAGATAGACCCTTGATAAGTCTTTGGTTGAAATAATTTGAAGGAACGTGTTTAACCCGGACTTAAGTTCCAAATCAAACTTAAGGAAGAACTTTCCCTTTACTACTTATTTTTCCCCCAATTTCTATTGAAGATACTTATATACATAGTTTAAAATGTCAAAATTCTGTAAGTCATAACTAAAATTGACAATCCCTACCCCACCTCTCCCCATCCCAAATTATTGCTACCCAGAAACAACCCCTGGTAACACTTTTAGGTCTTTCTTTTGGTATTTACCTTCATATTTCTGAAGAGCATTTTTATAATGTTTCTTCCTTGTGTTTTTCATTTTGATTATCATGTATCATTGATTTCTGTGTAAGAAGGGGCTCTAATACTCTCATATCTCTTTTTATTCTTCCCTCTTCTCACTTCATCTTCCTAATACATGAGTTGGCCAAAAAGTTCGTTCGGGTTTTTCTGTAAGATGCTACAGAAAAACCCAAACAAACTTTTTGGCCAGCCCAATAGTTATATTGTGATTTTTGGTTAGTTGAATATTTGTTTAGATTCTTATGATTATGTAAATACTTTGCACAACTAGCCATGTAGTGAACCATTTTTGTAAAATAGGTTTTTTTTCTCCCTCTTGTATTAATAATTGTCAGGTTTGGGTTTCTTTCTTTCTTTCTTCCTTCATTTCTTCCTTCCTTTCTTTCTTTCTCTCTCTTTCGCTTAGTTTTTGATATATCTATCATTAATTCACCTCCAAACTCACTGCCAGAGCATAAATTTCCTTTCAATATAGTTCATCAGTAGTTCAAACCTTTTTCTTTTCTTTTCTTTTCTTTCCTTCCTTCCTCCTCTTCACTGCCCCCTCCCTCAAGCGCTCCCCCGACTCTTCTCTCTCTCTCTCTCACACACACACACACACACACACACACACACACACACACACACACACACTTTCTGTCTTTTGATGCATCCCTCCTGGAGCCCTGTATCTTCCTGCTCCAATCAGAGATCCTGTTTGCTCCCTAGGCTGCTGCCTTTAGCTATCATTCTGGGTCTTTCCTTATCATCATTCTGGGATTCCCTTTACCTCATTCCTGTGATCAATCCCCTATCTCTTGTTTCTTGGATTTCCTATATTCTTCTTTCCTAATTTACTTTCTTTTGGGGGATCACATTTTTAGTAGCTTCCTGAGAAAAGGCACTTGGGAGGTAAATATTCTGAGACTTTGTGTGCCAGTTATCAATTACTGCCTCTCGGCTCCATTGTCCTTCTTTATGGAAGTAGAGGTGGACCTTGTGAACATGTCTCCTTTTCCAGCAGTGTTAGGTTGGGTCAATAACCGGGTTCTGGAAGGACATTGCAAGGCATGGCAGAGGAAAGGGCTTCTCCTTCTAGGTCCCACGTGCAGCTGCCAACAGGTGTGCAGGGAACTCAGTGGCTCTTGCCCTCCAACAAGTTTCTCCACTCACCTCCAGTGAGTTCCTCCAGTTCTCCAACAAGTGACCTCTAGTGAGCCACCTCCCGCTCGCTCCAGTGGGTGGTCTCCTGCACACCGGCTGCAGTTCACCACACCCCAGTGGGCAGCTTCCTGTGGACCAGCTGTGGCCCACGGTACCCTAGTGAACATCTCCACCAACTAATGGGTCTCAGCAGCGCCCTCTATGCTGAGGTCTGAATCTCAGCCTTAGGGAGAGGAGGCTCTTCTGAGTTTATTCCTTCCTTGGTTTGGGGTACTCTGCCTCAGCCCTAGAAGGAGTAACTGCTGCCTACACCTGGTACTCCTGTATGCTTTAGGGTTCTTTTTCAAGGGATCTATTTTTCTTTTTTTTTAAATTGAAGTATAGTCGATTTACAATGTTGTTAGTTTCAGGTGTACAGCACAGTGTTTCTGTTATATATATATATACATATATATATATATTCTTTTCCCAATTCTTTTCCCTTATAGGTTATTACAAAATATTGAGTATAGTTCCCTGTGCTATACAGTATGTCCTTGTTGGTTATTTATTTTACATATAGCAATGTATATATGTTAATCCCAAACTCCTAATTTATCCCTCCTCCCCTAGGGTTCTTTTCTTTTCTTTTTTGTGGTTTTTTTTTGGTTTGTTTTTTACCACATTTATTAGTTAAGCATCTTCTACTAATTAATAATTCTTCATAATAAATTTTCCTTGTTCCAGTCAGAATACCCACTTGACACATCTAAAAATGTCCTTATCCTCTTATTTGATTACTTGGTTAGGTAGAGAATTCTGGGTTGAAAATAATTTTCCTTAGAATTTTGAATACTGTTACATTTTTTCTACTTTCCATTGTTATTATGGAGAAGTTTGATGCTCTTCAGGTTCCTGATCTGTTGTATATGATATTTTGAAAAATCTGTGGAAGCTTTTAGGATCTTATCTTTATTACCAGGGTTCTGAAATTTTATGACATATCGGTGTTGGGCATAATCCGAAACCTCATGTCATTGAGTTCTAGGACATTCTCTTGGATGATTTCTATAATAACACCCTCCTGTTCATTTTCTCTACTCATTCTTTCCAGAATACCTACTACATGGATTATTGGTTAGTCCACACTGGTCCTCTAATTTTCTCTCTCTTATTTCACCTCTGCCTTTTTTTCCTTCTGTGAGAGTGATTCAGCTCTATCTCACAATCTTTCTCTGCTATTGTGTGTTTTACTTAAGGAGTGAGGCACTAAGAAACTATTCAAGTCCTTGTGTGAGTGGTGGTGATGCTTCTGGAATGGTGATCTTCATCACAGGGTGACTGGGGTGGAGAGTGTCATAAGTATCCTCTGCAGTCAGTATCTGTGAGTCTCTTGGGTTGGTCAATTTTCCCAGAGAAGAATCTTCCCATTTTCTACTTGGGGGTATCAGCCTGGATGCCAGCATTCTTGGGCATCAGATTAAAGAAAGGCAATGAGATTCTCACCTTTCATATGCAGACTTTCATTACCAGCAGTGTATCCCTGTCTTTGGCTTCCTGATGTCCTATGTCCTAAGCCACCTGGTGCAGCTCCTTCAGAGATTAAACCAGTCTTCTACTGGGATGTTGAAAAGGTAGTCACTATGTGAGGTGGAAGAAGGGATTTGAGAGCTTTATTTCCTACACAGATTTACCCTGTCCTGTTTTTAGCCCCACCTGACCAGCACTTTGAGGTATACGGTACCCATAATTTCTGAGCCTTTTTGAGGTTCTGTGAAGTTCATTGTTTTGATTCTGGATAACCCTACTTTGCCTCGCTGCTGGCTTAAATTTCAGCATTCTTTTATCTAATAAGTCATTTACCACTCATCTATTTACTTTCAAAATTCTAACATGTTATGCTGTCATCTCCTTTCTCTTTCTCATGGCCTTTCTTGGTTTATGTCTTTTAGGAAATCTATTTCATGTCGTGAGGTTCTGGAAGGAAGTGGAGGTAAACATATGTGCTTAATCTGTCATGTTTGATCAGAAGTCTCTTTTGCTTCTTAAAGCTTCATTCTAAGACTTCCCTGGTGGCACAGTGGTTAAAAATCCGCCTGCCAATGCAGGGGACACGGGTTCGAGCCCTGGTCCGAGAAGATCCTATATGCCACGGAGCAACTAAGCCCGTGCACCGCAACTACTGAGCCTGCATTCTAGAGCCCGTGAGCCACAACTACTGAAGCCCACATGCTTAGAGCCCGTGCTCCACAACAAGAGAAGCCATCGCAATGAGAAGTCCACGCCTCAACTAAAGCCCGCACGTAGCAACGAAGACCCAACACAGCCAAACATAAATAAATAAAATAAATAAATTTGTTTTTAAAAAAGCTTCATTCTAAGAGGTATGGAATAGGAAAAAAGTTCTCCCATTAGGCCTGTAGGGTTGACCTAAATGAAAAGGCCACATTTTCTAAATGCAAAACTTACTACTGGGAGAACAGAAAATTTGAATCAGGATATCCTACATGAATATAGACCTTTCAGACCGCAAGCATCAACATTTCCAGCATATTAGGAATTTACTAAATTAATAGATTAAAAAATACAATCAAGATTAATAGATTAAAAATATAATCAAGATGGCCAAAATTAAAAGCAGTCTATACATTCCACGATAACATGCTTCTTGATATGAATGGACTGGATAATCTATCCCAAATCTCGAAAGATAATTGGAAACAGAAAGTTATGCCCTTCATGTATCTAAATTGGTTTGCAACCTAAATTATTTATAAAAGAGAAAATTAACTAATTAATTTCTTTCTTTCTTAATATTCTCCATGTTTAGAGATTTTCTATCTATTGTCACTTCTCTAAAATTTCAGAGAAAGAGAGAAAGGGGTTTGGTAGAGATGAGCAGAGGGGAACAGGTTACAAGCTGTAGTAGGTGACCACTTGGACCTTTAGATTCATTCATCAGCAAATTTATAGTCATCAGCCACCAGAAATGTGAGAAAAAAATGTATGAAAATGTCTGCTTCTCCTCACTTTCACCGATAATCTAAAATAATTTAAAATTCCTTGATTCTTTGTATTTAAAATGGTTTTTTTCTCTGTACATTTGTAATAGATATAATAATTTTGAAGAATTTAAATCAATGTAGTCTTAAATTTCATTTAAAAATGTGAAGCTCACTGGATGATGTCTTTACTCACTGAATCAGTATTTCATTGTTTTAGAGAGAGGGCAGATACCAGCTAGAAAAA
Source organism: Eschrichtius robustus (assembly GCF_028021215.1). Taxonomy (NCBI): domain Eukaryota; kingdom Metazoa; phylum Chordata; class Mammalia; order Artiodactyla; family Eschrichtiidae; genus Eschrichtius; species Eschrichtius robustus. The sequence goes on from NC_090826.1 coordinate 150,734,478, forward strand.
CAAAGTTATTGTTCAGTTCTGTCTGCCATTTTTTTTTTTTTTTTTTGCATCTGAATAAGAGAAAAGTCTTAAAAGCCAGGCTTGGTAGAGAGAAAATGTCAAGCCTTCCCTTTACTTACCAAAACCAAAGCTCAAAGATCTGAACATAAAGTTCTGCATAAGAGAACTTGCAATATGAAATAAAGCAACATCTCCTTGCCTGGAGAGGAAGTGGATGGCATTTCCAGCTGAAGAATGGAGTGGGTGGAAGGAGGAAGATTCAGAAGGTGCAAGATTAGGGTGGAGAAACCAGGAGATTCCTGAGAAAGGATCCAGCAATCATACTCCTGTGCTTAAGGGTGGGGGTGTGCATGTGAGATCAGAGAAACTTCAGATGGATTGAGGGAGACTCTGGTAATATCCAAGCTTGCACTTTGGGCTATGAAGGATAAGGCTTAATCTATTCCCACTTGAGAATAAATAAGGAACACCATCTGCAAATAAGTGACACCTTGCAACTTGGTCTTCTATTCACAAACTGCTATTTTAATAATAATAATAATAGGTAATTATAAAAGCTCTTTTTATGGGTTGGACACTATACAAAGTATGTTACATGGATTATCTCACTGGTTTTTCACAGTAGTCCTAAAAGAGACACTATTTCACTGAGGGGCAGTGGAGTTTAAAGATAAGTACCTTGCCCACAATGACTTGTTAGTAAGTGGTGGAAACAGGATAGGGACCAAGCTCTAGCTCTCCAAGCTCTGAATCCCTCTGCAGTGCTGCCTCTCTCCTGTGCCCCTCCTCTTCCCTTCCACCCTCCCAAAAAAGCCTTTCTGCTCTCCTCAACCTCTCCCCAAACAAAAGAGGCTAAGCTCTATAACTAACAACCCATATTAGTTCAGAGTCTGACTAACTTCAGTGTACTTGAGACTCATTCACACTAAACTGTTACCTCAAACAGGCACTCAGTTACTTTTTAACTTTATTGAGGTATCTTCTACATATTGTAAAACTCACTCATTGTAAGTGTCCAATTCAGCAATTTTTAGTAAGCTTACTGAGCTGTGCAACCATACCTATAATCCAGTTTTAGAATATTTTCTTCACCCCCTCAAATTCTCTTATGTCCATTTACAGTATATCCCTGTAGCCACCCTCAACCCCAGACAACCACTGATCTACTTTCTGTCTCTATAGATTTGCCTTTTCAAGACATTTCATATAAGTGAAAGCATACAGTATGTGGTCTTCTGTGTTTAGCTTCTTTTACTTAGCATAGCATTTTTGAGATGCTGTAGTAGGCATCAACTCATTCTTTTTTATTACGGAATAGTATTCCATTCTGTGGATATACTACATTTTGCTTATGTGTTCGCTAGACCTTCACTGGACATTTGGGTTGTTTCCAATTTTTGGCTATTATGAAGAATGCTGTTGTGAACATTTGCATGCTGGTCTTTGTGCAGACATATGTTTCCATGTCCCTTGAATAGGTATCTAGGAGTAGAATTGCTGGGTCATATGGTAAGTTTATGGTTAACTTTTTAAGAAACAGCTAGTTGCATTTTAAGCCTCAACTCTGAATGTGAATTTCAAGTCTTTTCCCTCAATTAAAGGAATTTCAACCATCAGTAAGCAATGGGAACTCTGACTTCATTCTCTCTCTTTTTTTTATAATTTTAAAAACACATTTATTTATTTATTTTTGGCTGCGTTAGGTCTTCGTTGCTGTGCGCGGGCTCTCTCCAGCTATGGTGAGCGGGGGCCACTCTTCGTCGCGATGCGTGGGCTTCTCATCTCGGTGGCTTCTCTTGTTGCAGAGCACAGGCTCTAGGCATGCAGGTCTCAGTAGTCGTATGTGGGCTCAGCAGCTGTGGCTCGGGGGCTCTAGAGCGCAGGCTCAGTAGTTCTGGTGCACGGGCCCAGTTGCTCTGCAGCATCCAGGATCTTACCGGACCGGAGCTTGAACCCATGTCCCCTGCATTGGCAGGCGGATTCTTAACCACTGCGCCACCAGGGAAGTCTCTGATTTCATTCTTTAAGGATGCTTTGCAGAGTGCCCCGGGCCCTCACTGAAGACAGCCATGGCTCCCTGTGCCACACAGCTCCTCCCTACTTGGGGTCAGCTGTTGAAGGCTCCTGAGGTCAAGCCTCGTTGTCATGGGGACTGCAGAGGACTCCTGCAAGGGCTGGTGCTCTACAAGAGATCCACCAGGAAGTCTTTTCCTTCTAGACAAACTGGCAGTCTACAGATTGAATTCAGCCTACAGATATGTATTGTTGGCCTACACAAATTTTTAAAAATTAGAGTGTTTATAGATTGGTCATGCATTCTCCACTTTACCTGCATTTCTTATCACTCCCCATTGACTTACACAAGAACAAAGCTGGAGGACTCACACTATCTGATTTCAAGACCTAACATCAAGCTATAGTAGTCAAGACTCTGGTATTTGGTGAAAGAATGGACATATGGATAAATGGAACAGAATAGAGAGTCCAGAAATAGACCCGCTTTGTGCAGTCAATTGATATTTGACAGAGATGCCAAGGCGACTTAATACAGAAAAGACAGTCTTTTTAAGAAACAGTGCTAGAAATTCGACACCCATATGCAAAAAAACCCCACAAAAACTAAACAAAACAAAACAATACCTCTGCTCTTCAAAAACACTGTTAAGAAAATGAAAAGAAAGTCACAGACTGGGAGAAAATATTTGCAAAACACTTACCTCCTAAAGGACTGGTAACCACATTACATACATAAAGAACTTTAAAAAACAATAATGAAAAAACAAACAACCCAATGTGAAAATGGGCAAAGTGTTTAAACATATACCACACCAAAGAAGATATACAGATGGCAAATAAGTACATGAAAAGATGCTCAACACTACCGGTCATTAGGGAAATGCAAATTCACATCACAGTGTGTTACCATTACACATCTAATAGGTGTGTAACGTAGGTAATGGCTAACATTAAAAACCAAAATAAAAACTTCTTTTGGGGCTTCCCTGGTGGCGCAGTGGTTGAGAATCTGCCTGCTAATGCAGGGGACACGGGTTCGAGCCCTGGTCTGGGAGGATCCCACATGCCGCAGAGCAACTAGGCCCGTGAGCCACGATTACTGAGCCTGCGTGTCTGGAGCCTGTGCTCCGCAACATGAGAGGCCGCGACAGTCAGAGGCCCGCGCACCGCGATGAAGAGTGGCCCCCGCTCGCCACAGCTGGAGAAAGCCCTCGCACAGAGATGAAGACCCAACACAGTCAAAAATAAATTAATTAATTAAAAAAAAAACAAACTTCTTTTGATAACAAATGCTGACAAGGATGCAAAGCACCTTGACCTTCCATACATTGCTAGTGGGAATGAGAAATGTTACAAGCTTTGTGGAAAACAGTTTGGCAGTTAATAAACGGTTAATAAAGTTAAACATATACTTCCTATAAGATCCAGAAGTCCCACTCCAAGGTATTTATCCAAGAGAAGTAAAAACTTATGTTCACACACACAAAATTGTATATGAATGCTTATAGCTGTTTTATTTATAATCGTCCCAAACTGGGAACAAACCAAAAGCTCGTCCACTGGTACAAGGGTACAGAAACTGGTACACCCACACTGTGGAAGAGTATTCAGCCATTAAAAGGAACCGACTGCAGACAAACATGACAACATGAGTAAATCTCAAATGCATTATGCTAAGTGAAGGAAACCAGCCTCAAAAGGTCTAACACTGTACGAGTCCATTTATGTGATGTTCTTAAAAAGGCAAAACACAGAAAAAAAGATTAGTGCAGTGGTGGGTTGAACTTGGGGGAAGAGGTTGAATAGAAAGAAGCATGAGGAAACTTCTGGGGAGAGGGAGATGTTCTGTATCTTGGGTGTGGTGGTGGTGATGAACTGTGAATGTTTGTCAAAACTCACAGGACTGTACACTGTACACTAAACATGACGAATTCTACTGCATGTAAATTATTCCCCAATGAACCTGAACGCAATATAGGACTACTTTCAACTTTAGCATTTATAAGATAGTAACCTAATGGTTCCAGGTAACCTTACCATATGGAGAAAGTCTCTCCCTTTTTTTGGATTAATTATTAAGTTTTCAATATGAGAAAAGGAAGGTTACCAAAGTTAGCTTGTATAAAAGATGCTTACAATTGTAGAGTATCTCTCTAGCATTAATCTAAATAACGCTTTTCCGTTCATATTTATGGGCATGCTCACATTTTTACCTCCCTAATATAGCTGTTAAGAATGTGAAATCTTCCCAGTTTCCACTTCAGCTATGAGCATTTTTCATTTGCATTTTCTGGTGTGCAAGCAGTATAAATTTTGTTGCGTCACTTTACACCTTTTGTTATTTCTGACTGCACCATTTGCAAATCGCGTTTAATTTTGTTTGCCCAGAAGAACAACGAAATGCTATACATATATAATTTTTTTTTCCTATTCACCCTTCACACTCTTATAGAAACATAAGAGCCTTAATGCACTTCTGTCCTCTGAGGAAGCTTGTGGTAAAACAGGAGAAACATTATGAATAATTAAAAATATGATATTTACTCCAGGAGGAAGATGAATCTTTGAAAAAAATCTCTGCCAGCAGAAAGCCTCACAATCAGGTACCATATCCTGATAAATAAATTGCTAGTCTTTTCAGGTGTCAAGAGATTTCACAGTCAGATATTAATGAGATAAAGATGCTCAGCTTGATCATTAGGGGGAGAAGAATAAGGATTGAGTTGCTTCTTGTTAATTCTTATCATTCTTCATTATTAGCTAACAGGTAGGTACCAGATGCTTACCTATGTGCCCAAACTAGAGATATAAAAAGATAAGGAGGATTCTAGGCTGAAGAATTAATTCTGAGAGATTCCATTTCAAAATATTCAGACCTTAGGATATTAACTTAATTTTTCTTCATTATAGAGATCTGATGTCTTTTGTGTGGTTGGCCAATGGCCCCATTATTCTTTTGTATATTATTACAGAAAAATCTCACTTTTCTCTAGGTAAGGAATATGATCAATTGAAGAAAAAAGTATTCTGTTAGTCAACCTGGCCAATAAATGGATACAGTAATTGGCTCGAACTCAATAGATTTGGGATCCAGCTGCATTGTGACATTAACCAGCTGTGTGGCTTTGGACAAGTGACTTCACCTATCTGGATCCTTACTTTTCTTATCTGTACAATGATGCAGTTGAATTTGATAATCTCTAAAATCAACTATTGTTCTAAAATTATTGCTGATTGTGCATGCAATGTCAATTTTCAAATTATTTGAATATAATGTATAAGCCTGTATTAAATATAATTAAGTCCTTGATAATTCAGAATGCATTTCAAAACAATGCAAACTTTAGAGTTGTTATTATGAATGCCTAGCAAAATTCTGGTTAAATAGAAGTTTCAGACTAATGAAAATACTTATTAGATTGGCTTTTACAAGCATTTTACACAAATATAAAATTCTAATTATAATGAGAAATTTACCCTCATTTCAATAAAACAAAGCCAAAATTTGAAATTAACCAGGAAAGAAAGAGATATAAATCCTCTATACATGGGTTGAGGAAGTTCACATATAACATTCTGACAATTATCAGCCAGTCCAAACTCTCTGACTAGTGTGAAAGGCAGATTATCAGCTAGTGTTTATGAAAAAATTCAGACAAGAGAGAACTTTCTTTTTTTTTAAAAAAAGTATTTATTTATTTATTATTTGGCTGCGTCGGGTCTTAGTTGTGGTGTGCGGGCTTAGTTGCCCCGCAGAATGTGGGATCTTAGTTCCCTGAACCGGCGCCCCCTGCATTGCAAGATGGATTCTTAACCACTGGACCACCAGGGAAGTCCCAGAGAGAACTTCCTGATGGGCTCTAGGTAGGCATCTGCAATGCATTCTATGTGGATTTTATTATAATTGACTGATTTAGAAGCCAACATATTAATTTAAAAAAGGATACAGTTAACCTCTTTTAATATGATTATGTGAACTGAAATCTGTGATTCTGTGGACAAAGACCAGGTTGAAATTCACATCTCTTTCCCTCATTTCTTCCTTCATTCCAGCCTTCCTTCACCAAACCTGTATTGAATGGTTATCATACCAGACTCTGTTGTTGTGAGATAACTCAAAAACATATAAAACAAAAATCCCTGACCTTAAGGAAGGTCACAATCTATCAAGCAAAACATACTTTGATAATTATAAAGTGATGTGACAATTTAGTGATAGAAATATGTATATAGGCTGTGAGGGGAGAATTTACTTACCTTGGCACTGTCTCACACACACACACACACATATTTGTGTGACATGACCATTCCACATCAAATTTTAAAGAAAAACTTTGAACCACTCTGAAGCATTTTCAGAGCACTAGGTTTAAATACAAATAACACCATTCTCATTGGGTTTTATTTTGGATTTTAAAAATTTATTTATTTATGGTTGTGTTGGGTCTTCGTTGCTGTGCGCCATCTTTAGTGGCAGTGAGTGGGAGCTACTCTTTATTGGAATGTGCCAGCTTCTTACTGCGGTGGCTTCTCTTGTTGCGGGGCTCTAGGTGCGCGGGCTTCAGTAGTTGTGGCATGTGGGCTCAGTAGTTGTGGCTTGTGGGCTCCAGAGCGCAGGCTCAGTAGTTGTGGCGCACGGGCTTAGTTGCTCCGCGGCATGTGGGATCTTCCCGGACCAGGGATCGAACCCGTGTCCCCTGCATTGGCAGGCAGATTCTAAACCACTGCACCACCAAGGAAGTCCCCATTCTCATTGCTTTTGAAAGCAGATACAAGAGTCCATACTTAAAAAAAAATTCCTGTCCTTTGGAGTCGCTATCAGTAGGAGAAATCAGAAGTAATAAAACCACATTTAAAAACAACCTTAGATGTAATGGCCATCTTGTTTTGGTGAAAATGAAGAGAGGCAGGCATTTTTCATATATTTCTGGCTAGGAGTAAAAACTGGTGCTACCTTTCTGGAGGGCAATACGGCACGATTTATCAGAAGGTTTAAAAATGTACATACCTACTTCCAGCAAATTTATCCTAGGAAAATAACTGAGTATGAATGCAAAGATTCAGCTCTAAGTGCATACACATTTAGGATTATGTCATTTTGTTGAATTGACGCTTTTATCAGTATATAATGTCCAGCTTTATTTCTAAAGACTGTGGGAGAAGTAAGATTCTCAGTTGAGGGATACAAATAAATCAATTCCTGTTGTAAGAAGTGGAAACCTGGAAAAATATGTTCTTTAACTTACAGTTAAAAACAGTTGCGTGGATTCTGCTTGAGCCAGAGCAGGTACCTGTTAGTGATAACATATATTTGTAGAAATAGCTGCCTATTATCAAAAGTCTGAGAGGCATGACTTCTAATTAGTCACAAAACAAAAGTAAACTTTACACATTGTTCACAATCATATTAAGGGTTTATTGTTTCTGTAAAATTCACATGACTTATTATCCCATTGGATAAATTTTATTGCCTTCCTATGGCTTTGTGCTTTTTCTTAATATCATTTTAGAGCACCCCTTTGAGTTTATATTATAGCATTTAAAAATGATTAGTACTAAATAACTAAGCAGAATGCCAAACACAAAATAGAGAAACTAAGCTACATTGCCTTCTTTAGACCAACTCTTCCCTACCCAATTATCCAGGTATTTTGATGAGAATTAATTGAATTCAAGCTTGTGCTGACACCTTGTGTCTAAATATATTTTAGCGAAGTTTTGCCAAGTTAAAAGAATACAAATATGAAGACTAATGTATAGCTATATCTGCTTCACCATTTCAATGGTCTGAATTTTTCTTAATTATAGTCAATCACCCATTTCTCTTTCCACTTGCTATTTTTTTTGGGGGGGGGCACTGTGTTGGGTCTTTGTTGCTATGCGCAGGCTTTCTCTAGTTGCGGTGAGCAGGGGCTACTCTTTGTTGCGGTGCGCGGGTTTCTCACTGCGGTGGCTTCTCTTGTTGCAGAGCACCGGCTGTAGGCGCGCGGGCTTCAGTAGTTGTGGCTCGAGGGCTCAGTAGTTGTGGCTCGTAGGCTCTAGAGTGCAGGCTCAGTAGTTGTGGCGCACAGCATGCTTAGTTGCTCTGCGTCATGTGGGATCTGCCCCGACCAGGGATTGAACTGTGTCCCCTGTATTGGCAGGCAGATTCTTAACCACTGCACCACCAGGGAAGTCCCCATTTGCTATTATCTGACATTGCAATATATACAAATGTTCATATTCCAAGTAATGAAATCATGTTATAAAAGTAGATCTCTTTCAAACAAAGATGGCTGCAAATTCTCTGCTATTCTTCCCATTAACAGGTGGAATCTAATTTCACTCCCCTTAAATCTGGGCTGGCCGTAGTGATTTGGTTGACAGATACAATGTGGCAAAAGTGACATTCAAGGACCTTTGAGGCTATGTCATGAGAAGCCTTGCAGCTTTCTCCTGGGCCGCAGTACACTCATTCTTGGAGCTCTGAGCTACCACTTTTAAAAGTCTGACTACCTTGATGCCGCAACGCTGTAAGGACACCCAAGCCAGCTCCTACTCTGTTATAGTTTCCAGCCATTCAAGTCCTACCTGCTGAGGCCTCAGACATCCGGAGTAGAGATTAACCCTCCCCACTGTTCAGTGTCTGAATTCCAAGCCACGGATTCATGAGCAAAACAAATGATTGTTATATTAAGTAGGTGCACAGCGTTGATAACTGAAACAGAATTTGGTGCCAAGAATAGGGTGCTGGTAACATTGGTTTGGGACTGGGTGGTATGTGGAAACTGGAAGGGCCTCAGGAAACTCTTCATAAGGCCGTGAAGGATGATGAGGAAAATGTTATCAGAGGCGGGAGGAAAGGGCACACACGTTCTGTCCTGGTAGAACAGTTAGCCAAACTGTTGCCTGTGGTAATGTGGGAAAGAGAGATCTTGAGCATCTGGCTGTATAGATCTCCAGGCAGAATCCTCACAGTGCTACTTGGCTTTTCCTAGTTACTTACTATACAATACGAGAAGTGAAGGAAAAAATTAAAGATGGAACTGTTCAATTTTTGAGAATCTAGAAGACCTATTAAAGAGTCAGGACATTTTTGTTTGTTTGTTTGTTTGTTTGTTTTTAGTATGAACTCAATACATATTTATTGAATATTTGAATAACAGTATGATTTTCAACTCACTTGGAAAATGTCTTCTTTTTTTTAACATCTTTATTGGAGTATAATTGCTTTACAATGGTGTGTTAGTTTGTGTTTTGTAACAAAGTGAATCAGCCATATGTATACATAAATCCCCCTATCTCCTCCCTCTTGTGTCTCCCTCTCACCCTCCCTATCCCACCCCTCTAGGTAGTCACAAAGCACCAAGCTGATTTCCCTGTGCTATGTGGCTGCTTCCCACTAGCTATCGATTTTACATTTGGTAGTGTATATAAGTCCATGCCACTCTCTCACTTCATCCCAGCTTACCCTTCCCCCTCCCCGTGTCCTCAAGTCCATTCTCTACGTCTATGTCTTTATTCCTGTCCTGCCCCTAGGTTCTTCAGAACCACTTTTTTTTTTTTTTTTTTGATTCCATTTATATGTGTTACCATACGGTATTTGTTTTTCTCTTTCTGACTTACATCACTCTGTATAACAGACTCTAGGTCCATCCACCTCATTACAAATAACTCAATTTCATTTCTTTTTATGGCTGAGTAATATTTCACTGTATATATGTGTGACATCCTCTTTATTCATTCATCTGTCGATGGACACTTAGATTGCTTCCATGTTCTGGCTATGGTAAATAGAGCTGCAATGAACATTGTGGTGTATGACTCTTTTTGAATTATGGTTTTCTCAGGATATACGCCCAGTAGTGGGATTGCTGGGTCATATGGTAGTTCTATTTTTAGTTTTTTAAGGAACCTCCATACTGTTCTCCATAGTGGCTGTATCAATTTACATTCCCACCAACAGTGCAAGAGGGTTCCCTTTTCTCCACACCCTCTCCAGCATTTACTGTTTGTAGATTTTTTGATGATGGCCATTCTGATTGGTGTGAGATGATACCTCCTGGTAGTTTTGATTTGCATTTCTCTAATGATTAATGATGTTGAGCATCCTTTCATGTGTTTGTTGGCAATCTGTATATCTTCTTTGGAGAAATGTCTATTTAGGTCTTCTGCTCATTTTTGGATTGGGTTGTTTGTTTTTTTGATATCGAGCTGCATGAGCTGCTTGTAAATCTTGGAGATTAATCCTTTGTCAGTTGCTTCATTTGCAAATATTTTCTCCCATTCTGAGGGTTGTCTTTTGGTCTTGTTTATGGTTTCCTTTGCTGTGCAAAAGCTTTGAAGTTTCATTAGGTCCCATTTGTTTATTTTTGTTTTTATTTCCATTTCTCTAGGAGGTGGGTCAAAAAAGATCTTGCTGTGATTTATGTCACAGAGTGTTCTGCCTATGTTTTCCTCTAGGAGTTTGATAGTGTCTGGCCTTATATTTAGGTCTTTAATCCATTTTGAGTTTATTTTTGTGTATGGTGTTAGAGAGTGTGCTAATTTCATTCTTTTACATGTAGCTGTCCAGTTTTCCCAGCACCACTTATTGAAGAGGCTGTCTTATCTCCATTGTATATTCTTGCCTTCTTTATCAGAAATAAGGTGACCATATGTGCATGGGTATATCTCTGGGCTTTCTATCCTGTTCCGTTGATCTATATTTCTGTTTATGTGCCAGTACCATACTATCTTGATTACTGTAGCTTTGTAGTATAGTCTGAAGTCTTGGAGCCTGATTCCTCCAGCTCCATTTTTCTTTCTCAAGATTGCTTTGGATATTCAGGATCTTTTGTGTTTCCATACAAATTGTGAGATTTTTTTGTTCTAGTTCTGTGAAATCCCTTGATAGGGATTGCCTTGAATCTGTAGATAGCTTTAGGTAGTATAGTCATTTTCACAATGTTGGTTCTTCCAATACAAGAACATGGTATATCTCTCCATCTGTTTTATCAGCTTTATTTTCTTTCATCAGTGTCTTATAGTTTTATGCATACAGCTCTTTTGTCTCCTTAGGTAAGTTTATTCCTAGGTATTTTATTCTTTTTGTTGCAATGGTAAACGGGAGTGTTTCCTTAATTTCTCTTTCAGATTTTTTCATCATTAGTGTATAGGAATGCAAGAGATTTCTGTGCATTAATTTTGTATCCTGCTACTTTACTAAATTCATTGATTAGCTCTAGTAATAATTTTCTGGTAGCATCTTTAGGATTTTCTATGTATAGTATCATGTCATCTGCAAACAGTGACAGTTTTACTTCTTCTTTTCTGATTTGGATTCCTTTTATTTCTTTTTCTTCTCTGATTGTTGTGGCTAAAACTTCCAAAACTGCGTTGAATAATAGTGGTGAGAGTGGACAACCTTGTCTTGTTCCTGATCTTAGAGGAAATGGTTTCAGTTTTTCACCATTGAGAACGATGTTGGCTGTGGGTTTGTCATATATGGCCTTTATTATGTTGAGGTAAGTTCCCTCTATGCCTACTTTCTGGAGGTTTTTTTTTTTTTTATCATAAATGGGTGTTGAATTTCGTTGAAAGCTTTTTCTGCATCTATTGAGATGATCATATAGTTTTTCTCCTTTAATTTGTTAATATGGTTTATCACATTGATTGATTTGCATATATTGACGAATCCTTGCATTCTTGGGATAAACCTCACTTGATCATGGTATATGATCCTTTTAATGTGCTGTTGGATGCTATTTTGTAGTATTCTGTTGAGGATTTTTGAATCTATGTTCATCAGTGATATTTGCCTGTAGTTTTCTTTCTTTGTGACATCTTTGTCTGGTTTTGGTATCAGGGTGATGGTGGCCTCGTAGAATGAGTTTGGGAGTGTTTCTCCCCCTGCTATATTTTGGGAGAGTTTGAGAACGATAGGTGTTAGATCTTCTCTAAATGTTTGATAGAATTCACCTGTGAAGCCATCTGGTCCTGGGCTTTTGTTTTTTGGAAGATTTTTAATCACAGTCTCAATTTCAGCGCCTGTGATTGATCTGTTTATATTTTCTATTTCTTCCTGGTTCAGCCTAAGAAGGTTGTGCTTTTCTAAGAATTTGTCCATTTCTTCCAGGTTGTCCATTTTATTGGCATAGAGTTGCTTGTAGTAATCTCTCATGATCCTTTGTATTTCTGCAGTGTCAATTGTTACTTCTTTTTCATTTCTAATTCTATTGATTTGAGTCTTCTCCCTTTTTTTTTTGATGAATCTGGCTAATGGTTTATTAATTTTGTTTATCTTCTCAAAGAACCAGCTTTTAGTTTTCTTGATCTTTGCTATTGTTTCCTTCATTTCTTTTTCATTTACTTCTGATCTGATTTTTATGATTTCTTTCCTTCTGCTAACTTTGGGAGTTTTTCGTTCTTCTTTATCTAATTGCTTTAGGTGTAAGGTTAGGTTGTTTATTTGAGATGTTTCTTGTTTCTTGAGGTAGGATTGTATTGCTATAAACTTCCCTCTTAGAACTGCTTTTGCTGCATCCCATAGGTTTTGGTTTATTTAGTAGTGTATTGTTTAGCCTCCATGTGTTTGTATTTTTTACAGATTTTTTTCCTGTAATTGATATCTAGTCTTATAGCATTGTGGTCGGAAAAGATACTTGATACGATTTCAATTTTCTTAAATTTACCAAGGCTTGATTTGTGACCCAAGATATGATCTATCCTGGAGAACGTTCCATGAGCACTTGAGAAGCAAGAGTATTCTGTTGTTTTTGGATGGAATGTCCTATAAATATCAGTTAAGTCCATCTTGTTTAATGTATCATTTAAAGCTTGTTTTTCCTTATTTATTTTCATTTTGGATGATCTGGCCATTGGTGAAAGTGGGGTGTTAAAGTCCCCTACTATGATTGTACTACTGTCAATTTCCCCTTTTATGGCTGTTAACATTTGCTTATTTGAGGTGCTCCTATGTTAGGTGCATAAATATTTACAATTGTTATATCTTCTTCTTGGATTGATCCCTTGATCATTATGTAATGTTCTTCTTTGTCTCTTGTAATAGGCTTTATTTTAAAGTCTATTTTGTGTGATATGAGAATTGCTACTCCAGCTTTCTTTTGATTTCCATTTGTATGGAATATCTTTTTCCATCCCCTCACTTTCAGTCTGTATGTGTCCCTAGGTCTGAAGTGGGTCTCTTGTAGACAGCATATATATGGGTCTTGTTTTTGTATCCATTCAGCCAGTCTATGTCTTTTGGTTGGAGCATTTAATCCATTTACATTTAAGGTAGTTATCGATATGTATGTTCCTATTACCATTTTCTTAATTGATTTGGGTTTGTTATTGTAGGTGTTTTCATTCTCTTGTATTTCCTGCCTAGAGAAGTTCCTTTAGCACTTGTTGTAAAGCTGGTTTGCTGGTGCTGAATTCTCTTAGCTTTTGCTTGTCTGTAAAGGTTTTAATTTCTTCATCGAATCTGAATGAGAGCCTTGCTGGGTAGAGTAATCTTGGTTGTAGGTTTTTCCCTTTCATCACTTTAAATATGCCCTGTCACTCCCTTCTGGCTTGCAGAGTTTCTGCTGAAAGGTCAGCTGTTAACCTTATGGGGATTCCCTTGTATGTTATTTGTTGTTTTTCCCTTGCTGCTTTTAATATTTTTTCTTTGTATTTAGTTTTTGATAGTTTGATTAATATGTGTCTTGGCATGTTTCTCTTTGGATTTATCCTGTATGGGACTCTCTGTGCTTCCTGGAGTTGATTATTTCTTTTCCCACGTTAGGGAAGTTTTCAACTATAATCTATTCAAATATTTTTGCAGTCCCTTTCTTTTTCTCTTCTTCTTTTGGGACCACTGTAATTCGAATATTGGTACGTTTAATGTTGTCCCAGAGGTCTCTGAGACTGTCCTCAATTCTTTTCATTCTTTTTTCTTTATTCTGCTCTGCAGTAGTTATTTTTCCACTATTTCATCTTCCAGGTCACTTATCCATTTTTCTGCCTCAGTTATTCTGCTATTGATTCCTTCTAGAGAATTTTTAATTTCATTTATTGTGTTGTTCATCACTGTTTGTTTGCTGTTTATTTCTTCTAAGTCCTTGTTAAACATTTCTTGTATTTTCTCCATTCTATTTCCAAGATTTTAGATCATCTTTACTATCATTACTCTGAATTCTTTTTCAGGTAGACTGCCTATTTCCTCTTCATTTGTTTGGTCTGGTGGGTTTTTAGCTTGCTCCTTCATCTGCTATGTGTTTCTCTGTCTTCTCATTTTGCTTACCTTACTGTGTTTGGGGCCTCCTTACCACAGGTTGCAGGTTTGTAGTTCCCGTTGTTTTTGGTGTCTGCCCCCAGCAGCTAAGGTTGGTTCAGTGGGTTGTGTAGGCTTCCTGGTGAAGGGGACTGGTGCCTGTGTTCTGGTGGATGAGGCTAGATCTTTTCTTTCTGGTGGGCAGGACCACATCTGGTGGTATGTTTTGGTGTGTCTGTGACCTTATTATGATTTTAGGCAGCCTCTCTGCTAATGGGTGGGGTTGTGTTGCTGTCTTGCTAGTTGTTCGGCATAAGTTGTCCAGTACTGTATCTTGTTGGTCGTTGAGTGGAGCTGGGTCTTAGCCTTGAGATGGAGATCTCTGGGAGAGCTTTCGCTGTTTGATATTACATGTAACCAGGAGGTCTCTGGTGGACCAATGTCCTGAACTCGGCTCTCCCACCTCAGAGGCACAGGCCTGACACCTGGCAAGAGCAGCAAGACCCTGTCAGCCACATGGCTCAGAAGAAAAGGGAGAAAAAAGAAAGAAAGAAAGAAAAAAATAATAAAATAAAATAAAGTTATTAAAATAAAGAATATTATTAAAAATAAAAAATTTAAAAGTCATTAAAAAAAAAGAAAGAACAACCAAACCAATAAACAAATCCAACAATGATAACAAGCACTAAAAACTATACAAAAAACCCACAAAAAACAAAAAACGGACAGACAGAACCCTAGGATAAATGGTAAAAGGAAAACTATACAGACAAAAACACACAAAGAAGCATACACGTACACACCCACAAAAAGAGAAAAAGGAGAAAAATATATGTCTTTTGGGAAGTCTGAGGTCTTCTGCCAGCATTCAGTTGGTGTTCTGTAGGAGTTGTTCCACATGTAGATGTATTTCTGATGTATTCGTGGGGAGGAAGCTGATCTCCACGTCCTACTCCTCTGCCACCTTGAAGGTCTCCCATTTTTGGGTTTGAAAATAAAACTGTGTTATCCCCAGATTCTTTCAGCAAAAGTTCTCAGTGTAAGAAATGGCTTCAGAGCAAATGAACTCTTGATATGGATCTGGATGGATTTCACAATTATTGTGAACCAGTGACTATTAGAAGCCTTTTATTCCAAACTTCTCTGTTTTGAATGGCAGTGTTTATTGCAGTTACCTTACAGCAGATAACGTGTACCTTTATTTCCCAAGTCTTCAGATTCATACGAACTGTATTTAAGGAATGGCACCCAGGTGCTTCATCCTGATTTACACAATGAGATGCTGGACTTTGGGTTAGTGCTGAAATGGGATGAGACTTTTGGGAGCCTTGGGAGGGGGTAAGTGTATTTTGCATGTACAATGAATGTAAATAATGTGGCCAGATGACAAACTATGGAAGATTGAAAATGGCTATGAATTCCTTGCTACTGCTTCCACTGAGAGGCGGAGTCTATTTCCTTCTTCTTGAATCTAGCCTGGTCCTAGAGACTCACTTGACTGATAGAAAGTGGCAGAAGTGATGTTCTGGGACCTTCTGAGGCTAGGTCATAAGAAGACTTGCAGCTTCCTCTCAGGCCTCTTAACGACACTTGTCTTGGAGCCCTGACTGCCACGTAAGAAGTCTGAAAACGCAGAGGCTGTCATGCTTTGAGGATGCTCAAGCTAGCCATGTGGACAGGCTGTGTGCAGAGAGAGAGAGACAAGGGGTGGGGGAGGTCGTGGGAGCTCCCAACTTTGGGGTCATCCCAACTAAGACCTTCAGACATCATGGAGCACAGATGAGCCATTCCTTCTGTGCCTTGTCCCAATTCCTGACCCACAGACTTATGAGCAAGATAAATGATTTTTTTTGTTATAAGGCATTAAATTCTGGAGTTGTTTTTTATTTAACAATAATTAAGACATCCCCATTTGCTCTTAGGCATCCCACAGCCATTTCCTGTGATCCAGACTTGGTTTGGTCCTACCTCAGTTCATCAGAAATGTTGTTTTATTCTTAAGCCTCATTGGATGGCAGTTACATTCTTGCTGCTTCCCCTCTCAAGGGGACGCCTCAGTCCATACGTAAATCAATGGATGCAAAGCACTTCAGTGGAAGTTAAGCTGACTGAATCTACACTTTAGTACCTATGAAGCTGGCTCAGTTCCAAAAAGATTCTAGTAGTGACGAGGGTTAAAGAGAAATTCCTGCCCAAATAAAACGTCCTGCTAGAAACAGACATATTTAATGAACACATAACTGGACTGAAACATTTTGAAAACAATATTCAATGTATAACAAATATAGTTTAGTTCTACAATAAACATTAAAGCCAGGTAACATGTTTTAGACCTCCAGAGAACACACATTCATTCAAAGCCTGAAGATGCTTGAGAGTAAACTCTACACCTGAAATTTTTCCAGATGACATCAGGATTTGGCCCCACGTTCAGGCTACTTCAGAAGAAACATTTAAAGTGTTTTCAGAGGAAGGAATCAGAAAGGGTAATTCTCCCAAGTTGAGAGGAATTGATGCATAGATCCAGTCAAGGGTTACTCTGTTGGCCCTAGAGGTAAATCTAATTGATCTTTGGGGTTGTCTCGGGATGCATCTATGAGGCCTGAAAATCTGTATTTTTAACACTTCTCCTTCCCCAGGTGATTCTCAAGCACATGGAAGTCTGAGATCCACTGATTTAAGAACTGTGATGCCTGAGGTTTTTTCCTATGCCCCCCATCTACCACCTGACCTCCCAAATGCCCTTCGAGACATTTCACTGTGTTGCTGTCAAAGAGAGACCCATTTAGAACAAAATCAAATGCAAGGAGAGAATCAGAAATACCTTTATTGGGAATAAAGTGATTAGATTTGTAGTGATAATGAGTAGGTAGATGACCATCCACTAACGGGTTTCAAGAAATAAAGACTAAAAAGCCTTGGATGATCCAAACAATTTTTCTTTCTTTTCTATGCCTCAAGCGCTAGGCACGTGTCTCTAGTTTCTAGTGCATTTGGCATTATTTCAGTGAGCATTTCATTTTCATGCCATGAACCCCAATTTGACATCTTGAAATATAGCCCTGTAACTCACATATTATTTCACCCAAAGATTTTTATGGAAGATAACTTCTTCACTTAATATTAATATTGCTGCATTCAGAGCCCCAATCAATCCAATTTGGCAGGTATTCTATTTCAAAACTATCATATAGAGCAATTTCCCCTTCAAGAAATTTTACTCCGTTGCTGTCAAAGAGAGATCCATTTAGAACAAAATCAAAATCAAAATGAAGGAGAGCATCAGAAATAACTTTATTGGGAGGAAAATGATTGTGTTTGTAGTGGCAATGAGAAGGCAATGACAAATCTCCACTAATAGTTTTCAAGAAATACAGACTCAAAAACTTTGAATATACCTTGAATAATATGAATAATCAAATTCATTTTCACCTTTTAAGATTTCCTATAGCCTACCAGTACAGTGTTAAAGAAGGTTTATTATCTATCACCTATCATCTATCTATCTATCATCTATCTATCTATCTATCTTTAATAATGATTCAAAAGAACAAACTTTTATTTTAATTTTTTAAAAAAAAGAACATAAGTGGGACTTCCCTGGTGGTCCAGTGGCTAAGACTCCATGCTCCCAATGCAGGGGGCCCAGGTTCAATCCCTGGTCAGGGAACTAGATCTCACATGCTGCAACTAAGAGTTTGCATGCAGCAACTAAAGATCCCATGTGCTGCAACTAAAAAAAGATCCCTCATGCAGCAAGGAGGATCCCGCATGCCGCAACAAAGATCCTGCGTGACGCACTGCCGAATAAATAAATAAATATTTAAGTATTTTTTTTTAAATAATAAAAAAGAACATAAGCAAGGAAGTTTCCTTTGTATTCAAAGGCTGACATTAAGATTTATGTAGTAAAATCAGTTTTTATGTATTACTAATTAGTATGACTAATGTTTAAGTTTACTTTTGGCTTATAGAACAATTCAATTAGTTAATCAAGATACTACAATGACTCAAAATAAAATTGATCCAAATTATACTTTTAAACATCTTATTATCCTTTAAGAAGTATTTCAAGTCCCACCATCTCCATAAGGCTCTCTCTCCTTGTTCTCAGTGACAAAGTAGAGTCAGTTGAAGAATCAAGATCATATGACTTGGAAAAATTAGGTTGATGCTTAAATCTAGGAGAGAAAGCTGAGGAGCCGCAGCAACCCTCCTAAAGATGACTCACATAATGTAAATAGAAGAAAAATCTGTCAGTTTCTCTAAAGTCATACTTAAACTATTTTCTAAAACAGTATTACCCCCTGAATCTATGACTATATTTGCAAATCTGATACTCTAAAGGTTGGGTGTTTCCTTCCTTCTGCAATTAGAATAGAGCAACAGTAAATGGTGGTGAGGTCTTGGTAAGAGTTACATGGTCCCAGGTGAAGGCTGTCATTCCAAGCATGCTTATTTGACATGTAAAGATGGTTACAAATTTTTCTTTTAAAATCTGTTTTTAAAGAAATTTTATTGGAGTATAGTTGATTTACAATGTTGTGCTAGTTTCAGTTGTTTTAAAAGTTGAACTTGTAACTATTACTAACATGATTTAAACTGTTATACCTACACAGCAAGTATGTAGAGGAAGACACCCAAGTAAAACCTGCCAATTTTCACTAAAACATAACTTATTAATCACTTTGGAGTAAGAAACTGTTTTTTATTACTCATTCTGCTTCTCTTACTTTTAAGTCAAAAGTCCTATTCAGGGTGACTGCAATGATCCAGAATATCTGTAGCCACTCCAAGCATCTCTCTTCCTGTGCTTATTTTTCTTCTGTAGCCCTATGCCTATAGAGTATTCTCCACGTGTTGAGTGTCTCAAATATAGCAGAAAGGATTATATATTAAATACTTCTCAGGGATTCCCTAAAAGTCTGCATCAGTTATGTCTTCCTTTGGATACAGAATTTAGCAAGAGATCCTACAACCAACTTTTAAAAAGCTACCTCTTGGAAGAATTAAGCATACAATTAGATTGTTACATACTCTCGGGCTATATTCACAGAAAGTATATATTAGTTGATTTTCTTCATGGAAATGTGCTAGTGGGAAAGAAAAATTAAGCATGTTAATAATTAACCATATCAAAGATCTCATAAAATTATTCGCAGGTTTTGGGGAGCTTGGGAAATTAACTAGTCTGCCCCTTGCCAGCAAAATTTAATTCTCTTCTTGATAGTGATAATCTAACCATTGTAATTGATAATAGAAGTAGACAGTGCATTCAATTACACATATAAACAATCTATTTTAAAGGGTTGAGTTAGAATTAAATATAGGTTCAAACAGTCTTTCCAATATCTTTGTTCAAAATATTTTTAAAACTCTTTTGGTATTTGAAAGCCTCCACTGTATTCGTCCCAATACCTCAGTTATAGTTCCTTGAAAATGGGTTTGATCTTCAGAAATATAAAAATATCATTTGGGACCTAGACTTGTGAATGAGATACAAGTTAAAACTGTAAGTTAAAGCTAAGTAATATCCCTCAACAGTAGTGCGGCAGATTTTATTTCCCAAAGATGGCTGCCACCTCATATTATATCTCCCATATCCCCTCCATTCTCACCTGGATAGACCTGTGTAACTGTGTCAACCCATAGAGAATGGAGGAAGTGACACTATGTGGCTTCCGAGGCGAGGTCATACAAATGCCACACACTTCTGCCAGTTCTCTTGGGACACTAGTTCTTGGAACCCAGACACTATGGTGCTAGGAAACAAGAAGAATTCATGCGTAAGTGTCCTAGCTGACAGCTCATTATCGACTGAAAAGAAATTGAAGAAAATGCCATTGGGAATTGGGGGAAAAGACCTTTTTTTATAGTGGTGGAGAGTTGTCCCCAAAGTCACCTGCAGTAATATGGAAAATAGGAAATGCACCCAATGCAGTCAATAATCTAGTTAAGGAGATTCGCAGGCCGAGTGTGAAAGTGCCACTTGACCTCTCACTGGCTCTGGATTAGAAGAGAGATAAGAGAAAGAACAGTTAAACTTAGAAGAACCCAGGAATTGCTGGGTACAAAAACTAAACTTTCTCATTTTCAGCCTCTCCAGATGGTAAATGACACTCAAATTAAGAAATGGCTTCTAGGAAAATCAGTGGTGCTGCAGAAAAATGTGGTCTAAATATGAAGCCAAGGACATGACTGGAAATTTCTTTGTTAAGATCTCAGAAAGACAAGATGGTGTTTTATGGACCTTTTCAAATGGACAAAAAAATCCTTCTAAAGATCTTGAGGGTGTTGTCAAGTAGCAGCCCCACAGAGATTCCTAGGTAGAGAAGGGCTTTTCTTAAAAGCCCTTCTAGATTTAATGGCAAAGACATGACTACTCAGAGGGCAGAACTCTTTTTGAACAGCAGGGTTTGGAGTGGTTATCCTCTGCCTGAACCATCATTGTATGGAGATTCTATGTTGAGTATAAAACTTATTTCTTTAGTTCATAGTTCTTCAGAACTCTACTCAAGGAGCTGAATTCAAGGAACTGCTCCCAAGGAGCCTCAACCACACTTAGACCTGAATGACATGACATGATGAAATCTTGGACCGTCAGTGAATACCATAATGGTTAGAGGCTTAGGGCTCTTGGGAGAGGGGTTGAATGTACTTTGTATGTGGGAGGGATGTGAACTCTTGTGGCCAGAAGGGAGACTGTAGCAGATAGCATTATCTAAAGATGGCTACCATAATATGTTCTATCTCACACATCTTACAGTGTGACATTGACACTTATGAGTCATGAAGTCTATGTGCTATTCCATTGAACCTAGATAGAACTTTATGACTGTGATGGCTAATAGAGTATGAAGAAAGCTATGCTCTGTGATTTCTGAGACTAGGTCATAAAAATGCCACACTTCTGCCTTGTTCTCTTGGGATGCATGTTCTTGGAGCCCAGCTGCCAGGCTGTGAGGAAGCCAAGGCCCCAGCTGAGTTCCCAGCTGACAGCCAGCATCAACCATCAGGCATGTGAGTGAGTCTTCAGATGATTCCAGCCTCTAGCCCTCAAGTGACCTCCAGCCTTTGAGTCACCCCAGTTGATACCATGTAGAACAGGGAGAGGAGGCTGTCCCTCCCATGTCACGGACAAAGTGCAGATTCATGAGTGAAATAAATGGCTGTCAGTTTTTTAAGCTACTTAGTTTGGAGTGGTTTGTTAGGTGGCCATAGGAAACTGGGACAGGGAGGATGGATAAACAGATTGTGGGCTATCCATACAATGGAATAGGATCCAGCCATAAAAAGGAACGAAGTGCTCATACATGCAACAACACAGGTGAATCTCAAAGCTCTTATGCTGGGCAAAAGAAGCTGGACATGAAGAGTACATACTGCATGATTCCATTTATTTGAAATTCTAGAACAGGCAAAATTAACATAAGATGAATTCACTAAATAGTGGTTGCTTTTAGGTGCAACTGACTAAGAAGGGATACATGGGGACATTCTTAGTAGACGAAAATGGTTTATATCATGGTAGAGGTGTAGGGTTCCAAAGGTGTATCCATTGCCAAAATTGTACAGCTAACATTGATGTATTTCAATGTATGTGAAATTTACCTTAAAAATTAAAAAATTATAAATAAAAATTAAGTGAGAGTGGGAAGTGTGCCTGAACATATAGATGCATTAAGAACAGCAAAATGTTGATAACTACTAAATCTGGGTGAACAGTACATAAAAGTTCATTTTTTCTATTCTGTTCAATTTGTATATGTTTTAAATTTCCCATAATAAAACATTAAAAAAGAGGAAAAAAAGTTCTGATTTTTCTGAAAAATGGGACTTGACTATAAAACAATGAAGTTTTTTTTCTTGTATGGCCACTAGGGAGGCTCTGAAAATAATACCAAAAGAATATGTTTCTAAAATGTTTTGAATAGGCAGTATTATTTATTTAAAATTAATTTTTATTTTATATTGGAGTATAGTTGATTAATAATGTGTTAGTTTCAGGTGATTCAGTTATACATATACATGTATCTATTCTTTTCAAATTCTATTCCCATTTAGGTTATTATAGAATATTGAGCAGAGTTCCTTGTGCTGTACAGTTGGTTCTTGTTGGTTATCTAATTTAAATATAGCAGTGTGTGCATGTCAATCCTAAACTCCCAATCTATCCCTCCCCCCCACACTTCCCCCCAGTAACCATAGGTTCTCTCTCTTAAGTCTGTGAGTCTGTTTCTGTTTTGTAAATTAGTTCATTAGTATCATTTGTTTTTTAGATTCTGCATGTAAGTGATATCATATATTTGTCTTTCTCTGTCTGACTTACTTCACTTAGCGTGATAATCTCTAGGTCCATCCATGTGGCTGCTAATGGCATTATTTCATTCTTTTTAATGGCTGAGTAATATTCCGTTGTATGTATGTACCACATCTTCTTTATCCATTCCTCTGTCGATGGACATTTAGGTTGCTTCCATGTCTTGGCTATTGTAAACAGTGCTGCCAGAACATTGGGGTGCATGTATCCTTTTGAACCATGATTTTCTCTGGATATATGCCCAGGAGTGGGATTGCTGGATTATATGGTAGCTCTATTTTTAGTTTTTTAAGGAATCTCCATACTGGTCTCCATAGTGACTGTACCAGTTTACATTCCCACCAACAGTGTAGGAGGGTTCCCTTTTCTCCACACCTTCTCTGGCATTTATTGTTTGTAGATTTTTTGATGATGGCCATTCAGACTGGTGTGAGGTGTGATATATCGTTGTAGTTTTGATTTGCATTTCTCTTATAATTAGTGATGTTGAGCATCTTTTCATGTGCCTTTTGGCCATCTGTATGTCTTCTCTGGAGAAATGTCTATTTAGGCCTTCTGCCCATTTTTGGATTGGGTTGTTTGTTTTTTTGATATTGAGTCACATAAGCTGTTTGTAAATTTTGGAGATAAATCCCTTGTCGGTCGCATCATTTGCAAATATCTTCTCCCATTCTGTGGGTTGTCTTTTGGTTTTGTTTATGGTTTCCTTTGCTGTGAGAAAGGAAAGGTTTTGGTTTTGTTTATGGTTTCCTTGCTTTTGAGTTTGATTAAGTCCCATTTGTTTATTTTTGTTTTTATTTCCATTACTCTAGGAGACAGATCGAAAAAGATATTAGTATGATTTATGTCAAAGAGTGTTCTGCCTATGTTTTCCTCTAAGAGTTTTATAGTGTCCGGTCTTACATTTAGGTCTTTAGTAAATTTTGAGTTTATTTTTGTGTATGGTGTTAAAGAAAGGGCAGTATTATTTAAATGGATAAGTAGCATACCATGTTTTAAGACTACCAAAGCACAACGCTCAATGTAACATGTAAATATTTGTTTTAAAAATGTTTTATTACTTTATATGGTTCAACATTTTACTTTAACCAGCTTATAAAATTTTCATTATTTAGTTAGTATTTACTGTCCATCCACCTAACATCAGTTATGTCCATCCACCATAAAACATCAGTTGTAGAAACTAGTTCCAAACAGAATAAAAAACACAGACAAAAGAAAACAAAAAACAAAGAAAAAGAACTAGTTCCTAATAATGATCTAACTGGCAGAGGGACAACAGCAACTTAAGTAAACACAACATTAATTATGATGGCTCTTTACAATCTAGTGTGAACTTTCTAGTTGTCATTTAATTTATTTGAAATCTCTTCTAATTATTTTATAATAATCCTTTTTAGTGAACGGTAGGAGTGTTTGTTAGACACTATGCCATCTTCCCATTGGGTTTAGTGTTTCCTAAATGATTTTTAAATGTTCACCCATGTAACATATACTGCTTATACCATATACTATTGGCATATAACAAACCCCATTTATCCAGACTTCAAATAATTTGAAATTTGATGAACCACAAATTCATTTCTTCACCTCAGAGTTTTCTTTTTAAATTTTTTTTTTTTAATTTACTTTTATTTATTTATTTTTGGCTGTGTTGGGTCTTCACTGCTGCACGCAGGCTTTCTCTAGTTGTGGCGAGCGGGGGCTACTCTTTGTTGCAGTGTGCGGCCTTCTCATTGCAGTGGCTTCTCTTGTTGTGCAGCATGGGCTCTAGGCGCATGGGCTTTGGTAGTTGCAGCACACAGGCTCAGTAGTTGTGGCTCACGGGCTTTGTTGCTCTGTGGCATGGGGGATCTTCCTGGACCAGGGCTCGAACCTGTGTCCCCTGCATTGGCAGGCGGATTCTTAACCACTGTGCCACCAGGGAAGCCCACCTCAGAGTTTTCTTCTGGGCTTTGGATCTGCACATGCAACAATCTGTTGGAAATCTTCTCTGGGATATCCCCACAGGCATCTGAAACAAACTTACCTTCAGAGAGGCTCACCCTGTTAGTAGATAGCAACATCCTCTATCCAACTGTCCAAACCAGAAATGGAGTATCTTCGCATACTTCTCCTCTCTAATCCTCCACATCTAGTCACTCACCAAGGCCTGTTCTGTCTTTTTGAGAATTTTCTCTTTTTTCCCCCTGCTATTATCCTAGTTCAAGCCTCCAACATTTCTTACCTAGATTACTGCAATGACCTATTTATAGGAGGTTGTGCTCCTAGTTTTTCCCTTTGCTCAGATGCATCCTCCAAATTGCTGCAAGAATGGTCTTAAGAATATGAAAATCTCATCGTGTTACTATCTAGCTTAATATTCTTCAGGGATTCTCCACTGCCTATTGATAAATGAAACTCTTAGCAAGGCAAACACAGACCTCTAAGATCCAGTCCTTGCTTGTCTCTCCAACATTATCTTTCATCCTATCATCCTCACATGTTATGCTCCAGCCATGATCAATGATGTATGGTACTCATAAAGAAGCACGCTGCCTATGTCTTCATGCCTGTGTTCATTCTGCTACCTCTTCATCCCAATTCCCTAGAAAATATGTACTTCTCTTTTTAGATTGTACTCACGTGTTAGATCCTTGTTGAAATGACCCCTCCCCAGATCCCAAAGAAGAACCAACCATTATAGCATTTGTAAGCCTGGGTACCATTTATAGACTTATAGCATTGCACTTTAACAATTTTTTGCCTTGTTTGGTTTTCAGGCCCAAGTAAAAGTGGCTTTTTTTGATATTCTACTTTTATCAAATAATAAGAAAAAACTAATATCATAAAATCTTTAGGATAGATTCAGATTATAAATGGTTAAAGTCCTTTGACAAGTATGAATATTTCTACAAAGAAAATTTTACACACATTCAATCTCTCTCTCTCTCTCTCACATACTCACACATGTAGTCTGAAATCCTATCACTTGTAAAGCTGGGATTCATAATAAATATTCTAGGGTTCTGTTTCTGATTCATTAAAAAATCTCCACTGAAGTTTAACATATTTTTGTTGCTTTCAAATTCTCTGGATATCTATATGCGTGTATGATATGCAATATATGGCAACTTCCAGTTAACAAAATGTGAAAGTAATTTGGGTGAACATCTGCATTGCATAGTTTAAGAACAAATATAGCAAAATACTGCCTAGTAGTTAAAAATAATCTCAAAACTTTTGTTTTGTTTAAACAAAACTTTTGCTTAAAAAGTCTGTGAATAATTAAAATTGAATCCTCATAGACATTTTGTGATTCAAAAATAAAGAAAATAAGATGAGTGGTGTAAAATGTAGGGTCATAAAGTAAGCCCTTATCATGTTCTGACCCTTGATAGATAATTGAGTAGTGGTTTAGATTTCACAGATTAAGAGGATGTTAAGATAGTAGTTCGGGGCTTCCCTGGTGGCGCAGTGGTTGAGAGTCTGCCTGCCAATGCAGGGGACACGGGTTCGAGCCCTGGTCTGGGAGGATCCCACGTGCCACGGAGCAACTGGGCCCATGAGCCACAATTACTGAGCCTGCGCGTCCGGAGCCTGTGCTCCGCAACGAGAGAGGCCACGATAGTGAGAGGCCTGTGCACCGTGATGAAGAATGGCCCCCACTTGCCGCAACTAGAGAAAGCCCTCGCACAGAAACAAAGACCCAACACAGCCATAAATAAAAATAAATAAAGAAAGAAATAAAAAGATAGTAGTTCAAAAAGATCTAGAGGATGGAGAAGATGGAAAATAGAATTTATGGAAGGTATTAGTATTATTTAGAATAAAGATGGTCGATTTAATAATGTCTCTTAAGCATATGAAGTTACTATTCTAAAGCTCATGAGTTTCTTTTCATTAAGCATGAAAAGATGGAAATAAAGAAATAAAAGTACCTAAACACTTAATAAGTAAGTGCTGGATAATCCCAGTCAAGCCATTTAAAACTCATAACTCTGTGCTAAGTGTATGGTCAGGCCACTAAAGATGGCTGTTCTCTGTACCTCTCCTGCCTGACCAGTGCCTGTCTCACCTGTACCCTACTCACATGACTCACATGACTGACCTTCCTACATACTTGCCCCTGCCCCAGCTAGTGACTGTTCTTATCAAAGGGGTGGTGAGGGGTGTGCCCCTCTACTGGTTTCCCTAGTAACTAACGAGCCCACCTGATGCCAGTGTCAATTCCCTTATAATCTCCCCCCCCACTCATCTTCCCCCCACCCACTTCGCCCCCTCCCCCCCACCCTCCTGGGAGGAAAGACTGCCACCATGTCCTCCTGCTTGTCCTCAGAAGTGTAAGCTCCCCCGTCCATTAAACCACTGATGTCTCTGTTGCTGACTCTGGGCTCTTCCTTTGGTCTCAAAGCAGGGCAAGCACAGGCCTTATAGGCCTGTGGGGTGCAGCCCAACAGTAAGTCATATCTCCAAATGAGAAAATAAGCTCAAGTGGTTAAAAACCTTTCCAAGGACTTCTGGTTTCAGCTTTAACATACAGAGCTTGGAAATTGTCACTTATATCCTTAAAATAAGAAAAAGCTGAACAAAGTAAAAATCAACTACTTTTCTTGATTTGGAAATTAAATAACATGCTTCTAAATAACACATACGACAAAGGAGACGTCTCAAGAGAAATTTTAAAAATATTTAAACTAAATGAAAATTAAAAATATAACATCAAAATTTGTGGGATACAGCAAAAGCAGTGCTTAAAGGAAAATTTACAGCTTTAAATGCATATATTAGAAAAGAAAAAAGTGCTAAAACCAATCATCTAAGTGGACCTTAGGAAACTAGAGAAAAAAGACCAATTTAAAATTAAAGCAGGCAGAATAAAAGAAACAACAGAAATTGAGCTGAAACCTATGAAACTGAAAACAAGAAATCAACAGAGAAAATCAACAAAACCAGAAGATGGTTTCACAAAATGTTAATGAAGTTGATACACTTCTAGGCCAGGCTAGTACAGGAACAACAACAAAAGAGAAGACACAAATTACTAATACCAGAAATGAAAGAAGGGACATCCCTATAGATCCCATGTACATTAAATGGATAATAATGGAATATTCTTAACTACTCTGTACCCAGAAATGTGATAATTTAGATGAAATGGGCAAATTCCTTGAAAGACACAAAGTACCAAAACACACAAAAAGATGTGTGTTTCTGTGATGATCTGAATAGGGCTTCATCTATTAAAAAATCAAATCAATAACTTATAACCTTCGAAAAAGAAAGCACCAGGCGCAGATGGTTTCACAGATGAACTTTAACAAACATTGATGAACCTGACATTACCCCAAAACAAAAACCAGATAAGGACATTACAAAGAAGGAATCTACAGACCAATATTTGTTATAACATAGATGCAAAAATGCTCAACAAAATATTAGCAAATTGAATACAACAATATATAACAAGAATTGTACACCATGTCCAAGTGATATTTGTTCCAGATATGCAAGGTTGGATCAACATTAGAAAATTAACCAATGTAATCTACTACTTAAACAGGCTAAAGAAGACTCATGTGATCAGTATCAATTAATGCAGGAAAAGCATTTGACAAAATTCAAACCTATTCATGAAAAAAACTCTCAGCAAACTAGGGGCAAAGGAGAACTTCCTCAAACTGATAAAGAATATCTACAAAAACCCTATAGCCTAACATCCTTAATGGTGAGAGACCAGACAATGTCCCCCCAAGATTGGGAACAAGGCAATGGTGTCCTCTGTCACCACTGCTACTCAATATTTTACTGTAAGTCCCAGACAATATGTAAAGAAAAAGAAATAAGAGATACACATTGGGAAGAAAGAAAGAAAACTGCCTTTGCTTGCAGATGACATGATTGTCTATGTAGAAAATCCCAAAGAATTAACAACAACAAAAACTCTTGAAACTACTAAGTGAGTATAGAAAGGTCACAGGACACAAGATTAATATACAAGTCAATTGCTTTCCAACATACGAATAATGAACTGGAATTTGAAATTAAAAAGACAATGCCGTTTATAATAGCACTAAAAAGAAAAGAAGTATTAGGGACTTCCCTGGCAGTTCAGAGGTTAAGAAGCCATGCTTCCAGTGCAGGGGGCAGGGGTTTGATCCCTGGTTGGGGAATTAAGATCCTGCATGTAGCATGGTGTGGCAAAAAAAAAAAAAAAAAAAATTAGGTATAAGCCTACCAAAGTATGTACAGGAGCTGTATATGGCAAGTTATAAAGTTCTGATGAAAGAAATCATCTAAAGATCTAAATAAATGAAGAAATATTTTGTCTTCCTGAATTAAAAGATTCAATATTATGAAGATGTCAATTTTTCCCAAGTTGATCTTAAGATTCAACCCAATTCCAATCAAAATTGCAATGAACTACTTTGTAGATATCGACAAACTAACATTAAAGTTTATAGTGAAAGGCAAAATACCTAGAATAACCAACACAGTACTAAAGAAGAACAAAGATAAGAGTACTCACAGTACCCAATTATCAAGACTTATTACACGGCTACACTAATCAAGACAGCATGGTATTGGTGAAAGAATGGACACACAGATCAATGGAAAAGAACAGAGAGCCCAGAAACAGGCCCATACAAATAGAGTCAACTTATCTTTGACAGAGGAGCAAAGGCAATTCAATGGAGAAAGGATAGACTTTTCCACAAATGGTGGTAGAATAATTGGACACCCAAATGCAAAAACAAACAAACAAACAAACAAAAAACACATATCATATACCTTTCAAATTTTTTTTACTCAAAATGCATCATAGACACAAATGTAAAATGCAAAACTCTAAAGCTTCTAGAAGAAACTAAAGGAGAAGATCAAGGTAACCATGGATTTGGCAAAAAGTTTTTAGATACAAAACTGAAAGCATAATCCATGAAGAAAAAAATAGATTCAGTTTAACTTTTTAAAAATTAAATACTTCTGCTCTGTGAAAGACAATGTTAAGAGAATGAAAAGACATGCCACAGACTGGGAGAAAATATTTGCAAAACTTATTATCTGATAAGGGATTTGTATGCAAAATATACAAAGAACCCTTAAAATTCAGCATTAAGAAAACAAACAAACCAATTTAAAAATGGGCAAAGATCTGGACAGGTACTTCATCAAAGAAAATGTACAGATGGAAACCATATACCCCATCTGCAGGGAATTGCAAATTAAAACAACAGTGAGATACCACTCCCTACCTATTAGAATGACTAAAATCCAAAAAACTACCAGTTGCTTTCAGTGGTGTGGGGCAACAGGAACTTTCACTCACTGCTGGTGGGAATGCAAAACGCTACAGCCGCTTTGGAAGACAGTTTGGCGGTTTCTTGCAAAGCTAAACGTAGTGTTAACATACAGTCCAGCAATTGTATGCTTAGATATTTACCCCGTTTTAAAAGTTTGAAAATTTATGTGCACACAAAAACCTGCACATAAACGTTTGTAGCAGGCTTATTTAAAGTTGACAAAAACTGGAAGCAACCAAGATGTGTTTCAAAAGGTGAATGTATAAACAATAGTATAGCCATACAATGAAATAATAGCCAATGATAAAAAAATATGAGCTATCAAGTCATGACAGGACATGGATGGTTTTTTTTTTTTTTTTTAAATTTTATTTATTTATTTATTTATTTATTTATGGCTGCATTGGGTCTTCGTTTCTGTGCGAGGGCTTTCTCCAGTTGCGGCAAGCGGGGGCCACTCCTCATCGCGGTGCGCGGGCCTCTCACCATCGCGGCCTCTCTTGTTGCGGAGCACAGGCTCCAGACGCGCAGGCTCAGTAATTGTGGCTCACGGGCCCAGTTGCTCCGTGGCATGTGGGATCTTCGTGGACCAGGGCTCGAACCCGTGTCCCCTGCATTGGCAGGCAGATTCTCAACCACTGCGCCACCAGGGAAGCCCCATGGATGGTTTTTTAACGCATATTGCTAAGTGAAAGAAGCCAGTTTGAGGAGGAGATATGCAACATTATTTCAATTATATGACACTCTAAAAAAAGGCCCCCCAAAAAATGATTGTAAAAAGATCAGTAATTGCTTCAGCTTGAGCTTGAAGGGGAGAAGGAGAGAGCTGAATAGTTAAACACAGAATTTGTGTTTATTTAGGGTGGTGAAACTATTCTCTATGGTACCATAATGGTGGATACATGACACTGCATTTATTAAAACCTATAGAAGTTTAAAATACAAAGAATGAACCTTAATGTATGAAAATATTTAAAAATCATTTAGGAGGTCAAGGAACCCCAGGATGGAATGCAGGATGTAATAAAATGATCCAACTGTTTATGAATGTATAAGACAACCTCACTGAAGGGAGTAGGGAAAGGTGCTCACCTAAGTAGCTTTGAAAATGGGAGGAATTTGTAAGAAAGAATAAAGGCAAAAGAAACCGTACTATTCCCTAGTTGATACAGTTGTTACTCATGGGGTATGGTTTAACGCTGTACGTGTATACTGGAATTGAACACATCCAGCAAAGGGATGGCGAATGCTCACTGCTGGAGTGGGATTTTACAGACAAGCAAGGAGAGGAGGCTAGAATGATCCATGTGGTAATGGGTTAGAGTTGAAGACAGTATGAACTCATGTTCAGCTTAATATAGATACAGATTGTTAAATACACAGATTTGTAGATATATGTATACACAGGTTAGTATACACATTATATATTTCCTGTCAGCTGAGAGGGCTGGGAACCAATGATACCCCAGTAGCAACAAGCATACCTAGTTCTCAGATATTGGTTTCTGATACCTTTCCCTAATAACAGGAACAGAGACTTCTTGGAGAAATGGCTGATTCTAGGACTGGGGCCAGAAATGTACAAGATGAGCTGAGCTTGGAGCATCTCTACAGTGCCAGAAAGTAAGGAAGTACTAGAAAGAAAGAGAGGACAAGAGGGTGAAAGAAAGAAAGAATGAAAGAAAGAAAGGAAAGAAGGAAGGAAGGAAGGGAAGGGAAGGGAAGCAAATAATGCACCTACAATGAAGGAGGTATGTCAAAAGGACACCGGAGCCAAATGAAAGAGTTCCCAATTGCCAAAGCTAGAACATTTTGAACAACAAAATAAATATAGTAGTATATACCCAAAATATAAGATATCTATGAGTCTATACTGATATTAAATGATTGAATAAATGGGAGAAGAGAACAAATCTCCTGTGCAGAATTCCAAATAATTTATGTAGATACTCTGCCTTCAAGAAGGTGGAGCACAGCTCCTTAAGTGTTGGTGCATAGTGACTTCCTTCCAAAGAGTACAGTATACAAAGGGAAAAAAGAATAACTTTACATTGGAGACATCTGACAAACACTACCTTGGCCAGGTGATCAAAAGTCAGCATCAACAGTGATAATGCACATGGATAGTATGCACCCTTGATAAGATGCACTGAAAATGGCACTTTACCTCTGTGGTCTTCCTCCTGAAAACCCATACCCTCAGTCTACTCGTGAGAAAAACATTCGACAAAGCCCCAACTGAGGGACATTCTACAAAATACCTCACCAGCACTACTTGAAACTGTCAAGGTCATCAAAAACAAGGGAAGCTGGAGAAACTGTTAGTCAAGAGGAGCCTAAGGAGACAGGATGACTAAATGTAGTGTGGTGTCCTGGATCAGGAAGGGACATTAAGTGGAAACTAAGGAAATCTGATTAAATGATGAACTCCAGTTAACTGTAATCTGTCAATATGGGTTCATTAATTGTAACAAGTGTGCCACACTGATGTAAGATGTTAGTAATAGGGGAAACAGGGTGCAGGGTATGTGGGAACTCTGTATTATCGTGTTGTTCTTTTCCTGTAAATCTAAAACTGTTTTTTTTTTTTTTTTTGGTTGTCTCTTTCTTTTTTTAATGTAATTTTAATTTTATATTGGATGATAGTTGATTTACAGTGTTGTGTTAGTTTCAGGTATGCAGCTAAGTGATTCAATTATACATATAGCCATTCTTTTTCAGATTCTTTTCCCGTATAGGTTATTACAGAATATTGAGTAGAGTTCCCTGTGCTATACAGTTGGTCCTTGTTGATTATCTATTTTGTATATAGTGGTGTGTATATGTTAATCCCAAATTCCTTATTTATCCTCCCCATAAAACTGTCTTAAAATAAAGTTTATTTAAAATATTAATAAGCTTAGTATTAGCTTAATATTGTTTTGCCATTAACAATTATAACTATGTCAGAAATGGAATTTTTATCAACTAATGAACCAGAGATCACAGATGCCATGGGGCTTCATAAATCAAATTTCATGGTTAGACAAGAAATTTTTTCATTTCAGGTACTAGGAAATATTTCTAAAATGTATTTGTATATTTTTCTTGCTTTGGTAAATTTCACACATTAAATAGCACCTTTCTGGATAATTCTATTCAACTGAAATATTTACCAAAAAAAGAGACAAAAAACAAAAAAAGAAAACACCAAAGAATCCTCCCACCCATACTTCTCAAGCTTTCAAACCTCAGTCAGAGGTTCATTAATATCAGTTATGCCCTAGACACTGTTCTAGGCACTGGGAATGCAGTTGTGAACCAAATGAATAAATAGCTTCTGTCACCAGAGGACTCACATTCTAGTGAGAGGATGTGTCGGCTCTTGAATCCTGTGACTTAATCACTCTACGGCTTTGCATGAGACCCAAGACATATTTTAGTCTGTATCTTTTTCCTAAATTTCAGTCCTTCATTTCCAATTCATGGACAGTCCCCACGAAATGTCATTTGAAAGTCAACATAGCTGAAACCAACCCTTATAAACCCAGCTTCTTTTCTGGACTCCTTTATTTGGTGGTCCCACTCCTCACTCACCTGTTCCTCAAATATCACTCTATTTAATTCCATCCTCTCTCAAGCACTACCCCCATCACCACTTTCAATTAGTCATCAAGTCCCAGAGACTTTTCCTTAAACAACAGTGCCTTACCAATTTTATTATTATTATTTTTTTGGCCACGCCCTGTGGCTTACAGGATCTTAGTTCCCCGACCGGGGATGGAACCGGGCCCTAGGCAATGAAAGCACCGAGTCCTAACCACTGGACCGCCAGGGAATTCCCTCACCAATCTTATGTTTAAAAACATATTTATTTATTTATTTGGCTGCGCCGGGTCCTAGTTGCGGCACGCGGGATCCTCGTTGCGGCATGCGGGATCCTTAGCTGCTGCATGGGGTCTTTAGTTGCGGCATGCCAGGTCTTAGTTGAGGCACGTGGACTCTTAGTTGTGACATGTGAACTCTTAGTTGCGGGCACGCACGTGGGATCTAGTTCCCTGACCAGGGATTGAACCTGGGCCCCCTGCATTGGGAGCTCTGAGTCTTAACCACTGGACCACCAGGGAAGTCCCACCAACTTCATTTAAAAAAAAATTTTTTTTTTCAACCTCATTTTTAAAAAAACATTCTCCACCCACCTAAGCTAAGCTGCTGGTATCACCTCATGTCTAGTTATTTAACGTTTATAAAACACCTGGATTCTAAGGATAGCTTCCTAACTGATCCCCTATTAGACGACACTTCTTAAAACTCACTCACTCATCTACTCTAAACCTTATCTCAAGTCCAAGTCTCTGAATTGGATTCAAGGTGGTTTTGTTTGTTTGTTTGTTTTTAACAATCTGGCTCTCATCTCGTCCCTCATAATGTTTTCTGGTGTCCTTGCCTTAACTCTGCTGAGTTATCTGTTCCAGCTCGATTTCCTCCTCTCCCTCACACTCTAGTCCTCCAATGTTCTTACTGCCTCAGTTCTGTCTCTAGGTTTGGTGCCTAGGTTTTAGGCTTTCCACCCATCACCTCATCTCATCTCTTGGGTCATAGTTTAAACCCGCTTCTCTGGTCAAGTTGGAGAGACAAGTAATTTGAATCGCTCCAGTAGCCTTAAAACCTGTTCCTCAAAATCATCTCTTCAGGTAGTGCTGGCAGGCAGTATTCCTGAGACCTACCTCATTCCTTGGTTTTGGCTCCTGAACAATCAGGTGTCAGACATTGTCCTTCCTCACATCGTATGGAAGTTTTGTCTTTTTGGCAATGGTGATATCCAGACTTCTCTCAGTTGCTAGCTTGGAATCCATGAGCTTACCTATTAGTGTAATGTAGGTGCTGCAGGAACAAAATAGGCCTGAAATGTAATTGATATCACAGCTCGCAAACACAGATGCTTATTTCTTGCTTATGTAACATGGGAAGATGGCTGGTAGGAAGACGATCTCCAAGCAGTGGTTCAAGAACCTAGGCTCCTTTCATCCTGCGCTCCACCATCCCCTCGGGCACTCGTAATCAGCTAATGGATGGGGAAAGAGGTGGTGAAGGAGGCATTTGGCCTAGAAATGACATGTATACTTCCCCTCAAATTCCAGGTGGCTAGAACTCAGTCACATAGCCACAAACGTTTGCCAGAGAGGCTGAAAACGTAGTCTAGTGTGTGTTGAGGAAGAGGAGAACAAAGATTTTGTTAAATAGCTTACATTCTCCCTAAGGGAGACAACCTCAAGTTCCACTCAGTTACTGCAGTCCTTTCAAAGTCCCATATCTCTGGTGATGCGCTCTCTTTCCCATCAAATCCAGTGATCTGGGAATTTAAAGACAAGTTACCCGCCCCCAACTTCCACCAAATATACAATGTGGAGCTGGAAGTGGATAACTGCAATTAAAATTCTCATTTGAAAAGGGGAACAATGAGAAACATACAGCAGTCACTGATTCATAGCAGTGAAAACACCTACTTCCCTCCTAGTAGAGGAGTTTTGATTTGCTCTGGGCTTCTTCTCTAAGAGAAACTCCCTCATCCATAATTCTCAGTGGTTCCCTGCTTTGACTTCTGGGAAGGTTTTCCTTTTCCCTCTTATGCTATGGTTTCATTGGAAGTTGGCATTGAGAATGATTTCCTTCTTGGGGGTTATACAACTTTCATAGCTTGCTTCATGAGCATGCAAGTTTACCTTTTCTTTGAAATGAGGCATCGCTTTGAAAATTTTGATCTTTGCCACATGGTTGAGTCCTTTTGTTTTCTTGTGCAGGTTTAATGGGTCTTTTTAACTCAAGACCCGTTTCAGTCTAATCTTAACATTTGGGGTTCAGAAGCAGCAGACTTTTCACACCCCTAAGGGACTTTATCTCCAGGCCCTCTCCATTCCCTTCAGTCTCTGCTGGAAGACCATGTACTTACAGCCTGAGTTGACTGCTTTCTTGTAATATTTTTTAACAAAAAAAATCTCAAATACACTGTTGCTCTGGCTTTTCTGTCCAATCCCCCTAAACTACAGGTTTAGTAGTCACACAGACCCCCTTCCAAGTAAAACTCACATTGCCACTGCATAATATGAATTACAGTTTTTCAGCCTGCTGTATCTATTTCCTCTCTGCTGGCTGCTTGGCTGCTAAACCAATGTACCATATTGAAGGTTTTCATCCTCACAGAACACCCACTGTAAGGTCCCAATATTTGTTTTAGTTTCAATTGTTTGCAGTAACAAAGAGTCTAAAACGTGTATGGCTCAAATACAATAGAAGTTTTTCTTCTCATTTATGTTAACGTTCCAAGGCAAATATATCTGGTTGTCTCTTTTCTGTGATGTGACTCAGTGACCCAGGATCTTTCCAACTCATGGTTCTGCCATTCCCTCGGCTTTCATTTTCCTCTGCTTCCAGCCAGTGGAAAGGGAAAGAAGGCATGGAGAGCACAAAATTGTTTCTTAAAAAGCCTCCTCGAAATTGGTGCCCATCACCCTCTGCTCATATTCCATTGGTTGAGCTCAGTCACACGGCCATACCTAATTTCAAGGGAGGCCAAGAAAAAGTAAGCTAGCCATATGACCAAGAAGAAGAGAAAACATGAATTTCGGTAGCGTGGGCATATTAAAAGTATTAAAAGTGCTGTTTGGAAAGTTTTCCCTTATATTTCCTTAGGTCAACTGAGAATATGCTCTCATTTTTTTCCTTTTACTAATTGAGTTTGTGAGATCCTTCTAAAATTTGTTCCCATTTATTTGGCATTTACTTATGTAGAAGCCTTTACTATTATTATTTTTTCTAATATATGCATTAATTTTTTTTTATTGGAGTAAAATTGCTTTACAATGTTGTGCTAGTTTCTGATGTACAATGAAGTGAATCAGCTGTATGTCTACATATATCCCCTCCCTTTGGGCCCCTCTCCTCCCCTCCTCCCCCCACATCTAGGTCGTCACAGAGCACCAAGCTGAGCTCCCTGTGCTATACAGCAGGTTCCCACTAGCTATCTGTTTGACACATGGTGTAAAACCTAATGTCAAACCTAATCTCCCTGTTCGTCCCACCCTCCCCTTCCCACCGTGTCCACGTCCGTTCTCCACCTCTACGTCTCTATTCCTGCCCTACAACTAGGTATATTTCATTATAAAGTACTATTCAAACAAAATACTTCACATATTTTACTGAGACCTTTTATTTTTGAATTGGAAATGACTTTATTTTCAAATGGGAAACATCATGGAATATTTTGGTAATCTATGGAAAGAAAAAAATTGACTTAAATATTACTTTGTATATTGAAGATCAAAGGAGTTATAGTCAATTTACAATTAAAACTTAATCTTAAGTATGTAACATGGTATGATGAATAACTAAATCTCTCTGTAACAATAAAAAATGATCATTTATTGATTTGCTTGTTGTAATGCAGATGTGCCTATTTTCTCCTGGAATTTCATTTTATATCAATTGTAATTCTATGAAAGACAAGCCATGACCCAGATGAATATGACTTTTTTTGCAGTAAACTCATAAGGAAGTCTATTATTCTTCCTTCTTCAACCTTAAATGTTTTAATAATGGAAGCCCAACATGGGGGAAGGGGGGAATGCAGCAGCATGTCCTGGGAAGGGATACAAATTCTGTAAACTTAGTTGGAGATTAAATTATGAGTCCATTTATTTTAAGCGGAAGTGTTTCATGTTTTCCTTGTGTTTAAGTAACGATGACTCATAAAAAGAAAAAACCTAAACCAGACCAATTGGGCACTGGTGTTCTACTCTTTAAAAAATTAACTTAAAAGGCTTCTGGCTAATTTATGGAACTAAGAATTCAAAGACAATCAGAGGTTAATGTAGCAACTTTAATTTCTGTTAATTTTAGAGTACTAAAAGTTTAAATTCTTTTGAATATGGAAAATAGTACTTGTTAAGTCTGTTCTTATAAATCTTTGTTGCTGGAAATAAAATGGACAAGGGAATGAAATATGAAAAACATCTAAATTCAAGGTCTTGGGAAACATACAATAACTACCTAATTAAGAAAGAATTAAAAATCAACAAACTACTCTTGCCAGATAGAAAATGATTTTGTTAAACAGAATGACAATACTCATATGAATTATGACAAGTTCACATTAAATGAAAGAGCAGGCTAGATAACAGTGTATATGTATGCATACTGCAGCTAAAGATACTATGATCACTTGAAAGCTAGTTTTATTCCTGATTTGAAAACTTTAAAGGAGATTATTTTAAAATGTTTAAATTTGTTTGTAGTCTACTTTCTTTGCATGTCAGATTTGACTTAGAATTAAAGAAAATAATATGACCCAAACATTTTGATAGCAATATTTTATAGCACATTTAAATAAGATTCCTTTCAAACTCAAGATCTGAATAACATCTACATATATCCACTGGATATCTGCTTATGGAACTGACATTATTTTATTTTGTGTAACAGTCACAGTAACACTTATTTGTCGATAAGAATTCAGGCTGATTTTTGTGTATCATCATCAGAGAAGTCAGATGCTTACCCATTCCAAACGAGCACTAAAATGTAAAGAGATTTCTGAGAGGAAGGTGAAGAAAAGTAACTTGTAACCCACACAAAAATTTATTCTCTGGAAAATTAAACTGCCATTAAAATCTCCTTGGATTAATAATTTTAACAGTTTTTACATTGTTTACACAGAGGTCAGCAATTTCTTTAAGTAATACAATTATACAAAAGGAAAAAGGCACCGAGACAATCGGTGTATAGATAGTAGAAAAGTTGATATGAGGAAAAAAAAGCAACATACAGCACATTTTCAATTACATGAAAATGGTTAGATATATGCTCATTCTATAAAATGGGTTGTTTCACACACACATGTTTATATTTTAATCAAAAATGCAAATTAATATGTGACAATAATACAACACTGTTGATAACCACACAGACGCTGTATTAGTTAAGATCCATTAATGGTACAGAATCACTAGAAAATATTTGGAGACAATTTAAGACCAAAGGAAATGTTAATCAGCAGTGCATTTCTTCAGGTTGTTTAATAGAGTATTTTGCTCATAGAGCATTTAAACTTCATCACGCAGTTATATACATTATTAGAAAAATAAGTAAGAAAGCTCTGTAGAAACTATACTATTAAGCTTCTTGCCTCAAAAAGAAAGAAAGAAAGAGAGAAAGAAAGAAAGAAAGAAAGAGGAAGGAAGAAGGAAAGAAGAAAATAAGGGAATACTGAATAAAAGATTCCACTAATTGAGTTTTCCATAAAAATTACATTATTTTGACAAATAAAACACAATGTAAGAGTACTGAGCAGTGATGACCATCATGAGTTTTAGAAAAAGAATAGATGCCAACATGTATCAAGACC
This sequence comes from Eschrichtius robustus, assembly GCF_028021215.1. Classification (NCBI taxonomy): domain Eukaryota; kingdom Metazoa; phylum Chordata; class Mammalia; order Artiodactyla; family Eschrichtiidae; genus Eschrichtius; species Eschrichtius robustus. Next base: position 150,773,693 of record NC_090826.1, read on the forward strand.
CTGAAAGCCCATATAATAACTGTTTTTCATCAAGACTAATGGAACTGAAAAGTAATATCGATACATTTTCTTATTTCAAAATTCTAGTAAAAATCCAGCCAAAGTTTGGCTATCCCCTCTATGACAGCTTTAAAGATTCCTCAAAATTGTTGCCACTATATTATTTTCACCACAAAAAGAAAACTCATCTCAATAAAATTATGTAGAAACATTATAAGTTAATTTTGTAATACAAGCTACTACTGGAAATTTTCTCTTAGTAAATTTAAAGTAATATTTATAATTGCAGAATACTGTTGGAAATGTCACCATTATTTCCTAGCTGTGTTTCAAATGACTGTTTAAATATACTTAAATACTAAGAGAGCCAATTTACATGTAAAAGCTACCCTGGTCTCCCCTCACAAAACAAATGTGACATAATTATAGAATGTTGTAAATATTCTCAATATGTATGCAAACTGACTGCCCCAACAAAAACAAGCACCCTCCCTGCCCAAAGCCTCCCAATGACACTATCTACTTCAGTTTTCCTTTTTTATTATGAAAGTGCCCAGTTAAGTCAACATTAACAATTTTAAAACCAGGAATTTAGAAAAGGCTTTCTCGCAAAATTTAAAATAAAAAGAATGTTCAAGCTAGAGGAGGAAGAGAGAAGACCAAAAGGAGAGAATTTACGATATAATGACCTAAAATCTCATTTCCAAGAAGTTGGCTTCCACTCCATTACGACTGAAATCATATTGAGGTATTAACGGGGTCTTCTTACACCAGAGTGCTAAGATATTGATCCTTTACACTTTAGGGGTCTTTTCTTCTACTGGTGCTTATGTATTACTTTCATCAACATTAATGGGGGTTATGAACAGGAATCACTGGTAAGGACCAACCCTGAGGGTATAAAAGGTTTGGTTGTTACCGAAAATAATACCATCTGGAGGAGGTGAGCACACTCAGAAATTGACAAATGAAGTGCTGGCAAGAGGCTCACAGCCTTCAACCAGATGTAAAAGCCAAGAGAGACAATAAATCTCAGAGATAAGGGAAAAATCCCGATTTTCTCATGGAATACAATAGTCATATTTAATATTAACTGCTTAGATTTATGGAAATAAGCATTCTAGCAATGCCTGAATATATAAACAAATTTCAGATAATTATTTTTTCAGTGTATAATAGAGTATTATATTTCATCTGTTGGGTATTCATTTTAATCACAAAAAGTGTCAGGTGAGAGATCACATGTTAAAGGAAGAAACAGAAAGGTGTTGTTAGGTTTTTTCTTTTAAAAATAGTCTTGAATATTTAAAAGACAAACTCAAATATCAAACAGTCATCAGAATAATAAAAAAAGAGTGAAAAAGGGCCCTGAAATAATAGGACAATTTGAGATGCAGACTGTCAAAATGACATTGAAATAACGTCAAACATCTTGCAAAACTATTGCCACATCAGTGACTTTGTTCTCATAATTAATTATTTAGAAATTTTTATGTACTAAGGGGTTGAAATTCTACAATAAAATTATGCCAAATTTTTGTTAGATTAATAATCAAATTTCCTTCTCTGCTCCCAACCCATACAGCATGATATTAGGGAACTTCACACTATTCAAGATTAGGTGCACAGCAACAATAGCAACCATCACAAGAGATACAACAAACTTACTGACTAAAGAGGGTCATGCTTTGCTCTCTCTCTAGTCTCTGAGAAAACCTATCCAGTCCTCTCTACTGTCCAGCATATGTGATTAAAGTGAAAAAAGTCAGGGCATCACTTTTTGTTAGGAATTATGCAGCTGTGATGAACTCAGGAATCCAGTGTGAATGCACATGAATAGGACTGGGGAAAAAAGTCTGGGAGGAAGAAAGAAGGAACATTTTAAGCAAGATACATGCTTGTCTATTAGGGAGAGAATAAAGCAAGATTCTTACATTCCTTTTTGATAATGGACTAATAATTCAAGTTTATCAAACTCTTTCATGTTAAGATTATGTTAACCAGATTTCAAGCTATAACCGGACCAAACACAATGATACAGCGGCAGTCACAAAACAGCCTAATTCCATACCATATTATTTCAAAATTCAAATAACCTCATTTTTCAGTGGGTTAATCACAGATATTTGTTGGGAAAAATACTTTCAAAATGTAAAATACATTCATGCAAAATATTACACCAGAGAAGGAGGTATGCCTATATTATAAATGAGGGAAAATAGAAACTCAGATGAACCTATATACGGAATTTATTTTTAGAGAAAAAGGAGGACTTGAGGCTGCTGTATTAACTTGTTATTTGAAATAAAAGACCCTAAGAAAGAGCCAAGCAATCAAGGAAATAGAGATCAGAGCAGAAGTGATAGAAACGTTGCTGTTTCTAGTGAAGAATCCAGGAATGAGTTCAGGAATGAGGTTCATCTGATGAGTGTAATGACAGTGAAGCCATTCAGGATGATGATAAAAGACAAGAAAGCTTACTATACACAAGAATGAAAAATGCCACCACCTATGGCTGCCACTATACATTTACTTAAAGGTCAGCCTTATTTCATTTAGAATATTGACAGATGTACTAGGTAAACACCTTCCTCAGGCTCTCTCTTTGCCTTGTGTCTATCATTGTAAGGACAGTTTGGAAGGAAATCTTTGAAAATAATTCAAAGTAATTTTCAGGAGTCATAAAACTAACATAATAGAATTTATTTATTATACCATGAAACACTTTGAAAAAGTTATCTTGAATGTGAATGCACAGGAACTCATAATTAAATATCACTTTTAATTTCTCATTAAATATCTTTCTCTTTAAGGCAGCACACATACACACACACAAATCAACAGCACTAATCCTAGTCTTAATCTTGCTCTTCTTTATCACTATCACACTTCAAGAACTAATCTATGGTTAGACAGCCGCCAATAATTCTATATAATGAGCTCAATATTCTATACCAGTGCATCACAGACAGAATTTCCTGGGGAGCTTAATAAAATGTAGATTCTTGGGCTCCACTCCAGACCAAATGAAATAGAATCTCTGGAGGTGGGGTTTTGGAATACAAATTAAGCTCTCAAAATAATTCTTAAGCACACTATAGTTTGGGAACCACTGTTTTAAATTTTGTCCTTGGAGAGAATAAGTTCCTTGATGGGAGTCTAATCTGTATTTATTCTCTAAGACCCAACCCAGGGGTTATTTTCTCCAGGAAGATTTTTCTGAACTCCACGTTGTACTCCTGTGCTAAAGTTATATCATTCTGTGGCTATCCCCACCTTAGCATGCAAGCTCCATTAGGGCAAAGACTTTGTCTACCCAATTTGTTATCTCTGCATTTGTAGCACTTAGAAAAATACATGGTACATAGTAGGTACTAATGAAGACATAAATAAATCCATGCATAAGATAAGATTCATAAATATTGAGACACATAACAGTATTATTGATTTCCTCCGTAGGGGATTTAGTTTATTCAATATTTGTAGTGTGCCTACTATGAACAAGGGGCAAATAAAGATAACAAGACAGAGCATTAAGTACTACCAAGGGGAGAGACATATGTAATAAAATTAGCTGTAATCCAGTTAAACCTTAAGAAAGGGTAGAGAAGCAACTTAAATTGCAATCAGAGTGCAGAGGAAGACAAAAGTCTTTCCTTTCACCACTGGTATTGGCAGGATGCGTGCTCATGGACACAGGCTATCCACTTGGTAGGGTAGAAAGGGGATCATGTACAATGAAAATATTTTGGATTCCCAACAGTGGACAAGGAACAGAACAAATTGATTAATACACTTTCAGAATATAAGTAAGTATAGGGTAAACTGGCAGAGTAAATTAATCCCCAAGTCTTTGAAAATGTAAGTCATCTACAAAGTATGACACAAAAGTACCATTTGTGTCCCAAGAAGAAAAAAAAACCCTCTAATCTTCTTTTCTTCTTTGCCTTGTATTTCTCTTTCCCAAGCTCTGTTTTTTCCTTCTCTTTTTCTAGTTCTGCCATCCAATTAAAGTGGGTGGGATTACTGATGAATATAATGTTGTCCTGTTTTTTCTTGCAACTAGTAAAGAGGGATGCAATTGCAATATGTACAATATAGGTTTTAGAGTAATTTATATGTGGGCTCTAATCCCAGTTCTATTATTTACTTACTGGATGACCTTAGGCAAGTCTGTTTAACCTCTATCCTGCAGTTTCTTCATCTATAAAGTGTTGATAATATTACTTACCTCATACCACTGTTGTGAGAATCAAAATAATAAATTATTGTGCTAGATCTTACTAAATTATAGCAGTTACCATCATCATTATTAGACATTTTGGTGGATACAGATGATGTTTTAAAGTGAATTTAAGAAAAATGCTCCATAGTATGTTTAACCTTGTGCTCAGTATTGAGTTTGGTTGGTGATGATGATACTGATGGCCACCTCCAGTGTAGGTCATGGGTGAACTGGGGACCGTAAAAAGGAAAAAAAATGTGAAAACTTCTGAATAATAGCTATCAGTGAGAAAAATCTCTATGAGTAGACTATCTAGTCTATGTAGGCAAATGGCAATTTCATGAAAGTGAATTTGTGTTATCGCTATTAACAGCTGGATAGAGACCTTGAAAAATTTGTTGGTGGCTACTGATCTAGTTTCATCTAAAATTTACACTTTCAAATAGCCTATCTCTCAGTTCACTTGAAAAACTATGATATCATTTGATCTCTATCTTCATCTTAAAGAACACCCTCAGTTCTATGAACTCTTGCCCCACTGGTGCTACCTTCCTTTTGCAAGCATTGATTATGCTTCTGATTCACTAGATAAGTGATAATGATGATGGTATCAAGAAAATGATTTAACATATAGCCCTGGGCTTCTGAACTAGACTAGACGGAAGTGCCCTACCAGGCCCTACACTTAAACGTGAATGTATTAATAAGGGTAGTTTAGATATTTTCTCACTGGTTTTTCTTTTTAAAAATTGTGATTCAGTTTATTATTTTTGTCACTAAATACAACATTATTGAGAATTCACTGAATGCACAGTAAGAAAATACGCAAAGAGATTTCACACAAAATGCGAATAGTACAGAAGACATAAGATTACGGAAGAAAACTTCTTAAAGGTAAGAGGATATACTAAACAAATTCTTTTCTGATTTAAAACACACTTTGCTTCCTGGGCAGTAACAAACAACTACATGTTGCAGCTCATTTGGGAGACAAATAAAGCTTGTAATTCTATGCTCAGGAGCTCCCATGAATGCCAGTCAGTCGCTGTATTTGGACTATCTCATTTTATTATAAAACTTAGGGGATTTTAAGAGAACAATAAGAAAGTGGGCCGTCTTTCTCAATTTCTCAGACAACACCTGCTGCCCACCAGTGGGCCCCTATTTGCTTTAATTGCTAAGATACAAGATTTTGCCTTTAAGCTTTCATGCAAATCCACGCACACAAAAGAGCAGTAGTACCGTCTCGTACATTAGATTCAGTAGAGTGACTGGGTCTCTTGAGCCCTATTTAATCTTTTTCTAAAATAATAGACAAATTTGGGGGAGTAATTACTCTAAGCTGTGTCAATCCAAAGGATAAAAAGATATATATTTTGCTGTGTGTGGAGGAGAATGGCAGCAAATAGCACCCAAAACCAAATATAATTTCTAGTAAACATACGGAGGAGAAAAATAATCCATAAACTTGATAAATGCTTTTCTATTTAGTTATCTGAGAAAGCCAGGGCACCTTCACCTATACAAATACATATGTACAAATACATATAAATACATATATATATGTATACACACACACACACACATATACATATTGTATATATACGTTGTGTGTATAGGCATGTGTGTGTGTGTATACAGATACACATACATACACTTCATAATCTTTGAGGACTTGGCAGCTGGGGTGGAGGTAGGGTCTTTCTTGAAATATTTAAAAATTGTTGATTAAATTTTAGGCCATACCGGATTTGATATACTCAGACCAGATAAACCCCTAAGGATATATCCAAGCACACACACACAATTCTGGGCATAGTCTGAAGAAAGACAGATTTAACAAATAACATTTAGTTAGTGTTCTTTTCCTTGCTGTAGGAGAAAGCACCAAGCTGGTCTCATATGTATTTAATTAGGCTTTGTTACAGCTACAGATAAGACTGATAACTCTTTATTATTAGGACGATCCCAGTTGTTAGCAATGCAGTTAGCTGTTTCAGAGCCAGAAAAGATACTTGCAGCATCAAATGCCTAAATCCAATTTCTCAGTAAAATCTACAGCCCCCCTTCCAATCTCTTTCCATAACTGTTGCTAAAAATACTTTCATGAGATATTTTATCATTTGATTCATGTTTTAACTTTATAAACTAACTCATTTATAAAACCCTGGAAAATGCTCATTAATGTAATAATAAAAGAATAGATTTTTCCCTTTAATGCAACTCTCTAACACACATTCTTAAACCCCATGTCACCTGATATAGCATTTGTATTTTATCATATAACTCATGTGTATGAATGCATAGAGCTGCCATTTTTTAAACTAAAAAATATTAGTAGTTCACTGTCTTTTTGGATTTCTTTTAAGGCCTTTCAGTACAGCCAGGCTGAAGTAATAATATCTATGCATGGTTTTGTTATTATGGTAATAACAAGTTCTAGCTTATAATAATACATAGTACTTAGTTGGGACTAGGAACAATGATATACCGCTTTTTAGTAATTGGTAAATAGTATGTTTCTAATTTAACTAGAAATTAGAAAGAGAAAAAAAATTTTTCATATATACAAAACATATTCTATTTAATAAAGTATATGCATAAAATTATATATTGGATAAGAAGCAAAATTAAAAAGAAAACAGCTTATAATATTCCTGGTAATCAGAGTTCCTAAATATAAAAACAACAAATGCCTTGCCATTTAAAAAAAATTAGCACACTATACAACTTTTACATACTTCAGAGGAAATAAAGATCTTGTGACACTGTTCTGAGCAATCTAATCTTCACATTTATAAAAATTGAAGGCCTAATTTTGCAAATACAACTTTCAAGCTGTATGAGCAAATTTAACTTACATGGAAGGCACAGGATGACATCACGTTGAAGAACGTACCTGTAAATTTCATAAAAATCTAGTCACAAGTCACTAGAAACTTCTTAAGGAATCTCAGAACTGTTTTTAACATGATGTTCTGATTCAAACTTAGAACTGGAGAGTCTTTAGATCACAAATACAAATTGAAGTAAGAGTGAAGAGAACTGTTTCTTATTTGAATGCTACCTGCTTTATGCAGTGTTGGTTACTAAATACTCAGAGCAGATGATTAAAATTTTCTTTAACTTGAATTGTTTTCAATTTTCAACAGCTTATTCACTATATTTTTTTAGTTTGTAAAAAATGTATTTTCACATTACTACAATTTTAAAGAGTCAACCATTGAAAGAGATTTTAAAGTGAAGTCCTGCTCTATTAGCTTCCTACATTGGAATACAAGAATACAGGAAGTGCTTTCAACAGAAAGTTACATGGTCTACAGTACAACCTGTCTAGAAGACTTGCAAGGGACCAGTACAGTAACTTGGTCTCTTTGGATCAGGCAAAATCAGAGGCAATTGAAGAAGTGAGCTTTTCTTAAAATAACACATAAAAAACATTCCCTTATGAAAACGAATACTTGCTTGCACTTAGATTTAGTGCTATTGAGAAGAACTGAGGCACAACAAAACTAAGTGCACAAAGGGAAAATATCTGAAATAAAATGATTTTCAATGTGATTGAAACCTTTCACCATTAGATCTGACAACGCTGGAGAATGACTTTCTCATATTAAAGAACATTACGAACACCAGGGATGAGCCAGTCAAAATACGTCTTGTGTATAATATGTAGGGTGACCTAAAAGGGTGCTGCAGCTAAAAATTCTGATTTTCAAAATCATTTATAATTTTGATTTTTCATAAAATTATTGGCTCTTTTGCTAAAGTAAAATTAACTTCAAACCAAAAGGATGCTCTTAAAGCTCTGGAGGATTGTCAGTTTAAGAAAGATGAAAGTTTCTCATTTTCTCAAACAAGCTCTACTAGAGACACTTCTTTTCTTCATTTATGTCAGTATTAGATGTTCTCTCCACAGAATTTAAAGCATTTGGGTAGAATGTTAAAGATGATTCTTCAAAGAATAGGTGACTAGGTAAGAAGAGTAATGGTGTCCTCAGAAATGATGCTGCCTTGAACTGCAATTGCTCATTAATCCTAGTCATCACGACTCTAGCAATGCGTGCCATCTACACACTTGCTGTCCTTTCGACTCTTTCATTTCAGTCCAGTGATTGAGTTCCTCTTCTCCAGAGCTGTTCAGACCTAAAGAAATCCAGCCTATCATCTCTTTTCTTTTCATGCTGCGTTTGTTATACACAGACAGTATGAGTGTCACATCAGAGAGTTGAAATAGGGCCACTTGAAAAACAAAAGTTTCCTTGTATACTGGATTTGGCTGCCCTCTGCGGATGGATGTCTTGCATTTGGACATCTCGTGACCCATGGAATTCAGTAGAGTTAATTTAACATATGTATCTACAGAAAAAAACAACATACCACAAACATCATTTGAAACAAACTCAAAACGTCTTTCTTGTAACACTTGCTGAGAAGATTAAGTGTTTATACTTTATAAGGATATGGTGTATACCATGTTTAGTAGAAATCCAATAATTCCATTTTGATTAAATGATAATAAAATGTGACAAGTATAGAGAATGCTAAGTAGGCATAAAATCTTTTGGGGGTAATAATATCTTAACCTCACTATTTCTACATTATAGTTAGAATTTAAAGGTATACCTCATAATCCTTCCTCCACCCTCCCACCCCCATCCTTGACCTCCCACTACCCGCCCTTCCCATCCCCACCCCCGTTTAGCTTCACTAAGCAGGACATCATAGCATTAATAAACACTTAGCAAGCTCAATTAGCCACAACACTGTAAAGCATTCCACTGTGCTTTCAGAGTGTAAGAATAAACAAACGAATAGAAATGAAGGCAAATGGTAAGGAGGAAAAGAGAAAGACAAGAATGCAAAGATGACATCAAAACAGCTTAGGATGAAATGTCAAAAAAATCTCTGCATGGATGTGGTTTTTAAATATATTTTTAAAACATTTAAGGGCCAAAATGAAGCCAAATGCACTAAGGGCTCAAAGTTTAGCAAATCAAGTAAAACTTTCTCCTGGTTTCATGCAAGAATACATTTAATGTGCTTTTTGGATAGTTAAATGCTACAGGATTCCTTTTTGGCACAATTTAATGTGAAATTTTAGGTATGGTATCTTAACTATTTTCATGAATTATAAAAAAAAAAATTGATGTGATGTTTAGTGTACCAAGTGAAACATAACAGTTCATTACCTGGTCACTTGGGAGATAAACCCTCTTTTCAAACAACTGTGTTTTCAAGTTCTTTAAACTCATGCAAATTATCTTCAGCATGTAGATCCATCATGTGTACTTCATATCAAAATTTCAATTAATTTTAATGAAAATTGCAATATTTCTCATGAAATATCTATTTCTACTTATGAATCAAAATATAATGAATGAAAAAATAAACCTTTAATTTAAAAAGTTTTGCTAGTTTTATAGATACTCTGAATACCATCATCCATAATCAGAGATAAATTCTAAGTTAGTTTCATTTAAAGTACCACAGATAATAAATGTGCATTTTTTTTTGGAAATCAACATGGTGGACAGCTTCACTGCTGGCAAGTTTTAGGGTATTTTGTTTTTGCATGAAAAGACAACATCCAATTAGCCTCTACAGGAACTCACCTCGGATTATATAAACCTGTCCACCTATCAAGTGTTTTAGACAACAGAACAGTCCATCTGACAACAGGGGGTGGAAAGCAGTAAAAGAAATAATGACCAGATGTCAATTGTTGGGTGAAAGAGGGTCAAAGGTTAGAATTAAAGAGGAAACACTGTTCACTGGAGTGGAAGACACAAAACTTTAGCATTTTAATTCAGGAAGAGGGTTGAAAAAAGGGTATGTTGGGTAAATTTCATGGAATGAGAATATTTAAGGTCATTGTGTAATCTTAAACAAAAATTACACTGTTTTAAAGGGGGATACCTTTATAATGATATTTTCTTGGTCTAAAGCACATTGAACATAGAATCATGCAAATTATCGGACCATAAAAGACTGAATAAAAGTCATTAAAGGATCATTATTATTATTATTTTTCTAAATTTTTAAGTTTATCCATGCAATATTTAACATTTCAAACACTTTATTTTACTCCCAATGTAATATAAAATTAAGTTATGCAAAATAAAATAGAACTACCAAAATTTTTGTTCTTGAATGTTATCACTGTTCCTTTGGGATAAAAATTGGATTAGTCAGTCTATAACATAGTTCAAAGTTTAGAACCCAGGTATATATGAAGGGTCACAGTCTTATATACAATAGACAAACTGATAAAACTGTCATATTTTACTTTATAAATACTCTACTTCATATAATTAGTTTTAATGTTGACTTATATTTACCTACTAGTTACTTCCCAGCTAATACCATGAACTGTCCTACTACTGAAGATCTAATTCTAAAATAATGGAAATTGCTATAACCTATTCTTTAACCTGATAGATCTACTCTATGTTGTGGATGCAAATCTCTCTTAACTTGTTTATTGTCCAGCCCTACCTCCACCCACCCCCTGCTTCATTTTAGTTCTGATTAGTGTTTCTCTGTTTCTATCAGAGTGGGTTCAGCAAGGACAGAAAGGCAAATCTGTCATTTCATTCTGCTGCTTTCTAGCATTTCAAGTTAAAGATTTGTCAAAAAAATAAACTATTAGCTAAAGCAGGAATTGCAAACTGACAGCTTGTGGCTAAATGTAACCCCAAATAATAAACTGTGTTCAAAAATTTTGAATCCGTATGTCTTAAGGCAGGGTGTGCACCCCTGCATTTATCACGGGCCTCTCCATGCTCCTTCTCCTTCATCTACAAATTCTGCTCATTTAAGTTACTTCCCAGGCCATTTGAGTTTGCATTCCTAGTGTGGATTAATGAAGATAACCAAGTCACACTTCCAAAGCTCTTTACTCTAGTAATTGCTTTTTTCCACCCTCTGAATGTTTCCTTCTGAAAGGAAAAAGGGGACAATAATAATTCCATCCTTTTTATGTGCCTTTATCTGATTTGAGTGTCACAGTTACCCTGTGAGAAACACAACCTTAATTTTACATATAAGGAAACAGCCTTAGGGAAGTTAGGTCACTCGTCCAAGGGTAGAAATATAAATCTAATTTTGGCCTTCTGACGTTTAATGAAGGGACAGATACATTGCATGATGTATGTAAGAAGTGAGGTTTCCAGTACTACTGAGGGCACACTAAATATATTTTTATGACTTTTCACTTTGATTGAAAAAATAATTTTTAGGATACTTAGAAGTAAAGTTAATTCAAGGGTGGAAAAAGTGTCCCCTCCAACAATTATTTGATACTTGGAGTGAAATATTGCTTCAAGCAAGTCTGTGAGAAATTGTTAAACAAATTTAAGGTTGCCATTATTACTCAAGATTTCCTTTCAAATTTTGAGTTTAGGCCATTATTAACAGCTTTAATTTTAGAGAAATATAAAGAGGCTGCTACTTTCCCAGTTTATTTCTACAGATAACAATAAACAATTTTGGAGGTATACTGCGTGACAATTTCTCTGTGCATAACCTATCCCCAGCCTCCTGAGCTGGGAGAGAGATAAGGAGAGAGAAGAGTGAGAGGCATATAGACAGGGCAGAGGTATCTATGCCATCTAGCTTTCCTTTCCTAGCATCGAGCATAAATATCAAACTATTCCTTATTCTGTTTGTCCTGGGAAAAGCAAAGCACATTCCATTTAAGAAAAGATTCTGCTGGCAGTACTGATTTATAATTTTAAAGGAGGAAAAATGTGAAGAAACAGTTTTTTCTTAAATTGTTAAGGGAGAAAAGAAGGAAAAATATAGAAGTATACACATTAGTTCATAGTACTGCATGCAGACAGGAAACACGACATCGATCTTCAGTTAAAAACAACAGCTATAAGCATTCCTCATCATATTTGTGGAATGTTACTACCTTTAAAAAAAACCTGTAACTTTTTCTGGCATTAGAAGATAATGGCTATGATAGGGCTAATTCATTCTGCAGACGCTGAAAAAGTTAAAGTCTTGTCACCTTACAATTAACATTTTGAATTTCAGATCTTTCTACTTCCCAAATGGCTGGAAATAGAAAACATGAAACAGATTAGCTGATGATTACACCATCATTGATTGGTTAAGACTAAATGATAGGATTGAAGCCCCTACACTGAGAGTCTCATAAGTACAGAAAACACTAGAATTAAGAAAAATATTTTTCACTCACTGGGTGGTCTGTTCGCTGCCAAGTTTTTGAAGTGGCTGCCTTTTATCACTTCTGCTGATAGTCTTCCAGTTGTGGCATTATAAAGTAGGCCAATGAGAATTTCTGGAACTGAGCCATGTTCAAGAGACTGACAGGAGGATGTACTTTCACTACAGGAGACTTCTGACACGCTCATTTGGGAGTCACAGCCCTGCAATCAAAAATGAAATCTTTATAGTATTTTGTAAAAAAAGATATATTAATAGATACATTGGTAATGCCCTATTTATTGGAATTAGGTAGATAAGTCATGATAAAAACAAGAGTTGTAAGCAAAATTCACAAAACACTAGATTAGAAATGTTCTTAGCATATTTTAGTTCCTGGATCTCTTTTCATTATACAGCAGTCAAAGGAATGACAGGAGATGAGAAGGTCTCATAAATTCTTGCATGTTTGGATACAAATCAGAGAAGATAAATTTCTTAAACTCATAGGGTCAATGAACTCTTTCCTGAATGTAAAAAAGATGTATTGACCCTAAAAGACCGACACAGATTCAGACTTAATTACATTAAATGCAAATGTCTTAACTGTCTTTTAAAGACAAAGATTGGCAGACTTTGATTAAATAAACACAAAATCTGCTACTTATAAGTCAATATGTAAAACACTGATATACAGAAATTGAAAAAAAAGGGTGGGAAAATATTTACCATGCAAATAATAACCAAAAGAAAATCGGTGTAACTACATTAGTATCAGCCAAGGTTAGCTTTAAGGCAGTAACTATTACTAGAGATAAAGAGGTACACTCAATAATGATAAAACTGCAAACTTACCAGGAAGATAAAGTAATTCCAAGTTTGCATTATTTAATAACATGGGCTCAAAATAAAAGAAGCAAAAATTGTCAGAACTAGAAAGAGAAATAGGCAAATCCACAACCAGTGGGGTTGTCCACATACTCCTTTCAGTAAATGACCAAACAAGCAGGCAAATAAATACAGTAATGATGTAGAAGATTCGAATATCACAATAAGTAAAACTGACCTAATGGTAATATGCAGAACACGCCATCCTACAACTATAAAGCATACATTTTCTCAAGCATGCAGTGGATTTTTTACAAAAATATTTATTAAAAAAGCAAACGGGAACTTCCCTGGTGGCACAGTGGTTAAGAATCCGCCTGCCAATGCAGGGGACACAGGTTTGATCCCTGGTTTGGGAAGATCCCACATGCCACAGAGCAACTAAGCCTGTGAGCCACAACTACTGAAGCCCACGTGCCTAGAGCCCGTGCTCCACAACAAGAGGTGCGCACTGCAATGAAGAGTAGCCCCCACTCGCTGCAACTAGAGAAAGCCCGCGTGCAGCAACAAAGACCCAATGCAGCCAAAAACAAACAAACAAACAAATTAATTAATTAATTAATTAATTTAAAAAAGCAAACGAATTTCAAAAATGAATTTCAAACGATGGAAATCATTCAGAATGTTTTTTGAAACAGCTAGAAACCCAAACTAAGTTCTAGTGAAGAAAATTCCTATAAATTTGGAAATTAAGGATACAAATATAAATAATCCATGGGCAACTAAATGATAATGAAAATAAGTTATTTGAAAAGATTAATAAAAATAGATAAATGTTAGTCCAATTAAGAAAAAAAGAGACAAGGCACAAATGAAAAAATATCAGGAGTGAAAAAAGACACTACTACGTATTCTATAGGCCATGAAAAGAGTTTTAAAAAATGAGTAAGAACAGCTTTCTTCCAACAAATTTGAAATTTTGATGAAATGGACATATTCCTAGAATAGTACAACTAAGCAAAATGGACACAAGAAGAAACAGAATATCTGAACAGCCTTACTGAAGAAATTGAATTTGCAATTAAAAACCTTTCCAAAACCAACAAAATAAAACTCAAAAACTTAAGCTGCATGGCTACAATAGTGAATTCTAAATAATAATATTAGTCTTATGCAAACTCTTTCAGAAAACAGGAAAAGAGGAAACACTCCCCAGGTTCCTGTAAGAAACTAGCAAAACCTTAAAACAAAACCTGACAAGGACATTATTAAAAAATTACAGGATTTTCTCATTCATAAACTTAGATTCAAAACTCTAAATAAACGCTGAGCAAACCAAATCGAGCAACATGTAACATCATACTGAATTCTTTTTAATGTTTCCCCTTTGAAATTGGGGATGTCACAATGATGTCAACTATTACCACTTCTAATCAGCATTGCACTGGAGATTCCAGCCAGTGAAGGTCCTAGCCTTATGAAAGGCAATAAAATGAAATAAAAGGTGTAATGACTTGGACTGTCCTCATGTGCATACTATATAGTTATGCACACGTGAAATCTAATCAACTCCACAGAGGTATTACAGTTGCCTGCAAAGGTAAAATTTAAGAATCCATATATTGCTATATACCAGGAACAAATCCTAAAATAACATTTATTTCAAAATAACATTTATTACAACATAAAATATAAAGTATCTAGGAATAAATGTACAAATGACATGCAAGGACTCTATACAGAAAACTATTACTATTATTGAGAGAAATTTAGAAGTGCTATATATACTATGTTAATGAATTATAAGGTTCAATTTTGCAATACTGTCTCCAAATTGATGGATTAAATGCAATCATAATCAAGATCTCAACAGGTTTCTTTGTGGAACTTGACAAGCTAATTCTAAAATGTATGCGGTATATATATATACAATGAAATATCATTTAGTCTTAAAAAAGAAGGAAATCTGCCATATGTGAGAACACGGATGAACCTGGAGGACATTATGCTAAGTGAAATAAGTCAGTCACAGACAAATACTGTGTGGTTCCATTTATATGCGATATCTAAAATAGTCAGTCATAGGAGCAGAGAGTAGAATGGGGGTTGCTAGGGGCTGGAGGAGGGGGAAAGGGAGAGTTGCTGTTCAATGGGTGTAAAGTTTCAGTTCTGCAAGATGATTAAGTTCCAGAGATCTGCTGTACAACATTATATCTACAGTTAACAATACTGTACACTTAAAATTTGTTAAAGGGTAGATATCATGTTAAATGTTCCTACCACAATAAAAATAATAAAATAAATTACAAGATAGGGGGCTCTGCTCTACTGAGTATCAAAATTTACAATAAAGGTACATTATTTAAGACAATGTGATAAAACAATGTCTAAGAGACTGTTAAATAGAAAGTCCACTAATTAATCCATGCATAATAGACAGTTAATTTACAACAAAGGTGGAACACCTCTGAAACACATATACTTCACAATGAGCTCAAATCCCAAATATGTAAAGAATACCTATAAATCAATAAGACAAAGACAACACAATATAAAAACACTTGACAGATACTTGAACCAGCACTTTCACAAAAGAATGGTCAATAAATATGTGAAATGATGTTCAACTTCATTACTAATTAAGGAAAAGGAAATTAAAACCATGAGCTAACACTACACAACAAATAGCTGGGCTAAAACAATAGTGTGGTGAGGACACGGAGAAATGGGAAGTCTCATATTCCAATGGTTATAGTGTAAAGTGGTATGCTTTTTTAAAATGTTAAAAATACACATACCATAATACCTGTCAATTCCATATGTATACATCTCGATCAGGAATATGTGCAATGTTTACCAAGAGACATATGAAAGTATGTCCATAGTAGCATTATTTATAATGACCCCAAAGAGTGGAACGGATAAACAATTTGCGGTGACTTCATATAATTCAGCAACTGTACTGTACATACAGTATATATACACTATACAGCAATGAAACTAATTATAACTACATTTACAAACATGATTTTGGGTGCAAAATGCTGAACCTAAAAGGATATTTAGCTGTATGGTTCCATTTATGTAAATTTCAACAACAAAAAACCAAAACAAAAACCAAATAAAGACCAGGCAAAACTAAACCATAGTATTTCAGATGCATGAATAGGTGGTAAAACTATAAAGACAGCAAGAAAGTGATTAATTTAAAAGTCAAAATTCTGGTTAACTCTAGGGGTGGGGAGAGAAGAAATAGTGATTAGGAAGGACATGGGGGCTTCCGAGGGGTACTGGTAATGTTTTATTTCTTGACCTGGATGGTAGTTAGATGGGTTGTACATTTCTGCCTTTTACACTTTTCTACTATGTGTTTGGTTTCACAAGAAAAAAGGTTTAATGAAAAGAATTACATGATACAAGGATACAACATATACAAATTAACAATAATAAAAATGTTTAGGACTTTCTTTGAACATTCCTAAAGGGATTCACTCCATGAGTTTAAAAAAAAAAAAAAAAGACTATAATACTATTTTCTATAACAAGTTTTTAGATTTAAAAATTACAGATTTAGATTTTTAGATTTAAAAAATCTAAAAATGTCTTATACAAGTCTTCAAGTTTGAATCTAGGTTGGCCTATACAAGTAATCAAGGAGAATTAATACATACGTGGTGACTGAATTAGCTCATGGGACTAATATTCAGAGGGATAAAAATCTCATATTTTCAAATCTAACTCTAAACCATAGAGGAGAAAACCAAAAGGAAGATAAATCTTATATTCCTAAATCATGGGTACACAAAACACATAGTTTGGTATGTTTTCATGACAGTTGGAGGAGAAAACATAATTTTAGTAAGTTTCAATTAGGATATATCATCACTTATGAAAATAGTGTCAAAAACATGCTCAAGCACATTTGGTGCATTTGCTACATTAGGCTATTATACTAGCAGCATCTGTTAGAATACTGTGAAATACATTTTTCATAGTATAGCATTTTTCATATTAACCTACTGTCAGATAATAAGATGTGAATCTAATATTTTCTTATCAACACAGAGGTCATATTGCCAATTTTGTGCAACAA
Organism: Eschrichtius robustus; assembly: GCF_028021215.1. Classification (NCBI taxonomy): domain Eukaryota; kingdom Metazoa; phylum Chordata; class Mammalia; order Artiodactyla; family Eschrichtiidae; genus Eschrichtius; species Eschrichtius robustus. Next base: position 150,791,014 of record NC_090826.1, read on the forward strand.
AGTGATGTCCCGAGAAAGTCTTGGGAAAGGTCTTTCTTGCTCCTAAGAAAAACAGCTAACTTATCTCCCTGCTTTACTGCTGCAAAAATGTCCTTGTCTCTAAGCCCAACAAAAAAAAGCAAGAGTGGTAAGATTCTTGGCGATCACATTCTATTTTAGTAAGCCCAGCTGAAATACAGTAGTATTTAACAGAAAAAAAAAAACACACCCCCAAAAACCAAAAAACTATTGTCTGAAGAGTTCATTCTGAATTTATACCTTAGAAAAAGTGCTAATCTCATGGTCTTTCTACTGCCATCAGTGTAACTGCCTGTCCAGGGTTGGTATAGGTGTGGCAATCCAAGGGGATCACTGATTACAACGAAAGCAGTACAGAATAACTATATAAATAGAGTAACTGCAGTAAAGACAAATTAAATACAGATACTATGTACTCAAGTGGCATCTTTCCTCCAACTATTCCTCAGGGCATGCTGCTCTGTTCAGTGTGTATTCAGGAATCTCTACCTACTCTCACTGCAGACCCCATCATTAATTTATAATTGAGGCTTCCCTAGGTGGCAGTAACTGCAGATGATTAACCCAAAGTCAAACAAATCCCAATCATAATTGGGTCTACTTAAAGGAATCGTCCCATAGCCTCCCTAAAGTAAAAGTATAACTTCCTCCCATCTAACATAATACTTTATTTCTTTTTTAATACTTCTTCTCTTTCCTCCTGAGTCCTCTGCCCTAGGGTGAAGGATTATAAGCAATTCTGTAAAAGTAGAAAAAAAATTATTTAATTTTTCAGAAAAGTGAATAAACTCTATATAATGTTTACCATAAGCAGAATTAGTACTTATGGCAGCCATTACATGTCTTTAACGGTGCTAATAGGTTAAAATCAGGTCGGAACTTGTAAATATAGAAAGAAAAAGGTAAGATTGGAAATACAACAGAACTCCTATTAAGTAAACGTATGGGGCTTTTTATTAGTACTAAACTGACTCCACCTTACTTGTAACCACTTCTACTCAGTACTTTTAAGGTAAAACTGCTGAACTCTACAATGATAATTATTATGAATTTGAATATTTTCTGTTGAATTTATTTTTCACTGTGGCTAGAAGAAATTTTCTGCTTTTTAAGGTAATTTGACCCAAAATGCTTCCATTATACTTTCCTGGAAATGGAGTGATGAGGGCGCTGAAGTGTAACCAGAGGGCGGCCACCTGCTGCAAACCTGGTGAGCGGCATCTCCAATAGCAGTGCTCGCTCCTCGGGGGCCCTTCCTTAGCCCCAAGGCACGGAGTGCCTATCAGACAAGGTAAGGAGGAGATAACCAGAGGCAACTTCAGGAAGGAGAAAGCAAGAACAGCATAGCTGCTCCAAACCTTACCCCCCTTCCACTTCCATGCCCTCCCCAATCCAGTGTAAAGGAGAGCCATTCTGTATTTTGGTAGGGGTAAAAACACACCCATTGACTCTAAAGGATAACTTACTGGGATGAGCAGTGGATGGGTGGACAGTTTAAATTTCAGAGTGGTGTTGGAATCAGGATGCTTTTGGTTGCAAGTGACAGACAATGGCTACTGGCGGGGGAAGAAGTGGCCCTCCCAGGAAGGGTCTGCCCCAAAGCAACAGGGTACAGAGGCCATCAAGAGCTCCCAACCAAAAACACAGGAGGGACAGAAACAGAAAGCATCCAAAAGTAAGGACAGAGAGCTGGATGGCAGCAGCAAGCCCTCCTGCCGTCTACGGGCCCCTGCACTTCCACTAGGATTCAGCCTGCAGAGCATCAATCTGTCTCCCTCCCTCCAGGGAAGCCTGGTGCTGAGAAGCTTCAGGCACTTAACCACCAAACTGCTACCAAATTTAACTGGCTTAAAAGACACAAGGGAATTTACTGGCTTCTGTAATATAATGGTTAATACAAGGGTAGCTTCAGGTGCTCGCTGATCCAGGCTTCAACCCATGTCACTAGGAAACAGTTCTCCTCCATTCCTTGGGCTTGTTTCCCAAATTTGGCTTTATTCTCAGGTAGACTCTTCGCTCCAAGTTGCCAGGGTTTTCAGTGGCTCTGAGTGTTGTGGGAAAGAGGAAGACAGCATCCTGACTGCTCCCACCGAAACCCTAGAACTCACTAGTTAAGGCCCGTGAGATCTAATTCTGGGCTTTGGAATGAAGTCACTTCAGCCAAAGTACAGGAGCAAGTTGGTCTCCCAAGCAAAATCTGGATACTGTGGCCACAGAAGACATGGATGCTAGGCAGAAAAAATAGATGTCTACTACAGAGCCTATTCAACTGACTTGTTTGCCCTGCTTCTTTTCCCCTTGGCCTTCAGTAAGGACTATCACCCCTGCTACTGAGGGGTTGCACCAATTGTGGCTACTTCCCTCTGTCTCTTTGCTGGGTTTGGTCTGTGGGCCTTAGCCTTGCAAGAGCCAAGGAAGAGGGAAAGATGGTTCAGTGAAAGGGAATGTTACTATACTCAGCGAACATAGTACACCTGATATACAGGTTAGCTAATGAAGAGTGGAAAAAAAAGTAGAAAATTCTCACTTTCTCTTTCATACAGAAAGTTGTTTCATATTAACACTGAAAACTTATTGATAAGATTTAAAATACAGCAAAAATTGTAAAACAAATAAAAACAAAATCTTTTCTATTACTAATGTTTGAATATATCATCACGGAGAAATGGTCATAAAAACTCCTGCTCTTATCAAAATTTCTGTATGTATATATAGGTACGTATACACATGCACATATTATTTTTTGCTACATTCAATATGAACATATTTAAATTGGCATTTCTGCACACATGCTTGTGAGATTGGTTTATAAAAGTTTATAAAATTGGTTTAAAAAGTTTATAAAATTTTCCCCATGCTCTCAAACAACTCCTATGCTATATAAACTATTTCAGAGGATGAAAAGGAAAAGTACCCAGCTTCTCTTTTGAGATGTATAATTTTGACACTAACTAGACAAGAACATAAAATTATAAACCAATCTCACTTAGAAACATATGCAGAAACCTCAAGTTAAACAATGTTAAATTGAATTCAGAAAAAAATGCACATATATATGTGTGTGTGTGTGTGTGTGTGTGTGTGTGTATGTATATATATACACATTTCATCAAATAGATATTATTCCAGGAAAGTTACTTGTTCATTGAAGTTGGGTAAAACTTGCCTTTGAAACTCAACTATCTTTTTTTCTTTCTCGTTCTTTTATGAGAATCTTTTTGACTACTGATTGAATTTCTTAATGGTAATGTCATTTCATGTTTTCTATTATTCCTAAATCAGTTTTTAGAAATTTATGTTTCCAAAAAAATTGCTCATTTCATCTAAGTTTCCAAACTTGTTTTTCTAGAGTTATTCTCTTTATGATTCTGAAATTTCGACTGAATTGATGATTATGTCCTCCTTTTCATTTAATGTAATGTTTTTCTTTCCTGATCTATCTCCAGAGGTTTACTTAACTTATCAGCAACTTAAAAAACACAGCTTTTGTTTTTTAAACCTCTTCACTTTTTTTCTTTCATTAACTTCTCCTTGTTTTCCTTTTGTAACTTCCTGAGTTGAAGACTATTTAGCTCATCGATTTGCACTCTTATCTTCTTACAAATACATGTAAGGCTATACATTTCCCTATAATATTGTTTTATCTGTATGCCGTAAATTTAATAGTGTTCTCATTTTGTCTGATTCTAAATATTTCTAATTTCCATTATGCTTTTTTCTCTGACCCTGAGTTAATTTAGAGAGTTTTTTGTTTGTTTGCATATCTAGATATATAGATTTGAGGGGTGGTATCTTACCTCCTACTCTTCTACTCCTCAGTCTTGGACTTCTAGCTAAATGGGCCTCCTTGCTCTTTCCTGAAGACAACACATGTACTCTGGGCTCTGGGGACTGGCTGTTCCATCTGCTTGCAATGTTCTTTCTCCAGATATGCAAATGACTAAGCCTTCCTCTCTTCCAAGTCTTTGCCCACATATTACATTGTCTCCAGTGACCTCTTATTTAAATTAAAACTCCTTTCCAACTAGCATTCTTGATCCTGCGCACTCGGTTTCTTTTACCCATAATACGTATAACCTTCTCACATACTATATATTTACTATATTTATTACCTTTACTGTATCTCAAGTCTCCCCTCCCCGCTAATGAATTAAAATTCCATGCAGGTCAAAATTTATTTCTGCTTTTCATTAATGTACACCAAATAACTAGAACGACGTCCAGCATGTAGTATGTGTGTGTGCCCCAGATAGTTTTGAATGAATTTTTAATTTCAATCCAATGTGGTCAAAGAACAAAGTTGACATGATATTGACTCCTTGATATTTGTGGAGACTTCCTTTGTGGCCTGGCATATATATGGTTGACATTTGTAACTGTTCTACATAGGCTTACGTTTATTAAGTAGAGGTCCCACACAAATACATTAAATTAAACTTAAGTGTTACTCAAATCTTTCATATCTTTGCTAGTATTTTTCTGCTTGATCTATCTCTGCTTATTTAGATATTCTACATACTTAATAATCTCTCGGCTCACCATCTTATTTCTTCCTTTTGAATTCAGTGCTCTTCATACACAAGTATATGCTTTAGTAATTATACCAGCAATGAGCTATGAGTGCTAAACTCTCCTGGTCTTTGCCTGAAAATATCTGGAGTTTACCCCCTTCCTTAGCAGTAATTTAGGTGGCTATAGTATTCTAAGTTCGTAGTTTATTTGCCTTGAAACCTTACAGATATTATACCAATGCCGTTTCAGGTATTCAGGGCTGTTGAGAAGCTTTCTGTTAGACAGTTGTTGTTCCCTTTCCTTATCTTTTCTCTGTGGTTACTTTTATCATTTTGTCTTTGGTGTTTCATCCTATCACTGTAATCTTTATAGGTGTGGTTCATTTTTGATAATCCTGCTTATGAGCACCTGCACTTTTTCAATCTGATGATCTATGTACTTCAAATGTTGCCTCTCACTTTTTCTAGTCTCTCACTCTGGAGTTTTTATAAGAAAATATACTTAACATTCTCATTCTACCCTTCATTCTCCTTACCCTGTTATTCATATTTTTCATTGATTCTATTTTTAATGACTCTATTTTTTCATTCCAGAAGTTCCATATGGTCATTATTTAAATCTGCCTCTTTTCCCGTATTGTCTTGTTCTTTCCTTGTGGTTTCTGTTACTTCTTTTAGCTCTTTATTCATTTTAAGCATATTTATTTTATAACCTCTTTCACAGTGTTCTATTAGTTCATGTCCTAGAAATGCCAACCTATCTATCTTTTGGGTCTGCTGTCATTCATGATGGATCATTTCTTTCTGCTTATACTCTTTTTTAATGTGAGTTCATCTTCAAGGGGGATTGTTTTTTCTGTGGGAATTATGTATTACCTAGGTTTGGCTACTTGAACAAAATAGGATGTTATGTAAGGAAAGAACCAAGAAGTAATGGGAACAGTAGACTGGTAGAAAATCAACAGTAAATATTATACCTTCATATCTAGTATTTATATTCTCATTTATTTAATAATTTTTAGAAATACTCTTATTCATCTCACAATCCTGATTTAATTTATTTGTGACCAGACTTCAGGCTACTTGCAAAAAAGTAATCAATAGACCAAATACTGTTTTATCTTACTGAAGGAAACAGAATTGAATAGAAACAAAACAGTTTTGGAAGTCAGCAGTGAAAGAGTTTATTGAATGTCTATTCTGCACAAAGCACTGTTCTAGGGGAGAGATGAATTGATTTTAAGGCAGACTATGATGTCTTGAAAGGTTTATACGCGAATACAGGCAGATGTGATAAACTCTGGGATATCAGAAACTATATTCCTGAGAAGAGATTTTGAAGTAGGCCCCAAAAGGATTTCAAAAGGCACAGGGAAGGAAGGGCATTTTAGACAGTGTGATGAGCTAAGGCCCAAAAGTTGATAGCACGTTTGGTAGATAAGTTGATCTGGTGTAGCTGATGCATGTGGGGAGAGGGGTGGAAGATGTAGCTCTAGGAAGTAAGGTTGAAGCCAGATTTTGCTCACTTAACTAGGTGAACATTTCCATCATGAACTTAACTATACTGCACTTACTAACTGTTGCTCTGTCTTTCCTGCTAGACTGTTGAGGGTAGAACCTTTGTTTTATTCATCTCTTATGTCCCCAAATTAGTACAGTATCTCTTGCTTAGCAAGCACTTAATAAAGATTGTTTAAGGAAAAGAATAAGTTGTGAAAAACATGAAATGCGGGGGTGAGAAAAACTGGACCTGCTCTACAAGCAGTGGAGAGCAAGAGAGGCACAGTGAACTACGAGCAACATCTCAGGTCTACATCTCAGAAAAATAACGTAAGGCCAAACACGCACATGACTGAGTGCTTGGGCAGAAGTCACAATTTACTTTGTTGGGCTAGTGACAGATAGGTCTTTCCTTGAGAAGCACTCGTAGCTTTGTGTATATTTTACCTCTTAAGCAAAAAATTGCAATTTTTTACCCTGGAGGAAAACACAGGCTTTAAAAATATCTGATTTATTATAATTATAATTTATTTAGAAATAAATATAATTTATTATAATTATTATTGGAGATTTAGAAACATGTCAGAGTGGGTGTAATCATGTAAGATTTTTGTAACCTGACAGCTTTAGCACACGTTAAGACCTAGGGCTTTTGTTTCAAAATTAATGTAGCTGACTTCTCTGTCTTCTTACTGATCTATCATATTTCTGAAAACTGCGAAAGCTTTCTTCCTCTAAGGTATCTGAGTCATGGAAACATATATTGTATTGCTAAGGTAGTACAGACTCTGCACCCCAGAAATGCCCTCACATACATACCCAGGGGAGGTGTGAGCTTTTTAAAGTTGGACACTAACCTAACAGTGTTAGAATCACAGTTATTCCTATGCAAGTCAGTGTATTCCAGATGTGTTAAAGCTTCCCTTTAAATAATTTGTTTTGAATGAGAGGATCTGAATCTGTGTTTTTAATAGAAATATCATTTTTTTTTTTACTATTGGAAACTGAAATAGAATGATAATTGTAAAACTACAGCCCAAAATTATTACAAAATGCCTCCTAAGTTTTGGGTTATATTCTGTTATCCAAAGGCTACTGGTTTTCTAACTGTGGTTAATGGACTCTATTGAATTTCATTTTTAAAATATACTTTTAACTATTTAAAAACTAAAATAATAGCTATAGATGCACATAAATGAGTATTAAAATAGGTGATACAGTGTACTCGTAAGGAAAGCAAACCTTGGAGTCAGACTACCAGGGTCTGTCAGTTATGGAATGTGACTTTAGGCAAGGTACTTAGCATCTCCATGCTTTAGTTTCTTTATCTAAAAAACACAGAATAACCGTCAACTTTCTTACACCAATTGTTAACATATTAGAGAACACCAGTGCATTTCTGTATTGGAGATTTAATTTTGTATTTTGGACTAAAGATTCACCTGCCATTTCTGTTTATTGAGAAGTATTTGAAGATTGCAGAGCAAACTGTTTTTTAAAAGGTTACCATTTGTAACTCCTTATCTGTGTGAATCAGACTTATCTTTTTGTTGTGTAATATTTAAAAAAGAAATAATATGGATTTAATTTCAGAGCTGAAACAAGGCTAAAACATGTTATCAGCTACTGTATAATTGTGAGTATCTGTGCTTTGAAGTAAGACAGTGGGTTTTCATGTAAACTCTGACATTTTGCCATCTGTATGACCTTGGACATGTTTTAAAATTTCCTTGATACTCAATTTCCTTATTTATAAAAGGAAGACAGAAATAGTACTATCTCAAAAATTTTATTCTAAATTTTTTGTTAAAGAAACAGCTCCCTTATTTTTGGTGTTTGATGTTATAAATAAATATTATAAGGTAAGATTTCTGTTAGTAAAATCACTTTATATATTTGGGTTACCAATAATATTTCATTTGAAATAAAGGATGTGAATGCTTGAAAAACTTGAAAAACCATGTACCACACTGTCTTTATATCCTTCTGTTTCTGAATGGTCCTTTCAAATGACCAAATTTTAAACATTATAAGACTGTGCTGCCCCCTGCTGACCCAGTTTCTCCAATACGTAATATTCTGAATCTTCTGAGAAGTCAAAACTTATACTTTAGTATTATAGTTAGGTAACCCTACAGTAGGCTGCAAGGCTATAATAATGCAGATGCTAAAATAGTGAATATAGCGCTAAACAATATATGAAATTTGTCAATTACTTAAGTACAAACAATCTGATAGTGGGAACAAATAACAGAATAATATACTCCCGATTTGCATAATATTTAACAAATTTAGATATCCCATTCCAAGTAACCTCTACAATTGCTATTGTTTAAAGTGCTGCTGACACCTTGTGGAAAATTAGCAAAATATGTACATTTTGGCTTAAATTAAATCTTCAGTAATTATTTCCCTGATTCTTTCACTGAATTAACAATTTGAATTAGCAATTTGATCTTTATTTGCCCATGTTAGAATAGAATTTATATTCTGGATAGTTGCAATGCACTGAAATTATACTTTCTATGCTAGAAATCTTAGGCATCTTCTCCCTTTTAAATCTCACATATCCAACCAGACACATCTTGGTGGTTTTTCTTCCAGAAATCATCTCAAAATTGGTTCGTCCTTACTATAAAAACTTCTCTAAGAGAGTGTTATCACCTAGTAATGCAAAGAATACTTGACAAAAAATCAAAAGAGCTGAGAGCAATGCTACCTGTTACTAGCTCTAAAACTCTGGGTAACTTACCTATCCAGAGTCTCACTCTTCTCCATTATAAAATACAGATGCTTGTTCATGGCCTGTCCAGTTATAAGGTTATATGAGCTAACATCTGATAAGTGTTTTGAAAATAGACCACTACAAGAAAACTTTATTTCTACAATGCAACAGCATCTTAGTTAGCTTTCGCCCATTCTGACGCTTCTTGTACACCATGATCTATGCACTCTGTCATGGGTACATGGAGTGAGAAACGGGGGATGTGAAGGATGGGGAGAGAGCAGGCAAAGGAGAAGTCTCCTATGTTCAATTAGGTCATCCTCCTGGTCCACTCAGTCTGTTACTTACTTTTGATTCTTTGAACTTTTGGCCTTGTAGCTCTCTTCTGATAATGTTATTAGATTTTACTTAATTGGATGACCATTTTGAGTCCACTTACTGCACTCTGTGTCACCAATCTCCATGCCAGGGGAAAGACATGAGACACTGGTAAACTAGATGTCTATAAAATTAGCTTTGACAGTGACATACTTCTACTCAAAAATACTTAAGAGGAGAATGGTGAAGTAAGGACCTCTGACAATCTGTTCCTCCATAAAAGCAATAAGAATACTGGCAAAAACTGTTAAAATCAATGTTTTCAGAACTGTAAATCAGCCAAACGTTTGCAATGATCCAAAAAGTATTTATTCAAGAAAAGTGGCTGAAAACCAAGCTTTGGGGCATTTTAAATTTACCCTATTCCCATCTCCCTCTCCCCAGCTCCATGATAGCCTTGAAAACCAACAGCCTCACAACTATGGTAGCTGTGAAAACGAGCAGTCTAGCTGACACTGGAAGGGTAAGAAAAGGTTTGGAGCTTCTCCAAAGTCTGATTACCAGAGAACTATCATTACTTGAGTTGTCTTTCAAGTCCCTGAAAAGCTCCATTCTCAGGCTTTGTTTTGATTCAACCTTACTTAGAGCCTAATATAGGTGTACAGTACAGCTGTATCCTTAGGATGTTTGTTGGAAACAATCAGTGGCAATTGTTTAACATCACAGCCTCACAAGAAAGCAGTATCAACTAGGGCTAACAAGAGGTTGACAGAAAAACTTACAAGGAAAATCTTGGGAATGAGAGGTTCATAGGGCAATTCAATAAATTCCAACACATTCCTAGGAATCTAAAATCCATGCACATATGTAAGACTATGCATATGCCTAAGAAAGACCTAAGAAGGTCATAAACTCTCATGTCTAGTTGACCTTGAGGCTTTGTGCATGCATGGAGTGAAAGCTAAGACACAGTTGTAAACTTAACACTGGAGCACTGAAAGCATGCCCCAAGAGCAAAAAAAACCAAAAAAAAAACAAAAAAACAACAACAGCAACAGCAGCAGCAGCAGCAACAACTTCCAGAGTTGAAACATTATATTATTTCTAAATGTCCAGTTTTCAAAAAAAATTACAAGCCATGCAAAGAAAAGAGGAAAATATGGCTCATACAGAGGAGAAAAAGCAGTCAATAGAAACTGTCCTGAGGAATCCCAGATATTGGACTTAACAGACAAGATTTTAAATCAGCTCTTTTAAATATGTTCAAAGGACTAAAGAAAACTATGCCTAAAGAGTTAAAGAAAAGTATGAGAACAATGTCTCACCAAATAGAGAATATCCATAATGAGATATAAAATATTAAAGAAAAACACAGAAATTCTGGAGTTGAAAAGCATAATAACTGAAATAAGAAATTCAACAGAGGGGTCAACAGCAGATTTGAATTAGCAGAAGAATTAGCAAATTTGAAGATAAGTCAACTGAGATTATCCAGTTTTGATCCAGTCTGAGTGGAAGGAAAAAGAAAATAATCAAGAAAAGGAAGAGAGCCTCAAAGACCTGTCAGACACCATCAAGCATTCCAGCATATGCATAATGGGAGTTCCAGGAGGAGAGAAGACAGAAAGGTACAGAAAACATTTGAAGAAATAATGACTGAAGACTTCCCAAATTTGTTGAAAAACACTAACATACACATCCAAGAAGCTCAACATATTCCAAGTAGGATAAACTAAAAGATATTCACACCAAGACGCACAGAGTCAAACTATAGAAAGTGAAGTAGAGAGAACGTTGAAAGCAGTAAAAACAACCAATTCATCTCATACAAGGTATCCTCAATGAGATTAATAGCTGACTTCTTATCAGAAATCATGGAGGCCAGGAGAAAGTGTAATGACATATTCAAAGTGCTGAACTGAAAATCCAGTAAAACTACCCTTCAAAAATGATGGAGAAATCAAGAAATTTCCAGATAAACCAAAATGCAGAGAATTCACTACTAATACACCTGACTAAAAGAAATATTAACAGGAGTCCATTAGGCTGAAATGAAGGGACACTAGACAATAACTTGAACCACACAAAGAAACAAAGAGCATCAGTAAAGGTACTACATAGGTAAATATAGAAGTCAGTATAAATGTATTTTAGTTTGTAACTTGTGGTAGGCTGATATAATGCTTCCCCTGGCCCTAAAAGGTCCACATCCTAATCTCCAGAACCTATGAATATTTTACCTTATATGGCAAAAGAGACTGTAGATGTGATTAAGTTAAGGATCTTGAGATGGGTTATTATCCTGGATTATCTGAATGCACCCAACGTAATCACAAGGGCCCTTATAATAGGGAGGCAGAAGAGCAAGAGGCAAAGAGAGAGAGAGCTATATGAAGATGCTATGCTGCTGGCTTTGAAAATGAAGGAAGGGGCCATGAGCCAAGAATGCAGATGGCCTCTAGAAGTTGAAAAAAGGAAAAAAATAAAAAGCAAAAAGGATCCTTCTCTGGTGCTTCCAGAAAGAACACAACCCTGCTGATACATTTTGGACTTCTGACCTCCAGAACTGTAAGATAATATATTTGTGTTGTATTAAGTTTGTGGTAATTTGTTACAGCAGCAACAGGAATATAATACATAACTCTTTTATTCACTATCTAATTTAAAAGACATGGAATAACTATAAAATTTGTTGATGAACTTATAACGTATAAAGATGTAATTTGTACGACAATAATAACATAAAGGAGAGGGGAACGGAACAGAGCAAAGTTTCTGTATACTATTGAAATTAAGCTGGCATTAATTTGAATTAGATTATTTTATATTAAGATGTGAATTGTAATCCCCAGGGAAACCACTAAGAATAAAACTTAAAAAATAGAGTGAAAGAAACAAGGCAATTAAAATGGTATACTAGAAAATAACACAAAATATATGCTGTCTACAAGAATCATAAGTTAGAGTCAAAGATACAAATAGATTGAAAGTAAAATGACTGAAAAAAGATATACCATGCAAACAGAAACCAAAAAAGAGCTGGAGTGGCTATATCAACATCAGACAAAATAGCTATTAAGACAAAATTGATACCAGAGACAAATAACACTTCATAATTATAAAAAAGTCAATCTACCAAGAAGATATAACAATAAAAGTGTATATGCACCCAATAACAGAACTCTAAAATATAAAGCAAAACATAACAGATTAAAAAGAGAAATAGACAATTCAACTGTAATAGTTGGAGCCTTCAATACTTCATTTTCAATACTGGGTAGAACAATCAGATAGATCAATAAGGAAATAAAAGACATGAACATTATAAACCAACTATATCTAAAAGATATCTACAGGATGTTCTACCCAACAATAGCAGACCACACATTCATTTCAAGTGCACATGGAACATTTCTCTATGAATAGACCAGGATAGACCACATATTAGTTAAAAACAAGTCTCAATAAATTCAGAAAGACTGAAAATCATACAAATTATGTTCTCCAATGACAACAGAATTAAATTAGAAACCCCTGACAGAAAGATTTTTTTGGAAGTTCATAATGTGCAAATTAAACAACACTTTCATAAATACCCAATGGGCCAAAGATAAAACTATGAAGGAAATTAGAAAAAAAGTTCGAGATGAATAAGAAGAGAAAAATACCGTATCAAATCACATGGGATGCAGTGAAAACTAGCTTAGAGGGAAATTGCAGCAGACAATGTCTATATTAAAAAAAAAAAAAGAAGAAATATTTCAAATCAATAACCTAACTTTCTACCTTAAGAAACTAGAAAAGAAGAGGAAACTAAACCTGAAGCAAAGAGAAGAAAAATGATAAAGATTGGAGTAGAAAAGACTACAAAAAACAAGAGTAAAGCAAAAAACTGAAAACTGATTCTTTAAAAAGATCAATGAAAGTGACCAACTTTTAGCTAGAGTGACCAAGAAAACAGAGCACTCAAATTACTGAAGAAGGTATGAAAGAAGGGTCATCATTACTGAACTTCCAGAAGATTATAAGGAAATATTACCTACAATTCAACAAGTTAGATAATCTAAATGAAATGGAAAAATTCCTAGAAAGACATAAACTACTGAAATTGACTCAAGAAGAAACAGAAAATCTGAACATCTATAACAAGTAAAGACTGAATTAGTAATAAAACAAAACAAAACACAACAAAACTTCCCACAAAGGAAAGCCCAGGCCAGAATGGCTTCACTGGTAAATTCTACCTGTTGTGGATTGAATGTGCCCTCCAAAAGGTATGTGTAAGTCCTAACACTTGTTACCTACGAATGTAAAGTTATTTGGAATCAGGGTCTTTGTAGATTTACTAAGATGTACGTTAAGATGAGGTAAAAGAGAAGTATGGAACAAATTCTCCTTCAGAGCCCTCAGAAGGAACCAACCCTGCTAACATCTTGATTTCAAACTTCTTAGCCCCCAGATCTGTGAAAGAATAAATTTCTGTTGTTTTAAGCCACACAGTTTGTTATGGCAGGCTTAGGAAACAAATACACTGCCAAATGTTTAAAAACCATTCCACATAATAGAAGAGGAGGGGGACTTCCCTGGCAGTCCAGTGGTTAAGACTTCGCCTCCAATGCAGGGGATGCGGGTTCGATCCCTGGTCAGGGAACTAAGATCCCACATGCCTCCGGGCCAAAGAACCAAGACATAAAACAGAAACAATATTGTAACAAATTCAATAAAGACTTTAAAAATGGTCTACATTAAAAAAAAACTTAAGAAAAAAATAGAAGAGGAGGGAACACTTCCCAGTTCATTCCTTGAGGCCAGTAATACCAAAGCCAGGCATAGACATCACAAGAAATGAAACTACAGGTATATTTCTCTTACGAATATCACAAATATCCTCAGTTCACTAAAACACTACCAAACCAAATCTGCAACATATAAAAAGGATTATACATCATGACTAAGTGGAATTTATCCTAGGACTGTAACATTATTTAACATATGAAAACCAGCCAGTGCAATACATCATAATAACAGAATAAAGGACAAAAACCACATGGTCATCTCAATAGATGCAGAAAAAACATGTGACAAAATCCAACATCCTTTCATGATAAAAACAGTAAACAAAACTACGAATAGAAGGGAACTTTCTCAGCTTGATAAAGCACATATATGAAAAACCTATAGATAATATCATGCCTAGGTGTCAAAGACTGAAAGCTTTCCCCCTAAGAACAGGAATAAGACAAGGATGTTTGCTTTCAACATTTCAATTCAACATTGTACTAGAGGATCTAGTCAGGGCAATTAGTAAGAAAAACAAATAAAAGGCTGTTAAAAATTATTCTGACACTTGTTAATATAGTAAGGAAAACTTTATTCAGGACTACTGCAATAGGTGTCAAGATTATGGGGAGAGAGATAAGGCTCACCTCCACATATAGCAAAGACAACTATGGATTTGTAGCCAATGAGCAGAGTGAGGGGGTCTGTGAATGGAAAATTTCTAAGAAGAGACATCAAGGGTAGGGAAATTCTTCTTAAACTGACTTAACAGCACTACTGCTTAAGGCAGGCCAAAGACTTATATATCAAAAGTGGGGGGATGAAGAACTTGATCAGATATCAAAGCGGGGGGATTCTCCCTAAACTGACGTAGCAGGATTCTTTGCTAAGACTGGGCTGGGCTGAGCTGGTTAAAGACAAGACCACGATCAAGGTAGAGTCCTAGTCAAAAAGAGGGCTCAGGGGAGCCTGATTAAAATTTGGTCAAGGAGAGAGTCTTAATTAAAGCATTCAGATTGGGGAAAAAAAAAGAAATAAAATTACTTCTATTCACAGATGACACAGTCTTGAATACAGTAAATCTTAACATACACTTTACAAAAACACACACACACACACATACACACACAAAGTATTAGAACTAATGAGTGTGTCTAAGCAAGGCTGCAGAACGTGTGATCAACATACACAAATCAAGTGTAGTTTGACAGAGAGAACAGATTGTGGTTGCCAAGGAGGAGGGTAGGTGGTGAGGGGGGATGGATTGGGGGTTTGGGGTTAGCAGATGCAAATTATTATATATTGGATGGATAAACAACAAGGACCTACTGTATAGCACAGGGAACTATATTCAATATTCTGTGATAAACCATAATGGAATCGAATATAAAAAAGAAGGTATATATATGTATAACTGAATCACTTTGCTGTACAGCAGAAATTAACAGAACACTGTAAATCAACTATACTTCAATAAAAAAAATCAACTGTATTTTTATACACTAGCAATGAACAATCTGAAAACAAAATTAAGAAAGAATTCCATTCACAAAACCATCAACAAGAATAGAATACTTAGGAATAAATTTAAGAAAAGAAGTGTAAGACTTGTATACCAAAAGCAGTAAAACATTCTTTTGAAAGAAATTTAAAGAAGACCTAAATAAATGGAAAGACATCTCATATTAATGGATTAGAAGACTTAACACTGTTAATATGGTAATACCTCCCAAAGCAATAATCAACAGATTCCATGCAATCCCTATCAAAATTCCAAAGGTATTTTTTTCAGAAATGGAGAAGCTGATTCTAAAATTCATGTGTAAATATGACCAACAAGGGGTTAATATCCAACATATACAGACAGCTCATACAACTCAGTATCAAAAAACCAAACAACTCCATAAAAAAATGGGCAGAAGACTTGAAAAGACATTTTTCCAAAGACATACAGATGGCTAACAGGCACATGAAAAGATGCTCAACATTGATAATTATTAGAAAAAGGCAAATCAAAACTACAATGAGGTATCACCTCACACCTGTCAGAACGGTTATCATCAAATGTCTACAAAGAACAAATGCTGGTGAGGATGCGGAGAAAAAGGGAACCCTTGTAGCACTGTTGGTGGGATTGTAAATTGGTACAGCCACTACAGAAAGCAGTATGGAGGTTCCTCAAAAAACTAAAAATAGAACTACCATATGATGATCCAGTACTTCTACTCCTGGGTGTGTATATATATATGGAAAAAAACAAAAACACTGATTTGAAAAGATAACATGCACCCCAATGTTCATAGCAGCACTCTTTAAAACAGCCAAGACATGGAAGCAACCCAAGTGCTCATCAACAGATGACTGGATTAAGAAGATGTGGTATACACACACACACACACACACACACAATGGAATATTAGCCATAAAAAAGAATGAATTCTTGCCATTTGCAGCAATATGGATGGACCTAGAGAATATTGTGCTTAGTGAAATAAGCCAGACAGAGAAAGACAAATACTGTATGATATTACTTATATGTGGAACCTAAAAAATAATACAAATGAATGTATATGCAAAACAGATCCACAGATATAGAAAACAAACTTGTGGTTGCCAAAGGGGAGAGAGAAGGGGGCAGAGATAAACTAGGGGTACAAGATCAACAGATACAAATTACTATGTATAAAATAGATAAGCAACAAGGATATACTGTATAGCACAGGGAATTATAGCCATTATCTCATAATATCCTATAAAGAAGTATAATCTGCAAAAATACTGAATCACTATGCTTTACACCTGAAACTAAGATAATATTTAAATCAACTATACTTTAATAAAAAAGAAAATGTACCAGGACTCAGGATTCTGAACTCACTATTCTTAGTCCAATAGTCATTTACTACTAATAAGCCTAAATCCCCATTCTGATTTTCAAGAATCTCTATAATTTGGCTTCATCCTAATATTCAATGTTATACTTTTTTTCCTGCACAGTTTGTAACATCAACGAGGTCCCAAAATTTCTGCGGAGGAAGACTGGGGAAAGCAATTATTGGAAGAGCACTGGTGGGATGGTGATGGGGATGCTGGTGGGAAAGTATCCACAGCTTATCAAGAAAGTGAACACAGGAGCTGGAGGTTGTGTCTTACGCAATTCCCTCTCAAACCTCGCACCCTCTTCCTTGAGAGTTCACATTATTATTTGAGGTGCTTCCAGTGGGGGTTGATACAAAATTATGGAGTAAACCCTCAAACCTGCCCATAACACTGAAAAAAATTTACTTTTATAAAATTTGAGGCATGTATTTTCAAAATCCCTGAAGCATTTTTGTACAACACAGTTGTGTCCGAAGCTCCCGCCATCTGACTGCACCATCCTCTTCCCTCTTAGCCATGTTTTCAACTACTCATCATCTAGTAAGTCCCGCTCATTTATTGAAGATTCCCACTGGGCTCCCACACCTACCCTTTCCCCTAACCTCTTTCTGACTTAAGGGGAATCAAATTTTCTACACAAAGGACCCTTCTAACACCCATGGGCACTAAGGTATTTGATTTTCTCACCTCTAATGATTTCTTCCTCCCAATCTCATTATTTCTTGGATCTCAGCATCACCAGAGGCTCTGTTAGCTCTTCACCAAAGTTACTAAGTAAAAATCCCAGCTGCTAAGCACATCCTCTTAGTCATCTAATTTGCTCATTCAACTACTACTCTCACAATACCACTACTTTGACTGGACCTCCATTCCCTTGATGCTAGAATTTTGTTCATCAGCCCGTTCCTGTCTGCACTTCCTCCTCCATCAAGATTCACCATTTCAATCACTCTCTTGCCTTAAACTTCCTTGCTTCTCTCTCTATTCAACATACTTAATAGGCTGGCAAAATACTAACCATGGATGAATTTAGTAACTCCTTCATTGTACTGGGGAAGTTATCACACAATGGAGTGGATTAGAACCTTGCCTGGGTCATTGTCTGGTTATACTTACAGCCTTGTTATACTTCCCTAGTAAATGTATTTTTCCTTTTTCTCAATGATTATAAATCATTCATTCTCCTAAAATAACTTGACACCACTTTTTTCCTCCGTACTTATCCTTGCTTCCTGCTACACACACACACACGCACACACACACACCCCATGTGGAATCTTCCTCAATTTCCTGCCAAAATAT
Source organism: Eschrichtius robustus (assembly GCF_028021215.1). Lineage (NCBI taxonomy): Eukaryota > Metazoa > Chordata > Mammalia > Artiodactyla > Eschrichtiidae > Eschrichtius > Eschrichtius robustus. Next base: position 150,809,047 of record NC_090826.1, read on the forward strand.
CTACAAACTTCCTTACATCTGGATCCTCTCCTCCCTTCTTATCACTGTTATGAGGAGGAATCTCTTCTATTTCAGACCAATTTCTCCACATGTTGTCTAGATTCTATTTCCTCAAACCTTCTTAAAAATAGTGTATGTCTCGTTTTCTCTCATATCCTAAATATCTCTCTTCACTGGATTCTTCTCATCCATATTTAAATATGCCCAAGTCTCACTCCTATTTTTAAAAAACTCTATGTGGATCCCAAACCCTCCTCCAGATACCCTATTCTCTCTTTCCCCCTTTTTCTTCTCTGTTTTCCTCATTCAGTGTCAAACCTGGTTAAAGAGTTTGTCTACATTACCCGTATCCTCAGCTCTCACTCATCCCTGAGCTCATGTTCCTACCACTCCACCAAAACTACTTTCATTAAGGTCACTAGTGAGACCTGCAGGTTAAATCTAACAGGTAACATTCAATACAGCCAACTACCCTTTCTTGTTTAAAACTCAATCCTTTGTTTCTGTGATACCTCCCTCTCTCTGTTTTTGTTTTCTTTTCCTATCTTTTTCTCTAGTAGTGACAGAGACTGCTAATTGTCCACAAGAATCTATTCTTCACTTCCTTTTGGGCACGTGGCTGCCACATTTTTTCAGCTTCTTTTGGAGTTATGTATGGACATGTAACTGACCTCTTGAAAATGGAATATAAGCAGAAGAAATGCATGCTACTCCTAGGCCCAGGCCTTAAGACACTGGGCATGCCTCTCCTCTAACCTCTTTTCCCCTTTCTCATCACTTGGAGTCTGGATGCAACTCAGACCAAGCTTTGAACAATCACAATGATGACACTGTTCTAGAGTAGGAGTTGGTAAAGAACAGTTTGTGGGCCAAACCTGGCCTGAAATCTGGTTTTCTACATCCTACAAGCTAAGAATGGACTTTATATTTTTTAAGGATTGCAAATAAATAAATAAATAAATAAAAAAGAGGAAGAAGAAGAAGAGTATGTGACAGAGACCATACATGGCTGGCAAAGCCTAAAATACTGACTATCTGGCCCTTCTTAGAAAAAGTCTGCTGACCTCCTGTCCTAGGGGATATGTGACAGAGCAACACAATGAAAGAAACATGGACCCCTGAGGGACCACGTAGAGCAGAGGTTTCCCCTTTATCTGATCTGATTTGCAGGCATCCATCTGGGTCCACCTGTATTGCCCCTGTGGAACTCGAGGGCAGGGGAACTGATGCAAACACGTTGATGACAATGCTGCTTACAATGGCAAGCAAAGTCCTTTACTGCCAGCATCCACTAAACTGTGGCAGCCTAACTCGTCAACTAGGAGGTTAAATTCTCAGCCTCTTCACAGTTAACAGTAACCTTGTTTTAAAGATTTTTCTTTTAAACAACATACAGTTTAAAAAAACCATATGAGAATCTTTATCTTTCACTAGAGTAGTCAATTACATGTAACGTTATTACTGACACATCTATCATGTTCCTTTGTGCTTTCTATTTTTACTAACTGTTCTGTTCTTTCCTTCCTATATTTTTTTGATTTTTAAAAATCAACTTTACTGAACGATCATTTCAGATATGAGATTAATGTAGCAATTTTAAGTGTACAGTTTAATAAAATTTGATATTTGTGTAACCACCTCCCAACCAATATGCAGAACACTTAAATAATCAGAAAGTGTTCTACTGTGTCTTTTCTCAATCAATTCTCCCATCTCAGACAACCACTGATCTTATTTCTACCACTATAGACTAGTTTCCTTTTTTTAAACTTTATATAAATGTAACCATATGGTATATATCTGTCTTCTTTTGCTCAGTATGTTTTTGAGATCCAACCCATACTGCCCTATCAGTGTTCATTAATTTCTATTATTTATTTGTATTTCATGGCATGACTAGTCAATATTTTGTGTATTCATCTGTTGATGGGCCTCCGGGATGTTTCTAATTCTTGGCTAATATTGATAAAGCTTCTATGAAAAATCAGGTACAAATCTTTGTTGAAATGTTTTCATTTCTCTTGGATAAATACCTAGGAATTGCTGGGATATATGTTAAGTGGAAGCTTAATAAGAAACAAAGTGATTGTACTATTTTACATTCCCACCAGCAGTGTATGAAAGTTCCAGGTCCTACACAGCCTTAGCAATGGTTAGTAGTGTTAGTCTTTTCAATTTTAGATATTCTAGTGATTGTGTAATAATATCTCTTTGGCTTTAATTTGCATTTTCGAAGACAGTTAATGATACCAAGAACTTCTTTCCTATGCTTATTGGTCAACTGCATTATTTTCTTTAGAAAAGTGTCTGTTCAAATCTGATGCCTGTGAATTATCATGCTGTTTATCTTTTTATTATTTTAAGAGTTAAAAAATATATATATTCTTGATACAAGTCTTATTGTATTAGGAATATTCTCTTCTACTCTATGAATTGCCTTTTTGTCTTTCATTAACAGTGTCTTTGAAGAGCAGAAGTTTTAAAAATATTTGATAAAGCACAATTGTTTATGATAGTGCTTTCTCTGACTCAAGAAATCTTTGCTTACTCCAAGGTGCTGAAGATTTTCTACTGTTCTCTTCCGGAAGTTTTATAGGTTTTAGATTTTACATTTAGGACTATGATCCATTTCAACTTTATTTTTACATATGGTGGAAGTTCATTTTGTTTCTGACACATATCCAGGTGTTACAAAGCCACTGGCTGAAAAGTAATCATTACCCATTGCATTACTTTGACAACTTAGTTGAAAATCAATTGTATAAGTCTATTTATGGACTTTCTATTGATCTATCTGGGTATTTAGCCAAGAGAAATAAAAACATTTCAACAAAGATTTGTACCTGAATTTTCATAGAAGTTTTATTAATATTAACCAAGAATTAGTCTATCCTTATACTAATATCATACCATCCTAATTACTGTGTCTCTGGTAGTAAATCTTGAGATCAGGAGTATAAATATTCCATCTTTTTTTTTCTTGCAAAATTATTTTGTCCATTTTATGTCCTGAACATTTTAAAATAAATTTGTCACTTCTATTTTCAGCCATGATGGAGTAACAGGAACTAGATTTACTCTTGTTTTAAACAAGTAAAATAACAGACAAAATGAATGTAAAAATAGTTTTTATATAATGGGCAACAGGCAGTGCAGGATAGTCTAGTTTACTGCTTGGAGAGAGTTTCTAAACTGCAGTGTAGGTAGGGAGAAATCAGAGACTGGGGTCTCCGTGAGTTGGGGACACAGTATGGAAAATTTGGGGAGACCAAGGTAACTAAGATTTAACAGGGCAAATTTTAGAGAGTAGAGAGCAGCACAAAGAGATCGTCAAAGATCCAGAAGTCTTCAAAAGATACACCTCGAATCTTCAGCTGAGTTTTGATTAGTGTGCATGCACGTGAGGAAACTACTTATAGCCAAGGAGAGAAGCAATGAAAAGAACCAGGCAGAACAATTCTCAGAACTCACATAAGCCTGGGAATAATTCACACTCTGAACAGCCAAATGGAGAAAACTCATAACATATGGGGCATAAAGTTGAGTAATTAGAAGGATAATGCCTGAGTTGTGGGGGTTAAACCAGCCCTAGACTAAAGAATCTCTGGCTTTGTAAAACAAAACTTAAAAGGATCAAACTGTTTTCAAGTAACCTGACTGCATCCAAGAACAAAGCTCAAAAATATTAAAGGCAAAAAAATTCAGCATGCAACAACAGAAAATCCACAATGTCTGGCATTTAATAAAAAATTTATCAGCATGCAAAAAAGAAGGAAAATATAATCCATAATAAGGGAAAACAACCAAGTGACAGACCTAGAAGTTACATAGTTGATAGAATTTCTAAAAAAGGACATTAAAATGGCTATTATAAATATACTCCCAGTGTTCAAGACAATAGAAGAATGCATGAGCATGTTAAGGAGAGATAAAGAAGATATAAAAGAGACTCAAATTTAACTCCTAGAGATGGAAAAATACATCTGAGATGAAAAAATACATCTGAGATGAAAAATACACTAAACTGAATTACCAACATAGACAACACTGCAAAAGAAAAGATTAATGAACCTGAAGACATAGCAACAGAAGCTATCCAAAAGCAAACCAGAGAGGAAAAAAAAAATTAAAAAGAACAGAGTATTAGCTAGCTGTGGGATAACTTCAAATGGTCTAATACATGTGTACATGGGCCAAAATTAATATTTGAAGAAATAATGGCAAAAAATCCAAATTAAAAGTAAATTGAAACTAAAAACCTATAGCTCCAAGGAGTTTAACAAATACTGAGCAAAAGAATAATGAATAAAGTTATACCAAGTAATATAACAATTAGGTTGCTTAAATAAAAAGAGACAATCTTTAAAGTAGCCAGAGGAAAAAAATGACATTATATACAGAGGAACAAAGATAAGAATTAAGGAGACTTTTTGTCAAAAACAATGTAAGCCAGAAAAAAAAGGAGCAACATTTCTAAAGACTGAAAGGAAAAAAAATAACTATCAACTTAAATGTCTACACCCAGAAAAATATCTTTCCAAAACAGACTTTTTTGAGATGCACAGAAAGTGAAAGAGTTTCACCAGCAAACCACCACTATAAGAAATTTAAAAGATGTCTTTAGGCAGAAAGAAAATGATACCATATGGAAATCTGGATCTACACAAAGGAATATAAAGAGCACCAGAAATGGTAAATATGTAGGTAAACATAAAAGACTTTTTTCTCATGTTTTAAATCTCTTTAAAATGTAATTGACTTTTTAAAGCAAAACATAATAACAATGTACTGTGGGATTCATAACACAGAAGCATAATATATGACAACAGTAACAGAGACTGAAAGAAGAAAAATAAAATTATATTATTATATGGTTATCAGCCTGTACATGAAGTGAAAAATATTACTGCTGGTACAGTATAAGTTAAATATGTACACCATAATGCCTAAATCAGCCACTAAAACAACACAGTAACAACATCAACAACAAAATAAAGAGATATAGGTAATTAAGCCAATAAAGGGGATAGAATGAAATAACAAAATATTCAATTATTCCAAAAGAAGAAAGAACAAATGAGGAAAGGGGAACACAGAACCAAAAGGAAACAAATAGCAAGATGACAGACTTAAACAGAGCCAAATAAGTGATCATAATATTTATTTATTATCTGGTTTGACAAATGACTTCAAGGCAGAAGTGGCTTTAGGGCTATGCTTATCTTTTTGGGTTCCAGTCTTTTCCCTATATTTGAACCTGGTAATTCCTCAAAATCTTATTACCTCTTAAGTGCTTAAGATATTTTTCCATGTTTCATCCAGCTTTATTCAGTTACATTTAGCTACAGGGTTAATCTAGTTATCCTAGCCCACCATTACCAGTCACGATTACCCTTCTAATTTACAATCTAACAATACTTTTAAATATCCCATGAAATATGCAAAAGATGCAAAAGATCTTGAGGTTTAAAATTTCAGGATTTGTAAATTCAAAAGAAATTAAAGCCTAGAATAGAAATTAATCTTACTTGCAACATACCCATAGCAGAACTGCAAAATTTTCAAGCATCCTAAAGGTACCTTTAAAAAGTGTTTGCTAAGTTTTCAAGAAAAGACATGTCTGTTGGATAAAAGTTAGACAATATTATTTATAAAATTAATCATGATATTAATAATGAGATAATCCTAGAACTGGATGTAATTGGTATGGTCTTCAAAAACTGAATGATTAAAAGAGACAAAGAAGATCCTTATATAATGATAAAGGGGTCAATCCATCAAAAAGATGTAACAATTATAAATATCTATACACCCAACATCAGAGCACCTAAATATATACAGCAAAAACAAACAGAGCTAAAAGAAGAAATAAACAGCAATACAATAATAGCTGGATAATAGCTGGGGACTTTCATACCCCACTCTCAACAATGGATAAATCATCCAATCAGAGAATCAGCAAGGAAACAGCAGATCTGAACAACATTACAGACCATATGGACCTAAGAGATATATAGAGACCATTCTATCTAACAATTGCAGAATATACAATCTTCTCAAGTGCACACGGAACATTTTCTAGGATAGACCATAGGTTAGGCCCCAAAACAAGTCTTATCAAATTCAAGAAGACTGAAATCATACCAAGTATCTTCTCTGACCACAATGGTATGAAAATAGAAATCAATAACAGCAGGAAAACTAAATTCACAACTACACAGAAATTAAACAACATTCTCTTGAACAATCAATGGATCAAAGAAGAAATTAAAGGTGAAATAAAGAAGTTCTTGAGACAAATGAAAATGGAAATACAACATACCAGAACTTATGGGATGTAGCAAAATCAGTTCTAAAAGCACAGTTCATAGCAATAAACATCTACATTAAGAAGCAAGAAAAATCATATATAAACAACCTAATTCTTTTTTGTTGTTTTGTTTTGTTTTTTTTAAAATAGAAACTATCTTATTATTTATTTATTTATTATTTTTTGGCTGTGTTGGGTCTTCGTTTCTGTGTGAGGGCTTTCTCCAGTTGCGGCAAGCGGGGGCCACTCTTCATCGCGGTGCACGGGCCTCTCACTATCGCGGCCTCTCTTGTTGCGGAGCACAGGCTCCAGATGTGCAGGCTCAGTAATTGTGGCTCACGGGCCTAGCTGCTACACGGCATGTGGGATCCTCCCAGACCAGGGCTCGAACCCGTGTCCCCTGCATTAGCAGGCAGACTCTCAACCACTGTGCCACCAGGGAAGCCCAAAACAACCTAATTCTATGTCTTAAGGAGCTAGAAAAAGTAACACTGAGTCCAAAGTTAGCATAAGGGAGGAAATAATAAAGATTAAAGCATAAATAAATGAAATAGAGAACAGAAAAATAATAGAAAAGATCAACCAAACTAGGAGTTGGTTCTGTGAAAAGAAAAAACAAAGTTGACAAACCCTTAGCTACACTAACCAAGTGAAAAAAAAAGAGGACACACTGGGCACCTAGAAGAAGTGGAAAACATACAACTTACCAAGATTGAATCAGGAAGAAATAGAAAGTTTGAACAGACCAATTACTAGTTAGGGGATTGAATCAGTAATCAAAAATCTCCCCATGAAGAAAACCCAGAACCAGATAGCTTCACTGGTAAATTTTACCAAACATTTAAAGAAGAATTAACACCAATACTTCTCAAACTCTTCCAAAAAAATTAAAAGGAAAGACTATTTCCAAACTCATTTTACGAGGTCAGCATCATCTTGATACCAAAGTTAGATGAGGACACTACTAGAAAAGGAAACTACAGGGCAATATCCTTGATGAATACAGATGCAAAAATTCTCAACAAAATACTCGCAAATCAAATTCAGCAGCACATTAAAAGAATCATTCACCATGATCAAGTGGAATTTACCCTGGGATGCAAGGATGGTTTAACATATGCAAATCAGTCAATGTGCTACATCACATTAACAGAATGAAAGACAATAACCATATGATCATCTCAATATATGCAGGAAAAGCATCTGACAAAATCAAACATCAATTCATGGTAAAGACTCTCAACAAATTAGGCAAAGGAAGAACATATCTCAACATAATAAAGGCCATAGAAGACAAATCCATGGTCAATATCATACTCAACAGTGAAAGTTGAAAGCTTTTCCTTTAAGATTAGGAACAAGACAAGGTAGCCACTCTCACCACTCCTATTCAACATAGTAATGAAAATCCTAGCTAGAGCAATCAGGGAACAAAAAGAAATACAAAGCATCAGAATTGGAACAGAAGAAATAAAACTGTCTCTATTTACAGACGATATAACTTTATATAGAGAAAATCCTAAAGACTCAATCAAAAAACACCTAGAACTAATCAAGGTATTTGGTAAAGTTGCAGGATACAACATTAACATATAAAAATCAGTAGCATTTCTATACACTAAAAACAAATACTCTGAAAAAGAAATAAAGAAATTGATCCCATTTATATAGTATCAAAAATAAATTTGAACAAGGAGGTGAAAGATCTCTACTCTGAAAACTGCAAGACACTGACCAAAGAAATCAAAGACAATACAAATAAATAAAAAGGTGTCCTATGTTCATGGACTGAAAGAATTAATATTGTTAAAATATCAATACTACCAAAAGCCATCTATAGAATCAATGCAATCCCTATCAAGATTCCAATGGCATTTTTTACAGAAATAGAAAAAGCATTCCTAAAATTTCTATGCAGCTATGAAAGACCCTGAATATTGAAAGAAATCCTGAGAAAGAAGAATAAAATAGGAGGCATCACACTTCTTGATTTCAAGCTATACTATACAGCTATAATAATTAAAACAGTAAGGTACTGGCATAAAAATAGACAAACAGATCAATGGAACAGAATTGAGAGCCCAGAAATAAACCCAAGTATATACTAATATTTGAAAAGGGAGCTATGAATATTCAATGAGGAAAAGATAGTCTTTTCAATAAACAGTGTCGTGGAAACTGGTTATTCACATGCAAATGAATGATATTTGACCCCTGTCTTACACTATTCACAAAAATTAACTCAAAATATATTACAAACTTAAATATAAGATGTGAAACTGTAAAACTCCTTGATGAAAACATAGGGGAAAATTTCCTTGACATCAGTCTTGGCAATGATTATTTTACGTCTGACAGCAAAGCACAGGCAACAAAAGCAAAAATCAACAAGTGGGACTATATCAAACTAAATAGCTTCTCCAGAGCAACAAAATGAAATGACAATTATAAAACGGGAGAAAATATTTGCAAACCACATATCTGATAATGGATTAATATGCAAAACATATAAAAAACTCACACAACTCAACAGCAAAAAACCAAACAATCCAATTTAAAAATGCGCAGAGGACCTGAATAGACCATTTCCCAAAGAAGATATACAAATGGCCAACAAGCACATGAAAAAGTGCTCAACATCACTAATCATCGAGGAAATGCAAATCAAAACTACAATGATAATCATTATCATCGTCATTATTCCTGACCTCACTGAGGGCCTGGCAAAGGGTCATTAACTTTAAAAAAGACCTATTAAGTCCAAGCGGGCTGAGGAGGGCATCCTCAGAGGAGTGGGCCACCAGCCCAGGCAGGATGAGGAACACGTCCATGCTGGGGTGGGGCAGAAGATATGAAGTGGTCACTTAGCGTGGGCAGAAAGAATCCAGATGGGCAGCCTGATGGTGGCTATCAGATCCTGAGCAGGATGAGGAGGTGTGGCCCAGCCTGGGGTGTAGAGCCCCCAGCAGGGTCAGGAAGACATCCTGCTGAGGGCACTGAGGCGTGAAATAGAATGGGCTCTCAGAGACTTAGCAGGGTGAGGGCACCCATTAATAGGATGGGTCAGTATGGGCTGTCAGATCCCAAATAGGGTAGGAGGCTGTTTCCACAGAAGGGTGATGCAATGCAGGGTGTCACAGCCAAGCCTAGGCAGGCTGAGAGATCCTCTACGCAGTGGTGGCAGTGGGGACGCAGACGGGTAAGGATGTCAGAGGACAAGCACGATAAGGACTTCCATGCAGGAGGAGCAAAGAGACACAGGGATTTGGAGCCTGAGTCTGGGGAGGAGGGTATGGGTTCGGAGGATGTGATGGCTGCAGTGGAATACTGGTTACATATAAAAAGACTGATCAAATTAAGTTAATACATTAAGGATAGTAGGAGGCTTCTCACTATCGAAGAAGGTACTTACAAATTAGAATGAACCCTGTGGTGCTGAACTGGAACTGGTCATCTCAGTGTGAATGCATGGCTTTCAATATAGACACAGAAATAAATATAAATATGTATGTGTACACATATATATTAATAGAATACTACTACTTAAAAACAGAATAAATATTTCATGTCTTGTATCTATGAAAAAGCCATGAAAGATATTTAAGATAGTTTATATGGTACTAGTGTAAAATTAAAGCTTCAAAAATTTACATATTCTTTCATATTTTATAAGTCCTACTTCTATATTAATGAGACTATCCACATCAAAAGGGAAAATATTTTAAAAAATTATCCATGTAGAATGTTAACAGGGACCAAATGAATCGTGAAGATAATGAACTGTGGGTTCCTACCAAAAGAAAACGGAACTAAGCTACTCTTACGCAAAAAATAGGTAAAAGGTGAAAGTAGTAGTGTGACGGTAGTAGTAATGTAGTGATGATGATGATGATATTGGCATAACTAATATTTACTGAGGGCTTACTAAGTCCCAGGTACTGTGTAACTACTTTACACAAATCTTAATGACACTCTCATTAATGCATTAGAACAATGATGATTTCAGTTTAAATTTATAAACACCTTGAATTTCAAATTTCCTTTCTTAAACTTTAAAATGGTAATAACAATTCTCTTATGCCACAAAACAGACTATTTGAAGATTAGTTCTGATTCAAAATTTGAATGTTATGAATAATTTAGTGACAAATGAAATAGCAAAATATGATTTATATGTTCATTAAAATATGAATATAGAAGGATATTTCTGAGAGTCTTAATGGAACTTCATTCATAATGAATTCCCTAGCTATCAGAGTTATTTCACATGATTACTGTTGTTTTTGTACATACCCTCATAGAGCATTCAAAGCAGTTCCCAGGAAATGAAATGTTAACAGAAATAGCAATGCCTTTTATTTCACTTTATCACGATGTGTACTATTTTGGAACAAAATTTGTAACGCTATTCTCATTCCCTACCTATGTAATTTTACAGCCTGAATTTCAGGATAGTCCAGGTGGCACTACACTCTAAAGATGGCCTTGAGGACAGTTACTGGGCCCTTGGCATATTTTCCCAAATTCATGTTCCTAAAAGACCACTGAAACCCAGGAAATGCTGAATTTGTCAATTTCTGAAAAAAATTAAGTTCTAATATCTTCAGTGCCTCAATAAACTTTGTTTAAATAAACTAAATCCAAAGAAAATCTAATCTATAATATTCTAGGTTTTATATATAGTGAATATTTTTGGTGACACAATTTTTCTTATGGCCATAGGACTTTAATTCCCTTCAAAATGTTTTTCATCTTTTTCTGTTCTCAAAATATGTCAAGCTTCTAATGAGTCAAGGAGATAAATAATTTTAATATTTTATAATATATCTGAAATACAAAGTTTTTAAAGAAACCAAAGGCAATGAAACTTAACAGTTACTAGTATGCATAACCATTTCTTCCTATTCAGCCTATTTCAAAATAATTTGTAAAAATCTAATTCTCTTTACAAGTATTTAAAATAAAACTCTTTGTGTTAAAGGTGATATTTAATAGTTGGTTACAATTTGAGCAGATTGTTTTGGAAAAATGTAGCATTAACAAGTCTTACAGTAGAGTTTTCTGAATGATATGGTTAGTTTCACATTAAATCTTATAGTCAGATGCAACAGATGTTTCAGAACTTGGCAATGACCTGTTTTAGTCCTCTGGCCATCCAGGAAATGATAGTGAAGAATAAGATGTGGAGATAAGATAGGTTCTATAGGGCAACGAAAATCAATGCTGCCCAGGCATCTGGGTCTCCTGTAGAGCCTTTTAAAGATGCAGATACTCTGGCCCCACTCCTTTAAGTGTTTGATTCAACAGGTCTACATGGGGGCCTATTTATCTTTCGTTTAAAAACTCCCCAAGTCATACTAGTGTAATCAGGATTGAGAAGCACAGTTTTTAGGATTTGGTACATAGCCAATTAAGCATATCAGAAAGACACTGTGTGAAACACAGAACTCAAGAGTCCTGAAGCGACATGCAGAAAAGTATGCCTAATTCTGAGGTATTATCAAATTTTCTGAAACAGGATTTCATTGACAGTATGTCCAATCACTAAAGTTTTGGTGAATTTTATTTTCAAGGAATTGAAATAAACATTATATTGGACATGAATCAGTTATCTCCCTAGCATCCATTCACCACTTCCTTCCAGTAGTGAACGAACTCCTTTTCATTTCTTATCTAATGTGGTTTGGGAAGTGACCCACTGCTCAGCTCTAGGGCTAAAGCTAATCAGTGCAGCCCACCCCTGTAGCCATAGTGATTGGTTCTGAATGGGCATGTAACCTAGTGAGACACAAGAAGTTTCAACAGGGCCACTATATGAAACCTGATAATAAAGTTGACACATGGAAGACAGGGTGGTAGTGGAGTAGAAAGAGAAAGAAACCAGGACCTTAGTGATATTTGAATCACTGGATCAAGCCATGCCTGAAAGCAGACCTACTATCTGAACCTTTCCCTTATTGCTCAAGCCATTTTGAGTTGGTTTGCATTCTCTTGAAACTGATAGAATCTTAACTGATGTATTTACTCAATGTAATCACTGGCTCTTCATGGGTAATTTCAGTTAATTAAATGAAGGTGTGGGATTTTCCAAAGAGGAAACTTTTCTTCATATTTTTACTATCATTTCACTGACATTTCTTTATAATTCTACTTCCCTTAATTATTTTTGAATGTCCAAAGAACATACACTGCTAAATATCTGAAAATGAAACCAAAGGCAATAAAAGATGAAGAGATCTAATGAAATACAGAAAACAAATAAAAATATACCCTCTGAAGTTACCCCAAAGTATAAACCTTATATATTTTATTATTAACATTTTCTATACCAGTGGCCTTGAAATTTTAATGTATTTAATGACCACTTGGGGAATTTGTTCAAAATAAAGATTGCTAGGCTGCTTCCTAGTGATTCTGATTTTGTGGATCTGGTGTTGAGCCCCCAAATTGATGTAAATGACTGGGAGAGCTCACTGTGAGAAACCGCTTTTAAACTACATGAGAGAAGAGGGTTAGGTATTAGATTCGTTTCACAACAAACATTTTAGATTTTAATTTTGCATTTTAAATATTCATTTTTTAGAGTGGCATTTATAATATGTATGTAAAAATATGAAACAAACCCAAAGGTAAAAAAGTCTGAGTTCTTATTGAAAGAACAATTAGGGTGAAGGGAAGAAGAAATACTTTATATGAGGTATAAACTGTTGCTTGCTTTAACAGTATAAGACAGCTGTTCACCAGTGCATAAACTACATTTATAAATCCGCCTTGAAAATAATTAGTGCTCATATATAGGATCTGATCATCAGATTTTAAATATGAAATACTGTATACTTGGAAAGAGGGGAGAAATTGAAAGGAGAAATCTTTCATTTTACATATATTCTTCAAAAAATGTACATTTATGTTAAAAGCATAAATGTGAACTCATGAACATATAAACTTGAAGCCTGCTACCAAAATCCCTGGTTGTAAGCCACAGTGAATCCTGTCGGTTGCCCACTCAACAGCCATTCCCAATCTTTTTATTTCTTGCTGGGAGAGCTCACCTCTCACTCCAAAGACTAAAATGCCAGGCACTTGCATTTCTAGTCTCTCTTGCAGAGGCCATGGGCATGTGACCAAATCCTGGTCAATGGCATCTAAGAGGAAGTCTGCTGAGGGCCTCCACTTAGCATTGCCAACACAGCCTCACTTACACTGTTGCCTTCTCTGCTGGATTCCTCAATAGAGGATCTCCATTTCTAGACTGCTAGAGCCACTGCCATGGGTGTGAGGCTGAGAATGGGAAATATATCTATCTTATTATCCACTGGAAATAAAGTCTAAGTGGTACTTAAGTTCCTCTAGAATCTTCTGTAATATTTATTAGCCTTAATCCAAACTTCTAAACACTGACCAGTAAACGAACTTTTGACTTATAAATGCATACAGGAACACAGTGCATTCATTAGAGATGTGTGTGTGGGCTGTGGGAAGACTACCAGTAAACACACACTTTATCACCTTTCCCGTTTTAAACATTCAAACCCATGTTCTGAGAACCCATTCACCAAGGAACATACATCATCAAATGTCTCTACTTTTATATATGTAACACAATTTAGTAAACTGTTAAATTGATCTGAGCTGTGAGATTTTAGGATAATGAGGTAACACATTTTTCAATACATTCTAGGGTACAGGATCATAAAAGATTCAGAAGTAAATGATGAGAAATATCCAAGAAATCTAACAGTTCCAAGAGGACCAAAGTTTGAAAAGAAATGGTACAGAGTAACAAAGAGGGAATCCGGCACTTTTTCATTTATTTGGTTATGATATTTCAGTTATTTTGGTTATGATATTTCCTCAGTAGGATACCAGTGAGGTTTCATTTCTGGATCTATTTTACATTATTTTTTTCCCTAAAAATCACAATCTTGACATTTTAGAGATTCTAATTATTACATCTAATAAAAACAAATTTCACGGGAGTAAAGAGATTCATAATTTAAAGTTGGTTCTATCAACATTTCAAGACAAATCCAACCCTCTTCCAGGTAAAATTAGTCTTATGATGTACTTATGATAAAATACAGAATAGCTAAAAACACAGACTGTGGAGAGATGGATTGAAATCCCTACTCTGTAATTTACTAAGTGTGTGACCCTGGGCAGTTCAGTTAACCTACCTATGCCTGTGTGCTATAAACTGAGGCTAACAGCACCTATTACCTATTTCAAAGGGTAACTGTGAGGATTAAATGACATCAAGTACTTAAAACTGTACCCAGCACATGGAAGCACTATTCAAGTTGAAGAAAGTAAATGAATGTTCCTTTTCTTTAACCTCTTTTACTGGTGTAATTATTTTCAGAAATTATATGTTAAAAATTATTTTAACTAGAATCAAACCCTAGTTATAATTGACACTGTCCTTGTACAGCACGGACTACCTAGATACAAATTTTAAAACCTGAAAATTTAAAATCTAAAATTTCAGACCTCTTATTCTAACATTAACAATAAGCCTTTACTGTGAACTGTGTCAGTCAGGGTTCAGGGAAGGAAACAGAAATCACTTCAGGTATTTTAAGAAGAAGATTTAATTCAGGAAATTAGGTGCGTACAGAATTGCTGGGAGAGCTGGAGCAGCAGGGTCCAGGCTGGTCCTGCAGGAATGACTCTTAGAACACGGAAAATCTGACTCACCAAAGGATCTATTGTACTTACCAAGAAGGTGGGGAGATACAGTATGAGTTAAAAAACATAACTATTTTAGCTTCGTCAAGGGATCAGGAAGTCATCACTGCCATTGCAATTACTTCTTAGCAGCCAAGAAGCTGAAAACTAGCTATTAGAATGTTGCTAGAGGTAGAAAAACATCTTCCCTTGAACTCGCCTGCCTGGGGCAGCAGGAAGATGGCCTCTGTCTCACTTTCACCTTGCAAATCATGCATGAATGCATTTAATTGGGGGAACCTGATTAGCATTCAGAACTCTAGGGAATCTGGTAAGTGTATTCCTCTGAAGCACAGGAAAGAAACTAGAAAAGGTTGGGAATATTTACAGATTGCCAAGCAATCAAATGTAACACAGTGACACTGGAATAGTCAAAGTCACTAAAGTACATTTTTCTCATCTGTAAAATGGGGATAAATAATGATACCCATAATAGGGTTATGATGAAGATTTAAGGAGATAATACATACAAAACACTTAATTACAGTGAAAATTACTTTCCTTTGCAATTTTGAAGGCTTAAGCTTCTAGCATCTAGCATTGTAGCTGAGAAGTCTGACGCCATTCTGATCTTCATTCATTTTTATGTTACCTGGGCCCATTTAGGATCTTCTCTTTACCCGTGGTGTTCTGAAATTTCACAATGATGCGCCTAGTCTGGACTTTTTCATTTATTGTTCAGGCTCTTTATTTGGAAGCTCAAGTCCTTCAGCTTTGGCAAATTTTCTTGTATTTTAATACAACTTCCCCTCCGCTGTTTTTTTGGGTTTTTTTTATGATTCACTATTTAGTCATATGTTAAATCCTCTTAGATTGTCTAAGTCTCTATTTTTTGTCTTTACATCTACTTTTTCTACTCTATTTTCTTTTCTATTTCTGGAGATTTCTTTTCATTTCTATCTTCTGAATAATGGATCAGCAAAATTTTTCTGTAAAGAGCCTGAGAGTAAATAATTTTGGCTTCATGAGCCGTATGATCTCAGCCACAACTACTCACTCTGCTGCTGTAGTGCAAAAGCAGCCATACACAGTATGTAAGCAAATGGGCATAGCTGTATTGCCAGAAAACTTTATTTACAAAAACAGCTGGTGAGCTGGATTTGACCCATGGGCCATAGTTTGCCAATCCTCCAATCCTTGTACTGACCCGTCCAGAACATGCTTTATTTTGGCAATCATATTTGTAATTCACAAAAGCCCTTTCTTCTATGATTGTTCCTTTTTCAGAGTATTCGTCCTCTTTTTAAAAAGTGTATATGTATATAATATCTTATCAAATCTTTCTGAAAATTCTAATTTGAATTAGTTTTTAATTTTTTTCTCATCTCTACATTATGTACTCTTCCCTGAGGGTAATTTTTTAAAAAATGTTTATCTTTGGTTTTCTCTTTCCTGGTAGAGTTTTCCCCTTGGTGTCTCCTGAGCTATGATTGCCTGTTCATATTTAAGAATGCATCACCAAAGAGCTGATCAAAAACTCTATACTTTTAAACATAATTTGTTCACTGACCATCATAACTGTGTGTGGGACCCCTAAATATCAGTATGAGGTGGTCTTAGCTTGGACCACTGAGTTTTTCCTGAGAAGTAATGATATGATATGTATTGCCCAGCTCTAGGCACAAACCTGCCACTAATCTTCATGCCAGAAGGAGATACAACAGTGTATTTTATAGACTTTTAGAGATTCTCATTTTTAATTCCCAGACTCATGCTATCCTCCGCTGTACCTAGAGGTATATATGGTTTTGTGGGTCAGATTAGTTCTCTGCTGCTTCTATGTTCACTTTTCACTAGGTTCCTTCATCCACACTGTCTTCCAGACACTAATCTCTCACATCTGCTGATGCCCTCATTCCATTTCTCTTTGACCTTGTGGGTACAAATGTGAATGTGTATGTGTGTGTGTATTTAATTCTTTAAGCAAGATACTATCAGTTTAGTGGATCACGGAAAGAAAAGGGAATAAACGTATGTGGTTAATCCACTATGTTTAACTGTAAGAATAAACAAACCAATCCTTACATTTTCTTCTGGTAGTGTCAATTTATACAAACATGTTTAATATATACTAGGACTTGTCATATATTTAATTTTTTCAAGTTCAATAATATGTTTATAAATTAAGAACCTGGATTCAGAAACTGTGATAACTAGACAAGGCTAAGTATTTAGGAAAGACTTTGCTATGCAAATTTATTACCTAAGCAAGATTTAAAAGAATGTCTCGGACTTCCCTGGTGGCACAGTGGTTAAGAACCCACCTGGCCAATGCAGGGGACACAGGTTCGAGCCCTGGTCCGGGGAAGATCCCACATGCCGCGGGGCAACTAAGCCCATGCGCCACACCTACTAAGCCTGCGCTCTAGAGCCCACGAGCCACAACTTCTGAGTCCGCGAGCCACAACTACTGAAGCCCGCGCGCCTAGAGCCCCTGCTCTGCAACAAGAGAAGCCACCGCAATGAGAAGCCCATGCACTGCAAAGCGTAGCCCCTGCTCGCCGCAACTAGAGAAAGCCTGCACATAGCAATGAAGACCCAACACAGCCAAAAATAAATAAATTTTTTAAAAAAAGAGAGAATGTGAGAATGTCTGTCCCAAGAGAGCAAATTTTTACACTATAAAAGCAAAACTTTATGTACAAGTTACTGACATGCAAATTATAAATAATATTAGTTAATTCTTTGTATGGACTATTGTTCACAATTATTCACTGCCCTTCACTGTTGATATCACATGACTTGCTTTAGACCAGAGGTCAGCAAACTACAGGTTTAAAACGAATGCTGCCTGTGGCCTCTTGTTTTTATGTAGCCGGCATGCTAAGAGTGGTTTTATATTTTAAAAAATGGTTCTAGGGGGAGTGACCAAGATGATAGAGCAGAAAGATCTTGAGCTCACCTCCTCCCACGGGCACAGAAAAATTACAACTATTTAAAAAGCAACTATCAATGAGAACAACCAAAAGACTAGCAGAAAAGATTCTCCATAACTAAAGATATAATAAAGGAACCACAATGACACAGGTAAGAGGAGTGGAGACATGTGGTTATCATCAAGACCCATACCCCTGGGTAAGCGACCCACAAACAAGAGGACAATTAAAATTGCAGAGGTTCTCCCCAAGAAGCAAGGGGTCTGAGACCCATATCTGGCCCCCAGCCTAGGGCTTCTGCACTGGGAAGACAAGCCCCCAGGATATTTGGTTTTGAAGGCCAGTGGGGCTTTACTTTTGAGCGACCTGGAGGGCCGTGGGAATTAGAGACTCCACTCTTAAAGGGCACACACAAAATCTCACACACTCTGAGACCCTGGGCAGAAGCAGTAATATGAAAGGAGCCTGGGTCGGACCCACCTACTGGTTTTGGCAAGCCTCCTGGAGAGGCAGGATGCCTTTGGGACTCACTCTGGGGACAGAGACCCTGGCTGCAGCCATTTTTGGGAGCTTGTTCTACCACGTGGACACCGGTGCTGGCAAGCGCCATTCTGGAATCCCCCCTCTAGCCTGTAAGTGCTGAGACCCGGCCCTGTCCACCAGCTGGTCAGCACCAGTCCTGGGTCTTCCCAGGCCAAGCAGCTAGCTGGGTGGGGACATAACCCTACCTATCAGCAGGCCAGTTGCCATAGGACACTATGAGCCCCCAGCCACCCAGGGACCTAGAATCGTCCACGAGGGGTTGGGCAGCATTCCCAGGACTCCCTAGGCCTCAGCCCCACCCATCAGTGGGCCAACACCATGGCCCTTCAGCCAGCCATGTCAAGATGCAGTTCACCCACTAGCAGGCTGACAATACCCTGGGATACCCTAGGCCCCAACCCTGACCACCAGCCAGCCAACACGAGCTCTGGGACACTTTGGGCCCCTTAGCCAGCTGCCCTGGGATCTGGACCTAACCACCAATAGGTACCACCAGCTCTAGAAGACCCTGTATCCCAAAGCCAGTCATGTCAGGAATGGCCCTGCCCACTACCAGACTAACACTAGCTCTAGGATCCCTAATTCAAAAAGATATATGCATCCCTATGTTCACTGCAGCATCATTTACAATAGCAGAGATATGGAAGCAACCTAAGTGCCCATCAATAGATGAATGGATAAAGAAGATGTGGTACATATACAATGGAATATTACTCAGCCATAAAAAACGATGAAATCTTGCCATTTGCAAAACATGGACAGACCTAAAGGTATTATGCTTAGTGAAATAAGTTAGACAAAGAAAGACAAATACTGTTATGATTTCACTTATGTGTGAAACCTAAAAAACAAAACAAACGAACAAACGTAACTAAACAGAAACATAGTCATAGATACAGAGAACAAACAGGTAGTTGCCAGAGGGAAGTGAAGTGAAGGGAAAAGAGATATCAGTGAGGAAGATTAAGAAGTACAAAGCTTCAGTTACAAAATAAATGAGTTAGGGGTATAAAATGTACAGTGTGGGGAATATAGTCAATAATTATGTAATATTTTCGTATGGTGACAGACGGTACCTAGACTTACCCTGGTTATCATTTTGAAATGTACAGAAATATTGAATCACTATGTTGTACACCAGGAAGTAACATAGTATTGTAGATCAATTATACTTTAAAAACAAACAAACAAGCAAACTCATAGAAAAAGAGATCAGATTTGTGGTTAGAGGTGGGGGTTAGAGGGAGGGGGAATTGGATGAAGGCAGTCGAAAGGTATAAACTTCCAGTTATAAGATAAATAAGTACTAGGGTGTAACATACAACATGATAAATATAATGAACACTGCTGTATGTTATGTATGGAAGTTGTTAAGAGAGTAAACCCTAAGAGTTCTCATCACAAGAAAAAAATAATTTTTTTCTATTACTGTTATTTTGTATCTATATAAGATGATGGATGTTCAATAAACCTACTATGATAATCATTTCACAATGTATGTAAGTGAAATCATTATGCTGTACACCTTAAACTTATATAGTGCTGTATGTTAATTGTATTTCAATAAAACTGGAAGAAAATAAACAAATAAAATAAGTAAGGGTTAAAGAATAAAAAGAACATGTGACAGAGACCATATGTGGCCTGTGAAGCCTAAAAAAAGTTAACTTTCTGGCACTTTATAGAAAAAGTATGCCAACCTCTGCTTTAGACCCTTGAAATGTCAGTGGAAGTAGCATGTGTCAATTTTGGGCAGACGCTTTAAGAAGCTTTAAAAGATAAGGATTAGTTTGCCATGTCCTCTATCTGTTATCTCAGAATAACCTAGCCTAAACTGCCTTATACATTTTGCTAATGTAATATGCGTTTCTCTATATGCCTGAAAATAATAAAACTGTATTTATTTAAATAATATTTATAATTCAGAGTTCTTAATAATTACTCAAAATATATTTCTAAAAAGCTGTATCTTAAAAACATTCAAGGATTGAATTATATTTAGTTCCTAAAAAAGTTATTTTACTAGCTACTTGTATTGTTGGACTAAGCATTCTCCGTATTGTTGGATCAGAGCACTTTTGGTACAGATGAACTTATTTGCAAAGCAGAAATAGAGACCCAGATGTAGACAGCAAACTTATGGATACCAAGGGGGGAAGGGAGGGTGGGATCAGTTGGGAGATTGGGATTGACAATATATACACTACTGTATATAGAATAGATAACTAGTAAGAACCCACTGTATAGCACAGGGAACTCTACTCAGTGCTCTGTGGTGACCTAAATGGGAAGGAAATCTAAAAAAGAAGGGGATATATGTATACGTATGGCTGATTCACTTTACTGTACAGCAGAAACTAACAACATTGTAAAGCAACTATACGTCAATAAAAGTTAATTTAAAAAAAAGCACTTATATTTTCCTCTTTTCCAGACTGCAATGTTCCTTTTGATTTTGAAACTTGAAAAAGACAATGTAAATTTTTACTTAAGAACTAGCACTTATTCAGATCAAATTTATTTACACATGAATAAGACCCAATAAACAACATTAGTTAACATTTGTCTAATGTTATTTAATTTGTAACATTTAGAGTTCCTGCTCTGTGCCAGATGATGTTCTTTACATGGATTAACTCTTTTTTTTATCATTCCCTTTTACAAATGAAAAAAATGAGACACACAGAGGTTGAGTATTCACCCAAGAACACATAGTTAGGAAGAAGTGGGGAACCAAGACGTGGAACCAGGGACCTCGGAACCTCTATGCTCCCAACCTCTATGCTATACCAACCCTCCTAAATGCAAATATAAACTTGATCTTGAAAATCTAACAGTTTCAGTATTAAAATGATAAATTCCCACTATCAAGTAATTTTAAACCTTTTATGACAAACCACAAGTGAGTTAGTATAAAGAATACAGTTTTATAACTTGAATATAGCTTAAGGGACAATGACAGCTTTCATTTCAAAGAAGAATATACCGACCCCCCTGGGTAAGCTGACTAATATGAAAAATGTACTTATAATACATGCTATTTTCTATCAACTAAATGCTATCGTATTCCTTTAAAAATGAGCCAAATTAAAGTTCAGTTTACTTTATTATTGTAGAATATGGAAATATTAAGAGATATATAACTTTGATTATATAAATTATATACTTTGATTATGTAACATGAGATAATTAAAAATCTATGTGTACCAGACTTAAGTCTTCACTTCCAATTAGCTCTACTAGCTTTTTTCTGCTTCAAAAGAATGTAATTAGTACTACTCTAATTATCAGTTGCCCCAAAGTGACAGACTATAAAATCAACACTGTAAGTAGGTAAGATATAGCCTATATAAACAATTCTAGGTCTAAGAGGTAAAGGGAAGACAAAAGTCATTATTTTTTGTAAGACCAGAGCATATCTTTAAACTATAAAACAGTAAATAATGGCAGAATGATTAAAATATATTAAGAATACGTATTTTGGGACTTCCCTGGTGGTCCAGTGGTAAAGAATCTGCCCACCAATGCAGGGGATGCAGGTTTTATCCCTGGTCGGGGAACTAAGATCCCACATGCCGCAGGGCAACTAAGCCCGTGCGCCACAACAACTGAGCTCGCACGCCTCAACGAGAGAGCCCGCATGCCACAAACTATGGAGCCCACAGGCCCTGGAGCCTGCGTGCCACAACTACAGAGCCCACGCACTCTGGAGCCTGCATGCCACAACTAGAGAGAGAAAACCCGCAGGCCACAACTAGAAAGAAGCCTGCGCACCGCAACAAAAACATTCCGCGTGCTGCAACTAAGACCCGACGCAGCCAAGGAAAAAAAACAAAAGAATACATATTTCATTTCAGGTTAACAACTAATATTTCTAGTCTATGAAGGTTTTCACATACCTCATCTCATTTAATCATCACAACTTTGGGAAGTACTCAGGTCACGTATCCCAATAGTATCCCAATTGCTAACGTGTACTATGGAGAATTAGCCTTTTTTACAACAACAGCTTTGCATGCTCAACACCTAAAAATGTGTATTTCACTCAAATAGGAGTTCCCAGTAATGAATGAGCACACAGGGTACTTGCAGAGCCATGCTCATTTTCAGGGATAGAAATCATTTAAATATACCTGCTTCTTATAAATAGCATCAGGAATTTATATATAGGCTTAAATGTACAATCATTTTTGACCAGAGTTGTTCCTTGCCTTGAATAGAATAAAAGAAAATGTAACTGTCAAATAGATATTTTTTCTGGCTCATTACATGCCCCTACAGAGTCCACAGAACAAATGTGATGATGAGACAGAAAACGCACTAATAAAAGGTTTCCTTCAAGTTTAATTTTTTAAAATAAAGTTCCTCTGTCCTAGACCTGAATGCAGTATGTCTTAAGCTCATATTCCACCATAAGAACATAAATTCATCAAATGTAAAAACTACTTCTTTTTTAAATTAAATTTCAAATTTTCCAGAAAGAAAAATGTTTTTGTAATTAGTATTTATCAGTTCTCTTTAAATTCTCACTGTATGCCTAAATAGGCATCACCCTGGAAAAGCAGCATTAAACCCCATCAACCTCAAAATAAATGTCCCAGCAGATAAAACCACAACTCTTTAGGAAGAAACATCCTCAATACTACTAATTCAGATGAAAAAACTTTAATCAATACCATTACTACTGGTTGTTTTATAAAATACATTCTGATAAAATAGATTTTCATATCTATGATTTTTCAAAATTAGTATCTAGCACTTTAATATTGTTTTTCCAATGAAGAACCTACTATTTTAAATTATCTGTCAAGACTTTAAATGTGAAAATCCTAGAATTAAGGATTTTGGTTTCGAAATACAGTTGCCCATTGGATACTACCCTGCTATTTAATATTAACATGATGAGGAGAATGACTAGGAAAAAATAAAATGTTGCTTCTGTTTGGTATTTCTTTTATTTCTAAAGGGAAGGTCTCAAGGACAAGCTCACTCAATGGTATTGTTCATTAATTATCATCCATTTACAAAAAGCCTAAGATAATGAACAAGAGGCACAGTGGATACAACTATTTTATTACTGTGAAACAATCCAGAAGAAAGGGAATTGCTCGCGGTAATGTAATAAAGTGCTTCTTTAAGGTAAAATATATATATTTCACAGCTGTTGGTAATGATGAAGAAGGCGTGTGTTCAGGATGTCCACCTTATAGACGCTCCAAAAGAATTTTTAAAAATAGTAGTCAAGGGCTTCCCTGGTGGCACAGTGGTTAAGAATCCGCTTGCCAATGCAGGGCACACAGGTTCGAGCCCTGGTCCAGGAAGATCCCACATGCCGCAGAGCAACTAAGCCTGTACGCCACAACTACTGAGCCTGCGCTCTAGAACCCACAAGCCACAACTACTGAAGCCTGCACACCTAGAGCCCGTGTTCTGCAACAGAGAAGCCACTGCAATGAGAAGCCCGTGCACCACAACGAAGAGGAGCCCTTGCTCGCCGCAACTAGAGATAGCCCGCGTGCAGCAACAAAGACCCAACGCAGCCAATAAATAAATTAAAAAAAAAAAATTGTGGTCGATATTTAGAATTTGAATGTTATATCTCTCTCCATGGTGTTTCTTTAGAAAACACTATTTTATCCTCTTTTGCTCCATTTAATGCATTTTAATGTTCTTAATTATAGAATATGCTGCTCACCTGGACCCAAATTTACCTATCATAATCTTTACTCCACTCTAAAATGATCAAATAGTACTCTCTTTCCAAAAAACGTTTAATTTCTCTCAGTATTACAAACAACTGATATCAGTATCTTGGAAGAATTAATTGCATAAAATAAAATAGAGCAGAAAAGGAAAATATTATCTGTAATATTTATTACACTTAAGCTTATACTTCACTTTTCTGGCTTTTTTTGAAAAAATAATACAAAAAAAATGAAGTATGAGTTGGTCCTTGGTAGTTTATAGTTTAGCACTTGGATGGTTCAACTAAATGAACCCCAGAGTTAAGATGTTTGATGTTTTTCATTCCCCAGACTAGATATAAAAAACAAATGATTTTAGTCACTGAAATTTTAGTTACTCCCACTCAGTTCTTCTGCATGTTCAAAATTTCTTGAGACTTAACATTTAAACTTGACTTCTTTTTAAACTAAGTTTAAACTTAACATTTAAACTAAGACTCTGATTTAAACAAAAAGCTTCCTTCTATGCTGTAATTTAGCTTCTCCCTTTCACTGATTTATCTGATTAACAATTCTTCATGTGAGACTAGTTATTCCCCTCTACCAGTAATATATGCTCACTTACTTTCTCTTTGAATAACTGCCTCTAAATAGGCCTATAACTATTTAGTTTTATACTAAAGTGAGCCATGACTCACATTACTGTTATTGTCTAGGGAACTGAATTGCATACATGCAGCTTTCTCTTTGATGTAGTCATTTTTAACTACGATCATTAGTTTATCATGAAGTATTTATTTTAAATTGCTTTATGATGAAGAAGTGTAATCTATGTTTAGAAAATGTAGATTTTTATTGACAGTGGTAGTATATGAATTGCAGTGAATATGAAAATAGATGAAGATTAGTTTTTTAAAAATCTTTTATTTTATACTGGAGTATAGTTGTTTAACAGTGTTGTCTTAGTTTTAGGTGTAAGTTTTAAAAGCTATTTGCAAGGGGACTTCTCTGGTGGTCCAGCGGTTAAGACTCTGTGCTCCCAATGCAGGGGGCCCTGGTTCAATCCCTGGTCAGGGAACTAGATAACACATGCTTCAACTAAGAGTTTGCATGCCACAACTAAAGACCCCGCTTCTGCATCTAAAGATCCCGCATGCTGCAACTGTAAGATCCTGCATGCCACCACTAAAGATCCTGCATGCCGCAAATAAGATCCTGCATGCTGCAACTAAAGATCCCACATGCCGCAACTAAAGATCCTGCATGCCGCAATGAAGATCCTGCACATGGCAACAAAGATCCCGTGTACCACAACTAAGACCCGGTACAGCCAAGTAAATAAAAAATAAAAAGCTATTTGCGAGAGGAGTCAAGATGGCAGAATACGAGAATGTGGAATTCGTCTCTCCTCACAAGTACATCAAGAATACATCTACAAATGGAACAATTCTCACAGAGCACCTGCTGAACATTAGTGGAAGAATTCGGATACCTAAAAGGACAAGAACAATCATCTCACAACTGGGTAGAATGAAAGAAAGAAAAAAAGAAACGAGGAATCAATAAAGGGACCACCAACCCTGGCAGGAAGGTGAAGGTGAGGAGAGGTTCCTGCAATCAGAAAAAACCCCCACAGTGCGAAATCAGCTGGGACAGAAAGTGACCTTTGGGGGATCGAAGGAGAATACAGCACACAGTCTGTGGAAGGCAGGATGAAGAATCTATCTTGATGCCAAGACCAAGCTCAACCCAATTGCCTGCAGGCTCCAGTGCTGGACACCTCATGCCAAATGACTAGCAAGACAGGAACACAGCCCCACCCATCAGCAGACAGGCTGCCTAGAATCATACTAAGATCACAGATACCCAAAAACACACCACCAGATGTGGCCCTGCCCATCAGAGGGGAAAGACTCAGCTCCACGCACCAGAGCAGAGGCACCAGTCCCTCACCAGGAAGCCTACACAAGCCCCTGGACCAATCTCACCAACCAAGTGGCACACAACAGAAGCAAGAGGAACTACGACCCTGGAGCCTGTGGAAAGGAGACCGTAAACACAGTAAGTTAGACAAAATGAGACTACAGAGAAATATGTTGCAGACAAAGAAGCAAGGTGAAAACCCACAAGACCAAAAAAATGAAGAGGAAATAGGCAATCTACCAGAAAAAGAATTCAGAGTAATGATAGCAAAGATGATCCAAGATCTCTGAAACAGAATGGAGGCACGGATCGAGACGATACAAGAAATGTTTAACAAGGACCTAGAAGAACTGAAGAACAAACAATCAGTAATGAAAAACACAATAACTGAAATGAAAAATACACTAGAAGGAATCAATAGCAGAATAACTGAGGCAGAAGAACGGATTAAGTGAGATGGAAGACAGAATGGTGGAAATCACTTCCATGGAACAGAATAAAGAAAAAAGAATGAAAAGAAATGAGGATAGTCTCAGACACCTCTGGTCCAACATTAAATGCACCAACATTTGAACTATAGGGGTCCCAGAAGAAGAAGAGAAAGATACAGGGTCGGAGAAAATATTTCAAGAGATTATATTCGAAAACTTCCCTAACATGGGGAAAGAAATAGTCAACCAAGTCCAGGAAGCACAGAGAGTCTCATATGGGATAAATCCAAGGAGAAACATGCTGAAACACATATTAGTCAAACTAACAAATATTAAATACATAGAAAAAATGTTAAAAGCAGCAAAGGAAGAGCAACAAATATCATACAAAGGAATCTCCATGAGGTTATCAGCTGATTTTTTCAGCAGAAATGCTGCAGGCCAGAAGGGAGTGGCAGGACATATTTAAAGTGATGAAAAGAAAAAACCTACAACCAAGATTATTCTACCCATCAAGGATCTCATTCAGATTTGACGGAGAAAGCAAAAGCTTTACAGAGAAGCAAAAGCTAAGAGAATTCAGCACCACCAAACCAGCTTTACAAAAAATGCTAAAGGAACTTCTCTAGGCAGGAAACACAAGAGAAGAAAAAGACCTACAAAAACAAACCAAAACAATTAAGAAAATGGTAATAGGAACATATATATCAAAAATGACCTTAAATGTAAATGGATTAAATGCTTCAACCAAAAGACACAGACTAGCTGAATGGATACAAAAACAAGACCCTTATATATGCTGTCCACAAGAGAACCACTTCAGACCTAGGGACACATACAGACTGAAAGTGAGGGGATGGAAAAAGATATTCCATGCAAATGGAAATCAAAAGAAAGCTGGAGTAGCAATACTCATATCAGACAAAATAGACTTTAACATAAAAACTATTACAAGAGACAAGGAAGGACACTACATAATGATCAAGGGATCAATCCAAGAAGAAGATATAACAATTGTAAATATTTATGCATCCAACACAGGAGCACCTCAATACATAGGCAAATGCTAACAGGCAAAAAAGGGGAAAGCGACAGTGACACGATAATGGGGGAATTTAACACTCCACTTACACCAATAGATAGACTATCCAGACAGAAGATAAATAAGGAAACACAAGCCTTAAATGACACGTTAGAAAAGACAGACTTAATTAATATTTATAGGACATTCCATCTGAAAGCAGCAGAATACACTTTCTTCTCAAGCGCACATGGAACACTCTCCAGGACAGATCACATTTTGGGTCACAAAACGAGCCTTGGTAAATTTAAGAAAACTGAAATCGTATCAAGCATCTTTTCCAAGCAAAATGCTATGAGATCAGAAATCAACTACAGGAAAAAAATGTAAAAAACACAAACACATGGAAGCTAAACAATACGTTACTAAATAACCAAGAGATCACTGAAGAAATCAAAGAGGAAATCAAAAAATACCTAGAGACAAATGACAATGAAAATATGACGATCCAAAACCTGTGGGATGCAGCAAAAGCAGTTCTAAGAGGGAAGTTTATAGCTATACAAGCCTACCTCAAGAAACAAGAAAAATCTCAAATAAACAATCTAACCTTACACCTAAAGGAACTAGAGAAAGAAGAACAAACAAAACCCAAAGTTAGCAGAAGGAAAGAAATCATAAAGATCAGAGCAGAAATTAATGAAATAGAAACAAAGAAAACAATAGCAAAGATCAATAAAACTAAAAGCTGGTTCTTTGAGAAGATAAACAAAATTGATAAGCCATTAGCCAGACTCATCAAGAAAAAGAGGGAGAGGACTCAAATCAATAAAATCAGAAATGAAAAAGGACAAGTTACAATTGACACTGCAGAATACAAATGATCATAAGAGACTACTACAAGCAACTATATGACAATAAAATGGACAACCTGGAAGAAATGGACAACTCCTTAGAAAAGTACAACCTTCCAAGACTGAACCAAGAAGAAATAGAAAATATGAACAGACCAATCACAAGCAATTAAATTGAAACTGTGATTAAAAATCTTCCAACAAACAAAAGTCCAGGACCAGATGGCTTCAGAGGCGAATTCTAGCAAACATTTAGAGCAGAGCTGACACCTATCCTTCTCAAAATCTTCCAAAAAATTGCAGAGGGTGGAACACACCCAAACTCATTCTACAAGGCTACCACCACCCTGATACCAAAACCAGACAAAGATATCACAAAAAATGAAAATTACACAAAAAGACACATGCACCCCAATGTTCACTGCAACACTATTTACAATAGCCAGGTCACAGAAGCAACCTAAATGCCCATCAACAGATGAATGTATTAAGAAGATGTGGTACATATATACAATGGAATATTACTGAGCCATGAAGGGGAACGAAATTGGGTCATTTGTAAAGATGTGGATGGACCTAGACACTGTCATACAGAGTGAAGTAAGTTAGAAAGAGAAAAACAAATATCGTATATTAACGCATATATGTGGAAACTAGAAAAATGGTACAAATCAACCGGTTTGCAAGGCAGAAATAAAGACACAGATATAGAGAACAAACATATGGACACCAAGGGGGGAGAGTGGGTGGGGGTGGTGGTGAGATTAATTGGGAGATTGGGATTGACATATATACACTAATATGTATAAAACAGATAACTAATAAGAACCTTCTGTATAAAAATAAAATAAAATAAAATTCAAAAAAAAAAAAGAAAATTACAGGCCAGTATCACTGATGAACGTAGACGCAAAAATGCTCAACAAAATACTAGCAAACAGAATCCAACAACACATTAAAAGGATCATACACCATGATCAAGTGGGATTTATTCCAGGGATGCAAGGATTCTTCAATATATGCAAATCAATCAATGTCATACACAATATTAATAAATTAAAGAAGAGAAACCATATGATCATCTCAATAGATGCAGAAAAAGCTTTTGACAAAATTCAACACCCATTTATGATAAAAACTCTCCAGAAAGTAGGCATAGAGGAAACTTATCACAACATAATAAAGGCCATATATGACAAACCCACAGCAAACATTATTCTCAATAGTGAAAAACTGAAAGCATTTCCTCTAAGATCAGGAACAAGGGTGTCCACTCTCACCAGTATTATTCAACATAGTTTTGGAAGTCCTAGTCATGGCAATCAGAGAAGAAAAAGAAATAAAAGGAATCCAAATTGGAAAAGAAGAAGTAAAACTGTCACTGTTTGCAGATGACATGACATGACATCAAGAATACATCTACAAATGGAACAATTCTCACAGAGCACCTGCTGAACATTAGTGGAAGAATTCGGGTACCTAAAAGGACTAGAACAATCTCCTCACAACTGGGTAGAATGAAAGAAAGAAAAAAAGAAACGAGGAATCAATAAAGGGACCACCAACCCTGGCAGGAAGCTGAAGGTAAGGAGAGGTTCCTGCAATCAGAAAAAACCCCCACAGTGTGAAATCAGCTGGGACAGAAAGTGACCTTTGGGGGATCGAAGGAGAATACAGCACACAGTCTGTGGAAGGCAGGATGAAGAATCTATCTTGATGCCACGACCAAGCTCAACCCAACTGCCTGCAGGCTCCAGTGCTGGACACCTCATGCCAAACGACTAGCAAGACAGGAACACAGAAAATCCTAAAGACGCCACCGGAAAACTACTAGAGCTAATCAATGAATTTGGTAAAGTTGCAGGATACAAAATAATACACAGAAATCTCTTGCATTCCTATATACGAACAACAAAAGGGCAGAAAGAAAAATTAAGGAAACAATCCCATTTACCACTGCAACAAAAAGGAATAAAATATCTAGGAATAGTAAGAAAACACAAAATACCCCAAAGAGCCAAAGCAATCTGGAGAAAGAAAAATGGAGCTGGAAGAATCAGGCTCCCTGACTTCAGATTATACTACAAAGCTACAGTAATCAAGACAATATGGTACTGGCACAAAAACAGAAATATAGATCAACAGAACAGGATAGAAAGCCCAGAGATTAACCCATACACCTATGGTCACTTAATCTATGACAAAGGGGCAAAAATATACAATGCAGGAAAAGCCTCTTCAATAAGTGGAGCTGGGAAAACTGGACAGCTACATGTAAAAGAATGAATTTAGAACACTCCCTAACACCATACACAAAAAGAAACTCAAAATGGATTAAAGATCTAAATGTAAGATCGAACACTATAAAATTCTTAGGGGAAAACATAGGCAGAACACTCTTTGACATAAATCACAACAACATCTTTTTTGACCCACCTCCTAGAGTAGTGAAAATTAAAACAAAAATAAACGAATGGGACCAAATTAAACTTAAAAGCTTTTGCACAGCAGAGGAAACCATAAACAAGACAAAAAGCCTTCAGAACGGGAGAAAATATTTGCAAACGAAGCAACTGACAAAAGACTAATCTCCAAAATATACAAACAACTCATACAGGTAAATATCAAAAAAAAAAACCCAAACAACCCAATCAAAAATTGAGTGGAAGACCTAAATAGACATTTCTCCAAAAAAGATACACAGGTGGCCAACAAACACATGAAAAGATGCTCAACATCACTAACTACTAGAAAAATGCAAATCAAAACTACAATGAGTTATCACCTCACACCAGTCAGAATGGCCATCATCACAAAATCTACAAACAATAAATGCTGGAGAGGGTGTGGAGAAAAGGGAACCCTCTTACACTGTTGGTGGGAATGTAAATTGATACAGCCACTATGGAGAAAGTATGGAGGTTCCTTAAAAAACTAAAAGTAGAACTAGCATATGACCCAGCAATCCCACTACTGGGCATAAACCCAGAGAAAACGATAATTCAAAAAGATACATGCACCCCAATGTTTACTGCAGCACTATTTACAATAGCCAGAACATGGAAGCAACCTAAATGTCTATTGACAGAGGAATGGATAAAGAAGATGTGGTACATCTATACAATGGAATATTACTCAGCCATAAAAAGGAACGAAATTGTGTCATTTGCTGAGACATAGATGGACCTAGAGACTGTCATACAGAGTGAAATAAGTCAGAAAGAGAAAAACAAATATCGTCTATTAATGCATATATGTGGAATCTAGAAAAATGGTAAAGATGATCTTATTTGCAAAGCAGAAATAGAGACACAGACGTAGAGAACAAACATATGGATACCAAGAGGGAAAGGGGGTGGGTGAGATGAATTGGGAGACTGGGACTGACATGTATACACTATGTATAAAATAGGTAACTAATGAGAACCTACTGTATAGCACAGGGAACTCTACTCAGTGCTCTGTGGTGACCTAAATGGAAAGGAAATCCAAAAAAGAGGGGATATATGTATATGTATGGCTGATTCACTTTGCTGTAGAGCAGAAACTGACACAGCAGTGTAAAGCAACTATACTCCACTTTAAAAATAAAGAAATAAAAGCCACTTGCTAATAATAGAGACTAAAGTATGATTCTTAGAGGAGCACACATTTCAATTATGTCTGAGCAATAATTTACCTCTCTTTAAAATAAAAGTAATAGTACAAATATCAAACTAAATTAATTCAATCCATTAATATAAAGATAGGCTGTTTTTGAGATATAGGGATTTTAGAAATTAAAGGTGGAAAATACAAGGGTCTAAAATAAGCCCATCATTGCTGTAAGTCATGAGGAAGGGTGATCATTCTTAGGAAACTGTGGCATTGTACTCTTGAATGAGACATTATATAAGTATGTATGTCCCTAATTAGTCAATTATGAGTTAAAAATAAAGCAAATCCTGATGTGTTCTTATTTAATTACCCTGAGATGCATGCTTATTGAATACCAGGTTATAAAATATATATATAAAATATAAAATATAAAATATTTTAAGCATGGTGATACCTATCAGGGAATAATGTTATATGGAACTTAGTAAGAATTTTAAAATGATTAGGTTTATCTGAACATGCTGATGAATCAATTTCCCCTATGTTCTAGGTTCTGTGAACAATATCAAATAAGTAAAACAACAGTATCTATTCTCAAAGTGTTGAAAATCTAGAAGTAAGACATAAAATAAGTTCGAGAACAAGAAAACACATGACTAGCTGCAAAAATCAGCACCGGAGCCAATAACTCAGAAATATTATGTACTGTATTCACCTAATCACCCATCCATCCATTCAACATTTGTACAGCAATAACCAGTACTAGATATTTGGTATACAAAGATAGATAAGATCAACTAATTTAAGGTAAATTCGAAATAATCTAATAAATTTTCATAAAGATTTTATTTAAATTAGACTTTAAATGAAATCGGAGATTTAAATAGACTCAAATTATGATTGGGATGAACATTTTGGTATACTATAAATGAAGGCAAATCCCTGATGATATTGGCCATCTCTTTTACTTTAACATTTATTCTATTATTCTTGGTACTTCTTCACTAACACAAACTTCCATCATGCTCCTCCTTTTCAGAATCTTTTCACTATGCCTTCTGGCCCTCGTGATCTATGATAAACTCGTCCAGAGCTTGAGTTTCTTCCCTGAACCCTCAACACCTTGCTTTACTTGAATTCCAATTCTTCCCTGAGGATATATCACCCTCTGTAGACTTTTCATCCTGGTTATTCTCTCATACCCAAAGTGTCTCAGAGTCAAGAAGCAAAGTTCTCTGCTGCTTTATCAAACATTGCTTCCCTAAAATTGTGGAAAAGAATAACTAATTTCCGTTAAGGTTCATGTTATCCTGTCTTCATAGATATTCTCTCCTAGACATTTCCTCTTCATTCCCTGAACATTTTTTCTTCATTTCTTGAGAACAACGATCCTTCATTCTATCTTTTCTCACATTCCAATTGCTGCCACCATCTTTTGTGACTTCAATCAATGTCCACGTGGATAACCTATCCAAGAACCTGGCCTCTCTTGACCAACTTATCCATTTCCAGTGTCTTATTTATTTATTTATTTATTTATTTATTTATTTATGGCCGTGTTGGGTCTTCGTTTCTGTGCGAGGGCTTTCTCCAGTTGCGGCAAGAGGGGGCCACTCTTCATCACGGTGCGCGGGCCTCTCACTATCGCGGCCTCTCCCGTTGCGGAGCACAGGCTCCAGACGCGCAAGCTCAGTAGTTGTGGCTCACGGGCCTAGTTGCTCCGCGGCATGTGGGATCTTCCCAGACCAGGGCTCGAACCCGTGTCCCCTGCATTGGCAGGCAGATTCTCAACCACTGCGCCACCAGGGAAGCCCCCATCTCCAGTGTCTTTACTTTTTATTCCATCTCAGCTACCCACTCCCACCATCATACTCTGAACCCTTCTCATCACATCACATTAACTGAAAACATTCTCCTCTCTAACCACAGCCCCTTATCTTTCCATAATTCCTGCTCAACTACTACCCTCACATCTGTTCCTTGATATCCTTGGAACTTTCAGTCCGCTAACCTTTCTACTTTCCCCTGCCTATTAGTCCCCTTCTAGCTTCACTTCTCTCTTTATTCCACTTAGATTTCATGGTCTACAATTAAAATAAATGGCTTGAAAATACTCGTAACATTTTTGCCTCTCTGTTCATCCCAGACCTCAATTAATAGCTATCTTCAATTAGCTCTCCTATATCTTACACTCCATATTTTACCATTTGCACTAGTATTTAAGCATGCCCAAATCTCCCCTAACCTCAAAAACATCTTTCCTGAACCCCCTCTCTCTCTATTTTCACAGGCAAACTTGGTGGAAGAGTTGTGTACATGATTGCCACTCTAGTTTGGATTCTGACCCCTCTACCCCACCAAAACAGGTCTCTCTAAGGCTACCCATTACTTGCATATCCTAAATTCAAAGGACAGTTTTCAGCACTCAGATTATTGGTTCCATCTGGAGCATTTGACAAAGTTGAGTATTCCTTCCTTCAAAACCTCATTCTTGGATTCTGTGATATTTTACTATCTCTTTCTTCCTACTCTACCCCACCTTTCTCCAATCTTTACATCTAGGAGTTCCTGAGGACTTTCTCTTCTCACCCAAGACAATCCCACCCACTCCCATGTCTATTTCCTATAACTCTTATGTGTTCGCACAGAAATGAAATATGGAGCCAGATTTAATGAACTATAGACATCTAGGCACATATTAAGTACCCTCTATCACTAAAACTTAAGTTTCAACACATTTTCTGTAGGTCAGAAGTCCAAATGAGTTCAGGTGGATGTTCCACTTAGGGTCTCACAAGACTGAATAAAAGTTTCAGCTGGGCTGGGATATTATCTGGAGGCTCTGAGGAAGAAATCTACTTCCAAGCTCATTCAAGTTGTTAGCCAAATTCAGTGCTTTGCAGTTGTAGGACTGAAGTCTCAATTTTCTAGCTAGACAGACTACTTTGCATAGATTATACTAATTAAGTACTGTCTGTACAGGAAGGGTTCTATGTTTATGAGAGAAAGAATAAAGTTTCATTATTAATAAATCATAATGACTACATATAATATTATTAATAAATTTAATAAATTGAATAAGAAATAAAACTTGAGGGAGGAAAAGGCGAGAGGCTATTCCAGATAAGTGTAATAGGGAGATTACTATATGGTACCAAAAATGCAAGTGAAGAAAGTAATTGGGGTTATACACTAGGAAAGAATGCCATACGAACAAGTTGAGTGTATGAGAAAAGTTCAAATTATGAGAGGGATATATCATGGTAGGAAGGGTAACTGACAACATTCTAACTATTGAGTATAACTTAAGAACTGACGAAAGCAAGTAAATACTAAACCATGTGGCTATTTCAACATTTACCAGTCAGGGTTATTATTTGAAATCATTGGAAGCTAACTCTGTCTAAGTGGAACAGCAGTTTATTAAAGGGACTTGTATGACTAGAGAACCAGGTTTATGGCTAAGCTTCTCAAGAAAAAAACCTAAAACCATACTGCAGAACTGACGTTGTGAGGAAATCTGCTACTGCTCCTACTGGACACTTCTATGCCAAGGTCTTTTCTCTCCTGTAATTATTATTTATTATTGTTCAGCACCAATACAATTTCTGTACCAGCAAATCTATTTCATAATTACTAATGACTCGATATCAGATTCCTTCAACCTGATGAGAACATAATTTGAGTGCAGCATCTGCTTCTCTGTTCAGTCTGTGCTGAGGTTTCCTAGAGATGAATATGAGTGGAGTGTCTAGGTAACACGGCTCATGCCCTAGCTACCAATGAAACTAGGGAAGTGAATTATACAGTTTAACTTAGGGAGGTGGGACTCAGTTGGGACTTCCCCAGACATTAGAAGGTTGCTGAAAAAAGTATGAAGAAGTGAGAAAACATAATAAATGCCCACAACAAAATATCATATGCTAAGCATACAAAACTCACCTAAAATCCATTAACTTTTCTCCCAATATATATTAGTAGAATCAGAGAATATAGTGCTGGGTAGAACCTTAGAGATCATTTGTTTTAATGCTCTCATTTTACAAACAAGAAACCTGATGCCCAAAATGATTAGATAATTTATCCAAACTGACACAACTAGTTAGTAGAAAGAACTCATGCTTTTCAACCCTTCATATATTTTCCACTGTTCACTGATCAAACTATATGCTTATCTTAATGTTAAACTTAAATTTTACCCTCAAGGAAACTCAGGGCTTAGTTCTCAGAAAGTCAGTTTGGTGATACTGGTCATTTTTCTCTCAATGTATTGATTTAATCAGTTTCTGAAAAACTAGCTATAAAACTAAATTCTATATGCAGAATTCTAATTTTCTATTATTACTCATGAAAATGAACTGTAATTAAGCTTTGAATATGTTTTAACCACAGTCTGTAAATTTTTTAACTGGATTAAAACTTTCCCTTGCCAAAAGGCTAATATTCTTGCAAGAAAAAGAAGTAATTATTCAAGAGCTATAAGAATAAATGTTTAATTATGAAAGTACCTCTCACTCATATATTATTACATCTTACAAAATTAGAGCTAAAATCACCTAAGTAATCCACAGTCACATGATTTCTCTATACAGTTAATATCAACACCTAAGCAAAGAGAACATTAACACTAGAGCACAGACAGAACACATACATTCTTTTAGTATTCTATTTTTATGACAAGACAGCTGATAGACAGAATTATGAGTCTTAACCTCACAACTGTCATACACTAGTTGTTTTTGGCACAGAAGCCAAAAACAAGCAATGAGATTTTGAGCAGGTGGAGAAAGAAAGAAGGCCAAGACAGAGCAACAATTCAACACAGGCACTAACTTTGAGAAGCATGGCAATGCAGAGAAAAAATTCTCTAAGAGCAGAAGATAAATAGTTTTGTTCAGATTTAAATGTTATGTCTTAGAAGCTATCTATTTAGCACTTTTTTCTTTCTCTGAACACTCCACAGAAATTTATTGTAATGGTTGTCAGACATATAGAAATACAGAATCAAACATAAGCCAACACATGGTCCATCGACAGATGAATGGATAAAGAAGATGTGGCACATATATACAATGGAATATTACTCAGCCATAAAAAGAAATGAAATTGAGTTATTTGTAGTGAGGTGGATGGACCTAGAGTCTGTCATACAGAGTGAAGTAAGTCAGAAAGAGAAAAACAAATACCGTATGCTAACACATATATATGGAATCTAAAAAAAAAAAAAAAAATGGTTCTGAAGAATCTAGGGGCAGGACAGGAATAAAGACGCAGAGGCAGAGAATGGACTTGAGGACACAGGGAGGGGGAAGGGTAAGCTGGGACGAAGTGAGAGAGTGGCATGGGCATATATACACTGCCAAATATAAAACAGATAGCTAGTGGGAAGCAGCCGCATAGCACAGGGAGATCAGCTCGGTGCTTTGTGACCACCTAGAGGGGTGGGATAGGGAGGGCAGGAGGGAGACGCAAGAGGGAGGGGATAAGGGGGTATATGTATGTATATGTATAGCTGATTCACTTTGTTATAAAGCAGAAACTAACACACCATTGTAAAGCAATTATACTCCAATAAAGATGTTAAAAAAAAATGAAAAAAAACCCCACCATAAGCCAACACATGTGATGTAGGTGTGGATAAAAATCATTTAGTTTGACCAGAGGAAAAAAGCATATTATTTTGTACGGCTTCATTTTCTTTGTGAAAAGAAGATAATAAATACAGAATTGGGAACAGATATCTCAAAGCAAATAAAGAAACACAAAATACATACCTCTTGATGATACAGTCATTCTCTTCTAATATAAATCAGGTATTTCTATATACAAGGATGCATTTTCCACAGATTAACTAGTGATCACTCAAACCAAGTAATGAGAAAGTTTAAAAATCATAGCAAGAATTATAGAATATTCAATTTTATTAAAAGTTATCTTCTTCCCTCTGAAATAGTGCTTGCACTATTTTTGCCTCTCCTCTGATAAACTGCTGATATCATTTAAAAAAGACATTTCCCCCAAACAGTAATTCTAAAATGTAAAATTAAAACAAGTTATCAATTTACCCAATAGAGGATAATTATTATATTAAAAACCCATAGGGATATACTATATTTATTATCACCTTTTGGTTTTTAAAGATGCTGAAATCATCTAGCTAAAATGGTATGGTTCTTTGGGAATGAAGGTCCTATAAGATCAAATGCTGCCTGGTATAAATTCAGTGAGACTCTAACCTTGCACTTATGCTTAACA
Organism: Eschrichtius robustus; assembly: GCF_028021215.1. NCBI lineage: Eukaryota > Metazoa > Chordata > Mammalia > Artiodactyla > Eschrichtiidae > Eschrichtius > Eschrichtius robustus. The sequence goes on from NC_090826.1 coordinate 150,847,268, forward strand.
CATTTAAAGGCTTAAAAACAACTCTAAAATATTATACCTTTATTTTAATATATAAGTCTATTCCAAACCTGTATATTTATGTGTAAAAATGCTTCTTATTCAATTATGAGAGGAATAAATATAATTCAAAATTTATATTTCCAGCATATCACAGATTTTCTCATAATCTAAATAACTATGTGGCATAGTGTATCTCCCTGGTTTAAATAAACAGTGCAACTCTCCTGCGATTTGCAATGTCTTGCAGGACTTTAGTTAAAAATACGGAGAGAGAGATGACAGACAGACAGTGAGGGGGAGACACTTGTGTGTGATCAAAACCTGGAGGAAAAAAGAGAAAAGGGAGAATAGCTCATAGTACTAAACGGAAGTATTCTCTCAGAAACACTGCAAAATCTTTGTTAAAAAAAAAAAAAAAAGTGGAAAGTATAACAAGGGCAGAGTTTTTTTTGAACCTTTAAAAATAATTTCATAGCAGTTCTGGAAGGATAATCAGTTATGACCTAGGCAGCAGCACAAATTCTATAAAAGCAAATAATTTCTGCAGTATATCAAATAAGATATGGGCTAGATAGCTGTTAAAGTATCACCTAGTTTTAACCTGGAAAGAAAACAATAAATTCTATAAGGAGTTCAGATGATGTCATAAGCAATCATGTAATAAATGTTTAACAAAGGAATAAATATGTAAGACATCAGGCCAGACTCTGTGAAGATAAAATAAAATACATAAAATAAATCATACATAATCTTCAAGGGCAACTTTTATAGATGACAGAAAGTTATACGTACCTATTTAGGACTTAGAAATTTTGTAGGTATGATTACTATGCAAAAAATAGGCTGAGAAAGTTGTTGGGTTGATCATAGATTTTAAAAGTTGTGTATATTATATACCATGACATAAACTGTATTTGGGCTATTTGATCAGATACTCACAGAATGATTGTAAGAAGGTTCCAATATCACAGGTAATGACATTTTCCCTTGAAGATTCAATTTTGTTAAATAAAAAATCTTTTCCCCCACAATCTTTTCTTTTTTCATGCGATGTATACCATACAGTCTAAACCGAACTGCATAATTTCCAATCATCTCAGATTCAACATGATTAAATTTGAATGTTTCTGTGAAGACAGGGCATGGTCCTCTCTGGATGCTGGTTTTTGCTCTCTGTTTCTTTATAGGTAGAAGAACAAGGTGTACTTGCCATGAGTTGCCACCTGTCCTGTTATATGTTGGGATATCTGTGACAGCTGTCACTGTTACCAGAAGCTTCTGTTCTTGTGAGTCATAGTCAAAAGTCACATCCAGTGTGCCATATTTAGCTTCTGGCTCAGGATCAAAACGTTTAGGAAGCTGTGAAGATGATCCTTGAGCTGACATATCCTAAGAAAAGCAAATTTAAATGTTTTCAATTTTTAACTCTATTATTTAATCTAGCATGTAAATAAGTACCTGATATTTCTTTAGAAGAATGATATGAAAACTTTTTATTTGCTATCATAAAGAAAGTAATAATAATTAACAGCCAACTACAATCAAAAGCTACTCTATGGGGACAAAGTAATGTAAGTGTTAAGTTAAACTCAAAAACTTATTATAATAAAGACATAGAATTTAATATTCACCATCACAATTTTGAGAAAGTTGGATATACGTTTTTATCATGAGAAACGAAAATATATACTTCCATGTGTATTTCTGCTCCTTTTGTAAAAAAAATTACTAAATTTTTAACATTATAAACAAAACTGACAGCTCAATATTAGGCTGGAGAGAAAGAGAACATAAATGAAAGTATAATGCTACTGAAAAATTTGGTACCATTTTCAGATTTGTTTCAAATGCCCCCATCTGTAATAGAATGTTAACACATTTAGGCTTGAAAATCAGTGGAAATGTGAAATATGAAAGTATAAATACAAAGGCCTCAAAATACTTGCAGCCAAATATTTATTTTCCATAACACACACACACTACTTCAATTTTTAACCAGAATTTAAAACTACGTATTATTTTCTAATACTAATTACTGTTGAAAATGGCAGAATACATATTCCAAAAGTTCAAGAAAGTATGAAACTATATATTTTAATTGTAAGATTAAAAGAAACTGTATCTCTTTTGCCTGGAATTGTCTAAAGTTCCTGCTAGTCTAACTATCTGGAATGTAATAGGAGTTTCAGCTAGTGACTAATAGTGCCAAATTCAGGTCTCTGACTTTTCAGCTATACCACTTCACCCCTTCAAATATTTTAACAAATATTAAGAGTTTTTCATTTTAAAATGTGGGCCAATTTTATAATTTTCTGAATTTTTCTGAACTTTTATTTAATGCGTACTGTAGTAGGCACTACTACTGACTCTTAGTCTTCCCTTTTTGCATGTCTCAAAAAAACTACCTGGGTTTTAGCCAGAAACACACTGTCTGGCAAGAGACTTGACTTTGAAGTCTTCCTTACAACTGATATAGCCATGAAACTCTGCTCTAGCCAAAGGGAGAGAAACAGAGTTCTGTATGAAACATCCAGATCAGGTTTGTAGAAAAAATTACGTGCTCTTCACTCTCTATCTCTCACTCCTCCCACAAGCAGATACACAGATAGGATGTGTGGGTCAGCTTGGACCATGTGGATTAGGACAACACCCTAGGGGACAGAAGAGTGACTAAAAAGCAGGAACTGGGCCCCTGGATGATGTTGTAGAGCAAAGTCACCTACTCACCCAGGAGTATTGTTAAATGAAAGACACACAATCTTCTGTGGTTTTGTATCTGTATTTGCCATTGTACTTGTCTCCTTGTTATAGCAGCTTAACACGTACCTAACTATTGCACCTACTATGTGCCAGGACATATTTTGGGTGGGGGATGCAGCAGAGAACCAAAAAGACACAAGTCTTTGACCTTGTAGATCTTACATGTCTACCTACGATGACTCAATTTTGTATCGTGTATGGAAGAAAAGATGACAAGTGAAGAAGAATACTTTAGGAGTAAGAACAAACTCTCATAGAATAATTCAGTTTTTTATGCAATATGATTAGATCAGGGTAAAAATATTCTTACTCTGTTAAATTGACAGTTTAGAACAAAATATTTTAATGCATGCCACTTCATAATTGCTAATTAAATGATTAATTACATTAATTTATTTTTCAATTAAATATTTTCTAAAATAGTGTCATGACAGCTAAGATTTTCAAGGCAAAAAGATTTTTATATGGTCTCAGATAACTATTTCTGAATTTTGTTTCTCTTGGTGCCTCCCTATTTTTTTTTTTCCTGGGCATTTTCTTTTTCCTGGGCATTCCTTGTGAAACTGAGGGTTAAAAGGGTGGGACTTTTACAGATAAAAGCTACTATTTGTATTCTACAAACAGGTAATTAGAAAATAATCCCTCTTTTCAAGGTTCTGAGTCAAAGTTTTCAATAATCTTTAGCCAGCAACAGGTCATCAATACAGTTAATGAACTCCTTGCTGGGGAATCCTTCTGAACCCTCCTCACTCCTCTCCCAGTTCAACTGTGTAGGAAGATAGGCTCTAAAATAGCTGGATCCTGGATTAAACCAATAGGAAGGTAAGAATTTTCTATTTGATAAATAATATCTATTAAAGGAATGGTAGGAAGCAAAGTAAACTTGAAAAAACACAAGAATGAGTTTTACACTAACATAGGCTATCAGCACCTAAATATTTATGTGACATGCATTTGCTGTAGTCTGAACATATTCAGTTTCGCTGTAGAAGACAGAAAAACAAGCAGGATGGAGGAGACTCAATAAGAAGTGTTAACACAGCAAGCTTCTGAAATATGGGCAAAACTCACAGGTTCTGTTAACTACAGATAATAAGTAAGGAAGTAACTTGAGAGACACAGGCAGAATTCAGAAGATGTGGTAAATATATATAATAACTAAGTTAATAACTTGTAAGATATGTCAGAGACAGAATAAACAGAAAATAAGATAGAACAAGTGACTATTACCTATGGAAAGGGATGGAAAGGCCAAGCTATAATCATGTCACCTCTGGGCCGACAGCTCTGTCACCCACGTGTTCTATTTAAGAAATGCAGATAAAATCTATGTCTATTTAGTAGACTAACTGCAAGTTTCACTTGTGGCCAGGAGTACTTGCCCCTGCATCTCTCCCATAAAACAAGTATGTGTTTTTGGCTACTGGCACCCTTGTTTAAATCTCAACTTTTGTCCTTGTTACCGTGCCGTAATTAGGGAATGCTGATGGAGCAGAAAGAGTAAGACTGAACATAAGGACATTATATAAACCAGGATTCACACGGTGTTTGTTGTCTTGCCTAAGGGCATCCTATCCTAAGTGTGTTTTCCTACCTTATCTTGCTCCTCTTACTTCTTGCTTTATATTTGAAATAGCTTAAAACACACATACACACATGCATGCACACACACACACACAAGTGTAACCTGAGCATCTTAACTTGGTCTGTGAGTCCTCTGGGATAGCTTGCCAGGTGGTGTACTTGGAGGGTACCAATACTTCAAAGTAATTTCGCACACAATGAGTCAGGTCAAGAGGGGCAATAGGGCATAGTTGTTAAGAGCACTGTTTTTGCAGTCAGGCAGACCTGGCTTTGAATTACAGTTCTACTGTTTAAGAGCTACTTATACCTGGGCAACTTGCTTAATTCTCTGAGTCTTAATGCTTTCATTTCTAAAATGGAAATAACAACTTTCTGAAGATGAGGTTGTTAAGAGTTAGATGAGCTGACTATGTAAAGCTTATAGAAAAATTCCTGGCACAATTGGTGATAGCTATTACTGTTGTTGTCAGTTCCACAATCCAGGTTTCACTGCTTGTGTGTTGGCTATCTATATAGTTTGCAAATCTATAAAATAGTTATCTCAAATTTGCTCAGGTACAAAACATGGAGAAATATTCTTTGTGGAAAATGATGAAATGCTGCTATGTTAAATTTATAATACCAATGCAGAATTTCCTTCTAAGTTAGATACTATATAATAATATTAGAAATAGTAGAAGAGTAGTAACAGATAAAAAGTGTTCCTAGAAATTATATAAGAAAAACTTTGAGGAAATTCTATTCAGAGCTGTACTTTCATTACTTAATTTTGGCAGTAGATAAAAATTCACCTAGTAAGAACACTGACACACTGCAGTATCATGAAATGTTGCCTGGGACAAAAGTTGTAAAAACTTGCCATCTAGAAAAAAAGGAAACCTAAAAGTAAATACTGCCTAATGAAAACCTCTAGATTACCTTTATAGTTTTTATCATCATTGAAAGATTAAAACAAATCCTTTTTAGAACATGGAAAGACTTCAAAAGTATAACACACCTATTTTTGTTGTTGTTTTCACATTTTTTGCTCCAAAAAAAGGAAATAACTTAAAACACAACCAACCAACCACTCTGCATGCATGATGCCATGAATTCAAATTTCATTAGTAAAGCTGAGCATCACTTATCCCTTCCATATTCCATGGTATGGAAATGCAGACATTATTCTGAAAGGCTTGTAAAACGTTAAAGGGCCACCTCCCAATAGTAAAAATATCCAAATAAAATAATTTAAAAAATAAACACAAACATAAATAGGAGCCTCAAGATAAAAGAAATGGGTAATTCCAGAATGTTTTATGTAAAATGTTAAAAAAAATTTTTTTTAAACCCCTATTGAGGTTGAAACCTGAGGCAAGATACTTTTCAATATCTTGCATATTGCTCTCATTTTTATCTACCTGTCCTCTTTTGAAAGGGAGTTGAAGGATGGTTGGGACAGCCCTGAAAAATCTGCTGGATAAAAATAGAAACTGGTACCATAAGCCATAAAGGACAAGATAGTGATAAAACCTTCTGACCAAGAGGATAAGCACAGGATTATTATCTTCCAAATAACATTCATTTAAAAAATTCTATGTGCTTTTACTTACTTCAGGGCTCAGGACTGCAGTGCTGTCACTTGGAACATCTTCTTCATATCCTTTATTATGAAAACTTTCTATTTCATGACCTGTGCTTCCTTCACTCGGACACTTGTTATATGAGCATCTTGGACTGTTGCTGCAGTGGGAAAATTCACATTTACTGTCCCCAATTTCTGAGGGTGTACATGAGAGATGGGGAGAACCACTGTCATCCTGATATGGTGGTGGCTGCAATTCATCCAGTGGGGGTGTTCTTCTCATTCTCTGAATGCAGTTTCCTGATAATGATTAAGAATCTGGTCACTGTTTCCAATTAGCCTCGACATGCAGTACAGTCCACAATAATTGTAATAACTTTAAAAAACTGGATTAAAATTTTGTGGCAAAGTAACTACTAGATTTACTAAATGAGTTTTCTTCTTCCCTAGTTCAGATGCAGAAATCAAATAATCTGGTTTCCCATTCCTCTCCTCCTGCATAATAAGATGAGGAAAAATAAAAGTTATATAACAAGAGAGACCCTGTTTTATACTATAAAAATGGGAGAGCAATAAATACTAGTGAAATTGATGATTTATTTAGGTTTCTTTCAAAACAATCCTAGAGCATACCAACTTCATTTATTCCCTTATGATCTGTGACCTCTCTAGCCACAATAGTAAAAGTATAGTAGGTAAAACAAATATAAACCTCATTTATTGTCTTCAATTACTGAGATGAACTTAAACTAGCATTCACCTTAGCAGAGTCGGAAACTATTTTTCCACATCTATCCTAGATCCAGAATCCTGGAACGGGTGCACTCTGAATGGAGGCCTAATTCCCCCATCCCCGGCAAAGCCTGAAGTCTGCATTCCACCCCATCTCCATTATAAAGAGGCCACGCCCTGCTCCACCACACCCTGCATCTGTATTCCTTCTAATGGCTCCACCTTGTCCCCAGCAGGCATCTCCACCTCCAGCAGTTAATTTGAAACTACATTTTCTTTCTCTCTTAAATTATGCTTTTAACTTTTACCTTAAGGATTTATCTAAATAACTGAGAATAAACATGTCTGTGAACAGGATAGAGGTGGGGACAGGAGGGTATGTAAGGAAATAGAGTTCAGTATACAATTTAGGAATAGCTAAGTCTGTGTAGATAAATCCTGGACACAATAACAGATATTAAATTTAAACACTGCTCATTTTTTCCTTTAATGGACTGTCACTCTCCTTTCTCAAAAGGGACTCTGAAAAAAGGTAGTTTGCATTGTAATTCTTATAATGGAGTTGAGTTCAAATGTTCAATAGGTCTTCTGTTCTTCCTTAGAAAAACTTTACATAAGAACTATAAAACTCATTGAAAAATTACCACAATGTCTGGTTCAAATGAAAAATATTGAACTTAGCACAGATTTACATATTTGCTCAGAAGCCCTAATTTTGGAAAAAGAAATTAAATGTCTCACTTACTGACTCTAACATACCCACTTTAGAAAACATAAGCACAAAGTAGAAAAGTTAATGACTTAATATAGTTGAAGCTAAATTTGAGAAGATAGATTAGATAGATGGATTGCAAATAGTAGCTAATAAAACACAACAAACCAGATTTCAGAACAGGGCTTCCAGGAAAACTTTTGTTTTCCTGACAAAAGCAGGCAGACTCAACTGGCATGCCCCTTTTGTCCACTGGCCTTTCCCCCTCCTCCTGCTGGGAGGTGCTGCACTCATCTTGTAACCATGAAGTAACAAGCATGAGAATGAAAACTAAGGATAATGAAGAAGCATCTGAAAAATCACTAAGTAGCTATCTCCAAACTTCTTGATGCCTGAAACAAATAAATCCCTCTTTGTTAACAAAAACAGGGACTTCCCTGGCAGTCCAGTGGTTAAGACTCTGCGCTTCCACTGCAGGGGGCATGGATTTGATCCCTGGTCCGGGCACTAAGATCCCACATGCCTCGCAGCACAGCCAAAAAACAAAAAACACAACAAAACCTGATATTTGAATTTTCTGTTGTTTCTAAATATATTCTCTACTGATAGTTTTTAAATCAGTAAAAGGACATCTTCTCTCCCTTTAAAATATTTAATCAGCCATTGAATTATAAGTTAAATTGTAATATCTAAATATTTACTGTACCATGAAGTCAATCAAAAAATTCCCAATGTAGTGGTTCTAAGAATCAGCATGCCATCTTTTCCTTTACCTTAATTTTTTCAAAAAGAGAGAGGATCTTTCCAAGAAGTCTCTCAGCATATTACCCCACAGATCTCACTGGACAGAACTGGGTCACATGTCTATTTCTAAACCCATCTGTGGTAGGGGGAATGTGATTACCATAAATGGTTTAGATTAATCAGAAGCCATCAAATTGAAGCTGGGGATGGAATCCATTTCACTGTTCATATCTATACGGAAAAGAGTAGATGCCACTCACCAAGAAAAAAAAAGAGAGAAGACTCAAATTAGAAATGAAAGAAGAGAAATTACAATTGATACCACATATAAAAAGGATCATAAGAGATTAGTATGAAAAATTATATACCAACAAATTGGACAACCTGGAAGAAATGGATAAATTCCAAGAAACATACAATCAGCCAAGACCGAATCATGAAGAAATAGAAAATCTGAACAAACCAATTACTAGTAAGGATATTGAATCAGTAATCAACTTCCCAACAAACAAAAGTCCAGGATCAGATGGCTTCACTGGTGAATTCTATCAAACACTTAAAGAAGAATTAATACCAGTCCTTCTCAAGCTCTTATAAAACACAGGCAAGGAGGGAACACTGGCAAACTTGTTTTACGAGGCCAGCATTACCCAAAGCCAGACAAGGACACTACAAAAAAAGAAAATTACAGGCCAATATTCCTGATGAACACAGACGAAAAAGTCCTCAACAAAATATTAACAAACTGAATTCAAGAATATATTAGGAGGATCATACATCATAATCAAGTAGGAGTTATTCCAGGGGATGGTTCAACATATGGAAACCAATCAATGTAAAACAAAACATTAACAAAATGAAATATAAAAATAATATGATCATTTCAATAGATACAGAAAAAGCATTTGGCAAAATTCAACATTCATTCATGATAAAAACCCTCAACAAACTGGGTACAGAGGGAACATACATCAACATAATAAAATCCATATATGAAAAGTCCACAGCTAACATCATACTCAACAGTGAAAAGCTGAAAGCTTTTCCTCTAAGACTGGGAACAAGACAAGGATGCTGACTCTCACTGTTTTTATTCAACATGGTCCTGGAAGTCCTAGCTAGAGCAACTAGGCAAGAAAAAAAAAAAAAGACATCCAAATTGGAAAGGAAGAAGTAAAACTGTCTCTATTTGCAGATGACATAATATTATATATAGAAAACCATCAGGAATCCACCAAGAAACTGTTAGAGCTAATAAACATAATCAGTAAAGTTGGTGGATACAAAATCAATATAAAAAAATCAGTTGTGTTTTTATCTACTAACAATGAATTATCATAAAAAGAAATTAAGGGAAAAAAATCCCATTTACAATTGCATTAAAAAGAATAAAATACCAAGGAATAAATTTAACCAAGGAGGTGAAAAGACCTGTACACTAAAAACCGTAAGACACTGATGAAAGGAGTTGAAGACACAAATAAAAATGGAAAGATATTCTGTGCTCATGGATTGGAAGAATATTGTTAAAATGTTCACACTACCCAAAGCAATCTACAGATTCAATGCAATCTCTGTCAATATTCCAATGGCATTTTTTTCATAGAAATAGAAAAAAAAATTCTAAAATTTGTATGGAAACACAGAAGATTCCAAATAGCCAAAGCAATCTTGAAAAAGAAGAAGAAAGCTGGCGGTATCACACATCCTGATTTGAAAGTGTATTACAAAGCTATAGTAATCAAAACAGTATGGTATTGGCAAAAGAGCAGACACATAGATCAAGAGAACAGAATAGAGAGCCCAGAAATAAACCCATACATGTATGGTCAATTAATTTATGACAGAGGAGCCAAGAATATACAATGGGGAGAGGATAGTCTCTTCAATATATGGTGGTGGGAAAACTGAATGGCCACATGCAAAATAATGAAATTGAACTACTGTCTGACATCATATACACAAATCAACTCAAAACATAAGACCTGAAACCATAAAACTCCTAGAAGAAAACATAGTGGGTAAGCTCCTTGACATTGTTCTTAACAATATTTTAGATCTGACACAAAAAGCAAAGGCAACAAAAGCAAAAATAAACAAGTAGGATAACGTCAAACTAAACAGCTTCTGCACTGCAAACGATCAACAAAATTAAAAGGTGACCTACAGAATGGTGGAAAATATTTGCAAATCATATATCTGATAAGGTGTTAATATCCAAAATACATAAAAAACTCACACAACTCAGTGAAAAAACAATCTGATTAAAATATGGGTTAAGAAACTAAAAAATGTCTTTGGTAAAAACTTTCTTTTTCCAAAGAAGATATCCAAATGGCCAATAGGTACATGAAAAGGTGTTCAAACCACTAATCATCAGAGAAATGCAAATCAACCACAATGAGGTATCAACTCACACCTGTCAGAATGGTTATTATCAAAAAGACAAAAGATAACAAGTGCTGGCTAGGATGTGGAGAAAAGGGAATCCTTGTGCACTGTTGGTAGGAGTGTGAACTGTTGAAGCTACTATGGAAAACAATATGGAGATTCCTCAAAAAAATTAAAAATAGAACTACCATATGATCCAGCATTTCCACTTCTGGGTATTTATCTGAAGGAAATGAAATCACTATCTTGAAAAGATATGTGCACTCCCATATTCACTGAAGTATTATTTATAATAGCTAAGACATGGAAACAACTTAAGTGTCCATCAATGAATGAATGGATAAAGATAATGTGATATATACACACAACAGATTATTATTCAGCCATAAAAATGAAGGAAATCCTACCATTTGTGACAACAGGGATGGACCTTAAGGACATTGTGCTAAGTGAAATAAGTCAGAAAGAGAAAGATAAATACTGTATGATGTCACTTATATCTAAAAAAACTGAATTTATAGATACGGAGAACAGTGGTGGTTGGCCAAAAAAGGCAGGGATGAGGATGGGGGGAAAAGGGTGAAGGTGGTCAAAAGGTACAAACTTCCAGTTATAAGATAAATAAGTCCTGGGGATGTAATGTATAGCACAGGGACTACAGTTACTACTACTGTATTGTATATTTAAAATTTGCTGAGTAGGATAAAAGTAGATAAAAGTTCTTATCAGAAGAAAAAATTTGTAACTACATTAAGTGACTGATGTTAACTAAACTTACTGTGACAATCATTTTGCAGTATTTACATATATCAAACCATTATGTTGTACACCTTGGAATAATACAAAGTTGTATGTCAATTAAACCTCAATAAAACTGGGAAAAGTAAAATATGACTCAATATTTCCCTTCCAAAATACACTATTGGGAGTATAAAAATACACACACACGTTAAACAAAACAAAACAAAAAAGTAGATGTCTAAAGATTCCAGGAAGGAGGAAGATGAAGGATCCTTGCCCTCCTTATACATCAGTCTGGCAGTTGATTTCAGTTTTCATTTTTATTAAAATATCTTCTCTTTCTGTAGCTCTTTTTCCACTTTAATAATCCTTCTCTGAACTTCCTTTTTATGTGGACAGCACGATACAATTTCTGTCTGGTGATTATGTTATATCTTACTTCCTTTGGTTTACTTTTAATATATCAGGTCCCTGCCTAGTTGCCACCAACTATGGGACTTACACAGCTGAGCTCCAGTCATCTGGCTCTTATTTAGATTTAGTGTAAATGTGCTCCAAAGACCAAGGCACAAGTTACCCCAAAGAAGTTTAGTGATATTTAAACATGCTAAGTAGGTTCCATGGGTAGACTTCAATATTGTTTCTGGATTTGAGAGAAACAATTTTAAAGCTGTGAATTGGAATATATAAAATATTTTGGAACATATAAATGAGATATATATAATATACATGAACATTGGGATATATAAATTGTATATATGTAGGTTTATATAATTATATATTATTGTATAAATCCGCAAAGCTTTGAAAATAATATTAACACACTTTTCTCTTTCCTTTTCAGTTTACTCTTGCACTTTACTTTTCAAAGTGAAGAACACCAAATGTATCTGGAATCTAAATTTCATAAAAAAGATACAGTTATGAGGATTTCTCCTTTTTTAACTTTTGCAATAATATCTTTTTTTTGACCACACCAAAAGCAACAATGATTGCAATTACCAAACATGAAACACACTCATACTATACAACATGTATTTTTGCTGTTGTTCTTTCTGTCTTCTTTCGCTCAAAATTAAGTTCATGAAACTCATGTTGTTGCCTATGGTGGTAGCTTGTTCATTTTCATTGCAGTATAATACTCAGTTGTGTCAACGTACCATTCTACTACTGATGGACATTTGAGTTGTTACCAGGTTTGGATACTACAAACAACACTGTGAACATTCTTATGCATGTCTTTGGGTGCACATAAATATGAATTTCTGTTGGATAAGAACTGAAGAATAGAATTGCTCAATCAAAGAGCATGTGTATATTGTGGTTTAGGAAGTATTGCCAAAGAGTTTTACAAAGAAATTGTACCAACTTATATGTCTGCCAGGTATGAGAGTTCCAGTTGCCCTGTATCCTGACTAGCACTTGGTATTGTCTGTCTTTTAAATTTTAGCCATTCTGGTAAATGCAGGCAGTCTTCTGAAACACGTGGATTTTAGTTACCACAGTTGAGCTAAACCACACTAGTCCCCCCAAAACATTGTTCAAATTTCAGTTATCATGGATATCAACTGTGAGTAATTGCATAAAACACAGACTCGGTTGCTAGCTCTTGAGTCTGAAAATCATTACGTAAAAAACAGATGAGCATCGTGGTCTGTGACCGATCATAGTCTTTTCATAGTCTGTTGGTGATGAGTCACTGTGTATCTATTATTCATTTCCCACGTAGACAGCAAAGTATGTAGTTGTGTTACCTCCTTGTCTCCCAGTGATTAACTCACATGATATTTTATATAGATAGATAATCAAAAGAGAGAACTGGCCAAAAAAGATTAAAGTACAGCAAATAAATGAAAACTGGTAACATCAAAAGTAAATTAGATGTGATTAGAAGATTTGAAAAGGATGACAGTAAAGTGAAGGTAGGACAAGACCTAGGCCTGCGTGGAGCTGGGTACAAACCATATTGAAACACTCTGTGAATAGAAAACCAAGGTGAAGAGGCTTCAGTATCTTTTAATTTAAATTGCACAATGAATAGAGAGGTGCTTATGGTTGAAATGGAGTGTTTACTTCTACTCTGGAATGAAGACCATAAAAAAGAAAAATTCAAGCATTTTGGCTGGCAGACAAGCTAAAGTGTTGAATTGCCACATTGAAAGAAAACAGTAATTACAAGGAGACTGAAGGAGACCCCTTATGCTAGTATGGGCTGGTTTCATCGTTTCAGCAGCTGGCATGAATTAGCAGATGTGAAGTGGTCTGGTGACCCTGCTAATGCAGGCTAGGATGCTACTGTGAAATTTGTACCCATATTCTAAGAGTTAGTTAAGGCAGGTGGTAGTGATGGTCATCAGATATTTTTTTTTTTTTTGTCTTACAGCAAATATTTACTGTCTCATCATTCTTTTTTCTTTTTGGATTTTTTTTTTTTTAATTCAGACAGAAAGTCACAAAAATTATACTCATCCTCATCAGTTCACTCAGTCCCATGTAATTAATTTTTTTTTTTCATCTTGATCTTTTGTTAGCACTTTTATGAGTTCATCAGTTTTTCATTAGAGTTCTGAAAATGCTTATTCATTCAGTTCAGCAGTACAGTCAGTTACCAGAAACCTGTACTTGTCAGAGTCTTTTCCATGAATTTCTTAAAGATGAAACCCTTTTATAGGAACATATTTGCAAAAGCATCAGAGTACACACAGAACTGTCTGTAAATGACAAAAGACTTAAAAATGACCACAGTTAAAAATTTGATGAAAGTTCATAACAATGCAGTTGACAAGAAAATTAGTTATTTCTGAGATATACATTTTAAGGTAATAACTAGGATTATGACTTATAACATTATACCAGAACATATAAGATTTTTAGAAATTTCATGTAATGTCTGAAACATTTATATTAACATATTTCCATACAAATAACCCAATGAAAGTTTAGTATTAGTTGTTTTGTTTGTTTGTTTTTTTATACTGCATGTTATTATCAGGCATCAATTTTATACACATCAGTGCATACATGTCAATCCCAATCGCCCAATTCAGCACACCACCATCCCCACCCCACCGCAGTTTTCCCCCCTTGGAGTCCATATGTCCATTCTCTACATCTGTGTCTCAACCTCTGCCCTGCAAACCGGCTCATCTGTACCATTTTTCTAGGTTCCACATACATGCGTTAATATACAATATTTGTTTTTCTCTTTCTGACTCACTTCACTCTGTATGACAGTCTCTAGATCCATCCACGTCTCAACAAATGACTCAATTTCGTTCCTTTTCATGGCTGAGTAATATTCCATTGTATATATGTACCACAACTTCTTTATCCATTCGTCTGTTGATGGGCATTTAGGTTGCTTCCATGACCTGGCTATTGTAAATAGTGCTGCAATGAACATTCGGGTGCATGTGTCTTTTTGAATTACGGTTTTCTCTGGGTATATGCCCAGTAGTAGGATTGCTGGGTCATATGGTAATTCTATTTTTAGTTTTTTAAGGAACCTCCATACTGTTCTCCATAGTGGCTGTCTCAATTTACATTCCCACCAACAGTGCAAGAGGGTTCCCTTTTCTCCACACCCTCTCCAGCATTTGTTGTTTGTAGATTTTCTGATGATGCCCATTCTAACTGGTGTGAGGTGATACCTCATTGTAGTTTTGATTTGCATTTCTCTAATAATTAGTGATGTTGAGCATCTTTTCATGTGCTTCGTGGCCGTCTGTATGTCTTCTTTGGAGAAATGTCTATTTAGGTCTTCTGTCCATTTTTGGATTGGGGTGTTTGTTTCTTTAATATTGAGCTGAATGAGCTGTTTCTATATTTTGGAGATTAATCCTTTGTCCGTTGATTCGTTTGCAAATATTTTCTCCCATTCTGAGGGTTGTCTTTTCGTCTTGTTTATGATTTCCTTTGCTGTGCAAAAGCTTTGAAGTTTCATTAGGTCCCATTTGTTTATTTTTGTTTTTATTTCCATTACTCTAGGAGGTGGATCAAAAAAGATCTTGCTGTGATTTATGTCAAAGAGTGTTCTTCCTATGTTTTCCTCTAAGAGTTTTATAGTGTCCAGTCTTTCATTTAGGTCGCGAATCCATTTTGAGTTTATTTTTGTGTATGGTGTTAGGGAGTATTCTAATTTCATTCTTTTACATGTAGCTGTCCAGTTTTCCCAGCACCACTTATTGAAGAGACTGTCTTTTCTCCATTGTATATCTTTGCCTCCTTTGTCATAGATTAGTTGACCATAGGTGCGTGGGTTTATCGCTGGGCTTTCTATCTTGTTCCATTGATCTATGTTTCTGTTTTTGTGCCAGTACCATATTGTCTTGATTACTGTAGCTTTGTAGTATAGTCTGAAGTCAGGGAGTCTGAGTCCTCCAGCTCCATTTTTTTCCCTCAAGACTGCTTTGGCTATTCAGGGTCTTTTGTGTCTCCATACAAATTTTAAGATGATTTGTTCTAGTTCTGTAAAAAATGCCATTGGTAATTTGATAGGGATTGCATTGAATCTGTAGATTGCTTTGGGTAGTATACTCATTTTCACAATGTTGATTCTTCCAATCCAAGAACATGGTATATCTCTCCATCTGTTGGTACCATATTTAATTTCTTTCATCAGTGTCTTATAGTTTTCTGCATACAGGTCTTTTGTCTCCCTAGGTAGGTTTATTCCTAGGTATTTTATTCTTTTTGTTGCAATGGTAAATGGGAGTGTTTCCATAATTTCTCTTTCAGATTTTTCATCATTAGTGTATAGGAATGCAAGAGATTTCTGTGCATTAATTTTGTATCCTGCAACTTTACCATATTCATTAATTAGCTCTAGCAGTTTTCTGGTGGCAGTTTTAGGATTCTCTGTGTATAATATCATGTCATCCGCAAACAGTGACAGTTTTAATTCTTCTTTTCCAATTTGTATTCCTTTTATTTCTTTTTCTTCTCTGATTGCCGTGGCTAAGACTTCCAGAACTATGTTGAATAATAGTGGTGAGAGTGGACATCCTTGTCTCGTTCCTGATCTTAAAGGAAATGCTTTCAGTTTTTCACCATTGAGAATGATGTTTGCTGTGGGTTTGTCATATATGGCCTTTATTATGTTGAGGTAGGTTCCCTCTATGCCCACTTTCTGGAGAGTTTTTATCAGAAATGGGTGTTGAATTTTGTCAAAAGCTTTTTCTGCATCTATTGAGATGACCATATGGTTTTTCTTCTTCAATTTGTTAATATGGTGTATCACATTGATTGATTTGCGTATATTGAAGAATCCTTGCATCCCTGGGATAAATCCCACTTGATCGTGGTGTATGATCCTTTTAAAGTGTTGTTGGATTCTCTTTGCTAGTATTTTGTTGAGGATTTTTGCATCTATATTCATCAGTGATATCGGTCTGTAATTTTCTTTCTTTGTAGTGTCTTTGTCTGGTTTTGGTATCAGGGTGATGGTGGCCTCATAGAATGAGTTTGGGAGTTTTCCTTCCTCTGCAATTTTTTGGAAGAGTTTGAGAAGGATAGGTTTTAGCTCTTCTCTAAATGTTTGATAGAATTCACCTGTGAAGCCATCTGGTCCTGGACTTTTGTTTGTTGGAAGATTTTTAATCACAGTTTCAATTTCATTGCTTGTGATTGGCCTGTTCATATTTTCTGTTTCTTCCTGGTTCAGTCTTGGAAGGTTATACCTTTCTAAGAATTTGTCCATTTCTTCCAGGTTGTCCATTTTATTGGCATAGAGTTGCTTGTAGTAGTCTCTTAGGATGCTTTGTATTTCTGCAGTGTCTGTTGTAACTTCTCCTTTTTCATTTCTGATTTTATTGATTTGAGTCCTCTCCCTCTTTTTCTTGATGAGTCTGGCTAATGGCTTATCAATTTTGTTTATCTTCTCAAAGAACCAGCTTTTAGTTTTATTGATCTTTGCTATTGTTTTCTTTGTTTCTATTTCATTTATTTCTGCTCTGATCTTTATGATTTCTTTCCTTCTGCTAACTTTGGGTTTTGTTTGTTCTTCTTTCTCTAGTTTCTTTAGGTGTAAGGTTAGATTGTTTACTTGAGATTTTTCTTGTTTCTTTAGGTAGGCTTGTATAGCTATAAACTTCCCTCTTAGAACTGCTTTTGCTGCATCCCATAGGTTTTGGGTTGTGTTTTCATTGTCATTTGTCTCTAGGTATTTTTTGATTTCTTCTTTGATTTCTTCAGTGATCTCTTGGTTATTTAGTAACGTATTGTTTAGCCTCCATGTGTTTGTCTTTTTTACGTTTTTTTCCCTGTAATTCATTTCTAATCTCATAGCATTGTGGTCAGAAAAGATGCTTGATATGATTTCAATTTTCTTAAATTTACTGAGGCTTGATTTGTGACCCAAGATGTGGTCTATCCTGGAGAATGTTCCGTGCGCACTTGAGAAGAACGTGTAATCTGCTGTTTTTGGATGGAATGTCCTATAAATATCAATTAAATCTATCTGGTCTATTGTGTCATTTAAAGCTTCTGTTTCCTTATTTATTTTCATTTTGGATGATCTGTCCATTGGTGTAAGTGAGGTGTTAAAGTCCCCCACTATTATTGTGTTACTGTCAATTTCCTCTATTATGGCTGTTAGCAGTTGCCTTATGTATTGAGGTGCTCCTATGTTGGGTGCATATATATATATAATTGTTATATCTTCTTCTTGGATTGATCCCTTGATCATTATGTAGTGTCCTTCTTTGTCTCTTGTAACATTCTTTACTTTAAAGTCTATTTTATCTGATATGAGTATAGCTACTCCAGCTTTCTTTTGATTTCCATTTGCATGGAATATCTTTTTCCATCACCTCACTTTCAGTCTGTATGTGTCCCTAGGTCTAAAGTGGGTCTCTTGTAGACAGCATATATATGGGTCTTGTTTTTGTATCCATTCAGCAAGCCTGTGTCTTTTGGTTGGAGCATTTAATCCATTCACGTTTAAGGTAATTATCAATATGTATGTTCCTATGACCATTTTCTTAATTGTTTTGGGTTTGCTTTTGTAGGTCGTTTTCTTCTCTTGTGTTTCCCACTTAGAGAAGTTCCTTTAGCATTTGTTGTAGAGCTGGTTTGGTGGTGCTGAATTCTCTTAGATTTTGCTTGTCTGTAAAGCTTTTGATTTCTCCATCAAATCTAAATGAGATCCTTGCAGGGTAGAGTAATCTTGGTTGTAGGTTCTTCCCTTTCATCACTTTAAGTATATCATGCCACTCCCTTCTGGCTTGTAGAGTTTCTGCTGAGAAATCAACTGTTAACCTTATGGGAGTTCCCTTGTATGTTATTTGTCGTTTTTCCCTTGCTGCTTTCAATAATTTTTCTTTGTCTTTAATTTTTGCCATTTTGATTACTATGTGTCTCGGCGTGTTTCTCCTTGGGTTTATCCTGTATGGGACTCTCTGCGCTTCCTGGACTTGGGTGGCTATTTCCTTTCCCATGTTAGGGAAGTTTTCGACTATAATCTCTTCAAATATTTTCTCTGGCCCTTTCTCTCTCTCTTCTCCTTCTGGAACCCCTATAATGCGAATGTTGTTGTGTTTAATGTTGTCCCAGAGGTCTCTTAGGCTGTCTTCATTTCTTTTCATTCTTTTTTCTTTAGTCTGTTCCGCAGCAGTGAATTCCACCATTCTGTCTTCCAGGTCACTTATCCGTTCTTCTGCCTCAGTTATTCTGCTATTGATTCCTTCTAGTGTAGTTTTCATTTCAGTTATTGTATTGGTCATCTCTGTTTGTTTGTTCTTTAATTCTTCTAGGTCTTTGTTAATCATTTCTTGCATCTTCTCAATCTTTGCCTGCATTCTTATTCCGAGGTCCTGGATCATCTTCACTATCATTATTCTGAATTCTTTTTCTGGAAGGTTGCCTATCTCCACTTCATTTAGTTGTTTTTCTGGGGTTTTTTCTTGTTCCTTCATCTGGTACATAGCCCTCTGCCTTTTCATCTTCTCTATCTTTCTGTAACTGTGGTTTTTGGTCCACAGGCTGCAGGATTGTATTTTTTCTTGCTTCTGCTGTCTGCCCTCTGGTGGTTGAGGCTATCTAAGAGGCCTGATGGGAGGCTCTGGTGGTGGGTAGAGCTGACTGTTGCTGTGGCGGTCAGAGCTCAGTAAAACCTTAATCCACTTGACTGTTGATGGGTGGGGCTGGGCTCCCTCCCTGTTGCTATGGCGGTCAGAGCTCAGTAAAACTTTAATCCACTTGACTATTGATGGGTGGGGCTGGGTTCCCTCCCTGTTGGTTGTTTTGCCTGAGGCAACCCAACACTGGAGCCTACCCATGCTCTTTGGTGGGGTTAATGGCAGACTCTGGGAGGGCTCACACCAAGGAGAACTTCCCAGAACCTCTGCTGCCAGTGTCCTTGTCCCCACGGTGAAACAGAGCCACCACCCGCCTCTGCAGGAGACCCCCCAACACCAGCAGGTAGGTCTGGTTCAGTCTCCCCCAGGGTCACTGCTCCTTCCCCTGGGTCCCGATGGGCACACTACTTTGTGTGTGCCCTCCAAGAGTGGGGTCTCTGTTTCCCCCAGTCCTGTCAAAGTCCTGCAATCAATTCCCACTAGGCTTCAAAGTCTGATTCTCTAGGAATTCCTCCTCCCGTTGCCGCACCCCCAGGTTGGGAAGCCTGACGAGGGGCTCAGAACCTTCACTCCAGTGGGTGGACTTCTGTGGTATAAGTGTTCGCCAGTCTGTGAGTCACCCACCCAGCAGTTATGGGATTTGATTTTACTCTGATTGCGCCCCTCCTACCGTCTCACTGTGGCTTCTCCTCTGTCCTTGAATGTGGGGTATCCTCCTTGGTGAATTCCAGGGTCATCCTGTCGATGATTGTCCAGCAGCCAGTTGTGATTCTGGTGCTCTCGTAAGAGGGAGTGAGAGCACATCCTTCTACTCTGCCATCTTGGTTCGGTCATCAGATATTTATTGTTGATCAGACAAGTCTTTTTTTAGAAGGTGGCAATAATATCTTTTTTCTCTAGTTGATAACTGCTTCATATTGTCTATACAGTGTAATAACTAAGAGTTGGCTTAAAATGAATTGCTATTGCAAACATTTCAAGACAATTGTTTTTATAAAATAACACAAGTTATGTCAGAGTTGTTAAATTACACTGTAAACATCCAGCCTTGGGAAGAAATTTTTTGTGGGACTATCAAACACCAAAATGATGATGATGCCCTACTATTACTTTATCTCTCATTTTACAACCAAATTTCATACCCTATTTTATGGAAATGATATATCCGTAAAAGGGTTCATGCACGAATATATTTTAAGCATTTTAATTTTCCATTTGCATATTGCACGGTACCTACAAAACAAGACAAAATATCTTCCTACTCTAGAAAAAAACAGGATGCATGCATATCAGGAATATGACCTGTAGTTCTTAACATTATGTTTTAAGACAGTGGTTTTCAGAGTTTGGGAACTGCAGCTCTAAAAAGTGGTGAATATCCAACATCTGTAGAATTCACATTTCTTTTCAAATACCTGGGGAAACTTGCCAAAATTGATCATATACTGGGCAATAAGTTAAGGCTCAACACACTTCTCAAAACTGGAAGTGTAAAAAGGATGTTATCTAACCACAGTGGAATTAAACTAGAAATCACAATAAAAAATATAACTAAAAAATCTATAGATATCTAGATAAAATAACGAGAAATTAAGATGAACTTCTAAATTGCCCATGGATTAAAAAAGAAATCACAATAGAAATTAGAAAACATATTGAAAATAGTGATATTAAAAATAATCCACAGAAATACTTGTGGAAAAGTGAGAGAGCGGTAGTGTATATATGGACATAAAAACACTACCAAATGTAAAATAGATAGCTAGTGGGAAGTAGTCGCGTAGCACAGGGAGATCAGCTCGGTGCTTTGTGACCAGCTAGAAGGGTGGGATAGGGAGGATGGGAGGGAGGGAGATGCAAGAGGAAAGAGATATGGGGATATATGTATATGTATAACTGATTCACTTTGTTATAAAGCAGAAACTAACAAAAAAAAAGAAATACTTGTGGAATGTGGCTAAGAAGGATATTTACAGGCCTAAGTGCATATACCAGGGAGGGCAGGGGAGAGAGGAAGGCTGAAAACAATGATCTAAGTACCCATTTCAAGATGTTAAAAATTTAAAAAACATACAAGTGAAACTCAAACAAAGTAGGAGGAATGAAATAAGGAGCAGAAACCAAAAAGAGAAAATACGCACACAATAGAAAGCTTCAGCAAACCAAAATAAAATGCACTGAGAACACTGATAAAATTAATAAGCTGCTAGAAGAGACTAGTCAGGAAAGAAAGAGAGATGGCATAAATTATTAATATCAAGAGTAAAAAGGAGGACATCATTTCAAATCCTTCAGACATTAAAAAGATAGCAAGCTTTCCCTTTGTTCTTCCCTTTTTGGAAATTTATCAGTCCTAAAGCTCTTCAGTGGGGCAGAGGCAGGCAGTGGTCTGCCCACGTGGTGGCACAAGAAGCCGCAGTGGCCCAGAGCCATATGTCAGAGCACAAGTGGGGTGAGGAGGGCCTTCATTCAGGGAGAGGCCAGAAGTGAGGTGTCAGAGCTCAAGGAGGGCAAAGAGGGCATCCATACCTGGGGCAGCACCATGCAGCATGATGGAACCCAATCTGGATGAGAAAGGCCCAGCACAGGGAACCAGAGCCTCAGCAGGGTAAGAAGGTTCCCCTTGGACAGGAAGCCTAGTCTGGTGCAACAGAGCCCAAACAGAGTGAGGAGTGTGCCTACACTGAGGGAAGGGGAGCCAGAGCCTGGGTAGGATCAGAGCCACGGAGGGGGTACTGGTGTGGGCTGTCAAGCCCAGGAAGGCTGAGGAGGGCATCCACACTAACAGGTGGCCTGACACAGGCAAACCAGAACCTAAGCTGGATGGGGAGGGTATCCATGTGTGAGGATAGCCTAGAGTGCGCTGAGTCCAAGTGGGAAAAGGAAGGCAACTGTGTGGGGAACAGGGGAAGTCCTGGAGTATGGGGTCAGAACCCAAGCAGGAAGTCAGAGCTTAGGTAGGATGATGAGGACATTCAGTGTGGGGCAAGCTGGCCTGGGCTGTCAGAGTCCATGTTCTGAGGGTCACAGGGACATCCAGAAGTGGAAAAGGTTGTATGTGATACTGGAACCTAAATGGGGTGAAAGGGGGATGTGTGCAGAGTGATGGGGAGTGGTGTGGTGGTGATTAAACAGCATATATATTATGGTTAATGGGAGCCAGGTCTTTCAGTGTTTGAAAAGGGAGTTACAAATATGGAAAGGGAAAACACTAGAATAAACTCTGTGGTATTGGATTAGAATGAAGAGATATCAGTGTGAACTCAGCTTGTTAGTAATAGGTAGAACTATAGTGTAAATATGCATATAATGTGTGTACACACACACACATTCCTGAGTATCCTAGCTCTATCCACTGAGAGGGCTTAAGAACAACACTTTGATAGCAATGAGCATACCTATTGCCCAGATCTTGGCTTTTCAATCAGTTCTTCACTAAAAGGAACCACGACTCCATGAAGAAATGGCTAATTCCAGGGCTGAGAAAAGGAAAATACAAGACAAGCCTAGACAAGCTTCTTGTGTTGAGAGTTAAGGACACACTCAAAGAATGATGGGGTCGTGTCAAAATGACAAAGAAACCAGCTTGAAGGGGTTCACACTGACCAAATCCCACTAACAATTTGAGCTTCAAAATAAATAATTATAGTAACTGATTATAAGACATTGAGAAAAAGAGGAAACCATGAATCCATCTAGATATAAATAAATATAAGAATAAACTGAAAGAATTTTGAGAAATAGGTCATTTACGTAGTTAGAAATACATTCTGACAAAGGACTTAGTTATCAAGAGTGACTTAGTAGAGAAGCCTGGTACACACCTCCTTAATGATGAGATCAAACTGAACATTCTGAGTAACGGGATAAATCAAAATTGTGCATCACCTGATAAGACGCAATGAGGGGAATACGGCACCACTTCCAGCTAGAGATGCATAACCTGAATCTAATTGTGAGGAATATCAGACAAACTCAGATATTCTAAAAAACAAGTGTAATCTCCAAAAGGGAATTACCGAAGAACTGTTCTAGACCGAGGGAGACTAACAAGACATGGTAACTAAATGAAAGGCATGATTTTGAACTAGATCCTTTTATAATGCACATTATTTGTACAACTGTTGACCTTGAGTGGGTTCCGAGAATTAAATGTTAAAAATATATCAGTATTAATGTCTTACTTTTGATGGTTGGATCACAGTTATGTAAGAGAATATTCTTACTTGTAAAAAATATACACTAATGTATTTGTGGGTGAAGAAGCATCAGCTCAGCAAGCCATTTACCCTCAAATGACTCAAGGTGGTAAAAAGGACTGTAAAGTTGTTCTATAAATGCAAGATGGATTTAACATTAGAAAATTAATCTATCAAATTTACTGCATTTAAAGAATAAAGGTTAAAAGTAATGTGATAATTGTAACAGATTTTGCTTTTTTTACTTATCCAGCTTTAATAATTATTAAAAATTGTACCACTGTATTTCATTTACACCTTCCATTTTCCACACACATCCTTTCTGGATTATTTTAAAGTAAAGATTTTAAAAAGCACCTGATGAAATTAATTATTCATTCATGATAAAAAATCTCTGTGCAAACAAGGAATAGAAGGCAATTTCTTTGAACTCATAAAGGGTATCTTTGAAAAGTCCTACAGCAAACAACAAATTTACTGGTGAAATGTTGAAAACTTTACCTCTGAGATCAGGAATGAGACAAGGATGCCTTTTATCACCACCTCTATTCAACAATGTACTGGAGGTCCTAGCTAGTGTAATACGGTGAGAAAAAGAAGATGTAAAGGGATTGGAAAGAAAGAAATAAAACTGTCACTACTCTTAGATCATGACTGTGATACAGAAATCTCAAAATAATTTAGAGATAAGCTATTAGAGTTAGTAAGCGTATTTAGTAAGGACACTGGATACAAGATTAGTATTTAAAAAATCAACTGAATCTCTACGTACACACAATGAACAATTAGAAAGTGAAATTTAAAACCAATTCCACATATAATAGCATCAGATAATATCAAATATCTAAGAGTAAATTTCAGAAATGACCTTGCTGCTCTTTTTCCAGTTCTTGGGTTTACAATTAGAATGTGTACTCTGAGCAACTGGCAGAACCCACACTTTGGCTTTCCAAGCAGCATCTATATGTTACAGGAAGGGACAATTGGAAACACTGCAGTTTCCTTTCTCCAGCAACAAGACATCCCAAGGGAAAAGAAGAGATTAGTCTCAGAGACTTGAGAATTGCAGGTTTGGTGACTGCCTTCACTAGTTTGGCCTCTACAAAAATTAATAGGCTTGAAAAATAATGGCAGATTATCATAAAGTTAATTAGAAGATGACTTAACTGGAGCTGCCACTCCAGATGGAGCCTCCTTACTGAGCAAATTAACACAGCCTTGGTATTTGATATGTAGCTTTAATTTAGCAAATGCTTTTCCCTTCATAATAATCCAGAGAGAACAAAAGCAACAGGTTATTTACATGTGGTAAGGACAGATATGTCTATTGCCCTGCTTCAGGGAAACATAATAAAGTCTTCTTGCTCTATGCCGTGATCTGCTTTTGCAGAGACTTTGGCTGCCTCCACATTCCATGCTCCATCTCCTTGATCCTGCTCTAGAAGACAGCAATCTATTAGGATTTGTAAGAGTAGAAGAGGTGACAGATGAAGTTTCTTGGTAAATATACATGTGTGACAGAAGTGAGAACTAAATCTTAAGAAAACACAGGGCTTGCCTCCTCAATAAAGTTCTTGAGGATCCAGGGTGTGCTAGAATATTCCTCCCGAAGTCAAAGAGAATTTGCTACCCCTTGTCTGCCTCCCACTAAGAAGGAGACAAAAAGTTTGGTTGGCCGCTTTAAACTTTGAGAGCAGCACATTCCATAATTGAGTGTATAGCTCTGATCCATTTATAAGGTAAAATAAAAAGCTATTAGCTTTGAGTAGCACCCAGAGCAAGATAAGTCTCTCCAGATGATCCAGGTTCAGTAGCGTAAGCTCTACACGTGACCTTTAAGACTCAGCAAACCAAATGGTCTTCAAATGTCTGTAGTAGGTCATGATGCTTAAAAGTATCATTGAGAAGTTCTGATGGTAGAATTGCATTGGAGGCCTTTCGATTTTTTAAATTATGATGTTTTTGTACCTCCAAACACATTTTATTAGAAGACAGAGTTCAGGTTATTTTTGTACCATGCTTTGAAACCCTAATCTTTCTTACTTTATTTCCCTGGTAGCTTGAAATAATTCCTGATTCAAACCATACTTCGCGTGCAGCTACTGACTTTCTAACAGTACAATCTTACTCAGCACATCTACTTTCTGAGTCGAAAATCAATTCATTGCCTCTCACTTCTTGACTCTTAGGGTTTGATAAAAGATCATACTCACTTCCGCAAGTGAAATGAAGAGTGGCTTGTTTTTGAGAAACAGCTCCTGACCAAATATTAGTGGCAAACAGAGACTAACTGGAAGATCAAGGGACACCAGGTAGCAACGTGATCCAACCTGTTCAGGATGAAGTAGATCGCATGTGATCACCTAGCTATTGAGTTACGAATGTCAAGCTGTACCCCACCATCAAGGGGAATTGGCAGATCTTGCATGAGGACTAAGTAGGCCTGAAGGCACAGGGAGGTATGATAGTTACTCCTGCCGTATCTTGCTTCACCTGCATGCACAGTCTCAAAGTATGCTATGACTACTTAACTGAGGGTTAAAAAATTATGTCTAATGATATGTCCCAAACCAGCAGAAGTGGAATTTTCTGGTATTATATAGGATTATAATCTTTATAATCTTTCAGAGGTGGCCCTGAAAGATAAGAAAGAAGGAAACTCTTCTCAGTGGATAGAATTTGTAGCAGTCCATTTGGTTTTCAACTTTGGTTAGAATAAGAGTTGGCCTCAATTAGTGGGTCCGGCCAGATGTAAGAACTTAGGAGAAGAAAGACTGGCAGACCTAGCATGGCTCTTGTGCCTGAAAATATTTACATTTCCAATATAGTTTAAAACACAAATATGCAGCAGATAACATGATTTCTAAAATTTAACCTCACACATTCTAATTCTTTCCCAGATTGAAGAAGTTTCTAAGTTGTATAACAACTGCATTACTTTACTTTTTGCTCTGCTCCTTAGATTGGAATTCCTAGTTTTATCCAATAGGATTTAAAATATAAACATTTCACATTAACTCTCTCCTAGCCTTCTCAGTTGTATTCATCACCTACCCCCCAAATGTATCCACCCTCCCCCCAAATACACACATCCATGCATGTAGATTAGCCTAAGTGTTCCTACTAAATATTTCTACAACACACTTTGCTTCTATCGTGTACACTGTACTGTCGTTATCTGTTTGGATATTATGAACTGTGAGCTCCCTGAGAGAGCAGGTACTCTCTCTTTTACCTTTGTACCTGCAGTGCCTAGCAACACAAAGCTTGAAACACAGTATATTACCTTAAACATTTTTGTTGATGAATGGGCAAAATAATTGTTGCAGAGGGATCTCAATGTGACCCAAACATAACTGGCAAGGCAGTGAGACTTCTGGGTTTACAGACCGTGAACTCAAACTGTATTTTCTGTTTTAACATTAAGGAAATAAAAGAATTGCCGATATTACAAGATGTTACTAACTGTCCAACATTTTAGAACTCTTCTAATTAAAGCATGTCACATTATTTCTGTGAACAAGAATTAGAGTCTAAGCAGGCCAAGACAGTCATCTGAGCTGAGGAGGCAGCTGAAGTGTGAAGTTTGAAGTGAAGGATTTGAGGCAGCTGAAGTGGCTGGAAATTGTGGGGCAGGGCACTGAAAAGGAGAAAGCTGTGCAGAGAACGGGGCCTCCAAAGTCTGTGTGGAGGACCCCCATGAGTCTGTGACCAAGAGTTAGCTGTACATGTGCAAAGACAGACCACCCAAGGCTTACCAGGTAGCAGTAACAGAGATATTAGAAGCCAATCAGTGCTAGGGGGAATTCAGAGTGCCTTCCCATAATGGTTAGTTAGAGGATTCCAATTAAGTCCTCCATTTTTAAAATCCTCTTTATTGTGGTATAATTTGTAGACAATAAAATCCAGCCATTTTGATGTACCCTTCAATGAGTTTTGACAAATGCATATAGTTCTGTAACCACCACCACAAAGGAGATATAGAACGTTTCCATTCCCCTTAAGTTTTCTCACGTCCCTTTGTCTCCCACAAGTTTTGCCACAGGCCAACCACTGATCTGCTTTCCTTCACTACAGTTATGCCTTTTACAGGATATCATATAAATGGACTCACACAGTATATAGTCCTTTGTATCTGGCATCTTTTACTTCCTGTAAATGCTTCTGAGGTTCAACTATGTTTTTGCATCTATCAGAAGTTTGTTACTTTTTGTTAATCTGTATTCTACTGTAGGGATACAATTTATCTTTTCAAACTGTTTTCCAATTGGCTCTACCATTTTGCATTCAAACTGCAATGCATAAGAGTTCCATTTATTCCACATCCTCACCAATATTTGGTACTGATAGTCTTTTAAATTGTAAGCATTTCACTGGCTGTGTAGTGATATCTCATTGTGGTTTTAGTTTGTGTTTCCCTAAATAACTAATGATTTGAGCATCTTTTCATGCATTTATTGCAAACGAGAAATTCATTACCAAGAGAGAAAAAGTACTGAATCTCTGAATATAATTGTGAATTTCTATTTCTCCTTTGCAATACATTTAAAATATTTTGTCCAAGTCTGTGCCTTGCCTCTACATTTTCTTAATAGTGTCTTTTGAAGAGCAAAAGTTTTAAAATTTTAATGTAGTCACAGTCATTCCAATTTTCTTCTATGATTCATGCCTTTTGATTCCTATCAATGAAATCTTTGCATAACGCAAAGTCACAAAGATTACCTATGTCTTCTCTAGTAATTAAATAAGTTTTACCATTTACATTTATGACCTATCTAGAATTAATTTTTGTGTATGGTGTGAAGCAAGGATTGGTGTTTATTATTTTTTCCATATGGATATCCAGTTGTTCCTAAACGACTTACTGAAAGACTTTTTTCCTCACTGAATTACCTGGACACCTTGTTGAAAATAATTGTCATATGTGTGTGAGTGTGCATTCTAGACTCTTCTGTTTCACTTAATTATATGTCTATCCTTGTGCCAATACCACACTTCCTTGATTACTGTGGCTTTACACTAAATCCTGAGATCAGTTAGTGTAAGCCCTCTAACTTTGCTCTTCTTTTCCACAACAGTTTTGGCTATTCTATGCTCCTTTAATTTCCATAAATATTTTAGTCTGTCATATGCTACAAATAAAAAAAGGCCTGGTGGAATTTTAATGGAGATCATATTTAATCTACAGATCAATTTGGGGAGAATAAACATCTTCATAATATTGAATATTCCAATCAATTAACATGCTATACCACTACATTTAATTCTTGTTTACAGTCTCTTAACAATGTTTTGTAGTTTTCAGTGTCTTGCTTATTACTCTTATTCCTAAGGATTCGGTTTTATGATACTACTATAAATGATATTGTTTTAAAAATCATATTTCCCAATTGTTTTTGCTAATATATAGAAATACATTTGATATTTGTATATTGACCTGGTATCCTAAAAATTCCCTGTAAATTTCTTAGAAATTTCTACATAATCATATCATCTGCAAGTAAAGACAGTTTGACGACTTCTTCCTTTCCAAGCTCTATGACTTTTTTTTCCCCTTGCCTTATTGTTCTAGCTAGACTCTCAATTAAAAACACTAAATAGAAGCAGGGAGAGTGGAAATTCTTGTCATATACTGGATTTTACCAAAAAAAAAGCATTCAACATTTTACCACTAAATATTATTAGCCTTGTGGGATTTTAAAATTTTGTTATTTTTTAGAGCCTATAATCAGAGATTGAAAAAGTTTGATGGAAGGTTTTTATCATGAATGGAAGTTGAATATAGTCAAAAACATTTCTCCATCAAGTGTATTTTGCTACATCTGAGTGGAGTGTTCTATCAATGTCAACCAAAAAAAACTGGTTGATTTTGTGGTTGAAGTCTTCTACATCCTTATTGATTTTCAGTCTACTTCTCTTATTCATTACCAAGAGAGAAGTACTGAATCTCTGAATATAATTGTGAATTTCTGTTTCTCCTTTGCTTCAAGTTTATTGAAGCTGTTATTTAGCATTGTTATGTCTTCTTGATGAATTGACTCAAATTCTTGTGGAAATGTCCCTCTTTATCCCTGATAATAATACTTATTCTAAACTCTTCTCTGATATTAATACAGCCTTCTCAGCTTCCTCTGAATTCATGTTTGCATGGTAGGTGTATCATTTTTTTCTATCCTTTAACTTTTAAATTATCTATGCCTTTATATTTAAATTAGGTTTCTCATACACAATATACATTTGGATATTACTTTAAAAAAATCTCATCTGACAATATTTGCCTTTTAATTGGCATATTTAAATCATTTAGATTTAGCGTGATTATCAAAATCAGGGACTGACAAGCTTTCTCTAACAGACCACAGAGAATGAATATTTTAGACTTTGTAGGCCACATATAGTGTCTACCACACATTCTCTGTGTGTTTATGAGTTTTATAATACTTTAAAACTGTAAAAATCTGGTATATACATACAAGAGAATATTATTCAGCCATAAAAAGGGATGATGGGGCTTCCCTGGCGGCACAGTGGTTGAGAATCTGCCTGCCAATGCAGGGGACACGGGTTCGAGCCCTGGTCTGGGAAGATCCCACATGCCGCGGAGCAACTGGGCCTGTGAGCCACAATTACTGAGCCTGCGCGTCTGGAGCCTGTGCTGCGCAACAAGAGAGGCCACGATAGTGAGAGGCCCACGCATCGGGATGAAGAGTGGCCCCCGCTTGCCACAACTAGAGAAAGCCCTCACACAGAAATGAAGACCCAACACAGCCAAAAATAAATAAATAAATAAATAAATTAAAAAAAAAAAAGGGATGATGTACAGCAGAAACTAACACAACACTGTAAAGCAACTATACTCCAGTAAAAATTAATTTTAAAAAACCTGATAATACCAAATGCTGGTGAGGATGTGGAGCAACAAGAACTCTCATTCATTGCTGGTGGGACTGCAAAATGGCTACAGTCGTTTTAGATGACAATTTCTTACAAAGCTGAACATAGTCTTACCTTACAATCCAGCAACTGTGCTCCTAGATAGTTACCCAATTGAGTTCAAAATGTATGTCTGCACAAAATTCTGTGCATGAATGTTTATATCAGCTTTATTCATAATCAACCAAAACTGGAAGCCAAAAATATGTCATCAATAAGTGAATGGATAAACAAACTATGGTACATCTATACAATGTAATATTATTTAATTATAAACAGAAAGGAGCTATCAAGCCATGAAAAGACATGGAGGAACCTTAAATGCATATTGGTAAGTGAAAGAAGCCAGTCTGAAAAGGCTACATACTGTTGATTTCAACTTTATGACATTTTGGAACAGACAAAACTATAGAGACAATAAAAATATCATTGGTTGCCAAGGATTCCAAGGGAGGGAGGTATGACATGAATAGCTTGAACACAGATTTTTCAGGGTGGTGACACTATTCTGTATAAAACTAATGGTGGATACGTGTTATTATGCATTTTTCAAAACCCCTATTAACTATACAACACAAAGAACAAAACTTATTGTAATTATTGACTATAATTAATAATGATGTTTCAATATTGGCTCATTTATTATAACAAATGTACCACACTAATACAAGATATTAATAATAGGCCAAACTTTGTGTGGGAATAAAGGGTTAAGGGGTGGGAGTGGGGTAGGTATATGGAATTCTATGTGCTATCAGCTCAATTATTCTACAAATCTAAAAATATTTTTTAAAAAGGGATGAAATTCTGATATTTGCTACAACATGAAACAATCTTGAAGACATTGTTAAGTGAAATAAACCAGACAAAAAAAAGGACAAATATTGTATGTTTCCACTTTTATGACTTACTTACAGTTGTCAACTCATAGAGACAGAAAAGATAATAGTGATTGGCAGGATCTCGGGGGATGGGCAATGGAGAGTTACAGTTTAATGGGTACAGAGTTTCAGTTTGGGAAGATGAAAAGGTATGGATGGTGGTGATGGTTGTACAACAACGTGAATTTACTTAGTGTCACTGAACTGTACGCTTAAAACGTTTAAAATGGTAAATTTTGTTACATATATTTTTCATAATTAAGAAAAAAGTAAAAATCATTTCTAGCTTACAGGCCATACAAAAACAGGCTGCATGCCAAATCTGGTTCATGGGGAATAGTTTGTCAATACCTCATCTATATAGTTAAGTACAAATTTACCCTCCTGTAATTTGTTTTTTATTTGCCCTAACTATTCTTGGTTCATTTTTCTTCTTTTTCTGACTTCTTTTAGATTGAGTACTTTTATACTTCAATTCTCTCTCCACTATTAGCTTATTAGCCTTAAGTTTTGTTTTATTTTCCAGTGGCTCTTCTGGGATTTATATAATATATATCTTTAACTTATCACAATCTATCTTAAAACAATTTCATATATAACATAAAAATCTTACAACAGAATGCTTCTCCTCCCACTTTTTGTGCTATTTTCATATATTTTTACTTCTACATACATACTTTGGTTTTACCTAGTAATCAATATTAATGAAGACCCTAAGTTACCATTAAAGATTCAATTAAACTACATATAAAATACAAATCAGAAAGATTTCCATTAAAAAAATTAAAGAATTCTCATGCTTAAGGAAAGAATTCCCAGCTGTCTTTGAGGAATATAGATAGCTTGGGACACACAGTATTTATACTACATTACATCAGATTACATAGTATTTATATTTATGTTACATCAGAGATGCAACAAATCTATTAAAGTAGAGCTGACTTTATTTCCAAGTGCAAAGGTTAAACATTCAATACTTTCTCAAGTGTCCAGCATATCATATGCTCCTAAAATTTTATATGTTCATGTCAATCAGCACATAAAATATGCTTATCAGTAAATGAAAGTAAAAAATTAATACAACTGTATTATAAAATCCTATCTGGCAGTCCCTCACATCAGGAAACTTCCACAAGCCTCTTAGATAGCCTCATCCACCAGAAGGCAGACAGGAGAAGCAAGAAGAACTACAATCCTGCAGCCTGTGGAACAAAAACCACATTCATAGAAAGACAGACAAGATGAAAAGGCAGAGCGCTATGTCCCAGATGAAGCAACAAGATAAAACCCCAGAAAAACAACTAAATGAAGTGGAGATAGGCAACCTTCCAGAAAAAGAATTCAAAATAATGATAGTGAAGATGATCCAGGACCTCAGAAAAAGAATGGAGGCAAAGATTGAGAAGATGTAAGAAATGTTTAATGAAGACCTAGAAGAATTAAAGAACAAACAAACAGAGATGAACAATACAATAACTGCAATGAAAAATACACTAGAAGGAATCAATAGCAGAATAACTGAGGCAGAAGAACGGATAATGACCTGGAAGACAGAATGGTGGAATTCACTGCTGCAGAACAGAATAAAGAAAAAAGAATGAAAAGAAATGAAGACAGCCTAAGAGACCTCTGGGACAACATTAAACATAAAAACATTCGCATTATAGGGGTCCCAGAAGGAGAAGAGAGAGAGAGAAAGGACCAGAGAAAATATTTGAAGAGATTATAGTCGAAAACTTCCCTAACATGGGAAAGGAAATAGCCACCCAAGTCCAGGAAGCGCAGAGAGTCCCATACAGGATAAACCCAAGGAGAAACACGCTGAGACACATAGTAATCAAACTGGCAAAAATTAAAGACAAAGAAAAATTACTGAAAGCAGCAAGGGGAAAATGACAAATAACATACAAGGGAACTCCCATAAGGTTAACAGTTGATTTCTCAGCAGAAACTCTACAAGCCAGAAGGGAATGGCATGATATACTTAAAGTGATGAAAGGGAAGAACGTACAACGAAGATTACTCTACCTGGTAAGGATGTCATTCAGATTCGATGGAGAAATCAAAAGTTTTACAGACAAGCAAAAGCTAAGAGAATTCAGCACCACCAAACCAGCTCTACAACAAATGCTAAAGGAACTTCTCTAAGTGGGAAACACAAGAGAACAAAAGGACCTACAAAAACAAACTCAAAACAATTAAGAAAATGGTTATAGGAACATACATATAATTACCTTAAATGAGAATGGATTAAATGCTCCAACCAAAAGACACAGGCTTGCTGAATGGATACAAAAACCAGACCCATATATATGCTGTCTACAAGAGACCCACTTCAGATCTAGGGACACATACAGACTGAAAGTGAGGGGATGGAAAAAGATATTCCATGCAGACAGAAATCAAAAGAAAGCTGGAGTAGCAATACTCATATCAGATAAAATAGACTTTAAAATAAAGAATGTTACAGGAGACAAGGAAGGACACTACATAATGATCAAGGGATCAATCCAAGAAAAAGATTTAACAATTATAAATATATATGCACTCAACATAGGACCATCTCAATACATAAGGCAACTGCTCACAGCTCTAAAAGAGGAAATCGACAGTAACACAATAATAGTGGAGGACTTTTAACACCTCACTTACACCAAAGGACAGATCATCCAAACAGAAAATTAAGGAAACACAAGCTTTAAATGACACAATAGACCAGATAGATTTAATTGATATTTATAGGACATTCCATCCAAAAACAGCAGATTACCCTTTCTTCTCTAATGTGCATGGAACATTCTCCAGGATAGATCACATCTTGGGTCACAAATCAAGCATCAGTAAATTTAAGAAAATTGAAATCTTATCAAGCATCTTTTCTGACCACAATGCCATGAGACTAGAAATCAGTTACAGGGAAAATAACGTAAAAAAGACAAACACATGGAGGCTAAATGATACGTTACTAAATAACCAAGAGATCACTGAACAAATCAAAGAGGAAATCAAAAAATATCTAGAGACAAATGACAATGAAAACACGATGATCCAAAACGCATGGGATGCAGCAAAAGCAGTTCTAAGAGGGAAGTTTATAGCAATACAAACCTACCTCAAGAAATAACAAACATCTCAAATAAACAATCTAACTTTACACCTAAAGTAGTTAGAGAAAGAAGAATTAAAAAAACCCCAAAGTTAGCAGAAGGAAAGAAATCATAAAGATCAGAGCAGAAAAAAAATGAAGAGAAATGAAGGAAATGATAGCAAAGATCAATAAAACTAAAAGCTGGTTCTTTCAGAAGATAAACAAAATTGATAAACTATTAGCCAGACTCATCGAGAAAAAGAGGGAGAGGACTCAAATCAATAAAATTA
The DNA here is from genome assembly GCF_028021215.1 of Eschrichtius robustus. Lineage (NCBI taxonomy): Eukaryota > Metazoa > Chordata > Mammalia > Artiodactyla > Eschrichtiidae > Eschrichtius > Eschrichtius robustus. The sequence goes on from NC_090826.1 coordinate 150,881,962, forward strand.
GAAATGAAAAAGGAGAAGTTACAACAGACACCGCAGAAATACAAAGCATCCTAAGAGACTACTACAAGCAACTCTATGCCAATAAAATGGACAACCTGGAAGAAATGGACAAATTCTTAGAAAGGTATAACCTTCCAAGACTGAACCAGGAAGAAATAGAAAATATGAACAGACCAATCACAAGTTATGAAATGGAAACTGTGATTAAAAATCTTCCAACAAACAAAAGTCCAGGACCAGATGGCTTCACAGGCGAATTCTATCAAACCTTTAGAGAAGAGCTAACACCCATCCTTCTCAAACTCTTCCAAAAAATTGCAGAGGAAGGAACACTCCCAAACTCATTCTATCAGGCCACCATCACCCTGATACCAAAACCAGACAAAGATACTAGAAAAAAAATTATAGACCAATATCACTGATGAATATAGATGCAAAAATCCTCAACAAAATACTAGCAAACAGAATCCAACAACACATTAAAAGGATCATACACCATGATCAAGTGGTATTTATCCCAGGGATGCAAGGATTCTTCAATATACGCAAATCAATCAACATGATACACCATATTAACAAACTGAAGAATAAAAACCATATGATCATCTCAATAGAGGCAGAAAAGCTTTCAACGAAATTCAACACCCATTTATGATAAAAACTCTCCAGAAAATAGGCACAGAGGGAAACTACCTCAACATAATAAAGGCCATATATGACAAACCCACAGCAAACATCATTCTCAATGGTGAAAAACTGAAAGCATTTCCTCTAAGATCAGGAACGAGACAAGGATGTCCACTCTCACCACTATTATTCAACATAGTTTTGGAAGTCCTAGCGACCAAAATCAGAGAAGGAAAAGAAATAAAAGGAATACAAATTGGAAAAGAAGTAAAACTGTCACCGTTTGCAGATGCCATGATACTATACATAGAGAATCCTAAAGATGCCACCAGAAAACTACTAGAGCTAATCAATGAATATGGTAAAGTTGCAGGATACAAAATTAATGCACAGAAATCTCCAAAATATATATGCAGCTCAATATTAGAAAAACAAACAACCCAATCCAAAAATGGGCAGAAGACCTAAATAGACATTTCTGCAAAGAAGACATACAGATGGCCAAGACGCACATGAAAAGCTGCTCAACATCACTAATTATTAGAGAAATGCAAATCAAAACTACAATGAGGTATCACCTCACACCAGTTAGAATGGGCATCATTAGAAAATCTACAAATAACAAATGCTGGAGAGGGTGTGGAGAAAAGGGACCCCTCTTGCACTGTTGGTGGGAATGTAAATTGATACAGCTACTATGGAGAACGGTATGGAGGTTCCTTAAAAAACTAAAAATAGAATTACCATATGACCCAGCAATCCCACTACTGGGCATATACCCAGAGAAAACCATAATTCAAAAAGACACATGCACCCCAATGTTCACTGCAGCACTATTTACAATAGCCGGGTCATGGAAGCAACCTAAATGCCTATTGACAGACGAATGGATAAAGAAGATGTAGTACATATATACAATGGAATATTACATAGCCATAAAAAGGAACGAAACTGGGTCATTTGTAGAGATGTATATGCATGTAGAGACTGTCATACAGAGTGAAGTAAGTCAGAAAGAGAAAAACAAATATCGTATATTAATGCATATATGTGGAACCTAGAAAATGGTACAGATGAACCGGCTTGCAGAGCAGAAATTGAGACAGAGATGTAGAGAACAAACGTACAGACACCAAGGGGGGAAAGCGGAGCGGGGGTAGGGGTGGTGGTGTGATGAATTGGGAGATTGGGATTGACGTGTATAAACTGATGTGTATAAAATGGATGACTAACAAGAAAATAAATAAATACACATTAAAAAAAAAATCCTATCTGCCACATTTCCCACTGTGTTTTATTTTATTCATATAAAAGAAGATAACAGATTTTTTCACATGTGTTTTAATTTAAATCAATCAATAATCTGAAATAATAACTTATAGCTCTGTTTGCCTTATTTAATATATCAAATCAGAAAATAAAAATTTTAAGTATCATATATGCAAATAATACTACAACACATACTAAAGATTTAATTTTAAAATCGAGCTTAAGTCTTGTTGAGTTTATATACTACATTTTTTGCTATGAATAATTTGGTGAGAAATTGTTATATTTGTTTTATGAAATGGAAAAAAAAACCCCAATATTCTTCGAAAGACAAAAAAGGAGTTCAGTTCTGGCCTGTAAAATATACACAGATTTATACTGGATGATGTTAACAGTATAGTTTGGGGTGGGGTTGGGGGTGGTGGTGGTTATACACAAATAAAGGCAAGAATGAGAAGAACTAATTAGCTTTTCCTTCTGACATAAACTGGGGATGTGATCTCAATTCTTTGAGAATGAAACAATAAGGCAGATTTCATTATCATTTTGGGTAAAAAGACTTCAGGCATTCCGAGGATTTTTATTTTTTCATTTTTTATAATACCAAGTAACCAGACACTTCAAAAATAGATGGTTGAAATAGTAGCAATTTAGGATTATGAAGCAGTTAAGTGCTTCACAATGTTGATGTAATATGGCAATTATAGACCTTTGTAATTCAGCAAAAAGGTTTTGTTTTCTTTTTATTCATATTGAAACTAAACAATAAGAATACCTCTATTTTCATAGAAAAGGGCTCATTTTTTAAAAAAAATTTCCATTAATGTTTTGACCATTGTTATGAACTCACCATTTAAAATTTATTATTTTGTAACTAAAAATAAAATGAAGCACTAAGGGGAGAAAAGGTTGTATAATGTTAGAATTTTGATTAGCAATCACAGCTGCACTAGAATTAGTTTCTATAGCAACAGGAAGAAATAATGTGTTGAACTGCAATGCAATACAAGATTATTCTTTACAGATTGCAATTCAAAAGGAAATCTTTAAAGAATTTTGTCTTAAAAGAGTTATTAATCTTTTATCCACCATAATTCTCTAACAGAAAATACTTAATTATTCTAGTCTAGTTTTCCAGAATCCTATCTTAACTCATTCAAATGTAATATGTTCCAAAGAAGACTGAAAATTTAATATACCTGAACAATAAGAATTTTGGCTATTGTCTTATTTGCATTTTAAAATAAAAATGCATGGACTCATTCTTGCACATTGTGTAGATAGAAAGTATGTTTCCTACGTACATTAGAATCTAAAAGAAAAAGCCTAAAGAGTGCTGTTTTGAATAAACTATGTTGTAGGGATAAGAATTAAGAATGATAAGCAAATTCCACATTTGTATCAATATGAAACTAAGCCTACCTTTTATCAATGCGCACTCTCATGATCAAATTATGATTAAGAAACTATACTACCATGAGTATTCAAAGTGTACATTTTCCTTACTTTAGTAAGAAAAAAAACAATCATCACATTCAAATGCTGCCCATGCTATTTCCAACACTGAAAAATATTACTTCACTGCATCTTTTCCAGTCCTAGCTATTTTTGGAAACTAATTAAAAGCATATGCCTGAACCTTTTATGTATTTTGCCCTTATAATGAGACTTATTACTGCGGCTTACTCTATCCATCTGAGTTCCAAAGTATCTTTGGAGTTACCATGGATACCAGTGACAAGCATTCTCCCACAACTGCTTTATGTGTCTCATCAAACACAAGAAAACTGACATGGCAGGAATGAAGCCATCTAGATAACATGAATTTCTAACTGTTTGTACCATTATTCACCGTGTTTTAAAAAAAAGAAAAAAAATTTTAAGTAAACAAACCAGCTGACCAGTAAATTATTTTAAAAATCTGAGTAGACATCAAATCACTGGGCACAAAATTAAAAGGTATTATAAAAGAAAAGGTACAAATATTAAAATAAACTAGTACAACAGTCCATCAGTAATTCATAGGGTCCAAAGTGAAACTTAGACTTAGGTTTTGAGATCATTAGTATCGAACACTTCTAATTATATTAAAGAAAATATCTCACAGGGATGTTCGTATTATATAGCCCACAATAAAAATTTTCAGAAGAACTCATTTATGAGAACATATACAATGCCAAAGTTAACTGCTATCTTGTACCAAAAACACCATTGCAAAATAGAATAGAATCTGTATTATCAGGCAAAATTACCAGAAAAAATTATTTGGACGATGTCAGAAATCATCTCATTCTATCTACATTTTTTTCTTCCTTACAGTAGCAATCTAATTTTCTTAATAAGTTAAAACTTTTCACTACACAAAACATTTTTTTAAAAAAAATCAGGAATTTAAGATCAAACTCTACTTCTAACAAGAAATAATTTCAGTATCTCCTTTTGTGACCTACATTTTTAAAAAATAATATAAATATGTAAGGGGTGGTGAGGTAGACTTCCTATAGAGTTATATAATTTTACTTTTAAAGACAAATGTACATACACAGTTTCCTTCTCTTCACATGACATAACAATTTGCAAGAATTACTTTATTAAACGTGGACAGATATGTCCTTCAGTGAACGTTTAATTATTCTAAATTTTATGATTAAGAAACATCAACCTAGTAATACAAATTATTCCATCTATAAGGACTTGTGATCTAGAGAGCATATAGATTAAGTAAACACAAACATTGTACCTAACATGTGAATATATGATTTACTAAAGGAAAGCTCTTGAATTTATAAGCAGCACATATAATACACAAATTCAGTCTGATACAGTGAATTCTACACACAAGTTCCAAGTCAAACCTCATACTGCTTCAGTTTCTCCATCTGTAGAGGGGGAAAGCATCTTTTGTAGTTACTGAAAGACTATGAAAGTTTCTAAATAGAAACCATAAGAATGGTTAAAGGAAATGGGATTACTTGGTTTAAATCAGAATTGGCTGAGGGAAAGATAATACATCTCTGAAATTCTTATAAGGACTCATAGGAAATATTTAATATCTGTTTTCTTTACCACTAATGACTGCAGCAAAAGTTTGTGGAAAAAATTATACTCAAACTATCCTTGTTGAATTTAGCTGAATAGCAGAGAAAATGTATCCACCTGAATCAGCTTCTCTCATGATTGCCACAGGAGACCCAAAGCCATGTTCCGTTAAGAGTGGTTTGGGGATATAACATGTAGACCCATACTGAAAAGCACCCACCTGATTTCAGCGGGCCTCTTCTGTGCTCACATATAAAAAAGTGTAAAACACTTAAAACAGAGCAATTCCAAGTTTACCTATCTTTCTCTTTCAGAGAAAGGTAAATGTATTTATTTTGGTACCTATTTTGTGCTAGGCACTACGCAAGGTACTGAAACTCCATTGGCCCCCAGAAGAAAACCTAATTTGCTTTTATGTCAGAGATAAGAAGAAAAGATAAAGAACATTGAACAGGGAGGGAGGAAATCTGGGTTTGAAACTATGGTCTTCTACTAAGAAGCTAAGTAAGCATATAAACTCTGGGCCTGTGTGCATAAAATAAAGAAAATGAGTTTATAATTTAAAAGATCTTTACAATTAAAAAAAAAGATCCTTGCAATTTTAACTATTATGAATCCATAACATTTAACAGTTCCATTTTGGAACTGGAATAAAATAAGAGATTAATTAAAGTGAAAATTACTAAAGATGCGATGAATTATAAGAGAGAACTAGACTAGACTTCTACTTTCTTGAAGTCTATTTGCTCAAAACTACTTTTTTCTTTTGATATTTGAGATGTAGACCTTCCTGCATAACTCCATACCTCTCAAGATCCTATCAGGCTTCGCGATTCTACAAATAAATGGATGGTGATTGCACAATGCAAAAGGAGATGGAAAGCATGTCAAGAAAGGTTACAGGTAAAGATTAAAAGAGGAAAAGAATAAAAAACACTTTGCCCTCCTGAGAAGAAGACGTTTATACCAAGTAACATTAAGTGACTGTTACATTTTGCAGACATTTTACATTAATATTATGCTAGATCTCAGAAGTAATATCCTCTTTTCTGAGGATATTTCTATAGACACAGATGCCATCAAATAAAAATCACATCAGGATAAACGCAAAAAAGAGAAGAAAAAGCAGCATAGAGGGACTCCCCTGGTGGCCCAGTGGTAAAGAATCCGCCTTACAATGCAGGGGATGCGGGTTCGATCCCTGGTCAGGGAACTAATATCCCACATGCCACAGGGCAACTAAGCCCGTGCGCCACAACTACTGAGCTCACGTGCCTCAACTTGAGCCCACGTGTTGCAAACTACAGAGCCCACGCACTCTGGAACCCGTGCACCACAACTACAGAGCCCACACACCCTGGCGCCCACATGCCACAACTAGAGAGAGAAAACCCGCAGGCCACAACTAGAGAGAAGCCTGCACGCCACAACGATGAGCCCATGCTGCAACGAAAGATCCAGCATGCCTCAACGAAGATCCCTCATACCGCAACTAAGTGCAGACACAGCCAAAAATAAATAAAATAAATAATAAAGAAATCTTTAAAAAAAATAAAGCAGCAGAGAAAAAGTGGTGTGAATAGACCAAAATAACATGGCGGAAATAAATTCAAACATATAAATAATTGTAATAAGTTTTGCAATAAATATATAGGAAATATATAATACTATATATAATATATGTAACATAATAGTTTTTCGGTCCCTCCTCTAAAAGGTATAAAAATAAAAAGATAAAGATGGTTAATACAACACAATGATAGATGGGATGATTTACCGGAACATATAAATTTATAAACATAAGTCCCTGAAAACATAACTTTAAAATAATTAAAGAAAAACTGACAGAATTCCAAGAGAAAAAAATGGATAAATTCACAGTAATAGTGAAAGATATAACACATCTCTCTCAATGATTGAAAGGTAAAGCAGATACACATTAGATAAATTAAAAATCAAAACCACAATGAGATAAGATATTACCTCACATCTGTCAGAATGGCTATCATGGAAAAGACCACAAATTACAATTGTTGGTGAGGATGTGGAGAAAAGGGAACCCCAGTACACTGTTGGTGGGAATGTCAACTGGTGCAGCCATGATGGAAAACACTATAGATATTCCTCAAAAAACTAAAAATAGAACTACCATATGATGCAGCAATTCTACTCCTGGGTATATATCCAAAGAAAATGAAAACACTAATTCAAAAAGATACATGCAGCCCAATGTTCATAGCAGCATCATTTACAATAGCCAAGATATGGAAGCAACCTAAGCCACCCATCAACAGATGACTGGCTTAAGAAGATGTTTTATATATATATATATATATATATATATATATATATATATATATATATATATAAATAAATAAATATTTTGTTTTATATATATAATATATATATTTTTTATTTTATATAACAGAATATTACTCAGCCATAAAAAACAACCATTTGCAACAAGGTGGACGGACTTAGAGAATATTATGCTAATGAAATACGTCAGAGAAAGACAAATACTGTATGTTATCACTTACATGTGGAATCTAAAAAATGAAATAAACAAACGTATATAACAAAACAGAAACAGACTCACAAATATAGAGTACAAATTATCGGTTACCAGCGGGGAGTGGAAAGGGGGTAAGGTCAAGTTAGGAGTATAGGATTAAGAGATACAAACTACTATGTATAAAATAGATAAGCAACAGATATATTGTACATCACAGGGAAAAACAGCCATTGTTTTGTAATGTTAAATGGAGTGTAATCTATAAAAATACTGAATCATTATGTTGTACAGCTGAAACTAACATAATATTGTAAATAAACTATACTTCAATTTAAAAAAAAGGTAAAGCAGAAAAATATTTAGGAAGGATACAGCATTTTGAACACAGTAAGCCTGACTAAAGGACACTCATAGAAACTTGCAGCCAAGAATTAAAGAATACATATTCCTTTGATGGAGATACTGAACATTGACAACCTTTCCCCTCCTCCAAAAAAAATACATTAGCCATAAAAAGCAAGTCTTAACAAATGGCAAGAGTCAATATCACATAGATTCTGTTATCTGATCACAACATAATTACTTAGAACTCACAAACAAGAGATTTTTTAAAAGTTCAATATATTTGGAAATCCTCTTTTTTTAAAAAATTAATTTTTGTTGGAGTATAGTTGCTTTACAATGTTGTGTTAGTTTCTACTGTACAGCAAAATGAATCAGCCACATACATATACATATATACCCTCCCTTTTGGACTTCCTTCCCATTCAGGTCACCACAGTGCATTAAGTAGAGTTCCCTGTGCTATACAGTATGTTCTCATTAATTACCTATTTTATACATAGTATCAATAGTGTATATGTGTCAATCCCAATCTCCCAATTCCTCCCACCTGCTGCTTTCCCCCTTGGTATCCATATAAAATCTTCTGTAAGTTTGAATATTTTTTTAAACTTCAAAATAACTTATGAACTAAAACAGAAATCATGACAGAAATTAAGGAAATCATAGAAACAAATGTAAATGAATATATTATGTACTAAAATGTGTGATACAGTTAAAGTAGTAAAGAGATGTATATCCTTAATTGCAATATGTTAGAAAACAAAAAAGACAAGGATAATAAAGTTTTCAGCTCAAGAAGTTAAAGAAAGGATTAAGTCCAAAGAAAATAGGGAAAAAAAGGAAATAATAAAAAACACAGAATAAATAAAATTTTAAAATAGATTCAACAGAGGAGATTGCCAAAAACCCAAACCAAGTTCCTTGAAAAAACTAAGGAAAAAAATAACCCTTTTGGGCCAAAAAAAGAATACTGTTAATAACTTTATAAGCATAATTTGAAAATGTATAAAAATAAAACAGAGAATTCCTGGGAAAATATAATTTACCAAAACTGACTGAAGAAAAAAGAACCTAATTATGCCTACAACATTTAGGTATTGAATCAATACAAAATCTACCCACAAAAAAATTATAAGGTACAAGTGATTTTACAGATTGATTCTACCAAACATTTAAAGAACAGATACTCAACTTTATATAATGTTCTAAGGAAATGGGAAAGAGGAAATAATCTAAAATTCATTTCGTGATTTTAGTAAAACCTTGATTCTAGAACTCAAAAAAGGGCAACATGAGAAGGGAAAAGTTTATAGTAAGTTCCTTTAGGAACATAGCTGTAAAAATCCTAAGGGAAACAAAACAACAATAAACCAAATATAGTATGACAATTTGATTCTATCTCAAGAATGCAAGGTTGGTTTATCATAGGAATTACCTTTTAAATATAATTTATAACATAAACAGATTAAAAGTTAAAAACTATGTAATCTTGTAAAATCAGAAAATGCAACTGATAAAGTTAAACATCAATTTATGACTAAAAAATTAGTCTTAGAAAACTAGGAACAGAAGGGTTATCCTTAACTCAATAAATAATATCTTCTATATACCTACAGCAAATATAACAAAAGGAAAACATCAGAAGAAATCCCTTTAAAACAGGATCGAGAAGCATTTGTCAGCATTCAACACTGTACAGGAGTTCCTAGCCAGAGCTAGAGGCAAATTATTAGAAATTATTAGAAACAATGAACAAAGATGCTGGATAAAATATCTTTTCTAATAATTGCCTATACAGTCTTGTTCCTCTTCTAGGCAAACAATCGTATTTCCCAGAAATGCCTAACTTATTTCTTCCTTTCTAATTTTTACAAATTTCATTTCTTTTTCTGTCTTATCTGTTCTTTCTAGGAACTCCACCACAATGTTGAATGCCATCTACTAGACTGCCAAAAATGCAGAAGTCTGGCAAGTACAAGTGTTGCTGAACATATAAAAGATCAGCAACAGGGCTTACACACTGTGAATGGAGGGTAAATTTTTAAAATATGTCAAAAATGCATGGGAATGATAAATACCAAATTATAGACTATAAAGGTATATATACAGAAGTCTTCAAATCTATCCAAGGTTTCACTTCTTTAAAAAAAATTCTTGGAATATAATAAAATGTTAGAATCTAAAAAAACTAGAGAATGCGTGCATCATTATGAAATTATCTGTACTTATTTGTATGCTTAAAATATTTAATTTAAAAATAAATTATTAGGAGACCAACTTCTGGCTGACAATATAAGGAGCTCTACTCATCTGCTCTCCAGCGAAACTGGTGAAAACTGTACAATTTTTTTTTTTTAATTTTAATCTCTGGAAACAAACAGCAAATGAAGAAACATCTATTCAAGAATACCTATGAAAATTCACAAAGAAAGACAAGAGTCTGTAGCATTTGATCCAAGACTGCTCCCCTCCCTTACCCCTCCCAGTTTAGCGAGGCAGAGACTACTCCAGATAGCTGCAGCCAAGAACAAAGGTTCCATCTCCCCTCAGCCCCAGATGCAGGGCTCTTGCCAGGGAGGAGCAAAATATCAGCATTTTTCATCCTGTTTCCAGTGTTGCTGAGGCTAAGTCCCAAGCAAGTGCAACTGAGAGATGGGGCTCCCTTCTTCTGCCCAGCCCCCAACCATGGAATGCAGGGCTCTAACCCTGGCCATGGCATGCTGAGAATACTGCAGCTCTCATCACCTTTGCCCAGGCTTGTGAGGCAGAGTTCCACACCAGGAGAGAGAAGTCAAAAAGAACCTCAGGCTGCTGCCTCCCCATAGTGAGCACTCAGCTCCTAGAGCAGAAGTGTCAGTCAGAGAGAAGCTTGCCATTGTCCCCACCCCCATTCTCCATTTCCCATGTCCTGGCTCAGAGTACAGCCAGGGGTTGAAACAGGTCATAAAATCTACCTAGCTCCTAATCTAATCTCAAAAGACCTGACTTCTTTGCAACAAAGAGTGAAGAACTTCAAGCCTAAAGGTGCTCTCAAAAATAGAGGAGGGGGCTTCCCTGGTGGCACAGTGGTTGAGAATCTGCCTGCCAATGCAGGAGACACGGGTTTGAGCCCTGGTCTGGGAAGATCCCACATGCCGCGGAGCAACTAGGCCCATGAGCCACAACTACTGAGCCTGCGTGTCTGGAGCTTGTGCTCCGCAACAAGAGAGGCCGTGACAGTGAGAGGCCCGCGCACCGCGATGAAGAGTGGCCCCCGCTCACCGCAACTAGAGAAAGCCCTCGTACAGAAACGAAGACCCAACACAGCCAATAAATAAATAAATAAAAGTCATTTGTGAGACAAATAAAAAAAAAATAGAGTAGGTTGTGGTAAAAGACAACGAGGAGGTTTAGATTCAATAAGGATGCAGGCTAGACTGCAGGCCAGCTATTTTGCAGGAGAGAACAGGGGACTGAGACAACTGAGAGAAGCCTTCCTAAGGTCAGAAAAAAAAATCAAACACTGACCTCAGAAACTGTTCCTTCAAAGGAGGCAGACATTGACTGGATTAGCTTACAGAGCAATTTATGACTCAGGGCATTTTTAAAGCACCAGAGCAATCAGCTGGAAATTAATGGAGTGTAACAGCTGGGTGTGGCCAGGGAAAGAGAAAGAGAGCCCTTACTGAAACCAATGTTAAGCCGGGGTGACTGTGGGCCTTCCCCAAAGCTGTGGTTTAACATCAGAGCTGAACACTGTGGTAGAGAAACAAACTTCACTAAAACAACCCAGGCAGTCACTAAACAAGAAAATAAGCAAATAGCAATAACAAGCCCCCAGCGTGGGGGGCATCAGTACATAGAGTTGTTATAATATATTATATAAAATGCCCCGTTTTCATCAACAAAAAGTTATGAGGCATTCAAAGAAACAGGAAAGTATGAATCACACACTAGAAAAAAAAAAAAAAAGGCAACCGAAACTGTCTGTGAGAAACACCATTTAACACAAAGATGTTAAAGTAGCCATTAAAAAGTCACAGAATTGAAGGAAACCATGATTAAAGAAATAAAGGAAGGTATGATCAGAATGTTGCATCTAATAGAGAATATCATTAAATAGGAGAAATTATAAAAAACAACCAAATGGAAATTATGGAGCTGAAAATTAACAGTAACTGAAATAAACATTTCACTGGAAGGGTTCAACAGTACATATGAACTGGCAGAAGAAAGAATAAGTGAACGTGAGCTATATCCATACAGATTTTACAAGCCCAGGAACCAGGAGAAAAAAGAACATAGAAAAATGAAGAGAGTTTTAAAGAAAAGTGGATCACCATTAAGCACACCAACTACAAGAAATGTGAATATCAGAAGGAGAGCAAAAAAAAAGCAGAAAAATAGTCAAAGATTTAATGTCAAAGAACTCCCCACATTTACTGAAAAACAATAACTTACACATTCAGGAAGTACAACAAACTCCAAACAGGATAAAGGCAGAGAAACACAGACATATCATAGTAAAAATGCTGAAAGTCAAAAACAAGGAGAAAATCTTGCAAGCTAGCCCAAGAAAAACGACTCCTCACATATAAAGGAATCCAATAAAATTAACAGCTGACTTCTCAGAAAAAACACTGGAAGGCAATGGGATAAAATATTTAAAACGATCAAAAAAAAAAGGAAAGAAAAAACTGTCAACCAGAAATTCTATATCCAGCAAAGTTAGCTTTTAAAAATGAAGGCAAAATAAAGACTTTTCCAGATAAACAGAAACTGATATGCTGCTGGCAGATTCACCTTATAAAAAAATACTAAAGGAAGTTCTTCAGGATGAAAGCCAGTGACCCCATGTGGTAATTCCAATCCATAAGGAAATATATGATGGTAAAGGTAATTAATTATAAAAGACAATAGAAATATGTATTTTCTCCTTACTCTCTTAACTTATTTAAAAAGCAATTGTATGAAATAATATGTATATAGTATATTGTTGGGCCTATAATATATAGAAATGTAATATGTATGTAATATATTTGCTAGTAACAGCACAAAGCAGGTAGGTGGAAGTAAAACTATACTGGGCTAAGGAAATGACTACAATGATAAAGTAATAATTTGTAACAATGCATTCTTCAAGTTGTAACATTAATGGTATAATATGTATAATAATAATGCAACAAAAAAGGGGAAAAGGAACAGAGCTAAGAGTAATGTTTCTATATATCACTGGAGTTAAGCTAACAAATTTGAAGCTGATTTGGATAAGTTAAGAGGTATATGGTAAACCCTTAGGCAAACAAACAAACAAAACAACCTCAAATAATACAATGAAAAAGTAATTAAAGAAATTAAAATGCTACATTATAAACATCCCCATCAGGCAAAAGAAAGTATTAAAGGAGGAGCAGAGAAACAAAAAAGACTTGAGGTATGAAGAAAAACAAAATAAAATGGCAGATACAATTCTAATCATATCAAATAATATTAAGTGTGCATGGATTAAACAATCCCATCAAAACGTACAGATTGTCAGTCTGGATTTAGAAAAACATGATCAACTATATGCTGTCCACAGAAGACACACGTTAGATTAAAAGATATAAACAAAATGGAATTAAAGAGTTAGAAAAAGATATATTTTGCAAAACAAACCACAGGAAAGCAGGAGTGGCTATCCCGATAGCAGAAAAATAGCTTTTAAAACAAAACAAAAAAATTGTTAACTAGAGATAAAGAAGGACATTTTATAATAATAAAAGGGTCAATCCAGCAGAAATATATAACAAATTATAAACGTAGAAGCACCTAATAATGACAGAGCACCAAAATAAATGAAGTAAAAACTGACAGAACCAAGTAATTTTCCTTCTAGGTATATACCCAGAAGAATTGAAAGCAAGGACTCAAACAGGTATTGGCACACCAATGTTCACCAGTAGCATTATTCACAGTAGCCAAAAAGTAGAAGCAACCCAGGTGTCCACTGATGAATGAACTGAAAAACAAAAGTGGTACACATACACACACACACACACACACATATATATACATATATATACATATACACACACACACACACACACACACACACACACACACACAGTGGAATACTATTCAGCCATAAAAAGGAATGAAGTTCTGATACATAATACAACATGGGAGAATCTCAAAGACACTAGGCTAAGTGAAATAAGCCAGACACAAAAGTAGTAATATTTTATGGTTCTACTTCTATGGGGTAAATTTTCTGCTATGTATATTTTACCATAATAACAAAATTAATTTAAAAATATTTCACTACAGTGAGAGAGTTAAAATCCAGCTTTCAAGTGACTAGAAATAATAGCTGGTAAAGATATGAATACATTGTTAACTAGCTTTTAAAGAGAATTTATAAGGAAAGGAAAGAGGGTGTTAGCACAGAGTAACTCAAAAGATTAGAAAGATATTATCTTAAGTTGATTTTTAAAAAATACTTTAAGAAAAAACTCAGAAGATGCAAATTAGAAGGATGGACACCATTTATGTAGGAAGACCTAGGACTGTTTAGGAACAGAAGGAAGTGAATCATGGAAAGAATTAAGTTGTATAATAAAAATGGATAAGTGATTGCTGATAACTGATTCTAGCTGAGGTCATATGAAGAAAGTAGCAAAAGCATAGGAAAATTTGACCTCTAGTAGAGATGATAGAAAAAATAAAAAGATTTTGAAGTGGAAAGAAGGGGCACTGAAAAACTTCACACTGGTAATTAAAATCAGTGTTAAAAAGAAACCCAATCAAAATAGCATGTGAATTGTTCTAAATTTCATCTGGAAGAATTAATGTACAAGAATAACCAGAAAAAAATTTGACAAGGAATAATATAATGTTACAGAATATCATTAGACACCGTAATAGAGGAAGTAATTGAACAGAATAAAGTTCAGAAATAGACACAAGTCCAAAAAGAAATTTAGTGTATGTCAAATCAGTAGCTAAAATATTATATTGTTCAGTAAATAACGTAATAAATGGCTAGTAATTTGGAAAAGAAAAAAGCTAGATCTCCACTTCAGTCATTGTATCAAAAGAAATCCCAGCTGGATCAAAGATTTACAGGTAAAAAGTGATACCATAAAAATACTAGAAGAAAACATACAAAAATTTTCCAAACCTCAAAATATGAACGGTCTTTCTAAACATAACATAAAAACCAGAAGCCAAAAGTAAAAAGACTAAAAAATCTTAACATAACATTAAAATTCTGGGTTAGAAAATCAGTATCAATAATATTAAAAAACCAACTACAAAAATATTTATTAACAAACAACTAGGGATAATTTTCTTTTTTTTTTTAAACAGCCAACTCTTTTTTTTTTTATCAGAACATTTTAAACCCCACATTTGTTTTATTTATTTTTTTATTTTTGGCTGTGTTGGGTCTTCGTTTCTGTGCGAGGGCTTTCTCTAGTTGTGGCAAGCAGGGGCCACTTTTCATCGCGGTGCGCGGGCCTCTCACTGTCGCGGTCTCTCTTGTTCCGGGGCGCAGGCTCCAGACGCGCAGGCTCAGTAGTTGTGGCTCACGGGCCTAGTTGCTCCGCGGCATGTGGGATCTTCCCAGACCAGGGTTCGAACCCGTGTCCCCTGCATTAGCAGGCAGATTCTCAACCACTGCGCCACCAGGGAAGCCAGGATAATTTTCTTAATATCCATAGGTTCTTATCAATAATATCAATGCAAAAGAAAAATGGGTCAAATTTACCAACACTAACTCACAAACAAATATATCAATACATACATATGTAATACAAGCACATAAACTTCAGAAGTGAAAACATTTAATATCAAACTCTAGAACTAGCAATTCTTTTCACAATTTAAGAGCGATTATAGCTTTAGAAGAAACTTATATTTAGAAATGTAAAATAAAATATATGTGTCAAAGATATGGACCATACTTAGAATTGACTGTTTTTTCCCAATTTCCATGGAAGTGAAACATACAGGATTTTAAGAGGCTAGAATGTCAAATTTCATTTGTAAACTACAATGTTTAGTTATACCCATTGCAATTCCAGAATTCAAAATGCACATGCTTGTGGTAAAGTGCTATGACTAGCAACAAAAAGCTTCCTGACTTTTTATGTTAAAGCACACACACACACACACAAACACACACACAACATTGTAAAGCACCCATACCCCAATTAAAAAAAAAACAAACCTTCAAAGAGTCAAAAAAAAAAAAAAAAACCCCACACATGTAGGAAATGGCATGCCTAAGCAATCAACTCATAATCTATGAAAGGTAATCCTTATTCACTCGCACATTACTGCATTTTCGTTTTCTACTGTCAAAAGTTCAACAAATTAGAAAAAAAAATTACTGACCTAGTACACTTATCAGATAACACATTTTATATTTATAAAATACAAAACAAGTTATTATACTGGCAGTCAACCATTTGCAGAGATCATCCCTGTATAGTTTTACACTGTAAAAATCAAATATCCAAATATGCACTTGGTTATTAGTTCTATTTTTAACCTGCCACTCATATACTGTCATGTACTTAAAATTCAGAACATGTTTACATTATCCATCCAGCAGGCTAATGCAACCGCACACCAGACAGTCATGCATAATTCAAATCAATATCCTCAGGCTTGCAAATCTAAGTCAAAGCTGCCTTTAAAAAAGCTAGGGTGTGACTTTAACATGAATAAAGTATATCTAATTTTTCTTTTTATGTGACAAATTGATACTTTCTGCAATGGAATGCCAAAAATGCAAAGCCACTGTATAATAGATCTTTACACTATTGAATAAAGAGATAATTGAAAAAATAAATAAGGCACTACAGTAGTCTTAGAAAATTAATTCTAAATAGTGAAAGAGAGAGAGCTGAACACGAGTCAAATAGCAAAGCTCACAATATAACAATAGATTATATGAAGTTTTGCCAACAACCAGAACATACATAAAATTACAAAATCAAGGATCTAAGTTATACTGTGAATTGGGAGTTCTTTTTACACTTAAATTCAGATTATGGTTTTAATATCAGTAAAGTTGATTTCATTTAAATTTCTTAAATAAAAACTACTAAATTTCTATAACTAGTAATATGTCTAGAAATGGCCTAGGTCTAGAAAGGCTTGATTCTATTGAATTTAAATTTAGGTTTATCAGCTAAGGATGTCAAGAGATAGCCCTGAATATCTACAATACCAGACTCTAGTCTATGTCACCTCACAGTGGATATTTGCTTTTTAAAAAATAAAATAAGAAAGAGAACTGGGTCTTAATCTATAAAGGTCTATTTCTGAGGGTACTAAAAACATAACTATATCTACCAATAACTTGAAATGTGACACATAATTGATGCGCTTCTGGACTAAAATTCTCATAAGCAAGAATAAATGTATATATTTTGATAGTTTTTCCTCCCCGAAGCTTCAAATTTGACTCGTCATTTAAAGAAACCCTCCAGATATGAACGACATCCTTGCTTGGGCAACTCAACTCAATTATAAAAATTTCCTATTAGTGCTATTCAGTATTACAGACATACCAAACACAATATCCTCTACCATGACAGTCCATTAATATCAAGGTACAGTAATATGAAGGATGAAATTAATGGGATAGTGAGAAAGGATTCAATGGTATCTGAGATAATGAAAAAAAAGATTAAATGGCAGGCCTTTGGGAAATACAGTAAAGGCATGGAAGTCCTTTCAATGAACACAGAGAATCTAGTTCACTTACACAGAATATATCTTTTCAGTTTTCTTGCAGAGATGGAAAATTTAAACAAAAGTTCAGAAGACAGAGTGGATAAATCAAAGATGTCCTCGTTGATTAAGACCTGAATTTAATTAGGAGCTTATAGATAGCACTATTAGCCACACCAGTCCAAGAACTATTCTGTAAGAAAGTAGCAGGAAAAAAGTTTTAGAGTAATCCAACAACCAATTAACGCTAGAGAAACTGATGCACAGAAATTCAAAATTACAATAGCAATAGCAAGTGGAAAACTGCCCTAAAAAGATGGAAGTTCGATATCACCTAGCCAGAACAGTGGCATGGACCATGGACCAAATTATTTTTTCCTTCCTTTAGAGGATATTTCCCTTTAAATTTCTGTATTTCTTGCCCACAATTACAACCACGTAATATTTTTAAAGCTCTCCAAAGATAAATTATTAGCTCAGAGTTTTCTTCCTTTATTTACAAACCTACTTTGGACAATATTTGTCGTATAGCACCAAAGAGCAGAGTATTTTCATATTAATTTGGACATAGAGGCTAACAGTCAACAAAAAAGAACTAAAAGAATGATTACAGACTATAAACTGCATACATAAATGATTTATTTTTCACAACTCACTTTACCTATTATACTGGAAATTATGAGGGCAATAAAATGAAATTCTAACAGTTCTACTTAGGAACACAGGACCTCAGAATGTGAGAACTGGAATGAACCTTAGGTCATATTGCTCAACCCTATCATTTCCGCAAAAGGAAGCAGAGAGAGCCTGCAACATGCCCAAACAGTTCATAGGAAGGGTAGGGTGAGAAGCCACATCTACCACTTAAGGGCTGCTGAGTACAGACCTGTACAACCATACATGGTGGGTCGAACCATTTATCTTATGTAGGTTTAAGCAAAAAAAAAAAAAAAAAAAAATAATGAAGTTGCATATGAAGTTTTAACAGTAATATAGATAGGGCAAAGGCCAAAGCTAGACTAGAGCTAAGATGCAGATACAGCTCATATACGGAATTAGATGACACGCTTATCCCCCAACTTCCCACCTCCCACTCCACATCCCACATTTCTCCACTCTCCACTCCCTGTTGAGCTACCTGCACCCACTGATTTATATTCAGGGATGAGAAGCCTCCCGGAAAACATCTTAAGCTAAGACTACATGCCAGTGTGTCTGGGCTATTAGAGGGTGAAGTTAATGAGACAATCCAAATTTCTGAGAGGAGCAATGGGAAGGAGATACCTTTCACAGAAAATCACTCTAAGCTTTAGAGCCTGGAGTTAGAGAAAAGAGGAGACCCCCATGCAAGGCGATGAACCCATCAGGCCAAACTACTGTGTCCAGGTATTCACACTCTGGGAAGAAAACATGCTGTGCATGAACTGAAAGAAGAGCCTCTTTAGACCCTGTTAACACTTTGGAGCTCACAACTTGGCCAGGATTCCCCAAACTAAGCATAATGCAAAAAGATAATTGTTTTTCTCACTTGCAAAAGAATGCTGAGCTGCCATGTCTCAGGGATTACTGAGTGTCATGGTGGTAGAGGCCAACTAGTACAGTTAAAAGCAGTGCTGACAATGTGTTTTGGGTGGCAGAAGAAAGAAGATCGGTTTAGAGCAACAGAGATAAAAAGGGAGTAGTAACCTGGCCTAAATGGCACCCCTTGAGAACGCCCTAAAATAGTTGAAGGAATGGGAAATGCAAGAGATTAGAGTGTCTGCATGCGTAGGTAAAGCTGGCATTACTAAGATTTGACCATTAATGCTAATGTGATCCTATTCATGTCCACATGACAGAGAAACTTGGCAATATTTGAGATGGATACACACATACACACATTCTCTCATTCAGGTTAGCAGGAATGAGTTTATCAACACTTAAATATTAAATTCATTGCCAAATTACTAAATATTATACACTCTATATAACTCTAATATTGGATTTCATTAATTACAGAAAAACATAAAAAGCTGGGTTTTCATTATATACTATATATATTCGTATTTATTATATATGTTTTAAATACATGAAAGCTGAGTCCAACTGATTTTAAATATGTAAGCAGTGTTTTAAACATTCTCAATTCAGTAGACTATAGCATGAAGTAGCACATTTTTTCTCTGATCTCTATCTTTCAGTGGTATGATATTGAATTTCCCCATACTGACCTTAATTTGGTCTTAGGGCAAAGTTCACACATTCCCAGTCACTTTCTGCTTGTAAGAAATCTCAAGCTAGTAGAATTTAAAAACTCCATTCCCAGGTCTAACTCAAATCTAATCTAATCTCTATAACTAAGTTTTCTAATTTGTAAAATAGTTAATAACAGTTAATAGTTAACAGCTCATAGAGCTGTTAAAAGATTAAATGAATTAATACAAGTAAAGAGCTTAAAACAGCACCTTTTACACAGTAAGCACTACACAAGTATTAGCTTTTATTACTCCCTCCCACAGATGCTAAGCTTTTGCTCACAGAACTTTGAGTGGGGGACAAAGAATAGTCTGCACTTTCAATCCTCCTTCTACTCCAGCACTTTGGTACCTTAATTCTGGGACATGTTCTTCCCCTTATTCTCCCAACTCTAATTACTATGATGTGTTGAAGAGGGAAAATGGCAGAAATTGCTAGGACTGCCTTACTGGCTGCCTGTAGGTGGTAGGGAACCCCAAACCTCACTGGAGTTCTGACCAGCTGTGGCAGCTTTTGCTGTTGTGGTGGTTTCTTCCTAGGTGACGCACGTAATTCACTTGGGTGATGTTCAGCCTCACCTCAGCCTCCCCAGAATATGGCAGCCATGTCTTCCCTCCCCTGTGGTCAGCAGCCCATGCCCCTAGTCCCCTTATTAGGTAGGGCAACTTCTAGCTTGTTGGTTGCCTGATCAGTCCCATGACTATGCTCTCTTTGACTTTCCATGCTCCTTCTCATGAAACTTTGAAGACATCTCCATGCCTTCCAAGAATTTTAAGTGCCCACTGAGAGGTGGGATGGGAAAAAAGCTGTTAATATACCATCTTCAAACTTTCAAACTCCAACTCCCTCTTCTTTTCCTTTCTCAGCCTTCTATTTGATATGGAATGGGAGTGGAGATGTGGGAGTTGGAATATTTGGGGGTAACAGAATCAGTCTGGGCTTACCTCATAATAAATACTCAGGGAAGTTTCTGACTCAGACTGTCAGTTGGCTCTAGCTTTAGGACAGGGTGTGCGGAATGTAGTAGTATCATGTCCTCAATCCATCTTTGGGCCCTGACTTACCAATTACAGAATAACAGATGTCTCAATAAAAGTCCCATTAAACATCCTCATCTAGGGATAAACTATCATCCCCAAACATCACTGTAACTTGTTGCAGTATAAGTCCTGATATACAAACTAAAAAGATTAAATGCCTATGTGACAGCAGACAGGGACAGAAAGTATACATATTCTATATATTCTGAAGGATGATCCTCTTTACCCCTAAACAGTCAAAAGAAATCTACATATACAAAGGAGTATTCTGCTGCCAAGGTACAGGGAAGTAGGAGTATAGCTGTCAAATATGAATGATTTATCATTCCATTCTGTGGGCAAATCAAGATGAATGCAAAATGAGAAAGAGCATAAAGCACATTAAAGCATCACACTTAAAAGTCCAAATATGCAAATAATTAACAAAATTAATGTTTCATGGTAATGAGGGGAAAAGAAACTTTAATTGGGAAAATCAGGTTCATGATTTTGTTTCAGTTAAATAAAAAAATTATTGATTTATTAAATTTGTACCCAGTGAGCACTATGTGACAAACTGGAGTTCACACTGTAGTGAAGTGAAATAAATTATTGTATGTAACAAAAGAACAACCCAAAGTAATATAATCAAGAGCTACAGAAATTCTGAGAATAAAAGATCAATGTGTGGGAGTGTTAGTAAGAAAGCTTCATGGCAGGAGCTGGCCTTAACTTTTGCTTTGAAATATAGAGCTAACTAGGTAGAAAGAGACTATGATATTCCAAATTTGGGTACAATATCAACAAAAGTACAAAGTCAGGAAAAAGCATGATGACCACAGGGAACAATAACCAACTGGAGAAGGTGTTTAGCAACAGGAGAAAAAGGAAAGCCTGATTTAGATATTTATACTACCTCATGCTCAAATTTGTCTTCAATCTTTTGATTTCAACTATCAATACTACTAACTAATGCCTTTCAGAAAAAAACCTTCTAGGTACAGAAACCTATGTTCAAATAAAATCTAACTTATTTAAACGAATAAGAGATGAGGAGCTAGATCTCCATCTCCCCATTTTCATTTCCCACCCCTCATTTGATCTCACTCCTAGAGCAAACTACTCCTAAGGATCCACAGGACCCATCCAAGGGGCACGAGTTTAAAATTATTGTGGAATATTTGGGGGGGTCTCAACTAGCTTTAGTTGGTCCAATTCTCATCTGATTTCACACCCTTTAGATTCCTTTACACATGGTTTCACTGCAAGCTCTCAGAGACATCAGCTCCATTAGTCTAAATGTTGGAAATACTTAAGTCAGTACAACTTTTGTAACAGTGTCATCGAATGTACTTTAAAGAACATAAACTTATGAAAATAAGGCTTTGGGTCTAATTTATATCAATATTTTAAGTGATTTTAAAATAGGCAAACTTTGCATCTACCTGTATAATTAAAGAACTTTTACCAAAATCCTGGTTAGTTATAGGCAAAAGAGCAAAATACTTTTAAAATATAGCATCAAAAATCTTAATTACATGGTGTTTCTAAATGTTCTCTAAGAAGAGAGACATCCTTGTTTAGAGGTAGTTTCTAAAAGGTTTGTCAGAGGTGAAGTGAAAATGGTAACTGAGAATTAATTTAAAATTAATTTAAATTTTACTTATGTAACCAGTAACTATAACTGGAATTAACTTTTTGGATGGGACATAATTCTGTTTTTAAGAGTAACATTCTGATGGGGAAATAATGGGATACTTTTGCTTTCTTGACTAATAAAACATCAATGAAAAGCCAGCTGTTCCCATTTCTGTAGATAGTTCCAAGTTTATGAACTCAGTTTTTTCAATAAATTATACTCACAAAAGCTAACTGTGTTACACCGATAATAATAATCAAAGACGGATTCAAATTAAGTTTGTCCACACTGTATTCATTTCCTGACTCATATGACTAAATTGGAATATGATGAGAAACAAACCAATTCACTCCACAGAACTCCAGAAAGGCTCACTATGGAAGGTGGTAGGGGAGGTGTTTGCCAAAAACTAAAAAAGGCAGATAAAAGCTTCATGATAAGGAATTAGCATCCCGACCTCAAACTGCATCCTCCATACTAAGCATCCACGTATCCAATTAAGGGACATCGACATAGGCACAGGAAGAAGAGGGAGACTCATCATACTGAAAACAGAGAATAAGTGAAAATCTGTATGATGACTGGCAAGACACTTAGCTGCCTATTATTACTCAGTTCCTAGAGAGCTGGCAGTCAAGCATCTACCACATGCCTACCAAAAGAAGGGTGATGGAGGATTCTTCTGAAAAACTGAATGGCCGGGACTTCCCTGGTGGCGCAGTGGTTAAGAATCCGCCTGCCAACGCAGGGGACACGGGTTCAAGTCCTGGTCCGGGAAGATCCCACATGCCGCGGAGCAACTAGGCCCGTGAGCCACAACTCCTGAGCCCGTGAGCCACAACTACCAAGCCCACATGCCACAACTACTGAAGCCTGCGTGCCTAGAGCCCGTTCTCCGCAACAAGAGAAGCCACCGCAATAAGAAGCCCGCGCACCGCAACGAAGAGTAGCCCCCTCTCGCCGCAACTAGAGAAAGGCCGTGAGCAGTAACAAAGACCCAATGCAGCCAAAACTAAATAAATTAATTAATTTAAAAAAATAAAAATTATTATTTAAAAAAAAACCCTGAATGGCCTCAGAAACTACAGTTATAATTAAGTTGTGCTCAAGGTACATCATTATAAAATTGTACAATATAAGAGAAAGAGAATATGCTAAAATTTCCAGAGAAAATAAGTCATCGAAAAATGACTGAGAATCAAAATGGAATAGGCTTCTTACAGCAACACTGTAAATGCGAAGACAATAGAGCAATGTCTTCAAAATCCTAAGGGAAAATGATTTCTAAACTAGCATTAAATATCTGGCCAAACCATCAATCACTTAGGAAGTTAAAATAAAGATAAGTGCAACATTTCAAAAAGCTCACATTCAATACAACATTTCTCTGGAAGCTACTGGAAGATATATTCTACACCAAAATGAGAAAGTAAACCAGAAGACTGCTGATTTTTTATGTACTTATCTACATGAATTAGTTTTATAAAAACTAAAAGGTGTTCTGATAGTAAGACCAGGGTTAGAATGATGGCTAATGGCTTTAGGTTTTAATGAGTTTGATACCAGAAGTTGAACATTTAAGCACTCATTCTATAGACATAATCCACAAAATTGCCTAATGAATGCTAGAAATTGTTACATTTAGCTACTTGACAAGATTCCTATTATTGCTGAAGTAAACCATAAAAATTTCTTGCCTGAACAGTTAACTTATCTTCCTACCTCTAATTTCTCAGATCTCTAATCCATTCTTCATAGACTTTGCAGTGTTATCTTCCTAGAACAAATGTCAGGTCATGTAATGCTCCTATTTAAAAATCTTATAATGGCTCTTCATCACTGCAAAGAAAGTTTAAGTTGCTTAGCCCAGCAGCGAAGACCTAAATGACCTATACCAACAACTTTTCAGTCTCATACTTTACTACTACCAGCAACACATGACCACTTGCCGCTGCTCAGACTCAGGAGAAAGAAGTTCATTTTCTCTTAAAAAGCTATTTTTCTATATATGCATAGCACAGCAGGCATTCAAAAAAATACCATGGCATAAATCAGTAATTCACTGTAGTAAAAGAGCAAAGAAGAATTAAGTAAATAATGGATTATATGTATGGATACCAAATTTCCATGTTTTGGTATAATTTGGCCTTCTTTGATCTGGACTATGTCTTTATGTGTAAATAAGTGAAGGGAGAAAATCTGCAGCCATGTAGCAGATTCTGTATAAAATTATAATACTGGAAGTTGTAAAAAAATGTAAAGAATACAGCAGAATGACCTTGGCATTTAATGTCATGCCTAAAACTTAAAGGTAACACATTATGGATTGAGATTTTTAAAAAGGAAAACTTATAAACTTTTAATAGACAGGTGGAACTTTTTATTAATTAATATACCCCTTTAATTTCCTGTGAGCAATCTGTTGAATGGACCCCTAACCATTCACAATGCTTCCTGCCTGGCAACTCTTTATTATTTATTAAATTCCCCACCAATGCCATTGTTTCTGTGCTTAGGAAGCTTTTAATACCTAAAATTGGTTCTAAACAGTTTACCATGGGGGGAAAAACCCAAAAGCCTGAATATACTAAAATTTCTGTAATTAAGAGTTCAAATAAACTGCTCTTAAAGAGTAACTTAACAGATAACAGCTTGAAAAGAATTCAGTAAGTCATTGTTAGTACTTTATTTGAGTATTCCTGATAGATTTCAGTTCAGAATACAAACCAAGAAATTTGACTGTACATATATATATATATATATATACGTGTGTGTGTGTGTGTGAAAAAAGGCCCGAAAGTTACCATATATAACAGCCAACAAGGAAGTTCAATAATCTGCTAAAAACAACTAAAATATACTTAGTAGTCTCAACCATATTAAGTATAAAGGAAACAAAGTTACAGATATAAGGCTGATTAGTCTTTCAAAGAAACTTGATATTAATATTGTATAGAAAGTAGTCTGACCCACAGACATAGAAAACAAACTTATGGTTACCAAAGGGGAAAGGGAGGGAGGGATAAATTAGGAGTTTGGGATTAATATATACACACTACTATATATAAAATAGGTAACCAACAAGGACCTACTGTAGCACAGGAAACTGTACTCAATATTTTGTAATAACCTATAAGGGAAAAGGATCAGAAAAAGAATATATATATATATGTATAAATACTGAACAACTTTGCTGTATACCTGAAACTAACATAACATTGTAAATCAACCATACTTCAATTAAAACAAAATTTTTTTAAGCAAAAAAAATTTTAAAAAGTAGTCTGAAAGATATTTCCCTGATATGTAGGAGACTGGTTGAATATGCTATGTACTTATTCAGGTGTACTCTGCAGGTGTAAAAAGAAGGAAAATGATCTCTGTGACCTAGTAATTTCCTAGATATACTAAGTAACAAGAGGAAGATGCAAAAGAAAAAATTTTATATATACACATACATATACATACACACACGTGTGTATGTATATATATGTATACTACCTTTTATATAACAACGAGGAAATAATAAAACACACTCTTATTTCTGCAAAAACAAAAACAAAACCATAGGAAGGATATACTAGAAACTAATGAAAGTGGTTACATACTTGGGCCCACCACTTGCTAGGTGTATGATGTTAACGTAATTTTACAGCTTCCTAATCTGTAAAATGGGGATGATGTTACTATTTAACATATAGAGATGTTGTGAAGATTAAATGCATTAAACACAAAGATCTTAGCATACTTACTGGCAACCACACGAAGACCTGCCTGTGACTTCATAACAGCATTATTTGCAATAGTCAAAAACTGAAAATGCACTAAATGTGCATCAACCAATGAATGGACAGAGAATACGTGGTATATCTATACAATGAAACAGGACTCAGTAATAAAAAGGAACAAACTACCGACACATCTACATCAAGAGATAAAACTCAAAAACATTATGCTAAGTGAAAGAAGCCAGACATAAGAGACTACACGTTGTATGCTTTCATTTATATGAAACATCCAGAATAGGCAAATTTATAGAAAGTAGATTACCAACTGCCTGAGACTAAGGGTGAGAATAGGGATTAACTGTAAGAGTGCATGAGAGATCTTTTTGGAGAATAAAAATGTTCCAGAAATAATTTAAGGTGATAGTTGTACCATTCGGTATAAAGTTACTTTAAAAATCACTGATTTACACACTTGAAATGAGTAAATTTTATATGTAAAATAATCTCAATAAAGCTGATTTAAAAAAATACTTACTAAACAATGTATTCAATAAATGAGTAATTACTATTAAAATAAATCAAGTAATTTTTTTGTACTGTGTAATTTATATTATCAAATAAGACACAAAAGAATATATTTCCCAAGGACAAATAGACCATACAATAAAATTTGCAAAATATTTGAGGATTAATTAGAAGATGATAATTTTCTAAAAATTTAGAAGTTCTAAAGTCACTGGAAAATGTTCTACCTATAATAGAAACAAAGAAAAATATTCCCGTAAAGACTTACAAAATCTGGTTTCTGTTTTAATATAATGATTTTACATATTTATTATTAATATTTCATTTGATTTCATATACACAGAGTCTACTAGTTATTACTGATAAATGCACCTCCAAAATGTTATCTCCAAGTGCTATTCTATTTAAAAGTTTTCCTTCTTTTAACAGCTTCATTGAGGTATAACTGATACGCAAAAACTGCACATATTCAACATACACAATTTGATGAGTTTGGACATGTGCATACACCCATGAAACCATCACCATAATCAAGGTAATAAACATATCCAATACCTCCAAATGTTTCTTTGTGCCCTCTGTTTTTAAAAAATATGTGGGGTTTTTGTTTGTGTGTATGTGACTGGTGAGAACACAATAGGAGATCTTAAATTTTTATTACAAGGGTAGATCTCATCCAAATGCTATCCTAAACCAGAGTTCAGAAAGATGAGGAGTTTTGTTTCATTTGGTAAAAACCCTTCTTGTGTATTCATGTAACTACAATTACATCAGAGACATGAAGTGGCTAGAGGAAGGTTTTTTCCAAGCCTTCATCTCACAGGAAGGAATATTCCTTCACAGATGCTGGTAGCATTATTCTGTTTTTAAAGTTTATTTTATCTGAATGCAAAAAAACCCACACATACAAAATCACACAGAATATGTCCTCCCTTAAAGTATGCTAAACTTACAAAATTTAAAATGTATTAACTGGAAATGTAAGATTCTGAAATAAATAAACTTCAAATTAAATGCATTCAAAGCATCTCATATTAATTTGGGACAAGCATTTACTTTATATTTAGCATTATTCTGAATAAACAGATTTTCATTTGCTTTGTCAAATACATTAGGAAAATATTTTGTGGATTAATTCACACTGATGAAATTAACTTCCACAATTTTCACTGTATTAGAAACTTTCAACTGAATGTGTGCAGCACTGAATGCTTCTATTATTTTAAAATCTAAATACATGTGAAAATTTTATACATATATATATTCAATAAGAATATACAGTATTATTAAAGAGAATCAGGACTTCCCTGGTGGCACAGTGGTTAAGAATCCACCTGCCAATGCAGGGGTTTCAGCCCTGGTCCAGGAACATCCCACATGCTGCGGAGCAACTAAGCCTGTGAGCCACAACTACTGAGCCTGCCCTCTAGAGCCTGCGACCCACAACTACTGAGCCTGTGTGCCGCAACTACTGAAGCCCACGCGCCTAGAACCCGTGATCCGCAACAAGAGAAGCCACTGCGATGAGAAGCCCATGCACTGCAACGAAGAGGAGCCCCCATTCGCCACGACTAGAGAAAGCCCGCGTGCAGCAACAAAGACCCAATGCAGCCAAAAATAAATAAATATATAAAAAAAATAAAAATCAAAAAATAAAGAGAATCACTTTCTGAAAATTCCAAGGAAGGGGAAAACTTTTAAGACACTTTTACCCTTAGAATAAAAATGTCTGAGCAGGAAGATATCTTTAATATCAACACTATTAGATCCAAAAAGAATAAATCTATCACATTTGCTGGAGGAAGCACCCTGACAAGTTCTGAAATTGAAACAAAAGATTCTTATGGCCTTGATTCACTAAAAGATTGTCTCAAGCAACAGAAGTTTTCCACAAAAGGATAGATGCCAGCAATGGCTTAAATGGGGGGAAAACTGAGGTGAAATTTCTAAAGGATCTCAAAATTTAACGAAGCTCAATACAGAGCCTCAGATAGTAAAACACAAGGGTCTCTTACATACATTTCTGTATTAGTTAGCAACAGAAACCAACTAGAGCTACCGTAAGCTAAAGATATAAATGTATACGAAAAAGGATATATGTCACATGATCCAAGAAATGACTGAAAAACTAAGCCTTTAAAAAGGGGCATGAACCAGGATCCCTCTAGGGACCCAAAAGTGGACGTTGACGCACCTTCTCTTTAGAACGCTGGATCAATCAACTACAGCCACAGGGGTAAGGTCATGAAATACAGATGTAACTTCTGAGGCTCCACCCTTAGAAATTAGAGATAGTCCTCAGAGAAGGGGGAACTGTTTTCAACTGAGATGCCAATACAAAGGAGTATAATATTTTACATGATTTTTTTTTTAAAAAAAAGCATACTCCATTTGTCCACATTACTGAAATTCACTGTGTCAATATTATCCTAATCAAAAATCTGGAATAGTCTGCAAGGCAGATTTGATTATAGTGTAGTATATAATAAACAGGCATCATTAAAATAGAGTCCCTTGTTTTAAATACCATCTATACAGTTATGATTCCCAAATTCATATTTCTAGTCCAGATCTTTCCTTGCAGTATTCAGACGCATACAGTGAACTATCAAATTGATATTTTAAGTGGATATCTCAAATTGTCTTAACATGTCCACAAAATCCTTATTTTTATCCTAGTTTTTCTCATACCATCCTCACTGATCAACCGAAAACCCAGGAATCTATCCTAGATTTCTAACTTTCTGTCACCCCCCATATTGAATTGAAAGTTTGTTGATCTTCATACCAAAATATGTCTCACATCTCCCTACTTCTATCCCCACTGCTACTACTGCAGGTGATAACTATGATATGCCCTTTGGATTACAGTAACATCTTCCTACCAACCTAACTTTCACTTAAAAAAAAAATTAAACATCCCTCTCTGTATGGTTAAGCTAACTGAATACACAACTAAGTTCCTTTGTTTCACTGTACTTTTGGTTTTTAGGGTGTGTTTTTAAATTTAATTCTGTTTTATAATTATGTAAAACAAGGCTTTCCAGAGAAGTCTAGTTTCCATCCCTGTCCCCTCTACCCCATTCCCTCCTTCCGTCCCTCCCTTCCTCGCAGGTAACTATTTGCTAAAGTTCTTGTTTTCCCTTCCGTTATTTTTAAATATAAGCAAATACAAACATATTCTCCCTTTCTCACATTAAGAGTAGTATAGTACACACATTTTTCTGGACCTTGCTTTTTTTCCCCACTTAATATATGCTGGAGATCTCTCAATAGCAGTGTAAATATTAAGCATTCATATATTGCCTACACACATATACTATCCCTAGGAAATAATTTTTTGGTAAATTATTGGGCTTTACCTATTTCACTAGCAATCAAACCATGATCAGTGATCAGCTCAGGGCTGACATTCACCATACAGTACCAGTATAGCTTCAGTTTTCTCATCTGGAAACTTCCTTTAGGCTGGTTGTTGCCTAGCAAGTAGCCACCACAAGTTCCATCTCCTGGACACCATAGGGACTCTAGAGGGTTAACCTAAGGCCTCCTATCTGGCTACCTCAGGAGCCCTGGGTAAAGGATGCCTTAGCACCCACCCAGCAGTGGTCCAGGCCCTATCCTGACATGTTCCCACAGACACTACAGGAGGAGATACTATTGGCACTGGCCCTCCAGCAAACAAAAGCTCAATGTCCATCTGGTCTACCCAAGTTATAGCTACCTGCTGCCTGTCTATATCCCCTCATGCAGCTCCTTATGGTAACTACAGCCGCTATAGGACTGGCTCTGAAAGATCTAAGGATGGCAGAGGAGTAGGTGGTAATGGAAGTCACTGCAGGCATTATCTTGGTATTGCACTGCAAACATTCCTGTAATGGGACAGAGATCACGGTAGGCTGGCAATATGAAGCTGGGGAGATGCCCAGGACAGGGAACCCCTTCCTAATATTCTTCTGAGTTTCACAGACTCATTGAATGCCTAGCCAACACTGGCATAATAACATTAATTTCATTACTAAAAGTGAGAGTTAACCTTTACCTATCATTTGTCCAGTGACTGGCACTGTTATAAACAAATATTAGCTTGTTTTGGTATTATATTTATTATCATCATATCCGTTTACCAGATAAGAAAATATTAGCACAGAGAGGAAGATGGCAGAGTCAGGATTCAAACCTGGGCAGCTCAAAAACAGAGCGCCCAAGTTCACCTCTTTCTTTTTCTTTCTTTTTATTTCTCTCTCATCTATCTCGATGGATTAAATTCAACCTTATTAAATATAGCATTCCAATAAATTATTTTTGTGCATTTAGTGTTTCTAGAGATAGTGAATATATAAAAAATATCTGTCAGTATTATGCAGACTAGAAAACATTTTCATATAATTTTTTAGTTCAGCAGAAGCTGATACAGGATTCTGTATCATAAATAATATTACTATTAAGAGAAAGTTTCTAGTTATTAAGACAAATCAACTAATGACTACAAATTTAATGGGAAAATAACTGGAAGAGTTTGAGATAGTTCCCAATGTCAAATAATGGCTCAGAAAAGCATATCATTTAGCTGGTAATAGCAGCAAACAGAAGATCATAGCAACAATTTCTAAAAACAATTAAATGAGTATGAAATTACTAGAATAACTTGATAGTTTTTCCTTTAACTTATACCCTTTGGTAGTTAGTTTTATAATAGAAAAACTTTAATTTAGGTAGAGAATAAAATGACTATATTCAATTTTTATTTCCTCTTGATTAATATATTAGTTTATATTATCATACCAGTTGTTAAATATTTTTAATATCACCATTTCTGAGTCACTATAATGCCCTCACAAATGTACTGCACCTTGAATTGTTTTTGGCACTATACAAAACATGAACATGCACAAATCACATCCAGATGCTTTATTAAAAACATAAGCACAGAATGAAAAAAGCTCCTCTGAGCAGTGCAATTCAAGTCAGTATCTTGAAGGAACAGAGAATGTCAAAGAACACGGTAGAAAAGAAGTCAAATTTTAGGAATTATTAAGAACAACCTTATCCATAAGGAAAAATAAGAAACAGACTAAATGTCAGTAACTGGAAATTACTAAATAAATATGGTACATCCATGTAATAATATATTATACAATTTGTATATTTGATGTCATAGAAGTATACATATTGGCAAGGAAAGCTATATTTTTGAGTGGAACAAAAGCAGATTACTACACACTGTGTAAAGTAGAAGCCATTTTGATTTAAAAATACACATGCAGGGCTTCCCTGGTGGCGCAGTGGTTGAGAATCTGCCTGCTAATACAGGGGACACGGGTTCGAGCCCTGGTCTGGGAAGATCCCACATGCCGCGGAGCAACTAGGCCCGTGAGCCACAATTGCTGAGCCTGCGCGTCTGGAGCCTGTGCTCCGCAACAAGAGAGGCCGCGATAGTGAGAGGCCTGCGCACCGCGATGAAGAGTGACCCCCGCTCGCCGCAACTAGAGGAAGCCCTCGCACAGAAACGAAGACCCAACACTGCCCAAAAAATAAATAAATAAATAAAATTAGAAATAAATAAATTAATTAATTAATTAATTAAATAAAAATACACATGCAAAGAGAAATATCTATAAAAGGATATATGAAAATGAAAGCAATGGTTTTCTGATGGTGGGAATATGAGTAATTGTTCTATTCATTCATCTGTAATTTCTGATTTTTTCAATAATGAACATGTATTACTTACACAATAAAAACAGCAATATTAAGAACGTATTTAGGTGTAAAAGTTACGTAAAAAGACAGAGGTATTTCAGTGGAGAGGTTCAGGGCATCAGATGTGAGGACAGATGACTGTATTTGAATCCTGGCTCCTTCACACAGTTGCTGTACAACCTCAGACAAGTTACTCGGCCTCCCTGTGCTTAGTGTCCTCATCTGCAAAATACGGACACTGACGGCATTTGTCTCTTAGGATTATTGTGAAAATTAAGAGAGTTAATTTATTTAAAGTGTTTAGAATAGTGTTTACTATAGTGTAATCATTCAACATATTATAACTAATGTAATTTATGGAACTGTAATTAATCTTTTGTCAATGTAGTAAAAATACAGATTTTTAGACTGCAAAAATATTTTAATCTATCATCTTGAAAAAGCTGTTCATTATGAAATTTTAGAAGATTTAGTTCATAAATATTTTCCTCATAATTGATGCTTAATTAAATTTATACTTAAAGAAGCATTTCCAAAGTTACCAATGACCAAAATCCCATAGTATGTTTTTCTCTTAACTACTAAGACAAGGCACAATGACTAAAAGATGGTTTAAATTGTAAAAAGAAAAGAACTTTCTTCGTAACTATCTAGGCCTTAAATAACTACCATACTAATTCTCAAAATCCATTTAAATCACCTTAGTTTCGGTTGACGGTATTTCTGAACACCTCCGAGACTTAAATATAACCATATGTTCTAAGAAAATTGTTATCCTTATGAGTAGATATCAAGCAAAAGGAAAGAGATATGCCAAAGCATCAAAACACCTCTCAGCTTCTCAATGTAATTTTGAATTCACGCATCAGAGATTTCAATGTAATTTATTTTCTCAAAGGCAGCAAGTCTCCAAAGGAGAGCCCCACATCAAGACTGCTTAGATGAGAGATTTTTCAGAATTTTAAAATTAAAATAGAACCTCAATTTCATTTCACCAAAAACTGATAATTAAGCTGATATTTTCCTCTTTGAAACAGCTCAGTAATTATTCAACATGAATGGAGCAGGAGAAGTATGCCATGATGTATGATTTGTATAGTTATATGTCTGATTCAACTTTCACAGTCTATCCCCATTGCCCAATAAAAGTTTGCATTCACTCAGGTCTCTTTTCCCTTTCCTTCTGAAATTCAAACCATGATTAATATCTGCCCAAACATGGGACAGGTAAGACATAGCCTTCTGACGTTATCATATAAACAATTTGGTTCATGCTTTCGTGGTCATAACTGCCTTCCTTATTCCTCCCTTAACTTCATATTCTATCTTTTGCTATAGCAGAAACTGGAAAGAAAGGATATTTGAATGACCTCTCCCCACACTGAGGTTTAGTTTCAAGAAAAACTCTTTAAAAAAAAAAAGTGCTAAAATTTCAGAAGTGTTGTGAACAAGTTTAGAGGACATGTAAATAAATTTAGTGCAAATGCCTAGTTAAGTCTGTACCACACTCAACGTGCAGAATGAGAAACATGGAAGAGCAAACTGGGAAAACAGTATAGGGAAATTAATCAATTTCTAATTATTGTCTTCACGATAAAGTTTTTAATAAGAAACCAACACAACACCGATATATTCTTCAGTTCCAGTATTCATTTATAACTATTTACATTCTTTCTCAGTGATGGATTTTTAACTGAGCAGTACAGTCAGAATCACTTCTGAAAAAATGAGAGAAGGATATATGAGGAGTTAACATCATAAATAGACAATTATGATTTCATGTTTTAATGCTCTGATTAGGTTTTCCTTTCCCCCTTTTTCCTGTTTAACTTCTTTTGTTTTAGATAGACAAGTTGATAATTTAGAAACTTCTAACTGTAATGAATCTTCCACTGGTCCACTAACTGTAAATTAATTTAGATTAACTCTTTGAGATATAAACCCGTCCTAAGAAAATTACTTAATGGCTTTAATCAGATTACATTAGGCGCGAGGGGATAGGAGGAAAGGTGTATTTAAAAACAGAAGACTCGGGACTTCCCTAGTGGTGCAGTAGTTAAGAATCCGCCTGCCAATGCAGGGGACACGGGTTGGATCCCTGGTCTGGGAAGATCCCACATGCCGCGGAACAACTAAGCCCGTGTGCCACAACTACTGAGCCGGCGCTCTAGAGCCCGTGAGCCACAACTACTGAGCCTGTGTGCCACAACTACTGAAGTCTGCATGCCTGGAGCCCATGCTCCGCAACAGGAGAGGCCACCGTAAGGAGAACCCTGTGCACCGCAACGAAGAGTTGCCCCCGCTCGCCACAACTACAGAAAGCCTGTGTGCAGCAACGAAGACCCAACAGAACCAAAAATAAATAAATAAATAAAATTGATTCGTTAAAAAAAAAAAAAAAAAAACAGAAGACTCAGTCCCTGGTCTAAAGAAGTTCAGAGTCTAATGAGGAAAAATTTTGATCTTATCCAGCTGTTCCATTAACTGATATTTCCTGACTTCCTTTTACTCACTGTCTACTTTACTCCTCTTCCCACAAGGAAAAAGGTACATTAATGTAAGCTTAAAAACACACAAAAGTATACTTTCTTTGAACAGTTTATATGTATATGTAAAGTATGAAAACAAGGACCAGAAGCATATATACCAAAGTTATAATGGTTGCCTCTGAGAAAGGGTGAAGGGATCAAGATAAGGGAACATTTAGCTTTCAGGTTAAATTTTTTTAAATTATAGTTGATTTACAATATTTTGTCAGTTCCACATGTACAGCAAAGTGATTCAGTTATATATACATATATTTTTTCAGATTCTTTTCCATTATAGGTTATTAAAAGATATCAAACACAGCTCCCTCTTTCATACAGTAAATCCTTATTGTTTATCTATTTTATGAATAGTGGTTTGTATCTGTTACTCCCAAACCGCTCATTTATCCCTCCCCACCACGTTCCCTTTCCCCTTTGGTAACCATAAGTTAGCTTTCTATGTCTGTGAGTCTCTTTCTGTTTTGTATATAGATTCATTTGTATTATTTTTTAGATTCTGCAATATAAATGATATCATATTTGTCTTTGTCTGACTTACTTCACTTAGTATGATATTCTCTAGATTCATCCATGTTGCTACAAATGGCAATATTTCATTCATTATGGCTAAGTAATACTCCACTTGATAGACAGACAGACAGACAGATAGATACCACATCTTCTTAAGCCAATCGTCTATTGATAGGTTCTTGGGTTGTTTCCATGTTTTGGCTATTGTAAACAGTGCTGCTATGAACACTGGGGTGCACGTATCTTTTCAAATTAGAGTTTTTGTCTTTTCCAGATATATGCCCAGAAATGGGATTGCTGGATCATATGGTAGCTCTATTTTTAGTTTTTTAAGAAACCTCCATTGGGATTGACATATATACACTAGTATGTATAAAACAGATAACTAATTTAAAAAAATCCAATTAAAAAAAAAAAAGAAAGCTCCATACTGTTTTCCATAGTGGCTGTACCAATTTACATTCCCACCAACAGTATAGGAGGGTTCCCCCCCCCTTTTTTTTATTGGAGTATAGTTGCTTTACAAACCCCTCCTTTTTTTGTGGCTGTGCTGCACAGGCTTGCGGAATCTTAATTCCCCAACCAGGGATTGAACCCAGGCCCTCGGCAGTGAAAGTGTGGAGTCCTAACCACTGGACCACCAGGGAATTCCCCATTTGTAGACTTTTTGACGCTAGCCATTCTGACAGGTGTGAAGTGATACCTCATTGTGGTTTTGATTTGCATTTCTCTAATAATTAACAATGCTGAGCATCTTTTCATGTGCCTGTGGGCCATCTGTATGTCTTCTTTGGAGAGAAGTCTACTTAGGTTTTCTGCCCATTTTTGATTAGATTATTTTTCTGATATTGAGTTGTATGAGCCATTTATATATTTTGGAAATTAAGCCCTTGTTGGTTGTATTACTTGAAAATATTTTCTCCCATTCCATAGGTTTGTCTTTTTGTATTGTTGATCATTTCCTTTGCTATGCAAAAGCTTTTAAGTTGATTAGGTCCCATTTATTTATTTTTGCTTTTATTTCTGTTTCTTGCAAGATTGATCTAAGAAAATATTGCTACAATTTATGTCAGAGAATGTTTTCCCTATGTTCTCTTCTAGGAGTTTTATGGTGTCATGTCTTATATGTAGGTCTTTAAACAATTTTGAGTTTATTTTTGTATATGGTGTGAGGGAGTGGTCTAATTTTATTGATTTACATGTAGCTGTCCAGCTTTCCCAACACAGCTTGCTGAAGAGACTGTCTTTTCTCCATTGTATATTCTTGTCTCCTTTGTTGTAGATAAACTGACCACAGGTGTGTGGGTTTATTTCTAGGCTCTCTATTCTGTTCCACTGATCTATAATATATGTCTGTTTGGGGGCCAATATCACACTGTTTTGACTACTGTAGCTTTGTAGTCTTGTCTGAAGTCTGAGAAGGCTATGCCTCCAGCTTTGTTCTTTTTCCTCAGGATTGCTTTGGCAATTCTGGGTCTTTTGTGATTCCATATAAATTTTAGGATTATTTGTTCCAGTTCTGTGAAAAATGTTATGGGTAATTTGATAGGGATCACATTAAATCTGTAGAGTGCTTTGGGTAGTATGGCCATTTTAACAATATTAATTCTTCCAATCCAAAAGCATGGGATCTCTTTCCATTCCTTTGAATCCTCTTCAGTTTCCTTTATCAATGTTTTATAGTTTTCAGCATATAGGTCTCTCACCTCCTTGGTTAAGTTTACTCCTAGGTATTTTTTCTGACATGATTTTAAACTGGATTGGTTTTTTACTTTCTTTTTGATATTTCATTGTTAAAGAAATGCAACAGATGTCTGTATGTTAATCTTGTATCCTGCTACCTTGCTGAATCCATTTATTACTTCTAATAGTTTTTGTATGAAGTCTTTAGGATTCTCTATATAGAGTATCACATCATCTGCACATAGTGACAGTTGTACCTCCTCCCTTCCAATTTGGATACCTTTTACTTCTTTTTTTTTGTCTGATTGCTGTGGCTAGGATTTCCAATACTATGTTGAATAGAAGTGGTGAGAGTGGGCATCCTTGACTTGTTCCAGAATTGAGCAGGAAGGTTTACAGCTTTTCACCACTGAGTATTATGTTGGCTATTGGGCTTGTTGTAAATGGCTGTAATATGTTGAGATATGTTCCCTCTATACCCACTTTGGTGAAAGTTTTTGTCATGCATGGATGTTGATTTTTTTTTAACATCTTTATTGGAGTATAATTGCTTTACAATGGTGTGTTAGTTTCTGCTTTATAACAAAGTGAATCAGTTATACAAATACATATCTTCCCATATCTCTTCCCTCTTGCGTCTCCCTCCCTCCCACCCTCCCTATCCCACCCCTCTAGGTGGTCACAAAGCACCGAGCTGATCTCCCTGTGCTATGCAGCTGCTTCCCACTAGCTATCTATTTTACATTTGGTAGTGTATATATGTCCATGCCACTCTCTCACCCTGTCACATCTTACCCCTCCTCCTCCCCATATCCTCAAGTCCATTCTCTAGTAGGTCTGTGTCTTTATTCCCGTCTTGCCACTAGGTTCTTCATGACCTTTTTTTTCCCTTAGATTCCATACATATGTGTTAGCATACTGTATTTGTTTTTCTCTTTCTGACTTACTTCACTCTGTATGACAGACTCTAACTCCATCCACTTCACTACAAATACCTCCATTTCATTTCTTTTTATGGCTGAGTAATATTCCATTGTATATATGTGCCACATCTTCTTTAATGGATGTTGAATTTTATCAATTGCTTTGTCTGCATCTATGGAGATGATTATATGGTTTTTGTCTTTTCTTTTGTTAATGTGGTGTATCACACTGATTTCTTTGCATATGTTGAATCATCCTTGCAAACCTGGAATGAATCCACCCTGATCATGGTGTATGATCCTTTTTATGTACTGTTGGATTTGGTTTGTTAATATTTTGTTGAGTATTTTTCATCTATATTCATTAAACATACTGGCCTGTAATTTTCTTTTTTTTGTAGTGTCTTTGTCTGGTTTTAATATCAGGGTGATGGTGGCTTCACAGAATGAATTTGGGGGTTTTCCCTCCTCTTCAATCTTTTGGAATAGTTTGAGAAGGATAGGTATAAGTTCTCCTTTTTATGTTTGGTAGATTTCCCCATTGAAGCCATCTGATCCTGGATTTTTGTTTGCAGGAAGTTTTTTTTTATTACAGATTCTATGTCACTTCTAGTGATTGGTCTGTTAAAATTATCTGTTTCTTCTTGACTCAGTATTGGCAGGCTGTATGTTTCTAGAAATTTGTCCATTTCTTCTAAGTTGTCCAATTAGTTGGCATATAACTGTTCATAGTGTTTTCTTATGTTTTTTTTTTTTTGTATTTCTGCAGTATCAGTTGTTATTTTTCCTCTTTCATTCCTTATTTTGTTTTTTTGAGTCCTCTCTCTCTTCTTCTTGGTGAGCCTGACTAGAGGTTTGTCAATTTTATCTTTTCAAAAAACCAGCTCTTGGTTTTATTGATCTTTTCTATTTTTTTTAATCTCTATTTTATTTATTTCCTCTCTGATCTTTATTTCCTTCCTTCTGCTGACATTGGGTTTTGTTGTTCTTATTTTTCTAATTCTTTTAGGTGGTAGGTTAGGTTGTTTGGGATTTTTCTTTTTTCTTGAGGAACTTCCCTCTTAGAACTGCAATTGCTGCATCCCAATATGTGCTGTCATTATTGTTTGTCTCGAGGTATTTTCTGATGGCCATGCCCCGCTATGCGCGTACTGACATTGGGTTCGGCCCAGACCACATCCCAGGCCCTCAGGGCTGTCTCCATGCACCCAGATGGAGTCCTCTCCCAGGGCTAACCACACGAGTTTCAGTGCCTAGCTACTGCATGTACTAGCAGCCTCCCTCCCCACAGTGCATGTTTCCAGCTTGGAAGTATGATGAGGTGGCAGCCAATAGTACTCGTCCCTCTCCACTCTAACAGGTTAAATTTTTAAAAGCAAAATGTATCCATGTATTACTACATAAAGTGTTTTAAAATATAGCCATAAAAAATTTCTGGGAAAAATATGCTAAAGTACTAATGGTGGTTGATTCTGGGTGGTATGAACATGAGTGAAGGACATTAACTTCTTAGTATTTACTGTTTAAGTTCCTACCAGTCCATCACAAGGGAAGGTATAGCATTTTATTGGTTGATTAGTTTATTATTCTTATCAGAGATGCCCATATTAACAACAGTTGCCTTCTCACAGTTCCTATAACTATACCTAAGTATCATAGTGATAGGGTTACCTTTATTACTGTTGAGACTGTTACAAAGACTTATAATATTAGATGGAGCTTCCTAAATCTCCTATCACATACTCTAAAGCAAAGGTCTACAGTCAAGATTTCTACCAAACATTAAAAAATAATAACAAAACTAAGGTGTAACACTGCAGGGACAGGTAGTGTGCCACCTGCATAGACCCTTATGCTCTTTGCTGTGGTATGCTTAATACAATCACATCTACAGGTGACAGGAGACTAGTTCTAGATTTCTGTACCCAAGATAATTGGAATACTTCCCATAGGAACCAACTTCCCAAATCCTTCCCCGTATCTAAGTGATTTCCCACAATAGTCCATCATGAAGTTTTATAGTATCTCAAAAAACCAGCTCTGGCTTTTTTGGAATAAGCCTAGCAGGTAAAGTAATAAGTCACCAGTATTTCCTTAAGGGCTGCTCAAGTTTTCTGCTAAATACAGCAGGCATAATATGCTTCATATCTGAGTTTGAGACCAAAACCCCAGATATTTCCCAGTTGTATGGTTCTTGATTTTCCTAAGTGTCCAAAGTCTTCATGAAATTCTCTTAGAACAATGAGATAGCAATCTTGGAAGAAAAAAAGTGTTTTTATTCTTGTACTAGGTAGGAGAGTACTTGATACAGTATGTTATGGTGGTCAAGCAACTGTGTCTGCATCAACTGATCCTGGATTTGTATCCCAGCTGTTACACTTGGGTAAACTCGGGCATGTTAATGTACCTCTCTAAGCTGCTGCTTTTTCAAAATTAATTAATTAAACAGATAAGTAATAAAATCAAAATATTTCTGTGAAGATAAAATTAAATTCTATACAAAGACTTCAGCAGAGCCTGAAACACAATAAACATAAATTTTACTGTAGCCACATTAATAAACATCCCTCTGGCTGGAGGGCTCCTTTACCATAGGGCCTTCCCACCATGCTATCCTCCAGATTTCCATTATACTCTATAACAGTGAAGGTTTCTTCCCTGGGCTCCAAAGTTGACAGCCATGTTGGGCCTAGTCTTCAGAAATAGCTTTGAGTTTTCCATTTCCTTAAAGAGATTACCTCACAAAGTACAAACACACTTGCCTCCCTCATTAGGGACAGTTTCCTAGGAGATGTACCTTGTTGGTAAGCTTAAACTTATGGCAAATACAGATGTTCTAGTCAGTTTAAACCACCCATTATTGCCCTCAGGTAATATGATTATTATCAGTCCATTTGTGACTCTATGTAATGCTCCCTAAATGTATCTGAGACTGAGTTCCTATAGGCTTTGCTAACAGAAACCTGTAAAGTGTCAGGTCCCATTAACTGTCAGATTGCCATTAGCATTATTCCTCCACTTCCCAGACATGCCTCAACCCCTAGCAATGGACACAGGCCATGTTCGATTTATAGTGTATCTCTCTTATTTACTCGCTTGGTTACTGAATAGTTCTTTTTAAAAGCACTGACCTGTTCTCTGGTTACAAACACTTAGAGCCTCAGTTTTGCTGCTAATGAACTGTATGATCTTAGTAAAGTTGCACGTCTCTAGGTGTCAGTTTTGTAATCAGTTAATTAAGGATATCTTTAATGTCTACGATTTAATTTCTATCATTCCACTACTAGACAAGTATCTCAGACAAAAAAAAAATTATGAAAGATATATATAGATTTACCATGGAAAACACAGCAATCCCACCAGCTTATTTTAAGACTGGAAGTGTATAAAAATAGGTTTTTAGGACCACTGTGTACGGCTGTGTAGGCTGTGCACTGCAATAAGTACCTGGCTGAGGGGGGTGCTTAAGTACAGTGTGCGTTGGGTCCGCCAAAGCTTACACCTGGAGGAAGGAATGCCTTTTTCTTCTTACATAGGTGGTATCTGCTAACTGAACTATATTCTCATGATGAACTGTCTGCTCAAAGGTGGTACTCCTTTCTAATTCATCCACCCAGCAGGCTATGCCTTTACCTAAATTGCACAAAGACATCTCATTTTACAGGTCACAGGTAGCCTGCAAAAGTAGCACTATAAAAGAATTCTACACTACTAGTAACAATTGATCTCATCACATAAAAAGATCTCCAAAACACAAAGATGCAGGAAAAGTCTTCAAGATCAATTTCTCCCCAAATTGGTCATACTTAGAGTGCAGACACACATACACACACACATACACAATAAAGAATTCTTCAGAGGAGAAACGTTCACGAACAAAAACCTGAAGTCAAAGAAAAGGCTTATCAAAAATCTAAATAAACCATGTAATATAAACTTTTACTATTTTAAGACTAAAAATTTTTATGTCAAAGGCATCTGGAAAACACAGACACAATTTTTTTATACTTACCCTCTTCACACAGAAATTGTGAAAATCAATAGAACAATATAAAGCAGTTAAAATACACTTAAAGAAAATATAAACAAAGAATTTATTACTCTTAAGTATTATTTTAAAAGTAACATTTAAATAAAAGGAATAAAGAAATGTGTTTTAATGACCCTAATTTTAAGAAAACATCAAAATCAATAGCATGGAGCTTGTGAAGCAGCCATAGAAAGAGAGTGGCAAGTGTCTGTGTGTGTATATATATGGGTTACATGTACCCTAAGACATAAGTGATGCTGGAAATTATTTTTAATAGCATTTAAAATTAACTCACCAAAAAAAATAACATCATATGATTTTTAGTAATATAGCTATGCTACCATATGTAAATATAGCTTGGTAATCTCTATGGTGAACTGAGAATGAAAAGCTATAAATAACAAAGACATTCTAATAATTTTACACTGTTTGTTCTTTATATAAAATCTAATAGGCTTCTCCTGTCTAATATAAAAATGGAAAGTACTAAATAGCATGAATGGAATTTCAAAGGTTGTTCTATCTTACCAACTTAAACAAGATACCACAACCTACTATTTAACTCTTAGGCCTTTTTAAAATAAGAGGGTTATCAGAAAATCTGCTTAATTTTAAGAACAACAAAGTAAAATAAATTAAAATTGTGAACAAAGAAATTTGATAAATTATTTTAATGTTTATTTTTCCTAGAAAAATTTCTTACGGATATTATCCCCTTTTGTATTCCAAAAAATGGAAGATTAACATGGCCACCTAGAGGA
Organism: Eschrichtius robustus; assembly: GCF_028021215.1. Lineage (NCBI taxonomy): Eukaryota > Metazoa > Chordata > Mammalia > Artiodactyla > Eschrichtiidae > Eschrichtius > Eschrichtius robustus. The sequence continues at coordinate 150,924,767 of NC_090826.1, forward strand.
GAAAACATGATCAACAAATAGAGGCCATAATATTTTCTTACTTTTTCTACAGTATCTGTATTTCAGATTTATAATATATAAACTGCTATAAAGGGCCCAACTGAAGGGGTTAATTATGAATGAAAGAGACTTAGGGAGGACACTAAAGCAGCAGTGATGACCAAACAGAAGCTAAAGCATCATTCATTTTTGCAGGGGACTTGACAAGTACAGCCTTTATAAACTTACTGTGTGACCTTAGGTTAAAAATTACTTAATTGATCTAAAATCTCCTCTCACTTCTGTAAAATGGAAATAATCTTATCTACCACAATGTGTTGCAGTGAAGCCTAAGTATAACAACGTGTACAGAAACTAACAGAGTCAGGCACATAGTAGGAGCTCAATGAATGGTAGTTCTCCCTACTTGATCAGAAAGTTCTCTTGCACTGGTCCTCCTAATCCCTATCCAGGCCCTCCCTGACCCTCTCTACTCTTGTAGATATTTCCAATATTGGCTGTTCCAAAGCTTCTCTACTGGAATTATTCAGAGTTTGAGAAATGGGGTAATGGTTCTTTACCAGCCCTAATGAGGTAACAATATGTCATGTAAAAAATGTACATTTAAAAATATTTTTCCTTCTACCTTATAATTCCCTTTAGTCACCTCAACCCACATTAGTCAAGTGTGACCTTCATAAACCTGCAGAACAGTATGCAGAATAAAGGGTCAGAGCAGTAAAGAGAAGCATAACCTACTCTACCGATCCCTTTCCTTGTACCTCAGGAGAATGAACCAAATCCTATAAGAGAACTATACTCAGTAGCCCTCTTAGGTGACCGGACTTGAAGTGAGCAGTACTTCTCCTGAGTCAACTATGCAGAGGCACAACCACCTGGCAGAGACTCAAATGTGTATTAGAAGCAAATCCCCATCCTTCCCAAATATATACCAGAGGAGGGTTACTATTGTTGAGTTGGAGGGAGAAGGTGAACCCCTTCAACTACCTCTCTTTCTTGACTCTGAAAGTTGATAGAGAACAAGTGGTATGAAAGTGCAGGCAGCAAATGTACACTCTCTTCCACTTATTCTCTCCTAACCACCTTCAATCTCATGTATGATTCTACACTATTAAAATGTACACTGAAAGTAACTGATCATCTTCTACTGGACAAAGGGGCTTGTCTGAATTCTCATCCTCCCCAGTCTCTCTGTGGTGTAGCATTCAAAACTCTCCTTCCGTGTCTGACGAAATGCAACATTCTCCCGATTCCCCACTTTATGGTTGTTACTTTCTCTTCTCTGTTTAAGTGACATCCTTAATTCTCTGTTAATGAAAGGAAATGACTCTTATCTTTTCTCTCCATACATTCTCCCTCAACAATTTAATACCTTCCCTTGATTCCTATTCTCTAAGTATATACAATCTGAAAAAACCTTCTCCCAAACTCCATTCATGATTTCAAGATCCACAGCCATTTCCAGTTGCCTAAATATTCTGCCTTACCATATACACAAAACCACTTTTATCTTCCACCCCAACCCACCATCCAAGAAAAAAAAATCCCTCTCTGGATTTCTTATTTATATTAATGACCTCATCATTTTCATAGTCATACTTGCTGGAAACTAGTGTCATCTTTGACACTTCCTTCCTTCTTTCTAATGTTCCAAATACATTTAGTTCCTAAATCCAGTAAATTGCACCTCTGTAATGTCTCTCCTATCCTCCTATATTCCTCTTGCCACTATTTTAATGCAGATTTTTACCATTTCCCACATAGATGACTCCAAAGACCTTCTTAATTGGTGTCTTTTCCTATAGCCTTCCTGTTGCTACATTACTCTTTCTAAAGCACATCCTTGGTCATGGTTCCTTGGTGAAAAACTTCTAGTGAGTTTTCACTGGTTAACAAATTAAATCCAAACTTCTACTCAGTGAGGCACTCCAGGCTTTAGACCTCATCTCTTTCTTTTTTATTTTACATATATATATGTGTGTGTGTATATATCTATGTGTGTATATACTGATATACACTAGATATATTGATATACTAATACATATACATATATATACTTATATACACACATACACACACACACACACCTATGTTAGAGCCAAGAGGACTTTTCTCTTGTCCTGAAATAGTCCCTACATTTTACCACTTCATACTCTGGCATTTATGAACTTCCCTCTATCTCAAATACCTCTGCTTATTCTTTTCAACTTTATACCCATTCTTCAAAGCTGAACCCAAATATCATTTTCATGGAAGTTCTCTCACATCTTCCCCAATGGATGGTAATTCACTCCCTTCCTTAAAACCTTTTAGCATTTTATACGTACTTCTGCATCTTTGCCTGTGGGCATGTTCAGAACTTACTATCACTTGAAATTGCTTTTCTCTAAAATCTGGAGCTCTGAAATCTCCCTCTCTAATCAAGTTTTCCTGTTCTTCCCTGACTCCACTGATTGCTGTGAGTGTATTTTGCGCTCACAGCAATCTTTGATTTTTCAATTAGCAATAACCTATGATACAAAAAACTATCCTCCTAGTCTACTGTTATCTTACATTATCACTTGATCATCTCCCCATCCTAAATCCCAATGACAGTATTTTAACAACAACAAGGATATCTCTACCTGGATATTCCACAGACACCTCAAATTCAGTATGACTGAAACTAAATTATCTCCCTCCCACAAACTTACTTCTCTTATGCTTTCTAGACTAACTAAACAATCTTAATTCCTTACTCACTGCATATGTTCAGTCACTCACCAGGATATACTGAGACCATCCCTCAATCTACAAATTCTTTGTCCCTCAGTTAACACTGCTAATGAGGATCTCATCACTGTTTATCTAACCAGTCCTTTTGCCTCCAGTAGTTCCTACCTCCAATTCATCTTCTATTACAGTAGTTAAATAATCTTTCTTAAACACACTGACCTAAAAGTGTCACACTATCCAGCTTAAAAACCTTCCAGGGTTCTACATTCCCTGTAAGACAACATCCAAACTCCTGAGCATGGCATTCAGCACAGATCCTAGGTTAAAGACACTGACACACACTGTCTTCTGCTTTCCTGCAATCACTATTACATGGTGGTTGAACAGTTCTCCCTCAAGTCTAGTTCACCTATCCTGTGAAGACTGCATCATACATCAGACTTCCCCTTTCGCCGCCTCCCAAACAAAGTCTCAGTCCTCCTCTGTATTTCTACATTACGTTGTTCATGTAACTAGCAGACCTCTTAACACACTACATTACACATGTACTCACTGGTCATCCTCCTCCAGTCTGTGGGCTCTTTAAAACAAGCTTGTTTTTATTCATCTTTACATCCACAGGATCTAGTATGGCACATAAAAAACTTTCAACAAATGTTTATGAAATAAATAATTTCAGAATGCCTAAAATCAATCTACCCTGGGTAGATTGGTCATTGATTAATCATTTATCATTGATTGATCAATCATTGATTGATCACTGGTTAATCATTTATCAAATCATTTAGGGTAGAAATGGTAGAAAAGTACAAGTGGGTCCTAAGTATATAGGTGAAATGAAATGAGAGGGTGATTCCAGAGGTGAGGGCAGGAACAGAAGAGCCACTGAGATTACGCTTCTCTCTTCACCCTTTTCCCCACAGATTGTTGAGCCACGCGAGAATAACAGGACTACAAGGAAGAAGCAATCAAGCCAGCAGACAGGCAGAAGAAGGAGTGAGCAGGGAAAAATAAAACCCTAAACTGAAGTTGCAGAAAGGGAAGTGTCTAGGGTCACAGACTACACACTCAGGGCTTGCTCGTAGCTACTCACTATCATCACCATCACTGCTTCACCACCCATAACTACGACTACCATTTACTGATCACTTACCTATCACGCACCAGACACTATGCTAAAAACACCACACATACCATTTAATGTCCATGACAACCCTATCAGCAAGGTATTATTCACACTTAGAGACAATGAAACAAACCTAGAAACTATCAAGTACACTGCCCATTAAGTACACTGCCCATTAATATAGTACACTGCCCATTAAGTACACTGCCCATTAATATAGTAAGTCACAGGGCCAGAATGTGAACAAGGATCAGGCTTCAAGACCCATTCTCTTTCTGCTCTACTATTCATGAACCAGAGTTTACATAAGTTGGGGACTGGCTTTACTGCTTTTGCATTATTTAGTTATCTTTGTAAGCACATGTCTTATTTTCTCGAGTACTAAGAAAGGTATTTTTGAGGGTAGAGTCCATGTCTAATATTTTTTATTTCTTTCGTAGCGTCTCATAATGAGTCTTCCATATTTGATTAATTTCTTACTGTACCTATGTACTAGCAGAAATAAAAGGGAGGTATATTAATCTTTAGTTAGCATGAAGCCAAATACAAAAATTTAACTCCTTTGACAACTGTATGTGCCAGAGTAAGTCATCAATAGTAATAGGCCCCAAAACACAAACCACAGCTGCAATATTAAAGTTAGTTTGTGTTTAATATAATAACAAAAATGCTATTTAAAATATATTGCTCTTTTCTTCATATCTGGGCATAAATATAATAATTACTATGAGTAGTCACACATTGTATCAAGCAAACAACTTACTTAGATGTGGAAATAAAAATGCTTTAGGTAATGGTAAAACCTTTTTTATTTCTCTTTTAGAAAGATATAAAAACACTTGAGAGTGGACCTGTATCTTCTACATAGGTTGAGTTCTAATGTCAATGTCAGCACATGAGGCAAAAATCAACAGGGGACAAAAAAATCCTTGAAAATTCATTAAATTTCCCTTAAAGTCTCGTACAATACAGTACCGGCTCTCAATAAATCTATCTCAGACAGTTTTTCCTCCTACATGGAAGAGATCACCACTCCTTCTGCTTCATGCCACATGAAGTATCTGGCTCATGTTAGGGCCCATACTGAATGAAAAAGCATTCATTTACACACTAGAATCATATTCAACACTGTGAGATTCTTAGACCATATCAGTTCCTGTAACAGGTATTTAGGAACTGACTCCATCTGAGACAACAGCAGATTCACACTTCCCATCTCATGTTCATTATGAAAAGAGAGCTAGAATTACCACCGTATTTAAATTATTTGGTGTTTTGCTTTTGGGTGTTTTGGTTTTAGTTTTGGTTTTTGGCTTGAGCCCAAAGATTTGAATTTGAATAAATTATATTCCCAGAAATGTGACCCTACTATATATGCTATCTCTTATTTATTGTGCAACCACAGACATCTAGAGTTTTAGAAACAAATAATCAAATACTATAGTGTAAAAAAAAAAAAATACTTAACCTATCTTACCTTCATCTATTGATGCTTCGCTACTGTATCCATCATACTCTGCAGAGAGAGGGCTATATTTCTGTCTTGTTTCCCAAGTATAGCTCTTTTGTCTAGAATCTGCCAATGGTAGTCTGGAATTTTGTGTTCTGGATAAGGCCTCATGATATTTACCCAGGGCTTCATCTTCACTTTCAGAGGATGAACCATGCTCATCTTTGTCAATGTAGGAATTATCTATTTGGAACGACACGGAGAGCAGATCAAAATATAACGCAATAAAATGTAGCGAATTTGCTATAGTTACATACATGTTACATGCTTATATATGTATCATATATATTCATACACACACAAATATATATATATATATAAAAACATATATATACACATCACACAATCTGAATTTTCAGCTTTAGAAAAATATTTTTTCATTTAAGAAGCCCAAGCTTTAGATTTTTATGTTTTAATAGAAAGAACTGACTTGTATACTTGAATTATATAAGTAATATTAGTCATAGGGATTTTCCAACCACGGTACAGGTAAACAGAGTAATAGGGCTCTCCATCTTACACAATTTTTTTTAAAGCATCAGTAGCACACAAAGGAAGTTATAAGTATTGCCAATACATATGGACCTGATTCAAATAATTCATGCTACAAGAGACATTTTTGGTTATCATCTTAGTCAAAATTTTCGTAACTGATGACGCTCAGTGTTAGAAGCAGAACAAAGAAATGGACAGACATACACTATTGATGGAATTATAAGTGGTACAACTTTTCTAGAGAGCAATCTGGCTATACATATCAAACTTTCTAATCTGCATAGTCTTTGACCCATTTCTAGGAATTTACCAATTCCATTTCTAAGAATTCAGCCTAAGGAAATAATTAGCAAGTGAGCAATGATATGTATTTGAGACAATTTACTATACTGTGTTTAACAGCAAAGGAAAACAAAAATAAAATATAAGCTAAATGTCCATTGCTGAGCCTTGGTCAAGTAAATTATGATACATCTATGAAATGATATACTACACAGTCATTAAAAATGAGGAGGTGAACTTACAAGTACACACAGGGAAAGAATAACTACCACATCATGTTAAGAGAAAAGAGAAACTTTTCTCATGTTAAGAGAAAAGAGAAGAAAAGAGATTAACATACGTATGCCTACATGCAACATATACACACATACATGCAGTATAAGTTTACACGTACATACAAAAACGTCTGGAAGCATATACACCAAGCTTAACACATTATCTGTGAAAGGTAGACTTACTATGAAAATTTTACTTAAATATACCCAAATTTCAAATAAATTTTTCAGAAGGTAAATTAATTAATTTTATATTATTTTAAAAAGCACTAGTTATTACCATTTTTTTAAGGTAAAAATTTTGAAACTGCATCATGTTGAGATTCATTTAGACCACGATGCAACCTTCTCAGAATTATAAAACAACTCTAGAAGGATAAAGAGACCATAGCAGTCAGAATTTATTAGTTCAGTCTAGATATTTCTCTCATTATACTCAGCTAAGATCATCTGCACTAGAGGAATCAAGGTTTGAAATTCAGGTGGGAGACACAGAACGAGTAATTTTAAAATATGGGATAGAAATTGAATGTTTTAGAGTTAGAAGTAAGGGAGCTTGGACGTCACTAGTCTAAGTCCCGCTTTTTAATTCAGCAAAATAAAACCATCAAAGGGTAAAACTATGACTAATGTTATATTCTGCACTGTCCAATTTAGTAGTCACCAACCACATGCAGCTATTTAAACTAAGTAGAAATAATAAAATTTAAAATCTAGTTCTCCAGTGCTACCAACCACGTTTCAAGTGCTCAATAGCTACCTGCGGACAGTGGTTACTGTTTGGAGCAATATAGCTATGTAGAACTTTTCCATCATTGCAGAAAGTTCTATTGGACAGTGCTGAGATGGCAGATCTAGTCTAGAACCTAGGCATTCTGACTCCCAGCGTTTAGCACTTGTGGGATACCATGGTGGTGGTCTTAAGGCAGCAGAAGAGCTCCGAGGAGGGTAACTAGAAATTCACCTACTACAAAATATTACCTAAAGTAGCCCTGCATTCAGGAACAGAGAAGGAAACTCTTCCTCCTCTTATTATACCTTATAAGCTCTGTCAGAACCTAGGACACAGGTACTAGCAACATTATAGTTCAGCTAATGAAGGGACAATCCATATGGGTCAAATGATTTTCAAAACGATTTTAGAACATAACATGTTTCAGTTTAGTACTGACTGTAATCTAGAATACTTCAGAAATATTTGATTTCTTTTAGGCAGCAGCATGTTTCTTAATGAAAACAAATCAAAACAAAATTTTAAATTCTGTATTGCTACCTGCAGTATTTATTACTAGCATCCATTCTACTGTTATTTTATGAATAAAATAATATGTAAACTATTCTACTTAATTTTATTTCTCTTTTAATTTTTGCTACTTCAAGTAATAAGGCTACCAAAACTAAACCAAGGCTACCAAAAAAGCACTGAATCTGACATTCAAAAAACTGCTACAAGAATAGACTTCAAAATGGAGGTATTTCCAAAAATTGGCATTCCTTTTTAATTAGCTCATCCATCCCGGATCAGCCTCTATTATATCATTTAAAAAACATTCATATAATTGATAAATAGCAGACCCTATTATGCACAAAGTCATGTAGCAGAACTGAAACAGTCTTCTTCATTTCTACTGCGACTCAGTATTTTGGTTATTTTATAAGAATGTAAATATACACAAAAATTCTGCATGTATCTTTTATAAATAAAAGCCATTGTACTTCTGGCCTTGTGATCAGATCAGCAATTAATGAAAATGACTAAGGGATAGCCAGGTGTAATAACTAGCGATATGAAGCAATTCTGCAACCAAAACCAAGTAACTGTCAGCTAATTGTTTTAAAAATTGTCACAAATATTGTGGATGAAAACTATAACTGCTTAGTTGGAATCTTAATTCTACATAGAGAACTCATGAATAATAATAGATTGTTCATGTATACACATTGGAAACATATAAGTCATATAAAACTTAATGTATGGCTAAATGAATAGATACATATCCTGAAGCATGTTATTCAATAAGATAAAAATCTATTGCTCTCAAGGAAAAACATAAAACATTTGGTACATTCTTACTAGGAAAGATGTGAAGAGCAACACGGTATAACGGGCTTAAGGGTTGGTTACAAAAATATAAAATTTTTAAATCTAACTATAGCACACCAAATAAATTCCAATTAAAGTATGCACACTACTTAAGAAAACCACAGAATTTCTGGTTGTAAAATAAATGGGTAAGTAAAATTAAGGCCCTTAAAATTGGCCAAATAATGCAGGGACCAGGGGCAGTAACTGAATTAGAGGTATACAAATAACATGAATGCTTTTGAAATGACTGTGAGAAAAAACTGCATGACTTTAAAAATGTCTCCCAGTAAGAGGATTCAAGAAAGTCTTAAATTAGATATACAGATGTGTATAGAAAAATTTAGAAATTTGGATGTTTTCCTAATGTAAAAAATCAAGAGAAAATTTTATCACTCAAACTCACATTAGGAGACCTCACCTTTTTCTGGTATTATCTCAGAATATTTTTCATCTTTACTCTTTGCTGTTTCTTTTTTGGCAGAAATGGCTTCGTTTTTCTTTGTTTTTATGTCTCCTTTCACTTTGTAGTATTTTGTTGGATTTATTTGTTCTTTGATTTTTCCATAACACTTACCTTTAGAATTAGTTGATGCTGCTGGATGCATGTCTTCTTTCTTAATGGATTTCTGTATCATATGTCTATTGCTTTCCAAAATACCTTTTGGAGAACATTCATTTCCTGAACACTTATTCCCTTTGGATCCTTTACTTTTAATATGTTTTTCAGCCTTCTTTAAATAATTTTCTTGCATTTCTTGAAATCTTACCTCCTTTAGGTCATGCTTACCATTATTGGAAATTCCTAATCCATATTTTCTACATCTGTCAGTACTTTCAAGTTCTTGACAAGTAGATCCAGCCCTTGCATTCTGCTTGCTAACTGATATCCCACCATCACTCATCTGGCCTTTCAAAGAAGAATCACCAGCAGTATCGGTTTCTTGATATTTTGATTGCGTCTGTTGCCTCTTATTAATATGTTTAAATGCTCCTTCTTCATTCATTCCTTGATCTTGTTTTTGTGAAACTGAAGTGTTATAGCTATTTATTCGATTTGCTTGGTGCTCTAAATTGAATTGTGTTTTCTGACAATTAGTGTTTTTGGAGACTTCTGGTAACGTGGTATTTTCTCGTTTAGAAGTATCTACAGCTTCTGTTGCTGCAGGGCTTTCCTCTTCTGGGCGAAAGCCACTTATCATACTTGTTACCTGTTCAGCAACCGAGTCAGTGAAAGCATAGCTGACTTCCCCCACAGCAGTGGTCAAATCTTCCACAGCATTACTGATTGTGTCCACCAGAGAGGACACTGAAGGCAGATTCTGCTGAAAATTTTTGAAAAACGCCATTTTCTAATTCCTTGTTCCTAAAAGGTGCAATAATGGAATTTTCTCTTCTCAAAAAATCAACCACTTTCAAGTCTGAATTTAACATTTACTTAAATGGTGCTATTCATTAGCTCAATATCAGTATTTCACATTGTATCTTTTAATTTTTCTGTAAATGCTTATGCAATGGAAGAAATATGTTGAAGTAAAGACGCTTCAAAAAAAAATCAAACCACTTGGTTTAAACGTAATGACTTTTTTCCCACTCCACAGCTATCATAACAGCAGCAAGACAATATTTTCCCCTCAAATACTATTGAGTTTTTATTCTATACCTGCAAGAAGAAGTATAAAAAGGATTTTTATTAGGTACTTTTTAGTTTATTTATTAATAGTCTATGTATGGGAACTACCCTATCTTATTAACAAAGTACCAATATCATTTCAAAATAAAAAATATATTAAGGGTTTCCCCTATATATTCCCCTAAATATATACTTGTTTACATATCTAAACAATTTTGCATCGAGGTTAGAATAGGGAAGAGCAGAGGGTGAACATTTGCAGAGTTGCTATTACATGTAAGGCATTGTGATTTACAAATTTTATCTTACTTGATCTTACAATAACTCTAGGAGGTAAATATTATTATTCTTATTTAATAAGTGAATAAGAAACAGTCTCAGAAAAATTAATAAGGTCCCCGAGACCTTTCCAATGGATCCTCAAGGTCAAAACCATTTTTACAATAAGAGTAAGAGGATATGTAACTTTTCACTTTCATTCACTCACAAATGAGCACTTGGATTTTCCAGAGGCCATATGACAGACTGAATGCAGAAGCAGATGTGAGAATCCAGTTGCTTCCTTCTTCTGTGCCAGTCATTAAAGAGATTTGCAATGTAAAACAATGTCACTCTTCTCACCAAACTTTTTTCATTTTGGTTTTAGAAAATATATAGTTTTTAAAATGAATACATTTAGATTAACATGTAATAGGCTTATTGTTGGGTTTTTAAAAATAAATCGATAAAAAATATTTTAAAATTTTCTTAGCCTACAACTTCTAATTTGGTACATACCAACAGCTATAACTCACATAAACAAAAGCTCTTTGGGGTCCTCAATAATTTTTAAGAGTGTAAAGGGATAAGACCAAAGAAAAACCAGAAATGCTAAAACACAGAATTACTGGAGGTTGCTAAAAGAGGTATCTTTAACCAGTTCATTCTACACAAATGATGAAAAAACAGGACTGAAGTGACGTATGAGCAACATTAAACTAGATCAAACCAAAACCACATAAAGTACTATAGTTTCCTAATGCAAAAGCTGCACGATGTAATTCAATAATAAGATTTTCATAAACAATGAGGCTATCACTTTTTAAGTTATCAGAAATAAGAGAAAAGCATCTCTTCAACATTTATACATGGACAAGAAAAGCAAGGTTTCTCTTCCATTGTTCCTTAAAATTCTTCTCAATTAATGTCTTACTTTTACAATTTTCAACTTGCTCCTGCTATCATTTACATAAGCCAGTCTTTGGAAATAGCAAATAAAGAACTCTTGTAATGATTTTAAAATGTAAAATTTTTTCATAAGAGAAAGAACAGTTTCACAGCCCTCATCTTTCCTGCTATCTAGTAACACTAAGTCATATAATATGCCTGTGGTGCCAAGGGAGGGAGAAGAACACTAATTTTCATAATCACACTTTATACACTAAGTTACCGGGGAAAACCACCTTCTCCAAACAATAAAATTATCCATCACTGAGAATTCAACAGCACGTAAAGGTAAAGGGTGAATACTTTCAAAAGCCTTCTAGGGACACGGGAAGAAAGCTCTCTAGAGAACTATTTGGACAATGGATTAAAGCATAAAATGTAATAAGATATGTCCTTCTTCTTAAAGCGTATCTGTTCATATAATAGGCTCAAAAGCATGCCTTATATTTGAAAACTAAAAATGTCATTAAATGATGGTATACAATTGATCATTATGCACTATGATAGCAATTCATGGGCAATAAAAAGATAACAACATAATTTACTGAATACATCTTTTACTCTCAGAATAGTGGCTCAAGGTTAGTTTACTACATGTCAAAATCAAGCTTTTTATTGTATATATATATATATATATATATATATATATATATTTTTTTTTTTTAAAGAAAGTAATAAATAGTACAGACAGAAAGACCAGACAAGGGAAAGCAGTGACATGATACTTACAAATTTTATCTTGTGAATTCTTCTTTGTACTGTATCCTGAACCAAGATCTGCAAACCCGCCAACATTTTCAAAACAGAACTTCTTATTAATATAGAGAAAAAGGAGCAGCATCAAGATAATAAACACCCCGACAGCTGACAAAAATCCAACTGCCTCTGGAGATACTAGAGGGGAAAAAAAGTCACAGCTGTAAGCATTTATTCTTCTTCAAGTTACAAACAAGAAGGAAACCCCTATACATGTGTTAGATTACTGCCTTATTTGAATTATATTTAAAAAATTTCATAGTTCACAACAGTTTTCAGTTTACAAGAAAAACAAATTGCACAGTTTAATGAGTTGTTCAATTTACACAAGAGTATTAAAATCTTCTAAAACTTTCCCTATAAATTATGTGGGAACAATCTGAAAAGACGAGTCTATAAAAGAGGCAGTTATCATGTTTAGTCCATTGAAAAGTACTACAAAAACTTTAAAACAAGAATTAGAAAAACTTATTTCCCAAGCACAGGTCTATCACTTAATCGAATTTATGAGAACGTAGATGATTCTTCTTATCTCTAAAAGCTTCAAGGGCCTTTTTTTATTAAACAAACTCTGGACTTCTTGACATTGAAAACTGCAGCCTCTCTTTTCAATATTACACTCCAATCAAATGATTCCACTCACTGCCTCAGAATCAGCTATATGCATTACCACATGCCTTGTTTTTGTTTGCCCTCTTCCCCTTGCCTGGAGTGACCAAGTGTCCTCTCTACCAAATCCCACTCATTCATTCAACCAACAAATAGTTTTGGAGCAGCAGCCATATACCAGGCATTATCACATACGCATTTCCTGTCTTCCTTGAACAGTCTAGTGAAGGCAGTTACAACATGGTGCAATAAAGGTTATGATTGGGGAAGAACAAGGACTATGAGAACTATAGAAATACTTAACCCAGTGTTGGAGGATCAAGTAAGCTTTTCTGAAAGTAATGGCTGCTGTGATTATATTTTCAGAATTATTAAGAATTAGCCAAGTTAACACTATTCCAGGCAGAAGAAACAGCATGTGCATATAGAGACAGGAGATCACAATATCTTCCAGAAACTCCATGAAACTTTGCTATGATGAACTACCAGGTTCTCAAGAGAATCTGATCTCAAGAGAATACATGAAATCATCCAGGGAGATTTGGCAGAGTGAGAACAGACAAAACCTTCTCCAACTTCTCCAATCCTCAGCAATCTCTTTTCTTTCAACTTTTGCATTATCTCTCTACACCAGTCATTTGGAGTTAAACAGGAACTAAATTTTTCTATCACCAGTGCCTTCCACACAATACTCAAGTATTAGCTGAGAATGAATCTTAAGCCTCAAATATCCCCTACTCTTTCTTCCTCCACTGCTCAAGGAGCATCTAAAATGTCATCTCCTTGAAGATTTTTCTTTCAATCAGAAGAGCCATGACAATTAGCACCTAACTCATTTGTTAAAAATGAAGTCACCCACCAGTCAATGATGAGTGCTTTAATCTCCTAGCTTTTCATTATTTGTGAGAGCCAGGCAGCCAGGTGTAGAACTGATATGACATTACAGCCTATTCAAAGCTGGCTCAATAATATTGTCACACAGGATGGAGCAGAGAATGATATTGTAAGGGAGGGGTGATGAGGCTGAGGGAGAAGGTGGCAGGAATGGTAGAAGTGCTACCTGAATATCAGGCTGGTGGTGAGGAACAGATCCTGCTACCAAAACCAAGAAGTTATGCCCAGACATTAGCCCTGTTTAATTGCTTTACAATGTTCCATTAATTTCTGCTATATAACAAAGTGAACCAGCTATATGTATACATATATCCCCATATCCCCTTCCTCTTGCATCTCCCTCCCACCCTCCCTATCCCACCCCTCTAGGTGGTCAAAAAGCACCGACCTGATCTCCCTGTGCTATGCCGCTGCTTCCCACTAGCTATCTATTCTACATTTGGTAGCGTATATAGGTCAGTGCTACTCTCTCACTTCTTCCCAGCTTACCCTTCCCCCTCCCCCCGTCCTCAAGTCCATTCTCTACATCTGCATCTTTATTCCTGTTCTGCCACTAGGTTCTTCAGAACCTTTTTTTTTTTTTTTTTGATTCCATATATATGTGTTAGCCTACGGTATTTGTTTTTCTCTTTCTGATTTACTTCACTCTTCATGACAGACTCTAGGTCCATCCACCTCACTACAAATAACTCAATTTCGTTTTCTTTTATGGCTGAGTAATATTCCATTGTATATATGTGCCACATCTTCTTTATCCATTCATCTGTCAATGGACACTTAGGTTGCTTCCATGTCCTAGCTACTGTAAATAGTGCTGCAATGAACATTGTGGTACACATCTCTTTTTGAATTATGGTTTTCTCAGGGTTATATGCCCAGTAGTGGGACTGCTGGGTCATATGGTAGTTCTATTTTTAGTTTTTTAAGGAACCTCCATACTGTTCTCCATAGTGGCTGTATCAATTTACATTCCCATCAACAGTGCAAGAGGGTTCCCTTTTCTCCACACCCTCTCCAGCATTTATTATTTGTAGATTTTTTGATGCTGGCCATTCTGACCGGTGTGAGGTGATACTTCATTGTAGTTTTGATTTGCATTTCTCTAATGATTAGTGATGTTGAGCATCCTTTCATGTGTTTGTTGGCAGTCTGTATATCTTCTTTGGAGAAATATCTTTCTAGGTCTTCTGCCCATTTTTGGATTGGGTTGTTTGTTTTTTTGATATTGAGCTGCATGAGCTGCTTGTATACTTTGGAGATTAATCCTTTGTCAGTTGCTTCGTTGGCAAATATTTTCTCCCATTCTGAGGGTTGTCTTTTCGTCTTATGGTTTCCTTTGCTGTGCAAAAGCTTTGAAGTTTCATTAGGTCCCATTTGTTTATTTTTGTTTTCATTTCCATTTCTCTAGGAGGTGGGTCAAAAAGGATTTTGCTGTGATTTATGTCATAGAGTGTTCTGCCTATGTTTTCCCTCTAAGAGTTTTATAGTGTCTGGACTTACATTTAGATCTTTAATCCACTTTGAGTTTATTTTTGTGTATGGTGTTAGGTAGTGTTCTAATTTCATTCTTTTACATGTAGCTGTCCAGTTTTCCCAGCACCACTTATTGAAGAGGCTGTCTTATCTCCATTGTATATTCTTGCCTCCTTTATCAGAGATAAGGTGACCATATGTGTGTGGGTTTATCTCTGGGCTTTCTATCCTGTTCCATTGATCTATATTTCTGTTTTTGTGCCAGTACCATACTGTCTTGATTACTGTAGCTATGTAGTATAGTCTAAGTCTGGGAGCCTGATTCCTCCAGCTCCGTTTTTCTTTCTCAAGATTGCTTTGGCTATTCGGGGTCTTTTGTGTTTCCGTACAAATTGTGAACTTTTTGTTCTAGTTCTGTGAAAAATGCCATTGGTAGTTTGACAGGGATTGCACTGAATCTGTAGATTGCTTTGGGTAGTATAGTCATTTTCACAATATGGATTCTTCCAATCCAAGAACATGGTATATCTCTCCATCTGTTTGTATCGTCTTTAATTTCTTTCATCAGTGTCTTATAGTTTTCAGCAGACAGGTCTTTTGTCTCCTTAGGTAGGTTTACTCCTAGGTAATTTATTCTTTCTGTTGCAGTGGTAAATGGGAGTGTTTCCTTAATTTCCCTTTCAGATTTTTCATCATTAGTGTATAGGAATGAAAGAGATTTCTGTGCATTAATTTTGTATCCTGCTACTTTACCAAATTCATTGATTGGCTCTAGTAGTTTTCTGGTAGCATCTTTAGGATTCCCTGTATAGTAGCATGTTCTCTGCAAACAGTGACAGCTTTGCTTGTTCTTTTCCAATCTGGATTCCTTTTCTTTCTTTTTCTTCTCTGATTGCTGGGGCTAAAACTTCCACAACTGCTGAGTAAGAGTGGCAAGAGTGGACATCCTTGCCTTGTTCCTGATCTTAGAGGAAATGCTTTCAGTTATTCACCACTGAGAATGATATTTGCTGTGGGTTTGTCATATGTGGCCTTTATTACATTGAAGTAGGTTCCCTCTCTGCCTACTTTCTGGAGACTTTTTATCATAAATGGGTGTTGAATTTTGTCGAAAGCCTTTTCTGCATCTATTGAGATGATCATATGGTTTTTATCCTTCAGTTTGTTAATATGTTGTATCACATTGATTGATTTGTGTATATTGAAGAATCCTTACATTCCGGGGATAAACCCCACTTGATCATTGTGTATGATCCTTTTAATGTACTGTTGGAATCTGTTTGCTAGTATTTTGTTGAAGATTTTTGCATCTATGTTCATCAATGATATTGGCCTGTAGTTTTCTTTTTTTGTGACATCTTCGTCTGGTTTTGTTATCAGAGTGATGGTGGCCTTGAAGAATGAGTTTGGGAGTGTTCCTACCTATTTGGAAGAGTTTGAGAAGGATAGATGCTAGCTCTTCTGTAAATGTTTGATAGAATTCACCTGTGAAGCTATCTGGCCCTGGGCTTTTATTTGTTGGAAGATTTTTAATCACAGATTCAATTTTAGTGTTTGTGATTGGTCTGTTTATATTTTCTACTTCTTCTTGGTTCAGTCTCAGAAGGTTGTGTTTTTCTAAGAATTTGTCCATTTCTTCCAGGTTGTCCATTTTATTGGCATACAGTTACTTGTAGTAATCTCTCATGATCCTTTGTATTTCTGCCATGTCAGTTGTTACTTCTCCTTTTTCATTTCTAATTCTGTTGATTTGAGTCTTCTCCCTTTTTTTCTTGATGAGTCTGGCTAATGGTTTATCAATTTTGTTTATCTTCTCAAAGAACCAGCTTTTAGTTTTATTGATCTTTGCTATCATTTCATTTCTTTTCATTTTTTTCTGATCTGATCTTTATGATTTCTTTCCTTCTGCTAACTTTGGGGTGTTTTTATTCTTCTTTCTCTAACTACTTTAGGTGTAAGGTTAGGTTGTTTATTTGAGATTTTTCTTGTTTCTTGATGTAGGAGTGTATTGCTATAAACTTCTTTCTTAGAACTGCTTTTGCTGCATCCCACAGGTTTTGGGTCATTGTGTTTTCATTGTCATTTGTTTCTAGGTATTTTTTGATTTCCTCTTTGATTTCTTCAGTTATCTCTTGGTTATTTAGCAGCATATTGTTTAGCCTCTATGTGTTGGTATTTTTTACAGATTTTTTCCTGTAATTGATATGTAGTCTCATAGTGTTGTGGTCGGAAAAGATGCTTGATACGATTTCAATTTTCTTAAATTTACCAAGGCTTGATTTGTCACCCAAGATGTGATCTATCCTGGAGAATGTTCCATGAACACTTGAGAAGCAAGTGTATTCTGTTGTTTATGGATGGAATGTCCTATAAATATCAATTAAGTCCATCTTGTCTAATGTGTCATTTAAAGCTTGTGTTTCCTTATTTATTTTCATTTTGGATGATCTGTCCATTGGTGAAAGTGGGGTGTTAAATCCCCTACTATGATTGTGTTACTGTCAATTTCCCCTTTTATGGCTGTTAGCATTTGCCTAATTGAGGTGCTCCTATGTTGGGTGCATAAATATTTACAATTGTTATATCTTCTTCTTGGATTGATCCCTTGATCATCATGTAGTGTCCTTCTTTGTACTTGTAATAGTCTATTTTAAAGTCTGTTTTGTCTGATATGAGAATTGCTACCCCAGCTTTCTTTTGATTGCCATTTGCATGGAATATCTTTTTCCATCCCTTCACTTTCAGTCTGTATGTGTCCCTAGGTCTGAAGTGGGTCTCTTGTAGATAGCATATATACGGGTCTTGTTTTTGTATCCATTCAGCCAGTCTATATCTTTTGGTTGGAGCATTTAATCCATTTACATTTAAGGTAATTATTGATATGTATGTTCCCATTACCATTTTCTTAATTGTTTTGGGTTTGTTATTGTAGGTCTTTTCCTTCTCTTGTGTTTCCTGCCTACAGAAGTTCCTTTAGCATTTGTTGTAATGCTGGTTTGGTGGTGCTGAACTCTCTTAGCTTTTGCTTGTCTGTAAAGGTTTTAATTTCTCCGTCAAATCTGAATGAGATCCTTGCTGGGTAGAGTAATCTTGGTTGTAGGTTTTTCCCTTTCATCACTTTAAACATGTCCTGCCACTCTCTTCTGGCTTGCAGAGTTTCTGCTGGAAGATCAGCTGTTAACCTTATGGGGATTCCCTTGTATGTTATTTGTTGTTTTTCCCTTGCTGCTTTTAATATTTTTTCTTTGTATTTAATTTTTATTTTTTAATTATTATTTATTTATTTATTTTTGGCTGTGTTGGGTCTTCGTTGCTGTGCGAGGGCTTTCCCTAGTTGCAGCAAGCGGGGGTCACTCTTCATCGTGGTGCACAGGCCTCTCACTGTCGCGGCCTCTCTTGTTGCGGAGCACAAGCTCCAGACGTGCAGGCTCAGTAGTTGTGGCTCATGGGCCCAGTTGCTCCGCAGCATGTGGGATCTTCCCAGACCTGGGCTCGAACCCGTGTCCCCTGCATTGGCAGGCAGATTCTCAACTACTGCGCCACCAGGGAAGCCCTGTATTTAATTTTTGATAAATTGATTAATATGTGTCTTGGCGTTTTTCTCCTTGGATTTATCCTGTATGGGACTCTCTGTGCTTCCTGGATTTGATTATTTCCTTTCCCATGTTAGGGTAGTTTTCAACTATAATCTCTTCAAATATTTTCTCAGACCCTTTCTTTTTCTCTTCTTCTTCTGGTACTGCTATAATTCAAATGTTGGTGCGTTTAATGTTGTCCCAGAGGTCTCTAAGACTGTCCTCAATTCTTTTCATTCTGTTTTCTATATTCTGCTCTGCGGTAGTTATTTCCACTATTTTATCTTCCAGGTCACTTATCCGTTCTTCTGCCTCAGTTATTCTGCTATTGATTCCTTCTAGAGAATTTTTAACTTCATTTATTGTGCTGTTCATCATTGGTTGTTTGCTCTTTAGTTCTTCTAGGTCCTTGTTAAACGTTTCTCATATTTTCTCCATTCTATTTCCAAGATTTTGGATATCTTTACTATCATTACTCTGAATTCTTTTTCAGGTAGACTGCTTATTTCCTCTTCATTTGTTTGGTCTGGTGGGGTTTTACCTTGCTCCTTCATCTGCTGCATATTTCTCTGCCTTCTCATTTTGTTTAACTTACTGTGTTTCGGGTCTCCTTTGCGCATGCTGCAGTTTCGTAGTTCCCGTTGTTTTTGGTGTCTGCCTTCAGTGGGTGAGGTTGGTTCAGTGGCTTGTGTAGGCTTCCTGGTGGCCTGTGTTCTGGTGGGTCAAGCTGGATCTTGTCTTTGGGGTGTGCAGGGCCGCATTCGGTGGTGTGTTTTGGGATACCTGTGAACTTATTATGATCTTAGGCAGCCTCTCTGCTAATGGGTGGGGTTGTGTTCCTGTCTTGCTAGTTGTTTGGCATGGGGTGTCCAGCACTGGAGTTTGCTGGCCGTTGGGTGTAGCTGGGTCTTAGCATTGAGACAGAGATCTCTGGGAGAGCTCTCACCAATTGATATTATGTGGGGCTGGGAGGTCTCTGGTGGTCCAATGTCCTGAACTTGGCTCTCCCACCACAGAGGCTCAGGCCTGACACCAGGTGGGAGGACCAAGACCCTGTCGGCTACATGGAATTATCAAGATAGTGGTCATTGGCAAGTGAAACCACAAGAGAAGAGGCCCATGTTATGCCTGGTCCAGCTGAGCAATTTTCAGACCTCAGCTCATTCTGGCAACAGGGCGACTGGGTCAGTGACATGAAGCAGGACGGGGTCCATGAGGCGGGCAGCGCTCAGTCGGTGCGCAGCCTGAGGGGCCCGGTCAAATCCCTCGGGGAAGGCTGACAGCAGCCAGGACTCCAGCCTCCTGTGACTGCGGCCTCTTTGGGGTCTCCCTCCCAGTGTCAAGTAGCTCTCACTCCTGCTTTGGCAGCTGTGCCTTTACCCTGAGCTTCTTGACGAGGCGAGCGCTCCCTGAGGTGATGCGTGAAAAGCACAGGCCGTGCTCAGAGTCTGTGTCTTTACTGCTCATACTGCTTCTCCTGTTTTCCTTCTCTCCTTCCCTTCTTGTCTCTTCCTATGCCTTGCCTTAATCCTTATTTCTGTATTCCTCCTTCATTTCTCTCCTCCCCTCCCACTTTTAAATTTAACCTAGGGAGAAAGGTCAACTATAAACAAGTATAATACAGCAAGCACTATAATAGAAGTATAGAATATAAAGTACTACTGAAACACAAGAAGGAACACTACCTGGCAAAGTCTGTAACACTTCAGAAAGGAGATGACACTTGGGTAGGGTATGAAAGATTACTAGAAACTCTATTAAAGTGTAAAAGGCAGATGAAAGACCATGATCAAAAACAAGAAACAGTGTGCATGGCATTCTATCAGCACTAATGGGCAACATTCTTGGCTGTCTTATTTACCTCTGTATCCTCCAAGCACCTAGCACCACCAGCTGACATTATACAAATATTTGTAAATGCACAAATGAACGTGTTCAGGAAAGACCAAGAATATACCAGAACGGCTATGACTGGAAATGAAAGCAAGGTCCAAACTGTCAAAGAACCTTGAATACCATCCTACATATTTTGTACTTGTAGGACGATATTGCTTTAAACAATAGAAAACCTGGAAAATAGCAGGGAGTGAATGGCGGCAACATATGAGGACTAAGCAGTAGCAGTGGTGGCAGAGAAGAGGGGTGACTTTGTTCAGGGAAAATTGATAATAACCCAGTCAATTAATGTAGAAGATGAGGATAAAGAGAAGTTGAAAATAATTCTAAAGTTTCTGGCTTGAGTGAATGGGTGAATTAGTAACAGTATTTACCAAAATGAAAAAATACGAGAGGAAAGGCATGTGGTTTAGGGCATGGGAACTAAGAGAGCAGTAAGAGAGAAGCAGGTACCGAGTTTAGGTTTTGACATGTTACATTAGCAATGTCAGCGGACTATTTCAGTGTGGATGCCTAGTAAACAGAGGGAAACATGAGGATAATGCTCTGATGAAGGTCAGGTTCTAAAAGAGTTGGGAGTTTTCCCCTTTGCTCATCCAATTGCATGTCAAAGACATCACTGACTAAATACAAACTGAACTGGCAGATGATAGGTACTAGGCTTTAACGGTAAATCTCTTACTTCACAAGTTTTTAGATAAATATATACTGTGAAATTTGAACAAACTACAAAAAGAATCTTTTCTCACTAAGAAAAGGTGAAGGATGCCTTATATTTACAAGGCAAATATACTACTAAGGTAAATATACTATACAATTCCCTTTTTATCCATTGCTTGACTAAATGCCCATTATCTACATTTCATTGAAAATATTTTGTATTTAAAATATTGAAACAGTAATGTAATTGTAGAAAAGAAATAATTTTCTAATAGAAAATATTAAAAAGCTTCAGACTTTTTTCATCCTTATCTCAGGATTGAAATAATATTTATTATTTCAAATGAGATAATACCAGAAGTTGACCAGTAACAGTTCTAGGTATAAACACATATGATAAATCCCACCTGTCCATAAAACTACAATAGAAAAATACATTGAAATTACCCTAAAGATATGAATGCTATACACCATCAAAAAAGTTAAATAAAATTACACTAACTCAGATCTCACAAATATAAAATATATTTTCATTCAGTATAAGATGGAATTTACTCCTAAACTCTTATTTATACTGTGAATCTGCTTATAAAGCCATTCGACATATTTCTAAGATTGTGATTAATTTATCTATAGATAAATCTACTCTTTTCAAACATTCTAGATCATCCACTGCAAGTAAATGCTATTTAAAAATGTATATTACCTCTTAAGGAGAACCTCCAAAATCTCTAACAGCGCACAGTTAAACTGTTTAGCTTAATATTACAGATTTGAAGAACTAAATTTGCTGAATCAAATTTAGAGTTAGTTAAAAAGTCAAAATTCACTGATGTATTGTTTTCTCATACCCAAATTTTTAAAATTTTAATGTGGTAAACAATAAAACCAAGACCAATAAATAACAAAATTAACAATATCAAACATTTAAAGAGTGCTTAATATTTGCTAGGGGCTGTTTTAGAAAGTGCATTACGAGCATTATCTAACTGAATCCTCACTACAACCTAATTTTTCAGATATGGGTACTGAGGCTCGATAAGAATAAGTAGAATTTTCGAGATCTTAAAATTATTATTCAGTGACAAAATCTTGATATGAATACAGGCACGCTGATTCCTGCTCCCAAAATGTTAAACACTAATCCTTACTGCTTCCTCTTTGCCAGGCACTATTATAATCTCTTTCATTTTAAAATGTAATGCTCAAAACAATTCTGTGATAGGTAAATACTATATATTATCTTAGTCTTTAGATGAGTAAACTGAGGGCCAGAGAGTAATAAATTTGTCCAAAGTCACAAATCTAGGAAATGGTAGAACCTGGATTTAAACCCAGACATTTTGACTCCAGAGTCCATGGTCTTAAACACCAAGGAACACTACTGCTTTCTTATATGTCAACCTGCAGCATAAAAAACAAGGGAAAGCCATGCAATCAAATAATATAGCTTAGTACATATATTATGAGAAAACATTTCATGGTTTAGCTTTTTATATACATTGAAATACAGCAACTGATTTCAGCTTTCTCAAAATAAATATATAAATCATAAAACTGGAATCATAATATTTTCTATTCAAGATACTTTTCAAAATATTCTAAAATTAACTTTAGAACTCAGCTTAGAAGCCAAAATAAATAGTATATCCTTATTATTATATGCCATGTTTGAAAAGCTAATAAAATAAATAAAAATTTAAAAACAAAAAAGTATTCTATAGAACAATAAGCTTGATATGTATTAGTAATGCTCAATAAAAATATAAGGAAGGTGTCTGTGAACTATATGACTCTCTATATGAAGTATCTAAAGACTACACTGAAGAGTCAAGAAGCATAAAAGATATAATATTTCACCAGAAAATACAGTTTAGCTTGTCCAAGATTAATAATTATTTATGCTATGTAGATGGAACTGGCTTTAGCAGTTATCTATACTATATAATTAGGAATGAATATATATATTTATAAAAGATAAACTAAAAAATAATACTTTTTGTCAAAATTCTAGCTTCAATCATCATAGTAAAATTCATTTTAATTTCTATAGATAAAATGGTCATGGAAACAAAAAAATTACAATCTTATAAAGTAAAAGAAATATCAAATCTATTTTGACTTTGAAAGTATTGTAGAATTCACTTAAATTCTACTTTCTGTTGTCACAAAAGAACATTTTCTATGTAAAGTTAATGAGAAAAACACAAAGATATACAGAAATATAATTATAAGGGAGGTATTTATTTATTAAGCCAACATATTTTCAATATAAACTTATTTATATAATAATATTCTTCTCTAAATAAAATTTGTGTCGAAGCAAATTAACTATAAATTACAAAATAAATATTACAAAACTATTTTATCCATTATATTTTAAATGCAAAATTAAACAAGAAGTACCTATGATTCTTATAATTCTTTAAAAAAGAAGGATAAAAAGAAACAACTTACAGTTTGCATTATAAGGTCTGTATTGCTGATTTGTTCTACTGGGCAGGAAACACTAGTCCTCTAAAGTCATGGAGACTTTAATAATTCATTTAATAGATGCAATTCTATCTCTTGAACAAAATGGGAACTATAAAAGAAGTCAACTTTCATTTTAAAAGAAATACTTGCTTCCTATTTAATAAGCCCTAAATATTTTTCACATATTTTAATCAGAAAAAATCTACAATTTATTTTGCTCTGGTTTGGACATAAAATAGAGAATTTATCAGAGATTCCAAGAAACAATGTGGGAATATAAAAGATTAGTTTGATATGTTTTGTTTAAATTTCCTTTTGTAACATCTCAGTTACTTCCACAAATGAAAACTTCCGTGAAATTTTTATATTATAAATGATGCAAAACTGGAAGAATGACATATAAATCAAATAAAGGAATAATATATATCTATCAATATAATACTAGATTTTATTAAAAAGCAATCAGTAAAAAAATGTTTACTCATAAGTGATATAATTCACTGCTGAGTAATTTAAAGGGACAACGTGGGGGGAGGGGGGGATGCACAGATGGCAGTGACGTGGGACACTGACTAAGATCTTAGAAACAAAACTCCCCCCTGGGAGACAGTTACCTGACAAGGTTGATAAAATAGATGCTACCCAACTTGTTTCAAACGTCAAACCATCAATAAATTAAACCTATGTTTCCTATAAGTAACATGTAGTAAATTGAAATTTCATTCAAATATCGTAACAGCAGCAGAAAATACTAAATCTTGAAAAAAATTGAAAAAAAAACCTCAAACATTAAGTATGAAACACCAAATATATATTTAAACCTTACACTTAAGACTTAGACTTGATAATAATATACTTACTACACTTATAATATATTTAAAGCAAATACTTATTAATTAATAATTAATAAAGCTCTGTCTCTGGGAGAGATTTGTCTTCAAGGGCAGTCTTGATTGAGGCTTCAAAATCATAATTCCAATGAAGTTTAGACTAAGAAAAACATTTTTCCTGGTGAATCACCCAATAACAAAGCATAGTCATTCTTCTAAACACCAAATTAGGGTTTCCTGCTTCAAATTTTTTGTCTATTCAATGTATATGAATTTCTCCAAAATTATCTGAATGTCAAATGGTATGGGCAAAAGATGAGGCCACTTCTTCCTTTACTTTACTTTTCCAATGATTATTTGCCCTTCCCTTTCAGTAAGATCCTCATTAGTAAGATTTTGAAAATTCAACACCAACTGCAGGAGAATCTTCTAGTTAAAGCCAATTTGTGATGTCAAACAGTTTCAGATATGCTTATTTCAGACTTTAATTCTGAACCATTAAATTCTGATAAATACAAACAAGTTTCTTTCAAACCTAAGACCTTCCTCCTATATTTTAATATTATGTCAACTAGTTCTCTTCTTTAAAAAATTTTGTGGCTTTATGTATCTTTTCCAACTTTACTGAGGCATAGTTGACAACTGAAAACTGTATATTTAAGGTACAATTGTGAAATAATCACCACGATCAAGCTAATTAATATATCCATCACCTCACATAGTTACATCATTTTTGTGGGTGTGTGTAGTGAGAACACTTATGAATTATTCTCTTAGCAAATGTCAGGTATACAATACAACATCATTAATTTTAGTCACGTTGTTGTACATTAGATCTCCAGAACTGATTCATCTTGTATAAATGAAACTTTGTACCCCCCTCCACCAACATCTTCCCGTTTCCTCCTCCTCCCAGCCCTGGCAACCACCATTGTACTCTGTGAGTTTAACTGTTTTAGACTGCACATTTAACTGAGGTCATGCAGTATTTGTCCTTCTGCATCTGGCTTATTTTACTTAGCATAATAATGTCCTCCAGGTTCATCCGTATTGTCACAAATGGCAGGTTTCTTTCTTTGTTAAGGGTGAAAAATAACTCATTGTACATATATATATTTTATTTATCCATTCATCCATTGATGGACATTTAGGTTGTTTCTATATCTTGGCTGTTGTAAATAATGGCTGAAATGAACATGGACGTGCAGATGCCTCTTAGAGATTTTGGTTTCACTTGCTTTGTATATATAACCAGAAATGGTGGATCATATGGTAGTTGTATTTTTACTTTTTGAGGAACTTTCACTCTTCCATAATGTCGGTACCAATTTACATTCCCACCAACAGTGTGCAAGGGTTCCCTTTTCTCCACATCCTCTTCAATACTTGTTATCTTTTGCCTTTCTGATAAAGGTCATTCTAATATGTGTGAACTGATATCTCGTTGTTTTCATTTGCATTAATGAAGTTGAGCATCTTTACATATATACCTGTTGGCCATTTGTATGTTTTCTTTTGAACATTTTTTGAAGCAGGTTATTTGCTTTGTTTTCTTTTGTTTGTCATTTCTTTTTTCTTTCTTTTTTTTTGCTATTGAGTTGTATAAGTACCTTATATACTTCATTTTATCTTTTAATTGAACTATAGTTGATCTACAGTATTATATTAGTTATTAACTCTTTATCAGATACATTGTTTGCAAATATTTTCTCCCACTCCATAGGAAGCCTTTTCACTTTGTTGATGGTTTCCTTGCCATGCAGAAGTTTTTAAACGTGATGCAGTCCCACTGGTCTACTTTTGTTTTCACTGCTTGTGCTTTTGGTGTCATATCCAAAAAATCCTTTCCCCGACCAATGTCAAGAAGCTTTTTCCCTATGTTTTCTTCTAGTAGTTTTATTGTTTCAAGTCCTACATTTAAGTGTTTAATCCATTTTAAGTTGATTTTTGCATATGGTGTGAGATAAGAACCTAATTTCATTCTTCTGCATATGGATATCCAGTTTTCCTAACACCATTACTGAAGAGATTATCCTTCACCTTTGTGTGATCTCAGCACCCTCATGGAAGAATTGTAGATGCATGAATTTATTTCTGGGTTCTCTGTTCTTTCCACTGGTCTATATGTCTTATTTTATGCTAGTACCATAGTTTTTTGATTACTGTAGCTTTGTAATGTATTTTGAAATCAGAAAGTGTGATGTTTCCAGCTTTGTTCTTCTAACTCAAAATTGCTTTAGCTATTTGAGGGTTTTTTTGTGATTCCATACAAATTTTAGGACTGTTTTTTCTATTTCTGTAAAGAATGCTATTGGGATCATGATAAGGATTGCACTGAACCTGTAGTTCACTTTGGGTAATGTGGGCATTTTAACAATATTAATTTTTCTAATCCATGAACACAAGACATCTTTCCATTTATCTGTGTCTTCTTCAATTTCCATCATCAATGTTCTATTTTCAGTGTACAAGTATTTCATCTCTTTGGCTTTTATTTCTAAGTTTTTAATTATTTTTGTTGCTATTGTGAATAGGATTGTCTTTAGGGTTTTCTATGTATATGATCATGATAATGTCATCTACAACATAATTTTACTTCTTCCTTTCAAATTTGAATGCCTTTTATTTCTTTTTCTTATCTAACTGCTATGGCTGGGGCTTCCACTACTATGCTGAAAAGAAGTGGTAGACTGGGAATTCTTCCCTTGTACCCTGCACCAGATCTTAGAAGGAAAGTTTTCACTTTTTTCCCCCCACTTATCATAGTAAGTGGGCTTTTCATATATGGCCTTTATCACATTGAAATAAGTATCCTCTATACTAATTTTGTTGAGAGTTTAATTATGAATGGATATTGAGTTTGTTAAATGCTTTTTCTGCATTTATTGAGATCATCACATGGTTCTTTCCTTCCATTTTGTTAATGTGTTGTAGTAAATTGATTGATTTGTGTATGTTAAATCACCCCTGCATGCCAGGGATAAATCTCAATTGGTAGTGTTCCAGTGCATGTGAAAAAACTGTGAGCCAGGATCTGAGGCATGAAGACAGTGGCACCAGGCTGGGGAGGCATGGAGGGAGGATATGGTAGCTTCAGCCTGGGAGTGGGGAGGAGCAAAAAGGTGGCTCTAGCCCCCATACAGGTGTTGCAGCAACTCTACGCCTGGGCAGTGGGGTGAAGGAGACACAGTGGTGGTTACTCCAAGGAGACTCAATGGGGTGGATTCCAGGCAGCTCCATCAGCTGAGGTCAGTTTTGACAAAGATTGTGGAGGTCCTCAGTGGGTGAAAGCTGCAGGTGTCCACAGCAGTGGTGAGGGCCACTAGGCTCCTCAATGGCAGTGGCAACAGCTGGAAGAGTCTTGCTGCTTGTCTTCCCCCATGAGGGGAGGTCATGCCGATGGTATCTTTCTTGGTGTCAAGCTGTAGTGGACTTGGAGATGGAGTGATTCAGGTAAAATGCTTCTTATACTTTTCTATGCAACTATTCTCAGTTTTTAAGTTCCACTGGATAGCTCCAGTTGCTTCACTGTACTCCAGAGCTGTCCTAGAGCTATTTTCATTAGTAGTTAGTTGATTATTCATTGTTTTTGTGGGGGAACAAGTGTTGGGACCGCCTAATCTGTTATCTTGCTGACATCACTCTACTTCTCTTCCTGAAGTGATTAAAACATCCTTTGCTCACCCTAAAAAAAAAATCTTTCTTTAGCACTAAACTTGATCCATTTTGGGAAGACACAACCTTTGCTGAAAATAAGGCATATGGATTTCCCGTGTCTGAATATGTATGTGTGCAATCAAAAGTGCATCTACCTTAACAGCATATCATGTTTTCTTCTTACCACTAAACAGGCCCAGCACACTTTATTTAGTGGTGATAAAAGCTCAACGTCATATTGCATTCCTACTTCAATACAGCAATTTGAAATTTAAGGACTATTTTACCTGAATTCCCAACACATATTGAATAAAAATGTAGAGCTCCCTTTGCAAAGTTATGCCTTTCTACCTTTTTTGTTGATATAACATACCAGATATAATGAAAGCTAAAATATTTGACATTTTAAAGAAAAATTACTCTGAGAGCTTTGCAAACAGCTCTAATATCTCCCCTCTGATTTCAGCTGCAGTTAGCGTTATTGAACAAGCAAGGTAGTGTTGGAGCAGAATCAAACAGGAAGCAGTTTGACTCTTGGTACTTAGAGGCTGTGAATACGATTTTTAAATATTAAAATAGGGACTAATTAAAAATGTTTTAAAAATAAAGAGTGGTTCTGTAAGTTAACCAAATCACCTGTAACAAAATCAGCATTAATCACACAGCTGAAGAAAGAATATGTCAATCAAAAAGAGAAGAGATAAGCAATGGAATGATGAAACTAAGAGGAATAAAATCTGGTGGTGTACCATGACACATCTTTCAGTAATGTCTATTTTAGTTAGAGATTTAGGGAGATATTAAGTAATTTAGCTAGTAAGTAAACTTTTTCATATTTTAAATGAACAAAAAACAAAACTAAATAATAAAATTTTCAGAAATTTAAAAAATAAAATTCAAAATGATGAAACTTTAATGCTTTTAGTGGGTATCTTTATGTACCCATAGGGGGCAAATGTTCTTTTTTCTGTCAGTGTAAATGCCTGAGAAGTACTAAATTGTACCTTAATTTATTCAATAAATACTAAGAAATAGAAATGAAAGCCTGAATAAGACAAATGTGGTCCCTGAACCCAGAGGCTTAATAAAGTACTACAGGGGCACCTAACCTTGACTTGGGAGATAGAGACTTCCCGAAGGAACTGACTCCTAAACTGAAATATGAAGATTCTAGAGTAAGAAAGAAGAAACAAAGCAAAGAGAAAAAATAGTATTTATAGTATTAAAAAAAAAAAGCCCACAGGAAAGAGATAATGACATATTAAGAGAATAGAATAAAAAGTGTAAAGTACCAAGAGATGAAGCTGGATAGTAAGCAAGGGCAAAATCATGAAAGACCTTGTAAAGACTGTTGAGGAGTTCGAACTTTATCCTGAAAGCAACAGGGGATCTGTAAAGTATTTTAAGCATGGAAGTGATAAGTTCACTCTGGTGTAGAAATAAAGATGGGAGTAGACTAGTAAAAGACATTTTGTAATTTCAGTAATCCAAGCGAAAATGGTGATACCTGACATGTTAGGTGCCTCAACAGGCTAGAAGTAAGAGGTACTTCTTGGAGCCTACCTCTTATGCTGTCTCAAATATATAAACTGGTAAATATATAAACACCTATATTAATTTTTAAATACTTTTCCTATACTTGCTCCATTAATGCTTCTATTTCCAATGACAGAGAACGCCCAATCCATGGCATTATATCACACTCATCTAACAAAATATAAATTACTTACAGATTTTGTGAATGCATATAAAAGCTGGCAATCCATTCACATGCTTTGACAAGTGATCTTTCTTCTATGAATATCAACTGATATTCAAGTAAATGAAATATAGTCTGTGGGTTAAATGCCAAATGCTATTATTTTTTAAGGACAACCATGGCAGATACATGAGAAATTATTAGTACAAGTTATCAAAATACCAAGTTTCAATTATCTAGAAAGACATGTGACACCAAGGAACAATCTTTATGTCTCAGTGAAATATGTCAGGATAACTTGTTAATTTCTTTCTGTGAAAGAATGACTAGTTATGTAAACAAGGAAAACACATATGATGTCTAGTTTTCTTGGGAAAAACTCAAAATTTTCTCTAAAATTAAATTTCAATTTAATCTACAAACTTACAGACAGGATCTAGATTCTAGATGAAGGTCTGAAACTCCAACAAGTAAGTCACTAGGCTTCATGGCAGGCCATACCACTTAGGCTATCTCTCAGGCAAGCACTGATATTAGAGCCAGTTTTGCCTTGTGCCAGCCTCTCTAGTTGATCATAATTGTCCTAACTGGTGACTAGGTCTAATGTCAAAGAGGTCATATAAGTCACTCCCTCCCTAACTGAATATTCTCTTTTTCTGGCCCAGCAAACTAAAGTCAGGGAATAGCAAATAGCTGTGGCCATGACTGAGGGTTGAGATATGGATATGGATAGAGAGAGAAAGAACGAATCTACACAAAAGGATGTAAGAGTACATCTAAAACTCAATGATTCATAATCAGCTTAAAAAGAATCACTCTATAAAACTGTAACTTAATACCTTTACCAATAACCTGAACGAAGGAACTGAGAATATCGTCATTAATTTTGTACAAGATGCTAGGAACATTAGGTTGGGCATGGTGGCTAATTCATTAAAAGAAAGACACATGAGGAACCTCAATATATTAAAGAAATAAGACATCAAAACAAAATAAAGTTCAGTACAGATAATGGCAAGTTACTATCCCACCAGGAGCCAAACACTGATAAAGGTTAATGAAAATGTTGGCTTAAAATGTGCTAGGGAAAAATGTAAAATAACGGTATAATACAAGTAAGATAGAAATCAGCAGTGTAAAGTTTCTAACAAGTGAAAACTAAGTCTTCTGTTATGCTATCAGATTCTTATTAAAGCAGTATGGTCTCCAATTTCAAAATAAAACCGAGAACAATAAAAAGGTTCATAGAGAAATAATTAAATTCACTAAATATCTATTAAAAGTCCTTATGCCAAAGGTGAAGTTACTTTGCACTGTGGAAGAAATGACAAAAGGTGTTGAAGGTTTTAGTATATACAGATCAGTTAGACCACATAATACAGAACTCTAAGATTAGAAAATATAGAAAATGATGTGTAATGATACTCAAAAACTTGACTGGAGAAATAACTATTTAACTGTTAGGATTAAGAACTAAAACAGGCTATCAAGAAAGGCTGGAGGAATATAAAATTTAGAGCATTGAGATTAGCAATTTGCTTGAGAGAAAGGCTAAGAAGATCCTGTTTTAAACAAGTCCCAAATGGCTAAAGTTAGTGTGATGAAGATATTTAGAAAGTTCATATTCATAAAGGAATTTTGAGGCCTTTCAAAAACAGGGCTATAAATTAGTGTTGCTAGATGATAATTATAATACTGAATATAATTGTATAAAAATGCTAATGTAGATCCAGAAACTCAGAAAAGTTGTAAAAGAAGAGTAAAGGATGGATTTGGAGAGTATTTTACAGTAAGGAATAAGTCAAAACAGCAGAAGAAAATAAACAGAAAAAGCATTTGTTAGAAACAATCTAAATATCCATCAATAGATGAATGGGGGACTTCCCTGGTGTTGCAGTGGTTAAGAATCTGCCTGCCAATGAGGGGGCACGGGTTCGAGCCCTGGTCCAGGAAGATCCCACATGCCGCAGAGCAACTAAGCCCGTGCGCCACAACTATAGAGCCTGTGCCCTAGAGCCTGTGAGCCACAACTACTGAGCCCGTTTGCCACAACTACTGAAGCCTGCGCATCTAGAGCCCATGCTCTGCAACAAGAGAAGCCAGTGCAATGAGAAGCCCGTGCACTGCAACGAAGAGTAGCCCCTGCTCACCGCAACTAGAGAAAGCCCGCGCACAGCAACGACGACCTAACACAGCCAGAAATAATAAATAAATAAAAATAAATAAATTTTTAAAAATTATTTTTTAAAAAGCACTTGTAAATGAAACTAAGAAAAAAGTATTAACAAAGAAAAGTGATATTTGTAAAGATCAGGCAATGTTTAATAAATGTTAGAAGGGAAAGTCTTTGCTGGTGCAAATAAAGACCTAAAGGCCAGGTCAGAGTCTATTACAATTCTGACCATTAGGTTAAAGAGAGGGAATTAACTCCTCCTGTCTCACATTCTTTCCTCTTTTATTAAGTCTCCCACCTTCAGTCTTGGTAAGTGTGGCAGCCAAACCTCTTTAAATTGCTTGAAAACTGTTTCCTATGTTTTTACTCCTCTCAACACACATATTCTTCCACTTAGCCTTCAGTTTCAAAGCAGTGAAAAATTCCTAAAGGAAAAAAAGTTTCTGAGAACTAGATTCCAATTAACTTTGATACTTACTAGAATATTCGTTTGGACAAATCACTATCTTTTAGTTAAATGGATGACTTAAGTCAATTATTAATGAGGTTTACTACATCATTCCCTTAGATCTTTTAGAGTGAAAACATCAAAAGATCAAGGCGATGGGGGTAATTCCTTTGCACGTTTTATATGCAAATAGCCTTTTACACTTAAAAGAGGGGTATCAGAGCTCCTACAAATCACTGAAATAGAAACAGCTTTTACTAATTGTCAAGATAAATTGCCAATTACTCCCTATAAATCAGGAACGGTAATTTCTAAGACAGAGTTGCTTATTCATAATAAGTGTTATATTTCCAATATGCCCCAGCCCTTTTTTTCACTCCAGTTTTTCCCACATATTTGGTTGAACCGCCCTTCTTTCTCCCTTCTCTCTTCACTTGACCTTGCCAATTCAAATCTCTTACCTTTCACGACCCTGCTCAGATGTGGACTTCTCCAGAAAACCCAATAGGACTTTAAAGATGAGTAAGAGGCTCTAAATGTATGCTCCCATGGTGCCTGAACATGCCTCTTTCATAGGATTTATCACAATGGATCGTAACTGCCAGTTTATTTGTCTACCTCTGCCAAAAGATAGCTCCATAAAGACAAGGACTTTAAAATACATCACTGTTTCCCTTCCTAATGCCTAGCACAGGACCTAGAATATGGTAGGCATTCATTAAGCATTTGCTTTAGGAATGAGGAATAACTGTTTCATAAAAAATGTATAATCTACACTCAAAAAAATTCACATTTTACTTACAAATTCTAACACCACTAAGGCATACCATGTAATGGATTAAAGGGAGCAAGTTAAGAAGCACTTGCCAGCAACTGATTGGCCAGCAAGCAGCATTCCATAATAGCATTATCTTTGACGAGTTCATCACTGTCTAACGTCTTGTCTTCACTTTTAGAAGTCCAAGACTTGTATTTATTAGGGCCTAGAAGACCTATATGAGGAATAAAAATAAATTTTGGCATAGAAATGATCGATCCATCTTTCAGATTCTGCTGCACAGTAGCCACATTCATATGGGAGAGGATATATGAACCACTTTTTAAATTTACACTGGAGAAAACTCTTTTACAATAACAGGACAACCATCATCCTGGTATTAGGGTACCTGAAAAGCTGAAACAGTAATGAAAAAGTTGCCTGATGGGCACAGAATAAAAACCTGTCTGGTGATGCTCTATCAGACATCAAGAATTATTTTAAAAGTTTAATAATTAAAATGAGGTGATACTGACATAGGGATTGACAACAGATGAATAGTACAGGATAGATAGGCCAGAAATAGACGTATGCATATATGGATTCTGATGTATGACTAAGATGGCTGCAGAGCAGTGGAGAGAGAACATCTTCTCAATATACTGTGCTGGGAAAACCAGGAATAGGGAGAAATGAATTTACATACAAGCCAATTCCACATGGATTACAGATCCAAATGTGAAAAGCTTTGTATTTTTTTGTAAAAGTACAAAGACTTGTCTTCAAAATTAGAAGACAAGTCTTTGTACTTTACCAGGGTAAAGAAGGATTTCTTATTAACAAGACACAGCAAGAACAAACTACAAAGAAGAAAATGACTACATTAAAAATTAGAATTTCTAGTCATCAGTAGATACCATAAAATGAATAAGCACGCCAAAGAATGGGATAATACATTTGTAACACATATAAGGGGGAAAAGGCTCATACCTAAAATATATAAAGAATGCCTATAAATTAATTTTATATATACATAAAATCAGGAAAGGTGCATGGGAACTTCTAAAGAATAGCAGCATTCTACTTCTTTCCTGGGTAGTAGTTACATAGGTGTTGGCTTTAAAACACTATCTTTTAATGTTTATAATGCTTCAAATTAAAAAAGAACTAATATTATGGATAGTCCTTAGGGGCAGTTTACCTAGGTTATGGTGATACCTGATAAATCATTCCAGCTCTGCAAGAGCTCTTATCTGGACTACCTACTTCCAATCCTGTCCCTCTTAGTCTATCCTCACCACAGTATCCAGAATGAGCCCTTCAAAATGTAAATTGGAACTAGCTATCCTCTGCTGAAAACGTCCCCATGGTTCCCCATCTCCTACCTGATCTGGCTCTCTATTACTCCTCTGATCTCATCTCCTACCGCTTCCCAACTAGCTCATTCTACTCCAGCCACACAGGCCACTATGATGTTCCTCAAATATTAGCCAGGTTGTTTTTGCCTGGTTGTTCCCTCTGCTTGGATGGCATTTTCCCAAATTGTCACACAGCTAATTCTTTCACCTCCTTCAAGTCTTTGCTTCAATGTTACCTTCTTAATGAGAACTGTTTTGTCCATCCTACTTAAAAATGCAACCCATTACCAAACTTTCCTCTCCTTTTCCCTACTCTACTTTCCATATCTATTTTCAAAAGTACCAAATAATTTATTAATTTTGTTAATTGTTTATTATTGCTCTTGCCCTACTAGAATGCAAGCTCCAAAAAGGCAAGAAGCCGGCTGACCTTCAGATATGTGAAAATAAATGCTTATTTTTATAAGAGATTTAGAATGGATTGTTCTGTAGCATTACTGCAGTGATAGCTTGATCTCCATGTTTATGAACATATATGTAAAAAATGATTATCAAAAACCAAATCCAGAAAGACTTGGAGAAATTTATCAAGACAAAGTTAGATTTATCCCCCAAATGCAAACATGATGTAACATTAGAAGATCAACTGATATTATTCATCCCACTAACAAAGTAAAAAAGAAAACACAGGATCATTTCAATAGAGGTAAAAAATTCATTAAGAAAATTCAACATCTGTCTATAACATAAAAAAGAAAAAAACTCAGTAAATTCAGAATGGAGGGAAACTTTCTTAGCTTGACAAAGAGAATCTACCAAAAATGAATAGAAAACAAAATTAAAGGTAAGACATTACAACACAAAAGCACTCACTTTAAAATGAGGAAGACAGCAAAGCTGCCAACTTATCACTGCAAATTTTCATAATTGCAATGAAGGTCTTAGGTTATCTCAGATTCAAAACGATGTTCGATTTCTAGTCCTAATGAAAACAAGAGTCACTGATCTTAAATTTCTTATATCCCATCTCCTGTATTTTCACAAATACCTTGACAATAAAACTTCATTACTTGGAGGCTAGTGAAAACATAATTCAGTCTTAAATGCTGTATTTTTAATCACAAGAGGATGAATATTATGAAGCATTCCATTGAAGAAGTTTTGAAAAGAAGGCATAAAATAGCCAGAAAGAAAGCAGTAGGAAGAAATAATAGATAAAAGCATCAATTACTAAAATTAGATAAAAACAGTAAAAGAATCTAAGAACTTTTTCTTAGATTTGGTGGGGGTGGAGAATTAAAATAAAATATACACACCTTTAGCAAGTCTAATCAAAAATTAAAATAGGGCTTCCCTGGTGGCACAGTGGTTAAGAATCCACCTGCCAATGCAGGGGACACAGGTTCGAGCCCTGGTCCGGGAAGATCCCACATGCCGTGGAGCAACTAAGCCCATGCTCCACAACTACTGAGCCTGCGCTCTAGAGCCTGCATGCCACCACTACTGAAGCCTGTGCGCCTAGAGCCCGTGCTTTGCAACAAGAAAAGCCACCGCAATGAGAAGTCCGCGCACCGCAGCGAAGACTAGCCCCCACTCACCACAACTAGAGGAAGCCCATGCGCAGCAACGAAGACCCAAGACAGCCAAAAATAAAAAATAAAATTAAAAAAAAATTTAAAATAAAACTAACACTAATTTAAGTCTTACTATACCATATTTTACAGGTAATATTTCATTCATATTCCATAACCCTTGAAGAAAAGGAAACTGAAACTTGATAAACTGAATAATTTCAAATTCACAGAGCTGTAAGTGGTGGAGTCAAGATTCAAACAAAGATTTTCTTTTAACTCAGATCTCATCATCTGAACCAATATATCATTTACAAATACAGAATACTATATACAAGAACAGGGATATAACCATAGGTAGAGATGAGATTTAAATTTTTAAAGGCAAATACTTTGTACACTTCAGCACAGATACATTTCCAAACATCTACAAAATTAGCATAAAATAAAAATGTTTAAGTATAAAAGAATTACCTTAAATAAAAGTACTAGGCCTGGAAAGATTTGTAAGCAAGTTTTCAAATATGTTCTAGAACACAAGATAAAAAGCTTTAAGTTCATTTTTCAAAGCTAGCATCATTCTGACATCAAAATCTGACAAAAAGAATATTTTGTATGAAACAAATTATAAATTAGGGGGTGAAAACTCAAATACATTCAGAGCTAAGTAAGCAAAATAAATGTGTAAATCTAGTTGGATAAAAGATTACGATTAGCAAGAATTACAAAGAAAAAAAAAGACTCAAATTACCAGCATCAAGAATGAAACAGAATATCACTATGTATCCTGCAGACATCAAAAGAATAATAAAGGCATACCACAAACAACCTTACACACATAAATTTGACAATTTGGTGCAAAAGACCAATTCCTCAAAATATATGAACTATCCAATATAAAACAGATAATGTAAATAGCCCTAAAACTATGAAAAAATTTGATTTAAAAACTACTGAAAAAGAAATATTCAGGCCCAGAGAAAGTTTGAATGTAAAACTCTACCAAACATTTAAAGAATTTACACAATTTCTATGCAATATTTTCCATAAAACACAAGAGGAAGAAATAATACCCAATTCATTTTATGGTAGTAGTATTGCCCTGATACCAAAACTAGACAAAGTCAGTAAAAAAAGAAACTTATGGGCCAATAAATCTCATGAATACAGGCAAAAAAAAATCTTTGACAAATTTTAAGTGAAAACAACTCAGTGATACATAAAAAGAATTACACACTATTACCAAAGCTGGTTCAAGTTATAAAGCAGAAACTAACACACCACTGTAAAGAAATTATACTCCAAAAAAGATGTTAAAACAAAAAAAGATGGTTCAATATTCAAAAATCAATCAATGTAATTCACTATATTAATGGACTACAGAAGAAAAATCACAAGATCATAATAATTTACGTGTCAAACGAAATTCAATACCATTCATGATTTAAAAACTCAAAAAAAAATAAACTAGAAATAGAAGGGATCATCCTAAACTTAATTAAAAAACAAAACAACAGGGCTTCCCTGGTGGTGCAGTGGTTAAGAATCCGCCTGCCAATGCAGGGGACGCGGGTTCAAGCCCTGGTCTGGGAAGATCCCACATGCCGCGGAGCAGCTAAGCCCGTGAGCCACAACTACTGAGCATGCACTCTAGAGCCTGCAAGCCACAACTACTGAGCCGGCATGCCACAACTACTGAAGCCTGTGCCTAGAGCCCATGCTCGGCAACGAGAGAAGCCACGACAATGAGAAGCCTGGGCACCACACAAAGAGTAGCCCCCGCTCGCCGCAACTAGAGAAAGCCTGCCCAATGCAGCCAAAAATAAATAAATAAAATAAATTAAAACAAAATAAAACAACAACAAAGAAACCCTACAGTTAACATCTTACTTAATGGAGAAAGCCTGAATAATTTCCTCTAAGTCTGGGGAGAAGGCAAGGAGGTCAACTCTCACCCATCCTATTAAACATAGTACTGAAAGTTCCAGCCACTGCAATAAAGAAAGAAAAGGAAATAAAAGCCATACAGATTAGAAGGGAGAAATAAAACTGTTCTTACTTGCAGATGACATGATTATCTAATAGAAAAACCCAAAGAATCTACAACAACAACAACAAAAACCCCTCCTAAAACTAATAAGTAAGTTCAGCAAAATCACAAGATACAAGATCAACACTGAAAAATCAATACTATTTCCATTTACTAGCAATGAACATGTGGAAACCAAAATTTTAAACACAATACCAGACTCCTTCTTGCGAGAGAATCGGAATCACAACTGACTGCTGAACAATCGACAGGAAGACACTGGAACTCACCAAAAAAGATACCCCACATCCAAAGACAAAGGAGAAGCCACAATGAGATGGTAGGAGGGGTGTAATCACAAAAAAAATCAAATCCCATAACTGCTGGGTGGGTGACTCACAAATTGGAGAACACTTATACCACAGAAGTCCACCCACTGGAGTGAAGGTTCTCAGCCCCACACAAGGGTTCCCAACCTGGAGGTCTGGCAAAAGAAGGAGGAATTCCTAGAGAATCAGACTTTGAAGGCTAGCGGGATTTAACTGCAGGAATTCGACAGGACTGGGGGAAACAGAGACTCCACTCTTGGATGGCACACACCAAGTAGTGTGCACATCGGGACACAGGAGAAGGAGCAGTGACCCATAGGAGACAGAACAAGACCTACCTGCTAGTGTTGGAAGGTCTCCTGCAGAGGGGGGGGATGGCTGTGTCTCACCATGAGGACAAGTACACTGGCAGCAGAAGTTCTGGGAAGAACTCCTTGGCATGACCCCTCCCAGAGTCCGCCATTAGCCCCACCAAAGAGCCTGGGTAGGCTCCAGTGTTGGGTCACCTCAGACCAAACAACCAACAGGGAGGGAACCCAGCTCCACCCATTGGCAGACAAGCAGATTAAAGTTTTACTGAGCTCTGCCCACCAGAGCAACAGCCAACTCTACCCACCACCAGTCCCTCCCATCAGGAAACTTGCACAAGCCTCTTAGATAGCCGAATCCACCAGAGGGCAGAGAGCAGAAGCAAGAAGAACTACAATCCTGCAGCCTGTGGAACAATAACCACATTCCCAGAAAGACAGACAAGATGCAAAGGCAGAGGGCTATGTACCAGATGAAGGAACAAGATAAAACCCCAGAAAAAAACTAAATGAAGTGGAGATAGGCAACCTTCCAGAAAAAGAATTCCAAATAATGATAGTGAAGATGATCCAGGACCTCGGAAAAAGAACGGAGGCAAAGATTGAGAAGGTGTAAGAAATGTTTAACAAAGACCTAGAAGAATTAAAGAACAAACAAACAGAGATGACCAATACAATAACTGAAATGAAAGACACTAGAAGGACAGTAGCAGAATAACTGAGGCAGAAGAACGGATAAGTGACCTGGAAGACAGAATGGTGGAAGTCACTGCTGCGGAACAGAATAAACAAAAAAGAATGAAAAGAAATGAAGACGGCCTAAGAGACCTCTGGGACAACATTAAACGCAACAACATTCGCATTATAGGGGTCCCAGAAGGAGAAGAGAGAGAGAAAGGACCCGAGAAAACATTTGAAGAGATTATAGTCGAAAACTTCCCTAACATGGGAAAGGAAATAACCACCCAAGCCCAGGAAGCGCAGAGAGCCCCATACAGGATAAACCAAAGGAGAAACATGCCAAGACACATAGTAATCAAATTGGCAAAACTTAAACACAAAGAAAATTATTGAAAGCAGCAAGGGGAAAATGACAAGTAACATACAAGGGAACTCCCATAAGATTAACAGCTGATTTCTCAGCAGAAACTCTACAAGCCAGAAGGGAGTGGCATGACATATTTAAAGTGATGAAAGGGAAGAACCTACAACCAAGATTACTCTACCCGGCAAGGAT
Organism: Eschrichtius robustus; assembly: GCF_028021215.1. Taxonomy (NCBI): domain Eukaryota; kingdom Metazoa; phylum Chordata; class Mammalia; order Artiodactyla; family Eschrichtiidae; genus Eschrichtius; species Eschrichtius robustus. The sequence goes on from NC_090826.1 coordinate 150,964,826, forward strand.
CTCATTCAGATTTGATGGAGAAATCAAAAGCTTTACAGACAAGCAAAAGCTAAGAGAATTCAGCACCACCAAACCAGCTCTACAACAAATGTTAAAGGAACTTCTCTAACTAGGAAACACAAGAGAACAAAAGGACCTACAAAAACAAACCCAAAACAATTAAGAAAATGGTCACAGGAACATGCATATCGATAATTTCCTTAAACATGAATGGATTAAACGTGCCAACCAAAAGACACAGGCTCACTGAATGGATACAAAAACCAGACCCATATACATGCTGTCTACAAGAGACCCACTTCAGACCTAGGGACACATACAGACTGAAAGTGAGTCAATGGAAAAAGCTACTTCAAGCAAATGGAAATCAAAAGAAAGCTGGAGTAGCAATACTCATATAAGATAAAATAGACTTTAAAATAAAGAATGTTACAAGAGACAAGGAAGGACACTACATAATGATCAAGGGATCAATCCAAGAAGAAGATATAACAATTATAAATATATATGCACCCAACATAGGAGCACCTCAAAACATAAGGCAACTGCTCACAGCTCTAAAAGAGGAAATCGACAGTAACACAATAATAGTGGGGGACTTTAACACCTCACTTACACCAATGGACAGATCATCCAAACAGAAAATTAATAAGGAAACACAAGCTTTAAATGACACAATACACCAGATAGATTTAATTGATATTTATAGGACATTCCATCCCAAAACAGCAGATTACCCTTTCTTCTCAAGTGTGCATGGAACATTCTCCAGGATAGATCACATCTTGGGTCACAAATCAAGCATCAGTAAATTTAAGAAAATTAAAATCATATCAAGCATCTTTTCTGACCACAACGCCATGAGACTAGAAATCAGTTACAGGGAAAATAACGTAAAAAACACAAACACATGGAGGCTAAACGATACGTTACTAAATAACCAAGAGATCACTGAACAAATCAAAGAGGAAATCAAAAAATATCTAGAGACAAATGACAATGAAAACACGACGATCCAAAACGCATGGGATGCAGCAAAAGCAGTTCTAAGAGGGAAGTTTATAGCAATACAAACCTACCTCAAGAAATAACAAACATCTCAAATAAACAATCTAACTTTACACCTAAAGTAGTTAGAGAAAGAAGAATTTAAAAAAACCCAAAGTTAGCAGAAGGAAAAAAATCATAAAGATCAGATCAGGAAAAAAATGAAGAGAAATGAAGTAAATGATAGCAAAGATCAATAAAACCGAAAGCTGGTTCTTTGAGAAGATAAACAAAATTGATAAACAATTAGCCAGACTCATCAAGAAAAAAAAGGAGAAGACTCAAATCAACAGAATTAGAAATGAAAAAGGAGAAGTTACAACAGACACCGCAGAAATACAAAGCATCCTAAGAGACTACTACAAGCAACTCTATGCCAATAAAATGGACAACCTGGAAGAAATGGACAAATTCTTAGAAAGGTATAACCTTCCAAAACTGAACCAGGAAGAAATAGAAACTATGAACAGACCAATCACAAGAAATGAAACTGAAACTGTGATTAAAAATCTTCCAACAAATAAAAGTCCAGGACCAGATGGCTTCACAGGCGAATTCTATCAAACATTTGAAAAGAGCTAACATCTATCCTTCTCAAACTCTTACAAAATACAGCCAGAAGGGAAGAACACTCCCAAACTCATTCTATGAGGCCACCATCACCCTGATACCAAAACCAGACAAAGATACTACAAAAAAAGAAAATTATAGACCAATATCACTGATGAATATAGATGCAAAAATCCTCAACAAAATACTAGCAAACAGAATCCAACAACACATTAAAAGGATCATACATGATGATCAAGTGGGATTTATCCCAGGGATGCAAGGATTCTTCAATATACGCAAATCAATCAACGGGATACACCATATTAACAAACTGAAGAATAAAAACCATATGATCATCTCAATAGAGGCAGAAAAAGCTTTCAACGAAATTCAACACCCATTTCTGATAAAAACTCTCCAGAAAGTGGGCATAGAGGGAACCTACCTCAACATAATAAAGGCCATATACGACAAACCCACAGCAAACATCATTCTCAATGGTGAAAAACTGAAACCATTTCCTCTAAGATCAGGAATGAGACAAGGATGCCCACTCTCACCACTATTATTCAACATAGTTTTGGAAGTCCTAGCCACAGCAATCAGAGAAGAAAAAGAAATAAAAGGAATACAAATTGGAAAAGAAGCAGTAAAACTGTCACTGTTTGCAGATGCCATGATACTATACATAGAGAATCCTAAAGATGCCACCAGAAAACTACTAGAGCTAATCAATGAATTTGGTAAAGTTGCAGGATACAAAATTAATGCACAGAAATCTCTTGCATTCCTATACACTAATGATGAAAAATATGAAAGAGAAATTAAGGAAACACTCTCATTTACCACTGCAACGAAATGAATAAAATACCTAGGAATAAACCTACCTAGGGATAGAAAAGACCTGTATGCAGAAAACTATAAGACACTGATGAAAGAAATTAAAGACGATACAAACAGATGGAGAGATATACCATGTTCTTGGATTGGAAGAATCAATATTGTGAAAATGACCATACTACCCAAAGCAATCTACAGATTCAATGCAATCCGTATCAAATTACCAATGGCATTTTTTTACAGAACTAGAAAAAAAAATCTTAAAATTTCTATGGAGACACAAAAGACCCCGAATAGCCAAAGCCGTCTTAAGGGAAAAAAATGGAGCTGGAGGAATCAGGCTCCCGGACTTCAGACTATACTACAAAGCTACAGTAATCAAGACAATATGGTACTGGCACAAAAACAGAAATACAGATCAATGGAAAAGAACAGAAAGCCCAGAGATAAACCCACACACCTGTGGTCAACTAATCTATGACAAAGGAGGCAAGGATATACAATGGAGAAAAGACAATCTCTTCAATAAGTGGTGCTGGGAGAACTGGATAGCTACATGTAAAACAATGAAATTAGAACACTCCGTAACACCATACACAAAAATAAACTCAAAATGGATTAGAGACCTAAATGTAAGACCGGATACTATAAAACTCTTAGAGGAAAACATAGGAAGAACACTCTTTGACATAAATCACAGCAAGATCTTTTTTGATCCACCTCCTAGAGTAATGGAAATAAAAACAAAAATAAACAAATGGGACCTAATGAAACTTAAAAGCTTTTGCAAAGCAAAGGAAAACATAAACAAGATGAAAAGACAACCCTCAGAATGGGAGAAAATATTTGCAAACGAATCAACGGACAAATGATTAATCTCCAAAATATAGAAACAGCTCATGCAGCTCAATATTAAAAAAACAACCCAATCCAAAAATGGGCAGAAGACCTAAATAGACCTTTCTCCAAAGAAGACATACAGATGGCCAAGAAGCACATGAAAAGCTGCTCAACATCACTAATTATTAGAGAAATGCAAATCAAAACTACAATGAGGTATCACCTCACAGCAGTTAGAATGGGCATCATCAGAAAATCTACAAATAACAAATGCTGGAGAGGGTGTGGAGAAAAGGGAACCCTCTTGCACTGTTGGTGGGAATGTAAATTGATACAGCCACTATGGAGAACAGTATGGAGGTTCCTTAAAAAACTAAAAATAGAACTACCATACGACCCAGCAATCCCAATACTGGTCATATACCCAGAGAAAAGCATAATTCAATAGGCGTCATGTACCACAATGTTCATTGCAGCACTATTTACAATAGCCAGGTCATGGAAGCAACCTAAATGCCCACCGACAGACAAATGGATAAAGAAGATGTGGTACATATATACAATGGATTATTACTCAGCCATAAAAAGGAATGAAATTGGGTCATTTGTAGAGACGTGGATGAATCTAGAGACTATCATACAGAGTGAAGTAAGTTAGAAAGAGAAAAACAAATATCATATATTAACACACATATGTGGAACCTAGAAAAATGGTACAGATGAACCGGTTTGCAGGGCAGAAATTGAGACACTGATGTAGAGAACAAACATATGGACACCACAGGGGGAAAGTGGCGGGGTGGGGGTGGGTGGGATGAATTTGGAGATTGAGATTGACATGTATACACTGATGTGTATAAAATGGATAACTAATAAGAACCTGCTGTATAAAAAAATAAATAAAATAAAATTCAAAAATTAAAAAAATAAAACACAATACCACTTTTAATCATTCCAAAGGACATGAAATACTTATAAAGATAAGTCTAACAAAATATATACAGGACTTGCATTTTGCAAACTATGATTACTGATGAGAGAAATTTTAAGAGATCTAAATAAATGGAGTGACAGAATGTTAATAACTTGGAAGACTCAACATATTAAAAATGTCAATTATTCCCAAACTGATATACAAATTCCCAACAAAATTCCAGCAAGATTTTAAATTCAGCCTGATCTAACTTTATGTTGATTCTACCATTAGGCCACACCCTTAATAGCCACTCCCAGACACATTCCCCAGATTTCTATCTATATAAATTGTAAAAATCATGCACTTCTTTTGGATTATGGAACAACTCCTCATGGATCACACTTTGTACCTCACCTTTAGGGCAGCTAAGACTCCAGTCCACTCATAGATCTAGAAGTAAAGAGGGATAGTGAAGAAGGGCTTTAAGGAGAATCAGGAGTGTCTCACAAAGCACCTACTTCAGGGGAGGCCATTACAGTTTCCTTGGGCAAAGCAAGGTAACTCCAAACTCATCAGGATTTTGCCATATGTCCCCATTCCAATTTTCAGGATCCCGTTCCCTCCCAATCAACACCCTCATTTCAACAGCAGACATCCTGTGAAGCTGGGAATCCAATTTGCATTGTAATTTAGCCATTCCAAGGAAGAGACTTTGGATTGGTTTTAAGCCATCTCAGCCCTTGACAACAGGAGATAAGGATCTCTTTCAGAAAAGACATAGAAACTTTCAGGTGATTTATGCAGTACTTGAGCTGGGAATTCAAATCCCTAAATTCATCCTTTTCTTTCCTGCCATTGTCATGAAACTTGTTATTTTGAAAAATGTTCTAAGGTATCAAAACATATGGCCACCCAAAGTCTTGCCTCTTAAAAGTATTTGATTAGGAGTATCCACTGGTGATGTTTTGCATATCACTATTGACACATCGTGCCATGGACTATCAGTACTCTCTTTAGTACTTGAAACAGAATCAGTATCTTTAAATCAAATCAGATCAAGGAATCAACTGGAGAAATCCCAAAACAAATTCAGAAAATGCATTAAGATACTGTTCCTCTAGAAGTATTCACAGTAACAAAATCTGTATTAGGGTTCTCCAGAGAAATAGAACCAGAGAGAGAGAGAGGGAGAGAGAGGGATTTATTTTGAGAAACTGGGCCACATGATTGTAGGGGCTGGCAAATATGAAACCTTCAGGACAGGCCAGCTGGCTGAAGACCCAAGGAAGAGTTGATGTTGTAGTCTTGAGTCAGAAGGCAGTCTGTAGGTAGAATTCTTTCCTTTTCAGCTGGATCTCAGTCTTTTCTTTCAAGGCCTTCAACTGGTTAGATAAAGCCCATCTGTATTATGTAGGGTAATATGCTTTGTTCAAAAAATTACTAACTTAAATGTCAGTCATGTCTAAAAAATACACCACAGAAACATTTAGATTGGTGTTTGACCAAACAACTGGGCACTACAGACTAGCCAAGTTGACATACAATTAACTGTCACAACACCCATACAAAAACCTGTACATACATTTTTAAAATAGTTTTATGTGTAATACCCCCAAAATGGAAAGCACACAATTATCCTTCAACAAGTCAATGTTTAAACAGACTGTGGTACACCTACACCATGAAATACTCTCAGCAATAAAAAGGAGCAAATTACTGATACATGCAACAACTTGGGTGGAATTCAAGGGCATTATGCTAAGTGAAAAAAATCCAATCTCAAAAGGTCACATACTATATGATTTTAATTATATAACATACTAAAATTATAAAATCATAGAGCTAAAAAACATAGTAGTGATTGCTAGACATTAATGATATTCATTCAAGTCATTATGAAGGTATATTTGTCAATATAAGAGGTTTTTGGTTAAGAATTCATGGTAAGGTATAGAGAGAAAATGTTTAAAAAGATGTATAATGAGATTTCACTAAACCAGATATTAAAATAATTACCAATATTTACAAAATGATAGAACAGTGAGACAATATAAAAAGTTCAGTAGACTCTAGTATACATAGTGAGCCAGGATATGATAAAGAAGGTATTTCAAATCAGTGAAGAAAAAATAAGTTTGCTGGTTATTCAATAAGTAGTGTTGTCATCTCTGGGTATAGATACAGGTATTTCACGTGATTTTTAAATTTTTTCTTAATCTCTGTTTCTAAAATGTTTGATAGTGAATAAACAGTTCTTTTATAATCAGAAAAATATATATTAACTATTTGAAAGAACTTAAGTTTCGATGAATTTTGATTTTAGATAAAATTTACAAAAATAAAACAAAAAACCATAAGTAAAACTGATTAATACTTTTTTCCTACATACAAATATAAAAATTCTATGTATCAAAAGACACCACAATCAAAATTCAAAGTTAAACAATAAAGAGGACAGCAAAAATTAACATGGCAAAAACAGAGAGAAAAGTTATCACTCAACACATCCTTAATGTTTTTAAGTAAAGATAAACCTACAAGAGTAATTCAAATGGACATTCACTAGAGAATTGTAAATCATCATTAAACTTGAAAAATATCCCAAGACTCTTTGTGTATATTCCAAAAGTCACTGATAAATGTAATCCATTTGATCCATGCAAGGGTAACAAAGGCAAATTAAGAGAATTAGAACTAAATTCTCTTTGGGGTCTGGTAAAGCCATTCTTATCTTACCAAGAAATTTTTTTATTTTTATTTTTTTAAATTTATTTTTGGCTGTGCTGCACACGGGCTTTCTCTAGTTGCGGCGAGCAGGGGCTACTCTTCGTTTCAGCACGCGGGCTTTTCATTGAAGTGGCTTCTCTTGTTGCGGAGCACAGGCTCTAGGCGCACGGGCTTCAGTAGTTGTGGCTCGCGGGCTCTAGAGTACAGGCTCAGTAGTTGTGGCACTGTTGCTCTGCGTCATGTGGGATCTTCCCGGACCAGGGCTCGAACCCGTGTCCCCTGCATTGGCAGGCGGATTCTTAACCACTGCGTCATCAGGGAAGCCCCAACCAAGGAATTATTTGCCTTTAATTTCTCCATAAAAGTGAAAAATCTGTAAAAGTAAATCTTTTATGCCTAAGTTTCCACCTAGTCTGAAGATTGAGGTGCATATGATACTGTTGAATATTTTGGGCACTGTGTCGTTTCAAATCACACTGCTCTAGCTGCAGCATTTTCTTTCATAAAGTTAAGTATAAACTATCAAGTAATGCTGGTTATTATTCTTAAATCAAATAGATGCCTAGATGATTGTGTAGTCTGTATGGGATAAACTAATTCAGCAGTCTTGGTAGCTATAAAAGTTAAGTGAAGGTTACTCAGAGAACTGCATAACAGGCTATATAAGGGATCTAATTCTGAAAGTTTGATTTAGGAACTTATACATTTTTCATTAAAGATAAAAGGAAAAAAATTAAAATGAATAATGTCCGAACTCACAGTAATCAGAGAAATGGAGGGTAAAACAACATACCAATTTGACAAAGTTTTTTTTAACCAAGAAATGAGAAAATAATCTTGTATGTAATTATTATTAATGTAAACTACTATGAATTTTATAAAATACCTTAAAAATAAGGATATTCTTTTACCCTGATAATCTATTTCCAGGAATTCTGTGTCAATATAAAAACTGTCAATGTAAAAATTCCTTTTTTCTAAGGAAATAATCAGATCTACTGAAACATTATAAATATTTGTATTCACTGAAATTATTCTATTTGTAATAATAGAAATTTGTACATTTAAAAAATCCAGAAATAGCAGATTGGTTAATTAGTAATAGTATTCACATACAATGGAATGCCATATCATTAAAAATCAGATAAACAGTAAGAAAATAAAATGAAAAATGGTCGCTAATGTGGGAAAATACTCATAATGTTACATTAGGTTAGTAAAAATTCTGGATGCAAAACAATCCACAGAAGTGAAACCTATTTTGCTTAAATTATGTATATATATAAAAAGTTACATGATAATACTCTAAAATACTAATAGTTGTCATTGTGGAGGGTAGAATTATGTGTTATATATTTTCTAAACAATCCTCTCCATTTTCTAAATTACTGATAATGAACAAACATTATTAGATGACCAGAAAAAAAACCCACTGTATTTCATTAAAAAATATATATAAAGGATCCTTTTATTCTTAAAAAGGGAATACAGGGGACTTCCCTGGTGGTCCACTGGGTAAGACTCCACACTCCCAATGCAGGGGGCCTGGGTTCAAACCCTGGTTGGGGAACTAGATCCCGCATGCATGCCGCAGCTAACAGTTTGCATGCCACAACTAAAGATCCTGTATGCCACAACGAAGATCCCACGTGCTGCAACTAAGACCCGGCAGACCCAAAATAAATAAATTAATTAATAATAAAAAGTAATAATTTTTTTTTTTATAAAAGGGAATACAGAATAATTTCCAAAATCAGGTCTAAAGAGCACAAGATCAACAGGATTTTAACACGGGTTATTTGACAAAAAAAAAAAAAAAGGAAGACAATGGTTCCATAATGAAATATATTTAGGAAAAACTGGATTAGGACTTCTAGAGCCTTCAAAATTCTAATTCTCCAACCTTAGCCACCTCCATGCCAGCCCCTGGAGTGACTCCACAGAATCTCTAAGAATCTGGAGAAGCACTTAAAAATTGCCAATCTCTTCTATCATTCTCACATTCTGGATATATTTTATAAAACATAAATAGAGAGAGAAGGAGGGAGGAAGAATGAATTATGTTACAATAGTAGTGAACTTCCACAAGGCGTTAATTTCTAAGTACATATTGGGACCAGGAAGAGGGAACAAGAACTAAATAAGATAGCAGATGGAAAGATTTGCAAACTTGACTTGCTTATTAAAATTGGTTTTGCATGCAAAATTTATACTGAATAAATTTTAAAATATGTAAATTGCACACATATGCTTTTATATGTGATGACAAATCATACTGATGTAGTTGAATTTTAAAGATACTATAAACTGAAGTGAAAATGCACATATACCTTAGTGTTTAAATAAAAAATGTACCTTGGACATCAAAAGCACCGAAGTTTCAGTGTTAAATTTACTCAGCATAAAACAAACTGCTGAGCATTACACTAGTTCCCAAACAGATTTTCACATCAGCCATTAGATGGCACCATATATCTACTAGTTAACATAACTGTATACTAAACTCTAATTTTCCCCCATGTGTTTAAAAAGTATTATAAAATATATCTAACTTTTAAGTAAATACAATACATTATCTTTTATCATTGTTAAATTTTAAGTTTTCAAGTGAAGAAAAATAATATAGTCAATTACCTTGGTATCACCCTTTTTGGAACATTACAATTTAAAATAAGTAATCCAGGATATGGGGATGTATGTATACATATAACTGATTCACTTTGTTATACAGCAGAAACTAACACAACATTGTAAAGCAATTATACTCCAATAAAGATGTTAAAAAAAAAAATAAAAATAAAAAAAATTAGAAATGTGACATGTTATATTCTCTTTTCATTATGTAATAAAACTGGAAAATAAACAAATTTTAAAAATAAAAAAATAATAAAACAAATAAAATAAGTAATTCCATTCAGAAATCAAGCTGGAATGTTCTAAAACAACTGTTCAAAAGTTAAATGTCAGGGCTTCCCTGGTGGCGCAGTGGTTGAGAATCTGCCTGCCAATGCAGAGTACACGGGTTCGAGCCCTGGTCTGGGAAGATCCCACATGCCGCGGAGCAACTAGGCCCGTGAGCCACAATCACTGAGCCTGCGCGTCTGGAGCCCGTGCTCCACAGCAGGAGAGGCCGTGATAATGAGAGGCCCGCACACTGCGATGAGGGGTGGCCCCCACTTGCCACAACTAGAGAAAGCCCTCACACAGAAACGAAGACCCAACACAGCCATAAATAAATAAATAAATAAAAAGGACAAAGATAAGCATAGATAAAAGACTATAAATGTATTAAATAATAATAAATAATATTTATTAAAAAAAAAAAAAGTTAAATGTCAGGTGGCTAGAGAATGTCTTCCCTTAAGATAAATAGAAGATAAAACTAATTTTCTACCTTAACATTTTTTTTACTTCTTTTCATTCATAAATCTACACTGTCCAAGTTCTAATTCTTCTCAATAATCAAATTTCTATCTACTGTTCTTGACTAAATTTCATCATATCTTATTCTCTAATCCAGGACTCTCTCAACGCATATCAATTTAAAGTGTAGCTTCCATACAACCCAGCAATCCCACTACTGGGCATATACCCAGAGAAAACCATAATTCAAAAAGAGACACGTACCACAGTGTTCACTGCAGCACTATTTACAATAGCCAGGACATGGAAGCAACCTAAGTGTCCATCGACAGATGAATGGATAAAGAAGATGTGGCACATATATACAATGGAATATTACTCAGCCATAAAAAGAAACGAAACTGAGTTATTTGTAGTGAGGTAGATGCACCTAGAGTCTGTCATACAGAGTGAAGTAAGTCAGAAAGAGAAAAAAAAATACCGTATGCTAACACATATATATGGAATCTAAAAATGGTTCTGAAGAACCTAGGGGCAGGACAGGAATAAAGACGCAGACGTAGAGAATGGACTTGAGGACACAGGGAGGGGGAAGGGTAAGCTGGGACAGAGTGAGAGAGTGGCACTGACATATATACACTACCAAATGTAAAACAGATAGCTAGTGGGAAGCAGCAGCATAGCACAGGGAGATCAGGTCAGTGCTTTGTGACCACCTAGAGGGGTGGGATAGGGAGGGTGGGAGGGACACACAAGAGGGAGAGGATATGGTAATATATGTATATGTATAGCTGATTCACTTTGTTATACAGCAGAAATTAACACACCGTTGTAAAGCAATTATACTCCAATAAAGATGTTAAATATATATGTATATATCATACAATAATCCATATTTATGTAGAAACATGAAGGGTATGGAAGTGTGGTTATAGAGCAGGCTTTTTTGGTAAATACCTAACTAATTTGTAAGATGATAAGCATGTGCTCAGCTTCAGCCTACTCCTGGTTACCTGGTTACTAGGGGTAAGATAGGGAAGATAATCCATTCTTGCTACTATCATGGAAGGCATTTTAAAAAATACTTAACAAAGCTTGAATTGGCTTTTCAACTTCTTTTTCTTTACTTTGGTCATCTGGGCATAAAGTGGAATTTGATTTAATTTTCTGCAAGATCAACAGAAGATGGCTCTCAAGTGTTTGTGAAATTCTTATTGATTGCTCTGAAAATCAAATACCACCCTGTTTAAAGTCATCATATCAGAATTGAAATATCTGTTCCTAGAGTAACTTAAAATCTCATTTAGTGTGACAGAACTTAGACATATACTTGTTTAATTTTCTTTCAATTAAGCCATTATATAATTGAATCTCACCAGAACTACTGGATTATGTTACAGTTGAATAAATTGAAAGAGCTTATTTAAAAAAAAATAAAATAAAATAAAGTGTAGCTTCCGGGACTCTCCTGGTGGCGCAGTGCTTAAGAATCCGCCTGCCAACACAGGGGACACAGGTTCGATCCCTGGTCTGGGAAGATCCCACCTGCCACAGAGCATCTAAGCCTGTGCGCCACAACTACTGAGCCTGTACTCTAGAGCCCACGAGTCACAACTACTGAGCCCGCATGCCACAACTGCTGAAGCCCGCACACCTAGAGCCCATGCTCCGCAACAAAAGAAGCCTCCACGATGAGAAGCTCGCGCACCGCAACAAAGAGGAGCCCCCGCTCACCACAACTAGAGAAAGCCTGAGCGCAGCAACAAAGACCCAACACAGCCAAAAAAAAAAAAAGTGTAGTTTCCTAGTCTCTATCCTGATATCCTCTGCTCCAGATGTATGTATCAACTACTTAGACACCAAAAAATGGCCCTATTCTGATCATCACTTTTTCCAATTCCAATTAAGATAGAGTAACAGGGATAAGATTTATCCTACTACCTGAAAACACTAAAACATGAGACAAAATATATGAAATAATGGCACCAAGACACTGGACACAGGCAAGAAAGGGCAGTGATCATTGAGGGGGGGAAAAAAAAGAGATTATTATTTTCCAAGCTTATCCTAGAGAAAGTTTCCAGGCTGCAGCAAAGAGAAAGGGAACCCAAGCAGAGCCCAGTGGTCTCCCTGAGCTGAGATGAACGTGGGGATAAAAGGAAGCTAAGGAGGCTAGAGTTTCCCTGGTTGAGTACCAGAGAATAGAAAGCTGTGCAGAGAGAGAAGTACAGAAAGCCACACTGAGGCACCCATGAGTATACAGCTGAGTACTGCTCAAGACATTCATGTGAGAAAACCACCAGAGTCTGGGAAAAGAATCCTGCAAAAGAATTAAAGAGAAGAGTGACCAAATATCACACAGCACAGAAACAGTGTCTATTCTCAAGTCCAAAATGAAAAATATCGAACCTTATGGGGCACTGATTATACTACAATATCTTGCTCAAAAGTGAGGAAAAGTTAACTCTAGAGTAAACCAGGGTATGATCCCACCAAACAATATTAAAAGCAAGACCAAAAGGAACAAACTGTTTCCAAGTAACAACTTATTACAGAACAAAGGTCAAAAAATAAACAAAATAGCCAACACAACGAGGAAAACTTCACAATGTCTGGAATCCAATAAAAAATAATTAGGCATGCAAAGAAGGGAGATGAAAATTAGAAAAAATAAAACAATCAAAACTGACTCAGAAAGGTGACAGAATTAGTAGACAAGGATACATGGCTATAGGTAATTTCGCAATAAGCATCTTTGCTGTATACGTCTTTGCTACATATCAGCCATAAATATTTTCACCACATAACTAATTGGTCATAAGGTAATTTTGCCGTAAAGGATAAAATAACAACAAAAAAGGATGTTTAAAAGGACATAATGAAACATAAAAATTAATAAATTAAAAAGACTATAGCAAAATATAAAAATGTTGAATATATTTAAAACATGTGTAAAAAAATTCATAGCAATACTGTATGAAAAACTGATTTTATGAGTTGTAACAAGCACTGTCCTCCAAGTCTTTCATTCACAGCATTTTATACATTTTTTCCTTCTTAGTACACCTCCTTGTTTGGAACTGCACTTTTACTTTTTCAATAAAATTTCTTTCTTCATTAAGAGAGAGATCAGATTCCAAATACTAGGATGCAAACCTGTAAACTGAGCTTTGAATTTCCTGTGAAAGCCTTCTACACCAGGGCTCCCCGACCCGGGCCACACAGCAGGAGGTGAGCGGGGGGTGAGCAAGCAAAGCTTCATCTGCCACTCCTCATCGCTCACATTACCGCCTGAACCATCCCCCCACCCCTGTCCGTGGAAAAACTGTCATCCACGAAACCGGTCCCTGGTGCCAAAAAAGGTTGGGGACCGCTGTTCTTCACTGTTGTTTGTTCTTGGTATACTGTCACATGTCTGTTGATAGACACTGCAAACTTCTATAGGAAATGTGGGTTCAGCTCTGAACCTTCAAATCGCTGAAGGACTTGAGAAATAATACATTATTTTCTAGTATAGTATGCAATCTGGCTTTACACTCTCGTATTTCACACTTCCAGTAAGTTTTATCACCATATTTTCTATCAACTCAATATACGTAGTTGTTATCATGCACTATTTTAAGACCACACTCCTACTGGTCACTGTATAGACCATTATGAGGGGTAAGATTTGTATAATATAAAATTGGGTGCACTGTGTCAATGGAGAAATGAAACCAAACTGTCAACGAGTTATTTTATCTTTTACGGTAAAACTGCCTTACGCCGAATTAGTTATGAGGTGAAAATGCTTGCAGCAAAGATGGTTAAAGCAAAAATACCAGACACGGATACTAACAGTTATTATGATGTATCCCATGGGTTCAAAAAGCTAGAGGAAAGACTGAATGTGTTAAGAAGCATAGATATACATTTTTTAAAACCTAAATCAACCTTCTAAAGATGAAAACTATAATATCGGAGGTAAAAAGATTAACAGCAGATTAAATATAACAAAATAAAACATTAGTCAACTTGAAGACATACCAATAGAAAGCATCTGAATAAAACAGAAAGAAAAAAGATGGAGAAAATGAACAGAAAAGCAGTAAACTGTGAGACAACTTCAGGTGCACAAATACATACGTATATAGTTAGAGTCCATAAAAAAGAGGTCAGAGAAGGAAGAACTAAGAAAACATTTGAAAAAATGAAGTTCAAAATTTTTACAAATTTAATGAAAATGACAAACTAAAGAAGCTGATTGAACCCAAGTATAAGAAACATGAAGAAAACCACAAAAAGGAGTATGATACTCAAATTGCTTAAAAACAGTTATTAAGATGAAATCTTAAAAGCAGCCAGAAAAAAATTACAGATTATGTATAAAGGAAAATAGATACGGTTAACAACCAATTACTCGTCTGAAACAAACACAAGCTAGAAAAAGTGGAGTGCCATCATTAGAGTATTGAAAGAAGGGGAAAAAGTTGTTAACCTAGAATTCTTTACCAGTGAAAATATCTTTGAAAAACAAAGGTAAAATAACAACAACAAATTGTTTTTAAACTGTGAGACATTCAAAAGCCAAAAGAATTCATCACTAGCAAACCTGCTTGAGAAATGTTAAAGTCCTTCAGGCAGAAAGAAAATGATACCAGATGGAAACCTAGATCTATTGAAAAAGAATACAGAGCACTGGAAATAGTAAATGCATGGATAAATACAGTTTTTATCTTATTAATTTTTTTAAAAGATAATTGAGAGTGATCTCATGGAAAATGGTAGAGCAGAAAGCTACAAGGGTTGGTCCCTGTACTGAAACAAGTATTAAACTGGAAAAAAGTATCAGAACCAACTATTTCTCTAGGAGTTCTGATCACAAGGAAAAAAATTTTTTTTCTGTTACTTTACTTTTGTACCTATATGAGATGACAGATGTTCACTAAACTTATTCTGATAATCACTTCATGATGTATGTAAGTCAAATCATTATGCTGTACACCTTAAACTTATACAATTACACCTCAATAAAACTGGAAGAAAAAAGTTTCTTTTTAAATCAACTATTTCTGAATTCTGCAACCTTACTGGACACTGACAGCAACCAGAGACATACTTGATGAAGGAAGAGGTTGCTGAAATTTGGTAGCAGAGCAGTGGTGTGTGAAACAATTATTATCCTTCATCCTCGGCCCTGCCTTGGCAGTGGGGAGAGCAGCTGGCTGGCGCTGGGGCTGGCAGTAAACACTATGTCCTATGAAAATCTGGGGTTGCACATTTTGGTCATTCTAGCAATTCCCTGAAGGACCAGCTCAGATGTTTGTCTTTGTTTTGGCCTTCTCAAGCTACAATGACTTCCCTGGCAGGAACTACTGAAAGATTTAAAGACACATATGACTTTGTTTTGCTAGTATTTTGCATCCAGACATTTAAGGAAACCTCTATAAGGTCACTGGCTGACCACAGATATAATGTAAAAGAAAATTCAGTGACCACACACAAGAAGCGACACAGACTTTTCAAAAATAGTCTAGAAAAGGCACTAAGTAGATAACTGTAGCTCCCAACAGGCAAAAATCAGCAATCCCTGATGAGCAAGAGAAACTGATTTTCATACCACATTACAGTATTCAAAATATCCAGTTTCCAACAAAAAATTAGAAAGCAAAGAAACAGATAAGTATTGCCCATTCACATGAGAAAAATATTTTGACACAAACTATCTCTAAGAAACCCAAACATTAAAATTACTAGTAAGAAATGATAAATCAACTTATTAAATATGCTCAGTGAGCTAAAAGAAACAAGCAAAGAACTAAAGAGAACAATGTACTAACAAAAAAGGAATGTCAATAGATAGACACTATTCAAAAGAAACAAATAAAAAATCTGATGAGGAAGATGATTGCGAGATAAGACAACTGGAAATATTCAGTTTGAGAAGCAGTAAAAAAAAAAAAAAAAAAAAATGAAGAAAAATGAACAGAGCCCAGGGGGCCTGGGGGATACCATCAAGCATACCAACATATGCATCACAGGAGTCCCAGAAGGAGAAGAGAGAGTGACAGAAAAATATTTGAAGAAATAATGCCCCAAACATCCCAAATTTGTTGAAATAAATAAATTAAACACCCAGGAAGGTCAAGAAATTCCAAGCAGTATAAATGCAAAGTGATTCACACTAAGACACGTTACAGTTAAACTGTTGAAAGACAAAGACAAAGAGAGAATCTTGAAAACAGCAAGAGAGAAACAGCTCATCACATACAAAAAGTTCCCAGTAACAGCTGATTTTTTATCAGAAGCCATGGAGGGCAGAAGGCAGTAGGATAACATATTTAAAGTACAAAAGGAAAAAACAAAAACAAAAACTGTGAACCAAGAGTTCTAAATCCAGCAAAAGTATCCTTTAAGAAAGAATGAGAAAGTAAGACATTTCCAGATAAACAAAAGTTGATGGAGTTTGTTATTAGTAGAACTGCCCTACAATAAATACTAAGGTAGTCCTCCAGGCTGAAATGAAAAAAAACATGACAATAACTAGAAGCCATATGAATAAATAAAGAACACAGGTAAATGTAACTACACAGATAAATGTAAAAGCCAGTATTACTGCATTTTTGGTTTTTAACTCCTTTCCTTCATCACTATTTTAAAAGAAAATGCATAAAACAATAATTATAAATATAGGTTAATGGGCACACAATGCATGACAACATATTGTGGGACAATAACAACTAAAAGGGGGAAGAAGAGAGATATATAAAAGCAGAAAGTTTGTATACTACTGGAAGTAAGTTGTTATTAATCATACTAAGTTATTATAAATTTATGATGTTAATTGTAATCTCCAATGTAATAACAAAGAAAATAACTAAAAATACGTGAAAAGGAAGAAAGGGAATCAAAATGGTACATTACAAAAAGATAAACCACATGCAAAAAAAAGTAGGAATGGAGGAATTGAAGAGATAAAAACATTTAAGACATAGAGAAAACAAACACCAAAATTGTAGCAGTCCTTTTGTATCAATAATTACATCAAACATAAATGAATTACAATTAAAAGGCAGAGACTGGCAGGATAGGTTAAAAAAAAGATCCATCTATACGCTGAAACTATATACAAGAGACTTATTTTAAATACAAACACACAAAGGTAAAAAGTTGTAAAAGATATTTCATGCAATAGTTACCAGAAGAGAACTGAGGTGGCTACATTATTATTAGTCAAGACAGACTTCAAGACAGAAAAAGGTCACAAAAACAAAGAATATTATATTAAAATAAAAGATTTAATAGAACAAAAATATGTAAGAATTGGAAACATATACACACCTAACAACAGGGTCCCTAAATATATGAAGACAAAATTGAAATAATTGAAGGGAGAAACAGACAGTCTACAACAAGAGTTGGAGACTTCAGTATACCATTTTCAATATAGAACATCTAGAGAGAAGATCAGTAAGGACATACGGGACTTGAACAACACTATAAACCAATTAGACCTATCTTATCAAACCTATATAGAATATTCTACCCAACATGGGAGAATACACACTCTTTTCAAGTGCATATATAATACTCCCCCATGATAGGCCATAAATCAAGTCTTATTAAATTTAAAAAGACTGAAATCATACAATTGATCTATTCTTGACCACAATGAAACGAAACTAGAAATCAGAAACAGAAGGAAAACTGGAAAATACACAAATAAGTGAAAATTAACACATTTTTAAACAACCAATTGTTTAAGAAGAAATCAAAAGGGAAATTAGAAAATACCCTGAGATGAATAAAAACAGAAACACTCATCAAAACTTATGGGATGTAGCAAAAGCAGTGCCAGGAGGAAAAGTTCTAACACATACATTAAGAAGATCTCAAATCAATAACCTAAATTTCCATCTTAATACACTGGGAAAACAAGAGCAAATTAAACCCAAAGCTATCAGAAGAAATGAAATGATAAAAATTACAGTGGAGATAAACAAAATAGAGAATGAAAAACAACAGAGAAAAATGAATGAAACCAAAAGGTGGTTGCTTGATAACATCAACAAAATTGACATACTTTTAACTAGATTGATGAAGAAAAGGAGAGAAGGCTCAAATTACTAAAATCAGAGAGTGGGGACATTACTACCAACATTACAGAAACAGAAAGAATTATAAGAAAATATTAGAAACAACTGTACACCAACAACTTGCATAATGTAGATGAAATGAATAAATTCCTAGAAACACACAAACTACCTGACTTAAAAAGAAACAGAAAATCTGAATAAATCTATGAGAGTGAATCAGTAACTCAAAAGCCTCCTAACAAAGAAAAACCAAGGACCACACGGCTTCCCTGGTGGATTCTAGCACACATTTAAAGAAGAATTAATACCAAACTTTCTCACACTTATCCAAAAAACGGAAAAGGAGGGGGACTTCTCTGGTAGCCCAGTGGTTAAGAATCCGCCTGCCAATGTAGGGGACATGGGTTCGAGCCCTGGTCCAGGAAGATCCCACATGCCGCAGAGCAACTAAACCTGTGCGCCACAACTACTGAGCCTGTGTTCTAGAGCCCGTGAGCCATAACTGCTGAGCCCGTGTGCCACAACTACTGAAGCCCACGGGCTCTAAGGCCCGTGCTCCACAACAAAGAGAAGCCACTGCAATGAGAAGCCCAAGCACCACAACAAAGAGTAGCCCCCGCTCACAACTAGAGAAAGCCCACACGCAGCAATGAAGACCCAATGCAGCCAAAAATTAATTACTTAATTAATTAATTATTTAAAAAAGGCGGGAACACTTCCTAACTCATTATATGAGGCCAGCATTAACCTGATACCAAAATGAGACAAACATGCTACAATAAAAGAAAGCCACAGGCAGACAGTCCTTAAAAATATACATGCAAAAATCCTCAACAATATGCTAGCAAACTAAGTTCAGCAGCATATTAAAAGCATTCTGCACTATAACCAAGTAGGATTTATTCCAGGAATGCAAGAGTTGTTCAACATCCATCAACATAATACGCATCATTTATAGAATGAAGGAGGAAAAAAAAATGATCATCTCTCTGTTGATGCAGAAAAAGCATGTGATATAATACAACATGCTTTCATAATAAAAAAAAAGTCTCAATAAACCAGGAATAGAAAGGATCTTTCTCAAAGTGGCAAAAGCAATATATGAATAACACACAGCTAGCATCATAGTCAATGGTAAAAGACTGAGAGCTTACTCTCTAAGATCAGGAACAAGACAAAGATGCCTGCTTTTGCCACTTCAATTCATTATCATACTGGAACATCTAGCCAGAACAATTAGGTAAGAAAAAAGAAATAAAAGGCATCCAAATTGGAAAGGAAGAAGAAAACTTATCTCTGTTCACAGACAATATAATCTTATATGAATAAAACCCTAAAAAACACACCAAACACACACACACACACACACACGAAATAAATATTCAAAAAATAAATAAATTCAGCAAAGCTGAAGGGTACAAATTAATGCAAAAAATCATTTGTATTTCTATACATTAGCAATCAATAACCTGAAAAGGAAGTTAAGAAAATAATTCCATTTTAGAAAAGCATCAAAAATAATAAAATATTTAGGAATAAATTTAACCAAAAAACTGCAGGACTTATACACTGAAAACTACAAAATTTTGGTGAATGAAATTTTAAACGATGGAAATAAATGGAAAGACATCCATTGTTCATGGATTGAAATGTAATATTGAGGTAACAATACTACATAAAGCAATCTAGAGAATCAATGAAATCTCTATCAAAAGCCCAACTGGGAGGGGGTGGGAGATCAAGACGGTAGAGTAGAAAGGTCCTGAACTCATCTCCCCCCATGAGCACATCAAAATTACAACTACTTACAGAACAACTATCTATGAGAATGACCTGAATACAAGCAGAAAAGATTTTCCACAACTGAAGATATAAACAAGGAGCTACAACAAGACAGGTAGGAGGGATAGAGACACAGTCCAGTCAGAACCCACACACCAGGGTTGGCAACCCCAAAACAGAAAGGATATCACAACTGCAGAGGTCCTCCCTGAGGAGCAAGTGGTCTGAGCCAGCCCCAGAGTCCTGCACCAAGAAAATGAGGCCCCACAATATCTGGTTTTGAAAACCAGCATGACTCATATTCAGGATAGCTGGGGGGCTATAGAAAACAGAGACTACTCTTAAACGGCACAGAAGCAGTAGTTTGAAAGGCACCTGCACCAGACCCACTTGCTAATCTTCGAAAGCAGTCATGCATTGCCAGGACACACAGCCAGCCTCAAGAGGAGCCTGCTCTACCCACTAGCAGGCCCAAAATAGTTGCACACTGCCAGGCTGCAGGGCCAGTCACACAGGGAGCCTACCCGACCTACCAGAGGGCCAACGGTACTCAGTCCAACTTCAACAGAAGGGTGCATGCTGCCCACATAGAGGACAGCACTGGAGAATCTAGCTCTGATGGCCAGAGGGGAGCACATTGCTAGGCCCCATAGGACACTCCCTACATAATGCCACTTCTCCAAAACTGGGACATGTAAAAAACCTACTAATATACAAAAATAAACACAGAGAATTAGGCAAAATGAGGAGACAGTGGAATATGTTCCAAATGAAAAAATAAGAAAAAACCTCAAAAAAAAGAAGTAACTGAAATGGAGATAAGCAATTTCCCTGATAAAGAGTTCAAGGTAATGAGTATAAAGATGCTTGTCAACCTTGAGAGAAGAACTGATGAACAGAGAAAATTTCAACAAAAAATTAGAAAATATAAAAAAGAACCAATCAGTGGTGAAGAACATAATACCTGAAATGAAAAATATACCAGAAGGAATCAACAGTAGATTAGATGATACAGAAGAATGGATCAGGAATCTGGAAGACAGAGTACTGGAAATCAAGCTGAACAGAAAAAAGACATTTAAAGAAATGAAAGATAGCTTAAGAGAACTTAGAGACAACATCAAGTGTATTAACATTCACACTGTAAGGTCCCAGAAGGAGGTGGGAGGAACAGAGAACACACCTGAGGAAAAAAAATAGCTAAAAACTCCCCTAGACTGGAGAAGGAAACACATCAGGTCCAGAAAGCACAGAGAGTTGCAAACAGGATGAATACAAATAGGTCCACACTAAGACACATTATAATTAAAATGTCAAAAATTAAAAATAGAGAATGTTAAAAGCAGTAAGAGAAAGGCAACTACTTATATGCAAGGGGAACTTATATAAGAATATCAGCTAACTTTCAGCAGAAACTTTATAGGCCAGAACGGAGTGCCATGATATATTCAAAGTGCTGAAAGGAAGAAAACCTACAACCAAGAAAACTCTACCTGGCATTGTTATCATTCAGAATTGAAGAAGAGATGAAGAGTTTTACAGACAACAAAAAGCTAAAAGAGTTCATCACCACCAAACCAGCCTTACAAGAAATGTTAAAGTGACTTCTCTAAGCAGGAAAAAAAAAGTCCACAACTACAAATAAACAAATGATGGAAGGAAAAATCTCACTGGTAAAGGCAAACATACAGTAAAGGCAGTTGATCAATCACATACAAACCTAGTAGAAAGGTTAAAAGACAAAAGTAGTAAAATAATCTATACATACAATAAATATTCAAGGGATACACCAGATAAAAAGATGTAAAATATGACATCAAAAACATAAAGAGTGGGGTGGAATAGTAAAAATGTAGGGCTGTTAGAAAGCATTTGAACTTAAGAGATCATCAACTTAAAACAGACACCTATAGATAAAGACTGTTATATATGAGCCTCATGGCAACGACAAACCTAAAACCAATGACAGATAAACAAAAAATAAAGAGAAAGAAATCCAAACATATCACTAAAGACAGTCATCAAATTACAAAGGAAGAGAGCAAGAGAAGAAGAATGGAATAAAGAAAAGGCATAAAAACAATGAGAAAGCAATTAACAAAAGGGCAATAAGTACATACCTATCAATAATTATGCTAGTTGTAAATGGACTAAATGCTCCAATCAAAAGACACAGAGTGGCTAAATGGATAGAAAAACAAGACCCATATATATGCTGTCTACAGGAGACTCAGTTCAGATCTAAAAACACAAATAGATAAAAGTGAGGGGATGGAAAAACACATTCTATGCAAATGGAAATAAAAAGAAAGATGGGGTAGCAATACTTAGACAAATACTTACAGTCTTTAAAACAAAGACTGTAACAAAAAAAAAACCATGAAAGGCCTTACATAATGATAAAGGGATCAATCTAACAAAATATAATGCATGTAAATATATATGCTCCCAACATAAGAGTACTTAAATAGAGGAAATATTAACAAATATAAAGGGAGAAACTGACAGCAACACAATAATAGTAGGGGACTTTAACATCCCAGTTAAATCAATGGACAGATCATCTAAACAGAAAATCAATAAAAATCCACTGGCCTTAAAAGACAACTTAAACTAGAAAGATATATAGACCACTCCATCCAAAAGCCATAGGATACATATTCTTTTCAATGTGTGAATATGGAACACACTCCAAGATAGATCACATGCTAGGCCACAAAACAGGTCTCAATAAATATAAGATGATTGATATAATATCAACTATCTGTTCTGACTTCAACACTATGAAAGTAGAAATCAACTACAAGGAGAAAATCGGAAAAAAAACACACACCAGGAATATAAACAATATGCTACTAAACAATCAGTGTGTCACTGAATAAATAAAAGAGGAAATTAAAAAATACCTGGAGAGATTAACCAAGATGGCGGAGTAGAAGGACGTGCTCTCACTCCCTCTTGCGAGAACACCAGAATCACAACTGGCTGCTGGACAATCATCGACAGGAAGACACTGGACTTCACCAAGGAGGATATCCCACGTCCAAGGACAGAGGAGAAGCCACAGTGAGACGGTAGTAGGGGCGCAATCAGAATAAAATCAAATCCCATAACTGCTGGGTGGGTGACTCACAGACTGGAGAAAACTTATACCACAGAAGTCCACCCACTGGAGTGAAGGTTCTGAGCCCCACGTCAGGCTTCCCAACCTGGGGGTCCGGCAACGGGAGGAGGAATTCATAGAGAATCAGACTTTGAAGCCTAGTGGCAATTGATTGCAGGACTTCAACAGGACTGGGGGAAACAGAGACCCCACTCTTGGAGGGCGCACATGGAATAGTGTGTGCATCGGGACCCAGGGGAAGGAGCAGTGACCCTGGAGGAGACTGAACCAGACCTACCTGCTAGTGTTGGAGGATCTCCTGCAGAGGCGGGGGCTGGCTCTGTTTCACCGTGGGGACAAGGACACTGGCAGCAGAGGTTCTGGGAAGTACTCCTTGGTGTGAGCCCTCCCAGAGTCCACCATTAGCCCCACCAAAGAGCCCAGGTAGCCTCCAGTGTTGGGTTACCTCAGGCAAAACAACCAACAGGGAGGGAATCCAGCCCCACCCATCAACAGTCACATGGATTAAAGTTTTACGGAGCTCTCTCTGCCACAGCAACAGTCAGCTCTACCCACCAACAGAGCCTCCCATCAGGCCTCTTAGATAGCCTCAACCACCAGAGGGCAGACAGCAGAAGCAAGAAAAACTACAGTCCTGCAGCCGGTGGAACAAAAACCACATTTACAGAAAGATAGACAAGATGAAAAGGCAGAGGGCTATATACCAGATGAAGGAACAAGAAAAAACCCCAGAAAAACAACTAAATGAAGGGGAGATAGACAACCTTCCAGAAAAAGAATTCAGAATAATGATAGTGAAGATGATCCAGGACCTCGGAATAAGAATGGAGGCAAAGATTGAGAAGATGCAAGAAATGATTAACAAAGACCTAGAAGAATTAAAGCACAAACAAACAGAGATAACCAATACAATAACTGAAATGAAAACTACACTAGAAGGAATCAATAGCAGAATAACTGAGGCAGAAGAACGGATAAGTGACCTGGAAGACAGAATGGTGGAAGTCACTGCTGCAGAACAGAATAAAGAAAAAAGAATGAAAAGAAATGAAGACAGCCTAAGAGACCTCTGGGACAACATTAAACGCAACAACATTCGCATTACAGGGGTCCCAGAAGGAGAAGAGAGAGAGAAAGGACCAGAGAAAATATTTGAAGAGATTATAGTTGAAAACTTCCCTAACATGGGAAAGGAAATAGCCACCCAAGTCCAGGCAGCTCAGAGAGTCCCATACAGGATAAACCCAAGGAGAAACACGCCGAGACACATAGTAATCAAAGTGGCAAAAATTAAAGACAAAGAAAAATTATTGAAAGCAGCAAGGGAAAAATGACAAATAACATACAAGGGAACTCCCATAAGGTTAACAGCTGATTTCTCACCAGAAATTCTACAAGCCAGAAGTGAGTGGCATGATATACTTAAAGTGATGAAAGGGAAGAACCTACAACCAAGATTACTCTACCTGGCAAGGATCTCATTTAGATTTGATGGAGAAATCAAAAGCTTTACAAAAAACCAAAAGCTAAGAGAATTCAGCACCACCAAACCAGCTCTACAACAAATGCTAAAGGAACTTCCGTAAGTGGGAAACACAAGTGAAGAAAAGGACCTACAAAAACAAATCCAAAACAATTAAGAAAATGGTCATAGGAACATACATATCGATAATTACCTTAAACGTGAATGGATTAAATGCTCCAACTAAAAGACACAGGCTTCCTGAATTGATACAAAAACAATACCCATATATATGCTGTCTACAAGAGACCCACTTCAGACCTAGGGACACATACAGACTGAAAGTGAGGGGATGGAAAAAGATACTCCATGTAAATGGAAATCAAAAGAAAGCTGGAGTAGCTATACTCATATCAGATAAAATAGACTTTAAAATAAAGAATGTTACAAGAGACAAGGAAGGACACTACATAATGATCAAGGGATCAATCCAAGAAGAAGATATAACAATTATAAATATATATGCACCCAACATAGGAGCACCTCAATACATAAGGCAACTGCTACCAGCTATAAAAGAGGAAATTGACAGTAACACAATAATACTGGGGGACTTTAACACCTCACTTACACCAATAGACAGATCATCCAAAATGAAAATAAATAAGGAAACAGAAGCTTTAAATGACACAATAGACCAGATAGATTTAATTGATATTTATAGGACATTCCATCCATAAACAGCAGATTACACGTTCTTCTCAAGTGCGCACAGAACATCTCCAGGATAGATCACATCTTGGGTCACAAATCAAGCCTCAGTAAATTTAAGAAAATTGAAATTATATCCAGCATCTTTTCTGACCACAACGCTATGAGATTAGAAATGAATTACAGGGAAACAAACGTAAAAAACACAAACACATGGAGGCTAAACAATACATTACTAAATAACCAAGAGATCACTGAAGAAATCAAAGAGGAAATAAAAAAATACCTAGAGACAAATGACAATGAAAACACGACGACCCAAAACCTATGGGATGCAGCAAAAGCAGTTCTAAGAGGGAAGTTTATAGCTATACAAGCCTACCTAAGGAAACAAGAAAACTCTCAAGTAAACAATCTAACCTTACACCTAAAGAAACTAGAGAAAGAAGAACAAACAAAACCCAAAGTTAGCAGAAGGAAAGAAATCATAAAGATCACAGCAGAAATAAATAAAATAGAAACAAAGAAAACAATAGCAAAGATCAATAAAACTAAAAGCTGGTTCTTTCAGAAGATAAACAAAATTGATAAGCCATTAGCCAGATTCATCAAGAAAAAGAGTGAGAGGACTCAAATCAACAAAATCAGAAATGAAAAAGGAGAAGTTACAACAGACACCGCAGAAATACAAAGCATCCTAAGAGACTACTACAAGCAACTCTATGCCAATAAAGTGGACAACCTGGAAGAAATGGACAAATTCTTAAAAAGGTATAACCTTCCAAAACTGAACCAGGAAGAAACAGAAACTATGAACAGACCAATCACAAGTAATGTAATTGAAACTGTGATTAAAAATCTTCCAACAAAGAAAAGTCCAGGACCAGATGGCTTCACAGGTGAATTCTATCAAACATTTAGAGAAGAGCTAACACCCATCCTTCTCAAACTCTTCCAAACAATTGCAGAGGAAGGAACACTCCCAAACTCATTCTATGAGGCCACCATCACCCTGATACCAAAACCAGACAAACACACTACAAAAAAAGAAAATTACAGACCAATATCACTGATGAATATAGATGCAAAAATCCTCAACAAAATACTAGCAAACAGAATCCAACAACACATTAAAAGGATCATACACCACGATCCAGTGGGATTTATCCCAGGGATGCAAGGATTCTCCAATATACGCAAATCAATCAATGTGATACACCATATTAACAAATTGAAGAATAAAAACCATATGATCATCTCAATAGAGGCAGAAAAAGCTTTTGACAAAATTCAACACCCATTTATGATAAAAGCTCTCCAGAAAGTGGGCACAGAGGGAACCTACCTCAACATAATAACGGCCATATGTGACAAACCCACAGCAAACATCATTCTCAATGGTGAAAAACTGAAAGCATTTCCTTTAAGATCAGGAACGAGACAAGGATGTCCACTCTCACCACTATTATTCAACATAGTTCTGGAAGTCCTAGCCATGGCAATCAAAGAAGAAAAAGAAATAAAAGGAATACAAATTGGAAAAGAAGAAGTAAAACTGTCACTGTTTGCGGATGACATGATACTATACATAGAGAATCCTAAAACTACCACCAGAAAACTGCTAGAGCTAATTAATGAATTTGGTAAAGTTGCAGGATACAAAATTAATGCACAGAAATCTCTTGCATTCCTATACACTAATGATGAAAAATCTGAAAGAGAAATTATGGAAACACTCCCATTTACCATTGCAACAAAAAGAATAAAATACCTAGGAATAAACCTACCTAGGGAGACAAAAGACCTGTATGCAGAAAACTATAAGACACTGATGAAAGAAATTAAAGATGATACCAACAGATGGAGAGATATACCATGTTCTTGGACTGCAAGAATCAACATTGTGAAAATGACTATACTACCCAAAGCAACCTACAGATTCAATGCAATCCCTATCAAATTACCAATGGCATTTTTTACGGAACTAGAACAAATCATCTTAAAATTTGTGTGGAGACACAAAAGACCCTGAGTAGCCAAAGCAGTCTTGAGGGAAAAAAATGGAGCTGGAGGAATCAGACTCCCTGACTTCAGACTATACTACAAAGCTACAGTAATCAAGACAATATGGTACTGGCACAAAAACAGAAACATAGATCAATGGAACAAGATAGAAAGCCCAGCGATAAACCCACGCACCTATGGTCAACTAATCTATGACAAAGGAGGCAAAGATATACAATGGAGAAAAGACAGTCTCTTCAATAAGTGGTGCTGGGAAAACTGGACAGCTACATGTAAAAGAATGAAATTAGAATACTCCCTAACACCATACACAAAAATAAACTCAAAATGGATTAGAGACCTAAATGTAAGACTGGACACTATAAAACTCTTAGAGGAAAACATAGGAAGAACACTCTTTGATATCAATCACAGCAAGATCTTTTTTGATCCACCTCCTAGAGTAATGGAAATAAAAACAAAAATAAACAAATGGGACCTAATGAAACTTCAAAGCTTTTGCACAGCAAAGGAAACCATAAACAAGACGAAAAGACAACCCTCAGAATGGGAGAAAATATTTGCAAACAAATCAACGGACAAAGGATTAATCTCCAGAATATATAAACAGCTCATTCAGCTCAATATTAAAGAAACAAACACCCCAATCCAAAAATGGGCAGAAGACCTAAATAGACATTTCTCCAAAGAAGACTTACAGACGGCCACGAAGCACATGAAAAGATGCTCAACATCACTAATTATTAGATAAATGCAAATCAAAACTACAGTGAGGTATCACCTCACACCAGTTAGAATGGGCATCATCAGAAAATCTACAAACAACAAATGCTGGAGAGGATATGGAGAAAAGGGAACCCTCTTGCACTGTTGGTGGGAATGTAAATTGATACAGCCACTATGGAGAACAATATGGAGGTTCCTTAAAAAACTAAAAATAGAATTACCATATGACCCAGCAATCCCACTACTGGGCATATACCCAGGGAAAACCATAATTCAAAAAGACTCATGCACCCGAATGTTCATTGCAGCACTATTTACAATAGCCAGGTCATGGAAGCAACCTAAATGCCCATCAACAGACGAATGGATAAAGAAGTTGTGGTACATATATACAATGGAATATTACTCAGCCATAAAAAGGAACGAAACTGAGTCATTTGTTGAGACGTGGATGGATCTAGAGACTGTCATACAGAGTGAAGTAAGTCAGAAAGAGAAAAACAAATATCGTATATTAATGCATGTATGTGGAACCTAGAAAAATGGTACAGATGAACCAGGTTGCAGGGCAGAAGTTGAGACACAAATGTAGAGAACAAATGTATGGACACCAAGGGGGGAAAACTACGGTTGGGTGGGGATGGTGGTGTGCTGAATTGGGTGATTGGGATTGACATGTATATAGTGATGTGTATAAAATTGATGACTGATTAAAAAAAAAACAAAACAAAAACACCTGGAGACAAAGGAAAATGGAAACACAACATTCCAAAATCTATGGGACACAGCAAAAGCAGTTCTACAAGGGAAATTTATAGTGAAACAGGCCTACCTCAGGAACCAAGAAAAATCTCAAATAACCTAAACTTACACCTAAAGGAACTAGAAAAAGAACAAATAAACCTGAAGTTAATCTAAGGAAGGAAATATTAAAGATCAAAGCATAAATAAATGAAATTGAGACTAAAAAAAAAATAGAAAAGATCAATGAAACTAAGAGCTGGTTTTTTGAAAGATAAACGAAATTGATAAATCTTTAACCAGACTCATCAAAAAAAAAAAAAAAAAAAAAGAGAGAGGGCCAAAATCAATAAAATCAGAAACAAAAGAGAAGTTATAACCAACCAAAAGAAATACAAAGAATCATAAGAGATTACTAAACACAATTATACATCAACCAATCGGACAACCTAAAAGAAATGAATTCCTAGAAATGTATAACCTTACAAGACTGAATCAGGAAGAAATAGATAATATGAACAGGCCAATTACCAGTAATGAAATTGGATCAGTAATCAAAACTTACCCAAGAAACAAAAGTCCAGGACCAGAAAAATTCAAAGGTGACTTTTACCAAACATTTAAAGAAATGTTAACACCTATTCTTCTGAAACTATTACAAAAAATGCAGAGAAAGGAATGCTTCCAAACTCATTCTATAAGGCCAGCATCACTGTGATACCAAAATGAAACAAAGACACAACAAAAAAGAAAATTATAGGCCAGTATCACTGATGAACACAGATGCAACAACCCTCAACAAAATATTAGCAAACCAATACTCAATGATAAGTTTAAAGGATTACACACCATGATCAAGTAGGATTTATCCCAGGGATGCAAGAATGATTCATTTTCTGTAAATCAATCAGTGTGATACACACATTGACAAAATGAATAAAAACCACATGATCATCTCAATAGATGCAGAAAAAGGTTGTGACAAAATTAAACATCCATTCATGATAAAAACTCAAGAAAGTGGGTATAGAGGCCATATATGACAAACCTACAGCCAACATCATATGCAACAGTGGAAAACTGAAAGCATTTCTTCTAAGATCAGGAATAAGATAAGGATGCCCACTCTCACCACTTTTATTCAACATAGTAGTAGAAGTCCTCGCCACGGCAATCAGACAAAAAGAAATAAAAGGAATCCAAAGTGGAAAAAAAGAAGTAAAACTGTCACTGTTTGCAGACGGCATGATACTATATATAGAAAATCCTAAAGATGCCACCAAAAAACTATTAGAACTAATAAATGAATTCAGTAAAGTTGCAGGATACAAAATTAATATGCAGAAATCTGTTGCATTTCTATACACTAACAACTAACAGAAAGAGGAATTAAGAATACAATCTCATTTACAATTGCATCAAAAAGAATAAAATATCTAGGAATAAATCAAACCAAGGAGGTAAAAACATCTACTCAGAAAACTATACGACACTGACAAATGAAACTGAAGAAGACACAAACAAATGGAAAGATATACCATGTTTAGGGATCAGAAGAATATTGTTAAAACGTCCATACTACACAAGGCAATCTACTGTGG
This sequence comes from Eschrichtius robustus, assembly GCF_028021215.1. Classification (NCBI taxonomy): domain Eukaryota; kingdom Metazoa; phylum Chordata; class Mammalia; order Artiodactyla; family Eschrichtiidae; genus Eschrichtius; species Eschrichtius robustus. The sequence continues at coordinate 150,995,358 of NC_090826.1, forward strand.
TTCCAGAAAAGACAAATCAATAAAAGAAAATTAAAAAATCTAAATACAGAAACTGACCCATGTATATATAATTTAGTTTATAATAACAGAGGTATATCGCATTAGCAAGGATGAATTATTCAACAACTGGTATTTGTATAACTGGTTAGTTAATCAGAGATAAATGTTAAGCTGGATCCTTCCTTCACACTAAAATAACTTGCAAGTTAATTAAAGACTTAAATGTTTAAAGATGCCCACATTTTACAGAAATTAGAGATTCACTGAGTTGAAAACTGAATTCTTTAGGGAAATCATCTCCAAACATAAGCCATATTCACCACCTGTATCACTCTCACTCTGTGGACATATTTCTTAAAGGTCTGTTTGTGGTAATCTAACTTTGGGGGTTGAAAGGTGGAAAAGAGGGACTTCCCTGGTGGCACAGTGGTTAAGAATCCACGGGCCAATGCAGGGGACACGGGTTCAAGCCCCGGTCTGGGAAGATCCCACATGCTGCAGAGCAACTAAGCCTGTGCACCACAACGACTGAGCCTGCGCTCTAGAGCCCACAAGCCACAACTACTTAGCCAGCGTGCCACAACTACTGAAGCCCAAGCGCCTAGAGCCCATCCTCTGCAACAAGAGAAGCCACTGCAATGAGAAGCCCGCGCACCACAATGAACAGTAGCCCCCACTTGCTGCAACTAGAGAAAGCCCGAGTGCAGCAACAAAGACCCAATGCAGCCAAAAATAAATAAATTAATTAATTAAAAAAAAAAAAAGGTGGAAAAGATGAAGCATATTTCAGCTGATGTATGGAAACTTTCCTCTGTAGATATTTTCCCTCCTCTTGAAAATGGTCATAAGGCAGCATAAATAACCAGAAAATTAAATTTATTGTTCAAAGAACCCAGCCATATATATCTCTTTGTATATGAAGTCCATATAAATAAAAATGTACTTAAGCCAATGTTAATTAGTATACATCCCACTCTTTTGTCTGGGTCTTAGGATGAAATAGATCCGTAAGAACAACAACAAAAACCTCCCTTCTCCCCTACCCTGCTTCTGATGGGAAAAAAACCTTAGGAGAGAGAAATCAAAACTAAATTGATAATGGGGGCATTCTGTAAAATGGCGGTAGTGGTTGGTATGTATGACATCAATTGTCAGGGTGACATCGAGAATCCATCCCTAATCCTCTTCTCTGAAGGGTTAAAAAAAAAAAGGATGGGTAGTATACCCTGGACATCTCCACTTCAAATCAGTGAGACATCTATCCTGAGCCAAAGTATGCCTAGAACTCTTCCCTTGGACCAAGGGCTGGGCAGTTAAAAACATTCTGGTTCTTCTGTCCTAGTGCCTATAAATAACTTCTTTTCCTTTTTCAGGGTCAGTTATTAAAGAGTGTATAACACAGCTGAATAATGCGTATTGGCTTAGGAAAAATGGAAAGAGCCTTTAACTTTACAAAGTTGGTCCACAGATGTCATTCTGCAAAACACCTTAGTTTTATACTCACAAAACTCCAACTAACACAGGCTTTAGAAAAAGAAATAAGAGGATAAGACAGTAAGTGGTACTTTCAGAAAGAAGTATTTCAGAGAAAGACAGAAGGACCTGGTGAGGTATAGGACTGGCTCTCACAGTGTTCATCATGAGTGTGCTCTCCATTTTTATGACAATGACTCCAGATTCTTGTACTCCTGTGACCTTCACAATACATTCTTTCCCCTTAAGTCCTGAACTTCAACCTCCCCCTTCAACTGCTGAGGGGCTGCTTTACTCACTTAATGCAGATATTAACTTACAGCAGCCTCAATTTGGAATATAAAACTAAAAATAGCAAGCATGTGTCAATGCAGTAGGCTCTTTTCCCTCTGGGTGCACATAAACCTCTCATTAAGAAGTTCAAGGGGGCTTCCCTGGTGGCGCAGCGGTTGAGAATCTGCCTGCTAATGCAGGGGGCACGGGTTCGAGCCCTGGTCTGGGAGGATCCCACATGCCACAGAGCAACTGGGCCCGTGAGCCACAACTACTGAGCTTGTGCGTCTGGAGCCTGTGCTCCGCAACAGGAGAGGCCACGATAGTGAGAGGCCCGTGCACCGTGATGAGGAGTGGCCCCCGCTCGCCACAACTAGAGAGGGCCCTTGCACAGGAACGAAGACCCAACACAGCCAAAAATAAATAAATAAATAAATTTAAAGGGGGGGGAAAAAAGGAACAATTACTAAAACTTAAAAAAAAAAAAAAAGAAAGAAGTTCAAGGAAGCTGAGAATGAATCAAAGAAAATACAGCTCCATGATTTCCACCTTCTATTAAATTGTAAGTGAAAGTGTCATTTTAATTATAGTAGCAAAAGCCCTATTCTTTGTTACCATCAAGGTTGTATAAATTCACAACCTAATTGAAAATTCTTGAGCCAGGAAAAAAAAAACCTTAAACCTTAAAATGTACTCCAACACAACAGCTACAAAAATCTATTCGTCCCCTCAACTCAAGAATATCTCTTATTAGCACTACCTAGAAGTCACTGAGCTATACTGAAAGGGAAAGACAGCTATCCTAAGAGCCAGAAAAAATGAAAACAGTATAAATAGGGAGAACTATATTACGACTCTAGATATTTTTAAAAGATAAATTCAAACTAAATTACATGCTGGGAGAAGGAGCACATTATTTATAACATACTGTTTAGTCACAACAAAGAAACAGAGGAATAAAACATAATTACGATTTTTACGTAATTTTTAGTATTTCACATTAGAGTGTTTATTTAACAATATATGAAGAATGATTTTACTGGATTTGCACAGAAATTGAACATAGAGATCTGCTTATATGCCAACATCCAAGATTAGTGGTCAGAATTTTCCATACTAGGAGCCACTTCCTCATTCAGAGATCAGCAAAAGTGTTTCCTATATACATATTCCATCATTTAAATGAATTCCTGAAACATTTTGGAAGACTCATGTTAGCGAACTCACTAGTAGCTCTCATACGCTCAAAATGCTGAATGTCAAACCACTAAAAGAATGAGCAGTAGAAACTATCAGAACATACCTTCCAGATTCATACACACAGAATACATCTGGCCCATTCCTAAGAGTCTGCAAGTTCCAAGAGCTGTCACTACCCCCTTAAGTAAGGTAATAATATGCATATGCCAACTCACTGGCTACAAATGCTTTCATGTGCTTTGTTTTATCCAGTCCTCATAAAAGTCTTGTGAGTTAAATTCAGAAAACATTAATTGTATCACCATTTAATATATAAGGAAATTGAGACTCAAAAAATTTAGTGACTTATTCAATTGTCCAGCCTGGATAAAGCAAATTGGGAAATTTAAGCCATGTCTCCTGAATCCAAAACGTGGATTCTTTCTACTGAACACTAGCTCTTCTAAATACTAGAAAGAAGAAAAAGCACTTCATTGTTCTTTTACTCTGGATCATTAGAACTACAAAAGGTTTGAAGTGTGTCACTAACCAAAAAATTCCTACCCTACTCCAGCCCCCCAAAAGTCATAATACAGTTCTATAACTTCGCAAATTCTATATTCAAAATTATTACCTACATTTTCAGATACTTATCCAATGTTTCCCCAAAAAGAGATAGCTAAAAACACCAGTAAAAGAGGGAAATGGAAATGCTCAGACTGCACTGAAGGGGAAAGAGGAGGAAAGAGAACAAATTTGTCCACCAGCTGAAAAGGAGGATCTGAGGGCACAGGCAGGAAAGGATGGAAACCTAACTGGATTACCATTTATCCACAAAGCAGTAGCATACAACTCAAAGGAAAAAGCATAGAACATACAGAAACGCTTCTTTAATTGTCAGAAGCTGGGGAAGGCAGCACCACGCCCAGCTTCCCCTCCTAGCTCTATTTACTATAATCACTCTAGCTATTGTCTACAAATTCTCTTTCTTATACCTTGTACTCTCTTCACAACTGTATCAGGACAAGAAACTATCAGAATTGAATGATTGAAGATATTCTCTAATCCAGCCCCATAACTTGTAACCCTACCGTTACCAAACACAACCTTGTCAACACTTATATAAGGCTTTTCTGTCAGGTGGGTGATAATTACTCCCCCTAAGATGTTAACTGATGAGGTTTACATTATTATTCAGGATCATATTTGGAAGAAATCATAAAGGTCGGTCTTCTAGACTAGTGATAAGCAGCACACAAAGAACCCCACAGGTGACCACTTAGCTTCAAGACAGTCTTTGATTCCAACGGGTTAAAAGATTAGAAAGCTGATCTCTGTTACTATTTCTCAACTTGACCAGTGGTTTACATTTTACTGGCTTACCTAAGTGATTTTCTTCTAGTCAAGGAAAAAGATAGCAGATAATAAATCTGAACATCTATACATTTTCCCCATGGAAAATAAAGCCATTTTCATTTTTAAAGAAAAAAATTCACCACTGATATCTCCTATTCTCTAGCCACCAATACAAGAATTCTTTTCTACAATTTCCTAAACAGGCTGTCATTTGTATTAGGATATTATATGTTGATTTGTGAATACTAAGTAAACTCAACTCAGTAATGCTATAAAGATAGATTTAATATATAGAAAATACTATATTCAAGACCATAGAGAGAGTCCTTTAACATAAAACTAAATATCACTTTCCAGGCTAATATGACTTGGACATATTAACACACATATTCACCTGTGTAAGGCATAGCATTCTTAATTATGAGTTCATAAAAGACATAAATGATCTAAAGTAATAAACATCAAAGGAACATAATTTCTGGTGATGCAAACTTTTGCATAGAAAGAGTGACCAATAAGACTAAAATTAGTTTAAAAAAAAAAAGACTAAAATTACACTATGTAAGCAGTTTATTTTTTTGAGATAAAATACAAATATCACAAAAGTAACCATTTTAAAGTGTATAATTCATTGGTTTCTAGTATATTCACAGAGTTGTGTAATCATCACCACTATCTAATTCCAGAACATTTTCATCACTCCTCAAGAAAACCCCATACCCATTAGCAATACCTCCCCATTCTTCCCTCCTCCCACCCCTGGCAAGCACTGATCTACTTTCTGTATATTTTTCTATGTATTTATCACTTCTGGACATTTTATATGAATGGAATCATACGTAGCTTTTTGTGTCTAGCTTCTTTTCACTTAGCATAATGTTTTCAAGATGTGTCCATGTTGTGGCTTGCATCAATATTTTATTCCTTTTTATGTGTGAATAATATTCCACTGTATGGATATACCAATTTTGTTTAATCCATTCATCAGTTGATGTATATTTGGGTTGTTTCTACTGTTTTGGCTATTATGAAAAATGCTGCTATGAACATTCATGTACAAGTTTTATATGAACATATATTTTCAATTGCCTTGAATATACACCTAGAAGTGGAATTGCCAGGTCATCTAATAACTACAGTTGTACCTCAGTATCCATGGGGAATTGGTTTCAGGACCTGCTGTGAATGCCAAAATCCAATGATGCTGAAGTCCATAGTGAGCCCACTGTAACCACGATTCTGCATCTATGGATTCAGACAACCATCAATCATGTATTAAGTTTGCCATCTGAAGTTGGCTGAATCCACAGATGCAGAACCCATAGATGTGGGGTGTCGACTGTACATTTATTGAAAAAATCTGCATATAAGTGAACCCGTGCAGTTCAAACCCATGTTGTTCAAAAATCAACCATATATTTTTAACTTTTTGAAGAATTTCAAACTGTTTTCTAAAGTGGTTGCACCATTTGACATTCTCACCAGCAATACATGAAGATTCCAATTTCTCCACATCCTGACCAACGCTTGCTACTGTCCATTTTTAAGATCATCCTTAGTCAAGCATTTGGAAGAGGACAACAGAGAATCCTTATAGAGTTCTATTTTGTTTATTTTTCCCTAGAAGCTGCCAAAGAAATAAAAAGTATAACTGAAAAGGAGTAAATAAAACTGTCATCATTTGCAGGTGATATAACTGTCTACATAGAAAACCCAAAATATCTACAGAAATATTAAAACAGTTTAGCAATAAGACTGGATATAAAATCAATATACAAAAATTTATTGCATTTCTATTATCAGATTTCTTTTACCACAGCAACAAAAAAAATGAGATTTCTAAACATAAATCTAACAAAAATTATGCAAGGTCTTTATAGAGAAATTTTTTAAACTTTATTGAAAGGCATTAAACAAATGCAAAGATACACCATGTTCAAGACAAGAAGTTCAGTTACAATAAAGATATTAACTCCATATTGATGTAAAGATTCAATGTAATTCTCATTAAAATTTCAAAAGGGCTTTTTGAGAAACTGGACAAACTGATTCTGAAATTTATACAAAAAAATCAAAGGCCCAGCAATAATCATGACACCACTGAAAAAGAAAAAGAAAAACAATCTGCCCTAATAGATAAAAATCACAAAGCTCTAATAATTAGTGAAGTAAAGGAATAGATAAGTGTTTATTAATGGAACGGTGGGAAATATTTGGAATACTTAGTAAATTGTGCTAGAACTCTATAAAGAAAAAATGAAATTAGGTTCCTACCTCAACTATGTAAAAAAATTAACTTCATCTGTTTTAATGACTTAAATATGACTATAAGGTTTAAAAGGTAAGACTTTAAACTTTTAAAAGTAATAAATTATTTCCCCCCCAAAGTCTCAAAGAGTGCTAAAGAGAGAAAAGGAGAGAGAAAGAAAGAATGAAAAAAAGAATATTTATAAGTCAGACAAAATTAATATTAAAATTTTTGCTCAAAGACCATAGACATTTGTGAGTATCTGCAAAAAATGGAAGCTGCCTAGCTCCATGCCTCCCAATTTTTCCTCCCCAAACTATACAAAACCAGAAGTAAAAAGTAAATCTATATAAAAACCATGTCCTCAGAATAACTTGAATACAGAGAATACTGAAATCTCAAAATAACTGTTAGTAAAAAGACAAAACTTAACAAATCATAGGGCACAATCTCTCACATCCCTACCCCCGCTCCAACCCCACTGAAAGGCTTTGTCATGAGCAAAGAAAAAGAAAAACTGCTGAGAAGACAGAAGGGAGAAGACAACAAGGGGGCCAAAGGCTGATCTAAAACTACAGTCAGAAAAATAAGCCCACCCTAAATCTGAAAATATAAAAAATAAATAAATAATTGAGTAGATTAGAGCACAGGGAAGGAACCTCAAAGTATCAATACATGGGAGCTGACAAGGCAAGCATGATTCAAACCGGTGGTCTGGTGGTCTTCGTAACTCAATTTCTGGAGCAGAAAAAGGCAAGAAGGGAGAAGGCCCTTTGGCAACTGGGTGGAGATGAGGAAAAGCAGCAAAATGGGATAGAGTCCAGCAAAGACAAAAGAATCACAAAATCAGAGGATTCAGAACCCCTTCTCTGCCAAAACAAAATACAACAAAAGACCCTTATTCTATCTGTCCATTTCAATCTCCTCTTCTACTTAGCCTGAAATTCTCTCACTGAAGTCACACCCTTAAAGTACACAACTACATCTAGAGGGAATTTACCCAGATGATCACCCTTAACATAAACAGAACATGTAAGACTTGGAAAAAGTAGGCATATTAGAGTGGATTCATTGATAAGTGGGAGAATGTAGTTCGCTGTACTTCTTGGGCTCACTGGTTCATTAACATTTCCCAGTTTGTTTTGAGGTTAGATGTAGCCATGACTGAATTATTGACAAGGGATATGAATCTGAGGGAATGTGCATTGCTTCCAGGCCTAGTCCATAATCATCTCCTGGGCATAATCCTCCTTTCCTCTTCCCTCTCCCACAACCCCTGCTTGATGCAGATGAATGCAGCAACCTCCAAAACTACACAATGAAGGTGCCAGAGCCGCAAGACAGAAGCCTGGATCCCTGAATCACTGCTCAAGAGTGTGATGTAGCAATCTGATACACCTGATTTAGACAAGTGAGAAACCTTTATCCTATTCAAGTCATTATTTCTTCGGGTTTGCTTCACATAGCAGCTAACAATACCTTAAATAATACAATATGATGACTAATTACTTCCTAAGGAAGCAGAAAAACATTAACTAATGACATAAGATAGAGAAGAGATATATGTCAACATGGAGGGAAGAGTAGTGGCAGAAGTAAAATGTTAATGACAGAGAAATCAACAAGGATTCTGAACTCTGGTTAATGAGGAGTTGAGGTGGGTACCTGAAAAGTGTACAATAAAGAGAGAGGGGTATTTTAAGTGGAGAGGTGAAGCTGTACAAAAAAGGAAATATAATTATTGTGTAATAAGCCTTTACTGCAAACATTATTGATCATAAAAATGTAAATTCTGAAAACTAAAACTGAAATACAACTATACAGAGGAAATGGGATGTGGACAACTGCATGAAGAGGATGAAATAATATTATTTTCATAGTGATTAAAATTATTGAATTTATTATTTACTTTTACTGATTGGTTTTACTCAATAAATGTACTCACATTCACTTAACATGTATTAACTAGTTTAATCCTCACAACAACACACAAGGAAGACAATACTGTTATCCCATTTCATAGATGAGGACAGTGAGATACATAAGGTTACCCACCTAAGGTCAAACAGTTAATAAGTGGCATAAAGACAGTATTAGAACCCATGAGTCTTGATTCTAGAACCATATACCTAACCAATATGATAATCCACCAGAACTAACTATTTACCTACAAGAGCAGGAAAACAACAGATGCCTAAATATTTTCAAAAGCAAGAAATAGAGACACTTTATGCAGAATATGAAAGTAAGCAGGAAAAAAAGGCAGCTAAAAGGGTTAAGAGCCTTTGCCTCTGAGAGTAGGTTGGGTGGAAAGGATGGAAGGGCTAAGAGAATGCTCTTATTAACAATGTAAGAAGCATTACTTTGATTTAAAATCAGAGCTTTAACTTTTAAAGAAAAGAGATAATTAAGACAAGTGTTACATACATCATAATTTTGCTTGAATTCAGACTTCCTGCAGCTTTTTTTTTTTAACATCTTTATTGGAGTATAATTGCTTTACAATGGTGTGTTAGTTTCTGCTTTATAACAAAGTGAATCAGTTATACATATACATATGTTCCCATATCTCTTCCCTCTTGCATCTGCCTCTCTCCCACCCTCCCTATCCCACCCCTCTAGGTGGTCACAAAGCACCGAGCTGATCTCCCTGTGCTATGTGGTTGCTTCCCACTAGTTATCTATTTTACGTTTGGTAGTGTATATATGTCCATGCCACTCTCTCACTTTGTCACAGCTTACCCTTCCCCCTCCCCGTATCCTCAAGTCCATTCTCTAGTAGGTCTGCATCTTTATTCCCGTCTTGCCACTAGGTTCTTCATGACTTTTTTTTTTCCCTTAGATTCCATACATATGTGTTAGCATTTTGTATTTGTTTTTCTCTTTACTTACTTCACTCTATATGACAGACTCTAGGTGCATCCACCTCACTACAAATACCTCCATTTTGTTTCTTTTTATGGCTGAGTAATATCCCATTGTATATATGTGCCACATCTTCTTTATCCATTCATCCGATGATGGACACTTAGGTTGCTTCCATGTCCTGGCTATTGTGAATAGAGCTGCAATGAACATTGTGGTACATGACTCTTTTTGAATTATGGTTTTCTCAGGGTATATGCCCAGTAGTGGGATTGCTGGGTCGTATGGTAGTTCTATTTTTAGTTTTTTAAGGAATCTCCATACTGTTCTCCATAGTGGCTGTATCAATTTACATTCCCACCAATAGTGCAAGAGCGTTCCCTTTTCACCACACCCTCTCCAGCATTTATTGTTTCTAGATTTTTTGATGATGGCCATTGTGACCGGTGTGAGATGATATCTCATTGTAGTTTTGATTTGCATTTCTCTAATGATTAATGATGTTGAGCATTCTTTCATGTGTTTGTTGGCAATCTGTATATCTTCTTTGGAGAAATGTCTATTTAGGTCTTCTGCCCATTTTTGGATTGGGTTTTTTTTTGTTATTGAGCTCCATGAGCTGCTTGTAAATCTTGGAGATTAATCCTTTGTCAGTTGCTTCATTTGCAAATATTTTCTCCCATTCTGAGGGTTGTCTTTTGGTCTGGTTTATGGTTTCCTTAACTAGAACAAAAAATTTCACAATTTGTATGGAAACACAAAAGACCCCGAATAGCCAAAGCAATCTTGAGAACGAAAAATGGAGCTGGAGGAATCAGGCTCCCTGACTTCAGACTATACTACAAAGCTACAGTAATCAAGACAGTATGGTACTGGCACAAAAACAGAAATATAGATCAATGGAACAGGATAGAAAGCCCAGAGATAAACCCACGCACATATGGTCAACTTATCTTTGATAAAGGAGGCAAGCATATACAGTGGAGAAAAGACAGCCTCTTCAATAAGTGGTGCTGGGAAAACTGGACAGCTACATGTAAAAGTATGAAATTAGAACACTCCCTAACACCATACACAAAAATAAACTCAAAATGGATTAAAGACCTAAATGTAAGGCCAGATACTATCAAACTCTTAGAGGAAAACATAGGCAGAACACTATGACATAAATCACAGCAAGATCCTTTTTGACCCACTTCCTAGAGAAATGGAAATAAAAACAAAAAGAAACAAATGGGACCTAATGAAACTTAAAAGCTTTTGCACAGCAAAGCTGCCCTTTTAAAAGTGGATCTATAACAAACTAACACCACAAGTTCCTTTGTAACAGAACACTTTAAGGTGAAATTCAACTACACCATTTCTATTCACTTAGTATACAAACTATGGCTTGTTACCTTGTCGACTCTCTAATTGTCAAAATCCCAACCCCTAGAAGAACCACTAAATTAAAACTGACTGAGAACATTTATTCCTGCATGATGCTTTTAGTTGAGAAAATCAAACAATTATCCCTGGCAGAATGCAAGACAACCATTAAGTGTGTGTTTTAAAATTAATTCCAAAGATAACAAATTCATTAAGATAATAAACTATTCATGTTCAACAACTACAACATAAACATCTTTTTAATGTTTACATCCAAATCTATATTCACGTTAATCCTGTATTTGGTCTTCTCTTTTCTACCTAAACTCACTCCCTGGGTGATCTCAACTAGCCTCACTGCTTTAAATACCACATACCCCCAAATTTATCTCCTACTCTGACCTTTCTCCTGATTTCCAGATATCCAACTAACTGCCTTCCTGATATCTATGATAAATAGGCACCTCAGAGCTAACATGTCCAAGACAGAGTCCCTGATTTCTGTGCACCATCACCCCTGCCCCACCAGCTCCTCTCTCAGTCTTTCCCATTTCACTTAATAGCACCACCATCCAGAAGTGATGCCAAAACCTCTTAGTCTTCCTCCCTTTCCCTTCCGCCCCCACCCATATTAATCTTTCAAGTTTTGTCAATTCTACCTGTAAAATACGTCCTAAATCTAAGCATTTCTCAACTTCTCCACAACTAACATCATAACCCAAGCCCCATCGTTTCTTACCTAGACTATTTCAATAGCTTCCTAAAACTGGTCTCCTTACTTCCACATTTAACCCCCTACAGATCATGTATTACCAACAAGTCACATCACTCCCCTGCTTAAAACACTCTTTTAGCACCCTATTGTGTTTCAAACTAAGCACAAACCCCTTACTATGGCCTATAAGTCCATACAGGATCTGGATACCATCTATCTCTCCTATCTTATTTTGTGAGACTTTCCACACTCACTTACTCACTCACTACTTTTCCAGCCATACTTCCTTCAACATCTTGGACATAACAAGCCTTGTTTCCACCTCAGAGCACTTGCATTCCCTGTTCTCTAACTATGACCTTCCCTGACCTTCACACTCCAGCTCCTTCTCATCATGCGATATCAGCTTAAATGTTATCTCCTCAAAGAGTCCTGTCCACACACACACACACACACTTTCTCTCTCTCTCTCTCTCTCCCACTCACTCACCATTGTGTTCTTTGGTCTTAATAGCATTTATGGTTAGCTAGAATAATCCTATTTGTTTATTGTCTGTTTCCCATCAGCCCCAAGAATATAAGCTACAGGAGAGCGGGTAAGTTGTCTTATTCACCACAATATCTCCAGTACCTAGAACAAGACCTGGCACTTAACCACTTGCTAACAAATTAAATATACAAGAATACATAGACACACAAGAGGAGGGTAACACAAGAAATTCAATCCCCTACCTGCATAACCAGCAGGCATTCTATAGGCTTTTGGTTTCCATCAACTACACAAGGAGAGAGCTGACATGTGGACCTCTAAAACTGGATCCCTGCCTGCCACTGCTACCTCTTTCATGGCACTGCAACCCATAAACCCACACCATCTCTTCCACCAAAGAGTAAAATGCTACTGGAGGATAGAAGACATAATAAAATAGCCACAGAAGCCAACTCAAAAAGGAAAAAGAAAAAAAGAAAGGAAGAAAAGCCAGCCCTTGTCTGCAACTCTAGGACCTTAGACTCAGGGGTTGGTGAGACAGAGATGGAGACGTTACAGTGCCACACAACCAGTAGGACCATATTACTAATATGGCCTTTCCCTTCAGATTTTAGACTCTTTTATTCACCCTAAGTCAAGAAAGGGATGAGCCCCCAGGGGGGCTTGGGTCTCCTCTACACATGGAGAAAAAATAGGGACAATGCCAAGCAACTTATAGTAAAACTATAGTATAGATGCAGTTTTTCTTTAGTGTCCTCTATTTAGATTGCCCTTGGCATCTAAGACCTACTCATCCTGGACAACGTCCTAGACTGTCCCACTTCTGCTTTTCACCCATCTACCCAACCCCTTCTCCACAATGTCCTGGGTATCATTCCTTCAGGTCCATAATTTCCCACTTTCCACAATTAAAAGTGAAATATCTGATAAAATGTGGTAATATGTTTAGATTCAAATGCTAGAGGACCAAGGAATAACTCTCCATCTTCTCTACCCACATAAAACATTTTGAAATGAATTTCTAAAGATCAGATAGACTCTAATTATAGCAAATGTCAGGAGATGAGAGACCATGGGACACTGATAGGAAAAACATTTCAGATGAAGCAGGTTCTTCCAGTGTCCTTTAAATCATACCATGCAAACATTTGTATACTTTATAGACAGAGGTTAAAGAGATACTCAACCTCACTTATAGGAGAAATGAAAATCTGAATGACGCAGAACTACAATATTTTACTTACCAGATTAACAAAAATATCCACAAGCTTAAGATACACTCTGTTGACAGAGCTGTGAATTCATGTATTTCTGGTGGGAATGCAAAATGGTACAATGCATAGGACAAGAATTTTGCAGTTTCTATACAATCGTGTAAGAATGACTCTTTGACTCAGCAATTGCATATTTAAGATAAATCTACTTAAAAGCAGACCACTAATAACAAATGTACAACAGTATTCATTGTGACATTATGCCAACAGCAAAAATATTAAAACAAAGCAATTTCCATTGGTAGGAAATCAGTTAAATAAATTATGGTATGTTCGCATAATAGAGCACAATGCAGCCAGGAAGAGGACTAAGAGAGATCTCTACCTACTAATTTGAATTCAACTCTATGATGTAAAATTAGGTTTTTTTACAAAAGCAAGATATAAAACAATATACATATATTTCACCTTTTGTAGAAAAAAATATTTATATTTCTTATATTTACTATATGTATCACATATTTTTCTATATTATTTATAGACAATTAAATCCAGAATGTGGGACATTCTAAAATCTACTAGGTTGGTCTCTTAAAAAGTATACATAGCTGCAGCAAATATAGAAAATGAATATAATTGTTGAATTTAGGTAAGGAGTCTATATGGGTTCACTATTTTATTACCTTTTCTGTATGTTTGAAATTTTTCATGATTAAAAAAAGAAAAATGTAACTTGAGATATATTAATACCCCTTAATGGCTTCCCATTTCACTTACAGTAATGTCAAAATACTTTCATGACCTACAAGACCCTATACAACCTAGTCCTCTATTTATTACTTGTCTGGCTTCATCTATTCCTTTCTCTATTACTCTGTTCCAGCCACACACTGCCCTTCTTTCTGTTCTTCAGGCAAGCCAAGCACACTCCTGCCTCAGGGTCTTTACACTTGTTCCTTCTGCCTGGAATGCTCTTCCCTCAGATATTGTCATGACTTACTTCTTTCACTCTAATCATTCTCAATCTTCTCAATAAGGCCTTCTGTGAACACCCTAAATTCCTGAAGAGGTAAGCCGAAAGCCCTATTCCCTTTCCATAATTTATCTTTCTCCATATCACTTATCACTGCCTAATATAGTGTACACATTACTTAATTATTATCAGTCTCTTTCCCCTAGAAAATAAGCTCCATGAGGGCAGCCATTTCTATGTTCTCTACTCCCAGCACATTTAACAGCACCTGGCATACATACATTAGTAAAATTTAAAAATATATCAGGTTTCCTGAGCTCTGACCACCACAGCAACAGTCAGCTCTACCCACCACCAGAGCCTCCCATCAAGCCTCTTAGATAGCCTCAACCACCAAAGGGCAGACAGCAGAAGCAAGAAAATCTACAATCCTGCAGCCTGTGGACCAAAAACCACAGTTACAGAAAGATAGAGAAGATGAAAAGGCAGAGGGCTATGTACCAGATGAAGGAACAAGAAAAAACCCCAGAAAAACAACTAAATGAAGTGGAGATAGGCAACCTTCCAGAAAAAGAATTCAGAATAATGATAGTGAAGATGATCCAGGACCTCAGAATAAGAATGGAGGCAAAGATTGAGAAGATGCAAGAAATGATTAACAAAGACCTAGAAGAATTAAAGAACAAACAAACAGAGATGACCAATACAATAACTGAAATGAAAACTACACTAGAAGGAATCAATAGCAGAATAACTGAGGCAGAAGAACGGATAAGTGACCTGGAAGACAGAATGGTGGAATTCACTGCTGCGGAACAGACTAAAGAAAAAAGAATGAAAAGAAATGAAGACAGCCTAAGAGACCTCTGGGACAACATTAAACGCAACAACATTCGCATTATAAGGGTCCCAGAAGGAGAAGAGAGAGAGAAAGGACCAGAGAAAATATTTGAAGAGATTATAGTCGAAAACTTCCCTAACATGGGAAAGGAAATAGCCACCCAAGCCCAGGAAGCGCAGAGAGTCCCATACAGGATAAACCCAAGGAGAAACACGCCGAGACACATAGTAATCAAAGTGGCAAAAATTAAAGACAAAGAAAAATTATTGAAAGCAGCAAGGGAAAAACGACAAATAACATACAAGGAAACTCCCATAAGGTTAACAGCTGATTTCTCAGCAGAAACTCTGCAAGCCAGAAGGGAGTGGCATGATATACTTAAAGTGATGAAAGGGAAGAACCTACAACCAAGATTACTCTACCCGGCAAGGATCTCATTTAGATTTGATGGAGAAATCAAAAGCTTTACAGACAAGCAAAAGCTAAGAGAATTCAGCACCACCAAACCAGCTCTACAACAAATGCTAAAGGAACTTCTCTAAGTGGGAAACACAAGAGAAGAAAAGGACCTACAAAAACAAATCCAAAACAATTAAGAAAATGGTCATAGGAACATACATATCGATAATTACCTTAAACGTGAATGGATTAAATGCCCCAACCAAAAGACATAGACTGGCTGAATGGATACAAAAACAAGACCCATATATATGCTGTCTACAAGAGACCCACTTTAGACCTAGGGACACATACAGACTGAAAGTGAGGGGATGGAAAAAGATATTCCATGCAAATGGAAATCAAAAGAAAGCTGGAGTAGCTATACTCATATCAGATAAAATAGACTTTAAAATAAAGAATGTTACAAGAGACAAGGAAGGACACTACATAATGATCCAGGGATCAATCCAAGAAGAAGATATAACAATTATAAATATATATGCACCCAACATAGGAGCACCTCAATACATAAGGCAACTGCTAACAGCCATAAAAGAGGAAATCGACAGTAACACAATAATAGTGGGGGACTTTAACACCTCACCTACACCAATGGACAGATCATCCAAAATGAAAATAAATAAGGAAACAGAAGCTTTAAATGACACAATAGACCAGATAGATTTAATTGATATATATAGGTCATTCCATCCAAAAACAGCAGATTACACGTTCTTCTCAAGTGCGCACGGAACATTCTCCAGGATAGATCACATCTTGGGTCACAAATCAAGCCTCAGTAAATTTAAGAAAATTGAAATCATATCAAGCATCTTTTCTGACCACAACGCTATGAGATTAGAAATGAATTACAGGGAAAAAAACGTAAAAAAGACAAACACATGGAGGCTAAACAATACGTTACTAAATAACCAAGAGATCACTGAAGAAATCAAAGAGGAAATAAAAAAATACCTAGAGACAAATGACAATGAAAACACGACGACCCAAAACCTATGGGATGCAGCAAAAGCGGTTCTAAGAGGGAAGTTTATAGCTATACAAGCCTACCTAAAGAAACAAGAAAAATCTCAAGTAAACAATCTAACCTTACACCTAAAGAAACTAGAGAAAGAAGAACAAACAAAACCCAAAGTTAGCAGAAGGAAAGAAATCATAAAGATCAGAGCAGAAATAAATGAAATAGAAACAAAGAAAACAATAGCAAAGATCAATAAAACTAAAAGTTGGTTCTTTGAGAAGATAAACAAAATTGATAAGCCATTAGCCAGACTCATCAAAAAAAAGAGGGAGAGGACTCAAATCAATAAAATCAGAAATGAAAAAGGAGAAGTTACAACAGACACTGCAGAAATACAAAGTATCCTAAGAGACTACTACAAGCAACTTTATGCCAATAAAATGGACAACCTGGAAGAAATGGACAAATTCTTAGAAAGGTATAACCTTCCAAGACTGAACCAGGAAGAAACAGAAAATATGAACAGACCAATCACAAGTAATGAAATTGAAACTGTGATTAAAAATCTTCCAACAAACAAAAGTCCAGGACCAGATGGCTTCACACGTGAATTCTATCAAACATTTAGAGAAGAGCTAACACCCATCCTTCTCAAACTCTTCCAAAGAATTGCAGAGGAAGGAGCACTCCCAAACTCATTCTATGAGGCCACCATCACCCTGATACCAAAACCAGACAAACACACTACAAAAAAAGAAAATTACAGACCAATATCACTGATGAATATAGATGCAAAAATCCTCAACAAAATACTAGCAAACAGAATCCAACAACACATTAAAAGGATCATACACCACGATCAAGTGGGATTTATCCCAGGGATGCAAGGATTCTCCAATATACGCAAATCAATCAATGTGATACACCATATTAACAAATTGAAGAATAAAAACCATATGATCATCTCAATAGATGCAGAAAAAGCTTTCAACAAAATTCAACACCCATTTATGATAAAAACTCTCCAGAAAGTGGGCATAGAGGGAACCTACCTCAACATAATAAAGGCCATATATGACAAACCCACAGCAAACATCATTCTCAATGGTGAAAAACTGAAAGCATTTCCTCTAAGATCAGGAACGAGACAAGGATGTCCACTCTCACCACTATTATTCAACATAGTTCTGGAAGTCCTAGCCACAGCAATCAGAGAAGAAAAAGAAATAAAAGGAATACAAATTGGAAAAGAAGAAGTAAAACTGTCACTGTTTGCAGATGACATGATACTATACATAGAGAATCCTAAAACTGCCACCAGAAAACTGCTAGAGCTAATGAATGAATATGGTAAAGTTGCAGGATACAAAATGAATGCACAGAAATCTCTTGCATTCCTATACACTAATGATGAAAAATCTGAAAGAGAAATTATGGAAACACTCCCATTTACCATTGCAACAAAAAGAATAAAATACCTAGGAATAAACCTACCTAGGGAGACAAAAGACCTGTATGCAGAAAACTATAAGACACTGATGAAAGAAATTAAAGATGATACCAACAGATGGAGAGATATACCATGTTCTTGGATTGCAAGAATCAACATTGTGAAAATGACTATACTACCCAAAGCAATCTACAGATTCAATGCAATCCCTATCAAATTACCAATGGCATTTTTTACGGAGCTAGAACAAATCATCTTAAAATTTGTATGGAGACACAAAAGACCCCGAATAGCCAAAGCAGTCTTGAGGGAAAAAAATGGAGCTGGAAGAATCAGACTCCCTGACTTCAGACTATACTACAAAGCTACAGTAATCAAGACAATATGGTACTGGCACAAAAACAAAAATATAGATAGAAATATAGATCAATGGAACAAGATAGAAAGCCCAGAGATAAACCCACACACCTATGGTCAACTAATCTATGACAAAGGAGGCAAAGATAGACAATGGAGAAAAGACAGTCTCTTCAATAAGTGGTGCTGGGAAAACTGGACAGCTACATGTAAAAGAATGAAATTAGAATACTCCCTAACACCATACACAAAAATAAACTCAAAATGGATTAGAGACCTAAATATAAGACTGGACACTATAAAACTCTTAGAGGAAAACATAGGAAGAACACTCTTTGACATAAATCACAGCAAGATCTTTTTTGATCCACCTCCTAGAGTAATGGAAATAAAAACAAAAATAAACAAGTGGGACCTAATGAAACTTCAAAGCTTTTGCACAGCAAAGGAAACCATAAACAAGACGAAAAGACAACCCTCAGAATGGGAGAAAATGTTTGCAAATGAATCAACGGACAAAGGATTAATCTCCAAAATATATAAACAGCTCATTCAGCTCAATATTAAAGAAACAAACACCCCAATCCAAAAATGGGCAGAAGACCTAAATAGACATTTCTCCAAAGAAGACATACAGACGGCCACGAAGCACATGAAAAGATGCTCAACATCACTAATTATTAGAGAAATGCAAATCAAAACTACAATGAGGTATCACCTCACTCCTGTTAGAATGGGCATCATCAGAAAATCTACAAACAACAAATGCTGGAGAGGGTGTGGAGAAAAGGGAAACCTCTTGCACTGTTGGTGGGAATGTAAATTGATACAGCCACTATGGAGAACAATATGGAGGTTCCTTAAAAAACTAAAAATAGAATTACCATATGACCCAGCAATCCCACTACTGGGCATATACCCAGAGAAAACCGTAATTCAAAAAGACACATGCACCCGAATGTTCATTGCAGCACTATTTACAATAGCCAGGTCATGGAAGCAACCTAAATGCCCATCAGCAGACAAATGGATAAAGAAGTTGTGGTACATATATACAATGGAATATTACTCAGCCATAAAAAGGAACGAAATTGAGTCATTTGTTGAGACGTGGATGGATCTAGAGACTGTCATACAGAGTGAAGTAAGTCAGAAAGAGAAAAACAAATATCGTATATTAATGCATGTATGTGGAACCTAGAAAAATGGTACAGATGAGCCAGTTTGCAGGGCAGAAGTTGAGACACAGATGTAGAGAATGGACATATGGACACCAAGGGGGGAAAACTGCGGTGGGGTGGGGATGGTGGTGTGCTGAATTGGGCGATTGGGATTGACATGTATACACTGATGTGTATAAAATTGATGCCTAATAAGAACCTGCAGTATAAAAAAGCAAACAAAACAACTAATACTAAACTTTCATTGGGTTATTTGTATGGAAATATGTTAATATAAATGTTTCAGACATTACATGAAATTTCTAAAAATCTTATATTTGTATTTGTATGGAAATATGTATGGAAATATGTTAATATAGATGTTTCAGACATTACATGAAATTTCTAAAAATCTTATATTTGTATTTGTATGGAAATATGTATGGAAATATGTTAATATAAATGTTTCAGACATTACATGAAATTTCTAAAAATCTTATATGTTCTGGTATAATGTTATAAGTAATAATCCTAGTTATTACTTTAAACTGTATATCTCAGAAATAACTAATTTTCTTGTCAACTGCATTATTATGAACTTTCATCAAATCTTTAACTGTGGTCATTTTTAAGTCTTTTGTCATTTACAGACAGTTCTGGGTGTACTCTGATGCTTTTGCAAATATGTTCCTATAAAAGGGTTTCATCTTCAAGAAATTCATGGAAAAGACTCTGACAAGTACAGGTTTCTGGTAACTGACTGTACTGCTGAACTGAATGAATAAGCATTTTCAGAACTCTAATGAAAAACTGATGAACTCATAAAAGTGCTAACAAAAGATCAAGATGAAAAAAAATTAATTACATGGGACTGAGTGAACTGATGAGGATGAGTATAATTTTTGTGACTTTCTGTCTGAATTAAAAAAAAAAAAAATCCCACAAGGACTCAGAGGCAAAGAATATACAAATCAATTTTCACTGCAAAGTAAAGGAGCTGTTACAGTGGAGGATTACTGGACTGAATGTCAATATTATGACATAGTATGAGTGTGTTTCATGTTTGGTAATTACAATCATTGTTGCTTTTGTTGTGGTCATCCATGTACAATGCTTGGTGTCAGTCTATCTCTTGTAAAAATAAAATACAGTGTGTGTGTGTGAAAAAAAAAATATCAGAAGTCATTATGTAGTTTGAACTCTAACTTTCATTGCCCATATGCAGTGCAAACAGCATCTCCCATTTTGTGGCTTGTTTTTTTTTCCCTCTGCTTACAGTATCTCTTATTGTACAAAAGTTTTAAATTTAAAAATGGTACAATTTATCAATCTTTTCCTTCTGGGTTCTGCTTTCTTTGACTCAAGAACTTGTTTTCCACACTGAAATCATATTGTATACCAAATATTCTCCTAAAAGTTTTAAAGTTAATCCAAATAGAACTTTAGTTTAAAGCATGAGGTACAGACCAACTTTTTTTTTTCCCATATGGATAACCATTTGTCCCAGCATCATTTAATAAGTATCCAACCGTACACCACTGAATTGTGATATCACCTTTTACACAAATTTCCATGTCAATGAGTATCTCTTTCTGTTCTCTCTATAGTGTCTGATTAGACTATTTGTCTGTATCTGGGCCAATTCCATACTATCTTAATTACAGTAACTTTACAACCAGCTCTGGGTATCAGCAGGACAAATCCCTGAAGCAAAGATGGCTAACTGCCTCCAATATCCATTCTCTCTCTCCTTCTTTTAGTTATGGAATCAACCTCTGGATTTTGCTTGTTCTGCTCTGGCAGAACTATTCTAAGCTTCCCTTGCAGCTAGATATGACCACATGACTAAGTTTTGGCCACTTACATTGAGTAAAAATTATGTGTTTGCAACTCCTGAATCACATCCTAAAAAAGAGCTACTTTCTCCCTTTCCCTTTCTGGGGATTGGAATGTAGACATGGTAACTTCAAACATCCCAAAGAAGACAACATCTAAAAGACATCAAAGCAAGATACAAGGAACTCATCAAGTAGAATCACCTAATTCCATCCTGACTATCAGCTTGGACTTCTACATAAGACAGAAGTAAACCTTTCTTGTTCAGCCACTTGGTCTCTGAGAAGCAATCAAATGAGTATCTTATTAATACATATCCACCACACACCCATGTTCCTTACTTGAAAGCTAACTTAGTTCTTCTTGACTATTTGCTCTAACATATACATTTAAGAATTAACTTGTCCACCCCCTGAAAATTCCTGATGGGACTTAGATTAGAACTGCACTGAATTCATAGATTAATTTGGGGAGTACTGCCAATTTAAACATACTGCATATTTTTACCCATAAAAATTATTTATCTCTTCATTTACATTTCTTCTTTTAAGTCTGTATATAAACCTTTTTAGTTTTCTGCATAAAAGCCATACACAACTTTTGTTCATTTTGTTCCTGGGTATTTACAGATTTCATAATACTCTAAAAGAGATCTTTTATTGCATTTTCTAATTGTTTGTTGCCTATTATACAGGAATGTAACTGATTTTTATATAATGATCTTGTATTGATCAAATTTACTGAACTCTTATTCTATTAATTTGATTATAGAGTCTTCTGGATTTCCTATATTATCAACATCACCTATGAATACTATTAGCATTATCCCTTCCTTTTTAATCTTATACTTTCTGTTTCTTCGTCATGGCTTACCATACTGGCTAAGATCTCCAGTATGAAGCTGAATAGCAACTTTCATGCTTCTAATGCTTCATCGTTAATATTTAGTTTATTATCTATTTTTGACAGATACCCTTCATTAGGTTAAAGAAGTTTCTTTCTATTCCTAGTTTAAGAGCTTTTATTATAAATGAGTAATAAATTTTATCAAATGCTTTTTCTGCTTCTATTGAGGTGCTCACATGATTAACATGGTAAACTGTATCAGTAGATTCCCATGCAACATTTTGAGATGAACCAACTTGTCATACATCTGTATGTTTTCTTCCTCAAAACATTGCTGGTTTGGTTTGCTAATTCTTATATTCATATTTCTAAGTAAGATTAGCATGTATTTCCCTCTTTCACACTGTACTAGTCTGAATGAGCACTGAGGTTATATTCTAGTCTCATGAAGTAATCTGGGGTAATGTTCCATTTTTCTTAGTCTCTGAAACAGTTTTAATAAGACTGGGTTCCTTTTTTCTTTGAAGGCTGGAAAGTAGTTGCCAGAAAAAAATCATTAGTGATTAATTCAACTTCTCTATGAGTTTAAATTATATTTTTCGCTGAAATTGTCCATTTCATCTATGACTTCAGTTTTGCTATCAAAAAGTCATTAACACTTTTAGGATTTTTGAAAGCTCACTTGTAACTGCAATTATATCCCCTCTTACAAGCCTAATATTATTTACATGTTGCTTCTGTCTGATTGTCTTAATTATCAATGCTGGAGATATTTCTATTTCATAAGTCTTTTCAAATTACTAGCATTTTGCATACCAATGTTTTCTTAGGTCAGTCTCCCAAATAAAAACAAAAATAAACAAATGGGACCTAATCAAACTTACAAGCTTTTGCACAGCTAAGAAAACCATAAAAAAAAAACGAAAGACAACCTACAGAATGGCAGAAAATATTTGCAAATGATGCGACAGACAGGGGCTTAATCTCCAAGATATACAAACAGCTCATACAACTCACCAACAAAAAAGCAAATAATCCAATCAAAAAATGGGCAGAAGACCTTAACAGACATTTCTCCAAAGAAGACATACAGATGGCCAGTAGGCACATGAAAAGATGCTCAACATTGTTAATTATTACAGAAATGCATATCAAAACCACAATGAGGTATCAACTCACACCTGTCAAAATGGCTAGCATCAAAAAGTCTACAAATAATAAATAGTGGAGAGGGTACAGAGAAAAGGGAACCCTCCTATACTGTTGGTGGGAATGTAAATTGGTACAGCCACTATGGAAAACAGTATGGAGGTTCCTCAGAAAACTAAAAATAGAATTATCATATGATCCAGCAATCCCACTCCTGGGCATATATCTGGACAAAATTATATAATTCAAAAAGATACATGCACCCCTATGTTCATAGCAGCACTATTCCCAATAGCCAAAACATGGAAACAACTTAAATGTCCATTGACAAATGAATGGATAAAGAAGATGTGGTACATATATACAATGGAATACTACTCAGCCATAAAAAAGAATGAAATAATGCCATTTGCAGCAACATGGATGCAATCAGAGATTATCATACTAAAAGTGCAGTCAGAAAGAGAAAGACAAATACCATATGATATCACTTATATGTGGAATCCAAAATATGGCACAAATGAACCTATCTACAAGACAAAAACAGATTCATAGACATAGAGAACAGACTTGTGGTTGCCAAGGGGGAGGGGGGAAGGGGGAAGGGAGAGGAATGGACTGGGAGTTTGGGGTTGGTAGATGCAAACTATTACATTTAGAATGGATAAACAACAAGGTCCCAATGTATACCACAGGGAACTATATTCAATATCCTGTGATAAACCATAATGGAAAAGAATATTCAAAAAAAGAATGTAAAAGTAAATAAATAAATTTATATTAAAAGCTAAAAAAAAGAAAGTACTAGCATTTTGGCTGTCTTGATCCTCTTACTGTATCTGTTTCTATTTCATTAATTTTCTTTTATCCTTAGTGTTTCTTTCAACCTTCTCTGCACTTATGAGATAGCTCTAACTTCTTGCACTGAATACTGATCTCATAAGTTTTCATTCTCTTCCAACTTAGGCATGTAAGGTTTTTGCTTTTCTTAAAAATGGCCCAAAATTCTTTGGCACTACTCCCATTAAGAAGTAGGGCCTATGTCTCCTCCCTTTGAATGTTGGCAGGCTTATAAATGCTTATGCCAATGTGGCAGAAGTGGTACCATGTGCGTACTTCTAAGATTAGATCATAAAAAAGTGATACATCATCTACCTTATCTGTTAGATCTATGACCACCATGTGAGAAGCCACTAAATATATCTACAGCTCTCGTTTTCAGTTCCTGCTATTTTTTAATAACAACTTTATTGAGATAAAGTTCACATACCATAAATTATATCCTTTTAAAGTGTATAGTTCAGTGGTTTTTAGTATATTCATAGAGCTGTGAAACCATTATTACTGTCTAATTTCAGAACATTTTCATCACTCCAAAAAGAAACTCTGTACCCATCAGTAGTCACTCCATTCCCTCTTTCCCCCAGCCCCTTGTAACCACTAATCTACTTTCTGTCTCTTTGGATTCGCCTATTCTAGACACTTCATATAAACGGAATCATACAACACTTCATATAAATAGAATCATACATATTTTATGTCTACCTTCTTTCACTTATAATGTTTTCAAGGTTTATCCATGCTGTAGCATAATCAATATCTCATTCCTTTTTAGTGCTGAATAATATTCCATTGTATGGATATACCACATTTGTTTATCCATTCATCAGTTCACGGACATTTAGGCTGCTTCTACTGTTTGATTCTTATGAATAATGACACTATGACTATTACTATACAGGTTTTTGTGTAAACATGTTCTCAATTCTCTTGGGTATGTACCTAGAAATAAAATTTCTTGATTATCTGGTAACTCTATTTTTAACTTTTTGAGGAACTGCCAAACTGTTTTCCAAAGTGGCTGCACCATTTTACAATCCCACCAGTAATGTATGAGGTTCCATAACCTCATAATAATTATTATAATAAATTAATAATAATATTTTGTTTAATAATTCATCAACATTTATTATTGTCTTTTTGGTTTTAGCCATCCTAGTGGGGGTGAAATGGCATCTCAGTGTGGTTTTTATTTGCATTTCCCTAATGACCTTCTACACTGTTAAACCCTGAGGGTTCCCTAACTTTTCTGTGGGCTCAAAAACACATTTAAAGGTATGTTTGCTATATTTTCTCTAGCAGTGTCAGGTGTTTTACAGCAGAAATTTTTATATTATCAAGTTCAAAATATCGCTGAAAAAAAGAAATCCCTGTTTCTTTAACCAGTCATTACATTTAGAATTTTGTTTGCATAAAGAAAGTATTCAATAAACACCTTGTAACTAATTAGTAGGCATCAGATTAAATTATTCAGGATCAATTCAGCCAAATCCACCTCAATCATTCATTTATTAACTCCAATAACATTTATTCTGCATCTATCATATGTCCTATGCTCTTTCAGGCACTGGGGATAGAGCAGTGAACAAGTCCGTCAACACTAATGCCCTCTTAGAGCTTTTATCTTAATGGAGGAGACATACAGCTCCTCCCCCCAAGGTTAATAACTATTTAGGTGATAACTGCCAATTAAAATAGATGTTATTAAATAAGGAGGGTGATATCATTGAGATTAAGAATAAAAAAGGGGCTTCCCTGGTGGCGCAGTGGTTGAGAATCCGCCTGCCAATGCAGGGGACACGGGTTCGAGCCCTGGTCTGGGAAGATGCCACATGCCGCGGAGCAACTAGGCCCGTGAGCCAGAATTACTGAGCCTGCGCGTCTGGAGCCTGTGCTCCGCAACAAGAGAGACCGCGATAGTGAGAGGCCCGTGCACCGCGATGAAGAGTGGCCCCCACTTGCCGCAACTGGAGAAAGCCCTCGCACAGAAACGAAGACCCAACACAGCCATAAATAAATAAATAAATAAATAAACTTTTTTAAAAAAAGAATAAAAAAGGATGAGGGGGCCACTCTTAAGACTTATGTCAGTAGGGAATGTGTGATTGCAAAGGAAAGAACTAGAGGAATCAGTCGTTCAAAGAGCTGGTGGGGGAGAACATTACATGGATCAACAGAGGCAGAGTTCAAAGTGATATGCCTTGAAATGGAGGAAGGGACCACAAGCCAAGGAAGGCAGATGAAGGCCCCAAGATGATGGAAAGGTTGAGGAAACAGATTCTCCCCTCAAGCCTCCAGAAGAAAAGTCTGCCCTCAGCCCAGTGGAACTGACTTTGGACTTTCACCTCCAGTACTGTAAGAGAATAAATTTGTGTTGTTTTAGCCACCAAAAGTTGTGGCAAATTATTACAGCAACTGAAGAAAACGAACACAGATTTTGGTGCCTGAAAGTGGGGTGCCACTAAAAAAAATACCTAATGATGAGGAAGTTAGGTATTTGTTATGATTAAGTAATTGGAATTAAGTAATGGGAAGAAGTTTGAAGAATTTTGAGGGGCACAACTGAAAAAGCCTAAATTGCCTTGAACAGACTTTTAGTAGAAATGTGGATGTTAATGACCCTGGTAGTGAGGACTCAGAAGAAAATGAGGAGCATGGTACAGAAAATCCGTATTGTATTAGATCTAGAATACCTAAATAGTCATAAACAGACCACTGGTAGAAATATAAATGTTAAAGGTGCTACTGGTGAGAGCTCAAAAGGAAATAAAGAACATGAGAACATGTTATTGGAAACTGGAGGAAAGGAGGTGCTTGTTACAGAAAGCTTAGCTAAATCGTGTCCCACAATTATATGGAAAGTAGAACTTGTAAACAACAAACTTGGATATTTAGCTGAGGAGATTTCCAAGCAAAGTGCTGAAGGTGCAGCCTGGGTTTCTTCATGCTGCTTATGGTTAAATTTGAGAGGAATGAGATAAAGTGAGGGAAGAACTGTTAAGCAAAAAGGAACCAGTACTCGATGATCTGGAAAATCCTCAGCCTACCCAGATTGTAAATTATACTAAAATCAGGGATTCAATGTTAAGAAAGTTTGCTCTGGAGACAAAGTCAAAGTGTGGCTAGACAACCTTTTGCCAGTGCCTCAAAATGAACAAAAGGTCACAACGTTCAGTGACACAGAGGGCTCTCTGAAGAGATTAGACAAGTGACTCATGGATCTCCTCAGCCATCCCGGCAGAAGCCAAAAACAGAGATGGAATCATCCAGGAAAGACATGTGGAGGGGCGTCTTGTCTTATGGAAGGAAACCCCATAACGAACAGAGAAGACTCACGAGAATCTTTCCTGAGACTGTTATACCAGCAGAACACCACCACCTCAGACTGAAAGGGACAAGAGCGGACAAAATGAAAGAAGACAAACAGACCAAAATTCCACACACAGGAAACAGGCTGATAAAAATACTCAGGTGCAGATATACACTACCTTTCCTGAAAAAGGAAGGATGACTCCAAGGGTAGAGTCTTAAATTCTGAGAGTGGAGCCTCAGACCTCAGGGCCAAGAGCAATAGAGTATTATTTCCAGGCCTTGAAACCGAACATACTTTTCCCAATTGGATTTCAAAACTGCTTGGTCCCAGTGACTCCTCTCTTCTCTCCATTTTCCCACCTTTGGGGTGGAAATGTCTATAACTGTTATCCTGTTCCACCATTGTATTTGAAGAGCAGGTAACATATTTGCTAGTTTCACATGTCTAGAGATGGAGAGGAATTCTGAACCAGGACGCATCATATCCAGTG
This sequence comes from Eschrichtius robustus, assembly GCF_028021215.1. Lineage (NCBI taxonomy): Eukaryota > Metazoa > Chordata > Mammalia > Artiodactyla > Eschrichtiidae > Eschrichtius > Eschrichtius robustus. Next base: position 151,023,217 of record NC_090826.1, read on the forward strand.
TTTCACCCATACCTGTTGTAAATGATTTAGATGATGTGACTTCTGAGTTGATGAAATTTAGATGACAGTTTGATGATTTACAGATGAGACTTCTGAGTTGATGTTATAATGTAAGGCTTTGTAGATCAGGGTAAGGCACTTTGATTTTATTCTAGGTATAGCGGGAATCCACAGAAGAATTCCAATCAGCAAAGTGATATGACCTGAGTTCAATATAAACTTTTAAAAGGATCATTGATACGTACTGAAAGGAGCTAAGAGTGTTAAGTAAGGGAACCTGTTAGAAAACCATTACAGTAGTGTAAGCAAGAGAAGATAAGGACACAGACTATGATGATAACAGCAGGAAGGAAAAAAGAGGATAGATTCAAAATATATTTTGAAGGTAGAATTGACAAACTTGCTAATAATAATAAATTAAATGCATCAGATAAAAGAAAGAGAGAAATATGGATGATTCTTAAGTTGGGACTTGACCAACTGGGTAGACTATTCTATTTGTTAGCTGAGATGGAGAAGAGTGAGGAAGGTATAGATTCACGTGAGAAAATCGAGATTTGCATTTTAGACAAGCCAAGTTTTTATTCTAACAGACATCCAGATAGAAATATCAAGTAAGTAGTTTGATATAAGAGCAGGAAGCTCAAGGACAGCTCAGAGCCAGATTTATAAACTCGTATGGCATTTAAAAAAACAGAACCAAATAAAATTAGACAGAAAGAATAGATGGAAAAATGAAGCAAGCCCAGGACCCAACTCTGGTATGTTCCAACATTTATAGGTCTGACAGAGGGAGAGAAACAAGCAAAGGAGACAGAGAACAGCCAAACAGGTAAAAACAAGTTGAACATAATGTTAGAGATGTCATCTTACCAGAACCATTGATACTAATTACAATTATTCCACTCGATATAACCTTCATAGGCTCTACTCTATGAAAGTCCAGTTTAAAATGCAAAAGCTTTAGGGACTTCCCTGGTGGTCCAGTGATTAAGACTCCGTGCTTCCACTGCAGAGGCGCAGGTTTGATACCTAGTTGAGGAACTAAGATTCCACATGTCGCACAGTGCAGCCAAAAAAAAAAATTTTTTTTTAATTTTTTTAAATAAAAAATAAAATGCAAAAGCTTTAGCTCTGAGCATTCATTTGTAAAATATTCATATACTTATGGAACTTCCACTAGAAGAGGACACTGAATGCTGAGGGGATACACATAGATTCAGAGACTTTTCCATTGCATAGCTGCACTGTGATGATTTTTAAAATTTTAATCACAGATTTTAAATTCTTCAGGAAATTGGAAGAAGTGAAAAAGCTGGTCTAATATAGAGAAATCTGGGCAAGGCATGGTCTGAGAACCACCTGGATAGGAATGGAGATAGCAATAAAGCACAGCAAGAAGAGCCATAATAAAAAGGTGTGTGTTCAGATCATCATCTATCACTACCTACACTATTTTCTCCATTGTAGCTGTCTGTTCCCCTTGTAGCCATGAAAAGCCCTCTACACATTTTATTTTCCTCCCCTCTAGCTATCTCTACTCTTGTCTTGATTCTCTCTTCATCTGACCACAGTTTTATAGTTTTTGATTTCAACTGATTTGTACGGTGCCTTTTCCTGTCCAAGTAAGTTCTGTGTTTTAAAAAGTTTTCCTGGGACAAGGTAGTAACTATAAAATTACTTAAAACATTTTGAGCAAATATGGATTAATATGTTACAGTTGAAGACTAAAAATGTTTACATAGAGGAAGAAAACAACATATAATTTGTCCCCTCTCTCCCCCATTTCCACAATCCTAAATTTGAGATTTCAGGGAACTGACTTCAATTTTCTCTTTTGTGGTACCAGACATATAGATAAATTACACTTCAATACAGGAAGGAGACGATTTTTAAATGAACAGCAATCAAAGGCAGTGGCACATAGATAAACTAGCATGATTACGCCAAATTCACCTAAAAAAGAATTAAAAACCTTTTACTCAACTCTAAAGAAGCTGAGGCTTTTCAGACCTGTTGAAGACTTCCTAAAAGTATGCTGACATTCCCTGGTATGTCAATCATACCCACGTACCACAAATACTGACATTGTCTCAAACCTCCTTAGGGTGAAATGTTAGGGCAAGGAGTGCTGCTAGTTGGCCAGACTCAGGAGGGCCAACTCGGTTTTCAAGAAAGACGTAAGAAAAGGAAAGTCCCCCAAGTTTAAAAAGAGAAAAGAGTAGTACATTTATGAAGATTTATTCCCCTGACCTCCCCTTTCTTCACACCCTTTCACAGGTGTGACTGCTTAGGAGTGTGGGGACTCCCAAGGTTTTCCTGATGCTTCCAAATCTAGAGAATACCTGATTCCTTGCCTCCCACCTAATAACTGAATTACCTTTCCTGGGGCCACCTTGTTCAACCACCCAGTTGTCAGGTGGCTCCTTCTAAGGAAGCATAGACAGTTGTTGGTGTCAAAAGATGTTGTGGTCTTTGGACATGTTCCCGATTTGAATTTCAACCAACTCCTCACATCTCTCTGATGGGGTACAGTAATAGAACAGAAGTCAATGGGAGATCAGCATGCACTCAGATTCCAGATTCTGAAAGGGAACAAAAATCAAACCCTCCATTCTTTGCCTCTTCACCACATCTGATAACCAATATGCTAGAAACCAGGCTTTATCAGCCCATGAAAACTAAATATAAAGTAACAACTCTCAATAACCACATAATAAGCAGTATGTACTTGATGAATGGTTAAGTCTACAATACAAATAACAAATGTTAATATTTATTAAATTTTATACTCTGTAAGTCCAAATTATCTGCCATTGTACTAAAATGTATCATACACTGTGTTCATTTTGTATTTAAGTATCCATGCAGAGCACTGACTCACCTTTTCTAATACAGATAAGTTCATGTACTCCACAGGTTCTTTCTCCACCTGTTAAGAAAATTTTTGTTAGAAATTAAAACCAGATCATAACCTGAGTTTGACTGTTACAAAGAACTGTTTTAAATTAGCTTTTAGAAATGGCCTCATAAAAACGTTTCCTAATTCTTCTCTTTAACCTTACCTATACAAATATGATAAACCTGATACACAGAATCTTCCTGAACCCATAAATTAAGGTCTTATGAAGTCTTGGAATAAGGAAGCTCCACTCAAGTATGTTATTTTAAATGGCAAGCTTCTCAAGAGCAGAAATCATAGCACCATTTCCTAAGCACCTCTTTACATCATCTAGAAGGAAACACTGCAAGGAAGACCCACTTTTGTATCTGAGCCTTAATATATACAGGTAAGTTATTATGGAAGGGTCAACTCCTTAAAGGCACTATTTATATTTTATCACATATACTCATATTGTGATCTTTCCCCATTCTCCACCTACCCACTCTTATAAGTCTATAATAAGACAAATTTTATAAGTACTATGATGATAAAACTAACAAATTTAACCAAAAAATACTTTATCTTCATCATTATCAAAAATTACATTAGTTATCCTAAGAGTAATATTACTTGTTACCATAAAAATAGGTATTTCCTTCACTTGAAACATAGTGCCACTACTTGAAATGAATGTAAGCTGAATAAAATTCTGTAGTGTTCTATATATGCATAACCTTATAATTATGCTGAAAATTATGTTTAAACTTTGCGTAATAAAAACATTAAATAATTTCATCATCTTACCTCATTACAGAAGCTTATTATGAACAGTTACTTTATAAGAAACAGAAATATCTTACAGCAATAACATGAGAAATAAAAACCATGATATCCACTAAAAAAAAGTAGGTCATCCAAGAAGCAAGCTAAAAAACTAGAAAACAGTATTTCTATCACTAAAGTAGGTTAGAGCTACATTCTAACTTGGCTGTAACAATGCCGTTGCTTCCTTATTATCAACAATACAGACTAATCACTGTTATCAGGAAGACAGACTCAGCAAGAAACACGTAACATAAAGTTATGATTATAAAAGAATTATTATTCAGCAAACCTCAGTATAAATACAGTGAAACCTTATCAACTGGAATATTACCAATGAGTAATCACTGATCGGTTGCTGAAGGGGTAGAATGAACTATACCTATATACCACCTTATCTTTAAAAATGAGAAACTAGTCAAATGGCAGGAAGGGGAATATTTACCAAATTATAAGAAGAAACTACTTTCAAGAAATTTAGAACCACATAATAACAACATAACTATAATGTATATTGACACCATCACTGATATTTTCATAGGCTACTTAGAAACAGTTCTTATATAGTCATTAAGACCTATTCTCCAGATGGTAACACTTATAACTTAGTTTGCGTTATGTACTTAATTCATGTAACAAGCCTGCACTTTTTTTTTTTTTTAGTTTTTTTAATTTATTAATTTATTTATTTATTTTTGGCTGTGTTGGGTCTTCGCTTCTGTGCGAGGGCTTTCTCTAGTTGCGGCAAGCGGGGGGCCACTCTTCATCGCGGTGCGCGGGGCCTCTCATTATCGCGGCCTCTCGTTGCGGAGCATACGCTCCAGACACGCAGGCTCAGTAGTTGTGGCTCACGGGCCCAGTCGCTCCGCGGCATGTGGGATCTTCCCAGACCAGGGCTCGAACCCGTGTCCCCTGCATTGGCAGGCGGATTCTCAACCACTGCGCCACCAGGGAAGCCCAAGCCTACACTTTTTAAAGCCTGTAATTGAAACTAGACTTCCCACATATGTAATATAAATTTGTTAGGTTTTACTATACACACCTAATCTTCACTATAACTGCATCATTTTTACAAGGCTTAGTATTAACAACAACAAAAAACTACTGTAGTCTAAACTTTTCTCAAAACTGCAAATGACAATGAAAGCTAACTCCCACTTTTAAAAGTATTCAATTTATCTATATCAAATGAAAGAATTTTATAAATAAAAAGTTAAGTCAAATAATTACTGTATTTTAAATGTATAGTCAATTGACAATTACATTTGCCAAAGTATGCACAAAAATCACATAATTAGGAAAAGCAACTAATATTGAGCTCTACTATTCTTGATATTTGTTCTGAAAATTCTAACCAACAAGTGAGATTTCACTGATGTACATGTCTAACTCAAGAGCAATCACTCTTATTACTGAAATAAAAAGGAATATTAAAGATAGGTAAATGTCAGACAATAAAGTAAAATTTGGGAGGGGGAAAACTTACTTTTAAAAGTACAAAAGAAGAAACACAAAAAGTTAAATAAGCTTTATTACATTATCAAACAGTAAAATCAATATTCTTTTTATCCTCAACCCTTCCTAAGATGAGAAAGAGAGTAAGGAAAAAATATGCATTGCATAGGTTAAATGTATATTTTTAATGTACATGTTTGGGAATCAAAAGGCTTAAACACTTCTTCAATCTGAGATACAGTGAACTATGTACAAATTTTATGCCTTTTTCAAAACTTTCTAAAAGTAATCTGAAGAGTTTACAAAAGAAATGTCAGATTTGAAAGCAAAAGGCAAGTCACAGTAGGCATATCTTGACTTAGATATGGTGGTAATCCGAAAGTGGTTTACTGATTTTAAGAGTATAATGCACAAGGGGAATGATTATTGACTTTTTAAACTTCAGCTTTTTGAGGTATAACCGACATAAAAAATTTTAAGATATGTAAAGTGTATATCATGGTGATAATCAAGTATGTATAGCCAATACATAGGGGAATAATTATTTTTTATTTATTTTTACTGAGATAAACTGCCTTACAACACTGTTTAAGGTGTACAACGTGTTGATCTGATACTCTCACATACTGCCGTAAGACCTTAGTGTAAGCTAATACCTCTATCGTGTCACATGATTATCTTTTCTTTTTTGTGGTGGGAACAATTAAGATCTAGTCTCTTAGCGACTTTGAAGTTTACACACATTATTGCACTATGCTGTGCATTAGATCTCCAGGACTTATTTATCAACTGGTTGTGAGTTGCCCTTATACAACATCTCCCCATTTCCCACCCTCCAGCCCCTGGTAACCACCCTTCTATTCTGTTTTTATTTTATGAGTTCAGCTATTTCAGAATCCACACATAAGTGTTATCATATATTTGTCTTTCTCACTTGGCATAATGCCCATAAGGTCCATTCACTTTGTCACAAATGGAAGGATTTCCTTCTTACCCATAGCTAAATAACATTCCATTGTATGTATACATATACGTGTGTGTGCATATGTGTGCGTGTATATCTCAAATCTTCTTTATCCATTCATCTGTTGACAGACACTTAGGTTGTTTCCAATCTTGGCTATTGTGAATAATGCTACAATAAACATGGCAGTGCATACATTTCTTTGATATACTGTTTTCATTTCCTTTGGATATTTACCCAGAAGTGGGACTGCTGGATCATATAGTAGTTCTATTTGTAATTTTCTGAGGAAACTCCATATTGTTTTCTGTAATGGCTGAACCAATTTGAAGGAACGATTATTTATGTAATCAATTCGTCAATCTCTTTAGAAAAAGATGAGTTTTCCACTAAAATGAATAGTCAAAATGAATTCATATAAATATAATTTTTCACATACCAAATTTACTTCAAAGACATAATAATAAAGACTTGGAGATCATATTAAAATGACTGAATATAAAATGACTAAAATTCAGAAATAAATTTGTCTAGTTCATTATAGATAAACAAACCAAGGCACTAAAGGTTAAGTAACGTTGCCCAGTCACTAGTTAACTGCCACTATTTAATTGTCAGAAAAAAGTAATCCGAACACTAAGTTTAACAGAGTGAAAAAGTAAACATTGATATTTCTTCATTTTTATGAAAATTATTATATTGTTTTCTAATTCTTTAAGGTAACTTAAATAAAAGTGAATTTCTCAAAACTATTTTTGGAGATAATACTAGCATTGCCTTGAAATAATCATCTCAGCAACATGGAAATGAGAAACAGATAGAAATTGACAAGCTTAGTCAAAGTTACCATCTTTTCCCTCAGGCAAACCCATGTAGGAGCATAATATAAACTAATCCTCTACAATTGGAATAAGTCAGGGTACAAGAGGAAATAGATGTGTGTGGGTTCACACACGTGTGCTGTGAATGTGTGCATGTGTATGTTTGTATATGAATGTGCACATACTTAAAAGTGTGCCTGGGAACCAGCAATTCGCTTTAGAGGGGAAGGGATAGATATTATAAAGTATGTATGTACTTTTCACATGTCTACAGAAGGAAAATATGCAGTGATGTTATATTCCCATCAAAATACGCCCAGGTATACAAAAACGAAATTAAACCCAAGGATCTGGTTCCTTTAAAATGAAACCTTTTTAAAACTGACTTTATTTTTTCCGCCAAGTTTACTTTGACCATTAGCCTAAATCACTACAATTTACAGCTTCTAGTCTTCTATTAATTTCTTCTAAGTCAAACACTGCAAGACTACTTTAGAAATACCTTAAATTCCATCTCATCTAAAGATTTCTCTCCAAAAAACATGCATGAAAGTAGCCACAGCCTTTTAATTAATGTCTAGCTCACATTAATAAATTGTTATAGCTAATTCTTCAGCAGATACCTATACTTCCATAATAGGCATAAAACTTTAAATATTTCCTATTAATGTTGCCAACTCCTCTCAACCAACTTAACCCATTTAGACTACAGTCTCTAATCTCTAGACACTTTTTAGTTTGTCCCTATTTAAGTCATTCAAGGAATAACACCAATTTTAGTCCCCAGTGTTGTCCCAGTGTTGTTGAAAGATCATGGTTTGCACAGCATAGTAAATACAGTTTCTCTTTTGAGCCATACAAGTTCCTAAAAATTTATTCAATAATTTTTCTAACAGGTATAAGTTTTACCTTATAAATTTACTGTTCACAAACATAATCCATTTTTCCCACTTTTGACCACTCTTAATTCAGTTTTTTTGTTAATTATGCTTTTGACTCTTAGAAGCTCATTATTACCATAAAACCTTGAAGAGGTATATGCTCACAAGAAGGTAGTCTACTTAATTTAATTTTCTATTTAACTGAGAATACCTTTTTTTTCCACTACTGCACCAGATCATTTTTTTAAAGCTACTAATATTCATTACTGCATCAGTAAGCTCAGAATACTGAACATAATTTAATATTTCATTAAAATCCTCTATCTTTTGATGACTCAATATCAATTCTAGTAACAGCTCTAAAATGTGAAAATAGGAAACTGTACTGAATACACGTATGGATCCTAAAAGTTTGTTTTTAAATAAATTCCTAATAACAGCTTGCTGTGTTGTCACTATTTCTTCCTCCTAAAAAACGAAAAATCAAGGATTCCAATTTGTTAGGTTTCAATTAAAATTTTACTACATATACATATAAAATATGTGAATATTCATTTTACTCAAAAACTTGGAATGTTTTTATTTACAGTAGTTTGATCAGCCTTATGTTATCTCTATATGCATGTTCACATTAAGTATTAACAAGTGAGGATCTGGGGAGGGTGGAGGTAAGAATGAACGTCAGCTGAATGGAAATCAAATCCATGAAGACAATCTACTCTACTACTACACACACGCTATGGACAAACATTATAGTCATTTTAAAGAAAGCAACAATGCCAACAGTATTACTCAACAAATTGTATAAATAAGCCAATACTTGATTCTCTCTGCTTTCCACATTGGCATACATTGTTGCATTCTAATACTACTTAAAATATCAAAAAATGAAATCCTTCTTAATACAAATATTTCTCTAGTGTTCCCTACTTTTTTCTAATTTTGTTTAATGAGTTAGAAAAGGAACCTAAAATAAACTAAATTACTCAAAAGTACTGTGAACAAATTTACCTAATTTACAAACATGTCTTAAATCTCTGTGAAATATTAGAAATTTTATTTCTGCCGAAAGCCAAAGGATCTCTTCTAGGAACATCACTGCTTAAACTGAACTCTAAATCTTCCAAATACAAACTGTTCAATAAATTGCCTTAGTCAGCCACAGACTGACAGGTAGGACTTTCTAATTACATTATCCCCTGTACACATTGTAATGATATATCTTTAACAATAGAATGGAAAGAAGGAAAGGAGTGTGATGTTCTCCCTCAAGACTAATAATACAACATGTTTGTATTGTTTTTTAAAAATTGGTCCTTTATTTTATTTATTTATTTATTTTTGGCTGTGCAGCATGCAGGATCTTAGTTCCCCGACCAAGGATTGAACCCATGTCCCCTGCAGTGGAAGCACGGAGTCTTAACCACTGGACTGCCAGGGAAGTCCTGTATTGGGTTTTTTAATTCCACATTTCAAATGGCTTTTGAAAGCCCAAATTATGTCTTGGAAATTTTAAGAGTCACAACAAATCTTCAAGAGCATCTCAAAATTGTACTAATGACTTAAAAAATATATCTAAAAGTGTGTGATAAACTGTAAGACGCATTATAATCAAAAAGTGAGTATACACACACACAGATTCTCTAATTTACCCTTCTTTCACAATTTTTAAAAATGCTACCCACAGATGTTAAGTACTTAAAGTTAATATATAGCAAGTTAACAATAAAGGTGAATATTTTTACTTCAGCAAAACATTCTGCAAGGAGTCTTATGATAATCTTATGGAAGAGACAGAAAAATACGGACTGGATGAAAGAAGGGTACAGGCCAGATCACTAAAGACTAGCTTTATCTTGAGGTTTTAAATAATTCAGATTCGCAGTTTACAAAGATAACTAGCAATTGTTTGAAAAATGGATTGGAATGAATCTTAAAGACTGGAGATGCCAAGTGAGGGAACTAATACAAGTCTCTTAATGACGGATAAGGGAATAACCTAAAATGTAAGCACTAAACATCATCAGTTAATTTGAGATGTAGGCGTGGTATGACTTGGTAATCAACAGGATGTGGGGGGAGAATTATAAGACAGGGTTGATTTCCAGCTTTGTAATTCAGGTGTCTGGTTATTTAAAAATGCTACTCAGATGGTAAATTTGCATGGAGTGGGGAGCATGGAGGCTGGATTCAGTAGCTGTGGCGACAACTGTAGTTTAGGACATTCTGAATGTCCCAAGCTAAACATTCTGAATTGCTGTGAAACATCCAAGATATGTAGCTACTATCTGGAAATATAAGTTAGGAAAATCATGCGTACTTTTAATTTATTAATAGCGGATTTTAAATTTATTGCTCCAGAAAGCAGAACTAGGATGAGTAGATAGATAGGAGTTACTAAATGGCAGATATTTGGTCAAATACATCTGGGCAAGGGATGCAACCCATTAAGATAATGCATAGAAGTCCATTATAACAATTCAAGAAACGTGTTGAGTACATACTATTTTCAGATACTGTACAAAATCTAATGAATAAAAACCAAATAAACGTTATTCTCTAGGCATTTACGGTCAGACTGGGGAGACAAATTTATAAATAAGTGATTCCAACATTATTCAACATTATTCTTTATACACACTGCAATTACAGCAGTGTGTATAAAGCAGAGTGAGAATAGGGTTGAGAATGGAAACACAGGGAACATTAGATCAGGGAGATAAACAGAAGGCTGAGAAGTAAGTAATCAAGAGAGGAAGAGAAAACTTAGAAAAACAGGAAATAGTCAACAATGTCAGACTGACAGAGGCCAACATTAGAAGAGTTAATATGCCAGATAACAATTACAGATCTTGATAGGCGAGGCTGGACCAATGATTCCCAACCTGGTATCACCCACCAAACCTCTAGGGTAACAATAAGGATCTGTAAACTACCCAATATTTCAATATGCTTTTTAAAAATTGTACCTTAACCTAAGATAGGGCTAACTTCTTCACCTCTGACTGGAATTATATTAGCTCAGAGTGGTAACACCATCATGTTATATTTGTCTGAAGTCCTGATTAGCAGTTATCTGTCTGATTGATAAAAAGAGGAAATAAATGATTAATTGGTATTGTAAAATAAGGGTTTTCCAAAAAGAAGGAAATAAAAGTAACCCTTAGTACTTAAAAGTCTAAACTAGGGACTTCCCTGGCGGTCCAGAGGTTAAGACTCCGGCACCTCCAATGCAGAGGGCATGGGTTCAATCCTTGGTCGGGGAACTAAGATCCCATATGCCATGTGGCATGACCAAAAAAAAAAAAAAAAAAATTAAAGGGCTAAAACGATGGACCAGGACTAATAAGAGTATGCTTAACAGATACAAATATCTGTTCTTCAAATCAAAACACTGGTTAGTCATGCAAGGGACTGAAGACACGTGACTTGAAAGTAGTCCAGGTGAAAGAGAATGTAATTTTGGTTGATTACAACCTCATCCTGAGTCAACATGAAGTTCCAAAAAGTCTATTCTAATATTAAGCTACATTAATAGGATTATGCACAAGTCAAGGAGTGATACAACAGTTTTAATGTACGCTATTCAACAAAACATCTGGAATGGAGTGGCCCACTACCATATTTCAAACATATAACTACAGACCATCCAGAGGAAGAGTTAAATATTTTGTCTAGAAAAGAAAATGCTCAGGAGATGTCTTCAAATGGTAGAAGTGATGTCGTGTACACAGAGAATAGTGAACTTTTAATATATTGCTCTAGAAAGCAGAACTAGGATGAGTGGATAGATAGAAGTTACTAAATGGCAGATTTTTGGTCAAAACAAAGACCTTATGAACTATAAGAATTATAGTTCCACATTGGCATAAATGCTCATTGGCATATTCGTTCAATGAACTCATTATCGTTGAATATTTTTATACAAAAGGATGATTCATCTCTTGGTGTTCACACTATATTGTAATCGCATGGTTAAAATTATCTGTCTCCCCCAACAGAACACATAATCCTTGAGGGAAGAAATGTGGTTTTATTCATCTTTACAGCCTCACAGAGTCTAGCACAGAATGCTGAGTACAGCTACGGCTCAGTAAGTCTACGGAATTAACAGGTGAATGAAGGCACTGCATGTTTTAACAGCCACTTCTTTGGGAAGGTGGGATGAGATGCTCCCTCGGGCCCCTAAAATTCTAAGATGTTCGTAGTATAAAGCCCTCATCCAGAGCTCATTCTATTTCATAACATAGCACGGGGTGATGTGTATAAGTAACCTGCTTTAGTATGTGATAAACAGCACACCTTACCTGACATCTTTATTTGAAATGCTAGTATTAACTAGTTTCCTTGCCAAACTAGAAAAGACAATTCCTGACCTTTATATTATGAAGCCTTAAACAAATGCTTTAGTATGAAAATATTAATCAAGAGTATCTCAAGCACAGAAGAATCTCTTGAAAAGGGAAAGCAAAAATCTTGTTCTTTAAACATACAAGTAGTAATAGGCAGAGCAAAATGCCATCAGCTGACTTAAAAAAGGAATCGATCACATTTAACTACAGGGAGGCAGGGGGAGAAGGGAAGGATCAATCGAGAAAAAGGGGGAAAACTGGAAAATTTTTAAAGAAATTACAAGTTATAGGATCATAACTGGATACTATCTGGCTGATTCTTCCTCGCCTTCTGCAATAACGTTTTTACCTTTACCAAGTCGTAAGAAATTCTACTACAAAGTGGTTGCGGAAATAAAGTACAAAACATAAACCAGTGTATTCGGTTTCTTGATTTTAAACCTCTAGTAAAAAGCATAGTAAGGAAAAGTTTGAAAGTACCGCTCTGGATAACAAGAATATCAAAGATTATTGGTAGATCTTATTCCCAGTGCCCTCTATCACTTTAGCTAAAGCAGACACTTGAAACTGTCTGAATGTGTGCCTTGCGTATAATAGGTAATCAATCTCTTAAATAAATAAGATAAACGTAAACACACAACTAAAACAATTCTGGAGCTGGCAAAGATGTATGCCACTAGGGATTGGTCACCAAGATGGGAAGTCCTTTGAAAAGTTTTACTTAGGAGGAACACATAAAATTTAGCCTAGTGATGATATTGCTGTAGGGGCCTTGCACATCTGTATAGATGCATACAAACACACAGGGAAATTTTACAAACTACTTTCATTGTTTGTATTAAGGTAAGAGTAAGACAGGGCCTGAAAGATGCTGCAGACGTTCACATAAATCCTAGACGAGTTATATTAATTTTCAAAATATCTTCCTTAAAAACAAAGCAAAAAAGGAAAAATATAGACGCTTCATCCCAGTTACATGTTTTTGGAAGAAGAGAAAAATACACTCTAGTGCCAACTATGTACCTTATCTAGGAACTTAATTTATTAAGCTACTTTTTTGAAAATATGAGTATTGATGGCACTATAACACTTAAAGGACTGATATATTTGCAGGATTCTAAGAGTGTGCGTTTGTTGTAAAGATGTATTTATACCTCTTTCGTAGAGAAAAACCAGTTTTGAGTGCTAGGGGGAAAAAACACTTGAGAAGGAAATTAAACTCACTTCAAATTTCCTGGTCCCCTACAACAGCAATCAAAAGGGGAACGGACGGAGAGTACAGCCCAGCATCGGCTCCACAGTAGGGACTGAGAAGGGTTAGGACCGGGACAGCAAAACTGGGCTCCCAGTTTGGGAGGAAGGCGGGTATTGTGGGAGGATGGCTTGCTGGGGCGAGGTCAATGGAAGGGGGTACACCCTGCGGTCCCTCGCTCCCCCAGCCCATCCCGCCGGGTCGGCAGGGCCGCACCGGAGCCCCACTCCGCGCAGCCAGGAGGAGGCAGCGGCCCTGGCACCATACCTGTCAGCCGGACCAGCTCCTCCCCGCGCCGGGCCACGGACCGAGGCCGACGGAACAGCCAGGGCCGGCGAGAGTCGGGAGGACCCGCGGCGCCGCTCCGCCCACCCGCCTCCCGGGACGTGTTCGGGACCCCTGCGCCTCCACAGCCGCCTCTCGGCCCCATCCTCGCCTCGGCCTCTCGTGCACCTCCGAGACCCCGCTACCTGGGCTTCCCCTCTCCTCACCAACCACGGACGGCCTCCACTTACCTTCAATCGCCATGATGTGCTCGCCCTGGACCGCACCAACTGGATGGCGGGGGCGGCGAGCGAGGGTGCGAGCGGAGGAAGCGCCGGGGCAGACGGCGAGTGGAGCTGGGCGGGGTTAGCCCCGCAGTCGCCGGACTGCGCGGCCTGGGGGAGCCGCGGGCGGGGCGGTCTGGGGTGGGGCGGAGCGCCGCGAGCGCGCGGAAGAAATGGAACCTTCCCGGGCCGCCACTGCCGCCTGCACGTGACGCCGCCTCGCCCCCACCCCTCCTCCCCCACCGCGCCTCGCGCCGGGATTCGAAACAGGTACGGGGTCCAAAGAGCCCCAGCACCGGTGCCCAAGGCCAGCCCGAGGCGCACTGAGCATGTGCGGACGGCTTCCACCCGCTCGGCCGGGAGCTTCTCTGGGCCCAGGACCCCGGAGGAGACGTCCACTCCTCCCTTGCTTGCGGCCTCCGAAACCGATGAGGGAGGGGCAGGGGGAAGGATGTGGTCAGGACCATGGACAGGTCTCAATTGAAACTGGGCTCAAGAATCCCCACCCAGTGACTCCCTCAGACTTGGTAATCTGAAGGTCTGTTTTGTTTTTGTTTTGCTTTGCCTGAATCAGCCAAATACTCGCCTCAGATCTCCGCTGTGGGCTGAGAGACGGCTAGCTGGCAAAGAGCACACGGGAGAGAGAGGGATCCTGAGGACAGCTGCTTCTCTCTCTCTCTCTCTCACTCACACAAACACACACACACACACACACACACACGTGTGCTCGTGCACTTCACCCCTTAGACTCCTGATAAAGCTTGCCATTAACCTGAGCTTGGTTTTCCCTCGGAAATATGCGTTGGAATTTGTCTCCACACATTTGAGGTCATACAAAAGTAGAGATGAGACAGACGTTTCGACAAAGGGCCTGAAAAAGCAAGTCACATTCAAGTTATTTTAACTGGCAAACCTATGAGCATTATGAACCGTCACAGGTCAACGTCGAACACAGAACAACTGGCCGTTTAATTTTGACCTGAAGTACTTGAGCCACTCAACATTTACCCAACTCTCAGCTTCATTTGGTACTTTGACGACCTGGACAGTGAACGGTGTAAACAACATGGAGGAATAGGGAGTTGGTGATTCTCCTTGCAAAGAAAATGCTTACTCCTAGTGCAAAATAGCTATACTGGAGACTGACACAAAGAAAATTTTGCACTTATGTAAGTGAGATTGGACTGTAAATCTAGAGCAGAAATTGTCTTTCACTGCATTTATATAATCTCTCCCTCAGTCACAGTTTATGTTCAATAGACATTCATTCTTTACCATTTTCATTAGTTTGGTGAATATTTATCAAACCAGGAACTGTGCTAAAAGCTAGCTACAAACAAGAGTTGATATTGAAAGATCAAACAAAATGCTGTCCTACCAGAAAATATTAAAATGTCTATGTTTTAGGAAAGCTCTGTGTGTGTGTATGTTTACCATAGATATCTGTGAGATTCAGGTAAAATATGTATAGTGCCAAAGATATTTTCTCCAAGCAACCTCCCTTAAACTAGTCTTGAACTCCAAGGCATTGGTTTGAACTTGAAACCACAGTTCTGGGTTTGTGGTTTCTGGCTGGCTCTTCTCAGCCTTTTTAAGAATTTCATATTGAAAGCCAAAAGAAAAAAATCATCATTTCATCATCAATTACCTAAGTATCATATATGGGTCCAAGTTATTTGAGCTCCCATAACTCAGATTAATATCACAGTTTGCTCAGAAAATGAATTTGTGTGTGTGTGGTGAACATGAGCTTCAAACTTGTCAAATCTGGGAATTTAGGCCAAGGATCCTCGATATTGATGACATTTCCCCCCAGATTAGAATGCATAATTCTCCCTACCAATATTGCCTTTTTTAAAAAATGCTCTCCAGATACTAGTTGGGAAATTTCTATGGTTACTGTTGGACAATATCATATGGCTTAACCTAACTTTCCAACATTTCATATGGCTTCTGAGTTTGCTTAGGGGCCACTTGGAATTGAGATTTAACTTCTTATATACTCTTATTTCTAAAGTATGCCATGGGTTTGATACTTTTAATTTGGAGGAGTGTCAATTATTTATAATTTAAATGTTTTAAATTTTATCAGTCATGCATCCCACCTAAGGACAAGACGTTTTTGTAATTTTGACCATATACCTCTAAATAATCTTTAGTCTATACACCTTTACATTGTAGGGGATGTTCAAAAAATGCTTCATTTTAAATTCTTCATTCTTCCTTGTTAATGAATTATTTCAAAAATAGTTTCCAAACGTATAGTTCAAGCAATTACCCAATTTTCCCATCATGTGCTGTGGATAGTTAGGGGCTGAGGCAGGAAAAGAAAAATAAAAGAAGTCAAAGTAACTCCTTTTCTTATGACTAGGAAATGGAAATGTGTTTTTGGTATTTTAAGTTTCAACTCAATATTTCATAGACATATTGTTTACAATGATAGTTTGACTTACAGGAGGACACAATGCTTAATTATCCAGTGGTATAGCTGAAACATCAGAAAGCAGAAAAAGAAAGCACTGAAGGTGAATCATGTGGAAAGAACAGCTCAAAGGGAAAGTGAAAGGTAATTGCACCTACATTAGTTAAGTAGTTTTCATGTGCCGAACAAAATAACCTACCACTATTAATAGCAATACTATCTTGATGGAAGAGTATATGTTCCAAGTTACAAAAGTTCCCAATGTACTTTTAAGAAACAAATGATTTTTAAATTTGGAAACTTCCTGTATTTAATTTAAGCTATTCAATTGAAAAAGTCCAAAGCCATTGAAAGAATGGAACAAAAATTCTATCTAGTAATACATATTTTATTCTAGTATATATAATTAAATATATGCTTAATTCTAGTATTATATATTACATATATAAAAATGGAGCCTTAACAAGTACCTATACCAAAAATTACATTTTGGAAAATTTAATAAGTGTTAGTTATCCAGGGATTTTGAATGTTTGCATAAGAGAGACATTTTTAAACTTTAAGCTTTATTAGCAGTTGCAATTATCTGAGAAGATGTGGCTAGATATAAGGATCTAATGAAAATCTAGTTAAAACCATTAATATTGCATTTCTTCCATGAATCATAATGTCATGGAAACACTTATATATTAGTTATTTATTCTAGGAACTTTTCCAATCAGAGCAACTCAATTTGAACTAGCTTATGGAAAATGGAAAGTTAATTATAAAGGTGTAAGTATAGAAATAAAGCTGGGCCTCAGTATCAGCAATCTCAGGAATCTGAATGCTATCACAATATTTTCTGCTCCTTATCTCTACCTGTTCTGCGTGTTGGTTTTTTGCTTGCTCACGACAAGCTAACTTTATCCCTATGGTGGAAAACATGATTCCTGAGAAATTCCAAGCTTTACAGCTCACAGATTCTGCCACATTTCTGTGCCCCAAGTCCATAAATTCCAAAAAAGGTGGGATGTCATTAGCTCTACTTAAATAAGGTAACCTACCCCAGACCAATTAGGAAGCCAGATACTAAAATTAGCCTAGCTTGGGTCAGGTGCATACCTCTGACAAAACCTCTGTGGCCATAATGGGAGGGTCATGGAGGAATACAATGGCCCCCATGGGACCTATACGGATGAACGGGGGAGAAAGGAAAATGGTTCCCAGAAAAGGATTCTTGGACAAAGAAAACTTAAGTGATGCCTGCAAGGGTACTGTACTTCAGCACATTTCCCTGAGGTTCTCTTAGAGCAGAACTGTTCAAAAGAATTGTCTGCGATAATGAAAACTGTCTATATTTGTGCTACGCAATACACTGGCTACAAGCCATATGTGGCTAGTGTCTACTGTATCAGACAGCACAGCCTTAGAGCTACAGAAATGGCATGGTGGGGTTCAGGGAGGGACTGCCAGAGAAGATTGCTCAGTGGGCACTTACTTGGTGGGATAAACTGTAAGGTCTTTGGTGGGAGGAGAACCGTAATAACTTCCCATTTGTGGATACTCTACCTTATAGAGTGGTACAATAAGAAGTGTATCTATCCTGCTGTGTGGAGGTAATTAAAGACGAAAATGGAAAGAAAAAATAAAAGTAAACATAAATCAGAACAATTCTTTTTTCTCTTCGATTTCCTCCACCAATTATTTTCCTCAAGACTTATCACTTACTCCACTACAGGCAGCAAAGTAATAGCTAAGAGAGAAAATACACGTGGAGCATTCTAGAATTCTTTTTATTCACTTAGATCAAATGGTAGCTTTCCTTCTTGCCTTCTAAAACTTTAGAGATAGCACAAGCTCTACCAAAGAAAAGAAAAAAGAGAACAAATAGCATAGATGCTAATTTACTACCCTACACTTTCTTCCATTATATTTTCTAAGCCTTTCATGCAGACTGAAGAGCCACCTACACTCCTCTCCCTTTTCATCTCCAAATATGATGTGCTCCTGTATAATCTCTGTTAATATTTATTATTGATCAGTGAAGTTATTGCTATCGGCTAAATGTATGGAGCAGTACACTGTGGTTTACTGACACAGTTACAACACAGCAGGATACTGGCCTGTCAGTGTGGAGGAGTGAACAGAACTTCTAAACATAAAGAGCAATTTGACACAAAATGTTCAACAAGTACATGCTTATGGGGATATGAACTAAATAAGCTAAACGTTCTTACTCACAGCAAAGAAGTATATTATTTTGTTCTAGGTAGGAGTACTTGATTATATTTAAAAAAATGTTTCGGGACTTCGCTGGTGGCACAGTGGTTAAGAATTTGCCTGCCGGTCAGCTCTACCCACCACCAGAGCCTCCCATCAAGCCTCTTAGATAGCCTCAACCACCAGAGGGCAGACAACAGAAGCAAGAAAAACTACAATCCTGCAGCCTGTGGACCAAAAACCACAGTTACAGAAAGATAGACAAGATGAAAAGGCAGAGGGCTATGTACCAGATGAAGGAACAAGAAAAAACCCCAGAAAAACAACTAAATGAAGTGGAGATAGGCAACCTTCCAGAAAAAGAATTCAGAATAATGATAGTGAAGATGATCCAGGACCTCGGAATAAGAATGCAGGCAAAGACTGAGAAGATGCAAGAAATGATTAACAAAGACCTAGAAGAATTAAAGAACAAACAAACAGAGATGACCAATACAATAACTGAAATGAAAACTACACTAGAAGGAATCAATAGCAGAATAACTGAGGCAGAAGAACGGATAAGTGACCTGGAAGACAGAATGGTGGAATTCACTGCTGCGGAACAGACTAAAGAAAAAAGAATGAAAAGAAATGAAGACAGCCTAAGAAACCTCTGGGACAACATTAAACGCAACAACATTCGCATTATAGGGGTCCCAGAAGGAGAAGAGAGAGAGAAAGGACCAGAGAAAATATTTGAAGAGATTATAGTCGAAAACTTCCCTAACATGGGAAAGGAAATAGCCACCCAAGTCCAGGAAGCGCAGAGAGTCCCATACAGAATAAACCCAAGGAGAAACACGCCGAGACACATAGTAATCAAAGTGGCAAAAATTAAAGACAAAGAAAAATTATTGAAAGCAGCAAGGGAAAAACGACAAATAACATACAAGGGAACTCCCATAAGGTTAACAGCTGATTTCTCAGCAGAAACTCTGCAAGCCAGAAGGGAGTGGCATGATATACTTAAAGTGATGAAAGGGAAGAACCTACAACCAAGATTACTCTACCCGGCAAGGATCTCATTTAGATTTGATGGAGAAATCAAAAGCTTTACAGACAAGCAAAAGCTAAGAGAATTCAGCACCACCAAACCAGCTCTACAACAAATGCTAAAGGAACTTCTCTAAGTGGGAAACACAAGAGAAGAAAAGGACCTACAAAAACAAACCCAAAACAATTAAGAAAATGGTCATAGGAACATACATATCGATAATTACCTTAAACGTGAATGGATTAAATGCCCCAACCAAAAGACATAGACTGGCTGAATGGATACAAAAACAAGACCCATATATATGCTGTCTACAAGAGACCCACTTTAGACCTAGGGACACATACAGACTGAAAGTGAGGGGATGGAAAAAGATATTCCATGCAAATGGAAATCAAAAGAAAGCTGGAGTAGCTATACTCATATCAGATAAAATAGACTTTAAAATAAAGAATGTTACAAGAGACAAGGAAGGACACTACATAATGATCCAGGGATCAATCCAAGAAGAAGATATACCAATTATAAATATATATGCACCCAACATAGGAGCACCTCAATACATAAGGCAACTGCTAACAGCTATAAAAGAGGAAATCGACAGTAACACAATAATAGTGGGGGACGTTAACACTTCACTTACACCAATGGACAGATCATCCAAAATGAAAATAAATAAGGAAACAGAAGCTTTAAATGACACAATAGACCAGATAGATTTAATTGATATATATAGGACATTCCATCCATAAACAGCAGATTACACGTTCTTCTCAAGTGCGCAAGCAACATTCTCCAGGATAGATCACATCTTGGGCCACAAATCAAGCCTCAGTAAATTTAAGAAAATTGAAATCATATCAATCATCTTTTCTGACCACAACGCTATGAGATTAGAAATGAATTACAGGGAAAAAACGTAAAAAAGACAAACACATGGAGGCTAAACAATACGTTACTAAATAACCAAGAGATCACTGAAGAAATCAAAGAGGAAATAAAAAAATACCTAGAGACAAATGACAATGAAAACACGACGACCCAAAACCTATGGGATGCAGCAAAAGCGGTTCTAAGAGGGAAGTTTATAGCTATACAAGCCTACCTAAAGAAACAAGAAAAATCTCAAGTAAACAATCTAACCTTACACCTAAAGAAACTAGAGAAAGAAGAACAAACAAAACCCAAAGTTAGCAGAAGGAAAGAAATCATAAAGATCAGAGCAGAAATAAATGAAATAGAAACAAAGAAAACAATAGCAAAGATCAATAAAACTAAAAGTTGGTTCTTTGAGAAGATAAACAAAATTGATAAGCCATTAGCCAGACTCATCAAGAAAAAGAGGGAGAGGACTCAAATCAATAAAATCAGAAATGAAAAAGGAGAAGTTACAACAGACACCGCAGAAATACAAAGCATCCTAAGAGACTACTACAAGCAACTTTATGCCAATAAAATGGACAACCTGGAAGAAATGGACAAATTCTTAGAAAGGTATAACCTTCCAAGACTGAATCAGGAAGAAATAGAAAATATGAACAGACCAATCACAAGTAATGAAATTGAAACTGTGATTAAAAATCTTCCAACAAACAAAAGTCCAGGACCAGATGGCTTCACAGGTGAATTCTATCAAACATTTAGAGAAGAGCTAACACCCATCCTTCTCAAACTCTTCCAAAGAATTGCAGAGGAAGGAGCACTCCCAAACTCATTCTATGAGGCCACCATCACCCTGATACCAAAACCAGACAAACACACTACAAAAAAAGAAAATTACAGACCAATATCACTGATGAATATAGATGCAAAAATCCTCAACAAAATACTAGCAAACAGAATCCAACAACACATTAAAAGGATCATACACCACGATCAAGTGGGATTTATCCCAGGGATGCAAGGATTCTTCAATATACGCAAATCAATCAATGTGATACACCATATTAACAAATTGAAGAATAAAAACCATATGATCATCTCAATAGATGCAGAAAAAGCTTTCAACAAAATTCAACACCCATTTATGATAAAAACTCTCCAGAAAGTGGGCATAGAGGGAACCTACCTCAACATAATAAAGGCCATATATGACAAACCCACAGCAAACATCATTCTCAATGGTGAAAAACTGAAAGCATTTCCTCTAAGATCAGGAACGAGACAAGGATGTCCACTCTCACCACTATTATTCAACATAGTTCTGGAAGTCCTAGCCACAGCAATCAGAGAAGAAAAAGAAATAAAAGGAATACAAATTGGAAAAGAAGAAGTAAAACTGTCACTGTTTGCAGATGACATGATACTATACATAGAGAATCCTAAAACTGCCACCAGAAAACTGCTAGAGCTAATGAATGAATATGGTAAAGTTGCAGGATACAAAATGAATGCACAGAAATCTCTTGCATTCCTATACACTAATGATGAAAAATCTGAAAGAGAAATTATGGAAACACTCCCATTTACCATTGCAACAAAAAGAATAAAATACCTAGGAATAAACCTACCTAGGGAGACAAAAGACCTGTATGCAGAAAACTATAAGACACTGATGAAAGAAATTAAAGATGATACCAACAGATGGAGAGATATACCATGTTCTTGGATTGCAAGAATCAACATTGTGAAAATGACTATACTACCCAAAGCAATCTACAGATTCAATGCAATCCCTATCAAATTACCAATGGCATTTTTTACGGAGCTAGAACAAATCATCTTAAAATTTGTATGGAGACACAAAAGACCCGGAATAGCCAAAGCAGTCTTGAGGGAAAAAAATGGAGCTGGAGGAATCAGACTCCCTGACTTCAGACTATACTACAAAGCTACAGTAATCAAGACAATATGGTACTGGCACAAAAACAGAAACATAGATCAATGGAACAAGATAGAAAGCCCAGAGATTAACCCACGCACCTATGGTCAACTAATCTATGACAAAAGAGGCAAAGATATACAATGGAGAAAAGACAGTCTCTTCAATAAGTGGTGCTGGGAAAACTGGACAGCTACATGTAAAAGAATGAAATTAGAATACTCCCTAACACCAAACACAAAAATAAACTCAAAATGGATTAGAGACCTAAATGTAAGACTGGACACTATAAAACTCTTAGAGGAAAACATAGGAAGAACACTCTTTGATATCAATCACAGCAAGATCTTTTTTGATCCACCTCCTAGAGTAATGGAAATAAAAACAAAAATAAACAAGTGGGACCTAATGAAACTTCAAAGCTTTTGCACAGCAAAGGAAACCATAAACAAGACCAAAAGACAACCCTCAGAATAGGAGAAAATATTTGCAAATGAATCAACGGACAAAGGATTAATCTCCAAAATATATAAACAGCTCATTCAGCTCAATATCAAAGAAACAAACACCCCAATCCAAAAATGGTCAGAAGACCTAAATAGACATTTCTCCAAAGAAGACATACAGACGGCCACGAAGCACATGAAGATTCTCAACATCACTAATTATTAGAGAAATGCAAATCAAAACTACAATGAGGTATCACCTCACTCCTGTTAGAATGGGCATCATCAGAAAATCTACAAACAACAAATGCTGGAGAGGGTGTGGAGAAAAGGGAACCCTCTTGCACTGTTGGTGGGAATGTAAATTGAGACAGCCACTATGGAGAACAGTATGGAGGTTCCTTAAAAAACTAAAAATAGAATTACCATATGACCCAGCAATCCCACTACTGGGCATATACCCAGAGAAAACCGTAATTCAAAAAGACACATGCACCTGAATGTTCATTGCAGCACTATTTACAATAGCCAGGTCCTGGCTAAATGACCCAGGTCAAGCAACCTAAATGCCCATCAGCAGACGAATCGATAAAGAGGTTGTGGTACATATATACAATGGAATATTACTCAGCCATAAAAAGGAACGAAACTGAGTCATTTGTTGAGACGTGGATGGATCTAGAGACAGTCATACAGAGTGAAGTAAGTCAGAAAGAGAAAAACAAATATCGTATATAAATGCATGTATGTGGAACCTAGAAAAATGGTACAGATGAGCCAGTTTGCAGGGCAGAAGTTGAGACACAGATGTAGAGAATGGACATATGGACACCAAGGGGGGGAAACTGCAGTGAGGTGGGGATGGTGGTGTGCTGAATTGGGCGATTGGGATTGACATGTATACACTGATGTGTATAAAATTGATGCCTAATAAGAACCTGCAGTATAAAAAAGCAAACAAAACAACTAATACTAAACTTTCATTGGGTTATTTGTATGGAAATATGTTAATATAAATGTTTCAGACATTCCATGAAATTTCTAAAAATCTTATATTTGTATATGTATGGAAATTTGTATGGAAATATGTTAATATAAATGTTCCAGACATTACATGAAATTTCTAAAAATCTTATATTTGTATTTGCATGGAAATATGTATGGAAATATGTTAATATAAATGTTTCAGACATTACATGAAATTTCTAAAAATCTTATATGTTCTGGTATAATGTTATATGTAATAATCCTAGTTATTACTTTAAAATGTATATCTCAGAAATAACTAAAAAAAAAAAAAAAAAAGAATTTGCCTGCCAATGCAGGCGACACGGGTTCGAGCCCTGCTCTGGGAAGATCCCACATGCTGCGGAGCAACTAAGCCCGTACGCAACAACTACTGAGCCTGCGCTCTAGAGCCCACGAGCCACAACTACTGAAGCCTGCAAGCCTAGAGCCTGTGCTCCGCAACAAGAGAAGCCACCCCAATGAGAAGCCTGCACACCGCAACGAAGAGTAGCCCCCGCTCGCCACAACTAGAGGAAGCCCACGCGCAGCAACGAAGACCCAATGCAGCCAAATAAATAAATAAATAAATTTTTTCACAGCTAGATGCTCCCATGATAATGACAAGTGACAGTTATATAACAATTTTCACTTAAAGGTCAAAAAATATACCACAGACCTTTTCAATGACATAATTATGTCACACACCAGTAAATGCGGCCACCTACCATGTAGAAAGCAGAAGGCAACTTGTAGAAGGTCTCAAGAACATACATATGTAGGAAGGGAATTGAATTCTACGCTGAAGAAAATAATTGATACTCTGAGTTAGATGAGAAAATCTACTGCTACAAAAGTCATTCAAATCTCCTTAGTTCATATAACTGTAAATGTGTGAGCCTGATTCAGAGAAGGTCACTAAGAGCTTTTATTGCTTACATTTATCAAATACAAGAATGACAAGCATAGAATTCTTTGGATAAAAGTAGATACTTACTAAATTTTTATTAAATGAATAAATAAATCATAATAGACTTAGGTGCCTAGATCCTTTATATTAGTTGTTCTTAAGCTTTGAAGTGTACATCTATACACCAATAAGATAAAATAGCCATTGATGATGGTGATAAAGAGAAACGTAAAAGAACTCTTTAAGAAACTTAAATAACTTTTTATCTAGAATCGTATTTCTCATTATTATCTTCCCAATTATTTTTTCCCAATATAGAATTTCTCTTTGCTTAACTATATACTGTTATAAATGAAAGGGAATATTTCATAGAGTTTCATATAACATGCCATAGTCTGACGTTAAAAAAATTTATTGATGTTTTTTATTTTAAGGTGGAACAGTTTATTAAAGGAATTATGGAATATCTTTTGAGGATTCAGAAATAGATTATAATAGATTGTTGTTGGGCCACAACAATCTATTATAGGACAATGATTTGTAAGAGTACAGTATCTCTTTTACATTATATGCTAAGGTTTGGAAGTGAATTGTAAAACTCTAAGCACAATTTATGTTTCAATTGCTATAGTAAGGTTTTCATTTCATGAAGCTGCTCAAAGAACTTAAAAAACACTACAAAATATGACTTAAAAATAATACTTGTTTGTAACTCCCTAGGAAATCTAATTTCTCTCCTAAAACAATATGTACAAATATTTTGTTTAACTTTCAGTAGAAAAGATGATGTAAAAATAATAGATAAAGCTCTTAGGGTACCTGCTACTTCTACCACTTTCTGTCCACTGCATCTTATTGTCATCAGTTTACATGCGAAAAAAATGTACTTTTTCAGTTGCTAAGCCCTGTTTTTTTTCTTTTCCATTCAGACTTTTCCCCCAACCAAAATATACTTGGTTAACTTTATTCCCATATTACTAAATATTCACCCAATTTCACTCCAGAGGTGGAATTTGTACCTAGGATAAAATCAGAGAACTCCAAAGAATTTGAACATCTGCCTAGGAAGAGGTGAGGCACCTAGTGTTGTTACCCAAAATAAAACCCTCCATATTTTGATATACTAGCTACCTATACTATTCAACCTGGTCCTTTATTTTAAAATATGAATAGAGAGGCAAGGATCTCTAGACATGTAAAATGGACCTAAGTGAACACTGGATAAACGATTCCAAGGGAAACTCAAAGAGTTTCAAAAAAATATTACAAGTCTTTAAACAAGGTACTGAAAGGAAAAAGAGAGAAATCCAAGAACAAGGAAGACTTATTGAAATTTAAAAATATGATCGTTGAAACAAAACATTCATTAGAAGGGGTGGAAATGGCACCAGGACTTTGGAAAACAGTTGTGGCAATTTCATAAAAAGTTAAACACACATCTACCATATGATCTAATCATCCTTCTCCTAGATATTTGTCCAAGAGAAAGGAAAGTGTATGTCCATACAAAGACCTGTACATGAGTATTCATAGCAGCTTTATTTGCCAAAAACAGAGACAACTGAAGTGTTCATCAATAGGTGAATGGATAAACTGTGTATTGTATGGATTTTTTATGGATATCCATACAATGGAATAATACTCAGAAACTAAAAGGGATGAACTATTGATACACACAACCTCATGGATGAATCTCAAAATAATTATGCTAACTGAAAGCATCAGAGAGAAAAAAGAATATATACTGTACGTTTCCATTTATATAAAAGTTTAAAATTTGTAAACGACATAATCTATAGTGAGAGAAATCAAATGAATTGTTGCCTGGGGGGAAAAGGGAAAGATGGTCTAGTGAGAGGCAGGAAGGAGAGATTACAAAGAAGCAGAGGGGAGCTTTTGGTGGTGATGGATATGTTCCCTATCTTGATTATGGTGATGGTTTCATGGATGTATACCTATGTCAAAACTTATCAAATTCTATACTTTAAATATATGCAATTTATAGTTGTCAATTATGCCTCAATAAAGCTGTTTGAACAAAGGGGAAAAAACAGAATATGAAGAAAAAAGAAGGACTAGAAGAGAAAAAAGGCAAATGAATGGAAAATGTGAGAAAAAAATTAAAATTCATAGATCAATCGTGGAAGTCTAGTGTTTAGCTGATAAGAGTTCCAGAGGGAAAGAACAGAGAATATCGAGCACAGATGGTTAAAGAAACAATGGAAAAATATCTCCCAGATGTAAAGAAAGCCTCTGGGCTTTAGATGGAAAGAGCTCTTCAAGGGCTAAGTAAGAAAAATGAATAAAAACCCACACCTAGACACATCTCATTGAATTTCAGAACATCAAGGATAATGAAGATCCTTAAAGCTTCCAGAGATGGAAAAAAAATAAAATAAATTTAAAAAGTCAATGCCAGAAAAATGAGATTCAAATTGGTCAGAAATCTCAATAACAAAGTGGTTGTTAGAAAAGAATGGAACAATGTGTACCGAGTACTGAGGGGAAAATGACTATGGAACTCAAATTCTGTGTCAAATCAAACTTAGTCAAGAGTGAGGACAAAATTAAGTTATTTAAGGAATGCATGGATTCTCTCGTGCACTTTTTTTTTTTTTAGATTTTTAACTTGATATAGCCCAACAAAATGAGAACGGAATCTAAGGAAGAGAAAGCTATGGATCCAAGAAATGGTGAAACTAACCTATGAATACAATGAAAAGAAATCATAGAATGACAGCTGGGCAGCAAGCCTAGAAAGCAACACATTTAAATTAGAAAAGAAAGTCTGAAGAATATGCTCAGGGAGAAAATTCTTTCCATTCAACAACTAATATATTACAAAGCTGGAAGATCTTATTATTATCATGAAAAAGGTATCTATTTCTTCTCTCAGTAGAAAAAAGAAAGGCAATTAGATAGTCTACAGGGGAAAGCCATATATTCCATACATCAAGCAAATTAAATAGGGTATGATTTTGAGTAGCTGTTAGGGTTTAAGACAAGAAAATCCATTTGACCTTGACACTGTTTGGGTCAGCACTGATTTAGCAATATAGAATTACATTTTCTAATCATATACTTTGCATCAAAATAAATAATATTTATTTAACCATAATATTATAAAATATTAAAATAAAATATTTGCTCTAAGGTGTTAGAAAGAGTATGAAATACTTACTGTAAAGAACAGAATGTAAATGTTAGCAATCTTGACAACATCAAAGTAAGGACAGAGCCATCAGAGGCTAAGAAGTAAAGCAAAGGGATGAGAGAAAAAGAATAGTTTAGGGATGGTAATTTCTCTCATCTTACATAATGCAGAATTAGAAGTTTTCTTTTTTAACTGATGAAAGATAAGTAGAAGTTTTGTATATTTTTGATTGATATAAATGAAAAATAGAACATGGGTATATATATTCTTTTATTATTCATATATATGGTATAGTATTGAATATATATTTAGGAGGAGAGGGTGAAGGGAGAAAAGGTGAGAAATAGTACGTATAAGCCAAATTCCTCTTCTTTCATAAATGGGAGTAAATAGATATTGTCTAAACTTATAAATTAATAAAGAGAACTGTAAGTATATTCTTTAGAATTATGGCGATAATCGCAAGAACCAAAACCAGAAACATAAAAGAAGCTTACCTCTTGGGAATATGCTGGGTGTATGGGAAGTCTCAGTTGGAAAATATTTCTTTTTATTTTGTTTTATACCATTCTATACATGAGTATGTTTTATTAAAAACAAAAGCATAAGTTAAGCAGCTCCCACTTTCACTACCCTCAGGATAAAATCCATACTTACAAGGTTCTTGACAGTCTAATTCCAAATGACCTTTTCAAACTTGTCTCCCAGAATTCATGTATCTGATCATCTCAGTTTTTCCTGAATGTCCCCTGCTCTCTCACACCTTCATGCATGTCTTTTGTACACAATTATCTTTCTGTCTTAAGGTGTCAGATCTTCTTTGCTGGGGAAATTTCTATTCATCGTTTAAGAATGAGATCAGCAAGGGTGACTTCCCTAGTGGTCCAGTGGCTAAGACTCCATGCTCCTAATGCAGGGGGCCTGGGTTTGATCCCCGGTCAGGGAACTAGATCCCACATGCTGCAACTAAAGATCCCGCACGTGGCAATGAAGATCCCTGTTGTGCCACAACTAATACCTGGCGCAGCTAAATAAATAATTTTAAAAAAAATAGGGTTTTAATTAAAAAAAAAAAAAGTAGAAGAATAAGATCAGCAAGAAATCATTTAAAAAGGAGAAATTAGACTATGTAAAAATTTAGGACACTATAAACAAACTTTAAAGATAAATACAAATTGGGAAATGAAATATTTACAGCAGTTGGAGAGCAGTAAAGAAAGTAGTTAGAGCATGGACTCCAGCACCAAAATGCCTACTAACTGGCTCTACCACCTAACAGCAGCAAGGTCTTGGGCAAGTTATTTAACTTTCATATGCCTCAGTTTCTTCATCTGTAAAATAGCAATAATAATAGTACCGACTTTACAGGATGTTTTTGAGGAATAAATTAGTACACGTAAAGCACTTAGAACCTGGCTTATACTAGGTGGCATATAAGTTTTAGATATTATTGTATTGTTGAGGATTTTAAAGAACACTTAAAATCAATAAGAAAACAATATGCTGGCATCCACTAGAAAAGGGGTTGTAGATATGAAGAGTCAATTCACAAAAGAAGAAATACTAATGGGCAATGACTATGCAAAATTGCTCAAGTTTACCATTGATAAAAGCAATGGAATGTAAAACAAATGAGATTTCTTTCAAATATCAGTTTAGCAGAGATTTAAGTGTTTGATAGTGCTTAGTTCTGACAAGGGTATGGGAAAATGGACACGCTCCCAAATGTGAGGACAAGGGAGGGGAGTGGCTGGGATAAACTGATATAATGTTTCTGGAGACCAATGTGGCAATCTTAATCAAAATTAAAGATACCTACAGTTGAACTTCTAACAACATCGGTTCAAACTTCATGGGTCCACTTATACTCGGATGTTTTTCAATGAATACATACAATAATACTAAACGATCTGCCCTTGGTTGAACCCTTGGATGTGAAACCACTGATACGCAGGAACTGTGGATATGGAGGGCCAGCTCTAAGTTATACATGGATTTTCGACTGTGAAGAGAGTTGGTGTCCCTCACCCCCATCTTGTTCAAGGGTCAACTGTAATATATTTTTGACCCAGTCATTCTAATTTTATGAATTTCTCCCAAATAAATAATTAAGTTTGCAAGACTATCTTTTTTGTTTGTTTGTTTAGAAAAGTAAATAATTAGAAAAAACCTAAATGTCCATCAACAGGAGTCCGTTAAATAAATTAGGATTCACCCATACAATAGAATACTATGCATTTATCAAAAATGGATAAAGTTGAGCCATATTTATTGACATACAAAGATATCCATGATGTGTTAGGACTTTTTCTTTTCAATCTAGCATTTGGAGGGCTTATTCTCCACTAGGCAATTAATCTGCAACATTTTGTTTAACTCTCATCACAACTCTGTAAGGTATATCATGTTATTAGATCAGTATTATAAATAAGGAAACAAAAGTTCAGAGCCATTTGGTGACTTACCAAGGTCACAACTCAAACCCAGGCCCACTGATTCTGAAGCCCACGTTCTTGATGTGAATGCATAATGCATATAGGTTATAGGCCAGTTCATACACTATGAACCCATTTATTATATTATATATAATAAATATGTGTTGTGATTTTATGTGTCAACTTGACTGGGCCACAGTGTGCCCAGATATTTGGCCAAACATTATTTTGGATGTGTCTGTGAAAGTATTTCTGGATCAGATTAACATTTAAATTAGTAGACTGAGTAAAGCAGATTGCCCTCCCTAATGTGAGTGGATCTCATCCAGTCAGTTGAAGACCTGAACAGAACAAAAAGACTGAGTAAGAGGAAATTCATTTTGCCTGCATCCTTGAGCTGGGACATTGGTCTTTTCTTGCCTTTGGACTCAAACTGAAACACCAGCTCTCCTGCTGGTCTCCAGCCTGCCAGCTTTTGGACTGGAACTTACACTGTCTGCTCTCCTGGTTCTCAGGCCTTTGGACTTAGACTGGAACTATACCATCGGCTCTCCTGGGTCTCCAGCTTGCCAACTGCAGATCTTAGGACCTATAATCACGTGAACCAATCCCTTATTCTCTCTCTCTCTCTCATATATATTATATAGGTAGATGATATAGATATATAGATATACATGCACGCTATTGGTTCTGTTTCTCTGGAGAACCCTGACTAATACATATATAATACACATTTTTAAGACACAGGAGTGTTGGATGGATATATACCAAACTGTTAACAGTTGTTTCTTCTGGGGGCCAGAAGCATGGGATAGACTTTCACTTTATATTTTATCATTCTGTGGTCTTTAAATTTTTCACAACCAGCAAGAATAGCATTTAAAATTAAAAGTATATAATTATATTCTGAAAGTAAAGTTAAAAATGGCTCCTCCTCCTCTCTGTGGTGTCTCCCAACCCTCTTTCCCTTCAATCAGGGGGAAGAACATGCCTGACATTTTGCATTTACATATATTATAAAATTTAGAGTATCTCTTCATAATTGAATGGGCCTTAGGCTGAGTCCTACTTTAGGAATCCTGTTTCATTCACCTTCCTGGTCCCCTTTCACTGAGGAGAGTAAAATGGGAATTTCCTCAAAGAGATTTGGTTTGAGCTGGACAGGGCAACCTAACCTGAGGGAGGAGGTATATATTCAACTCACCTTTGCCTGTGCTCTCTTTTTCTTTGTTTTCCTCAAAAGGGTTTTACTGCTCTCTGTTAGGGGCCATTCCCTTTTGATTTAGCCTCCTTTTATGTCTGAGGCTTAGTTATATAATCATAGCGAAGTTCTTTATTTTCTCCAAATTTCCTATGTAGGGCTTTTCTTTTGGTGCTGGTCATTGGGTAGTCACTTAATGTTCTGAGCTGTATCTCTACAGAATGGGAGAATCTAGATCCAGGGGATAATTTTAAAGAAAAATGTGGACAATGTTGTCAAGGATCCACAGCCCAAAGGAAACCCCTGTGTATAAGCACCTCCAAATTGGGGGCAAGGGTTGGATTTATATGCTTCTCCCTTTTCTCCATACTGCCATGGGAAGATCTAGGAAAAACCCCAATCTTGTATTGTGATCTCCCTCACGCTGACCATATATGACTCTCATTTTCCCCAGTGTATATTAAATAAGAGGATATGCTTGTGTGGTTGTACAGAATATAAAAGTACTAACTCTAAAACTTTGTTTTGTAGTTAAAATGGCCAACAGCTGAACTAAACCTACCTGATCTATGTTCTCAGATTATCCAAAGCAATAAACTAGAGTGGGGGACTGGATAAGAACTCTATCTAGAATACTACACTATTTGTCCTGCACTTGCACAAACCTGAGAGCGAGTGCCTCCTTAAAACTTGCACCTTAGACATTTTGCTTATCTCACCCTTAGTCCTAACCCTGGGTCCTGCCATCTCTAGCTTCCCTGGGTCACAGCAATGGGAGAGGATCCCAGCAGTGATAAATCTTTCTCACTCCCAGCGCCAAGC
Organism: Eschrichtius robustus; assembly: GCF_028021215.1. NCBI lineage: Eukaryota > Metazoa > Chordata > Mammalia > Artiodactyla > Eschrichtiidae > Eschrichtius > Eschrichtius robustus. The sequence goes on from NC_090826.1 coordinate 151,055,650, forward strand.
CCACAGTGGTTCCTCATTAATAAAAATGTATTTAATTAATGAGAAGTCTTCAATAAAGTCCTCCAATAAATGAAAGAAAACAGAAGAGGTAAGACCTAAGCCAGAAGCAGCACAAGTGGAAAGGACCTGGAATTTTCATTGAGAATAAGTTTAATTTCCATAAATAGGGTACCTACTAAAGTTATTCATATGATTTTAGGCTGCCATTTTAGATGCTTATTATCTATCATAAAGAAAGCAGTAATCCCACCTTTTTCTGCCCTGGTTAAGAAACTACCTGGAGTGAATTCAGCAACAAGATATTTCTAACTATATTCTAAGAGAAAAAGTTAAAAAGCTGATAATGTTTCGTCTGAAAAAAAAATGACTCAGGGACTCCATGATAATTGTTTTCAAATATTCGAATGGCTGCCAGCTGTAAAGGAAGCAGGCTTATTCTGTATGGTTGCAAGGGTTAGAGCCAAAACCAGTGGGTGGTAACTGCACAGAAACAGATCTTGGCTTGTTATAAACCCTGGTGCCCAGATTATTGTTGTTACAAATAATCATTCTTGGTTTAGTATGTAAAATAATTGGATTTTTTTACCACAGTAAACCAGATTGTAATCATACACTGCATACAAGCTCTACTGGAACAGAATAATGCTAACAGGCTGGTCAACAAAAACATTAGATGGATGGCAGATTTGGGAAGCTGCCATGTCTCCTTCCTTCTATCTCTTTCCCCTCTTACTCACTTGGCTTTTTTTTAAAATTCATCTTATATGAAGTTTTCCCAGGTGGGCTTTCTTCCTGGGGAATTCCCTGGCGGTCCAGTGGTTGGGACTCGGCGCTTTCACTGCTGTGGCCTGGCTTCAGTCCCTGGCCAGGGAACTAAGATCCTGTAAGCTGCGTGGCGCAGCCAAACAAAAAACAAAAAACCTCTTCTTGGAACCCATCCCATACTCTCTTCATCCCTCCCTCTCCAAAAGTCCAGCTCCCCAGTAGCCTTCATTTTATCCCAGCCACCTGCTCTCAAAATCATAAGGACCATATGCTGATTTTGTCACATGGACCAGACCTTAGATTTTGCATGCTCCCACCCCTTATCCATCTCCATCTATCTCATCTCCTTCCCCTTCATTTATATTTTTGATTTAATACCCACATATTCACCTCTAATCTCCCTAAGGTCAAGAAGCTAAAATGGAGAACAACCAATGCCCATATAGATACTCTCCATTTCTGAGATTCTGTGATTCTAAGACAAGGTTGGGGTATAAATGAACATGTTGTGCTTGAAGGATGGTGATATTTGCAAGACACAGGAGTTGTATTAGGGAATAGTAAGAGTCATATTAGAAAGTTGCGAATGCCAGAGAGAGAATGAGAACTCTCCGAAAACCGTGTGGGTTTCTTGTAATAAGAAAACGATTTGTTCAAACTGAGGTTCTAGTCATTAAATTACAAGGTGGAGTGTACATTGGTAGAAGAAGGTTGAGAATAGAGGCAGGAACTAATTAGAAGAGGCTCTGGTAGTCCAAGAATAAGATCATGAAAGTATGGACAATGGCAGCAGCTGTGGGAATAAAAACAAAGACTTGAACTGGAGAGGCATGTTAGAATTTTGACAAACAATGTACCAGACATTATTGTTTTATCTGTCCAGAAAAACATATCCATTCTTTTCAAGGAGCTGCTCATCTCCCGCTCCAGCCGTGTGATTCAGAGTGGACTGAGATGCCGCCATGAGATCGCTCCCCACAGACCTCCTACTGCAGGCAGCACGACTGACTAAGGGACCCAGCAGCTGCACCTTGAAACCCATCTCCAAGTTTGCATGGAGGCCACGCCTCCCGCAGGCTGCTCCTGCCAATCACTGAGTATGACAGGAATACCAAGGCAGATCAGTTCCTGAGAGACAAGGGACTCCTATTTCAGCCAACTTCCTTCGGCTCAAGAAACTACACAGTAGCTTTGCTGAACCTTCCATAGCCTGCACAGCAATCTAGGCCAACTACTTTCTCTCCTTCACTCAGGGTCAGACTGCATCATAGTCTGATGTCTTCCCAGCCCTGACCAGCTCCCTCCGTTTCACACAGACATTTCCTCGAATAAAATCCTTATATTTTAATTCCATTTTGACATCTGCTTCTTAGAGGACACAGACTACTACAACTGCCAATCCCAAATATAGTACAACATTCACTAGCCACAGTGATTGGTCCAAGGAATAAGCATGTGACTCAAGCTGGACAAATAAGAATGCCTCCCTGAGACTGGCTGAATTTAAAATGGAGACCATACTCAGTTTTTCTTTGAGCTTACTTACCATACTGAGTTTTTCTTTTACTTTGAGCTGTAGGCTGTGACATCGTCTTTTACTGGTGTCCCAGCCTTGTGAAAAATACTCAGAAAGTATAGCTATCATCCAGATAGAAAGAGCACATTCTAGTGGCACCAGTTTGCTGGTTCCAATTCCAGAGGTTCCTAGACCTGTTCTAGTGCCTGCACTTCTTTCTTCTGTTCTGTGAACAACCCCTGGATCCTTCCAGAAAATTCCCTTTTTTCCTTAAGCTAGGTGGAGTTTCAATCCCATTAGCTCTCATCCAATTCAAACTCCAACATTTTCAACCAAAAAAAAAAAATATATATATATATATATAAATATATATATATTTTAACAGATATAGGATTCAGTACAGAAAAAAAGCAAAATTAGTTCTAATTTATTAATGTTATAAGCATAAGAGACCAAATTAATGGTATTATTCATAAAAATATGAGGACTAGAAACATTTTATGGGAGATGATTGAGTCACAAGAGGATACCCAAATAAAAATGTATTGTAGGGTATTGAGGTTACTAAAAGATTGGAACCTTAGTGAGAGGTCTCAGGCATGAGAGGTAGGTAAAGCATAGACTTACTACTTGAAACTAGGAGGTAAAATCAGTTTACCAAGATAGTACATTGGGCTTTTACAATGTAATGAGATGATCGCTTCCTCTATTTTTTATTTTGTATGTATTTTACATAATCTATATGAAATTGTTACTAACATACATATTCTTCATTAATGTAATTTGGCAATTAGTTCAAATTAACTATATCTTTTATTTGTTTTAACAAAGGTTAAACAAGGTTAAAGCCAAAATAATAAACAACACAAACAATAGCATTTACCATAAATATTTCTGGATGTAATTACTTTAAATAACAATTTCATATATCTGAAAGAATGTGAGCGAGGATCAAGAAGAAAATATCCTACTCATGTGTCTTTACAACTTAAAAAAAATAACTAAGGAGAGATTTGAATGCTAACTCATTCTAAAGCTAAGTCAAAAATGGATTAAGTTTTTAAAATTTTTCCTTCATGAATCCCATTTCTGAGTCACATGATAGCATATTTTGCACTTTCCTTAAAAATTTTAAGTCCAAAGTCATTGTTATAACAGTGATACATTTGAGGACACAGAGAATTTAAAAATATATGACTTCTCTTTAAGAGATAAGAAACCTCTTTCCCAGAAAATTGATTAGGTCAGTAGGTAATGAGGTGGCTGTGATAATTATGATATTGTGCCATGCCCTCAATGATCTGAATTCTCAATTTGAATTTTTCACAAAGAACATTTGGCAACAACCTCATAACTCTTGCCAAGAAGAGTTGACTCTGTTGGCCATCCAAACTAGTGAGTTAACCAAAATGTCCCCCAACAGGGTATTAAATACCCAAGTTTCTTTAAAATACCTGCCTTAATGAATTCATGTATTTTCTTGACTCCTGAAATAAAATCAGATTTTTCGTTTTTGTGTAGCATAGCATAAAGAAGGCCTTCTCTATGTTTGTTTCTCAAACCGTGGTTCTTAATACTGTAACAGTATCACCTGAGACTTGTTAGAAACACAGACTGCCAGGCTCCATCTCACATCAAATGCATCAGAACCTTTGGAGGTACAGCCTGAGGATCCATATTTTTTAAAGCAAGTGATTCTCATGAAAAGCAAACCTTTACTCCATAAGGATTAATTTTAAATACAGAATATTTTCCCCTCTCTAGATGATTTTAAATTCAGGAATATAACATATACTGAAGTTTTTCAACTTTAAAAAGTATTGAAGAATACTTTATGTCTCAGGAAGAAAGACTAGAGAAACAAATCTTTTGGGATATCTTCCTATTCCATGACACATCTCCCCTTCTCTGAGAACAGTTTTCCCAGCTACCAGTGGTGAGACCCTGGGAGTCATGTTTGTGTAGTATACCTTAATCTTTGGTCATGATTGATTGGGCCAGGGGTAATACCTAACCCAGATGCACCAATCAATCCCAGTCAACCTCTTTCTCTCATTTGAACTGAGAAAGTGAAAGAACATAATAATTGGGGGCTATCACCTAAAGGCTTAGAATGAAGTTCACTAACTCTTGACACCAAGGTCCCCAGAGCTGCCCTGTTCTTCCCAGCCTTAACTTAGGTCTGACATAAAAGAAGATATTTCAACTGTGAAACAAGAACAGGACAAAATGGAACATTTAGAGTACATGAAAAAAGATTTTTGGAATTAAAAATAATATAAATTAAATTTCAATATAAGGGTTGAAGGATACAGTTGAAGACATCTCCAGAAAGTTGAGTAAATTGACAAAGATATAAAAAATAGCGAAAACAACATAAGGGGACACAGAAGTTCCAATATTCAAATAAATGGAGTTTCAGAAAAATAGAAGAGAAGAAATTATCGAAGAAAAAAATCTAGGAAATTTCCCATATCTGAAGGACATGATTTTACAGATTGAAAGGGCACTCTGAGTGCCCAGGACAATTAATGAAAAGAGACCCACATGAAAGCACATTTCATGAATGTGTGGAATGTTGAGGACAGCAAGACGATCAGAAAACAGATGTATCACAAGGGTAAATGTAGAACAATCTGATGCATAATAGTTGCTCAATAAATTGAATCAGGTTGGCTTTAGACTTTTAAGCAACACCACCATAAACTAGAAGGAATTAAAGCAATGCCTTTGGAATGCTGAAGAAAAATATTTCCTAAGCCTCTATATTCAACCAAGTTATAAATAAAGTGGAAAAGTAGAATAAAGACATTTTCAGACCTCTATGATCTCAAAAAAATCTTACCTCCTATGCACCTTTTCTCAAATAATTTTGAGAAAGTTCTCCAACATAGTAGTGAAAGAAACCAAAGAAGAAAAAGATACAGATTATAGGAAACAGGAGCTCTAACATGTGAGAGAAACTCTTGGGATCCCAGGGGGACATTTGGACAATCATAGAAGGCAATGAGTTCTAGTGGGCCAAGTCAGAAGACAGTAAGAGAGAGACTTCTTCATGAAGATGAATTTGATAGAACACTTGAGGTGCCTGAAGATCTTGAAAGGGTATTTAGACACTTGGGCTTCAATTAGTGATGGGTACAGAGAAAACGAAGAATTTTTTTTTAAAGCAAAAACAAGACAGTGATCAACTTCAGTTTGCAGGAAGGGAAATGTAGTCATCGTTTACTACATTGCTTAGCTCTGAATAGCAATCATTTCGTCATCACAATGTAAACACTGATATTGATCTAGCCAAAGTATAATACAACATCCTTGCAGTATAAAAACTTTGGAAAGTGTGCATATGTGTGGTAAGAGTAGGGAAGGGAATGAGAGCTAAACCCTTATCTTCTCTAGTGGGATAAATAATAACCAAAATGGAAAAATTGAGTAGTAAAAATACAATATGTTATTTACAGATATGTAGATATACAAAAATAATCAGGTAAACAAGGGGAAATGGTTGCCTATTAGGAGGAAGAAAATGGTGGGAGAGGACCAGGAGGATGCTGGTTTTTATTACAAACCTTGTAGGAATATTTTGATTTTTAAATTATGTGCACATAAAACTTGGATTCTTTTTTTTTTTAAACATCTTTATTGGAGTATAATTGGTTTACAGTGTTGTGTTAGTTCCTGCTGTATAACAAAGTGAATCAGCTATATGTATACATATATGGATTCAAAGAAAAAAGTGAAAAGAAATAAGAAAGGATCTATTCACTTAAGTCAGAAACACAAGCTGGAAAGGTCTCACAATCGGCGTGTCACTTTGGGTTCTCTGGTAAGCAAATGCCAAGGTAGAGTTAGAAGTGCAAGAGATTTGTGGAAAGAGAAAGGGGAAAGGGAATAGGAGTAGGAGTAGAAAGCCTCAGACACAATGCAGGTCTGATCTCTGTTAAAGAAGGGGAAGGGGGCTTCCTTTGTGGCGCAGTGGTTAGGAATCTGCCTGCTAATGCAGGGGACACGGGTTCAAGCCCTGGTCCGGGAAGATCCCACATGCCACGGAGCAGCTAAGCCTGTGCGCCACAACTACTGAAGCCCGTGCATCTAGAGCCCGTGCTCCACAAGAGAAACCACCGCAATGAGAAGCCCGTGCACTGCAGTGAAGAGTAGCCCCCGCTCACCACAACTAGAGAAGGCCCTCGCACAGAAATGAAGACCCAACGCAGCCAAAAATCAATCAATCAAAATTTATTTTAAAAAAGAAGGGGAAGGAAGGATATTGGGTAGAAAGAGCATCAGACTTGTGAGTCAACTCTGAGAAAGTTTCAGCCAGTCCAATGGCGAGCTCCAGAGCAAAAATTGCTTCTTGGAGGAATTCCCCTTTGATCAGAAGTGGCCAGACCCTAGTCTCTCTACCACGTTCAATCTTTAGCTCAGTCTCTTCCTAGAGAGAGCATTTCCTTGCCTCGAACACTGCAACATATCTTTCAGCATCTCCATGGTTCATATAGGGCTTCCTTCCTGAGAAGGAACTTAGATTAGTGGGATGAACTACAGCACTCATCTCTACAGTTGATTGAGGGTTGCAACTCATCATCATCCTCTCATCATCTTCCTCTTCCACTATCCATTCTAAATTTCACACACACTGAGCTATCGCTTCTGGAGGTCTTGGCAGGTTATAGGATGGTTGTAGCCAAACACACGTCTCTGAGGAGTCTGAGCCCCTGACTCCTTTATCAGGTCAGAGTTACTGCACTTTTCCATTCACAGTCACAGTTGTTCAAGAGAGTGCCAATAAGCACCCAAGAAGATCCCTGTATTCCATAGATATTCTTCTCTGTCCTTATTATATTACAGCAGTCTTATGTCCTCTTGATAATCAGGGTCAGTTATCCCTGACAGAGGGTGACCCTCTTCTTTCCTGCTGATCCCTGGACACAGGAAGCCAAAGTACACAGGTGGCAGTTTTAGCTTATAGTTCAATGGGACCCTGCCCCTCTTTGGGGAGCTAGGGTCTGTAAACCTACAAAAGCCCAGAATTATGGGGATAGGAACCGCAAAATTCCCCCGTGGGTCATGGGAAATGATGGTAAATGGGGCTACTTATGCTTCTACCCCTTCATTCCCAAGCCATATACGTGATTCAGTGAAGTGTACATAATGTATCTCATAGGATGTCACTCCTTCATTACAAAGTATGCTTCCAAGCTGGCCCTTCAATTGTAACTTCAGCAGGTCTTTCTGATGTGCTATCAGATCTGCTACTTCTGGATGTTGTGATAGGTGATACAACCAGCAGATCCCATTGTCATGGGCCCCCTCCTGCAAATCCTTTGTTGTGAAGTTGACCCTCTGGTTATAGGGATACTGTGAGTGATTCCATGTTATGAATCAGGCACTCCGTAAACAACTCCGTAATGGTGCTGGCTGAGGCTCTACAGGAGAGAAAGACAAATCCATACCTGGAATAAGTTTCTTTTCCTGTGAGAATTAATCACTGGCCCTTCCTGGACGGAAAGGACCCAGTGTAATAAAATTTAAACCTAGCAACCAGTTGGTCTCGCAAGAAATAGTGCCATATTGTGAGCTCAACATTGGTCTCTGTTGCTGGCAGGTCAGACATGCAGAGGAAGTAGTGGTTAGACAGGCGTTGATAGGCAGGACTCCATGCTGTTGAGTTCATGCCTAGACTCTACCTCTGGCACCACGATCACTCCGTTCATGAGCCAGTTCTGTGATTCCTGATGTTAAAGGCTGGCTAGCATCGACTGGGTAAGTTATTTTGTATACTTGGTCGTTCAGTGCTTCTTCCATGTTGAATGGGCCTGCATATGCCACAGTTGTAACAGAAGGGCCATGACGACACTTTAGATTTCCACTTTAACTTAGTTCCTATGTCTAGCAGTTCTCAAAATGTCTGGGCATTCTCCTTTCTCCAATGTATAGTTACCTGAGTAAATAGCTGAAGGTCCCTTTGGAAAAGGACTGGAAGAATCTTTACCATACATTTTTTCTGTGGACTTATTCACCTTTTCAGTCAATAATTTTGGGGTCTGAAAATTGGCATAGGTCCAATTGGCTTAGGAATTGAGCAAGAGATCATAACTTTTTATTGGGGCAACTGCCCCCAGCCTTATGCTCACCTATTCTTTCTTTCTTTCTCTCTTTTTTTTTTTAAATATTTATTTATTTTGGCTGAACTGTGTCTTAGTTGCAGCAGGTGGGATCTTCGTTGCGGCATGCGGGATCTTTTAGTTGCAGCATGTGGACTTATTTGCAGCATGCGGGATCTAGTCCCCCGACCAGTGATCAAACCCAGGCCTCCTGCATTGGGAGCAAAGAGCCTTACCCACTGGACCATCAGGGAAGTCCCCTCTTGCTTTCTTTTGATTTCACCCCTTTTTGGCTTCCCATTTATTGTCCCTAGGGATGCCATCTTCACTTAATTATCTCCACAGTTGCCTTGTAGATTAAGTTTCCTTAGGGATCTCTCAAAATTTACCATCATAATCATAACTGTTTTCTCCTGGATTCTGGTAGTCAGGGGTCACCAGCTGGCCTCCATTGCTTCATAACCCCATCATCATTGCTACTGATGAGCCCAGCTCTGTGATTGCATTTCCTACCGTCAGCCATGGCCTACAGAGAAGAGCAAATACTTCTTGGCAATGCTGGTGCCCGTCTCATGAGCACATTCCTGATAGTTTGATAAACGATGTGACTTCTAGGCCCTCCTGTGGAACATAATCCTCTGGTGGGTCTTCTTACTTCACATAATATATATATTCCAACATGCCCATTTCCCTGATACTTTAAATCCCTTCTGTCACTGTCTGCCATGGCCACTTAGGCATTTCAACCACTAAGTATGAGCCATCACTTTCTCCAGGTTTCTAAGAACCACCCCTTCTTCCATTTAGAAGTGTCCTCAGGTTAATGAAATCCTGCTTACCTAATCTTACTTTCTGGTTTCTTTGATCAAGCACCCCGGATCCTGCCAGTATATGTGAGTTAATTCTTGCAGCTTCTTTGGGTACAACCTCTTTGCTCCCTTTTCAGGTACAGTATGTACCCAGCTGGGCGTACTAGGATATAAGCCTAGTGATAACCTAGCATCCAGAAGAGGAAGAGGGAGTAGCTCTTTGGAGGGCTTCTGTTGCCTTGTTGAGGCAAAGGCTCTGCACTGTCTTCCCACATGGGGCACATGCTAGCTCCTAAGAGCTGGGATGGGTCACTTTAGCAAGACAAGCCACCTCTTGGTTCTCTTTATGAGTTTTTTCTGACAATTTTCTCTAGAATATGGATATTTCTAAAAGTTCTTCCCATGAACTCACTTGACAACAAACTTTACTAAAAAAAAAAAAAATTCTTAAAAACACCATGAGAGGGGACTTCTCTGGTGGTCCAGTAGTTAAGGCTCTGTACTTCCACTGCAAGGGGGCATGGGTTGGATCCCTGGTCAGGAAACTAAGATCCATATGCCACACGGTGTGGCAAAAAAAAAAAAAAAAGAAAAGAAAAAAGAAACCACACCACGAGGATAAGAGGAGAGGAAATATTTGGGAGCAATACATTATAAAGGTATGTTCCTGTTGATAAAGATTTTTCTAATTACCTCAGTACTCTACTACCCATTGTTATCATGTACCACAGTTGACTAATTAAGATACTCTTCTTGGATCTTTATTTTTTTTTTAGCAATTTATACTATGACTGCAAGAAAAACAAAGTACATTAATAGCAAATGTTCCCTCTTCTCATTCTGCTAGCTTTCACAGCTCTCCAGCAAACATGCATATAAATAAAAGACCTACAAATAAGATGCTTTACCATAGAAATAATGAACCAAAAACTACACTACTGTGTAGTCACAGGGGATTTTGATGATCTGTCTTCAAATGTGTGCAGGTGTATTCTAAGATAAGGATAAAATAATAGAAAAGCTTCACATCATACTCATTGGCCCTATATCCCTGGTCCCTAAATTCGACTTTGCTTTGCAATGCAAAGTCATTATCTCTTTAGCCCTGCTATTGACAACCAGAATAACCGTGGGTCATTATCGCTCCTGTTAGTCATAGTTCTTCTACTCGGGTAATCCCTGAGCCTTGTGGGGATGTGCTCTGAAACTTTATTTCTTAGTTAAGTATAATAATAGCTATCATTTACCGAGCACCTAATATATATTACATCATGTAACTCCCAACGCCACATAGATATTATTATACCCATTATACTGGTGAGGAAATGGAGGATCAGAAAAATAATTTACTTTCTCAAAGATACTCAGCTAGCAGGTAGCAATCTAACTGACCAAAAAAGCATATGCTCTTGATTTTTTCAGAATATTGCTGCATATTATAAATGCTGCCAAAATAATCCAGCCTGGTCATTTCTTCCATGGGTTTCTTCCTGATAGGAATTAACCTTCCCCAGATCTGCTATGAATCAATTATGGTCTCTTCTTTTTCCTTTACTATCTCTTAAGCACACACAGGTAAAGAATAAAGAGATGGGAAAAGAACAATGATAAATAGTGACGGCTCAAAGTTTCACCTGATAAATGCCCATATTGCATAAAGCGACATGTATGTAATGTATTGTTGGACATATAACATATAGGACTATACTACATTTGTCATTAACAGCCCAAAGGAGGTGAGAGCAAAAGCTGTACTGGCATAAGAAAGTGACTCCACGTGGTAATTTGAATCCACAGGAACAAATGAAGAGAACCAGAAATTATAAATAAGAAGGTTAATATAACAAAAGCTATAAATATATACTTTCTCTCCTTTTTTATCTTAGCTTCTTTAAAAAGCACAATTACGTAAAGTAATAACTATAACTTTATGTTTAAAAAACATAAAATTATGTAAAGTAATAACTATAACAATGTATTGCTGGGTTTATAACATTTATAGATATAATATAGATGTATAATAATACCACAAAAAGGGAGGAAAGAGAATAGAGTTATATAGGATAACATTTCTATATCTCATTGAAATTGTTAGTATAAATTTGAAGCTGTTAAGATGTATATTGTAAGCCCTAGAGCAACCACTAAAAAACCCCTCAAGGGCTTCCCTGGTGGCGCAGTGGTTGAGAATCTGCCTGCCGATGCAGGGGACACGGGTTCGAGCCCTGGTCTGGGAAGATCCCACATGCCGCGGAGCAACTAGGCCCGTGAGCCACAATTACTGAGCCTGCGCGTCTGGAGCTTGTGCTCCGCAACAAGAGAGGCCGCGACAGTGAGAGGCCCGCGCACCGCGATGAAGAGTGGCCCCCGCTCGCCACAACTAGAGAAAGCCCTCGCACAGAAACGAAGACCCAACACAGCCAAAAATAAATAAATTAATTAATTTAAAAAAAAAAAAACCCTCAAAACAGTGTGGTGATAATAAGTGAAATAAGCCAGACACAAGAGGACAAACATTGTATGATTTCACTTATATGAGCCAAAAATAGTACCAAAAATAGTTATATAGATAGAGACAGAATAGTGGTTTCCAGGGGCTGGGGGAGGGGCGAAGTTATTGTTCATAGGTACAATGTTTCCGTTTGGAGTAATGAAAAGTTCTGGAAGTTGAGCATTATGATGGTTATACAACAAAGTGAATGTACTTAATGCCACTGAATTGACTTAAAAATGGTTTAAATGGTCAATTTTATGTTACGTGTATGTATTACCACAATTTTTTAAAATTAAAAAAAGGAATGAAGTATGAATGCATGCTATAACCTAGAAGAAACTTGAAAACATGCTAAGTGAAAGAAACCAGTCATGAAAGACCACATATTCTATCATTCCATTCATATAGAATTCCAGAATAGGGAAATGTATCTCTCAATGAGACAAAAAGTAGATTCAGTGGTTGTTAGGGCTGCAGAGGATGGGTAAGTAGGAGGATAACATATAAAGGATATGAGGTTTCTTTCTGAGGTAATGAAAATGTTCTAAAATGGACTTTGGTGAAGATTCCATATGTCTGTGAATATACTAAAATATATTCAATTGTATACTTTAAATTGGTGAACTTTATGGTATGTGAATTATATTTCAATAAAGTTGTTATTTTAAAAACTAGCAGTAAGACCAAAATGTCCACTAACACTGCTTCTATGTAGTACTGCACTGGGGGACCTAGGACAAATAAATAAATGGCATAAAGATTCAAGGGGAAGAAAAGACTGAACTACTCTATTAGATTGTAAACTTCTTGAGGACTGTGTTTTATTCCTCTTTGTATCCTTGGAAGTGCCTAGAATTCAACAAAGTAAGCCTCAAAAAAGTTTTTATTTAACTCAACTGAAATTGAAACCACTTCGCAGTACACAGTCTAAGCTAGACAGTCTCTCACTTTTTTTTTCTTTTTTTTTTTTGCTGCAATGGGTCTTCGTTGCTGCTCCCGGGCTTTCTTTAGTTGCGGCGAGCGGGGGCTACTCTTCGTTGCGGTGCGCGGGCTTCTCATTGCGGTGACCTCTCTTATTGCGGAGCACGGGCTCTAGGCGCGTGGGTTTCAGTAGTTGCAGCACACGGGCTCAGTAGTTGCAGCATGCGGGCTCAGTAGTGGTGGTGCACGGGCTTAGCTGCTCCACAGCATGTGGGATCTTCCCGGACCAGGGCTGGAACCCATGCCCCTGCATTGGCAGGCGTATCCTTAACCACTGCACCACTAGGGAAGCCCCAGTATCTCGCTTTTAACATGAATCTGTAGCCAAAGATTACCAGATGTTTGAGTAACAAATACCTCCAAGATAAAAGGGAGATCTGAAGGAACAGAGAAAAGGAACTCTGAAGAAACACAACGCAGAAAGCAGAGGTTTTTCTGTTTTTTGTTTTTAATTCTTACAATTAATGTCTCAGAGAGGAAAGAGCAGTATTTTATTCATGGAAAAAATAATAGATTCCTATTTAAAAAGTAGACCCAGGGACTTTCCTGGTGGCACAGTGGCTGAGAATCCACCTGCCAATGCAGGGGACACAGGTTTGATCCTTGGTCCAGGAAGATCCCACATGCCGCGGAGCAACTAAGCCCATGTGCCACAACTACTGTGCCTGCGCTCTAGAGCCCATGAGCCACAACTACCGAGCCCGCGTGCTGCAACTACTGAAGCCCGTGCGCCTAGAGCTCGTACTCTGCAACAAGAGAAGCCACCGCAATAAGAAGCCTGCGCACTGCAATGAAGAGTAGTCCCCACTCGCTGCAACTGGAGAAAGCCCGCATGCAGCAACGAAGACCCAACACAGCCAAAAATTAAAAAAAATAGAAAAAGAACTCAATGACCGGATGTGTTGATTTCTATGGAGGACAAAAGAAGGGAGAAATCTTGAAACAGGTGACCTATTCAAATAGTCACCCTATTTAAGTGGAAATGCCCATGTCTCCTCATGAAAACCTTGTAGTGCTTTGTGCCAGCATAAAGAGATAACTCCAGTAATCAAAGAAATGCTTATTAAGCCAATGTTGAGGTACTATTTTAATTATACTGAACCACCAGTTATTCACTCAACAACCTACTTTTGTTAAATGTCATCAAGGTTGTCATGAATTTGGTATATATATGTATGCTGCTGGTGGCATGGTAAAATTAATACAGCCCATTTGAAAAACAATATAGGATAGTTATCAAAAACAGTTTAAATGCTTATTGCTGTTGACTCAGTAATTTAAAAATTGAAATTCACAGAAAGAAGTTAGGAACGTACAGGGTACCTCTATAGCCTTAGATGATAATCTTAAGGGCAGCTACTACTGATGCCATGAATTGTCCTTTGGCAATGAAATTGGTTTGACCCACAATACCATGTTTGATGTGCTCTTATTCTTACTTTTGACTCAGAGCCCTGCAAAGGAACCAATAGACATTTTCTTAAGCAGTTATATAACCAGTCTCAAACACAAGGCACCCTTCCTCCAGCTCCTTGTCTGTATGGTTAATCATTGTCCTATAATTTATAAGTGTATATGTTCTCTCAGTTAAATTATATGCTCTCCCAGAAACATCACGATGGATCCAGTTTTTAAAAATCCCTGGATGGACGATTGGTTTAAGAAGATGTGGTAGGCAGTTCCCTGGTGGTCCAGTGGTTAGGACTCTGTGCTTTCACTGCCGGGGCCCAGGTTTGATGCCTGGTCGGGGCACCAAGATCCCACAAGCCACGCAGCATGGCCAAAAAAAAAAAAAAGGAAGATGTGGTAGAGATTATACAATGGAATATTACTCAGCCATAAAAAAGAATGAAATATTGCCATTTGCAGCAACATGGATGGACCTAGAGATTATCATACTAAGTGAAGTAAATCAGAGAAAGACAAATATTATATGATATCACTTATAAGTGGAATCTAAAAAAATAATACAAATGAATCTGAAACAGACTCACAGACACAGAAAACTATGGTTACCAAAGGGCAAAGGGAGGAGGGAATAAATTACGAGAATGGGATTATAATACAGGGAACTGTATTCAATATCTTGTAATAACCTATAATGGAAAATAATCTGAAAATATATATATATATATATATATATATATATATATATATATATATAAACTGAATCACTTTGCTGTACATCTGAAGCTAACACAATATTGTAAATCAACTATACTTCAGTAAAAAATTCCCTGAAAGACTCAGGCTCCAGCCCTTCACAACTCAGTAGCATCAGGCCTGCTCTGGGCTCCTTCCTCCTTTTTGCCCTGCTGTGCTTCCTTCTGCTTTTCTCTCATAGCAATGTGACTTTTTTCAGCTTACAAGACCATCGGCTTCAGCACATGGAAGTCTCTAATTCAAAACTCCATCCTGATACCTTATAACTATTCTTTTAGCTGTTGCTTACAAATCTCTTTTGACCCTCATGAAAAAGTAGGTCAGAGGAGTAGAAAGCCATGTGATAATCATTCAGTATGGCCAAAGTATTGTCACTAAAAAAGTTTGTTCATGAAGTTTTAAAATATTTCTCAAATTATATTGAAGATATGGTTGAAATCTGGAAAACCTACTTCTCTCTTTAGACTTGCCTCAAATTCACACCCTCTTAGTCCTGGCACCCTGTCCTCTTCAGACTGTGAGAGAGGCACTCTTTGTTCCCTGAGTATCTATAAGACTGCACAGACCCTTATCAGAGCAGCTCTTCTGAAATAATGTTGTGTTTGTATGTTTTTGTTCCCCTCTATGCTATGAGCATCTCAAGGTACTGTAGGAGAGACAAAATGTTACCTCTACCCTCTCAGGGCCAGCTGAGTCTAAGAATTAAGTTGACATGACAGGTTAACAGGAGTAAAGCATACAAGTTTTATTTAATATTTTTACATGTACATGGGAGTCTTCATAGGAAAATGAAGACACACAAAGTGGTTAGGCCTAAGTGTTTATATACTAGGTTGAACAAAGAGTAGTAATTATGGAAAAGTAACTGAAATATATGGGAAGACTAAGGAAAATAAGGGTTACTTTAACAAGGCCTGCTGGTAAAGATTTCTTTTGGCCTCAACTCCCCATCTCTGGGGATAAGAATGTTCTTTTCCTTCTGGTATAGGAAGGGCATCTTTCACATGGAGTTTTATCTACTGTGTTAAGGAGAAAAAAGGAAACCAGAGCACCTTTCTTGCATCTGTTTTTAAGTCACCTTTAGCTCAATATAATCAATATGCTAAAGTGGCATGTTCTGCTACCCTTCAGTAGCATCCATTAGGTACTTAATAAGTGTTTGCTGAATGTTTGTTGATTGAATTTATCTCCTTGTGCAACTCTAACACTCAATCAGCTTCCATTTATCCATGATAGTGCAGGAGAGAGGAGGCTTAGGATGATATAAAATAATCGACAGTTCTGAGATCCAAATCCCTGATTCGACAGCCTCTGTATATTCAGCGATGCAGTCACGCCCCACACACAAACAGCTAGGCAGCTAGAAAAATTTTAGAGGAAGAAGTCAACTGATTCAGACTCTCTACAGGGTGGCTTATCTCGTCACGGAAAACAGTAAAACCGACATGGTGGAATTTGCTCTGCCCAAACGCCTTTGTACCAGATTCCCTCTGGCCAAATGTCTTTTACTGTCACAGCTGCAGGCCAACAGCTTCACTTCATTAAAACTGCAGGCTATTCGTTATCCTGTATGCTTTGACACCAGTTTAAGCCTAGGAGGCATGGGAAGTGAGGTTGGAGAAGTAAGCTGGCCTTGCCTGTGGGGAGGACCTGGAGTTGGAGTGGAACCAGTGAAGGTGTTAGACCAGGAAAGCAACGTGCAGAGATGTGGCTTACTGAGGATCCATCTGGGGATGGCATCTGGGGAGGGTACAGGGAGGCAGGGGAAAGTCATTTGGGAAGGGGCTAAGACAACAAGTGAAAAAAGGAAGTCTTTGAATGGAAGTGGGGGTGCATCTACCTTTAAGGCAGAAAGGGAAAAGTGATAAAGGACAGTTATCTGAAGCAAGGCTAGGGAAGCAAACAGAGTTCATTTTAGATGACCTCCAACTTCTCAGGTATGAGGGAAATGTGAGGTGAGGAGAGGAGCGTCAGGTTTCGTCTTTGGGAGAGCAGTTTGGTTTGCAATGGGCACTGCGGGGAATTTGAGTGATCAGCTGAAGTCCGTCCTATGAGGGCTTTTTAGCCAGCAAGACCTGCCACCTCGCAGTGCAATCCAGAGGCATCTGCTTTGGAGAAAAAGTGAAAGCAGGCAAAGAGCAAGTGTCTGGGACCAGACATGATGGCTGTGCATGCCTGTGTACCTCACACATGTGCCTCTTTGCTTCTCTAGATCTCTTTTCCCCTTTCATTCACTCGGCAAATATGTACTGAGATCTGTACAGGCACACCTTGTTTTATTGTTCTTCACTTTATGGCACTTGGCAGATACTGTGTTGTTTAATTAAGGTATGTACTTTGTTGTTTTAGACATAATACTATTGTGCACTTAACAGCCTATAGTATGGTGTGAACATAAATTTGATGTGCATGGGGAAAACAAACAATTTGTGTGACTTGCTTTATTGCTATATTTGCTTTAGTGCAGGGGTCTGGAACCAAACCTGCAGCATCTCCCAGCTCTGCCTGTATTCAACATTCATTCATTCAATTTGTGTTTGTAGAGTGACTAATACACACTGTTCATGGCGCTGGAGTTAAAGCAGTGAACAAATCACACCAGTGAACCAATCCTGCTCTCTTATGTTCTAGCTGGGGAGACAAGTTAGAAGTAAAAAAAAAAAAAAAAAAAAAAAAAATTCCTCATCTTGATAAATGTTATAAAGAGAGGAAATCAGGGTTATTAGAGGACAGGTTTGGAGGAGCCACTGTTTGAGCCGGTGGTTAGGGAAGGCCTCTCTGAGAGACAGTCGCTGAGCCAAGACCTGAGACAAAAAGCCCCAGCCTGTGAAAACCCAAGGCAAAGCCCTGCTGGGCTGGGAGCAAGTGCAGTGGCTCGGAGGTGGGAATGAATTTGGAATGTGTGGGGACAGCAGGGGAGCCAGCATGGCTGGAATGCAGGCAAGGGGGAGAGGGTAGGAGATGAGTCTGAAGCAGCAGGAAGCAGAAAGATGTGGTCATCAGGGCCGCAGCTGAGGCCTTGGGAGATTGCTTTCTCCTCTGGGCTCTGCCACTGATTTCCTGTGTGAACTGAGGACAGTCACCCTGGGTCTCAGTTTCCTCACTGCAAGATGAGAGGCTTGGACAAGATGATGTAGCCTGCCACAGGAGAGTACTTAATGCTGTTTGCTTCCAAGGAAGAATCTTTAAAGTTTTTGGCAGCCTATGTTCTAGGCCCAGGGCTGCTCGGGGCTGATAAGTGCTCTCTGCAAGCTGGCTCCAGGTTCCCTTTCTAATAGTGTTTTCCTAAAGGTAGCCGTTAGGACTCTTTAGCTGGGCTGCTCTTCCTGTAACCAGAACACAGAAGTCTGCCCACCTCCCCCGGTCTGCTTATGTGCAACACCCTCCTTTCTTTTTTCTACCTGTTCATCTCTCATCTGTTCTTTAAGCTACAGATTAAACCCCACATTGCTCATAAAGCCTTCTTTGATCACCCATCCTCCTTAAATCCAAGACAGCTGATTCCCTCCCTTTATGAGCAATCATATGTTATTAGCTGTTTTCCTTTATACACATTTCAATCTTCCCAACATTATTCTAACTTCTAACCTCTTCAGGGTGGCATATTAGTCAGGGTTAATCAGAGAAATAGAACCAATAAGGTGTGTGTATATGGTGTATGTGTGTGTGTATGTGTGTGTGTGTGTGTGTGTGTGCACATGTGTGTGTAAAGATATTTATTTTAAAGATTTGGCCCACATGATTTGGGGGGCTGGCAAGTTTGCAATCTGCAAGGCTGGCTGGCAGGATGGAGGCCCAGGGAAGTGCTGATGTTACAGTCTTAAGTTTGAAGACATGCTGGAGATAGAACTCTCTCTTTGTTCTTAAGGCCGTCAACTGATTGGATGAGGCCCACCCACATTAGGGAGGATAATCTGCTTGACTCAATGTCTACTGATTTAAATGTTAATCACAGCTAAAAAAATACCTTCACAACAATGTTTAGTCTAGTGCCTGACCAAACAACTAGACTAGCCAAGTTGACACATGCCATTAACCATCATAGGTGAGGGTGGTGCCTTATGAATCTTCGTATTCTTCAGTGAACTCAGCGCAAATGCATTGTGTGCAGTAAATACTTGATAAAGAGATAACCAAAGGGCTCTAATTAGTGTTGTGTATTCCTTCATTCCACAAACACTATGTTTAATGATCACCTACTTTCTGCCAGGTACTGTTGTAAGGGTTAGGGAAATAGCAATGAGCAAAACTGAAAGTATTGTAATTAAATCTGATTCTTTTTTGTTCATATGTTTTGACATCTTGTAGACCCAGTCTGAGAGGGTTTTTATTTGTTTGTTTTAGTTTTGTTTTTAATTAGCTGATGCTGTAAATTTCTAGGAAGTGAAACCCCTTCAACAGTTTGGTCATCAAAGCCGTCAGAGTAGGATCCTAAAAAGCCTATAGAGGTTAGGTAATTTGCATAATTGTATTAGAGTATGTGGTAGACAGAATTTTTAAAATGGCCCCTCAAGATTCTCGTTCCCTGGTTATTCAGTCAAACACTAGTCTAGGTAGTGCTGAAAAGCGGTTTTGCAGATGTAATTAAAGTCCCAAGTCAGTTGACCGTAAGATATAGAAATTATCCAGGTGGGCCTTACCCAAAAGACACATCCTTTAAAAGCAGAGAGTTTTCTCTGGCTAGCCACAAAAGAGGAAGTCAGAGATTCGAAGCATGAAGGGGATTCAAAAAACCATTGCTGGCTTGTAGAAGAAAGGGCTTATTTTCCAAGGATGGGAGCAACCCAAAGGATCTAAGACCTGCCTCCCACCAACAGCAAGGGAATGGGACCTCAGTCCTGCAACCACAGGAACCGAATCTGGCCAACAACCTAAATGAACAGATTCTTCCCCAGAGAATCCCAGCAAAAGCCCGCTGGCCAACACCTTGATATTGGCCTTGTCAGACTCCACACAGAAAACCCTGGAGAGCTCACACAGACTTCTGACCTACAGAGGTGCGGGCTAATAAACAGATGTTACTTTAAGCAGATAATTTTGTGGTACTAGGTTATGCAGCAATAAAAAACGAACGCAGAGTACATAGCTAAATAGTGATATGGCCTGTTTTAAAATCTTATTTTTTAAGCGGCTGAGAAAGTAAAACTTTTTCTCATTTCAATAATCTTTGACACATATTTGCATAAAAGAAGAATGTTTTGTTATGTGGTCAGTGGTATTTATCTACTAAAATACCACAGATCTGAAACTTACCAGTTCTGCTTTGGGTGAAAAAAAAGTCTATGGTTAAAGTATTAAGCTATTATGCTAAAAGCAAAATAAATTAATGAGGATCCGTAAGCCATATCTACTGCCATTTGTGTAAAATATTTAGTATCATCTTTATCACATGTTATGAGAATAAGTAATAATATGGTCAAACTCCTAGTGTTAAATACCCCAAGGACTAAAGAACTTATGAAGGAAATGAATAATTTGTTAATGCTTTGGAAATGAAGGCTTTAGGCAAGCAAAGCTGGGTTTCCTGTTCTTAATAAATGTAGATGGAAGTGTTTCATGGTAATTTAATATGCCTGGAATAAACTCCCACTTTGCATCTGGCAATTTCCTCCCTTTTTATTTATTAGATATTTTTCTCTAGACTCACTCATCTCCCAAAACCTCTCAGAACCACCAACACACCCTGAAGGCAATCCATACCCAAATACTGACTTTTGAATATAAATAGAATATGGAAGCAGGATGTCAGTAATGGTCTGTATCAAAACATCCACTGTTCAGGTGAGGAAGCTGCAGCCCAGAAAAGGGCCTTGTCCAAGTCACAGGACTTTGGTGGTAAGGTTGGGGCTAAAACTATTTTTAAGATGGTAAGTAGAAATCTAAGTAAAGCTGCCTAGACTGATACTTGTCAGAATTAACTTGGTTAACGTGTATGAGCTACTTAGGCAGTTTTCAGTTTTGAATTCTGGGCCCCTATACAAAAATTATCAAAAGAGTCTCCATCCTCCTTATTTTTGTTAACTGTGAAATGAACATACTTCCTGTGTTAGGTCATCTTTGAGGACTGTTAGATAGTATTTATGTACATGGCTTAAAATTACTGCAGAGTCCTGCAGGTTAGCTGATCTATGAAAATGAGGTTAGCTTTGATATAGAACAGACAAAGAAGCAGAAAGCAATGCAGAAAGCCCCTGACCTAATAATGGAGCCAGGAGTTCTGGCCCTACAATGACCATCTTTCTCGCTCTGGGTTAGGACTGTTAGATAATATGTGTAAGGACCACTAGCCAAAAGGGGACAAGAATATCAGCTTTATTAATGGCTTGGCAAGTGTCCAGTAATCTCCACAATGTGGGGAATCTATGGTGCAACTTAGACTAGAAAATCTGCTTAGAACTGGTGCCAAAGAGGGGGCCCCTCACCTCTGCCCTGGATTCTGAGCCTTGGGACAAGCAGGAGGGTCCCGGGGGTGAGCTGGACTGGAGGCTCTGGGTCTGAAGTGAACCCGCTAAAGCAAGGCTGCTAGGCTGAGCCCCAGAGCACACACATCACCACAAGCAGGATAAACAGTTCTCTTTATTGCACAGACAAGGGAGAGGCCATGGGCTCTGCTTTACCCACAGAAGGACAGATGTAGAACCTGTGCCAGAGGACCTGCTGGGCCTATTCCTGTTTTGGAGGCCAATAACCCTGCTTGCTATCAACAGTCAGGAATCTACCCTTTTTTCCTCTCTGGGGAAGAGCCAGCTGAGAGTGGAGATTTGAACAGTGGCGGCAGTTACCTCCTCTGGGAAGAGGTGAGAATGCAGGGAGCGTACTAGGAAGTCTCCCTCCAACATAAAATGTTCCCTCCTCTTTAGACAGGGTTTGAAATCAACTTTGTTTCAATATTTTAGATAACTCTGAACCCAGAAGAATTATTGACAGAAACTTCTGAGAAATTGATAGAGCAAATAATCATTCTTCATGTTGGTCTGGCATTAAAGGTGCCTCCCCAGCAGAACCCAGGGCAGGTAGAAAGTGGTATTTGGAGGACTCGACTATTTCCAGGCTGTACGACCCTTGGAAAGTCCTATCCTCTTTGAGTCTCATAAAATGGAGACCAGCTTAATCTGCCTGCAAGAGTTGTTAGAAGGTTAATAGCCCATAGTAGACACTTAATAAATGGCATTACTAACAGCTCCTACTTTTTCCATGGGTATGGATACTAAGAGAATGAAGGGGGAAAATACATTCAAGCTAATTGGAGAAGAAAAAATTCCAACTAAAGAATAAGACTGGGCTTCCCTCTGTCCAGATTTCAAAATAAAGACTCTTAGTTGCTATCGGTAGGTCTCTCTATGTGCACATTTATGTGTGAGAATAGCTGCTCTAGTGTTACTCTAATTACTCTAATGCTGAATTTTCAACATATTAAAATATTCAATGTGTACCAGGTACATCGGTAAACACTGTATGTATATTATTTTGCTTCTACCAGGAACCTGGCACATAGTGAAGACTCAGTAAATGCTTGCTGATGAAATGAATAAATGGTCCTCGTAATAACATTATAAAGTATGTATCTCTATTTTGCAAATGAGGAAATGAAGTTAGATATGCAAGTTAGACTTGTCCGAGGTCACATCAAGCATTATAGTTAGGACTGGAAACCAGTTCTGTGTGGTTTCAGAACCCTGAGTCACTGTATTACACTACCACACACACACACATGCTCACACACATGTGTTCACATGGCACAAACTCCTGACTTACACATGTCCTTACTTATACATAGGGACTCTCTTCATGCTGCTATGGTATGCTAGGGTTGGTTTTCTTTTTTAAACCACTGCCAGGTTTAGTTAGGTAGGTACATAGGGGTTCCATAAGGGATAAAGAAGTGTGACAGTTAGTGTCATTTATATGACCAGGTAAATATTTATTGTATTAGGCCCCATGGAAGATGCAAAGATAAATCAATCTGTACATATTGGATCTTTAAGGAGCTTCTAGTTTAGTGGGGGGAATGAAATAAGTATATAGATATTTATGATACAAGGTGGAGAGACATAAAACCATAGAATAGATTTAGATAAAGTACTATAAGAGTTCAGAGAGGAGAGAGATTGAATGCATGTTAACCGGGAAGATGAGATTAGACTTCATGAAGGAAGTTAGGTGAAATAGCCCTTGAAGCTGTGTGGATTTAGGAAGGGAACTCCAAGATGAATGGCATGAGCAAAGGACAGAGGTAGGAAAGCGTCGGGTCTATATGAGAAACTGCATTTTTAGCTTAATAAGAGATAAGAAGCAGAATGGAGAATGAAGATTAGGGAGTTGGGGACATATCATGAGGAGGAAGGGGAGGAAATGATATTAAATAGGAGGCCAAGAAGTTTTGGTTTTAGGATGAGGAACGGGTGAAGGATTTTTTAAAATGAGAGCTGCTTGACCCTAGTGCTGTCTTAGAACACCAACCTGACAGCGATCTGTCAAATGAATGGCCTGGGGAGAGCCTGGAGCCAGAAGTCCAGCTAGGAGTCCAGCTCTCACAGCATACTAGGCGGGCAGTCCCGAGGGCTGGCCACGAATGGGGCGGCGGCAACGGGACGGGATGGTGAGGTCAAATGGATAGGAGCCCTGGGTGCGGGTGAGGGACAGAAGCACGATCCAGGAGGCAGTGTGGTGGAGGAGGAACTGTGCTGGGTTCCAGCCTGTAACTGACTGATGGGAGACAAGGGGACACAGTGATAGGTCTGGGCCAGCTCACAGTAGCCCCATGAGGCACATGATATTAGCCCTGCTTTACAGTCAAGGAAACCAGACTCAGAGTAACCTGTCCAAAGTCATGCCCTAGACCTCAGTGGGCTTCAGTTTCCTCATCTATGAAAGAAATGAGAGTGATGGGCTAGGTCTAAGGTCCGACCTTTCCTCGTTCACATCCGGTAAATGCATGACTCTGACCCTGAGGGAGATAACAAGTAGAGTCAGGAAGCCTGATAACTAATTAGGCGTTAGAGAGAGGAGGGTTGGTAGGAGGTACCCTTTTAAGAAGACACATTTCCAGACCTGGGTGATTGGGGGAATGGTGAGGTCAGTAACAGAAACTGTAGCAACAGAGAAGGTTCATGTCTGGGGGGAAATCCGCTGAGTTCAGATTTGAACACGTTGAGTTTGGGGTGCTGGCAGGACATGCAGATATAGATGCACTAGTGGAAGATCACACAAGAGCACATACCTGCTCAGTCATTCCTTCCTTAGTTGAGTGCCTGCCCTTTCTTCATCTATTTATGCTTTTTGCATTCACTCCCTCCCCCCTTCATCCCTCCCTCCCTCCTCTCTCTCTTCCTTTTCTCCCTTCCTTCCTTTCTCATACTCTTTCTTTCCTCTCTCTTTTCCTCTTCTAATCCTTTTCACCCTTTCCCTCTTTTTCTTTTACCCAACTGAGTTAAAACATGTAGGAGGCTTTTTAAACTGAAAAGCTACAAAAATATAAGGGACTATTATTAATATTTTTTCTAACAGTGGTTCTCAACTTGGGACAATTTTTCCTCCCAGGAGACACCTGGGAGTGACTGAAGACATTTTTGTTTGTCACAACTGGAAGGGGGTGATACTGGCACCTAATGGGTCAAGGCAAGGAATGCTGCTATCCTACCATGCACACAACGGCCTCCCACCAGATGTCAATAGCGGCGCGCTTGAGAAACCCCACTCTGTACCCTAGGTCTGGCTGTGACCACCGCAGCATTGCTGAGTCCTACGCGTGGCTCTAGTTTAAGGCGGGAAGATTGGTTTATTCAGTCAGAAGTCAGGCCATTATAGATGGAGGCATTTGGGGAATCTGAAATTTTTACAGTGGATTGTTTTTCAAATACAAAAATAATAACTGACACTTTTAAGCCCTTACTATGTGCTAGGCATTGTTCAAAATATTTTACATATATTAACACAGTTATTCCTCCCAACCATCCTTTCAGGTATTAACTAACAAATTCACACAGCAAGTAGGTGGCCAAGCCAGGAAGCAAACCCAGGCAGCCTAGTACCTAAGCCACACTCTTAAACACGTCACCATGTTGCTCAATATAGGAAAAATGAGACTCCTAAAATGGCATATTCCTTTAACAGTTTTCCTAATAGAGGCCTAGATTATAAAACTCCATTTATACTTTCTCATTAAGGCTTGTTTTTCTTAAGCTACTCAGTTTTACAATGACTAGGTGAGCTACACTTCCATGGTCATAAAATAGAGATTTTCCCCTTTGCAAAGCTAATTGACTGCTAAAGGACCTAATTTGGCCTCATTAGCAAGATAACTGCTTTGTGCCTTGGTTTCCTCATCTGTAAAATGGAAATATTAACTACATTGTAGGATTTCTACGAGGGCTAAATGAGATAATACAACCTCTTTAGCATATGTTCTCTTCAACATATGGTCCTTAGACAGGTGCCAGTTACTGGTGCATGGGGAGATAAGTATAGCATTAAGAATAAGCATTGAGGGCTTCCCTGGTGGCGCAGTGGTTGAGAATCTGCCTGCCAATGCAGGGGACACGGGTTCGAACCCTGGTCTGGGAAGATCCCACATGTTGCGGAGCAACTGGGCCCGTGAGTCACAATTACTGAGCCTGCGCGTCTGGAGCCTGTGCTCCGCAACAAGAGAGGCCGCGATAGTGAGAGGCCCGCGCACCGCGATGAAAAGTGGCCCCCGCTTGTCGCAACTAGAGAAAGCCCTCGCACAGAAACGAAGACCCAACACAGCCAAATAAATAAATAAATAAAAATAATAAGCATTGAGAAACTTTGACAGCAATTTGCCAGAGTAATTTTATATCTGTTAAATCTAACAGTTAAAAAAAACCTTGAATTTTCATTTTTAATAAAAAAATTTCACTTTTCGAATAATACATTTTTATTGTATTCTACAAAACTATTTGTCCGTGACAGATGGGGAATTTTTTAAAAAAATACTGGTTCATCATCACAGACAGTATGCAAAGGACTGAAGTAACATGCGTTGAACACTTAGAATGGCACCAGACATTTAGTAAGCGCTTAATAAATGTTAGCAAATAGTAATAATAGCACTAGATTCTAACAAAATGAGCTATTTATCCCAAAGATGTATGTTCCTGAGATTTATCTTCCATGTCATTGTAAGTTCATCCTCAGTTCTATTAAATCTCTTTCCTACAGTGTGAGCCATTAAGGGAAGTGCTACTATACTCCCTACTCGTTTATCATATATTATCAGACACTAAATATTTTAACAGCTGGTGTCTGCCATTGGTCCCAAGGGGAGTATCACCAGCATCTTATGTAGCTATTCTGGCTGTTATTCTGCCACAAAAGGTGACATAATCTGACACTGTGCCCCGGCTACCAAGGGATCAGTCTCCCTGATTCATCCTCAGGTAGATGTCAAGGAAAACCAGAGCTAGACAGTAGTTACAGTGGTCAAAACAGATTCTACTCAGTATTGTTGCAATGTGAGAAAAGAGACCTTAGTATAGAACTGGGCTTGATTCCAAATACAGCATGGGTAAATGGGAATTTATAGCCGAGGAGCACGGTGGGGGTCAGGGGATGGAAAATTACTAAGAGGAAACAGCGGGGGTCGGGAGATTCTGCTAGACTGACCTAACAGGATTCTTGCTGAAGACAGGCCAGAGTGATCAGATATCATCTGGTGGAGGACGAGGAACGCCATCAGATAAAGAGGGTGATCAGATATCAAGGGCCAGGGGTTCTTGCTAAAACTGGATTTTACAAGGAAGTGCACAGATGTGCCTAGGGAGAAGGTCCAGGATCCTAACTGGTCAACTTTAGGTCCTAACTGGACCTAAAGTTTGGTCAAGCAAAGAATCTTGGTCAGAGGGAGACCACTGACTCACCCTTCCTGCAGTATCCTTCCATGGTCCAGCGTCCCTTTCCTGAGGAACTACACTCTTTACCAGCCCAGGCATTACTAGATCACTGTTCCGCAGTTCCCTTCAATAAGGCATCAGAGGCACACTTTTCAAACAAAACAAATTCCAGGATCACAGAAATACTAGTGCTGAAATGGTTATACCTCTCCCTGATATTATTGACTGCCTACAAGTTTCCATTTAGTAGATAAATGAAAGAGGTGGGAGAAATAAAAAGAAAAATCCATTGCATGTAAGTGGTCCAGCTCGTCGGACAAGAGTGCACACAGACCTCCTTGAATTAATGTTTGCCTCCCTCCCTCTCACCTACTCCATGCAGCCTATTTTCTCTATCCTCTCTTGAACCATTAGACTCATATCACCTCCTCTTCTGAAAGCCCCAGTGGTTTTACAAGGTCATGGGCAGGCAGGTACTGACTCTAGCCAGCCTCACTGTTCTTCCAAATTAATGCTGCCGTGATACCCTCTGACTTAAGAATCTCTTGAGAATTTGGTGATGCCTTTTAGGATAACCAAAATTGCAATGACTCATTGGAATCACAAAACAGAGGTCTAGAACAATTTTCCTAAAGACTCTCATGGCTCACCAGGCCAGGTACCAAACTGAAACTTCTTGTGGAACAGTATTACGTGAGCCCTTTTTTCCAAGAGTTTTTCATCTGGAATGGGAGTCAGAGCACTTGGAGAGTCAGGACGCGGGGCTCACATTTTCTTCTTTATTGAAACTCCCAGGGAGGGCCTCTTACCCACTTAATCATTCACATCATGATACAATCTCTTTGCCCCAGAGCAACGTGACTAGATTTCTTTTGTTAAAATCTCATTAAACCTGCCTCAGCCTGTAATAATTTGTTAATAGATGGCAGTGCTATTTGGCTGCTATTGGGTTTTCCTTCATTTCTTCTCAGGTCTCATAATTGTTGCCTTATCTCCAAGGCATTTGGTTGTCACTGAAGTGTAAAAGATGCTACGGCCAGTGCAGACCACTCGGGGAACAGCCCACATTATCTGTGAGGAAAGGGACGCCTCATTAGTTCCTTCATTCCTCTTTTCCCTTTTTAAGAGTCTTTTTATTCAGCTGAAAAATATGGCTCTTCTTATAAAGCCATGCCAAAGCCTAGGTATTTTCCCTGCTCAGTGGTTTGAGTTAAGCCTACCCGCTGAGGGTCTCTCTCTTAGGTTGTGTCTTTACAAAACCGCCACAGCAGATAGTTTAGATTTTTTAAAAAGGTGTTTTCTGAGTGTCCATCCAAATGGCAGCAACTAGAGCATTTCTAGAGGTCTGTGACAGTGTCTGTCTATGGATGGGGAGGTAAAAACCTCAGAGGTTTGCGGTAGAAATCACAAGGGATCATGGAGGTGGAAGTGCCTTATAAACTCTAGCCCATGGAGACAGAGGATCATGAAGTGATTTGGAGTACCTGGCCTCTGGCTGAATTTTGGGCAGCCCTGGTGCCCATAAGCCTAAATAGAGGCACAAG
Organism: Eschrichtius robustus; assembly: GCF_028021215.1. Taxonomy (NCBI): domain Eukaryota; kingdom Metazoa; phylum Chordata; class Mammalia; order Artiodactyla; family Eschrichtiidae; genus Eschrichtius; species Eschrichtius robustus. The sequence goes on from NC_090826.1 coordinate 151,083,878, forward strand.
TACTCAATACCAGACCTACCAGGCCATGAATTCCCTTTACAAAATATAAAGCAGGGTGTGTGGGGAGGAATGCATGGTGTGTTTTCATCTGTACCGCTCTACCTGTTGATCAATTTCTGCCATCAATCAGAATACAAACATGATGCCTGAATCACAAAGTCATCCCATACTCTCTCCGACAGTTATGGCGGTAAAGATTCTTCTGATGATTTGATAGGGAAAATGGAATTCTATAAATACTACTACTAGTACTAGTCTTACTGCTACTGCTAACATCAATAGCTAACATTTACTAAACACTTACTCTCTGCCAGCCACTGATCTAAGATCTTTACTTGTATTAATTCCTTTACTCTCACAATGACCTTGTGAGATAGGATTATTATCAGTCCCATTTTAAAGAAAAGGAAACTAAGGGTTAAGTGATGTGCAATAGAACAAGAGCATTCTGACTACAGCGGTTCCTTCCTTATCTATTTAAGTTCTTTACATTAACTAAGCTAAAGTGTATTTCAATTTATACTGGAAACAGAGGGTCAGTTCACCTTCCTTATGCCAAACCACCATAATGGACCTAAGAGTGGGAAGGCAGTTGAATTATCCTGAGCTATTGGCCAGCTACGTCATAGTTATTGCTGTGCCTTAAATCTAACTTCAGACTTACCTGCTAGAGAGGGAGGCTCTCTTGGAAAAAAGTGACTTAGCATTGGGATCAGTGAGAGGCAGAGGGGATACAATGAATAAGGTACGGAGGTGTAAAGAAGTGAGGATGGCCTGGAACAAGGCCAGTGGGAAGGGGGATGAGGCAGGTGGGGCCCTTCACTAGAGATAAAGTTGCAGAGTTAAGCAGACTACCTCAAAGATCATCCTAAGAAGATTGGATGGTGTGCTGAGGGTTTTAATCAGGTGGGGAGCACTAAGAGTCTGTCGTTGCATTGCAAAAGATAGATCAGGGACAACCCTTACTACTGGAGCAGTGCAAGGGAGAGATGATGAGAGCTTAAATTGGGGTTGGGAGCAGTGGTAGAGAAGAAATGAGGGGTCAGGAACAGAGAGGGTAGGAAGATGTAAGATTTTGCAGGTAGTTATAGGGGTGTGGGGATGGAGCAGAAGTTGTCTGAGAAGGTTCCCAGGTTTGGGGTTTAAGTGATTTGGTGGATGCGGAAGCCAATATAAATAATTCAGGTGGAAGAGCAGATTCTGGGGGAGGCTTAATGAATTTTGTTTTCAACATGCTGCGTCGGTCCTGGATGGAGAACACAGAAGTAAGACTGTTGATCCTACAGTTGGATGTGAAGGTTTCATGCTCAGAGAAAGAGCTGAGACCAGAGATGGAGACCTGGAAGTTTTCGGCCTAAAGATGGCAGAAGTGCGATCGTGTGATTATCCAGATCTAAGAAGAAAAGGGGCCAAGGACTGAGCAGTCGTGGGAGGATAATGGTATGGGACAGTGCCTGGAAGAACTCATCAAAGTTCTGGAACTTCTGTGTTCACCCCATGTTTGGAACATCTTTGTACCCTGGCTTTTTCTTCCTGGTGGCAACTGGATAAAAAGGAACAAAAGAGCCCAGGTGTTTGTCTTTGAGGATAGCAAGAAAGAGTGTAGTTAATGAGTGAATACCTTCTCAGAAGTTAGTCCTGAGGAGAAAAGAGGTCTTAGAAGAGTAGGTATGAGGGACACCTATGAGGGGGAAGGAACTCAAGCTGATCCCTGGAGGGGCATCTGGGATGAAGGATGAAGGAAGGGGATGAAGGAAGGGGAACCAAGGCCCCTGGAGCTGGGCTGAGAGAGTGCTTACCTGGCAGGAGACCCCTGTGTTTTCTGACCTGAGCCGAAGGAATGGCCTTATTGTCTTCCAGGGAACATGGATAATGTCACCAGATCACAAAAAGCTGACTGCTATGAATGCCAGGTTGGTGCCAAAGGGGTTTCCTTCTCTGGTAGATGTGGCTTGATACTCCCATGGAGGAACAGGGAATCATTCAACAAGACTGCTTCGGGTCTTCTGTGTTGGGAAAGAAGAGGTGGGTTGTCTCATCTCAGAACCTTCACCTTCACATCTGATTTTTCCTTCCCAACTGGAAGAAAATATATCATGAAGACACTTTGAAGCCTATTAATTTTTTTTAACATCTTTATTGGAGTATAATTGCTTTACAATGGTGTGTTAGTTTCTGCTTTATAACAAATTGAATCAGCTATACATATACATATATCCCCATATCTCTTCCCTCTTGCATCTCCCTCCCTCCCACCCTCCCTATCCCACCCCTCTAGGTGGTCACAAAGCACCGAGCTGGTCTCCCTCTGCTATGCGGCTGCTTCCCACTAGCTATCTGTTTTACATTTGGTAGTGTATATGTGTCCATGCCACTCTCTCACTTTGTCCCAGCTTACCCTTCCCCCTCCCCATGTCCTTAAGTCCATTCTCTACATCTGCGTCTTTATTCCTGTCCTGCCCCTAGGTTCATTAGAACCTTTTTTTTTTTTTTTAGATTCCATATATATGTGTTAGCATAGGGTATTTGTTTTTCTCTTTCTGACTTACTTCACTCAGTATGACAGACTCTAGGTCCATCCACCTCACTACAAATAATTCAATTTTGTTCCCTTTTACAGCTGAGTAATATTCCATTGTATATATGTGCCACATCTTCTTTATCCGTTCCTCTGTCGATGGACACTTAGGTTGCTTCCATGTCCTGGCTATTGTAAATAGTGCTGCAATGAACACTGTGGTACATGTCTCTTTTTGAATTATGGTTTTCTCAGGGTATATGCCCAGTAGTGGGTTTGCTGGGTCATATAGTAGTTCTATTTTTAGTTTTTTGAGGAACCTCAATACTGTTCTCTGTAGTGGCTGTATCAATTTACATTCCCACCAGCAGTGCAAGAGGGTTCCCTTTTCTCCACACCCTCTCCAGCATTTATTGTTTGTAGATTTTTTGATGATGGCCATTCTAACTGGTGTGAGGTGATACCTCATTGTAGTTTTGATTTGTATTTCTCTAATGATTAATGATGTTGAGCATCCTTTCATGTGTTTGTTGGCAATCTGTATATCTTCTTTGGAGAAATGTCTTTTTAGGTCTTCTTCCCATTTTTGGATTGGGTTGTTTGTTTTTTTGATATTGAGCTGCATGAGCTACTTGTATATTTTGGAGATTAATCCTTTGTCAGTTGCTTCATTTGCAAATATTTTCTCCCATTCTGAGGGTTGTCTTTTTGTCTTGTTTATGGTTTCCTTTGCTGTGCAAAACTTTTCAGTTTCATTAGGCCCCATTTGTTTATTTTTGTTTTTATTTCCATTTCTCTAGGAGGTGGGTCAAAAAGGATCTTGCTGTGATTTATGTCATAGAGTGTTCTGCCTATGTTTTCCTCTAAGAGTTTTATAGTGTCTGGACTTACATTTAGGTCTTTAATCCATTTTGAGTTTATTTTTGTGTATGGTGTTAGGAAGTGTTCTAATTTCATTCTTTTACATGTAGCTGTCCAGTTTTCCCAGCACCACTTATTGAAGAGGCTGTCTTATCTCCATTGTATACTCTTGCCTCCTTTATCAGAGATAAGGTGACCATATGTGCGTGGGTTTATCTCTGGGCTTTCTATCTTTTTCCAGTGATCTATATTTCTGTTTTTGTGCCAGCACCATACTGTCTTGATTACAGTAGCTTTGTAGTATAGTCTGAAGTCCGGGAGCCTGATTCCTCCAGCTCCGTTTTTCTTTCTCAAGATTGCTTTGGCTATTCGGGGTCTTTTGTGTTTCCATACAAATTGTGAAATTTTTTGTTCTAATTCTGTGAAAAATGCCATTGGTAGTTTGATAGGGATTGCATTGAATCTGTAGATTGCTTTGGGTAGCATACTCATTTTCACAATGTTGATTCTTCCAATCCAAGAACATGGTATATATCTCTCCATCTGTTTGTATCATCTTTAATTTCTTTCATCAGTGTCTTATAGTTTTCTGCATACAGGTCTTTTGTCTCCTTAGGTAGGTTTATTCCTAGGTGTTTTATTCTTTTTGTTGCAATGGTAAATGGAGTGTTTCCTTAAGTTCTCTTTCAGATTTTTCTTTGTTAGTGTATAGGAGTGCAAGAGATTTCTAGGCATTAATTTTGTATCCTGTACTTTACCAAATTCATTGATTAGCTCTATTAATTAGTTTTGTGGAGACCAGCTGTCTGGGCTGCATGAGATGTACCCTTCAAAGTGTCCTAGATTTGTAAGCTCCTTAATGACAAAGATTGGGACTTCTACTTACTAAATTTTCCTTTGTCGGACTGTGAAAGAGGCTCCATTTCAAATCCACTTTTTCTTGCTTTTCTGGAACTATACTCATTATCTCTCTACCATGTCTATATTCTTTTTCCTCTCCACCGGGTCCCAGAGACTGCCTTCAAAACTCATTCATGAGAAAGAGTCTCAAATTGTTCATGCTGATAACACTTAACAGGGCTGCCATATACAGCTGTGCAGGCTGGCACTGTGCAATTCTGAGGCTTAATTGGTGACACTTCAAAGGCAAATCTCAAGCCAAGGAACAAATCTGAAATGGTGGGGTTTTAGTCATCACTTGAGCAGATGAGGGTTTTCTGAGGAGGACTAAGGAAACTTCTGCCAGTCCCTGAAATGAAGTAAGCAGCTACTTCTCCCGATGACAGAAATCTGTTCTTGCTCCCAGTGTAAACTCACAGGCAATTAAAGTCAATCCCACGTTGTCATTAAAAAAAGTCAATTGACATTATGTTGAAAGACATCATGTGTCAGCCATTTGCCCTCTCCGTAGACCTCCAGCTCTTCTCCTCCACTAAGGCTAACTTTCCTTCAGAGGTTTTATATAAGGCAGAGTCATTTTTGCTCTTTGAGCCTGTGGGATTTTTCTACTTCTCAAGTAAATACTTTTGGTGAAATAGGTCCAGCTCTTTGGAATACAAATCCTTAGCTTGAGGTTGCTTGAGTGGAAATTTTTAACAAGCAGTTCCCTCAGCTACAGAGCCATGCAAAATGTGATTTTCTTAATGTGTGTGTTCCCACAGAAGCTAATAAATGGACATTCCTCTGGTATGGACACATCATATTACTCGGCTTGACCCTAATATCACTGGCAAAAAACCCATTTGCTGCACTAGCAAACAGCTGAATTCACTATGTCCAGCTGCATGAATAATCCTCAGACAGATTCTTGTTGACACAGACAGAATGCCAGTCGCTGAGGGATGACAGGGCTGCCAGGTGGAGCAGCCAGTGTTGCCATGGTCCCTCCTGCTGCTCCTGTGGTATCCCACTAATCAGAAGTCACCACTTGCTGCTGATCGGGTGATGGATGGCAAACTCATGATATCTCGTTATTTCTGAGACAAAGGGGGAAAAAAAAGGACACCAGGAAGGAAGGAATAATCTCCAGGTTTAGGTTGGGGGGTGGGGACTGATGCACAGCGGAAGATGAAAGAGTTGAGTTAACCACACTTGCCATCACTCAGGGAGCTGAAAAATAGGTCTTCAGTATGCAGCCAGTTGCAAGGAGTAATCCTGTATTTTCAGGCTGAATGGGCTCTCTGAAGGACATTTGGTCTCCTCCCTGCCTTGGGGCTGAATCATCCCCATGCCCATACCAGCCTGGGTTGGGAAGACTTCACTGAAAGGAGACTGCATGGTCACCCCATCACTCATTCTGGGTAGCACAACCCTGTAGAAAACAAATTTGGGAAGGACTCCTGGATTCAAGCAATGACAACCCTTGAGAGAGACAGCACCCGTCATCTCTTGTGAGAATTCCAATGGTCAGTGGAGCCTTCAGTGAGAGGCCTTGCCTTGTGGAGCAGGAAGTGACCCTGCAGGCCACTAGGCAGTCCTCTTAACAATCCTTTCTTGGCCTGAAGATACCTCCATTTTCCTGACAATTCCCAGACTAGTCAGAGGAAGGTAAAGTCATCCCACCAACCCACACAGGCACACATCAGATTGTACTTTCCATTGTATTCAAGCAAGAGTTAATTGTTAGAGTGTTCATTCTTTCAAAGTGTTACTGTTTCAACTGGTTGTGTCCCTTGTTTGTTCTCAGCAAAGTTATTTTCTTCTTGGGTTGTCCTTGAACTCCAGGCATTCAGTCCCCTAACTCTTCATTGAAAAACCTTCTCCATGAAGCTCTTTCTAAACCAAGCCTTCAACCTGATGTAGTTTCCTCCTCCTTTGTACTCCTATAGCAGTTTGTATGCTACTGTCACTCCACTTATTCATTCATTCATTCATTCATCCAACAAGTATCTACTGGGCACCTACTATGTGTAGACCAGGCATTGTTCTAGGCCGTGAGGACATAGTTATGAATAAGACAGATGATGTCCTGATCTCATGGAGCTTACAGTCTAGTGGGGGAGATATTCAGTAAACAAGTTCCATCTACTGTTGCTGAGAGTAGGGTCAAATTTACAGCTGAGGAAATAAAAATTATAAGCCCTCCAAATTCTCTGATTCAACCTTGGTTCAAATTATGACAACAGTTCACAGAGATGTTTGACAAGCCTTGGGGTGAAACAAATTTCTCTCTTAATAAACAGTGTCCTTATTCTGTTTGAAGTGCTTTCCTGAAGCTGCCAACCTCCAAATTATTTTGTGATCCCAAATTCCCCACTTCTCCTTCTCCAACCAGAATCTTTGTTCTTACAGAGCAGCTGCTTAACTATGTATAATTCTCAAAGTGTTTTTGACATTTTGTGATAATCTTTACTGACCCTAAATAATATCTAGATTTTTTTCAGTCCTCAGTATAAACTGGAAAAGGAAAGGCAATATAGGAAAAGTTTCTATTAGGTTGTAAGCAGTGGGTTCCTTGAGGACAGATACATTCTCATTTTTGGATGCTCAGTTATCTAGCCCAAATGATTGGGTATCTAATCAACGTTTATTGAATTGAAAAGAATGGAATAATACAAAGAGAGATGATAGGGAGAGGGTAGAAGAGCAAGGCAAGTGAAGGGAGGGGGGAAAAAGAAGAAGGAAGGAAGGAGGGGAAGGCAAGAAAATCAGAAGGAGGGAGAAAGAGAACTAACAGAGCCCAAATTATGGTACAGTTTCTGATTTCTTTTGTGGTCAAGGCCCTCAGAGAAACTGTAGCAAGGAGGAATTTATTCCAATAGAAAAGGAAAAAAATGCTGCTGCTTCAGAGTGCCAGCAAGAGAATGGAACCAGGAGATGCTGAGCCCTAAGGATACATATTGATCAAAGCCATAAATTTCTCTTTTCCAACACGATAGAAATGACTCATGACAGATGCCTGGCCACTGTCAATTAGGCTCCCTGAGGGTCCCCTGGACCCAGAGGAATGGGTCCATGATCATCTAACAAGCAGAGGAACTCAGGAACTAACCCTGTTAGGGTTATAAAAATTGATCTCTGTAAATTCAATACAATTAAAGAGTCCGCATTCATCCATAGAAGGCCGCAGTGGAATTTTCCACTGAAGCCAAACTAAAACAGAAACTTGAGAGAAAAGTGGAGGTAAAAAGGCAGGGAGCCAGGACCACCAATTTTCTTTTGGGTCTCAGGAAATAAGAGAAGAAATATTTTTTAGATGCTAAAGAAAAAAAGTGAAGCCGCAGACTCTGGATAAAGGGTACCCAAGAGACCAAATGTTCCAGCATTTAGAGAGAAATGGGCTCAGGCACTCTGAGCAATGGAATCCTTGAGCAAGATGGGCCCGAGAACCAAAGGGGACTGGCATCATCTTTGCCAAGATACACCCCAGGGAGTATAATCTGTATGGTCTGTGATGGGCCTTCTCTAGACAGATAGATGAGAATACTTCTGCTCAGTTCACAGCCAGTAAAACTGTATGTATGTATGTATGTATGTATTTATTTTTAAAATTTATTTATTTTATTTATGTATTTTTGGCTGCGTTGGGTCTTTGTTGCTGCGCACGGGGTTTCTCTAGTTGCGGCGAGCGGGGCTACTCTTCGTTGCGGTGCACGGGCTCTAGGCGTGTGGGCTTCAGTAGTTGTGGTGCACGGGCTCAGTAGTTGTGGTGCACAGGCTCAGTAGTTGTGGCTCGCGGGCTCTAGAGTGCAGGCTCAACAGTTGTGGTGCGTGGGCTTTGTTGCTTTGCGGCATGTGGGATCTTCCCGGTCCAGAGCTCGAACCCGTGTCTCCTGCATTGGCAGGCGGATTCTTAATGCCTGCGCCACCAGGGAAGCCCTAAAACTGTATGTATTTAAATGTTTGCTTCGATGCGCACCAACAGTGAAACCGTGGTGCTTGGATTTAGAGTCAAACAAAACCCTGACCCTACCACTCACTAGTTTTATGACCTTGTTCAAACTACTTAATTTCTCTAATCCTCCATTTCCTCTTCTGTAACGTGGAGAAACGGTCTCTCTCTCTACCATTTAATAAGTGTTTTCTATTGCACACACTCTACAAATACAATTTTCTTTATTCTTCACTACCACCCCAAGAGGGAGGTATTATTCTTGTTTTCTGACAGGTGAGGAAAATGAGGCTTAAAGAGATTGCCACAACTTGCCCAAGGCCACAGAGCTGCTAAATGTTAGAGCAGGAACTGACACTTGGTCTAACTTCAGAGTCCACAGACTTACACTGGGTGGCATCGCCCCTCCAGCTGTCCTAAGACCGTGGAACTGAACAAAGATGAAGATTTCCCACGTTTCTGTTCAAATATAGCTGAAGGAGTACCCTCCTTTCTCCATCACTTCAAGATCTACAAACAAAAAAGCAAACAAATAGTCCTCTCCTGCTTCTTTTTCAGTTAACAGAAGGCACAGAGGCTTTTTTTCTGGTTTGGTTTTGGTTTTGTTTTATCTCAGTGGCATAGAATCATTCTAAACCTATGGACTGGGAAACACAAATCTCAGCCCCCAGGTCTCCAGTGAACAGAATTATTACAAGGAACTGCCATTTGTCAGGTTTCCTCATTACCCTCCACAGGGCAAGGGCACTGCCAAAGCATGGACCCTGTTTCTATGGACCGTCAGTGGCTACAACCTTGGAATTCAACCTCTCCAGCTTATTAGGACAACAAATTACCCAATACGAGAACTGCAGGGTGCATTCAGGTGGCAAATGGTCTCTTTTTTATGAAATGATTTAATTAGGAGCCATTTTCCCATCAGCTCAGTTGTCAGAGCACAGCCAGGGCAGCCACTGAGAAAAGCACTGGGCCTCTGCCTTCCTGGCACCCTCCTTTCTGCTGCCGCCTCTCAGAGAAGGAGGAAATTGAAACCACTTGAGGAAAGAACAGTTCAAGCTGGGAAAGGAGCAGATCAGGCCTGAGGGCCATTTTGTACAATCTTCCGAGAGTCCACTGTCTCAGGCTGTTGTGATTCCCCTATTTGTAGGCTGATTCTCCAGCACAAGGATTTTTCAAGCTCTCTGCTTCCTGTGCTTCTCCCTTCTGCTCCTTACCCCTAGTCACGACCTTCTGCAGCTCTGGTAGCTGAGAAAACAAAATAAATTTCAAAGGGATCCTTGCTGAAAGTGTATAACTCTGAAGGATGTTTGGGGTGGAGTACTGGTGGCAGGTTGAATCAAGTTTGGTCTGTGCTGTCCAGAGGCTGAAAAGTTTCTAAAATGGCATTGGAAATCTAATTGTATATACATATAAGAGCCAATGTTCCATTCCAGACCAGCATGGTTTGGACATTTTTGGTGCACTGTCATTACATTTTCAGCACTCAAATATACAGAATTTGGATCTGTAGAGGTGACATGTCACTCTGCATTACAGATTGGAGCCTCCATCCCCCCTCTCACAGACTTGGGAATAAGCAGGGCATGGGTCTCCCAGACACCAATAGGAATTTTTTTTCTTTGCAATTTTCTAGAAGGAATGAAGTAAAGATGAGGTTTAGGATTAGTGACCTCAAAAATGTACATCAATGTTGAGAGGATCAGAGCTCCATGAGTTTAGTCTGGAAGGAATTAATGGAGAAAGTGAGCTTTGAAAGTGGTTTGAAAATATTTGACAGATCTGTGGCTCCCTTTATGCATATTTAAACTTTTTTTTACCCAAGAAAACCCAATATTCCCAATTCTTTCTGCTCACTTATGGAATGTGGCATACACATGTAATCTTTCAAAGGGATATATTTGCCCATATTGTTGTAAGAAAGTATTCCTTTTCGTTTGGTGTGACGTTGTGATGGCATATGAGTAATGCTGTCACCTAGAGCAGTGTTTATCAAAAACCAAACTGAGCTGAGACCTTTTACTGGGTTGTAAAGTCAACTGAGTGGGTCATGACCAGCACTTTTTAAAAGGTGATAATCGAATGGAGGAGAAAAGAACAGAAAACATCAGTTTAGGACTGTAGGTGTGCTCTTGCATGCACACTGGGTCACAGTATAAAATGCAGTTCTTACAGCTCTAAATGCGGCATTGGAAGACCTAGGTTCTAAATTTGGTTCTTCTATAAACTAACTATGTGACTGAAAGCAAGTACTGAATAACCCTTCACTAAACTTGCCTTTTAGCATCTGTAAGATGAAGGGCTCTGGTAAAATTCTAAGCTTCAGTGATTCCATAAAATATGAAGAATATAAATTTATTCCTGCACAAATGTACTGCATCCCAAAGTCAAGTAGAAATGGGTTGAGGGTGTTTTGAATTATCTGCACTGTTGCTCCTCCAATGACATGCATGTGGCCACTGAAGACTTGGCTAAGATAAGACTTTGGATCCATCTAGCCACGCTGTCAAAGGCATGCTGAGTTTATTGCAGGTTTTATGGAAAGGATATATCAAGTCATGATGACATTTTAGAAATAAATATGTCAAAGACAGAAATCTTGGCACAATATCTTGCTTGTGGTCTAAGCATCTCCTCTACCAACACTTCATCTCCCTGAAAAAAGAAGCATAACAAGAAATACAAAGCTTTGTGGAGCTGGGGACGGTGCCCCGTGAGTGTTGACACACCCTCTCGCCACTGTTTCCCATTTATATGTAATGTCGTGGATGCATTCCAAAATGAGAGGTTCCCTTCACATGTTCTGTACCCTAGGCTACTCCTCACTTACAGAAAGTCTGACTTTCACCTCCACTGGCTGCCCCTCAGGCCTCAAGTGCAATCTGTCATGACATTGCTCTGTGGACCAGTCCCAGCCTGAGTCAGGACTTCTCTGAGAAATCATGACTATCAGTTCTCACAGGAATGCACTTCAGGTGGTCCAGCCGATTTTCTGTATATCCTACACGTGTAACATTGCAAAGTCCTTGAACCCGGTCCCCTCTAGCCTCTTAAACTGAGATGTAATGGAACTTGATTTAGGTCTCGATAATTGATTATAGCATAATTATCACAATAATTGTAATGTTTCGTAATTATGTAATTACTTGTTTATCTCTTTCAATACACTGAATAACTTGAGGTGTACAATTTAGTCATTATATCGTTAGATTCCCCTACAGCAAGAGCACCTCCTGGAACATTCTAGGCTCTTCATAAATGCAGCTGAAATTCAGTTCATCACTGGGGAAGACAAAAGAAAAGATGTTATCTAAAAAACAAGTAAACTGGTGGTGTTCTTACATTTGGGACCTCACATTTAAATGTATTGGTGTCTGGTATCGAAGTAATTCACTTCTAACCTAAAGGAACTGTTGAAACTTAAAGAGACTTCGGAGACCACCTAGACCAGGGGTTGACAAACTATGGCCTGCGGGTCAAATCCAGGCCACTGCCTGTTTCTATAAATCAGATTTTGTTGGAATGCAGCCACATGTTGTCCACAGCTGCTTTTGTGCTACAACTGCAGGTTTGAGTCGTTATGACAGAGACTGTATGACCCGCAAAGCCTAAAATATTTATCTGGCCCTTTACAGGAAAGGTTTGCCGACCCCTGATCTAGACAGACCACCACTCTGATTTTACATGCGAGGGCAGTGAGGCCAGGGAGAGGAAATGACTTGCCCAGACTTGTTAACAACACAGTTGACATGATGCTCTGGGTCTCCACTGCCCTGTATCTCTTCTCCATTACCTCACTTTTTCTTCACCTGGGTAACAAGAGCTCACTTTAGAGATATGGGTCAGAAGAGGTAGGAAACTGTCCCGTGTTCCTCTGCTTTGCCAGGGAAACGTTCCTGAGCCTCTCAGAGCTGCCGGGTGATGTGCTATTTTCCCATGTGTGTCCGTTTGAAGGAGTAATGGGGTCTCAGCCTGAACCTGAACTTGGTCCACCCTGGATTCAGACAAATTTGGGTGTGTTTGGAGAATCATAGCATTGGGCCTCCTAAGAGGGGTTTCCCATGAGTCTCCCAGGAAAGAGTTCATCTTAAGGAGCAAAGGATAGGTCCATGAGGGAAGAGGAGAGAAACGCAGATGCTTCTCCCTCCAGGCACTAAGGACACCTGCCTGAGTCCTAGGATGAAAGGCTGCAATAAGGAAAGAATTAAAACTAAGTGAGCGGTTCCACAGCACCTGGCAGGGGCAAAGAGGGCGTAAGACAGGGGATTCGTAGGCCTGCTGCCGGGGGCTTCGGCACAATGAGTGGTGGTCTGTGGTGGCCTCCAGGTGGCTTCGAGGGCATAAGCGAGCTCTCTCATAGACCTCCGCCCAGCAGGCTGGGGCAGGACTGGAAAGAAATGACCAGTGCTAGTGCTAACCCAGAGGACTCTTCTATGTGTGCATGTGAAACGCCCTTGGGGTCTCCTGGAACCATCAGGGAGGACTATGACGAGGCTGGAGGGTTCACAGCAAATGGGGCTGAACAAGTGAAATGCTATTGTTTTTATCCCTGGCTGGTAGAGCAGGTGGCACTGACAGTTACCAGTGCAAATCCCCTCACCCGCCTCAGCTGGTGTTAGAGCGCCACAGAGGGCGAGTCTGGGCTCTTCCCAAGCCATATCCTCGGATGCGGACAGTTAAGCCTCCAAAGCTCTGTTGCTGAGTTTATTAACCCTGGTTCAATAGGGCAGGGATAAACTCCAAGTCATCCAACAGGCAATTCCCTCATTGTCAGATACCGCTGCCTATAAACAGTCAATGTAGTTGATGGTATTGGCACAGCCAACCTAAACTTGAGTGAGATCCAAAGGAATGGCTTTTGGCCTGTGAGGGAAAAAGCAAAAGAAAACAAACACTTGCTTAACAACTGTGATTCCCATCCATAGTAGGAAATATTGGCTTATAAATATTGGCTTAAAAATAGGGCTTAAAATAAGTCAGACAGAGAGAGGTAAGCCTCTTCATTCCACATGGGTGGTTACTGCCATGAACTAAAGACCATGGAGGGAGGTGTGAAAATGGCAAAAGAGTGAGGGCAGGGAAAGTAGCCAGGGTCTTCAGTTTGGGTTAGATAACTTCTGAAAACCATTTTCTAGGCTTACATGTGATCATGTGTGGTGACTTTATTTGTAGGCAAATGGTATCTTATAAAGAGTGAAGCTGTGTATTAAGAAAAATTACCTAGGGACTTCCCTGGTGGTGGTCCAGTGGTTAAGAATCTGCCTTCCAATGCAAGGGACGCGGGTTTGATCCCCGGTTGGGGAACTAAGATCCCACATGCCATGGGGCAACTAAGCCCGTGAGCCACAACTACTGAGCTTGCGTGCCACAACTAGAGAGAAGCCTGTGTGCCGCAACAAAGAGCTCGTGTGCTGCAACTAAGACTCGATGCAGCCAAATAAATAAATATTAAAAAAAAGAAAAATTATCTAAAACTTAGAAATAAGACAAAAAATATTACACATGCCATTTAATGTCATGCCATCACATTGTCTAACAAGCCCACCTAAGGATCATCTGATGCTCAAGGAGAGGTAACTTATAGTTAGACTTATTACTAATGATTTGGGCCCAGACTCTGTAAAGTTAGATGTTAACTTGAGAATAATGCTAGGCTACAAATGACTTCTATTCAGTAGAAATGCAAATGAATTCTTTCAAAAAGAAAACATAACCTCAAAGGGTCTGATCTTGTTGCCATATATGAATGACATTAACTAGTTTTATCTTCTTTGCAAACCTACTTCCACATCCTTTCTTTTAAGGATCATATGAAACAGTCCCTTGTATCCTCCTTTGACTGACTGGGCTTTGTCATCCTGCTGGTTCCCTCAGTAATGAATTAGATAAATCTTTGACTATATGTCTGTATGACAGTCATGTTTTTAACATTTTATAGAACCCCAGCCCCTCCAAAATTCACTGTGGGCTTCCCTGTTTATAATTATCCATCTTATTCTCTGTGCATCATAACGAATTAGACTCAGCTGGCAGATTAGACAGTCTTTTTGTTTTTCAAAAAATGAAAGTTCCTTTTATTTCTACTTTGAAGATAATTCACTTCAGCAAGTTGCTTAGTGACCTTTTGGGCCCAGCGTTGTACTGGTCACTCCATGAATTACAGAAGAAAGGTCAGAGCCCTGTCCTTACATATCTTACAGATCAACTGGGAAGACGAATCTTTTTTTAATAGTCATCTACGTTGAGACATTGCTATGATACGCTCAGACCAGTTAGCTACCTTGAGCTCTGAGGCTAATCTAATTTTATTCTAGGATCTAGAAAAAAAAGGTAGCAAGAAAGATGAGTGTAGCTGTAACAAGTTTCTGCCTCTCTTGGCTCTCACCCAAACTAATCGGCCCCGGAGATTGATTTCCCCTCCAGCCAGCATCTTGTTCAGCATTTCTGTTCATCATGCTTCTGGCACTGCTTCCTCAGAGGACTGTCCATCATTCCTAAACCATCGCTGGTTCTCTTGATAAATCAGCAGACAGATGCTGGGGATACAGGATGGAAATTCAGAAAATATACTTGATTCACAGACTCATTCCTCCCTTCTTGTTACCTTACTTAGCCTCTCACATCAGAGAGAATCATCAGGCAGTCTGGCAGTGAACCAGGAGTGTGTGTGTGTGTGTGTGTGTGTGTGTGTGTGTGTGTGTGTAGGGTGGGGCTGGGAGTACTTGGACGAAAAGGGAGAAGATTCCTGGGATGAATTTAAGGGAAGAAAGCTTCTAACTGGGGTGTCCTCTAACGTCTCTGAATTTTTATAGGCCCATCTCTGAGAAATATTTTAGAGAATGATGCTGATTGTACAGTCTCTTCAAGGTCAGAAACAAAGGCCAGCGTGTTCACTGTTGATACAAAGAGAGAAGGAGGAAAGAGTGGGCTTTGGCACCCACATGTCCATTTGGATAAGAGGCTAAGAACTGGGTTGGGGTAGAGTGGGGAGGAGGTGGAGACACATCTGGCCATACTGCCACTAAACTACTTTATCAGTGAAACCCAGCTGGGGTCTCCCAGTCCCTTCAGATCCAGATAAGGCTTGTTTCAACTGCCTGGATTATTCCAAAGAAAGAGCCCTCTCCCAGATTTCTGTGAATTACTAGGGGCTCTATATGATCTTGTTCAGCTCTGGCTCTAACTTTCTGCCCCTGCTGAGTTCTTGTTCTCTGCCCTATATCTTATGACTGTTCTGTTATTTTCACCCTGGCTTTAACCCAAACATGAAAGAACTTGGCCCCCTTTCCATAAAACAACCATTTGCACATGGAGATGAAAGAGATTTATATGCAGCATATAAACTATTTAAAAGTGACTAGTAGATATTCCTCTTCTTAAAAGTCCCTTGGCTATCCTGCCCTATTGCTCTGCTATCCCCCAAATGCTCTTGTTCTTTTATGCAAAGGCAGTGTTGTGTAATGGTTAGGGACATGAAAGCTGCCTGCTGGAATTCATATCCTAGTCTAACCCTCACCAGCCGTATACCCTAGGTAAGTCACTTCACCTCACTGTGCCTCAGTCTTCTCATCTGTAAAATGGAGATAATAAGCCACTTACCTCATAAACTAGTTGTTAGCATAAAAGAAGATATATATGCCAATAAGCACATTGAAAGATGCTCGGCATAATTAGGTATGAGGAAAATGCAAATCAAAACCACAATGAGCTACTACTTCACACCCATTAGGATGGCTAGAATTAAAAGTTTAGATAATAACAATTGTTGGTGAGGATGTAGAGAAATCTGATTACATTACTTCAGAGATGCAAAATGGGGCAGCTCCTGTGGAAAACAGTCTGGCAGTTCTTCAAATGGTTAAACATAGATTTACCATATGACTCAGCAATTCCAATCCAAGAGAAACGAAAACAAAAAACTTGTACCTGAATGTTTACAGCAGCACTATTCATAGTAGCAAAAAGGTGAAAACTATCTAAATGTCTATCAACTGACGAATGGATAAACAAAAGATGGTATAACCATAGAACGGAATATTATCCAGCCACAAAAAGGAATGGAGTATTGACACATGCTATAATGTGGAAGAATCTTGAAAACATTATGCTACATGAAAGAAGCCAGTCACAAAAGACCACATACTATATGAACATTTTCATATGAAATGTCCAGAATAGGGAAATCTACAGAAAGTAGATTAGTGGTTGCTTAGGGCTGAGGCGGATGGGGGTTGCTAAAGGAGTTGATAGCTAAAGGATACGGGGTTTCTTTGCGAAGTTGATGAAATGTGCTAAAAATGACCATGGTGATGTTTGCACATATCTGTGAATATTCTAAAAACAATGGAACTGTGTACTTTAAATGAGTGAATTGTATGGTATATAAATTATATCTCAATAAAGCTTTTTACAAAAAAGGGAAGATGTATGTTTATATTTATAGCAGTACCTAGCACATAGGAAAGTTCTGAGTCCTGAGAGGAAACCATGGAACATTTAGATGAGATATGAAGGAGAGATCAATGAAAGGTCTATTCACAAAGGTGTAGGAAGGGTTAGGGGAAATTAACAAGGTGGAGTGTCCCACGGGCAAGAGGAGGGAATCCAGAGAGTGGGCTGTAGTAGCAGAGGGTGGCCAACAGGGTCTGTGGTTTTCAGAGTGAAAGCAGTCACTGCCTCTCGGCAGCCCATCAGGGAGGAGCCAGGAGAATGAATGTTTCCTCATGGTCACTCCCCATCTGCTGGGACTCCCCATCATTGGAACCCACAGGAAAGCCTGAGACGCCCCCTGAGGAGTCCACAGATGTCGTTCATACCAATTTAGCTTTCCCCCTCTTTTGGTCCCCTCCTGACAATTCCATCCTAGGACCAATCTTATAGGACCCAGGTTTTCCCACTAAATGGCTTAATAAGGTATTTTCTTAAAGACTGCTTGCTTACTTCGGTACTTTTCTGCAGCAAAATATTTGCTGCCTTTTGCAGCCACAAACACTCTCTTAGAATAGTTAGAGAAAGAAAGCTAAAACATGAGAATGCTTCTCCCAGGCTAAACACAAAGAGTGGGGATGGGCGGATGGAGACCAACAGGGCTGAGCTGTGCACACCAGCCCCGTAGCCCAGCGTAAAAGTGGCAAAAGTACCTGCTGAAAAGAGACAGGTTCTCAACTTCCCCTTCTAGTAATGATACCTACAGAGGCCTGTATTTATTCTTCCCAGGAGTTATTTTCTCCTGGAGGTGTGGCCTCCTTCAGCTAGACTGGTGAATCCATATTTAGATTAAGGTCTAGACAGAAAGCAGGCATGACTACCTGTTGTGGGCTGAATCGTGTTTCCCCCCAAATCCATCTGTTGAAGTCCTAACCCCCTGTACTTTAAGATATAACTAATTTGGAGATAGAACCTTTAAAAAGGTGGTTAAGATAAAATGGGTTTTATTAGGGTGGGCCCTAATCTACTATGATTTATGTCCTTATAAGAAGAAGAGGAACAATAAATGCTGGAGAGGGTGTGGAGAAAAGGGAACCCTCCTTCACTGTTGTTGGGAATGTAAATTAATACAGCCACTATGGAAAACAGGATGCAAATTCCTTAAAAAACTAAAAATTGAACTACCATATGACCCAGCAATCTCACTACTGGGCATATACCCTGAGAAAACCATAATTCAAAAACAGACATGTACCACAATGTTCACTGCAGTACTATTTACAATAGCCAGGACATGGAAGCAACCTAAGTGTCCATCGACAGATGAATGGATAAAGAAGATGTGGCACATATACACAATGGAATATTACTCAGCCATAAAAAGGAATGAAGTTGAGTTATTTGTAGTGAGGCGGATGGGCCTAGAGACTGTCACACAGAGTGAAGTAAGTCAGAAAGAGAAAAACAAATACCATATGCTAACACATATATATGGAATGTAGAAAAATGGTACTGATGAACCTAGTGGCAGGGCAGGAATAAAGGTGCAGTGTAGAGAATGGATTTGAGGACACAGGGGGGAAGGGGAGGCTGGGATGTAGTAAGAGAGTAGCACTGACATATATACACTACCAAGTGCAAAATAGGTAGCTAGTGGGAAGCAGCCGCATAGCACAGGGAGATCAGCTCGGTGCTTTGTGACCACCTAGAGGGGTGGGATAGGGAGGGTGGGAGGGAGGCTCAAGAGGGAGGGGATATGGGGGATATATGTATACATATAGCTGATTCACTTTGTTGTACAGCAGAAACTAACACAACATTGTAAAGCAGTTATACTCTAATAAAGATGTATAAAAAAAAAAAAAGAAGAAGAGATTAGGACACAGACAGACACAGAGGGACCATACGAAGACACAGAGAAAAAAGAGTCACCTACAAACCAAAGAGAGAGGCCTCAGAAGAAATCAACTCTGCAGACACCTTGATCTTAGATGTTGAGCTTCCAGAATTGAAAATAAATATTTGTTGTTTAAGCCACCCCGTCTGTGACATTTTGTTATGGCAGCCCTGGCAAACTAAAACCTCCCCATTCCAGAATGTCTGTTGCTCACCTTTCTCCTCCACCTCGGTCCTAATTCTTCCCCACCCCCACTTTTTTTAGAAGGCTGAGAATAAGGCTACTTGAGTCCCACTTGGGGTTTTGCTTCCCAGTTCTGCCCTATTGCTCACTCATAGGAAGAGTGTATGGGGTGCTATACTAATATTTTGATTCAAGTATACATTCTGCTCCATAAAATTAATTTTATATTTTTATATTTTTGGCCATGCCACATGGCCTGTGGGATCTTAGTTCCCCGATCCCCAGGGATCAAACCCAGGCCCTTGGCAGTGAAAACGCAGAGTCATAACCACTGGACCGCCAGGGAATTCCCTGCTCCATAAAATTTAGAATTATAAACAATATCCGTTTCATTTTATTTCTTCAAAACAGACTGAATCTGTACGGAACCTCATGCTTCTGAGTTGCCTAGAAATTCAATCTCAGTCACAGCTGGGCCTCCCTCCCCTTTCCAGATTTGTGCAAAGGTCTTACAGAATCTTACAGTCTACAACATCGAGGAAAGGCCTTCTGAACTGGTCTTCAGTCACTCTGGCCTCTGTTGACCTGCTCACTTTCCAGACTTGTGTGATCTCTGAAAGAGAGCAGTTGCATTGCTTTTGGACCAGGCTTGGGCACAGGGGGTCTTAGCAATACCCTTCCCTGTCTGGAAGAAGCCTTCAATACTCTTTTCCTTTGGCTGCTTCTGCCTCTTTTCCTCCAAGCCCAGCCTCAATGTCCTCTACCTCCGGGACCAGCCAACAAAGTTCTCTTGGCCTAGAAAATGCTGCTTCACCTTCCCCCCAATGCTCCCCAAGGCAGAGAAACACAAAGGAATGCTAACTTCTTGGTGGGAATTGACAAGAACATCTACAGCAATGAAAACAGAGCATAAATTAGTATCTGGGTAAGTCACCAAAACTGCTTTGTTTTGATGCAGTTTAAGGGAAGTGCCACAGTGTCCTCGCTTGCGAGCTGGATCTCAGGGGCGGTGCAGCTGGAATTCTGTCATGGAGGGAGCAAGCCCAGGACTCAGCTGGTATCTCCTCTAAACTCAGATTCCTGGGGGGGGGGGGATCAAGCAATCCTACAAGCGATGGCAGCTGGGTTACATTCTTTGCTGTGCCCAAGAGCCCCAAGCTGCTTTTCTGACCAGAGGAGCTGAGTCAGCACAGCTTGATTTTGTCTTTGCCTGATGTTTCATAACAGACAGAACAAAACCAGGACACCTCCCTGCCCACACCCAGTGGCTGGGAAGAACTCTGTGACAGGTGTTGTAGACACATCCATTCCTCCTGTCAAACACACCTCCTCACCCCGTGTAGCTGGAGGTGGAAAGGAAAAAGGCAAAGCCTCCAATCCCAGGGTGCAGGGTGGCCACTTTCTAGGAAATGATTAGGACCCCAGGGGGAAGCTGTGCTCAGACTCTGAGTACCTAATGAAAAAGGATGGATCTGCCACCGTGGTGCTGGAGCATGGGTGACCCAGGTGGCTGAGGGGGTCAGTGAGGGTCAGGTGGATTCATAGCCCCCAGTGTCCTTAATGTACAGGGCCTTCATTCCAGTGGCTCCCGGAAAGCCAGCTTCTTGCAGGAAGCCGTCTTGGGCTTTTTAGAGAAAAGAGAACCAGTGTCCCTCTTGCTAGAAAATGTAGGTTTCCCCCTCCTGTCAGCCTTCATCCCCGCCTCTAAGGCAGACACACCCACACCTACACCCATACACCACAGCGCGGATGTTTCATTCTGTCATTTGTTTGGAAGCTTGTTCCTTTGGCCCCTGCAGAGGTTCCAGGATGTCTGCTCCCTTTCTTTTCTCTCTCTCCACGCGAGGATTTGCCACTCGCAAACTGGCACATCAGGTAGTTTCTCGGGGTGATAGTGTCAGCTCTCCTCTGCAGTATACCCAAGGAGCTTTTCTTGAGGGTGGACAGCGGTTTGGAAAGTGCAACAAGGAGTAAGACAGAGTGGTTGTCCTCAGTCCCACAGATAGATTTGGACAGCCAGTGGGAAAGTCTAGAGAGGCCATGATTAAATTTGATAGTGAGCCGTGATGATTTCACAGAGGGGATCATTTGAAGGGGGTCTTGAAAGGTAAGAGTTCCACAGTGGCGACAGGGCATTCTATGCAGAGGAAACAGGATGGCCAAAGATCTCTATCCATTGACCTTGCTCTATTTTCTTCCAGCATTTAGCACCATCTGAAATTATATTTTTATCTAGCTTCTAGTTGTTTATTTTCTGTCTCCCCCATGCACTCTAATTCTCCAAGTGCAGGAAGCAGGTCTATCCTAAGTGCCCAAAAGAATTCCTGGCCCATGGTGGGTGCACAGTACATATTTGTAGCATGGATGAATCAGTGGGCAGTCCAAGCAAAAGGGAGAGAATGGAATTTGATGAGATCTACAAGTACTTATGTGGTTTCATTTCAACCTCACAATTCTACTCCCTAAGAAAGATGTCATTATCTCCATCCTACAAATAAGGAAACTGAGGTAAGACAAAGGCAAGCAACTTGACAAAGGTCACACACCCAGTAAAAGGTAAAGCTGGGATTAAAGCCTAAGCTAGCAGGTTCCAAAGTCTGGACTGTACCACAGGAAGAGGCTAACAAAGACCTGAACTAAGTAAAGCCGTGGGAAGGGAGTCAGAGAGAAGAGTTCATGCTTAAGAGATGCTGTGCTAATAAAATGGACCAGACGTGGCCACAGACTGAAAGAGAGAATCCCCTGCAGATTCATCTCCATCTGAGCCACTGGTCCTGACCTTCTCAATCACGTGGGGATGACAGAAAAAACATGCAGCATTGGCCACTAACTAGCTGTTTAACTTTGGAAGACTTAGATATCTAATTTCTCCAAGCATGTTTCCCCCACATGAAAAAAATGATGACAGATACTAGGTTTACGGTTGTTATGAGATGATGCAGATAAAGCACCCAGGACAGTTCCTGGCCCATAGTACGTGTTCAGTAACTATTAACTTACTTCCTTTCCCCATGGCCTCCTGCTATCTTTTGGTCTGGTAAATACTGTTCCCAAGAGGAGGACCAAAGAGGGAGGAAGTGTTAGGAGGGCATCTGCTCTGGGGCAGGTATGGAAATGGACAGTCTCAAGAAGGTAGTGAGTAACAAGCCAGGCCTGGAAGAGGTGGGTGGATAAGAGGCTAGGAAAGTACCCAGCAGTTTTCTCTATGAGGAAAACTCTGACCCCCCTATAATGAAGGTTCAGACAAGCAACCAGAATTCCAAGTCATGTGCCCAATCTTTCCTCTGCACAAAAGGTGTAGCCAGAGCTTGGTGAAGGGGAAGCAGGGGACCATTTGACTTGGGCCTCATACATACAAATTTGGTTGTATTTCCAAAGGAAGTTATTCATCAAGTTATTATAATTTTGGGTTTGTGTTTAAAATGTTAATTTTTAACAGTTATTTGTGAGTTTAATTATGGATTGCACCTAGTAGTGATTTTCCATTTCTTAAAACATAATGTACACTGCTCTATACAAACTGTTCCCTGAAATAAACATGTTATTTGTGGAATCATTTTTAAAAGGTGTTAACTTATAAACAAATTATACCACAAGTTTTTTTAACTGTCTTTGAATTTTCATATTTCCTATGTGTTGGAATTGTTTCAAAAAGAAGAAGAAAACAAAAGAGGCTTGGGTTTCTGGGTCTCTTCAGCTCAAGAGGGCACAGGGCAGTGGCAGCCCAGAGGCAGCCAGAGGGGAGGTGAAGAGCTTGTTACTGAACTTGTTTACAGCGCCACCTGCTGTTTATAACTCATTAAAATGTCACACTTCCTCGTCCTTAAGCCCTGCCTGGAATTTGCTGGGTAAAATCCCCACAGCTATTTTCTGAAGCCCTCTTTCTCAAAATTTCTTTTTCACTCACTTAAAAAGAATAAGGCTTATAGGCAAGAATAACCCAAAACAGAAGTTGATGCCCCACGACTTTCCTTTGTTTTCTTTTAGCTTTGTACTGTGGGACGGAAGGTCTGTATGTAATACTAGTTCAGACTGACTGAGCAGTGACTATGTGCCAAGCAGTTCTAAGTGCCCTGCATGGATTAAGTAACTTAATTATTATAACAACTCTAGAGACAGGTATTACTATTACCATAAGCCCATTTTACAGATGTGGCTACTGAGACACAGAGAGTTTAAGGAATTTCATAAAAATCACTAGAAAGTAGCAAAGCAAAAATTTGAACCCAGGCAGCCTTGCTTCAGTGCCCATGATTTTAAACACTGTTATGCTGCTTTTCCGTGTAGGTGCATGTTTCAAGAAAAGGTATCTTCTTAATTTTTATTTGGCCTGATATTAAGAATTTAATTTCTCTGGGTAAAGCTCGATGGACCAAGGATAAACAGAGCAGCAAACAAGTTAAAAATATGCCTTCAATAATCATCTGCTATATGAGGCATTAAACTTCTCAGAAGCCTAGATTGCCCTTTAGAATGTCATACAATCCAGAAGGATGGCATACAAAACAACTTAATTAGCGTTTGTTTATAACAACGCTACCACCACCAAGAAAGTATTATAATCCTCTGTCTTTTTAAGAGTTCAACAATTTCAGATCTCTCCTTTTAAAGGGGTAGTAATAATAATAGCTACAATCTACTGAGTGCTTTTTTGCTTTTGTTTTAGAGAAGCATGAACTAGTGAAAAACAATGTGGGTTTGGGGGAATCATACTACCTGGGTTCAGATCCTGTTATTATTTTTTTTAATGAATTTTTATTGGCGTATAGTTGCTTTACAATGTTGTATTAGTATCTGCTGTACAGCAAAGTGAATCAGCTATACATATACATATATCCCCTTTTTTGGATTTTCTTCCCATTTAGGTCACCACACAGCACTGAGTAGAGTTCCTTGTGCTATACAGTATGTTCTCATTAGTTATCTATTTTATACATAGTATTAATAGTGTATATATGTCCAATGGAATATTACTCAGCCATAAAAAGAAACGAAATTGAGTTATTTGTAGTGAGGTGGATGGACCTAGAGACTGTCATAGAGTGAAGTAAGTCAGAAAGAGAAAAACAAATACCGTATGCTAACACATATATATGGAATCTTAAAAAAAAATTTAAAAAAATGGTTATGAAAAACCTAGGGGCAGGACAGGAATAAAGACACAGACGTAGAGAATGGACTTGAGGACATGGGGAGGGGGAAAGGGAAGCTGGGATGAAGTGAGAGAGTGGCATGGACTTATATATACTACCAGATGTAAAACAGATAGCTAGTGGGAAGCAGCTGCATAGCACAGGGAGATCAGCTCGGTGCTTTGTGACCACCTAGAGAGGTGGGATAGGGAGGGTGGGAGGGAGACGCAAGAGGGAGGAGATATGGGGATATATGTATATGTATAGCTGATTCACCTTGTTATAAAGCAGAAACTAACACACCATTGTAAAGCAATTATACTCCAATAAAGATGTTAAAAAAAAAAGATTAAAAAAAAATAGTGTATATATGTCAATCCCAATCTCCCAATTCATCCCACCACCACCCCTTCTCCCTTGGTAACGATACATTTGTTCTCTACATCCGTGTCTCTATTTCTGCTTTGCAAATAAGATCATCTATACCATTTTTCTAGATTCCACATGTATGTGTTAATATGATATGTTTTTCTCTTACTTACTTCACTCTGTATGACAGTCCTGGTTTTTTTTAACATCTTTATTGGAGTATAATTGGTTTACAATGTTGTGTTAGTTTCTGCTGTATGACAAAGTGAATCAGCTATATGTATACATATATCCCCACATCCCCTCCCTCTTACGTCTCCCTCCCACCCTCCCTATCCCACCCCTCTAGGTGGTCACAACGCACCGAGCTGATCTCCCTGTGCTATGCAGCTGCTTCCCACTAGCTATTTTACATTTGGCAGTGTATATATGTTAATGCCACTCTCTCACTTTGTCCCAGCTTACCCTTCCCCCTCCCCATGTTCAAGTCCATTCTCTACATCTGTGTCTTTATTCCTGTCCCACCCCTAGGTTCTTCAGAACCTTTTTTTTTTTTTTTTAGATTCCATATATATGTGTTAGCATACGGTATTTGTTTTTCTCTTTCTGACTTACTTCACTCTGTATGACAGTCTCTAGGTCCATCCACCTCACTACAAATAACTCAGTTTTGTTTCTTTTTATGGCTGAGTAATATTCCCTAGCTGTTACTAAGCAAGTTCCTTCACATCTGTAAGCCTCTGATTCCCCTATAGAACAGGGAAAATTATGGTGCCTACTTCAGATGAGTGTGTGAGGGTTAACTGATTTAATACACGTAAAGAGTTTAGAAGAGTTTCTGGCACATAAGTGCTTCCAAAAATGTTACCTTGTAGTGTAATGTGCCAGGCACTGTGCTAAACAGATTACTGACAAAACCACCTTGTAATGGAAGTGTCTCTATATAAACTGTGGGCTATTATTATTATTATTGTTATTAATGCAGAAAGAAATCTTGGAGGAAACATACCAAGATGTTAATAACCATTATCACCAAGTAGGTATATTTTTGATTTTGTATTGTTTTCCACTGCGTGACTTGTCTGCTGAATGAGCAGGGGTTGTTTTCTAATAAGAAGACCAAAAGTAAAGATTAACTTTTCAGAAAAAAAAATTCATTGAAGGAACTAAGGATGATTGACCTGGAAAAATGAAGTCTCGTGGAGGACATGGTGGATGTCTTCGAATCACTGGGAGTTAACAAGTGGAAGAGAAGGACCTGTACTGTGGCACTTCAGACACAGAGAGGACTGATGGATGGAAGTTTCACACTGTATAGTGAGCAGAGCTGATTGAAAAGCCACAAGTGAGTAGCTCATCCTTGAGAGCATTCAGGCAAGGCTGGTGACTGCCTCTCAGAGACAACCTATAGGCGACTCAGGGGTCAAGCGGCAGATTGGACCACAAGACCTCTAAGTTGCTACCAAACTGGGGATCCGGACTCATTTCCTAATTTTGCTTTGAAGTACACCTGAAGAAATGAAAAACAGGTGGTCACCAACTTTCAGGGAATTGAAGTCTGTTTTCTTGCCAGTTATTTTTCTGCTACCATCAGTTTCCATAAACCCTATGAGAAGACATATGTCCTCCCTCATTCTTATAGATCCAGTTGGATTGGAGATGACGGAAGTGATGGCACAAAGCCAGACATGCCTTAGCGCTCACTCCGCACTGTCACCAAATGGCCAGGCGTCAACCTTGAAGCACAACCCCTATGCTGGTTCCTGCAGAGACAAGAAGAAAGAAGAAAGAATAGGCAGAGCCTTTGGACTTCAGGACTTGTGATCCCATTTTTGTCCTCTGTAGCAGTTAGGACTTGGCAATACAGCCTGAGGCCAACAATACAGCCTGTCCTCAGTGGCTGAAACAAATGAGGGATTTAGGATTTCAGAGAAAAGTGTGAAGAGAGACCATGCAGAGCTGGGATGGCAGCTTCAGGATATGATCTGAGAGCCAGGCTCCTCTGTCTTTCGGCTCCACCATCTTCTGTGCACAGAGTTCTGTCCTTTAGAGCTTCAACCATCTCTTCTGTGTTGCAGGCAGGAAAAAGGGAAGAACAAGAGGCAAAAGTGGTGTTCCCACCAGTTTCAAAGAGCTCTCCTAAGAGTCTGCCCCAAGGTTAGTGCTCGTTTCCCTGGCCACACCCTACCGCAAGGGGGACTGGGCACTTTGTCACCCAATAAAATCCAGGGTCCTCTTACTAGAGAATTAGGAGGCGAGTACGGGCAAACAACAGCAGTCTCTTCTACTTTCTCTCATGTCCCTCTGTCAGGATAGTGGAGGTTGTACCCCACTTTATAAAGATGAGAAAGCTGAGAGGTGGCCAGGAGGACCTGCACAGAGCCACAGTGGGTTGGTGGTAATGTTGGTGCCAGCACCCAGCTCGGGGCCGGTTTTGAAAAATGATGGGAACATAAAAGGCAGAAACCCATGAACATCTGTGGGCAAACAGCAGCTGTGAGCCCAGGGCCATCTCTGTGGGGAGTCAAACTGACAGATGAGAGGGGCTGCAGAGGGCAGTGAGAACGAGGGCTGCAGGATACAGGGCTCCGTGTCATTCCCTGGGTTGGCAAGAGCTAGACAGCTTTGGCCTTGGCTCAGTTGGGAGAACAGATGGGCAGGAATTCGGCACAGCTTCCAAATCAGCCAAGCAGCAAAGACTGCCTTCTTTCCCTGTGTGAGCCGAGGTTACAGCTCCCACCGGTCCCAGCCAGCTGCAGAGGCCCAAGCCTGAAGACCATGACAACTTGGCCAGGACTGTGCCATGCCCCGCCCACTGTGGGAGCCAGGAGGACAAGCAAGTGCAGGTGTTCCTCCCAGCAGTGAGGGTGACACCTGGGTGGGGCTGCCCACCAGGTTCAGATTTCTCTGTGCAGGGCGAGCAAGCCTTGTAGCAATCCAATCTCAGCCCTGACTCCTTTGGCGCATAGGACTCAACTACTGAGACAGCCAGCCCGTTTGATTGAGGCCCAGACCTCTGTTCTTTCTCATGCTCTCACCTCCCACAGGAATGATGGCAACGTGGCCAGAGGTGAAAGGCAAATCCAGGGATTATACTGAAATGAAAGCAATGCAGAGGGAACTCCTTCCCACATCTGAAGAAAGGAGGGTCCTCACAGAAACAAGGCAAATGATGAGGGGACAGGAGCACGTGTTCAGCTCAGAAACAGGACATAAAATACATAGAATTTTATTGCAGCTCTGGCTGGAGCATATGGTATAAGAGGAAGAAATACAAGTCTTTAGAAAGAAATGCACTTTGTGCTGTCAGCTAGATGTGGTAGATTCACGTGGGAGGGATGGCTAGGCCCCAAGGAAAGGAGAGGGAGCTGTCTTCTCTCTTTCCCCTTCCAAAGACTACATGAATTTTGGATTATCTGTGTATCTACTCCCAATTCACTGACTCTGGTATTAAAAGCAGATTGAAATTTGTTTAGAATTCTACTTAGCTAGAAAAGTTTTTCTGAATGAGACTGAAGTTTGTTTAGAATTCTGTTTAGCTGGAAAAGCCAGAAAAGCTTTTTTTGAATGGTGCAAGGATGACTACCATAACTCCTTTAAAGAGAGAAGCTGGGGAAGAGATGGGAAGGAGAGCAGGGAAGGAGAGGGCGGGCCAGCTGTGAGGGCCCCACCCCCAGCAGGACGCTCCCTGAAATGGAGCAGTCTGTGCATGCCCACCACATCCCTCCTCCGTGAGGCTCTGGCGCCCTGCAGCCACCTGCAGGTTGCACAATGAGGCTCTTCCAATGATTATAAAGAACCCCCAACCCTGTTCCCTTACCCCAGGCCTTCTGTAATCTTGAGACCCTAGACTCATCAAAGCTACACTCTGCAGCCTGAAGATCTGTTCACGCAGCGGAGGGAAGGCTGGGCAGAAGGCAGCCAGCAGGCTCTCGCACCACCTGCCTCCCCTCCTTCCTCAGTGGCCCCCACGAGGGCACAACCACGGCTGGGAGGCTTCATGAGCCCCCTTTGGCCCTCTGGGATGTGAGGAGTCAGCAGGGATTCATACCCATCCTGCCGGGACCATCTGCACTCAATTATAAGCCCTTTGGAAGCCAGCAGAGGGCTGTTAAGCTGCCGCTGGTTCTCTATGATTAGCTAGTTCTTGTCTTTTGAATACTGCATATGGTGCAGCCAGCTGCAGAAAGCATTCATGACTCAAAGCTTTTTTCCCCTCAAAGAGAAAAGTGCTAAGTTGTTACTATGGGAAGAAAAAAAAAGTTTAAAACTCTTTCTGGTTAAGTTCCTTTTCCTACCTTAAAATTCTACCTCTTCCCAGGATTGGGATCATTCCTTTGTCTATTTTCTACCAGCACTATATAGGTACTTGCTTACTGAAGATGAGCCTTGATAAGAAATATCAACATTGTGTATAATTCCAGCTCAGTTGTTATTATCCGTGGTCCAGTAGACCCTCTTCTCTCCCTTATTTTGTGTGAGTGAGACCTGATGTTAAGGCATGCTTTTAATGAAACCACTCCAAAAAGTCAACTCTGCCATCAACTCAGGAGCCAGGGCCACTGCCGAGGCTTACCTTCTTTCCCAGGTGCTGAGCCAGGAACAGAGGCAATACTGCTTGGTTCGCACTTGAAACCCTCAGTGTTCTCTGTAGGCGAGAAGCAGTTAGCTGGCTATAAGCTAGCATTAAAATCAGTAGGGATGCTTAAAAAAATATGTATTTCTGGGGCTATATCATAGACTTGAAATCCAGGCTCACATGTGAGTGGAGGTCCAGAGAAGATGGAGATTTGAGAGTCTTGTGAATAGTGATAATGAAAGCCATGAAGTAGCTACAATTCACAGGGAAAAGAATATGGAAATAGAAGATGGGGGTAATCAGAGTCCCTTCTTCCTCGTATCTCTGAACTAGGCAAATAACTCGTTTCTTTTCTCATAATACACAGGCTCTATGGTAAACACAGCACAAATATGCCAATAACCACAGGGCACTCTATGGATAAAACAGTTCTCTGTAGAGTGGATACATGTGTATGTATAACTGATTTGCTTTGCTGTACACCTGAAACTAATGCAACATTGTAAATCAACTATACTCCATCTTAAAATATATATTAAAAAAAAATGTTCTTTGTAGCATGAGTTTGGCTGGCTTAAGCCTATAAATTTGCAAAACTTTAGGAACCCATCTATATATGGAATGAATAGTTCTACTCTCCATGTTGAGAGAGAAATAAAAATGCCTATTCAAATATCTAGCAGGAAAAGTACCCCAAAAGTGATTTCACTTTTTTTTTTTTTCTGATGAGCAATTTTAAGCATGTCCAAGAGGAAGAAAATCTGTACCAATATGGGTTGTTCCATTGAGCCTAATGGGAGCCACATGTCTCACAATCTGAGAAGGGAGTTACAAGTTTGGAAAGGGAGAAAACAAAAGGAACCCTGTGTTGTCAGTCTGAAATTGGAGGTATGGTGTAAATTCATGGTTTTCATTATATGGATACAGAAATAAATTTAGGTGTCGTGGGCACATAGGTATGTGTATACATATACACACATGCAGATATTCCCAAACTCTGACCACTGAGATGGCCTGGGACCAGTGGCTCCACAATAGTATTGAGTACACTTAGCACTCAAATCTTCGCTTTAAGGTAATTTTCCACTAAAGAAAGCAGGGCTGGAATAGGGAAAGTACAAGACAAACTTGGAATGTCTTATAGTGTCAGAAAATAAAGAAATGCCCAAGAAAAAGGGGGATGTGTCAAGAAGACACAGGAGCCAGCTTGAAGGTGTTCCTGCTGGCCTTATCTGAGACCATTTAAGCATCTAAAGGAATAACGATAATAACCAATTATAACCCACTGAATAAAAAACGAAGAATCCATACTCGTAATATTAATATAAATTAATAAAGGGGGAATGAGTGATTCTATAGTAAACAAGTCTGGCAAGCACCACCTTAAACAAGTGGTCAGTTAGTGTCATAATGATGGGACAGGTGGAAATCATGCACCGCCTGAAGAGATGCAGCGAGGAGGACGCAGCCATCGCTTCTATGCTGCTCCTGCCAAAGACGCATAAACTAAACTTAACCTAACCTAATCTGACAGGAAACACCATCCAAAATAACTGGCCTGTAATCTTCTAAAGCATCAACCTCTATTACTCAGCCATAAAAAGAAATGAAATTGAGTTATTTGTAGTGAGGTGGATGAACCTAGAGACTGTCATACAGAGTGAAGTCAGAAAGAGAAAAACAAATACCGTATGCTAACACATATATATGGAATCTAAAAAAAAAAAAAAAAAAGGTTCTCAAGAACCTAGGGGCAGGCTAGGTAGACGCAGACGTAGAGAATGGACTTGAGGACACAGGGAGGGGGAAGGGTAAGCTGGGACGAAGTGAGAGAGTGCCATGGATTTATAATATACTCCCAAGTGTAAAATAGATAGCAAGTGGGAAGCAGCCGCATAGCACAGGGAGACCAGCTCAGTGCTTTGTGACCACCTAGAGGGGTGGAAAAGGGAGGTTGGGAGGGAGACGCAAGAGGGAGGAGATATGGGGATATATGTATATGTATAGCTGATTCACTTTGTTATAAAGCAGAAACTAACACACCATTGTAAAGCAATTATACTCCAATAAAGATGTTAAAAAAATTTAAAAATTTTTAAAAATTAAAAAAATAAAGTGTCAAGGTCAAGAAAGCCAAGAAAAAGCTGAGGTACCATTCAGAATAAAGGCCACTACAGAGACATGACAACTCAAAGCAGTATGTAACTCTGAACTGCATCCTTTTGCTATAAAGGTTATCACTGGGACATTTGGCAAAATCTGAATGGGGCCCAAGGATTAGTGGCAATTTCCTGATTTGACGGTTGTTTTGAGGTTACATAGAAAAATGTCCTTGTTTACATGAAATACATACTAAATTCAGGAGTGATTTTTAGGAGTGACAGGCCCAGCAACTCGGCAATTTATTTTCAGATGATTCAGGTTCTGAATTTGTAATTTTTCTGAGAATAGTTCAATTTTTTTTTTTTTTTTTGGCCGCGCTGAGCAGCTTGCAGGATATTTGTTCCCTGACCAGGAACTGAAACTGGGCCTCGGCAGTGAAAGCGCCGAGCCCAAACCACTGGACCGCCAGGGAACTCCCTAAAAATGTTTTTAAAAGTGTAACTTCTTTTCCTTTTTATGTTATATGACTTAAAAAATGACTATAGCAATGAAGACAGTGATGTTGAAGATGAATTTGCGACATCAAGAATTTCACAAAATTATTTCTTGAAATAAAGTACAAATTAATGTTATTTTATATAATGTGATTTTTTAAGTATATATTTTCACTAAAACATTTAGGAGTTAAAAAAAGATCAGTGAACGAATGTGCTCTTCTAGGTTGAATTAAAATAGAATATTTAAGGTTTAAAAAAGTTTGGCTGGGGAAAAATAACAGTTTTGCAAAACCTGTGCGATCCAAAACTAAGATGATATTCAACAGCAAGAAGTATTCCAATTTCTCATAACCAGTTCTCACAAGCAAAGAAGTGCATGCCTCACTTTAAGAAGGTGTCAAATAGAAACAGGCAAATCTGAAAGAATTTACCAAGTGTAATAAATTAGAGGTGAAATCACAACAAAAGAATTTATGGCGTACAAAAAAATTCACAAGTAGAAGATTCCTTCTATCAACTTCTCAGAGTCCCATGAGCTCTCCTCTGACCTCTGAAAGATGGGTTTTACCAAAATCTGGTTTACACTGAACTTTTCAGGTATATATGATCTGAAAAGAAAGAAGTATCTGATAAGAACCTGCCGGTGCTCCTTCCTTGTTGCAGACCTTCTTTGTGTAAGTGATCAGAATCAGGTCCAAGTGACAAAAAATCAAGCATGACATATCACACCAAACACCATTTCCTGTCCAACCAATTCTCATCTCTCTCCAGTAATGAAGAGGTGGACGTTCTTCTTGGACTGCAGCATCTGCGCAGCCCGCTCCACGCCGACCACAGCAGCCAACCTCTGGGCATCGTACTTGGAGTAGAGGACAGTGCAGGTCCAGGCAGCTTCCTCTCCTCTGGTGGTGGCTTGCAGCATGTTACAGACGTCACTGTAGAAGTGGGGATATGTTGGCAGTTCGTAGAAAATCAGGTTCCTGATGCCTTTTATCGTGTATCTGTTAGAAGGAGAAAGAGAGGCTATGTCTACATGAGAAATTTTATGGAAAAGCCACCAAAGAGTTTTACAGGGACATAGTCACTCTCGCTGTTTCATGCAAGGAGAAAGACCATGGCACAAATAACACCCAGACCAAAAGTTACTCTAATTTGAGCTGGAGGGGCTCATTTTTTGTGACAACGTATTTGAATTCCTAATGTTTGGCTTAAGATAATGATAAAATGAATTTGCACTTCTTGAGCCTAATCTGAGCAGCCTGAGGTAGGGTGGGGAAGAATAGTAGACAAGAATTAGAAATCTGTCGCAGAAAATTTGAAAAGCAGGCATTTCCAATTTAACATTATCCTCATTATAATCAGGCAAAACAGTGTTCTATAATGGAGATGAGGTCAGACCCAGTACATAAAATAAACTGCATAAACTGTAAATGCACTCCCATTAGTCTTTTCTTGTCATTCTGTAGACATGTTAACTCCATGGCAGATGTCCCAAGTTCACCCATTTACAAAATCCTGCCTGAGGACCCATTAGGCATTATGGGAAGGCAATTAATTTCAACAGCTTCCTCGCTTCTTTGCCTGCTGCACAGGGCTGCATGGTTGTGGGGGGGGGGCGGCGTGCAGACCCTAGGGACTCGTCTTACAGTTCAGGTTGAGGTCAGTCATTCCCTCTTGGGCTCCATGACCAAAGATTTTATACGTTGACAAGGTTCTGATTTTTCCTGTTAGACTCTCATACAGGGCTGATGTCAGACTCCCTCGGGAATTTTATTTTATTCATGGACGATAAGTTTTCCATGTCTTTTTATCCCTTGGCTCATCCTGATCTCTCTGGAGACCCTCCTCTTCCAAAATATAACTGCAGTCCATTACTTGGTTCATCTTTCCACATCCTCTTTCCATAAAGGAATTCTAATGGCTAATGATGTTGAAAAAACACAGTTCTGTCTCAGTAGTTATCAAAACAAACAAAAACAAATAGAGAGTTCCATTTCTGCTTACTATGTAGAAAACTCAAGAGAATACTGCTCCCATGCTAACAAGAAAAAGATAATCTACAACAGTGTTCCTTTTCTTGAGCCTAGATAGCTGATGTCACGGGGCAACCAAGTGAACTGATTTCAGCGGTGCCCTGGTGTGTGTTTAACAATGGATTCTCAGTGGGGGAGGACAGGTGCTGATTTGAAGCATTTGTCAATTTCTGTGGTGTAAATACTCCATTTCAAGCTACCAGTGTCACGTTGCTGAACTTGGAACTGGGAAGAGATGTGCAACCATACCTTAAGAGCTGGTATGAGCCAGCTTCAGCCCATCACTGACTGAATTCCAAAGAGTGACAAGATCGTCTGAAGAAAGACAGGACATACGAACCACTTCACCCTTGGCAGAGCACAGTGGGGAAGAGGGCAGCTGCTAAGAAAGTGGGTAGGAAGAAAAAAGCTACACTTTTAACAAGTTCTTAAAGGGCAATTATGGGCTTGCATGACAGTTCAGAATCCCTGGGATTCCTGGACACTCCTTTACTTCACAGTCATGAGGTCTTTTCCATAGGTCTCCACTGGGAGCCCTGGAGAGGCTGGAGGCAAGGCAGAAGACCTGAGACACCCCGATGGTGGTGCAGACATGAAAACTCACTCTCTTCCCAGAGCCATGTTGTATATGAAGCTAAAGCCTGAAGCCAATTAGAGGGGCAAAGGTCAACTGCTGGGGTGGAGTCAGAAGCAGCAAAACTGTCTGCCCTAAGGGAGGGGCGTTAACTCCCTCAACCCCATCCCTCCCCACCACAAGACTTACATCCAGTAAAAAGGGCAGTCTGTCCTGGGGAAAGGGCATGAAGCCTGTTCAGCCCAAGATCCTGCACTGATGTAAGAAGATGTTTGCCACCACCGCAGAGAAGCAGGGAACTCTTTCCCACCAAGACCCCCCGTAGAACAAGGCAGAGGCTGGCCACCATGGAGGGTGGTGCAGGAACCCTGAGAAAGCGCCAGCTCCAAAGGCCAGGATGGACAGAACCTGCCGGCATCTGAGCCGGACCAGGAGGAGAACACCTGCCCCACTTCAAGCCTTGGGGGAGGAGCTGGCAGGAGCAGCCTGCTGCTGGGGGAGGGGCAGGAGCGTGGGGAGAGGCTCTCCCTCGGCACAGGAGTGCAGGGCGTGGCGAAAGCTGAGAGGGGAGCAGGGAGCTGACACAAGGCCCTCCAGCTCCGGGCCCCACAGTGGGCCACTGTCTGCTGGAGGAACTGGCAGTCTGTGGTAAATAGAAGGTAACTATGGTAACAACCAAATCCTAACTAGATTCACAACTGCCACACTAGTGGCCTGACAGAAGAGGTGTGCCCAGGCCAACTACTTACTCAGGCACTACATTCAACTGACAATTACAAAAAACACAGAAAAGCAAGAAAAAGACATTAAAACCATGAGGTATCATTTTGACTATCAAGTCACTGGAAAAAAGCAGGGTTTTACAGAAATAGGCTAATGGAGTATAAATTATTGTGAGTGTGTATTTTAGCAAGGAGGGGAGAAGATGGGAGTGGCAACACACAGCAAATTTTAAACTGGGTACAGCTTTTGAACAAATAAGTTTTCCTTTCCAAATTTATCCTAAGGAAATGCCTAGGCAACTATGCCATCAACTACGCATACGGACGCTCTTGGCATTATTGTATATAATAACAGAAAACAAATCAATATGCCCATTAAAAGGAAACTGGGTTAATTACATACCCATACAATGTAACACTACGTAACCATTAAAAAGGATGCTATACACACCTTAAAGATTACTTATAATTACACAGAAAAGGTATTTTTACAATGTAAAGATTTAGCAGACCTACCTTGACCAAGTGATTACATTTAGTATCACCAAAAATGGGATAAACTGACACCCTGGGCCTCTTGAGGAGATGCAGGGGGAAGTACACAATATCCTCTATGTAGAATTCTTACTAAAATAATGTTTAAATCTTTGGTCCCCGAATTCTGATGCTCACTGAATCACCTATTTGTTTTTTAAAAATGCCTGTAATTGGTCCCCATCCCCAAACACCATGATTTAACTGATACTGGGGTATGACCAGGGCATTCAGATTTTTAAAAGCTCCCCAAGGGGATTCTAATATGTAGCAAAGTTTGGGAACACTGATCTAAATAATAAGAAAACAGACAAATCCAGATGTGGGACATTCTACAGGAAATTGGACTGTACTCTTCAAAAAATATCACTATCACAACAAGGAACAAAGGAAGAGAATTATTCTAGATCAGGGTTTCTTAACCCTGGCACTACTGCCATTTTAAGCCAGGTAATTCTTTGTTGTAAGGGCTGTCCTGTGCACTGTAGGACGTCTAGCAGCACCCAGGCCTTGACCCGCTTGAACCACTAGACCACTAGAATAACCCTCCAACTGTACCAACCAAAAATGTCTCCAGATACTTCCAAATGTCCCTTGGGGAGCAAAACTGCTCCTGCTTGAGAACTGCTAAAATAGACTAAAGACACATGTCAAACAAATGCAATGTAGGATTCTTAACTAAGTCCTGGATTTGGGGGCGGGGGGTGAGAAACAGCTGTAATAGTCATTTTGGGAACAACTAGGAAAATTTGCATACAGACTAAATATTAGATGGTATTACTGCAGTAATGTCAAGTGGTATGTTAATGGTGTTGTGGTTAGATAAAAGAATGTTGTTTTTAGGCTCTACAGGCTGAAAGATTTAGGAGTTAAGTGTCATGAAGCCTCCCGTAATTTACTCTCAAATGGTTCAGGAAGAAAAAATAAGAGATGTGAGTGGAAAGAGAGAAGGATAGACAGAGAATGTGGGTGCATGAGAATGTGGCAAAATGCTAACAGCTGGTGAAATCTAAGTGGAAGGAGTTAGAGATGTTCACTGGGATAGTCTTACAATGTCTTTTGAAATGAAATCTTCCCAAATAAAAAGTTGAAGCAGGGGCAGGATATAGTAGAACTATATATATATTAACTTAAAAATACATCCATAACATACAAATATATACCAAAATGCTAACTTATTTAAGCTTTTTTTCAATAAGCACATAAAACATTCAAGATAAAAGAAAAAAAATCCCAATGTGTACATTGTGATCCCAACTTTGGTATCCTTTTTAAAATGCCTGTGTCTGTGTGTGTGTGCACGTGCACATGTTTTTTACATTAAAAAGACAGGAAAGAAATACACCAAAATGGGTATTTATATCAGTAAGATTATAAGTGATCGCATTTTTTTAACCTAGATTTTCTAGGTTCTCTACAATAATTGTGTAATACTCTTATAATGAGAGAATTTTTAAAGCAAAATAAAACAACAAAACCAATTCCAATAGGTATTATATTTAAAAACCAAGAAAATCTCTCTTAGTACCAATTCGTCCACAGTAGAGACTAGGCATCTCTTGGAAATAAGAGAACGTGACCAGAACCTCTTCAGAGGGGCAGTTAGTACCAATTCCCATGATCTTCTGCACCTCTTCCCCTGCCTTCCTCCTCTCCTGTATGTGCTTTGGGTCTTCAGTGACCCCTACAAATATGGCGTAACACTGTGACAGGACCTAAAACTAAGGACATTCCAGATGTCTATGTTACCTGACAACTGTTAAAGATAAATGAGGCACCCACAACTGACTTGCAAGGCTGGCTCCTGCATACAGTCTATAAAGACTAGGTCTGTTACTTCTACAACTGGGGTTCTCCCTGGGGCAGGGAGCACTCAGAAACACCCCACTAGCGTTTCCCTCCTCCAGAAATCTTACCTCTAGAGTTTCTGATTGCCCCCTGCTTAAGAATCCTCCTTCCTGTGCTAACCCACTATAATGCTCAGAGAAAGAACTGTGAACTGTCCTCCCCTCAGGAGGGCCATCATGACCAAATGCCCATCCCATCCTAAGATTCTACTGGTTTCATCTCCCCAAAGAAAACAAATCCTCAGGTTGAAAGTTTTTTGCTAGCTCACAAACGAACTGCAATATGTCTAACACTGCCTACTTCCATAGAGAATATAAATACAGAATTTTAAAGCTGGATACTAAAGTTTAAAATACATGTACTTTTCCCAAGGTCAAATGAAAAGATCAAATCACAAAGACACTGCAGATCAAAATACCCATCATCACCTTGGTGACCTCTCAAGCAAAAAAATCTATAGCTGGGAACCTTGAGATAATTGGCAGTTGCAGATTATCTCCATTCAACTCAAACACCCACTAACCGGGTCCAGGGTATAAAGCAAATGGCACATGTTAGGTTTGTCTTTATAGTGACTCTGGGGACAAAACAGCTTGGTCAATAAATGAACAGTGTAAGACAGGAGACTGTCCTGCCTACTTAAGATAAAGGGCTCCTTTGACATCATGCCCTCTCCTTGAAAAGCTGCTACTTGAGAGCAGTCCTCATCCCAGCTTAGTCCACACTTGCTACAGACAATCACGCTGGCAAGTTTTCCAATCCATCCACTTCATTTAAAGGACTTGCTTTGATGTATCAAGCTTTTGGAAAACTAAGGGCTCTTTAGACCTGATGAGTGCAAACTCCCCCAAAATACCATTTCCAACATGAATGAAAACAACAACTCACTGGAACAAAGCAAATAATGATGCCAGCAAGAAGGCATTCGTTAACACTCTTGGGCCAAACAGCCTTGTCTGGGTAGCCAAGATGAAGCCCAGCAAACGCAAATGTAGTCATTCCTCAACTCTCCACTAGCAGATCATCTAGGCAGCAGAATACCCAAAGAAGTCATGTCATGCCAGCCTGCTTCGCTCTGGCAGGCTGCTGGATCCCTCCCTCCCCATCCTGGTAAGGAGAACATTTCGGAGGAACACCATCCTAATATCAGCATAAACTAAAAGGCAATGCGATGCCAAGGTGCATCACCTAATATGTTCCAAAGCCTAGAAGATTTCAGGCTTAGATGTTAGGGATTCTCTGAGGAAACGTGCCCCTCATTAGCTTATGACTGAGAATTAATAAAACAGTAAAGTCAGAACTTAAACTCACTGGACATTATTGTGAATCAGGAAAGAAAAGGTTATAGGATGCAATTTCCAGTCGCTCTAGGTAAGAGCTTAAAAGGGGCTTTTACATTTGGCAGCAGAGAGAATTAGCAAAACAATAAAATAACCAAACTCTGGGGGCACAAAGGGCTGCAACTATCCCAAATAGTAACAGAAGGCTCAATATTACTAACACTCTAATTAGAATTAAAAAAAAAAAAAAAAGAAAAAAATAGGCCAATCCAACTTATTTTGTCAAAGTCACATGGTGGGGAAGCTAAGCAAACCCTGAAGCCCTTAAATATCCAATTCTAAGCCCCTCACCTTTTGCTTCTCATAAACTTCTAGGAGCCCCTTAGTCCTGGTTCTCCTCGGTGCAGAAGTGTGTGTGCACTGCCTCAGGACAAAGGAGAACTTTCTGAACACTGACACTGTACTCAACTTCCATCTCCACAGACCACACAGTCCCCAATGTTTCATCTGTGCTTCTACGACAGGTTCCTCCCTTTCCTGTATTCAGCTGAATTGTTCCTGTCGAGAGCTGCTCAGCTCTGTAATGTCTTTCTTGAGGGGTACACCCACAGCTACAGGAGGTACCCTAAGTATGGACCCACTCCAGATCTATATACAGGTTATGCTGTAGTCACTCATTCGTTTCTACCACCTTTTCCAACAATGCCCATTTTGGAAGAAAACCAACCAACCAATCAAGAAAAGTCTGTCCAGCCCCCCAAACTCTGGCTTCTCTGCAGGAGGTGAAGCAAGGGAGGACCTTATAACACAGCAAAGCCCACCATGCACTTGGAAGCAGGCCCTCCAGAGAGGACACCTGAAACCTGGCCCTACTTTACCTTTTGTAGAAATGGAAGCGCTCTGTGAGGAGCAGGAACTGCTTCTCTCCTTGAAGGAAGAAGTGTCTCGCCCTGGAGACACCAGACTTCTGGGTGTACTCGCAGATATGAGTGAAGTTCAGTTCCTCCTTCTTGAAGTAATTTCGGAGACGCACAAAGTCAAAGTAGGAGGGGACATAGATAAGCGTGTGAGACATGACTGCATCACGATACTGAGGCAAAATCTTGTTGACGAAAAAGTTAAACCTGATTTGGAAAGGCAAAGGGCAAAGTCAGTGGTTTAGAGGTGAGCCATAGTGTCACTGCCAACTGCATGACCCTGGGCAAGTCACAATCTCCTTCTACCTCCCCTAAGAGGCCAATTTGGCCTACCTCATTGCAAAGAGATTATGTAAGGATAAAACTTGTTAAGCGCATTAAAAACTAAGTGCTAACACTATTCATCATAAAGAATAGATGTGATGCTGGTATATCCCAGAGAGTTATTCTAGGAAGTACATAACTGTATCATTCATTCATTCAGTTGTCAATCAGTCAGTCAACAAATAATTACTGAACACCTACCATGTGTTAAGCACCATTCTGCTACCATGGGTCCCCTGACTAAACACAATGAGAAGACAGGGGAATATTACATAGAGAATTAGAAAAACAGTTCTTGCCCTGAAGGGCTTAGAACTAAGTTGTTGACATGCGGCATTAAAAAATTAATGTAATTTAAAAATGCCACAGTCTAGGGGAAAGTACCCGATTTACTAACCCTGCCACTATCGGAACTAGGACAAGACACCATTTCTCTGGCCTTCAGCGTCCTCCTCTGTCAATGGCATGATTGGATTCAATTATTTCATTTCGTAAATGGTAACTAATAAAGCCAACAAGGAATACAATTCTAAATTTGAATGCCCAAGTAAAATCCCTCTCTGTGACCCCCAGGGGTCCAATGGGACAGGGGAGGGTACCTGGCATCAATCACTGAAGCTAGGTTTTCAGCTTCCATCCTCTGGAAGACATGTGGGAGCTGCACCAGGACATGACTGATGGAGCCTGTCATCGGGACGTTCCTCACAGCCACCTGCCAGGAGTCAGTGAGAACATTAGGAAGTGAGCTATCCCCATTGTTGACCAAATGCTATCCTCTCCTTCTGCCTCATGACCCAAACAATACACAATACTTCATGAAAATTCAGAGAAAGAAGGAGAGAACCCACCTGGCCTTGCACATTGACGCAGTACTTGTTGAACACAGAGTTGATCTGGGCATCCTGCAGGGCCCCAAACAGCAGTGTCTGACGAAAGTACTTGGACCAATTATTGAGGCTCCACATGCGCACTCGAGAAAAGTCCACCCCATGTGAGTCCAAGGGCAGTAGGTTCATGTGGTTCATCAAATGCTTTGAGCAGAAATAATACTCCATTAATACTTATTGAACACTTACCTGTTAGGCATTGCTAACATTTCTATAAGCCCATCATCTTATTTAACCCCATGAAGTACATACTATCATCTCCCAAATTACAACAAGAAAACTGAGGCTCAGATGGGTGAGTGACTTGCCCATAGTCAAGCGAACAAGAAGAAAAGCTCAAACTGGCCACCTCGTGCATCTTTCAAAAAGGATCAAGATGCTACCTATACAGAATATTTCTTTTAAAGGAAATTCTGAAATGCCACGCTGGTCACTCTATAAGCAACTCAGTTCCAGACTTGGACAAGAAGGGAAATGCCACGGAAAACAGAGCTGCTGTCCTTCCGTGACTTGGTTCCCAAAACGTTAGAAAATTCCCTGAGTGACTACATGTGCCTTTTGCTCAAAATAAAGATGACTCAACCATCGACATGCCTTTTCTATTTTAATCATATTTTTACCTTGTAATGTATATTGAAGGATCACAAGTACTATAAGTTTATTCCCTACTTTATAAATAAGTACTCCCCTTTATTTGTCCCGAACTTACTCCAAGTCCCGGGGTTGTAGAAAAGGTAAATTTTCACATGCCTTATAAAAATAAACCTACAGTTCTGTGATGAGGATTGTTCCAAAGCACAATCCTAAACCCCAAAACATTGCAGAGTATGTTGAGAGGGAGAAAAAACTTACAGCACAAATTACAGTAACGGGACAAAAACATCTTACATTTCTCTGTAAAACATCACAAATTAAGAAATCATGAGCAATGTTTTTCCATCTCCACTGAAGACCAAACAAAAGAGAACAAGCAT
The DNA here is from genome assembly GCF_028021215.1 of Eschrichtius robustus. Taxonomy (NCBI): domain Eukaryota; kingdom Metazoa; phylum Chordata; class Mammalia; order Artiodactyla; family Eschrichtiidae; genus Eschrichtius; species Eschrichtius robustus. The sequence goes on from NC_090826.1 coordinate 151,125,365, forward strand.
AAATAGGAGGAACTATTTTAGATAAAAACATTCCTGGTGAGGAGGAATTTCAACCAACCAACCAACCAACCACACTAAACTGGTCTATTACTAGAAGCAACTTTTAAGGGGAAGAAATCTTTTCTGGAGATTTGAAAATGTTGACAAGAATTTTTATCTTTCTGGATACTTTACTGACCAACTTGTGGGTAGAAGAGGGGACAACATTTTCCATTTTCAAACTGGAAAATGTGGAATATTTCCATTTCCAAGCTGAGTTTTAATCTGGACTTTAATAACCATTTCAGACTCAAACCACTGAGCTTCTTGTCTCTAAATGTGAATGACCAGCATTACCAAGACATGCTCCCAATTCTGCATCAGGTAAATGTCAGCTTGATCAATGATGAGAAGCTCAATAGAAGACAGAAAGTCAAAATCTCTCTTCTTCTCTCCTTCTCCACCAATGATGGTCCTCAAGCCCAGAGGGGAGGCAATGAGGATGTCTGACGAATAGAAGGGGGCATAAAGTCGGATGCTTCTCTGCAGTATTGCCACTCCTATACACAAAACAGCCAAGCATACATCAGTTCATGAGTCACCACCAAGCCATCAGCTTCCACCCTCTCAAACTGCAGCCTCCCCTTGTACCTTCCACATCTTCCCCTTTGCATATAATTGTGCTCAAACTGCTTTAATTATTAAAATCATCATCATCCCTCCTTTGCATCTACGGTCCCTTCTAGCTCCCATCCTCTTCTTTTCCTTCACCGGCAAACCTTCCAGAAAATTGTCTCTACTTTAAAACCTCCCACTCACTCCTTAATGCACTGCAATCTGCCTCTGAGTCTCAGGACACCATTGAAATGACTCTTGCTAAGGTCACCAACAGCTCTCAGTTACCAATTCAATGGCACTTTAGTGTTTCTTGTCACGAATGCATAAGCACTCCCTCCTTGAAATGTTCTTTTCCTTACTGGTGGTTTCCACGACTTTAACACTTACTTCTCTTACTACTGACCTGGTCCTTATCTATTTTTCCATATTCAAAGAGCTCTTCTACAAATCCCTGGATTCACCCACAAGTTCTCTTTCACTCTACATAAAGCTTTGGATAAATATATTCACTAATTCTGGCTTTAACATTATCATCACAAAAATTTATATTTCCTGCCCACATCTCTTTCCTAAGCAACAAGTAGCAGTTTGTAAAGAGCCCAGATCATATGTGAAGGAGATTCACTTGCTAATCTTAAAGCATCTACCAGAGGGGCAGAAGTTGGCTGGGACTCTCTCTGGGGACAGAATGCTGGCAGATGCCATTTTTACCAATTCCCTCTACCTTGATGGCACTGGTGGGTGCCGTTTTTTGCACTCTCACTCTAAGTTGCTAACAGTGGTGGCGGGTGAGTACCCCCTACCCCACTGCCCTGCGCTGCCTGTGTGCAGCACTGACAGACATGCACAACGAGCAGCCGCGCCTACCCCACCTCATGCCACGCGCAGGACACGACCGGAGGCCACAGTCGCATGCAGCCCACACAGGGGACACTCCTTGAGCACCAGGCTCAGGCAGATGGAGGTGGGACTGCATTTCTAGACTCCATGGGAGTGAAACAAACAGAGAGGGGGAGTTTATAAGACAACCAAGAACTAGGAAAAAGTTAAAAATACAGTTCATCTCCCACACAGGGCCACTCCTTCAAGATGGGGCAATAACTGTTTTGCATAATACACAGAAACAAACACGGAGAGTCAAGCAAAATGAGGAAGCAGAGGAACATGTTCCAAATGAAGGAACAAGATAAAACCCCAGAAAAAATATTTAATGAAACAGATGTAAGTGATTTATCTGATAAAGAATTCAAAGTCATAGTCATAAAGATGCTCACCAAACTTGGGAGATGAATGAACGAACACAGTGAGAAACTCAAGAAAGAGACAGAAAATAAAAGAAAGTTCTAAACAGAACTCACACAGCTGAAGAATATAATAATTGAACTGAAAAATACACTAGAGGGAATCAACTGCAGACTAGATGGTAGAAAAGAACAGATCAGTGACCTGGAAGACAAGGTAGTAGAAATCACCCCAACAAAACAGCAAAGAGAAAAAATATTTTTAAAATATGAGGACAGTTTAAGGGAACTGTGGGACAACATCAAGTGTACTATCATCAGTGTTAAGGGGTCACAGAAGAGAGAGAAAGGGGCACTAACATCCACATTATAGGGGTCCCAGAAGGAGGACAAAGAGAAAGAAAGGGGCAGAAAACTTACCTGAAGAAATAATGGATAAAAATGTCCCTAACCTGGTGAAGGAAACAGACATTCAGGTCCAGCAAGCACAAAGAGTCCCAAACAAAATGAACCCAAGGAGATTCATGCCAAGACACATTATAATTAAAATGTCAAAAGTCAAAGGTAAAGAGGGAATCTTATGCAGCAAGAGAAAACCAACTAATTACAGACAAGTGAATCCCCATAAGAATATCAGCTGATTTTTCAGCAGAAACTTTGTGGTCCAGAAGGAAATGGCATGATGTTCAAATATGCTGAAAGGAAAAAACTTCCAACAAAGAAGGAAGGAAATAATAAAAGTCAGATGAGAAATACTGAATAAATGAAATGGAGACAAAAAAAAAAAAGATCAATGAAACTGAGAGCTGGTTCTGTGAAAAGATAAACAAAAATAACAAACCTTTAGCCAGACTCAATAAGAAAAAAAGAGAAGGGGCCCAAATAAAATCAGAAATGAAAGAAGTTATAACTGACACTACAGAAATACAAAGTATCATAAGAGACTACTACGAACAATTATACACCAACAAGTCAGATAACCTAGAAGAAATACATAAATTCCTAGAAACACACAATCTTCTAAAACTGAATCATGAAGGAACAGAAAATGTGAATAGATCAATTACTAGTAATGCGATTGAATCAGTAATCAAAAAACTCCCCAAAAACAAAAGACCAGGACCAGAGAGTTTCACTGGTAAATTCTACAAAATATTTAAAGGAGATTTAATACCTATCCTTCTCAAACATATCCCAAAGACCTGAAGAGGCAGAAACACTTCCAAACTCATTTTATGAGGCCAGCATAACCTTGATACTGAAACCAGACAGAAACACCACAAAAAAAGAAATGTACAGGCTAATATGCCTGATAAACACAGATGCAAAAATCCTTGACAAATTATTAGCAAACTGAATCCAACAATACATTAAAAGGACCATACACTATAATCAAGTAGAATTTATTCCAGGGATGCAAGGATGGGTTGACAAAGCGGGTATAGAGGCAATGTATCTCAACATAACAAAGGCATATACGATAAATCCACAGCTAACATCATATTCAGTGGTGAAAAGCTGAAAGCATTTCCTCTAAAATCAGGAACAAGACACGGATGCACACTTCTGCCACTTTTATTCAACAGAGTATTGGAAATCCTAGCCACAGCAACTAGGCAAGAAAAAGAAATAAAAGATACCCAAATTGGAAAGGAGGAGTAAAACTGACTTTGCAGATGACATGATACTTTATGGAGAAAACCCTAAAGACTCCACCAAAAAACTGTCAGAACTAATAAATGAATTTAGTAATGTTGCAGGATACAAAATTAACAAAAATCTGTTGTGTTTATATACATTAATAATGAACTATTAGAAAGAGAAATTAAGAAAACAATCCATTTACAATAGCATCAAAAAGAATAAAATACCTAGAAAAAATCTAACCAAGAAGGTAAAAAACTTGCACTTGGAAAACTACAAGGTATTGATGAAAGAAATTAAAGATGACACAAACATGCAAAAATACACCATGCTCATAGATTGGAAGATTTAGTATTGTTAAAATGTCCATACTGGACACCAAGGAGGGAAAGTGGTGATGGGGGTGGTGGTGTGATGAATTGGGAGATTGGGATTGACATGTATAAACTAATATGTATTAAATGATCAACTAATAAGAACCTGCTGTATAAAATAATAAATAAAATTCAAAAATTCAAAAAAAGGGCTTCCCTGGTGGCGCAATGGTTGAGAATCCGCGTGCCAATGCAGGGGACACGGGTTCGAGCCATGGTCTGGGAAGATCCCACATGCCGTGGAGCAACTAGGCCTGTGAGCCACAATTACTGAGCCTGCGCGTCTGGAGCCTGTGCTCCGCAACAAGAGAGGCCGCGAAAATGAGAGGCCCGTGCACCGCGATGAAGAGTGGCCCCCACTTGCCGCAACTAGAGAAAGCCCTCGCACAGAAACGAAGACCCAACACAGCCAAAAATAAATAAATAAATAAATTTTAAAAACACAAAAAATTCAAAAAAAAAAATGTCCATACTACCCAAAGAAATCTACAGATTCAATGCAATCCTTATCAAAATACCCATGACATTTTTCATAAAACTAGAATAATCCTAAAATTTGTACAGAGCTGCAAAGGACCCTGAATAGCCAGACTGATTAGGAGAAAGAAGAACAAAGCTGAAGGTATAACACTCCCTGATTTTAAACTACACTACAAGTCTACAGTAATCAAAATTGTATGGTAATAGCACAAAAACAGACACAGATCAACAGAACAGAGAGCCCAGAAATAAATCCATATTTATATGGTCAATTAATCTATGACAAAGGAGGCAAGAATATACAATGCGGAAAAGACAGTCTCATCAACAAATGGTGCTGGGAAAACTAGACAGCTACATGCAAAAGAATGAAACTGGACCACTAGCTTACACCATCTACAAAAGTCAACTCAAAATGGATTAAAGACTTGAACATAAGACCTGAAAACCACAAAACTCCTAGAAGAAAACATAGGCAGTAACTTCCCTAACAACAGTCTTAGCAATATTTTTTTGGATCTGACTCCACAGGCAAGGGCAATGAAACCAAAAATAAACAAATGGGACTACATCAAACTAAAAAGCTTCTGCACAGCGATGGAAACCATCAATGAAACAAAAAGGCAAGCTACTGAATTGGAGAGGATATTTGCAAATCTATTAAGGGGTTAATATCCAAAATATATAAAGAACTCATGTAACTCATTATCAAAAAACCCCAAACAATCCAAATAAAAATTAGCAGAGGACCTGAATAGACACTTTTCCAAAGAAATCGTACTGACAGCCAACAGTCAAATGTAGAGATGCTCAACATCACTAATCATCAGGGAAATGCAAATCAAAATCACAATGAGAAATCAAAACTACAATGAGGTACCATCTCACACTGGTCAGAATGGCCATCATTAAAAAGTCTACAGGACTTCCCTGGTGGCGCAGTGGTTGAGAATCTGCCTGCCAATGCAGGGGACACGGGTTCAAGCCATGGTCTGGGAAGATCCCACATGCCACGGAGCAACTAGGCCCGTGAGCCACAATTACTGAGCCTGCGTGTCTGGAGCCTGTGCTCCGCAACAAGAGAGGCCGCGATAATGAGAGGCCCGCGCACCGCGATGAAGAGTGGCCCCCACTTGCCACAACTAGAGAAAGCCCTCGCACAGAAGCGAAGACCCAACACAGCCATAAATAAATAAATAAATAAATAAAATTTAAAAAAAAAAGTCTACAAATAACAAATGCTGGAGAGGGTGTGGAGAGAAGGGAACCCTCCTATACTGTTGGTGGGAATGTAAGTTGGTGCAGTCACTATGGAAAACAGTATGGAGGTTCCTCGGAAAACTAAAAATAGAATTACCATATGATCCAGCAATCCCACGCCTGGGCATATATCTGAACAAAACTATAATTCAAAAAGATACATGCACTCCTATGTTCATAGCAGCACTATTCACAATAGCCAAGACGTGGAAACAACCTAAATGTCCACTGACAGATGAATGGATAAAGATGTGATACATACATACAATGGAAAACTACCCAGCCATAAAAAAGAACAAAATAATGCCATTTGGCAGCAACATGGATGCAACTACAGATTATCATACTAAGAGGAGTCAGTCAGAAAGAGAAAGACAAATACCATATGATATCACTTGTATATGAAATCTAAAATATGGCACAAATGAACCTATCTACAAAACAGAAACAGACTCACAGACCTGTGGTTGCCAAGGTTGGGGGTGGGGAGAGGGATGGACTGGGAGTTTGGGGTTAGTTGATGCAAACTATTACATTTAGAATAGATAAACAACAAGGCCCTACTGTATAGCACAGGGAACTATATCCAATCCCCTAGGATATGCCATAATGCAAAAGAGCATAAAAAAGGGTATATATGTGTATAACTTGCGTCACTGCTGTACAGCAGAAATTAGCACAACACTGTAATTCAACTATACCTACTCCAATTAAAAAAAAAAAGAATAATAATGTATCAGGTGGCTAGTAAGTGCTGTGATCAAAATGAAATAATATAAAATGATAGGCTGTGATTTTGGAGTTATAAATTCTTACAGCCACCATGTATTACGAGTTGCTATTAACCAAAGCATAGAGAGAAAAAAAAACACAATGAGATATCACCTCAAACCTGTCAGAATAGGTCTTATCAAAAAGACAAGAAATAACAAATGCTGGCAAAGATGTGGAGAAAAGGGAACCCTTGTGCATTGCTAGTGGAAATGTAAATTGGTGCAGCCACTGTGGAAAACAGTATGGATGTTCTTCAAAAATTAGAAATAGAACCACCATACAATTGAGCAATTCAACTTCTGGGTGTTTATCCAAAGAAAAAAAAACACTAATTCAAAAAGATATATGCGGGGCTGACCTGGTGGTGCAGTGGTTGAGAGTCTGCCTGCCAATGCAGGGGACACGGGTTCGAGCCCTGGTCTGGGAGGAGCCCACATGCCGCGGAGCAACTAGGCCCGTGAGCCACAATTACTGAGCCTGCCCGTCTGGAGCCTGTGCTCCGCAACAAGAGAGGCCATGATAATGAGAGGCCTGCGCACCGCGATGAAGAGTGGCCCCCGCTTGCCGCAACTAGAGAAAGCCCTCGCACAGAAACGAAGACCCAACACAGCCATAAATAAATAAATAAATAAATAAATAAATAAATAAATAAATAAACCCAAAAGTTAAAAACAAAAAAAAACTCCCCCCCCCCCAAAAAATAAATAAATAAAGATATATGCACTCCTACGTTCACTGCAACATTTATAATAGCCAAGATATGGAATATGGAAGCAGCCTAAGTGTCCATAGATGATGAATGGATAAAGATGTGGTGTGTATACACACACACACACACACACACACACACACACACACACAATGGAATATTACTCAGCCATAAATGAATGAAATCTTGCCATCTGCGACAACAAGGATGGACCTTGTTGAGGGTATCACAGTAAGTGAAATAAGTCAGACAAAGACAAATATCAATAGCATGTGATTTCACTTAGATGTGGAATCTAAAAAACAAAACAAACAAAAAACCAGACTGATAGATACAGAGAACAGACTGGTGGTTGCCAGAAGGGAGGGTGGGGTTGGAGGGTGGGCAAAATGGATGGGGGAGATCAGGAGGTATAAAACTTCCAGTTATAAAGTGAACAGGTCACAGGGATCCAATGTATGCCATGGGGAATATAGTCAATAATATTGCATTAACTTTGTATGGTGACAAATGGTAACTATACTTATTGTTGTGGTTAAGTTTGTAAGGTATACAGACATTGAATCACTATGTTGTACACCTGAGACTAATACGTCAATTATATATCAATTAAACAAAAGACTGATTTATCAGCTGCTTTTTGGCCACCTGCATATGTTTAAAACTAACCATAAGCTCTCATCCCCTTGCACTGCACACTCCAGCCATGCTAAAGCCTCTGAATCTTAGGTCATGCCAGTTTATTCACCCTGATGCCTCCACACATGCAGTTTCCTGTCTGAAACTTTTTCTTCCACTCTCATCACCCCACTTTGTACCTGGCTAAATCCTACTCAGGTTTCAACTTAGTACGGATGGTACCTCCAACAGAAGGCCTTCCCTAACAGTCCTGTGCCCATTTTGAGCAAGGATATTTGCTTTAAATACTTTAAATAGAACACCCACTATCCTCTAACCATAACACATCTCATCCCATACTGTCTGGTTTGTCTTAAGGCTGGACTTCCTTAACAGTAACTTTTAATTCCGTATCTCCAGCTTCTTAACAGTGCCTGGCACATAGCAGATTCTTAATAATTGGTAAATGGGCATATGTGACTAATAAATATTTTCCAGGAACTTTTTCAATGTACAACCAACCAAGTACATGGGAGCTGAATGAGAGACAAGCAAAAATGTGCAAAGCTGGGTGGGAGTCAGTAAGTCCAGAGTGGAGATAATTCAGGTGTGGGCACTCCACATGGCAGGCAGGAGGGAAGTCCATTACGTACAGATGCTCTAGTTTATTCATCTTCCCCAGACTGACCCACCCAGCCCCATCACCTCCAACTCCCCCAAGAACCCCTGTAGCATTGACTGTGAGCTACCAGCTATAGGCATGCTGAGACATGTTATAAACATGCATGTGCCTTTCATACATGCCTTCACAGACACTCCATCCCATTAGCCAAGTATGCACCCCATTGGCCAAGGCAAGACTCTCCCCTGGTAGACGAGACGTCTCAAATGCATCCTGGTTCTGCTAGGAGGCTGAGTCAGTGACCCTCTGAAAGAATGCCTAATTCCAGGCTTCTAGCTTCCAGCTATGTGCACCTCACACCTCAGGTCCCTCAGGGTCTCAGTTTTGACAAGGAGGAATTACCAGTCCTGAAGTGGTCATCGATGTTGCCGACAAATACAGCTTCATAATCCTCAGGCCTCTTCAGGTTGGGTGGTCTCTCCTCGGGATCTGAGCCATACTCTCCATTAAACCTCTTTTTGTTGCTTACAATTATTTTCTTCTTGCTGTCGCCCTCAAGAAGACTGATGAAGAGCTGTACCACCCGCAAAGCAGCTTCCCGGAATGGCACCACTATCAGCACCTGCGGAGGGAGTGATGGGCAGCCTTGGCGGGGCAAGGGGAAGGAAGGACCGCTCGAGGTGAGCCTGCTGAGGACCTCAGGAGCCCTCTGTTCCGCAGCCCCTGGCCAAGCACCACATCCGTGTCACCCCCTTTACACAGGACCTGGCTCCGTACTGAAGGCTGAGCATCTTTCCGACCCACAGCACCATGTCCTATGGACTTCAATCTCATGGCTCCTTGGGGGGCAATTCTTAAGCAGAACGTAGAAATACCTTTTGAGGTAAGTCAATGCTGTTTACAGAGGTTAAACCCGAGGGCATAAACACACAAAGCTCTTTGAGGACAAGAAATGTTACTCATTTCTGTCTCCCACAGAACTTAGTTCAGTATTTTGATCCATAAGACCCAAGGAATATGCTGAACAAATGAATTAGATGTATTAAGTAGAGAATAAAGCTAGTAAGGAAAGGACTAAAGCATCATTACTTTTCTAGTACACTTCCTAGTACATTTTTCAGAAATGATGGTAAAGGGTTTCTGAAATAAGATCATATTTCAATGGGAAATATAGGATTCAGTTTTCCAAACATTTCCAAAAGTGCTTAATGTTAACTGTTGAGGAAAAAAACCAGAAGATGCTTAACAAATGATTAACTTCTAACTACCCTCGTGTAAACAATACAATCAATGGATATAACCCCAGTCAGATAAGGCAATTCATCAAATTCTGAATGTGATTCATGGGTAATCTACCTCATATTCTATTTTGCAATTCTAAATGGAAACAGATAATCTTATTATCCTGATGTTCAAGATTCTGAGGTAGTTTCCCAGAAAGGCAACCAGCACAGCCAGAGGGGTGTAGTGATTCAGTTTGGTACAGTGCAGGGATGATGGATCAGTTTTGAAGAGGGCCAAGTTACTGTCCCGGCTGTCACACTAAGTAAGTGTCTAGGCTTTGGTTTCCCCAGCTATCAAACAAGAGGGTTGGACTAAGAAATCTTTAAGAGCCATATCAGTATTAAAATCCTAAAATCTTATTAAGCTCAATGAGAAGAATCTAAGAAGATGAGGCTTCTTCAATATAGACATAGAGGCTAAGGGGTAAGGGGGTATGGGAGGCACAGTACGTAGCTCCAGGACATCATGAAAAATGTAGACAGAATTAAAAGATGTAAGCCCCCAATCCACTGGAGCTTAGGCTTATGAGCCCACATAAATGTAATCACCACTTTAAGCAGCAATAATGATACAATGCAAAAATAGGGATTTTGTTTTCCAAGGTTTACTTATTTATGTGGCTCAGTGAAGAGAATCCTTGGCTCTAGTCCTGTCTCTGCTATTTTTTCCCTGGTTCTCTTTAGCAAGGTCCTCTATGAATCTGGGTCTCTGCCCACAGGTGAAATATGTAGCGATTGAATAAAAGGCTCCTTAAGGTCCCATCCAGCTCTGACAATCACAAATTAGAGATTTATAGTGGAGTGTTACTTATGTAGGATCAGGGTTTATCTTTAAGGAGAGAATTATCATGGAGGTACCTCCTACTCAAGTTTCCAGTTAGATCTGCTGTTAGAGACAGTCCACTGAGCTGTCTGCAGCACTGCTCTGACATTACCTGGCCCATCTAATATGCTCATTCTTGGACTCATTCATTACTCCAATCATTAAAACATCTGAGAACCTGCTAAGTGCCAGGACCTACATGTCAGTGCCTTACAGCCTCCTTGAGGGCAAAGTTCTGCTGCTGCCACTCACCTTGGGCCTTGTTAGCCCTTGGTCCCTGAAGTCATCATCATCACCCACCCCAAGTTTCCGGCTTCGGCATCTGCTGTTGTTGGCAAGCACCTGGGCATTGGCTTTGAGGACATGATTTATCACATGCAGGCAGTACACGTGGCGGATCTCTTCCCCATTCTTCAGGGCAGTCCTTTCTGGGTAGAACAGGTCCCGGTAAGAATTCATAATTAAGAAGAGCTCTTTCTGGAGGGGTGTGAAGGGGCTACTTGATTTTGGGGGACCAGAGAGGAACTGACTGTTGGTCTTGATCCAGGTGGATTCCAGAGGCTTCTGGAGATGAAGTGACTTTAAGTCAATGTCCTTTGGGGGTTTAAAGGTTTCCAACTGTTGAAATCTGGATGAAAAGACAAGCTGGCCCAGGATGGGCCACTGTGGGAGAAATGATCAAGAACTAAGTTAGAAATGAATTACAGTACCTTACATTCATATAGTGCTTTATAATTTACCAAGGCCTTTCATAGCTTACAGATACTCTCACTTTATCCTCACAACAACCTTACAAGGTAAACACTATAATGTTTTTCTTGCAATTTAGGAAATGCTGAGATTCAGAGGTTATACGATTCAGACAAACAGGGGAGAACAGAGCTAAGGGTTAGAGGCCAAGGTTTCTGACTTTAGAAACCTTGTGAGCTCTTCACTAGATCAGTGGGTCACAAACTGTCCTGTGGACCACACTGTAGGAAGTCAAAATTTACTCTAGACAAAAAAAAGGGGGCCCGACAGTCAAATAACTTCGGTAAACACCACAAAACCTAATCCTCCTCAGGGAGAGTCACATGCAGATTAGACACTAAAGGTTCTGCTGAGTCCTGTAACAAGAACTCTGTTCCACTTCGGTTGACCCAGAGTTTTCCAAATTTACTTGGGCATGGAACAAGGTTTTTGTTGTTGTTTTGGATTTTTTGGTTTTTTTGGAGACATATATTAGAATCGTAAAAAATAGTATTTTGTGGAATACCAGTTTGGGAATTTTTGCACTGTAACAAAACTGTTGATCTTAGCAATAAAGAAAGGATGACCTCTGCAATAAAAAAGAATTAACTATTGATAAATGCCAACAACTGGGATGAATCTCCAGGGAATTATGCTGCGTGAAAAAAGCCAACCTGTATGATTTTATTTATATAATGCTTTGGAAATAACAAAATTATAGAAATAGAGAACAGATTAGTGGTTACCAAGGGTTAGGAATCGGGGAAGGGAGGTGGGTGTGGTTATAAAATGGCACCAGGGAAGAGGAGGGATCTTTATGGTGCTGGAAATGCTCTGTATGTTGACTGTGGTGGTGGCCAGGGCAACCTACACGTGATAAAACAGTACAGAACTAAATAACACAAATGAGCGGGAGCAAAACTGAGGAAATCTGAACAAGATAGGTAGATTGTATCAATGGAAATTTCCTACTTGTGATATTGTACTATAGTTTTGTAAGATGTTATCATTGGGGAAACTGGGCAAAGGGCACATGGGATATCTTTGTATTATTTCTTACAACTGCATCTATAGTTATTATTATCTCAATAAAAATTTCAATGAAACAAGGATGACCAATTCTTATCAATAGCATCAGTGGTGAATAAAAAATCACCGAAAAAAGAAGGAAAAACTGCTCCATACTGAATAATTTAGGTATGAACCTATCTCAGATATTTCAAACAAATGAACAGCAGTAGCTACTGTTTGAACACTTTCTACATATCTTCCAGTAAACTAAATTACTTTATTTTGATGCAGGCATTACTGTCCCCCTCTAACAGATGAGAATAGTGAAGATTAAAAAGGTAGATTAACTTGCCTTAGGTCATGAGATAGCCCCTTGCAGATGCTGGTCTAAACCCTGGTGGTATCTGTCTCCAAAGTATTATTATCTTATTTGTCCCCACCTTCCAGCTTCCCAGTGCCTTTTCTAGCTATGCCTGTGCCTTACTGGGCTCTTCCAGCCTTCCTCGGTTTTGCTCCCTATCAAGCCATCTGCCACGGGTGTGTATCATACATTCAGGGAAACCACTAAAACCCAAGACCACTGCTTTTCTCCATTTGTGACTGTGATGATGGAACAATGCTTACTTTTAGCTGGTGGGTAGTTTTGGGGTTTGTGGCAACAGCCTGGATTTCTTTTTCTTTCAGTTCTTTGTTTACGTGTTGTGCAAATGGATCTAATTCAGAAATAAAGAATATTAGAACACTTAGAGCAAATGACAGGGATTTTTCAGTCTTCCCCTGTGAATGACATCCTGTTCTTCATGATGTTAACTCATCTTTTTTCCCATCAACGTTCCCCATCATTTGTCCCACTCCAGAACTTAAAAGTTTCTGACAGGGTCATCTCCCTAAAGCATTTCTTTAATCACATTATTCCCCAGCTCAAAAACCTTTGAAGAAACTTCTCGGTCTGAAATTCAACATACACCTCTAACCTACCTCTCTAATGTAATTTTTGAATTACATGGCTCTCAAATTCTTCTGCCACTGTGGCTTTCCTTCCTTTAACTGAAAATTCTATCCTCTCCTTCACCGCATTTCTATATATCCAAATAGTATCAGTTGAATGTTACCCCCTGACTCACAATAAATAACTACTTCCCAGGAGCCTACTGTGTCAGGCACAGTTCTGGCTCCACTAAGAAGGCATCTCTGGTCCCCTATAGACAGTCATCACTTTCTCTCAAGTGGCCCACCCTGCCCTCAGTTATCCACACCAACACATATATGTGCATGTCCTACCTCACCTAACTAGACTGCAAGATCCCTGAGGGTAGGTTCCACGTCTGATTTAACCTGCATTGGAAGACAAATATAAATGCTCAACACTCAGCTGAGGTGAACAAATGATCAAAATGGTAGGGTCATTGCTCAGGGTCAGTGCTCTGCGCTGGCCACCCAATCTTCTCTTCCAGTCCCACTCATTTAAGAAGCAAAGTTAAATGACCCATTCAAGGACCCAGGTAGTAAAACTTCAAATGCAATGCACCTTATATTAAGACCTAAGATAAAGGTGAACAATAGGAAATAAGAATTCTAGGTGATAATATATCAGTACAGACCAAACAACTAGAGAAACTTTTAGGATAGTCAAGCCTCCTAATGTTTCCTCCAGGGTTTTTTTTTTAAGTTCTTTTGAGTTCAGAACGGGGTTTGTGCCCAAATTCTACCTGCTACTTCTTCCTCTTGTCTAGAATAGCTAACAGAACCAAATGAGGATTAAAATTTCAACTTCAATGGCACAGCTGGTTGAAGAATGGCACTGTGACCAAAAAAGGCAGTCAGGACACAGAATGAGACCAACCTGACTTACCCACCCAGGCACAGGCTAAGACACAGGACCTGAGAGACAGCAGAGCCCTGCCTCAGCCTACCACAGGCTTGTCTAAGTGACAGTCACGAGGACAGAGGCATGGCCCAGAGTGTTCTGTATCTTGACTTTGGCGGTGACAATATAGATATACACATTTGTCAAAACTTATCGAATTACATACTTAAAAATGGGTACACCTTGTTGAATGTAATTCATACCTCAATAAAGTTGATTTTAAAGTTAAATTAAAAAGTCGCCTATGGTGACTTCCCCGGTGGCACAGTGGTTAAGAATCCGCCTGCCAATGCAGGGGACACGGGTTCGAGCCCTAGTCTGGGAAGATCCCACATGCCGCGGAGCAACTAAGCCCGTGTGCCACAACTACAGAGTCTGCGCTCTAGAGCCTGCGAGCCACAACTACTGAGCCCACGTGTCACAACTGCTGAAGCCCGCGTGCCTAGAGCCTGTGCTCCACCACAAGAGAAGCCACCGCAGTGAGAAGCCCGTGCACTGCCACAAAGACCCAATGCAGCCAAAAATAAAGAGAGAGACTGGGGAGACAGGGTGGAGCTTTCTGGCTTCTGAGGTGCTTCCTGGTAATAAGGACCAATCAGATTAGCCACTGCCAGGTCTCACAAATCTGGAGAATTACTGCTCCAATAAGGAAGAGCAAGTGAAGGATAGAGGGAAAAATGCAAAGTACTTTTCTCCTCTTTCTCTCCCTTCCCTGCTTGGGGAAAAAAATCAGAAGTCTTCCCCTGACCCCAGCTGTGGATCGTGAGCTTTGGGGAACTGGCCTTCCCTGCTATCATTCTTCAACTGTTTGTTCTCCTGAACAGCCGCGCCCACTCCCAACACTGCCTAACCCTGAAAAACACAAAAGATCTTGGAGAAGCATTTCTTTCCAGCTCTACATCTAGCTGCTAAACTATCTGGTTTCTACTGCTGCTCATTCCAATAACAGGAGATTTAACAGGTATTAGACCACAACCGTCCATACTAAGCACCAGCTAAATTCAAACAACATGCGCTGTGCTCTGACCCTGTGACGCTTTCAGAGAACAGTTGCCTCCTCCTTCCTCTTCGAGAAAGTTGGTTTCTAGGCTGAAGAGTGACTCATGTTTTGCATCTGTAAACTCCTCTGGGGACTCCTCTGATGTGCCAGGTGGCCCGTGCCCATCTTTTCCCTTAGGGTCAGCAGGTAAGGCCGCATCTGAAGTTTTGATAAACATTTTGTGAAATTATTTACGACTCATAAATATAATTACACTTCTGTTGACAAATGAAATCTAATTCCTTAGACTATCATTTACTTTTAAGCAAATTCAGGTAGAAGACATAAGTTTCAAAATTGAGCTTGACTGCTGAGCCGGTACATGTAAAGATGTTCAAAGCAGCATTGATTATAACAAATAACTAGAAAAAATGATTTTGTCATTTCTATCGATGGGGTACTAATTAAATTACCACATATTATTTACAATGGAATACTATGTGATTAAGCTTATGTGAACCCACAGTTACACACGTTATACTATTAAAGAAAAAAAAGTTACAGAAATGTATGAGACCATTATGCACATACACACAAATATATTTATATACTTGTATTCACTCATATATCCATAAAAAAGTAGTCTGGAAGGTTCTATAAAATGCTAAAGGTGTTCACCTCAGGGTGGAGGAGATATACATTAATTATATTACCCTCTTAAATTTTTACAGTAAATATATATTACTTTTATAATTAAAAAAACCAAACTTTTCATTTTTAAAAGCCCAAAACATGAAAGAAAACTGGAAAACCAACAAAATTAAACAAAAACATCCCTAAGTCTGAGGCAATGATTTTTTTATCCCAGTACAAGTGATGAATTAAAATACTAAGAATGATGTATGACACCTTAAAGTATAGAAAAAAATACAGTAAGGGAAATAGGCATTAAGATAATAGGATAAAAAAAGTTACCCAGATATATTCAGACAATGGACTACTATTCCAGTAATAAAAAGAAATGAATTACTAACATGAACTACACGCATGAGTCACAAAAACATGAGGAGCCAAAGAAGCCACACAAAAAAGGGTACTTATTGTATGCTTCCGTTCATATGAGTTTCTAGAATAGGAAAAACTAATACATAGTGAAAGAAAGCATGTCAGTGGTTGCCTGATGCCTGATGCCAAGCCTGGGAAACTGACTGTAAAAGGACAAGAAGAAACTTTTTTGTAGGTATTGGAAGCGTTCGGTATCTTGACTTTGGTGGTGACAATATAGACAGACACATCTGTCAAAACTTATCGAATTACATACTTAAAATGGGTACATCTTGTTGAATGTAATTCATACCTCAATATAGTTGATTTTAAAGTTAAATTAAAAAGTCACCTATGGGGACTTCCCTGGTGGCACAGGGGTTAAGAATTCACCTGCCAATGCAGGGGACATGGGTTCGAGCCCTGGGCTGGGAAGATCCCACATGCCATGGAGCAACTAAGCCCGTGCGCCGCAACTACTGAGCCCGCGTACCACAACTACTGAAGCCCACGTGCCTAGAGCCCATGCTCCACAACAAGAGAAGCCACCACAGTGAGAAGCCGGTGCACTGCAACAAAGACCCAATGCAGCCAAAAATAAATAAATTAATAAATTAAAAACAAAAAAAAAGTCACTTAGATGTCTGAGTGAGACAGAGTTCCTTTAAGCTTTCAATCCTAGCTCTTCTCTGAAACCTTCCCTCGTTTACCCTGGCAGCATGTGACCACTTTGCATCTCTTTAACACCTTATATTTATCGGTTCCGTGCAAATTTGATGCTTGAAAAGTTCTGTATATTTTATGTCTATCTTCCATTAAACTTGGTTCCTCTAAGGGAGGAACAATAATCTCTTTCATAAATTGAGACCATTACAAAAACAGAATTATGTTCCCTTTCCTCTCATTCAGGGGAATTTTAACTAGGATTGATGAAATCCTGGAAACCATAAGCAAAAATGTCATTTCTGCATTTTTATGGCCAGAGGGTCCTGTGTTTTCATCAGATTCTTGAAGATATCACAGAGCCCAACAAGGTTAAGAATCTCTGCTTTGAATCCATGTGCTTTCACCCAGCTCATACAGTACAAGGCACCATGCCCCTGGGGCAATCTGTCTGTGGTCCCTGCAAAGATGATAAACCCACATCAAAGACACTTACTCTTCTGCATGTCAGTAGACTCTACTGCCGTCTCTTCCTCCACACTGATGTCACTATCGCCATCTTCAAGATTCATTTCTGTCTCATCTATAACACTGTCTTCTTCCTCTTCCTCCTCCTCATCTTCCTTGGAAACATCCTTTAATGTGGCAAGTAGTCTGTTGTAACCAGAAACTTGTTCTGGTTCACTCTCTGCTTCACTTTCAGAACTTGAAGTATCTAAACTCTCTGACTAAAAGGAAAATGGGGATTTTAAAAACAAAAATTATATTGCTCTTGTTGCTACCCCACGACTATCATCAGGCCCACAGTGGAACCAAGTTCAGACTTTTCTAAATAAAAACTAGCTTTTCTGCAAATATGCAATCCTATCTATTCAACCAAACCTAGCAACAAATTTGTTTAAAACAGCTAATCTAGCTATGATTCTAGAAGCTCTTCCTCTTCTTTGAACTGCTAATGTTCCACATGGGAAGACAGCGGATTAAAAACATGGAGCTTTAGGTTATAAGGCGATCTAACCTATGCGTCAGACATTTGGCACCTTTAAAGGAGCAACAGAAAAACTTACAACAAAAAAGTGTAGTTTATTTTTGAGTCTGTGGTAATGAAATAAGACCTTTGATGATTTTGCACTCTATTTTATGTTAAGCAAACAAGACATTCCCTCTTAGGATTCACCAAGAGCCCTCTGGTAAGCCTCCTTAACAGGTTCTAACAGCCTAACCTCTCAGGATAGTTTCATACTCTATACTATATTAGTTATCACAATGGCATTTTAACAGACATCTGCACTTAAAACTAAGCAATATTACTAAAATATAGCTTACATCTAAAATCAAAAAGAGTGGAAATGTAGCCAAACTTTATTACTATATATAATCTTAAAAGTAACAGCCCAGAATCAACTATCATAAAGAAGGTATAAAGCATTACCAGTTGACAAGTCTGTGGTTTTGCTTCCTTTCTGGAAACCCTGAGAAGAAACAGGTAATGTTAAACTTTAACTACTAGTATGTAGCAATTAGGAAAAGTCTAATGATACAACTTTAAATGAACATGGCAGACTGTACCGTTATAAATACATTATATCTATTGTCAAGTAAAAACTCCATATGCATTTGGACAGGTTTTGTAAGAATATGCCAAATAGATAATAACAGACAAATGAAAAAGTCTAACAAGACCACATGACAAATACTACAGTCACACAGTAACTGGCTCTCATCCAAAAGATGGGAAATTTTGGCAAATAAAACCCTCGGGGTTCACCTTTTCTAGCAAATTTCTTAAGTAGACTATCCCTCTAACTGTTGATAAAGCAGCCCAAAGTGGTGGGATGAGCGCTAAGATCATAACTGAGAGTCTGGACACTTACAGAGGAACCCACAACTACCCAAACATTAGTTTCCTCATTGTCATTGAATAGATCGGTGATGTCGAGGGTCCCAAGCAATTCTTTTTTTTTTTTTTTTAACTTATTTATTTATTTCTGACTGCTATGGGTCTTCGTTGCTGCGCCCGGGCTTTCTCTAGTTGCGGCGAGCGGGGGTTACTCTTTGTTGCGGTGCGCGGGCTTCTCATTGCGGTGGCTTCTCTTGTTGCGGAGCAGGGGCTCTAGGCTCGCGGGCATCAGTAGTTGCAGCACGCTGGCTCAGTAGCTGTGGCTCGCGGGCTCTAGAGTGCAGGCGCAATAGTTGTGGCGCACGGGCTTAGCTGCTCCGCGGCATGTGGGATCTTCCCGGACCAGGGCTCGAACCCCTGTCCCCTGAGTTGGCAGGCGGATTCTTAACCACTGCGCCGCCAGGGAAGCCCCCAAGCAATTCTTTAAAAACATATAAAACGAAAACAAGCTTATAAAATCTCTGCCCAGTCGCCACACAGGAGGCGTGCCGTCTAGCATAAAGCTACCGGGTCAACAAAAGGTAGAAAGACCGGTGAAGAACCCCATCTCAGGCGGGAAGCCGCCAGGATCCCCGGGCGAGCTAGGCCGGCGCCGGGGCAGCGTGGGACGCGGCGGGAGCTGCCCTGTCACTATCCCCGGGGCACCGGCGGACCAAACGCGGGGACATGCGGGCTCCCACCGGGAAAGGACGCCGGCAGCGCCGGTCCCAGCCTTGCCTCTCCGTACCTGTCATAGAAGGGATGCTCCTCGCCGAAATCCCTTAGATGCTTCTTCTGCTTTTTAGTTAGGGAGTTGAGCAGCTGGCTCTGGCTCCGGCTCCTGCGTTTGCCCATGGGGAAGACGTCAAGTCAACCAACCTCCAAGAATCGCGCTTTTCACCTGGAAGTAGTCTCGTTAACTCACTCACGCGGGATTGCCGACGGCGCTTTACGGCGGAAGCAGGGTGCCATAAAGCAGACCCGCTTTACGTCGCGCTTGTACGACAGGCGTTAGAACTTCCTGTTTCCCATTCCGCCCCCTAGCGAGGCTCTTTGGAAGCACATGCACGCGTGCGCAGCTTTTCTCTGAGCCCTGTAAGGAAGGCAGGCCGGCAGGCTTCGGGCTTCCCCAGGTGGGTAAATGGGTGGGCAAATGGGTGGGCGTACTTTGTGCGTCTGTTTTGGTTGTGAGAATCAGCCTGCATAAACATGTAGTAACCGAGATGGTTGAATGCAGTGCCTTTATATTATGCCATAATATAAATACCAACTAACATTTAAGGGTGCCGGCGCATCTCAATTCATCCTCACAACAGTAAACAAATAAACCTTGTTAAGAAGCCTGATATTGGAGATGAGAAAGCTGATGCTTACAAAAGGTTACATACACACTAGCAAGAGAGGAGATGGAAACCTAATTCTCTCTGATGCGACCACAGGCTTTTCCCACTAGGATCTGCCACATGCGTGTGCTATGTGAAGAATGGGGACGCAAGGCTGAGATTCCCACCCTTACCCTACCCCCTCATTTTCTGAAAGTATTGCAAGGGCCCCTGGTAACAAATCTGTTCTGACATTTTTCATGTTATAAAAGCAAAAACACATCCAGAGAGGTAAAGTGACTTTCCTAAATCACCCGGAGAGTCGATGTTAGAGAAAGCAGTAAAACTCAATAAAGTGTCTCAAAACTGAATTGGGGCAAATTGGGATGGAAAACTTTTAAAGGGTAAGTAACTTTTCTATATCTGGATCGTAGTGGTGGTTACACCTTGTATACAATTACGAAAATTAATCAAACTGTACCTTTAAAATTGGTACATTTTAATGCAAGTAAGTAATAATGTCAATAAACAAAGAGGAAAAAACAATGCAACTGGACTTAATACTCTAGAGACAGGCAGAGTGTGCAGGGATACTTAAAAACCACAGGATAAACACAGAGACACTTTTTTTCTAATAGTAACTTACAATGTCAATCATAAACCACAGAATTCACCTGAATATTTAAGGTAAAATAGGAGCCATCAAAGACTGTTCACTGGCTCTGCTATTAGAGGAGCGTCTGTGAGAGAATTTGAGCTTTGTCCAATACCATGTCACACCTATAGAAGTCGCACTAGAACTATTAAAATCCTATTTCTGTGGTTCTGGGGACCATCTACTCCTAATTAGATTCTGGGAGGTTAGGGTGGGGTAGGGAGGCGAGGGGAGGGAGTATCAAGAAAATATGCAAACAGCAGGTAGTGCCAGCAGATGGCCCAGCCAAGGAACCCATAAACAGACATCTGTCTTCTGTCTGATTTCAAGATAGAAAGTACAGTCACTTACGTAAACAAAAGGCTGTTTGCAAATGTCATCATACATACTAAGGCGCTAACCGCAGTATAACCTGGCTATGACAATAAAGTCATACAATGTTTTTCCTCCTCCCACCCTATTCCAAGTGCCCCAGCTTCCCTCACCAGAGGCAACCAGTTTCTTGGTGTTCTTCCAGAGATCTGCTATAAAAAGCTATACTCTTGAGCACTTGATGTGACTCTTTACTCTCTCCTGGTTTGCACGTCATCGTAGTCCTATGGACAGGTCTAGACTGCTCCCAGGTTCAGACAGAACTGTGCCCTAGCTCCACCCAAGTGGTCTCATCATTGGCTCACTGAGCCCGCTTCTGAAAATATTTATATTAGCCTTTGACAACATAAAAGGGGATGCTTTGTGAAATTTTAACCTGAGAGTTCGGAATTTAAACATTTTTTTCATGCCTCCAGTGAAAGTTCTCTTAGTAAAACCCACACAAGGAAGATGCACGTGCCAACTAGTGAAGGCCCTGGGAAAATTGTAATAAAGGCAAAATTTGTTCTTCCCTTTCTTCTTCCCACACTCAGCCCTTCCTTTTCCCTCCTGCAGGGTTTTCTTTGACCTTGGCCCTCAGGGACTCAGTATTTTCAGGGGTAAAATCAGTCCAGGAAATAATCTTTTGTACTAGTTTGTAAAGAGAGGCTGATGAATTAATGTTACTTGGGTATTTTCAATTCGGGGAGACTCCCTAGGATAACGATCTCAAGGGGTGGGAGGGGGGTGGCTGTCCCTTAGGACAAGATGGTCAGAATATTCAGAAAAGTGTTAGTTTTTCTTTATTAAAAACTTTTTCTTTGGGCTTCCCTGGTGGCGCAGTGGTTGAGAATCTGCCTGCTAATGCAGGGAACACGGGTTCGAGCCCTGGTCTGGGAAGATCCCACATGCCGCAGTGCAACTAGGCCCGTGAGCCACAACTACTGAGCCTGCGCATCTGGAGCCTGTGCTCCGCAACGAAAGGCCACGATAGTGAGGCCCGCGCACCGCGATGAAGAGTGGCCCCCACTTGCCGCAGCTAGAGGAAGCCCTCGCACAGAAACGAAGACCCAACACAGCCAAAAATAAATAAATAAATAAATAAATAAATAATAATTTAAAAAAGAAAAAAACTGTTTCTTTGGAAAACTTCAAGTATATACAAAAGTAGACAAAACAGTATAATACACTCCCATGTTCCCATCCCTCGGCTTCAATGCAAGGCCATCTTATTTCATATATATGCCCACCCACTACCCCTAACTCCCACCCCCGTATTATTTTTGAAGCAAATCCCAGACATTGTATTATTTTAATTGTAAATATATTTTTTTAAATATCTAAAAGATAAGGGTTCTTTCTTTAACATAGCCACAATGGCACTATTTCACCTAAAAAAAAAGGTGATAACAATTATTTAATATCATCATATAACCAGTCAGTATTCAGATTTCTGATTGTCTCATAAATGTCGTCTTTTTTTTTTTTTTTACACTGTTAGTTGAACATGTTCTGCGGTTCTCTATGTTTCTCGTGAATACATTGTGGGATTTAGAACTTTGATCAGATTTCATTATAGCTGATATTTTATACTTCCATCAGGAGGCGTATACCATCTGGTTGCCTTTCATTTTGTGATGTTACCAGTCATTGGTAGTCAATGTCTAAATTCGTTAATTCATTAGAGGTCACATTCTAATTCTATCATGAGGTGATATTCTAATTCGATCATTTCTTCTTCACTTACTTGCTGGACTATTTCTGTGAAAGCAAGCTTTTCCTTCTCCTAAATTTTGCTTACCCAGTGGTACTGTTTGTGTAGGAAAAGCAGAAGAAATGCTTGATTTTCTCCCTTCATTTACTAATTTTCAACACAAGGAGTCAATTCACTAGATCTTCTAATGTTGACCAATCGAGTTTTTTTTTTTTAATTTTTAGTGTCATTATGAACTCATGGAATTATACAAATTGATGTGTTTTAATCCCTTGCAAATATTATGGTGTACATGATTTGAAAGAGCTTATTTGACATATAGTGATGTATTTGAAAAGACAAACTACATCCTAATACAAACCACAGAAAGTAAACAGGAGTCTATCTGAGATTCTCAACAGAGCAGGAATGGGAAGGTGGGGAAGGAGCACAGTTTGAGGATACAGATCAGATGCTGGGGAAGTTTGAGTTTTGAAATTTATGTGATAATATAAGTGATAACAAGGGCACATGTGTTCAAGATGTGTTGACAGGGAGCCATAAATAATCCAAAGGTACGACTCTCTAATGATGAAAGCTCCGACACCTCAGCTACTGATCTGAGAAGATTCTGGGGAAGGTGTGTGTGCACCCACACATCTGTCTCCTCCTAGATGCCTCAAATCAGACAGTCTCCTCCACCACATGTATGCATACATGTCTGTATACACCCCAAAGCCATCCAGCCTCTTCCTGAGAGTGCTGGCAGAAATCAGTCTCTCGCTACCCGTATAATGAAATGAGCTTGTTTATTCATTAAAAAAAAAATGTACTAAACACTATGTGCCGGGTGCTGTGCTAGCAGCTGAGGCTGGGGGAAAGAATAAGATCCATTCCAGCCTCTTCAAGGAGCTCTCAGCCTCATCCAGGTATGGATAAGTGCGCAGACTATTACGATACACTGTGATAAATGCTAAACTGAGAGATGCTGGGTGCTAAGGAAGCAGCTCGGTCGGGGTTTTGGGGCTGCTGGGGGTTGGGGGCCGGGGGGGAGGGTCATCTGCTGCTTTTGAGCGTTTGTCAGTCTGTCACGTTCATTGAACATCGGTATTGAACTTGAGATTAATCTAGATTGTAGATTTTAGGCTGTATGAGTTGTTTCAGCTGACTTCATGAACAGCATGTGTGTGTGTTCAAGACAGGATATGAGGGATGTAGGGCAACAGGAAATTAGAAAGCTGGGTAGTCATCGGATTCCACAGCGTTTATTGTGTAAGGAGCAATGAGCTTTCTAGGTGGAGCATATTTTAGATAACAAGATGATGTCTGAAAAGAGAAAAGCTTTGTAATGCATTTCAATGCACTCTACATCACTTGAAAATGCAAAACACTATTATATGTAGTGCCTACCCTTTCTATTCATCTGTACCCAGAAGAACTACCCATTGTCAAACCCAGAGCCTGGCATAGAGTGACCTGTAATAATTATGTTTCCTCAAGCTTATCAGAGGTTGATTTATATTAGGCCTAGCCTAAAACTGAAATATTTTATCAAATTATATTCATCTGACTGAGAACAAGGCTAAAATGCTACACTAGAGGGGATAAAGTTTTACATCCCTCCCTCTAGTGGAATGTTGGTGTAACTACATTCTGTTTTTCACATTTTTCTGGCAGAGGCTTAGCAGGCAAACCTTCATTCATTTATCAAACATTTTCTAAACAGTTGCCATGTTCCTGTCATAATGTTAGGCATTAAGGATTTAAAAAGCTCAGACCTCAGGCTTTCTCCTTGAAGACCTCATAGTCTAGTTGGGGAGACAAAGCAATTAACAAATAATTATGTTGTCATGGGCTAGATTAGAAGGATGTCTACAAAGGGTTTTAGGAACCCAGAAGATAAAGAAGCTCCTCTTGCTGTGGAGGAGAGAGGAAAGGTCATGGGGAGTTGCACAGAGGATGCACTGAGTCAGGGTTTCCTGGGAAAGAAGGTTCCAGGGAGAGGGAATAGCATGAGCAAGGTGGAAAGATGTGTTTGGAGAACTGTCTGTGGTCCCTGTTGCTGAGGTGGGTGGGTGGGAGTAGAGAGGTTGGAGAGACGGACAGGTGAGGAGTCAGCCCACTAAAGGCCTTGCATGCCTTGCTGGGGCATTGAGGCCCAATCCCATATAAGGTGAGGAGCCCTTAAAGGATTTCAAGCAAGGGGGTTATGTGAACCGATTTGGACTTCAGCGAAATCACGGTGATGTCTGTATGGGTGACAAGGACATTAAATCTTCCTTTCTGACGCCTTCCTGGAGCAGCCGATTCACTATTTATGCTGCCCACCTCCAAAAGACTTTGGAGACTTTTTCATGTTTTTACCAAAGGCTTCCTCCCACTTCTCAACATTTCTTGAAACTAGTATTTCAAGTCTCTCCTGACAGAATTATCCTCAGTTGAGACTGTAGTGAATTCAGTTTCTGAAATCCATGCCATCCATGCTAGTTCCTATGTGGGGCATGGATACAACATGAGGGGATCATATGGGCCAAGCTAATGGGCCCTGCTCCCCATCGCTGTTAACTGCTTCTGTTCTCCCTCTGTTCCTGTGGCTCAGAGACCCTTATATCCATCTTGACAGATACTAAATGATCATCTGGGTCAGTATTGCCTTAATGAAAACATTTGTGCATTCTCACAAGGTAAAGTTTTCTTCCCTGTCATTTTGGTGACTGATAATACTACTGTAAATGTATTTGGTTTTTTGAAGCTCATAGGGTATTAATATGTTGGAGCACTATGTAAACTTAAAGAAGTCATAAACAGCATTTATTACTTTGGTATATCAAAAAAAAGAATGTCAAGATCATTCAAATCACACATTAAATTTGAGGTTTCTATTAGACATCTAAGTGAAGAAGTCCAGGAGGTAGTCAAATATGCATGCACATCTGGGATTCAGGGGAGAGTCCAGGATGCCCAAATGGGAGTGGTCAGCATATGAATGAGACTGAATGAGATCACGATGTGTAAATACAGAGAAGAAGCCTGAGAACTGAACCCTGGGGCCTTGTAATTTTCAGGGGCTGGGGGATGAGGAAGAACCAGCAAGGTGATGGAGAAGGAGCAGCCATCTGGGGAGCAGGAAAGCTGATATCGTCTCCCATTTACTGATCAATCCGTCTCAGGAAAGGCAGGTTTACAAAGGGGTTAAGACCGAGGGTATTGGATTCAACTGGATCTGGATTCAAATCTCCATCACATAGTAAGTACAAAATGAGTTTACACTTCATATATGCCACTGGAACTAGTATAGGACCTGGAGGGTACTTGTTCAGTAATCACTGATTGCACATTACTGTACACTGGGCATATATTGAGTGGCAAGGGAGTTTATGAGAAAGAATAAAACAGAGGCCCTGGCCTCAGGGAGCTCAGAGTCCTGAGGGAAGGAGCAGTCCTAGAAGCCGATGATTGTCCATGACATCACAACATGATAAATTCTTGAATGAAAGTATGAGCCATGCACCGAGAGAACAGAGGAGGCGTGATTAATCCAGCCTGCGATGGCCTGACTTAAATGTGATGCTTTTTTTTTCTCATTCACCTTTTACATGCCATTTTGCCCATAAAATTCATGACTCTTCTGAGCACCACCAGTTAACCTACATGACAGTTTATGAGAATGCTTTTCTTTAGGAGAAAAGAAGTGGGGAAAAAATCCTCAGGATATAGACTACGGTCCTACATTTTAAAAAATGAAGTTAAGAGTTACCATCTTGAATGAAATTGAATCTATAATTGCCTCTTAGCCCAAATTGACAGCAGCTGCTATGTTCTCCCACTTTTGACTGTTAGCAAATCACTCCGCAGTGTGGTTCTCCCATCACAGGCTTAACTGCCCAGCCTGTTACATCTGGTGTGGGAGGCTTCAGTGATCTTAATCTTTTTCCTTGGGCGCTGATTTACCTTCCATTTTGGGGGCAGCTTTTCTTGTTCAGATAGTGAAGCCCCAAGAATGTCAGCCTTTCCCATATTGAACCATACATTTCTCATGAAGAAGATTTCTAGCATCTTCTTGTGGTTTTTATTTCTCCTTGTTTTCCTCTCTGTGCATTTATTCTGGCTAGAACTAAAAATTTTAGAAATAAAGTTTGCAGCTAAAGATGTCCTTCATGAGTTTACAAACCATGGTTTAACAAACCAAGCTACTTGACAGCAATGGGAAAGCATTGTTTTGGGTAGGGAGAAAAAGCTCCCAAATGAGAATGTTTATATTTGCCTAAAGATGTCCTTAACAATATACAGTATGCTTTAGGCCTGGCCTATATAGTGATTGTATGCCAGGAAAACAATTAGACTCAAATCAGTGATGTTCTTTCTCTTGGTAGTTATGACATATCAAAGATTAAAATTGTCCTGTGTTTCTTGTTTCAAAGTACACCTGTGTGTATGTGAAGTCTTAAATGTTTTAATAGTCCACAGCTAATCAGCTTATTGTAATATTGTATGTATAATGAGATCAATGTCTTGTGTTTTCATCCTTTGTGAATTAAAAATTCTCACTTGTTTTCTTGTCATAACAACAACAAAAAAAATTCTTGCACTGAAAATTCCACAAAGGCAGATTGCAAAGCTGCTTGTAAGTAAGTCAGTGTTGAAGGCGGACTACCTTCATTCTGCAGACTTAGAGCTCCTCCAGCTCTGCCTGAAGAGGGCATTTTGGAGCCAGATGAATGTTTGGATCATTGTGTCCTCCAATCCTAAAGTAACTGTAACTGTAGTCCCTTTGATGGCTGGGGTGGATGACAGTGAATGTATCTGGGACAAGGCAGGAAAAGAGATTAGGGCAGCATGGGTAAGTGTTGAGCATTGTCAGCTGGGATCCAAGGAGGACATTCTCTTCAACCAGCCAGGAATATACCCAGGAACCAGTGTTTGTTCTTCCAAAAACAAAAAGACCATGAAGAATCATTAAAAGGAAATAAAATTAGACAATTGTGTAGCCCTGATTCAAAAATGAAGAAAACACTACCTTTTCTCTTAGAAAAGATAGTTAAGGTGTATTTCCTATGAAGGGTATATATTATTTGAAGAATAACTGCTCTTCAAAGTTGTCCCTGTACTTCAGCCTTTAACTAAAGGGACCAAGTGTCTTTTAAAGTAGGAATCCCAATGACACTGAGTACAATGGACTGAATATTTGTGTCCCCGCGCCCCATTGCCAAATTCATATGTCGAAATCCTAACCCCCAATGTGATGGTAGCAGGAGCTGGGGCCTCTGGAAAGTGATTTGGTCATGAGGGTGGAGCTCTCATGAATGGGATTAGTGCCCTTATGAAAAGGACTCCAGAGAGCAACCTCATCTCTTCCACCATGGGAGGACACAGCAAGAAGATGGCCTTCTAAGAACTTAGAAGTTGGTCTTCACCAGGCACCAAATCTTCTTGGACTTCCCAGCCTCCATAACTGTGAGAAATAAATATCTGTTGTTTATAAGCCACCCAGTCTATGGTATTTTGTTATAGCAGCGCAAATGGACTAAGACACCAAGTTTCTCAATGAGTAGATTAGCAAGGAGTTCAGTCTTCCCTCTGGTTTGGCCAAGTCTCTCAATGATACTGACCCAGTCCAGAGGATCAGTCCTGGTTACATTCATCAGCAGTCACTGCTGAAGCCTGGCTGTGTTCCAGGGGGCAAGAGGAGACATTCTCCCTAGCCCTCCCTGTGCCCTCCCCCAGCTCCCCCCAATTTGTTATACTCAGTCTCAGGCATGCCACTAGCTGCCAGTGGTATAGCTCTTTAGGGTCCGAGTTCTTCACTTGATGGGTGCATGGCCATTTCCCTTGGCACACCCATAGTGTCAAGGTAGGTGGGTTGGAAGGAGGCTTCAGCATCAGCCTCATGCCGTTCCCAGAACCAACTCACCCCTATGATGGGCTCCAGGCCCTAGGTCACTACTGTCTTACGGTGAAGGTCATTTCAGTGGCCTTGTCATAACTGTCTGTCATTGAGCCTTGTCAGGGCCCCTCTAGTTCATCTGACATGTTCTGGTGACTCTGAATCTCAAAGAGACTAGATCTACAAAGCTCAATATGAGCCATTATTGTTGTTGAGCATCATTTGCTGTCTAAGCATAAGTTCCTATTAAATTAAACTGAATGAAATAGGAAGGGTGGGGAGGAGTTGGCTCTGCCACTCACAGATGAGTGTGTGTGTGTATATGTATGTTGTGGGGAGAAGAACAGGCTATAAAGACCTGAGAGCGCATTCTACTGAGGTCCAGGACTCTAATTTTCTTTCTCGTGATTTCCTAAGAGAGTCTAGGGTAGGGCAAATACCAAGGTGTTGAAGACAGATTTGGGGTGACAGGGAAATTTTATAACCTCTAGCTAATTTGCCGTCATCAGAGTCAACTGTCTAAAATTCTTGAACCTTCAGCCAGTTTGGACAGAGGCCTTGCACTGCCAGTAGTAACAATATAGAACACTTCTGTAAGTTTTTACAACCACATAACAGGCCAGATAAAAATCATACAGTAGGTAGGCCAGGAAACCCAGAAGAGAGAGCTGCTAAGAGCCCTGGGAATCCAGAGAGAGGCAGACATGCTTCTTTGGTCTATCACAAACATCAATTTTTCACAACCCAATTAGTAATGCTGAGTATCTCTGTGCTACACCTTTAGGGAATGAAATGCTCTGGCTCTTCCTGTGCAAGAGTTGGTCACCTCCGTGGGGAAAGCAAAAGGATGCACTCCTAGAAATAAATAATTAAGACAACAGACTCTGGACAAGGCCTCTGGGCATGACCTTTAGCTGCCCTGGTTAGCATTGTGTGACCAGCTACCTTCAGAAGGAAATGCTTATATACCTCCCACATGGCCACTCTACATAGCAACAACCTGATTCCTGGCATTAAGGAAGAGTTTGCTCCTAGTGGTCAGGGCATTTAGGTTGAGAAGTGAGATGGCAGCAGCTGGCACCCCTTCTGTCCGTTCCAGAGCTAGGGTAGACCAGACGGAAGGCTTTTTACCATTTACCAAAAGGCTTTACTCCAGGCTTTACCATTCATCAAGAAGGCACAGACATCTCCCAGGAGAGGGCGGCTACTGTGCCTGGAGAGCCGGCTGCCTTGTTGTAGTGAAAAACCATCTGAACAAGTAAAAAGACAAGGCTAAGTCAGGGTAGTAGGAGCAGGGACCGGGGCTGGCAGGGACATCTACCCTCGTATTGGATTAGAAGAGGTTGGCCATCTCCTGGGAGAGTGAGGTAGGTATTTCTTACAAAAAGCAAAGTCCCCAGTTTCCTACAGGGCTATGAGCAAAAATGCTGTTAATTATGTTAATTACAATAACAGAGCACTTCAGTTCTCAGGAGAGCTTTTCATCTTCAAAGGGACTCCAGGATGGAGCATTACCCGTTGACATGAAAGTCTCTGGAGTTTCAGAACTGATGTCTGAAGTCCGAGGGGCCCTAGCTGTGTGGGACAGGCAATGCCCAAGGAATTCTCTTGCTTCAGGGTGGGGAGCAGGTCAAGGCAGGGTTATGTGTCCAGAAACTGGCCCTTGCCTCCCTGAAATTGGAGAGGCAGGGGGATGGAGTGTCAGCCTCAGTCCAGTTCAACCGAGTCCTGCCCCCTATATCGGGGTTGCCAGATAGGTACAGGACACTCAGTTAAATTTGAATTTCAGATAAGCAAAAAGCGCACGGATGCACTAAACAATTATTCGCTGCACACACACACACACACACACACACACACACACACACACACACACACACACACACACACACACACAGCCCCTGCGCAATCAGAGGCTGGGCTTCCTACCCAGAGACTCCGACCTGAGAGCTCAGCAAGTCTGGGCGTGTTCCCCCAAGGCCACAGGGAACAGGTGCTCTCTAGACCTGCCCAGACCCAGCCTCTTTCTCACCCTCCTGTGGGAATGCGAGAAAGTCCTCCTTTCAGGGACTCAGGACTGGGCTGCTGGGCAGACAATCCAGCTTTCCCAACTCCCTTATTTGCCTTGGATTTGGGGATGAAACAACCTCAGGGATGGAATGTCTCAAGTCTCCCTTCCCTCCCCTCTTTCCTTCTCTACACCCTGATATCCACCCCACCACTCTGTAGCTTAAGGGAGAAGAAGCCTGTGGCCACCCCCCCCACCCCCACCCCCGCCATCGCCCTGAACTGCTGGAATAGAAATTCCTCTGTGACAAAACCCAGGGAGAAATGGTCCCTGGGCTGAGATGAGCTTTCTGCCTAGGCGGTGGAATCCAGGCCACCAGGACGGGTCTGGGCCTGAGCTAGAAATGCCTCTGGTTTCCCAGGCTGGGCGGGAAGGGAAGACAAGCTGGCACTTGCCACAGCGCAGAATAGCAACTGGGAGGCGGCCATGCCTGCTCTGAAACAGCGAAACTCTTGGGGCCTCCAGACACTGAAGCACTTAGAGAGAGGTTCCCAGGCCCCTAAACCTCCAGATCCAGCCCCTGGGTTCAGTCAGTCAGGGTCAAGGACAGAGCATCTTGCCTTCTTCACGCCCCCAGGACAGACAGATGGTCATGCACATTCACATCCTGGGATATTACTTCAGGCCTGTGGGCAAGATTAACATTCCAAAGCTTGGGTTCCCCTCCATGACCTAATGCAAAGGACACGGAGGTAGGCAGATCGGGCCTGGCCAGCTTCTTACTCACCATTTACCAGCTGGTAATTTATCCATTTACCTTGGATAAGACTCTTTTAAAGATTAAATTGAAGAAAAATCCCCCAATGGACTTGAAAATAAATCCATTTAAGGAAAATGAATGTGTGCAAGATGAACTGACTGGCCAGCAATGCAGTGCATGGGGTTCTGGTACAGAAAGCAGAGCACTGAGCCGTGACTGTGCCTTCAAATACAAGATTCTGGAAAGAGTCCAGAAATTGGTAAATTACTCTCAGAATTGTATAGAGGAACAACAGCTTTCCCCTGCGAATTGTAATAGTTGGCAAAACATGCTAGTGTTTCCTTCTCTCCTTATCCTCTCTTAATAAATTGAAAGTATATGAATATATGAATAAAATGTGACACAGTTCATGGGCATCGTTCAGATCATTACCTGCCAATTATGGGAGTCTGTTGAACATTGAACAACAAATGTTTCTTGACTGACTAAACTACTGTCTGATTTGATGAAGGGAGGAAGAGAGGAAGAAAGAGGGGAAGGAAGGAAGGATTGATTTTATGTCAACTGAGTAGATCTTAGCAGAAATCCTGACTCTGATTTTAGAAGGCTCAAACACTGATATTTTATTTCCCCAAATCCCCCTTCACCGGCTCTATTGTTTTCCCACCTCCTTTCATTTCTTTCTTTCTTTTTAATTAATTTTTATTGGAGTATAGTTGCTTCACAATGTTGTGTTAGTTTCTACTGTACAGCCCACCTCCTTTCATTTCTATGTATGCAGCAGCCATGAGCAGCTCTGCTAATAATGTTTGTAAAAGAGTGAACTAGATCAGAAAAAGCCTTGTAGCTACCTGGTACCCCTAGGGATTTAGTCGTCCAGGATCCTGGCCAGCAAGATCTGGTGGGCCCTTGTTTGGATTTGAAAGACCCAGAAAAAACTGCTACTGCTAGCAACTCAACGTTTTACAGATGTCACTGTGCTGGGGAGGGACAGGTGGTGAGTGGGCTGCCTCATCTCTGATTCCTAGGTCTGAACAAGATAAGAGAGGGAAAACAGTCCCAGAGAACGGGATCAGAAGTTTCTCAGGGGGGTTAAAATCAAGTGGAGCCACACACAGGACATCTGAGCTGTCCCCACATCCTGGATAGGGGATAAGGGGGTGGTGTAAGGGTCTGACAAAGAGCTGTTTCTACTCTTCGACTCTTAGTCTATCTTAATCCATCTCTCTTGCAAGACATTTTGTCTATTTCCAAGTTCAGAGATTTGAACTTGAACCTGAGTGTGGCCACTTCCCGTGTCATCTATTATCCTCCATGAGCCTCAGTTTCCTCAAGCGTACAATACAAATACTAATAACGAACACATACATATACATTTAGCAAACATGTTTGAACACCTACTGTGTGCCAGGCTCTGTGGCAAGCACTGAGAGCACAGTGGAAATAAGACAAAGTCCCTGTCCTCCTGGAGCTTACTTACACTCCAGGCAGAAGCCCCCAGAGGGCAGATCCTATGGGGGGTTTTATATACAATTAAAATTTTATACGTAATCAAGATTTTTAAAAAACTTGTTGCAAACATATAAAAAATTGGAAGATTTTATATAAAAATCTAGATTTCCCAGTGGCAAAACTGGGCCTGTCTTTCTGTACAGCAACCATCAGCCAGAACTCTGGCTGCTTCCTTTAAAAGGAACGCATGCTTTCCAAGTAGACACAGTCTCCGACATTCCCAGACACTCTTACCTTGTTCAAACTTAAACAATATTTTTGTTTATTTGTTTGTTTACCTAAAACCCTTCAATGTTCCCTCACTGTAAATAGGAGAAAGTCTAGCTCTTTGATATGACATTCCATTCAAGGCCTTCCAGATCTGTTTCCTGCGTAATGCATCCCTATAAATGCTACACACCAGCAGAAACTGCAGTTTCCTGACCATCCCATGTGGTACCTCTGAACCTGTGCAGCGCTGTTTTCTTTGCCTAAAATGTCTTTTGCTTCTGTTTTTCTATCCAGATAATTAATATTGACATTTAAGGGTCATCTTAAACATCTCCCTCTTTCTTTGTGCAGGCTTCCTGTGAGGAAATGCCCAGAGAGTCACATGGTCTGGAGACCCTCAAAGATGCAAATGGTCCACTTGAGACCAAAGGGGAATCAATTGTTCTTTAGCTTATGGTTGGGCCCAGGGACCTTCCAATTGGTGGCAACTTGTAAAAAGCCTCAGCTTTCCCAATAAGTGGGGACAAAATATAAACATTAAATGAAATAATGTCTGTAAGTGAAATTAGACAATACTTTTTAAAAAATTGAATGGAATTATTGATGCTGGATAAGTAGCAGCTATTATTCCAGTTGTTATTATTATTCGAAGTGGAGGCCACTTCATCAAGGATGATAGGTCAGCAGCTGCAAAGTGTGTTCAGAGAAGAAGAGTCTGTTAGGGCTGCAGGGTAGCGGAATAGTAAGAGATGTGATTGGACAAACAGAAGAGGGGCAGCAAGGGGCCTTCCAACTCATCTCCCTGCTTGGCTGTTTTCTCCTTTCTCTTTATTTTAAACACAGCAGCCAGAGTGATCCTGCAAAACAAGTCACCCCATGTCACTTTTCTGCTCAAAACCCCTAGTGGCCCCCTATCTCTATCAGAGTAAAAGCTGCAGCTATTAGATCTCAGATCTCACATCCCAACCGTCTCCCCTCTCTCCTCACTCTGCCAGACACTGGGCCTCATTCTGACCTCCCTGCTCATCCTTTAAAGTGTGCTCTTACCTCAGGGCCTTTGCACTTGCCAGCCTCTCTTTCTGGACCCATATTCCCTCTGCTATCCCCAGGGTTCCCTCCTTCATTTTCTTAGATCTTTACTTAGATGTCTTCTTCTTGCTGGTTAGTCTATCTAAAATTTTACTTCTCCCTTGCCCCCTCCACTTCCTGACCTGTTGCCTTACTGTCCTTAGAACTTATCACCAACTAACATGCTTTACTTATCACACTTGTTTATCTTGGTTATTGTCTATCTCCCCCACTAGAATATAAGCACTATGAGAGCAGAAGTTTTTATCTGTTTCTCTTGCTCACTGCTGTATCCCCAGCACCTAGAACAGAGCCTGACACATAGTAGATACACAATAAACATTTGTCGGATGAGTGAATCAAGTTTCTCGATTCAATAAACATTGGGAAATCACAGAATGTTTTTGACCAGAAGAGTAAACCGATCCGAGCTCACAAAGAGGCTTAGGATAGATTAGGGTAGGGGATAGGATGGGGCCACAATAGTAGAAGGATACACATGTGAAGGTTTAAACAGAGGGCTTCAGTAGGAATAAAAGAAAACAATAGGAGGCAGTAAGTTTCATGAGGGCAGGGATTTTGTCTGGCATACAAGAGGCGCTGAATAAATATTTACTGAAGGATGAATGAAGGAATAATGCTTGTGTCTCATGTGGGATGGACCCAGGGCTCTGGTTTGGGTCTGTCTTAGAAAAGATATAAATCTTTTTTGATCTTGACTCGGATGTTCTCGTGGTCAGGGGTTACACGAGATCAACACTGAACTCTTATATCTGTATGTACATCTTCCCTTTCTTCCGGGATTGGGCAAACCCTCCATGGCATTCAGTCACCTTGTAGGCCTCAGTTCAACTCAGACAAATGGGGATTCAGACTGTGGGAATTGAGGAGGGGGGTCGAGCTGTAGGTGTCTAGGAGCACCATCCAGATCGAATGACCTTTTTGAACGCTATACAACCAAACTTTTAAGCGACGTGGAGAAATTAGTGTGGAAGGCAGCCCATAGTGTGGAAAATCAGTGTGCCAGTCCAGAGCCACTCAAGAGGGAGGAAATCCCTGTGGACACCATCTTTACCTTTTCTGCAGAACGATAGGTAATGGAATAGGAGGCTAATCTAGGTTGAGGTGGTGTATGTGGACTCTGTTAAGAGAAAGTTCCCACAGTGGAGGGGTGGAGGGATGGAGGGGTGGAGGTGGGGCTGGTACTTGGTCAAAGAACCTCTCGTTCATGCCCTCCCTTGTCTGCCCTTTAGTTAGCTACATCTCCTCAAAGGAATTATTCACTAGGCTCTGATATCCACACTTGGACCTTGCCCCTAATACAATCAACAGAAATGAGGTGCTTCACATTCTCCCTGCCCCAAGAATAAATATACAGTAACTCATTTCTGAACTCTTCAGGTTTTAATTAAACCAATGCCTGGTGCCCAGAACTGTGCCAGATCCTTGCCTAAATATGGGAGGTGCAGCAGTGGAGAAAACATACATTTGCTGCTTTACTTATTTGTTGCTTTACTTATTTCATTTAATCCTTTTGTCAGTCCTGAGAAATAGGCAGTATCCTCATGCATGAGTTGAGTAAACTGAGGCCCAGCCAGCTCACACAGCTAGGAATTGAAAGAGGGGAAATCTGAGACAAATTTTGACTAATTCCAAAGCACAGGTTGTTTTTCTGAGGACGTCAGTGCTGCCTCTATAATTTACTTGTAGAACTACGAATTGTTAGAACTAGAAGGTGATTGTGGGATTTGTTCAGCTCCTTCAGATAAAGGGGCTCAGGCTCAGACAGCGACGGTGACAAGCTCTGCTGTCACCAAGTACCAAAGAAAGATCTGACACCCAGGTCTCTCCTGATTCCCAGGTGCTCTTTCTTCTTCCTTTAAAAAAAAATACAGATAATAATATTTTTCTTAAATTTTATATATATCTGCTTTAAAAATTAAGTAGTACTGAAAGCTTTAAAATCAAAATATCAGCCCTCCCCACTCCTTATTTTTGTTGATGTAATATTTCATCTCCTAATATTTTCTGTTGAAATCTTTCATCCATCTTATCTCCCCGCCTGTGCTTTTGTCCTCTCTTAACCTCGTGGGTTAATATCTTTTTTTTTTATTCCTTCCTTGTCATTTTACTGGAATGGCCTGGGGAGGGAGACAAGATAAAACACATTTGGTCAGTCAGTCTTATTGAACAGAAGTCCAGTTTTTCATCTCACTGACCCCCAATGATCCTGTATCCCCAGATAACTCATTTTTCTGAAGTCAACACATTCTCCACTGTTCATGGAGATCACCCTGCCCCTAGCCCTGTGCCAGGAGCTCCTGACTTACAGGAGTTCCTGTCTGGCCTGTGCCTTGCTGCCCTCAAGGACTTGACTGAGGCCTGGAGAGAATGATTTACAGGAGGAAACAAAAAGCAGAAAATAGCAGTGAGAAGCCCTCCCATCCACACAGCACTTGTCCAATTTCAGAGAGCTTTCATATCCACGATCTCATTTCATAGCCATAGATAATCACAGGATAGGTAGTTTGGTGCTGACCAAAGTCAAAATCAGGACACTGCTCTGTCCCAACAGGGAAACATATTTGAAATCAGGACTATGAACCCTCACGTTCATGGTACTTGTAACTTCTTGTTTGGCTCTTTTATCTGCAGGTCCAGTGACAACTTTCTTTGCCAGGGGAGATGGAAGTGGACTGTTAGATTGGCGCTGAAGGGAAGAAGTTTGGAGGGAGGGCCCCAGGTGGGCAGCGTACTTCCAAGGGAGTTACTGAGCCTTCTTTTTTTTTTTTTTTTAATAATTAATGTTTTAACTCCCATAGGCAATGTTTTGTCTTTTTTTTTTTTTTTTTTCATTTATTTATTTATGGCTGTGTTGGGTCTTCGTTTCTCTGCGAGGGCTTTCTCTAGTTGCGGCAAGCGGGGGCCACTCTTCATCGCGCTGCGCGGGCCTCTTACTGTCGCAGCCTCTCTTGTTGCGGAGCACAGGCGCCAGATGCGCAGGCTCAGCAATTGTGGCTCACGGGCCTAGTTGCTCCGCGGCATGTGGGATCTTCCCAGACCAGGGCTCGAACCCGTGTCCCCTGCATTGGCAGGCAGATTCTCAACCACTGCGCCACCAGGGAAGCCCCTGAGCCTTCTTTTTCCTCCTCCTCCTCTTATACAGATCCAAGTTTGGAATAAAGAAAGCTGCTTCTCTGAGAACACTTACCAATGCTCAGCTTGGTCCAAGGATAAGAAGAGAGTCAGAAACAAATAATTCTGAACACTTTAGTGGAGAATTCTCCTAAAGTCCCAAGCCAAAGTCTGTTTCATTGTCTGGGTTGGAAAGTCAGATTCATTTATGGATTTCTGCTGCAGCTTCTGTTGCAGAAATCTCCGTGATTCTAGGATTTAGATTGCATTCTGGGATGCAGTCTATGGAGGGTAAGGGGACAGAGGAAAGGGCAACACCAATGTGCACTACAATTTAGGTTGTTGTTCAGGCAATGTGTTAGGCCCATCTGTAGCCCCAGTACCTTGAAACACTTGATGGAGCCAGAGATAAACCAGGGCGTAGAAAGGACTTGGGGTAGACCTGATGGGTTCCAGAATTGCCTTTCAGAGGCTGGCTGGGGTCTGAGTTCCTCTGAGAGAGCACAGAATTGGATTGTTTAGCTTGAAGTCCCTACACTTTCTTCAGCAGCTCCACTGACATGCAGCCCAGTCTGAGGTTATTTGCTGTCACTGATTCCAGGAACACTCTCCACTGTACCGAGCCATTGGGAAAGATTCCAGTTGCCATGCCCTCTACTCTGCCAAGAAGAGGGTGGGATTTGGTTCACATTTGGGCTTTGGGCTTTGGGATTTGGGCTTTATTGTCATATGTTTGATATTGCAGAGGCTAAAGCCACAGGGTGGTGAAAAAGACCCCTCCTCACCAGGTAAGAGTTGCCTGGGAGCCAGAGAGGGAAATTCCCTGATTCCCTGTAGTTGTGAATCACGGCCTCTGTGCTCAAACGTACATCCCACTGCCTGAAACTCAGACTCACGAGTGACTCAGTAATGCCTCACCTGAGCAGGGACATAGGGCAAAATGCTGGGAACACTGCAGGCTTAAGCCACACTGGGGATGTCTGAATCCCATGAGAGCTCTTTTGAGAACATAGAAGAATTGATTCCTCTAGAGCCCTTGCAGGGGCTCACAAGATGTTCTTATTCCTCAGACCAAGCAGATGAGGTATGTCTCAAGCAAAGGAGACTTCAGGGTGGCCTATTGCCAGCTCTCATCATCTGAAGAGCCAGGAATTTCCTCCTGATCTCTACCTTAATTCCTCCTGCTTTATTCCCTTTCATTGATTCTTCAGTAGAGTGACACAAGAGTTGTTCACCATAGTATCGACCGTGTCTAGATGCATGGGTAACTTTAAAAAAAAAAATTAACAACCAGTGCAGCACAGTCAGAATAGACTCTGGCTGGGGTGCTGAACAGGGTCCAAGCGGGAAGAGCTCTGGGCTTGGGTTCTAGTCTTGGCTTTGTGGCTAATTTGCTATGTGACCTTAAGCAAATCACTTGACCTCCCTGGGCCTCAGTTTTCTCACCTTTAAAAAAGAGATATTTGGACTAGAGGTTGCAAACTCATATGCCTACAGAATCGGGCAATTAAAGTAAATGAATGAATCCAATATGATGGGGTTGTCCTGACTGCTAACTGTAGACTCCCTCTAAATGGGCAGCTGTTGCCTGTTGGAAATGCTGACCTAGGCTGTCCAGAGCATTTGACTCTTCAAGAGATGCTAAGGATCTGGATGTTTATGTGAAATCTCCCAATGTTTAAAAAACTGTGTGGGGGACTTCCCTGGTGGCACAGTGGTTGAGAAGCCTCCTGCCAATGCAGGGGACAGGGGTTCGAGCCCTGGTCCAGGAAGATCCCACATGCCGTGGAGCAACTAAGCCCGTGCACCACAACAACTGAGCCCACGTGCTGCAACTACTGAGCCTGTGTGCTGCAACTACTGAAGCCCGTGCGCCTAGAGCCTGTGCTCTGCAACAAGAGAAGCCACCGCAATGAGAAGCCCATACACCGCAACGAAGAGTAGCCCCCGCTTGCCGCAACTAGAGAAAGCCCATGCGCAGCAACGAGGACCCAATGTAGCCAAAAAATAAAAAAAATTTAAAAAACCAAAAAACGTGAGAGTCAAACAAACATCTCTAAGCCAGTTTCATCCCTAGACTAGAGGATTTGAAGGGCCCTCCCAGCTCAAATTTTCTGATTCTAAAATATGTGTCTTCCAGGGAATTCCCTGGCGGTCAAGTGGTTAGGACTTGGAGCCTTCACTGCTGTGTCCCCGGGGTTCAATCCCTGGTCAGGGAACTAAGATTCCACAAGCTACACAGAGCAGAAGAAAAAAAAAAATGTGTCTTCCAAAGAAGATCACTAAGAAATCACCTTAGTTATGGTAATTTCAGCTACTGGAAAAGTGAATGTCCGTGTGTGCACTCATACTTGTATGCCATTGGGCTTTTGGCTCCCCTCAAATGACACTCTCCTGGTGGTCTTCCTCCATCACACACACCTGCAGTGGACTGTTTGCTTGGTCTCAGGAGCCCAGCCCTGGGCCAGATGGAAGATATGGCTTGTCCCGTGAGCTCATCAGCAGTAATAGGCTGGCTGTGCTGACGAGATAGCCCTTCCCTTCCCCTAAGTGAAGGGAAGAGCGGCCACAAGCAGTGACTGAGACAGAGGCTGCCTGAGTCAGGATCTGGGCCTTGCTGCCTTCCCAGGCCTTTGCTGGCTATGTCCCTAGGCTGAATTGGGACGAGGAATCAAGTCCACAGTATTACCAATCTGGAGCTCTCCAACCCATCTGTATTAGTTTGCTAGGGCTACTGCAAAAAAGCACAGACTGGGTGGCTTAAACAACAGAAATTTATTGTCTCACAGTACTGGAGGCTAGAAGTCCAAAATCAAGGTGTCTGTAAGGTTGGTTCCTTCTGAGGACTTTGAGTGAGGGAAGGATCTGTCCCAGGCTTCTCTCCTTGGCTTGCAGATGGCTGCATCTCTTCACATCATCTTCCTTCAATGCCTATCTGTCTCTGTGTCCAAATTTCCTTTTTTTAGAATGACACCAGTCGTATTTGATTAGGGCCCACTCTAATGACTGCATTTCAACTTGCTTACCTCTGTGAAGACTTTATCTCCAAGCACGATCACATTCTGAGATACTGCAGGTTATAGGACCTCAACATCTGAATTTGGGGGGGGGGCACAATTCAGTCATAACACTACTCCATCACGGTCTCTCATTCATTGCTTTAAACTCCAAAACCTAAGTACCCTGCTTATGGCCCTTCTTACCTGTGACAGCCTAGTGCTTCCACATCTCATGTGCTAGTACACAGCTCACTTAAGCATGCACTTTACATGCACTGGAGTTCTCTGCAGTGGGAAAGGTGAGGGAACTTTTATCAAGCACCTGTTAAGGGACATACAGGCCTTGAATTTCAGGTAATATAGATGTCTGTTTATTCCATGAGGCAATGCCAATATGGTACTTTTTATCCTCACACCAATAAAAATGGTATTTATACTGCACTTGGAAAGTGCCAAATACCGTTCCAAGCACTTTATATGAAGTAATTTTTTGAATGCCCACAACACCCCTTTGAGGTGGGTACTATTATTTACGTCCATCTACAGATAAGAAACTGAGGCCCTGACAGCTTAAAAAACTTGCCCAAGTCTGTAGTAACTGATGGAGTTGGATTTGAATCTCAGTAGTTGGCTCCAGAGGCCATGCTTTTAATCATTACCTGATAGTATTTGGAAAAGGCAGGACTATTACTCTCATAAAATAGATGAGGAAACTGAAACTGAGCAGCTAAGCAACTCACTCAGGGTCATAGGGGTAAAAGGCAGAGTGAAGGCAGAATTCCTGCCCTGGAAGCCACAGGGCTTCCCTCAGAAGGGACCAAGTGTCCTGAGTCCCTTCCCCATACCCCACTCCACTTATACAGGCCCACAGGTATTAGGGCCAACCCAGAATCTCTAAATCCTTATTTGTAGTTAACCGTCTCCATACCGCAGGGTGATTATGGGACATGAAGGAAGGGAGGCACCTTCTCGACTTAGATCTAAATCTTTTCGATTTATTTTTCCTCCCAGTCGCTTCCAGTTCAGAAGACCACCAGCCCCAAGGGGTCAGATCTAGACCCCAGTCCCGGAATTTTCTCAGCCCGGATTAGAAGCGGGGGAGGGCGGTGGGGAAAGGGCTGGGCGGGGCTGGGCCGCCCAGGAACGCAGAGTATCATATTTCTCGAAACCCGCCAATCCTGAACGCAGGGGGGTGTGGCCACACCTGGGAGGCGTGGCCAGACGGCATATGGGTCCGCGGCGTCCCGAGGCGAGGCGCTGACGTGAGCTTGGCTCACCTGGGCGGGGAAGGTGAGGGCCGGTGTGGGACTGGGAGCGGAGCCTGCAGTCCCTACCTGCGCAGAGCCAGGTGTTGCTTGCCCAACCGGCCGAGGAGAGCAGTGGCGACGGGTGATCCTGACTGGGGACTTGGTTCGGAGGGACGTTCGCTTCTGGCAGCCGGATTGAAGAAAGGTGGGGACGCCAACGTCTGGAGCCTCGCTTGAGGGAGGGAGGACACGCCCGCCGGTGAAGAAGCGTCCCCTCTAGAGTTTGTGGGGGTGAGGAAAGCTTGCTTAAGGACATCTTTTTGTTTGGGGATACCCTCCAGGGCTGGGTGCCCATCGCTCTGCTTCAGGTAGCTTTCGGGCGGTCCTAGCCCGGGGGCGCTGGGCCCTTACCGACCCCCTACTTCTGTCGACTCCCTTTCCCTCCCGCCCAACTGGAGTGTGCGGGTCTCGGGCCCCTACCCACCAACCGTCGGGGAGCGCTAAGGCTCCTGCACCACGCTGGTCCTCCCAGCTCACTGCTCCGCAGGCCCCTGGATCCCGAAGAGGGAATTTCCCAGGCCGGCCGGCCCTTGATTTTGGTGGGTGTTTTGGGAAATTGCGCGTCGGGGCGGCCAGTCACTTTAGCCAGTTTGTTTCCTCTCCTGGGATTTGTTTAGCACCGTCAGGCCCCTGCCCTGGGCCTGAGAGACACCCGTGAATTTCCAAGTAGCTAAGATACGTGCTGGCGAGGGTGGCGCCGGGCGTGGTTGCTCTGGGGGTGAGGCCCTCTTCGCCTGAAACGGCTGGAGGGCTGGTATAGAGAAGTGGGGAATGTCTTCCAGGCCTGACTGGAAAGCAGGCCCAGGGTGCCACTGTTTACAGGGAGCCTGCTGTGTGGTAAAGGGGTCATCCCTACCCCAACCCTGCTCTCTTGGTGGATGTCAAAAGTGGAAGCCAGGGAAGGGAGAGGAAGAAGGCGTTTGAGTAGGGGTTGGTGAAGGCTGGTGCTGACCCAGGAGAGTAGTTTTCGATGTTTGTATAATGCGTGACAGCAGCACCTGTACCCTGTAGCTCCCTCTCTCCAGCCCCCAACTTCAATCAAGCAGGGAGGCAGGGCGTGGGAATTATGGCTAGAGGCCCAGAATTTACCCCTGAACAGGGCTAAACTAAATGGAGGAAAGACTGGGGAACTTGGAAGATGGCATTTCAGGTCTCTCCAGGAGGAAGGGAAAAAGCAGGACCACTACTGAGGCCTGTCTGCAAGAAATGAGGGTGTGTGTTTTACTCTGAGCAAAACCATTGACGACTGAATCTTGGCTTTGGGGTGGCCGTGTTCCTGGAAACTAGTCTGGGCACGGGCTGCAGAGGTGGCAGTATGGGTGTTTGTAGGGGACCTGTTCCCTGGAATGGGGGTGTGAGAGAGGATGGTTTATGCCTTGGCGAGG
This sequence comes from Eschrichtius robustus, assembly GCF_028021215.1. Lineage (NCBI taxonomy): Eukaryota > Metazoa > Chordata > Mammalia > Artiodactyla > Eschrichtiidae > Eschrichtius > Eschrichtius robustus. The sequence continues at coordinate 151,168,251 of NC_090826.1, forward strand.
TTAATAGTGTCCCTGCTCAGTGCCCAGTATGAGGGGAGTGGATGGGTTAGATCTTTGTTCTTTGGCTAGTTGAATACCTGTTGGAGACACAGGCCTTGAATTTTGCTGTGGTGGCAGCTAGAGATACCAGAGCTGAGTTAAACTAGGCTAAGCTTGTTCTGTGGGCATTGGGATTTGGGTCTTGATAGTGTTCTGAAAGAGAACTCTGGTTTAGGTGTGTTTAAGGGTGGGTGTCATGCAGTCTCCTCCCTAACCACTTCGTTGGCCCTCCGTGCTGCTTGGATCTTTGTTGATGTTTTTCATTTACTTTCTTGGTGTATAGAAGAAGGGAGGGACTTAGAAGGCTGGGTGCAGTGGCAGGAAATGGTACAGCACACTCTGACTCAGAAGTGTTGGGTCCAGGCCCCAGATAAAACACTTTGCTGTGCCTCAGTTAACCCAGCTGTAAAATGGGGATGATAACAATGGGGATGATAATTTCATTATGAGGATGAAATCAGACACTGTAAATAAAAGCGCATGTAAAAACTGTTAAGCCTGTGTAGATAGAGAGGATTGTTGTTACCATGGTTTCATTAGCTGAAGGCCATCATCTTTTATATCTCCCAGTGGCCAAGAAGTGTCTTAGCTTCCTGTGGTTAAAAAAAATACTACTTGTAGTGTTTTGTTTTTAAATTGTGAATCGAAACATGTCATTGTAGGAAAATGTGAATCGTATATAAAAGTACTTAGGCACGTATAAAATTCACCCACAGTCCTATCACCAGGTAACCACTAAGAACGTCTTGTTGCATCGATGTGTTATTTCTTTCCCTTTTAAAAATTCTCTGTGCTTATGTACACAAGTGCATGTTATGTTACAAGATGGAGAGACTACTATACAGTCAATATTGTATGATGCCTTTTCCCCCCTTAAGTACATATTTAAACATTTTCCCAAATCCAGTAAAAATTCTTCAGATGCCTCGATGTTAATGGCTACTTGATATTGCAGCCTATGAATGTCTAATTAGATATTTTTCTCTGTGATTTTGGTTGCTTCCAAATTTTCCCTCTCTGCCTGTTCTTATCGTCTAAGGTACTGGGTGGCAGGTGGAGGAGATCTTGGTCGACTTTCAGAAGGTGGAGAGGGTTAGCTGTGATGGAGGTGGGGCATGGAGGAGGAGGAGGAGGCTGGGGCAGCGTTGCTCCTGTGTACTGCCATCTTGGGGGAATGCTGAGAACACAGGGCTCTAGATCTTCGTCATCGACCTCTAAGGGTGGCTGCCTCTCCCTCCCCATCACTCTGCAGTTCCTCGTGTTGGCCTGGTTGCCTTAATTTTTTTTGATGTGCTGTGGATCAACTAGGATAAGCCCTGTTCTTCAAAGCCCATGATCTGTCAAGAGGTGGATTTCACGTGTCTGCCAGGCCTCGACACAAGACTGACCAATATTGCAACAGAAATTCTCAAAAGCCCCTCACTAGGTGGACCAGTTTGCTGCCCATTTCCCTGTTCTCTTTGTTCTTCCTTTACCCCATCCCCCTTCCCGCAGGCCAGGACTGAGGAAGAGAAGGCTAGAACTTGCCCTGGGGAGAATATGCATTCCCTCCTCCTTATAAGGTAAATGTTCTCCATGGTTTGATAGCTTGACTTTGCTGTCCTACAGAGCAACCTACACCAAGGCCAAGAACATGGGGGTGGGGGGCACTTGAATACCGAGTGCCACCTCACCTGCCCACTGTGAGCTGCTCCCAGGGGGGAAGGTTTCAGTTGCAGAACTCGGTAATTGGGTCAGAAGGCTCAGGTGAGAGCAGGTCCTGCCTTGCTCTTAAAGTGCCAGTGACTGAGCTGGGTTTGAGTTTTCCCGTTTGTTGGGAGCCTGGCTGGGGAGAGAAGTGGCCTTAGGACCCACCCCTTAAGCTAAGCTCCTCCAAGGGGGAGCCTTCGGCTGACTCAGCTGGTTTGGTTTCTGAACCGTGATCCAGGTGGGAATCTTTCTGGGTGGGAAGGTGACTTATTTATCTTCCTTTTCTCAGGTCATTGGATGTTTGAGCAATTCCAATGTGGATTTCTTCAGGGAGTCTGATGAGAACATTGTGTTTAGTAACAAATGTCGCCCTTGTCACACAGCAGCTGACGGACAAATATTTGTTGAATGAACGTTCTTTTGCAGGCTTGTCTTTCTCACATGAAGTAAAAACAAAGAGAAATGAGAACGCCAAAAAATCTAAACACAACACCCCAGGCAGACACTTCTCCGGTAACTGCTTTTTCCTTTAGGCACCCAATCTGGGCAGGCCTTTGTTTCCCGCTGTGAGTGCTGGCTGCTGCCACCGAATGTTATCTGCTAACGCTATGCCCTTTATGAGAATCAATTGCAGACTTTACCCAGACTGGCTCCTGCAACCAATCAGTTCAATTCAGCCTCTGTGGGGAGGTAAACAGGCCCAGGTGAGGAGGCTATCCTAGCAGTACAGAGCTTGTCTTATGACTGGTTTTAGTACTCTAGGGTTAGGAACTGTGGTATTTGATCATTCTAGGGCATCTTAGCTTTACCAGACTCAGGGACAGGGCAGGGTTCTTACACTTTGTCTCCAGTGCTCCCAAGCCTTCTCCTAGACACTGGATTGTTGGTGGGGATAACCAGCTCAGACCACCCACCCCTGCATTTTTTTTTTTTTTGGTGCAGAACCTTTGGGTGGCCCAGAGAAAGGAAAACTGACTTGAGGCCCAGCTCTCAGATCCCTGTGGATACAACTGCCTGCTCATCTATGTAAGTGAGGACTTTGGAACCAGGGACCATCCCTCGCCTACTTCTCTCTCATCACAATGCTGTCATTTCTTACTAAAATATTCCCATTCACCTTAGTTGTCTAAAAAGAGAGTATGCTTCAAGTTCTTGCCTATATACCTGCTGTTTCCATAACTTTTTTCTTCCTTCTCCCGAGACGAGATTGAAAAGAACAGTTTCTCTCCTCTTCCCTTGGTACTTGTGGAAGGACTGTTTTCCAGCAGGGATGACATCATCTTTTTATTTTTCTGCCTCAGGATTTAAATAGAAGAAATGTGATCTACTTACCTGATAAGTCTGATTTGGCTAGAGTATGAAAAATAAATGGCTTTGGAATAAGAATCAAAAGAACCTTTTACCCTCTTTTCTTTTCTTCCCCACCTGGCACAGTTTATTCCCATATTTAGTTTCTTTGCCGTAATCTAATGAAACTGTAGCTCTATCATATGGGAACAGTGGCTGGGAACTTTTCCCAGGGGCTGGCCTAATTCTCCTCTCCCCATTTCTTCCCCCTCCCCCCAACCCAGATCATGGCTCTCCACCCCCGCAGAGTTCGGCTGAAGCCCTGGTTGGTGGCCCAAGTGGATAGTGGCCTGTATCCTGGGCTCATCTGGCTACATAGGGACTCCAAACGCTTCCAGATTCCCTGGAAACATGCCACCCGGCATAGCCCCCAACAGGAGGAGGAAAATACCATTTTCAAGGTAAAGGTCTTCTTTCACCATCTGACTTGAAGTGTTTTCCAGTTCTCTCAGACCTTTCTGGTTTCTTGTTCTTCTGTTTTCAATTTTGGCTTGAAGAAGGTACTAGATCCAAAATGCTGATGCAACAAAGAGAATGTTTATGATGGGGGGGCGGGGGCAAACTTAGCAGGCATAGTAATTTCTCTTGTTGGGGCATGTCTGTTATGGTTGAGGCCATTTATTCTTTCCCATTGGTCAAAGCTACTCAACTCATGTCCCAAGGGATCCCAGGTGTGATCGGCTAAACTCCTGTAAGTGCGTGTATGCTGTGGTTGTTCTAGAGCTCCCGAGGGTCAGCCAGCAATCAACCCTTCATTTGCTCAGGGCTCTTGCTCTGGCCCGGGAATGGCCGTCCAGATCAGGGCAGAACTACTGAGCGTTAGCAGGCTCCTAACAGCCTGTAGCATGGGTGTCGAGGGCCCTTTGCAAGTTTTTCTTTTGATGTTAAAACATTTTGCCCCATCCATAACCTCCGCTTAAAAATGAAAGGCGATTTAATTACAGGTTTTTATTCTACAAACATGTTTTCTTAACTGAGGAGTAGCTCTGATGTGAGAGTTATTTTGCTTCACTGAAAATAAGATTGAATCACATGGCATTTCATAAAATGTAAGGGAAACCAAAGTCTAAGACAGAAGTAGGTGGGAAGCTCATTGTGGGTAGGGGTATTATGTGGTTTGTAACTCCGGAGCCCATGCCTCTGCTCCAGACCAACTTCTCTGTGCTGGTCAGTCTTCCATCTCATGAGTAGCTTTAGTTCCTGCACTCCCAAGACACAGAGAAACGAGTTTCCCCATTTCTTCCCTGACTGTAAGCTGGAAGTCAGAAGTGAAATCCAGTCCCTACCCTGAGCCTCTCAAGATTGATGCTCCAGGTTCTTGCTGAGACTGGGCCAGGAAAGGTGGACTCATACCTCAAAGGAGAGCCAACTAGAGTTGTTTCCCACCCAACTCAGTTATATTGGGTGTAGAGGTGAGAGGTGGAGAAAAAATTGGCCTGTGAATACTTAGAAAGTAAATGAATGCTTTTAATGTAAAAATTAAATAATGATATGAAAGTGGTAAGGAAAACATCTATAAATCAGCACCAGTTATTGGAGCTGGCATCAGAGGGGGATGGGCCTGCCCTGGCCCAGCTGGCCTCTGGCTGTGGCCTTGGTCTGAAACTGGACTTGCTGTTGAAGTGCCTGGTGGTGGCTGGCCATGGGGGAGGAGACTGGTTCCTGAAAGCTCCACTCGTGAGAATGTTCTGTATGCTTAGGGCTTGAGGGAAAATTGGCTGTGGGAAGCTGCTTTGTCTTACTGATATCTGTGTATCTGTTTGCAGAATGCTAGGGAGGGCCTGGGTGTCAGGAGAAGAGTGAGGGTGCTTTCACAGATCCCACGCTCTGACAGGCCTTTGGCAGGATATGGGGTGTGGGCGGTGATGACTAGCATTAAATGGGTGCCTGTTCCATACCCTAGGTCCGTTATCTCATTTGCTTCTCGACAACACTGTAAGGGGGGCGGCACCCTCATGTTATAGATGCAAAAGCTGAGTCTCAGAGGGGCTATGTAACTTGCCCAAGTCACATAGCCAATAAGTGGTGGGGTTAGGGTTTGAACCCAGGCTTATCAGCTCCCCCATTATCAGACGGCCCCTTCTGACCAGGAGCTGGAAGACCTGGCTTCAGATCCTACTACCATCACTTGCATGTGCGGTCTTGGACAAGTCACATAATCTCTTTGGGCTTTAGCTTCCCCTTCAGTAAAATGGGGATAAAACCAGTCTTGCCTGCCTCACAGGATTGTTGTGAGAATTGAGTGAAATCAGTGTATGGGAAGGGACTCGTAAATTGCCATAAAAATGCAGAGACTGTGTCCATTTTAGGAAGAGAAATAGGGACCTGCCCAGTGACCAGAATCTCAGAAGCAAGACTCAGAATGGGTTTGAATAAGGGATGTTTATAAAGCACAACGATTGTCATGTGGTGGGTACCACCCTCTGCTGCATCAGCCAGGTTCTCTGCATCATCTGAGTGGGCCCTGGGGAATGGCTGTGTTGTGAGTAGGATGTCTGGGGCTGTGGTTCTGAGTTAGTCTGGCTGCTCTCTGTGGAGGGGCAGGGATTCAGGGAGCCACAGAAATTTTGCAGACCTGTGCCAAAGTCAGCACAGCCCAAGCCAGCTGGATGGGGCCAGAGGGGGAGTGGGCACGGAGGATCAAACAAAGAGAGGGGAAAACGTGAGGAGGCAGCAGCCAGGTACTGCCAGGTGCAACTGGAGATGTGCCTCTCCGACACTAGGGACTCACTGGGGTGAGGTTGAAATCCCCTACAGGGGGTTGGATGGAATGGCGCCTGCTGAGTGCCCAAGGGCAGCAGCTTTGTCAAACTGCTTCATTCCATACTGCACATCAAGTGGAGGAGCCCCCAGGTCTGAGAAGATGGTAAGAAGAAATGAGTGAATTGGAGGAGAAGGATTTAGATTGGCTATTGGGAGAAGCTTCCTCATGATTGTGAGGCTCTGCAGGGATTGACTGAGGGAGACCAGAGAGCTCAAAGGATGGGGCCGGAAAAATTCCACTTCGGCTTGAGGAAGCAGTCTACGTTCAGGAGCGGAGGCGAGGAGTTGGGACTGGACAAGCGATATGCCCTCTCCACTTGAACAAGCTGCCGTGTGCTTCCTGATCTTGAGTCCTCTGCAAAAGACATCCCCCTTTTCTGCACCAGCACATACGTCACACCCCTGAAGAAAGTGTAGACATCTGAGATACGTTAACAGTGGGGGAGGGCTGATAATCCCGTGAACAGACACAGAAATGCCTGTTAGACCTGGAAATTGAAAACCAGAGAGGCGGGGCCACACTGGTTTTGGCCCAGGCCACCAGCCACTGGTGTTCCCAGCAAAATGTTCCCAGTGTGGGAGTTTGAGGAAGTAGGGAAAGGCAGGCGGTTTGAGTTTATTAGGACTTGAGGCCCTCAGCCTCCCACTGAGGCAAGCTGAACCCCCAGAGCGTGCTTCCTGCCCTCCTATGGGCTGCTACTCCTAAAGGTACTTGGTTTCAACAGTTATTTGTGCATCAGGTTGAAGACTGAAGGGAGAGGGAACAAACAGCGAGCCTAAATTCTTCATATCATACGCCATCTCCCTTTCTCTTCTTATTATATAAGCAATTCATGTCAAAAACAAATAAGTAAAACAAAACAAAACAAAACAAAATTACCTGAAATCCTGCTATCCAAAAGTTACCATTAGTATTTTGGTGTATATTTGTTCCAGATTTTTCTTTATTTTCAACCCTTCATTATGGCCATTGTAGTCTTGACAGGTGATGCTGGCACAAGCACTTGAGATGAGACTCCTCTTTTTAAAAGATTGTATTTGCATTTGGCTTCATTTCCCTCAGGCCCTGCCTTGCCTGGTCCCCAGGGTGGTGTTTCCTGCTGCAGTCTCTGTAAATTGGAGTTGGGGTGATGGGGCGGTCAGGCAGGGCTGTGTGTATCTGTGTCTGTATGAGGGAGGGCGGGCACACTTTCCAGTGTTTCTGGGCAACAAGCAGGCACTCACTGCAGTTTCCTATCCCTCAGGCCTGGGCTGTGGAGACAGGGAAGTACCAGGAAGGGGTGGACGACCCCGACCCAGCTAAATGGAAGGCCCAGCTCCGCTGTGCGCTCAACAAGAGCAGGGAATTCAACCTGATGTACGACGGCACCAAGGAGGTGCCCATGAACCCCGTGAAGATATATCAAGTGTGTGACATCCCCCAGCCCCAGGGCTCGATCATTAACCCAGGTGAGGCCCCAGCTGCTGGGGAGAAGGTGGACAGTATGCCAGGTTCCGGGCTGGACCCTTAAAGTGATAGACGACTTGAAAGTCGTCTCGCTTACAAAGTTGAAGACTGGTAAAGCAAGAAATCCTGTCCTTAGAAAGAACCCAGAGAACAAAAGATATAAACTCAGCAAAGTCTTCCTGCTCACCCAGTGGAACAGTAAAGCATTAGAAAGAAGAGCGGGTATTGAGTTCTGTAAAAAGTAACTTCTCTTGGGACTCAACACTGAGAAGAGAGGCCAGATAGTTTAGAAGAAGGAGGGATTAAAACTTAGAAGGTCTGAGTTATAAACCTCGTTCTTTCCATTTCACTACTTGTGGGACATTGAATCAAGTCATTTGACCTTTTGAGCCTCAGCTTCTTCCACTATAAAATCTGGGTTCTCATCTTTCCTGCATATTTCAAAGGCTGTTCTAAGAATCAATTGACATGACATTATGAAGGCTATTAAGTTCTCTTTATAAATGATGGGTAAGTGATCATTTAATTTGTATGGTATTTTTCCTAGGAGAATACCACCTGATCCCTATATTTACTCAATGTTTAGCAAGTTCTGACTAAGAGCCAGATAATTTAGACTTGACCTCCAGTGAATCTAGTGAGGCTCTGCCATGAGGGACGGGTCTGTCTTCACATTAAGCTTACAAAGGAGAGAAGCTGTGGTCCTTGGGTCCTTAGAAGGGATGCTAATGTGTAGAAAGGGGTTTAGAGTAGGAATTAAAAGATTTCTAGGAGAAGGGAGTAGGGCCTGCAGCTCCTGGATAGGGGAGGGGATGAGAGCTTGCACTGGGGCTCCGTAGGAGGAGCTGGGAGTGGGGTGAACACCCTTGGTTCCCACTCTTTGGCACTGAGGGTGCATACTGAACCCAAGGAGCCTCTGTGCTGGCAGTGCCTAGCTTGAACAGTGGGTCAGCTGCAGGGGTGACAGTGCAATGTGAGCAGCTCACTTGTGACCTGTGTGTGTGTGTGTGTGTGTGTGTGTGTGTGTGTCTGATTCTCGGGTAGGATCCACTGGATCTGCTCCTTGGGATGAGAAAGATAATGATGCAGATGAAGAAGATGAGGAAGATGAGCTGGACCAGTCACAGCACCACGTTCCCATCCAGGACACCTTCCCCTTCCTGAACATCAATGGTGAGTGGGGGTGCGGGGTGGGACAGAGGCATGGAGAGGATGTAAGGGGCTTTGATTTTGCAACCGTTGACACCATATCCACCATGGCACTGGGAGCAGCGACCAGGCCCTGTGGCCAGGCTGCCAGTCTGTTAGCAAGTAGGAGTCATAGGCAAAGGAACTCCGTAGGCATAGTTATCCCAGTGGGGTGGCTTCTAGGCAGAGAGAGCATCTTCTGAATCTTATGTGATAATTCAGAGAAATTAAAAAATTAAATTCATTCTCAATCCCGCATACAAATACACAAGCTGTTATAAATTTTGCTGATTTCCTTCAGGCCAAGTGCAGAGATCATTTTCGTGAATTGTAGGCAAACTCTTCTGCTATTTCCCTCGGTATAAATTTTCTGTCACTGCCTTAACAGCCTCTGCTAAGGCTGTATCATGGGAAACTTGTGGCACTACAACTCTTAATACTAGGCTCTGATAAAATTTATCTACTAGAGACTTTTATATTTTTTTTAAATTGACTTTTTGAATTCAGCTTCCCAGGAAAGATGAGTTTAGAGGTTGGAGGGTCACTGTGAGACAGAGCAGGTACTGCATCTCCCATTGCACATTCTGAGGATGCCCAGACGCAAGGTGAATTGCTCTTCCGCAGCATCCTCACTTGAACTTTTCACTGACATGCTCCTAGTCATGTGACTTGCATTCAGTTGAGTAGCTTTTCACTACTTTTCTAAGTTCCATCTGACTGCTAGGGTCAAATGAGATACTTTTGCCACCTAGAAAATTTAGTATATCAAGATGATTCCTGTAGGGTTTTGGAGTGCCCTACTCTAGGTGATGCCCCGTCTTTTGAGAATCAGGAAATGACTCTTATCTGTCTACTTGCCCTCCTTCACTTACCCTGTCATTTATAACTTTGCAACCAAGTGATGAGTAAAGACAACGATCATAGAGCTCTCTCAGGTTAATATTGCCACAGCTACGTTCCCACTTGGTGCAATTTTAAGATTTGGACATTTGGAAATGTGAGATCCTTTCCCAAATCTTTGACTGACTCATTCTGTTATTCTCACCCCTTAAAAGGATGCACCCCATTTCCAGGATCCTGATTTCCCATTTTTTTTTTTCATGTTTTTTTAAAGCTAATGTTGTGTGGCCTTATGTTATGGGCCACCTTGGATCCTTTATGGAAACATGTGAACATATATTAAAAAAAAAAAAAAAATGGGTACATAGGTATAACCAGACTTGTACACAAAGGGTCAAAGAAACCTTAACCTCTGTGATTTCAGAGCTGTTGGGCAGAGGAAGAAGAATTGTTGAAGAATAGATGCTTAAAAGGTGAGGCTAGGAGGAAAAATCTGTAAACTTTGGAGTGAGCCAACTTTGACAATAGCAGGGATATAGGATGTGTTTTTCATTCTCTCTTTTAAAAGCTTTAACTGGATACTTTTGAATAAATAATACTCTTACACGGTTTAACATTCATAATGGTACAAAAAGGAAATCAGCTGAAAGGTTTTCCTTCTATCCTGTCTGAACAGTTCCTTCCCTGGAGGAGACAGATCTTTCCATGTTCTTGAGTATCCTTTCAGATGTTTCATGCATGTAAAAAAGTATCTGTTTGTTTTTAAAGGAATTTCTATACATTAACACTTAACTCGAAGCTAATCAACCAATTTAGTTGAGTTCATTTTATGGAAGACAACCAGTTTCTATTTAATTGCTGGGTTCAAATTTTGTAACAGGGAATCTCTCATTCATGCCTGCTCTAATTTAACCCCAGAGAGTACCCACCTGTCTGTTAATCATCAGCAAATGCATGTTTTCAGAATTATGAGTTTATGAGAGAACTAATAAGGTTAGGAAGCAGGAGCAGGGGAACCTTATTTCTTTTGGTGTTTGTTGGGGGAATTACTGATGGGCTGCCACACTGAGTTGTGGTCCAGTGTTGGACCTTTTAGGTTTTAGAGCTTCGGACCCAGGTGATATGCATGTGTGGTGCTCCTGCCTGCTCACCCACATCCTTCTGTTCTAGGTTCTCCCATAGCACCAGCCAGTGTGGGCAACTGCAGTGTGGGTAACTGCAGTGTGGGCAACTGCAGCCCCGAAGCAGTGTGGCCCAAAACGGAACCTCTGGAGATGGAAGTACCCCAGGCACCTATACAGCCTTTCTATAGCTCTCCAGAGCTGTGGATCAGCTCTCTCCCAAGTAAGTGAGCCTTGATTTCCTAGCTGGATCTTCAGCTCCTATTACAGTCCATTTCCTGCCCCACCTTCTGCCTCCATTTCTTTGCCATGTATAGAATAGTCCCCCAGGCAGCCTCTGTGTCTGGTTCCTGGCTGGCTGATGAGTCACCAGGAACTAAAGAAACATTAGCCCATACCTACTTGCCCATGGGGATGCTCTGATTGGTGCTGTGCAGCTCTAGGTTACTCACCTGTTAGGTGGGTGGAAGGCCTGGGTTTATCAGTTTGCCTAGGGGATTTGAGGACAAGGTCAGTTGTGGGATGGGGAGGTTAATGACTATGGATTTGGTCAAGGAGGCTCTTGGGTTTTGAGGGACTTTAGGACCCAGAGAAAATCTCTTTCTGAATTGGGTACAAATTGATCTCAGTGAAGAATCATTGTCATTGCACCTCCCTTTCACACTACACATGGTAGGGGAGGTGCCGGGGGAGTACTAGCATTTTGTCCAAGAGGCTGATAGCTTTGATAAGACCTATAGGATTCAGTGGACACTTGCTGAGTGAAAATTTACTTTGTTGTGAACTGTGTCCTTCTATGATATATTATTAGAATATATCAACAGTGTGTGTGCATCTGTGTAATTTTCAGAAATATGCCTTGGTATTGCTTATTGTTCCTCTGGTTTCTTTAAACAGTGAGTCAAAAATGATACACAAACCAGATGCTGCCTTAGTTTTCAGCTCCTTCCAATGCCTATTGATGTAAAGACTCAGTCAGTACAAAATGCGGAGACCGGGACCCAGAACTTTGGTTGGAGAAATTCTAGCTGTTAGGGTGTGGTGACGGAACAGAGATAGTATAGATGGAATTTGAACTATTTGCTTCAAGGCAGCCTTTTGAGTGAATATTCCAGGGATATGTTGATGTCTCCCTTTGTTGCAGGAAGGATAACTATGGCAGTGGCCTTCCTGAATGCTGGTTGAAAGGTGGCTTGATCTTGATGGACTTGCATGAGTCTTAGGGATGGACGGGCAGAGCAGCAGAGCAGGACTCTCACTGTCCCCCCTCACCTTGCAGTGACTGACCTGGACATCAAATTTCAGTACCGTGGGAAGGAGTATGCGCAGACCATGACGGTGAGCAACCCCCAGGGCTGCCGGCTCTTCTATGGAGACCTGGGTCCCATGCCTGACCAGGAGGAGCTCTTTGGTCCCGTCAGCCTGGAGCAGGTCAAGTTCCCAGGTCCAGAGCACATCACCAATGAGAAGCAGAAGCTGTTCACCAGCAAGCTGCTAGACGTCATGGACAGAGGACTGATCCTGGAGGTCAGCGGTCATGCCATCTATGCCATCAGGCTGTGCCAGTGCAAGGTGTACTGGTCTGGGCCATGTGCCCCATCGCTTGTTGCCCCCAACCTGATCGAGAGACAAAAGAAGGTCAAACTGTTTTGTCTGGAAACGTTCCTTAGTGGTGAGTCTTTTTTCAGACGATTGATGGTGGGAACTGCTCCCTGCAAGTATGTCTTCCTCCTTCCTGCCCCCCTTTCCTGGCTCTGCAAAGATCTTAACCAAACAATTTCTTCTGGAGGAAGTCAAGGTAGAAGGGGACCTTGATTCTGAAAAATAAAAGTGACCTGGGCAACAAAGAAGGGTGTTCCACCCCAAAGCTGTGTATTTGAAGCCAGTTTTAGGTGGTTGTGGCTCCTTTATTGGCAGAAGGAGGAGACAGCCTTGTTATTGCTCCCCAAATCCTACCAGCTTATCCTTAACTTTGGAAGGTGACCCTGTTCATCATAATCAGCAAAACATATACTCTTCTCATTTGGGACATATTTGAGTGGCAAATTTAAGCAGACATATTTAGGGAGAACACTGAGATGTGAATTTCCCAATGTGATTTGAACCCTAAGTCTGGTGTAAGTGATGTCCAGTAGAACCCTCTGAAATGATGAAAATGTTCTATATTTGTATTGTTCAATATGGTAGCCACTAGCCACCTGTGGCTATTGAGTATGTAGATGTAACTAATGTGACTAAGGAACTATTTAATTTTAATGAATTTAAATTCAATACCCACATGTTGTGGCCAGTGGCTACTATTCTGGACAGTATAAAAGAAAGTATTTACTGAGTAGGTGTGGAATGACCCAGTACACCAAACTCCATGCTCTTCCATGTTCTGCAGATCTCATTGCCCACCAGAAAGGACAGATAGAGAAACAGCCACCATTTGAGATCTACTTATGCTTTGGGGAAGAATGGCCAGATGGGAAACCTCAGGAAAGGAAACTCATCTTGGTTCAGGTGAGGAGATAATAATGTGTCAACAACTCTTTGCCTTTTTATCAATGCTTTTAGCCCCTAGGTCTGGGCTTGAGCCCTGAGTGAGGGTCCATCAGACTCTGTGGGTTTTAATCCCATCAGATGTAGCAACTTGAGCTTTGTACATTGTACAGTAGGACCAGGCTGGAGAATACAGTGTCCTCAAAGCAAGTGACTGATTCAGGGGACACCTTGTTCTCTTACTGACATTAGAGTCTTGCTGAAACCTAACAGGATATGACTCTTTCTAGCTCTTTTAGAAAAACCTTTTGAGGTACTTTTAAGAACGTGTTCTTATTCTGGAAAGTGGCAGCAAGACCACTTAGGTTTGGCTGTGGATTTGTGCATCAAGACAAGCAATAGATGAAATTTGGGTAAAAATCTTGCTAAATAAGCAGTTATTTATTTAGGCATGTGATGTGATGCTACTTCTAGGTTCTTTACCTTCATTTGAACCAAATTCTAACGTGAACCTTGGCAGGATGGTCCAGAGAGATGAAGGCATAGTCTGTATCTAGACATTAAAGTGGTGGGCTTCCCCACAGCCTCACTGGTCCTTCCTTCAATCTTGGGCCCCTCCTGCTGTTTAAAAATACCCTTTCCTCAGTGGATAGCTGTGTGCTCTGTGTCCTGAACAGGTCATTCCGGTGGTGGCTCGGATGATCTATGAGATGTTCTCTGGTGATTTCACACGATCCTTTGACAGTGGCAGTGTCCGCCTGCAGATCTCAACTCCAGACATCAAGGATAACATTGTTGCTCAGCTGAAGCAGCTGTACCGCATCCTTCAAACCCAGGAAAGCTGGCAGCCCATGCAGCCCACCCCCAGCATGCAACTGTCCCCTGCCCTGCCAGCCCAATAATCACGAATGCCATCTTCCTTCTCTTTTTTACAGTATTGTACATATGGATATTTTTTATTAGTCAGATTTAACCAGCTTTTAAACCTGTCTTCTTTCTAACAATATTAGTACTCTCTGACTCTCCAAATATGCCTGGCTTTTAAAGTTGATTTAATTTATGGAAAAATCACCCTTCATACTTTCCCTTTCTTTTTTAAACCTCCCCATGGTAGTGTAATGTAGTAGAAGGAGATTTGGCCTGGGAGTTTGGACACCAGGGTTCTAGCTGCAGCTTTGCTTCCAGTGGTGTGACCTTGAACCAAGTCATTTAGCCTCTGGGCTTCAGATTCATTACTGTAAAATGAAGGAGTTGGAATGATGCCTGAAATAATGCCAGCTTTAAAACTCTGACTCAGTGACTTCATTCTACTTGTACAAGGCCAAACTGCCTGGAACAGAACATTTCTGCCTTGTTCTTGCACCACACTTTTTTTTTTTTTTTTTTTTTTTTTTTTTGCTTTCATTAAAGTTCCCTCAAGCACTGATTTGTCCAGGATTGATCTCCGTTTGACCTGTTCTGCTAGTATAGTAAGCTGGCTCCCTGATGGGGGAAGAGGGAGGGAGGGGCGCCGGCTGGTTGCTTGGGAACCAAGCTAGATATCTAAATAGAAATAGGTGCCAAAGTCTGAAAGTCACCCAGCCTGCGGAGTAAAAACTCACAAATTGAGCTTCTAAAGGGGAGCTGTTGATGTAGAAGGCTTAGGGATTCTGTAGAAGAATTGGTCGTCAGGTTTTCAACTCATCACCACTGAAATACGGACATACTTCGGAGATATTGCAGGGCTAGTCCCAAACCACTGCAATAAAGTGAATATTCCAATAGAGCAAGTCACACAAATTTTTTGGTTTCCCAGTGCATATAAAAGTTATGTTTACATTATACTGTAGTCTGTTAAGTGTGCAATAGCATTATGTCTAAAAATACAAATGTGCATACCTTAATTAAAAATACTTGGGGACTTCCCTGGTGGTGCAGTGGTTAAGAATCTGCCTGCCAATGCAGGGGACATGGGTTCGAGCCCTGGTCTGGGAAGATCCCACATGCCACGGAGCAACTAAGCCCGTGTGCCACAACTACTGAGCCTGCGCTCTACAGCCCGCGAGCCACAACTACTGAGCCCGCATGCTGCAACTACTCAAGCCTGCGTGCCTAGAACCCATGCTCCACAACAAGAGAAGCCACGTCAATGAGAAGCCCGTGCACTGCAATGAAGAGTAGCCCCCCCTCGCTGCAACTAGAGAAAGCCCGTGCACAGCAACAAAGACCAAACGTAGCCAAAAATAAACAATAAATAAATTAATTAAAAAAAAATAAAGATACTTGATTGCTAAAAAATGGTATCGATCATCTGAGCCTTCAGCGAGTCATAATCTTTTTGCAATAGATACATCAAAGATCACGGATCACGGATCACCGTAACAAACATAACAATAAAAAAGTTTAAGTATTGTGAGAACTACCAAAACATCACACACAGACATGAAGTGAAAAAATGCTGTTGGAAAAATGGCGCCAATAGGCTTGCTTGACGCAGGGTTGCCACAAATCCTCAATTTGTAAAAAACAGTATCTGCAAAGTGCAATAAAGCAAAACACAATAAAATGAGGTATGTCTGTACCACTGTGTGTGTGTGTGGTAGATGACAGTATATAACTCAGTGATAGCCTTTGGAGAGGATAGAACTCTCTTGTTCCTTTTTCCCTTCTTTGAGGAAGACCTGAGAGTGAGCTGGGCATCCAGGACCAACTCCTGTGATCACAGAGGAGACAGGGACAGTTCCTCCTTGTATGGAGATGTTTACAGTCTTCCTGTCATTTGGATTTTTTGTGGATGGGAAAAATGGGGTGTTGAATGTGTTAAGGTCAAGGTGAAGAAGGGCTGGGCAGTGCTTTTCTGGAAATGGCTCACCCAGCACAAACCTGCTTGTCTCCCTTCCTGGTGGAGGTAGCTGGGTGTGAACAGTTAAGGTGAAGAGTGTAGATTAAGGTGTAGAACATTGCAGCTATGGCTACAATTAAGGTGTAGAACATTGCAGCTATGGCTGCCACAAACTGGTCTGATCTATTAACTTTTGCTCTGTCCCTGACCCTTTGACTCTGTTTTGTTTTTGTTTGTTTTGTTTTTTAGGATGAAATTATACATAATTTAAACTCCAGGACCTAAATGGAAAACAAGATGCTTATCTCTGGTTGCAGGTTCCAACCCTCCTGAATACTGATACCTATGTGTGCCATGCCATATTAAGAAAGTCCATGTCTGGTCTGCTACCCTTAAAGCAAGCCACCTCCTACTTGCTACTGTAGTTGAGCTAGCTGTAAAGTTGGGCTAGCTTTATTTCAAAAACCCCTCAATCACAAGTGGCAATGGGACTTATTTATTTAGAAAGCTTAAGCTGTGGTTTTAGGGTCTCTAAGGAACCTAGTAGTATCTGCTATTACTAAAGCATGACCAAGAGAAATCTGGGTGTTCTCTCTAAGGGACCTAGTAGAATCTGCTGTTAATAAAGCATGACCAAGAGAAACCTGGGTGCTCAGGTGCTCAGCTGTGAGCAGAAGTTGGGCTTCTAGAGACCAGGAAACATGCAAGGTATAGGAAATTTATATTTTGGGGGCATTTTGTTGAGTGGGTGAAGTGAGGGATTTAGTCTTGATGTCTGGCTGCCTCTGTCTGTATCTGCATAGCTCAAAGTTAGAAAGAATCCACAGAAAATACATTGGGAGGGCAACTGCTGGATCTGGGCTGGTCCCTTCCCCTTATTCTGTGAGACGCTAACAGCCAGGCTGTACCTGGATGGGGGCCCAGAAAATGTGTGCTGGCAAAGGGTGTAGAGAACGGTGTTCTTAAGTGCCAAGAAGGATTGAACTTTTAGTATGTGATTGTAATGAAAAGCTGATGAATATGTTAGAGGAATGGATGAGTGGTTTTATGTGGTCTTAACCCAGTAGTGTAGTTTCTTCCTTGTTCTTTATCCTTTTCAGAGTGCACGCAGGGCTCTCCACTGATCTCCCTCAGTGCTCCTACTCTGGTCCGGATGCCAGGTGTCCTTTCTTGGAGACTCGGCCTGCTATCTCCTTTGGTGGCTACACCACTCATTCCCTTGGTGTTTTCTACTTCCTTGCCTTCACCTTGCTTAAGACTGGGAAGAGAGTTAGGTGGTGTCACCAGCTTTTCGTTTTCTTCACTGTCCACCCCACTAAACTAGATTAGCTGTAGGTGTCAATTGGGAGGGCAAATGTTGGATCTGGAGTGGTCCCTTGCCCACGTAATTAGGTCCCTGGCTATATGTTCCCATAGCACCCTATTGTTCCTCTTTCAGAATAATCAATTCCCTTGTAATTGCTCAGTTTGTGTCCTGCATGACTACAGACTTGCTGGAGGTAGGGACTGTTTGTCTTGGACTTTGCTGCCAGCCCTTAGCACAATGTCTGGTACATAGTATGTTCTCAAATATTTGTTAGAATAAATGCATTAACTCAATACGTCCTTCATTTCAGAAACTGATTGCTAACTACCATGGGAAAATAAAGTAAATATGGGGATGGAAAAAATTCTAAAATTAGTTTCTGCTCTGCTTCTGACTCCCTCTGAGCTAAGAACATTAGCGTGGGAGCCCCTACAAGCTGGACCTCCTTCCAGGCTGGCCCCACCTTTACTCTACAGTGGTCTCGTTTCACAGTCTGAAGATGCCACCAAGGTACAGCCAGGAGTGAAATTTCCAGTGTAGATGACTGCAGTTCCCTTAGCCTCTGCCCTACCCATGTATCAATAAATTTGGGCTATTTCTTCAGATACGAATTTTCTCAAGAAATCTTTCCCTTCGTGGTATGAGTCATATCACTGGTAGTTAACCTTTCAGTGAAATAACTTTTTCTTCCTAATGACCTGATTGAAAAGCTTCTGCACTTCTGCCTCTCATTTCTCATGTGAAGTCAGCAAACTGAATTCTTCAACTTGAGCTCCAAGAAGGTGGGGTTTTTGTCTGTTTTCTACGCTGTAATACTTCCAGCGCCCAGACGCATACCTAGCACACATTTGTTCAGAGTAAATACTCATGCACTTCACACCCTGCTTAGAGATGACAAACTTTGGCCAGGACGCCTGTCCACCCACTTCTCGGAATTCAGCCTCTCAGGATTTAGGTAGGTCAAAGTAAAAAACAAAAAACTTTCCAGCACCCACAGGTGAGGATATTATGCAAAACACGTCGCTTGTCTTGAGATAAGTTTCATTTGCAGGGGAAAGTACATTTCTCCAGAGACAAATCAAAGCGTGTTTTTGCGTCGAGTGCCCTGCTTCTGCCTTCCGGGTCAAACGGGACACCGGACTTAACAACACAGAAGGAGGGCAAGCAGCGGAGTCGAGGGAGGGCGGCGGCGGGCTACAAGCTTCACCCGCCTCTTTTCTTCCACTCCCGCCTCTTTCCATTCCTACGCAGACGGGTGGGGCCCACATCTGCGTAGGAGTGGAAAGGGGCCGGAAGGGGCCGGGCCGCAGGCGCCCAGACTTCCGGCACGCAGCCGGGCTGCCCTGCCGGTAGTTCTAACGCGAGGCGCGCGAGCGGACTGGGTGACGTCAAGGAAGGCGGTGGGACGGGGGACGTGTTGGGCATGCGCAATAGATCGACTTCGCCGACCCTGGTCCCGCCGGCAGTAAAGGACCTGCCCACGCGGGTGAGCGTTCCAGTTTTGTGGCGGAGGGCGGGCGCCTAGCGGCTCTCTTGGCAGCGGGCAGGAAACTGGCAGGAGTTCCTGAGCCTGAACGTGCAGCGGAAGTAGAAGAACGTATGTATGTGTGAGAGAGACCTCTACCTCATTTAACTAATTACGATACTATACTCTGGAAACGGTGTAGGGGTTGAGGTGAGCCCATAGTCCGAGGGTCCGTGGATGTCCACTAGTAGGGGAAGGCGGGACCAGCACAAGTTAAAATACAACCCTCTTGCAATTCTACCCGATTTCATTTATTTACTTTTCTGTCTCAGGGTGAGATGGTTGGTAGTCCACATTCTAGTGTATATTAGTTTAATCAGATTGCTATTCTTACAACTATTGGCGGGAAGAGAAGGGGGAGTTGGCAGTGAAAAGAGTGCATTTGGAACCTAGAACTCTATCTCAGAGGGCAGTTTTAGGTGAAATGCTCAGAATTTTGCCAAAAACTCCTCTGCTTCCTTTCTGCCCCAAACTCCTTCAGGTTTGAATGAGAGAAAATAAATTACAACAGGTAAAATTCAGCCAGAGAGAATATAAATCTAGCCGTAGGCTAGAAAGACACATGAATTTGGGACTAATGGAGGCCAAGTCAACCAAAAAATCAGAGAGCATTGGTGACCCCATCTTGTCTGGGCTGGGTTAGCATTCCAAAGCAGAGGGAGGGGAAAATGGCCCCTGGAAGATGCTGTAAGACTTAAGGGAAAGTTGTTGGCAGGTTTCCTGGTATGTCACTAGCTGGTGTTAATAATCCCCTGCTACTGCTTTGTTTTTAGGCCCTTCTTCAAGTGTCTGGAGCTCAGAGATGCAGCCCAGGGGAGGGAAATGTGACTAGTTGAGGAGGCCATGCTTACTGTTGCTGCCAGATCCCATGTCAGCACCAAGTCCTCAGCTGCTGGTGGCAGCTGCTCAGCAGACCCTGGGCATGGGAAAGAGACGAGGCCCAGCCCGAGCTGTGTGCCTTCATCTAGCCGGAGAGGTGCTGGCTGTGGCCAGGGGACTGAAGCCAGCTCTGCTCTATGATTGCAACTGTGCAGGGGCAGCAGAGCTCCAGAGCTATCTGGAGGAGCTGCAGGGCCTGGGCTTCCCGACCCAGGGACTTCACATCCTTGAGATTGGAGAAGACAGCCTGATTGTCCTTCCTGAGCATGTGTGTCGGCACTTGGAGCAGGTGCTGTTTGGTACCATAGTCTTTGTGGATGTTTCAAGCTCTCAACTTCACCCTTCCGTCTGCTCCCTGGACCAGCTTCAGGACTTGAAGGCCCTCGTGGCTGAGATCATCACACATTTGCAGGGGCCACGGAGGGACCGATCCCTGGCAGTCTCCTGCAGTAGGCTCCGTTCCTCAGACTGGAATCTCTGTACTGTGTTTGGGATCCTCCTGGGCTATCCTGTCCCCTATACTTTTCACATGAACCAGGGAGATGACAACTGCTTAGCCCAGACTCCACTACGGGTGTTCACTGCCCGGATCTCATGGCTACGTGGTCAACCACCACTCTTGCTCTATTCCTTTAGTGTCCCAGAGAGCTTGTTCCCATCCTTGAGGGGCATTCTAAACACTTGGGAGAAGGACCTTAGAACTCGATGTAGGACTCAAAATGACTTCGCTGGCCTCAGCATCTCCTCTGAGATAGTCACACTGCCGGCTGTGGCCCTCTGACTTTAACTCTTTTCCTGTGTAGAAGGAGCTCGGTAAATGATCAGCTCTCGGTCAGAGATGGCAAATAGGAATCATCTCAAGTGCCAATTCCAAGCATCTCGAGGACACTAGGGAAGAATGCTGTAATAAATTTGCCATTTTTATGCTGAACTGGACTAGGGAGAGTAGACCAGTATGCTTCAGGAATAAACAGAGTTCTCTGGAATAGAGGCCATCAGGTGAAGTTTATTTGTTTATTTTTACAGCAGGTTAAAAAAATAATGAGAGTCAGAAATCTCAGTTGAGTTGGAAAAACCCACACATTAAAGTACCCAGACCTGAGTTTTTTACTGAATTTCTTGCTTCTGATTTTCACCCAAGGCAGCTGTCACCAGTTATTCAGAGCTTCAGGCTGTCCTTATTGGCCAGGAACACTGCCACTGCTATAGCAATCAGTGCCATCAGCATCAGGAGCCATCGGCCACATTGCCTCTGTGAGGAGGGAGGGGGAGAGAAGAGAAAGAGGCCATGGGTTGGTCAGAGAAGATGCAGGCAAAAATAATCTTCCTTCTTCCCATTCTAGCCCAGTAGAAAACGTTGGGTTGGTGGAGGAGAAAAAGCTTTTTATATCTCTGTCTCTCTCACTTTGCCACCTCCCTCGGGATAAAACCACTCTCCAGTGGTCACTGGCCCAGCGAACCACAGCCAGCAGGGGCCAGGTACTTAAATACTGATATGAATACTCAAAAGTGGAAAATAACTCAGCAAAATTGTATTCTGTTTATATTCCTTTTCTCATCACTCTGTCCTTGCCACTATGCTCATAACAGACTAAAAGAACACCATTTAATACTTTAGCTAGTAGTAAGTTTTTCCCTTCAGGCTCAGGCGTTCCATGAAAACTAGGCTTGGAGGCATGAGCCAGTGTTTCTTTCCACGGTTGCTATACTCTCAGTACAGTATAAACCAAGCTGGGGCAGGCTGGTCAGATGTTGGCATGGGCTGAACAATTTTATGGGCAAGATTTGGCTAAAGGAAGAATCGTCCCACCATCACCTAGGGCTGTATGGGAGGATAGACCCTCTTACTCTGGGAGGCAGCTGCTGGCTCTGGTTCATCTCTTCTCGACAATGCTGCAGCTTACGCAGGCAGGAGAGATACTCATCGCTGAGGTTGTCTAATTCTGAATGCAGTTCTCTGCACTGTGCGGGGAGGGGAGAGAACACCACCAAGGTCATCAAGACAGTTCTGTCAGGGACAGAGCCCAGGTAGGGGAGAGGGCCCTGTGTAAGTTACCCTGTCATTCATTTGGAATTTTTACCTCCATCGTCCCTTCCCAGCTTTTCTCAGAGCTTTCAGTTTGCCTTCTGACTGTCTCACCTAGTTTATTTGTAATGTGTTCATTTAAATGATTGATTATAATGCATATTATTATATATTATACATGTGTGACAGTTGTATGTGCCAGTTCTTTGTAAATGGAGACACACAAAAATGAAGTTCCTATAGCACACACAACCTGGAAGTGATCTTAGTGCAAGTCTCTTTGCTGGGAACTAGTTGCATGTGAACACTTCTGGAGCTACGTATTTCTGTGAGTATGCAGATAGGAAGAGTTTTGTTATTTAAAAGACACTGTATAAAGTTTTAAGATTACTCAATGTAGGACAAAGTTTGAGGAGTTCATGTGTTTGTTAAATGTGTTTGAGTTTAGGTTGACTTTCTGAAAAGTAACTCTTTAGTAAAACCTTGAATAAGGGTTGGTATAAATAAGAGAAAAGATTGACAAGTTAACCCAAAAGCAAAGATGTTTTATTCAGGGCTAAATGAATACCTGCAGGCATCCAATCACAACTTAAGCTCTGAAATACCTGTTGTCTGGCTGCCTCCCAGCAGTTTCCCTATCACTGTAGGATGAGCCCCTTACTATCTGAGGTCACCATCTCACCTCCTTTTCCTTGGCCAGGAGCTGCAAAGTTTTCTTTTGGAGCTGGTCTCTGAAATCCCAGTCTTTCTCCTTCCCTGGACCCTCAGGCTCCACTTCGTTATGGGAGGGCTTTGGACTCCACCCAGGCAAAGCCTGATCTAAAAAATCAGCCAGATTTGCAGTGATAGTTAGGCCCATACCTCTGAGGAATGGCCCCTACACACTGAGAGAACCCCTAGGCGGGAGGGAATAAGGAAGGGCCTGTCCCTGGCCAGACTGTGTGGATTGCAATTCTCTGACTTTTAAAGAACATCCATTGGGACCCTGCTCAGACTGGACAGAGAGTGGGAATTTGAGCCCCTTGAGGGCAAGGTTGGCATTTTACTTCTCTCTGTATCTCTAGTCCTGTCTAAAGCCAGATACTTTTAGAAAATACTTATTAATTTAGTGTCTTTGGTTGCCTGTCACATCTTTTGGTCTGGGAGGTTTGCTGGATGCTTCAGTATAACTCCATTTTCCTTCTGTCCTTGTTTCAAAATGATGAGATGAGAATGGCAGTCATATAACTCATCTTCATGTAGTTAAAGATGGTTTTTCAGCCACCTGGCAGTCTGCATCTTGGTGAAGAGAGCCCTGGACTGGGAGTCAGAAATTCTGGATTGTTGTCAAAGCTGTGTCCTTAATTTGTGTGACCATAGACTTTCATTTACCTTCATTTTCTTATCCATCCTATGTGGACATAATAATTCCTTCCTTATATTTTACCCAGTGACTGTGATGACGAAACAGGGCCATGTGCAGTGGATAAATGAGGAGCTTTTGCCCCTCCAGATGTATGATGAATTCTTCTCAGGACGCTAAGGCAGCAGACTTGAGGGCTGGGAGTGAGGTGACTGTGGCATGTGACGTGGTTTCTACTTGGGGAGCTGGATGTGGTTTGGAAAGTTAAGGGTAAAAACATAAAATCCTGAGTTCAAAATCAATTTATTGAAATATTCAATACAGACATATGTTTTCAGAGGGAGTAGAAATCCTTTTCACAGTTTATATACCTCTCAGGATAGGAGGCTAACTGAAGTATTCTCAGAGCCAGTGATGAGTCCTTAAAATGCTCCTCTAGCTCCCTGACCTAATAAACTCCCAGAACTGGGTGGGACTCCAAGAGGTCATGTAGTCCATCCCTCTGTCTCTAGGCGGACAAGGAAAGAGCAATATCTTAGAATTTGTGGAAATAAATTTGCTGACCTTTCTTTGTTAAGAGTTTCTCCTGTTCTTGAAGCTGTAAGGATTGATTCTGAAGCAGACCTGTTGGAAAACACAAGGAACTTTTCTGTGCTAGCATATTTACTGCGAAGAGTATCTTTTCAGAACTTTGCTTAGAACCTTAATGATTGTGTTCCCATCTGTAGTTGGTTGAACTGTGTCTCCCCCACCCCCGCCGCCACCCCCCCCAAATTCATATGTCAAAGCCCTAACTCCCAGTACTTCAGAATGTGACCCTATTTGGAGATAGGTTCTTTGCAGAGGTAGTCAAGTTAAAATAGGACATCAGAATGGGCCCTAACCTAATATGACTGACGTCCTTATAAGAAGGGGGAATTTGGACACAGACGTGGATGGATGGAAGACGTGTGAAGAGATAGACAAGACAGCTATCTCCAAAACAAGGAAAGCGATCTAGAACAGATCCTTCCCCCAGAGCCCTCAGAAGGAACCAACCCTGCCTGACACCTTGATTTTGGACTTCCAGCCTCTAGCTCTATGAGAATGTAAGTGTCTGTTCTTTAAGTCACCCAGTTTGTGGTGCTGTTTTATGAACACACCATCCTTATGTCTTTTCCTACCATGTACAGTTAAGTCTCTGCTTAAATGTTACCTTAGAAGAAAGACTTTCCCAGATGACCCTGTGTAAAATAGCAACTATTTTCTCTTTAACCTGCTTTATTTTTTTCTCTGTAGCCGTTGTTAATACCTGACACATATTTGTTCATAGAAACTCCGTTGTCCACTGTAGTGTTTCCTTAGAATGTAAGCTTTGTTAGGGAAGAAACCGTGCCAGCTCTGTTCATTACTGTATCCTCAGTGTGTATCTAGGGTGCCTGGCACTTGGTAGGGGCTCAATAAATAACGTATTGAGTAAATAAAGGCATGATTTTGAAGTGACTTGCCCATTCAGCTCCCGCTGTGTAGGAGCCCGGCTTCTGCTGGTGTTCTTTTTCCGTTACCCCTGTGGCTGCCTTGCTGTTTTCATATTCATTGCTGTTTGCATGAAACTTCTCTGTCAGGGTGTCAGAGGTTAAGGTGTTGGGCAACCGGCAGAGCTATTAATTGAATCAGGTTCTCCAGATTTTCAGAAATTGCCTGCTTTTCTTCTGAGACGTCCCTTTTCCTCTTTGGCCTCAACATGTAATTTTGAAGTGGACTGAGGCATATGTAGTGTGAGCTTACTTTCTGAACCATTCCTAGTGACAGAGGTCTATGTGACATATGTACATAATAAATTAGAATATATAAAATAAGAACTACCTTAGAAAACTCAACACGTTTTGAAATCTGCAGTTCTGGGGGAAATGCAGGTGGTTGTCAGAGAACATGGTGGAGAAAAGTAGAAACAAAAAAACCCAGAGGCTAATGTGGAACTTGTAAAGAGCTGTAAAATGACCTCTGCACAAGAAGAGGGTCTGAAAATGCAGAGGTAGAGGATATGCCAAGGACCGGGCTCCCCATCCCTCCTTTGGGTGCCTTTCGTGGGGCAGGAGCCCCAAGAACTCCAAAAAGCCACCTGTGCTACTTTCAGAATCTGGAAAGGGGACTTACTCTGCAACTGCTGTACTTTGGTCACCAGGGCGAGTTTCTCCTCCTCTGACCTCTTTAGTTGATCTGAAAATGAAATAATGCAAACCAAAATAGAAGAACCTAAGACTTAATGAGCTCACTCCTGAGGCTGGAAATTAGTAACAGATGCTGTCTTGCCCATGGCCTCTGATAAGTGTCAAGTGCAAGTTGCTCTTTCTTCTGCTTGTCCCAGTTTGGAAGAGGTGAACCAGAACCCGACTACCTGGGATTTCATCTGCGTCAACAGTGGGCTGAATTAAGGGTTATATGTGCACATAATTTGGTCCTCTCTCAGCTGACAGAGGCTGTGACTGGGAAACCTTTGCCATGCCTTGTGTTTTAACTGACCTTTCGCTTTAAATTAGGAATGCGGCCTTGACACGTGACTGCTGTGTTCTGGCTTAGAGGGATGGGCTGGATCCTTTCAGTCTTGGATGATTAAAACAGCCTTGACTTTTTCTCAAAGTCAAATGAAATCGCCAAGTCAACCAAACAAACAAGTGAAAGACTGAAGCCTTTCCACCCAGCTTCCTTTCTCTGGGCTCCTTCAGCCAGAGGCCTCCAAGGAGAAGGGTACCTTGTAGGTGCTGGGTATCTGAGCTGCACAGGTCCCTGTCCCCCTGCAGGCGTTCAATCTTGGCCTGCAGCTCCTGGTGCTCGTCCTCCAGAAGTCGTAGGGCCTGGTTCATCTGTAAGTCTCTACTGTCTGCTCCCTGGAAGGAGGAGGAGGGGTGGACACAAGCAGGTCAGTGCTAGGGTGGAGGTGGGGGGCAGATTCCCAAGGAAGAGGAAAACTGTAGAAAATTGTGGAATTTTAGAGCTAGAAGGAGTCTTAGGGAAATGGAAAAATAGGAAAAGTTTTAAAATTCTTCGCCTTGCTCTATTCCTCATGCTTAAAACAAACATTGCATTCGATTTTTGATGTTCACAAGGGATACATTTGGGTAACTGCCCAAATTAAGGAATACTGAATCATCACTTTTCTAGATGTCTTCACTTTGTCTTTACTTCTCATTCTCACGCTATCCGGGGTGGGGCGTGGTGCGGGTAGGATCATTTTTCACAACGAATTAAGGTTAAAAAGAAAAGGGCCTTCAGGAGAGTTGCCTTGTAGGTGATTCGAGGAAGAGGACAGTGGGTGCGGCGCCCAGCGAGGTTCCCTCCTGTGATAAGACGACTCACTTGCTGTTTCTAAACAAATGGGCTTTTTTTTAAAAAACAAAGAATTTCAATATCCTTTGAGAAATTCTTTGCCTTTTAAAATAAAAAATTAAAGAACAGTATAAGAATAATTTGTACATAAGACTATAAAAAGTGAGAAGCAAAAAAAAAATGAGAAGCAAATAAATTCTAAGGTTTTTGTTTTTTAATAGATTTGAAAGGAAATCTATAGATAAATCTGAAATGTTTTTAACCCCCATTCCTCTGTCTGATCTGTTCTTCCTTTTTCTACATTTGGAACATTAATTCTTTATAAAAAAATATGATGTCAATGAGTACAAACTGCTCAAGGTAATAAGGGACTTACAAATGTCTTTTTAATGACTTTGAACTAGAGTTGCACTCTTCTTCATTGCTAATAATAGGATATTGTATATAAAACTCAAACACATTGATATCTGGACCACCATCCCCCCAACAAATTCTTTACAATCACTCAAAATGTTCCCCTTTCTCCCTGCTCACCTTAGAGCCACATATTAAGGTTTAGGTTGTTAAAAAACATAACAAATCAAACAAATGAAAACAACTTTCACACTTAATTGATCTTATTTCTAGAACTGGCACACACTAGGATTCTCAGATCCCAGCTTCAGTAAAAGTATAAAGAGACACTTTTGAGGTGGGTCCTTGAAATTCCAAACCAAGTAAGTAAAATCTGCGAAAAACAATAGCTAATGTTTATTGAGAGCTTATATGTGTGAGGCATTGTGCTAAGTGCTTTGCATGGATTTCCTCACCTAATCCTCACAAAAATCTTATGATAGAGGTACCATTATTATCGTCATTTTACCAATGTGGAAACTGAGGCTTAGGAGGTTAGTTAACTTCTCCAAGGTAAACACGGATTGGAAATGATGGAACCCTTGAGAATGCCAAGGGTCTACTGTAATGGCTTAAAAAGCACATTGGCAAGATGTGTTAAATGATACTCAAACTGTAAGTAAACTGGTGACATTTGTTCTCCGCCAGTAGTGGGCATTTCTGAACTGGATGCCCTGCTGGGATGGGGTGCAGAGAGTGGGTTGGGGTGTGACAGTAGGCTGATGACTCTTCCAGCCCAGCCCTTTGCATTTGGATGATGTCATTTCAATGAACACTTAGGTCATTTGCATGAGCAGTGCAGACATCCTTGCTAAACTCAAAATTAGCTTTGGGGCCCCCTGCCCAGCGGCAGCTTCTCTTATCACTGCTGTCAACACCTCCCTCCCCTCCCCACCTCCCTACCTCCAGGGCCTGGTACCTGCAGTTTGGACTGAAGCACGTGGAGCTGGCTCTCCAGGTCCCTGTGCTGGGTCCCCAGGGCCCTCCAGTCCTCCTTCAGAGCCTCGTACTGGCTCTTCCACTCTTCACACTTCTTCTCGGCCAGAGCCAGGGACCGCTGAGGGAGATCAGAGGAGAGGGTGGTGCCTTGGGGGTTCCAGGGAGTCGTGCAGCTGGCTCCCTTGCCACCCAGACCGCCCCAGGGTTCCCAGCTCCAAGGATTATGGAGGGTCCCCACACCTGTGTGCTCTGCAGTTGCTGTTCTGCACTCATTTTCTCCTCCAGCACTTTCTGCAGTGACTCCTTGGCCTTCTGCTCATAGCTGTTTCTCTGGTCTTCCATCTCTAATAGCACCTTATTCATTCCCCAAGGAGTGTATTTCTGTAAATTGGAGGCAATTCAACAAATACACATTGAGCTACTGTGTGCTAAAGCCTGAGCAGGGATACAGAAATGAAAAGAAATGGGTCCTTGCCCACAGGGCAGAGATGTCAGTAATCTGGTGGACCTTCTTCCAGGCTGGAGGCAGACAGGGAGAGTCCTTCAGGTGATGTGAGAGGTAAGTGGGGATAATAAACTGCCCTGGGCATGCTGGGCATTCTCCCCTAGGCCTTCCACAGGCACTTGAAATCCAACATTTCCAAAGGGACATCATCTTTCTAAACCTGCTCCTATCTCAGTGACCAGCATTACCACCCTCCCAGTCTCCCAAACCCTAAACCAGGGAATCATCCTTGATTTCTCTCTCACCTTCTCCAAGGAATCAGTTCATCATCAAGCTTTGTCAAGTCAACGTCTTTAACAGCTCGTGTCTGTATCCTCTATCCCTACTGCCACCTCCTTAGTTCAGACCCTAGTAATACTATTATATGGATTATATAGAGACTATATATTATCTTCATGCCTTGCCTCCCTTCAAACCCTTTTCAGTCCTGCAGCTAGAGGGTTCTTTCTAAAATTTAAATTTGATGACGTCACAACCTGCTTAAATCTCTCAGTGGTTCTTAGTGTTCTAAGGATCAGGTCCAAACTCCTTGGCATGGTTCCTACTTACAAGCCCAGGCTTTCATCTCATGCTGCCTCCACGCAAGCTGAACTGCTTGTAGGTCCCCTAAGCACTGTGCTTTTCAGCCTCTGCCTTTGCCCATAAAGCTTCTTCTACTTAGAGTATCGTGACCCACACTTTTCACCTGGTTAACTTCTACCCATGTTCAAGATTCAGCCCTAGAATCATAAATTCTGATAAACTTGTCCAATCATACCTACCCCCCTTCTCTTTATGGATTAGGTAGTTTTACTGGTGTTCACGTAGTATCTATATTTCTAATCTATTGACTCATCTGTCTCCTTTAAGGGATTGTAAACTCCTTTGAGGCAGGGAGCATTTTTTAAAAAATAAAATTATTTTTATAGGCTTGGGGATCCGAACAATATTCAGTAAAGTCAAGTTTTAAAAATTAGTACATTTGTATTTTTAGAATTTCTCCTGGCTTCAAGATCAAAAAGAAAAAGACACAAGAGCAGCTTTGCAAATTCACTGGGGGTCTTGCCCTTCCAGTGCTTTTCATTTATATGCCCTGTGATTTTTGGGAAAGCAGGAGCCTTTTACTATCGATTCTGGGTTACGCAACTGGGTAAGAGATAGTCTAGATAATGCAAATTTAGAGTTCAATATGAAATCATTTCCATTTAGCTTTGGAATCATCTGAAAATTTGGATTTAAATGTTGAGTGGGTCTTATGTTCTTGGAATTGTCATTAGAAACCAGATACAGGAGTTACTGGTTGAGATCATACATGGTTATGTCCAGGTTATTGGACTTAACCATGCTGGTCACTGGCCAGCTTTATCCCCCACTGAAAACGAGTAGACTGGTATTCTGGATTATATGTCAGTCTCTTATGAGCTTGGTTGGCATTACTGAAAGAATAAAAGTTGTGGATCCGCAAACCCATAGACTATATAGACTATGTTCGCCTGCAAAATTCTAACTACATGGCCACCTTATATTCCTAACATCAAGTGGGAGCAGTCTGACCAGTCCATCTCGTTCTCTTGACTTATCTCCCCGCCTGTCAGAAATCTATCATTTCTCGAGTGTGAAAACTGACTTTTTTCTATCTCATATAATCCAAGATCAGGCCAATCAAGAGGTTACCAGAGCTGGATAACAATGCCACAGAAAGCCAGGAGTCACAGTCTTTTACTTTCTCCCAGGGATTGCTGCTAGATAAAAGTTGCCCATGGGATGAAAATCATTTTGCGAGACTTCATTGCAATATTCAACTCATCTGTTCAAATATTAGGGCCTATGAATTTCTATCCAGGTGAGCTGAATCTTTACCAAGGGCCTCTCCCTACGTTTCCAGGTATTCTAAGGTTCCCCTGGAGCTGGCAAAGTGCTTAGTGCTGGGCTTCCTTTCCTAGGGTGCAAAGTGAAGGACACCAGGAGAAAGGGAGAGGGGAATGGAGATAGTGTTTTGGTGAATTGGAGACCAAAGGGAAAATGTTAAAGGCCAGAACTGGGTGAGTACGGATGGGTGCATTAATCTCTAGCAGGTGATGTTTGTTTCTAGAGAGTACGCTTGAGGTTCTAGCATTCTCTCCCTTAATTCTAGATTCCTGGACTAGAAGTGTCCTCCAGAATGCTTACCTGGGTACAGGTGTAAAGCTGGTTTTCCAAAGATCTCAGTTTGCCCTTCAATTTGTCTTCATTAAGCTGGCCCTGGAGCAAATGGGATGAGTTAGCCAGAATACAGCTTGGGCCAGAATATAGCATGCAAAGAGTTTTGTTCTGTATTCCCAGCCTACTGCCTAGAATAAACAGTGTTGGTGGAATTGAGCTCTTTCAGGAGGTAGAGAGGGGGAGAGATGACGAAGGATGTTTGGAAAGAAGAGGATCTTTTCCTCTTTCTCTGTAATAGGAGAAGGAAGAATCAGACTGGCCCCCAAAGTCTTCTGTGTACCTTGAGGTTTTGTATCAAATGGCTCAGGGTATCATAGCAGGGGCCCATTTGAAGGAAAGCTTCTAAGCTCTCCTTTTCTTCTTTCATTACCTCTCTCCCCTGTCTGTCCAGGCACTTCTGTACTCCTCACCTCCTCTCAGTCTAGTACATGGCCCTTTACCTCTAAAGGCCAATAGGACTAAAGGGGTCTCCCCTCCCAGGGGGAACATACATCCCTCCCTTACCCCCTGTTATGGGCTGAATTATGTCCCCCTATCCTCCCCCCAACGTTCATACGTTGACCTCCTAATCCCCAGTACCTCAGAAGGTGACTGTATTTGGAGATAAGTTCTTTAAAGAGATAATTGAGGTCCTTAGGGTGGGCCCTAATCCAATATGACTGGTGTCCTCATAAGGAGAGGAGATTTGAACATCAGGATATGCAGAGGGAAGACCATATGAGGACACAGGGAGAAAGCCATCTGCAAGCCAAGGAGAGAGGCCTCAGAAGAAACCAACCCTGTCGACACCTTGTTCTCACACTTCTAGCCTCCAGAACTGTGAGAAAATACATTTCTGTTGGTGAAGCCACCCAGTCTGTGGTACTTTGTTATAGCAGCCCTAGCAAACGAATACAGTCCCCTCCCTGCCCTGCACGTGCACACACGTGCACACACACGCACATGCGCGCGCACACACACACACACACACACGACTCAAGATATCTTGAGAAATTCTTTAAGAAAGCAGGAAAAGGAGGAGGGATATTAAGGCAGGGTGTGTATGTGTGTGTGGTAGTGACGGTGGTGGTAAGAGGACCTCCCAGAAAGCCACATGCTATTTATTCACGAGCTGGGTCTGTCTAGTGGCATTTTGGACATTCCAAGAGGGATGTAAATCTCAAGGGCGGGGGTGGCAAAAGGCAGGCAGGAAGGCCCGTTATCTGTTTCTCAGTTTTTCAGTATTTCTGCTGAGCAGCTGACAGCTTCCTTGCTCCCTTATTCTTTCCTCCACCTGTAGACATCTTCCTTTTTCCCAGGTAGGGGTTTTGTTCCTCCAGTCCTGAGTCTGATTTAAGGTTGTGTGTGTGAGGAGGTGAGGGCAGGGAGGTGCCATGGATGAGAGCCAGTTTCCCAGAGAAAAGGCCATGGGTCTCTTTAGCAGTAACCGGTTCTCATATCCTTTCGCTGGCTTTTCCAACCAGGCCCCGTGGGATGCTTGTGAGGTCTAGAAATTACATTTCTCCTCAGGCCTGAGACGCCACGGTCCCTCTCCGTCGGGCGGCTTGGACGTTTCCAACCCTTACAACGTTTCTGGTCTGTAACGGCCAGAGGGCAGAGGAGCCTCTGCTTTGAGGTCTGTCCCCCTCACTGAGTTTCAGGGCACCTGGGAGAGGCAGGAAGTGGTATCTCACAGCTCCTGTTTTGATCTTGTTTGACTGATTCTTCTAACCCTGGGAGCCAGGGGGCGTCTCCACCCGTTTTCCTTCCTGTATTCCTCAGCGGGGCCTTGCAAAAGCGAAAGGCTTTGCCAAAAATAATTTTTCAAAGTGCCTCCTGCTATTAATGTTTTTCATAATGTCTGGCATGAGAGCCGAGAGTCAGGATTTGGCATCTACAATAACCACAGGGCTTTGGGACAGATAGAACAGAGGGACAAAGACTTCCACTGTTCTGGGCTCCGGAGTAACTGGGAAAAGTTACTCCCCTGCATGGCCTGTTCACTATTAATCCACAGGTCCTGAAATCAACCCCCTCCACCTGTACCGCAGCTCCGGGTTCAGATCGTCTGACTCTGTATTTTCCTTTGCAGGATGCAATCAAACCCACTAAGTTTGACAGTTTATCTTGCGGTAGTTTCAGAAGAAAACAAACAAGCCCAAGGCAATATTCTTACAGTTTCCCCCGTCTCCTACCCTCTCTGGGTAGCTCCCTTCTCCTTCCTTAGTATGGTTTTTATCTGGTATTTTTGCCTCTTCCAACTGTTTTTGTGTTTTAGCCACACCCCAGATTACTTTTCCATTCACGTTGTAACGGAAGACAATTCAGGCTAGCCCCTTCAGAGGAGACGAAGGGCCACCCAAGTCTGGGGCTTGAAAACATCTCTGACCCACAGCTCCGCCTGCCCAGACTCCCCAAGGCAGGCAGGAAAGTTGCAGCCAAGTTGTTGCAAATGGGGCATGTGGTTTCCTGGTCTGAGCCCCAGCTCTCCCCACATGAAGCCCAGTGGTACAGTATGGGGGAAGAAGCACTTTTTACAGGCCAGTTGTGGACCTTTTTCGGCAGTTGCATCCCAGGAACCCAGGGTTCAGAGAGCATAGTACCCCCGGTTGTAAAAGGGAGCAAGGTGGAGGCCATACACACCTGGTGCCGGTCTGAGGGCTTCAGCTCCTGCTTCTGCTTGGCTTTCCCCTGCCTCTGATCTGCTCTCCAGAAACACCACCGCCTCACCGCAGAAGCACCAGCCCACTTCTCATCTCTCTGCTCTACTAGAGGTTGCTTAGGGCCTGCAGCCAATCCCCCACTGCGCTGTCATCTTAAGATCTCATTTCCACTTTGCAGAACTTAAAACCCACGTGTGCCCTGCTCTGGGTTTGTATTGCCCCATACTGAGGGCTCACTTTCTCTACTGCCCGAACTGTTTCTGCTCTGAAGCTTGGACCCAGCTCAGGAGTCTCTGCCGTGCCCCAGGGCCTGTCACATCCAAAAGGCCCAAAGTCAACTTGAAGGTGGAGGCAACAGAGGGAGCTGATCTCTGGTGTTCTAATGGAGTTTGTGGTGAGCTTCTCTGCATGTGAAGTTGGAGATTCAAATTATGGAGGCCAAATGGAAAAAAAATAAAGGCCTGAACTTGGCTGAATATCGGAGTCCCTGTTCCGGCCACATTCTTCCACTTACTTTTCCCAAGTACTGCAGTCTGGGACTGTCCTTTCATTGAAGTTGAGCTTTCCAAGGGAAGGGTAGGGGGTTGAATTGTCTTGTTTTGGGGGAAGCAAGAGCTGTTAACTGAAAAATCTGAGACTATTTTTCTTAAAAACAGGAAGCTGAGGGGTTGGTGGGGAGGAAGAAGACAAAAAGGGCGAATATTAGGAGGGGGTGGGGAGAAGGGAGGGAGAAAACCACAGCTAGAGGAACTCCTGCCCTCCGCAGGAGCATGGAGTGAAACTGCCCTCAGAGTCTACCTTGGAAATGTCTTTTAATAAGTCCTCCCCATTCCCACCACGCTGGCTGTAATTCAAGTTCTGATTGTGTCTTACCTGTGGTATTGCAAGAGCTTTCACCACCCCTACACCCACTCGGAGCCGGGGTCCTCATTGTTGTCAGAGAACCTTTTATAAGGTTTATAAAACACAGATCTGATCAATCGCTTTCAACTCAGTTCCACAGCTATCTTTTTCATTTCATTTCATTTATTTATTTATTTCTTGGCCACGCCGCACGGCACGTGGGATCTTACTTCCCTGACCAGGGATCGAACCCGCACCCCCTGCATTAGAAGAGTGGAGTCTTAACCACTGGACCGCCAAGGAAGTCCCACCACAGCTATCTTAGTACACATGCTGCCAAGCGAGTACAACTCCACGGCTACTGGACAAGCTCCTTCTCAGGATGGGCCGGACACTGCTAAGTGTAGGGCTTTAAACCTGAGGAAAGCGTGGTCCCACTGCTCCCCTGCTTATTGCCTGCGGCAGTGTTTCTCAAACTGGGGTGGCATGCATTCTCATGATTATATATATATATATATATATATATATATATATATATATATATATATGTGTATATATATATACTTTTCCTTTAAAAGGGAATCTAGGGCTTCCCTGGTGGCGCAGTGGTTGAGAATCTGCCTGCTAACGCAGGGGACACGGGTTCGAGCCCTGGTCTGGGAAGATCCCACATGCTGTGGAGCAGCTAGGCCCGTGAGTCACAACTACTGAGCCTGCGCGTCTGGAGCCTGTGCTCTGCAACAAGAGAGGCCGCGATAGTGAGAGGCCCGCGCACCGCGATGAAGCGTGGCCCACGCTTGCCGCAACTGGAGGAAGCCCTCGCACAGAAACGAAGACCCAACACAGCCAAAAATAAATAAATTAATTAATTAAAAAAAAAAAAAGGGGAATCTATAACTATTTAAGTTTGAGATACCCTATTCAACAGAAAAAGTTTAAGCGCCGTATTTCTAGAGACCTATCTGAGGCCCTTTCGGTCTTATCTTTGGAGCTACTCTGACACAGTCCCTTCATTTCCATCACACTCTGCTATACCCTATGCTTTGTTACACCTAGGCCTGTAATCATTCTGATTCCTTTACTGTAAGCACCCTTTTCCTTCTTCCTTCTTCTTTCCCTTCATCATTCCTGCTTCTGTACTGGTAAACTCCTATTCAACCCTTCCAGACCCCGCTAAAGTGGTCCCTTTCCTTTGGAGTCTACCCTATAACACCTCAGGCAGAAGAATTGCTCCCTTCTCTTTTCTCTGTGTCACTTTGTAGAAAGTGCTGTTACAGCTTTAGCACACTGTAGTAGAGTTATTTATGACCTGTCTCTCTCTTCCTGGCTGCTATAGGAACTCCTGAAGACAAAGGACCCTACTTCTGTCCCTGTAGCACCCAAGCCAGCACATAGTTGGAACTTATCAGATGTCTGTTGAATAAACGAGTGAGACAATCTCAGTTTAGTTCAGCACCGGAAACCACCTGGCATGCACAGCTGTCTGTCTCAGGCTCCTACTCAGCTATGAAAACAACTTCCTTAACCAGCAGGAGCCCTGAACATGAACACCTAAATCCAGATACAGTGACCGACATGAAGAGGGAGGGCTGAGCCTAGGAGTCTCTTTGACATCACTGCAAACTTCTTAGCTTTGTCCCACGTCCTCCCATCCCATCTCTCTGTCTAAGCACAGCCATCTACGTGGTAAGGTCAGATGTTCACGGAGGCTGGGAGGTTGTGTGTTCTCTCTGTGCACCCGGGGCTTTCTGCTCCAGTGGCATCAAACTGCTTATGGTCCCTGAACATTAAAGTCTAGGGGTTTCGATGTGGGGTCCAAGGACCCCTGGGAATCCAGGATCTGCAAGGTCTTCCCTTTTCCAACTACATATCTGTGTGAGGCTGGATTTTCCTCATATGCTTCAACCAAAACAATGTATTAACAACAGACTGAATGCAGACGCAAATATGAGAATCTAGCTGCCTTCCGTTCAGACATTAAAAAGATTTGCCAGCTCAGTGCTTTGCGACCACCTAGAAGGGTGGCATAAGGAGAGAGGGAGGAAGATGCAAGAGGGAGGGGATATGGGGATATACGTATGCATATAGCTGATTCACTTTGTTATACAGCAGAAAATAACACAACACTGTAAAGTAATTATACTCCAATAAAGATGTTAAAAAAAAACAAAAAACAAAACCAAACAAAAATTTGCAAAAGCATAAAACAATGCCACTCCTCTCACTATTTTAAAAAAATATATACTTATTTTTCACAAAAATATATAATTTAGGTTCACATGTAATCTATTTACCATTGTTATTTTAAAATAAATACATATTTTAAGATTCCTGTTTTCATTTCAAGGTGGTAAATATAAAAAGTTCTTTGGATTTTAATAATTTTTTTTAAAGAGTATAAAGGGGTCCTGAGATTAAAAAGCTGGAGACCCATTGCATTAGCCTATATCATGCCTCTGGTTCTTTGCCTATGCTGTATCCCCTGCCCAGAATATCGTTCCTGTTTCCACATTTGCCTGGAAAATACTAATATAACTATAAATATTTCCCTGGTTCTCCCCTTCTGTGGAGTCATTCATTCCTCCTTGTATTCTACTATATCCTGAAAACATTTATTTCTCACATCTCTGCATTGTTTAGGCATCTGTCTCCCTGACAAAACCACAAGCTCTCTAAAAGCAGGAACCCTGTCTAATTAATCTCATTTCCAGTGCTCAGTGTAGAGAACATGACTTATGAATATTTGTTGAATGAATGGACTAAAATCAGGACGCCTGAATTTTAGTTCCAGTTCTGCCTCTAACTAGCAGTGTGACTGTGGACTAGTCACCTGACCTCCCTGAGGTCAGGAGCAATTCTTCTGCCTGACACTCAGTTTCCTCATTGGCAAAATGAGAAAATTAGCTAAGCTCCAAGGTCCCTTCCCGCTTTGACATTCACGTCTGGGCTGACTAGTAGGTGTAGGATGGCTTGGAATTAATATTGGTGTGAATCCCATATGAAAATAGTTGCATTTATCACAGTCAATAATATTAACTGAATTGGGACCGTCCTTTCTTTCTTCCAACAAATTAAAAAATGGAAACTCTTGCCTCTTTTGGTTCTGGGTCTTCCCTGGGTGTGTCCTCAGCTGACCACCCTGGATTGAGCCAAGCTCTCCCATATATTTACTGTGACATGTTTGACCTCTAGGTCTTAGCATCATTCCCCACCTTCGGCCTCTTCAGTAGCGAAAAAGCCCCTTCTCTTGCTGGGATGGTATGGAAAGAAGAATGAGATAGGCACACATAGAAGTCCATGAGCTTTGTTCAAGCAAAGATTTCCCTTACCTTCCAAGAGCTGTCAGAGGCCCGAATCAGGGCAGACAGTAGGTCTTGGAGAATCACCATTTTCCGTTTTAGAACCAGCTCCCTCTGTAGGGCCTCCTGGGGGGCAAAAGGCAAGAGGGTAAGGTTAAGTTGGAGGAGAAGGGAGCAGATGGATGGAGGAGCTGAGGGGAGAATTCACATGTTACTTACTTTGAGGTACTCAGAAAGCTGGATGATTTCCTAGAGAGAAAGAAAAAGGGTATTTAAGGAGATTGTAGGTTCCCTGAAATCCTAGAACATGGAAACTGAGCCAGGATTGGCTTTTGCTGAGCAAACTTTCTTCCTTGACTCAGGGTCCCTCCAGGCCCCCATGTCTCTGATCATGCAGGAAAAGGGTAGCCCTCCATCCCAGCTGAGTTTACCATGGAATTCCAGAATGTCAGAGCTTGGAGGAGCTTAGATGCCATCTGATTCAACACCTTCACCGTGAGGATTTTCTTACCTTATCTAGAACTGCAACTCCATAACTGGAAGAGAAGAAAAAAATGAAAAACAAAAAACAAAAATGACAATGGATCAAAGAAATAAGAGTGTCAGGAGGCAGTGTATTGATTCCTTCTCTGATCTCTTCTGAAGAGCCAATGGGGACGGGGGAGTGGGGGAAGGCCTTCCTTTTTCTTAATTAAGGTGGACGTGGAAGTTCCTTGTGCTCCTCTCCACATTCTGGGGGAGGGTTCGGGTAAAAGCTTAGAAGACAGGAATGGATAGGCTGTGAAGGAGTTGGGGTCAGGAACATGAAAGGTACTCACTTGGTTTGCTGACTGGCATCGTTCTTAATTGTCGGCTGTGTTTCTTCTGCCTTAGTCTGAGTGCCTGAGGGATAGGGATAAGGTGATTCAAAACCCATGGGAGAGGCAGTGAGGGAAGTGGGGAGGGAGGGACTCTCCACTGCCAGCGAGTGGAAATGCCTCGGCCCAGTGAGTGAGGAAGGCCCTGCTCTTACCACGGTGGTGTTTGGGTGGCTTCTGGATGGAAGAGTCCTGTGGTGGAAGGCCCCCAGCCCGGGAGGGGAGGTGGTCAGCCGGATCCCTCCAGGCACCTGAGGGAGGTTGGTGTTGGGTTGCAAAGACCTCGGAGCTGGTCCCTGACACCTGGAAAACAAGTGGGGGAGGCTGAGAGCCTAGATAGAGCCTCTTAGAACAGGATTCTCCAGCTGACTGCAGAAAGATGAGCCAGTGATCAAGTTTCGGGTCCAGAAAACCAAAGGAAGTCATTCAAGTCTTCAAAGCTACAAGGTTATCCCTGCTCCTGCCCTTTTTGTCCCGGCTGGTGGGATCGCTCCTCCTCAGTTCAGGCAAATGGGGAGCTGGGCTTGTCTCCATTTACTCTCTCTAGAGTCCCTGATCCCAGCCACTTACACAGCTGGCATGGTGCTGTGGAAAGAGAACTGGTTTGAGGTGGGAGTGAGGGGATCTGGGATCAGGTCCTGCCTTTTCCTGGTCTCAGTCTCCTGGCTGTATAATGAGGAGCTTGGAGTAGATGGTGTCCAAGGTGCCTTCCTATTCTAGAGGTGGTTTCCTTCCTCTTAGTAACAGCTGGACTATTGTTGAGGTTTTGTGTGAAGAGAAGGTAAATTAGGCAGCTGTAGGGAGGAATGTAGCAGTAGTTGTCACAATTTTGCCTGCTGTTTTTATATTTTCTTCTTACAAACTAAAAAATTTTATGTTTGTAACATAACACTGAAAGGCTAAGAAATGCCTGTGGCAGCTAATCATGCAGAGTAACTCAATCTCAAGAAACCTTAAATAACTGATAGGCTCAGGAAGAGTTCTTTAGGTAACTGTGTTTTCTGTTCTTTTTCTCCTTAAAATTATTTTTTCAACGAAAGCACACAGAAACCTTCTTGCCTTAGAAAGTACACAGCTGGTTTTATTTTACAGCTGGGCTCGAGGATCATTTTTCTGAACAGCACTTCCTGTTGTGGATAACATAGACACTGGTTAAGAAGGCCCGACAGAGCACCTACTCTGGGGACAGTACAATACTAGTTACTTCCAGGGAATCCGGAGGACCCATCCCTGCTGCCCACATGCGCGCAACGTGGATAGGAAGACACAGATGGTTTGCTGGCTGAGCTCATTTCAACATACCCTGGCTTTTGCCAGCACTGCTCCTTCCCAGGGCAGACTAATGAGCTCTCTAAGAGTTACGCAATCTTAGAGGATTTATAACCTCACAAAAACCACAGAGAGCAGAGGTGGCCTGGAGAAGCTAGGGAAGCTAGGGCTTCCTGGACCAGATGCGGCCTTAGGTGAATGATATTGGAATTGGGATGGCCCAAGAGAAAGAGAGAAGGTGGGTGATGCAACAGCCTTACAGAAGAATAGAGATGAGAAATGTGTGTGTGTGTGTGTGTGTGTGTGATTCGAGGGAGAAATTAAGAAGATTGGTCTGTGTCCCTGGCCTACAGTAAGCATTCATTGAATGTTTGTTGAATGACGGATGAATGAATGTTGTAGAAGATATGTCTAGATAGACTGAATTTGAACTAATATTAGGAATTAGCTATGGAATTGTTTTTAAATTATTTTTTTCTCTCCTAAAAGGCAAGTGCAAAACAAATAAACAGCTAAACAAAAAAACCCCCCAAAACACAACAACAAAAATATCTGTTGAGTAAGAGGCTAAGGGAGACTTTATGATGACTGAGGAAGGAGGGACTTCATTTAAATCACTTCTTAGTGACCTTGAGCCCACCCACCTGCCTTGGTCCTGCACCCCATCCCCTCCAGAGCAGTGTGTCCCTCGACATGGCCCACCTGCTGTCTGGGGGAAGAAATCCTGTTGGCCCAAGACAAGGGCTCCTTGACGTCAGCCGCCTGGCCTGGCCTCCTGGAGGGGCCTGGCTCCCTGGCCTGCGGGCTCTGTGCCTTGCCTTTCTCCTCCACTTTCAGGTTCCTCCGTCTGAAAAACTGCTGTTGTCGTGCCCTCTGGAGCTGTTCCCTCTGCTGGGTCCTTGGCGCCTTCCCCGCCTGGCGGCAAGTGGTCACATTGGGGCGGCAGCGGCGGCTCTCACGGGTCTCCTGCCGGCGCTCGCACTTGGCCTCGTAGCTCTCAGCCCACCGGGCCAAGCCAGAGGCAGGCCTAGGGTCTGGGCTGATCATGATGACCTCCCGAGCACCTGTTGTGCTTGGCTTCCAGTTCCTGGAATAGCTGCCCGGATCTGCCAAGTGCCAAGAGGGAGACGAAGAGGAGGGGTCAGGAGATGGGCAGAAAAATGGCCATCTCCCTGGACGAGGGGGCAGAAATAGCACAGCGTCCCATATGTGTGGGTTGACAACTGAAGAGGGGATGATGTCATACGAGGACTCAGGACTTCTGGATTCAGCCTCTAGACTAATTTCTGCTCTTCTCTGGCCTGCGTCTCCCCTTCTGCAAAGTGGCGAGATTCCTCTGGCTACCACTTCTTCCTTGACCAAACATCTCACCCTGCCTCTAAGTTAGGGGAACGTGAGAAATAATTGATAAAAATCACTAAAAGCTTTTAGCCTTCTGAAGGGCAGATGGGGCTGTGTTCCTTTTCCAGGGACTTCTAAAGAACCAGTTAAATTGGCTCCCTGATTCTCAATCTAAAAGGAAAGCCAGAATCTTTCCTGCTCTCTTGGCCCAGTTGTTACTAACATAGGTGAGTAACTT
The DNA here is from genome assembly GCF_028021215.1 of Eschrichtius robustus. Taxonomy (NCBI): domain Eukaryota; kingdom Metazoa; phylum Chordata; class Mammalia; order Artiodactyla; family Eschrichtiidae; genus Eschrichtius; species Eschrichtius robustus. Next base: position 151,208,881 of record NC_090826.1, read on the forward strand.
TTCTCAAAGCCTGAAGGGATAGCCAAACCCCTCGAGGTGCTACCAATCCTATGACTAGCACTCACTGTCCTCTGCTTAGCCTTTAGCAGCTATCTTGCCAGCCTGGTCCGGGGCATGGTTCGGGAGGGACACCCCACGCTATTGCCTACAGTCATGGAGTCCTGACCTTGGTCCCTTGGCACTCCACTCCTGACCCAGGACTGGGCTCTGACTCTGAGGTACAGGACAACCCCGATCCGTACTGGCTGAGTACTTGCCACTTGCCCATCACTGGCCAAAACTCATTTCAGAGCTTTCAGCTCAGTATCTCTTCAAGTGGCAGGTTCCATTTTTTAAGAATCACCTCCCTGTTAGGGCTAAGTATGGTGCCAAGTCTGCTTTCTTTAGCCCAGACACAGATTGTGCCATTGAAACCAGCAACCATGTGGATTATACCTAAATAAGGCTATTGCCAAGAAAAAGGAAACCAAAGCAAACAAACAAAAACAGTAACCAAAAGTCCCCAGGGAACCAGGCTTGGAGTAGAGGCCACACTTGCTGCCCCTCTACATGACCTTACCTGCTACTCTCATGACCCCAACCCTCACCCCTTCTGCCTTCTCTGTGCCCTTCTCTCTCTTTCCTACTCTCCCTCACCTACCTTCTGCAAATTTGTTCATTCTCCTAGAACCCTCTGGTAGCTTGGCTGAGTTGGGGCTGGACATGGCTAAGCTGGATTCTGAGCACTGGAAATTCTGGTCCCTGCGGTCAGCCCGGGGACTGATGAAGGGAGGGGGACTTCCCCTTACAGCTGCCGCCTCTCTCTGTCCCACAGCCTCACCACCCACCGCCCTGGGAATCTAGCTCCCGGGGAGGTCAGTGAAGGGATTTCTCAGCTTCACCAACCAGGAGGCATTTGCTGGCTCTGGCCCCTCGGGTTTATTTATAGTGAAACAGACTCAACAGGTAGCAACAGCCTCTCCGCCCTTTCATTGGAGTTCCCTGCTCCTCCTGGATCAGTCTGGAATTCTCTGCAGGATTCTTGCTCTCTCTTTCTCTCTCTCTGGTCATATGACTCCTTCCGGGGGTAGGGGGGGTCATGGGTGGGGCCGTATCACACCCTGAGCGGGGGTCTTACATAGTCAGACCCTGTTCGCTCTCCAATGCCTGACTCTCCAGGCTTGGAGGGGCATCTTCTGGTCTTGGGCAGTGCTGACCCCAAGCAGAACTGTTAGGCTGTCCATGCTTGTGCGCTCGTCTCATCCCTGGGTGCCTCTCCCCTTTCTTTAGGCTTTTCTCCTCACTCTTACTCTGTAGGGTCCCCTCACTTCTCACCTGCCACTTTCTTCGTTTAAAAACTTAGGAAAGGATCTGAGAGGCCCATTCATATTAAACTACGAAGGACTGGGTGTGCAGGTAAACTCCACGTTCAGACTCTATACTTCTGGTGTCCTAAGCCATAGGCCCTAGTTATTTTGCCGTAAATGGGGGAGGCGGGGTGCCCCGACCCTGGACTCAGACTGTGTGGACTCCTGTCCTGGCCCTGTCATCTCCTACCTGCGTGCTTTTGAACGAGCTATTAACTGTCTCTATGTCTCTGTCTCCTCATTTATAAAGTGGGAACCTACCTCCTAAGGTTATGAGGATTAAAGAGAAAATGCACGTCAAGCATCTGGGACATCGCACACAATAAATGTTAGCGTTTTATAATAATATGATTATTATCACTCCTGTCCTACTGATCTTGGATATTGAAGACTCAGTACTATAAGACAAACGTCCCGAGCTAACCTAGCACTCCAGGACCGAGAATGCCTCATCCTCCAATTCCCCCGCCCCCTTTCTCTTTGAAGGGGCACTGTCTACCCCACGGAGGCGATGCTGGCCCCTGGTTGAAATCATATTTACTGTTGCTCTGTTCATCTGACTTCTGGGTGTGGGCTACAGGGAGAAAGGACTACTCTGTGGTCTGGATACAACTGCCATCTCAGTTAGGCCTGGCAGAAAGGCAAAGAAGAGAGGCCTGCCTGCTTCCCACCTTTAAAATGTGGGGCGTTAGGTCCCCTCCCTTGTTGGTTCCAGGTAATCCCTCAGGCTTCGTAGACGAGGCAGATCCCTTGATTGTGGAGAATCCTCCTGCCTCCTGCTGTGAAGAAGAGAGGGCTGTTGGGGAGAGATAAGTGTGTGGGCTCTGTCTACGCTAGTTCACTGAAACACATGGCTGCCCTGCTCTGTTTCCTGAGGGGGCAGACGTTAGCCCTTGCTACCCAAGCTGGGAGTTGCAGTGGAAAAGTCTCCTCAGACACGTGAGTGTTCTCAGGCCCCCAGGCTCTCACACTGGGTAGGATTTGGTTTGGCACACCTGGGTAGAATCATACCCAACTTTCCGGGGGGTCTTGGCTATTCTGATTTGCTTAAACACAAGAAGCCATGTGGACGGCTGACTGACAGAGATGGGCTGTAGAAGAAAAAGGAACGGGTCCCCATGTGCTTCAAAGAAAGGTCACTGGGCCAGTGCCCAGGCAGCCCTTGGTGGCATGACGGGGCCCAGCTGGAGCTCTGGGAAGGGGTGGTATTGGCTCGGGAGACGGTCCTCACTGCCACAGGGGGAGATCAGGGTGCTGCCCTCACCTGACAGTGCTTTGTTGCTGCCTTTCCCAGTCTTTGCTCCTAATTCCCTGCTGTGTGTGTGATACATGACCTCCTGCATGAACGAACGGTCTGGCCTTCCTAGCCGAGAGCTCTCAGAGTGAGCTAGGAGAGAAGGGCCTGCACCCAAGCTGCGGGGAAGGCAGCTTGGTGCTATGGGGTCCCTGCTGTGAAGGGAGCTGTAAAATGTACCTCCCATCAGTGGGGAGCCTGAACCCTTAGTCATCTGACTCACTGCTAATCTAATCTTATGGATGGAGCAGAGAGTGATGGAAGCTGTGCCTCTGGAAACCAACGCGGGACACTTTCCTATTTACCCAACCCCCAACACTCAAACTACAACATCCGCTCCAGTGTCTCCCCCTTCAGACCAGGGAAGCTGGCAGACAGAGCGTCTTCTGCCCCCACCCCAGAGTCGGAGGTCCCCAACCTGGACACAAAAGCCTCCTCCTCAGTTACCTTGGGTCCCAGGCTCCAACCCAAGCAGCTCAGGAAAGCATCCCAGCTCCTGGGCAGATCTTGGCTCTGGTCTCTGATGGGGCAAGCTCTCAATCCATGGCTCTGGGCCCCCTTAGCATTTCCCTTCTTGGTACTGTCTTTCTTTGTGCACAGCAGCCTTGCTGAAACAGGAAACAGACAAAGCCACAATACTTGCTCACCCCAGTTCCTCTCTCTTGCTCTCTGGTGCGATCTGAGGGGCGCCTGAACCCTTGAGGCCTTCAGGGCTGGGCTCAGGAGCTCCTCCCACCAGTGGGCATCCCGGCCACCCTTTCTCCTGCTCTTCGATTGGTCTGAGCTCTCGGTCAGTTTCAAGTCAGAAATCCCTTTCTAGCTTAGACAAGGATGGGTCTCTGGGTCAGATTCAAACCTTGCAGTTTCTATGAAGGGGAAAAAAAGGACTTTTTGACCTAGAAGAGAGGTTCCAGTGTAGGTTTTCATGTGTATCAGGTAGTTCTCTGTGTAAGGATTTTCTCTTTTCTTACTTTACCTCTTCCCAATCCTGGTGTTGTAAAGACTTTCTGCTCTTCTAAAGTACTGGTATTTTTTTTTTTCAGAATTCTGGCATGAGGTCAGCTCTGAATTTACTCCTTTCTGAAGCAATGGGCCGGGGGACAGGGGGTAGGGGAAGGTGAAAAGATGGAGGTTGGGTGGCTGGGAAATCAGGGAGCAATAACAGGCAGAATCTTATGAAAATATTTCCTAGTCCACTGAACTAGGAAATTTGGGGGAAAATCTAAAAGTAACTTATCTGTGTGCATTAAAGAGAAACTATTACAAATGCGATAGTCAGGAAATTCCCAAGAAGTTCAGTATAAGATGGTGGAGAGGGAACCGGATTGGGACAAGTTGACTGAATAGCTTTGTAACCTTTGTGCAATTTATCTCGTCTGAATGGTCCATTCAGTGTCTGAATGGATGATTTATGTGGCTCCCATGAAGTCTAAGACTTCACGTGTGAGGCACGTAATGAGACTTTTAAATAGCTGTGATAAGATAACAATTATTAAGAGGTTGGGAGTATGTCACAATCTTCTCGGTTGCCTACTACTGCCTCCATTCTCTGGGGAGAAAGAGAACAGGAGTAGGCAGGGGAAAATGCAGAGGATGAATTCTCAAGCACTGGGACTGAAGGGAAACGACACTCCCTCAGGATGAGAGACAATAGCCCAAGGTCCTGTGCCTGAAGCTTGGCACATGGAGATGGGAATGAGGACAGAGGGGCTGGGGATCCCAAGATGGCAGAGTAAGAGAATGTTATGGGCATAGAAGTATGAGAGGGTTCTGGGAGTTTAGGGCGCTAGAGCATAAGAGAGGACAGGTGATGGTAATAGGAGTTCCTGTGGGCCAACTATTTGGGTTCCACTGAAAGTCAGAAAGAAATGTGTATGAAGATTGAAATCCCTTTTAGGGTTATACATTCAATGGGATACCACCTCTACTTTAACTGGGGTTTGGAGAGGTTACAAGTGTGAGTTCAAGGTCACGTAGGTTTGCCTGACATCAGAGCCTGAGCTCTTAACACTGTGTTCTGAGAATAATACAATTAATAAGGTTGTCATACCTATCTATCTATATGGACAGAAAGAAAGAGAAACATACACACACACACACACACACACACACACAGAGAACTCTGAAAACAGAGAATGTACCTTATTTTCAAATGCCCATGAAGCGTCAAAAAATTCACTGTATTGATCATAAAGCAAACTTCATTAAAAAAAAGCAAACATTAGTCTAGTGTAACACATTGAAAATAGACAGGATTTGACTTTTAGTCTGCTGCTGCCCTCAATCAGTTGTGTGAGCTTGGCTTATTATTTTATTTCTATCCCAATTTCTTCATTCGTAAATGGGGAGGGCCCCTTCTGGAGCTAATATTTTCTGATCCTTTGCTTTCTGTTTAAAAGTGTATTACCCTCAAAAGAATGATGTTGGACCCTTATCACATAAATAAAAATGAACTCAAAATGGATCAAAGACCTAACTGTAACAGCTAAAACTATAAAACTGTTAGAAGAAAACTTCGGGCAAAACCTTCAGGACATTGGATTTGGCAATGATTTCTTGAACGTGACACCAAAAGCACAGTTTGGGATGATGAAAAAGTTCCGGAAATGGATAATGGTGGATGGTTGCATAACAATGTGAATTACGTAAGTAGTGTCACTAAACTGTACAGTTAAAAATGGTTAAAATTCTAAACTTTATGTCGTATATTTTACCACAATAAAAATTATTATATTTCATGCATACAAAAGAATATAGAAAAAAAGCAAACATTAAAACAAGTTTATCTCTTACAGCAGGATTTTCTAACTATAGTACAGTAAAATTAGAAATAAATAGCAAAAGTTGAAAAAACATCCAGGAAAAAAAAATCCTCCTGGTTTACTCTTGATATACAGAGGAAACCAAATCTGTAACTAAGGATGACTTGAAAACAATGCTAATGAGAATATTAAGAACAAAATCTACGAGATATGGCCAAGGCATAGTCTTAAATATTTTTGTATTTGCAGTCTTAAATATTTTCATTACTTAAATAAGGGGGATTAAAAACAAATCAGCCATTTATTTATTTTCAAATAAATTTCTAAAAAAAGAAAGGAGGTAAGAATAAAAGGGAGATAAAAGGGGAAAGCAATAGAATAAATTGGAATTTAGAGTAGAATTCATTTATTTATTCATAAATAAATTCAGGAACTTGTCCTCGTGTGTGTTTGTGGTGAGAGGTATAAAGACCAATAGAAGACAAAAGCAATAAAATAAACTACTAGCAAGCCAAATCAATTTAAAAAAGCAAAAGCACATCTGTAAAAATGTATAAACGATACATGGAAAGTAAATATAATTCAATGGAAACTAAAATAAATTTAGAGTTATTTGTGTAACTATGCTAGTGTTTTGAAAATCTGGATAAGATGGATTTAAGAAACTCTGCTTTACCAAATTAGACTCAAGTAGAGATAGATAGTCTAATCATCTGCCTACCTCTACCTGAGGGTCCCCTTCCTCTAGTGTGGGTTATTAAAGAGAAGGATTTAGATCAGGCCCCTGTTGAGTTGACCACCTGGCATTTACTGGCCAGCATTCTGTGCTTCTCCTCACTATTTCCAGGTCCCTTTGTTGATGGTCATATCCTGAACTTTGGGATATGGTCTCCTTGATAGATACTGAACCCTCTATGAGCTCCTATGAAGGGGTAAATATAGGATAAGAAACACTATGCTTTAGATCCCTGTTGCTTTGCCCTTCACAACATCACACAAGGAGGTATAGGAATATCAGATTTTATGGTAGGGTTGGGGTAATGACCGGGAATCTCAATTATGAAAGAAAAAATTTTAAACTGTATGCTAACATGACTTTTCCTATACTCCAAGAAATAACACTATGAAGTTAACCCCTAGTTAACCCATGGAGGGCCCCCTATGGGTGCTACTAGTTCTAATCTTGTTCCTCCTTTCCACTCTACTGGATGACTCCTTATTCATTTTTTGGGAAATGGCAACCTTGCTCAAAAGAAGTTGTCCCTCCAATATTTTCTCAGCAATGCCTTCCTGAATTCTAAGTTATTCACTTTAGAATAAGGTCACAGACATTCAACAGAATAGTACCTAGGGGCCTTGGCAACCCACGTTTTGCAGAAGGTACCAGGGGTGTGTGGTGAGGGGAGCTTGGAACTCCAAGTCCTGCAGAGCAGCTCAGGGTGGGCATACTTAAGTCTGCTCCCATTCAAGTTTTCCCCAGTGCAGACTTGCAGACTTTCCTCTTTAGTCTTCCAAGTGTCTAGCTGGTAACTGTTTAATCAGATGTCCATACAAACATCCCTAGGACAAATATTCATTCTCAGAGGTGATACAGTCTAAACTCATTAGGAGAAGATAAATATCTTCTTAACTTGCCCATTTGCAAGTTTGCTTCTCTAACAGTGGAGTTACAACTTCACATTCATGGCAGGACAGAATTCTCAGTCCTCTTCTCTTTTGTTGCTTTGTGTCATCATTGTTGATAGAGGACCTTTTACTGTACTAAAACCTCCAAGTTACGCTGTGAGAGATGATCAGTATTGGCATGAGATTCATCTATTGTATAGATGCTAAGAATCTGAAAGGCTTAACCCCAATGCACAACTAACTGTGGATCCATTCCTGTGGGTCTCAGCACTGAGCAAGGAACAAGTTACTTTTCATCCGAGGCTCCTGAGAAGGACCATCTCACTGGCTTTGACCTGGAAGGGCCCAGACAGGATGCAACTTTAAGCCTGGGGTTGGGGTGGAAGGTGTGTGTGCGTGTGTGTGTGTGTGTGTGTGTGTGTGTGTGTGTTAGAATGGACAGATAGAAAAGCGAAGAAGAAGGTAGGCCAGAAAAGGAGGGCCTCCCAGACACCAATCTCTGTTTGGACTAAAAGGAAAAACTGGGTGTTAGTCTTCAGAGCAACTTAGTTTCTCCCTTTAGACTTTGTTTCGGACTGTGTCCCCTTGGGCCTGTCAGAATACAAAATAAGGCTTATCTCCGAATCAAATATCATCATGAGTTATCCCCTAGGTATGCCATACCCCTTTCTGAACTTTAAAAATTACTGCTTTTTAGGGTTCAATTAAAGCACTGCCCTCCTCTCCCCAGGGTGAGTTGTCCAATAGCAGGACTCTGAGAACTTCTAGTTTATCACTAAAAAGCCACCTTATTTATTAAAAACAATATACTTACATAAATTACTCAGCTACCAAAAGTCATTTAAGAAAAAATTAAAAATATGAAGCTTCTGTTCTTTAAAACATGCTTTCACTTACTTTACTTCACTTCCATATTGTTTTTTCATGAGAGCCTGGGTCGTCAGAACCAGTACCTTTGTCTTAAGCCAAGAAATCTAAGAGCCTCAACAATAGTAACCGTACTCACTAACACTGTAATTCCAGAGACGTTTGCTCTCTGGTAAAATTAGGTTATTTGATAGTGTTATCCTCTTTCTGAAACTGACAATTTTCCTTCCTAGTTTAAATTGTCATTTTTTGGCCACAGCTTCAGTTAAACAATACCAATTATTTCACAGATGGCCTCACATTCCCAAACTGTAATATCCTCCAGAGCCTTTTCAATACATCTTACGTCTACATTTCTACCCTTACCTTTCAGATCTGTTTTATACTCAGCACAATCTATTATCCATAACCGAGAATATCTGAATTGATGCAGTAAAATGAACCCAGACTGATCTCACCAGAGCGCTGACATGTTAGACAGCTGTCAGCCTGCTCCGCAGAGAGCATTCCAGGGCTCTGAAGACTAATAGTGAAAGCAGCTTGGTGGAGAAATGGGTCAGAAAGCCTTCGGATTTTTCTTTCATTTTCTTTTTTTCAGTTCTAAAAAGGGGTAATTTGATACCCTTAAAAGAATTTTTAAAATAGAAAAAGAAAGACCTCATCTTACCACCCAAACACAAATTAGTTTCATAATTTTTACATTCCCTTCTAGTTTTTGCCTCTATGCACACATCTTTTTTTTTTTTAAATATAGATTTTGTGTTGTGAATCTACAATTAAGTGTTTTTTTTCCACTTGATGCTGTATTATAAATAGTTTTCATGTTTTTACCTTTTTTCATATTTTTACTTTTTAGTGTTGTCACAATCTTTCATAATGTGAGTGTGCTACGATCTGTTTAATAATTTCCTTATTATTGAATGGCAGCCATGGCTCCCTAGCATTGCTCAGGATAATGATTAACCACTGGTTAATACCATTTAATAGACATAAAAATAACTATGAGTTATAATATTATAATTTTCTGTAATTGCAATGATAAATTCAGAGCTGGGATAACCTTCAACTTCGGAACAAGATTACTTTGTGTATCGTATCTGATACCTCCTGCTGCTCACTCTGAAGGGTTTTGCCCTGAGTGGCAGCCCAGGGCAATAGAGCAGCAAGGGTGCTCCGAAGTAGGGCTGCCTGTGTTGGAAGCCTGGCTTCACCTTTACTGCCTGTTTCAGTTTAGTAAATTATTGAACCTCTTTACATCTCAGTTTCTTCCTCTGTAAAATGACTATAATGATAATCCCTACCCTATGGGATTATTTAAAGATTACATGATCTAACGCTTATATAGTACTCAGTACATGTTAGCTGTCACTATTATTTTAGCCCTTGTGACCTACTAGTGGTGGAGGTAATGGATCCTCACTTGGATCTGCAGTTGTATGAATATGAAGGAGTGGTTTCAGTGAGTTTTTGTCTGGTATAATTTCACAAGTATATCTACAGGATAAAAATATTTAAAGTTATCACTTCAAAAGATCAATAAACATGTGGAACCTCTCCATCCATGAGATGATGGCAAAAGTTAAAATATGTAATTTTTTTTTTTTTTTAAATTTTTATTTATTTATTTATTTACTTATGGCTGTGTTGGGTCTTCCTTTCTGTGCGAGGGCTTTCTCCAGTTGCGGCAAGCGGGGGCCATTCTTCATCGCGGTGCGCGGGCCTCTCACCATCGCAGCCTCTCTTGTTGCGGAGCACAGATAATTTTTTGATAATCTAAATATTTTTATTATTATTATATTTTTTGTGTTTAATAAAATATGTAACTTTTAAAACTCACTCAACGGACCAGGTTCTTTTAAGAATATGTGTTAACACTACTCTGTGGAAGAAAAATATTTGACGTGCCTCACAGAGCTCCCCCCAAGTAAGTGTCTGGTACTTCTTAACTTCTATTTTTTATTGGACCAAATCAAATGTGTTCTGACATAAATAATGGGAATCATAATAGCACCTACCTCATAGGGCCATTTTGAGCATTAAATGAGTTAATATTCATACAGTAGAATAATGTCTGAACATAGTGAGTATATGGAAATATTGGCTAATAAATGAAGTTAAAAAATCATCCCAATGTGTTGATACTCCTTTTAGCTTTTGCATTATGTGATTGATAATTTGATTTATATGGAGATTATATGGAGGAACTTAATTTTATTTATATGGAGATTTTGGTCATTTCTAATTTTTAGCTTTTACTACAGTGCTGCCAGTAAGCATCTTCATGCATGCAGTTATGTGTTTTCTTCTTTTAAAATATATCCTTGGGCTTCCCTGGTGGTGAAGTGGTTGAGAATCTGCCTGCCAATGCAGGGGACACGGGTTCGAGCCCTGGTCTGGGAAGATCCCACATGCCGCGGAGCAACTAAGCCCGTGTGCCACAACTACTGAGCCTGTGCGTCTGGAGCCTGTGCTCCGCAACAAGAGAGGCCGCGATAGTGAGAGGCCCGTGCACCGCGATGAAGAGTGGCCACCGCTCGCCACAACTAGAGAAAGCCCTCGCACAGAAACGAAGACCCAACACAGCCAAAAATAAATAAATAAATTTATAAAAAAAAAAATATATATATACATCCTTGAGGATGAAAATCTCAGGAGAGGGTTTGCTGGAGCAGTTTCATGAAGACGTGGTTTCCTTCTGATCAGAAAGTTTTGCAGGAAGTGGGCCGGAAGGAGTAGAGCTAAGGTATAGGACACTGCTGGAGATGGCAAAGTCAGGAGAGCTGCAGAGAGGTGAGGGTCCTCCTACCAGCATGATAGCTCAGTGCTGCTGGGTGTTGGCAAGGAGGCAAAACCAGGGTGGTGTGGTGAAAAGAGTAATGGTCTGGAATCTGGAGAAATGACTTTTACAGCCATCTACGCCTCTTTCCTGAAATGCAAAGTTGTTTTGTCTCTGTGGGTCTCAGTTTCCCCTAAAGCCTTTCCCAGTATTAGGCTCTAAGAGTCCTCTAGTTCTGAAATGTTAATTAAATACCTTATACATGCCAAGATCTGTGTTTGGTACTAGGGTTGCAACAATGAGTAAAATACAGTAAGTCCCTTGATGTAGTTATGTAAGACAATTTAAAAGGTAAATTTAGAGTTGGTAAACTCAAGTGATAGGCAAATACGGAAATTTATAGAGGCATGGGAGAGGGGTGGGAGAGCACCCATCCCAGCCTTGAGGGGTGGGCCCTGGCGGAAGGGGGGAAGTTTTCCTAGAGGGGGTAGTGGTTGAGCTGAGTCTTAAAGGATGAGCAGGAATTAAGCAGACTATGGGGAGAGTGAAGAGTGTCTGGGCAGAAGAGGTGGCCTGGGTAGAGGTACAGTGGGAATAGCAGGGCGCCTTCAGAGGACCAGTGGTTCTGTGTCCTCAGGGAATTCAAAGCATGGCAGGTGACCTGAGGTGTGTCTGGGGAGGTGGCCGGGGTTCTTGCACATCACTGTAAAGAGTTTAGGTTTTCTATGTACCATTTTACCCAAGGATGGCTTTGGGTATATGCTAGCCTCCACTTGCAGCCAAGACTCTGTCTTGATTTCCCCATACCTTGACATTTCTTTCCCCTGGAGGCTCAGAGCACCTTGCTTTTGACCACTAGCTGTCGCTATTGAACAGATCTGGCTGCCCACAGCTAAAGGCCAATGGTGGTGTCCTAGGCTGCTAGCTCCCGGCGGCCCTACCAGATGCTTGAGTGTGCCCCGCCTCCTCTGGGTCTGTTCATCCGTCCTGAGAGATGACTCACAAGTAGGCACGCAGTGAGGAGGTGTTGGTAGCCCTTGAGCAGAACCTGGGCAGGCTGGGGGAAGGAATTGTGAAGTGCGGTCCACCACACCACCGCCGTCAGCCACTGGGTGGCGCTGCCACCACTGACCGCAGAAAGGGAGGCCTGTGAAAAGGGTAAGTCTCTGGATAGGACTGCTTTGCTGCTTTGGGATGGGGTAACTTTTGCGTCCACTCTGTTACCTGGAGTTCGGGGGCCACAGGACTGGTCAAGGACAGTGTGAGGGAGGTCTGGAAGCACACCGACCCAACAGTCCCAGATCAGCCAACACTGCCATTTTTCGGGTCCTTCAGGCCTCACCCCTGGCTGGTGTGTGTTTTTTGACTTGTCCCCAGTTTCCACCCTTTGGTTCCAGGTCATGCAATGAGCCAATACACCCTCCCCTTTGGCTTCTGTTTCCTTATTTTCCTTCCCAGCAACTCCCATCTCCAAAGCCTCCCCATTCAGCAGGTGCTCATCTGGTACTTTTCTTTTTTAGGAATCCATTTCCCCCTCTCCTTTTTCCTGTGGCATTGCTGTTCGCTGTGAGGCTGTGTCCCCACCCTGTGTGTTCGGGATCTGTGCAGACTTAATTCTGCTTCTCCTGGCTTTTTTGCCTCTGGGCGTTGTAGTTCTAAGTGCTATTTTACCTTTTTAAAAGTTCTCTCTTTTCTCGTCTGCCTTTTCTTTTCACATTTGCCCTGTCTTCGTCCCTGTCTCCCATTCCCCCACCTTTAAAAACCAGAGAATTTAGACATATTCTAAGTCTAACTAGAAAACTTGTGAGTCTAACAACTAGAGAAGTTAAAGAAGTTAAAGTCTAACAACTAGCGGGGGAGGATATAGCAAGTAAGGGGTATCCTGACTTTTCTTGGCATCCTTCATGAACTGGCGACCCTCTGGGGTGGGCTGGTGATCTAGCGGTGCTGAGAGGCTGACACTGAGGCAGACTTGCTGGAGACATTGTGAGACAGCAGGGGTACTTATGTGTTTTTCTTTTCCCTTAATGCTGCAAGTTAGTTTGGTTCTCATACCTCCCTTGAGAAATTAAGGGATGCTTCTGGGACTTGATTAGCATATGTGTCCCCGTGCTCTGGGATGGGCACTAATGAAGAAGAATGTGGGATCCTGGCAAATTCCCTGGACAGCAGGCAATGCCAGAAGGGGTAAGGGTTCTACCCAACATGTAGAATCCTCAGAGGGGAACAAGAGCACACTCTGAGCCAAGGGAAGGTTAGGCCTGCAACTAAGGTCCCAAAGGACTGGTTAGTAGCATAACATATGCTGACTTCTTCCTCTCACACAACTTTAGAGCCTTAGTCTCCAAAGGGGATGTGTTGCAGGGACTACTGGGGTGTAGGGAGAAAAATATTAGAATTTCTCTTTATTTTTTTATCTTGTCTTTTTAAGATTTCTAGTTTTGCATATGTTTTGTGCTAGTAAATATTACATGCATATATTATATAAATAGTAGCTATATATCTATCAGAAATACATATGCCTAATCATTTTTTAATGATGAAGTGTGGGATCCAAAGTTTCAGAGATCACTGCTCTGGAGAATCTTTGGAGCTTGCCGTGGACTCTAGTGGAGACCTGTGATGCTGGCCCAGAGCAGCCCAGCTGAGGAGAAAGGCCCAGCCTGTGTGGACAGACTTGGCGACGAGGTGGGACTTAGTTGTCCTTGAGAGGGAGCTCTCCAGAGACAGCAGCTGGATGACTGTCTCCCATGCCCATGTGAGTCTCAGCCTCTGAGGTCACCTCAGGGTCCCCTGCTACCTGATATATTAGGGCCTTTTATTACATTCTTTGCTGAGGAGAGGTTTCCTAGTTTCTCAAAAGGAAATTTGAAGAGGTGGCAGGCCTAGGATGTTCTCCAGCATGGGGGGAGCTGTGGCTGATTAGGACTGTGCAGATGGTCAGTGGGAGGGGGTCCTGTCACCATGGTTAGGAGCCTGGCATCTTAGGGACCGTGTCCTTCTGCTCTGACTCTATCTCAGACTTGTTTCTGAGGTGATTTACGTTTGTGACAAACACTTGTGGTTGCCTAACGGAACCCCATTTTTGTTTGGGGTGGAAATGTGCTCAGCTGAAAATTCCATTTCTCAACCTCTCTTGTAGGGACCCAAGATGTGACTCTAGCCCATGGGATGTAAGCTGAAGTCCTGGCTGGGGCTTTCCTGTTGGCTGTTTATTAGGGGTCAGAATCAGCTGGTGCACACATTTGGCCCTTCACATTTCTCTTTTTTTTTTGGCATGATCCTGAAGGTGGGGCAGCTGTCTTGTGACCCCACCGTGACAAGTAGGAGGATGGATAATTGGAAATATAGAAGGAGCCTGGCTGCCAGAGGTGCTGGTCTGCTCTTCCCAGATTTTTTGTTATGGAAGGAAAAGAAATCTCTATTTGATTCAGCCATTGCAGGGGTTTTTCTGTTGCTCCCAGGGGAATGCAGTGCTAGCGAACATGAAGGTGGACTCAGGGCTTGCAGACACTTGGGTTAAGGCCATGACTTCATGCAAGATGCTGACGTCCTTAGAGTTGAAGAATGTGACCGTCCCCTGTCTCAGGGAGCCCTTGTTCCTTCTTCTTCTCCAGCAATGATGGAAACAAGCTGTCCTGTTACTTGCAAGTCCTTGGAAGAGGAGAGAGGCATTGAGCTGTCCCTTTAAGAATAACTAATTCTGTTAAGAATGTGGAAAGTGAAAGTCAGGCTGAGTGCTGGAGCTGTCTGTGCAGGTTTGAGCGAACTGACAGCGCTTAGCTCTGCTAATACAAATTCAGTGGTGGCAACTGGTGGCTTCAAATTGACCATGGTGAGAGTATTTGTATCATGGAAGTAGGCAAATATTACACATCAGGGCTTTTTTCTTTTTTTTTCTTTTCGGGAGGGCCAGTTGTTAAGCATTTACCAACACACCCTTGGAAAGACCACAAGTTTAGTTTGCTAACTACCTTAATATTGTTTTATAGCTTCTCTGCTTTCCCCATGCTGCCTAATAAGTTATAAGTGAGCAGAATCAAGAAGCAGCTGATTTCTACTGAACTCAGGCTGAAGTCTTTTATGTATTTATTTTTAAAGATCCTTGAATTTTATTTATTTATTTATTTATTTATTTATTTATTTATTTATTTATTTATTTATTTATTGGTCTTAGTTGTGGCATGCAGGGTCTTTTGTTGTGCAGGGCTCTAGGCATGGGCTTAGTTGCCCCGAGGCATGTGGGATCGTGGTTCCCCAACGAAGGATCCAACCCACATCCTCTGCATTGGAAAGCGGATTCTGAACCACTGGATCACCAGGGAAGTCCCAGGCTGAAGTCCTATTATGTCTTTGGGCCTAAGGTGAACCCTAAAAGTTCAGCCTGAAGGCAAAACTAATTTTAATCTGACTCTGGCTGTAAACTTGTCATCCAGTCAAGCCCCAGTCTCGGCATTTGTCTCCTTTCCACCTCATCAGCCTCCTGCCCCCATCCTGTTGACAATCTACAGGGCCTCAGCTCTTGCAAACCTGGCTTCTTGCCCCAGTTGTGCCACCCACAGAAGCCCCCGATTCTGGGTCTGGAACAGCAGTTTCTTACTTGCATCCATACACCTTATGATCTTCCTTATGAGCACACCGCATGCTCTTCTTACGATGTGACATGACAACCCTCTACCAAGAGGTGGGGTCTGTATGTCCTGTCCTTGAAATGGGGTGGATCTTCATAAACTTGCTTCACTAATAACATATGGTTGGTTGTAATGGGCAATACAGCTTCTGCCTGGCTCTGTCTCTCAGGACACGTGCCTTTGGGGCCCGGAGCCACCATGTAAGAAGTCCGGCAGCCCTGAAGCTGCTTGGAAGAGTAAAGTCATGCTGCTGAAGACAAGGGGATTGTAATGTCCAGGTTAGTGAAGACAGCAAATGATGAGGGTGTCAGTGGTATTGGTTCTCAGACCTAATTTCTGAGATCATCCCCTTTGGATTCTGGGGGAAAACCTCATGTAGTAAGACATTTAACCTCTACCCAAGCAAATTCTAAGTCGCTTTGAATATTGTCCCCACCCTTCAGTTAAGGAATTATTGCACTCTATGTCATCAGCAAAGTCTGTGAAGAGGGAACCTCATTTCTACAGGAGACTGAGGAGTGTTAATCTGACTGGTCAGAAAACAAGACATCTACTAGACCTCATTTTACATGTGTATGTGTGTGTATATTATGCTGTATAGTCAGAAACCAGACTTCAGGATTTTGGTCCATTTTCTCACACACAGGTTCAGTCAGGTCTCTCCTGCTCCCTTGCCCTGGACATAACCTGGGAAGGTCCATGTTATGGACTAAGGAAAGTCCAGCCATATTCACACTCCCAGATCCAGCTCCTTGTCCATGGGGCTGGCAGCTCAATGGACTCCAATTTGTTCTGCTGACCAGCCATTTAAATTAAGAAGCGAGAAAAGGAAATTTACCCTACACTTCCAGACCCATGTCTTGTGTCCCAGCATTACTTCCCATGGAAACTCTACATTTGGGAGTGTTGGGTTTGTGCTAGATATACACCATCTATCCCTCCAAACACTCTCCATCCTTTTCCACCCTGCTCTGTGTATGGGTATGCTGACCTGTATTGTTTATATCAATCTACACTTTGCCCCTTTGTTCACCTAATAGAAAATACCAGCAAGAAATCAGAGGGAGGGAAGTGAATGAGGCTGGTATATTTATTTCCCCAGATCCCTCCCCTGTGGTCCTTGATGGGCTGGTGGCATCCTTTAACTGAATGTCATAGCTCCTGTCATGTGGTACTCTGCAAACACTTCTTTCTATCTGGGCTTTTATAACAGTTCTCACCTCTTTTCCCAATGGTGGGCCTAGGGTTGGAAATAGCTGCAACTAACCCTGAGATGCTACATTACCTCTGTGATTTCCCTATAACCTTGCCCACACTTTTGTAAAAAATCTCCTTTTCGGGGCTTCCCTGGTGGCGCAGTGGTTGAGAATCTGCCTGCCAATGCAGGGGACATGGGTTCGAGCCCTGGTCTGGGAGGATCCCACATGCCGCGGAGCAACTAGGCCCGTGAGCCACAGCTACTGAGCCTGCGCGTCTGGAGCCTGTGCTCCGCAACAAGAGAGGCCGCGACAGTGAGAGGCCTGCGCACCACCATGAAGAGTGGCCCCTGCTTGCCACAACTAGAGAAAGCCCTCGCACAGAAACGAAGACCCAACACAGCCAAAAATTAAAAAAAAAAAAAAAAATCTCCTTTTCATTAACCTCTACTAAAATTATCAAGTTTGCCACTCTTACCTGTTGGGGGACCTGGCCAATATAGGGCTTTATTGAGTTGCTAATGTTTTGTTTCCTCTTTGGCTGTAGTCAAGTGATGCCTGGCAAGTGTTTGATAGATATTTGTTGAATGAATGAATGACTAAATGTGTGAGTGACAGGATTTGAACTCCAACCCCTCCTCTACAAACTTCTAATATACTACTGAGTGTTCACATGTAGAGTACAGTTGCTTGATGCACTCTGAGTACAATAAACAAGTGTAGGCTCTGTGGCTCCAGTTTCCAGGAACCTCCACTTCTTTGGATTTGCCCTGGTTGTTCATACCCAGATGTCCTCCTTCCCAGAGGAGCAGTATGAAATAATATAGAGTATCTGAAATATACAAAATGGTAAAGACACGATGTTCACTAAATGAAGAGCAGGATGATTTCTTCAACTCAAAAAGAGATAAAAGGTTCATATCACAAAATAAGAAATGTACACTGAAAAATTTCACATGTATAGGTTATGGTTTTAATGGAGCCGTACTGAATGAACTGAAGTTACAGCCATGAGGTATGAATTTATAAAGTTTATGTGACCTTTATTATAATTAATATTGACTAAGCATTATAACATTATTACATATGAGATAAATTTGATATAACTATCTTGTAATTATATCTATTGTTACTATCAGTTTCACAATTGCTGGTTCATGACATTCGTACACTTTCTACTGTATAAGTGTTAGAGGAACTTCTTTAAATTGTGAGATGTGATATGTGACTTGCTACCCCCTGGGGACACTCATATCTCTCTGGGGAGATACCTTCGTGATGGAGCTCATGTAAATATCAGGCAGAATTGTTCCAAGCTCCCTTATCATGCCTAGCCCTAAGGAAGTGCCTAGTTGTTTATAAATATTTCCATATTATAATTTCGTAAGGAGAGAAATTCCAAGATCTTTCTCCCTGGATTTCCCAGCAGGAAAGGAGTCAAGACCGAACTGTCATAATACACTTCCTTTTGGCGCAGAGCTCCCCCTTTGATAATCTCCAGGGCACATTCTTCCTTTGGAGATGCTTCTGCATTGTATATCCCAGCAGTTCCTGTCATGGCTGTTTCTGTAGAACGACAAGAGAAGAGTGGGGTTATCTAAGACTAGTAGAGTCTACACGATAGAAGGCCTGCAGACACCAACAGCTTAGCTTTTAGGGGCTGTTGGCCAGTGCTTGCTCCACAAGGTCCACGGGCCCTGGCAGGAATACGTGGAGAAGACTGGGTATGTTTAGGGCCTATTGGGCAAAGGGAGGCTTAGTGTTCATACGGGCCCCATCTAACTGGATGAAGATTTGTGGAGGCAGCTGGAGGTTACTTGTTGGGAGATTTGAATCATACTCCTCTCTTGGGTGTTTTGGCTGGAGTGAGGGAGTAATATGGGGGAGCAGAATGAGGATAGAGGTCATATGATGGGAAGTGTCAGTGGGCAAAACCAGAGTGAGGTATGATAACGACTACTGATTTATAAAAGGAAATGACGGACGAGAATCCAGGCCTTTGCTCCCTTGTCAACACCAACCACTTTCACTTAGAAGGAAACTATTGTTACCTGCTCTCTTCCTCCAGGTATTCGTGTCCTTCTTGCCCAGCTTCTCTCTCTCTCTCCATCCTTGTTTCACTGTGTTTCTTTGTCTCTCTCTCTCTCTCGTTCTGTAACTACTACTCAATTTACTCAACTACTCTTAAAGTTTTCTATTTAAAAAAATTTTTAATTTTAATTTATTTATTTGTCTGCGCGGCATGCGGGATCTTAGTTCCCCAGCCAGGGACAGAACCCGTGCCCCCTGCAGTGGAAGTGCAGAGTCTTAACCACTGGACTGCAGGGAAGTCCCTTAAATAAAGTTTTCTTATCATACTTGCCACATGTTTTAGATAAACTTGCATTTGGACTTACAGAAAAGTTGTAAAAATTGTGCAAAGTTTTTCCTTATATCCTTCAATCACAACAACATAACCATTGTACAATTATCAACAATAGATACGATAGAATTGGAACAACCTTACTAATTAAACTGCAGACTTTATTTTTTCACTAATATCCTTTATATATTCCAGGATCTTATCCAGGATTTCACTTAATAGTAATTTCTTCTTATTTTCCCTCTTATCTCTGACAGTTCCTCAGTCTTTCCTTGTCTCTCATGGCCTTGATGCTGTTGAAGAGTACTGTTCAATTGATTTGTGTAATGCCCCTCAATTTGGGTTTGTCCACTGTTCTTATAATTAGAATGAGGTTATGAATTTTTGGTAAGAATACCCCCAAAATGATACTGTGTCCTTCTCAGTGCATCGTATCAAAGGGCCCATGATATCTACATCTTATTACTGGTGTATTATTAAGGAAAACAAACTCACATTTGATAAGTCTCACATAGGAAAATAATGGCCATTGAGTTTTCATGAGGACATAAGGTGTTCAGAATTGGGTCATATGATGAGTGTGGTGTCACTCAGCACACTTGGTGGTCAGAATGGAAAGAAGGGTCAAAGAGCAGTCAGAGGCTCCACTAATGACAGTGGAGCCCCTTCATTAAAGGGGGACTAGCGCTGTCACTGGTTTTCATTGCATGACACACGACGATATCAGGGAGTTCAGCACCCTCTTTACCCACAATGGTAAGAAAGACAATCCATCTACAGGCCATTTATTCCAATCTCTTGACCTTACCTGTGTCTATGAGGCCAAGGATACAGAGGGTGATTGACACATTGACATTGGTCACTGCATATTCCACCCTGACAGAGGAGAAGAACCCATCCAGAGCAAACTTGCTTGCAGAATAGGCAGCAATAAGTGGATTAGCTGTTTTCCCTAAATGATATAGAGATGGGTTAACACGGGGACGTATTTCAACTCTGACAGAGCTGATCTGTGTTTTATCAGTAGCAGGCTTTGTAACCCCTGTGAAGTCCTTTTACCCTTTGAGTCTTCATTTCTCTCTACTCCCCAAAGAGATTATTATGCTGTGTTGAATTTCTGAAAGAGAAAAAACATTAAGGTATCAAAGAAACTCCCCTTGATGAGACTGGGATGCAGTGTGGAGCGGGCTGCAGGAAAGCCTTCATTGAAGAGGGATTAGTTAAATTTTTAGTAAAGATGGTAAATAAGTGGATTATGAAAGAGCCATGTAATTCCACAGCTGCTAACTTTTCCACCTCTGACCCAAGAGCGCTGGAGTCCAAGGGTTTGGCAAGGGCTCTCTACACAGAGGCCTATCACTGATTTACTTTCTATGCAAGGGGAATGAAAACTCCTATCTTTGTTTTCTACTCCATATCACTTTTCTTACTTTCATCAGCCTGGTTAATTCTCACTCAGTTTTTTGGAGGATATGTGGACATATGCCTGATAGCATAACCTATTCATTATACCCTTTCCAAGAGGAGAGAGTAGTGGTGTCCTGAGACCTTAGACTCTTTGCTCAGCATTATTATAACAGCTACTTTAAAATCCTTGTCTGCTAATTCTAAAATCTGGGTCATTTTAGGACTGATATCCATTGATTGCCTTTCCCTCCTGAGTATGGGTCACATATTCCTATTCTTGTATGTGCAGTAATTTTTCATTGTATCCTTGATATTGAAAGAGTCTCTGGATTCTGTCATATTCCTCCAAAGAGTATTAATTTTTATTTTTTATTTTTTGGTGAGCAGTTAACTTGGCTGAAACTCTGTGTCTCTTGCAGTAGGTACCAGATGAAATCTCTGTTTAATTACTTGAATCTTAACTGGGCTTCTTGGTATCTACACTGCCCTGTGAGTATTTCAGGGGACAAATAGAGATTTGCGAAGGGTTTACATACAGAATTTGGTGCTCTTGAACTGTGGCTCTTTCCTTTCTGGGATGTCTCCCTTCACTTTCCAGCTGCTACAGAAACCCCAAACTCTTCCTCCTGCTTTTACAAGGTAGTAAGATGGCAGATTTCAATCCTAAAAATGACACTGATTGGGGTCTGCCCTTGAGCACAAGCTACAAAATTGGGAAACTCATCTAGTGTCATTTCCCTCTCTCAAGTGCCAACAACTCTCCAGTTTCTTCTTTTGATTCTTCTCTTCAGTGCTTTCAATGGTTGTTTTCTGTATTTTGCCCAAGTTTGTTATCTGGAGAAGGTTGGTCTATTAGGTATTACCCTGCCATTATTGGAATTGGAACCTCTGTGAGTTTTCAAAATATAATGAAGTTTCATTCCAAATCAATGAAGGAAGAATGATTTATTCAGTAAAGATGCTGGGAAAGTTGGTTAACTAATTGGAAAAAATTGTTAGCTCCTTGTTTTATGTCATATATCAGAAAATGATACATGGAAAATTATGGCAGGTGGTGTTGTCTACCCAATATCCATTTCCCTTTCTTTAATAAAAAAATCTAATTTTGTTCAGGATAGCAATGTATTCAGATAAAAATATTTACTTCTTCAAGATTCCCTTGCTCTTTTGGGTAGTCATGTGATCTAAATCTGGCCAATGAGAAATCTAGCAGATGGGGTCTCCAGGAAAGATATTGATTACCTGATAAAATAGACAGATTCAGGTGACATGCAGCTTTTACATTTTGCCCTTTCTCTTTCTTTCTAAGTAGACTACAGATGTGATGCCTAAAATTGCAGTAGTCATTTATGAACTTGAGGGAAAGCTGTATATTAATTATATAATTAAGGATTATAGAACAAAAATGTGGAATGAGCTTAGATTCCTGAAGATATAGGAAGTCCATCAAACCAGCCCTGAACTTATTACCTGAGAAAAGGAAACCCTATTTAGTGTTAAGCCATTTTAAGTGGAGTTTTTGTTACATTTGCAGCAGAATGAATCTCCTGACTGATTAAAAAATTCAATCATAGAAAGAGGATAATATAGGCAAACACTTACCAGATTCTTGTTTATGAAAAATCATTCTAACATAAAAGTAGAAAAACATGTAAAGGCAAAGAATATTTTATTATACAAAATGTTAAATTTCTATAAGTCAAAATGGTAACTATAATAATTTCACTATAAAGGTAAAGGGTAAATGATAAACTAGAAAATCATTTTCAACATATTAGTCAGACAAAAGCTTAATATCATCAATCTTTAATATATAAAGAACCTTTAAAAATTCAAAAAATACAAACAAATCTCTGTAGGGAACCACTCCATCTTCAATCCTCAATCATGAGTTTTGGCTTGAGATAACTCTGCAGCCAAGTTCCAGGAATGGGTGTGTAACATAGGATGTCCAATCAGAGTTTCTGATACCACTGGGTTACTGACCAGTCTAAGGCTGGACCAAAGACCCAAGCAGGGCATCAAGATACATTGTTGTTGCTTAACAAGAAATTAGTTCCCTTTTCTTCCTCTGTATCAGAACCCCAACTGAATTCATGTTTCCACCTGTTGCAGAGACTGCAGTATTCTCTCCAAATGTCTTCTGCCCCTCTTCCTTAGCAGTAGAATTCCGGATTTGTAGCTGGGCTCAGTTATCTGGAATAAAGTCCACATTTCTCAGCTTCTTTCAGCCAGATGGTGCCAAATGACTAAGTGCCGTCCAATAAGTTGTACACAGAAGTGTGTCATGTGATTTCTGGGATATGTCCTTAAAGGAAGAAATCAGTCTCTCCCTTCTCAATCCTTCCTCCTTCTTGGTTCCTGAAGGTTGACCCCAGAACTATCATGGACCTTGAAGTAGAAGCCGTATGTTGAGAATGGCAGAGCATTTAGAGAAAAGGAAGGAACGTGGGTGACCATGGAGCTGCCATCCTAGCCCTATACTGCTTACCTCCAGACTTGATTTGCCTTTTAACTTGTTACATCCACTGTTATTTTAGGTTTTCTGTGTCAGAGAGCTGCATCTAATCCATGTCGAGAGTCTCCCTCACTTTTATGTAGCTCATGTGCCAAAGGAAAGCTGATACCATCTCTAACTCTAGGGGTGGCTTGCATGATTTATTTAATACCATCCTCCTTGCCCATGATTGTTACAGGAATGGGCATGGGGCCCAGTTTGGACCAATGAGACTTCAGCAGAATCTTGTTGGAGTGTCTGGGAAAGTGCTTTGTCCTTATGGGAGAGTTTCTTAAAGTAGAAATCCTGTTTCTCTTCTGCTGGACATTTCTGTGTATGGATATGGGGGCTGAAATTGCTACATCTATCTCACTGTCAGCCTGAGGATGAAGCCACACGTGGAAGAGAGCAGAGCCAAGAGAGTCACGGACACACTGAGCTTGAGCCAAGTCAGTTGCCTGCCCTGCATCTGGACTTTCAGTTATGTCAATAATTTTCCTTGTGGTTTAAGTCAAAAATAGATCCAAATTGTTTATAAGAATAGCATAATTGTCAAAACTATGAGTTCTCGAGTTAGATGACCTGGGTGTGAAATCCCAAGTATACCATTTCTTAGCTGTAATATGTGGATAATAATATTACTAAGCTGAAGTAATCCATGCAATAGACTTAGCACAAACTAACACTTAGAAAAAACTTAGTAAATGCTATTATTAGTAGTATTAGTATTTTAAATTGGTGAGAAAAGCATGAGCTGTTCAAAAAATCACGTTGGAACAAATAGCTAGCTATTTGGAGAAAAGAAAAATGCCATTCTAATAAATAAATTCAAATTATATTAGAGAATATATGTGGAAAATAAAATAATAAAATATGTGTGAATATATAACCTCAAGGTAAGAGATACTTTTTAAAGCATGAACTCAAAAGCATATGCTATAAAGGAAGAAATAAAGAGGTTTGAATATATGAGATTTAAAAAGCTTCAGTGTACTAGAAATGCTTGCCGTTGCCTTCCTACACACATCCCCTTCAAAAAGGTTTTGTCTTTCCATCTACAGAAGGTCAGGTCAGTGGTAGTTAATATGCACAATGGCTTGAACACGTATCATGGTCTCTCTCCCAAGAAACTGAAATAAGCAACAGCAGGGTTCTAATTAGCCCCTGTGGATTTTGAACTAAAACGTCATGTAAGATTGGGACTGGGGTAGCCATTTCCAGTCATGGAAAAGGATAAGTAAACAGACAGACAAAATAAGCGGCCACATGGAGCAGACAAACAAAATAATCATAAAAATTGGAGCTAAATAACAGCTAACATTTACTAACATATATTTAGCTCTTATATACTAGTTTAAAGTCTAAAGGCTAAATAATTGCCTAAGGTTTCATGGTTAATGAGTTGGAGAACTAGGGTTCAAATTAGAATTCAAACTTGACTCTAGTGGCCCACACTTTCAAGCATAAGGTGGTATTTCCTCTACATAAGTCATCGTTCTTTATATGAGTGTTTCTCAGGAGCCATGTGTCAAATCCAGCCATTCCTGAGTGGGTGAAGATTCTCTCTACTCGACAGCTAAAAGCCCCAAATAGGCAAAATTTATGAAAAGCAGAAATATTTTCACTTAAAAAAAATTTACTTATTTAATTTATTTATTTGGCTGCGTTGGGTCTTTGTTGCTGTGCGCGGGCTTTCTCTACTTGTGGCGAGCGGGGGCTACTTTTGTTGCAGTGTGCAGGCTTCTCATTGTGGAGGCTTCTCTTGTTGCGGAGCCCGGGCTCTAGGCGTGCAGGCTTCAGTAGTTGTGGCACGCGGGCTCAGTAGTTGTGGCTCGTGGGCTCTAGAGCGCAGGCTCAGTAGTTGTGGGGCACGGGCTTAGTTGCTCTGCAGCATGTGGGATCTTCCCAGAGCAGGGCTCGAACCCATGTCCCCTGCATTGGCAGGCAGATTCTTAACCACTGCACACCAGGGAAGTCCCAATATTTTCACTTTTAAGCTGACAGATGAGGGTACCCGTAAAAAGATAGGGCTAGTTACTCCTAGTCCCTTTGTAGTAGTTTCCTGGGGCTGCCATAACAAATTTCCACGAACTTGGAGGCTGAGACAAGAGAAATTTATTCTCTCATAGTTCTGGAGGTTAGACGTCCCAAACCAAAGTATCAGCAGGGCCACATTCCCTCTAAAGACTTTAGTGGAGAAACCTTTCTTGTCTTCAAGCTTCTAATGTCTGCTCCTCATCTTTGGTGTTCCTTGGCTCGTAGATACATCAATCTCTGCCTTCACCTTCAAAATTTTGTGTGTGTCTATAGCTCTTTTATTTTTATTTCTTGTAAAATGTGTGGCTCTTTTTTAAAAAAATTTTTTTGCATTTATTTTTGGCTGTGTTGGGTCTTCGTTGCTGTGTATGGGCTTCCTCTAGTTGCGGCGAGCAGGGGCTACTCTTCGTTGGGGTGCGCGGGCTTCTCACTGGGGTGGCTTCTCTTGTTGCGGAGCACGGGCTCTAGGTGCACGGGCTTCAGTAGTTGTAGCACGTGAGCTCAGTAGTTGCGACATGCAGGCTCTAGAGCACAGGCTCAGTAGTTGTGGCACTTGGGCTTAGCTGCTCTGCAGCATATGGATCTTCCTGGACCAGGGCTCGAACCCGTGTCCCCTGCATTGGTAGGCGGATTCTTAACCACTGAGCCACCCAGGAAGTCCTGCTCTTCTTATTAAGACACTTTTCATTGGATGTAGGCTCACCTAGATAATCTGAGATGACCTCATCTTGAGATCCTTAATTACATCTGCAAAGACCCTTTTCCATATAAACTCACATTCACAGATTCCAGGTGGACATATGCTTGGGAGGGGGTCACCCTTCAGCCCATTTTACCCTTTAGATGATGATAAAGATATTGACTATGGCATTTCATAATGTATATGTTCAGGTAGCAACAAAAATGCAGAAGCAAGGGACCATGTGAACCCATAGCCTGCATTCCCATAGCAGTGATTTTTGTCCCACTAATGGAGCTTAGTGTATTCCGTTTTTCTATTCTTGATTATGACTTAGGTAACGCTCAAAATACTAAAAAGGATTCTAAGTTATTTTGCAGGAGAAAAGAGACAGATTTGTTTTTATTGTTGTTGTTCCTGAGAGGAAGATGAGAAAAGAGAGAAAGGGAAAGAGGAAGAAAGGAGAGGGGTACGGAAGGAGCCATGGCAGAAGAGTTTTTGAAAAATTCATCAGATAGCTGTATGGTTTCAAAAAACGTTTTAAATGGTGAAGAGAAATACTGAATTGACATAGAGATGGCCAACAGGCACATGAAAAAATGCTCAACATTGCTAATTATTAGAGAAATGCAAATCAAAACTACAATGAGGCATCACTTCACACTGGTCAGAATGGCCATCATTAAAAAGTCTACAAATAATAAATGCTGGAGAGGGTGTGGAGAAAAGGGAACCCTCCTACCCTATTGGTGGAAATGTAAATTGGTACAGCCACCACGGAGAACAGTATGGAGGTTCCTTAAAAACTAAAAATAGAGTTACCATGTGATCCTGCAATCCCACTCCTGGGCATATATCCAGAGAAAACTCTAATTTGAAAAGATATACACACCCCAATGTTCATTGCAGCACTATTTGCACTATTTATAATAGCCAAGACATGGAATCACCTTAAATGTCCATTGAGAGATGAATGGATAAAGATGTAGTACGTGTGTGTGTGTGTGTGTGTGTGTGTGTGTATATATATGTAAAATGAAATATATATACATATAATGAAATATTACTCAGCCATAAAAAGAATGAAATAATGTGATTTGCAGCAACACGCATGGACCTTGAGATTATCATACTAAGTGAAGTAAGTCAGACAAAGATAAATATCATATGATATTGCCTATATGTGGAATCTAAAAAGAAAAAATGCAGATGAACTAATTTACAAAGCAGAAATAGACACACAAACATAGAAAACTTACGGTTACCAAAGGGGAGAGGTGGAGAGGGATAAATTAGGAGTTTGGGATTAACATATACACTCTACTATATATAAAATAGATAACCAACAAAGACCTACTGTAATACAGGGAACAATACTCAATATTTTGTAATAACTTATAATGGAAAAGAATCTGAAAAAGAATAGGTATATTATGTATAATTGAATCACTTTGCTGTACACCTGAAACTAACAAACACAAACACACACACACACACACACACACACACACAATACTGAACTATTAGACAAGGGTCAATATTGAACAGACTACTGAAAGTTTTTCATCTTTATTATGAAAATTATGCATGAGGTACATTTTAACCTAACTACCTATGGGAACTGTCAGTTTTTCAGCTGAAGGCTGCAGCTGTCATTGACATTCATTACAACCATATTTCATTTCTTAAATTTTGTGACCTGCCACTGACCTGTAAACCTTTAAACCAGTAGTTCTCATATTTAATTCCCGTAAGCACCATGTGTCAAGAACAGGCAGTTTTGAGCCCACCTCCTCCTCAGATTCTTCTAGTTGGTGTTTTGGGGTAGAGGCTGTGTTGAAGGGTTCAGTAGGAAAAAGGGTCATAAACCATATCTAGGGTGGTTTTAAGGGTGGATATGGGAGCAGGAAAGGTATGGTGACATAAGCTTACTGAACCTGATCTAGGAACTTACAGGAGAAATGGAGGCGGAAGGTCTTTGGAAGGGGCTGAAGTCTCTCACAATGATAACTGGATGAGCCGTCAGTAAATTATGAGTTGTTGGATCTCTTTAAAGCTCATACTAGTATGATCAGGGAAAATATCTGTCCCAAATCTAAAGTGGATATTCAGGTGAAGAAACGTATTGGACTAACCAGGAAACTTCACCTGCAGGAGGTAGGTTCTGAACTCTACTTTGATGAAAGAAAGTGCAGGAAGGGCCAAGTTGGTGGGGGAACGGGGTGTACAAAGACTAGAGGTGGGAATGAGTTAGTTACAATGAAAAGCCAATGGAACAAGAAAAATAACAACAAAGTTTATTATATTTTCTCCTCTGTAGAAGTATAGGCTTATAAGCACTTATCCAAAGCCCTTAGGGCCTGACGTGCTATGGAATTATTTTTGGAATTTAGAAGATGGTGTGAGGCTTATACAGTGTATTACATAACACTCCCAGTAGGGCCTGGGGAGGCATCCTGTTAGGAAACACATTATTATTTCTGCACTAAGATATTTGAAAGTTCACACAGAGATAAAGGCTTTAAGTAGCCTCACTTTAGTTCAAGTTAAATTAATTACAGTAAGTCCCCTACATACAAACGAGTTCTGCTCCGAGAGCACATTCGTACGTCCACTTTGTTCGTAAGTCCAACGAAATTAGCCTATGTACCCAACTAACACAATCGGCTATATAGTACTGTACTGTAATAGGTTTATAATACTTTTCACACAAATAATACATAAAAAACAAACAAACACAAAAAAACAAAGAAAACATTTTTAATCTTACAGTATAGTACCTTGAAAGGTACAGTAGTACAATACAACAGCTGGCATACAAGGGCTGGCATCAAGTGAACAGGCAAGAAGAGTTATTGACTGGAAGAGGGAGAGGAGGTGAGAGATGGTAGAGCTGAAGGATCGTCAGCAATAGGAGATGGAGGGCAAGTTGCAATTTCACTCACGCCTGACATTGATGGCACAAGTTCTGGTTCCTTGGTGGATTCAGTTCTATCTACCCTCTTGAAAAAATGATCCAGTGATGTCTGGGTAGTAGCTCTTTTTTTTCTCATCATAGATTACACAGTAGCACTGGATTGCATTCTGAACAGCTGCTGCAACCTTCGAGTACCGTTCTACATTCGGGTCCTCTGCCTCAAAAACTAACAGTGCCTCCTCAAATAAGGAAAACTCCCTTGCCATTTCCTTCATCGTGAATCTCTTTGGTTCTTCAGTTACTTCTTCCTCTTGTCTCTCTTTGTCCTTTTTCTGGACCTTCAATACCATCAGGTCCTCATTAGTAAGCTCCTCGTGTTGCACATAAACAGTACTGTACAGTAAAGTACACAAAAGCACAACCACTTGTAGCAATGTACACCAGACACGTGAACTAACTTATGTGATCGGACATTTGAATGCATGTTCGCATCTTTGAAAGTTTGCAACTTGAAGGTTCGTATGTAGGGGATTTACTTGCATATAGAATTAATTATTTTTAAAAAATCCTTGGTTTTCAGAGTTTTTTTTTTTTTTCTTTTACCCCACACAGCTTTTTGGATTTTGAAATTGCAGATAAAGGATTGTAAACCAGTCTAGGCTCGCTAAAGGAAAGCTGAAACATATCAAAAAATAGAAAAAAGAGGAAAGAGGAAAAAACCTCCTAGGTTCTCACGATTCCAAACAATCTTGGTGCATTTCGTTAAAGTCTGTTTTCTCTTCACAGCACTATTCTTAATCATCTCCCCACATAATGATAATTAGCTTGTGTGAGGAAACCTTTGCATTCTGCTCTAGGTAAAATATATTTCGAAGTTTCAGAGAGCTGAAAAGGGCAAAACCCCTCTAAAAACACAGACTTCTATTTTTCAAAAAGGATCTTTGAGCTAAGAGGCCCTGGTCAAAATGGAATAAATAATATGTAACAGGATGTTAAAATACGAGTTTTCCTGCTCTAATTTCAGCTGAGGTTCAAAGACTGAGAACGTAGTAAATGGCAAAAGCCTCCATATTCTGAAGGGAGGTTCCAGGCTACCTGTACACCTTATGTGGGATGTGGTAACACAAACAAACCCCCCCAAAACCCTAAAAATAAAATCTAGTTTGCAACACGTAGACCCTTAACCATCCCAAGGGAATAAAAATGGCCGAAGGTGAAGAGGTTGGAAAGGACAGGCGTTAGGGAGAGGAAAAGAACAGCGTCTCAGTGAGCTTCCAAGAAGAAGGGGTTAATCCTTGTGAGAGGAGCTTCAAGGGCACCTCGTGGAGAACTTGTCCCCAGAATTTGAGGGGCACTAAGGGCTGGGGTTTGACCCAACCTGAGAGGCACTGGTTACGGGCAAGGCCACTGCAGAGCTAGTGCAAATTGTGTCATATGTAAGGGAACTCTCCCTGTGGGGGGCCTGAAATCCAGCCCACACTCTGCTTGCCAACCTGCGGGTCTTGTCCCAGGGCTCATCCCTTCTCCCCTAGAGTCATTTCCAGTCCTGCCCAAAAGGAGAGCCCTATGTGATAAGTGTATTCGCCTGTACTCCCACTGTATTCTCAGAGTCTGAGGGAAATAACATAAGCAACTGCTGCCCAGCTCACAGGAAGAACTCTCAATATCCCAGCAAGGACCTCCAAAGAACCCATGAAAGCACCCAGTGGAAGAGTCAGGTGTGGTCATCCTCCCAGTTCAGAGAACATGAGCTTTCAACATGCACTGTGTCCAGAGGAGACTGATGCTGTAATAGCTGGGTACCAGCCAAGGAAGATCTTTCCTACCCCGAACTTTTCTTCCCTGCATTCTCCCTTTCCTTTTATAGGAGAGGCTAGGGGGAGCCTGATGAGTAGGGAGATGGGGAACAGGAGGAAAAGTTGAACACGTGTCTCTTTCCTATCCCAGGTCTCCTATGACAACAGGTTCAAGCTTGATGAGGGGAGAAGCTTTACTTAAATTACAAATGAATGGACATTTTAATTACTGAAGTGAGATCTTTCCTGAGACTGGAAGCAGCTGGAGAATCCTTTATTATCCTAGAGTGTTGCCATCTGCCCTCAATCACATCCAGGTTCAGAGAAGAACTCACCCATAGAACAGGTCTGAAGGAAAGAATAAGTTTGTTTTCTGATTGCACCTTATGAGATCCACTGTTCAACCATTGCTCATAAAAAATATGCCAGAATATGAACCTAATTAAATCAAATGAATAAATGAATGAATGAATAAATAAAACAAACAAACAAATAAATAAACTGTTCTAATATGCATGACTCAGTCATGAAAGTGAAGGGATTAGAAGCCTGAGTGCTTTTGCTCAGGGTTAAGTTTTGGTTTATGTAGGGAGAATGGAGCCCGCAGTGAGATTTATCTTCTGGGAAGTTTTAGACCACAAAGAACCAGAGCTATGGTGACCGTATTTTCTGAAGCAAAATATGGGACATGGAATCTGACAAGAAAGAGTGCAGACTTGGTGATAAATGGGACAGACTGCAATTAGCTCTGTCCCAGAAACGCAGGGACTTAGCCACTGTAGAAACAGCAAGAGCCAGAGAGCTGGCAGATCAGCTGAGCGCTGGAGCTTGTTAGCTGAGCAGAAGAGGTCAAAAGCAGGCCTCGGTGCTTTTGTTCATCCACTCCACACCCTCCATCCCCAACTGCTTTGCTGAGATCTTGAAATTATTTCCATTTCAAAGGCAGATTTTAAACTACTTTAATTGAGAACTCAGAAGAAAGTGCACAGGATTGAAAAGCTTCATTCCTGCATGCCCTTAGACTTTCAGAGTGACCCCAGGAAAATGTGCCACATCCTATATTGAGCAAGCCCCAGCTTGAGGTTCATCAGGTCTCAAAGGCTGGGTCCTGCCCATTTTTTTCTAGCTCTTCCTAGAATATTTTTTCTCAGCTAGGACCCTCATGGTCTAAACTCTTTAGTTGTTTGGGTTGAGTTGGGTGCTAAAGATAAATCCATCTCTTTACTCCAAGCTTTGGTAGCCTGAGGTGTCGTCATAGGTATTGAGACAACCCACAATTATCCAATAATAATTGAAATAATGGGAATGGATGGGATTGTCCAGGGAGAGTATGTCGGGTGAAAAGAGACACAAGGGCTTACAATGGAAAGAATCCTGAGGAAACCAACAAGAGAGAACTGAGACAGGCAGTCAGAGCAGCTAGCGAAACCCAGGGAAGGATTTTGGCTGAAGACAAGGGAGTGTATGGTGTAGAATCAGCACAAAATCCTGCAGAGATGAGATAAAACCTGTAAAATTTCACAAGGCAACTTTGGCAAGAGCATTTCTGTGCAGGTACGGGACCTGGGAAATGTAGCTCCTCCTTAGAGCCTTAGCGCATCTCCCAAGGCAAGAATAAAAGAATAGATTTTAAGAACCCCCATAGTTGAAGGGTGGACCAAAACCAGTTCCACCAGCATCACCACGTCGTCTCCCACATGCAGCCTAGATAGTTGTGCTTAGAGAGAGGAGAGTTGTCAGTGTCCTATGTGTTCATCTACCAGAGGTCAGTTCATCCACTAAGGGTCAGGTTCATCCACCAAGGGTCAGGGGAGGCATTTGCATTGCCTTCATCTTAATCAGCATGAGAGGGGCTTCAAGAGGATTTTTTGGAGACCTTTACAAGTTTCCCTGGAGTTTGGGGATTGGTATTTGACACACACCTGGACGTCTAAAGGCAAGAGGCAGGGCTGGAACTGCTCTAGCTTGAGAGTAAATCTGAGTGCATTGTGGGATCAAATATATCCACGCACAGCAGGCTTCCCAGAGACCTGGGAAGGGTGAAGGGGGACTGGCTTGGGGTCACCTACTCAGGGATGGTGGGTAGACTGGGTCAAGAAGGCTGGATTTATTGTAGCCCTGGAGCTGAGGAGGACACTTAAAGGAGAGAGCTAGAGGGACCACTGTTCATACCAAGGGGGTCTCCTGCAGGGGATCTCTGAGGAACCCAAGATAAAGCCCCACAGAATCCACCCTCACGTCCTCCAAGTCAATAGAGCCCTAAGATGGGGATTTTTTTCCTTTTGAAATAATTTCAGATCTATGGAGGAGTTGCAAGAATAGTACAAATGACCCACCCCTCTTCCTGAGCTATTTGAGAGTAATTGCTATAATTTAGGTAGTTGCTGACCTGCTATCCCATCGCTCCTGAATATGTTAGCATGCATTTCCTACATGTCCCTACATTCTCCTACATAACCATCCAAATGAAGAAAGTAATTTATTAGTTTCTTAGAACTGCTGTAATACATTACAATAAGCTGGATGACTTAAGATAACAGAAATGTATATTCTCACAGTTCTGAAGACCAGAAGTCTGAAATCAAGGTGTTGGCAAGGCTGCACTCTTTCCAAAGGCTCTAGGGGAGGGAGAATCTTCCTTTGCCTCTTCCAGCTTCTAATGCTGTCAGCATTCCTTACAGCTACAAACTCTGTCTCTACCTTCACGTGGACCTCTCCTTGTTTCCTTCTGTCTTTGTCTTCTCCTCTGTCTCTTATAAGGACACATGTCATTGGTTTTAGGGTCCACCCAGATAATCTTGGATGATATATTGCAAGATCCTTAACTTAGTCACACCTGCAAAGGGCTTTTTTTCCAAATAAGGTCATCTACACAAGTTCAGGGAGTTTGGATGTAGACATATCTTCTGAAGGCCACCATTCAACCTACACCATCAACATTGATGTATCCATTTCATCTAGTCCAAAGACCCCATTCAAGTTTGTCACATGTCCCAATGATATTCTTTATAGCAAAGGATTCAATCGAGGATCACATGTTGCATATAGTTGTCATGACTCTTTAGCTTCCTTCAAGCTGGAACATTCTCTAGTATTTCCTTGACTTTCATGACTTTTTGACACTGTCGAAGAGTATGCCAGTCATTTTGTACTGGAGTTGGTTTATCCTGGATCATGAGAGCTGGTTGTGCAATTTTCATGAGTTTTGCAAGCAGGTTGATCTTGATATGGCTATCAAGAGATTATTTACACCATGGAAATGCTACAAAGCAGAGTTCTTAATGTTCCCCTTCTAAAGAGCGAGTTGGTAAACATTTACCAGCTCACTGCAGATGAATGTCCCTCAGTTTGGATTTCTCTGTTTCCTATGATTTGATTCAGGCATATATTTTTGGCAGAACCATACAAATAATTATCTTCTTTTCACACTGTATCCCATAAAATGATACATGATTTCGATTTATTCCATTACTGGCGATGTTAAGTAACATTGATCATTTGATTCAGGTGGTGTCTGTCAGGTCTCTCCACTGTAAAATTACTCTTTTGTTCTTCTGTAATCAATAAGTATTTTGTAGGATGGTACTTTTTTTTGTTTTTTAAAAAATATTTTAACCATTTTTAAGTCTACAGTTCAGTGGCATTAAGGACATTCACATTGTTGTGCAACTATAACCACTTTTTATCTCCAGAGCTCTTTTCATCTTGCAAAACGGAAACTCTGTACCTATTAAACAATAACTCCCCATTCCCCCCTCCCCTGAGTCTCTGGCAACCACCATTTTACTTTCTCTCTATGATCTTGACTACTCTCAGTACCTCATATAAGTCTAATCATGCAGTATTTGTCTTTTTGTGACTGACTTCACTTAGAATAATGTTCTCAGGGTTTATCCATGTTGTAGCATATATCAAAATTTCCTTTCTTTTTAAGGCTGAATTGTATATATGTACCACAATTCAATTTGCTTATCTATTATCTGTTGATGGACAATGGGTTGCTTCCATGTTTTAGCTGTTGTGAATAATGCTGCCATGAATGTAAGGGTACAAATATCTCTTCAAGACTGCTTCTAAACATATTGAATCACTGTGTTGTACACCTGAAACTAATATAACATTGTAAAGCAACTATACTTCAACTTAAAAAAAGAAGGAAAAAAGAAGAAAAGACTCTGCTTTCAATTCTTTTGAGTATATACCCAGGAGTGGAATTTCTGGATCATATGTCAATTCTATTTTTAATTTTTGGAGGAACCTCCATCTATTTTCCGCAGCAGCTGCACCATTCTACATTCCCACCAACAGTGCACAAGAGTTCCAATTTCTTCACATCCTTGTCAACAGTTTTTATTTTTTGTTTGTGTTTTTGATATAGGCCATCCTAACAGTTGTGAGGTGATATCTTCTTGTGATTTCAATAATTAGTGATGTTGAGCATTTTTCATATACCTGTTGACCATTTGTATGTCTTCTCTGGAGAAGTGCCTATTCAAGTCCTTTGCCCATTTTCCAATCAGGTTGTTTTTTTGTTGTTGGGTAGGGTGGTACTTTGAGAGTATGTAAATACTATGTTTCTTATTAAACTTTTACCCACTAGGTTTAGCATCGATTTATGCTTCCTGGATAAATTATTACTATGACAGTTATAATATGGTGATTTTACTAATTTCATTATTCCTTCTATATTTATCACTTGGCTTTTTATTATATGGGAAAACCTTCTTCTCTCCCCATTTATTTATTCATGTATTTATTTATATCATTATGGATTCTTATTGTATGTAATGGTTTATAATCTGTTATTATCTTTACTATTTATTTGAATGTCCCAGTGGTCCC
Source organism: Eschrichtius robustus (assembly GCF_028021215.1). Taxonomy (NCBI): domain Eukaryota; kingdom Metazoa; phylum Chordata; class Mammalia; order Artiodactyla; family Eschrichtiidae; genus Eschrichtius; species Eschrichtius robustus. The sequence continues at coordinate 151,243,916 of NC_090826.1, forward strand.
AGATTTGGCTAGTGGGAGCCCATGGGAAGTTTCTGTGTTCTAGTAACGTGTCCCTCTTTTTCTTTGAGCAGTTCTTTTTTTTTTTTAACATTTTTATTGGAGTATAATTGCTTTACAATGGTGTGTTAGTTTCTGCTTTATAACAAAGTGAATCAGTTATACATATACATATGTTCCCATATCTCTTCCCTCTTGCATCTCCCTCCCTCCCACCCTCCCTATCCCACCCCTCTGGGTGATCACAAAGCACCGAGCTGATCTCCCTGTGCTATGCGGTTGCTTCCCACTAGCTATCTATTTTACGTTTGGTAGTGTATATATGTCCATGCCACTCTCTCACTTTGTCACAGCTTACCCTTCCCCCTCCCCATATCCTCAAGTCCATTCTCTAATAGGTCTGTGTCTTTATTCCCGTCTTACCACTAGGTTCTTCATGACCTTTTTTTTTTTACTTACAGCCACAACGAGATTTTCAGGTTCATCTTTCTGGCCATTGTCCTGGAATCAACCTTTTCTCCAGAAAGTCTTGGTTTCTTTTAGTGGAGAATGATATTTAGAAACTAAGATCTGGGTGCTAAGTGTGCTCCCAAGGCCTCTCAGATGACAGAACTAGGGAATATATGCACTCATATATAGACACATATATCTATATTTCCATATCTATCCATGTATATTAAAAACTATTGATTCATACCAACACCTCCAATGCCAATCCAACATCACAGGATTCATTCTAATTTTCTTATTTTCATATTTATAACTCCAAAAGTGAGAAACTAGCTTCTGTTATCCTCAATATATACTACTTATTTGATTAATGATCCTGTATGTGAGTATTCTTCAGTTGCTTCTGTGCCCTCTATGTGGATGCCTTCTCCAGTGTACCTGGGCTCTGACACCCCCATGCCAGGCTACACAGATGCCCTCTTCACTCCACATTGGGCTGCCCCATTGCAGCCCCCTTGCACATACCCTCTTTGCTTCTCTTAGTTCTGACACCCCATGCCAGATTATCCAAAGGCTATGCAAGCAACTCAGCCATATCTACCATTGCCTACCTTGCTTCTAGCCTAACTCTGCCTTCCCTCAGCATGGCTTTGCTGATTAGACCTGAGTCAATGACTGTACCTCTCTAGGCTGGTCTTCATAAATAATTTGGGGGGTTGACTTATAAAATTCAGCTGAGCCAGTTAGACACTCCTTCTTTGGGGGGAAGTTTAGAGTTGGAAAATTGAGAGACCAAGAATGTTGGCAATGGGGTTGAAGTTAAGAGTGCACTGAGAACTGTCATGCTGAGAAAGGACTGTAACAGCCAGATTGAACTCTGTCCCAAATGAAGCAGAGCTTAATAGGGAGAGAAGGAAGAGGAGCAGATGTGCTGAGGGAAGCTGGTATGACCTAACCATGCTACCTCTGGGATATCCCAGCTGCAGTTCCCCCAAGGCCAGTTGTCTCCCCAGGGACAGACTGAGACAGGTGTGGGCCAGTAATTTGGCAGCCCTTCAAATAATATTCTTTAAACATTGTTCACATTTAATTATTTAGTGAGTACAGGGAAAGACTAATTTTCTAACGCTAGAAGTAAAGGATTTATTATATACACTTATTACATGGAAGTTCCTGAACCAGACAACTTCATGGAAAAATGTTAAATAATTTAAAACCCATATAATCAACTCAACTCTGCCATACGTTAATTGGAATCTGACTTCAGGCACATGTCCATTGCCTATTTTCAGCACTGGTAGCTTTGCTTGTAGGTGCATAGACACATTGAAAAAATCCTACAACAAATGTTTTTGTGCATATATCTATGACTGGATTGATGATTATTCCTTGACAGATTCTTAACATTATATTTGCTGGGTGACGTTGGAACCGAGCAGAACCCTGCAGACTCCACACTACCCCAAGTACAAGAGCCCCTCTATGTCCCCTGCCTCTTGTTTGTAGGAAACCTGAAGTCTCCCAGGCCTCCTACAGTCACAAAAGAGCAGGCTCGAGCAGTCAAAGATTAGGACAATAGAGTCACAGACTCAGTGTCTGATGCACATTCCTGAGCTGTTTTTCAGATACTATAACTGCCACCAGAGGACATGACATAAGCTGCTCCATCTTGATCAGTACTAAATCTATGACTAATACAATTCCAAGAACTGGCCTCAAGAGAATGGGATTAACATTACTGTTTATAATGATCTATATCTTTGTGGTCATCAAAATAATTATAGCTTGCCCTGCCTGTATATGTAAGTGGGCAATTAAAATTGTCAGCAAAGAGATGCTACAGACCCATGCTCACATCTTCAACTCTGCAAATACGGCACCCTATGTCAGCATGAAGAAGTTACAGAAGATGGACCTTTGCTCCTAATCCCATAGAAATGGAATGATGTTGGACAGTGGGGAATTGAAAGCAGCTCTTTTGCCTCTTTCCTGTTTGCCCATTTCTGTTCCCCTCTAACCTTGAAAGAACCTAATTATGAGAATGAGATCACTAGACAATTTAAACTATCTTCTGACTTATGTGCTCCTGAATGCACACCATGCCTTGCCTAAGCTGTTGATTCTTTTCCTAGATTAAAAGAATTAAGAATGGAGAATTAAGTGGTTAAAGAGTGACTAGCTCTCTACCCCCAATAACCCCCTTAGCAATCCTGCAGGCAGATGATGAGGGCAAGATAACATCTGAAGAGTCAGCCAGCCTGCACACACGCAATGGAGAATGATGCAGAACCCAACCTCCTGCCTCGATGATTCACTGGGATTCATCCCCCCCCGCCTTTTTCCCTTTAAAAACTGTCATGGCTGAGCAGAATCTTTGGAGTTGGTCTCAGGACATGAGTCCACCTTCTCCCCAGATTGCTGGCTTTTCTGATTAAAGTGACTTTCCTTTCTACTGACACTTGCCTCTTGAATTATTGGCTTTTGAGTGGCGAGCAGCTGAACCTGAGTTCAGTAACAAAATGATGGGAACACTTAAGGCTACATATTGAATATAGAATATTCATATTCTACATATAGAATGCATATTGCTAGATTGCTTTAGGTAAGATGAAAAATGAAGGACTAGACTTTTAAAAATCAATAGTGAAACCACTTAAAATGAATAAAAGAACTATACCCTTTCCCACCATCTCACACCTACTTTGTGGGGTTAACAAAATTTGCAACAATTTACAATGTTGTAGGCAAACAAAAGACCAAACCAAACAAGAAAAAACAATACCTCCACCCGCTCCATGGTATTTAATAGTTTGAATTTGGTGTTTTAGTAGTTTCAGTCATTTGAATTTATTTGTTTACTTGTGAGATGGAGTACAATCTCTGTCGTCCTGAAGTCAGTCATCCTGAGAGGTGAAATATTTTGCTTTTGGTTACCATACAGAACCTGATCTCTTACTTTTCTTTAACAAAGTTATTCTAACAAAATTCATACCAAGATTGTTGTACAATAAGCAGTTCCAAAGTGTATAAAATGAAAGGTAAAAGCCCCTTTCTTTAGACACAGTTGAGCTCATACTATATATACTGTTCTCTAAATTATTTTTCCTTGAACTTATGATTTTTATAGTCAGTATGCATAAAAATTTATGTAATATTTCACAACCATTTAGAAACCTGTCCCTAGTGGTGGATATGTAGGTTGTTTTTAGTGTTTTTATGACCACGAACACCAGTGGCAATCGGTTTGCACTGGAATGTGGGCTCCAAGGTGACAGGGGCTTGCCTTGTCACAGCGCCGGCATCTGGAACTGTGCCTGGCTCAGAGTGGACCCTCCATTCATATCTTTTGAATAAATGAATGAACGTATTTGGGGAATATTTGTGCAAGTTTATCTGTAGAATATATTTCTCAGGTGTAAAGTGATGCTCTCTCTCCCCAGCCTGTCCTCATTTTTTTAAAAAGAGTTTTAAACATTTTAGATGGTTTTATTTTTTAATGTTTATTATTATTTATTTTATTTTTTGGCTGTGCTGTGCGGCATGTGGGATCTTAGTTCCCCAACCAGGGATCGAACCCACACCCCCTGCAGTGGAAGTGCGGAGTCTTAACCACTGGACCGCCGGGGAAATCCCCTGTCCTCATTTTGAAGTAGCTTAAGTGGATTTCTCCTCATTGAAATCAATGCTTATTTCAAGAGGAATCGTCCTTGGGTCAAGCTCAACCATCTAAAGCTATATAGTCACACCATGTCAAATTCACATTTCACTTTATTAACTTTAAATTTAGCTGTGTCTCAACAATATACCTTTGTCAAAGTTTGCAACAAGAAGCTGCATGTGACATTGATTTGCTGTACTTATTGTTAGAAAAGTTTTGCTAACATCTCAATGGGCAAGGACATAGAAAAACAACTCACAGAATAGAAAATATAAATAACCTATAAACACATGAAAATTCATTCATTCATTAATTACCTGACTTTTATGAAATATCCACCACGTGCCAGGTGCTGTTGTAGGAAATAAGGAAATAAGTATAACCAAAAATAGAATACTACTAAGGCAAGAGACAGATGGGCCCCCAGGGCAAACGGTTTGAGTTCGTTCCTTGTGGACAAATACTCCGAGATGGGAATAACAGGAAAATTGAGAGAGGAGGCTGGCACCTGCCCAGATAGAAGATGAGACCACATATTCATCATTCTCGAAGTCAGAAGACCTCCCTGACTACACATGTGCAGAAAGGCTCCTTGGAGGGCAAAAAGGCAGTGATGCCAACTAATGCTCACTACCCATAGGCCTCTTCGGTAGAATCCATCTTGGCTAAGAGATGTGCTTGCACACATGGGAAAATCCTGAGCTATACCAAATACGGACTTTGCACCAGGCAAATCAGAATGACTGGCCAAAGGAAAACTGGAATAAATGCCCCATAAAAGTGATTCAAACTGCATGACTCTCTCTCTGAGCCTGCCCGTGTGTCTATCCACACGTACTCTTTTTTCCTATTAATAAATACTTTACTTGTTTCACTACTTTCTGTCTTTGTGGGAATTCTTTTTCTGCAAAGCTGTAGGGCCAGGGCCTTGTCACTGATCACGGGTCTAGTGGCTAGGAATCAGTGCTCTCACCGCCGAGACCCAACCTCAATCATTGGCCGGGAACCAAAACCCTGCTTCAAGATGCTGCAGGACGAGGCCACCCGAGATCACTACTGCTCTCAAGGGGACAGGGACCTCACATTCCATTTCATAAGTAAACAAAGAAATTCAAATTATAACCACTGAACACCTTTCTCCTTTACTTACAAAATTGTCAATTGCTGAAAACTTTGTTAACTCTGAAAAGCAGGTGTGAGATGAACACTCACATGTATACTCAGGGTGGGAATGGGACATGATGCTCATATTCATTTAAATTGGTTTTTATTTTTATATATTTTAAAAGTCAGGTCCTTTATTTTTCATTTTATATAAAGCAATTCAGAAATATGTACCAACAACCTTAGTATTGGTTCCATCATTTCACGCCGTAAATCTAGTACTAAGAACTTATCAAGGAAATAATCATCAAACAGGCCACAGATTTATGTGCAAGATACTTGTTTAGAATTTTTAAAATACATTGAGAGTAACTGAAACCAAGTCCCCCTTAAACTGAGTTCCCCTGCTGAGTTAACAATCTTTCTATCCAAAACTTTATTCCCTTTCTTGTCCCACCCTTGTTCCCCTCAAGATTGAGGAGCATCAAAGAAAAGGAGGGATTGAAACCAAGCATGACCCTGAGGGGCATTCCTGGGGCCTTCCGTGTCCCCCATTTCTTGTTTGTAGGAAAAAAGTTTTCACCTCCTAGGCCTTCCCCAAGTTCCAAAGTGCAGACTCAAGCCGTTAATGATTAGGACAAGAGTCACAGGACTCCTATTTCCTCCTGAAGGGATATAAGTAACAATCTGATGCATATCTTTGAGTTGTTCTGCAGGAACTAAGCCCCTCACTCCGGTGGAGGATGATGACTACATGCTGACCACAAGTTCGTGGACCCCAGACTGTTGGAACCAGAAGGCTGATGATTGAGATCTCAGAAACATCACCCTGTTACCTCACAATCAACCAATCAGAAGAAGGTCCTCAAGCTGATCCTATGACCCTCTCCCCAACACTGTCTTTAAAAACCCTTGTCTAAAAGCCAATGAAGAACACGTTTGATCCCTGGTTGGGGAACTAAGATCCTGCATGCTGGCCATAAAAAAAAAAAAAAAAAAAAAAAGCCAGTGAAGAGTTTGAGTCTTTTGAGCACGGACTGCCTGTTCTCCTTGCATGGGTGACCTGCAGTAAACGCTGTACATTCCTTCACCACAACCTGGTGTCAGTAGATTGGCTTTGCTGTGAGACAGGTGAGCAGACCTGAGTTTGGTTCAGTAACATAACCTAAATATCTGGCAGTAGGAAAATAATTGTTCTGTATCTATATGTACCTAGAAGGAAATTCTCCAAAATATTGGCATGAATATGGATGATCTTTATTTTCAGCTTTGTGTTTCTCTTCATTTTTCCAATTTTCATAATGTGTGTGTATGTGTAGCTTTTATAATCACAGAAACATTTTTAAAAAGTTGTTAGGGGCTTTGCTAGTTCCATTATTTTGTGCCTTCAATTTATAATCTTTTATGAGAGGTTTATTTCAGAAATTATTTGCTTCCTGCAGTGCTTCCTTCTTTTGAATATAATCTTGTCTATATACTGATACTATTTTTTTTTTCTTTTTTTTCCTTTTTGTTAAGAAACTCAAGAGCCAAATTAGAAACTTAAGCACAGCTTCTATGTTGAGTTTAATTTTGGTGTTTTTATATTCTTTTCTTAAGACCTAGTTTTTTATTTGGGTGTTTCCAAATAGAGTGTATTTTTTGTAAGCCTTTTGAAACTCCTTGGTGAGTGAATGTAAAGGCGTGGATGATGGTAGAACCCTGATATATTTGTCAAGAAAAGTACTTGAACAAAAATAATGGTCGAGCAGGGTTAAGGAGCCATGACTACTTAAGCTCTTCCCACCCACCCCTTTCAAGGGAGTAAACGGAGTAATGGTCACATGGATAGCATTACAGTGTTCTCAACCTGCACTAAATTGTCACTGTCATCAGCAGGGAGTCTTCTCTTCCCCTTTAAAATCTCCAGTCACCCCTCCTGGGGGGCAGATACAACACTGAACTCCAATGTCGAGTGCATCAAGTTGTTTCAATCCTCCAGATTCTGCCTGAGCCCAGTCTCTTGAATTTAGGTAACAACGACTCCTGAAAATTTTATGTCCAGGCTGTTGATTCTTACTCTGATCTCCTTTTTTTTTTTTTATGTTTTAACATTTTTTATTAGATTTGTTTCTAATTACATACTTAGTACAGACAACTTGGAAAATATTTTTAAGAAAGGAAAATTTGTATAATTCCATCACCCAATATACATTTAACTCCAGTTGCCTTCCAGTTTTTTTTATATACATAAATATTTTGTTTATAAAAGTATAGCACACTGTTTTGTAGTGTGATTTTTCTATTACAAATATTTTCCCATAGCAATGAGTGTTTTTATACAGCAATACATATATTAACATCCATTAATGAATGTACCAAAACATAATAATCTCAATCCAGATCTATACACACACATGCCTCACCTCCCTGTGTTTCTCCCCATGCCCCTCCACACAGTCCAAATCTGCAGCACTCCCCCATCACGTAAATACCTGTATCCACAAGCATACACTTCCACTTACCTTGGAAATTGTGGTCCCTGAAAATTATTTCTGAGGTAATCAGGTTTAAGGGTAAAGATTCATCTTTCTTAGAAATATTAGGACAATTGGGTGAGGGATAAACTACCCCATTCTACTATATTTCTTAGTCTCCTTTGCATCCTAGACCTTGGTTGCCACCCTCTCCCCCCCACTCAGGTTATTTCCATACACTAAGCATTGGTCTATCTTTTAGGAAAAAGTGGGTGCCAGAGGTGTAGGTGGGGGATGAGATTAACACCTGTACATTCTTTTTTTTTTTTTTTTTTTTTTAATCTGTGACTCTGTTAGCAGGACGCAGAGACCTGCTCTAGCACTTCTAGACTTTTTTAAAAAAAATTTTTATTTATTTATTATTTATTTATTTTTGGCTGTGTTGGGTCTTCGTTTCTGTGCGAGGGCTTTCTCTAGTTGTGGCGAGCGGGGGCCACTCTTCGTCGCGGTGCGCGGGCCTTTCCCTATCGCGGCCTCTCTTGTTGCAGAGCACAGGTTCCAGACGCGCAGGCTCAGTAGTTGTGGCTCACGGGCCTAGTTGCTCTGCGGCATGTGGGATCTTCCCAGACCAGGGCTTGAACCCGTGTCCCCTGCATTGGCAGGCAGATTCTCAACCACTGTGCCACCAGGGAAGCCCCACCTGTACATTCTTGTCTTTATGCAGAGCAGCATTTTGCATATTCCAAATCCTGTTAGTTGATCTGTGTAGTTGAGAAATCTGTTTCTTTTTTCCTCTTTGTAATGTAGAATTCTTGAAATAGGTTTGGACTGTACAGCCAACCCTCAACCGCCAAACAGTTTAAGGTCCAACAAGTGACTTCATGCATTGGTTTGAGTTTTCCCACAAAAGCATTGTCTTACGAGGTATTTTCCTCTGGCTAGTCAGCTTATAATGAGCCTGAAATACTACACATTTGTATAAAAAAATAGTATGAAACAATGCTGGGAATGAGTAAACCAGGAAAGGAATACATTTGAATAAGACTTAAACTATATATATATATATGTATATATATATATATACATATACATATATATATAAAGTATATATAAAGTTTATATATACTTATATATTCTTTATATATATATAAAGTATATATGAAGTTTATATATATATAAACTATATATAAATATATATATAAACTATAATTATAAAATATAAAATATAAACTATAAACTATAAATATATATATATTATATACATATATATAAAGTTGATCTTTTTAAAAGAAGATTTACTTGGAGAAAAATGAATAGGTAACTGGAGACATTTAATGGATCTTCCAAAGAGAGGTCTGAGCATTTAGAGGTTATTGGCAAGGCTCTTTTACTCCTTTTGATGTGTTTTTCACTTTGAATATTTAAAGAAACCCAGTGTTTTATCATGTCTAGCTTCACTTCAAAATAGGACTTGGATTTTTCTTGATACAGACGAATCACCGTCCTTACACTTGTACCGGCTGTTTCATGAGAGAAAAATTAATTTCTATTTGTTTAAGCCATTGTAAATTTAGGTTTTTGTGATAGTAGCTCAAAATATATCCAAACTAGCATGTGGAGGAAGGAGGGGAGACTAACTGATGTAACATATACATAGAAAGTTGAGCAGTAGGTGCCAGAAACAGTGTTGAGTGGTGGATGGATGTGGACCGTAAGGAAATTCCCAGAGGCAGCCATACTGTCTTTGATGATGCTAAAGAAATAGCTGAGGCTTTAAAGAACGTATTAAAAGTATGGGATTTCCATGTAACACAATACCTAGAAATGCACTGGGGATAAAAACAATTGCTGATTACTGCAATTCAATAAACCACTTAATGTGGTCCCTGGAAAGAAGTATTAAAAAGCCATCCCAATACTCTTTGGCTGACCTTAGGATCAATCTGCGGTTTAGCGTCCCATGTTTGTGGAATTCAGATTTTACGGAGGAAGGATTAAGGAACATATTTGCTGACTGTCTGAAAGAACATAGCTTATGTAAATCAACTATGCTTCAATTTAAAAAAGAATAGAGCCTAGAGCAGAGAAATTCTTCAGTTAGGGAGAGAAAGCAAAGTGTTTGTACTTTGCCAATTCACAGACGTGCTTCAAAGCAAAAAGGCTGAACTTTTGGCTATACAAACAACAGACAGGAAGGTTAGTAGTCCAGCTAGATTTCTACCTCCCAGAGTCCATAGAAATTATGAGGTGACATTTGGTAGGTGGAGAAGATGTGTGGAAACAGGTTATCAGAATTTCATCACACCCTTGGATTTCTATAGTAACTCTGTTCCTTCTGAGGACATTTAGGCTGTAATGTTGTAAGGCTGTAAAACCCTCTTTGCCTAGAGTGGATATATTACTTATTCAACTGAGATCATTAAAGCCACCTACACCATGACTGATGTGAGGGTTTTGGCCAATGCCCTAGGATGGTTTGGGGATGTGCCCAGCACCCTCTCACTCAGTATGCATCCAGAAGCTCTCCCTTCCTTTCAGCCCAGAGAGAGGCTGTGTCTGGGGAGGCGTGGGGGAGTCTGTGTTGTCCAGGAAGCACAAGGATGCATATCAATCACCCTGTTTGGCGGGTAGAACAGACACACTGCCTTTTTATCCGATCGCTGATCACTATGCAGGCCTTTCCCGTCCTGGAAGTAGAACTCTTTACAACATAGATGGTGTTCTGAGTTACAGTAATAACCAATGTTTGTGAAGTACTTAAGAAATTACAAAGTCTTCTAGGTTATTTGCTTTTACATTGCTAGGAAACACATGTAGATGGCTAATTTTGATCCTGGTGTTTGCATCTTCCATGCACATCCTTCTAACTGACTAATCGACAAATACGTGTGGAACTTCTCTACTGGACCCATAATGAAATGGGCCTAGGAATCCCCCAAGCTGGAAACTCTCTGGCTTTTCACTGGTGATAACTTCGAATGCTGTCACCATCCAAAGCATAGGGGACTTCTCTTGATCACGCAGAGTTCTCTTTATGAATATTTCTCTGTACACACTCTCTTCCTACCCTGTTGGTGGATTAAAATGGACTTTTGATGTAGCAAGTTCAGATTTTGGAGAACACCCCAATATAGGCAGGTCTGTTATAATATGGTGTGTTTGTTTTTGTTGTTCATTTCATTTTGCCTTGGCTCAACACACTTATCAGACAACTGTATGTTGTTAAAACATTTCACCTCTCAGTTCTACCTTTGTATCAACTAACGTTACCAAGCTACAGCTCTTTGTCATGGAAGAAGCAAAATCTTGTTTATCTATGATGACCAGGTCTCTCCCTGAAACTCAGGACAGGCTGTCCCTCCAGCAGCCTCTCGATGACCCTTTGGACTCCCATTTGTTGATCACAAACAACCAGGCAAGTTCAGGGAAGCACTCTGAACTGCTGCTCTTCCTCCGCTACTTCCAGGAATCTTGTAGTAGATCCACCCTGAACAAGCCCTCATTTTTATGGTCTCACTTGTTCCTAACACTGTGTCTTTTACTCAGCATGCATGCTTCTCGGTGAGTTTCCATACCCAAGGCTCTTATTCGTACATCTGCCTGTCCACGCCTATGGGCAAGCTGTTAATCAGCTTTTCTTTAATATCACTGTGAGCATTTCAACTTCCAGTTTCTATTGTGTTACTTCTCAGGATGGAAACTGATAAAATGCATGTTCACTGCAGAGCCCCCAACACCATCCCTGGCACTTCTGCCACTCCCGCCTTCCACACTGGCCCCTGCCCCACTCACCAGCTATTGAGGAGACAACCACAATGCTCCCATTGCTCTGCTTCAGCATGGGCATGGCGGCCCCGCTCAGGACCACATAACTCAGGAAGTTGACCTCCATGTTTTTGCGCACTTGGTCAATGTCATCAATAAATACAGTCATAGGATTGTTGGTGTTGGTGATGTGGTTGAGAATGAGCATGTCTAGTCCCCCTGTAAGAGACGGCTGTGTTGAGAGAAGCCATCGGAGGTTGATACCTTCTCCCCCTCCTCCCCGTCTCAAAAGCTCCCTGGTGATCCCTAGGGCAAAGTCCAGAAGAGGAGAGAGGAGAAGCTGTCTCACCCATGAGTTTTCCAGCTTTGGCAACAAATTCCTCTGCGAAGGTCATGTTCTCCATGGTGCCAGCAACGTAGTGCGCCGAGGATGCACCTAGCTCCAGGCAGTGGGATACCACCTGCAGAGGCACAGCGGCCATGGTGTCAATCTTGGCTGCAGACTTTTGGGGGGCAGTCTCTGACATAATGGGGGTTTAAATGAGAGGTTGCTCACAGCCCTGTTTTGGTAGGGGTGTGTGTGTGTGTTGTTAAATGCAACTGACACAATATTAGTCCCCTGTTTGAAGTACTGTCTGGAACAAGATAGGGTATAAATGGATAAATCACTGTGCTGGAGTTTAAGTCTGTGCTCATGAGTTTCTGTAAACAGATGTCTCTGAACACATTATTGGTAGGGATGCTAGTTCCTGTGTGGGTAGCCCTAGGTTTGTGAATATTTATTTGTGTATCCTTGGGTTTGTGAGTCTGAGTATATAAGAGAGCGTGTGTCTGCATGGGTACCAGAGTATGAATTCATGAGTAGGTACTGGAATGTTGGTATCTGAGCACATATATGTATGTCTGTGACTCCATGTGTCAATGTGTGTGAATAGGCATGTCTATCTCATAGATAGAGATAGAGTCCAAGAACTTTGTGTCTAGATGTGTATGCATGAGAATGAATACTTAAATGCATATTTTTATATCCCTGTGGATGTTTGGGTGTTTGAATCCTCCGTGTGTGTGTGTGTATATGCATCTATGTCTGAGTGTGCCAGTTCTGTGTGTTGGCATGTATATGTGAGCATACATAGGAATACATCTGGGCACGTGAGGGTACCTATGGCTGTGGGCACAGGACCCTCACCTTCTTTAGAGCTTCTTCTGACCTCGCTGTCACTACCACATGGGCTCCCATTCTCGCCAGATGATAGGCCATCTCTCTTCCAATCCCCTTGCTGGCCCCTGTGACAATCACTCTTTTTCCTCGAAGCATCTCTGGGAAACCCCAAAAGAAAATGAGGACCGTAGTTGGAAGCAACATTCCTCCTCCCACTTTAGAGGTGGACAGCCTTATCGCAGTGTCTAAAGGTTATGAGCCCAGATCAACTCATCTCAAATTGCATAAATCAATGAAGGAACAGATCAACTCTTCCGTAAACATTCTCTGAAATGGGAGTTTGCTTTGGTTGCTCAAAACCAAGCCTTCCTGCTGTCCTTTTTTGAAAACCCCTATGGAAAGAGATTCAGCTAGAACACTGGAGTTCCAGACATTTCTGGATTCATCCAGTTGCTCAATTGAAATAAAATTCAAAGAGTCATCCAAACACATGTGCTCAGAGAAATTCCAGATATTTTCTCTCACTTCTATTTAGTCATCAACTCCAGAATTCTTTCTTGTTTCCCACTTATCCATCTCTCCACAGAGCCCAATTATCTGGCTAAGTTGTGAATTTTGGAATTACCCTCATTTTTTTGGTAAGAGATCTGAAACTGCTTTTGATCAAAGATGCCAAATAAAACATGGACTATTTGGTAATCTTTTAACGCCATGATTACCCCTCCCTACACCCCTATTACCCAGCCTGTGGCTGGAAGACGTAGAAACACAGTCTCACCTCAGGGTCCCCTCTTGTCCAGCAACTTTGGGGATCAAGAACTCCTTTTTATCCTCAGAAACACTCTAGCCATCCCTGGGTTTTTAAATCTATTCCTCCAAAATTAGACACATTGGTACTTACCTGGTCTGAATTCCTCCTTTGCAGAATAGTAGTAGTAGGCCAAGAAGATCCCCAGAATGGGGAGGAGATATTTTTTCATAAAAGCCATCAGACAGGGACCTGGCCCGAGGAGCCCTGTAGGACACACAGAGAGAACCTACAGAGCTTTCTACAACTTCCTAGGCAGGCAGCAGCCTCTGGATTGTGACATCAGGGATGGGGGAGGCTGGTTTAGTCTCAGGCAGTCCTAGCCAATTTCCCTGTCAGAGCAGCGATTGGCTTTGGGTGGGATCCCATTTGTCCCTGGCAGCCTGTGTGGTGGATTTCATAATGGACAATGTTTACTCCATTTCATTGAGCAAGAATAGACTTCCAGATGGCCAAGCTCATGATTGTACAGGACTGGATTCCTGAGCATCCCTACCCTGAGCTCGTCTTCCTCTTAATGCCATTTACTCCAGGAATCAACGGACTTTCAAAAGTGATATATCAAAGGCAGAGAGAAAGTGTGCACGGGGCTTCTGGGGAAGTGTGAGTAATAGCAAAGAGAGCCAAAGTCAAGCAAGTCTCATTCTCAGCCCCACCTCCTAGTCAGAAGCAATTAAAAACAACAGCACAAAACAGAAAAATAAGCTTAGTTTAAAAAAAAAAAAGTGCACATTTTGGAGGAAAAAAAAAAGCAAAGAAGCCTTATAAATCCCACACTTAAGTTCAATGAACAATATTACAACATCAAAGGGGAATGCAAGCCAGCCAGAACCCAGATGGTGGGAAACCCCTGACCGGTCAAGACTCTCAGGCAAGTGCAATGGAATGTACACTTATTACTTTAACAGCAAATAAAGAAGAAATAATGAGTGCCAAGAAAAAAAGGCATTAAGCTGTTAAAGTAGGTCTTATAAATGCGACAGAGGACCAAGAACGTGAAGAGGATGGTAGGAAGAGGGGATCTGATGTAGAAGAAAAAAGAATGAGCATCATTGAAGCAAAGCTAGCCTGAAAAGCCCACATCCAGCCAAAAATTGATCCAGTAACAGTAAAAGGACCAGGGGGGAGAAACCCCTACTAATTTAGAATTTATCACAGAAATATAGAAATAACCACCTTGGTATGTCTGTAGCAAGAATTCATTAAGGATCAATCTTCAAAGAAAGAATTTAAGATATAGTATTGTTAAGTTTTTCAACTTAAAAACAACTAACCAAACCATACACATTATCCTATCACAGAGCAAATCCAGAATTCTGCAAGTTACCAGTGCAGCCAAGAAACTCATTTAAATATAGCAATAAGAATAGGTACCTGTGCTTTGGAGGAGGAATGTGGGTTGAGGGCGGGGGTTGGAGAATTCACACAAGATTAAGAGAAATTGAATTATGACCCTAAGTACAGGATCTGGAAACACTCACTGAATTTTCACTTCAGAGCAAGGGAAAATAAGTTAAGACCCAGAGGAGATGAAATAATTTGTCAACAAAGGCCCACAGCTGTGAAGTTCACTTCCAGAAAACAATGCAGATTTGAGAACAGTTGAGGGCTAGATAGAGCTCAAGGTTCATGGAGGACAAAATAGAAAACATGCTTTTTAAAAATCAAGTGGAAAATTACATTACATAGTGTCAGAACTACAAGATCTATATGCATAGTTTTATAAAGGACTTTATGCCACCAAGATATGTTATACACTAGACTCCATTTTCATCTCTACAGGAAAAGGAATTTAACCTTTATTTTCTTAATACTATACTATTAATAGCAAAAATATAGGAAACAATGAAAAATGACTTTCAAATCTGATGATGCTAAAACGATAGAAAGATGAACAGATTAGGGAAGTTTATTGCCTGACACACACAAAAAAAGAATTTTAAAGTGCACTACAGAAAATATAAATTTAAAGAAAGCAAAAATAACAATGAGCAGGAGGAACTGTAGGTGACAGAACATAAAACAAACACAACTATTGCTCATTGTTGGCTGAATTAAAAAATGAAGTCCAATGTTGTGCTGCCCCCAAAGACACATTTAAATGCAGACACATAAAAAACCCTGCAAACAGATTAATAGTTAGATGGCCAAAGAGCCATCATGTTGGAAAATAGGGGTATAGAGAGAGCATCCAAGAAAATAATTTTCATGGACTTTGATGAAATAATTTTTTTAAAAAAAAATATACTCTGACTAGCAGTCTGTTTTTTTTTTAAAATTAATTTATTATTTTTAAAAAATTTTTGGCTGTGTTGCGTCTTTGTTTCTGTGTGAGGGCTTTCTCTAGTTGCGGCAAGCGGGGGGCCACTCTTCATCGCGATGCGCGGGCCTCTCACTATCGCGGCCTCTCTTGTTGCAGAGCACAGGCTCCAGACGCGCAGGCTCAGTAGTTGTGGCTCACGGGCCTAGTTGCTCCGCGGCATGTGGGATCTTCCCAGACCAGGGCTCGAACCCGTGTCCCCTGCATTGGCAGGCAGATTCTCAACCACTGCACCACCAGGGAAGCCCGAAATAATTTTTTTTATATCTTTTTTTTTTTTGGCTGCGTGGCATGAGGGATCTTAGTTCCCCGACTAGGGATCGAACCCAAATCGGTGCACCCTGCGGTGGAGGTGCAGAGTCTTAAACACTGGACCGCCAGGGAAGTCCCTGATGACATAATTTTTAATCAATAAAATGCATCAATGAGAATGAGGGCACTGCGTGATGGTTGATGACATTCAATCTTAGAGGTTCTCAGAAGTTTTGGTCTCAGGATCCCTTTAACAATCTTAAAAATCATCGAGGATCTCAAAGAATTTTTGCATATGTGGTTTTACCTATTGACATGGATGTATTAGAAATTGACTGAGAATTTCTTTTTTAACTCAAGAATACATAAGCATCCGTGTATTAAGCTTTGTATTATTACACATCCTGTAGGCTGGGGAAACTCATGAGAGAAGGAGAAGGAAAAAGGACAAATAATGTTTTAGTATGATTATGAAATCAGTTTTGACTTTTCAAACTCCCAAGAGGGTCTCAGGGACCCAGGGGACCACACTTGGACCACATTATGTAATACACATGGATCCACTGTATGTCTATAGTTACATGCCTGGTTCTCTCATTAGCTTGTCGACTCGGACACGGACTATGTCTTTTTCATCTTTATCTCTCTCCATCTCCCTCTAGCTTTGCTCCAAAATAGGCATTCAGTGAACTTTTGCTGTTTTAGTGTTTCCGAGGCACTGCAGCGATGAGAAAATTGCTGTCTTTCTGGAGCCTGATTTAATCCGGGGAAGTCACTGAGATTTAGCATTCTGGCCAGAGCTGATCAACCCCCGCCCCCTAATCCTCTTCTGGTGGTGCTCAACAAATTGAAAAAAAAAAACAAAGAAAAAAAGACAAAGGAAATATGAACACTTCACCTAGCATTTGTTTGGACAATTTTTCACCAATCAAGTAAAGTTTCTTTCACTGCCATAGCAACGAACTGAGCTGTTCATTCCTTCACGCGGCTCCTTCTTTGTAAGGCATTGACCACCTACATTTCCGAGCAGGGTTTCAGTGAAATGCCCTCAACATGACCTGGTCATTTTCAAAAACCCACGTAGCATGGGTCACTCTCAGCTGGACGTGCATGGCTGAGCCCAGCCAGGAATTCTCTCCGACTTGATCAGCCCCACCTAAATAAACGGGGTCAAGAAAAGCGAGACGGTGAGAAGATGTGCGGGGGTTGTTGAATGGGAAAGGGCCTCGGAGGGCCGGGCCAGATCTGGGAGGACTCACAGGAAGTGGCAGACTCGTGGGGGGGGAGCAGCCACAGGGGAATTCCTGTGCATTTGGCATAAAATGTAGATCATGCAAGGAGCACCTGTCATTTCTGAGGCAGCATCTGGAGTGCCTTCTGGGACTGTTTGGTAGCTTTGTTAGGAAAGCGGTCTCTTCCTTGTGAAAACTAATCCTGCCAGTGGAACAGCGGGCAGACCTTGGAGTAAAAGGTGGGTGAACCCTCTCTGTTCCGAGGTTCTGCCTTCTCTGGGAAAATAGCACCAACAGGTTGAGACAGGAAAGGATCTTAGCATAATGTTAGAACGCATAAAATTCTCCCCTTTCCTCAATCCTCCCACCCTGTTCCCCACCCCAATCCAGTTCCTCTGGTCCGATTTTTTTAAAGAACTCCTCAGTCTGTGCCATGGCTGCCAAAATCTGTTTCTAGCCATGGAAACAGCTGTAAAATGAAATTCATGAAATTCATTCTATGGCAAGACAAGAAAAATTTAAACAAAAAATCTTCTCTGCCCTTCGGCCTCCTTTCTCCTCCCACTGTGCATTGTATATCTGTATTATGCATGGCCCAAACCTTCCACATCGACAGAAATACCTGCTCAACCATAAGAGCGATGTTCTCCTAGCATCAATAAGACAATTCCTTCAATATAACAGTCCTTCGGGGCTTCCCTGGTGGCGCAGTGGTTGAGCATCTGCCTGCCAATGCAGGGGACATGGGTTCGAGCCCTGGTCTGGGAGGATCCCACATGCCGCGGAGCAACTAGGCCCGTGAGCCACAACTACTGAGCCTGCGCGTCTGGAGCCTGTGCTCCGCAACAAGAGAGGCCGCGATGATGAGAGGCCCGCGCACTGCGATGAAGAGTGGCCCCCACTTGCCGCAACTAGAGAAAGCCCTCACACAGAAACGAAGACCCAACATAGCCATAAATAAATAAATAAATAAACCCAAAGTTTAAAAAAAAAAAAAAAGATAACAGTCCTTCATGGTGCTTAGATGTGGATTATGTAAATTGTCAATAATCCGTCATTATATGTCGATAATACAGCCCTCTGTCTCAAAAAACTTATATAACTGTGGCTTGACTTCTAACGGGCAGAACAATTCTCAGAACTTTCTGAGATGCTCTTCCTGGGTTGTAATCCTCAAATTTGACTCAAATAAAATTTTCCTTTTCTTTCTTAGATCAACTGATTCATTTTTTGTCGACACAACTATCATTTTATGTCATTTTGTCTAATAACATGGATTCCCTGCCTCCCCTACCCCATCCCCTTCTTCTCCCTCCCCTGTATACCTAACAAGAGGGGAAGTTCTATTTGTCAACCCTTCTGTAGGACCCTACTCCTAATGCACAGATTTACTCATTTTTTCCAACTAATGGAAGCTCAGATGCAGGAAAATGAACTAGAGACGGGATAACCTGCCCTGTGTCTGCCGTCCTGTCCCTACCAGTCACGTGTAGTCCGTGGCAGTGGGACTGGTGAGGCAGACTACCTGGAATCTGTTTGCCTGGGAGAGCCGAGAGCCTCCTGGGAAAGAGCAAGTACCCTAATGAGGCCCAGAGTTTGGCGCGATCCCTGCCCCCTCAGTGTGGGTAGGGCAGAGACAATTCTAAATATGTACTTGCGTGCAGTTTTTCAAGATTTTCCTCTGGTCTATGGCACATGAACTTGCCCTGGAGCTCCGAGTAGCCATGCACAGTAACTGTGAAGTTACTCCCCAGAAAGTTTGGTGAAACAGGAGCAGCACCAGGGCTCCATGGGAGAGGCCCACACAGCGGGGAGGAGAGGACTGACTCTGGCAAAGCCACCGCACCGCTTCGGCCACCCAGTGCTTTTTCTTGGTTGTTCAGCCCAGCTTTCAGGAAGCACATCAGGTTGGCATAACGGCCTCCGTCAGGTGGGATTCTTAGGGTGCCAGTGACTACAGCATTAGAGGGAGGCCACTTCCCTTTGGGGCGAAGTAGGGTTGCCACATTCATCAAATAGAAAGACAGGACACCCAGTTAAATTTGAATTGCAGATAAACAACAAATGCTTTTTGAGGATTTATATAATCTCAACTATTGCATGGGATTATACGAATACTAAAACATTATTCATTGTTTATCTGCAATTCAGATTTAACTGGGTGCCCTGAGTTTTATCTGGCAACCCTGGAATTGGCAAAGAACTTTGGGAACGCTGGGAAATTGTACCTGAGGTGTGGACAAAGCATCCTTGACCGTGGCTACTGATAGCAGAGGCAAGAACACCTTGTGTACCTTCCCTGCAATGGAATCCAGCTGCCCGGCCACAGACAGCTCCCAAAGGGCTATAAGTAGCAAAGGAGGAAAAGAGTACGTGCCACGTGTTGGCTGAGTGACTTCATTTATTTAGGTTGTACTACCGATCAGATCCTATGACCTATGAAAAAACAAATGCCTTCCAAGTCCTAGAAGGCGCTAGACATGGCAATAAACGAAATGTGTAAAGTATTGTCAGTGCTGTGATGGAAGTCTACAGTGGGGAGTAAAGAAGGAAATAGCCCTTTCAACGTGGGGGATGGGCAAGTAGGGCAGGCTTCAGAGGAGAGGTCAACCCTGATCCATATTGGGGCAAGAGCAGGAATACTCCAGGCAAATGAAGAAGGGTAGGAGGGAGCATTGCTAGGGTTCCAGAAGTGTGTGGGAGAGAGAGGAGGGTTGCTTTGTAGAACATTCCGTGCAGAGGAAGCTGTGTGAGAAAATAGAAGGAGGTGTGGAAGAGAATGGAGTGTTTGGGAAACTGCAAACAATTCCACATGGCAGGATCACTGAATTTCAAGGGGTGGGGTTACGTGGGGTGAAATCAGCCAGGAAAAGTAAGCAGGAACCACATCCTTGAGGGCCGTACACAT
Source organism: Eschrichtius robustus (assembly GCF_028021215.1). NCBI lineage: Eukaryota > Metazoa > Chordata > Mammalia > Artiodactyla > Eschrichtiidae > Eschrichtius > Eschrichtius robustus. The sequence continues at coordinate 151,264,028 of NC_090826.1, forward strand.
TTACTGCTGGAATCTGTTGTTCTGGCATTTACTGCCAGACATGAAGCCTCTGCACCCTCATCCCTTCCCAGAACTCTGCCTGTTCACTGGCCTTTTGCATCCCTCACAGCCTTATGCTGAAAATTCTGGATCCCCTGCCCACCTCGGGCTCATCAATCCAGCCCCCCTCCCTCCATCAACACTTCACTCCCCCAGTGCCACGCTGGGCCTGGCCTCGTCCTCTGGCAGCTTGCAGCTCTGGACCTTTGCTGAGCCATGTTCCTGGGCTCCCCAACCCATACGCAGGTAGATTTTCCTACCACGTCTTCCGCTTTTTGGTTCTGTCTACATATCTGATGTCTCAGGAGCCCTATCTGCTCTTGCCTCTCTCCCCTGCTCCCAAGCACCTTCTTCCCTTGGATTCTGTCTGTATATAGTCTCTGCGCTTTCTTCCTACTCCTCAGACTCCTTCCTCTTTCTGTTCTTTAGATTCTGTCCTCCCTCTTTCCTCCTTTCTATCTTCTCTGGGCGATTTCCCTCATTCTCATGGTTCCAGTTGCTATCTTTAAGTTGATGAGTATTAAAAAATCTCTATCTCCTGTGCCGCATTGTATCCTAAATTTCAGGCGGCATAACCAGCTGTTTACTCCACCTCTCCCTCTTAATGCCTCCTAAACACCTCAAACTCAACATGCTGAAACTGCCCTGATTATTTTTTTTAACAGCTTTTGTGAAGCACAGTTTTTATACCAGAAAAGTATCTCGTGGTAAGTGTACGGTTCAATGGTTTTTAATAAATTTGTGGAGTTGGGAAACCATCACCACCATCCAATTTTACATTTCCGTCACCCCTCAAAGATTCATCTTACCCATTTACAATTACTCCCTGTCCCCATCCCCAGGCTTGGGCAACCAATAATCTAGTTTCTGTCTCTCATTTTAGTGGCATCACATAATATGTGATCTTCTGAGCCTGATTTCTTTGACTTATCATGTTATTGAGGTTCATCCATATTGTAGCAAGTATCAGTAATTTGTTCCTTTTTATTGCCAAATCATAGTCTGTTGTATGGATATACCTCATTTTGTTTATCAATTCACTAATTCACAAACATTTAGAATTTCCCACTTTTTGGCTACTACAAATAGTGCTTCTATGGACGTTGGTGTGAAAGTCTTTGTGTGGCATTGCTGGGTTGTGAGGTAAATTTATGTTTAACTTTTAAAGAAACTGCTAAACTGTTCTCCAATGACTTTGTGATTTATTTCAATCAAGGGCTTTACCATCCATCCAGTTAAAGCTCCAGAACCTTGGAAGTCCTTCTTTACTCCTCCTCCATCTCCCCACCTTCCATTACTTACTAAGCCCAGGCAATTCTACCTCCTAGATATCTCTAGAGCCATGCCCCAATCCTCACCCTCGCTATGACTATCCTCACTCAGGCCACTGCTGTTTTCTGCTTTAGTAGCCTCATCACTCTTCTCTCTGCCTATCCCACCTTCTCCAATCCATTTATTTATTTATTTATTTATTTATTTATTTATTTATTTATTTATTTATTTATTTAAAATTACACTATACTAGGTGTGCTTTATTTATTTCATTGATTTATTTTTTAAAGAAAGATTGGGCTTCCCTGGTGGCGCAGTGGTTGAGAATCCGCCTGCCAATGCAGGGGACACGGGTTCGAGCCCTGGTCTGGGAAGATCCCACATGCCGCGGAGCAACTAAGCCCGTGAGCCACAACTACTGAGCCTGCGCGTCTGGAGCCTGTGCTCCGCAACAAGAGAGGCCGCGATAGTGAGAGGCCCGCGCACCGCGATGAAGAGTGGCCCCCGCTTGCCACAATTAGAGAAAGCCCTCGCACAGAAACGAAGACCTAACACAGCCATAAATAAATAAATAAATAAATAAATAAATAAATAAATGTAAAAACAAAACAAAAAAAAACCAGTATCATTTTCATCAGCAACTACAAACCAAATACTATAAAGATTGTCTTAAAAAAAAAAAAAAAAAGATTGTGAAACATTTGATATGCACAAAACAATAGATGAAGCCATGAACAATTTAGGAGGCATGAGAATGAAGCAAAAGCCTTACTGGTCTACCAACCATCTTAAGACCTGACTGTTGTCAACACTTTGGAAGTGCCCTGTGGGCTTCAGTGCACCCAATTCTTCTTCAGTGACTCCTTATTGTTCTTAGAAGAAAGTCCAAACACATTATTTAGCTTTAACAAACTCTTTATAAGCTTTGAAATACTTTCCCAGGAACCTCTCACCACTCTACCCCCATTCCTTCTTATCCTTCAGGTTCTACCCATTGAAGTCACCCTCCCTGCCCTCCCTTGGACATGTAAGGTATCCCCAAACACTGGGTATTTCTCTGATCATAGCTCCCATTGCTTTGTACTCACAGTTGCCCATTTGTCTGTTTTTCCCATTACACACAGGTCTGAGAGGGCAGAGGCTTGATCTGTCTCACCAGTGTATCTCCCGTGCTTAGCACGGTGCTTGCACAAGATACAAGTGCTAGAAATCATTTTCTGAGTGCTTAATGGAAACAGACTCTTATACATACAAATAAATATGTCTGCTAGGTATTTGAAGGTCAGGAGAAATCTCTAGGCTAGAGATATTGATTTGGGAGAATGAAATCATATAAGTTAAAGTTAAAAGCAGACAGATGACACCCCCAGGGAGAAGGTGAAGGGCACAGTGGGATATCACAGAAGACGAGAACTGGTGGAGAGGAGCAAAGGAGAAACAGACAGCAGGAGGACCTGAGGCAACAGGTAACCTGGGGGAGGAAGGGTGGGGGTGGGTGGAGGGTGGTCTCTACGAGAGGTGAGAGGTCACAGCTTCTGAGAGGTCAAGGAGGATGAGAAGTGACCGAAATACATTGGGTCTGGAAATAGGAATCGCTGGAGGCCTGTCAGAGTCGTGAAGGCACTAAAGCCAGGATGCTATGGGTTGAGGAGTGATGTACAGAAGGATAGAACATGTTTAGTGTGAGTGTGGAGGAGGGGGACATTCGAGGAGCTTGGGAGGCACGCAGATCTGAAGGAGGGTTCTGATTTTTAGGATAGCGGTGAGTTAAGGTTTCAGTCAAATGTTTTTGAGCATTTTCTCTGTGCCAGACACTATGCTGGGCTGAGCAGATTTTCAGCGTATGGGAAAGATCCAACAGCGTCCATAGACGGAATCGCTGGAGAGGCAAGATTTACAGGGTCCGACGATCTGGCACGTGGCTCCAGAAAAGGAGACTCAAGGAAGGAAGGTGAGGGTGGCTATTGAACTCCTGCGGTCTGCTTCTAAATTCCATGAGTTTTTTAGCCTAGCGTGTTTCCTTCCTTCGATTTTTGAGAGGCAGATGGCTAAGGCTTCCCCATCTGTCCATCTCTCTTGGAGGAGGGAGAGGAAGCAGGTGGGGAGTTGAACTCCTTAAGTTCTCCTTTTCCTCGGATTTGGCCACAGTATGTAACTAATATTCTCATAACTACCTCATCCCGCTCCGTTCCTGATCTTTGTGCATTCACACCTGTAAGGCAGGAAAGTCTTTCCCAGGGTGGTTGAATTTTTCCTTTTCTGTCTGATGGGAGGTTCACGAAGTTTGAGGGCTTGGAAACCACCTGGGAAAATGGCCTTATAGGAACGGAGGGAGAATTTCTAGGTTTAGGATGCTACGAGTTTTAACAGGTTTCTGCCAGAAGAGGGAGCCCCAGGGCTGAGAGAGAAAGCACAGACTGCTGGGGTTTAAAATCATGGGGATGGGGTCTTTGTTTCTGGTATTGTTTTCAGCAGTCCACAGGGGTTTATGGGTTAAGATAAAAGAAGATGAAAGAGGGAAGGAGGGAGGAAGACAGACTCGCAATACACCGACATATACACAGAAAGTTACACACACACAAATCACATAAACCCCCCTCCCTCACTCCTCCCTACACGCACTCACAATTTCTGCTTTAGTACAGTGATTCCTAAAACTTGCTGTGCAATTGAATCATCTGGGGGAACTAAGGGCAGATCCCCAAGCCCCACCAAGGCCTGTTGAATCGGAACCATCAAGGGTGGGACCCAGCAATCTGTATATTTGCAAAGCTCCCCAGGTGATTCTGAAGTAACCTTTAGGTAGACAGACTGGGGAACTCTTCTGGGTAATTAGGTAAATACTTTAAATATAGCTTGTTTGAGACTGAATTTAATGGCTCCAGCCATCAACATGTTGAGTGGTAGGTAGAATGTAATCCATGAATGCTGTTATAACTGAGCCATTTTCTCTCTTTCTTTTCTTTCTTTCTTCTTCCCTCCCCCTTTCTTTCTTTCTTTCTTTCTTTCTTTTTCTTTCTTTCTTTCTTTCTTTCTTTCTTTCTTTCTTTCTTTCTTTCTTTCTTTCTTTCTTTCTTTCTTTCTTTCTTTCTTTTTGTATTTATTAATATAACACATGAAAGGCTTTACAAAGGCACATGATATCAAAAGGCTTATGATGATAACAGCAATCCTTGCTTCTCCCTTCCCCACGCCCTAGTCCCATTCAGAGGCAACCACGTTTTAAAATCTTATTTCTTTCCTCTGGGAATTAACTGCATATTTAAAAACATTTACTGCTATTTCTTGATTTTGCAGTTTTAGAGATTATTTATTGATTTTCCACTAAGGAATATTAGGACTTTTCCTTTTTTTTTTTAACAGCACACACAGATACTCATTCCCTTCCTTCTAGATTCCTAACACTATTAAATTACAATTTTCATTAAATAGTCAGTGTTCATATTATTATGACTGTTTTTTTGCAGCTAGCAATATAATGTACTATGATTACATTTCTTTTCTTCTATTCCCCACCCCCGACCCGGGAGTCAATAATCACCTCATTTTTGTTTGTTTGCTTACTCAGTTGTCATGTTCTCCAAATCCTCCGGTAAGAGCAATACAACTCAAATAAATTGGTCAAATTAATTGGATAAGCTATCTATTTTTTCCCTTGGAGACATCCATCTTGGAGCGCCAGTCTTCCTGTTCCAATCTGGACTAGGAGCTTGATAGGCTGGTAGATGGGACCTCCCTTTGCCATCCACCTGGCAACCCCGACTTTTTCTTGGTTTATTTCTTCATGATGGTAGGGAACTTTTTTTGAGACCTTGGATGCAGCAGTGCTATTTTACATTGAACATCTTTACATGGGCTTTAGTCCGTCAGACCCTGGCCACATACAGCCCCGTGTGTCAGCCCTGCCTGCTTGTCCTTACTTTACCCTCTCCCTGATTAATTGTTTGGCTGGGTAAGGATTTCAAGATTGGAGATTATCTTCTCCTGGAATTGGAAGACATTGCTGTATTGCCTTTCGGTTTCTAGCTTCCAGTATTGATACTGAGAAGTTCAATTTCTGTCTGGACTCCTGATCCTTGGTTTGTGAACTGTTTTTCTTCTCTCTAGAACTTTTGGGATCCTTTTTTCCCTGGTGTTCTAATGTTCCTAATTATGTGCTTTGGGGAGAGGTTTTTTTTTTTTTTTTTTTTTTTTTTTGTTCATTGTGTTGGGCACCCACTGGATCCTTTCAATATGGAAATTCAAATTTTCAATATGGAAAATTTTGGAGAAATTATCTTTTTGGTTAATGTATTCCCCTCCATTTTCTCTGTGCTCTCTTTTTTGGAATTCTTATTAGAAGATGTCAGAGTTCCTGGATGGATCCTGTAAGTTTCTTATCGTTTTTGTCCTATTTTTCATCTCTTAACCTATCTGTCCTACTTTCTGGGAGATTTTGTCAATTTTATCTTCCAGTACTTCTTTTTAATTTTTAAATTTCTAGTTGTATTTTTATTTTAATAAGCTCCTTTCTGTTCTCCACTATTTTGAAAAACACTGACTTCCTGATCTTCATTGATGTATACACTGTCTTCCTTTATCTCTGGGGGGATATTGACGTTGCCAGGGCTGTTGTTAATGATTTCTTCTGCTCCCTGGACTACCTATGTTGGGGTCTCCATCGGCAATGTCAGGGGCTTTCATTTTATGCTTGGTGATCTTTGGAGTCAATTCCTTGGCTGTTGGAAGCTTTGTGTGTGAGGGCAGGGCTTGTCAACTACGGGAATACACTGCAGGATAACCCAGAAGGAAGTTGGCAGTATCATTGGGGGACCCCCAAATATCAGTGTCTGTAATCATTTTTTCTTTAGTTGTATACTCTCTACAAGGAGGAATGCTTCATTCTTCTGCCTGGGGTGGTCTGGAATAAGCAGAATGCAGAGGGCTGTGCATGTTCTAGAATCTGAGTCAGGATAGGGGCTGGGGAATCTCATCTTTCAAGATGGCGTTTTCCTCTAATTCTCTGTTTCTAGCTCCCTGCCTAAGGCCACACTTTGCTGTGCCTGATGTCCCCTGAGCCTGGCATCTCTTTGGCCGATTTCTCCAGAAAATAAACTTTCCTTCTTCTTGGAGGGAAAGAAAGGGGATTTGGAGCGTCTCTTCCTATTTTTGCTCCCACCTCTCCCTCTGAGTTGAGGTTTCTGGCGGCCTGATCCCTGGGACTCTCCTGGGCTTTGTGGCTTCTTGTTGGCCTTCAGCAGACTCCAGTTTGCTAAGTCACTTATCCCGCGTCCATCCACTTTCCATCTTCTGAAAGTGTATTGACATTTCTCATCTGTTGTTGCCTCCATTCTGGTTCTCTGTTCTTGTGATTTATAGCATGCACATTCTTCTACTGTACTGTGATCAGTGCATTTTGTAAGGGAGCAGAAATGAATGTTTGTTCAACTGGCATGCATAATAACCCTAGAGAGCACTTTTGAGCAGCCTGTCAGGTTTGAAAGGAGAAGAAGCCTATAGTAGTGCCATCTTCTATTCCTCCCAAGATACCCAAAAGTCAAGAGTGTGGGAGTGAGACTTTTTATTAAATCATTTAAATGGAAGAAAAGGAGGGGAAATCTTTCATTTGTTCGTTCATCCATTTCCCCCAAATGTTTATTGAGCACTAATAAATGTCCAAAACTGTGCTTGGTGCCAGGAATATATTGTAAAAGCTCATCAATATCTGATGTTTTCCTTCAAGGAGATTCTAGTTAACTATAAGGAGGGTAGGCAAGTAAATCAAAGCTCACAATAGTGTAATAATAATGTGCATAGGGTGCTAACGGAGTACAGAGTAGGGCAGCCAAGTCATCCCAGGGCAGTGGGAAAGCCTTCAGGGAGGAGGTGACCCTGGGGCTAAGTTTTGAAGAATAAGTACAAGTTATGGAGATGAAGAAATTGGGGGAAGGCCATATCAAGCAGAGGGAGCTATATGTGTTTAGGTAAGGAGTCTAGAAATAGCTTGATACGTCAGAGTGACCTCAACTAGTTTGAAGTGGCTGGAGCAGGGGTCCATGTTGGGGAATGGCCTGAGTAAGAATGTAACAGCCACTGAACTATAAATATTCACGTTAGTCCACAGCATGATGCTGGGCCTACTAATGAAAGATGCAGAAATAATAATATCTTATTCTCTCTGTGAATTTGAGCAAATTAAAAAAAAATATTACTTGTAAAAGGAGGATACTATGCGATTATATAAAGAGATAAGATAAGTAAAATGCTGGATCAATGGTAGGAATGTAAAATATTCTGGCTCTTTCATGACAAATCTGTCTTGAATCCTTCTACTCTCTCCAGTTTCCTAACAGTTACAAAACAGATCTAGAAAAGCTTAACTATTAGGAAAATCTTTTCCCACTTTCCATTTCTGCCAAGTAAGGATTAGTCGAGCATCTTTAACTGAATATTTTATTTTATTTAATCAGGAGTTGCCATGTTTATGTGTTCTTGGGTATCTGGGGCACTTTTGTATAAAGTTTCTTGCAAGGCCCCTGGGTGGGACCGAGATAATTGAGTTCCAGTCTCCCTTCCTCCACTGACATATATGTGACCTTGGGCAAGACCCTGCCCCTGTCTTGGCTTCAATTCCCTCACCTGGCAAACAAGAGGAATTAGATTACCTTTAAGATTTGTTCCAGCTCAGAAATTGGATGCATGGAGCTTTTTAGCTGTACTGAAATTAGTATCAAGAAAGAGCTAGGATTTTTGGATTTTATTTTCATATCATACATAAGAGGGAAAGGCAATTCCTTTCAAATTTTGGCAAGCAAGCAGAAGTGAGATTCTTCCATCTCTCCTTACCTCTCCCGCCTTCCTTTCAGCTTCCGCCTGTGATGCACTCACAGAAAACCCAAAGGAAAATACTGGCACTAAAAGAAAAATAAACACTTCAAGTGTGTCCCTTTGAATTGGTAAGCTCTGTTGGAAAAGTTGGGAGAGCAGGACTCTTCAAAGCCAAGTGTTGTGAAAACACACCATCATGGTCTATAGGCATTTTCCAAAGTGTGAGTTTAACTATTTTAATTCCCCCAAGTGACTGGATCAGTAAACTGCAACCTTCTGGATGGTACTAGCTATCGATGGCAAGGGAAGGTTTGGGTAAATGGGGGTGTGGAGAGTGGGGAATGCTATTTCTTGCTCCTGTTAGATTTCCTCTAATGGACCTGAAACCAGGGGCTTTGAAATCTGATTAGACCCTTCTAAGGCTCAGAATGTCAGTATCCCGAGCAGCAGGCTGGATTGGGATTAAGGAATAGATGAACAGCACAGGAAGAATTTTGAATGACAACTTTAGGCCTCCCTTGGTCCTTTGAATAAGACTCCTTGAGATAAAACGTGCCTTCTTCAAAGCTCTAGATCTCAATATTAAAAATATGAAACTAGCTGATGATCGGATGCAAAAGACAGATATCTGCACTTTAAGCAATTCCCAAGATACAGCATAGTGTTTGTGCTCTGTCATTACTTTAAAGCCGCTTTATAAAAATGCTTAAGACCTGCAATCTTTGTATGATTTCAAAAGAACATGCAGACCTTTTTAAAACTAATTTTGCAATTTTTTGTTTCAACTTAACTTTCTGTCCCCAAATGATCAGAATGTGCTCAGTGCCAGTAACAGACATCTGGTTCCATCTGTGTTTTATCACATCTTCCCTCCTACAGAATGCAAAGCTCCAAAAAAAAAAAAAAAAAAAAGAATGCAAAGCTCATCGGGACATTTCTTTTTGTTTCTTGCTTTGACCAGCATTTGACATTGAAATCTCTTTCAGCCCAGCCCTCCAGTTTATTCCAAATAGATGCATTACTTCAGTAGCGGTTTTTTGAGGACCTACTATGGACTAGGCCCTGACACAAATGGTGATGCTATTACATATTATTGTGATTTTAAAAAGTCTTACCTTGGGGTTTCAACCAGATTTGCCTTCTTTTTATTGATCTCGTTTTTCCTTTTGCTTCTTTTCTCCCTCTCCCTCCTCCTCTGCCTTCCCTTCTGTTTCATCTCTCTCTTCCTCTGCGGTTTCCCACTCTTTGGGGAGGGGCAGGGTTTCCTGCTCAGAAGTTGGTTGGTTTCTGGGAGGAGTCAGAAGATCTGATTCGGGACTGGAACCAGCTGGTCTGCCACCTGATACAAGAAGGTGAAACCCGGGCCAAGGAAGAAAGCCCTCATGCTAGGACTGAGCTTGCAGCCAGGAGGCACCGGGACATGAGCCCAGTCCTGGGCATCAGGCATCAGGGCTCCCCAAGGAATAGAGGGCCCCTGCAGCGGCCCACGGTGGGAATGCTTGGAAGTGGTCCTGGTTGCCCTGGAGACTTGTCCATTACTATTGCTAGCTCTGAACATGCCAGAGGCACACCAGGCAGAACCCCTGTCCCACCCTTAGCAAGCGCTCACTCTCAGATTCCTGGCTTTGCCTCAAAGGAAATAATTAAAACAAGGACTGGGTTCGGGCAGATTTTCCTTTCCCACCAAGAGAGACCAGCAATCTAATGTACTCTGTGAGGCTGCGTGTCTACACGTCTCTTAGTTATAAACTCCTTAGGAATCATCGAGATGACTTATAGACCATTACGGTGATCACATCAGTGGGGGTGTGGAGTGGACGGCAGTGGGGAGACAGATCCACATGGGGTAGGGTCTCCACAAGTAGGGACAGTAATTCCAGCCTGATTCACACCAACTAATGATGGAGAGTCACATCCCAATTCAGAGGTTTCCATTCTTTTGGACTAAGGCACGGATAACAATGGGTCATCAAAAAGTTTACTTTCTTCATCCATTTATTTATTCTATATTCAACAAATATTTAATGAACACCTGCTCCTTGCCAGGCAGTGGGTTAATACTACTGTTGGGTTTACTCCAGAATGCTCTTTGAAAGTTTCCTGAAGTCTGTTTTCATTTTTAACTTATAATTTTGAATTTTTGTCCACTGCATCTTTAAAAGAAAGGCCTCTGGAATTGCCTTTTGTACTGTATTTTCTGTTTTTTTTCTTGCCCCCCTAAAAACACTTTTTTTTCCATTTTACACAGCTGACTTATTTAAAATTTTCCTTTCTTACCCTGCTGCTTTTAAATATTTTTCTCCAGCTGAAGGATTAACAATTCACTGAACTAGTTGGTAAAGATCTAGTCCAGAAGAATAAGTACCAAATAAAATCCTAAATTATGTAAAAATTTTTTACCTGGCTTCCTGAGATTTAGGAAAATCCTTAATTTTAACTCTCTTTTTTTAAAAAATAAATTTATTTATTTTATTTTTGGCTGCGTTGGGTCTTTGTTGCTGTGCGCGGGCTTTCTCTAGTTGCGGCGAGCGGGGGCTACTCTTTGTTGTGGTGCGCGGGCTTCTCACTGAGGTGGCTTCTTTTGTTGTGGAGCACGGGCTCTAGGTGCGTGGGCTTCAGTAGTTGTGGCACGCAGACTTCAGTAGTTGTGGCTCACGGGCTCTACAGCGCAGGCTCAGTAGTTGCGGTACATGGGCTTAGCTGCTCCACGGCATGTGGGATCTTCCTGGACCAGGGCTAGAACCCGTGTCCCCTGCATTGGCAGGCAGATTCTTAACCACGGCGCCACCAGGGAAGCCCCTCTTTTTTTTTTTTAAATAAGTTTATTTATTTTATTTTTGGCTGCGTTGGATCTTTGTTGCTGTGCATGGGCTTTTCTCTAGTTGCAGTGAGCGGGGGCTAATCTTCATTGTGGAACGTGGGCTCTAGGCATGCGGGCTCAGTAGTTGTGTCTTGCGGGCTCTAGAGCGCAGGCTCAGTAGTTGTGGCACACGGGCTTAGTTGCTCCACGGCATGTGGGATCGTCCTGGACCAGGGCTCGAACCCGTGTCCCCTGCACTGGCAGGCGGATTCTTAACCACTGCGCCACCAGGGAAGTCCAATTTTAACTCTTAATATGGCTCCAGATCAGGGTTTAAATTTAACTTCTTTAGGGATGCCTTCTGGTTTAGCAGATTTACAATGTAATTGCATCTTTTCTAAAGAAAACTCTGAAAAAAGGGTGTTTCATACAGAAGGTTGGAGAACCTTTTAGGCCTCAGCATACTAATCAAAGAAGCTAACTACTGACTCTTTAGATTTCTGGGGTTCCTCTTAAATGTATTAATTTATTTGGGGGTTCCTCAAATGAATTAATTTATTGATTTTGATATGTCAAAAGTTCCCTCATGTTGACCATCGTTATTCTAAACTCAAAGTTTTTGCGCTTTATCAAAGTAAGTGCAAGAACTGGGATTATAGTGCAACAGGAAGCAGGAGTTCTTCCAAGAGGAGTTTGCAGATTTGATGTAGAAGAACCCAAGAAAGACAAGAAAGGCTACTTAGTAAGAATGTGTGCCTGTGAATGGTATCTTGGGTTCCCTTCCTATGCAAAAGTTAGGAAAGGGCCATGTAATCAATGACCTGACAATCTTTGACCTCAGAATACAGACTAAAAGTGACCTTCTTTTACACCTTGGTGAGATAGATAGAGAGCGCTCTCAAGAAAATTTTAAGGAGACCCAAAGCCAAGTTTGATCATTTACCTTTTCCTGAATCGGTCACCAATCTAATGGAACTCCAACTGTTGTCCCCTAGGACCAGCTTGGATTGGATTGTTGACTTATTGGGCCATTCCATATGGAACACTTCTTTATTTGTGTATCAGAAATAAGGCATTTCAGTACAAAACAAAAACATATAAAATAAAACTTTATAATATAGATAAACAAAAGCAAAAGCAAAGTGAGCAGCAGGGGATTAGCAGTTTAATGGCAAATACAGTTATCAAATGGTATGCCTCCAAAAAAAGAGTCTAATGAACTTAAACAAGACCTATGTCTAATTACTCAATAGTATACCTCCCAGACAAAATGTCTAATGACCATATACAAAGGCCTAGGTATAATTATTTACCAGAATGTACATCTGTAAACTAAAATTTCTATTTACTTTACACAAAGACTGAGATCTAATGATTTTATACAAAGACATACTTGGTTAGAAATTTTAGAAGCCGTGAGAACTCAGTGAAACTCATCAGATTCAGATTACAGCTGAGACTGACTTATCTGGCAGCAGATCTGAAGGACAAATAGAGTCTGAACACAAGGAACCTGGTAAGTATATCTTTTGGTTTTGGGAAAGCAGGAAGTTCAGAGTTTGGTGTACTTTCCTGGTCATAAGTGTGCTGATATCTGTAGAAGCATATTTATTTGTTGATTGGTTGGCACTCTGAAATATATTTATGGGGGTGAGTCACTTCATGGTTAAATGACCCTTAGAAGTGAGGGAGTGTTACTGATTGGTTGGCTTGTAAAAGTGTGTTACCTGAGGAGAGTTGTGATTGATTGAGCCAATGGATTTAAAACTGGTTCTGGTTACCATGATTACACAACAATCAAACTTTTCCTAAGAAAGTGTGAAACTTTTAAATGTTCTCACAGTTGATACCTAGTATCTGTTTTCACTAGAATGTAGTACAAGTTCACATCTGATATAGCACAAAATGATGTATATATATTTATTTATGTTAATAGATCAGAGTTTTGTGGTGTTTTGTAAAGAGCAAGGTGACTAATAAGTGAGCTACCTTGGTGGTGCAGTGGTTGGGAATCCACCTGCCAATGCAGGGGTCACGGGTTCGAGCCCTGGTCTGGGAAGATCCTACATGCCATGGAGCGGCTGGGCCTGTGCGCCACGACTACTGAGCCAGTGCTCTAGAGCCTGTGAGCCACAACTGCTGAAGCCCGGGCGCCACAACTACTGAAGCCCATGCACCTAGATCCTGTGCTCCACGACAAGAGAGGCCACCGCAGTGAGAGGTCTGCGCACCACAATGAAGAGTAGCCCCCGCTCGCCGCAACTAGAGAAAGCCCGTGCACAGCAGCGAAGACCCAACACAGCCAAAATAAAGTTAATTAATTAACTAAAAAAGAAAAAAAGGTGACTTATATGTGTTTCACTATGACTAACTGTGAGGACCATTTGGTTCAACTATGAAGTTAAGGTATTTTCTGAGAGACAAGCGCATGAGTTAAGTAAACTTAATCAGGAAATAGTTTATTTTTAAATTAAGTGAACTTAATCAGGAAATCGTTTATTTTTAAGTTACTTCTAATAGTCACTGAGCAAGAAGGAAAATATTTGTCAACATGCTAAGAAAAAGAACAAAGAAGCATTGAAAACATAGAGAAGGAGGGTGGGTTCTAGAGAAGCAGGCTGGAATGGGAAATAAATACATTCTCTATTTGGTGGTTATATTAAACAGAATCCTAGCATCATGTAATTGGATGGGACCCCAGAAATCATATAACTAACCTCCTTCCAAGTTCAGAAATCTCCTCTCCAGTTTATCCCATCCCTGGCATCCTTTGCTTGGGCATTTTTGGTAATGGGGAGCTTACTATGTATCACAAGGCAACTCATTATGTTTTGAATTACTCTGATTTCTTAATGACCTATGATCTGCTTCCTTGTACTCCTAGTTGCTCGTTCTAGTTCTGCATTTTTCAAGCCACATAAATTAAGTGTATTTTAGTGGACTTTGTTGGACCAATATGGCAGCGCTTCAACTATTTGGAGGCAATTGTTATGTGACACTACTGTATTTTATCTTCTCTAGATCCATTCAATTGTTCTGTATATGGCAGGAGTTCTGGACTTTTACCTGCCCAAGTTACTCTGATCTAAGCAGGTTTTTGTTTGTCAAGGTCTCTCTAGAAATGTAACAACAACTATCTTTGGCTGAAAGCTTACTATTTGCCAGGTACCACTGTAAACACTTTATGTGCATTATCTCATTTAATCTGCAAAATTATCTCATGTGGAAGGTACTATTTTATAGATGAGGAAAGAATTGAAGTAACTTGAGGCGGAGAGTTTACAAGTAACTGGTCCAAGGTCTTAGAGCTAGCAAATAGAGGAGTCAAACCCAAGCAAATCCAGGCAGTCTGGCTTAACTTCTTTGGTTTCCCACCTGCCAGACTGCAAAGTAAAACAAAACCACCTCTTCTTCCCTTTTTCTGGTCATTCTACTTCTACTAATAAGGTGTTAGTTTATTTTAGTAGCGCTATCACAAAACTCTTGTTGGGTTATACTGAGCTTGTAATCAGTGAAAATACCTAGGTCTTTTTCACATGATATGCTGCTAGAATAAGTCTAATTTTGTGGTCATGCAACTGATTTTTGGACCTGAATTCTGTGCTGTATCTTCTTCCGTGTTCGGTGTCAGTTGGTTAGCCTCAGTGCATGGTTCTAGCCTGTTGAGTTGTTCTGAATCCTGACTCTATCTCAGCTCTGCATCATCAAACAGAACTGCTAAGTATAAATTCTGTCACTTCTCCTAGGTTGCTGATAAAAATTGCCAAATAGGATAGGGCCAAGGACCATTTTTGTCCCTGTGTTGAGAGAGGGACTTTTGTTTGATCACAATCAGACATAGTCTTTCGAGAGCACCTCAAAACCTGGATTCTGAAATGATTAAGCAAACCCTTTTTCTTTACTTTCCTTTAACCCAGGGTTTCTCAATCTCAGCCATATTGAAATTTTGGACTGGAGAATTCTTTACTATGAGTGGCAGCCCTGTGCATTATGAGATATTTAATGGCATCCTTAGCTTCAACCCATTAGATGCCAGCAGGAGTGCCCCTCTTTCACTACCAGAGAAGCAGAAATGTCTCCAGACATTTTCCAAAGTCTCCTGGAGGACAAAACTGCTCCCCTTCCCATTGAGAGCCACTGCTCTAAAGTTATAAGTAGATTAATTGAGAAATCAAGTATATATTAAGAATCTACTATTTGCCTAGGACTTGTTAATTTCCTTCAACACTAAAGAGAAAGACATCAAGAAGATTATACTCTGAGAGAGATGGTCACCTCCATAAAACAACTGGGACAAAAAAGTCCATTACTGCGTGATCCAGTATGAGACCCAGACTGAATGTCCTGTAGGAATTCAGAGAAGTGAAAAGATCAGTGAGGACAGAACAGATTTCGATAGCTTGGATTTGATTGGGTTGGGGAGTTTGTACGTGTATAGGTAAAAGGCATACCCTTCGAAACTAAAAATACATAGGCATTTCCTATATATTTAGGCAAATATGTAAAATATATGTAGTTTTACATGTAGGCAAACCAAAAAATATAGGCATTACCTTCTAAACCAAAAATTGGAGTACATGATTTGATATACAGTTTGACAAGAGGCAGAATATTTGAAATCATCCTTCTCTTGGAGAATCTGAGGTCTATGGCTTCAGAAGGTGTGGCGATTGTGGGTGGGCAGGCATTCAGGTGGGAAGAGTAATGTGAACAAAGGTGTGAAAGACCAGAGGGACTAGGAAGGTCCTGGGTTCATGCGGAACATCAGGTGGGAGGGCTGAGATGCAAGCAGATTACGGAGACACTGGGAAATCTGGACAGGAGTCTCAGGCGCTGACATTTTTGAGGGAGGAGCAGCAGGATGACGGAAGGTCACAATCCCCAGTCTGGCAGTGGATGTTTTGGAGTGAATGTGCTAGAAGGTGCAGGAGGTGGTTTGAGATGCTGACAGCTGGACCAGAGGGTGGCTTCATGGGTGGAAGAATAATAGACATAATAGGAGAGGCACTTGGGAAGGAAAACTGAAGAATAAGATGGGGTGAATTCCTGAGAAGTTTTTTGGACATTTAAGGTGAGGTTATGTCACCTTAATATAAGGTCAAGTTTCCCATTTTGGAAACTGCGAGAACAGTGGTTCCACTGATATTCTTCTTTTCCTTTAAATACGTGTCTTTTCCCTTGATTAATCTCACCCTGTTCTGACTGCTCTCTTGTTTGGAGTGATAAGAATAGATATCAGAGATGGCACTTGATCAGGGCCAGGAACACTGGGTAGGATTTGAGTTGGCAGAAATAAAATGGAAGGGTGTGTGTGAGGGAAGAGGGTGGTGGTGGAGAGAGAATCTGGTCAGAGGCGATGGCACGAGCCTTGCTATGTTTGGCAAAAATGCATAGCCATGGATGGAGAGAGGGAAATGTCTGTACCTGGTTAGGGCAGGAGATGTATTAAAATCACTAGGGGAGTGGCATCAGGCCTATGCCCCTAACTACTTCTTTAAGAGCCATTGTTTAAAATTCCCTATGCTGAGCCCTATAGAGCCACTGGACTAGCTATTACCACAGAGCAAGTTCTGTCCCTGGAGGAAGATGACTCAGGACTGTGACAACCGGTCTTTTCCCCTCCTAACCTAGAACTTCTTACTGTGATTCAGTTTGTGAGGAGAAAGGCTTGGTAGAGCTAGACATCCAATTAAATGTTCTTGGGAGACTGCCTTCCCTCTTTTCCTACCAGCTAGCTAGTTTCCTCCCTCCCTCCCTCCCTCCCTCCATCCCTCCTTCCCTCTCACTGTCCCCACGCCCCTCCACTAAAATACAGTTAGGAAGAAAGAGGTATCAACCATGAGATCCTCTGGTGCACAGGTGTGAGATGGCAAATAGGCTTTGTGCCCTAGAATTAATCAGTATCTCTCATTCACTTACTCTAGCTCAGAAGTTGATTTATCTTCTCATCTTAAAATGCTGAGTCTGGTGGGACTTAGAAAAGTTTCTCTCTTGCCACTCCTAACACAAAGCAAAAACAAATCCTCAACAGACTTATAAGCATGTAACATCAATATGAGTCCAGAGCCCTGAAGCAAGTGTTGCCTGACCTTCAGGAAACTGCTCTCTCCACTGGGCTCACGTAAGACCCCCCTCCGCCAAAATGCCCGCCCTCCCTGCTGCCCACCCCAGAAAACCGTGCCCCTCAGGAATCAGATGCTAAGATATAGTACAAAACGTTTTTTATTTCAAAATGCAAAATGGTGGTCACTGTAATAATAATAATAATAATAACAATAACAACAATAATAATATAAAAAGCATTTCTCCTCCGTTCACCCTAGTGCAAAATGCTGGATGCAGTCAGATAGCTGGAATGTTTTGGACATGTCATCCTGCAGTGCTGCACAGCAGCAAAACTCAATCCCAAACCCCTTTTGGTGGATCCACGTGGTAGTTCAGTTCTAAAGTCAGTAGCTTCTCAGAAGCCCAAACAGCACAAGACGCCCACTCGAGCCTGACCTTCGCGCTCTGCCTCACTCTCCTCTCTCTGTGTGTCTCTCTCCCCCTCCCTCCGCCGGCCCCCAGGGTTCCTACGAGGCGTGCAGCCGGTTGGTCTGGGCCCGGCAGCCCTGGACGGCCTCCAGCTGCTTGCTTTTCTCCAGCAGGGCCCGCTCCCGGATGGCCTTTCGCTCCTGGGCGGCCTGCAGCTCGGCCACCGCTGCCTCCCGCTCCCGCAGGCGGCCGGCGGCCGTGAAGGGGCTGCACAAGGTCTCCATCAGGCCGAGCACTGCGCCGAAGAGCGCCAGCACGCCGCCCAGCACGTACAGCCTCACCAGCTTCCGGCTGGGCTTCTGCGCCATCAGCTCCTTGGCCAGAGGAATCAGCTCCTGGACCGTTTCCATCTCGGCTCCGGGCTCTCGGGGTGGGAGTGATCTGCGGGAGAAGCGGAGCAGAAAAGGGGGTTTTTAGCCACCGAAAGACGTTTGCATCTTCCCGAGCAGCCCTCCCTCACTCGGCTCTCTCGGGGTAGGCCTGCAGAGAGGGGAGCCCACCCGGGACCCCACCCGGGACCCCGCGCCCCGCCGCGCTCTTCCCCGCCGGGCTCACCTAGGGGCGTCGAGCGAGCAGCAGGCAGCGCAAGCCGGGTCGGCGATCGCGGTGTGCGTGGCTTCCGCGGCTCTGCGTTCTCCTTCTCCTTCTCCGCCTCCTCCTCCTCCTCCCCTTCTTCGGTAGCCGCGGGTCTTCCGGATGGAGATTCCGCAACTGACACCTGGTCAGCGCCCCCGGGCCACTTATATGTTTTTCTCCGAGCCCCGCCTCCTGGGCTCCTTGGGCTGGGGCCCGTGCTGCACCGGCCAGAGAGTGGAGGGGGTGGGAAGAGGAGGGAGGGGGAGGAGCGGGGCAAGGACCTTGGGGGAGTCAGCCACGAGCTGTGCACGTCGCCCCGGCCGTGTGAGCCCGGGGTGCGGGGGAGGGCGGGCCTGGATGTACAAGGGTGAGCACCCAGAGCCCAGGGAGGTATCCACGGCCATTTCTGACCTCTTTCTTAATCGTGTGGGTGGGTCACAGCTTCCCTCGTCCGGGGCAGTCTGGAAGGACCCCTTATAAGGACACCTGGGGTTCTACCTAACTGAAACATTAGTTTTTATTCAGGAGGTTTGTCGTCTTCTCACTCGTATAGGGATCCGAGGTAAAAGGCAAGGGGGAGGAATCCGGGTAATGATCAGAACGGGTCTCCAGGCTCTGCATAATGCAGTTTGTGCTTATACTGTTTATTTCTGGTCTGACTGGTTTTATTCATAGGTGCTTGCATTTCTAGGGTCACTTGATAGATAACTATTCATTAAGGGTGCCCTTTATGCACAGATGGGGGCGTGTGTGTGTGTGTGTGTGTGTGTGTGTGATGTCAGTCTCTGTGCCTGTAGGTGTTTGTATCTGTACTTTTGTGTATCAGGGAACTGCCATTAAATCCAAATTGTCCCCACTCCCACTTGAGAAGTGAAGTTGGGAGCTAGGGAGAGGTGAACATGGAAGGGGGGCCGTTGGTAAAAGTTTGTCTGCTGGTCTGAACTGCAAATATTTCATACTTTCCTCAATAATTATATGCCACTTCCCTGGATCTGGGGGGCAACGCCACCGTACCAGCTCCACTTAGCATAGAAACAGTTTAGGGGCAGAAGAGTGAGAGTAGGCAGCTTGGGTAAGAAGCTAAAGAGTAGAGAGTACTCTAGGAAGCATGAGGAGGGTAGGGTTGATTTCAACTAGGATTAAACTTCATCACCGTTGCGGCGGGTGTTCTGGTTTAGCTTTGGTTATCCATACACCAGAGTTAGTTAGCAAGTAGGGGAAAGGAGAGACATTGGGCTAAAAGCGCTTCAAGCAGAGAAAGGGAGAGGGCAAAGAGAGGAGGGGGAAATTGGACTGGCCAGAAAATTGCAAAAGTCAGTGATGCAATCTTGCAACAGCAAAGTCAGTCAGGCTGAGCCTTGTGGGGAGGGACCAGGAAACGGCTGTTGCAGGGCTCACGTATTTGGGTCGTTGGAAATTTTCACAGTACTCTTTCTTTGGGGTCTGAGGCAATTTCCTAGACAATTAAGTTTAAAAAGGCAACAATTACGTCTACGCTTCACCTTGGCTATTAGTAGTTCAGTTAGTAGGATTTGTGTGTGCAGATTGGGCAAGGATACCTAACAAGCTTATTTGAAATTCTACATTTTAATATGTACACAAGCAGTCAAGGTGACAAAGGGCCAAATAGGGATGATTCCTGGAGGCTTGTGTCCCCTGCTTATTATTCTTTTCACCTTGTGAGGCAGGAAAATTCTGTAATAAGGGGGGATGAATATCAGTCTTGGCATTTTCTTCGAATCTTCCTTATAATTTTGGAGAAGCCTCTAATAACCGGCGGAAATGATCTGTGAGCTTTCCCAAGATCTGTGTGAGTTTCAAATACTACGGCTTCTGAATGAGCGTATGCTGTACACCTTAATACCAGGGCTTTCACGTGGTTTCTGCTCTGAAGGTGAGTCAGCCCTTTGGAGCTTTGGACCCCAAACTCCGAAATGGACTGTTCAGTGAGCATTCTAGTATTTCTGTAACTCAAAGACGCAAACTGCACGTCTCCCAACGTCAGCAGACTGTAATTTATCTGGGGTTCCCCTTTCTTGTGATTTGCTGTGGTACAGCACGTCACCGTCTCAGATGGGTTCCCCTCTTTCCCCCTCTGATAATCCAACTTTGACCACCGCCCCCAGGCCCTACCAGCTTGCTGGCCAGGGCTGGGCAGAGAGGGTGGCCAGTGCCATGGATTGGGGTCACTGGTGGATTTGGTGTTCCTTGTTTAGGTGGTAGCTGGAGCTCAGTGTGAGATGGTGGGAATAGAAGGCTGAGGAATCCAGGGTCACCACATGCCTAGGAATTTCTGACACAGCTCGTCTGTCTGGGTGGGAAAAAGAACCCAGCTTCTAGGGTAGCAGTTTGGCTCAGGCTTGGGAAACTAAGCACGTGATTTGACTGCGCTGTTGTCTCTTTAGAGATGTAAAGCCTTGTGTTGCATCATGCAGGTCAGACATAGGGTATAGCAGTCAAGGTCATACCAGTTGTAGGGTGACCAACCATCCCACTTTGCCTAGGGCTGAGGGGTTTCTCCAAGATACGGGACTCACAGTGCCAAAACTGGAACCGTTCCGGGCAAACTGGAGCCTATGAGTCTATCCCAACGTTAATTCCTGCCATTTCTAGGAAGGCAGGAGTGGTCAGTTTAAAATTTGCTTATTTTGCTTGCCAAATCCCTTTCTCCCAAACATTAAAACATTCGGAACTATCAGAAGAAGCAATCACAAAGGGGCAACATATGGTCCAAGGAGCCAGTACAGAAGAGGGATAGAGCCATCCCAACAACCGTGCTTAGGGGTTTGAAGGAACAGGGGACAGACATCTTTTGGATGGTTGGTTGTGTATGAGCCTCAATTGTTAGTATTATTATTTTGTTACTAGCTTGCTGCCTATCAAAGTCACTGCCCAATTCCTGAGGTTCCAGGAGGCTGGAGGCTGGGGATCAGCACAGGAGATATGATAAAACTATTTGTGTATCTTATACTCCAATTTTTTCAGTCCTTGAGTTACTTTCATTTCATGTAAATTAGTTTTGGAGAGAACGTTCTTATCTCTGAAATAGCAATGGATGATTTTAAAATCTACATGGCTAACCTTTATCTTCCTCTGATCTTGTACATTAGAGTTCTAGTATCCTGACATTTCTGTGTGGATATCCTGCTTTTAACACAACCCTGCCGCACTTGAAACAAGACTCCCCACTTTCTCTGTACTCTTCCAAACTGCGTCACCTTCTCGATATTCTTATTTCTAACGGTGGCATCTCCATTTTGCCTGTTCTCTGGGTTTGAAATATTGTGACATTTTCTTTCAGAGGTCTTCCCTGACCTCTTTATCACACCATTCCCTGTCCAATGCCCTGCTTTATTTTCCTTCATAGCACTTCGTACCTGGCTTTACATTGATGTAATTATTGGTTTGCTTTTGTGTTGTCTCCCACACCCACCTGAGGCTAACCTTTATGAGGGCCAGAGCTTTGTTTTATTCTTCACTGCATCCCCAGGACCCAGTATAATCCTTGGCACATAACAGGTCCTTAATAGGTAACTATGGGATTAATGAATATCTTCCCCTTTGGAATGGCAGGGGATAGACTATGTTTATTAAGTTTGCATGCAGTCAGTCAGACTTTTAGTGGATACCCAAGAAGCATTCAGGGTTTATTTGTTTTTGGTTTTGGTGTTTTTGGATAGTTTTTTTTGTTTTTTGTTTTTGCCTTTAGTCCTTTCGTCTCTAATCCATCTCAAACACTACCACCAAATAAATCTTCCTAAAATTAAATTTTTATTCTTAATTGCCTTTTTCAAAGCCCGGATGATTTCTCATTGCCCACGTGACGAACTTTTGGATTCTGCATGTTAAATTTACTTGATCAATATTATTGGATCCAGGACCTCTATCATCTGATCTTCCCTACTCATCTAACTTCAGATCCCATTCTTCTCCAACAAGAATCCTTTGTTCCACAGATGGGTTTCACACAGCCCAGGAAACAATTCCTTCTCATTGCTGCCGGCTCACCTTTGCTCCCCCTCTTCCTCCTACCTGAAAAGCTCTTCTCTTCTACTCTGTCTTCCTCCTTTCAGGTCATGTGCTCCAAGGAGCCCCCACTGCCTGTGCCAGCACACTCTGCTCTTTCCTTTCTGTGAATTCCAGCTGCCTTCGTGGCTGGGACCGCACAGGTTGGCACTGCATTATGTATTGTTTTATACAGCGCTCTCATTGTGTCCTGTGCGCTTGCCCTGTCTCTGCAGAAGACCCGGTCTTTGTACCTTTCGCGGTGCTAAAGTATAATAGGGGTCCAATCAATGCTAATTACATTGACCTAAAAGTCAGAACTGGGATAGTGATTACAAAATGGTCAGTTAAGACTCTCTTGGGAGGTTATTTTAGGCACAGTGGCTTGTGCTTGGCTCAGAGCCTTGGGCTTGAAATTGCCCAAGACCTGGCAACTTGGCTCGATCCCCTCCACTCTGGCTCCCTCACCTTTTACTTCCATTCCCAACTTAGTGTCTGACATTGCAGCGACTGGCTTACTCTTCGGAATCCCTCCTACCTGCTCCCGGGACCCTAGGGCCTTGACAAATCAATACCAAGGGATAGACCCTTCACAGACATTTTGCTTTTGTCCCTCACAGCTTCTGGCCAAGCAGAGCCACTAGCTGCTGGAGCGGGCAGCATGGGCTGGGAGCAGTGGCGCCCTGCTGCCCACATAGCACAAGCCCAGTACTGTCCTTCACAAGTTTGAATCAGTGCAAGGAACTTCCTTCAAGCTCAAGTGCTAGCTGGACTTTAGAGTATGGGGCTCTGGAGTCAAACAGACTTGGGTTCCTTCAAGTCCTGGCTCCTCTTGCCAGGGTCTGACCTTGGACAAGTGACTTAACTTCTCTAGCCTCCATTTCCTCATCTGTAAAGTGAGGGTGATGCTAACACCTGCTAAGGGGTGTGGTGAACCCTGAGCTAGGGCACTGTGAAGGGCTTAGTGGTCTGGCACCAATGAAGCAGTTGATTCAGTTATTCTTTGGTTATGCTTCAGTTGTCTTTGCCTCCTGCTGCATGTCAGCAATTCCCGTGGTCCTTTATCCTAGCCCAAGACATTTGCATTCCCTAGGTGGTATAGGCAGCAATAAGGTCCAGAGCCTTTGTTGAAGCCAGCTGTGTGTCTGATACTATGTCATGTATAGCTATGAAAAAAGCAGAATACAAAGTTCTCCTTGCCCTCAAGTAGCTCATAGTCAAGTAGAGAACACAAACATTAAATAAGTTATGACTATATTGAATACTAGGATAAGCACAATCATAGAACTATATACCAGGTAAACAAATAGAATGAGACATGTATTGATTCATTTTGGGGAGGAGGTGGTCAAAGAAGGCCTAAGAGTGGATAATGTCTGAGCAGCTTAGGGTATTAAAGGATAGATAGTGTTCACTGATTCTGGGAGGGAAAGGAGGGGTTCAGGGTTGGGGATTCAGGAATGAGAGAGGACTTCACATGAAAAGGGGAGGATGCATGAGAATACATTACATGGTCCAAGGGAAGCTAGGCAAGATTGGTGTTAGAGCATAAAGGATGGGTTTGGGGAAATGGCAGGAAATGAGGAGGAAGTAGTATGCAGGAGGCAGGTAATGAACAATTCTGTAAATGATCACGACGTATGCCATGCCTAGGAACTGTTGACCACTCCTAGAAATACATTCTCCTTGGCTTCCATGATATCAGATTCTCTTAGTTTTCCTGCTATCCTATTATGGACACTCCTTAGTTCTTTTTCTCACTTTTGCTTTTTATCTAACCTCTAAATGTCAGCATTTCTGAGGACTAAGTCCCGAAGCCTCTTTTCTTATTCTGCATACTCTCTTTAGGTAATTTAGTTTACTCCCAAGCCTTCCATTACTGCCTCTATGTAGATGACATACAAATCTGAGCTCTAGGCTTGTGTGTCTCTCTGCCTAGTCTACATTTCCATTTGGATATCTTGCAGGTATCAAACTTACCATGTCTAAAGCCAAATTCAATATTTCTACCCCATAAACTTGCACCGTCATCTTTTTTAGTCTAAGCTTTGCTGTTTACCTAGTGGCTCAGATCCTAAGCCTGGGAACCATCCTTTGCTCCTCTCTCTCTGTCACCTCTTATATGCAAACAGTTACCAAGACTTGTCATTCTACCTCTTAAGTATCTCTTGATTTTACTTGCTTTCTATCCCCTCTGCCATCCTCCTAGTCAAAGCCCCTGTCATCTCACCTGGACTATTACTGAGGTCTCATAGCTGATCTCTCTGCTTTGGGTCTTGACCCACCCAATCCAATCCAGTCCAGTCCAGTCCAATCCAGTGCAATCTTAAAAAAAAAAAAAAAAAAGCAAAACGTGTCACTCTTTTCCTTAAAACCCTTCAATGTATCCCCACATTGCCCTTTGGATTATGTCCCAGATTCTTAGCATGGCTTGTAAGCTCACCCATGATCTTGTCCTTGTCTATTTTCCCAGTTTCATTATATATGTAATTTCCCTCAACCTTTGCTCTCTAGGTGCCAGCCACACTGTTGTGGTTTTTCACAACTTCAGATCTTATTTCCTAAATCAGCTTCCAGAGTAGTTCAGTTCTAGGGGTATGTATCACAAAATCTGATTTTCTCCCTTCATATCCAGAATCTAGGTCAGAAGCCCTCTTGTGATAAAGTACTCTTTTCTTTTCTTTCTTTCTTTCTTTCTCTTTCTTTCTTTCTTTCTTTCTTTCTTTCTTTCTTTCTTTCTTTCTTTCTTTCTTTCTTTCTTTTTTTCTTTCTTCCTTCCTTCCTTCCTACCTTCATTTTTTCTTTCTTTCTTTTTTTTTTTTAGTAAAGCCAATACTTTATTCACATTTCCTTAGTTTTTGCCTAATGTCATTTTTCTGTTCCAGGGTCCCATGAGAATATCACAATACATTTAGTCATTATATGTCTTCAGGCTTCTCTAGACTGTGAGAGTTCCTCAAACTTTCCTTGTTTCCATTGACCTTGACAGTGTTGAGAGTACTGGGCAGGTATTTTGTAGAATGTCCTTCAATTTAGGTTTGTCTGATGTTTTTCTCATGGCTAGACTAGGGTTATGGGTTTGGGGGAGGAAGTTCACAAAGGTAAGGTGACATTCCCATCACAGCATATCAAGGGTACATGACATCAATGTGACTTATCACTGTTGACATTGACCTTCAGGCCCAGGTGGTGATTGTCAGGTTTCCCCAGTGTACTTGTTAAAAGGAAGTCTCTGTGCATGGCTCACATTTCGGTGGCAGAGGGTTATGTTCCACCTCCTGGAGGGGAGAGTATCTACATTATTTGGGATTCTTCTGTCAGGTTTGTCTGTTCTCTCCCATTTAAAAGGACTCTTTTGTAGTGTGGTAGGCAGAATTCTAAGATGACCCAAAGATTCCTTCCCCTGGTGAACAAGCCCTGTAAAATCTCCAAGACCTGTGAATATGATTGGATAGTCACTCCCATGATTAGGTTATGTTACATGGCACAGCTAATTTTAAGAAAGGGAGATTATCCAGATGGACCTGATCTATCATGTGAGCCCTTAAAAGGAATTGGGCTTTTCCTGAAGAAGAAATTCAAAGTGTGAGAGAGATTCAAAGTGAGGGAGAATCTCCCTTGTTAGCTTTGAAGATGGAGGAGGCAATGTGGCAAGAAATGTGGGTGGCCTCCCAGAGTGGCTCCCAGCTATCAGCCAGTGAGAAAATGAGATGTCTATCCTACAACCATAAGGAACTGAATTATCCTGCAACTACGTCAACTTGAAAGATGACCCTGAGCTCCAGATGAGAATGTAGCCCCCTGCATATTAACCTTGGGAGACCCTGAGCTGCTGTGCCCAGACTTCTGACTTACAGAAGTGAAAGCTTATAATTGAATATTGTTTTAAGCTACTAAGTTTGTGGTAATTTGCTATGCAATAATAGACAACTAATACAAGCAGTATGCTAGGAGCTCCTGCTGGGATGCCAGGAGAAAACCCAATCAAAACTTGATGAAGATTGGGGAAGACTCCCTGGGATGAGGAGAATCTGGCTTTGATTCTATGGTCCATCCTCATAAGCACTTCTTTGAAGACACCTTGTACTTCCTTGTCCTTCTCTGTTTCTTTCATGTTTACCCAGAAAGACTTAACCGTGGTAGAGTCAGCTATCTGCTCTATATCAATCTACACCCAAGAAATTGGAGAAATTTGTCAAACTAGGCTGACTGCTTATTTTCTATAAATTTAAGATCACAAATCTCAAATGAGCAGTTAGCTATAACTTATGTTTTCCCAGGCAATTATTTTTATTATTCTTTAAAAAGACTTTTCCACACTTTCTCCCCACTTCTTAAACAGGCTATATCCTCTTCTTCCCTGATACCTCCTGCCCTGGTAAGATAGAAGGAATCAGCTGGGAGCTACTTCATTTTTCAACCACCAAATCTATCTGCATCAGTACCCACACTCTCTACCTTCTGTCACGTTACCAGGGAGGAAGCATCCTCCGTTCTTTCTATATAGAGGTGCCCCTACATCTCATCCTGATTCATCTATTTAAGGTCTTGGGAATCTACACAAAACTTAGGTTGCTTTGGGTTGCAAGTAAGAATCTAATTCAAAATGATTTAACAATAAGGCAAGTATATTATTTCACAAGACAGGGTTTCCAGGATTAATTCAGTAGTGTAACATTATTAAAAAAAAAAAAACCTGGTTCTTTCCACCTTTCTAGTCTGATATCTTCAGCATCTTGTGGAGATTGCCACAGTCTGGCTCACATATGTTTCTAAGATAGCTGCCACTGTTCTAGGCATTGCATTCAATATGATAACATCTAGTGAAAGGAGAGAGACTGCTTTTTTTTGTTTTTTGTTTTTCTTTTATCAGCAAAGAAACCTTTCCTAGAATCTTCCTAGAGACTTCCTTTCATTGGCCAGAACTGCATTAAATGCCCATCCCTAAGACTACTTATGAAGTAAAGGATAACCTTCATGAACTTGGACCGGTGGTTCTCAAAGATTCTTCCTGGGACCAGAGCAGTAACATTACTTGAGAACTTGTGAGAAAAGCAGATTCTTGAGCCCTACTCCAAACCTACTGAATCAGAAATTCTGGATGCAGGACTAGCTGTGTTTTTAAAAGTCCTGTAGGTCATTCTGACACATGCTAAAGTTTGAGAACCACTGGCTAAGGCTAATCTTTGAACTGGGGAAAGGACAACAGCCCTGAAGACTTGAAAAACACTGGGGATCTTTAAGCAAGGAGGAAGGAGGGTAGGGATTTTGGATAGGAAGTCAACTTCCTGCCAGATCCTTCCTCTTTCCTGAATAATCATTTTCTCCTTTATTATAGTATCCCTCAGCATACAAACATACTCTAATATCTGTGTCTTAAAAAACCTAGTCCATGACCCCAAATCACTATCCCGCTGCTGCCAGCATTCTTTGCTCCTCTTCATAACTGAAACTGTTTATTAACAGTTGTCTACAATCACTGTATTTATTTCTTCATTAACCATTCGTTCTTTTACCCACTCCCATCTGGATCCCATTAGCACCACCCCAACAAAATCCAATGGGATGCTTATTAAATGAACTGAATTTTAGTATTCAACAGATAGAACCATTTCTTCCTTCTAGAAACACTTTTTTTCTTTTTGCTTCCGGCACACTGAACTCTCTTGTTTTTCATCGTACTGCATTATTTTATTCTTCTTAGCTCGTATTCGTTACACCTTTCTCCTCTATCAATCAGTGGTTCTCAGCCTTGAATGTCCATTAGAATAAATGGGAGCTTTTAAAATTTCTGAAAACCAGGCTGCACTCT
Organism: Eschrichtius robustus; assembly: GCF_028021215.1. NCBI lineage: Eukaryota > Metazoa > Chordata > Mammalia > Artiodactyla > Eschrichtiidae > Eschrichtius > Eschrichtius robustus. The sequence goes on from NC_090826.1 coordinate 151,291,873, forward strand.
AGACCAATTAAATCAGAAATCTCTCCAAGCAGGACCCAGGCATTAGTAATATTTAAAGCTCTAAAGGTGATTCCAGTGTTCAGCCAAGATTGAGAATCACTGCCTTTAATATCGGGGTACCCTATGGCCCTACCAACATTATTTTCTTAGATCAGTGGTTCTCAGCTCTGGCTCCACTTTAGAATCATCCTGGGAACTTTTAAAAACTACCATTGCCTGGGAGTTCCCAAGACGAATTGATTCTGAATTCCTGGGGTGATTCTAATGTATAGCCAGAATTGTGAACCACTTCATATATGATTTCCTATAGTTCCATGGATTGAGACTCAGTGCTTTCCTATAGAACTTTCTGCAATGATGGAAATGTTCTGTATCTGCACTGTCCAAGATGGTAGCCACTAGCTTCTTGTGGCTGTTGAGCACTTGAAATGTGACTAAAGTGTCTAATAAATTGAATGTTTAATTTTATTTAATTTTAATTAATCTAAATTTAAATTAAATAACCTTATAAGTGTGGCTAATGTCTAGCATATTGGACAGCACAGCACTATATGTTAATGACTCTGAAATTTATTCCTCTCTCCTAAGCTCCAGGATTACATATTAAGCTGTCTAATAGGTATTTCTTCTTGGATATTTAATAGAGTGTCTTTAACTTAATACATAAAAATTAAATTCCTGATTTTCTTCTTCAAAATTTGTTCCTCTCCTTGTCTTCCCAATCTTGGTAAAATGTTACCACTTCAATTGCTAAAGTCCCAAACATGGAAACCATCCTTTATTCCCTTCTTTTCCTCATCTTTGTCAGCCAATTGTCAGCAAGTCCCATTTGTTCTACTTCCAAATATATAATTTGAGTCTGTCTTTTCACCTCCAGAGCCTTCAACCTGGGCCAAGCTGCCATTATTGCTCACATAGAGCAGTCAAAGCTAGAAGTCATTGCATCCTTAATACATGCTTTCTAAGACCGTTGTATGTATTAGCTTGTTAATCCTACAAATAACTCTACAGAGTGGGTAAACTACTGTCCCCATTTTGCTTAAGTAATGTGCTTTGGATCACACAGCTAGTCAGTGGCAGAAATGGGATTCAAAACTAGATTGTCTGATTCTAGGGCCCATATTCTTCACCATTCACTTTTCTGTCTCTCTGACTGTCTATAAGGCCCCATGTCAGTGGTTCTTCATCCTGGCTACAAGTTGGAATCATCCAAGGAACTTTAAAAAATACCAGTTTCACAACCCCACCTCAGACCAGTTAATGCTCTTGGGGTCAGGCCTGGGCATCAGAAATTAAAAAAAAAAAAATCAGGGAATCCTCCTGCATAACCAGTGTTTAAAACCACTCCCTGTCTGAGACCAGGCCCTTGCCCACATGTCCCACCCATTTCAGCTCCCACCTCAATCATACTGTTCCTGTCCCTTCTTCCTACCTCTAGAAGAAGCTAAGCTCTTTCCTGACACAGGACCTTTGCACTTGCTCATTCTTTGCCTGGAACACCCTTTTCACGTATCTCCTAGGACTTTAGTAAGACTTCAGAGTTTCTAATCCCTGAAAATATTGAATGCTGTAACTCATAAAGATCAGAGCAGAAATAAATGAAGTAGAAATGAAGAAAACAATAGCAAAGATCAATAAAATTAAAAGCTGATTCTTTGAGAAGATAAACAAAATTGATAAAACTTTAGCCAGACTCATCAAGAAAAAAAGGGAGAGGACTCAAATCAGTAAAATTAGAAATTAGAACAAAGAAGTTACAACTGACATCACAAAAGTACAAAGGATCATAAGAGACTACTACAAGCAACTATATGCCAATAAAATGGACAACCTGGAGGAAATGGACAAATTCTTAGAAAAGTACAACCTTCCAAGACTGAACCAAGAAGAAATAGAAAATATGAACAGACCAATCACAAGTAATGAAATTGAAACTGTGATTAAAAATCTTCCAACAAACAAAAGTCCATGACCAGATGGTTTCATAGGTGAATTCTATCAAACATTTAGAGGAGAGCAAACACCTATCCTTCTCAAACTCTTCCAAAAAATTGCAGAGGGTGGAATACTCCCAGACTCATTCTACGAGGCTACCATCACCCTGATACCAAAACCAGACAAAGATATCACAAAAAAAGAAAATTACAGGCCAATATCACTGACGAACATAGACGCAAAAATCCTCAACAAAATACTAGCAAACAGAATCCAACAACACATTAAAAGGAACATACACCATGATCAAGTGGGATTTATTCCAGGGATGCAAGGATTCTTCAATATACGCAAACCAATCAGTGTGATACACCATACTAATAAATTAAAGAATAAAAACCATCTGATCATCTCAGTAGATGCAGAAAAAGCTTTTGACAAAATTCAACACCGATTTATGATAAAAACTCTCCAGAAAGTGGGCATAGAGGGAACTTACCTCAGCATAAGGTAAGTTTACCTAAGGGAACTTACCTCAGCATAAGGGAACTTACCTCAGCATATATGACAAACCCACAGCACACATTATTCTCAGTGGTGAAAAACTGAAAGCATTTCCTCTAAGATCAGGAACAAGACAAGGGTGTCCACTCTCGCACTCTTATTCAACATAGTTTTGGAAGTCCTAGCCATGGCAATTAGAGAAGAAAAAGAAATAAAAGGAATCCAAATTGGAAAAGAAGAAGTAAAACTGTCACTGTTTGCAGATGACATGATACTATACATAGAGAATCCTAAAGATGCCACCGGAAACTACTAGAGCTAATAAATGAATTTGGTAAAGTTACAGGATACAAAATTAATACACAGAAATCTCTTGCATTCCTATATATTAACAAAGAAAGGGCAGAAAGAGAAATTAAGGAAAAAAATTCCACTTACCATTGCAACAAAAAGAATAAAATACCTAGGAATAAACCTATCTAAGGAGGCAAAAGACCTGTACTCAGAAAACTACAAAACACTGATGAAAGAAATCAAAGATTACATAAACAGATGGAGAGATATACCATGTTCTTGGATTAGAAGAATAAATATTGTGAAAGTGACTATATGACCCAAAGCAATCTACAGATTCAACGCAATCCCTATCAAACTACCAATGGCATTTTTCACAGAACTAGAAAAAATTTTTACAATTTGTATGGAAGCACAAAAGACCCTGAATAGCCAAAGCAATCCTGAGAAAGAAAAAAGGAGCTGGAGGAATCAGGCTCCCTGACTTCAGGCTATACTACAAAGTGACAGTAATCAAGACAGTATGGTACTGGCACAAAAACCAGAAATATAGATCAATGGAACAAGATAGAAATCCCAGAGATAAACCCACACACCTATGGTCACCTAATCTATGACAAAGGAGGCAAAAATATACAATGGAGAAAAGACAGCCTCTTCAATAAGTGATGCTGGGAAAACTGGACAGCTACATGTAAAAGAATGAAATTAGAACACTCCCTAATACCATACACAAAAATAAACTCAAAATGGATTAAAGACTTAAATGTAAGACCAGACACTATAAAACTCTCAGAGGAAAACATAGGCAGAACACTCTTGGACATAAACCACAGCAACATCTTTTTTGACCCACCTCCTAGAGTAATGGAAACAAAAACAAAAATAAACAAATGGGACCTAATTAAACTTAAAAGCTTTTGCACAGCAAAGGAGACCATAAGACGAAAAGACAACCCTCAGAATGTGAGAAAATATTTGCAAATGAAGCAACTGACAAAGGATTAAACTCCAAAATATACAAGCAGCTCATACAGCTCACTATCAGAAAAAACAAACAACCCAATCCAAAAATGGGCAGAAAACCTAAATAGACGTTTCTCCAAAGAAGACATACAGATGGCCAACAAACACATAAAAAGATGCTCAATATCACTAATTATTAGAGAAACGCAAATCAAAACTATAATGAGGTACCACCTCACACCTGTCAGAATGGCCATCATCAAAAAATCTACAAACAATAAATGCTGGAGAGGGGGTGGAGAAAAGGGAACCCTCTTGCACTCTGGGTGGGAATGTAAATTGAACAGCCACTATGGAGAACAGTATGGAGGTTCCTTAGAAAACTAAAAATAGAACTACCATATAACCCAACAATCCCATTACTGAACGTATACCCAGAGAAAACCATAATACAAAAAAAAAAATGCACCCCAATGTTCATAGCAGCATTATTTACAATAGCCAGGACATGGAAGCAACCTAAATGTCCATTGACAGAGGAATGGATAAAGAAGATGTGGTATATATATACAATGGAATACTACTCAGCCATAAAAAAGAATGAAATTGGATCATTTTTAGAGACGTGGATGGACCTAGAGAGTGTCATACAGAGTGAAGTAAGTCAGAAAGAGAAAAGCAAATATCATATAATAACATGTATATGTGGAATCTAGAAAAATGTATAGATGATCTTAGTTGCAAAGCAGAAATAGAGACACAGACGTAGAGAACAAATGTATGGATACCAAGGGGGAAAGGAGTGGGGTGGGAGAAATTGGCAGACTGGGATTGACACATATACATTATTGATACTATGTATGAAATGGACCACTGATGGGAACATGCTGTACAGCACAGGGAACTCACCTAGTGCCCTGTGGTAACCTAAATGGGAGGGAAGTCCAAAAGGGAGGGGATATCTGTATGTGTATGGCTGATTCATTTTATTGTGCAATGGAGGCTAACACAACATTGTAAAGCAACCATACTCAATAAAAGTTTATTAAAAAAAGATTGAATGCTCTAATCTGCCCTAGTAAATCAAAATAAAAACGGTATTAAACTTTAAAATATGTGTAAGGGAGACATACAACATTCTAATTCTGCCCAAGGTGCCTATTGCCATGTCTTTTAAAATATATTAGATATAAAATTTTTCAGAAGAAATTTTGTTGCCTCTCCTTTGCTGGTGCCTTAAATACATGTTTAGGCTGCCTTGTAATGTTCAGCCCTAAATCTCTCAGGCTCATCCCAAGGGTCACCTCCTCAGAGAGAATTCTCTTACCCATCCTTTCTAAAGTGGTACTCCCAACATCCTGAGACCCCCATCTATCATGTCATCCTGGTTTTTAAAAATATTTCATAAAAATCATTGAAAGCTGTAATTGTCAGAGTTAGTTTCTAGTTTACTTCTTTGTTGTTTGTCTCCTCCATAAAGGCAGGGTCTATCTAGTCTGTTTTGTTTGCTGCTGTATTTTTTTGTCCTAACCTAGCACAATGCCTGGTATAAAATATATGTTCAGGAATTATTTCTGAAGTGAAAGAATGAATGAATGCAGGCTGATGTATGGCAAGTAGCAGTGAGTAGATTATTTGTAAGGTAGATGGGCCATCTTGGGTTGTTACCCTGTAAATGGCTATCTTCATGGGGTGAGATGGGAGAAGTGAGTTCACAGAAAGGGAGTTCTCCTGACTGCTCCCCAGGAGGGAGGACCCTGGTTCCAGCAACCTGGGGAAGGCTTAGAGCTAAGGAGGGAGATGGCAGCAGGAACAGGCTATGATGCTGGACAGATTCTGGAGACAGCAGAAGCTAGTATTTTTTGTTAGGTTGTAATTTCCCTGTGTCATCTTCAAATTTTCAGTAAAATTTCTCAAGCTCAGCAGTTATGTCTTTTGTTCTTAGGAGAATGGAGAAAGGATCATACATTTGTGTTTGGGGCCAAAATAGGCTGGAGAGATCAGGGGCAGCATGGAGAAATGGTAAAAAGGAAGCTAGGATTGTTTGAGGACAAGCAACTACTAGAATGAATTTGCATTATCTGTTAGCATCTCCTTAGAATTCTCAGAATTAGGGTTATTCACATAATAGAGGAAAGAGTGACTTGGATGGCTAAAGAAGTTGAGGTCACTCTGGTTGCATAATTAATGAATTATTTGGCAATTATGTGTTTAATGTCTGTGTTCCATGAGACAGTAGTCTCCCTCTGGACAGGAACGTGTCTGACTTGTTTACTACTGGGTCACTGGACGCCTGGCATTGGGTGGGTGCTCAGTAAATATTTATTTTGTGAATGAACGGTTTGGGATGTTTTTGAGTTTCTTGGTCAGAAGTCAGAAGGTTTGCTGAGATGTGAGGAGAAACTGGAAAAAAAGCCCAGGCTCTGAGGATGAGGACCAGGCAGAAGCTGTGGGTGGAGGGGTGTCAATGTGCAGGCTGATTTGCTGGGAGGATTCAGACCTAAGCTCGGGCCTCAAGGACAACTGGAGGGTGAACAGGTCCTGTCAGAGGCCCAGGCAGAAAGGCCAGAAAAGCAGCAGACCAGATACACAGAGGGGTGTAAATGAGAGAAGCCCCTCTCAGTGCTTGTGCCAGCTCCTGGGACACTGCTGATGCCCAGCGAATGGACTTAGACAAGCAGATACACCTACACCCATTTGGCTGTGGGGCAGGGTTCTTAGTGTACCAGGCTTGGCCCTCATTGGCCAAGGGTTGGGGTGGGCCTGAAACTCCTAGCAGGACACATTTTCATTGGCAGCACAAGGACAGGCAAGGACCGACAGACCTTTTGCTACACGTCTCCCGATTATCTGAGAGTGACCAAGAATCCTTGAGCATGTTTAGGAATTCTTGCTTCCCAAGACTCTCTCTCCATTTGTGCCCTCCTCTCCCCTGGACCCACATTTACCCCTTTCCTCACCTCTCAGGCTTCTAAAAGCTGGGGCTTGAACGTCTTGAGGACCTGGATCCGTGACTGACCCCAGAAGTATTTCAGTTCCAAACACCAGAAGTACAGCCAGTTTGATTCCTGGCCTTTCTGTCCCCAAGTACCAGCCACTGTGGATGGAACCGGGAGCACAGCCTTGGAAGTCGGCTCATCAGTGGATCAACTCATCATGAATTTTCTCAGGCTCTAATTCTTAAGGGAAATAAAAGGTATTTCTTTTTCTGGATGATTTTCTGTCTATGTTGTCTTGAGAGGGAGTTATAGGTATCAACTCATGGTTGTATAGTGTCAACTCATGGCATCGTATGCTTTGAACACTTTTTGGTAGATTTCTCCTTGCCCCAAGGATTCATACTAATAAATCAATATGTGTTTATTGAGCACTTAACTATGTGCAGACAGTGGGTGATGCACTCATTAGCAGATAAAAAGAGTGGCCAAGGGTTGCCCCTGTCCTCAAGGAGTTTGCAATCCAGGTTTGGGAGCAAATCACAAAATAACTAAATGTTGAATAGCTGTAAGTATGTGAATTTGAGGTAGAAGGGATCTACAAGACAGAACAGAACTGGTTGCTACTTGAATTGTATCGGTAAGGTCTGCTGATGGAGTTTGGGAAGAATTTACAGAAAATAACAGAGAAGCCATCACCTATCCAGGAATCTGATCTGAGTCTTGGATTTAGCATTTGGCCAAGTACACAAGGGTGGAAAGGGCGGTGTAGACAGTCAGAGCCAGATGAATCAAGCTTAAGTGTGGTCAAGGGAATGAAATGACAGGATCAGAGCACTTGTACGAAGCGGGGGCTGTGTGAATTAGGGCCAAAAAAGGCAGCTTTTTTTTTCAGCAGGACTCCAAGAGCCTGGCTGTGGACTCTGGACTTTAACCTGGAGATGATGGAGAGTGTATAGGTCAAAGTACTTGCCAAATCCAACTTTGCAAATGGAGTGCTAAGGCAAAATTTACAAGATGAAATGCAATAGGAAAAAGTGCAAAGACATGTGTGTCCTTCTGTGTGTGTGCATGTGTGTGTGCATTTGTGTGTACATGCATGTCAAGAACAGCACAAATTCAGGACGCCACCAACCTATTTTAATGGCATTTGACTTGAAAAAGATAGAGGTGTTAATGTATCTATAAACTCAGTATGAGTCCTTGATGTGATTTGGCTGGGAAAAGCCTCCTGCACATCAGGCTGCAGCAGTAGGAGCAGAGTCATACTCTTTTCTTCCCCCAAGTCCTCGAAGGGGACTACTTTGCTGAGGTGAGCCAATATCCATACAGGAGCTTCCTGAGCTCTTTCCTGTGAGAGAGTTTTATTCTCATGTGCTATTTCCACCCAGGTTTTTTTTGGGCTCAGGGCCAACTTCACTTTCTCAGATCACTGTGCATCTGCACTCAAAGTTTACTGAGCCACTTGAGATGACACCTTCAAAAGTTGTCCGGGCGAAAAAGTATCGATGTACAACCAGGTGACCAAGTATTTGTCTGGGACTGAAGAGTGTCCTGGGAAGTGGAACTTGCAGGACTAAAGCGAGAAGAGCCCCAGTGAACTAGGCTGGTTGGTCACCTTACAACATACCGGAATCTTCTCCTTGAAGATTTGCTCTCACCACCAGTGGTTTTTCTCTTAAAGACTGGAGTGGTGTATATGTCTCATAGATATTTACCCTCTGGGTACAACTTGCAGAGATCTCACTGTGTTTAAGGTTTTCCATGAGGCAATCTTGTGATGCTTTAGGCTTTGCAAATTTAAAATATTCACTATGGGCATTTTTCCTACCAGTATCCTTGAGCAGTCGTATCCTACACATTATCCTATCATGAAATTTTTTTTTAATGAAAAACAAATTCTCTCAATTTTGGGAGGCCAAATGTTGTAGTGGAAAGAGCATAGATTTTGGAAGCTTAAAGATCTGCTGTTGGATTCTGGTTTCACCATATACTAGTTGTGGTGGACAATGCTATGTGTTCACAAAGTCCTACTTCATTTTCCTCTTTTGGGCACGTAGGAAGGTCACTTAGGAGCCCTCTGAGTAGATCTGCCCAGTAGGTTGTAAGCAGCATGACTGTGAACCCTGGAGTAACTGGAGAGAGTTCCTCCGTGCCCCTATAACCTTGCTGCCGAGGCCACTAAGACCATGTGTCCTGGCTGGTGCAGATGCAGGATGGCGGAAGTCCCTGCGTGACTGTGTGGAACAGAGGACCTCTTCCCTCACTGTTGTTCTGCATAGTACTCTGTAGAAGCAACAAATAAGCATTTGTCGGTTGTGTTACGCTGCTGAGATTTTGCAGTTAGTTTTTTACTGCAGCATAGCCTAGCCTAACTTGACTAAAACGCTAGTTCTGTGTCTTCATCACTTCAGGCTGCTCTAACAAAATACCATGGTTGGGTGGCTTAAGCAACAAGACATTCATTTTCACAGCTCTGAAGACTAGAATTCCAAGATCAAGGTGCCAGTAGTTTGGGTTCCTGGTGAGAACTGGCTTCCTGGCTTGCAGATCACTGCCTTCTGGCTGCGTTCTCACATGGTGGAGACAGAGTCCTGGTGTCTCTTCCTCTTCTTATAAGGGCACTAATTCCATTATGAGGGTCCTACCTACATGACCTCATCTAAACCTGATTATCTCTCAAGGCCCCCACCTCCTAAGACCATCACATTGGGTATTAGGGCTTCAACATATGAATTTCTGGGGGTCCATATTCAGTCGATAACACTCGGAAACCTTGAACAAGCTATCAAATAATGCTGAGGCTGCAAAAAAGTTATAATAATAAGTCCTTTCAAAGAGCCACCTTAAAGGGCTGCTGTGATGCTTAAATGAGATATTGTAGATGTGGTGTTTAGAGTGATGCCTTACTTTCTTACACATTTACTGAGGAATTGTGTTAAGTGCTTTCTTGACATAAATCTAAGATCCCCAATAAGCAATACTTCTTAAGAAGGGGAAACCACACCTTACAAAATCTACAATGATGTAGAAAACTTGTAGAACTCTGGGGAAGTCTGTGGGTTTAGTGGACAGGTTCAGGGTAAAGGAGGGAGCAAAGAGAGGAAGGATTAATCACTTGTAAGTGGAGAAAAATCACTCTCCTCCTCCTGAAACTTTTTGCTTTATTTGTACTGATTATTCTGGTAAAATATCCTCATTGTGGAAGATGAGAGCACACAGAGGAATATAAAGAGATGGGAAATGTAACATTTTGGATATTCTCTCCCTGTCCTCTCTTTGAGTATTATTTTTTCTTTTTTTTTAAATTGAAGTATAATTGATTTACAATATTGTGTTAGTTTCTGGTGTACAGCAAAGTGTATATACATATATATACATACCTATATATATACGTATATATTTATATTCTTTTTTTGACTCTTTTCCATTATAGTTTATTACAAGATATTGAATATAGTTCCCTGTGCTATTAAGTAAATTCTTGTTGTTTTTCTATTTTATATATAGTAGTGGGCATCTGTTAATCCCATACTCCCAAATTATCCCTCCCCCTTCCTTCCCCTTTGGTAACCATAAGTTTGTTTTCTATGTCTGTGAGTCTGTTTCTGTTTTGTAAATAAATTCATTTGTACTATTTTTTAGATTCCACATATGAGTGATATCCTATAATATTTGTCTTTCTCTGTCTGACTTACTTCACTTAGTATGATAATCTCCGAGTCCATCCACGTTGCTGCAAATGGCAATATTTCATTCTTTTTTCTATGGCTGAGTAATATTCCATTGTATATACATATGACATCTTCTTTATCCATTCATCTGTTGATGGACACGAGTATTATTTTGTCTTTACAGTTAAGTAGGTTTTATGCACGTTTGTTTTCTTATTTTTTGCCCCCAGAAAACCATATCTCATAAACATTTGCCCAGGCTATTAAAACCTCTTTATCAGTATTTTAGATCAGAAGAGGGTCAATTTTGAATGACGTTTTAAAGGGAAGGAATTAGATTAGATAAGGTCTCATCACCCTTGTCTGATAGAATATAGACCAGAATTTAATCCGTGTAAGCAGAAGCCCCTGGGAAAGAAAGTGCCTTTTCTCTATAGCCCTCAGACTTGCTGGGCAATTGCCCCGAGGTAAGTAACAAACTGCTGTCCAGACCAGCTTTGACTCCTCTCTTTATCAGGGGTTGGACTCTTGGTTTTGTTAACTCTTGGAGGCCATAAAACAATACGTCTGTCATGCTTCAGCTTGCTCCTCTCCCCTCTATCCTCTGTAAACACCCCACACCCTGTCTTTCCCTGTCCAGGTAGGCCGGAAGCACCACGCTGCTCTCAAGGAGCTTAGCTTGTCTGGCCTGCCGAGTGCCCCCTCTTCCCTTCTGGTCCAGATCACTGCTCTTCAGGAATTTGCAGCCCTAAGGAACTGATTGGAATGTGGGACCTGGAGCCTCCCTGGGGGAGATGGAGGGAGGCAGCCCAGGTTGGCCCACTGCCTGGTAAGTGAGCTGGATGGAATGGTATTTGCTTTCTGTTAAGCACAGCTGCAAAGACTGCTGCTCATACCCCAACACCTGTGTGTGTCATGCACACGTGGTGACAGACGTTTCATAGAGCACGTTTCTATCCAGGTACTTTGCTGAGAGTTATATATGCATTGTCCCCTTTGATCTTTACATGGATCCGTGAGGTAGACTGTTATTACTCCCATTGGATGCATGTAGCTTTGGCTGTGCAAAGTCATGCGGCTGGTGAGTATAGAACCAAGACTTGCAACTTCATCTCCCTCACTCTAAAGTCTAGGCTTTTGACTGCTGTCCTAAACCACCCCACCCCGAGAGCAGAGCATCCTAAAGCTGGAGGGGGCTTCAGGGGAGCTTTAAAAGCATTTTCAATGTCCCTGCCCCTCTGCCATCCAGTTAAATCTCTGGCTGGGACCTGACCTAAGATACTGTAAGTTCTGCAAGTAATTCTGAGGGCAGCTTGGGTTGAGAACCAGTAAAATCCAACACCTTTATTTACATATGATGAAACTGAGGCTCAGAGGGGGGTTCTCCTAAGTTCATGCTTCTATTGAGAAAGAAAGCTGGAGCTAGGTCTGGGATTTCAGAGCTGTTCAAGTCCATAGAGACCCTATGTGGCCACAAACATTGCAGGGAGGTGCTGATTCCAAGCCGTTAGGTGGGGTTGATTCCAGACAAGAAGCCAGACTCACCCATGCTTCTTCTCCCTCAAACCACAGGAGGCTCATTTCTCCATACTCAGCCCTCAAATGCCAATTTGAACATTAGGAAATTGAGTTTGTCTCTCGAGTGGCCCTTTTAGGGATGCTATTTGGAAGTTTAAAGTCCCGTGAGGCAGCCCTCCGCTAGCAAGGGGAGCAGACCACCCACCCCCCGACCTCCGCCGCCAGGTCCCTCTCAGGCATTCCCAGACGCTCCTGACCTCACCTGTGGCCACAAGTTGCCCCCTTCAGGTGTGCGCCTCTCTCCTCTCAAGCCACATGGCCAGCTCCACATGGCAAATCTGTGGCCAAAGGTTACAGAGGTTGGACTTAGGTCCCAAGAAGCTAGTTCCCAGAGGCAATGGTAGAGAGGGGGTGTGGTCTGAGCCATCCTACCCCCCCAGGAAGGTCGGGAATTTGGGAGGGCAGGGAAAGTGGCAGAATGGTCAAGATATTCCTCCCTCTTTTCTGGGGAGCCACGAGCCAGCATTTGTTCCCCCCAGGAGGGCGGTGACATTTGGAGGTGCACCCTAGGACCTAGGAGATAGAACAGAAGAAATTGGGGCCCCTGACCCAGAAGTCTGACCTCTGGGGAGGGGATCCCCTTCCTTCAGTGAGGGGGAAGTTGTGTCATCCTGTCATCATGTTCAATCTTTTTTGTTTAATCTTGTCAGCTCTCCGTGGTGTTTGTCTGGTCACCTCCCCTGTCTTCCCACCCCTTGTAGGTTGCTCACATCCTCACTCAGAGCAGCTTCCTGTTGGTATGAAGGGGAAACCCTGCTGGTATGTATGTGCTGGAGTCTCTGAGAAGGGGCATCTGGAGGCCAGCACCATCTCCATCTGTGCCCACACAAAAGAGGTTGTCTACATGGAAAACAAACAGGAAGGCACCTAATGGTGTCTGTTCTGGATGTTTCTATAGCATCAGTGTCTCCCCAGGAGTCTCCAGTTGACATTCGTGCTCCAAAAACACCCTTTTTCAGTTATTGGGTCTTGATTAGGTTTGGGAAACGTAAAGTTCAGAGTCTGGTGGACTCTGGTCAAGGATTACCAAGGGTGGAGGCAGGGAGTTTAGGCCATCTTAGGCCCAAAGTAATGGTTAAGAACATAAGTGCCAAGCAAACTGGTCTGGGTTCAAATGACCACTTATTAGCTGGGACCAAGTTCTTGAAAATGTGCCTCATTTTCCTAATCTGCAAAGGAAGGATAATTGTCTACTGCACAGAGATGTAGTGAGTATTAAATGAGGTAATATGTATAGAGATCTTAGAACAGTGCCTGGCACACTGCGAGCTCTCCAGAGAATGTTAGCTGTGATTAGTTTAGGCTGACTGCCTGATTTCTCCCAGACCTCAGGCCCAGGCTGATGTGCACTGCTGTCAGTGGGATGGACATTCAGGATGGGAAGGGGAGGGTGGGGGGAGACGGACTCTATGCAATAGAGTCACCCCATGATGGCAGCCCAGGCTCCCGTTGTCTTTCTCCTGGTCCCCACCCGAGGCTGGGCTCCTGCCTGAGCTCATAAAGCCCCACCTTCTCTCTCTGGTTCTTGGAGAGATGCACGAAGAGTGACCGCTTGTCTGGGCAGCCGAGCGGTTGTGCTGAAGGAGAGACGCGCCAGCTTTAGTCACGTGACAAATCCCCAGGACCCTTCCTGGAACCCACCCAGTCCCACAGACGAGGACTCAGCCATGACTCACTGGATCCGGGTGGTGCCCAAGCCTTAGTCACCTGGTGCCCCTTCCTCCAAAACACCTGGGATTTGGCATCCACAGCCTGGACCAGGTTCTCTTATAATAACTTCTCAACCTCTTTCCTCCTTTCCACCCTCCTTCCCTCCTTTCTTTTCTCCCTATCCCTTGATCTCTCGTTGATCAGATTTTGGCTGATTTCCCTGGCAACATGGATGGTTTGAGCCTGAGAGATGGGTAATGGAGATGGTAGCTTCTTAGGCCACCCCCCCTCCCCCCATCAGAGATATTGTGAGGGACAACGGACAAGCAGGCAGAGAGGGAGACTGCCTGCACTGACATTGTGCCATTCCTGTAATCTGGGGGTAGGTGTCTCCAAAGAGACCTTCCCCACCCCGCCCTCTGCAGCTGACTGATGCAGGAATTTCCACTATTAGTCATCCATTCTGGTGAGCAAAAGCCCAGACCGTCCCCTTTGAGAATGCAACTATACCTACAGGGCATGAGGAACTCTTTAAATTATATCAATGATTTCCACAGTGCGTGAATCCATTCATTCCACAAGTATTGAGCACTTCCTATGAGCCGGACACTATTTCTAGGTACTTGGAAAACAGTAGTGAACAAAATGGACAAAAATCTCTGCCTTCTTGGATATTACATTCCAGTGCAGGGAGAGAAAATAAACATGATAAATAGATAGATTGTATAGTTGGTTAGAAATTGGTAAGTATTGCAAAGCAAAACAACTCATCCATAATGTAGGGTAGGTGGGGTTGGGAATGCTAGGGGTGGGGGACAGGGACGGGGCAGGGAAGTTTGTTGTCGTTTTAAATAGGGTGGTCAGAGTGGGCCTCCTTGAGAGGGTAGCATTTGAAAAAAGAGTTCAAAGAGGTAAGAGAAGGAGGGGATGGTGTTGGAGCAATGCTCCCACCTTGCCTTTAGCCCTGGCCAGGTCCTACCCTAGCTTCTGTCTCTAGATTAGGCTTCTTGTGTCTGAAAAAACTGGGTTCTGAAGTTCAAACCCTGTGCCTGCGGCCCTGCAGTCCTGGGGGGACTAGATTCCCACTGGGGAGTGCTTAGTGTCCCTGAGGAGTGGGCTGGCTGGGCCCTCCTTGGGGTCTGCAGAAACAACATCCTGGACTTGGCTGGGAACGTGGGGGTGGGGTGAGGAGCCCACACAGAGCAATTGCCTTTCCCCTCTGTGAAGCCAAACTGCTCTGGGACCTGCCCCAGCCTGTGAAGTCTGAGATAGCTATTTACCTGGGTTCCTGGCCTCATAATGGGAGAGGAGGAGGGGGATTTAAAGGGCCCAGCCTCCCATCGCACTCCCGCCCCACCAGTCTGAGGATACGGCATTGCAACGGCTGCTTCTTCTGCTGAGTTAACTATTCATGAGTTCTTTGTCACATCCTCTTCCTGGTGGTGGGCAGAGGATGGACAGCTCCATGAGGGGCAAGCTTCCTGGAAGCCTTGGGTTCAGGGAGTTGGAGAGTTGGAGAGAAAGAGAATAGGTGGGTGGGCTCAAAGCTCGCGGGTGTGAGCAGTAACCTTTCCCTGTCGGGGACTGGAGGGGGTGTGTCTCTGTGTTCTTATTGCAGAGGCAGGGCCCAGGACGGCCAACTACTGATCCCAGTTCATTAAGCCAGATTTCACTGGAATGTTTACAGGGGTCAAGACACTAACATTTATTGGAATGTCCGTTTGCATCCAAACAACTTATTGCCCATTTTCTAATTATAGTATTTTTCCTGCCCATCTAAACTTCTTGGGCTACATTAGAATCTGAGGGTTAGAAATGCCCAGGTTACTGTTTAATCCACAAAATCCTACATTTTCCCCTTAAGCATTCTCAAACCAGTTTCTTGGACTTAACCCTCCAATTGTAGAGAATATCCTGCTGGGGAGACACTGACAGGCTGGACTGGCTCCTTAAGAGTCTCCTTTAAATAGAAACTTTGAGGCAATAATGTCCAAACAAGGCCAGTGTAGGCTCTCTGGGGCCAAGATCTGAACTGGGTGACCTTCCAGATCTCTCTAAAAGCCCTCTGACCCTAAGCTGGGGGGAAGACTGTCCTCCAACAGAAGCTCTCAGCCCAAAGCCCTAAACCAGGAGCCTGCCCAGGGTCCTACAAAGAAAGCTGTGTTCTCAGGCCTGGCAGGAGGCCAGGGGAAGTTGGTCCAGTTATGCCTCAGCCTTCCTTTCCATCCCTTAGGGTCAGGTCTGTTTTCTGGCCCTCCAGGCAGGCATTCTTGCCCGGGGTGGGAGGGGCTAGGAGAGCAGCCCTTCCCGAGCTGAGAGCCATGACTCACAGGTAATTACCTGTCCTTGGGCTCCCTGCCAAGGCTGCGAGGGAGCCTGAGGGGAGACATTTAGAGTTCATTCCTGTTTATTCCTCTTAAGCTTTTCTTGGGTGAGTTGGGCTTTGACCCCTTCCTGATGAACCATAGCGTTTTAATCCCCCAAGAAACAGGGATTTTCCATTTTTTTGTTTTCCCTTGGGAGGGGTCTGGTGCTTTCCAGGGTCCTGGATGTTTGCATCTTCTCCCCTTCCAGCTCAGTGACTGGTCTGGGGCTGTAACAATTTATATAGAAGCCCTGACCCTTGTGTTCTCTGCTTGGTCTTCTGTCCAGGGTGGTCCAGGACACCAGAGGAGGCTGACCTCTATGGGCCTTGGGAAAGTACCAAGCGCAGTGCCTGTCACAAATGCCAGTGTCCTTCCCCCCACCACCCCCCTGCCAGGAATCCTGGTCTCCAAAGATCACTAACATTCCCCCCACAAGGCACCCACAGGCAGGCGGGCACTGCTGAGCTTGCTGTGAGGGCTCTGGGACCGACCCACCTGCCCAGTCTTGTCTGGGGGTGAGGGTGAGGGTGCAGTGACTACAGATGGGTGTGCCAGCTGCCAGATTCCTGAGTCCCGCCCTGCAGGGGGTGACGCCCAGCCAGGGCGGCTCCAGAGGTGAGGCCGTTGTTTAAAACCTGGGAGCCAGGAGAGGGGACTCCCACATTCAAGGCGCGCTCTCAGAGAGGCGATCTGGAGAAAGAACCGCGGCAGCACAGAGTGAGGTATGTTACCTGCCTTCACCTGCCTGGTGGGGGCTGGATGCGGGACAAGGGTTGTGCATCTGGGTGTCTGGGGCCTGGTTGCAGGGCCTGATTCATTCCTCTTCCTGGGAGCTCAGCTGAGCCAGCTAAGATCCAAAGGCTAGGTTTAATGTCTGCCACTGTTTGGATTTCTTTTTCACATCTGATAAGCATCTCAGTGACTTAGAAGAAAGCAGGTTCAGAGCTGGGGCTGAACACAAAGAGACGAAGAGAGGGTGGGCTGGCCCGGCTAGAGCTCTTCTAAGGGCTGCCCAGAATGCCTAGTTCCGGGTGTGGGTTTGGTTCCAGCCCCAGGATGGGAGAGCAGAGATAGCACTGGAGGAAGCCAGAGGACGGGTCTCCCTCTTAGGCCACAATTGGCTGTGTGACCTCAGGCCACCTGTCTCTTCCCTGGGCCCCTGACTCCTCTGGTGGGGGATTGGAAGGAAAGATTTTGAAGCGTTAGGATGTAGGATTTAAAGTTGTAGGAGTGTCCCTGGTCCCCCCCCTGCCCCTGCCTTGCCAACCCCCCATCCTTCCATCCCGGCCAAAGGAGTTTGTGGCCGTCATTGGAGCAGAGTGAGCAACTGATCCAAGGCAGAGGTGGGCACTGCATGAACAGGGTGGGGCATTTGCCTCTAGGACCCTTTGAGTATCCACCCCTAGCCTCCTTCAGAATCCTTGCTCTGTGGCCTCCCAACCCCTATGTCTCCTGTACAGCCCCAGCCCATCGCTGGAGACATTTTGGGTTGCTTCCAGTTCAGATGAAATCCTCACTCACTTTTTTTTTTTTTAATTTTCTTTTTTAAAGACTTTATTAGAGTATAGCTGCTTTATAATGTTGTGTTAGTTTCTACTGTAGAGCAAAGTGAATCAGCTATCCATATACATATATCTCCTCTTTTTTGGATTTCCTTCCCATTTAGGTCCTCACAGAGCACTGAGTAGAGTTCCCTATGCTATACAGTAGGTTCTCATTAGTTATCTATTTTATACATAGTCTCAATAGTGTATATATGTCAATACCAATCTCCCAGTTCATCCCACCGCACCCCTTTCCCCTTGGTATCCATACGTTTGTTCTCTACGTCTGTGTCTCTATTTCTGCTTTGTAAATAAATCGTCTATACCAGTTTTTTCAGATTGCACATATATGCGTTAATATACGATATTTGTTTTTTGCTTTCTGACTTACTTCACTCTGTATGACAGTCTCTAGGTCCATCCACATCTCTACAAATGACCCAGTTTTTTTCCCTTTTATGGCTGAGTAATATTCCATTGTAGATATGTGCCACATCTTTATCCATTCCTCTGCTTACTCAGTTTTAAAGACTGCTAGGCCTGCCTCTCTTTCCATCATATTCCACTACCTGCTCAGTCCAGAGATGTGGCCACCACAGCCTCACTCTCGGGGTGGCTCTGTGTGGTACTGAAGACCATGCCAATAGCAGGAGAGGGCTCAGCTCCAGGTCCTCAGCCTCTTTGACCCACTCATCCTTGTGCCTGTAGGTGGGCCAGGCCCTGAGAAAGGACACTCCTCTTTCCTGGGGAGGCATCAAGGCCCCAGACTTCTCCTGCAAAGGGTCCAGCCCTTTCCTGCTCCTCATGTTGTCCTTCTGACCATGTGGGGTAGGGCAGTGTCGATCCTCCTCCCCTCTATTTCAGAGGGGGAAGCTGGAGTCAGGGAATGGGTGGCGTTATCCCAGGGCACCCTGGGAGTCACATGCCAGCTGGGACAGGGGGCCAGGTCTCTGGCATTTTCAAAGTTTTTGGCTACAGATGCACCTGCTTCTCCGAAGTGTCCTAGGTCAAGACCCTAGGCAAAGCCTTCTGAGAAAACATGAGTCCAGAAACAGAAAAGGGCTGGTGCACCCTAGGAGTTTGCATAGTTTCACCCAGGCTGCTTTGTTCTGTCCCAGGTGAGGTCCTGGGTGGGGATCATCCCACTGGCTGAAGATGAGGCCGCTCCTTCTCCTGTATTTTGGTAAGTATCCCTTCCCATCCTTCCAGACCCTGTTATGTACCAGGGAGGGGACAGCCGTGGGTAGGAGGACAGTCTACCAAAGTGTGAGCATCACCAGTCACCCTGGGGTCTTTAAGTTTGGGACACATGTCTACCGGGATGTCCATGAGGTTTCTCTGTCCTGGGGGCCTTTGAAGAAGATGATCTTGAGAGGCTCCCAAATGTCTTCTTCCTACCTGAGGGTGGTTTGTGGCTCCCCCAGTGCCCTGCATGGTTTATTTCCCATCCTCTCACTCTCAAGCTGGTCCCAGAGCCATCATGGCTTGAGTTCTCGATGTTCAGTGAATTGCAGCTGGGTACTCCCAAAGTGTGGCAGGGTCACCTTTACAGATAAAGGAGCAGACAGAATGCAGGTATCTCCCAGTGTCCCACGAACAGCCAGCAGCCGGCGCTACTCTGGGCTGTTGACAGAGGCCACGCTGCAGGTGAGGAGAGCTGTGGGCCGTGTCCTGGTGGCTGAGCGTGTGTCTGCAGCTCTGTTCTAAAAAGCCACATATGGATGCTACATTTCAGGATCATCCGGGCTTTTTAGTTGCCGGTGTTTCTCCTCCTTTCTTTTTAGATTGGGGGCTACAGACTATAAAATCAGCTTTTTTAGCAAACAGCATCAGGATTGCGATTATTCCCACAACCAGCAGGTGGGAGCATGAAGAAGGTGGAGAAGAGGGTCTAGTCTTGCCGATCGACGTCGGCTTCCCTGGGCACGCTGGGCTGGCCGGCTAGACCCTCTTCTCTCTAGGCTGCACCCCTGTACCCCCTGTGATTTCAGTCCTGCCCAGCGTCCTGTGTGCCCAGCAAGCCTGCTCCCGTGGGGCCTGCTATCCACCCGTTGGGGACCTGCTCATTGGGAGGACCCGGTTTCTCCGAGCTTCATCTACCTGTGGCCTGGCCAAGCCGGAGACCTACTGCGCCCAGTATGGCGAGGTAGGCTCTTCCTCCATGGCCTCCGGGGGCTGGAAGAAGGCGAGCTGGGGTGGGGGTGGGGAAGCCTGCCATCTGTTCACTGAATACTTAGAGTGGACTTGCTATCAGCTTAGATCCATGCGCTGTGGGGAGTGCAAGAAAAGCGTATGACCGGATCTCTGCCTCTAAGGAATTTTCACCTTTGTTGGGTAAGAGAAAACGTACTCAGAACTAGCGAAATAGCTCCCTTCTCTCTTTTGCTTGATAAAGCTGGAGTTTTTCTCAGCCCTTGGGCCTGGGCAGGACAGTTTTCCAAGTCTCGGGAATAAGCAATCGGATAGATAGGGATCCTTTAGGTGTGTGGAGTGTAAGGCGCCATCTCTGGTGGACAGCGTCAAGGCTGGTGGAGCACAGATGCTGGGACGTGTGCAAGGCTTGTGTTCTTGCTGAAGGGGGAACCGAGCTGTGCCATGGCCACTCTCTTGCTGCCATCTCTTTGGCTAGTGTTGGGGAAAGGGTGTGGCTGGAGCTACCAAATGATTATAGGCTGGAGTTTATACTTCTATGTTTTGCAGTCGTCACGTATGACTTACCTCTCAGCCTCTGCATGTTTGGTCCACATGTTTTACCACTCTGGAAGAAGTGGGAGACATTTTTTTTTGCAGAATTTTTTTAATTAAAAAAAATTTTTTTTGAAGTATAGTTGACTTACAATGTTGTATTAGTTTCAGGTGTATAGCAAAGTGATTGAGTTACATTCTTTTTTAGATTCTTTTCCATTATAGGTTATTATAAGACATTGAACATAGTTCCTTGTGTTATACAGTAGGTCCTTGTTGGTTATCTATTTTATATATAGCAGTGTGTATCTGTTAATCCCAACCTCCTAATTTATCCCTCCTCCCGGGGAAATATTCAAATTGCTGTTAAAGGACAGATCAGTGAGACAAAAGAGGAAGTGACTTGAGGTTAGCAAGGAGGTTCAGTGGCTCAGCTGATAAGGAAACGAGCTGAGCAAATCCAGGCACTGGAACTCTTTGACCTACATCAATTATCATCACCTATTTAGGCAACTGATTTTTTTCAAAGAGCCTTTGTGATTTTTCTTCTACTTTGCCTCTGGACCTTTCTGGTAGGAACTTTGGTTTTCTTTTCTTTTCCCTTCAACAAGGTTGAGGTCTTTCCTTGCTCCTTGTGTTTACCAAGGTGGAAATCACTCAGTGTTTTCTTGTTTCCCAGCTGCCTGTCTCATTTGGCCATTTTCCTGCCCTCAAAACACAGGTTTGGACAAAGGGAAGAGTGAGGGAGTGGTTTTCCCTTGAGCCTCTGCATCTCTTGGGGTAAAAAGACTGAGAGAGAAAGGGAGTGAGAGAGATTAATGGCCATGAAGGAGGCTTGGGTTGTCTGTGGTTTCCTCTTTCTGGGTGGTCCTTGTCCTCAGGACCATGGAGATGGTATCTGATCCCATCTCTGGCCTCACTGCCTTTCCAGTCCCCAGTGTTCTTTTGGCCACTTTCTAATCATAGGTGGTACCGTATAGTGGCTTTGGAGGTGCTGAGAAGAGATGACTGTGGTTTCTGCATCTCACCCACTTGGATGTGGGAAAGCCCATTTGACAGTGTTGGGTAAGATGGCCAGCATCAGGCGAGTCCTCCCTGTGAGCCCAGATTACTCCACAAGCATCAGGGGACCTGGCAGTATTGAGCTTTCCAGGCAACAGAATGGTTTTAGTTGCTGCCTTCCCACACATCCTCCAATCTTGTGCCACTGAGCCATGTCTAAAATTTTCAGGGAGTCCTCTGCTGATTCCCTTCCTTGGGCTGATCCGTATTCTGGGATGGGAAGCAAGGAGAGATCGTAGGCCCCTGTGTTGGGATGTTCCTCGGCCACAGCCCTGTCTGGACAGCCTCTTTCCCTCTAGGCTGGGCTTTTGGCTTCATCCTGACCTGCCCTCTGCCTCTCTCAAATGCCCCAGGGAGCCAATTGCTTCCCTTGCTCTTAAGCAGCCCCTTGAGAGAAAAACTGGGTGCTTGCAAAAGAGAAGTCTAGACTTTTGCAAGCATGGGGATGGATAAATCTCAGTTATTTTGGTGCTGTGAAAGTTGAGAAGCATTGGTTCTTTTTTTCCTTTTTCTATAAGGGGGAATAAATCCATGTAACCTCTTGCAAGAGTGGAGGATAGGGCATCTTGAGTGCAGTGTGTAGCCCCAGGTCTGCCACTAACTTGTGGTGCGATCGTGGGCAAAATATTACCCCTCTCTAAGTCTTGCTTTCCTCTTTCATGAATGAGTGTTAGAGAAATGGTCTTTAGGGTCGCTCTTTGCTCCAATTTTCTTTGGGAATGAGCTGCCTGCTGCGAACCAACTTCTCTCCCCCACCTGTCTCCTCTCTGCCTTTTCTGATTTCTCTTTCCTTCTCCCTTCCCTACCTAACCACCTAGAGGCCACTGGTAGCCAGCAGTGAAGATACACGCTAAAGGCACAGATACTCCTCTATACAGGTGTACCCTGAACCCTCACTTGGTGCAGGGGCAGCTGTGTGATGAAAATTAGGAATCCAGATTTAACTCTGATGAGTTCCAATTTCAGTTTTTAAGTTTATTTTATTATTAAATGATATTATAGTAACTATAACTTATTAAGCACATATTATATGTATCAGGCACTATACTAAGAGTTTTATATAAATTATCTCAATTAATTTTCACAATACTCCATGAGGTGGCTCTTATTATCCCCGTGAGCTATTGGGAAAGTTTGGGTGTGTGCTGGGACTCCCAAACTTCTGATGGAAACACATAGGTATTGAGTTTTCTGAGTAGTTAGAGATGGAGGTGCAGTGGCCAGCCCCAGCTGGAAGGGAAGGTGGCATGGTGCAGAGGTGCATTCCTAGGGCCTGCCCCTTCAATCCCCCTGCATCCCTCCCTACCAGCTCCCACCTCCATATACATACCTTCCTTAAGTCATAGCCTCTGGTTACTGCCTCTGTTCTATTTTCATGCAGAGGTGACATGGTGAGCCCTGAGCCCAGTAAAAATCACCCAGCACCTGCTGCCTGCCTGTCTACTGGTATGGCATGAATGTAAGTGCATTAGGGATTTATGACTCTTGGACATTTTAGCATTGCTCGCTGCCCCCTGCCAACCCTGAAGAAACTCAGGAGCAGTGGGGACTCCTTCCTGTTCAAAAATTGTCTCTCCCAGCTCCTGATCTCAGAGTGCGGCTCCTTTCTTGTGGGTCAATCTTAGCCTGTTAGCATGTCACCTCTTCTGCCTAATTTTGTCTCACTGGCTCAATCCTATTGTCCTTGAGGCCCGGCTTCTATGGGTTTTGGGTCCATATTGCAGCCTTTACAATGGACATACGACTCAGCCAGCTTTGCCTTGTGCGCCCACCCCAACCCAGTTTTGCCCTTCTGGGCCTACCTGCCTTGACTACTCGTTAACTGTCCAGGCTTGAACCCAGGCTGGTCTTTATCAAAATGGCCCGAGGCTGCAGTCCCACCGTGTCCCCTGGCTCTCTCTCTTCCAGCTCCTAGGTAACCTCGGAGTAAACTCACTGCACCATTTTCCCCTAAAACCCAAGGCATGGATGAAAATGTCTGTGATGTCTCCCTGCCCTCATTCTCGTCTGTGCTTCCTCTGAGCCTTAGTTCTTCATTTGAAAAATAGGAGTAATGACAGCACCCACTTCCAACAGTTGTTGTGAGGACTGTATAAAGGAAGGAGCCAAGTGACCACTGGGCTGGTGTCTGGAAGATGCTAAATGTCCCATCCCCTTCTCCCCACCTCCCGGGGACCTGTGTCTGCACGCAGGGGCCTCTGCATCTGTGAATCATGCTCCTGAGTGTTTCTTCCTGGACCAGGACACACACTCGCATACTTATTGAAATCAAACTGCCCTTGGGCCAGCCCACTTTCTGCTTCCAAGGCGACCGCTGCCCATCTGATTTGCAGTGAGCTGCTGGGAAATCTGGAAGTGGTCGTGGTTAATGAAGTCACCCGACTGGGGGTGAAGACTCTCTAGGTCTGGTCCTGGCTCTGACACTTAGAATAGGAACGTGACATCAAGAAGGTCATGGTTTCTGTCTAGACCACCATTTCCCCATTCATGAAATGAAGGAGTTGGGTTAGTCAGCCTTTGTTTGTTCAGCTCTAACATCTCTGCCAACTTCTGGCTGGGCTGTATGTGACCCTGAGGGTTGGCCATCGTCTCTGTCAGGTGGGTGCTGGAAGGGGCTGAGCCATGACCTTCAGTCATCTCTGGGCTGGTGCACGCTCCTTGGGAACCAGTGGGTTTCACCTGGAAGTTTTCCAGCCCTGATTTCTGCTCCTGACAATGTCTTCTCCAATGTTGTGTCTGTTCCCTTAAATGCTTTATTTATCCCTCAGTCCCTCCCTTTCTGGGGGAAAAACTTAATTACCCAGCTGCCTTAATAACAGTCTTACACAGTGCATTCCTCAGGTTAATTAGCTGTGTAAACCGAACAGCTGTCATTTTTATCTCTTGGAAACAAGCTAAGGAGCAGTAGCCAGTTGACGTCCCCTCCTCCACACACACACACACACACACTCACACACACACACACACACACATGCACAGAAACACACTCACACCCACAGGCACACACCCCGACAACCACTGCCTTTCTGTGTTTGAAAGTCATCTGTTTTCTTGATGTTTCGCATGGCTAATGTGTAGGCAGAGGATGTGAGGATGTGAGGATGCGTTCATATCCATCCTGAGGTCCTTGTCCTCTGCTCACAGAGGACTTTGAGCCTGTCTCTGACCAAAATATCTGCTCTCCTATTTCCCAGAAGTTCTTAGCATGTATGAAACTTTCAAAGCTCCTACCATTGGGGATTTATTCTTTTGGATGAAGCATCGTTGAGCTCTTTGTTTAAAATGCAGACACCCTTGGGAAAGCCATCTTGTTAATCTATCATCATTTATATTTCAGGAAGGGTTTGCTTATCAGAAAATTAGCTGTGGCTTTTGCAAAGGGCTCTAAGAGAATAAGACCCAGAATGAGTAAGTTTTGAGGGGATAGAAGAAAATGAAAAGGGACACTTAGAGAAAGAGTTGCTATCAGAGGGGAGCAAAACTTGGGGTGTGGAATGTGAGATTTTTGGGTCCTGGTTGTTATGGGTTGGGGACTGTGGATTGTGGGGTTAAAAGGAGGGAAGAGAGTGGAAAAGTGAGATGGAAACCTGGACACAAATCTGGGTGGCCTCACGACTTTGCTGGCCTGGCTTCTCACCACCTTGCTCCTTGGGTCAGGTCCCTAGAAGCTCTCTGGGCAGTGTCTTGCAGACCTACCTTTCTTCTTTGCTCTCAGGGGATGTAGGAATCATTGTCACTGGTAGAGCTTTCAGAGGTCCAGGAATGCAAACCAACTCTCTGCAATCAGGTCTAGGGGGATAATTCTGTTTCTGTAGAAGTCTGGGCTGAGGTTGAGGCTGTCCTTACTAGGGGAGAAGAGAGGGAACATCCTGAAAACCAACTCTAGTCCCTGCAATTTCCCATGGTTGCCACGTGACCGCTGTGTCCCTTGAAGCAGGGTACGATGAGAAGGTTTGGAGGCAGAGAGCCTGGGAGAGGAATCCCTCCTTCTTCTCTTCCTAGCCCTGTGGATTTGGACACATTTCTTAGCTTCTCTAAGACTTGCTTTCCTAATCTGTCAAATGAGGATACCCACCATTTAATGTAATATACCTACCTCAGAGATTTTGGAAGCATAAAATGAGATAAGGTATGTATAGTGCTCAGGACAGAGCCTGGTGCAGTGTAATTTTGGGGTGTGTGGTATTCATCATCTCTGTCATCAGCTTTAGAATTGAGCTATCTAAATTTAGTTTAGATGGAGATAAGGGCTCTGCTGAGTTAAGGCTTTGGTCAAGATGTTACTTCATGACAGTGCCTCCTAGCACTGGGGACCTCCTCCCACCTGGCACCACAACAGGTCTCGATTTTTAAAATTTGCTGGCAGTATCCATTGACATAGAAATGGGAAGGCTTGTGGATCATAGTGCGGTCTAATGGAGGCCTTGCTGACCAAGGTCTGAGGGTCCCCTCTTCCCCTGCCCACTTTGCTGGGAAGCGTGTTTCTTTAGTACAGTGTTTGGCCAATGTCTTATTTTTCTCTTGCTTCTTTTGCATTGTTGTTTGGAGTGTCTTTAACCTCTGAGCAGATAAGCTGGAGTGGGGGAGAATTGTAATAGCATGTTAAAACAAGAAGGAACTTTATTATCTCATCCCACCCCTGCATTTTACCAATGAGGAAGGTGAAGTGGAGGGAATGTCTTTCTTGTAGGCAGCTGCATTTTTTTTTTTTTTTTTTGGTGCTGCCTTTCTTTTGGCCCTGGCTGGCAGCCATGACCCTGACTACAGCTCCTTAGATAGACACAGGCAGTCTCTGACTTGCTTGTGGGAGGGAGTTGGACCACATATAACCAGAGCGTGTTTTCCTATTTCCCCCCAGAATTAGCTCCATGTTCTGCAAAGGCACAGAGCTTTCATTTGCATTGCTTTCCTTTTTCCACCCTCTCCACTGTGATTCAGGCTCCCACTGGCTCTTGCTCTCTCCTTTGCCTCCCCCATAGCTCTCTGGGAGGGTTTGTCTTCCGGCCAGACTGCTGAGCTTCTAGAAAGCTCCAGGATAAGGGAAAAGGCCCAGTCTTTCCAGACTGAGGGGAGCAGGAGCCAAACTGGCTGGAAGCCTGACAGGCTGAATGGATAATAATGCTGTGTCTCTGAAGTAGCACAGCCAGGGGGATGCTGGCCAAATGACCCCAGAGAGAGAGGCAGCTGCAGCTGGGAGAGACAGAGGAATGTAACACATATGAAAGGAGGAGCCTCATGTTGAGAAACACACACACACACACACACACACACACACACACACACTCTTATACACATACTACCTATAGACATACAAGAATAAAATAGGAAGGGAAACTGAGGCCCAGAGAAGAGAGGGAAGAAATTGGCAACTTGCCTTCATGTGGGCTTCTGCCATAAGCCGCACTATTTCAGGCCTCCATCCCTCTAGCTGATTGACAAGCAGAGCTACTTAAAATACCTGTCCCAAGCCTTATGGCTTAGCCTGTCTCTGAGGATTGAGATAATCCCTCCTTTAGCTATGTTACTGTGATAAGCGGCACGTAGATGTTAAGCTCATGAGGCCATCTGATCCCTCCATCATTGTCTGTGCACGTGGAAGGCAGGTGGAGAAGGCGTGGGGTATCCCAGACTGACTGTGAAGACAGGGTGGAGGCAGGGTAACAAGCCCATGCTGAGTACCCTGTGCCTTTTTAGTTTGTTTTGCTTTACAATAATGCCTGAATATAAAAATTAATATATATCCAAGGCATCAAAGTTTAAATTTTTTATTAAAAAAGAACAAAGAAAAAAAGTTACCCGTAATGCCATTTCCCAGAGATATTAGGTTAAACTGTATGCAGTTGCCATTTTTGTTGGTCAAGATGGCTGAATATCAACCATTTCATTTGGTTCAACCTAATATATTGGTGTATTTCCTTCCACATATTTTCTATTCCTTCAAGAATATATATTTGTGATCATGACATGCATACAAGCTTATGCCCAACTTTTTTTCAGAGAACATGATAATTTTTTTCATAAAACATTATAATGTAAGCATTTCCCCCATGCAATGAAAATCTTTCTCTCAACAATCTTTTTAATGGTACATAATATTGCATCATTTGGGAATATCAACGGCATTTCCCCAGTCCCAGGTTGAGTTGTTCCAGCTCCTGTGTCCCATGGCCCAGGGGGAAAAAAAGAGCCTTGTTTCTGGCATTCTCCTGGCCAGGGAACAGGCTGGGATCAGTTCCCAACAGAGCAGGGGGGTCTCTGGTGACAGGTCGCTAGAAGGCAGCTGGCCCTTGTCTCTCTGCAGGACATGTGCTGAGTGCAGATGGAGGTTGGGGAGTGGAAAAGTTTGCCTCTGAGAGGCTGGCCAGAATGGGGAGAAGGGCATGCTTGCTGCCAGGGACCAAAATAGGATTCTGGAGGAGACTCAGATTCCAGCAAGAGGCGTCTTTTGCCCAGACAGGATTATTTTAAGTGCTCAGGTATTTATTTTAGCCACTGACACATCTGCAGTCTCCGAGTTAACTGAACTAGGTTAGCCTGACAAGCCAGCTTGCTTCCCAAAGTGCTTTCTCTGTCTGAGGCTAGGCCATGGTCAGCCTCAGGGTCAGACCAAGCTCTTTGGGTGAGACAGAGATTGTCACCCTTTACCGTGTTTCCCACAATGTCTGTGCACCCAGGTGGTTTCCTAGTGGAAATGAGAGGATGACAGAGAAGGAGGGAGGGAGAGAGAAAGAGAAGAGTAAGGAAGGGGTGGGGATGGGAAGGGAGGAGGAGAAGAAGAGAAAGAGGTAGGGAGGCATCCTGTCTTGTGCTGGTGCTGGCACTGGCTATCAATCAACAGGAAAGTCACATAGCCTCTTGGAGCCTCAGCTTTCTCACATGTGAAATGGGAATAATATTACCACGTAGGGTGGTTGTGAGGCTTAAATAGGTTATTGCACAGAAACTCCTGATACAGTACCTGGCACATGGTAAGTGCTCCAATCACTTAATACCGATGTTTGTCACCTCCTCACTCCCTCATCCCTCCTTTTAAACTCCCAGGAAGGGAGAGTCTAGTGATAATGTAAATGAAAATGCTAGCATTTACTGAGCATTTACTATTCATTCAAAAAGTATTTATAGAGGGCCTACTAAGTGCTGGGCACTTTGCTAAGCACTGGGATACAGCATAAAGGAAAGTAAGTTCTGCCCTCATGGAGTCTACTTTCTCACAGGGGGAGGCAGACAGTAAACAAACACTGTGAGCAAATAAATTGACAGTAAATGAACAATATGTCAAGTGGAGATAGTACTATGAAGAAAAGTGTAACAGGGCAAGGGATGGACAGTGGGTGCTGTTTTATATAAAGCATATGTGCCAGCCATTATAAGAGCATTGAACATCCCCCCAATATTGTTTTTTTATATTTCATAATCATTTTTAATTCTTTTTCGTATTCTTTTCCATTATAGTATATTATATTTTATTTTTACAAGAGATTGACTATAGTTCCCTGTGCTGTACAGCAGGACCTTGTTGTTTATCTATTTTATATAGAGTAGTTTGTATCTGCTAATCCCAAACTCCTAATTTATCCCTTCCCCTCCTTCCCCTCCGGTAACCATAAGTTTGTTTTCTATGTCTGAGTCTGTTTCTGTTTCGTAAGTAAGTTCATTTGTATCATACCAAAAATTATTGTTTAATAAAGCACTTTGGGACATGATGAGGACACCTCCAAGTACCAGGAAGGGTGACAATCCTCTTGTTTTGCAGATTGGAGGTGGGAGCTGCAAAGTGGGGTAGGAAGCAGAGGCTCACAGAGCCAGGACTCCTGACTCCCCTCTTGCCTCCTCCACTGTTCCAGGCTTTGTCAACGGTGCAGGGGGAAGAGCGGTGTTGGGTGAGGAGTTTCTATAACTCAAGGCACAGACTCAGCGTGTTAACTTAATCCCTCTGGGACTGAGCTGTCAACTTCACCAGTTCAGCAGACATCACTCGTTCTGAACATCGGCTTCCTTAGCTTAGTGGCTTCCCTGGACAGGGCAGAGGTTCAGGGGCTAGAAGGCCTCAGAGAAGGCTGCCTGAGCTTTCCCCTGGCTCTGGTGGGTGGATGCTTAGGGGAAAGCAGAGGCAGGAGGTGTGGGGAGGTACACTGGTCCCTACCCAAAGGAACTCACAGGTCAGGGAGGTTCTCGTCCAAGCCTTGCTTTTACATGTGGGTCAGTTGGGAGCCCTCTGAACAGTGTTCTTTCTCCTGGGCACAAGGTTTGGGACCATGGTTACTCAGAGAAAATAGGTTTCATGTGTGTTGCATGAGGGACCTGGGGTAAGGTCATGGTGTCTCTGTGAGGTGTGCGCGTGTGCGCAGGTGCACACATATTTGCGCACATATGTACAAACTGAAAGAACAAGGGCCATGTTCTCTGGCTGTGTTCTTTTTCTTGGTCATCTCTGCCCTGCTCTGAAGCCCATGGGGTTCAGTTCTGTCTCTTGTCTCCCTCCAGAGCATGGGCAGGCCAGGGAAGGTGAGATTTTGGGGGACTTCCCCAGTGAGGCTGTTTCCTTCTTGGCTGCCCACTTTGACCCAGATCTTCAAGGGGAAGAGACTCTGCCTTCAGCCCCAGGACTGCAGACTTCCTCTGCCCTATGTCTTCTTGGCCTTGGGACACCTACCTACAGAGATCCATCTGTTTGGAGACCCTAGGCTTCTCTCCTGTGGGTAGGGGATGCCAAACCTGGGAAAGATCCTCAAGTCCCTGATGTCAGTGCTGGAAGGCCTTTGAGGTCATCTAACGTTACTAGAATGTTGGCTTCCTGATGGCTGGGTCTTTGTTTTGTTCACTATTATAACTCAACCCAGAGCAGGGTCCAGCATGTAGTATGTGCTCAATAAATATTTGTTGAATGATTGAATGACTCTACTTAAATCTCCACTCAATTTACAGAGGAGAGCTAGGACTGGAACCCCAAATTCCCTTGTTCATTTTTCCTGTCCCCTCTTCCTAACACTTAGAAACTTGACTTTCCCCAGGCTGCCAGAATTAAGTGAGATGAGCTATAAAACTCTCTAGCCTACACATAGCACATAGCAGATGTTAAATTAATGTGAGCTCTTTCCTTCTTCTTTTTGCTCTTAGCACCCTTTTCAAATTTCTCTTTGGAACAATGTCACATACGAAAATTAGTTTTTCTCTACCACCTCATACCACTCTCCCAATCACAACCTCTATTTACTATTTACTTAGCTATGTGTTAAGGGGGGGACCCAAAGGACTTAAATGAAAAGATGAACAGTAACCTTGTTTTGAGAGGTTGAGCCTTCCAAGTGTATTAATGAAATCAATGGATCCCCAAGGGTAGCATTTCCATGGAGAGAATGTTCTGGGCTCTCAGGATACAAAGGGGGAATTCTCACTGGTCCCACCTCTGAGTCTCTGGCATCTCCTTGTCCCACAGTGGCAGATGAAATGCTGCAAGTGTGACTCAAGGTTGCCTCAGAGTTACAACAGTCACCGAGTGGAGAATGTGGTCTCGTCCTCGGGCCCCATGCGCTGGTGGCAATCACAGAATGGTAAGGACCTGCCACAGCCTCCAGGGGCCCAAACATATGGAGGCTCCCACAGGATGGGGAGGGTGCCCCGGGAGCCCTTTGGGGTTCCCAGGGCTTTCTTATGGTAGTGGGATGTGGGTGGTTGACAAGCAGAACCTTCTCTCTTTGTATTTGAGGTCTTTCAGATGCTGTAGGTAGAAGAATTTATTGGAGGTTAATGAAAGAGTCAGAAGAGAGAGAAATGCCTTAATTTCATTCTACTTAGTCACAGTGGGCTTGCTGAAGGAACTGAGCTTTGGGAACAGATTTGTGTTGAACAGAGGAGTTGAAACTCTTTAAGGTTTTAGGGGCATCAAGTGATGGTGGGAAGGAAATTTGGCCAAGAAGAGATAGAATCTTGAATAGGTGATAGTAAGTAGAAACATACTGGTACCACTCCTCTCTGAGAGGGAAATTGGAAAATCAAGGTTAGAGAGTTTCTGATTTCCTAGAGCCTGGAAAGGTAGAAATACTCTGCTCTAAAGTTTCTACGTTTTGTCTTTCCAGATGTGAGCCCTGTCTCTCTGCAGCTGGACCTAGACAGGAAATTCCAGCTTCAAGACCTCATGATGGATTTTAAGGTGTGCTTCCTGGGCATGGCAGTGGTTAGGAGAGGGGGACTCTGGGCTATGTGGGCGTGGACTCATGGGGAGCACAGGGTCCTTGTCTCCTCAGGCTGGAGGTGATGGTACCACATGCTGGGTGGGCCTCCCTTCCCCAGGCTGGGACGACACTTACCCTGAGCCTGTAGCATGGTGACAGCAGAGGTACCACTTACGGGAGAACAGTGGTGCCTCCACGTTCCCTGTCTTGGCTGTGTAGTGTTTATATATCCTCTCCCTCTTTGCATCCCCCACCCTTAGCCCATCTAATTTATTCAGCTCTGCCAAGACCAATTGTACAAAGCCTGGCCACTTATTATACAGTTGTGTTTTCTTGGTATACTCTGTTTTAATAACTTTGCTGATGAAATTGAGTTTAACAAACAGCCAAGAACTGGCCCATCCACATGTAAGATGTGCTTTTGGAGCAATCTGCTCATTCAGTGCTATTACTTCTCAGACTCTGCTTTTAGACTAGCCTTTGGAGATATGCCTTTTGGAGGGAACATTTTCATTCATTACTGACAGGTCTTTTTTTTTTTCCTTTTCCTTTTCCTAATATCCTATGTGACTGAGGAAGTTGCTCTAAGAACCTTGACTCAAGAATAGGTCAAAAGTATTTTGAGACATTCTAGTGCCACTTGAACAAATGCCCAGTCTCTAACAGTGACAACTTCTAAGGGCAACATTCATTTGGATGGATACTGGTAGTCTCATTGCTTTGTCATCACTCACCCATTCATTTATTTGTCCATTCTTGCTACACACATATTGAACATTGATTATATGCTGTTAAAAAAGATGACTAGAACTAGATCACGATCCTCAAGTTGCTTTGGTATATGTAGGGAAGTCAAAGAACCAGTAGCAAGACAGTGGGTTGTGTGCTCTGATGTTGGTAATAAGAGGTGCTGGGGAGCCCAGGAAGGGGACATCCAGCTTGATCTGTCTTTGGGGGAGTGGATCAGAGAATACACCCCGGGGAAGATGAACTGCCTAGGCCAGTAATATCCAGGTGAAGGTTAAGTTCATTCCAGGCAAAGAGAACAGCAAAGTGCAAAGGCCAGGAGGCAAGAGGCAAGAAGGTATATAATTGGGGGAGGGGGCAAAGGAATGCACGTAGGGTCTGGTGGGGCAAATGTGTATACGGTAGTGAGAGGTAGGGATGTGGAAGGTTACAAACTGACGAGAGATGAGTTTACAGATGTAAATGGGGAGGGAGGAAAGTAGGTGAAAGATTCATCTATTCATTCAACAGATGTACTAACTGCCTACTATGTGCTAGATGCTGGCGGTACACTGTGAAGAAGATAGACAAGGTGGGGGAATTCCCTGGTCGTCCAGTAGTTAGGACTCTGTGCTTCCGCTGCACCACTGAAGAGGGCACATGTTCAATCCCTGGTTGGGGAACTAAGATCCCGCAAGCCGTGCAGTACGGCCAAGAAAAAAAAAACAAAACAGATAGACAAGGGGGTCTATGGTTTACTGTAGTGCTTCTCAAGCAGGGGATATTTGGCAGTTTATAGACAAATTTTTGGTTGTCACAACTGTCAGTATGCTATTGACATCTAGTGAGAAGAGGCCAGGGTTGCCACTAAGCATCCTAAAATGACCAGGACTGACCCCATGGCAAGGAATTATTCACCTCCAAATATTAACAGTGTCAAGTTTGGGAAACCCTGGTCTGGCAGGAGGAAAATAAAAAGCAGGAAACCAACAAATAAATAATTGGAAATTGTGTGACATTTACAAAGGAAACAAATGAGATCCTGGAATAGGAAATGATGGAGTGGGGTGGGCAGAGTGTGGGCAGAAGAATGCACATTAGATAGGTATAAAAAGATCTCTGAGGAAGTGACATTTAAGCTGAGAACAAAAGATGTGAAGGAACCCACGAGGGGGAGGAGCATTCCAAGCAGAAGAAACAAAGTGAACAAAGGCTCTGAAGAGGGAATGTGACTGAGGGCTTGAGGAGATGGAGGTGCACAGTGGCATGAGACGGTGTGAAGGAGCAGGGCCCAAGAGCATGGCCTCTTCAGCCATGGTCAGCAGTTCAGATTTATTCAAGAATAGTGGGCAGAAATTTTGTATCCTGCAACCTTACCAAATTCATTGATTAGTTCTAGTAGTTTTCTGGTGGCACCTTTAAGATTATCTACGTATAGTATCATGTCATCTGCAAACAATGACAGTTTTACTTCTTCTTTTCCAATTTGCATTCCTTTTATTTCTTTTTCTTCTCCGATTTTGGTGGCTAGGACTTCCAAAACTATGTTGAATAAGAGTTGTGAGAGTGGACATCCTTGTCTTGTTCCTGATCTTAGAGGAAATGCTTTCAGCTTGTCACCATTGAGTATTATGCTTGCAGTGGGTTTGTCATATATGGCCCTTATTACGTTGAGGTAGGTTCCCTCTATGACCATTATCTGGAGAGTTTTTATCATAAATAGGTGTTGAATTTTGTCAAAAGCTTTTTCTGCATCTGTTGAGGAAATACTCCCATTTACCACTGCAACAAAAGGAATAAAATACCTAGGAATAAACCTGCCTAAGGAGATGAAAGACTTGTACTCAGAAATCTATAAAACACTGATGAAAGAAATCAAAGATGACACAGACAGATGGAGAGAGGTACCATGTTCTTGGATTGGAAGAATCAATATTGTGAAAATGACTGTACTACCCAAAGCAATCTACAGATTCAATGCAATCCCTATCATCAAACTACCAATGGCATTTTCCACAGAATTAGAACAAAAAATCTTACAGTTCGTATGGAAACACAAAAGACCCCTAATAGCCAAAGCAATCTTGAGAAAGAAAAACGGAGTTGGAGGAATCAGGCTCCCCGACTTCAAACTATACCACAAAGCAACAGTAATCAAGGCAGTATGGTACTGACACAAAAACAGAAATATAGATCAATGGTACAGGATGGAATGCCCAGAGATAAACGCACATACATATAGTCACCTAATTTACGACAAAGGAGGCAAGAACATACAAAAGAGAAAAGACAGCCTCTTCAATAAGTGGTGCTGGGAAAACTGGACAGCTACATGTAAAAGAATGAAATTAGAACACTACCTAACACCATAAACAAAAATAAACTCCAAATGGATTAAAGACCTAAATGTAAGACCAGACACTATAAAACTCTTAGAGGAAAACATAGGAAAAACACTCTGACATAAACTACAGCAAGATATTTTTTGACCCACCTCCTAGAGTAATGGAAATAAAAACAAAAATAAATAAATATGACTTAATTAAACTTAAAAGCTTTTGCACAGCAAAGGAGACCATAAACAGGACAAAAAGACAACCCTCAGAATGGGAGAAAATATTTGCAAATGAAACAACAGACAAAAGATTAATCTCCAAAATATATAAACAGCTCATGGAGCTCAATATCAAAAAAAATACAATCCAATTAAAAAATGGGTGGAAGACCTAAAAAGACATTTCTCCAAAGAAGATATAAAGATTGCCAACAAACACATGAAAGGATGCTCAACATCATTAATCATTAGAGAAATGCAAATCAAAACTACAATGAGGTATCACCTCACCCTGATCAGAAAGGCCATTATCAAAAAATCTAGAAACAATAAATGCTGCAAAGGGTGTGGTGAAAAGGGAACCCTCTTGCACTGTTGGTGAGAATGTAAATTGATACAGCCACTATGGAAAACAGTATGGGGGTTCCTTAGAAAACTAAAAATAGAACTACCACACGACCCAGCAATCCCACTACTGGGCATATACCCTGAGAAAACCATAATTCAAAAAGAGACACATACCACAATGTTCATTGCAGCACTATTTACAATAGTCAGGACATGGAAGCAACCTAAGTGTCCATCGACAGATGAATGGATAAAGAAGATGTGGCACATATATACAATGGAATATTACT
This sequence comes from Eschrichtius robustus, assembly GCF_028021215.1. Lineage (NCBI taxonomy): Eukaryota > Metazoa > Chordata > Mammalia > Artiodactyla > Eschrichtiidae > Eschrichtius > Eschrichtius robustus. The sequence goes on from NC_090826.1 coordinate 151,327,157, forward strand.
CAGCCATAAAAAGAAATGAAACTGAGTTATTTGCAGTGAGGTGGATGGACCTAGAGACTGTCATACAGAGTGAAGTAAGTCAGAAAGAGAAAAAAAAAATACCATATGCTAACGCATATATATGGAATCTAAAAAAAAAAAAGATAACAATGGTACTGATGAACCTAGTTGCAGGGCAGGAATAAAGATGTAGACATAGAGAATGGACTTGAGGACACGGGGTGGGAGGGGGAAGCTGGGGTGAAGTGAGAGTAGCATCGACATATATACGCTACCAAATGTAAAACATTTAGCTAGTGGGAAGCAGCAGCATAGCACAGGGAGATCAGCTCTGTGTTTTGCGATGACCTAGAGGGGTAGGTTAGGGAGGATGGGAGGGAGGTTCAAGAGGGAGGGGATATGGGGAAATATATATATATATATATATATATATATATATATATATATATATATATATATATATATATATATGGCTGATTCACTTTGGTGTACAACAGAAACTAACACAGTATTGTGAAGCAATTATACTCCAGTAAAGATCTATTTAAAAAAAAAAATAGTGGGCAGAGGACTTGAATAGGTAATTCTCCAAAGAAGACATACAAAGGGCCAACAGGTACATGAACAGATGCTCAACATCATTAACCATCAGGGAAATGCAAATCAAAACCACAATGAGATGTCATTTCACACCTGTCAGAATAGCCATCATCAAAAAGGTAAGGAATTCCCTGGTAGCCTAGTGGTTAGGATTTTGGGCTTTCACTGCTGTGGCCTGGTTTCAATCCCTGGTTGGAGAACATCTTGCAAGTCCCGTGGTGCAGCCAAAAGAAAAAAGATAAGACATAAGTGTTGGTGAGGGTGTGGAGAAAAGAGAACACTTGTGCACCATTAGAGGGAATGTAAATTGGTGCAGCCACTATGGAAAACAGTATGAAGTTTCCTCAGAAAGTTAAAAAAATAAACCTACCGTATGATCCAGCAATCCTACTTCTGGGTATATATTGGAAGGAAATGAAGTCACTTTTTCAAAGAGATATTTTTAACTCCCGTGTTCATTGCAATGTTATTCACAATAGCCAAGATATGAAAACAACCTAAGTGTCAATCAGTGGATGAATGGATAAAGAAGATGTCACACACACACACACACACACACACACACACACACAGAGGAATATTCAGCCATGAAAAAAGAAGGAAATCCTGCCTTTTGGATCAACATGAATGGACTTTGAGGGCATTCTGCTAAGTGAAATGAGACAGACAGAAAGACAAATACTGCATGTCTTCACTTATATACACAATCTTAAAAAGCTGAACTCATCAACATAGAGAAAAAGTTGGTGGTTGCCAGGGGCTGGAGGGTGGGGGTAATGGGTGGATGTTGATCAAAGGATATAAACTTCCAGGTTTATAAGATGAATAAGTTCTACAGATCTAATGTACGGCGTGGTGACTATAATTAATAATACTGTACTAGACACCTGAAAGCTGTTAAATGACACACAAAAAGGTCATTATGTAAGCGAATAGAAGTATTAGCTAACCTTATTGCAGTAATCATTTTGTAATATATATGTGTATCAAGTCATCACATTTGATACCCCTTAAACTTACATATGTGATATGTTCATAATATCTCAATAAAGCTGGGAAAAAAAATAGTGGAAAGCCACTGGAAGGTTTTTAGCAGAGGGGAGTCATGGCTCACTGTACATTTTAGAAAGAAAGTTCTCTCTGTGTAGAGGTTGGTTTATGAACCCAAGGAAGTGTTCCAAGCTGGGACCTGTCAGCATAAAGACAACATTTAAAGCCATGAGAAATGGATGAAATCACTGAGAGAAGAAGTAGGGACATGACAGTATGTCATGCTAAGGGGCTCGCATTTTATCTTTAGGCCAACGCAGACCCATGGAAGGGTCTCATGCAGGGAGGGACGTGATCAGATAACCCTGTAGGTGAAGTGGGGAGCGTGGCTTGGAGAGCCTGGACAAAGGCTGGGCTTGAGTTCCAGGCTGTTGCAGGAACCCAGACTCAGTGCAACTGGGACCTGCACTATGGCCACGGCCATGCGAGGAAAAAGAGGAGGGACAGAATTGGGAGCTAGTGGTGTTAAAAAATGGTTGGCTGTGGGAAGTGCAGTGGGAGAATTTTCTGGCCTGGCCACCTGGGTTGTGGGCTGAACTAGGGATCATGCCTTCTGGAACACAGATCTGCCTTCTATCACTTTCCACGGCTCCCCTGGGGAAAACCCGCTGGGGCCGGTGGTTTGTCAGGAGAATTGGACCTGGGTACCCCTGAGCCCACTTGTCCCATGCAGCCCCCTTTCTCCCTCCTCACTGTGGTTCTCAGGGGCCACCAGCACCTCTTTAAGAGCCTCTTTCTGTGGTCGCGTCCCCACTGCGGGGTCACTCAGGCCCCAACCCTGTGTGTGTCTCTGCAGGGGCCCATGCCTGCTGGCATGCTGATCGAGCGCTCCTCGGACTTCGGCAAGACCTGGCAGGTGTACCAATACCTAGCTGCCGACTGCACGTCTGCCTTCCCCCGGGTCCGCCAGGGCCAGCCTCAGAGCTGGCAGGATGCTCGGTGCCAGCCTCTGCCCCAGAGGCCTAACAGGCGCCTGGACGGGGCCAAGGTAGGCAGAGGGGACCCTGAAAATGTAGGCACGGGGAGAGGTCTCTCCCATCCCATTGCTCACATGGTCACCAGGCTTTGGAGAATCTAGGAGAACCACCCCCTTCCCCAGGCAGTGAGCCCTGCTGTCTTTCCTGAGCTCCCCAATAATGATCCCTCTGGGCACGTCTTTGCTGCACATCCTCTTTGCTGCCCAGGAAGGATATTTCAGAAACACACTGAGTGTATTGCATAACCCAACCCTGCTCTCTCCTTGAATCTTCCCACCTGGGGTCAAATCCTTTCATTTCTTTCATCACTGCCCCCTCGCTCCCACCCACGGGGGCTGTATTTTGTCTCCTTTCTCTGGCTGAGGCTCAGGGGAGCCCTCAGAGCTGCTCAGAGCGCTGCCTTTCCTGTAGGCAGTGCGTCTCTTTCCTTCCCTGCAACGACTCTTCCTTGGTTATTGCCGTATCTAGATCCACGTTAGCCACATGCCCCAGACCACACATCAGAACATGGGACTTTTCCCTGATTTGTGGAAGGTTGATGTGAAAACTCTTCCTGGGATATGCAGCTGAACTTACATCCAATGAGTGTTTTTTTTTTTTATCAAGTAAGAACAGCATAGTTGAAATTGGGGTTGTCTAGAGTGTGGTGGTCAGCACATCCATGCATCCTTGGCTCTGGACCCTCTCACTCATCCTGGGTCTTTGGAAAATTAGTATACCCTAAACCCTCATATGTCTATTATATATCTTACTGTAACTTCTGACCCAAGGAAATCAGGAAATTCTTGGGATAGCTATATTTTCAACTGGAGAGGAGAGGTTGTACACACACACACATACACACACACGCACACTCATCTAAGGCCCAGTGATCATCTCCCTCCCCCAGAGTGATTGGCAGACCTCACATTCATGGTCATCTCAGGCTCCAGGTAAGAAAGACCTTAGTATGAGAAGGTCAGGGCATTGAATGGAAAGGAGGACCTCTGGGCTTGGGCCACAGTTCACCTCTACCTCAGGTCTTCCATTTCCCCTCTCTCTGCAGGTCCAACTTAACCTTATGGATTTAGCCTCTGGGATCCCAGCAACTCAAAGTCAAAAAATTCAAGGTCAGTGTGGCTACTCCTCTAGCCTGTGGGACTGTGGATGGGGAGCAAAACATGGTTGCAACCCAGATCATGGACATTTCCTAGTCTTTCCTACCTCTGTCAACACGGTTGGATTGAACACTTGCCCTGCTCAGCCCATAGGGGTATTGTGGTGGCCCCAGAGACTCAAAAGGCCTAAGCCAGGGTGGAATGGGTCTTTTCTGTTGGGGGAAGTTTGAGGAAGATGGAATGGTGCAACCAGAATTCCTTTCCTTATCATCCTGCCCTGGGAGTCTCTATTTGCCTCTAACTTCCCGTTCTTTATTTTCCCATCTCTACCCCCTCCCTCCTTGTTGTTTGTCCCCCTCAGAGCTGGGGGAGATCACAAACTTGAGAGTCAACTTCACCAGGCTGGCCCCTGTGCCCCAGAGGGGCTATCACCCTCCCAGCGCCTACTATGCTGTTTCCCAGCTGCGTCTGCAGGGGAGCTGCTTCTGTCACGGCCATGCTGACCGCTGTGCCCCCAATTCCAGAGCCCCTGCCGGCCCCTCCACCGCTGTGCAGGTGACAGCCCAGGGAGGGGGAAAGGAGAGGGGAGGGGCAAGACCCGGGCAGACTGACGTCTCTGGGGCTCCTATAAAGGAGGGAGGGCACTAAATTTAAGACTCGAGTACTTAATATTTTAGCAATGGTGAAAATGAGTCTAAATTATTGTCATTTCAAAGGTCAGATTTTGCAGCACTTCTTTGGACCTGCTTTATGGTTTGAGATGATTTTTATTCAGTAACATAGAAGTATATGTAAGTATAAGCATACATATAAGTAGAAGTATAAGCATGGGTGTTGGTGGGGGAGCTTAAGGCATTGATTTTCAGCACTGGCTACACATTGTAATTTCCTGGGGAGCTAAAAAACATTGCCCAGACCCACACCTTCATACACTCCGATTTTATTATTGTTATTTAAAGCCCCGGGTCATTCTAACATCCTGCCAGGGTGGTTCTGACATCCTGCCATAGAGCCACTGGTTTGGGGACTGTAAAGTCCCATGTAGAGGTGAGATATGGGGCAGGGTGAGAGAACAGAGTCTAACACAGATGCTAAGTCCACCCCAGAGCAGTTGAGTCAGATGCGTCAGGCATGGAAGAGAGAAACTCCAGCTTAACAAGAAACCCAGGGGATTTTGCTGTGAAACCAAGCTTGAGAACCATCAGTAGAGGAGAGAGAGCCTAGGACCAAGAAGCAGAGGGAGTTGTCATTTCACTTCTCTGGGGTTTCGGTTCTTCTATTAACAGATGGGACCATGATATTTGCCCCAGTGATAGAGGCGCACGATGAAATCATGTAAAGTGACCCTTGAGGGAAATACAGGTGACATGAGCATTGGGCAGCTTTATCCTTTCCACTTCTGGGCCAGCACTTGCCCCAGGCTACAGAGGAAGGCAGAGGGAGACCAGTGCCAGAGATGTGTCATCCATTAGGGTCCATAAACAAAAGACCAGAACACAGGCTGAGCAGGATTGCTGGCATATGAGGATGTAGAGGAGGGCAACGGCCTGCCCAGCCCCTGTGGTTCTCAAATCTGGCTGCACAATGGAATCACCACTTTCTAAAGTACCGATGCCTGGGCCTCGTCCCTGAGATTGGATTGAATTGGGCCTGGGCATTGGTATTTTTTAAAAAGCTCCCCAGATAATTCTGAAGTGCGTGCAGAGTTGAAATCCATGGAATTAGAGGGACAAGGCAAGCCTGGTGAAGGACATGCCAGTCTAGCTGGCAGGATTTTGCTGGTGAATAGAGAGTGAGGGGACTTCTAGTCAGGAAGAAAAACATCAGTACAGGCCAAAAGGTGGGGAAAAGTAGGGCTTGTCCTGGGAGCCACTAGTTCAGCTCAGCCGTGCTGTTAGGAGTGAGTAGGGGATGAGGATGGAGCAAACACAATACAAGTCCTAGATGCCAGCCTGAGGGTGGTGAGCTTAATATGGAAGACAATTAGCACACAATTGCTATTCTATTTTTATACCTTAATGAGTCTAGTAACAATTCATCATTGCAGTCTCATTAGCCAAACAACTGCAGTCATAGATTGTTGGAATATAAATCTCCAGAGGGCCCACAAGCTTCTAGAACCACAGTTTACCAACAAGGCTGTCTAAGCACTTTACAGGTGGTGCTTTGGACTGGGCAGCATGGGGATGGCCAAATGCAAGGGCTGAGCTTTTAAGAACCTAACTGGAGGAGCAGTGCAGGTGTGTGTGCATGTGCACACACACACACACACACACACACCACACAAGCCGGCATCTGGGAGTGTCATAGGAGCTGAGTGAAAGCTGGAGGAGCTGGGGTCTGAGCTGGACCCTGGGGACAGAGCGGAGAGGGCAAGTCCACCTCTGGGACGCTCCTGTGATAATTATTCATGGTGTCCTATGGCCCCTCTCCTAGGTCCATGAGGTCTGCGTCTGCCAGCACAACACCGCCGGCTCCAACTGTGAACGCTGTGCACCCTTCTACAACAACAGGCCCTGGAAACCCGCAGATGACCAGGACCCCCATGAATGCCAAAGTATGAGCCTGGGATCACCCACCTCCCCTGCAGCAGCTGGGTGGGGTGCTGGCCCATCAGGGACACAAGGAGAATCTAGTCTTTATTATTTAAATCTAAACCTAATTGCATTCTGTAATTTAAGCTCTCCTTGCTCTTTGGGGAAGGAGAGGGTATTTGAGAAAGTATTTGAGTTGCATCTTCCCACAGCTCCTGGCCCTTCTCCTCAGCCAGGCCTGGAGGGACCACGATTTGGTCCATGCTTCTGATGCCACGTGCCTTTCGTGCTAACCACAGGTCCTCCTACTTCTGGCCTATCCGGTGTAGGACATACGTGGCTCCCTGTTGTCATCCTTTCTACTTCAGATGTGCATCCAGAGTAGAAATCCATGGAATTAGATTCCTGGAGGCAGGGCCCTTCCCTGCATAAATGAGGGCAACAAAGATCCCAGCCCAGAGAAGGGCAGTGACCCAGCAGGAGACCCAGCAGGAGACCCAGCAGGTGGCAGTGGGGGAGGGTTGGCATGGGACCATTCAAAGGGCTCTCTCTTTGGCTCAACATGGGTATTATTCTTGGGTTAGTCCCCACGCTGGGAGTCAAGAGGCCTGAGTTCTCTATTTTCCTTTCTTACTGGCTATATAACCTGAAATAAATTACAAAAGCCTCCCTGGGCCTCAGTTTCCCTGTTTCCCAGACCTGAGCATCTTGCAGAGTTGCTGGGGATGCCAGTGAGTTAGTGTGGAACGTGCTTTGTACATGGCAACGATGCTGGTCAAATGTCAGCCCTAGTAATCTCCTTTTGCAGGGTGTGACTGCAACGGACACTCAGAGACATGTCACTTCGACCCAGCCGTGTTTGCCTCCAGCCAGGGGGCACATGGAGGTGTGTGTGACAACTGCCAACACCACACTGAGGGCAAGAACTGTGAGCGGTGTCAGCTGCACTATTTCCGGAACCGGCGTCCTGGTGCTCCCATTCAGGAGACCTGCCTCCGTGAGTAGGGGCTCCAGGGAGCCAAGCCATCATCTGTCTGTTAATCCCCATCTGTTCTGGGCTCAACAGAGCACATGTCCCTAAGGACACACAGGAAGCGTGAAGACTTGGTTGTGTGTCAGGACTTGTGGGCAATTGTTTTTAACTTAGCTGTGCCCTTCTAAGCAAGTCAGTGTGGTTTGCTCTTTATTTTTGTGCTTCCTCCAACATTCAGGACCCCTCCATGGCAGGGGTTATTCCTGTATCCTTGGGCCCTAGCACAACCACAGACAAATAATTGATGCTCCAGGAATGTTTATTAAATGAACATGTAAGTCACCCAGGAGTGACCCAGGAGGTAAGACTTTCTAGGTGAAGGAAGAGTCTTCATTTTGAAAGCCATGAAAGGGGCTTGGGTTTTGGGGTGGGAGAAAGTTGGTTCACTTCCTGTTGATATTATCTATTTATGGAAAGAGTGAGAAAGTCTTGAGTTTGACTTCTGTTTCCAGCACTCGCTTGCTGTGTGACCTTGCGTATGTTCTTTGAACACCGCTGAGCCTCAGTTTCCTCATCTGTGCAATAGGGATAAGCATCCTCACCTCTCAGGGTTATCGTGAGGATTACATAAGGTGAGAGGCAAGAGTGCCCAGCTCCGTGCTGGCCACAGGGTAGCTGTTCAGTCAATAATGCCAACCAAAACTTTTATAGTACTTAACATGTGCCAAGCACTGTTCCACCTGCTTTACACTTACTCATTGATTCCTCGTAAGAAGCCTATGAGTGTTGTATAATTACCCCCATTTTATAGATGAGAAAGCTGAGGCACAGAGGGATTAAATAACTCAACTAAGGTGGTAAGGTTGTAAGCCAGGAAGTGGTGGAACAAGGATTTGAACCAGGAAGCCTGGCTTCTAGAATGTGCTCCCTGCTTTTCTTCTTTGTCCCTCCTGCCGTGGCTGCCTTTGTCTCTCAGCCTGCGAGTGTGATCCAGATGGGGCAGTGCCAGGAGCGCCCTGTGACCCAGTGACCGGGCAGTGTGTGTGCAAGGAGCAAGTGCAGGGGGAACGCTGTGACCTGTGCAAGCCGGGATTTACAGGACTCACCTATGCCAACCCGCAGGGCTGCCACCGTGAGTAGGGGGCCCAGCCTGCCGTGGCGTGGGGCAGGCGGCCTGGGGCCACCAGGTCTGTGACTGGTCCTGCTCACTGAGCTGCGTGCCGGCTGCTTTGCCACTGGCTTCCAGCAGGTGACAGCACAGGCCTGAGGTGGAGGCTGGGACAGAGCCCTCCCGAGGGAGGGCAGGCAGGTGGCCCAGCAGCCAGGTGCGGGGACTGGTGGGAAAGTGTGGTGGCCTTATGAGTCAGCCAGGTTATCTGGAGGGAACGGCCCCGCCTCGTTCTTTTCCCAGGCTGTGCCCCTCCCTGATGCACATCCTCTGGGGGTAAGATTTGGGTGGCCCGGCCCCCAGGCTCAGCAGCCCTCCCTCCCTTGCAGGCTGTGACTGCAGCGTCCTGGGTACCCGGCGGGACATGCCGTGTGATGAGGAGAGTGGACGCTGCCTGTGTCTGCCCCACGTGGTGGGCCCCAAATGTGACCAGTGCGCTCGCTACCACTGGAAGCTGGCCAGTGGCCGGGGCTGCGAGCCATGTGCCTGTGACCTGCACAACTCCCTCAGCCCCCAGTGCCACCAGGTACATGGCGGGGTGGCCCATGGGCCCCTCAGCAAGGGAGGGCTCCCGCCCACCGGCCTCTGTCTCCCCTCCGCACTGCCCTTCTGGGTCTTTCTAAAGTCAGACTGGGCTGCTCTGTCTGCCTTCCCCTGGGGAGGCTGCCAAATGTCCCTCCGTCCATGGCTCTCAGCCTTTGGCAATGCCACATTCGCACACCTTCTGCAGGGCCGTCCCGGGCTTTGACCTCAGAGCTTGTGTCCTCGTGGGAGCCCTTGCTTTGGGGTGCACTGGGGAGTTCTGCTCCCTGACCGGTCTCTCCCCGCACAGTTCACAGGGCAGTGCCCCTGTCAGGAAGGGTTTGGTGGCCTGACCTGCAGCACCGCAGCCGTCCGCCAGTGTCCTGACAGAACCTACGGAGATGCAGCTATGGGATGCCGAGGTGTGCTCACTGAGTGGGGACGCGGAGGACGTGGGGGGGTTGTGTGCTCGGGTGGGCTCGTGGTGGGGACACGTGGGTCTGTGGTGTGGGAGGGCATCCCGTACTGGTGCACGGGGTTGTGGGGGGGGGGCCCTGGCAACCCGTAGGAGCGCTCGCTCCCCACCGCTGCCCAGGGCTGACACCAGGCCGTCCCCGTGTCCCCATGTGCGCATGACAGGAGGGCTGCTTTGCTTCCCACTTCCCTGAGAAACCATTTCCCAGAAGCCATCTGCAGGAAACGTCCTCCTCTCCCTCTTCATAGATGGAGAAAGTGAGTCCTGAGGGGGGGTCAGTTTGACGAGTAGTGACAAGGGCACGCAGACCTGAGTCTGTTCTCAGCTCTGTGACCTCGGGACGAGTTGCTCCCCTCTTCAGGCCTCAGTTTCCTCATCTGGGGAAGGGGCACATTGCCTCAGAGGCTTCATCTGTGAGAATGGGAAAACAAGCGTGTTAACTCTGCCACAGAGTGTGTGGTGAGGGTCAGAAGCGTAGGCGTGTGCCTGGTGAGTGAGAGGCTCAGAACAGTGCCTGGCACGTCGGAGGTGCTACGTAAGGGCTTGCTGTCATTACCATGATTTCATTCTGGCCTTGACAGTCTTATTCTAAGTGTGAAATACCTTGAGGTCAGACCTCTTCTTTGGGCTTTCCCCACCAAACACCTGATCTTCCTGCCCCCCCTGCCTCTGACCATCATTTCTCCCGCCTTAGCCTGTGACTGTGACTTCCGGGGAACGGAGGGACCAGGCTGTGACAAGGCCTCGGGCCGCTGTCTCTGCCGCCCTGGCTCGACCGGGCCACGCTGCGACCAGTGCCAGCGAGGCTACTGTGACCGCTACCCGGTGTGTGTGGCCTGCCACCCCTGCTTCCAGACCTACGATGCCGGCCTCCGGGAGCGGGCCCTCCGCCTCAGCAGGCTCCGCAATGCCACCACCAGCCTGTGGCCCGGGCCGGGCCTGGAGGACCGCGGCCTGGCATCCCGGATGCTGGACACAAAGAACAAGCTGGAGCAGATCCAAGCCATCCTCGGCGGTGCCTCGGTCACGGAGCAGGAGGTGGCCCAGGTGGCCAATGCCATCGTCTCCATCAGGTCATTCCCCCTCCCTGCCGAGCCACTTGGCAGAAAAATAACTCCACGTGCGTCCACATGGGGGCGCACTGGTCCTTCCTGACATCGGTTATAGCCCTTTACCGTCTACCAAGGCTTCTCACAGGCCCCTCTCTTTTCACTGTCACAACAGCCCTGGGAGGTTGGCGGGGTTATTCCTTGCGTCTTGCAGATGGGGAAACAGGCGCAGATAGGTGGCGTGATGGAGTCACGTGGCCACCGAGGGGCAGAGCGGGGGACCGGGAGCACAGGCACGAGCCCAAGTCCCGAGTTCTCTCAAGTGCCCGGTGCCGCCCGTGGGAGAGTCAGCTCTGCATTAGTCAACCTTATGGAGGGCATCCGAGAGGCAGGGCTCTAAAAATAACTTGCGTTTGCCTTTGGAATGGGAGCAGTCCCACCCACAGTCCCCTCCTACTAGCAGAGGTGCCTTCTCAGTGAGGTTTCGTTCTGAAGTTTTTAGGAGTTTGTTTCCCTGAGCACTTGTTGACTGTGAGGGCCTGAGCCACCTAGGTGTGCCATTGACCTCGGTCTCAGAACTGAGTAGGGAGTCTGCAGGCAATTGGTGGGCTGGGTGTGCAGGCCTGGAGGGGCTTTTCAGAAGGACGGTCCATGCTGAGCAAAGCCTGGCCATGGAGAATGCGAGGCTGGTGGAGGGAATGGTGGTGGGTGGAGCTGCAAAGGGCCTGGGAGGGAGGAATGTCTGAAAGCTCAGCCGTGGTGGGTCAGGGCAGGTGACCCCCTTCAGGTGGAGACCACCAGTGGGCAGCAGCTACGGGAGCTCCGTGGGGAGGTGTGGGCTGCAGAAGAGAGACTCGGGAGCCTGGGGTACAGGTGGTGGCCGATGTCAGCCTGTAGGCAGCGGAGGAGGAGGAGGGGCTCAGGGGATCCTCCTCGTGGAAGCCGACGTGGGGAGGTGGAGGAAAGCTGGGACTGTTAGGGTCACACACGCCAAGGAGGGAGAGATTTTTATGGATCTGCCTGCATAGGGGTGGAGGGAGGTTGTGCTAGCTTTTGCCCAGCAGGATCCTCTCCAGCCTGTGGAGGCTCCCTTCTGTGGCTTTTGCTGACGGCGTCTCTTTTTCCTGACTCGGTAGTGATCTCTCCGAGGGGATGGCTGGCTCTGGGGAGGAAGCCCCCTTGCTGTATTTTAGTGGAAGCTTCTCTCCCACTTCAGGCAGACTCTCCAGGGCCTGCAGGTGGATCTGCCCCTAGAGGAGGAGACCTTGTCCCTCCCGGGAGACCTGGAGAATCTGGACAGAAGCTTCAATCGCCTCCTCGTTATGTATCAGAGCAAGAGGGAGCAGTTTGAAAAAATAAGCAGTGCCGATCCTTCAGGTGAGGAGGGGTGCACAGACGCCACGCAGGGCCAGGCTTCATCTCCGTCTCCAGGCCTCCGGGTCCAGGGCCAGCTTGGTGCCCTCTCTTCTTCCCACAGGAGACTTCCGGATGCTGACCGCGGCCCACCAGCGGTCGTCCCAGGCTGCTCATCAGGTCGCGGACAGCTCCCGCTGGCTGCTCCAGCTCAGGGACAGCCGGAGAGAGGCGGAGAGGCTGGAGCAGAAGCTGGGAGGAGGAGGAGGAGGAGCCGGTGGCCCCCAGCTCGCGGCCCTGAGGCTGGAGATGGCTTCCTTGCCTGATCTGACACCCACCGTCAACAAGGTGACTCCTGTCATGGAGCCCCGCTTCCAGAGGCCCCCTGCCCCAGCTTGTCATTCACCAACTGTTGCTCCACATTCCCTCCTGGGGCCACGTGGACCTCCCACACCCCCGCCCATCCCGACCCTTGACCCCACATAGTGTGTTCAGCAGTTACCAAGGAAACAAGTTTCTGGTGCCCAAGTTGCCGTGGAGATGTCTGGCTGCTTGTTTCCCAGGTGTGGGAGGGGAGTGATCACTGAGGAGGCTTGGGGACCCCCTCTGATGCCCCCATCTCTCCACAGCTCTGTGGGGGCTCCAGGGAGATGGCTTGCACCCCGGGAGCATGCCCTGGGGAGCTGTGTCCCCGAGACAACGGCACGGCCTGTGGCTCCCACTGCAGTGGTGCTCTCCCCAGGGCAGGTGGGGCCTTCCGGACGGCAGGGCAGGTGGCCGAGCAGCTGCGGGGCTTCAACGCCCAGCTCCAGCAGACCAGGCAGATGGTAGGTGTGGCTGAGGTGGGGTGGGCCCGTGTAGGAGGAGGCAGGGGGGACAGAGCCCCTGAGCAAGGCAGAGCTCCCATTTTGCAGCCAGGAGTCGAAAGCCCAGAGATGTCAGGTGACTTTCCCGTGGCCCTACAGCAAGTGAGAGATGGAGTTTGAGGCCAGTGTTTCTACATCATTTCTTCCGGGGCCAAACCGAGCTAGTTACAAAAGTTTCCTAGGTAGATCTTGGGTAGTAGGTGCCTACAGAACCCTCGGGGGCTGCTGAGAGGCCCTCCTGGGGCTTTAACCACTGCTGACCCATAGTGTGTGTCAGCAGATCAGGGCAGCCGAGGAAGCCACCTCGCAGGTGCAGTCGGATGCTCAGCGCCTGGAGATGCAGGTGAGCACCAGCCGCTCCCAGATGGAGGAGGACGTCACACGCACGCGGCTCCTCATCCAGCAGGTCCGGGACTTCCTCTCAGGTGAGCTGGCCTTCACCTTTCCCTGGGCTGATGTTTTGACTTCTGCCTGTCCTCAGTGCCCCATTCCCCGTCCCTCATCCCATTCATCAGTCAGCTACTTCCTTCCCTGGTCTCCATGCCCCTGGACCAGCCCCCGTCACTCACCTGGATGGCTGCACGGCCTGTAGGTGACCCCCCACCTCCTTCCTGCTCCCTCATAGCCCATTCTCAGCAGAACAGTCTGAAACATCTTTGAAAAATGTGTAAGCGGGGTCACATCCCGCTCATGCCTAAAATCCTTCACTGGCTTTCCCTTGTTCTTGGGATAAACTCTCAGCTCCTTACCATGGCCTCTGTTACCTCCTGGGTATGGCCTGTATCCTCTCCACTTTGCTCACAAACTGTCTTTGAACAGGCCAGGCTCTTGCCAGCCTTGGAGGCTCTTGCTGTTTGTTCCTCTGCCTGGGATGCTCTCTCTAAGGCCGCTGATTCTTGCCCTCCAGGTCTGAGTTTAAATATCTCCCTCGAGGGGCCTTTTCTGACCACCCCATCTGGTCATCCTCCTCCCCCGTATTCCCCTCTGGAGTCTGACCTTCACTCTTCACCTTCACTCTACTCCGAGCCTGTGGTTGTTGAGCTCACCTGTCTACAAGTGTAATGTTTGTCTCCCCACTGGACTCTAAACTCCAAGAGGGCAGGGATGGCTGTCTGTCTTATTCACTGTGTCCCTGGCACTTAGCATAAGTCCAGGCCCAGAAAAGCACCCACTGTTGATTGAATGAATAAATGAACCCGATCTCCTCCCTTGCCACCTGGGGAGTGGGAAGGTCCCTGGACAGGACTCAGGAAATCTGTGGGACTTTGGGCAAGTTGTTTTCCTCTTTGCCTCATCTTTCGCTTCTGCCAACGGGGATGATAGTATTTTACAAGTTTATTCCGGGCGTCAAGCAACTGATGTAAAATGTGTTTTGAAAAATTAAAGATGCCTCAGGAATATGAACTGATATTATTAAATTTCTGGTCCCTGCCAGGGAATTTGCTTGGCTGGGAGCCCAGTTAACATGAGCTGAGGGCCTGGTGTAATGACAGCCGTTCTTCCTGCTACTATTGCGGTGCCTTTGCTTCAAGAGGCCAGAGCCCCCTCCTGGGTGCCGGTGGCAGGTTGGAGAGAAACAGAGACAGGCCAGAGTTTGGTGATGGGACTCACAAATAAGGAAGACTTTCCCTGAGGGAAGCCGACTAAGGCAGGCTAGGTGGCCCCCCATCCTGCATCAACCCCAGCTAGGGGTTGGTGGGATAGGAAGCCTGTCCTTGTGGTGCAGTCCGGGCTCCAATGAATGGGCAGGGAGTGGACGGGCTGCGGGGTCCCTGCTGTCCCCTCAGTTATGCTTGTGTCTCAGGTTGAGTCCTTGGACAGGATGAGGGGCAGAGAGAAGGAGCAGGGCCTGAGAGAGGCCTGGCCCCTGGGAGGGACCTGGGACAATTCTTACAGTCTCCATGGCTGTGGATTCTGATGTCCGGAATCCTGCTGCAGGAGGCATGGGTACCAGCTGCTGTGGGCACGCAGGGTCACAGAGAGGGCGGGAGAGTGCAAGCCCAGTGGAGGAGGGAGGAGACACCATCTTTCTCAGGTCATCAAGGGAAGTGACAAAAATAATAGGTCAGGTTTACTGAGTTCTTACTAAGTGCCAGGCACTCTTCTAAGTGCTTCACATTATTTAATCCCGACTGCCTACCACTTTGCCTGTGAGGACTCCAGATACAGGGAGGTTAAGAAACCTGCCTAAAAGCATCCAGCTTGGAGGCAGTACAGGTAGGGTTCACCTCACTCCGGAGTCCACACTCTAGATTACTGCGTTATGAGATGGACCACCTCCCAGCACCCCACCACCCATCTTGCTTCTTTGCCTTCGCTAATGTTTGTCCTCCCCCTGCATTGTCTCCCCTGCCCTGCCCCACCCCTCCCAACCTGGCTAATTCCTACACACCCTCTAAGGATCCCCTGGGTATCTCATTCTCCAGGAAGCTTTCCTGGACCTGTCAGACTGGGTTAGGTGCCCCTGTAACAGCCGTCCTAGCACCCTGAGCTTACCCCCTTCACTCAGGGTTGTGCTTCCTTGTCGCACTAGATTTCAAGCTCCATGAGGGCAAGGACCAAGTCCAATCTGACTTGCAGTCTCAGCTCCCCACATCCTGCTGCTCAGAGCAGTGAATGTTTGCTGAGCCCACCCTGAGACTCAGAAGCCCATGAAACTGAGTGTAACTCAGACCAAGCCCACGGGTGCAGCTGAAGTGAAGCAGAACAAAGGAAGGGCAGGTGCTATGTGAGGGTGTGCTTGCCGTAAGAGGCTTTCTAGGGAAGGCACATACAAGCCGTGTTGAGAGTAGGACTCTGGGTTAGGTGAGAGGATGGTGGTCTCTATGGGGAGGTCCTTGTGAAAGCTTGTAATTGGGGAAAAGCCCACTTCATTCAACTCAGCCGCAATTATGCCTTGCGCTCCTGCAGTGTGCTGCTCTGGCCCCAAAAGGACATAGCAATAAACAGGCATGGTTTCCACCTTCCAGGAATGTCCTTCCACCTGGCATGGGGAGGGGACTGGGTCTAGGACCTGTGTAGCCAGCTGGTGAGGAAACCTTTGATTTCAGAGTAAGGCTGGGTGGGCCCCAGAGGAGTTAAGTCCCAGGGCAAACTATCTGGGTGGGCGGGTGTCCCCTTCCCTACCATGTCAGTACCAGTGGAATCTGCAAAAGTGACCATGGGGAGGAGATGCCATCTCTGCACTTCTGACCTTACTCTCTGACCCAGAGTTGGATTGTGAAATTCCTGCTAAATTGATTGTTTCGTATCATCCCTTGAGGTTGGGCATCGTGATTCCCATTTCACAGATCAGGAAACTAAGCTCAACGAAGCCAGTTGACTTGTCCCAGTTTGCTTGAATAGTAAAGAGGAGGCCTGAGACTAGAGCCCCTCAATCATTCATTCAATGTACAAGCGGAGTGCCTCCAAGTGCCACGCACTGTGCTAGGGGCTGGGCTATAGCTGTGGATGAAAGCCAGTCCCTGTCCTCACGTTGTTTACATCCTAGTGAGGATATGACAGAAAACCCAATAAATGAGTTAAGTGTTCAGCACGTGGGTGGTGATAAATGTTAGGGAGAAAGATAAAGCTGAGAAGGAGGATAAGGAGTGTTGGCAGAGGGTGGAGGTTGCGATCCTAGATTGGATGGCCTGGGCTGGCCTCTCTCAGAAGGTGACACGTGAGCAAAGCCCAGGTAATCTTGATCTGCCTTTGCAAAAGCGAGCACTCTGCCCCAGAGGAGGGGCACGTGGAAGGGGTCTTATTGCCAAGGAAGCAGTTGCAGTTCCTGGCTGGTCTCCCCACTTTAGGGCTGATTATATCTGTGCTCCAGGCATTGTTCAGTACCAGCTGCCTGGTACCACCTCCTCCTCCCCAGCCTGCAGCTTCCTGTGGTGCCACTTAGTTGCCACAGCTGTGCCGGCAGCCATCCTCCCGCGGCAGCGAGCCCGGAAATTCTCAGAGCAGGGTGCCTGAGTGTGCCTGGGAGGGAGCGGCAGTTCCTTGGGCAGTCCGGGCAGAGGTGGCATGGAGGTGCTGCCCACGGGGGCTGCTCAGCCTGGAGAGGCCTCTGATCTTCGGGGAGGTGGCTGAGCTCCCCCATTCCGATGGATGGTTTGTCTTCCAGACCCCGACACCGACACAGCCACCATCCAGGAGGTCAGTGAGGCCGTGCTGGCCCTGTGGCTGCCCACAGACTCTGCCACCGTCCTGCAGAAGATGAATGAGATCCAGGCCATCGCAGCCAGGCTCCCCAATGTGGACCTGGTGCTTTCTCAGACCAAGCAGGACATCGCTCGGGCTCGCAGTCTCCAGGCTGAGGCTGAGCAGGCCAGGTGTGGCCCTGGGCCCTGAACTTCTCCCAGGATCGGGCTGGGGTTTTGCACCCCAACTCTGTTGCTGGAAGCAAGAAAGGAACGTCTGCAAGTCAGAGGGGTGCCGAGGGCTGGGAGACAGGAGGAGGCGCTTACCGTGGCGGGGGGATGGTGAAGTGATACACAGCATCCAGCTTAAACTTTACTCGGCACGGCCCCGTCTTCCTTACTGGAAACCGTCCCCAAAGGCTGCCTCAGGCAACCTGCTTGGTGGGGTCCTGGGATGGAAAAGCTACTGAGTTAATACTCGGCTTCTTATCTTGGCTGGAAAGGATATTCTCTGGCCTGGGGAGTGAGTTGGACCCACATCTCTTCATTCACTGCGCACCCATTCCACCCACCCCTTCCATTCCCCCGGCCCCAGGAGCCGAGCCCACACAGTGGAGGGCCAGGTGGAGGACGTGCTGGGGAACCTGCGACAGGGCACGCTGGCACTGCAGGAGGCCCGGGACACCATGCAAGGCACCCGCCGCTCCCTTCAGCTTATCCAAGACAGGGTTGCTGAGGTAGGCATTACGGCTTCCTTCCCCCACTTGTGGGAATGAACATTCAGACTCAGGCGCAAGGCATAGAAGATGCCAGAAAGTGACCTGGGTGGAAACTGAGCTGGGGCCCTAAAGAAGGGAGCCTATGAGCCTTGGGCCTGGCTTCGAGCCTTTGGTTTTCTGCTCTTGTGTCCGGTGCGGAAGCCAGGGTGGGCTCTGAGCTGCTGCAGGAGTGGGCGGGGAGGTGGTCAGCTGAGCTGTAGAAGGGGGAGAGGCCTGGATGCCAGGGGGCAGATAGAGGATTGGGATGGTGGTGATAGTGATGTCCTGGTTGTAGAGAGTTTTTGTGGTCTGATGAGTTGGAGGAGAGAAGAATAAAGGTCACTGCCTATGAGACCCACCCCAAACTCCGGGTCTCTTTTTCCACAAAGGTTCAGCAGGTGCTGGGGCCAGCGGAAAGACTGGTGACCGGCATGATGGAGCAGCTGGGTGGCTTCCAAGCACGGATGGAGGAGCTCAGCCGCCGGACCAGGCAGCAGCGGGCGCAGGCAGCCCAGGCCCAGCAGTTGGCAGAGGAAGCCAGCGAGCAGGCACTGAGTGCCCAGGAGGTACCTCGAGGGCAGAGTCAGCCCAAGCAAGCATGGCCAGCGGGAGCAGGAGAGGACTCTGTACACTTTATAAGACCATGGGATGCAAAGCACTTTGAGTAACAGTTATTCTGAAATATCCAGCGGGGGCTTCAGGATTAAGGCACACCTGGCCAGGCATCTGAATTCTCCTTCTGGCTGCCTTTGGTGGAGCTGGTTCAGGGATGCTGGAAACAGCCAGTCCAATCCCTCTCCTTTCACAGATGAAGTGGTGACTCTGTCCAGACCTAAAGCTCATCTACAAAGGAGGTCTCTTGACACCTGATCCAGAGCTTGTCCCCTGTCATGGTTATCCAGCCCAGACAGAAACTCTTGACTTAGCCCAACCTGAGCCCATCACTGTCAGAATTAGATCAGAGAGAAAGTTGAAGAGCCAGTTTCAGTGTCTCCAGGGTACTGGTGGTCCCGGTACAATGCACAAGCTGCCAAGCATACTATTAAGTGACAGCTGTGTACCAGGCCCTGCGCTGGCACTGCACATGAAGGGAGGGAAATACAGAAGTTAAGGTATGGCTTGTGGCCCAGGGGCTTTTATAGGCAGAATCAACCCATTGGGGATATTAGGAGGCACCTCATCTCTGTGTGCTGATTTGGGTTACATCAAGTCCTTTAGCCAAAGGTCTTCAGGACTTTGGATGATGATGATGTGGAGACTGTTCTTCCTTTTTCAGGGATTTGAGAGAATAAAGCAAAAATATGCCGAGTTGAAGGACCGGCTGGGTCGGAGCCCTATGCTGGGAGAGCAGGGCAGCCGGATCCTGAGCATCAAGACGGAGGCGGAGGAACTGTTTGGGGAAACCATGGAGATGATGGACAGGATGAAAGGTGAGGGAGTGGTCCAGGGGCTTGGACTTCAGGGCATCCCTGAAGGCTGCTCCCAACCCAGGGTTTCTGAGGCCTAATGTTTGGAGCTAGCAGTGCTAAGGCAGTGAGATCAATTGGGATTTCCTGAGCACCTACTAAGTACAAGGCATATAATGTGGCTTTGAGGCGTGTGGACTTGTTCACAAAGACTAGGCCTGCCCTCAAGAGGCTCGCAATCCATTTTTCCTATTGGCCACCAGCTTCATGAACCTGTATTTAATAGCACAAGGAGGACTGTGATAAAAGCCCGAATGATAGGAGCTCTAGGGGCTCAGAGGATAAATAACGTCAGAGAGAAATGTTCAGAGAAGGTAATGTTCAAAAAAGATAAGATTTGAGGTGGGCCTGGGAGCATGTATAAGCCTGGAAGAGGCTGTGCGGAGGAGGAGAGACATCAAGACATGTTCTGAGGATGGAGGCGGGACCACCCAACTGGAGAGGAGGGTTGATGAGGAGAGAACAGGTGGGAGAGAAGTAGCATGGAGCCAGTGTGGCTGGTCCACGTGGCCGGCCCTGATGCCAGGAGGAGGTGGGTAGACTCAGCCCTGGAGGCAGTAGGAAACCATCCAAGGGTTTTGAATATGGCAAACCATAATGAAAGAAGCTTTCAAAAGGGTTCTGAGGTTCCTCGGAAAGGAGAACAGAGATTTCCAGGCTTAGTCTCTGAGATGTGATGATGGGGTCACTGCCCTGTGAATGACAAAACCAGAGGCTCTGAATTTTAGAGAAAGCTTTTGACAAAAATCTGTTTGGCTAGCTAGATGGACACTATGGAGAAAGGTGGGCTGGCAAGTTGACAGTGGCTGTGGCCGGCCACAACTGAAGGGGGAGGCGAGAAGAGCTGACCTAGATAGAGGAGCCCAGGGCTGGGTCAGTGCACGCCCTGGCCCTGTCCATCAGTGTCTTGTATGAAGTTTAAGAATTTGCTAATCAAATCTGAGGATGACAGGTAGTTAATACACTAGATAACAGAACTAGCATTCTAAGGCAGTCTCAGAAGTCTGAAAGGATGGGCTGAAACTAACAGGATAAAATTAAGTAAGGAGAAAAATTCTCTCTCACTCTGGCCTTGTTTGGACCTCAACTCACAAGTGTAGCTCAGGTGACGTCTGGCTTCTCAGTGGATAATGTAGCTAAACACTTTATAACCAGTTAGTGATAAACACGTATGAGTTGCTACTCACCTGAAAAAGACCCAAGAGTTTTGAGTAACTGTAAGCTTGATATAAGTCAGAAGTGCCTTGCTCCTGCCAAAAGAGCTAATAAATGCAAAGCAGCCAAGACAAGGTGAGTAATTGCTCAAGGATGATATTAAAAATATTTAGTAACTGGTGTGTCCTGCACCTAACCAGCCAGAAAGGCTCAGGTTGTAGCATTGGAGCAAGCATTTACCTGCACCTACCAGCCAGAAAGACTCAGGTTGTAGCATTGGAGCAAGCATTTACCTGCTTGCAGGAATTTACCTTTAACTGCAGGGTTATGGGGAGGAGCATGCTGAAGGAGCCTCTGGGGTTGGGGGTCGGGGAACAGAACAGCAATTGTAAAAATTTCAGTATTTTATTAACCCATAGGTCCATGTGGGTACCCACTGGCTGAATGTCAGTCTGTTAATAACCCTGTTACACTCTGCTGATCTCCCGGGTGAGATCGAGTTCAATGGAGGCTACTATATCTTCAAAAGGGATACTGATGAACCCACACACTTGAGAGGGAGGGTGGCCAGGGTTGGGATGTAGGGAAGGCCTGGTGATTATATCAGTTGAAGAGTGGATGAAGGAACTAGGGCGGTTTCATCTGGGGAAGATGGGGCCTCACACATGTGAAGGACTGCCATGTAGGAAACAGAAAGAATAGATTCCTACACCCCAGGAGACAGACCTGGGACAATTGGGTGGCAGCAAGATGTGCTCAGATTCTGGCTTAATGAGAAGACTTTTTAACAAGCAGAGCTGCCTAAAGTTGGAGCCTTGTGAGACAGTGCCCCCTGGCCCTATTCCTGGAAAGTTCAGGCTGAGGCTGGGTACCAGCTCTCATGAATGTGGTACAGGGGGCTCCTGCCTAGGATGACAGGGGGGACAGGCTAGATTAGATCACTTTGGAGTCCTTCACATCCTCCACACATAATCTGGTGGCGGTATGCGGAATGGACCGGAGGGGGAGGAATAGATTTATCTGGAGTGGCATTTTTGGGGAGAGACAATGGGGAGGAATTATGGCCACCCAGCTCTTTTGCCCTGGTGCCCACCTGAGGAATCATTGGTGGGATGGCAGCTGTCTGGGTCCAACATAGTGGGTTTCTAATCTTGGTGCCCGTGGCCTCCCTCATCAGCCTGGGACAACTCTGCCTAGAGCAGAGGAGAAGAGTAGGGGCAGAGGATCCTTGGGGTAAGGCCTTCCTGGGTCTGGCCCCTGCCATGTTTCTCTAAGAGTGGGATGGGGGCTGGAGAGGCCTGAGGCTGGAGAGAGCTGCCTTAGGGGCCAGACTCCCTTAAGGTGGAGGTGATTTCTCCCGCAGACGCTGCGTCCAGGTGGGTGGGAGGAGAAGGAAAGGTTGGGAGTCTTCAGGTTGGGAGTCTTCTCCCCAACTCCTCTTCCTCCCCCTGCTGTTTCATCTGCCCTCAGACATGGAGTCGGAGCTGCTTCGGGGGAGCCAGGCCATCATGCTTCGCTCGGCGGACCTGACGGGGCTGGAGAAGCACGTGGAGCAGATCCGCAACCATATCAATGGGCGCGTGCTCTACTACGCCACCTGCAAGTGATGCGCCAGCGTCCAGCCTGTGGCCTTGCTCATCTGCCCTCTTTGCTTCTGGGGGCCAGACTGGCTTGGAATACTTTCCAGCTCCAGGAAAATTTTATGCAGCCTAAAGCACAGCCTGGACCACCCTGGTGTGCAGTTGTTAGGATTACTCTGGGCTGCAGCTGAGCCTGGGCTGGTGGGACAACTACCGTTGAGGGACAGAGATGGTGGAGGCGGGCCACATCATTGTAACCAGGAGCTCTCAAGTGGAGGGCGCTTGGCTGGGCAGTGTCCTTGCCCTTCATTCTCCATTGAGGCTGAATCCTGGACCAACACAGAAACATAACTAAAAATGATGTACAAGTGAAAAGCCCAATAAAAATCTATAGAAAGGAGCCTGGACTTTCAAAGAGGGGAAATAGTCTGTCTCCCTGTGAAGTAAACATTTCTCATTTGTTTCTGTCTCCCATCTGGGGTTCCTGGGTGCTCCTCTGCTCAAGCCCGAGGCCTGGTGGTGGGTGAAGAATAGGCTGCCCCCACTCTGCTCAGTCTAGCGACTCATCACCCAGACTTAGGGAGATGGGGCCCCTTTGCTCCAGGAACTGATGGATTCTATCCTTGAGAGACCAGAGGAGGCGTTTTCACCTCTGAACAACTATGCAGTTTTTCGTTTACAGAAGAAAATGTAGAAATCCAGAGATGGGAAGCAAGCTGTTCAAAATCACACAGCTCCTAGAGGCAGAACTAAGACCAGACTCTGTGTCTCTAGAGATCTCAAAAAGAAGCTGTAAATGGATGTGTGTGTGTGTGTGCCGACAGATATGGAAATGGCACGAATGTTTGTGTGCTAACTGTGGCCCGGACACTGTGCTAGCATTTTATCTACGTGAACTTCTTGGTCTTTATTGATCATAGTAATTATTTATTGAGCTCTATGCTAGATACATCATCTGCATTATCTCATGATGTAGGTGGCACTGTTGTTCCCAAGTGAGGAAACCAAGGCACAAAAGGTTAAGTGACTCCCCCAAGGTCACAGATGTGGCAGGCCGGGCAGAGCTAGGCCTCAAACCCAAGTTCATCTATTACAGGCATTAGGAGGATGGCTGCTCCGGCTGGGCTGTCTGGGTTCCGGTGGCACCTCCCCCAAGGGGTTGTTCTGAGAAGGAAATGAGTTGATGCGTGTAGCTCATGTCACCAGGTGCCTGGCCCACTGTGTGTCCCCCGACCACTCCTACCGTCGCTAGGTCCTACCTGACCTCAAGCTCTCTGTGCATTTTCCACTCCAGAAAGCCCAGAAGCCCCTGAGCTGCTTCTGACTTAGAGAAGAACCAAAGGAAGCCTCATAGAAAAAAATATGTTCATTTTATTCAGCACAACACAGAGCATGAAGCTGGAGGGAGCGGGAGACAAGAAAACTGGGAAGGGAGGAGAACAATGTGCCTGATTTTTCAGGGAGGGAAAGGGGAGCAGAACCTGGATTTGAATTACTGGCTGAACGAACAGTCAACTTCCAATTTTTACTTAAGTGAGTGTGTGTGTAGAGGGCATCCGGCCAGGATAATAATTCCTTAGGGTACCTTGCCTCGGGTTTCTTTCTTTTTCATCTTGGAGGGTGTGGTCCTGCTTTTGGATGGGGGCAGGGAGGGAGGTGATCAGAAGAGTGCTGGGTGTAGGCCAGCCGGGTTTGGAGCTAATCCCGGAGTTAGGATTTGAACTTGGAGAGCTCATAAGCAGACCACGAAGCTGCCTGTCATTCATGCAGATGCGCAGGCCACTCCATTAACGAGCCCATTCTGGCTATGAGGACGGAGGCTGGAGAGGCAAGATCCAGCGTGTGTGCTGAGCGGGGAGTCTGGGTAGATGCTCCATGTGGCTTTGCTCGGAGATGGTGACGCAGCTTGGCCAGCCCATTAAGCTTTTCACGACAAACCACACAGACCTGGGTGACAGCTACCTACGGACACTGTGCAGAGCCACGGCACGTAGGGTTGGGGGCACGGAGCGGGCAGGCCAGGGAGACCTGGAAGCCTCGGATGCCGCTCCTCCCGCCCACAGCTTCGGTGAGGCCTCCACGCTTGGAGACTCACTCCTGGGCCTTCTGGGAGGGTCTGCCCCAGGTGGCAGCTGCCTGCTGCCTCTGATCAGGCCTTGCTCGGCTGGCTCTGCCTTCTTCCCACTGCAGCGTAGACTCCAGGTTTGGAAAGGCAGAGAAGAGGTGAATAGCTATCTCTCCTGCAGAAGAAGGGGGTTCAGGGTGTGGGGGGGGTGCTGTCGCCTCTGGTACCCCTCGGACCCCATCACTGAGACTCTGTGACTGCGATTTCCCCCTGAGCCCACGGCCCTGGCCCTCCTCCCTCTAGTTCCCTCACCTGAAAATTGTAGTGACACAGACTCAGGCCCCAGGGATCACATAATGAGACAGACTCCCGTCTGCCCCACCCGGCAGTGGGAGCTGCCGCTGGCTTTAACTGGCACCATGACCTCCGATTTGAAGTTCCTGGAAAGGAAATGGAGTAGCAGGCTATAGAGTATTTGAGGAGGAAGGAGAGCCGGGATAATTCTCTGTGCCTGTGGCTGCCGCTCAGTCCTCCCTTTATGAGTTTCAGAAAGTACGAGCCTTTATAGAAAAGATGAATGAGATAACCAAGCCCCCAGTGTCCCCCCAAAACACAGAGGCCCTGGAAACTCAAGGGATCTAACGCCCACCACTCACACCTACCCAGCTTTCTGCAGGCATTTATAATCCCTGTTGCCTCACTAAACTTTGACAGTACCTCTGTGGGGCAGGCTGAGCAGGTATGATCCAATCAACCCATTTTACAGATGAGCAAACTAGAAACAGAGATATGGATTGAAATGACAGTGGCCACACAGCTGGTGAGGGGTGGGGACAAGACTGGAGGCATTTCCCTTGACCCCCTCCTCCCCCCGCATCCAGAGCTCTTCCACCCTACAGAGCTGCCCCCAAATGGGAGAGGCTCTCTGGTCAGTTTCTTTCAGCTCCATTGCCTGAGTTCTTTCAGACCCAGGCTGAGCAGGGCTAGGCCTTGGGCTTTGGCTGAAAATACGTACTGCTTTCTGTTGGCCCTTTTGAGGAGCGTGGGCTCAGAGCAGTAGGAGGACTTCCCTTTGGTCCTGACGCTCAGGCAGCTGGAACAGCAGCCGCAGGGCCCGATGGCCAGGGGCCCCTGCTGCATGGGCACGAGGCTGCTGCTGATGCGGAGGGAGCCGTGGATCAGGCAGTTGAGGGACCTGCCCCCAGGGGCAGTGGGCAGGGGGCCATGCTGGCAGGGCAGCCGGGTCAGGGCAGGGAGGGCCACACTCTGGTCCAGGGCGGGTGCCTCGGTGATGGTGATCTCAGGGGAGCTGGGTCTTGAGGTTTCAGAGGCTTGAGTGATGGGTGTCCTGTGCTCCACCTCCGGGCGGACACCTGGGCTGTGCAGGTTCATGTGCAGCTTCCTCATGTGGTGGACCACGGCTGCCGCGTTGAAGGCTTGCTGAGGAGATACGAGACCAGTCTCTGGCCGTCTCCGTCTTCAGAGGGCCGTAAGGCTTAAGCTTTCCCTTTGCCCTGCGACCTCTTGAAACCAATGTGTGCACTTCTCATTTCAGAGAGGGTTCAGGGAACTCCAGGGTCTGCTGGGAGACCCCAAGGAAAGCCCCTACCCCAGCTGCCCCAGCCCAGCCTCCAGGGCCTAGACAGCCTGCCCACCTCCGGGAGAGGACAACTCACCCTCCACTTGCTCTTGGCAAAGTTCTTCTGGATCTGGAGGCTGACTGACGGGTAGATGTCCCGGTGGAGGGCTGTGTTTCCGTTAATCCTGTGGACGTGGAGGGGACCCCTGGCTAGTGGTGGTTACAGGGACTCAGCCAGGGGTTGGGCAGGGGGCTGGGCATAGGGTAAACTGAGTGGACTGCCTCAGGACAAGGGCAGCCGGAGCTAGGAAAGGGCTGGAGCCAGGGCTCCTCTTTCCGCCGGGCAGGTCATAGCGGGCCTATGCTTTAGAAACTTGCTTTAGAGCTGGGTGGGCAACCTATAGCCTGTGGGCCAAATCTACTCATTGCCTGCTTTTGTAAATAAGATCTTGCTGGAACACAGATGCGCCCATTCATTCAGCTATGGGCTATGCTGCTTCCGAGCTGCAATGGGAGGATTGAGTAGTTGCCACGGAGACGGTATGGCCAGCAAAGCCTAAAATATTTACTATCTGGCACTTTACAGAAAAAAAGTTTACTGACCCTATCTCCCCGCCCCATGTCAGAGGGCGTTTGGGCTGTCACCATGCTTTGGCTCAAAACTTTGCTCAGAACCCACCTTCTCCTGCAAACTTTCCTCAGTAAGGCCACCCAATACAGGCTGCCCTTTTCTTGTCCCTTCAGCCTGTTATTCATCCATCTCTAAGTGTCCCTCAGACACTTGCCACGTACACAGTACTTTCTAGGTACTAAGGGACCCAGAGAAGTAACAGACGTGGCCCTGATCGCTAGGGGCTTACAGTGTAGGTTTGAAGCCTTGTTTCATTCCATGAACTAGAGTAATTCATGGTGAGCTGTGTAATGGATAAGGAAAGATGGGGAGGTCTGTCCAGATTGCAGGAGGCAGGGCTTTAGAGAAGGACAAAAACTGCTCTGGATCCTGAAGAATGCTACATCCAATGCAGGGTATTTGATGTGGTGAGAATGGTACGACCCAAGGTATAATTTGGGAAAAACTTGGTTTAGAAGGCGGGGGAGGGCAGGGAGAGAAATATAGCTATTAGGCCTTTCTGGAATACAGAAGGTACGCTGGGAATCCTGAGAAATGAAGTTGGAGGTAACGGGTCAGGCCAGATTAGGGAAAACCGAGATTTGCTGTGGTGGGAATTGGGGAGCTTGTAAATTTTCCAGCAGGAGTGTAGCATGAAAAAAGAAGAGTTTCAAGACTTTATTTACCTGCTTTACCAATTGGTTGCTTTGTGATTGTTCTCAAAGCACCTTGCATGGAACAGACTTTGACCCCAGAGTAAAATGATGCTCTTAAGGACAGGGCAAAGTTACCTGTCTAGTTGCATCTGCCTCCTGAACTTGACTAGATGACCCAGCTGCCACCATTGGGTCAGAATCCACTTAATTAAATGATATTTTCTTCTCTAGCTGGGTCTGGTCTGTGCCCTTTGGATGTCACACAGTAAACAGCTAGGGCAAGCAGACTCCAGGGAAACACGCTGTGAATGAGTGAGTCAGCACGGTGTTTGCGGACCGACAGGTGAGGGTCTAGAGCCCATACCCCATTCCTCACTCACCAGGGGTGCCTCAAGGCCTTCTCACAGGTGTACCGCTCATTCGGGTCCTTCTCCAGCAAGTGGCAAATAAAATCCTTGGCTAGGGGGAGCAATCAAAGATACAACAGATAAGGACCAGATTTCATGACTGATGGAAATTCACTTCCAGGCTGGTGGGTGGCACTGAAAGCACCTTTAGCTCATCTTCCAAAGAGGCAATTTTAAGAGTCTTGAAAGAGAGAAAAAACCAAACCACCTGACAACAACCCACCACAAACCACCAGAAAGGCTCTATGCAGCCGTGTCACCCACCCAACACTGTAGATACATCTCTGGGCACGAGGCACCAATGTGCCTGATGCCATGTGGGTGCACATTTGCACCAGTCAGGGGCCAGCACCGCACATGGGCACACGTGTGAATGCTAGCTTATTCCAGCTCTGATCCCCACTTAATGGACCCAACAACAAATACTGATAAACTTCCCACACACAGACATTGCAGACTCCTGATCTTGATATGTGAAAAGCAAAACTTGGCCTTGGTTTTGCCACTCCTGCCTGGAACACTCCCCTGTGCCTGGCTCTGCCCTCCTGGCCCCTCATCTGAGCCACCTCCCCAGCTTTTACCAGACATACTGCGGTTCTGCCTCCAGGAAAACAAAAGCATGAACCTGAGATGCGAATCACTTCCTTGGCCTTTGACCCAGATGAAGATTTCTCCACTTTCCTTGGAGGCTGTTCTGTTAGATTCCCCAGGGACTGTCAAGAGCCAGGACTGTCATCCTTTGTTAAGCTCTTGTCTCTTGGCAGCCTCTGCCTTGAGCCTGTTATTTTGTCCTTCACACTGGCTGGTCTTACCTGACTCAGAAATGTCATCCCAGAACGGAGACTCAAACTCATAGTAGCCCTCCTTGATTTTCTCAAAAAGCTTAGACTCAGTGTCTTCATAGAAGGGGGGATACCCACACAGCCTGCAGTGGAATAGGAAGGTACATGCTGCTGAATGACCCCATCCTCCCTGGGCCAACCTCTCCCCTCTGTCCAGCCTCCCACTATATGCACAGGCAGGCAACATAAAGGTCCCCACCAGCAGTGTGACCAGGACATGGGTCTGTCTCTGATTCAGGAATGATGCAGGTTCTATCAAGTGTTTATGCAGGAGTCAAAGCTTGGAACAGGCCACACTGAAAGGCCTCTTTGTACATTATATCCCCCAAACCCTCACCACCTCTCCACATACTTCCCCTGACTCTCAGATGATATATAAAATATTTTTAAGAAGGATGGTAGAAATGTCCACTTGAATGTAAATTTCATGAGGGATGTTTTAGGCTCCTTTGTTCGTCATTCTTCAGTACCTAAACCACTGATTGGCACAGCAGACAGTCAATGAATATTTGTTGAGTAGATGAATGAAGAGAAGCATTATTCAACATAAGCTGAGGAAATAGAGAAATGCATCCACACTAAGGCATAAATGACTAATCGCAGGTTATTTTCCTAAGGGCAAAGTTTGCTATAGGTGAGAAGGGATGCTGGGGAAGAGGCCGTGAGCAGGTTTGGAAGGGAGAGCCTGAGAATGTGTGGAGAGGAGCGGTGACAAGGGTCGGGTTCATCCAGGCCATCATTTTGCCTTGGGCTGACGTTGCCAGGAGAGAAATCTGAGATGTGAACATTTTGCCCACTTGGCTTCTAAGCTTAGCTTGGCTTCTCCCTCTTTTATTGCTCATTCCACAGAGTGGGACTCAATACATTTATATACAGTAAATGGGGGTGGGGTGCTTAAAGAGGGAGTGCCACGTGGCTGAACAGTGGGTTCACACTGAGCTCTGTTTTTATAACCTGGTGGAGATCAGGACAAGAGCCTTTGGAGCTGTGTGCGTAAGTGTGTGTGTGTGCGCGTGTGTGTGCGTGCATGTGTACATGCACGTGCTTTGGAGGTGGATGCTGCTCAAGGAGCTGAGATGGGGAGGAAAGAAGAAAGGGTGAGCAGACTCTGAGGTTCCTCAGGAACTGAGCCAATGCCAGCATCTACTCACAGTATGTAAGTGATGACGCCAATGGACCAGCAATCCACAGCCTTGCTGTAGGGTTTCTGGGCCAGCACTTCCGGAGCTGCAGCAAACCAAAGGCAGAGTCAAAGCTGAGCAGGGGCAAGAGAAAAGGCTGAGGAGTGAGGGAAAAATGTCAGGAAGCAGCTTAGCGAAGAGGACTAGGGTAGCGCCTGGGATAGTGTTGTTTTTTAAGACTGAAAATTCCCCTAGGGCAGGGACTGTGTCTTTCCCAGCAGACTAAACCTTCCTCCATCAGACTGAAAGTTCCCATGACAGGGCCTATGACTCCCCCATCAGACTGGGGATCTCCAGGGCTATGTTTTCCCCATTAGACTGAGTACTCTCTGGAGGCAGGGCTTATATCTCCCCACTCAGATGGGGGACCCCCAGTACAGGGGCCTTATGCCTCCTTTCAGACAGGGAAATCTGCAAGGTGAAGGCTGTCTCTCCCACTAGATTGGGATCTCCCTGAAAGCAGAAGTTCCATTAATTGAGGACTTCCATTGAGTAGTAACTGTCCCATCAGTCACTGTTACCTTCTGAGGGCAGGGCTTAGTCTACCTCATCAGATCAAGAGCTCCATGAGGGAATGGGCCATGTCTTCCTCTGATTGGGAGCTCTAGGGCAGTAGTGAGCTGCCGTCTGCATTTATCCCAGATACCAGGGATTTGTATCCAATGGACTCAATACGTGCTGGTAAGTGACCAACCTCTCTTTTGCAGAGAGAGAAGATTCCCTCTGTTGAATCAGGGTTCTGCTTCCCACTCCCAGCCCCAACCAGGTGATGAGTGGCTAAGAGGGAAGGGGCAGTAGTGGATGCTCTGAGTTTTGGCTTTCTCCCTCCTAGATCCCATGAATGCTCTCTCCTGGTACCCTGACTGCTCTCACCTTTTGGGGGGCCCTGGAAGCCTATAGGGCTGTTAGGCAGGAGGCCCCACTTCTGCCAGTTTCCTAGGGTATTTTCTTGGGTGTATATTTGGGGACCCACATTTGAGATCCTCACATTCAAACACAACTCTCTGCCTCCAGGATACCACCAGTTGGGGGGCTGAGGTCTTCTCCAGACTGGGAGAAAGTAGAAGGAGGTCTAGTGGCCAACCTCTCAGCAATTTACTGATCTCTGGGTTTGTGATCCTTTCTCTGTCCCTGGTCTAGATAAAGGCAGGAAGTCTGTCTGCAAAAGTGAGAACAAAAGTATAGACAGGAGGAGTGGGAAGGCTCAGCGGTAGGATGTCTTTGAAGATGTAGGATTTGTGAGCAGGAGGGGTAGTTCCAGATGGATTGGCTGGCCCTAAACCTCATAAGTGACTGTACTACCAGGATGACCCCTGAAATTGAACCCTGTCTCCTTACAACAATCCTTCTTCATGAATAACATCCATGTGGTGAAATGTAGCCAACTGGTCAACCTCCCTTCTGTTCCTAGACTCACCCACGTAGCCTGGGGTCCCACAGGCAGTGGACATGACACCATTCTGCTCCATCTTGGAGAGACCAAAGTCTGTGATCATGATCTTAGAATTCTCCTCAGGGGTGAGGTACAGCAGGTTTTCAGGCTATGGGAGAAGAGAAATATCATGTAATGCAGGATATAATCACTTGAAACAAGCATCTCTTTCCTTCCCCCAATATATAATTTCTTAGGAAGCTGCATCCTGTGTTCCTGACTTCAAAGTCAGACTAATTTCCCTCCATTCTTCCTTCCTTCTTCCTACCAGACCTTCAACCCCTCTAACCTAGCACCTTGAGTTTTGGTTTTGGCCCTGACTTTGCTTAGCTTTAATGTACTAACCCTTCCCTCTTCTCATCCCTAACTACCCTAAGACTGTTTTGCTTGTTGAGGAAACCAACCCTTAGTTTATTTTCTTTGATCTCTCTAAAGTCTGGTAGGTGTCTGTTGCAATGTTGACTTTCAATAAGTATTTATTAAATTTGACTGTGGCTAAATTCAAGAAATATGTGGATTATTTTGGTATCCTAGTAGGGTGAGGCTTAGTGAAAAGTTCAGGAAAAGGCTGAGGTGCAAATGAACAATGATTGTTCAGTTACCCAAGATTTGTTTTAGAATCTGAGGGATGAGCTAGTCTAACCCTCTCATTTTACAGAGCTTAGACTTCCCATGACTCATGCAGCTTCCTAAAGGGTCATTCCCTGTTTCCCACTGAGGGCCCCGCCTTGGCACCTTTAAGTCTCTGTGGACGATGCCATTCTCGTGGAGGTATTTCACTGCTGACAACACCTGCTGGATCACCAGGCTGGCATCCTTCTCTGTGTAGACACCCCGTTCCAGAATCCGGTCAAAGAGCTCCCCACCAGAAACACTGTGGGCACAGGGGCAAGTGCAGGAATCCAGTACTTATTTCAGGTCAAAGGGACGTGAATTCACTTGTTCTGTAGCCCTGGGGACACAGCTGTGGTGGAACAGGCAAGTACCCACAGATGGTGATTCGAGGGGTGCAGGGAGAACTACTCCAATCTCAGGACACATTCTTTGGGTACCTGGAATGATATCACTAGGGAGTCATTATTTGGGCCAACCATTGACCTCTCCCTGGAAACTTTTTTTTAAAATGCAAAATGCCTCTGGTTAAGGTTTTGCAAGAAGCCAATAATCAACTAACACAACATTGTAAATCAACTATACGTCAAAAAAAAAAAAAAAAAAGGAAACCAATAATTGCTTCCTGTGGACACATTTCTTAGCTGCCTTCTTTCCTGGCCTAGGACACAGGAAGCCATGATGCAAGGGAGAGGTGAAGCTGAAATCAGACAAAGTAGGAAAGAGAAGGAAGTGCAGATGAGGTTAACTGGGCTTATGCCAGGATTTCTTTCCTCATTTTGGAAAGTTGAGCTACATAAAGCTGAAATTATGAGGTAGAGTCATATAGTGACTCTAATAGTAACAGTGTTTTTAGGCTCACATGGTATGGTATCTGAGGATTCAGAGGAGCTTTAAGATCAGGTCCAACCCCCATGTCTTGAATGTTCTCTCCACTATTTTGCCAAGTTTTCTAGACAGTACTGGAACACATCAGTTGCAGAGCACTCACTCCCTCCTAAGACAGACTGTTTTATTTTTTTGTCACTTTCTTACTATTTCTATATATTATTATGCAATCTGATTCCCTGTAGTTTCTGCAAGTGACACTGGTTGTGAATATGCACCCATGACAGCACCATGCAGCAATAAGGAAGTAGAATTTCTCTAATCAAAATGCACACCATCCTACTCCTTTTATTTCTGTCCTGAAGCTCTGGGCTCTGCTATGGGAGCTAGAGGCCCATGAGAAAGATAATCTTTGTACACAGGTATGAATTCCTGACTCAGACTGGCCTGGGTCCTGGAGCTGGTGCTCTAGGAGGCTTGACATACTTTGGTGACATCTAAACCTGCCCACTTTCCTACCTGTATGACTGTGTGCTAATTCTGTTGACTTGGCCTCATTAAGGTGCCACATGGTCCCTGTTTGCTTGTTAGTGCTGCTCTGGGCCCCTCCAAGCTCACGCCCTTGACTGCTTGCTACCACTATTCACTGGGCCTCAGGTGAGCCCAGGAGTTAATAGCCTGAGTTAGCTCATTAAAATTTCTGAGGAATCAGCCTATCAGTCAAAAACATTGCATCCAGCTGCGCTGAGATTGCCGGGTGATGTGTGTGTGAGTGTGAGTGTGTGTGTGTACTTTATACGCAGAAGCATCTCTGAGCCTAAGGCTGAGCCCTCAGGAGCACTGACCAGCCCTGCGGCAGTCACTCTCAGGCATAGCTCTTATTTGGTTATGACAGTGACATGGACAGCTTTCTAATGGGGTACCATATCTGTCCTACACGTGGGTACACACACAATATCAGCTTATTGTTAACATTGGGTGCCTCTCTTTTGAGAAAGTCTTCTTTCTATTGAATTGATCTCTCTCTACCTGTGGTTTCTACTCCCATGGTAATTTTACCCTGGAGGATGTTAAAATATTTAATGCCTAGTTAAGAGGACATAGACTGACTGGTCAAAATGGACTCAAGCTATGGTGCCAGAGAAGGGTTCTGGAGGCCTCCTGCTATGTCAGGCATTACCCCTTCAATTGTAGGGGTGTGGGGAGGTCCAGAAAGTTGTGGGTATAGGGAAACAGGGAAGGATGGACAGGTTAGGGCCACAGCTATTTGCTGACCGGTAGGAAATATTGTAACGAGTGGTAAGGTTACATTGGTACATACCAACTCAATCATCAGCCCTAGTTTTACCCCTCGGTCCACTCAGAACACATCCATGACCAGACTCTTGGCATTTCAGGGTCTCTTGCACTAATTCTTGATTTGTCTTTTAATCACCATCCTTCCCTCATCACCGACCAACCTCTTCTAGTCCTCTAAGGCCCCGTAAGACATGTGTGGAGAAGCAGGTCACCTTCTACTTACAGCTGCATGACCAGGTAGTAGTGAGTGGTGCTCTCATAGATGTCCTCCAAGGTCACAATGTTTTCATGCTTGATCCTGAGGAAGAGTAAGGGTAATGGAGAAAGGTATATGGTTTAGGTTGTCCGGACAAAGAATGCAGATCTAGCCCAGCTGGACTTTTATTTCTTTCAGAGACTATTGCTGACAATGTTTAGGAAGATAGGGTCCTTGTGAAGCCTTCCTAATAAGTAGGCAGTCACAAAGAAATTCCAGAGAAAAGATTCCCAAAATGGTGTTCAGTTCATATTTTCGAATGGGTAATTGATCCTCGTGCCTTCAGGGAACAAATACTTCATTGTTACTCCAGGAATCTCTTTAAACTTTACCAAAAGAGAACGTTAAAAGAACCGAGGGAGGCTAGGGGAGCATCAATCACTAGGTTATTCTACAAAATGGGTATCCAGGTCTCCTTCAGAAACATCGCTTGAAGTGTGATCCCTCAACAGGTGGGATTTTGGTTAGCTAAGCCTCCTCATGGGTAACCACGGAGGAAGTGCCGCAAAATTATTGTTCCAGGATATTGTGAGAAGTAAGACAGATGCCCATTTTGAGGGTCAGTTCAGTGGGATGCCTTAGATCAGTGATTCTTAAGCAGGGGCTCTTTTGTCCCTAAGGGGATCTTTGACAATATCTAGTGACATTTTTGATTGTCACGATTGGGGAGGGGGGAAGTGCTCCTGGCATTTAGTTGGTAGAGACAGGAATGTTGCTAAACATCCTACAATGCTCAGGAGAGCCCTCAACACAACAAAGAATTAGCTGGTTTAACATGTCGAGCAAAGTAAGAGAGTAGCACTGACATATATACACTACCAAATGTAAAATGGATGGCTAGTGGGAAGCAGCTGCATAGCACAGGGAGATCAGCTCGAAGCTTTGTGACCACCTAGAGGGGTGGGATAGGGAGGGTGGGAGGGAGGGAGATACAAGAGGGAAGAGATATGGGGACATATGTATATGTATAACTGATTCACTTTGTTATAAAGCAGAAACTAACACACCATTGTAAAGCAATTATACTCCAATAAAGATATTTAAAAAAAAATGTCAATAGCACTGAGGTCAAGAAACCCTGCCCTAGATTACCTTTGTCTGGGATTACTCAGAGGCTGAGGCAAGCAGAATAATCATATTAGCTGTGGGGTTGGTTTCTAGGCAGCATCTCTGTGCATACCCATCCAGGAGAAAAGTCTCTAAGAAGTTTTACTCAAGGCTGTGCAGCACAAGGGTTAACTTAGACTCGGAGTCAGCTGGACCTGAGTTCAGGTCCGACTCAGGCACTTACTAGCTGGGTAACCTTGGCTGGTTTACTCAAATCTTCTAAGTCTCACTTTCCTTGTCTGTAAAGTACATCTTTCCCATAGAATTATATCAGGATGAAAAGAGATAAGACGTGTAAAATGCTTAGTACAGTGCCTGGGGAAATAGAAAACACATAATCAATAGTAGCTAGCATCTTTAAGATATTTAAAAAAATACAGAACCCATGCAGTGGCTACATGATGGATTCAACTACATTTATAATCTGACGATGCTAACAGTAATTTATCGATTATTTACTCACTGAACAAATATTTATTGAGCACCTATGCTGTTAGGGACTGGTGATACAATGCAATGATAAGAAAGACCATCTTAGTCCTTTCTCTCAATGAGTTTACAGTCTTTACCCTAATCTCCCTGAAGCCCAGACCTACATCTCTAACATCCTACCAGACACCTACCTCTATGTAGAGGTAGGTGGATATTTATTCAATATATGTAGAGGTAGGTGGATATTTATATTCAATATACTGCAACCAATTTCTATTTCCTCTCAGCCTACACATCCTTTTCATTTGTTATCGCAAGCAATGATATGACTGTACACATAACAGCTCAATCTCAGGGACTTTTAAAAAAAATTATACATATGTATTTTATTTACACTTTGATATATTTCATGATAAACAATATTTTTTCCATCTTAACCATTTTTTAAGTGTACAGTTCAGCGGTATCAAATACGTTCACATCGTTGTGCAAAAATCACCTCTGTCCATCCCCATAACTGTTTTCATCTTGTGAAACTGAAGCTCTATGCCCATTAAACAATAACCCCCTGTTATTCCTTGCCCCCAGCCCCTGGTAACCACCAGTCTACTTTCTGTCTTTATGATTTTGACTATTCTAAGTACCTCATATAAGTGGGATCATACAGTATGTATCTTTTTCTGACTGGCTAATTTCATTTAGCATAATGTCCCCAAGGTTCATCCATGTTGCAAACATACTGCAGAATCTCCTTCCTTTTTAAGACTGAACAATATTCCATTGCATGTATATCCACATTTTGCTTATCCGTCCATCCACTGATGGACACTTGAGTTGCTTCCATGGTTTAGTTATTATGAATAATGCTGCTATGAACGTGGGTGTACAAATATCTCTTTGAGATCCTACTTTCTCAGGGTCTTTTTAATGCTTTTCTTTTTTACACTCCTACCAGCCAACCCCCAAACCTAATCACTTCTCTCTCTGAAACATTTCTTGAACCCAGTCTTCTTGCCACCATGTGATCTTGCCATTACCTTTGCTTGCATCCTCATCCCTTGCCTTGATTATTGAGAAAGTCTGGCAATTGGTCTCCTGTCCTCTAGGCTGGCATCCTCCAACCCATCCTCCACCACCATGCTTAAGAGGGATGGCTCTAAAATATAAATCTGATCATGGGACTTTTGACTTAAAATCCTTTGATGACTTTTCTTTGCCCACAGAATAAAGTCAACATTCTTTATCATGGCATCTAAGACTCTTTATTATCAGATTCCACTTGACCATTTTAGTTTCATCTCCTGTCCCTTGACGGTACTCACTCTCAGTTCAGGGGCTTCCAATTCTAACTCTCCCCTAACATCCCTTGCCCGTCCATGATTCTATGTTAAAGTTTATGCTACTCTTGGCCGGACTTCCCTTTCTGTACTGCCCCTCCTGCCTCCACAAAATTCTACTCATCCATCAAGGTCTGTCTTTGAAAATGTACCTAAAACACATACTTGTGAAAACACACATATAGGCAACCTGAATCTCTGTCTCCTCTGAACTCTGCCTTTTGCTGTGTGGCTCACATCCAATGGGACTGGTCCTACTTATGGGCACCTTTGACTCTTTTCACAAAATGCGAGCTCCTGAGGGTAAAGAATTTTGTTGGTTTCATCCTTGTGGTCTTGATGCCTAATAAACTTTTGGCTCACCATAGGGGTTCCACAAGGGTTTGTTTTATGAGTCCCGCTCTAAACATTTGATGATTTGTTAGTGTCAGCTCCCTCATGATAGTTGGGGTGCTGAACCTGCATTTGCTTTGGAAGAAACTGAGGCTCATTTCCAAATCTTGTGCTGCTTCCTGAATTATTGATTCTTCCTGGTGTTGGCCCTCAATTGATTTTTGGTCCTTTGAACTAATTACCCTGTGGTTTATGTACACAAACCAACTCTGCTATCAGTTGATCACTAGTTAATTTGCTGAAAAAAAAAAAATTAAGCCAAGACAGCTGTCTGGCTAATATAGCTGATGGATCAAACTGACCCATTAGCTCAATCAAAGGGAGTAATACCTTTGGGTGTGGAAATTCAGCCCCAGTACTTCTCGAAGGTAATTTTTGAAGGAAATGTTGTGATCCCACAGTTGCACTCGACCAACCCTAGGACCCACTCACTTTTTCAACACGGCGATCTCATTCTCCAGGCTGCTGTCCCGGAAGGCAGGCGACTTTTTGATGCACTTCAGGGCAAAGAGCTTCCCGGTTACCCTTTGCTTCACCAGGAAAACTTCTGAAAAAGCTCCTCTGAGTAGAAGACACCAAGAGATAGAAATTAGTACTGGCTGGTAGAGAGCATTGCTGGAGGCAAAATGGGTAGATGAAAGAAGGTGTGACTGGTAATTCGTTTCATTGTCATTGTGGGCACCCCGAGGAGCCATATCCATGGCAGACCCCATCTGACATGCCCTTGTGTTCTTTCTTTCACCTATCACGTGGGAAAGAAAAGATTCTATTACAGACTCAGGATCTAGGCGGCTGCTCTTGCCTAGTTCCATAATTTGGGAATGGTTCCCAGAAACTGCTTTAGCTCTGGAGATTTCTCCACTTGGCAAACCCATTAAAGAGAGGCCACTGCTGATCTTAGCGAGGCGGCAGTGATAGCACTTGCTCTCCCGGCTTCACTATGCTGCCCAAGGACGACAAGAAGAAGAAAGATGCTGGAAAGTCGGCCAAGAAAGACAGAGGC
The DNA here is from genome assembly GCF_028021215.1 of Eschrichtius robustus. Lineage (NCBI taxonomy): Eukaryota > Metazoa > Chordata > Mammalia > Artiodactyla > Eschrichtiidae > Eschrichtius > Eschrichtius robustus. The sequence continues at coordinate 151,364,943 of NC_090826.1, forward strand.
CCAGTGAACAAATCTGGGGGCAAGGCCAAAAAGAAGAAGTGGTCCAAAGGCAAAGTTCGGGACAAGCTCAATAACCTAGTCTTGTCTGACAAAGCGACATATGACAAACTCTGTAAAGAAGTTCCCAACTGGAAGCTTATAACCCCAGCTGTGGTCTCTGAGAGACTGAAGCTTCCTGGTTCCCTGGCCAGGGCAGCCCTTCAGGAGCTCCTTAGTAAAGGATTTTTAAGCTGGTTTCAAAGCATAGAGCCCAAGTAATTTACACCAGAAACACCAAGGGTTGAGATGCCCCAGCTGCTGGTGAAGATGCATGAACAGGTCCCACCAACTGTACATTTTGAAAAATAAAACTTTCTTAAATCAAAAAAAAAGAGAGGCCACTGCAGAGTCAATTTACTTGGCTTCTCCCAACGTGGTGTGCTGTGTGGTCACTGTGTGGCAGTTGGAAGTAGCACTGGGAGACAGGGCTCTGACAGTGAGAGAAAAAAGACTCTTGTATCTGTTTTAGGTAGTGATGATTGCCCTGAACCAATGATTAGCGGCAAGGGAGGTGAGCATCTTCTGGCTCAGTAGGATCTGTGAGGACAAAATGGAACTCAGCAGCTCTGGGCAGGCTGTCTGAAGACAGAAAGGATGGAACCCAATGGGAACACAGGATAGGATTCCAAATTGCAGGCTTCTTGTTTCAAGGGGGTCCTCTGGAGACAAGGCCATAACAGCAGTTAGCAAATAGGTGATGCTGGAGCCTGATGGCCCACGTTAGAACCTCAGCTTTTTGGGTAACAAGTCACTTAACTTCCATATGCACAGTTTCTTCATCTGAAAAGTGAGAATGTCAATAGTATCTGATTCATAGGGTTGTTTAGAAGAGTACCTGAGTTATAGATATAAGTGCATAAAAGTTTTCCTGAGATCTAGTAAACTACATGTGCTAGATACTATTATTCTTATTAGTACTATTATTATTTGAACACCAGTAGGGAGAACACCTGATCGTAACAACAGGCGATAGAGTTTAGGTAAGGAAATAGCTGAGCCATCCTCTCCCCTGCCATCTGGGGATTCTAGCATGAAACCCCAATAGCAATCAAGCTTGTGTAAGGACATTCAGAATCTGCATTAGAAAATACTTGGTGTTTCCTGTTTCCCCCAGCTGCACTTGGAACTGAGTTAATTAGAGACTTCAGAGCTTGCTCTATTCATTCATTCATTCATTCACTCGTCCCTCTAATCAAGATTTATTGAGCACCTACTGAATCTTAGACACTAGAGATAAAAAGGGAAGTGTTTCTCCTCTCAAGGAGCCTGTAAATTAGTGAAGAGCGCAAACAAATGAGCAATTAACATTCACTTTGAAAAATGTTATTAGGCATTACATGAATGCTTGTTGAGCTGACAGAACCTCTACGTGTTAGGCACTGGGATTAGCTTTGGTCTAGTTTAGAATCTAGTGTGAGAGACACAGATCAGCGGGAAGTATTATGAGACCACAGAAAATGGACGCTTAAGACAGGGCCTCTGCTATGGTTGGGTGGGTTACACACTATACAATTCCAGCAGATGCCATCACCTTGGAGCCACTGTGCCTTTTCATACAATAATTATAAGAACATTTTTGCTCTGGACAGCAAGCTAGAGAAAAGGGCACTTTTCCCTAATGTGTCCAAACTGACCACTTGGGATGGTGGAGAAGCACATCATTTGTGGCCCTCTGACTTAAGAACACACTGAGCTCAGTTTTAAGGGATCAATGAGAGTTAGCCTAGGGAAAAAACAAGTTGGAAGTGATGTTTCAGGTGGGGGTGGGGAAGAAGCATGTGAAAAAGCCTAGAGGTGCAAAACAGCAGGGAGAGGCAGGGCTGCCTCGGGTAATCCAGCCTCTTTTGCTAGAGTGTGAGGCAGGGAATGAGGGAAGACAAATGTGGATGGGCACCAGGTCCTGTGCCTGGCAGCATACGGAAAATAGTCAGTGTTTGTGTAATGGATGGATGGGTGGATGGGTGGACGGGTGGATGGATGGGTAGGACGTTTGGACTGGGATTATCTGTGTATTCTACTCATCCTGAGACCCCGCTTTCCTTATTGTAAAAGAAGAGTTGAACCACATGGCCTTAAAGGTTCCTTCCGCCTGTGATGTTCTTGGGTCCACCTTCAGATTTCTCCCTTTTCACCTGTATCTTTAGAACCACACATGGATGGTCCCCTGATTTCAAAGCTGACACCCACTCTGGGTCCACTTGTAAAATAAGATCAAACCTTCCTGGGGGATCCTGCAGTGTGTGGTATCTCCTAGGGTTGTGCAATGTTGTGGTAATTACTGCTCTTTTGGCTCAGGCTGCCTTACGCATTGTGCATGTGTGTGGGGAGGTGGGAGGTGTGGTGTGTGTGTGTGTGTGTGTGTGTGTGTGTGGCAGGGGTGGGGGAGAGGGATTAGAAGACTTAATTGTGCCATCTGTCAGACTGGGGAGCAGAGAGCTAGTTTTGAGTGGCCAAGGTTGCTTGGGTCAGAAGGCAAGATGGGCAGAGGCTTCAGAGCCAGGAGCAAGCGCTTGCTGCAATAGATCTTGATTTGTGTTTCCTGCTCTGAATAGCTCTCTGTTCTTGCTGGGAGCCTGGGTGATGGAGGAGGAAGGGAGGAACCAAGAAGAAAAATCTCTTCCTTGGCAGTGAAAGGAGGAGGCCTGGAACTTGGGTGATGTACCCTCTGTAATGGATGAGTTTTGCCCAGTGTCCCTACAGCTGCCCAGGGCCCTGGAATTGTGGGTGGAATCTGGGCAGATTTCACAAAAGCCTGTTTTCCCTGGTGGGTTGTTCCAGAGGAGCTGAGGACTAGAGGAAAGGTGCCTTTGTCATGGGATTCTGGCGCTTCCTGAGCAGGGGAATCAGCTCTGTCTAGCTGCCCCCTCTGTGGAGAGCACCTCACCTGGGGAACTCTGTGGAGTCTGCAGCCTGGGGCTGCCTGTCCCCATCCTGAGCACCCCAGAGGTGACCTCTTCTTAGCTTTTGTTCAGCCTTAGCTGCTGCAACAGCTGTGACTTGCCCTGTCTTGTCCACCTGCTTCCCTCAAATTAGTGCTGGGCTGGGTACATTAGAGCCACCAGCAACACTTAAAATATAGATGCCTGGGACTTCCCTGGTGGCACAGTGGTTAAGAATCCACCTGCCAATGCAGGGGACACAGGTTCGATCCCTGGTCCAGGAAGATCCCATATGCCGCAGAGCAACAAAGCCCGCAAGCCACAACTACTGAGCCCATGTACCACAACTACTGAAGCCCACACACCTAGAGCCCGTGCTCCGCAATAAGAGAAGCCACTGTAATAAGAAGCATGCGCACCGCAACGAAGAGTAGCCCCTGCTCACCGCAACTAGAGAAAGCCCGCACGCAGCAACAAAGACACAACACAGCCAAAAATAAATAAATAGATAATTAAAAAAATATATACATAGATGCCTGGCCACTGGGTCCTAGCCCCTTAAATTCCAGCTTAATAGTCTGGGACCAGGAACCTGTATTTCTCAAAAATTCCCTAGACTAAAATGATTTTAGAGAATTATTCATTTTCTTGAGTGTGACAATGATATTTGTGAACATAGAAGAAAATGCCCTCATTCCTAGGCAGGGCCGACAGGCGACTCAGAGGTGTTGTGTCATGATGTTCGCAAGTTGTTTACAAATTGTTCAATGCAGTGTGTGTGAGTGTGTGTGTGTGTGTATGTAAAACAAATTAGTAAAATGTTAACCACTATGGAATTTAGGTGGTGGGTATATCGGAGTTCACTGTACTATTATTTCACCTTTTCTTTACTTAGACATTTTCACAGCTAAAAGTTAGAGGCATAAGCTCCCCAGGTGGCTCCGATGTCCTCCTGGGTTTAGAAGCTGCTTGGCAGACCTCACTGAACTCTGTAAGGGTGGCATGTGCTGCCTCTCACAATCCTATAGCACAAATCTGAGCAGAGGGTGAATACGTTCTTGTCAACCTGGGCTTATTTCTCTCTCTTTCTCTGGATTTTTGGGCTGCTTAGCAAATCATTTCGGATTCACTCATGAGCATTGTCTCTCTCCTGCCCAAAACCCCCTCTCTAGCCAACCCCGTCTTGGCAATGGCCCTCCATGGAGGGTGGAGGCTCTGATGACCAGGGCGGCCGCTGAGATCCTCCTGCGTGCTGAGTGTCACCCTCGTCTGGGATGGGAGGGCTCAGATGCCTCCTATCAGGGCTGAGCCGGCTCCTTTACGGCTGCAGCGAGAGTGTAGGCAGCTGTCGCTGCCTGAGGTCACTGCCTCCTAGCCAGGCGGAGGGGGCTAAACTTAGCCAATTTGGCTAAAGGGAAAGCTGGCTTGAGTGGACAGCCCACTAAGGGCCCCTCATGTCCCCGGCCCAATTAGCCCAGACTAATTAGCTGACCAGCTTGGGTTCTGAGGCCCTGGGAACCGGTGGCCTGGAGTGGGTGCCAGCCTGCGTCAGAGGCTGTGACCTCTCGGAGGAGGGGGTAGGACTAAGTGGAGAGTCAGTTCCAGACAAGCTGTCTCTGCTCCACCAGCCATGTAATCATTGTCAAGGGGGAAGGAACAGACACCCCAGAGGCTGGTAGGAGTTTGGCTACAGCGTGACTTTATTTTTCCAACATGATACTTAAATATGGAGCAGAGAGGATGGTGGTGGTGGGAGCCGATTCAGGTGTGTGTAACCCACCCACGCTCCAAGCCTCAGAAGCTCCTTTTTCTGTCTATAGCAGACAGTGGGTTTGACCTGTTCGCTGCAGGGGGGAAATGAGGAAGCTGGGTGAGGACGCCCAGGAAGGTTCTAGGGTCACTGCGTCTCCAGAGGTGCTCCAGAACTCCTCTTTCCTGCAACCAGGGCAGGACTCACAAGTTGTCACAGATCTGGAAGCAGGGCGGGGGCCTCTGGGAGTAAGGAGGCAGAACCCTGGGGAAAGGGCTGGATTGTTCTCTGTATTACCCCAAGGTGCCTTTCCCTAATCTACCCCCTGAAGCCCCTACTCTATTCCCTGAGAGCTACTGAGATAGTGTTACAGCAGCCTCAGCCCAGTTTATCATTCTCTGCTGGTCCAGGATGACTCTTTTCTGACTCCCCACAGCAGGCAGCCCAGCCACCCTATCCTCAGCCCCAGGACTCACGATCCCAGCACTTCCATGAAGATGAACGTTTTCCGGATGTTGGTGGTCTGTTTCTTCCAGGAACTGCAGTCATCTTCTTCCTTCCGACCCATTGCCTCCAGAGTTGAAGCTTCTGGGGATGCTTGGTTTGAGGAAGGAAAGAAAGGGTCTGATCAGATAATTCCTCCAATAGGATGAGAACAAGTTGTAAAAAGAATCTAAAATACATCCTGCATGTAACAACTGGAAGGAAAGACTGGGAGCAAAACCTGGGTAATTGGCAAAAATAAGACTTATTCTCTCCACTTGCTTTTGAAACTACCATGACAAATTTTATTGACCGTCTACTGCATGTCCATTGTGCTTGCCCCATGCTCATGGAGTTTAGAGTCTAGTAGTGGAAAATCCGCTTAGTACAAACGTACGTAAGGGCAATAAGACATACACGAATGATTAACATGGGACTATCCACCTTGAAGGCATCTGGGCTGTTTCTTAAGATACCAAGTGATCTCCCAGGTATTTATTCAGACTACCGGGTCAGCCGCCCTTCTTTCTATTATCACAGCTTTGACGCCACCTCCAGTCATTACTGTTCTTAACTTATGGGTTAAATGAATGAATATTAGATGAATGAGCATTGTGTTTCCTTTGCAACTCCCGTGACATTTAGCACAGTGCTGGAAAAACAGTTAATCGTTAAAATCTGAATTGAATTGTGTCCTGAGCTTGTATGAGTTCTCTCAATACCATATTTATTCAACAGTCAACACCTATGATGTGCCAGGGGCTGTATGTACCCTGACTGTATCCCTCTAAATAATACCTTCGGTATACTCTCCTTGTCGATCGATGTATATCATCTGCTTCCTGTTGGGACCCTGATTGATGTAATGAGAAATGGGGAACCAGAAAAGTGGTCTTAGCTTCTAGTGAGGTAGATAGAGCAGATCTCAAATCTTTTATAAGGATGATTCAGAATGATTATCTGAAGATCAGATAATCTAGCCAAGGTTATAGAGCTAATTGTTTACAGTGTAGATTTCTTAGTCAAGACTAGGAACAGAAGCTATGCATCCCTCACTGTATCACACTGCATTCTAGCCTCCTGACACCTAGTTCTAGTGTCTTTTAATGTTTTTCAATACGTTTTTAGACAAATGAGTTCCTGTTACATTTCATTGCAAGGTAAAATTGCTTATGGTACTTAGTGTATAACCCGGCAGTCAGGTGAAGAGCACAGGTGATGGCTCTGCCTTCCTAGGTCCAGGAGGCTGGAGGGGTCAGTAAGCGAACAAGTCAGCTAACACGTATACAGTGACAAAGTGTGGGTAGATCATAAAAGAACAAAACCCGAGCTTGTTAGAGGGATAATCTGGAAGGGTCTTATTTAGATGAAGGTCAGGGGAGGACTCACATCATAAAATAGGTTCTGTGATACAGGGGGAAACCTTTTCTGCCTTTAAGTGACAACTGTGAGGCTTAAGACCCTGGAAATAAGAAGAATGTGACACAAGGATGGTCCTTGCTAGGAGGAAGAGGTGTGGAAAGACTGACGATTTTGGCCCAAGTGGATCCTGAGAAGGAGATGGGGAGACAGATGGTGTAGTTGTCAGAAACACACATCTTGCTTTCACCCTCTTGTAGTAAACATCCATCTAGGAATGCGGGAGATCGGTGACATGGATGGATGGGCTCCCCAGGACTCTCCTGGTGGGAGACCCTAAGCCTTGGAGGAACTCTGACTTCAACACATTTAACAGTCATCACGGGACAGGCCCAGATGGGGGAGGTGAATGAGTCAGTGTCACATGACCTGCAGGGAGTCCAGAAGTTCCTCAGGGCCTGTGGGGGCTGGACCCACGGCTGACCAAACTCCATGCTCAGTGGCCTCATGTTGTTAGCTTGGAATTGACAACAGTGGGAGTATTTACACCATGGGAACAGGCAAATGCTACCATCAGGGCTTCTCCTCCATTCCTCACCCCATCCCCCAAGAACCAGACGTTAAACGTTTACCAGCTCACCTCTGCCCACGGCCCTGTTGAGGGGATATAGGGTTGCTAGGGCTCCTGTCAACCACAGTCCAGAAGAAGAGACGGCTACGATCAGGGCTTCTCACGTGGAAGCAAATGTCTGGGGTCAGGCCTTTAGTGGAGGATGTCGGCCTGATGCCCCAGGGGCCAGATGGGACCAGGCACACCTCAGAGGTCGCTAGTCAGCCTCTGTGAGTTCTCAGAGAACTGGGATCTGAGGTCCCTGATAGTAGGGGGCCCCCTTCTCCCCTGCCACAAACAGGTCAAGTAAGTACCTTATAACATAAAAGGCTACCTTGAAAATGGAACAGGAGGAGAAAAGACCATCTCAAGGCTGTGTTTTCCTGAAAGATACTGGATCAGCCAAATGAGACTCTTTATTAAACCTGAGATGCTATAATGGACAAGTTCAAATGTAAAGTTGCCCTTTGTACCCTTTTTGCTGCCTGGTAGGGTGGGAATTCATGGGGAAGATTTTATAGGAAATAAAGAAGCTACATCTTCTTTGTACATTTTAGTCTAGTGTGTAAATGTGCAACCTGGCTATATAATAATTGGTGGCTATTATTATGAAAAGCACATGTGGGAAATGTTAAGCATTCTTCAGCATTCGATACAGCTGAATGTAGATCTGGTGTACTCTTGTATCTTCAGGCCCATTTGTTGATTTGTTCCTTTTGGCAGGATGGCAGCCCAGAGGGACCACAGCAGTTCAGGGCCCAGGCACCGGCCAGAGGAGGACTCACCAGGCATGCAATGGTGGGCTGACCTTGAACTTCGAGGGCACAGTCTACAAGGTGGAGACAAATGAACCCTGACTGGCAGAGATTGCTTTGGGGAAGATGAAATATTAGAACAGAGGGCTATCTTTAGCCAGATACTATTCTGCAGATTCTTAGCCCCAAATCTAGCAGCTTCCACTTATCAGAGCTGTGCTTGGACCAATTGCTTCTTACTATATAGACACAGGACAGCTGAGAAGTCTTGAAGGATGTAGGGGATGAGGGCCAGGGGCTGGACCTTAAAAGGAGCCTATCAACAGGATTAGTTTGAGTGACGCCCTCTCTGTCTCTCCCCTCCACAGAACAACTGGGCTGTAGATGCCCATTTTCCAAGTAAAGAGCCAATCAAGGGACTTCTTTCCAGCACAGGCCCATCAGTGGGGCATGCATCACTCCCCCTTCTGAAGCCCCCGCGGAATGATGGGTCCACTTTCCAGGAAGCATCACCACCTCATTAGCAGATCTGTACTCACTGTTCCTTCTTTCCCATTGCTCTTAAATAGCTTAAAAACATAGTATTCTTAGCCCAAGCTCGGCTTATAAGAAAACATCTTTCCCGCCCACCCCTCCTCCCATACACTCAGGCCTAACAATTTAGTTCCATCTTCAGAGCCGCATGGAAAGCTCAGGGACCCTGATCTGAAACTCCACTTCATTCCCACCCCTCCTTGACCTTGGAGAAACCTCAGGGCCCTGGAGCCCTGTGTGCTAGGGGTCTAACTGTGGGCTCTGAGGTGGGGAGCGGGGGTGTTCTATTGCTGCAGCCTGGCTTCTTTCCCTGAAAATCCTCCCTCTCCTCTCTCGACTTCTGTAACTGAGGCCCTTTCAGAGAAAAAGAAAAATTCCGAGAAGGTTGAAACTCCAGTATTGCTCTCACTTGGTTCTAAAGTAATCCCCACAGGGCAACACCAGGCTCCTAGTTCCTGCTCTGTTGTGTGGTCTTCCATATGACAGATGGCCTGCCTGATCTCTTGGGAAAAAATTTCATAGCTGGGGAGGAGACTACAGAGGGAAGAGTTATTCCTAAAGGGCAGGCTGCACAGCCTTGAGGTGGACGCTACCCCTGAGTGTGGCGCTTTCTGAGCTTCTGGGAATAGGCGGGTGGCATCCAGCCTGCCTATTTATGACTTGCTGGGGAGAGATGCTCAGGCTGTGAGCCCAGGAGGTAGGCACGCTTCACATGCTTCTTTCACGGAGCGTTGCTGTCCTTCTCTCCTTCCCAGGCTCCAACTGGTCACAGGGGCAGCAATTAGCCCCAGGCAGAACCCGAAGGCACGTGACATGTATCTTCAGGGCCCTCCTCATTGCCATCACCATATTACGTAGGTACCAAGTCATGTTATGACCACACCCTGCCCAGGACCCTCTCTCTGGACACTCACTCCTGCCTGCCCTGGTCCACATGGCCTCTTTAGCCAAAGTTTACTATCTTGAGTCATAGCCACTTAAGACTCTGCTCTGAGGTGCTTTTAAAAAATTAATCAGCAGGGCTAATTGCTTCAGAGTGTCACCCCACCTGATGAGACGTCCCAGAATCTCGGGGGCACCATGTTTGAATCCAGAGGAATTCAATTCGGTCCAATCCAATGTATGTTTCCCAAACCCACAGTAGATTCCTAAGCTGGATACGAGTAAATTAGAGGAGATGGACACATGGAAGGGGAGAATCTTTGAGTAGCATCCCTGCAGCCTACACTCCAGATAATGGCTTTCAACCCTGCCTATGGGAAGAGCCTTCTCCAGTGCTCTCACTTGAGGCTTCTGAGCAAGGAGGCATGAATGACTTGGAGGCATGGTGGGCAAGCCTCAGAGCCTTCCTGCGGGACCAGGTGTGGCTCCTTTACTGACTCCAGAGGAATTAGCCCACCCTAAGACCACATCTGGGGTTCTCCATTCCTTGAGAGCATGACTCAGAAAGGGCTGTGGGTCTTGGGAGGGAGGTTATCAGTTGTCTTATAAGCACATAAGAATGTGCTCCCTGTCTCCAGGTTGGGACACACAGAATCATGGCAATATATAAATTGTTTGGTTATAAAGGGGCCTAAAGACTAAAGCTGGGACATTTTCTTTCCTGGGTCCCACCGTTTCCTGGACTCTGGCCTGTACTGGACTTCTCCTCATCCTCTGGATTGAGAGGCACACTTGAAAGAGGTCAAATTCTGGCTCCAGTCTTGGCTCGGCACCAAGAAGTGTGCAGCCCCAGGCAGATCACCGTACATCTCTGGGCTTCCACCTTTCTCCTTAGTAAAAAGAGGAAAATGGACTAGATAAGGGTTCCTTGACATTTGTTTTTTAGAATATTAATCCTACAGAGACTCTCTGTAAACAAAGCAGATTTGTTAACTGCCTCTTCTTGGGGATTCATGTTCCGTGTTAGCATATTAAAGGCTCTGGGGGCTGCTAAAGACACCTGCTTAATGCTCTTTAACCTAGTGTCCCTCAACTTTACTAGACTGTAACTGTAAATTCTTTCCTTTTGCAACACCTACTAGCATCCAGAGGATCTATGGTTGCTCAGAGCCTACTGGGGAAAGTGGGGACTAGGCCAGCTCTGATGTTGTGTGACTGTATAAATGAGCAATAGATGAAATTTCCAGCAGCCTGCTGTCATCACTCACAGCCCTGCTCTCCTCCTGGTGCACAGGCACGTGGCTGGGTCTGTGTGTGCCATCAGAACCTATTTCCAATTCATAGGCTGCAGCTGAAGTGGCTGGTCAGCTTGCCAGAGCTCGGGCCCTGGACCTGAAAGGTTCCTGGAGACTTCTGGCTGGACAAACCCTCCCAGGAATACCGGCTCCATCCCCGGCCCTCCCCCCTAGTCTGGCATCTCCAAGGCCAACTCTGCATGCCAGTTTCTGTTCCCGAAATCACTGAGGAAGGTCGTTTTTCAATTGCCTCCTGCAGTTTATTTCAGGCTCAAACCCACATTTAAGTTTAATCAAACCCTGCTGCAGTGACAAGCCAGAATTCTGTGCTGCTTTGTTTGGTGGCTGAGGGGTCGACACATAAGAGTCACTGGAGAGAGCTGGGTGTGTTAATTATTCTTAATGCGCTCATTTTCCTCATCTGCTGAATGGGACTAATGATCCCTGCTCTGTCTATTCCCCAGGATTCCTGTGGGCTTCCAATACATCAACAGGCATGAAAGCATTCTGTAACCTCTAAAGTGCTGTGCAGTGAGCCCACTTCATAGGCACATGGATTAAACACTGGGCAGAGAGAGGGGAAACAAACAGTTTAAATAGGGGTGAGCAAACAGCAGGAGATGTGAATCTGCTGTTTCCTCAGCTGGTCTCGGCTCTCAAGTGTGTGCCACATGCCTCTCAAGTGTGACCCGCATCTCACTCTGATTCTAAAGTGTTTGAAGACGTATAATTTTTCATACATGTAGCCCTGAAATGCAAACCGACTACTTTATCTGCTATTCAACCAAGAAGGCAGAGATCTGTTGGAGCACAGAGTTAACACTGCCTGGGCTGGGTTTCTCCATGGGCTGGTCTCCACTGGGGTACCTTTCTAAGCAGGGTTCAAGAGTCATAAGTTTAACTGTGTGTCCATCACACGCTGCCTTTAAGACCCACTCCCACGCAAGAGGCTCACTCTACTGCGCCCCTTGGAAGGTGAGAGAAGGGACCTCCACCTGGGGAGAGGGAGCAGGAGGAAGGACGGGCTGAGCTCAGAATGGCTGTGGCAAGAAGCTCTGAGTGCCCAGCCCCCCCTCCCCCTCCCCCTGCTCCAGGACACCGGTGTGACAGTCATCCACAACCCGTGCAGCTCCCCGGCACCATCACCAGCTTGCTTTCCACGGGGGTAGCTGCTCACCCCCAGTCCCCTCGCCCTTGACCATGCCATGCACCAGCACTTGTAGGGCTGGCTCGCAGCCCGTTTGCAGACAGCTGCCCACCCCCCCCCCCCATTCATGCTGCAGCCCATTCACTCCGCTGCCTCTGACAGGCTGCGGCTGGGCCCCGTCACTCAGGGATGGCAGCTTAGTTCTGGCCGCGTGTGCGTGCGTGAGTGGGGCACAGGGAGTCAGGGAGGTGCTGGTCTCTTGGAAGGGGATTCATTGTAGTCGCAGCCAGAATTGCAGAATTGCTCCCAGACCCTAAGGTATTCGCTGCCTCAGACTGATCACCTGGGTGATCCCTGTGCTGGGCGCTTTACCTGCCATTATCTCGTTTGATGTCTTTGAAGGTAAGTATCAGGTATTGTTAACCCCATTTTATAGTTGAAGTACTGACGGGTAGAAATATTAAGAAAAATGCCCCAAATCAAACAGATAGTAAGTGACAGAGCCAGACATGAGCCCCAGCCCATCAGACGCCAACAGCAGTCTCCCTGACCCCCACCACGTAACCTGTTGCCTCTTTCCTGGGGGTGGTTTTTGGGATTTCACTTACCTCCGCCCTCATCCTTAGGATGCTCTCCTGTAATCCCACCAACAAACTGATTCCCCCTGGAACGCATGGCTGGCTCGGATGATCTGGGAAAGGCTGGATCCCGGGAACACTCAGATTTCTCAACATTGAGTCTGGGGCTGGCCATCTGTCTCTTGCCTAAGTGGCTTCTGGCTCCAGCTCAAACCTTTTCTCACTCTAACCTTGAGCTTCTTTCCCAAAGTTTTGCCCTATCTTTCTAAAGAGTGCTCTTAATACACATAAAAACACCCACACTCACACCTGCACCATAGCTATCTGTAGTATCATGGAAAGGTCACCGATTATGTCAGAAGATCTGGGTTCAAATGCTATTGTCATCAAATGGATTTCGCCAGTATCCAGCTTTGCCTTGTGGAGTCTCAGTGGAACCACTATTTGCCCCACCAGCCCAATGGGCTTGTCTTAAAGATGATTAATTAAAAGCACATTACTCACTGTAGAGTGTGGTTCCCATATCAGGTATTACTAAGCACTTTGTGTTATGGCCTATTGGGTCTTGTCTTTGGCCCTAATTAAGCTTAAGTCAGTAGGACTGCCAGGGGCCAGGCTGCCTCCAGCCTCTGATCTGGGAAAGATCATCTCCTCACCCAAGATGGAACCTGCTTGACTTTCTTGACCCTTCTCACAGATTTTCCTCCTCATCAATTGATCTGGCTCCAGAACAAGCCGCTGGCCAGCCACGCACTGCTGCCAGAACAGCAGCGAGAGCCCTGGCAGCCGTCCCCGGGAGCCTCAGGGTTAATGTTTGTGCGTCAAAGTTACGTGGAAAGAAGGGGCCACAGTGCGGATGGGGGTGGTGATGAGTCCAGACCTCCTTTTACCATTTTTACCTGAGAACTGAACTAGGGAAGTTTAAAGACAGAAGGGAGAGAGACCTGCCCCTGGGGAAGGTGAAGGAGGGGGCCTCGTGACTGACAGCGGTGTCCCTGCTGAGTTCTGCATCCTAACGCGGCGGGTGACAGGAGCGGGAGCTGGGCCACGGACCCTGCCAGGAAGGACTGAGGCTGGTCTGCCTGCCTTGGGTCTGCAGAGCCACTGACTGCTTACAAACCTCCTTTTTGCCCACTGACTCTCCTAATCTTCACAACAACCTAGACAGGTAGGCAGAACCAAAACAGGGCATTGCCCCATTTGACAGATGGGGTCTGAGAGGTTAAGAGATGAAGGCTGAGCAGGAGGGAGGGGTGCAAGGGCGCTGGAGGTCCTGACACCCTGCAGATGGACAGCCCCTCCCAGGTACAGAGCCCAGAGGGCTGTCCCTAAATGCAAGCAGGCATGGCAGGAGGGGCACATACAGATATTTTGCTCCCTTTTCTTTGCCCAGGAGTGCGAAAGGTTCCCACTCAAGCCAACCCTGAAGGGATGGCCAGATAATCCCCTCAGAGGTCCCACCCGGACACCCATTCAGACTTATCTTCCAAGGCAGCTGCAACTTCCCCTTGATACCTCGAGAGTCAGGCAAGACAGGAACTGGGGCTGAAATAAACACCCAAGTTGCTTGCAAGAGTGGCTCTTCAAACCCACTCTCTTGGTGCCAGGAGCCTCCCGCTAAACAAAGAAACCTCCCCAAACCAAATAAAGAAGCAGGTTCGTCTTACCCAGGGAATCCGAGAGAATGGTGCTCGTGGTCCTGCCACTCCAGCTCCTACAGGTCTGTAAGGATTAGCTGCTCCAGCACTTCAACAATAAGCTGAATTAAAGGGGAGGAATGCAGGGGTTTTCTTTCCTAGGACTGTAACCAGGGAGCCTTAAAGGGGAGGAAAAGTAGCTAGGGCGGCTTGCATCTCTCCTTCCTTTCCTCTGCCTTTCCTTCCCTCTGAGCAGATCCAGAAAAATCCTTTTGCAAAGGGGCCCTTTTATGCTGTGTGTGTTTGTGTGTGTGTGCGTGTGTGTGTGATTGTATTTGCATGGAGGTGTGTGATGGAGAGAGGGAAAACATAAAGGGCAAAAACAAAACATCACATTAAAGGTTTCCATTGGCCTGAATGGGGTGATGATAGAAAATCAGAGACTGCCTGCCTCCGTTTCCCTCTTAACCACTCAGATGCTGGTGTATGTTGTTTAAAATACCTTCCTGAGCAATAGGATATCTATACTGGCTGAAAGCAGAGACTACAAAACCCTCAGTGTCTTATAAAATGGGAGAAGCACTTGGATGTCCCTCGGGGGGCCCAATGCTACATGGTTTCACCCCTCTAACCTGTTTCTAGAAGCAAAGCATTCTGGTCCCCAAATCTACCATCCTCTTCTCAGTTCTAATCCATTGGACCCCAGGAGACCATTCCCCTCCTTCTGGAAACTCTTAGCTTTTAAATTGTGCCTTTCCATTTTTTATCGTTTGTGTTTTTTTGAATAAACAACACATTCATGTGGGTCAGAAATCAGAACTCTATTGAAAGCCATACACAGAGGTGTCTCACTCCATCCACTCCGCACCCACCCCTTCCCCCTACCCTGCCCTCTACAGGTGGCCACTTTTATTAGTTTCTTGTGTATCTCTCCAGTATTCCACGCAGAAACAAACAAAATAATATATATATTCCCTGGCCCCCTTTCTTACACAAAAGACAGTAAGTAAATGCTGCCTCGTTTATATTTGCATCTCTACAATCTTAATCCAGCCCCTCTTCTCTTCTCTTCTCTTGGGTACTATTGTAATAGACTAGACTAGACTCTAATTGGTTCCTGGGTGAGGCAGTCCCCTGGGATAGTTAAGCAAGGCTTTGGAGAAGATTTCTAGGCTGGACTCCTGGGCTGTCTTTTAACTGGGTGTGTGGCCTTGGACAAGTGGCTTAACTTCTTTGTGCCTCAGTTTTATCAATCTGTCCAATGGGATAATCACTGAATTTATTTCACACACTAGTGGGGTGGAGCAAGACAGAAGGCAAATTGCTTAGAACAATGACTGGCACTTGGTAGGTAGTCAGTAAATGTGAGCTACTATGATTCTCTCTCTAACTTTCATTTTTGCTAGAATTATCACAATAAGAAAATTGCCTCCACCTCAAAAATATCCATTCCCTACAGAATAAAATCCAAACACTTCATTCCATCATTGAAGGCATTACAGGATCTGGTACAAAAGTATCCTCCCTCCCCTGAGTCCCTCCATCCACCCAGCTGACATTCCAGCCATATCACAGGAGGTACTGATTTCCAACATGCCACTTGTTTCCAAAGCTCCTGATCTTTGCTTATGCTGATCTATCAGTGTAGAATGCCCTTTCCTCATTCTCTGCCTATGGAAATACTATAGATTTTAAAAGTTCACATCAAATACCATCTCATCCATGAAGCCTTCCATGATTTCTTCGCCCCGTTAGAAATAATCACTCCTTCCTCTGTGCTGTTCTCAAAACTCTCTGTCTACAACTCTCCTTAGTTCTTAATCTTTTTCTGCCTTGAATTCTAGTTTGTGTTTCCACTGCTGTCTCCCTTCTTGAATTGAGAGTTCTTAAGGCAGTGATTTTCGCTTCTCTTCCTGCCCTCTTGTCTTCCTTTCCCTAATCTTCCTCCTGTGTCCAGCACAGGGTAGGCACTCAGCCAATGTTTAGTGATGAACCAGATAGGTTCCACCAGAAGTGGAAGGGCCTCTGAGAGTCCAATAAATAAGAAATGATTTGCTCATGGTTGGTATACATAGTAAGTACTCAATAAATGCTAACTCATTAGTATTGATAACAAGAATAATAACATATTATTGTTATGGGTCTAACATCTTGTTTATTGCTTAGATTCTCTGGGTATAGCATCCCTGACCTGACGAGCAGCTGTCCTCTTCCTGTTTAGATGCAGGAACTGGGGAGTTTATCACAGCCTGAAAAGGTCAAGTAAGGCTCATGGACGTCAACAAATGTTAGAGAGTTTATCTCCATAGGGAGCTGAATTCCACCTCTCTGAAGTCGCCCCCAACACATGTGTATGTACACTCATTCCTTAAATATTTATCAAGCACTGACTATGTACTAGGGGTTGAGGATAGAAGCCAGGCTCAGACTCAACACTCACAGAACTTCTACCGTCCAAGTGCAAGGAATAAGTCAGTTCTGTACTCTGTAACTCAGAATGTGTTACTTTGTGATGCAGAGTACTTTGTATTCTGTTACAAGTTTGAATTCGGCAAGGAACTGTCTGTGAGCGCCAACCCACCAGCATCCTCTTGCCTCCTCCCCCTTCCCTCCCATCCACCGGCACACTGCTGGTCCTGGCGAGCCACAGTGCTGGGAATGAATTCTCAGCTGTGGAAACAGAAGTAGGTTCAGCAGATGTTGGGTGGCATGGGAGAAAGTGTTGCCTCTTTATGCTGAATTCAGAAGGTGGATGTTTTTGCAGGTACTGACTGGGTCATACGCCAGACATCAGAGGCCGGAGCGGGGAGCATCCACTGCTCCGGTATTGATACAGGTGACTAGAAAATATTTCCCAAGGAGCTGGAAGAGAGCTTTTGGCTTGCTAACACATGCACACTCGTGCCCACACATGCATGTGCACATACACCCCTGTGCTTGCATTTTGGCTTGGTTCAGATTCTTGTAATGGCCGTATCGCTATGTTTTCCCCAATCAACAATTCAACCAAATATTTATTACACATAAACTAAAACACAGAGAACAATCGGAGATCAATCAATAGCTAAATAGGATGCTATTAACTCATGTTGTCATCAGAGATGAGGCCATGTGGAGCCGGCTGTGGGCTGGAGATGTCAGGAAAGGTTTCATGGAAAAGTTTCATGGGAGTCAGCCTGAGCCTTAAGGATGAGTAGGACCAGATT
Organism: Eschrichtius robustus; assembly: GCF_028021215.1. NCBI lineage: Eukaryota > Metazoa > Chordata > Mammalia > Artiodactyla > Eschrichtiidae > Eschrichtius > Eschrichtius robustus. The sequence goes on from NC_090826.1 coordinate 151,382,097, forward strand.
TGGGAGGTGTGGTGGGTGGGATGGGATTAGGAAAAACCACAGAGCTTGGAACATACAAGATGTGTGCTGGATACGACGACCTGCAATGCAGTGAGAGATTAGAGTGTCTAGTGTTGAAGCAGCAAAGGGCTTTGGACTTGCCCGCAAAGGCAGTAGAGTGTCATTGCAGGTTCTTAAGCAAGGATGTTGATGGGAACCCAGTGGTGATGTGCCTGACGCTGGGAAAGTCGGAGACTGGAAAATCAGCAGACAACCTTGCAGTCACCGAGACCTGAGTGGGTGAGGGCTGGCTGGAACCAAGAGGGAGCAGGAGTGGAGAGAAGAAGGGAGTGGCCTGAAGGGGGTGCCATTGCCCATCAGCTTCCTCCTTTCACCCCAAAATGATTGGTGTGGGTTTGAGCTTATCAAGCTATTATTTAGCTCACAGGTGATGCTGGCAAAAGGAGAAGTGGCTAAGTGTATTCACCAGGTCCTCCCCTCTGCTGCTCCCGTGTGGTCATACTTATCCCCCAAATAAACAAAATAAGGGGTCTTCCTGTGGTTGGGGTAAGGAGGAGAAAAGGGAGGTGCGCTTATGAGGACAGAGCAATCCTTTGTCTGTCAAAGAGCACATTCTTACCTCCCCTTGGTCTGTGCTGTCTTTTACATTTAATTAGATCTCAGATTGAGCTTTCTGGATAGGAAATGACAAGACATAATGAGGTGCCAGGGTGGAAAAGGGAAGGGAAAACAATATCCATTAGTTCATTCATGCAACAAATATTTGTGAGCACCTACTGTGTGCTGGGCAGTAAGCTGGGCTCTGAGCAAACAGTAGTAAACACAATAGGCACAGTCTCTGTCCTGGTGAGTGTTGTGTTCTAGCAGTATTGTCAGATTTTAAACAAATACAGATCATTACAATTGTGATAAATACTATGTACAGTTTAGGGCATTAAGAAAGTATATGATAGGGAGATCTTACTAGCCCCAAGGAAGTGACTTTCAAACTGGAATCAGAAGAAAGGAGAATTAGCTACAAGAACAGTTGGAGACACCAAAGAACAGCAAGTGTAAAGGCCCTGGGGTGGAAAGGAGCCATACCTATTGGAAAGACAGAGAAGTGCATTGTGGCTGGGCAGTGGGAGCAGGAGAGAGAGGAACCCCAATTGCTGCTGGTGAAGCAGCAAAAGGAGAAAATCATGCAAGGCCTTCAAAGTATCACGGGAAAGATAATGAGAGGGGGAGGGGCCACCAAGGAACAAATCCCACTGTTGTCATAACACGTTTCCCACTGAAGTTGGTTAATAGAGAATGGAATGGGCACAGGGAGTGAGGATGGAGGGAGAGAATGGAAATGACAAGATAGCAGAGACAGGCCGGCACAATGTGATACTTGCTACTTTAGTATTTGTTTTAAAAATAAGGCACCAGATTTCTAGTGCTTCCAGGAATAAGCATGGTCTGCATTGTTCCTGCAGCCTGTGATGTACTCATCTTTTTATTTGAAGTGAACCTGTAAAGAGTCTCCTCTCCTAAGCACCCTTCCCTGGGTCCACAGGCGAAACGGACCACCCTCTCTTCTCCCAAAGCCCGTCTCTACAATGGCGTCCACCCTGCTCCACTGAGATGGAAATTGGTCTGATGCATGTCAAGGTTGCCCATAAGTGACAAGTTCTCTAAGGGTACAAACCATGCCTCAATTACCTCTATAACCACCATATTGCCTGGCAGAGAGCATGTTCCACAAAGGTTTGCAAAATCAAAGTCCTGAATAAAACCTAAAAGGAGAGTTTTCTGGTGTGTCCTGAGTTTGACACCATTAACGGTAGGAGCAGGAATTCAGTCCATTAGTAACAGGCTACCATGGGCTACCCCTCCCCCCAGAGAATCCAGAAGAATATATAAAAGAGTTCACTTCTTCTGGTTTGCGTTGCATCTTCCAACTTCTTTAGAGTCTGCAGAGTTGGGTGTTGGGTGGGCCATTCAGTCAGCTTCTCTGGCTGCTTCCCCATGGCCCCTCCACCTAGGGAGGAAGGTATCAGCCCATGACACCTGAACTTTCTCTTTCTTCTCTTCTTTCCCATGATTCATCCTATATACCCTTCCTGCACCTCTTCCTATCCTACTCAGTCTCTGCCAAGGTTCAGCAAGCATTCAGCTATATCCAGCTCTACTCTGGGTGGGACCAGGAGTGGCATTGGATCCTGCAGTTTGGATGCCCTACAAGGTGAGTAGATTTTCACCTGATCCCCTCCTCTTGTGTTTGCTCTGTTTCTATGGCTAGGAGAATATGTCACCTTTGTTGCCTTGAGTCACATTCCCAAATGAGCCCAGTCTTGGTATATGCCATGTTCCAGGAAGAAACGGGGGGCAGAATAAGCCTATCACCCTGGGCTTTGGATTTTTGGCTGATGATGTAGTCAGTTTCTATGTGGGAACCTGCTTCTGGTCCTCGGCAGAGATTGCTGTACCTTTCTCCTCCGTGTCCATCATTATCTGCATGCATTTCTGTATCCATAGCTGGCGGAATCAGTCATGACTCTCCAAGGTCACCAGTATGACCTTGAAAGACAGTGGGGGGGGGGCAAAGGTGTTGGGTGGGCGCTCATGAGTATCACTTGCCTGATCCAAACTTTTGTTAAGGCTACTTACAAAGTACCTGATTGTCCAATTTGATTTTAATCTCCTTTTTCTGTTTCTTCCTAACCCTCCAGAGAATGAACAAATAAAGAGACTGGCCTATAAAGGAAAAATTATGGTGGTGAGAATTTCACTAAAGAATTTAGCCCACATCACCATGTTTACAAACATATTCTCCCCAGACAGGGGTTTAGGTGACCTAGCATTTGTCCCCATAACATTTTTTTCTGTCTAAACAAACTGGGATGAGTCGAAACCTCAAGGATCTTCCTGTTCTGCTCTGTCAAATTGGGCTAACAATATCAGTCTACCCCAGAAGTCTATTGGGGTCAAATGACATGAAAGGATGTGTATGAAACATGAACAGTAATGTTGCATTTATTCCCGGTTGAAATCATGTGTCTGGCGCACGGTCCTGCCCCCGCCTCGGGCAGAGTTACAATGCTCAGGACTGTTCTTAGCTTCTCCGGAGAGAAAATAGGCTACAGGGCTTCCTCAGTCCCAAGAGGGAGCTGCCACTGCCCTCTAGTGACAGCCTTCTGCCCAGACCTGGTGCCTGCGTCCTCCCCTCTGGCTGATGTGGAGAACAGACCTTCTTTCTGGCAGGACTGTTTCTGACCAACCCTTTCTCAAAAAAACCTGGCCTCGAAATTCTCCATATTCGTGCTATAGGTGGTGAGTGCTGCTGTTTTTTATACTATGCTAAGAACTAACAAATATTTGTCAGGGGTCTACTATGGTGGGTGGGAAGTGTGCCAGGCATGGAGGGGACCCTCCTCCCCACCCCCGCTGACTCATCTGTCTCAGGAGGAGAAGATCTCACACCAGTCATCCGCAGGATGTCAACCTTCTGGAAACTTTCCAGCGATGATAACTGAGCCTCCCACCCTTTCCCCTCGCCCCCCAACACTGAAAGGACACGACAGGACCACAGAGACAGCCTGCTAATTATCTCTGTTCCCACGGTGCCCAGCGCAGAAAGACATTCTGGAAGGATCCACCTATTGAAGAATTTGTCTACTGAATGCATAGTTGACCTTCAGAAGTGCCTCCCCTGATAAATGCTGAAATTCTGTAATATGTATACATCTCTTTGAGAGTCATAGTGAAGAGGTTAGGAATCAGACAGGAGAGCAGACTTAGGATTGAATTTGGGGTGTTCTATTACTAGCAGTGTGATCCTAGGCAAGTTTCTTAACATTTCTGAGTCTGTTTCTCACACGTAAAATGGGCCTAAGGGAACATCTTCCTCAACAAGAGGGTCCTAAGAATTAAATGAGATAATGTACGTGAAGTGCTTGAGAAACGATCTGCACTCAGGAAGTGGACCCTTTGGGGGTGTGACTCAGTTTGAGACACAGCAGGGAACAATACAGAGAGTAAGGCAGCTCCAGAGAGCTAGATGGAGGGGTGGAGGCAGCAGATGGGGCCGGGGAAGGGGCAGTGTCCACATGGATGGGGAGTGTGGGTACGTGTGTGCATGCCTGCAAGTGATGTCTGGGATAGAGGATTTCCATGTACAGTGAGGTCTCAGCTTAAGATCCTAAGGTGTAGCAGTGACAGGTCCTCTCCTCTCTTGGGATAACTCTCTTTTCCAGGAAGAGGGGCAGTGCGGCGCTCCAGAGCACTCTAGTACCCAGGCAAGTCAAGTGCATGCCCTGGTTATGGACTTAGTCACAAGTAGGGGGAGGGCAGTGAAAGGACCCAACCTTTCCTTAATAATGGGTTAGGGAGAGTGAAAACCAGGACTCTTGAGCAACAGAAATGTTAGGAACTAAGAGCTAGACAGTATTCTGGGGACACATCCACCTCTGGTGCCCCTGTGGAAAGTAGCCACAGTGACCCTCCCACCACCCTTCCTTCCAGTGGCCCTCCCTCCACCCCTGCTGAGGGCAGGTGAACCCCTCCCCTGCCATCCAAGTTTCCAGGACGAGGCGGGCTCCTGAGGCTGCTGGTAGCATCACCACCAAAATGGTCTCATCTCCAATTGTTCCTGAGATAGAACATTTAAATAATAGAACTGATGATAAGTAGAAATCAGCAGAAATCATTTACTCCTGAGGAAGAAAACAACTGCTTGATTTAGTTACCAGATCTCCTGTCTGACAGTTCACAGTGCTGTGGTCCAAATTTGACCTTGGGAGATGCATTGAAAGAACCTTGTGGAGGGAGAGAATGCAGGCACGAGGCCTCCAGGGCCAGGTCTGTGGGCTGAGAACAATGGCCTGCATTGGGAACAGACACAATACACTCCACATCCAAGGCTAGTTCCTGTACCTTGTATTGGAGGCGAGTCTGCAGCACCGGGATGGGAAGCAAGCTGGCATTGACACTTCAGGTTATGCATTGTTTTGATCTCAGCTTTCAGCATTGCTACCTCCCCCAAAAGGTGGGAGGAGGCAGAGAGAAAATGGTCTGTCGAGGCTTTTCAGAACCCTGGGGAAAGCAACCAAGCTAAAAGATTATCAAGAGAACCAGAGATTATCTTCTTGCAGTGGTGGCAAGGCCAGTGTACTCGGTAGCACTAGAAAATCATTGGCTGACCTTGGGGTGCAGAGGTCCTAGATGAGACTACTGAAAGGGTCATGTTTGGAGCTCAGACCTGCAAGATGGTGTGTTTAAGGGAGAGCAAGGGGGAGGAGGTATTTCTTCTATTCTCCTCCTGGACGAGGGCATAGCAGATACCAGGGACAGAAGGAAAGAGCAGCACCAAAGGCGGACCCTGTTCCTTTTCCAACCTTAGGAAGCTTTGGAAGTATCAGGTCAGTCATTCTGGACATTTCTCTGTAAGGTAAGGTTGACTTTATGGGAGCCTGTAACTGGCTGAGAATGGAAAGATTAAGGGCCAGACGGAGCTCAGTATCTGGAGAGAGGGCTGATGGGTAATAGCTGGTACATCATATCCCTCAAGAAGTAATGGGGTCATCGCAACAACCGTGCAGGAAACCGCAGTAGGGGGTCCTGGAGAAGGCAGTATTCTGAGACTGTCCTGCCATATGCCTTCGCGTGGGCTGCCTCCCCTGCCCGGAGTGTCCTCTCCTTTTCTGATGAGATTACTCACTGTGCTTTAAAAATAGCTCACATCTTACCCCTCTACGAAATCCTCCGTGACAAGGTGATTCACTCCCTCCACAGTGTCTGGCAATATCTTATTCATTTTCAAAATTTTAAATTATTAAATTAATGTATTTTGCGAAATACTGAGCCCTTAGAGTAGATACTTGGTCTTTAAGTGCCTCGCATATAGCAGCTAGTAATTTATTAATTCAAGAAATATAAATTAGGATTCAGGGAGGCAGGCTGGTGGGTAGCATGGGGGTGAGATTTGGTGGGGGGGATATCAGGGTGAAACCCCAAACTCAAGGTTAGTGTAAAAACAAAGGCAAGGAAGTGTCCTTGTCCCAGAGGAATTGGGGACTGGGTGGAGTTTTAATGAAGGGATCCCAGCAGAGGAATCCAGGTTGGAAATGGGATTCAGCGAGGAGAATTCATTGCAGTAATAAGGTGTGGACTCAGTCACAGAGTTGAATATTCACCCTGAGAAAGTCTAGATGCTGACCAAGTCTCAGGAACATTGAGCAAAAGGGTCTTCTAGGCTCCTTAATGGAAGGCAGTCCTGATGTCCATGCTGGAATGGGGCTGAGTCTGCAGCTGGGGGCACAGGGTTGAAGGGGTCTCTGTTGTAGTTGGAGGACTGATGATGCCATGCATCAACAAGGCAACAAGCCAGAGACCTGGACCATTGCTTTGTCCTCTCTTCTCCACAAAGGGCAAAGCAGGCAGCCCTAACACACCTGATGGGATCTCCAGAGAATCAGCCTCATGCCACCATTAGATATTAGACACGCTCTGTGCAAAATGTGGAAACGAAACTTGCAGAGATGCAGATGCACCATCCATGCACGTACTACCTGTCCATGTCTTCTACAGAGCCTACTTCTAGTTTTAAAATTCAAGAACAGTTCTGGGGCTTTTCTCTTCCCATGGGGAGCATCACACGGCTTCTCACTCCAGGAAAGCCTCCTGGGAGAGAACCTTTTTCTAACCCATGGATTGGAGAAGGGTGGGTTACAGCTTAAGTATGATAAACATGTCTATGGGGGGTGTTCAATCATCATGAAAACAACCAGAAAGTGAAGTGCGAAAGTCAAGTAATCTTAGGTCTTAGAATAATGACAGTTCAGGTCCTAGCAGCCCTTTGCAAATTCTCATCTCATAGAAGAGGTTTTCATTCTAGATTTGAGTCCTCCTGGGGTGACTTCAGATAAATCTGAGCCTCAGTTTTTTCAACTCTATGATGGAGGAATAATCTTGCAATTATTGTAAGTAATCTTGTAAGTAAGTAATCTTGACTGCATTTGGGTTCTTATAAGCATAGTGGATAACTCCTGTGGGGTCTACACAGCCCTCTTTCCCCTTTCTGGGTACATGCTTCCACCCCTTTTCTGCTGGGAAATGCTCATTTTCTTGTCACATGGCTCCAATGGGAGCCATCATGTCTATGTAGAACCTACCCTTGGCCACAGTTGATGGGTCAAAGGTGAGCTCTGTTTAGTTTTGTTGTCAAATGAACTTACTTCAAATTTATTAAAACATTTTTTTCTTTTGGATTTTCTGGGCTTTTTGGATTTTGGAATTGTAGATAAAGGGTTGTGGAATTGTAGGTAGTCGAGTCTAGGCATATTTAGATCATGCATGTCTATTTTCTCTATTAGAATGTGAATTCTTTGAGGACAGGAATGAAGACCTCCTCCAGGGATCCTAGAGTCCCCTCAAGTTCAGCATGTCTAATGTGAAGTTGGGAGTAGGAAGGGTCAGGGGTGAGGTGGAGCCAGAAAACTGAACATGACATGTTCTCCCCATACTGGATCCTCCACCTGTATCCTGTGTCATCCAACCTGGAAGCCTGAGTCACTCGTGACCCCTCAACCTCCTTCACCCTTCCACATCCAGCAAATCTCGTAGTCTTACTGATTTAATTTCCTAAATATTTCTTGAACTTGCCCCTTCTTCTTCATTCCTTCATGGTTTGACTTCATCATCTCTTGCCTGGATTATAATAAGAGCTCTAAATTGGTCTTATTTCCTCTAGTTTTGTCTCTCTCCCATCCCCATTCCTCACTAGCCTGGCTAAAATGATTGATCTGTAATGCAAATCTGAACATATCACTCATTTAAAATCTGCCCAGGGCTCCCCATTGCTTGCAGGATCAAATCCAAGCTATATGGCACAGTACAGATCTGGCTAAAATCCCTGCATACACCTCGTTTCATGCTTCATGGGCTTTTTCGTGCTGGTGCTCTCCTTTTGCTTAGGGATACCATCTTGTATTTCCTTTAAAAGCCATCTAAGACTTCAACTGCTTGAGAAGCCTTCTTTGGATTGGGCAAAAAAAGTCCTGTGACACCCTATCACTCTATTTATGTGCTTTTATCACTCAGTACATGATTTTGTGTTGAAAATATTTTCTTAACAACTGTCTCCTCAGCTAGACTGCAAATCCTTTGAGAACAGAAACTGTGTCATATTCATCTTTGTAGCCTTAATTCTTACTCAGTTCATGATTAGAACTTAGTAGATTCTTAAGAAATGCTGAGTGTGAGAAAGATTCTTCTGGGCTCATCTAGGAAACTGAGGAGGTGGACCTGCCAGAAGTCTATTTGCATGGATGTTGAGTAGACTCTGGGAAAGAACCTAAATATATGTCTGCTGATGGGGTTTAGATACAAGAGGCCAAGTCTTAGGAAACCAGGAGTGTTCTATAGAAACCAGTGTGCAGGGGATCCAAGGAACACTGTGGGAGAAGTCATTCTGAGGCAAGATGAACCTGTTCCTGGGGAAGACACTACCTGTTAGATGGGAGGGGTAGAGCTTGGTGGCAGTTACTTGAAATCACCTTTGGCTCAGTGCTAATACGTTCTCTCCAGGAGAAAAAGTGATTCTAACTAAAACAAGAAAGTGTTGCTTCAGGAAACCCTGTAAAGCATTAGGGCACAAATAGCCTCTTAACAGTGTTCCATGAAGGGGAAAAAGACATTTCCACCTGACTCTACTTCATTCTCAAACTGGCCACGCGCAACAGTATAGGTAGTGAGAAGGTCAGGACATTGGTGGTAACGCATGATGGATCAGTGACCGTCATCAGGGAAGAACTGCACGGCTCCAGAGAAAAGCAGGTGAGACCAGAGTGGCAGGTGGAGAATCCCGAGGGATCTCAGAGTAGCAGCAGAGAGACTTGCTCAAGGGCAGACATAAAACAGCCCCTGAGGATTTACAATAATACTTGGGGCAACTTTGCAGAAGGCTCTAGGTTTGATGTGAATTCAAGGGGTGGGGTGGAAGAGATAGGGACATTTGGGTTATTACTCACTGAGATTTTCAATCTATACTGATAGGCTAGAAAGCTGAAGAAATTAACTCTAGAATCTAGTTAATGAATTATTTCTTTTTCTCTTTATACCCTGGACATTGGCATCCCCATCTGGCCTGGCAGATGGGTTGGTGGTTGTGAGAGGGTATACCCTCCTGTTATAGGTTGAATTGCATTTCCCTCAAATTCATGTGGTGAAGTCCTAACCCCCCAGTAACTCAGAATGTGATCTTATTCAGAAATAGAGTCATTGCCAATGTAATTAGTCAAGATGAAGTCATTAGGGTGGGCACTAATCCAATATGACTGGTGCCTTTATAAAAAGGGGAAATTTGGATACAGATATGTACACAGAAAGTGAAGATGAAGGCAGAGATTGGGAGGATGCCTTTATAAGACAAGGAACACTAAAGATTGTTGGCAAACCAGTGGAAAGTAGGAGAAAGGCATGGAATGGACTCTCCCTCATGGCTCCCAGAAGGGATCAACACTTCTGACACCATGATTTTGAACATATAGCCTCCAGAACTGTGAGACAGTACACTCCTGTTGTTTACGCCCCCCAGTTTGTGGTAGTTTGTTACAGCAGCCCTAGCAAACTAATACACCTTCACAGAGATGGATAGGACTGAACTGGGGATAGGAACCTTGTGCAGCTGGGCAGTGCTGCAGTAAGGAAGTGCTGGGATCAGCTTGCCTCTCACACACAGGCTGGAATGTGAGCTATGGAAGATCCCATGTCAAAATTAGCTGACAAGTGAGTGGTTATTGCTTGTTTTTCACAGCACAATTCCCACTGCTGGTCCATCTGACTCCTGCAAGAAAGGAAAGACATGTTTCCATGTCTATGACCACCTGTAGACTTGGTCAGAAAGAATTGCTTTAGTCACTGCTCGACAGCACTGTGCCTTGTGAATGCCAAGTACACCCCTGGGCAAGCTGAGACCCTTCACAATACAGACCTTCAATACAGAATAACAAATCTGAGCACTTAGTTAATTCCCAGTCATTTGTCTTCTCAGTCAGACCCCAGGTTGCAGACAAAGGTTTGAATTGTCAGCAGAAATTGTGACTGTTGAGTGAATATGTGGGTGTGTATCTCTCTCTCTCTCTCTTCTGTCTCTCTCTCTCTCTTTCTCTCTATCTCTCTCTCTCTCTCTCTCTGTGTGTGTGTGTGTGAGAGAGAGAGACAGAGAGAGAGAGAGAACGAGAGACAAATGGATGGAATAACTGACCTTGGATCTTTGATAGCTATCTAAACAAAATAGCCAGTATTTTTAGATTGCCTTGAAAACTGTACTGTTTCAAAATCATTGCCAGGGAGATTTTGAACTTTTATCAAGAAAAACAGGAAAAGAGAGAATTGTAAACCCCAGGGAAGAAATCTGAAATTTTGAGACCAAAGACTGACTCCCTTTGATGCACTAACAAGGATCATTGAATATCCTGTGTTTCTGGTTAAACAAATCCCTCTTGATGATGTAACATTCCTCCAGAAATATCACGGAATGACCAGAGAGATAACACACCAAAGCTCATAATTTGAAGCTCTCTAAGGCACTAGACTAGCGCCCTCTGCTGGCCATTTTGGATCAGCCAGAGGCCCTTTCCGTAGCTAAGTCCTGCCCATTCCCGCTGATGACGGAAAAAACAAACTCCTTGGATTTCCGTCCCCCAACTGTATTTTTTTCTAGCTCCTCCTTTCCTAATTTCTTGTAGAGTGTGGGTCTTTGATAAGACACAGTAAAGGAACAGTTTTCATTAGCATCACCCATGGACATTTTGAGAGTCTATTACTATCAGTGGGAGAAAGGCTTATTTTTCATGTAGGTGCCCTAACCTCAAGAGGTGTTTTAGTCACTACGCACTGGGCGGCCCCTCAGTCATGCTAAGACTTAAAACCTGTTCCTATGACATTGTCAGATAAGAACCTGGCAGTAGCTCACCAGTAGTGAGAGGAGGTGCCGAGATATCAGGTGGAGGCACTGCAGCTGGACATGTTCCTCCAGATGCAGTAGGGTCAAGGGGAGGGGTTGGGGGGGGAAGATGGAGGGAGTGAGCTTAAGGAGATTCCTGGGTCCCCACTTAAGGAGGACCCGTAAGATCTGGGAAGCAATTCTATAAGAAAAGTCGAGAAATGTCTTGTCCCATCCTCCAGATTGCTGATCAACTACTACGAAGATTGTGTTCTTTCTTAGAGGCATGGACACTACCTGCATGACCTTCTGGTCATTGCGGGGCATCAGTGAGGGGCCTTAGAGACCCTCTGCTGGAACTGGATCCCATTTTAAATATCTGGCTTGAACTAATTCCTTCATAAATCAGTAGAGTTATTGGTGTAGGGTTGCTCTCTGTAGAACTGTTTATATTTAGAATAACTAGGTCTGAACTACCAGCTTATCCAGAAACCAGGCCTTCCCACTACAGTCTCCTCTACTCTCTCTTCAAAAATAAAATTAATTGCACAATGATTGAGCAAAACAGTGGTTGAGAACATGGACTCTAGTGTTGGACTGGCTAGATTATAATCCCAGCTGTGTCTCTCACTACCTGTGTGACCTGGGAAAACTGCATAACCACACATTGCTTCAGTTTCCTCATTTGTAAAATGGGAATGTAAATGGTACTTACCATTAGGGTTGTCATGAGAGATAAATGAGTTAATACACAGAAAGCACTTAGAACAGTTCCTGGCACATAGTAAGCACTCAGTGGTTATTGCCTATCATCATCATCATCACCATCATCACCACCATCATCATTGCTCTATGACCAATATGTAAGAGGCTGAACCTGTGTCCCCCATAACCACCATTCCATTTTGACTTGGTTGCACTTGTTCCTGTGAGTGAGAAGAGATATGCTTGGGTGGCAGGGTTACAGTACAAGTGCTCCAACATCTAGTTCACCTCTCTCTCCTAGGGACATGGAAGGCTTCTACCTGGAACGTGGGCAGGGCCGTGCGAGTAGTTGTGGTAGGTGAAATGTGAATGGATATGATTAGTGCCATCACTTCTGGGCTGAGACAGTTAAAAGCCCAAACGTGATTCTTCACTATCTTTTCCTTTGTCACAGCAGCTTAAGAAGGTCAGATGTTCTAGAAATTGCAGCTGTAAGATGATGGGTCGTCTGTTGACCTGGGTCCTCCAGTGACCGCATGTAACAGAGATGCACTACTCTTATTCCATATGCAGCATGAACAAGAAGTAAACTCTTATGGTGTGAAGCCACTGAGATCCAGGAGTTATTACTGCAGCACAGCCTGGCCCAGGAGTTCTGCCCCGTCTGCTTATCTGGGATCATGTTAGAAATGCAAATTCTCAGGTTCCACCCCACACATACTGAATCAGAGACTGAGGGTGGGACCAGCAATCTGGGTTTTAACAACTGCCTCAGGTGAATATGACACAGGTCAAGTTTAAGAACCACTGCTCTAACTTATCTTGAATAAAACAGGTGACATTATCTTGAATAAAACAGGTGACAAAGGCCAGGGAGAGATCTTACTCTCTCAGCTCCCAGTTACCCAGGGACTTTGACCCCATAGGTGGCCACAGTTTGGGATGATCCATCCTGCTTTACCCCTTCCCATTGGTTGAGATATTTAAGCATCAGCTGTCTTAGAATAGTTAACATCAAACAGATCAAGGCCCAGGGTTTTTACTTGAAGTCAAAAAATCACTTGGAAATGGATTCATGGTTGCTTTAAGAAGGCTAATGCTTTCTAGTTCTTTTAGGTGTGTCTGAAACCACAAGGGTTTATTGCTCTCGTTCTCACTCTCTGCTCTATAACCCCTCTTTTTCCCAGGGAAGACAGTCTGATGGTCCCCATTTCACCTAGGAGGAAAATGAGGCTCCGAGTGGTCCAGTTATTTATCCATGGCACAGAGCCATAGCTTTGCACTACAGCCCTGGTGCTTGGCCTCACGCAAGCAGGTACTCAGCAAACAACTGTAGAATAATGAAGATATAAGGACACTAGCTGGCCTAATACATTGCTTAATTGTCTGAGCTCAGCTGCATCTCAGTCCTGGTACTCACCCCTGTGCCTGGGTGGGTCCCAACAGCACTAAGGAGGCATCTTGGCAAAGGGCAGACACAAGAGGGACAATCTGATCCAGCCCTTTCTGAGCCCTTTGCAGAAGAGCTGTTCCAGAGAAGTGAGAGCCTGTGGTCAGCAGAGGGCAGTATTGTTTTAACAACCACTTTGTGGGGAGCAGGATGCTTTGGCTGGCAATACTGATGGAATTGACAGAGGCCAGAGGGTCTGGTCCACTTAAAGAACACAAACAGCCAAAAAAAAAAAAAAAAAAGGACACCTATATACCTACCATATTATTAGACGATTAACATTTCCTATATAATTCAAATTTTCTCTCTGAAAATTTTCGTATTAAAATGTTAGAAGAAGAAAGAGGATAAAGCTCTAAGCTGTGCCACCTCAGTCCTAGGGCTAGTGAGTAGCTCACCCATCTGGACCAGTTCCACAGCCACTGGATGTGTGCGTTGGTATCAATATTTATTAAGCATCTTATTCTTAATATTCATCATATTCTCGCTGCTCAGAGACCTGCCCCCAAGAGCTCCCTTGCTCTCTTTCTTTCCCTGTCTTTTCTTCCTCTTTCTCTCCTTTCTCTCTCACACTCTCTCCTTTACCCCTGGTGTGAGTCTAGGTGGATGGCTGATGAGTTAGCAAGGCCAGGTACTGGGACCAAGGGGGTAGATGTGAAAGACACAACAGATCCCTTCCCTTAAGAATTTACAGTCTTGGCAAGACAAACCCACAGAAGCAGAACTTCGAGGAGAAAGGCAGGAGAACATGTAAATTATGTTCTCTGAGCCACAGGAAAAACACAAGTTTGAGCCTTGGACTCAGACCTTAGAAAGAGGCTCTGAACTTCTTCAGGACTTCTTCATCATGAGCTTTCGAGAATGCACCTCTTCTATATCTCCACACATCCTGCAATGTTTTCCAAGGTAGAGCTCATCCCTATATCCAAAGGAAAAAGGGACAGATTCCTTAATGTGGCTGTGAGAGGGCATCTGAACTCATCCAAGAGGTTGCAGATACCCCTCCCCCTAGTATTGCTATAATCCATTCTTAGGCCCACCTGTATCATTCCAAGGCTCTGTGACCCATGTGTGACCTAGAGTTAGGTCAGGCCTCCTAGGACCACTCTAGCCAGAGGCAGGGCTTAGCCAGGTTCCAAATCAGCCTAGCTCCCCGTCCCCAGGCACTAGCTGAGACTTCTGAGAAGGACGCTGTTTCATACTGCTCTGCTGCCAGAAGGAACCAGGATGCCCCCTGGGAACTGGGTGCTGGGAGGTGAGAGGCACCATTAGCAGCCGCGGCTGCACTAGCATTAGGAGATTAATGAGCCTCTTTGAATAACCAATGTAGCTAGATCCAACTGTTGGCAATTAGTTAGAGCAAAGCCATGCTGTGCTTCAGATCTGTCAGCTGGGACCCCCAAAGAAGCAGAACAGCAGGAAGGGCTAGACAGAAAGGAAGAGATGAAATTCCACCTTCCCCCTCTTAGGCTAGTGCTCTAGCTGTAATGACCCTGAGCTAAGCCTTCCATGACCATAGCAATCTAATATAGGCCATGTTGATTTGAGACACAAGTAAGGCTATGAGGGTCTTTAAGAGGTCATCTTGTCTACTATCCCGCCGCCACTTAGGACCACATAGCAGAACTTTTCAGAGTCGAATCTGGGTCTAGATCACCTGGGATCCCGGAAAAATTGCTCCCAGGTGACTGCCGATGCTTCTGATGCAGGGACGGCCCTTTGAGTAGCAAGGCCTATAGCAAGGGAGGGGGAGAGAGAACACTTATTAAGTTGAGGTCTTAGTGTTTATACTTCATTCATCATTTATTTGTTGACTCAACAGTGTCCACTCTGTGCTAGGCAGCTGGATTCACATATAGGCACAGAGGGGAGTAAAAGTACCCTGGAGTAACCAGCATGATGCCCTGGGGCTAAGAGGAGGAGACTGGGTCACACCAGGGTGGGCTGTTGACTCTACAAGAGCCTGTGCCCATCCTCCCTTCCGAGAATGCCTTCCTAAAGTTGCATTGACTGCAGCCAACAGCCAGGCAGGCAGAGGGGAGAGAGAAGTGATGCTTACATCATCTTCTCTTTAAGAGAGAAAATGCATCTTAAAAGCAGTGGGAGTGGGGGCCCTGAACCAAGATGGTGGAGTAGAAGGACGTGCTCTCACTCCCTCTTGTGAGAACACCAGAATCACAGCTAGCTGCTGGACAATCATCGACAGGAGGACACTGGAACTCACCAAAAAAGATACCCCACATCCAAAGACAAAGGAGAAGCCACAATGAGATGGTAGGAGGGGCGCAATCACAGTAATATCAAACCCCATAACTGCTGGGTGGGTGACTCACAGACTGGAGAAAACTTATACCACAGAAGTCCACCCACTGGAGTGAAGGTTATGAGCCCCACTTCAGGCTTCCCAACCTGGGGGTCCGGCAACGGGAGGAGGAATTCATAGAGAATCAGACTTTGAAGCCTAGTGGGATTTGATTGCAGGACTTCAACAGGACTGGGGGAAACAAGAGACACCACTCTCGGAGGGCACACACAGAGTAGTGTGTGCATCGGGACACAGGGGAAGGAGCAGTGACCTTAGGGGAGACTGAACCAGACATACCTGCTAGTGTTGGAGGGTCTCCAGCAGAGGCAGGGGATGGCTGTGGCTCACCATGGGGACAAGGACACTGGCAGCAGAAGTTCCGGGAAGTACTCCTTGGTGTGAGCCCTCCCAGAGTCCGACATTAGCTCCTCCAAAGAGCCCAGGTAGGCTCCAGTGTTGGGTTGTCTCAGGCCAAACAACCAACAGGGATGGAATCCAGCCCCACCCATCAGCAGTCAAGCAGATTAAAGTTTTACTGAGCTCTGCCCACCAGAGCAACAGTCAGCACTACCCACCACCAGTCCCTCCTATCAGGAAACCTGGACAAGCCTCTTAGCCGCATCCACCAGAGGACAGACAGCAGAAGCAAGAAGAACTACAATCCTGCAGCCTGTGGAACAAAAACCACATTCACAGGAAGACAGACAAGATGAAAAGGCAGAGGGCTATGTACCAGATGAAGGAACAAGATAAAACCCCAGGAAACAACTAAATGAAGTAGAAATAGGCAAGCTTCCAGAAAAAGAATTCAGAATAATGATAGTGAAGATGATCCAGGACCTCAGAGAAAGAATGGAAGCAAAGATCAAGAAGATGCAAGAATTATTTAACAAAGACTTAGAAGAATTAAGGAACAAACAAACAGAGATGAACAGTACAATAACTGAAATGAAAACTACACTCGAAGGAATCAATAGCAGAATAACTGAGGCAGAAGAACGGATAAGTGTCCTGGAAGACAGAATGGTGGAATTCACTGCTGAGGAATAAAATAAAGAAAAAAGAATGAAAAGAAGTGAAGACAGCCTAAGAGACCTCTGGGACAACATTAAACGCAACAACATTCGCATTATAGGGGTCGCAGGAAGAGAAGAGAGAGAGAAAGGACAAGAGAAAATATTTGAAGAGATTATAGTCGAAAACTTCCCTAACATGGGAAAGGAAATAGCTACCCAAGTCCAGGAAGCGCAGAGAGTCCCATACAGGATAAACCCAAGGAGAAACACGCCGAGACACATAGTAATCAAGTTGGCAAAAATTAAAGACAAAGAAAAATTGTTGAAAGCAGCAAGGGAAAAATGACAAATAACATACAAGGGAACTCCCATAAGGTTAACAGTTGATTTCTCAGCAGAAGATCTACAAGCCAGAAGGGAGTGGCAGGATATACTTAAAGTGATGAAAGGGAAGAACCTACAACCAAGATTACTCTACCTGGCAAGGATCTCATTCAGATTCGATGGAGAAATCAAAAGCTTTACAGACGAGCAAAAGCTAAGAGAATTCAGCACCACCAAACCAGCTCTACAACAAATGCTAAAGGAACTTCTCTAAGTGGGAAACACAAGAGAAGAAAAGGACCTACAAAAACAAACCCAAAACAATTAAGAAAATGGTCATAGGAACATACATATCGATAATTACCTTAAACGTGACTGGATTAAATGCTCCAACCAAAAGACACAGGCTTGCTGAATGGATACAAAAACAGGACCCATATATATGCTGTCTACAAGAGACCCACTTCAGACCTAGGGACAGATAAAGACTGAAAGTGAGAGGATGGAAAAAGGTATTCCATGCCAATGGAAATCAAAAGAAAGCTGGAGTAGCAATACTCATATCAGACAAAATAGACTTTAAAATAAAGAATGTTACAAGAGACAAGGAAGGACACTAGATAATGATCAAAGGATCAATCTAAGAAGAAGATATAACAATTATAAATATATATGCACCCAACATAGGAGCACCTCAATACATAAGGCAACTGCTAACAGCTATAAAAGAGGAAATTGACAGTAACACAAAAATAGTGGGGGACTTTAACACCTCACACCAATGGACAGATCATCCAAAATGAAAATAAATAAGGAAACAGAAGCTTTAAATGACACAATAGATCAGATAGATTTAATTGATATTTATAGGACATTCCATCCAAAAACAGCAGATTACACTTCTCAAGTGGGCACGGAACATTCTCCAGGATAGATCACATCTTGGGTCACAAATCAAGCCTCAGTAAATTTAAGAAAATTGAAATCATATCAAGCATCTTTTCTGACCACAACACTATGAGATTAGAAATGAATTACAGAGAAAAACACGTAAAAAACACAAACACATGGAGGTTAAACAATATGTTACTAAATAACCAAGAGATCACTGAAGAAATCAAAGAGGAAATAAAAAAATACCTAGTGACAAATGACAATGAACACATGACCATCCAAAACCTATGGGATGCAGCAAAAGCAGTTCTAAGAGGGAATTTTATAGCTCTACAAGCCTACCTCAAGAAACAAGAAAAATCTCAAACAATCTAACCTTACACCTAAAGGAACTAGAGAAAGAAGAATAAACAACACCCAAAGTTAGCAGAAGGAAAGAATTCATCAAGATCACAGTAGAAATAATGAAATAGAAACAAAGAAGACAATAGCAAACATCAATAAAACTAAATGTTTGTTCTTTGAGAAGATAAACATAGTTGATAAGCCATTAGCCAGACTCATCAAGAAAAAGAGGGAGAGGACTCAAATCAATAAAATTAGAAATGAAAAAGGAGAAGTTACAGCAGACACCACAGAAATACAAAGCATCCTAAGAGACTACTACAAACAACTCTATGCCAATAAAATGGACAACCTGGAAGAAATGGACAAATTCTTAGAAAGGTATAACCTTCCTAGACTGAACCAGAAAGAAATAGAAAATATGAACACCAATCACAAGTAATGAAATTGAACCTGTGATTAAAAATCTTCCAACAGGGCTTCCGTGGTGGCGCAGTGGTTGAGAATCTGCCTGCTAATACAGGAGACATGGGTTCGAGCCCTGGTCTGGGAAGATCCCACATGCCGTGGAGCAACTAGGCCCGTGAGCCACAACTACTGAGCCTGCACGTCTGGAGCCTGTGCTCCGCAACAAGAGAGGCCTCAATAGTGAGAGGCCTGCGCACCGTGATGAAGAGCGGCCCCCGCTTGCCGCAGCTAGAGGAAGCCCTCGCACAGAAACGAGGACCCAACACAGCCAAATAAATAAATAAATAAATAAATAACAATTAAAGGTGCTAAAAAAAAAAAAATCTTCCAACAAACAAAAGTCCAGTACCAGATAGCTTCATAGGTGAATTCTACCAAACATTTAGAGAAGAGCTAACACCTATCCTTCTCATACTCTTCCAAAAAATTGCAGAGGAAGGAACACTCCCAAACTCATTCTATGAGGCCACCATCACCGTGATACCAAAACCAGACAAAGATACTACAAAAAAAAAGAAAATTACAGACCAATATCACTGATGAATATCAATGCAAAAATCCTCAACAAAATACTAACAAACAGAATCCAACAACACATTAAAAGAACCATACACCATGATCAAGTGGGATTTATCCTGGTGATGCAAGGTTTCTTCAGTATATACAAATCAATCAATGTGATACACCATATTAACAAATTAAAGAATAAAAACCATAAGATCATCTCAATAGATGCAGAAAAAGCTTTTGACAAAATTCAACACCCATTTATGATAAAAACTCTCCAGAAAGTGGACATAGAGGGAAACTACCTCAACATAATAAAGGCAATATATGACAAACCCACAGCAAACATCATTCTCAATGCTGAAAAACTGAAAGCATTTCCTCTAAGATCAGGAACAAACAAGGATGTCCACTCTCACCACTATTATTCAACATAGTTTTGGAAGTCCTAGCCACGGCAATCAGAGAAGAAAAAGAAATAAAAGGAATACAAATTGGAAAAGAAGAAGTAAAACTGTCAATGTTTGTGGATGACATGATAGTATATGCAGAGAATCCTCAAGATGCCACCAGAAAACTACTAGAGCTAATCAAAGAATTTGGTAAAGTTGCAGGATACAAAATTAATGCACAGAAATCTCTTGCATTCCTATACACTAATGATAAAATATCTGAAAGAGAAATTAAGGAAACACTCCCATTTACCATTGCAACAAAAAGAATAAAATACCTAGGAATAAACATACCTAGGGAGACAAAAGACCTGTATGCAGAAAACTATAAGACACTGGTGAAAGAAATCAAAGATGAAACAGACAGATGGAGAGATAAACCATGCTCTTGGATTGGAAGAATCAATATTGTGAAAATGACTATACTACCCAAAGCAGTCTACAGATTCAATGCAATCTCTATCAAATTACCAATGGCATTTTTTACAGAACTAGATCAAAAAAATCTTAAAATTTGTATGGAAACACAAAAGACCCCGAATAGCCAAAGCAGTCTTGAGGGAAAAAAACGGAGCTGGAGGAATCAGACTCCCTGACTTCAGACTATACTACAAAGCCACAGTAATCAAGACAATATGGTACTGGCACAAATATAGAAACATAGATCAATGGAACAAGATAGAAAGCCCAGAGATAAACCCATGCACCTATGGTCAACTAATCTATGACAAAGGAGGCAAGGATATACAATGCAGAAAAGACAGTCTCTTCAATAAGTGGTGCTGGGAAAACTGGACAGCTACATGTAAAAGAATGAAATTAGAACACTCCCTAACACCATACACAAAAATAAACTCAAAATGGATTCGAGACCTAAATGTAAGACCGGACACTATAAAACTCTGGGAGGAAAACATAGGAAGAACACTCTTTGACATAAATCACAGCAAGATCTTTTATGATCCACCTCCTAGAGTAATGGAAATAAAAATAAAAATAAACAAATGGGAGCTAATGAAACTTAAAAGCTTTTGCAAAGCAAGGGAAACAACAAACACGACCAACAGACAACCCTCAGAATGGGAGAAAATATTTGCAAATGAATCAACGGACAAAGGATTAAGCTCCAAAATATATAAACAGCTCATGCAGCTCAATATATGTTTTGTTTGTTTGTTTGTTTATAAACATCTTTATTGGAGTATAATTGCTTTATAATGGTGTGTTAGTTTCTGCTTTACAACAAAGTGAATCAGTTATACATATACATATGTCCCCAATATCTCTTCCCTCTTGCATCTCCCTCCCTCCCACCCTCCCTATCCCACCCCTCTAGGTGGTCACAAAGCACCGAGCTGATCTCCCTGTGCTATGCGGCTGCTTCCCACTAGCTATCTTTTTTACATTTGGTAGTGTATATATGTCCATGCCACTCTCTCACTTTGTCCAAGCTTACCCTTCCCCCCTCCCCGTATCCTCAAGTCCATTCTCTAGTAGGTCTGTGTCTTTATTCCCGTCTTACCCCTAGGTTCTTCATGACCATTTTTTTTCTTTTTTAGATTCCATATATATGGAAACCATTATATATGGAATAGCCATTCCTGGCTTGCTGTGGTGTTTTTGATTTCCATCCAGGGTGATTGATTACAGAAGAGCAAATTAGCTCCCACTGCTTTTAGTTTACATTTTTTTTTGAATTTTATTTAATTTATTTTTTTATACAGCAGGTTCTTATTAGTCATCCATTTTATACACATCAGTATATACATGTTAATCCCAATCTCCCAATTCATCACCTCACCACCCCCACCCACCGCTGCTTTCCCCCCTTGATGTCCATACGTTTGTTCTCTACATCTGTGTCTCAATTTCTGCCCTGCAAACCGGTTCATCTGTACCATTTTTCTAGGTTCCACATATATGCGTTAATATACAATATTTGTTTTTCTCTTTCTGGCTTACTTCACTCTGTATGACAGTCTCTAGATCCATCCACATCTCAAAAAATGACCCAATTTCGTTCCTTTTTATGGCTGAGTAATATTCCATTGGATATATGTACCACATCTTCTTTATCTATTCGTCTGTTGATGGACACTTAGGTTGCTTCCATGACCTGGCTGTTGTGAATAGAGCTGCAGTGAACATTTTGGTACATGACTCTATTTGAATCATGGTTTTCTCAGGGTATATGCCCAGTAGTGGGATTGCTGTGTCATATGGTAGTTCTATTTTCAGTTTTTTAAGGAACCTCCATACTGTTCTCCGTAGTGGCTGTATCAATTTACATTCCCACCACATGCAGCTCCATATTAAAAAAACAAACAACCCAATCCAAAAATGGGCAGAAGACCTAAATAGACGTTTCTTCAAAGAAGACATACAGATGGCCAAGAAGCACAGGAAAAGCTGCTCAACATCACTAATTATTAGAGAAATGCAAATCAAAACTACAGTGAGGTACCACCTCACACCATTTAGAAGGGCGTCATCAGAAAATCTACAAACAACAAATGCTGGAGAGGGTGTGGAGAAAGGGGAACCCTCTTGCACTGTTGGTGGGAATGTAAATTGATACAGCCACTATGGAGAACAATATGGAGGTTCCTTAAAAAACTAAAAATAGAATTACCATATGACCCAGCAATCCCACTACTGGGCATATACCCAGAGAAAACCGTAATTCAAAAAGACACATGCACCCCAATGTTCATTGCAGCACTATTTACAATAGCCAGGTCATGGAAGCAACCTAAGTGTCTATCAACAGCCGAATGGATAAAGAGGATGTGGTACATATATACAATGGAATATTGCTCAGTCATAAAAAGGAACGAAATTGGGTCATTTGTTGAGACGTGGATGGATCTAGAGACTGTCATACAGAGTGACGTAAGTCAGAAAGAGAAAAACAAATATCGTATATTAACGCATATATGTGGAACCTAGAAAAATGGTACAGGTGAACCGGTTTGCAAGGCAGAAACTGAGACACAGATGTAGAGAACAAACGTATGGACACCAAGGGGGGGAAAGTTGGGGGTGGTGGTGGTGGTATGAATTGGGCGATTGGGATTGACATGTATATACTGATGTGTATAAAATGGATGACTAATAAGAACCTGCTGTATAAAAAAATAAATTAAATAAAATTTTAAAAAAGAAAGTAAGCTAAAAGCAGTGTGAGCTAATTTGCTCTTCTGTAATCAATCACCTTGGACAGAAATCAAAAACACACCACAGCAAGCTGGGAATGGCTAAGAAGAGATGCAAGGCTGGCAGGCAGGGAGGGGTCCCTATGGAGAGGATATTTTTCTCTTGATGGGTTTTAAATAAAATGAATCTTAAGGGCATTTGGCATATGTGTGTGCATGCGTGTGTGCATATGTGTGTGTGTGTGTGTGTGTGTGTTTGGGGGGCCATGACTAAAGTGGTGTCAATCTTTTCCAGACTTCTAAGCAGTCTCCAGCTTACCCCATTGTCCAGCCTCTTTTTTGATGCATATGTGGGCAGTGGGAAAAGATAACTTCAGGGAAGTCTTCTCTCTACTCCTGTCTGTGCTAAAGGTACCATGGAGGCAAGGAGCTTCCCCTTATCTCTGTCTTTAAGCTCATCACTGGATAGATTCTGTTTCCTCCTGAGCCTTAGTTTTCTTCCCAGTAGAATGGGGAGGCCCACATTGCTGGACAGAGGAAGGGAGCAGGGTTGTGACTAAAACTGGTGTAAGATAAACTCCAGCAGTATCTGGTGCTCTGGCTATTTCCATCTGGATCTTGTTGCTCCTATGAGGGTGGGAACAACAGCCTAAGCTAGTCTCAATCTAAAAAGCACCCGCTCAGGAACACCACGTGGTACAGTGTGCTGTCTCCAGCTGCCCTGTCTCACTGCTCAGAGATGTGCCCCCAACAAGCTCCTTTCCTTATTTGCTGTCTTTCCTTCCCTGTCCTTTCTTTCCTCTTTCTCTCCCTTGTCCCTCAAACTCTGTCTTTTACCCCTGTATCTAGCACAACCATATTTTTCAAATTGAAAGCCAAAATGTAGTCTGACAATGGTTCAGAGTATTTGAAATCTGGACATTTATGAGCATTCTAGAATGTATGATCACTCTAACCACCCTTATTTATACTTTCTCCTTTGCTCTACTGCTGCTCTGGGCTATAACTCCTTGGCCATAAGACAATCAGTTGGGGTCAACGAGATGCCAAATATCCAAATGTTTAGAAATGTCCAGATGGTAGATTTAATTTTTACAGTTTTGCTTATTCTGGGTGCTTGGAGCCCTGTGGACACAATTCAGTAAAAAGAAATAGATGAATAAATAAAGATAACCTCTATAACCCAAGCAGTGAGTTGTTTAGCATCTTGTTTTCAAAATCACTGGTAGACAGATGGGGATTTTTTCTTTCTGCTGGCATTGTTTGGGTGGTGTGCTGTGCAGACGTCACATAAGCTGTCTCTGACCATGCTCTCTGGGGACCTTTCTAGAAAAGAGATTCTTCCAGTAGAAGAACAGTCTGAGGAAGAAACACCATGGCTCAGTTTTCTGGAGCCAAGGGGACTGTGTAATAATGAGTGGAGTCCCTCATCCAAATCCTTATCACATCATCCGTCCATCCACCCATCTACTCATCTACCCATTCATCCTCCCTTTCATCCATCTAGCCATCCATCTGTCCGTCCATCCAGCCACCCACTTCCTCACCTACCCAACCTGCTTTTCTTTCCTCCCTCCCTTCCTCCTTCCTGCCTTCCTTCCTTATTTTCCTCCTTCAAAACTATGTGCCTTGCACTGTGCTTGGTACTAGTCCTTACCTGCTAGGACTCACAATGTACTGGGTGAGACAGATGTGCACACAGCTGTTAACACACAGTGGTAGAGCATGCACCTTTTCCCCCAGATCCATCTCTGGACAATCCCACCTTCTCCCCCTGGCCTCACACTTCCCCTCCTCTCTATAGTGGGAAATTGTCTTCAGGAATTCACAGAGTCCTAGAGAAGGGCTGCTCCTTTGTTAGCTAGCTCTCCTTCCCAACAAGTATGCGTGTCTGGAAGAAGGAGCGATTTATACATAAAAGTTTGAATGGTTTCCTTTTCTCTCCTTTCCCTCTAGAGTTCTTAATTTATGTTTCTTCACAGAACAGCAGCCCTCCCATCAAAGAGTGCAGCAAACCTGTGCTGAGGTGAAGGACATTTCTTTCCTCTGAATGTCCTGCCCGCGCATCACCACCCCCCAGAGGAAGCAGATGGACTGGGAGGCAGAGCCATTTATTTATTTCAGTTCTGGATGGGGTCTGGCCTGGTGGGAGAGTGTAACCAAGAGGAGAGAAGGCTTGTGGCTTTTGGAGCTTAATTAAACATATTTACAAAATCCAGGCTTGGCCAACTAGGGAAACAGAGAGACAGAGGCTTGTATTGCCTTATAAGATTAATAAACCAATTAAATAAAGACTGCAGCAGCCTGGCAGCCCCACTGGGGCAGGAGGCGAGTTTGACAGCTGCTCTTTTCTGATGATTGCCACACATTTTAGAAGAAAAGACAGCCTGGGCTTCCCACCTTCCATAAGAGAATACCCCAGGCTGTTGTCTTATCTAATCACTCACACTGCTAGTCAAGTTGTTTTCTAAGCCTGTAGGTCGAATGTCATGGTTAGCCAACTGGGGAAAAAGAAAACAAAAGCTATTTCTTCTCTTCTAATCCTTAGAAAAAAAAAAAAAAAGCACCAGTATGAGACCATTTATTTCTCCCTGTGATGCACCATTCCTGGGAGCAGTGGAATGGGGTAGGCAGCAGGATTCTGGGAGTAACAGCAGGCAAACCACAGAGGAGTCTAGTCTTGCTTCCTTTCTGTCGATGTTAGCATGCTGCTCCATGGCTCAGGCTCCCTCAGGATCAAATCACTGTTTGGATTTTTGCATGTGTTATATTAGGTTTAAATGCCCCTCTCGCCCCCCACCCCCCACCCCCCCCCCCAGCCATTGCCTTGGGCATAATTAGTGGAAAAAGGCCCTTTTGCAAAGTCCAGTGAATACCCTTCCTTTCTGAAGCAATAAACCAAGTACCCCTATTCAGGGAGTTGCAGTGAGGAGTGAACTCCACGCACCTCTCTTTTCTGAAGACCTGTAGGCCCGCCCTTCGTGTCTACTCCCGGCCCTGGGCCCAAAGGCTTCCCGATTAAAACTGTGAGTGAGACTGTGGACAGACAGGTCCCTCCTGATGGGACGTGTCAGTTTGGAGCCCTCGCCTGCATTGATATCCAACAGCATGAAGAGCGTGAAAGGCTTCCTACCCAGGCTCAGCTGTGCGAGCCCTGCGTGTTTTGGGGACCCCGGTGTTGCATCAGCTGCCTTGGCTTAGTTTTCACAGCTGTCAGACATGCTCTGATCAGGAGTCTGTAAAATGCTGATGGGGAGGGGCAAGTCTCAGGAAAGATTCTGGACATTTTAGTTTTCTCATTTAAAACAAAAAAAAGTGAAGGATAGTAATTATATAATTATGATAATTTTAAAAATCAATTATAATAAAAGAATTATTATAATAAAATCAATTCTGTCTGCTTTATGAAATTGACAAAGAAGCATGGTGAATAATGTATTTGGAGAATTCTAGGAAAATATGAATATCTATAGTTATCAGGAAGTGCTTGGATGCTCTTCTGGAACAAAATAAGGAATCAATCAATCAGACTGACCTGGGACTTACCAATTTCAATCTTCCCAAGTTGTTTAACATCTCAGAGCTTCATTTTAAGCGGGCATAACAACACTTGAGATAAAAAGTGTGGACTTTGGCATCATAATCAGGCTTTCTCACTTACTAGTTGTTTAACTTTGAAAGATTTCTTTGAGCCTTATTTTTCTCATCTGTAAAATGGGAATGATCATAATTCTTACCTCATAGGATTATTGTAAGGACTGATTACCATCATTCATATAAAGTTATAGCTTAGTATCTAGTACATAGTAAGTATTCAGCATAGTAAAAATAATTATATATCATAACCTTGTTTTTATTAATAAATGAGATTATGTATGTAAAGCATCCTGCACAGTATCTGGCACATGGCAGATGTTCAATAAATAAATGTTCCCCACAATCTCTCCTTCCTAAACGAATGAACCAGACTATGCATTAAAAACCTGGCCCAACTGGGTTTCCTGTTGAACAGAAAGGCTGTTGTAACATTGAGTGGACAGAGACGGAGAGGGTCCCAAGCCTTTGATAGCTCTGGTCCACAGGGTCACTGCTTTCTCTAGGAGAAAGAATGGCCCTTAAGGGATCAGGTAGAAGGAAAAGTTAGGAAATCACGACTCTGCAGGAAGACCGGAACTGGCCTCTGCTGCCAGGACCCCTCCTCACTTCCAGGCTCAAAGGCAGTGCCCTTCCATTTTGCTCATGTGCCTTCCAATGTATCCTCAAATCTATGTAGCACCTCAAACATCCTTAAGTAATTATTTACAATTTTCTACATACGTTGAAATCATTCCAGAGGATATGAAACTATGAAACTCTTTAAAAAGAAACTATCATCACTCATTAAATGTATTCAGTGGAATCTAAATACCATAGTGATTTGATATCCATCATCGCCCATTTGAAAAGCCTGTGAGCAAACTGTTTCTTTAACACTGAAAACTTTTATTTCATTCTTTTTCTTAAACTTGTCTTTCTATTTTGTTTCTCACAGAAATTTTTTCTAATGTAGTATATTTTTATGTTTGATAATCCTTTATTGACCACTGAATATGCATTTCTGAAATAATATTATGTATGTATTATGTAAGATGTATGTATCAGAAATTTTTAAAAATTATTTTAAATTCTGGTTAAAAAACAAATAAGATCATACTTGCTCTGCTCTGGAACCTGGAAGCACCTTCATCAAGAACTAAACTTTCTTGAAATGCGGTTTGGAGGAATCTAGCAACTCAGCTGGGTGTTATCTCTACTGCAAACCCAATGTTACCTGGCAACTTCCAGTGACATGAAAATATGATGTTTTAGACCAATCTGCTTCATTCAGAAAGAGAAAACAAGAGAAGGACATGCTCTCACTCCCTCCCTCTGGGAGAACACCAGAATCACAGCTAACTGCTGAACAATCATTGACAGGAAGACACTGGAACTCACCAAAAAAGATACCCCACATCCAAAGACAAAGGAGAAGCACAATGAGATGGAAGGAGGGGCACAATCACAATAATATCAAATCCCCTAACTGCTGGGTGGGTGACTCAAAAACTGGAGAACACTTATGCCACAGAAATCCACCCACTGGAGTGAAGGTTCTGAGCCCCACATCAGACTTCCCAACTTGGGGGTCCGGCAATGGGAGGAGGAATTCCTAGAGAATCAGACTTAGAAGCCTAGCGGGTTTTGATTGCAGGACTTTGACAGGACTCGGAGAACAGAAACTCCACTCTTGGAGGGCACACACAAAGTAGTATGCACATCGGGACCCAGGGGAAGGAGCAGTGACACCATAGGAGACTGAACCAAACCTATCTGCTAGTGTTGGAGGGCCTCCTGCAGAAGTGGGGGGTGGCTGTGTCTCACCATAAGGACAAGGACACTGGCAGCAGAAGTTCTGGGAAGTACTCCTAACGTGAGCCATCTCAGAGTCAGCACTAGCCCCACCAAAGAGTCCGGGTAGGCTCCAGTGTTGGGTCGCCTCAGGCCAAACAACCAACAGGGAGGGAAACCACAACCCCACATCAGCAGACAAGGGGATTAAAGTTTTACTGAGCTCTGCCCACCAAAGCAACAGCCAGCTCTACCCACCACCAGTCCCTCCCATAAGGACACTTGCACAAGCCTCTTAGATAGCCACATCCACCACAGGGCAGACAGCAGAAGCAAGAAGAACTACAATCCTGCAGCCAGTGGAACAAAAACCACATTCACAGAAAGATAGACAAGATGAAAAGGCAGAGGGCTATGTACCAGATGAAGGAACAAGATAAAACCCCAGAAAAACAACTAAATGAAGTAGAGATAGGCAACTTTCCAGAAAAAGAATTCAGAATAATGATAGTGAAGATGATCCAGGACCTCGAAAAAGAATGAGGCAAAGATCAAGAAGATGCAAGAAGTGTTTAACAAAGACCTAGAAAAATTAAAGAACAAACAGAGATGAACAATACAATAACTGAAATGAAAAATACACTAAAAATAATCAATAGCAGAATAACTGAGGCAGAAGAACGGATAAGTGACCTGGAAGACAGAATGGTGGAATTCACTGCTGCGGAACAGACTAAAGAAAAAAGAATGAAAAGAAATGAAGACAGCCTAAGAGACATCTGGGACAACATTAAATGCAACAACATTTGCATTATAGGGGTTGCAGGAAGAGAAGAGAGAGAGAAAGGACGAGAGAAAATATTTGAAGAGATTATAGTCGAAAACTTCCCTAACATGGGAAAGGAAAGAGCCACCCAAGTCCAGAAAGTGCAGAGAGTCCCATACAGGATAAACCCAAGGAGAAACACGCTGAGACACATAGTAATCAAATTGGCAAAAAGTAAAGACAAAGAAAAATTACTGAAAGCAGCAAGGGAAAAATGACAAATAACATACAAGGGAACTCCCATAAGGTTAACAGTTGATTTCTCAGCAGAAACTCTACAGGCAAGAAGGGAGTGGCATGATATACTTAAAGTGATGAAAGGGAAGAACCTACAACCAAGATTACTCTACGTGACAAGGATCTCATTCAGATTCGATGGAGAAATCAAAAGCTTTACAGACGAGCAAAAGCTAAGAGAATTCAGCACCACCAAACCAGCTCTACAACAAATGCTAAAGGAACTTCTCTAAGTGGGAAACACAAGAGAAGAAAAGGACCTACAAAAACAAACCCAAAACAATTAAGAAAATGGTCATAGGAACATACATATCGATAATTACCTTAAACGTGACTGGATTAAATGCTCCAACCAAAAGACACAGGCTTGCTGAATGGATACAAAAACAGGACCCATATATATGCTGTCTACAAGAGACCCACTTCAGACCTAGGGACAGATAAAGACTGAAAGTGAGAGGATGGAAAAAGGTATTCCATGCCAATGGAAATCAAAAGAAAGCTGGAGCAGCAATACCCATATCAGACAAAATAGACTTTAAAATAAAGAATGTTACAAGAGACAAGGAAGGACACTACATAATGATCAAGGAATCAATCCAAGAAGAAGAAATAACTATCATGAATATATATGCACCCAACATAGGAGCACCTCAATACATAAGGCAAATAAAAGAGGAAATTGACAGTAACACAATAATAGTGGGAGACTTTAACACCTCACTTACACTAATGGACAGATCATCCAAACAGAAAATTAATAAGGAAACACAAGCTTAAAGAAGACAATAGACCAGACAGATTTAATTGATATTTATAGGACATTCCATCCAAAAACAGCAAATTACACTTTCTTCTCAAGTGTGCATGGAACATTCTCCAGGATAGATCACATCTTGTGTCCATATCAAGCCTCAGTAAATTTAAGAAAATTGAAATCATATCAAGCATCTTTTCTGACCGCAACACTATGAGATTAAAAATCAATTACAGGGAAAAAAACATAAAAAACACAAATACATGGAGGCTAAACAATACGTTACTAAATAACCAAGAGTTCACTAAAGAAATCAAAGAGGGGGCTTCCCTGGTGGCGCAGTGGTTGGGAGTCTGCCTGCCAATGCGGGGAACACGGGTTCGAGCCCTGGTCTGGGAGGATCCCACGTGCCGCGGAGCAACTGGGCCCGTGAGCCACAACTGCTGAGCCTGAGCGTCTGGAGCCTCTGCTCCACAACAAGATAGGCCGCGATGGTGAGAGGCCCGCGCACCGCGATGAAGAGTGGCCCCCACTCGCCGCAACTGGAGAGAGCCCTCACACAGAAACGAAGACCCAACACAGCCAAAAATAAAAAAAAAAAAAGAAAATAAATAATAAATTAAAAAATTAAAAAAAAAAAAAGAAATCAAAGAGGAAATCAAAAAATACCTAGAGACAAATGACAATGAAAACATGATGATCCAAAACCTATGGGATGCAGCAAAAGCAGTTCTAAGAGGGAAGTTTATAGCTATACAAGCCTACCTCAAGGAACAAGAAAAATCTCAAATAAACAATCTAACCTTACAACTAAAGGAACAAGAGAAAGAAGAACAAACAAAACCCAAAGTTAGCAGAAGGAAAGAAATCATAAAGATGTGAGAAGAAATAAATGAAATAGAAACAAAGAAAACAATAGCAAAGATTAATAAAACTAAAAGCTGGTTCTTTAAGAAGATAAACAAAATTGATAAACCATTAGCCAGACTCATCAAGAAAAAGAGAGAGAGGACTCAAATCAATAAAATTAGAAATGAAAAAGGAGAAGTTACAACAGACACCACAGAAATAAAAAACATCCTAAGAGACTACTATGAGCAACTCTATGCCAATAAAATGGACAACCTGGAAGACATGGACAAATTCTTAGAAAGGTATAATCTTCCAAGCCTGAACCAGGAAGAAATAGAAAATATGAACAGACCAATCACAAGTAATGAAATTGAAACTGTGATTAAAAATCTTCCAACAAACAAAAGTCCAGGACCAGATGGCTTCACAGGTGAATTCTATCAAACATTTAGAGAAGAGCTAACACCCATCCTTCTCAGACTCTTCCAAAAAATTGCAGAGGAAGGAACACTGCCAATCATTCTAGGAGGCCACCATCACCCTGATACCAAAACCAGACAAAGACACTACAAAAAAAGAAAATTACAGACCAATATCACTGATGAATATAGATGCAAAAATCCTCAACAAAATACTAGCAAACAGAATCCAACAACACGTTAAAAGGAACATACACCATGATCAAGTGGGATTTATCCCAGGGATGCAAGGATTCTTCAGTATATGCAAATCAATCAATGTGGTACACCATATTAACAAATTGAAGAATAAAAACCATATGATCATCTCAATAGATGCAGAAAAAGCTTTTGACAAAATTCAACACCCATTTATGATAAAAACTCTCCAGAAAGTGGACATAGAGGGAAACTACCTCAACATAATAAAGGCAATATATGACAAACCCACAGCAAACATCATTCTCAGTGGTGAAAAACTGAAAGCCTTTTCTCTCAGATCAGGAACAAGGCAAGGATGTCCACTCTCACCACTATTATTCAACATAGTTTTGGAAGTCCTAGCCACAGCAATCAGAGAAGAAAAAGAAATAAAAGGAATACAAATTAGAAAAGAAGAGGTAAAACTGTCACTGCTTGTGGATGACATGATACTATATGCAGAGAATCCTCAAGATGCCACCAGAAAACTACTAGAGCTAATCAATGAATTTGGTAAAGTTGCAGGATACAAAATTAATGCACAGAAATCTCTTGCATTCCTATACACTAATGATGAAATATCTGAAAGAGAAATTAAGGAAACACTCCCATTTACCATTACAAAAAAAAGAATAAAACACCTAGGAATAAACATACCTAGGGTGACAAAACACCTGTATGCAGAAAACTATAAGACACTGATGAAAGAAATTAAAGATGACACAAACAGATGGAGAGATATACCATGTTCTTGGATTGGAAGAATCAATGTTGTGAAAATGACTATACTACCCAAAGCAATCTACAGATTCAATGCAGTCCCTATCAAATTACCAATGGCACTTTTTACAGAACTAGAATAAAAAATCTTAAAATTTGTATGGAGACACAAAAGACCCCAAATAACCAAAGCGGTCTTAAGAGACTAAAACGGAGCTGGAGGAATCAGGCTCCCGGACTTCGGACTATACTACAAAGCTACAGTAATCAAGACAATATGGTACTGGCACAAATACAGAAATATAGATCAATGGAACAGGAAAGAAAGCCCAGAGATAAACCCACGCACCTATGGTCAACTAATCTATGACAAAGGAGGCAAGGATATACAATGCAGAAAAGACAGTCTCTTCAATAAGTGGTGCTGGGAAAACTGGACAGCTACATGTAAAAGAATGAAATTAGAACACTCCCTAACACCATACACAGAAATAAACTCAAAATGGATTAGAGACCTAAATATAAGACCGGACACTATAAAACTCTTAGAGGAAAACATAAGCAGAACACTCTTTGACATAAATCACAGTAGTATCTCTTTTGATCCACCTCCTAGAGTAATGAAAATAAAAGCAAAAATAAACAAATGGGAGCTAATGAAACTTAAAAGCTTTTGCAAAGCAAAGGAAACTACAAACACGACGAACAGACAACCCTCAGAATGGGAGAAAATATTTGCAAATGAATCAATGGACAAAGGATTAATCTCCAAAATATAGAAACAGCTCATGCAGCTCAATATTAAAAAAAAAACAACCCAATCCAAAAATGTGCAGAAGACCTAAATAGACATTTCTCCAAAGAATACATACAGATGGGCAAGAAGCACATGAAAAGCTGCTCAACATCTCTAATTATTAGAGAAATGCAAATCAAAACTACAATGAGGTATCACCTCACACCAGTTAGAATGGGCATCTTCAGAAAATCTACAAACAACAAATGCTGGAGAGGGTGTGGAGAAGAGGGAACCCTCTTGCACTGTTGGTGGGAATGTAAATTGATACAGCCACTATGGAGAACAGTATGGAGGTTCCTTAGAAAACTAAAAATAGAATTACCATATGACCCAGCAATCCCACTACTGGGCATATACCCTGAGAAAACCATGATTCAAAAAGACACATGCACCCCAATGTTCATTGCAGCACTATTTACAATAGGCAGGTCATGGAAGCAACCTAAATGCCCATCTACAGACGAATAGATAAAAAAGATGTGGTACATATATAGAATGGAATATTACTCAGCCATAAAAAGGAACGAAATTGGGTCATTTGTTGAGACATGGATGAATCCAGAGACTGTCATACAGAGTGAAGTAAGTCAGAAAGAGAAAAACAAATATCGTATACTAACGCATATATGTGGAACCTAGAAAAATGGTACAGGTGAACCGGTTTGCAGGGCAGAAACTTAGACACAGATGTAGAGGACAAACGTATGGACACCAAGGGGGGAAAGCGTGGGGGTGGGGTGGTGCTTGGATGAATTGGGCGATTGGGATAGACATGTATACAGTAATATGTATAAAATGGATGACTAATAAGAACCTGCTGTATAAAAAAATAAAATAGAATTCAAAAATTCAAAAAAACCCCATAAAATTTATCATCTTAACCTTTTTTAAGTAGTTTTACGTGTACACAGATTGTTATACATAATAAGAGTTTTTAATATTAAAATATTTCATAAAGTTCTAAATGTTAAAATTACTTCTTGAATGAGTGATCATTATAATTATTATCAGTGTACAAATAATCAAAACAAAATAAATATAACATAAATTTTGTCAATACTAAATTAAAGAGTAAAAATTTATTGTGAATACATTTCTTAATGAGGTTAATGGGATTTTCCCAATTGGATAACAAATATTACTTATTTTTAGAGTGGCAAAGAGTTCTTCGTCCATTCTATTCTTTTTTGAAAACGATTTTTTTTTGTTTTTTTTTTTTTTTATAGATGTGAACACTGGCAAATCTTGCTAACATGAATAAGTTGATAGGAACAGGAGATGTTTTATTTTGTTGACTTCATTAATTATTTGAAATCTTTTTGGGTTAAACGCCCTAAATCACACAGTGACCCATCGTCAAAAATTATTTTCTCCTTCAATTTTGTTGAAAGAGAAAAAGCTTTGTAAGGGATTTGTTATCCATAATTAGAACCATTCACTTTCTCAATTTCTGGGAATATCCAAGATTTTCTAAAATTTATTCAATGACTATTAAGTACATCTGTTATTTTTTCACCTTGTCTCTTTCAATTTATTTAAAAAAGATTGGAAAATTAAAACATTGTTAATTTTAATCCACTTTTCCCAATGCAATTTTAAGAAATAAAATGCTTTTATTTTATTACATGCTTAAGTACCTTTTGGTTAAAACCTTAGAGTTCTGATTTAGTCCTTTCAGTTTATGGAAAATGCATAATCTATTTAGCAAAGCCTGTTTTTCTTGTCAAGCCGGTCTGCAAAACAGATTTTCTCTAAGAAAAAGTGTGACAAATTTTTAATTCAAATCAACATTACAATACATTTTGGAGAATATTATGAAACCCACCGTGTGAAGGATTACTTCTAATCTTGTAAAAAAAGGTTACTAAAAGCAAGATGAAGATCATGAAGAATATAATATAATTAATCTATTTCATGAAAAGTTGTGGAAACAGGAATAAATCTATATGCTGTTTTTCATCAGTTTGTCATAATTCAATGTTATGTGCTCAAAGTGAAGTTATTTATGAAACAAAAAACATGATAAAAGGTGTGGCATTTTTTGAGTAAATGTGTATGTACTGAACTTTGGAATTAGCTTTTGGGAAAAATTAAATAAGAATCTTTTATGAAAACACAGAAGTAACTCCTTTAATTTCTTTAGACATTGAGATAAATTCTCTAACACTTTAATGAGGGAGAAAGGTATACATTGCTTAAAATGAGTTTGTCCAGCAGCTAGCATTGAATTTTCTTTCTTGATTAATAGGAGGTGTAGGAGGGAAAATATTTAAACATTTTATAAGACGAAGTAGTCTCAGGATTGATTGTAATTGGAATACATATCTCACTATATTACTTGATAAAATAGATTTTAACAACCTACTGAATAATGCACACTGCATTCAAAAGAAATCACATAAAACTTTATCTGTGGGTTATATCCAGTACAACTTAGCAACTTTAGTAGCCCCTGAAAACGTCTCAGTTGTGTTTAAAAGAATCAGTGTTACAAACCTCTGCTTGTGCGGCTTTTCAAAGGTTTTGTTGTTTTTTGCTGTTTGGGTTTTGGCTTATCCTAGGATTGAATATTGAGAATAGTTGAAAAGAATTGTTCTTCTTTGATATGGAGGGAGAAGGAAAGCCATTTTTAGTTTTCATTATTCCTTACAATGTTGTCTTTTCTTCATTCTCCCCAGACCCTGTCAAAAGCAATGCATTCTTTGACAAGACTTGAGGAGTGCAGAGCTGCTGTCTTTACCCCAAAATGCCAACACACGCACCGCCCATACTCTATAATACATCTGATTAAAGGCCACTTCTACAAGGGTCCATTACCTAGGATGTGGCTTTCTCTTACCTAAAGAATGGATGAAACAGGGAAGGAATGGAAGTTTTAAGAAGGGGTTATTGTGCCTTAATTCATCAATAAGGAGACCCACCCCAAAATAATATTTTTAATTTTCCTTTTTGTTTGGTGCCCTGAAGGATTTTACATCCTGGAGAGTACACCATAATAGGCCTGGGAATGGGTGAAGGAAACACCTGTCTTCTGTAAAGTTGGAGAAGGGTGATTAAAAAGTGGGGGGGGGGAGTGAAAAAAGGGAACCCACGTGACACCAGGGAGTAGTGTATGTAGAATTTGAGTACCTGAAATTGATAGAATTAGCCACATCTGCAGACCCCTTGGAAAGTCCTCACGTTTGGAATGTTCTTCTTCACCAACCGCAAACACACACACACACCCTTACAAGCTTACATCCACTGTATACTCCCAAACACACTTTCTCACACACTTTCACACTTATACACTCTTGCACTTGTACACATATAGACTCACAGACTCACACACACGGAAACATCCATACACACTCATGGTCACTCACTCACTGCCTTACATACCCACACACATCTGCACACACCTACACTCACACACAGTACAGAGATTGGTACTAGGCCCGGAGAGGTCTTTTATTTGCTTTAGGTCACACAGCACAACTGTGTGCCCCAGTTTTAAGACTCCTTTTCTAAGACATCACCTGTAACTCCCCTCACCCCGGCTACGAGTCCTGCTTTCCTTCTAGGAGAATGGGAGTGATCTGATTTTCTGTTGAGATGTCCAGCCCCTTGCTCTGCTAGGATGATAAGATGCCAGGTCTTGGCAAGTCCACCCTAATTCCCTGACTGCTCAGTGTTGTGTCAGCAAAGCTCTGCTTGCCCTGGGAATCAGTAGCGTTTCTCTCAGAGGCAGTGCATCCAGGGAGATCTGTCCTAACAGAATAAAAGTCCAAGAATGTACCTAATTGATGATGGGTTCTGGCATTAGTCGCTGGCAGGCAGCAAACAGGAATCATTTTTGATGCACCCAGATACACTTGTCCAGCGAGAAGCAGCATGGTTGCCCGAATGGGGATGGTCACCTTGGGATATGGTTCCATGCCTGTCCCAGTTGTGCTGTGTGACCTGGAGCAAGTAAAACACCTCTCTGGACCTCCCACCAACCTCTGCAATATGTGTGGGTGTAAGTATGTGAGAGTGTAAGTATGCAATGTAGGTGAGTGTATGAGTGTGAGTGTGTGGATGTGTGTGTGAGTGTGAGTTTGTGTGAGAGAGTTTGAGAACATATGGCATGCGTGCTTGTGTTTGTGTCTGTGTATGGGAGTATGTGAGGGTATGTGTATTTCAGTGCAAGGGTGTTTGTAAGTGTGAAGGTTTGTGAGAGTGGGTGATGAGTGTGTGTTTGTGTACATGCAGATGGTGTAGAAAGGGAGGGTGAGGCAAAAGGGAATATTTATTTATTTATTTAAACATCTTTATTGGAGTATAATTGCTTTACAATGTTGTGTTAGTTTCTGCTGTATAACAAAGTGAATCAGCTATATGTATACATATATCCCCATATCCCCTCCCTCTTACGTCTCCCTCCCACCCTCCCTATCCCACCCCTCTAGGTGGTCACAAAGCACCGAGCTGATCTCCCTGTGCTATGCGGCTGGTAGGGAATCTTTAAAGAAATCTTAAAGCATCTTAGTATCACCCAGTAATGAGTGAGGACACATGAGATTATTCTACTTCCTTCAACAGATAATGATTGGTACATATAGTATACGTTTGCTGCTGGGCTCAGCGTTGGAATTCAATGATAAACCAGAAGAACGTGGTCCTTGTCCTCATGGAGCCTATGGTTTTGGATTCAGATTAGAACACAGGCTTTAGCACTTCTGTGTGAGTTACCACAGGGGTTGTTAGGGACTGTGGGAGCGCAGAGAGGGGCACCTGGACGCAGCTAGAGGCAGTGCCCTTCCTGCTGAGACCTGAAGAGTGGGCACAGCGTCCTGGTGGAGTAGAAGCAGAATGGTCTGGGCGGTGCTGTCCATTTTATGGTAGCCACTAGCCATATGTAGCTGTTGAGCGCTTGAAAACGTGACGAGTAAAACTGGCATGTGCTATAGGTGTAAAATACACACCAGGTTTTGAAGACTTAGTATGAAAAAGAATGCAAATTATCTCAATATTTTATTATCCTAATTACATGTTAAATGATAACATTTTGCATAGACTGAATTAAACAAAATATATTATTGATGATAAGATCACCTGCCTCTTTCTACTTTTATTTCAATGTGGCTACTAGAAAATTTAAGATGGCATAAGTGGCTTGAGTTCTTCTGGCGTTTTTCTACTGGCCACAGTTGCTCTAGGCAACAAGAATGGTCTGTGCAGAGGCTCAGAGGTTCTGTGGTCTGTGCAGAGATTCAAGGGGTTTGGAGAACTGGAAGAGATTTCTCATTGCTCAGCTGGTGAGAACGGGAGAGGTCGTGGGGTGGCAACATGAAGGGTCCAGTGAGCCCCTTAAAAGCCTCACTGAAAGGCACTTCCCTGGCAGTCCAGTGTTTAAGACTCTGTGCTTCCACTGCAGGGGGCACGGGTTTGGTCCCTGGTTGGGGAACTAAGATCCTGAATGCCCCGAGGTGCAGCCAAAAAAAAAAAAACAAAGCATCACTGAAGGCAACAGGAAGGATTTTATGCAGGAACATGCCTTGAGCAGATTGACGTGCTTTAGAAATTCTCTTCTGGCTTCTTCATGGAAAATGGAATAAGAAGTGGAGGCAAAACTAAAAGAAGAAAGACCACACAGAAGGTTCTAACAGTGATCAGTTGAGAGAAGCCAGTGGCTGGGCTTGGGTGTTCCCAGGGTGGATGGAGAGAAGGGAAACATCGATATGATTACATCTATTACAGACACAGAATCATTTTAGCAGAGAACGCTACAAGAACCAAAGTCTTCAGCTTTTGCATCTGATAGTCATGGAATCCTCAAACCACAGACTGAGAGGGCAGGAAGGTAGCTTGGAAGTTATCTGGGCATTCTTCTTTAAAGCTTCTGATAGAATGAACTGTTTGATCCCAAACCTGAAGAATTTTACAACAGGTAGGTTCTTTGCTTCCTGGGCTGGAGAGAGGAGATTTTCTTCCTCAGGGAGGTTTGTCAAAGCAGCAGCAGCTTGAGTGCCTCCTGGGGACAGGCTACAAAATCCATTAAGCCAGTCTTGCCTGCATCTCTAACAGGTGGCTCTGGAGGCTACTGTCCCCCAGAACATCTGGGCCTGGCCCTAAGTTCTCTTTCTGCAGAGGTCAGTGCTTTGGCAGATGCTTGGGAATTGATGGGTGCCTATTAAGACTGGCTCCCTGGTGCTGCCTATGTCTCCAGCCCACAGACCCTCAAGAATTTGATGCCCTGATGTAGAAAATCATCCAGTAATGGACTACTTGGCAGTTGTCCTTAACAGTCTCCTAACTGGTTCCCCCATTGATGATCTTGTTCACTGCCCCCAGCCTCTGAGTCTTTATTTGTGATGCTGAAATCCAGTTACTTTCCTCCCCTGCCTCAAAATCTTCCAAGATGCCCCATGTTCCATAGATGGAGGCTCAGCACTCCTTAACAGGCTCTTCAAGGCTCTCTACAATCTGGCCCTCTTCCTCTCCCACCTCATCTCCTATCATTCTTTCCAAGTCTCTAACCCTCTAATGACGCTGACCACCTGCTAGTCTCAGAACACACCACATCTTGACTCATGCTGTTTTTATCTGCTGTCAGCTTCCCACTTTCTCCCCTTAGATGAGTCTGTACATTTTCCAAGCTCATAAAAAACTATTGCCTTCTTCTTGAAGCCTTCTCTTCTGTCTCTCATCGTAATTCATCCCAGGCTCTTCTGCCCTTCCACATATACCTCTGTTGAGCACCTGTGCCAGCCAACTTTGTGTTCTCATTTCTTGTTTACATGTTTTCCTTCCCCACCATGCTGTGAATTCCTTATAGGCAGGGACTCTGCTTTCTTTGTGTTTGTAACCTAGGGATGTATAATAAATACTGGCTGAGTGTCTTCTTGGGGGCCTTGGGATTGATAGTATTTTACTTTTAGTCTTCCATAGGAGCCTGCCTGGCACAGTCATGGCAACCTGGGGGAGGCAGGGCTGGGACCTGAGTGAGTGAGGAGTCTAGGGTGCAAAATGTAAGAAGGCACTTACTCTCAGGTGCCCACCCTGCACTTGCCTGACCCTGGGAGTGAGTGCTTCCTAGGTGCCTTCCTTGCCTCACCCTAGTCAGAGCTCTGGCAGGAGGGGGGGATCAGAGAAGTCTTGGGATCTAGAATGAGTCCATCTACAGGGACAGGCCAGATTCCAGAGTCCAGTTCCTCCTCTCACACTAACACATGGAGCTGTCCGGATGAGCCCATGTCCAAGGGGCACAGAACTCCCAGCATGATTCCAGAGCCCACTGGCACCCAGTGAGTGACAGGGTCCCAACGGATGGGAAGGTCTAGGGAATCTGGAATGGCTGATGTTTGGAACACTCCAGAGATAGGCAGGAGGATAGCCTGCACCTGCAGCCTCTCTAAAAAGAGCAAGGTACCAGCCTGTGGGCTGACTCATGGAGCCAGGTAACAGTCTTAAGATACAGAGCCAGTAAAAGCATGTAGACCAGCAGGGTCCCTAGGTAGTAGGGTTAGATCAGGTCCTACAGGGACTTGAGTTACTAAGCTAATTAATTAGAACTGATGAGTGGCACCATATTTCCATGCGCCAGCCTCAGTGGGGTTGGATGGGGTAGAAGGAACAGGAAGAATTACATCCGGGTGGGAGTGGGGACAGTGAGAACAGTCAGCCTATGTACTGAGAGCACTATGCCCTGTGTGTGATGTGCCAAAGGAGAATGGGGGTGTCACATGAGGCCCAGCACTCAGCTCTGGAGCTCTGGAGCTATCTCTGAGGGTGTGGAAGACTTCAGGTCAACCTGAAGAAAGGAGAGATAGAGGGAAGGAGAGAGGGTGAGGCAGAGGCTGTTTAAATATGGCCCAAGACACATCAGGGTTATTTTGGGGATGAAGGCAGAGCTTTCATGAAAAGCAGCCAATAGGTCCAGTTATAGGGCTCTAGCAGTGGTCCTCTATTGCCAGGTCATTGGCTAACTGAGTCAGAAAACTCAGGGAATCATGTTATAAGTATAGTTTCATGGGCTTCAAACCTGGGAGATTCTGGTTCAGTAGGTCTAGAGTTCATTTTAAATGAGCTCTCAGGGTGAGATGCAGCCTGATTTGGGAGCCACTAACTGGGAGCTGAGTTGAAGGAGGTTAAGAGGCTGGCAGTTCATTTGGAGTTAGTTTCACATTTTCCTTTAGGCCTACTTTAAGCTGTGAATCTCTCCAATAAGTGTACCACTGATATGTAAACCAGAATATTAAGGGCAAAATTCTAAGACACACTAAATGTTTCCAGCTGTTGTACTTCCCTTTCCTCTGTATCACCCTTTTCAGATGTCCTGATGATCATTTTCTTGCTTTAGTGCAATGGTTCTCAAACTCAGCATGCAAAAGAATCACCTGGAGGGCTTAATCAAACACACATTCCTCCCATCCCAGAGTTTCCAAATAAAAGGATCTGGATTGGAGGGGGCCTGACAACTGCATTTCTAACAGTGATGTTGATATTACTGGTCCAGGGACCATACTTTGAGAACCACTGATCTGGTGGAACAAAAGGTATAATACACACATAATTGGAATACCAAAAGGAGAAGAAAGAGATAAATGAGTAGAAGAAATATGTGAAATAAAAGTGGCTGGGAATTTGCCAAAATTAATGACAGACACCAAGCCACAGATTCAGAGAGCTCAGAGAACACCAAACAGAATAAGTACCAAAACAATTACACCTGCACATCTCATTTTTTTAAAAAAATTATAATTACTTATTTTGATGACTTCATAAATCTACCTGGTTTCTTTTGTCAAAAAAAGATTATTTATTTATTTATTTATTTATTTATTTATTTATTATGACTGTGCTGGATCTTAGCTGCGGCATGTGGGATCTTCATTGGGGCATGTGGGATCTTTAGTTGTGGCATGCAGACTCTTAGTTGCAGCATGCATGTGGGATCTAGTTCCCCAGCCAAGGATTGAACCCGGGCCCCCTGCATTGGGAGTGCAGAGTCTTACACACTGGACCACCAAGGAAGTCTCACATCTCATATTCAAACTGCAGAAATTCAAATATAAAGAGAAAATCTTAAAAGATGCTAGAAGGATGGAAACCCTTTCTTATGGAAGAAGAAGGATAAGAATTACAATGGACTTCCTGTCAGAAACCATGCAGACAAGGGGAGAGAGGAGTGAAATACTTGAAAGGAAAAACCTGCCAACCTAGAATTCTGTATCCAGTGAAATTATCCTTCAGAAGTGAAGGAGAGAAAAAAGGCATTCTTCAGAGAAAAGGAAACTGGTACGAGTCAGAAATTTGCATCTACAAAAAGAAAGGATGAGCATCAGAGAAGGAACAAGTGAAGGTAAAATAAAATCATTTCTAATCCTTCATGGATCTAATAGATGAGTGTTCAAAGTAATAATAGTGACAATGTACTGGGTGATTATAGTATATGAATAAATGAAGAGAATGATAGCAGTGTTATAATAGATGGGAGGAGGAACTGGGAATACTTTGTTATAAGGTACCTATACTACCTGTGAAGTGACATATTGTTATTTCAGAGTAGACTTATATTAGTTGTGAATGTATATTGCAAACCCTAGGACAAGTGCTAAAATTGTTTTAAAAAGAAGTATAACTAACATACGAAGGGAGGAGAGAAAATGGAATCATATAAAATGTTTGATTAAAACCAGAGATTACAGAAAAAGAAGGGAAGGCAACAACAACAAAAAAAAAACACAAAGAAATGAAGAACACATGTGACAAATAGCAGTTTAAATTGTGGTAGATATTGATCTAGCAATGTCAATAATCATTTGAATTATAAATGGTCTACATGAGATTGGTTCAAGATGGTGGAGTAGAAGGATATGCGCTCATTCCCTCTTGAGAGAGCACTGGAATCACAACTAACTGCTAAACGATCATCGACAGGAAGACACTGGAACTCACCAGAAAAGATACCCCACATCCAAAGACAAAGGAGAAGCCACAATGAGATAGTAGGAGGGGCGCATTCACAATAAAATCAAATCCCATAACCACTGGGTGGGTGACTCACAAACTGGAGAACAATTATACCACAGAAGTCCACCCACTGGAGTGAAGGTTCTGACCTCCATGTCAGGCTTCCCAACCTGGGGATCCGGCATCGGGAGGAGAAAATCCCAGAGAATCAGACTATGAAGTCTAGCAGGATTTGATTGCAGGACTTCAACAGGACTAGGGGAAACAGAGACTCCACTTTTGAGGGGCACACACAAAGCAGTGTGCACATCAGGA
The DNA here is from genome assembly GCF_028021215.1 of Eschrichtius robustus. Taxonomy (NCBI): domain Eukaryota; kingdom Metazoa; phylum Chordata; class Mammalia; order Artiodactyla; family Eschrichtiidae; genus Eschrichtius; species Eschrichtius robustus. Next base: position 151,425,095 of record NC_090826.1, read on the forward strand.
CCTGGGTTGAAGGAGAAGTGACCCCATAGGAGACTGAACCAGACCTACCTGCTAGTATTGGAGTGTCTCCGGCAGAATTGGGGAGTGGTTGTGGCTCACTGTGGGGACAAGGACACTGGTAGCATAAATTCTGGGAAGTACTCCTTGGCATGAGCCCTCCCGGATTCCACCATTAACCCCACCAAAGAGCCTGTAGCCTCTAGTGCTGGGTCACCTCAGGCCAAACAACCAACAGGGAGGTAACTCAGTTCCACCTATCAGCAGACAAGCAGATTAAAGTTTTACTGAGCTCTGCTCACCAGAGCAACACTCAGCTCTACCCACTACCAGTCCCTCCCAATAGGAAGTTTGCACAAGCCTCTTAGATAGACTCATCCATGAGAGGGCAGACAGCAGGAGCAAGAAGAACTACAATCCTTCAGCCTGTGGAAAAAAAACCACATTCACAGAAAGATAGACAAGATAAAAAGGCAGGGGGCTATGTCCCAGATGAAGGAACAAGATAAAACCCCAGAAAAATAACTAAATGAACTGGAGATAGCAAACTTCCAGAAAAAGAATTCAGAATAATGATAGTGAAGATGATCCAGGACCTCAGAAAAAGAATGGAGGCAAAGATCGAGAAGATGCAAAAAATGTTTAACAAAGACCTAGAAGAATTAAAGAACAAACACCTAGAAGAATTAAAGAATAAACAAACGAGATGAACAATACAATAACTGAAATGAAAACTAAACTAGAAGGAATCAATAACAGAATAACTGAGGCAGAAGAAAGGATAAGTGACCTGGAAGATAGAATGGTGGAATTCACTGCCATAGATCAGAATAAAGAAAAAAGAATGAAAAGAAATGAAGACAGCCTAAGAGACCTCTGGGACAACATTCAATGCACCAACATTTGCATTATAGGGGTCCCAGAAGGTGAAGAGAGAGAGAAAGGACAAAAGAAAATATTCGAAGAGATTATAGACGAACAGTTCCCTAACATGGGAAAGGAAATAGCCACCCAAGTACAGGAAGCAGAGAGTCCAATACATGATAAACCCTAGGAAAAACACACCAAGACACATTAATTAAACTGACAAAAATTAAAGACAAAGAAGAATTATTAAAAGCAACAAGGGAAAAATGACAAATAACATACAAGGGGACTCCCATAAGGTTAACAGCTGGTTTTTCAACAGAAACTCTGTAAGCCAGAAAGGAGTGGCATGATATATTGAAAGTGATGAAAGGGAAGAACCTACAACCAAGATTACTCTACCTGGCAAGGATCTCATTCAGATTTGATGGGGAAATCAAAAGCTTTACAGACAAGCAAAAGCTAAGAGAATTCAACACCACCAAACCAGCTCTACAACAAATGCAAAAGGAACTTCTCTAAGTGAGAAACACAAGAGAAGAAAAGGACCTACAAAAACAAACCCAGAACAATTAAGAAAATGGTCATAGGAACATACATATAAATAATTACCTTAAATGTGAATGAATTAAATGCTCCAACCAAAGACAGAGGCTTGCTGAATGGATACAAAAACAAGACCCATATATATGCTGTCTACAAGAGACCCACTTCAGACCTAGGGACACATACAGACTGAAAGTGAGGGGATGAAAAAAGATATTCCATGCCAATGGAAATCAAAAGAAGACTGGAGTAGCAATACTCATATCAGATAAAGTAGACTTTAAAATAAAGAATGTTACAAGAGACAAAGAAGGACACCACATAATGATCAAGGGATCAATCCAAGAAGAAGATATAACAATTATATATGCACCCAACATAGGAGCACCTCAATATATAAGGCAAATGCTAACAGCTATAAAAGAGGAAATAGAAAGTAACACAGTAATAATGGGGGACTTTAACACCTCAGTTACACATGTGGACCGATCATCCAGATAGAAAATAAATAAGGAAACACAAGTTTTAAATGACACAATAGACCAGATAGGTTTAACTGATATTTATAGGACATTCCATCCAAAAGCGGCAGATCACACTTTCTTCTCAAGTGCACATGGAACATTCTCCAGGATAGATCACATCTTGGGTCGCAAATCAAGCCTTGGTAAATTTAAGAAAATTGAAGTCATATCAAGCATCTTTTCCAAACATGACGCTGTGAGATTAGAAATAAATTACAGGGAAAGAACATAAAAAACACAAACACATGGAGGTTAAACAATACACTACTAAATAACAAGAGATCAATGAAGAAATAAAAGAGGAAATCAAAAAAATACCTAGAAACAAAAGACAATGAAAACATGATGATCCAAAACCGATGGGATGCAGTGAAAGCAGTTCTAAGAAGTAAGTTTATAGCAGTACAATCCTACCTCAAGAAACATGAAAAAATCTCAAATAAACAATTTAACCTTACACCTAAGGGAACTAGAGAAAGAAGAACAAACAACACCCATAGTTAGTAGAAGGAAAGAAATCATAAAGATCAGCGCAGAAATGAATGAAATTGAAACAAAGAAAACAATAGCAAAATAAAACTAAAAGCTGGTTCTTTGAGAAGATAAACAAAATTGATAAATCTTTAGCCAGATTCATCAAGAAAAAGAGAGAGAGGACTCAAATCAATAAAATTAGAAATGAAGAAGGAGAAGTTACAATGGACACCACAGAAATACAAAGCATCATAAGAGTACTACAAGCAACTCTATGCCAATAAAATGGACAACCTGGAAGACATGGACAAATTCTTAGAAAGGTATAACCTTCCAAGCCTGAACCAGGAAGAAATAGAAAATATGAACAGACCAATCACAGGTAATGAAATTGAAACTGGGATTAAAAATTTTCCAACAAACAGAAGTCCAAGACCAGATGGCTTCACAGGTGAGTTTCATCAAACATTTAGAGAAGAGCTAACATCCATCCTTCTCAGACTCTTCCAAAAAATTGCAGAGGAAGGAACACTGCCAAACTCATTCTAGGAGGCCATCATCATCCTGATATCAAAATGAGACAAATATACTACAAAAAAAAAAAAAGAAAATTACAGACCAATATCACTGATATTATAGATGCAAATCTCCTCAACAAAATACTAGCAAACAGAATCCAACAACACATTAAAAGGATCATACACCATGATCAAGTGGGATTTATCACAGGGATGCAAGGATTCTTCAATATATGCAAATCAATCAATGTGATACACCATATTAACAAATTGAAGAATAAAACCATAAGATCATCTCAATAGATGCAGAAAAAGCTTTTGACAAAATTCAACACCCATTTATGGTAAAAACTCTCCAGAAAGTGGGCATAGAGGGAACCTACCTCAACATAATAAAGGCCATATACGACAAACCCACAGCAAACATCATTCTCAATGCTGAAAAACTGAAAACATTTTCTCTAAGATGAGGAACAAGACAAGGATGTCGACTGTCACCACTATTATTCAACATAGTTTTGGAAGTCCTAGCCAAGGCAATCAGAGAAGAAAAAGAAATAAAAGGAATACAAATTGGGAAAGAAGAAGTAAAACAGTCACTGTGGATGACATGATACTATATACAGAGAATCCTAAAGATGTCACCAGAAAACTACTAGAGCTAATCAATGAATTTGGTAAAGTTGAAGGATACAAAATTAATGCACAGAAATCTCATGCATTCCTATACAGTAACAATGAAAGATCAGACAGAGAAATTAAGGAAACAATACCATTCACCACTGCAACAAAAAGAATAAAATACCTAGGACTAAACCTACGTAAGGAGGTAAAAGACCTGTACTCAGAAAACTATAAGACACTGATGAAAGAAATAAAAAATGACACAGACAGATGGAGAGATATACCATGTTCTTGGATTGGAAGAATCAATATTGTGAAAATGACTATACTACTCAAAGCAATCTATAGATTCAATGCAATCCCTATCAAACTACCAATGGCATTTTTTACAGAACTAGAACAAAAATCTTAAAATTTGTATGGAGACACAAAAGACCCCTAATAGCCAAAGCAATCATAAGGGAAAAAACCAGAGCTGGAGGAATCAGAGTCCCTGACTTCAGACTATACTACAAAGCTACAGTAATCAAGGTCATTCTATTAAACCATTACACACACCCTTGGCTCCTGCGACTGTGCTGCCACCTCACAAAATGGCGGCACCCATAGAGGAGACAGCTGCAGCCTCCTCCACCCCATTTTGTGGGAGGCAAGAGATCTGTTAACATGGAATACCTCTGCTGAGGATGCATCTGAGTTTGGAAATCCTGCCTAAGGGATGGTGCTGAGGGGATCTCCTTCTACGGAAAATGTCAGCAAGTTCTAGCACCTCCATGGTTTTTCACTTTTTTCATTTTCCGGGAGTAAGTGCCAGAAACTGCCGGGGGACTTGTAACTAAGGAGCGAAGGGAAAGCTGCAGCTGACTGTTCCGGGACTTGCCGCAGCATCTTGGTGGCTTTGTTTGCTCTTCCACGTTCCCGGCAGCTGACCGCGATCTTCTGGAGGGTCACCTGGGTTGCCTGGCCTGCTCCGAGGGGAAGGGGACTGGGAGACGTGAAGTGGTGGTGGCGGCCTCGGCTGCATCACTTGTGCAGTGAGACTTTTCAGTAGTTTTAAAATGCCGGAGTCCACAGCCCCACTGCTACACCTCGCCATAGTCGTGGGCATCGGGAGCCCTGGACACCCCTCATCCAGGGCCTCGTGGTAGGCTGGTAGCCGGGTGCCTGGTTGTCCAGAGCAGGCGGTCCTGGCGGATGCCTGCAGCCCCAGTGCATGGGGTGGTCGTCATTGGGACCCAGGCCCTGGATGGTGCTACTGGGGCAGGAGTGGGAATGAAGGCACGTACACTGAAATTTAAGTTGTACGAGTTGGGACCTAGGGTTGTATGTTTTAACCATGTCTCAAGTTAAACGTTAGAATGTCTTTTCTAGTATCCCACTCTGCAGTAGGCAAATCTGGTTGTCTTATTTCTAATTCGAAGGACAGAATGGAGGGATGACTTTTTATATTTTTGTTTTTCAAGGGGAGGTTGCCACTTTTAAGCCACTGACTCCTTGCTGTCAATGTGTGTTTGTGTGTATACATACATGTGTAAATGATAATGAGTTTTGCTTTGCAGCACAGATTGCAAAGACTAAAGACCTGGAGTGTGATTCTAACGTTTAATGCCTTTTTTTTTTAAACATTTAAAATGTGATGTGTGAGGAATCTTCAAGATGGCGGAGGAGTAAGACGTGGACCTTCCTTCCCACAAATACATCAAAAATACATCTACATGTGGAACAACTCCTACAAAACACCTACTGAATGCTGGCAGAAGACCTCAGACTTCCCAAAAGGCAAGAAACTCCCCACGTACCTGGGTAGAGCAAAAGAGAAAAGGAAAAACATAGACAAAAGAATAGGGATGGGACCTGCCCCTCTGGGAGGGAGCTGTGAAGGAGGAAAAGTTACCACACACTAGGAAGCCCCTTCACTAGCGGAGACAGGCGGTGGGCGGGGAGAGGGAAGCTTCAGAGCCACAGAGAAGAGCGCAGCAACAGGGGTGCAGAGGGCAAAGCGGAGAGACTCCCGCACAGAGGTTCATTGCCGACCAGCACTCACCAGCCCGAGAGGCTTGTCTGCTCACCCGCCAGGGCGGGCGGGGGCTGGGAGCTGAGGCTCGGGTTTGGAGGTCAGATTCCAGGGAGAGGACTGGGGTTGGCTGCATGAACACAGCATGAAGGGGGCTAGTGCACCACAGCTAGCTGGGAGAGAGTCTGGGAAAAAGTCTGGAACTGCCTAAGACGCAAGAGACAATTGTTTGGGGTGTGCGAGGAGAGGGGATTCAGAGCATCGCCTAAATGAGCTCCAGAGATGGGCGTGAGCCACGGCTATCAGCACGGACCCCAGAGATGGGCATAAAATGCTAAGGCTGCTACTGCAGCCACCAAGAAGCCTGTGCGCAAGCACAGGTCACTGTCCACACCTCCCCTCCCGGGAGCCTGTGCAGCCCGCCACTGCCAGGGTCCTGTGATCCAGGGACAATTTCCCTGGGAGAAAACATGGAGTGCCTCAGGCTGTTGCAATGTCACGCTGGCCTCTGCTGCCGCAGGCTCGCCCTGCAATTTGTGCCCCTCCCTCCCCCGGCCTGAGTGAGCCAGAGCCCCCTAATCAGCTGCTACTTTAACCCCGTCCTGTCAGGGCTGGGAACAGACACGCTCAGGTGACCTAAATGCTGAAGTGGGGCCAAATCCAAAGCTGAAACTCAGGAGCTGTGTGAACAAAGAAGAGAAAGGGAAATCGCTCCCAGCAGCCTCAGGAGCAGCGGATTAAATCTCCACAATCACCTTGATGTATCCTGCATCTCTGGAATACCTGAATAGACAATGAGTCATCCCAAATTGAGGTGGTGGACTTTGGGAGCAACTGTAGACTTGGGGTTTTCTTTCTGCATCTAATTTGTTTCTGGTTTTATGTTTATTTTAGTTTAGTATTTAGAGGTTATTATTATCATTGGTAAATTTATTTATTGATTTGGTTGCTCTCTTCCTTTTTTTTTAATATATATATTTTATCTTTTCTCTTTTTGTGTGTATGTGTATTCTTCTTTGTATGATTTCGTCTGTATAGCTTTGTTTTTACCATTTGTCCTAGAGTTCTGTCTGTCATTTTTTTTTTTTCTTGGATAGTTTTTAATGCTTATTTTCACTGGTGGATTTGTTTTTGGGTTTGGTCGTTCTCTTCTTTCATTCTTTAAAAATTTTTAAAAAATTTTCAATAATATTTAAAAATTTTAATAACTATTTTATTTTTTTCTTTCATTCTTTCTTTCTTTTCTCCCTTTTCTTCTGAGCCAAATGGCTGACAGGTTCTTGGTGCTCTGGCCGGGTGTCAGGCCTGAGCCTCTGAGGTGAGAGAGCTGAGTTCAGGACACTGGGCTACCAGAGAGCTTCCAGCCCCCTGTAATATCAAATGGCGAAAGTCCTCCCAGAGATATCTATCTCAATGCTAAGACCCAGCTCCGCTCAATGACCAGCAAATTACAGTGCTGGACACCCTATGCCAAACAACTAGCAAGACAGGAACAAAACCCCATCCATTAGCAGAGTGGCTACCTAAAATCATAATAAGTTCACAGATACCCCAAAACACACCACTGGATGTGGTCCTGCTCACCAGAAAGACAAGATCCAGACTCATCCACCAGATCACAGGCACCAGTACCCTGCACCAGGAAGCCTACACAACCCACTGAACCAACCTTACCCACTGGGAGCAGACACCAAAAACAATGGGAACTACAAACCTGTAGCCTGTGAAAAGGAGACCCCAAACACAGTAAGTTAAGCAAAATGAAAAGACAGAGAAACACACAGCAGATGAAGGAGCAAGGTAAAAACCTACCAAACCAAACAAATGAAGAGGAAATAGGCAGTCTACCTGAAAAAGAATTCAGAGTAATGATAGCAAGATGATCCAAATTTTTGGTAATAGAATGGAGAAAATACAAGAAACATTTAACAAGGACCTAGAAGAACTAAAGAGCAAACAAACAATGATGAACAACACAATAAATGAAATTAAAAATTCTCTACAAGGAATCAATAGCAGAATAACTGAGGCAGAAGAACGGATAAGTGACCCGTAAGATAAAATAGTGGAAATAACTACCGCAGAGCAGAATAAAGAAAAAATAATGAAAAGAATTGAAGACAGTTTCAGACACCTCTGGGACAACATTTAATGCACCAACATTCGAATTATAGGGGTCCCAGCAGAAGAAGAGAAAAAGAAAGGGACTGAGAAAATATTTGAAGAGATTATAGTTGAAAACTTCCCTAACATGGGAAAGGAAATAGTCAATCAAGTCCAGGAAGTGCAGAGAGTGCCATGCAGGATAAATCCAAGGAGAAACATGCTAAGACACATATTAATCAAACTATCAAAAATGAAATACAAAGGAAAAAAATTAAAAGTAGCAATAGAAAAGCAACAAATAACATACAAGGGAATCCCCATAAGGTTAACAGCTGGTCTTTCAGCAGAAACTCTGCAAACCAGAAGGAGGTGGTGGGACATATTTAAGTGATGAAAGGGAAAAACCTACAACCAACATTACTCTACCCAGCAAGGATCTCATTCAGATTTGACGGAGAAATCAAAAGCTTTACAGACAAGCAAAAGCTAAGAGAATTCAGCACCACCAAACGAGCTTTACAACAAACGCTAAAGGAACTTCTCTAGGCAGGAAACACAAGAGAAGGAAAAGACCTACAATAGCAAACCCAAAATGATTAAGAAAATGGTAATAGAAACATACATATTGATAACAACCTTAAATGCAAATGGATTAAATGGTCCAACCAAAAGACATAGACTAGCTGAATGGATACAAAAACAAGACCCGTATATGTGCTGTCTACAAGAGACCCACTTCAGACCTAGGGACACATACACACTGAAAGTGAGGAGATGGAAAAAGATATTCCATACGAATGGAAACCAAAAGAAAGCTGGAGTAGCAATTCTCATAGACAAAATAGACTTTAAAATAAAGACTGTTAAAAAGACAAAGAAGGACACTACATAGTCATCAAGGGATCAATCCAAGAAGAAGAAATAACAATTGTAAATATTTATGCTCCCAACATAGGAGCACCTCAATATATAAGGCAAATGCTAACAGCCATAAAAGGGGAAATCAACAGTGACACAATCACAGTAGGGGTATTTAACACCCCACTTTCACCAATGGACAGATCATCCAAAATGAAAATAAATAAGGAAACACAAGCTTTAAATGATACATTAAACAAGATGGACTTAAATGATATTTATAGGACATCCCATCCAAAAACAACAGAATACACTTTCTTCTCAAGTGCTCATGGAACATTCTCCAGGGTAGATCATATCTTGGGTCACAAATCAAGCCTTGGTAAATTTAAGAAAATTGAAATCATATCAAGTATGTTTTCTGACCACAACGCTATGAGACTAGGTATCAATTACAGGAAAAAATCTGTAAAATCTACAAACACATGGAGGCTAAACAATACACTACTAAATAACCAAGAGATCACTGAAGAAATCAAAGAGGAAATCAAAAAATACCTAGAAACAAATGACAATGAAAACACAATGACCCAAAACCTATGGGATGCAGCAAAAGCAGTTCTAAGAGGGAAGTTTATAGCAATACAATCCTACCTCAAGAAACAAGAAAAATCTCAAAGAAACAACCTAACCTTACACCTAAAACAATTAGAGAAAAAAGAACAAAAAAACCCCAAAGCTAGCAGAAGGAAAGAAATCATAAAGATCAGATCAGAAATAAATGAAAAAGAAATGAAGGAAACAATAACAAAGAACAATAAAACTAAAAGCTGGTTCTTTGAGAAGATAAATAAAATTGATACACCATTAACCAGACCCATCAAGAAAAAAAGGAGAAAACTGAAATCAATAGAATTAGAAATGAAAAAGGAGAAATAACAACTGACACTGCAGAAATACAAAGGATCATGAGAGATTACTACAAGAAACTATATGCCAATAAAATGGACAACCTGGAAGAAATGGACAAATTCTTAGAAAAACACAACCTTCCGAGACTGAACCAGGAAGAAATAGAAAATATAAACAGACCAATCTCAAGCACTGAAATTGTAAGTGTGATTAAAAATCTTCCAACAAACAAAAGCCCAGGACCAGATGGCCTCAGAGGCGAATTCTATCAAACATTTAGAGAAGAGATAAAACCTATCCTTCTCAAACTCTTCCAAAATATAGCAGAGGGAGGATCACTCCCAAATTCATTCTACAAGGCCACCATCACCCTAATACCAAAACCAAACGTCACAAAAAAAGAAAACTACAAACCAATATCTCTGAAGAACATAGATCCAAAATCCTCAACAAAATACCGGGAAACAGAATCTCAACAGCATATTAAAACTATCATCTCGGTGTTTTGTGACCACCTAGAGGGGTGGGGTAGGGAGGGTGGGAAGGAGGGAGACACAAGAGGGAAGAGGTATGGGGATATATGTATATGTATAACTGATTCACTTTGTTATAAAGCAGAAACTAACACACCATTGTGAAGCAATTATACTCCAATAAAGATGTTAAAAAAAATCAAATAAATGCCATTTTAAGATAAAAAAAAAAAAAAAGGATCATACACCATGATCAAGTGAGGTTTATGCCAAGAATGCAAGGATTCTTCAATATACACAAATCAATGTGATACACCATATTAACAAACTAAAGGATACAAACCACGTGATCATCTCAATAGATGCAGAAAAAGCTTCTGACAAAATTCAACACTCATTTATGATGAAAACTCTCCAGAAAGTAGGCATAGAGGGAACTTACCTCAACAAAATAAAGGCCATATATGACAAACCCACAGCCAGCATCGTTCTCATGGTGAAAAACTGAAATCATTTCCACTAAGATCAGGAGCAAGACAAGGTTGCCCACTCTCACCACTATTATTCAACATAGTTTTGGAAGTTTTAGCCTCAGCAATCAGAGAAGATAAAGAAATAAATGGACTCCAGATCGGAAAAGAAGAAGTGAAACTGTCACTGTTTGCAGATGACATGATACTATACATAGAGAATCCTAAAGACTCTACCAGAAAACTGCTAGAGCTAATTAATGAATTTGGTAAAGTAGCAGGATACAAAATTAATGCACAGAAATCTCTTGCATTCCTATACACTAATGATGAAAAATCTGAAAGAGAAATTAAGGAAACACTCTCATTTACCATTACAACAAAAAGAATAAAATACCAAGGAATAAAACTACCTAAGGATACAAAAGACCTGTATGAAGAAAACTATAAGACATGGATGAAAGAAATTAAAGATTATACAGATGGTGAGATATACCATGTTCTTGGATTGGAAGTATTAACATTGTGAAAATGACTATACTACCCATAGCAGTCTACAGATTCAATGCAATCCCTATCAAACTACAAATGCATTTTTCACAGAAGTAGAACAAAAAATTTCACAATTTGTATGGAAACACAAAAGACCCTGAATAGCCAAAGGAATCTTGAGAAAGAAAAACGGAGTTAGATGAATCAGGCTCCCTGACTTCAGACTATACTACAAAGCTATAGCAATCAAGACAGTATGGTACTGGCACAAAAACAGAAATATAGATCAATGGAACAGAATAGAAAGCCCAGAGATAAACCCACGTACATATGGTCATGTTATCTTTGATAAAGTAGGCAAGAATATACAATGGAGAAAAGACAGCCTCTTCAATAGGTGGTGCTGGGGAAACTGGACAGCTACATGTAAAAGAATGAAATTAGAACACTCCCTAACACCATACACAAAAATAAACTCAAAATGGATTAAAGACCTAAATGTAAGGCCAGACACTATAAAACTCTTAGAGGAAAACATAGGTAGAACACTCCATGACATAAATCACAGCAAGATCCTTTTTGACCCACCTCCTAGAGAAATGGAAATAAAAACAAAAATAAACAAATGGGACCTAATGAAACTTAAAGGCTTTTGCACAGCAAAGGAAACTATAAACAAGATGAAAAGACAACTCTCACAATGGGAGAAAATATTTGCAAACGAAGCAACTGACAAAGGATTAATCTCCAATATATACAAGCATCGCATGCAGCTCAATGTCAAGAAAACAAACAACCCAATCCAAAAGTGGGCAGAAGACCTAAATAGACATTTCTCCAAAGACATAGAGATTGTCAACAGACACATGAAAGGATGCTCAACATCACTAATCATTAGAGAAATGCAAATCAAAAATACAATGAGATAACACCTCACCCTGGGCAGAATGGCCATCATCAAAAAATCTACAAACAGTAAATGTTGGAGAGGGTGTGGAGAAAAGGGATCCCTCTTGCACTGTTGGTGGGAATGTAAATTGATACAGCCACTATGGAGAACAGTAGTAGTTCATTAAAAACTAAAAATAGAATTACTGTATGAGCCAGCAATCCCACTCTTGGGCATATACCCAGAGAAAACCGTAATTCAAAAAAGACACGCACCCCAATGTTCATTGCAGCACTATTTACAATAGTCAGGTCATGGAAGCAACCTAAATGCCCATCAACAGACGAATGGATAAAGAAGATCTGGTATATATATACAATGGAATATTATTCATCTATAAAAAGGAACGAAACTGGGTCATTTGTAGAGACGTTTGTGGACCTAGAGACTGTCATGCACAGTGAAGTAAGTCAGAAAGAGAAAAACAAATATCATATGTTAACGTATATATGTGGAATCTAGAAAAATGATACAGATGAAGCGGTTTGCAGGGCAGAAATAGAGACACAGATGTAGAGAACAAACGTATGGACAGCAAGGGGGGAAAGCGGCGGGGGTGGTGGTGGTGCTATGATGAATTGGGAGATTGGGATTGACATGTATACGCTAATATGTATAAAATAGATAACTAATAAGAACCTGCTCTATAAAAAATAAAATAAAAGTCAATAAATAAATAAATAAAGTATAGAGTAAAATAAATAAATAAACAGTCTACATATAGACAGAGAATGTCAGAGTGGACAAAACAAAAGACGAACAACAATGCTATCTACAAAATCCATTTTATAAAGACACAAATGTGTTAGTAGTAAAGGGACGCAGAACCACTGCTCTGGCTCTCAGGAATGACTATCAAGCATTTGTACTCTTGGTGAATTTATTAGTGTTCTTTTCACAGGAACATTTTCAATTCAACCTTTTTGTGAAATGAAAGGACTGGTCATCTCTTACAGGAGTTTAAGCGGGAAAGATAGAGGCAACTTCACTGGGACCCCAGAAATTGCCAAATCAAATGACAAGCCTGAATCAGTGGGGCTGTGCGTATGTGGACACTTAAGTTAATGACTATGAAGGAGACGCTGATGGTGGGTGATTTGTACTCTTCTAGCTCCACCTGAGAAATGAGTTTGCCAACAGAGCTTTATTCTGACAGCCAGTTCTTGGTTTGTCTTGATTTTTGTTTTTATCCCAGGAAGCCTTCCAAATGAGCCAGAATGAGAAAACACAGGTCAGTTCATTGCATAGAGCTGTGTGAGGGCAGAGGGCAGGTGGGAGCAATTCGCTGCTGGAGGGAGAAATCTCACCTGGGCCATTTTGGATTTGGGTTGTTGGAGCTATTTTCTGAGCAGGACACTTGTGACTTTGTCTTTCCAATGCACCAACAATGAAGTGGAAAGTAAAATATTTCACTGGTTGTTTTGTCACATCTCATATGAAACATTTGAATGATGTTTTGGACTGAACTGCTCAGATGTTGAGTATTCTGGAATTTTATGCTTTTATGTCTGAGATGATCAAAATGCAAGGAAGAATATTAGTTTCATGCAATGTTAAAGGATGCTCTATGCGTCTGTGTTTGAGTAGGTATGTGTTGTGGAAAGGGAGTGTGGAGAAAGCCAGGTTCTGAAATGCCTTAAACAAAGTGAACCGGTTTCTTTGTTATGAACATTTAATATGAGCAAATGTGCAATGGGAGTCATTTTTTTTATTGAAGTATAGTTGATTTACAATGTTATGTTAATTTCAGGTGTATAACACAGTGACTCAGTTATATATATATATATATATATATATATATATATATATATATATATATATATTCTTTTTCAGATTCTTTTCCCTTATAGGTTATCACAAAATATTGAGTATAGTTCCCTGTGCTATACAGTAGGTTCTTGTTGGTTATATATTTTATAATGGGGATCTTGACAGACAAGGTGGAGAACTTTACTGTGGTGTGCAATATTTACCAAACTTATTTGAATAGGGGCTCTTTTTTTTCCATAGAATGCCTGTATTAGAGGTGAATAACTTCCAATGTGTTGCTTAAATAAAGTAAGGTTTTTATTTTCTTTCAGGTGAGTGAAATCCAGAAATAGTCAGTCCAGGTGACTGTGACCCCATGATATCATCTGGGACCCAGGCTCCTTTTACCTCTCTGCTTTTATATCCTTAGCTCATTACTTCCATCCTCCAAGTCACTACACAGTTCCAGATGGCTAACGTTGTGCTGACCGTCACATACTTGTTCCAGGCAGAAAGTTAGAGGAAAGTGTGAAGGGCATAAAGTATGCTCCCCCTTGTTGAGCATCTCCCTTAAGGGGATTTCCTGGAAGTCCCATCCCATATCTTCTATTTGCATCTCATTGGTCACATTTAGCTGCCATGGAGACTGAGAAATGTAGGCCTAGAGCTGGGCACATTGCTGCTGTGAAAATTAATAAACAGAGACCTCAATGAAAAGAGTCAGGATGCCAAAAGGAAAGCTCTTATGTCCTACGATGATAGCAGAGCCCAACAGGAAGAAGAAAGACTTCCTCTTCTTGTCTGGCATGAGCTCAGCAAATAAGAGACAGTCACAACTCAGGCAATGAAAAGCCATTATACTTCGAGTTCTTGACTCCTCCAATGGACTCTTGGTTTACTATAATCCTCCCAACTTCCTTTTCTCCTCTATAAAGGAGTTCTCTCCATTTTTGCTGGGGACTTGCATGTGGCTCACCATGGTTGCAAACCCTGAAATGCAATTTTTGCTGATCCCAAATAAACTCTCCCTTTTTTTTTTTTTTTTTTTTTTTGCTGGAGAAATAATTGGCAGTCTATTTGTTTTAGGTCAACACTGCTCTGAGTTAAATCAGAGTTTTATAGCCAAAGAGGAAAGGAAGAAAAAATGTCAAAGAGGCAAATAGTCTCTATACAAATATCCAACTGAACAAACCTCAGGGCTAAGTTTGGGAAATGTTGATGTGTATTATTTCCCCACTGCTTTCCAATGTTTTGTCTTACCCACATGCTACATGGCCTTTCTCTCTCTCTCTCTCTCTCACGCACACACACATTTTTATCTCCGTATATCTTTGTCTCTCACATACATATATGTATATAGAAATATATATGTTTATACATATATGTCTTAGATTATCCACAGACTATAAGTGACTAATAGACTGTTAGAGCAGGAAGAAAATTTAGAAATTATTTAGCTTAGAGGTTCTCAACCCTGGTCACACATTAGAATCAGTTGGGGGAATTTATAAAAATATTTATGCTTGAGTCCTACCAGTTTGAATCATAATCTTTGGGGATAATGCCCAAATATTCAGCTTTTTTCCTAATGCTTCCTTCCCAGTTGATTTTACCCTGTAGCCAGGGTTGAAAGTGTATGGTCTAGACCAACTTCATCACTTTATAGGAAAATTATCTGTAAAATTATTTATTTCATGTCTGCTTCCCCCATTAGACTATAAAACCTATGAGAGCAGGAATAGTATCTATTATGTTATCACTGTATTCATCCCCAGAGCTTAGCACAGCACTGGCACAAATTTGAATGAATGAATGAGTCAACTAAGGCTCAGAGAAGGGAAGGCCCTCATGCAAGGTCATACAGCAAATACACACACAGAAGAACCAGGGTTAGAACCTTTGTCTCTTGACTTCCTGTTCAGGGCTCCTTCAGGTATTCCATGACTTCCATAGTTAGATGGTCAGAACTTGAAACAATTTACTCCAGAACTGATAGATGTGCTCTTGTGTTCCTGCAGTGCTTATTGTATGCTGTTGTACTTATTTGTGAATCTCGGGTTAAGAACTGTATCTTATTTCTTCAAGCATCATCTGCCACACACCTTGCCTGGCTCACCATAAATAACTCATGATAATAGCTAAAGGAAAAGAATGAAAGAAGGAAGGAAAGAAAGAAAGAAAGAGAGGAAGGAAAGAAAGAAAGAAGGAAAGAAAGAAAGAAAGAGAGAAAGAAAGAAAGAAAGAGAGAAAGAAAGAAAGAAAGAAAGAGAAAGAAAGAAAGAAAGAAAGAAAAAGAAAGAAAGAACCCATGCAAACTCACTCCTTTGGAACACAATAACTTATTTTCAGAGTCTTTCTTGTCAAATGCCACTTTACTATCTTCAACCTTCCCTTTCTATGCCTTAAACCTGGATTCTACATGGCCTCTAGCCAACAGCTCGATTTTAATTACCTATCTGGTTGAAAAGTCTTGAAAACTAATTCACAGTAAGGTGTTAATGACTGATAAGGTTTGATGGCATACCTTATCATAACCTTCTTGGGATCTTTGCATACCAACCAGGTACAGTATCCTGGCTCAAAAGAAGGAAAGTCTAATTGGAAAAATCTAAGTCTAATGAACAGAACTCATGAGAGGTAACTAGGGGTGTAAGCAGGGTGGCCTTCCTAGAGGGATATAATCACATCAAAACACTTGTCATATATCAGGCAGCTAGGTGTTCCTCTTTGAGTAGGGAACCTGGAATGCATGCCTAGGGGTCAAGTCCTCAAGTCTGCCTTAGTTAGAGTTCTACTTTGATCAGGGGATTCTCACTTAGACCATCACGAATGCAATGATAGAGACCAGCAACTTCCCTGGGGTGCTGTGGAGGCTTGGCCACAGGGGCACAGACCCATATGGTCCAGGAGGAAAGGAATGCATATTCAGTGCCAGAGGCAGAGCTCTTAAAAAATGTTAACTCTCTTTCTTCTCTCAGCAGGCATTGCTCAGTCAGCAGCCCCAGAGGGAACAATTAGATTGTTTATCCAAACCTCAGCCTCTTTGCTGTGTAATTGATTTTTCATTGAGTGTATTTAGGAAATGGTTATTTACATGAATACAGGCACGCCAGGGACATGGCAGCATCTGATCATAGGAAATGGGAGGGAATCTAGATCAAAGTGTGGAATTCAGTGGGAGGGAGGGTGGGCTTTAGAGGCAGACAACCTAGGCTGAGAATCTGACTCTGGCTGCTGACTTTGTGTATTTGGGCAAATTATTAACCCTCCAAGCCTTGGTCTCCTCATTTGCAAAGGGGGGTAAATTTACTTGCAATGAGGATTAAATTAAACAATGCTCATAAAATGCTGAGGGCTGGGCCTGCTACATCCTATACACTCAATAGGCTGTTTTTATTATTACTATTATTATACTATTATTACTGTTAGTTTCCATGCCAGGGAAGCTTTCGAGTCCTCCACTTAGCCTACCTGACCCTAACTCTATTTCAGTGTTTGGCCTAAGTCTTACCATTTCCCCAGAGCCCTCCCTGACAGCTCTGGTCCTTCTCCAGTTACCCCCTTCTTCCAAGAACATTATGAGATTTAGTCTGTAGCATCATATTTTAAACCTTAGTTACAAGCAATAGTGTTTTATTTTCTTCTTCCCTGTCTAGGCCAGGGATTGGCAAACTACAGCCCACAGGCCATATCTGGTCTTTTGTTTTTGTGTGGGCTGTGAGCTAAGAACAGTTTTCACATTTTTAAATGGTCGAAAAAAAGTCAAAAGAAGAAGAATATTTCGTGACACATGAAAATGATATGAAATTCAAATACTAGTGTCTATAAATAGAGTTTTATTGGCAGATAGCCACACCCATTCATTTGCATATTCTCTATGGCTGCTTTTGGGCTACGATGGCAAAATTGAGTAGTTAGTAGAGACAGTATGACCCATAAAACCAAAAATATTTAGTATCTGGCCCTTTTACAGCAACGTTTGCTGAGCTCTAGACTATAAGCTTCTTAGATGGGCAGGGTGTGCCATTCTTGTCTGAATTTCCATGGCACATGACAGAACACTTGTCATATAGCCAGTGTTGGATAAATCCCGTGCATTGTTGATGGTAACATATCAGTTTTGCCACATGGGTTCTATTGTGTGTCCTACCTCTGCTCCTACTACTGGGGTGTGGGTGAAAAATTATTTGTACAGCAAGGGTGTGTGGTGAGTTGTTTCCTTCGTGGATTTGAGGTCTTCAAAGGCAGAGAGATCTGTTCTTATTGCAGCGCCAAGAGAAGGAAATGAATATTCACGGGCACCAATATGCACCTTGAACTGTGCTCTGTCCTTTGATGCTTTATCTAATTTAATGCCCATTCATTTATTCAACAAACAGTTATCAAGTGCCTGCCATGGACCAGGCATTGTTCTAGGCAGTGGAAATGCAGCTGGGAGCAAAACAGGTAAAACATTTTCTGCTATCATTGAGTTTACTTTCTATGTTGAAATGGGCAGGAATTCTAAATAAATAAGTACAATATATTGTATAGGTGGGATTAAATGATAAGGGGAAAAATAAAGCAGACATGCGAGAGAGTACTTGCCAGCTTTTTATTTTAGGTGGGGAAGATTGTTCGAATTTTAGATGGAGAGGTCAGAGGACACCTCTCTGAAAAGGTGATTTGAGCGAAGACTAAGGGTGTGAAGCATGTGGATATTTGGCAAGAATATTACAGTTGACCCTCAAACAACAGGGGTTTGAACTGCAGGGGTCCACTTACATGCAGATTTTTTCAATAGTAAATTCTGTAGCTCTACATGATCCTTGATTGGTTGAATCCATGGGTGCAGAACTGCAGATACAGAAGAACCATGAATATGGAGAGCTGAATATAAGTTACACATGGATTTTCCACTGTGTGGAGGGTTGGCACCTTAACCCCTGTGTTGTTCAAGGGTCAATTGTATAGGTAGAGGGGCAGCAAGTGCAAAGGCCCTGAGTCAAGAGACGACTTGGTGTGTCCAAGGAATAGCAGCGAGGCTGGAGTGAGGAGAGGGAGAAGAAAATAGTAAGAGACTGTGGAGAGAGAAAGGGGGAGGGGAACGGGGGAAGGAGCCCGATCATGGAAAGCTTTTCATATCACTGAGACGGCTTAAGCCTTTCTTCTGAGATGGGAAGTCCCTGAAGGTTTTGAACACATGATTGAGGATATCTGATTTTTATTTTAAAACAAGAGCTGTATGAGGTAGGTGTTTCTTGTTTTCATTCTATAGATAAAAACACTGAAATTCGGAAAGGCCAGGTGGTATGTGGTTATACAACGGGTAAGAGGCAGAGGTGGGATTTGAATGTAGGCTTAGCCAGATTCCACTGCCCTCTCTGCCTGGCTGGGTGGCACGGAGTGGAGCCTCAATAAGGGAATTCAGAATGACTTCTGGTACTTGGGCTGTGGAATGAGCTGCACAGCCCCACGTGCTGTCCCTCTGCTCAGCTCTGCCTTGGTGCTGGGGACAGCTAGGAACATGGTCTAAGAGCTGGCCAGTGGGCCCTTCCATCTTCCTTAAACTTGCACCAGCTATGCAGTGGCCGAATGACAAACATTAATTAAAGTAATTAATTAAAGAGGGAGCAACTTAATTAGCTCCTAATACTCACATGCTGCCAATCAAACACCTTGATGACTAGTTTACTCTGGAGCTTAATAAGGTGTTTCTAAATAAATCTAGCCCTGTGCCACCACCTGTCAGTTTCAGAGCCAAATCTTTTCTTGGACATGTCCTCTCTTACTTGGGGAGGAGTAGAATGGCTGGTTTGGGTGGAGAAGTAAAATGAGATATTGGCATCTCTCGAGATTATTTCATGGTCCTGTTGCGGATTTTCAACTTGGTGACAATCACTGTGCAGGTCATATCTCTGTCCCTGCCTGTGCTACCACTAGACTTCTGGCCACAGACACCTTTAGCTAAAGGGCTTGTAAGAGAGGAAAATTGTAATGTGCATTGCGAAGTTTCCCTCCTGCAGGTAATGTGAAGTCCCGCTATTTGGTCTCAACTGTCTGTTGCCTAAGCACAGGTTACCCTCTTAATAACTGTGGAATTGACTTGTTCTGAATGAGGGGCCAGAGTTTAACAGCAACACAGGAGTGAAGACTTTAGGCTCCTGCAAACTCAAGATGTGTTAACAGAACCAAGGGATTGCTGGAGATGCCAGACTGTGTCATTCGATGGAGAGATGACGCCCCGTGGTATTTGGTGCTGGTCAGTGACCTGAGTGCTGAGTAGTGGGTAGTATTTTCCAAGGAACACTGACAAGTAGATATTTCCCATGGATGCTGACCAACTTGGTAGGGGGGCCTAGAAATCAAATCAGTCAAGGAATAGATGAAGAAATTGAGAATGCTTGGTCTAGAGTCTTGGGACTGGGTACGGTAACCATCATTCAGTCTATGAAGAGCTATTATCATAGCAGGGGCCGTAAGTATATTCCATGTTACTCCATAGGTCAGTACAAGTGTCCAGGGGTGAACAGTACCATAACCCACATTTTCAACTATTGTACTTTACAGAAGGAAGGGGAGAGGTTTGCTGGGTTTACAGCCCTCGTCACTCTCCCTGTAGCTGGGGCCGTTTCTTCCCAACTTGAAGACTGTAGCAGTTTTTATTTTGTTTTTATTTATTTATTTTATTTATAGCTGTGTTGGGTCTTCGTTTCTGTGTGAGGGCTTTCTCTAGTTGTGGCGAGCGGGGGCCACTCTTCATCGCGGTGCGCGGGCCTCTCACTATCGCGGCCTCTCTTGTTGTGGAGCACAGGCTCCAGACGCGCAGGCTCAGTAATTGTGGCTCAAGGGCCTAGCTGCTCTGTGGCATTTGGGATCTTCCCAGACCAGGGCTCAAACCGGCGTCCCCTGCATTAGCAGGCAGATTCTCAACCACTGCGCCACCAGGGAAGCCCAACTGTAGCAGTTTGAAACATGATCCCAAAGTCTCTGATGCTCCTCATCAATAGATGGCATCTTTGTCCCCTCTCCTTGAACCTGTGACTTTTTCACCAATAGACTATAGGGTAAGTAGCAATACACTAGCTTCTGGGCCCAGGCATTAAGCAACTGGCAACTTCCATGCCCTCTCTCTTGGATCGCTCATTCTTGTTACACAGCCACCACAGTGCAAGGAAGCAAGCAGCTGCCTGGACAGCCACGTTTAGGTGTTTCAGCTGACAGCCCCAGCTGAGGTCCCAGCAGACTGCCACCATCAACCACCAGACACGTGAACATGATTCTCTGCATGGAGCGGAAATGAACTGCCCTCACTGAGCTCCGCCCAAATAGCACATTTGTGAGCAAAATAAATGATTGTTGCTGTTTTCAGCCTCGTATTTGAGGTGGCTTGTTAGATAACTGGATCACAGGCAAGGCAGGCTCCCAATTTTCAGAATCAGTCCTAAGTTGAGTGTCAGACTGTTCCGCCTCTGTAGTAAGTTAGGTCAGCCTGACCCTGGCTCACTGCCTGATACATAGTAGTGACTCAGAGCATTTGCCAAGTGAACGAATGACTGTGTGTTCCAGTCATGAAAACTGAAACCTTGCCTTTGCCTTGAGACCCAGTCTTCCTCTACTGCCCCAGTTCAGTGTGTTTTTTAAACTTTGATTTGAACAATGGTATCCATTTTTGAAATACAATCTGAAGGTATTTCAAATATCGATACATAAAAGAAGTAAGTGTGGAGCTGCTCTGGGTGAAGTGGGGAGATGGCGCCACCCTGTCAGCCCAGCCTCCCCTCCCCATCTCACAGGGACCCTGAGGAAATTGCTTTTGTGGTGTTCAGGTGGAAAACCCAATGTCCCTGCTCATCTACATACCATTTGCCTTTGATCCTGCTCCTGAGTCTGTCCTGACCACCTTTCTCCCCCATAGGTAGGACCAGGGGTTAAAACTGACCCACAGTAAGTGGTAACAGAGGCCTTGTTGCCCACTAAGAGCCCTGGTGAGCCTTCTGAGAAATGAAGTACTAACGTCTCAGCAGATAAAAGTGAGGCCCCCCCAGGGGACCCATGAGGCAGTGAAGCAGGCCCTCATTTTTGGGAAGAGAGGCAGGGCTGGCTGTGGTCTGCCTTGCCAGCATGAGGGGAGGGTAGGGGCAAGAGGGAGTCTCCACATGTGGGTGTTAGGATGGCAGCCCTTGAACAGGGGGTCAGGAGCACCCCAGTTGGCCTACAGCAGATAGCGTAGGAGCTGTCGCCTGTGGGGAAAGCTGAGCTCTCACCAGATCTAATGGGAGGTATTTAGGTGTGAACACAAGTTTGGAAGATGGAACATGAGGCCTGAAGGGACAACAGTGGCACAATCCACTTTCTCTGGGTCCCCTGAATGTGGAAGTCTGGGCCTGGGAGATGATGACTGGGGTGGAGGCTGAGGTGAGGGGAAGTGGAGGGGTGCTGTGAAGTGTGCTCGGAAGGCAGGAGGACACTGGAGAGGGACCCAGTGAGATAGGCCAGGGCTGAGGGGGCGGTCAGGGAAAGGACTGGAAAGGGCAGGGCCAGGACTCAGGGAAAGGCAGCTGATAAAGAAGCTTGCTCTCACGGAAAGGACCTGAAGACAGACATGTGGAAAGGAGAAGGGGGGAGGACTCCAGTGAAGGGGCCAGACTTCCTGAAGGTTCTGAGAAAACTGCTAAGTTTCCTCCTGAACTATGATGGGGGCTGGGGGAAGGGGTGGGGGGAGGAATGGGAAGGAGTGGAGTAGGTCTGGTGGCTCAGGCCTAAAGGACTGTTACTTTTTCAGAAAGACAGTGTGATATAGTGGAAGAACACCGTCTAGGAGTCAGGGGGTCTGGTTTCTTGTCTGACTTAGCCATCAACAAATCATTTTAGTTTTCTGGGCCTTTCATTTTCTTATCTGTAAAATGAGGACGTTGATTATTATTGATTGCCAAGTCCCTTTGAGTTCTAGACATTGTAAGATCCCATCTGACAAACACATGTGGGTTAGGCACAGTGCCGGGCACTGGAGGTGCAAGTAGACCAGATGCCCTTCCTTCAAGGGGCTTGCACTGCAGTGGGGAAAATGGACATTTCTACAGGTAGCCAGGCTACAATGTTAAAGGGGGTGAAAGCACTGATTCTGTTACTAGATCAAGGTTAACACTTAGGGTGACATAGTAAAAAGGAGCAGAAAATACCAAAAATGGGAGCTAAAGGAAGAACTGATTGATTTAGAGGTAAAACAAGGAGGTCTGGGAGAGTGTGCTCAAGGATTCAAAGCCAAGAGAAGGAGCAAGGGGAAGAGGGCTGTCTGTCCTTGGCCCATCCTGAACCCCAGGGCCTGCTCTGAATGGCTGAGGCCCCGTGCTGAACAAAGGGCTGTGGGAAGGCTGCGTCCCAGGCCCTCTTCTCTAGGGACATGGAGAAGTGCTCAAATCAATTTCATTTCTCTGAAACATTTCTTTATTTTCGTTTTAGAATAATTAGAAAATTGAAAAAAACATATGATTCATAAGTTTAGTAGTCAGTTAGCATAGTGTAGCCCAGATCTCCCTCCACCCCTCTCTCTCTTTCTCTCAACGCACACAGACAATTTTATTTGACTATTTTGTGCTTTTTTCACTTGGCAATATAATTGAACATCTCCCCTTGTTGTTAAGTATAGATTGACATTGACAGCAGACCCCAGGACTCCAACATGGTGGCAGCCGTTCCAGTGAAGAAGAAGAAACTCACAGATGTCAAAATAGGGGAATTGCCGAGCAAGATACTGATGCGGATTTCACCGCTTGAGACGTTGTTAGTGGGTCTCAAAGAGGTTACCACTGGTATTACAACGGGTGTGTCAATGTAAAGAAAAAGAGTGTAGCTGGGGTTTTCTGGTCCGGCAGCTTACATGCTCTCCAGCTATTGCCTTTCTCACAAAGGAGCTCAAACATGAGCGGCCACGCAAATATCACTGAAATGTGGAGGGTGCCCCGTGCATCCCTGACCATGACGTTCTTTACCTGACATTCCTGAATCCTTTCATATCCTACTTGAGAATTAACACCCAAAAAAAGATGAATAAAGCACCCAATAAAAAAATATATCAACATCTTCATTTTTAATGGCTTCATAATAATTTTATTATTGTGTGAACATAACATAAATTATTTAACAATTCCCTATTGTTTGAAGTTTAAATTTCTTTCCTTTTTTATTTTGCTATTATAAAGCATGCTTTAATGAAAACAGTATTATGCATAGATCTTGGCACACCTACCTAATTATTTCCTTGAATATGATGATTTTACAGCTTCTCATGTATATTACCATGTTACTCTATGGAAGATTTGTTCCCACTTACTCCCAATAGCAGCGTATAGATGTCATTTCCCCCCTCTTGCCGACTCCAGGCATTATAATTCTTTTTAATCTTTGCCATCTGAAAAGTAAAAAGGGTATATCATTGTTTTAAGTTACATTTCTTTTATTACCATTGAGGTTGAACATTGTTTACATTTTTTAATTGTATTTGCATTTCTTCTTTCATGATTTGCTTTTTCAATATCATTTTGCCATTTTACCCCTATGGTGTGTATATTAGTTTCCTAGCGCTGCCATTACAAATTACTACAAACTGGGTGGCTTAAAACAACAGAAATTTATTTTCTCGTAGTTCTGGAGGCTGGAAGTCTGAAATTAAAGTGTCAGAAGGGCCATTCTTTTTCTGAAGACTCTAAGGAAGAATCCTTTCTTGCCTCTTCTTAGATTTGGGTGGTTGCCAGCATTCCTTGGCATTTCTTAGTTTTGTGGCTTCATTACTCCAAGTTCTGCCTCCGTCTTCCCTCCAGGCTTGTCTGTGTGTCTCCAAATTTTCTTTTGCTTCTAAGAACATCAGTCAATGGGTTAGGGCCTACCCTAATCTAGTATGAACTCAACTTAACTTGATTACATCTGTGAAGACCTGATACCCAAAGAAAGTCAGATTTACAGGTATCAAGGGGGTAAGGACTTGAGCATATCTTTTGGGGGGACCACTGCACTGTGCTTTTTTCCCCCTATTAATTTGTAACAGCTTTATACTTCACCTTTTAGCTCCTTTGACTCACACCTGCCCTCAGCTCAACCGGAGAGGGACAGAGATTGGATTGGATTGGATTTGAGGAAGGTAGGTCTTTAATGCCTAACCACTATGTGAATCATGAATCCTGTGGGTCTCAAGAGCTCCTGTATTAACCCTTTCTTACCAAAGAAGCTAAGTGATGGATGGAGAGAAAGAAGAGGTTATTTTCCTGGCACTGCTGTGAGTGATTCTTGGCAGCTCTTCCACTAGCAGGTCTTGAAGTCAGTTGGTTAGAGTGGATGATGATCAGGATGGGAGAGGCTGAGCCACCAGTGACAGTGTTTGAATCGTAAATAGGTGAATGAACGACCCCTGACACTGGGAAGAGAGTCATCTGGCTTCATTTGTGCTTCCAGGCTTATATGAGGCTGTTTGACTAATATTGGTTTCTTAAAAGCGTAATGTGGCTGTTTTTCTGCTTCTCAAGCATTTCAGTGGCAGCTTGACCCTGAACTTACACTTTCCTTGTTCCTGAACGGATCCTACTCATCCTAAGAAACAGAACTACTACCAGCTTAGAAGACTCTCTGCTCTCCCTGACCTCTGCAAGATTCTTCTCTAGATGGATAGGAGGATGGGAAGAATTGGCTCCAATTTCCAGATGAATTAAACTAGAGCAGTAGTATTCTAGTGAGAACTTCCCCTGGGGCCCAAATCCAGATCCTTCCCTTCTGTGACCTCACCTCCGGGGAGCAGCTCTGCAGAATCAAGAGCAAGATGGGGCTCCAGAGAGGTTCTGGAGTCTCTGAGAGTGGGAAGTACCTTGTCCCATGGTGGTGAGGGGACAGTGTGCCAGTCAGCCTGCCCCTTAATGGGCCTGGGGCAAGAACCAGTGTAGCCAGAAAAACCTTTATCTTTTACTGGGGTGTCAAGCGCTGTCAGGGCCAGAAGTGAGAGTGAGGATGAAGAAAAGTGCGCCACGCCCACCACCACTGCTTCCTGCTCAGGAAAGAATGTAAGCATCAAGACAAGTGGCTTCCAGAAGGCAAAGGCCGACCATGGGAAAAGTGCTGGAGTAGAACGCTCCTGAATTTAGGGAAAGTGTAGACCTGGGTTTGAATCCTAGCTCTGCAATTTACTAGCTGAGTAGCATGAGCTAATCCTCTTCTCTTCGAGTTTCAATTTCTGTTTTGTGAAAGTAAGACAATATTTTGGTAAGTTGTTTATAGGATAAAATAAAATAATGTAAGAAGAAAAGCCCATCACAGGGTATGGCACATAGTAGGCACCAAATAAATGTTCATTTATTTCTTCCTTATAGCATTTTTTTCATCCTATATACTTTGATTGGAGCAATACCACTGAATGATTCTCCCTAAAATAATCCCTTCATCCAGCTAGTTGAAGTTCTATAATTCTCTCATTCTTTGGGCTAAGACACTCTCCCTTAAATATGTTTTTGAAAACTTACTTCTGTCTTCACCTGATCAGAAATCTGCATATCACAGACCTGGCCAGGCCTTGTGGGACACATTAAGCATGATTCTGATGGGAAAGGTGGAGGGGGGGGGTCGGCTAGAGCTCCACTCCACTCTGGGAGAGCAGGCCTGAGCAGCTGCCTGTGGGTACACCCTGGACTGTAGAGGGAGACACAGGACAGGAACCCGGGGATAGCCTGGGTGACACATGACTCTCCCTCGGGAAATGTCCATCACACAGGTTGTCTAACCTCCCTTCTAGGCAAATGGGAACCTGAGGGTCCTGGAGACTTTGGGTAGAGTGTGAAGATGAGAACATTACCTGCCTGCAGGTGAGGAATATGGGACTGAAGCGGTCACCTTGGGGAGCAGTTGAACCCCAAACCCAGGCAGACTATTGAAACAAGTCATCAGTTTGAAAGGGTAAGTCAGAAAGGGCGAATCCAGGTGGGAAGACCAACAGACAGCATCCAGGGAAGCCAGAGGTGAAAGTTCAAAGCCAGGGTGGGCAATGGAGACTGAGCCATGCTTCGAGATGGTAGCTGCAGAGATGCTTCACAGAACTCCTGCAGCCTCGGACAGGAGCCATGATGACCAGGTGGGTTTATTAGGATTTTCCCTGCCATCCACAATCTGAGTCCCCACCTCCCTGATCAGTTCTAAGCCCTTTTCTTGTTTTGCACCTGAGTGTGAGGAAATGTGATTCCTAAAGCACAGGCTCCAAATCCCAGCTCCTTCTTCCTCCTCTGAAGCAGGAGTGAAGGATCCATCAAGGAATTAAGGCCACTTTAGTGAGCATTAGGCTAACGCTTCTGGAAATCACTTTATTGCTTTGGAGTAAGTCCTTGTGGTATCTCTGTAGCCAGGAGCCTTACTTAGGGCATCTGAGACACTCTGGCCTCGAGGCTTAGTTCCCAAGGGCATTGTCTCCCACAAGAGTCAGTCTTTTGAAGGATTAGGCATTTTCATCACTAGGGGGAATGAGATACCACAAGGACTACCTTGACCCTCCCAGGGGGGTCATAATTCCATAGACTAAGATTCTGGTTCTGTGTAAGGGACGGTGGACATTATGCTCTGTGTGATTGAATGTGTGATTCATTTGACACTGAGAATAAAACCAGGTTGAATAATAAGAAAATATAAACCTCAGAGGATCTGAAGAAAAGCCCTGAAATCATTGTTGAATCGTAAATTAACACTCTAACGAGACTAGAAATTTATCCTAAATTTAGGACCTTCTGTTTTTATTTTTTCCATTGAGTTTAAATCCTTTCCATAAATCCTAAATATTTGGGGGCTGTAAAGTTGATTAAACACCTGAAATGTAGTTCCCTGGGACATAAGAAGAAAAATATTAAGCACTTTTTAAAAGTCCATGAGTGAGGGATGAGTTATGGTTTCTTTGAATAGTGAGAATTGTGCCTTCTCTACTGAGGTCAAGAGGAAATGAAGAGAAAGGAAATCAATAGAAAAATGACTCTCATGCTTTAATCATTATTTTCTTCTTCCACCAGGTACCTTCTGTTGGTTTGTACAATTAATAGTAAAGTGATTAAAAACATACTAAAACCTTGAAATAGAGTATGAGGCAGTAGCCTGAGAAGAAAGATCCTTGCTCCTACATCATTCTGCCTCCTTGATGCCCCCCTCCCCCATCCTTTCATCCACCCTTTGAGCATGATTCAAACCTTAATGCTGCTATGATGTTACATATTTATATGGTGATTCATCTTTCAAGAGAGTTTGTGCCTAGCCTTGCAAATGGTCTAGCAGTCCACATTTTATCAGCTTTTCCCACAAACACTGAATTATGACATCCCTGGTACCCAGAAACACTGTGCTCGTGGTCCTCTCACTTGCTATAAATGGGACCTTGCCTACAGCTTGATATCCTTAGTCACGAGTCAAGTGGTCAAGTCAATAAGTGTTAATTGAGTACCAGTTCTCAGATCCTACTGTTTGATGTGTGAGGTAAAGGAAGAGCAGGCTGGCCAGTTGGCATCCAGTGATTGCGGGCAGAGGCCTCTTATCCACAGGATTTATTATCTCCATCTTTTGGAGAGGTTAATTAGCTTACCCAAGGTTCCAGGCTAGTAGCTGGTAGATTTGTACCCAGGTCTCCTTGATCTTAAGAAAAGGATAAAGTAGGGAGTGACAGAGAGGATAACTGAGAAGTTTAGATGGATTCTGAAGCAGGCCTGTTATTACCAGCAGGGAATTTTCCATATCCTCCCAGGGTGCACTTCAACGAGTTGAGGTTATTTGATATATTGGAACACATGGACATCAAGTACGTACTTAACACAATTCCAGTTACTGTGGGGTTAACAAGTGCCAACCAGGGCCTGATTTCCACAGCCTCTGCCACTGCAGACTTGAGTCAAAGGGGAATGCAGTTGGAGTCTTGGGTGATGAAACCTTGGGAATCAAGAATTAATTCACAGGATTAGGCAGATGTCTGGGACTAGCTACAAAAAGAAGGACTGGCCACAGAACTCGGGTCAGGAGAGAGAGGAAGCCAGCTCTTAACCCGGAGAAGTCCCCTGAGGTGGCGGAGAAGGAGGGCAGAGGAGGTGTTAGGGTTTTCTGAGCAAGGTCAGCCCCTGAAGGCAGGTCTTTCTTTGGTTTGGTTGTCCCTAATTTGTAATTTTGATAGCTTTTCTGTTCACAGGTCCAACCTATCTACAGCTGATTACCTAATTTGAGTCCCATCCTGGTGCTTTGGGGGGCCCATCCTGCCCCTCCCTGGATGTGCAGGACTGGTGGATTGTCCCCACTGCCTCACTGCTTAGGACTTGCTGGCAACAGACATTCTTTGGGTGGTGGCTGCTTCCTGTTGCTTGTGTCCTAAATACCAACTTATTACTGAGTC
The DNA here is from genome assembly GCF_028021215.1 of Eschrichtius robustus. NCBI lineage: Eukaryota > Metazoa > Chordata > Mammalia > Artiodactyla > Eschrichtiidae > Eschrichtius > Eschrichtius robustus. Next base: position 151,454,032 of record NC_090826.1, read on the forward strand.
CAAGCTTGCTCTGCTCACTGCACGACAGGCCAGTAAATCAGGAGACGAGTTGTTGAGGCACAAGGAATAGTGACTTTATTCGGAAAGCTGGCAGACCGAGAAGATGGCAGACTAGTGTCTCAAAAAGACCATCTTATCAGGATCTGGATGCCAGTTTCTTTTATAGAACAGAGAGGGGGAGGAGGTGAGGAAGTAAAGCAAAAAGGCCATAAGTCTTGCAAAACATCTCCTGGTTTGGCCAGCCTCGGGGAAGGGATGTGTGAATTTCTTCTTTCTTGCAGCCATTCACAGGTGGGCAGGGTCAGAATGTTTCCCTGTGAGCTGAACAAAGGCACTTTAGTTTAACATTTAGGCAGAGGGGCAGGCTTCCCTGAGGGAGGCCATTACATATGCCAATAGCTATAGACAACTTCCTTTTAGTGATTAGAGTAACAAAAAGCAAGGGAGAGCAAAGGTTAAAGTAAAAGAAACAGATCCAACATGGAGTCAGATTTTGTTCTTCCCTGTTACAAAGTGATACTTGGGTTCTTCTTGTGCTCTGTCTTTAGCCCTCTCCCTCCCCAATGAGTGGATCTTCCTTCAACTGTGACCTGAAACATGTCGGGGGTGACAAGAGCCTTGAATGCTGCACCTCACCTTCACCTTGGTGGGAAGATGCCTCCAGACTCTGCCTCTGCAGTCAGTGTCTTCCTCTCCCATCCCTCTCCAGTGTGAGGTTCTTGAGCTGATCCTAGATCTGTCCCTCTTTCTGCCTCCCTGATTCATCAAAGGAAGTCTCAAACCTTGATCCTGCTCTCAGAGAGCCTGCAGTCTTGCTAGATAAGCAAGAAGTATACAACCAAAACAGATGGACAGCATTCCAAAGAAGAATGCAGTCCAGTGCTAAGCTGTGTAATGTGACATGTGGTAGGAAAACATTGAAAGGAAAGCAGCACAGGTGCTGGAATCAGGAAAGGCTCCATGGAGGAGGTGAAGCATGGATTGGACAGTGAGGATGGAGGAGTTAGTCCTCCTTTTCCCCATCCTAGCTACAGATGCTCCTACCTCTGCTAAAGCAGAGGGTATGGCGGAAGGCCTGTCCTGGGAAGGCCCCATAGGGTCCTGCTCGGTTACAAGTGGGCCTGGGAATGGGGAGAAAAGGGCTGGAGTCATGTGTGGTACTGAAGCAGGGAACCCGGGGTTTGCATAAGAGACACACATGGGACTTTGGGGAATTGCTTGTGTCAGCTCAATTCCTACCTTGAGATTCTGATTCAGTAGGTCTGGGGTGGAGCTCAGTGTAAGGTGCACATCTCCAGTTGGATCATAAGAAGACATGGTTTAATCTTTGTTCAAATCCCAAGCCCACTTGAAACTTGGGAAGTGCTGACAGAATGAATGACAGAACCACATCAAGAATGGACAGGACCTAGTGGGTTGGTGTTTCTCAAAGTGTGGACCATGTGAGGCCCTCCTGGGTACAAATCCTTTCCGTGTTCCCCATTTCTTGTTTGTAGGAAAAAGACTTCAGCTTCCCAAACCTTCCCTGGGTACCAAAGGGCAGGTTCAAACAGTTGCTAATCAGGGAAGTAAGGGAATCCAGAAACAAAGGAGGAGCAGTCAAGAAATGATGGTGTAGTGACTAAAGCAGGATCCTGGTTCCTCCTTAAGGAACATACATAACAATACTTTTGAGTTCTTCTGCTGGAACTAAGGCCCCCACCCAGGTGGAAGAGGGCAACTTCAGGCTGAGCACAAGATTCCTGGAGCACCACTATTACCTCACTACCAACCAATCAGAAGAAAGTAACACACCCTGCAGCCCTCACCCCAAATTTTGCCTATTAAAAACTTCTCCCCAAAACGTTGGGGAGTTTGGGTTTTTGAGCATGAGCCACCCATAATCCTTGCTTGGCCCTGCAATAAACTTTTCTCTACTCCAAACTCTGACATTTCAGTTTGTTTGGCCTCACTGTGCATGGGGCACACAAACTTGTGTTTGGCGACAGTCTGTGGACCACCTACAACAGAATCACTCCAGAGCCAATGAATTGAATCTCTAAGGGGTGGCAACCAGGAATCTGCCCTTTTAACAAACACACTAGGATGGTAGATACTTACGTAGCTACATACTAAGATTTGAGAGCCACTCAAGAAATCTTAGTCTATAAGGACATAAGTACAGAAGCCCACCGAGCTCATACAAGCAGTAAGGGTCAGAAGCAGGATTCAAACCCAGATCTGGCTGGCAGTGCTTGGGCAGGGACAACTAGATGAAGACAGAATCTAGCAACAGGCAAAATGGGCTCCTTCACAAAACCCACAAAATGGGTCTAGGCAAGAACCCAACCTCAGAGGAACTTTGCCCTTAAGGACCAGCAAGGGTCCAGGATAAAGGGCTAATGCAGGAACCCAGTGGCTGTCTCAGAGATCCAAGGTGTGGAACTAGTTCCTAGGAACAAGAAAATAGCTCAGGCTGGGGAATCATGGTGAAAATTAGTTCCAAAAGTAGGGATTAGTCTCTGATTAATACCTAAATCTGAAAAATGTTCCTAGCTGGGTAGAAAGCTCTGCTGTCTTATGTGATGTAGAGTTATAAATGCTGATTGTCCAATATTAATTTGAAGGTCCCATGATTATGCCCATGGACAAAGGCTCCCACACAGAGCTCTAGTCTTTCTACTACCATCAACCCAATAATCCCAGAGAGATTCTCTTCTTTACATGCTAACTCTAGCATTGCCACTCAACCCTCAAATCCTGGTCTTATTCCTGTGATAAATATTTTCCTTTTTTTTTTTTTTTGGCTGTTCCACATCTTATCTCCTTTCTCCTATTTAGAGAATTATTGACCTAAAGTCTTACTAAAAAGCAGATCTTGAATCTGCTACAAAGGTCAGGTACTCAATTTCCAGTCTCCTATAGTTAGAGTGGGACAAATGACATGGGCTCAGCCAATCAGATGAAACCACCTGGACTTTATTTGGGAGCTAGTTTCTAAGGGCAGCAGAGGGTAGGGCTGGTGTCCTGTGCCAGTGTTGTTAGAAGTGTGGCCCTTAGTTCCTGTGTTCAGTGGTAGCTGTTGAAGACCCCTCACAGTGGTTCTGTGGATTGAATTTGACTATGGGTCTTGCTGCATAGCTTCTCTCATTCCTGGAAGTTCTGCAAATGACCCAACATCCTTCTAATAAATTACTTTTCTACTCAGACCAATCAGAAGATATCCAATTTCAGATAGGAAAACAGAAACCACTCTAGGCCTTTCAACTGAGAGTATTTAATATCAGGAACTAAATACGAGATAATGGAAAAGCAAAAAACCAAACATGGAATGGTGAGTCAATCCAAAGATTAACAGCTGCAGGAAGCTGCTGCCACTCCTAGGATTGGAGTTGCAGTGGCAGATATGTTTTCAGATCCCAGAGGCTAAGCTAACCAGTGCGAGCTTGAATCAGCCTGTCTGGTGGGAGGTGGAGCTAAGGAGACACGGCCAGACTCAGAGACCTGGCCTAAGGCAAAGCAAGACAGAAAAAATACTCTGACTTCTCCCTTCTCCCTTCCTCCAGGTGCCACTGGCCGAACCTACCCAGAGGCCAGCCACAAGGGAGCCTTGTCATTCCCTGCCATGGAGAACAGAGCAAAGGGAGGGTATGGAATGGATATGGGAGACAACACATAAGTGACAAGCCCACAGAGTTCATCTCTGCTGCTTTCAAATAAGAGCGCTGCTGATAAGATGCTAAAGGGAACATCTCTACGTGAAATACAAACATACATTCGAAGTCAAAATCTACAGGGTGGGTATTTCTAACACTGAGTGATATCCCAGCTGGAAAACTATGGGTACATAATGTCATCCTAGACTTTATTTAGTACAGCTATCACCCATGTCAGTTTATTTTACTGTTTCACACTCATAGGCTGTCTGCATTTTCTCTTTTAGCCTGGAACCCTGGGGCAGTCAGTCTCCTTTGTGACAGGGTACCAGGAATAACCACCTCCCTTCTCAAATTTCCAAGCTTCGAGTCCTTTCTAGGCTTCTGTTAGGCTGCTTGGTCCTGAGGTTTTTGTCCCATTAACTGGTTGGAGTGCCATAGCTCATGAGAATAAATTAAGTCAGTAGCTCACCAGAGGATTGCTAGACACCTGGCAGAGGAGGGACCCAGGTTTGGGAGAGGCTCCAAACAGTTCTTTGTGATTTCACCCAGAATGGCCCTCAGCCCCATGGGGGAGATGGGAAAGGCCTACCCTCAGGTTGAAGAATTCATCCCTATAATTTAAGACACCAAGACCTCAGCTTCTAGAGTTCCTTTTTCTGGCTTTGCTCTAACCCTGAATCAAAATTAGAGACTGAGTTTTGTTTTTTGTTTTTGTTTTTGTTTTCATCTCAGTACCTTTAGCACTTAACATAGTCCAATATGAGTGTGGTGAACAAAAATAATGAATGAGTAAATAAGGGGATGAAAGAATAAATAACAGCCACTATGATAATGAAGGCATCAACTCCATTGTGTGGGCAAGTAAGATAAATGTCTTCTAACTTACTGCCTTTTCTGTGGTTGTTCCTGGAGATGGGCGTGTGTACTTTATGACATTTGCTGCTATGGAAAGGAAGGAGATGAGAAGGCCAGAAACCCAGAAGCTTCAAAAATGCAGCAAATGCAAGGAGATGCCTCTTTTTCTTTACTTCACCAAACAGATGCTCAGTGGCCAAAGATGGCGCTGTGTTGACTTGAGCCTGCCTTTCTGCCTTTGACCTACGTCTTCCCATTCACAGTACTGGCCAAGTCAGGCTGCTGTGGGCAGTTTCCTTGGGGAGATATGTGCAAGCTTATGGCTCTCTCTTTTAAAGTGGGGATTTCTATGATGGGGAAGGAATGGGGACTGTTATCCTGAAAGCCAAACTCAATTAATTTTCAATATGGCAAAAGAAAACAAAAGCAAGGGGAGACCCTAGTTCATAAATTCTGCCTGTTCTATATGACTTTCAATTATGAGTGATTGTTCAATGACAGAAGTTTTTAGAGCCCCAAAGCTTGGAAATGGTTAGGTCTCTATTGACGGGCTTCCTCTGCCTCTACCTTCTTCTCCTTGAAAGCCTGCACTAGTACACACGCACACACACACACACACACATGTACACCCACCAGTGTTCCCCTGTCAGCCCTGACATTGCCTTCTTGCTGCTAATTTATGCTTCTTCTTGCCTGTTGTCTGTTTTGGCTGACGCTAAAGTGACTATCTCTCTTTGGAGATCTTGGGAAACTCCAGGAAATTGGAAAAGATCAGGATATGGGGTCTGAAAAATTACAAGGGCTAGCATCTGGTTGGATGAATAATAGGTACAGAGGGACGCCTAGCAGCTTGCCAGAGACCAGGAACATATGCTCTTTTCGGGGAAATGTCATCACATATCCTGGGTGGCCCATTTTCTTCTCATTAGGAAGTGAATGAATATGAGACCACCCTGGAATTGGCTTTCTGAAAAAAAAGATATTTCTGACGATTACCCAGGTTCTCAACTTTTAAAATTGGAAGTCCCTGGAGCCAGAGTCATAAGAATGGGTAATAACGTGAAAGCCACTAGGGTTTCCCAGGAGTTCATCTAGCTGACCCTCTCTTACTGGGGTCCTCTATTAACCCCAAAGGGAATGTTCGGATCACTTTCCATGGTGCACTTCAGGCCCCATTAACAGCTTTAGTGCTGCCCACTGGACTTCTAGTTAGAGAGAAGGTGTATATTTGGGGGTAATTCTTTGAACACAGAAATGTTCCTCTCTGTTTCTCACACTTTGTGTGCAGGAGTTCTGTATGTGTTTCTCTCCTTCGCTAGCACCTTTACATTTCTCTTTCTCTTCCTTTCCAAATTCATCTCTTTGTCTCTCTAGTTCTGTCTCCTCCTGCTTCTCTGTTTCATTCTCTTCCTTTGCTTCCTCTCTCCTCTTCTTTCTCCACCTCTCCCCTCCCCTCCCCTCTTCCCCTTCCTTCTCTTCTTCCTCCTCCTCCTTCCCCTCCTCCTCCTTCCTCTTCTTCTGCTCCCCTTTATTCTCCTTCTTCTTCCTCTTCTTCTTCTTCCTCTTCCTCTTCCTCTTCCTCTTCCTCTTCTTCTTCTTCTTCTTCTTCTTCTTCTTCTTCTTCTTCTTCTTCTTCTTCTTCTTCTTCTTCTTCTTCTTCTTCTTCTTCTTCTTCTTCTTCTTCTCCTTCTCCTTCTCCTTCTCCTTCTTCTTCTTCTCCTTCTTCTTCTCCTCCTTCTTCTTCTCTCTCTCTCATTTTCTCTCTTCCATTTGCTCAGTCTTCCTTCTCTGCTTGGCTCTCCTTTCCTTATTGAACTGGGTTGAATACTGATGGCCTCTGCCCCAAGTTCACGTCCTATCTAGAACCTCATAATGTGAACTTATTTGGAAATAAGGTTGTTATGGATGAAATTAGTTAAGTTACAATGAGACCATACAAGAGTAGGGTGGGCCCTTGATCCCATATGATGCTGTCCTGATAAGGAGAGGAGAGACTCAGAAACAGACAAGTCCAGGAAGGACCCATGTGAGGATGGAGGCAGACATAGAGATGATGCATCTCCAAGCCAAGGAAAGCCAAGGATTGCTGGCAATAACCAGAAACCAGGGAGAGGCAAGGAAAGGCTCTTCCCTAGAGCCTTCAAATACAGCATGGCCCTGCTGACATCCTGACTTTGGATTTCTAGCCTCCAGAACTGTGGGAGAATATGTTATTTTAAGCCACCCAGTTTGTAGTAATTTGTTATATCAGCCCCAGGAAACTAATACATTTATCACTAGATTCCAGCATCCTTCTTTTCCCCATTCATAATTCGTTTATTTTTTCAGATCTAAGCCATTAAACTCATCAGTTATATTCCTGGCATCAGGTATCAGCTGGATCTTCCTCTTTGAGGGCAAAGCTCACATGTGCTGGACTCACAGCTCAACGGCTGTGTGGGCTGCTTCTCTGCTCAGAAGTGTCAGGGTTTGTAAATATTTCATGCTCCTTTGACCTGATCTACCCATGTGACTATGCCTTCTTCAAAAAGATAGAAAGACTCAAGAATCTGGGTTTTAAATCTCCATGTGGCCTTGGGCAAGTCTCTTAACCTCTCTGTGCTCCAATGTCTTCATCAGTAAATTAGGGAAACCACTTCAGTCTTGCCTGCCTCCAGAGAATTTTGTTAATGGGAAAGAACTTTCCATCGTACATCACAGGGGCTTCCCTGGTGGCGCAGTGGTTGAGAATCTGCCTGCCAATGCAGGGGACATGGGTTCGAGCCCTGGTCGGGGAGGATCCCACATGCCGCGGAGCAACTGGGCCCGTGAGCCACAATTACTGAGTCTGCGCGTCTGGAGCCTGTGCTCCGCAACAAGAGAGGCCGCGACAGTGAAGAGGCCCGCGCACCGCGATGAAGAGTGGCCCCCGCTTGCCGCAACTGGAGAAGGCCCTCGCACAGAAACGAAGACCCAACACAGCCATAAATAAATAAATAAATAATAAAATAAAAATTAAAAAAAAATAGTACATCATAGGATGTTGTGAACATTTTATAGCTCTTTATTATCCAGACTTAGGAAGCTGGGATGAAATAAATATTTATTGAACACCCAGGATGTGATAGCGATTTTTAAAAATATTATTATATCAAATCTTCAAAGTAACCCACCAGATGGGCGATTCCCATTTTTAAGTGAGGAAAAAACTGACTTAAAGAGTAGTGAAGAAATGTCACTTGCAAAAGAAATGGTGAAGGTCTTAATTAAACCCAGATTTTCTGATGTCCAATACAGAGGCTATCCTATCACATTACACTGTGACCCTCTTTTGTGTTGATTTACTTTTTAATGACATATTTCCTTGCCACCTTGAAGTATTTCTCTGACTTCTCAGGAGAAGATACTAACCCAATAGAATCTGGTCCTTTTGGTAAGGTGAGGTGTCATGTTCAAGTATGAATTTTAACAACATGCCCAGAAACCACAGAGGAAACATTTTGGTGGAACAATTGATGAGAACAGATAGGAGTCCATGAGGAGGTGAAGGATTTGGGGTGTTTGTAATATTGAAGTTTAAGCAAAACTTTGGAGGGGATACAGGAAAGACTGCATCCAGAAAGAAGGAGGGTCAAATTCAAGACTCACAGCAGGCTAGAGAATGTGCAAATCTGAACCCACACTCTGCAGTGGGAGCAGTTTGGAGATGGAGAATTTTATCTGCATAGTGTGTGTGTGTGTGTGTGTGTGTGAGAGAGAGAGAGACAGAGAGAGACAGAGAGAGAGACAGAGAGAGACAGAGAGAGACAGACAGACAGAGAGACAGAGACAGAGAGACAGAGAAGGAATTTCTTTTATTTCTTAGGCATCTTCGATTTCTCTACTCTCTACACAACTTCCTGTTTGCTGAGTCTTTCCTTTTCTTCCAGAGCCGTGGAAAAGCCAGCTCCTTCTTTAGGTGTTTATCTGACATCTGCTTCACTGCTGAGGGAGCAGACCCTTTTTCTTCCCTTCTTGTAGCTTTTCTTCCCTTCTTTAAGTACCAATCTTCCCACCCTGAGTGCTATTAGGGTGAAGAAAAGCTCATAAAAAAGAAAATCAAGTGTTAGATAATTATAGCCCATAATTTGTTTATCTTTAAGAAGCCCATACTGGAGAAGCATTAGTCACTCTGAGGATCCTGGCATAGGCAGATGCATCATTTATACTGAGTATATTACCTGCTGTGATATTTATGATGAAATGAGTTTGCCAGCCATCACCTATCAGGTCATAAACATCTTACTCAGGCTTGAAAAATGGGTTTTATTATGGTCTTGTTGTAAGATTGGGGCAGACGGGCAATATGTGACTTTTCTACTTCTGCTCCCAGGAACAGGGTGTGCAGGGTTGTGTCCAAGGGTGGGGAGCCGCATTCCTTTGCCTCGTTTACACCCCCACCTGCTCCTCAGTCCAGTGAGATCACAGGTTCTTAAGTACAGAATCCATATCTTATTCATCTTTGTGTCTGCTGTGTCTGGCACATGGTTGTTTGTCAACAAATCAATAAAATGGAATAAGATGAACTGATTCACATATGAAGATGTTTAGATTCTAGGATCATGATTTCATGAATTCCTGGGGAAAAACAGAAGAAACACTTAGCATCACTCAAGCTCCTTTATTTGTTCATTCACTTATTCAATCACGCATTTGCTCACTTGTTTGACAAACACTTATCTAGAACTATTGCGTGCAGGGCGCTCCCACCGTCAAGGAGCTTATGGTCTAGTACTGAAGATAAGAGAGAAAGAAATGGTACAAAGAAGACAACAGAGCCATAAAAAGGCTGTGGGTGTGCTGAGGATGAAAAGATCTCTTCTAGCTGGAGGACTAGGCAGGAGTGGGTGTTTGAATAAGATTAGAATTGATGGTGTGTGTGTTTTTTGTTTGCAAGTAACATAAATCAAAGCTAATCTAGCTTTAGATGTTCACAGGGAATCGGCTGTGGTATCTCACAGAATCTAAGGAAGAACTCAACAAATAAGTCTCGGCAGGGTGGAAGCAGAGATGCCCAGGCCCCTCAGTAGAGGAAGGTGTGGTCCTTCTCTTGAGAGTCCCACTGTCAGTATGATTCAGTGCCAATGCTTCTCTGTCTTTCTGGTCCAAACTTGAACTTCTGGGAGATATGATATGATTAACTCAGCTGAGTGTCAGGAGTTCAGCCCCTAAGCTCATTAGCTCTGGCCAGAGGAACTATCCCCAGAAACATGGCTGCTAAGACCCCCTTTGGACAGTGGAAGCAGTTCCCAGGCCCCTTGGTGCCCGGTGACAACACTGAGAATCCACTCTGCCCAAGACCACCCTGCCTCTCCAGGCTGAGGTTTTTCAGGCCTATTCCTTTATGAGGATAGAAGGAAGCAGGGAGTTCTTGTCAGTGCACTGAGAACTCTTCCAAAATGTTGGAACTCCACTTTGGATCTATAGATAGGACTTGACAGAAGGGGCTCCTACAGATGGATAAGATTTGGAAGTGTATGAACATGGTCATGAAGGACATTTGAGGTGTGGGAAGTACAGGGCTAAAGCATCCCCACCAGGACTTTGACCTTGGTTCCCATCTGTCCTCCCAGCCTCAGCTGTGGTCATTCATCCCTTCTGCTTCCTGTCCAGATAGGCTTGTGTATGATTGTGTGTGAGTGTGTGTGTGTGTGCACCTCTGAACACATGTGAGTGCAAGTATAAGCAAGTGTGACTGTGGTTATGTATGAGTGTGTGAATGTACGCATATCAGCAGGTGTGTGAACATGTCTGAGAGTGTGCATGTGCCACCGTGAGTTCAAGCATGTGTGTGAGTACGTGTGAGTGTGGTTATGTGTGTGCTCCTCTGGATTCTGCTTTGAGTGGGACAGTGGGGTGAGAATATCACAGTCATCAGCCAATCTGAACCTTCTCATGCCAAATGGGCTTTCTTTTTAGCATAGCTTTTACAGGCTATTATGTGAGATGATTTTCTTGTCCTCCACCTGAGAATATTACTAAAATTACTAAGTGCTCTCTTTTGTTAACCTATCTTCTCTATGGGCCATCCCAGTCTGTGGAGTAGAGCAGGGAAGAAAAATACCTATTCTGCATCACAACAACAATTTCATCCTGTCCAAATCCAGTAATTTATTTTCTGCAGTGTAAGTTCATTTCATCCTCTTAAACTTTCTCTATAGGGTTCTTTTTATGATAATCCCTAGGCTGAATATAGCCGTCTCCCTCTCTCTTCCTAGCCACCTCTTTTCCAGGCGAAATTATTCTGGTTCTGTCTGCTCATGTGTGCTCCCTTTCCAGGCTCTCAAAGGCATGGACTGCTCCACTGTAGGTGCTTTCTGTTTCTCCACTTTCTTTTTGCTCATTCCTCCATATGCCCACTGACGCCCCATGTTTTTCCAAACAGCTTAAGAAAGTGGACTTTGTTTTCTTCTCTCCACTGGGGATCAAAAAGAGACGCCTGCTTCTCCAGGGGGTCTATGTCTCTCGGTAGAGAAGTTATTTGCAAAAGTCAGTGGGGTGGGAGAGCAGGCATGTGCAGTTGAAAAAAATAAATCCCGGATGCCCTTCCTGGAATGAAGAGTGGACCCTACCAAGATGGCACCATGAGATACTGTTGCATATGCATCTCACTGGACTTCTCTTGTTGTCGGAAATATTTGTCGTTTGACTGAACACTCATGCTCCCTGGAACTCCCATTGTTATGATGGGAGAGAATAGGAGTCTTGCTTACCTCTCTAAGCCTTTTATGAAAGGGCCCACCTGGCTGGCCCGGCTGCTTTATTTCCCACTGGAGAAAGCCAATTGCACGCATGTCAAGGCTGAATCCCAGCAGCACAGGTCCTGTTTTTTTTATCAGCTGCAGTTCATTTGTAAATTATTAACCTTTCAGGAGCCAATGTTTGCTTAGGGCCCTCCAGTCTACCTTGAGCATCAATGCTGTGCTTGGAAGTTTGTGGGGGAGGACAGAGCAGAGAGCAGGAGTTGGGAAAGGAGGATGGAACATCTATTGATTGGGAGGTAGAATTTGCCCCTTGACCTGCAGGGGAGGGGAATGAGACCCAGCATCAGCAGAAGTCCAGCCCAGCCTTTTGCCCACCCAGGGCCGAAGAGATCTGGCTATGGAAGAGTCCACATGGGAGCAAAAATCCCTCAGTCAATACTGAGTGTCCGCTCTGCCCAAGAGCACTCTGCCACTCCAGGCTGAGGATTTTTAGGCCAGTTCATTTCTTTTTTTAAAAAAATTTGTTGGGTTTCCCTGGTGGTGCAGTGGTTGAGGATCTGCCTGCCAATGCAGGGAACACGGGTTCGAGCCCTGGTCTGGGAAGATCCCACATGCCACGGAGCAACTAGGCCCGTGAACCACAACTACTGAGCCAGCGCATCTGGAGCTTGTGCTCCGCAACAAGAGAGGCCACGATAGCGAGAGGCCCGGGCACCGCGATGAAGAGTGGCACCCGCTTGCCGCAACTAGAGAAAGCCCTCGCACAGAAACGAAGACCCAACACAGCCATAAATAAATAAATAAATATAAATAAATAAAGGAATTCCTTTTAAAAAAAAAATTTGTTTTATTGAAGTATAGTTGATTTACAAAGTTATGTTAATTTCTGCTGTACAGCAAGGTGATTCAATTATGCATAGACATACATTCTCTTTCATATTCTTTTCACACGTTTTATCACAGGATATTGAATATAGTTCCCTGTGCTATACAGGAGGACCTTATTGTTTATCCATTCTATATGTAATAGTTTGCATTTGCTAGTTCCAAATTCCCAGTCCATCCCTCCCCCACTCCCCTTCCCTTTGGCAACCACAAGACTGTTCTCTACATCTGTGAGTCTTCTGTTTAGTAGATAAGTTCTTTTCTGTTGTATTTTAGATTCCACGTATAAGTGATGTGGTATGGTATTTGTCTTTCTCTTTCTGACTTACTTCACTTAGTATGATAATCTCTAGGTCCATCCATGTTGTTGTAAATGGCATTATTTCATTCTTTTTTTAAGGCTGAGTAGTAATATTCCATTGTACGTATGTATCACATCTCTTTTCATCTATTCATCCGTCAGTGGACATTTAGGTTGTTTCCATGTCTTGGCTATTGTGAATAGTGCTGCTATGAACACTGGGGTGCATGTATATTTTTGAATTATAGTTTTGTCCAGATATATGCCCAGGAATGGGATTGCTGGATCATACGGCAATTCTATTTTTAGTTTTTTGTGGAACCTCCATACTGTTTTCCATAGTGTAGACCAATTCATTTATGAGGATAGAATGAAGTAGGGAGTTCTGGACAGTGCACCGAGAACTCTTCCAAAATGTTGGAACTCCACCTTGGATCTATAGATGGGAACTTCTACTTGTCATCTTATGTGAAATCAGTTTCTTTGTGAGTCTCTCCCAGAAGACTGTGGGTACATTAGAAGCAGAAACTGTGACTTAATCATCTCTGAATCCTCAGGATTTATCAGGGACCCAGAGAATTCTTGCTGAATGAGCAATTAACTCTAGTTTTTAAGGTTCTCAAGATCAAAGAGTCAGCCCTTATTAAAGCAAATCTATAATTCAAAATCCAATGTAAGTACATTCAAGTACAATACACTACAATAAGTATGTTCCAAGTCACTTATTGACTATTACATGTTGCCACAATTTCCAAACAATGGTCTGTCAGTAACATGGGTAGGTGATCTTTGTGGAGACAGTCTACAAAATATTTTCTCTCAAAGATCACCATCAATAACTCCAATAATCTCATTGAAAAGCTTGAGGCTGAAAATTGTCCTGTATTTCTCTTGCCCACTACATTATATGCTGAGCAATATAAAGTGACCAAAAATGGAGGGGGCATTACCAGGAAGGGTGTTAAAAATAAAACAAAACTATCACCTTCACTTTTAAGAAGTTAAGCATCAGGCAGACTTGAATTCTAGTCCCAGCATTACTTCATAATATGTACCTTGGACAAATTGCTTAACAACTCTGAGACTCAGTTTCCTCATCTGCAAAATGGGGATATACTTCCTACCTCATAAGGTTATTGTGAAGACTAAACGAGTTAACACTTGGAAAGGACTCAGAACAGTGCTTAACACATAGTAAGTATTAACTATCATCATCATCATCATCATCACGACCACCATGAAGACTAAGTGAGAAACTGCACCTTAAAGATTTTGCATAGTACCTTGTGTATAATAGGCACGTAACAGATAAAAGCCAACTAGTACTCATAATTCTAGTTAGACATGATAAATAACACATTTTTAAGTTATGCAAAAAACCAAAACATCATGTGTTTCAGATGACCAGAGTCAGTCAATTTCAGGCTACTAGGATTTGCTATTTCTCCAGAAATAGGGAGGCTACAAGGAGAACAAACATTTATGGGGCACTTATCTTTTTTTTTTTTTTTAATCAGTCATCAATTTTATACACATCACCTTATACATGTCAATCCCAATCGCCCAATTCAGCACACCACCATCCCCAACCCACCACAGTTTTCCCCCCTTGGTGTCCATACGTTTGTTCTCTACATCTGTGTCTCAACTTCTGCCCTGCAACCCGGTTCATCTGTACCATTTTTCTAGGTTCCACATACATGCATTAATATACGATATTTGTTTTTCTCTTTCTGACTTACTTCACTCTGTACGACAGTCTCTAGATCCATCCACGTCTCAACAAATGACTCAATTTCGTTCCTTTTTATGGCTGAGTAATATTCCATTGTATATATGTACCGCCTCTTCTTTATCCATTCGTCTGTTGATGGGCATTTAGGTTGCTTCCATGACCTGGCTATTGTAAATAGTGCTGCAATGAACATTCGGGTGCATGTGTCTTTTTGAATTACGGTTTTCTCTGGGTATATGCCCAGTAGTGGGATTGCTGGGTCATATGGTAATTCTATTTTTAGCTTTTTAAGGAACATCCATACTGTTCTCCATAGTGGCTGTATCAATTTACATTCCCACCAACAGTGCAAGAGGGTTCCCTTTTCTCCACACCCTCTCCAGCATTTGTTGTTTGTAGATTTTCTGATGATGCCCATTCTAACTGGTGTGAGGTGATACCTCATTGTAGTTTTGATTTGCATTTCTCAAATAATTAGTGATGTTGAGCATCTTTTCATGTGCTTCGTGGCCGTCTGTATGTCTTCTTTGGAGAAATGTCTATTTAGGTCTTCTGCCCATTTTTGGATTGGGGTGTTTGTTTCTTTAATATTGAGCTGAATGAGCTGTTTCTATATTTTGGAGATTAATCCTTTGTCCGTTGATTCGTTTGCAAATATTTTCTCCCATTCTGAGGGTTGTCTTTTTGTCTTGTTTATGTTTTCCTTTGCTGTGCAAAAGCTTTGAAGTTTCATTAGGTCTCATTTGTTTATTTTTGTTTTTATTTCCATTACTCTAGGGGGTGGATCAAAAAAGATCTTGCTGTGATTTATGTCAAAGAGTGTTCTTCCTATGTTTTCCTCTAAGAGTTTTATAGTGTCCAGTCTTACATTTAGGTCTCTAATCCATTTTGAGTTTATTTTTGTGTATGGTGTTAGGGAGTATTCTAATTTCATTCTTTTACATGTAGCTGTCCAGTTTTCCCAGCACCACTTATTGAAGAGACTGTCTTTTCTCCATTGTATATCTTTGCCTCCTTTGTCATAGATTAGTTGACCATAGGTGCATGGGTTTATCTCTGGGCTTTCTATCTTG
The DNA here is from genome assembly GCF_028021215.1 of Eschrichtius robustus. Lineage (NCBI taxonomy): Eukaryota > Metazoa > Chordata > Mammalia > Artiodactyla > Eschrichtiidae > Eschrichtius > Eschrichtius robustus. The sequence continues at coordinate 151,469,241 of NC_090826.1, forward strand.
TTCCATTGATCTATGTTTCTGTTTTTGTGCCAGTACCATATTGTCTTGATTACTGTAGCTTTGTAGTAGAGTCTGAAGTCAGGGAGTCTGATTCCTCCAGCTCCGTTTTTTTCCCTCAAGACTGCTTTAGCTATTCGGGGTCTTTTATGTCTCCATACAAATTTTAAGATGATTTGTTCTAGTTCCGTAAAAAATGCCATTGGTAATTTGATAGGGATTGCATTGAATCTGTAGATTGCTTTGTGTAGTATAGTCATTTTCACAATGTTGATTCTTCCAAGCCAAGAACATGGTATATCTCTCCATCTGTTGGTATCATCTTTAATTTCTTTCATCAGTGTCTTATAGTTTTCTGCATATAGGTCTTTTGTCTCCCTAGGTAGGTTTATTCCTAGGTATTTTATTCTTTTTGTTGCAATGGTAAATGGGAGTGTTTCCATAATTTCTCTTTCAGATTTTTCATCATTAGTGTATAGGAATGCAAGAGATTTCTGTGCATTAATTTTGTATCCTGAAACTTTACCAAATTCATTAATTAGCTCTAGCAGTTTTCTGGTGGCAGTTTTAGGATTCTCTATGTATAGCATCATGTCATCTGCAAACAGTGACAGTTTTACTTCTTCTTTTCCAATTTGTATTCCTTTTATTTCTTTTTCTTCTCTGATTGCCGTGGCTAGGACTTCCAGAACTATGTTGAATAATAGTGGTGAGAGTGGACAGCCTTGTCTCATTCCTGATCTTAGAGGAAATGCTTTCAGTTTTTCACCATTGAGAATGATGTTTGCTGTGGGTTTGTCATATATGGCCTTTATTATGTTGAGGTAGGTTCCCTCTATGCCCACTTTCTGGAGAGTTTTTATCAGAAATGGGTGTTGAATTTTGTCAAAAGCTTTTTCTGCATCTATTGAGATGATCATATGGTTTTTATTCTTCAATTTGTTAATATGGTGTATCACATTGATTGATTTGCATATATTGAAGAATCCTTGCATCCCTGGGATAAATCCCACTTGATCGTGGTGTATGATCCTTTTAATGTGTTGTTGGATTCTCTTTGCTAGTATTTTGTTGAGGATTTTTTTTTTGAGGATTTTTGCATCTATATTCATCAGTGATATTGGTCTGTAATATTCTTTTTTTGTAGTGTCTTTGTCTGGTTTTGGTATCAGGGTGATGGTGGCCTCATAGAATGAGTTTGGGAGTGATCCTTCCTCTGCAATTTTTTGGAAGAGTTTAAGAAGGATAGGTGTCAGCTCTTCTCTAAATGTTTGATAGAATTCACCTGTGAAGCCATCTGGTCCTGGACTTTTGTTTGTTGGAAGATTTTTAATCACAGTTTCAATTTCACTACTTGTGATTGGTCTGTTCATATTTTCTGTTTCTTCCTGGTTCAGTCTTGGAAGGTTATACCTTTCTAAGAATTTGTCCATTTCTTCCAGGTTGTCCATTTTATTGGCATAGAGTTGCTTGTAGTAATCTCTTAGGATGCTTTGTGTTTCTGCGGTGTCTGTTGTAACTTCTCCTTTTTCATTTCTGATTTTATTGATTTGCGTCCTCTCCCTCTTTTTCTTGATGAGTCTGGCTAATGGCTTATCAATTTTGTTTATCTTCTCAAAGAACCAGCTTTTAGTTTTATTGATCTTTGCTATTGTTTTCTTTGTTTCTATTTCATTTATTTCCACTCTGATCTTTATGATTTCTTTCCTTCTGCTAACTTTGGGTTTTGTTTGTTCTTCTTTCTCTAGTTTCTTTAGGTGTAAGCATAGATTGTTTACTTGAGATTTTTCTTGTGTCTTTAGGTAGGCTTGTATAGCTATAAACTTCCCTCTCAGAACTGCTTTTGCTGCATCCCATATGTTTTGGGCCGTCGTGTTTTCATTGTCACTTGTCTCTAGGTATTTTTTGATTTCCCCTTTGATTTCTTTAGTGATCTCTTAGTTATTTAGTAACGTATTGTTTAGCCTCCATGTGTTTGTGTTTTTTACGTTTTTTTCCCTGTAATTCATTTCTAATCTCATAGCGTTGTGGTCAGAAAAGATGCTTGATATGATTTCAATTTTCTTAAATTTACTGAGGCTTGATTTGTGACCCAAGATGTGATCTATTTTGGAGAATGTTCTGTGCGCACTTGAGAAGAAAGTGTAATCTGCTGTTTTTGGATGGAATGTCTTATAAATATCAATTAACCCTATCTGGTCTATTGTGTCATTTAAAGCTTCCGTTTCCTTATTTATTTTCATTTTGGATGATCTGTCCATTGGTGTAAGTGAGGTGTTAAAGTCCCCCACTATTATTGTATTACTGTCGATTTCCTCTTTTATAGCTGTTAGCAGTTGCCTTATGTATTGAGGTGCTCCTATGTTGGGTGCATATATATTTATAATTGTTATATCTTCTTCTTGGATTGATCCCTTGACCATTATGTAGTGTCCTTCCTTGTCTCTTGTAACATTCTTTATTTTAAAGTCTATTTTATCTGATATGAGTATAGCTACTCCAGCTTTCTTTTGATTTCCATTTGCATGGAATATCTTTTTCCATCCCCGCACTTTCAGTCTGTATGTGTCCCTAGGTCTGAAGTGGGTCTCTTGTAGATAGCATATATATGGGTCTTGTTTTTGTATCCATTCAGCAAGCCTGTGTCTTTTGGTTGGAGCATTTAATCCATTCACGTTTAAGGTAATTATCGATATGTATGTTCCTATGACCATTTTCTTAATTGTTTTGGGTTTGTTTTTGTAGGTCCTTTTCTTCTCTTGTGTTTCCCACTTAGAGAAGTTCCTTTAGCATTTGTTGTAGAGCTGGTTTGGTGGTGCTTAATTCTCTTAGCTTTTGCTTGTCTGTAAAGCTTTTGATTTCTCCATCAAATCTAAATGAGATCCTTGCCGGGTAGAGTAATCTTGGTTGTAGGTTCTTCCCTTTCATCACTTTAAGTATATCCTGCCACTCCCTTCTGGCTTGTAGAGTTTCTGCTGAGAAATCAGCTGTTAACCTTATGGGAGTTCCCTTGTATGTTATTTGTCATTTTTCCCTTGCTGCTTTCAATAATTTTTCTTTGTCTTTAATTTTTGCCACTTTGATTACTATGTGTCTCGGCGTGTTTCTCCTTGGGTTTATCCTGTATGGGACTCTCTGCGCTTCCTGGACTTGGGTGGCTATTTCCTTTCCCATGTTAGGGAAATTTTCGACTATAATCTCTTCAAATATTTTCTCTGGTCCTTTCTCTCACTCTTCTCCTTCTGGGACCCCTATAATATGAATGCTGTTGCGTTTAATGTTGTCTCAGAGGTCTCTTAGGCTGTCTTCATTTCTTTTCATTCTTTTTTCTTTAGTCTGTTCTGCAGCATTGAATTCCACCATTCTGTCTTCCAGGTCACTTATCCGTTCTTCTGCCTCAGTTACTCTGCTATTGATTCCTTCTAGTGTAGTTTTCATTTCAGTTATTGTATTGGTCATCTCTGTTTTTTTGTTCTTTAATTCTTCTAGATCTTTGTTAAACATTTCTTGCATCTTCTCAATCTTTGCCTCCATTCTTTTTCTGAGGTCCTGGATCATCTTCACTATCATTATTCTGAATTCTTTTTCTGGAAGGTTGCCTATCTCCACTTCATTTAGTTGTTTTTCTGGGGTTTTTTCTTGTTCCTTCATCTGGTATATAGCCCTCTGCCTTTTCATCTTGTCTATCTTTCTGTAAATGTGGTTTTTGTTCCACAGGCTGCAGGATTGTAGTTCTTCTTGCTTCTGCCATCTGCCCTCTGGTGGTTGAGGATATCTAAGAGGCTTGATGGGAGGCTCTGGTGGTGGGGACAGCTGACTGTTGCTGTGGCGGTCAGAGCTCAGTCAAAATTTAATCCACTTGACTGTTGATGGGTGGGGCTGGGTTCCCTCCCTGTTGGTTGTTTTGCCTGAGGCAACCCAACACTGGAGCCTACCTGGGCTCTTTGGTGGGGCTAATGGCAGACTCTGGGAGGGCTCATGCCAAGGATTACTTCCCAGAACCTCCGCTGCCAGAGTCCTTGTCCCCACAGTGAAAGAGAGCCAGCCCCTGCCTCTGCAGGAGACCCTCCAACACTAGCAGGTAGGTCTGGTTCAGTGTCCCCTGGGGTCACTGCTCCTTCCCCTGGGTCCTGATGTGCACACTACTTTGTGCGTGCCCTCCAAGAGTGGAGTCTCTGTTTCCCCCAGTCCTGTTGAAGTCCTGCAATCAAATCCCACTAGGCTTCAAAGTCTGATTCTCTATGAATTCCTCCTCCCATTGCCGGACCCCCAGGTTGGGAAGCCTGATGTGGGGCTCAGAACCTTCACTCCAGTGGGTGGACTTCTGTGGTATAAGTGTTCTCCAGTCTGTGAGTCACCCACCCAGCAGTTATGGGATTTGATTTTACTGTGATTGCGCCCCTCCTACCGTCTCACTGTGGCTTCTCCTCTGTCCTTGGACGTGGGGTATCCTCCTTGGTGAAGTCCAGTGTCTTCCTGTCGATGATTGTCCAGCAGCCAGTTGTGTTTCTGGTGTTCTTGCAAGAGGGAGTGAGAGCATGTCCTTCTACTCCGCCATCTTGGTTAATCACCCGGGGCATTTATCTTTGTATCAGCTAGTTGATAGTGGCTTTACAAACATTTTTTTTTCCATTTAAGCTAATAATTAGTCAAAATTTTATAGACTAGTTACTTAAGGCCCAAAAGATTAAATATCTCTCCCAAAGTTGCATTAGACAATAGTGATAGAGCTAAGATTTCAACCAGATGTATTTAGATTCCATATTTGGACACCATAGCATGTGCTCTTTTCACTTTTCGAATTTACCTAAACAACAACAGCAACAACTTCCCAGAGCTCTCTGGAGCTCTCAGCTGTTCTCCTGAGCTTTCTTCGCTGTGTATGGAAGCAGGCACACTTTGGCTCAGGCTCAGCTTTTCTGTTTGCCAAAAGAGCCATCTCAGGGGGCATAGCCTGGAGTTGCAGCTCAGCAAACATATGTGTGACTGCTGAGTACCAAACACCACACTGAGATCTGGATTTACTAAGATGAATAAGACATGGTGGCAGTTGTCCTTGAGGATGTCAGTGCCTGGAGAGACAGATTCCATGTAATCTGATGATGTTGGCATAATGATAAAAGTTGAAGGACAGAGGCATGCCTAGGGAGCTGCAGGAGCACAGAGGAGGGGACTGGGGAGCCTGGGCTTTGAAGGAAGATTTTCTGGAAGAGAAGTTGTCAGAACTTAATGCTGAAAGGTGAGTAAGAGCCAGATGAGGAAAGGTGGCAAGAGTATTCAGGAAAAGGGGAGAGCAGGGGCAAAGCCACAGAGGTGAGGAAGAACATGGAGTGTTTAGGGGATTCTCCGAAGTGGAAAGTGCAATACAGAAGTGGGCAGATATCAAGCAAGAGAGGTAGGCAGGGTCAGGTCTCAGATGTCCTTGTATGTATGTCTGGGGGTTTGGACTTTTTCCTGTACATTCTAGGGATCCAGTGAAGCCCTCCTGGCAGAGGAGTGATAGGTAAGAAGGTTGGAATTGAAGTAAAGAAGGCTGGAAGTAAGGGGACCTGTTAGGAGGCTATTATTCATGGGTAAAGATGATAGGAATGAGGAAAAAAGCAGAGATTCAAGAAGCATAAGGAGGCCAAGTTTTCAGGACTTGCTGGTTGATTGGGTGTAGGAAGGAGAGAAAGAGGGGATCAAGGATGATTTCCAAGATTTTGCCTTAGACAACTAGGACAATGATGGTGCAACTGACAGAATATTAAGAGGAGGAGGCTTATGGAGAGATATAAAGCATTGATTGTTGTGCATGTTGAATCTGGGGTGTTTTTTGGACACCCAAGTGAGGATACACGTCCAGCAGGCATTGTATCTTGAGACTGAAACTAAGGAGGAGGTCAGGTTTGGAAACCATAACTTCTTGGCCACATCCAAGTGCAGAAATTATCAATGACTATAAATGTTTCTTCTTGACCTCACTAGTCTTACATCTTCCCTATTTCCTATTTGCATGTTTTAGCAGAGTGCATTGTTGTGTAGAAAACCAAATTGCTTGGCCTGGATTCCCACTCCCACCATGATGTTCCTCCCCTGTGCCTTTGTTTATGCTGTTCCCTTCATTTGAAAGACATTTCCACTTTCTTCACTCAGGTCATTCTTACTCAGCCTTCAAGACTCAGCTCTAGGTTCAGGGGCAAATATCTAATTCAAACTCTACAAATAGCCCCCATGATCCCCATAGTCTTCAAGGCAGATACACATCTGGTTTTGACAAATCACCCCGAGTTACACCATCAGACGCCTTGTGTGTCATCGGGGTTTCCTCTTCCCTTCCCACCTTCCTTCCTCCTCCAAGCTTCTATCAAGTCTTCTTTTGTGACCTGAGGTTTCAAACACTGCAAGCCTAACAGTAGTGACTGCAAATCAAGAAGCTTCCCTCCCAATGGGGTTCTGCATGGAGGTGCCCCCATGCCACCCTTGCCCTGGGATTTCTCAGCCACTCCAGTGATCTGCATTGACTCATTGAAAGTCAATCCCAAGTCAAAACAACAAACTCACATAAAAGAACACTGTGGTTTGGGCCCAACTGCTCTGGAATCAATACCTTTAATTGTGGAATCTAAAGTGAAATAAAAATAGAAAGAAATGAAGAAAAGAAGGAAGGAAGGAGGAGAAGGGGAGAAGGGAAGAAAGAAAGAAAAAACAGAAGCAAGGATTTATTGAGTTTCTACTATGTACCAGGCTTTGCACAAAAAGCTGGTGATCCATAGGTTCATTCGACCTCCGTTTATCAAGCACCTACTCTGTTCCAAATATAGCAGACACTGAGGATACAGAGGTAAATAAGCACTTACACAAGCTTTGCAAAGCTTACAATTTAGGGGGCAGATGAGCGCCTAATGAATACACGGAAGCACACAGGAGGGAACAACTTTCTGTGGTTGGGGAGAAAGGTGGTCAGGGGAGAATTCATAAAGGGCTGATAGGAGTGTCTGAACTGCGATGGGATGGAGGAATGTCCTAAGCAGAGATTTGCAGGAACAAAGGCACAGGAACACCCACACCTGCCTATGTATTTGGGGATTATTGAGTACTTTGGCTCAAAGTGGCTCCTACTTGCCAGTGCCCAATAGAGTAGTTCCCTGAATATTTACTTTCTTTATTTGCCTTTAATAATTAAGAACCAAGGAAGTGGCTTTGATTGTCAGCCTCCCTCTTGGGGTTAATTAGATATTTCCGAATAACTTGCCAAATGCTTGCTTTTGTCCACAGTTTGGCTCCCCCTTTCCTTCCCTTTCCCCAAACACTGATTTCTCTAGAGAGCTCTTGTTGGACAACTGACTGGAGCTAATTATTCCAGTTAATTAAGATTGCTAAGCAAAGCAATTTAATTCTTTCTATTTAAAATTTTTTGAGAAATGTTAATGCTTGCATAGCACACCATCAATAAAACTCCTTTTAAAAGGTTAAGTTGGCTGAGTACAGTATTGAATTGAAAATGCCTGGGATCAAATGAAATCCAGTAAAGATATTTAGCAGAGTAATGAAGTTTATTCGGGAACAAATGGCTTTTTCTTAGAGTTTGCTTTTACTCAAGGCAGTGTTGAAATGGGGAAGAACCAAGTCAGCCCAAGCCAACTGTATTAAAAGAAGTTTGTTTTCTGTGACCTTCTGTGCTTGCCTTGCCCACCCTCTGTCCCTTCCCTCTCCCTCCTAAGGTAAGACTGAGAATCTGGCTTCCTTCACTCCTTCTTTCCCTTCCATGCATGGGTGCCTTTAAGGCTATAATTCTCTCCAGTGTCCTCTGCATCACAGAATGATGACACATAGGTCAGAACTCATGTGACGACTTGGGGGGGGGGCGTTGTGTGGGTAGAATATACAGTATTGAAAAAAAACAGGAATTTAAACATTTGGAAACTTCACATAAATCCAAATTTCTAGCTCCTAGAAGCCTGGCATTCCTCCACGATAGCAATTGACTGGAACAGACCAGCTGCTGTCTGCTTTAGACCGGCACATGAGCCAACAGCCCACCCAGACTTCTTCATTTATTACCTTACCTGCTTGATCCTATAGACATTTAGGTTTGAAGCCCTTGATGGAAACTGCTCTTTCCACTTTTTCCCTTCCCCATTGTACCCAAACTATCATTTTCTCTTTTCTTGGATAGATTTTAATTTTGTAATAAGAAAACAATCTGATTAAGCAAATCCACTTACTGAGAGTAAATGACTGATTGTTTACTCAATCCCACCAGGGTGATTGCTTTTGCAAATTATTTCACTTGGATCTCTGTTTAATTCTGGGTCCTGTGCCAAAGGAAAGTGAAGAATATTAGGTTATAGGAGGAGTATTATTGGATAGCCAGGTTTCCCCGGGTGGTCTTCAAACGCTTTCATGGTTGCAGTATCCTTTAGTGGAGAGAGAAGGGGCTTGTTCTCAAACAGATCTGGGTTCACATCTAGATCATCACTTGTTATCTCTGGTGACCTTCACACAGTTTCTCAGCTTCAGTTTCCACGTCCGGAAATATAGTTTGTTCCTAGAATTGTTGAAGTGTTCTGTTGGACTGGTAGATGTAAAGTGCTTGAGACAGACATATTAGCTGCCCAAGAAACGCTGTTCTTTCCACTGCCACTTTTACCTTAATTTGGGCCTGTTGATAGATATTGTGAATGTTTCTGAATGACAAAAGAATCATTGTCTCATTTTTTTATTTACAAAGAATTATGTACAAAATAAATATCAGAAAACACATTTACTGTTAAAAAAGCACTTGCTTAAATTTGGTGATGCACATACGTAACTATCATCCTAGCTAGGAACTGCACAAATCATAATTCACTCACTTATTCATTCTTTTATCGGTGCATCCATTTATTCAACAAGCCTTTGTTGGGTCTGTATTAATCAGCTTTCACTAGGTTACGATGTGGTAAGAAACAAACCCAAAACCTCAGTGGTTTACAACCGAATACTTATTTCTTCTTCATATTATGTACTGGTTGCAGGTCAGCTGTTGTTGTGGTCCTGTTCCAAGGTGTGTTCTGGCTTCTGGGATCCAGGATGAAGGAGCAAACTCTATCTGGGACATGCTGTTCTCACATGTAGAGTGGGGATGGGAGATGTTGATATCATGCAATGCCTCTTGAAGCTTCGTTTTGGAACTATCGACCATCACTACCACTCACATCTCATTGGCCAAAACAAGTCACATGATCATGGGTGGTGTCAATGGGCAGGGAAACTACTTTTGCCTTAGGAGAGTACTGCAATTCACAGGCAATGGGGAGGGGTGCTTAATCCTCTTACAGGGAAGAGGGAAGCAGGTATTTGGGGACAGTATGCTAAGTGCTAGGCATAAAGGAATGGATGTGATATGGACTCTTCCCTCTACAAACTCACAGCTTAGAGAGGAAGATGGACCTGACATGACTGCAGGGAAATATAATTAATGGCTTTAATAGCTCATAATGAGCACTGTTCTAAGTAATTTACACATATTAAATAATTTAATCCTCACACAACTCTGTGAAGTAGGAAGGGTTATTATCTCCCCTCCATTTCATAAGTGAGGAACAGAGGCACTTGCAGTCAAGAAACTCACCCAAGATCACAGAAGCAATACACAGCAGAGATTAGACTCAGACCTGGGTGATGTGGCTCAGGTGTCTGTTTGCTTGACCCTGGTACTGGATTATCGCTCTGGGTGTGATGGAAGAGTGTCACAGAGGTTCTGGTGGCACAGGCTGGAGGTGGGAAAGTGGCACAGTAGGTGAGATTGTCCTTAAGGACTGAGGAGGATTTAGCCAGGTGGATAGGAAAGAAGAGACAGAGGCTCAGAGTGGCACAATGTCCTGAGTGTGGCAGCAGGAGCAATTGGGTGCTGCTGAAGCTGGAGGCGTGCTGCTGCAGAGCTGGAGAAGGGCCAGATCATGGGGGTCTGGTTTTATTTTTAAGACTCTGGGGAACCACTTAGGTTGGATTTGGGAGTACAGGAGTGGAAGCAGGGAGACTGGTGTAGGGTGATTGCAGTATGACCCTCTATCCCCTTCCCCTAAAGAGATTTCCTATTAGGAAATTCGTTTTCCTATTTACAGGATCATTTTTTCCTCCATCTGCCTGGGCAGGGGTGCTGAATGGGGAGCAGGGCTTAGTGGCCCCTGCGTTGATAAAAGAGATGACTGGTCTGCCCAGGTTGTGGTATTTCTACCTCATCACACTGTAGTCCACAGGTCTGCAGAAACACTGAGCATTTTTGTTTTCCCTGAGAAGCAGAATGTCGCAGCTTTATTTTTCTCCAGGGTATAGTGCTGAATGTTATTTATTGTTCTGACTCTGAATTCAGTGGTGTCTTTTTTTCTGTTGCCTTCTGACAGATGATTTGCTCTTGAACAATTAGCAGGCTGAAGGCTGTGTTGCATCTCCTCATGGGCTCCCGCCAGGCACCCCTGGGAGCTCAAGAGGAGAAAGGTTTTCTTCTTGTTCCTGTTACTCCTGCCCAGCATTGAGCAGGATTAATTAACCTACCAGGTTTTGCTTCATTACCAGGAAGAAAGAAAAGCCAGTGACACTGGAATTCAAACATGGAGAAGGCAAAGAATTCGGTGCTCAAGCACCTGCGAGCCCTTCCAAGACAGCCCGGCTGGCCATTGGGGGACCTGGTGCAAGTTACAAACCCTCACAGCCCTTGTGTCTCATTCTCATAATTCACACTTCAATTCCACAAAGTTGACTGCGAACTCTGAGTTGAGCCCCACGGGGGCCAATAAGAAACTGTCTCATTCTTCGGAAGTTCACTGTCTGGTCTGAATTGGGAAGCATAATCATACCCACTCCCCAGGTTTGTTGTGAGAATTAATTAAATGTGGTACCATGTGTGAAAGAACTTTGTAACTAAGCACTATGTAAATGTTAGTTATTACCATTTTAACACTTGATATTCAGATGTTCCAACAATGACTGAGCACTTATTTGGGAAGAGGGCTCTACTTGGAGCTAATGTGAAACGATTCAAAAACATTGTCTTTGCTGTTCAGGAAAGTGCAATAGGTATGCACATGAAATAGTTTAATGACAAATTCAGGGCCTCAGAAAATTTTCATCTCACATGCCAGCCATAGCTGTTTGTCTATGACCGTCTGGAGTATTTGCTGAAAAGGATTCTGAAGCTCTTTTTAGGCTCAGTTTCAAAGGATGCTGAGGTAAAATAGAAATGAATGCCATGGTCACAAGACGGGCATGTGGCGATACACGTACCAGGCATTTATAATGCCTGATGTTAGGTGGCAAATTAAATGATAAAAAAAAAACACTATTATAGTAATTTAGTGAAGTCGGCAATGGTTGGGCTTGTGTGGTTAGCAAATAATGTACAGGAGCTAAAAGTCAAGCTTGGCCCTGAATTATGGGTGGGAGAGAGGATGACTAGTTCAGTAAGCGGGAGCAGAATAAGGGCATCTGGTAGGAAGGAGCAGATAATACAGGTCAGGGAACCTGAACAAAGTCAGGAAACGTGATTCAGAGCCCGGAGTACTTACCATTCCACTGTGGAACCACCATGGGAGACCTGATTAAAAGCTCAGGTCTCCCAGAGGTGAGAGTGAGTCTTGTGTAGCCCTTATGGTCTCAGAGTTTTCATTATAAAATTATAGAGCTTGACTTGATGTCCTTAAACATTTTTTTTAGATTTTATCAAAGTATAGTTGATTTACAATGTTGTGTTAATTTCTTCTGTACAGCAGAGTGACAGTTACACACACACATATATATATATTCATATCTGTATTCTTTTTCATATTCTTTTCCATATTCCTTTCCATTATGGTTTATCACAGGATATTGAATATAATTCTGCAAAACAGTGCATCTGTGGGCTAGATGAGCCTTTGCCAAACTGTATTTCATGAAACATTGGTGCCGTGAGCTGCTCTGTGAAAAATGTTTCATCATCAAATCATTTGGGGAAATTCTGAATTCTATAGACTTGTTGATTCCTACTCCTCTCTTTCTATTTCTTCCTTAATCCACTCTAGCTGGCCCTTAGATTTGGTGTTTGTTTTTATTATAGTTGTTATTATGATGGTGGTAAAGAAGGAAAAAGGTGGATTCCACAGACATTTCAAAATATAAATCAATAGAACTTGGTGATTAATTGCATGTGGGTAATGAAGGAAAGAGTCAAAGCAAAGATGACAAATGTTTCAACCCAGAACATGGATGGAATAAGCCAGGGGAGCAGTGATCAGAAAGGAGAAGTTGAGCCAGGTTTGGGGACATGGAGCAGGGCTGGGGGAGGGAGCGTACCATTCTGCAGGGCAGGTGCCTCATGGATTTCATAGAAGAGATGCATCTAGATTACTCACAGAGATGGACATTTGTTGCAAAGGTATAAGAAAAGGTAAAGGAAATGAAGTTGTCACCTCTGCAGTAGCACAGTGTTAGGGTCTAGAGTGACCAACCATCTTGATTTGTCCAGGACTAAGAGGTTTCTCAGGACACAAGACATCCAGTTCAAAACTGGGAAAGTCCTGGATAAAAAGAGTTGGTTACTCTTTTAGGGTACCAGTGTTCCTCACCCTAGGATGGACAGATGAATTCATAATCAGACGACAATGTGTTTGTTGTCAGCAATTTTTGTTAAGCAATTTTTCGGGACAAAGTTCCAGTTAGTCCCCTAATAGGTGCTTGTCTCTCCTGTGCCCAGTGTATACAGGGGTATCTTCAGCTTGTCCAACATCCTCTGAGCCATTCAGCTACAGCTGGGTAACATATAGCTCCACCTCTTAATGGGATATGTTGAATGCAAGTGGGAAAAAGTAAATAGGACCACTTTCATCAGGCAGTTACTATCATATTCATTTGATGGGGTCAAGGCCTCGTGGATCCTCCCTTTGTCCATTCAATGCAGAGGAAAGAGGATGGGGTCAATTTTGGACAAGATGACTTTAAGGGAGCCTTGAAGATTTAGGTGGAGTATTTACAAAATCGGGAGAAAAACTTGCATTTGAGCTAAAAAATTTTCTGGATATTCTTTAAAAAAAAGCCTGATCAAACTCTAGGAAATTACTGAGGAAGAATTCAAGAGAGGGATGGAGAGGGAAGAGGAGAAGTAAAGGCAAAGAAGGGAAGGAAAAGAAAGGGGAATAAAGAGTGAAGGGGAGAGGGAGAGGGAGAATGGCTTGTCAGAGCCAGGCTCTCCCATCCCCACCTAGTACATTGGTACATCCCACTCTTGCACTAAAAGACTAAGGCATGTGAACAACTCACACATTTACTTTAATACAAATGGTTCCAGGACTTCCCTGGTGGCACAGTGGTTAAGAATCCGCCTGCGAATGCAGGGGACACGGGTTTGATCCCTGGTCCGTAAAGATCTCACATGCTGCAGAGCAACTAAGCCGATGCACCACAACTACTGAGCCCGCGTGCTGCGACTACTGAAACCCGAGCGCCTAGAGCCTGTGCTCCACAACAAGAGAAGGCACAGCAATGAGAAGCCCGTGCAACACGGTGAAGAGTAGCCCCCGCTCGCCACAACTAGAGAAAGCTCGCTCACAGCAACGAAGACCCAAAGCAGCCAAATAAATAAATAAATAAATAAATAAATAAAATTAAAAAAAAAAAAAAAATGGTTCCACCTTCCCGTACAGGACACTACTGAAAGATGCAGTAGATTTAGGGACACATCCCTTAAGGCAACTCTTCACCTTCCAATCAACAATGTGCATTTTGCAGTGGAAACGTCATTTCACAGAGAGGAAAGGTCAGCAGGGGTATCTGTGAAGTCCAGGCAAGGCCTAGAAGTTGGGAGACCCAGGGCCTAGTTTTTCTGCTCTGAACTCCATTGTGTGATCATGGGTAAGAGGCTAAACTTTGTTCTTCCAACCTTTCCGTGGGGACAACCATCCACTCTCCTACTGGGAGAAGATGAGGAGACGAAGTACTGAGCCAGGGAGAACAGGGCCGAAGCATGTCCTTTCCAGCCTGGTGTCATGGATACAAACATTGTATTGTCTGGTCTCCCATGAAGGCCCTTCCTTCCTTATGGGTTACTCAGGATTTCTAATCTCCTGGGCTCTCAAAAGTCAACAGGAACCACTCAACTGACTCCAGAGGTTGTGATTTGATATAAGCAGTGTGTAGTAAGAGATAACATCTAACGCCCTTCTCTGAATCTAGGTAAGTCATAGCTCAGCCTTTGAGAGTCCAGTAGGGGAGAAATGCACTTTGGTTTTCAAATCCCATTGACCCAGGGCTTATCCACAAAGACAGGCTGAAACCTGGAGCATAACATGGGGGTGGATATGGCAGGTCAGCCGTAGGCAAACACCGGGCAGGAGATGAAACCAGTCCTTGGAGCCTGATCCTGCATCTGGGAAAGTGACTGACAACAGCTGGAAACTATAGTCCTCAGGAGGGTATGTCAAAAGAGATCAAAGCCTTGTGCTAAAGCAGGCCCTGGGAACTCCAGGAGGAATAGCTGGGAGCCACCAAAAGTCCAAGAAGTGGAATGGGGCATTGAGGCAGGTAGCTAGCACTGCACACAACTCCATGAGCTGCAGCTGGAAAGTTGAGATATACATATGGAAGACGAAGTCCAAGTTTACATCATTCACTATGAGTCTTACCCTTTGGACCCATCTACCTGTTGATCTTGAACGGATCCAAGACTGTAATGAGGTAAAAGTACCATTAGGTGGCGATGCATGAAAGCTTTTTTTCTGGTCCTGAAAGAAGAGCGCTGTGGGTTTGTCTTTAACGCCAAGATCACAGGCAACTAACTCACCCATGGCCCCTGCATCTACAGAACAGCTTTATCTTCCACGAGTAGCAGTTGCATGCGAAGGCTGTGTGTGTTGGGTGTACGTGTCTGTGCGTGAGCGCATGCTTGCCTGTCGGTGTGCCTGCCAGCAAATGAAGCAGCAGGGACGCACAGGCAGCAACGGACGACTTGGGGCCACACTATGAAAATGGATTGCCTCTGTCTTCTCTGCTTGATCTTTGCTGGGGGAAAAGACTTAGATTTCAAGGAACGCTGCATGGCAGCCCTCTTCAGAACAAGCTCATTTCCATAGAAGATGCTGAGTCTCCTGGTTTGCAAAGCCCTCCTAGTCCCTTCCCTAGACAGGCTGGATTCCTCCCCAACTCCACTTCTGTTTTACCTCGGTGTTATAGTTCTCTGGCTGGTGGAGGCTTCTCCCCATCCTGCTCTTCTCTCTCTGGGTCTTGACCATGCTGCTCATCAGTTTGGTGCCTAAGCACAGGATTGGTACCAGCTTCTTGTACCCCATGGAGCCCCCAAGTGCCAAAAGAACGAAATCAGCCTTTCTCTGTTCATCCAGGATTCACTAATGCTCACTCACTCTGGGGTGGGTGGAGCGGGGCACACATTTTTGTTTTTGTTTTTTTAATTGGAATATAGTTGATTTACAATGTTGTGTCAGTTTCAGATGTACAGCAAAGTGATTCAGATATATATATATATATGGATTTTTTAAAGATTCTTTTCCATTATAGGTTATTACAAGATATTGAGTATAGTTCCCTGTGTTATACGGTAGGCCCTTGTTGGTTATCTATTTTATAGACAGTGGTGTGTATATATTAATCTCAAAATCCTGATTTATCCCTCTCCCCTACCTTTCCTCTTTGGTAGCCATAAGTTTGTTTTCTATGACTGTGAGTCTGTTTCTGTTTTGTAAATAAGTTCATTTGTATCATTTTTTTAAGATTCCACATATAAGCAATATCATTTGATATTTGTCTTTCTCTGACTTACTACAAATTTTTGTTTATAAGTCAGAACAAAGACAGTGTGTGGTTCCAAAGGAAAATGCCTCCTGGTGAAAGAAACACTTAAAACTGCTGAAGAATAAATTCCGTTCTGTCCTAGGTGGCTACCCTGTCAGCAACTTTGCTGGATCTTCTTTTGGGTAGAGTCTTGCACTACCTGCCAAGGGAAGAATTTCACCCATATTCCTTGAATTCCTACCTAAGTTAAGGCACTGGGCCAGGGGCCACCAGGGTGTCAGTTTGTAAAACTCAGCCATTGCTCTGCCGTGACTTTTACCCAATTAGAGATGTACTAGCCACCCACCCACACAAATGCACACACTGTACTGGGTGACTTTCATGTGTGCAACATGTCGCATGACTGGGTCGAGGTCAGGCACAACGACCTTCTAGGAGGGCTGAAACACCATTCTTTTCTTCCCCGTGTGAAAAAAGATAAAAGAATACAAATGTGAGCGAGCGATCTTGCAGGAATACTATTGAATCTGCTCCACTTTATACATTTATAAAATTTGAAGCTATTTTAGTCTAATAGATAAAAATGGTACACAGATAACTCGGATAGGAAGCAAAATATGGAAAATAAGAAACAATACCCAGTGAATTTGGGGGCTTCAGGAGGTGGAAGCAATTGTAGCTGACTGAGAGCAGGAAGCTGGACACTAGGAAAGGGGCTTCCTCTGCGATAAGCTTTGATGGATGAATGAACTAGTTTTTCAAGGGATTTTTTTTAGCTTTATTGATGTATAAGTGACAAATAAATTTGTAAGTTATTTAAAATGTTATTGTGATGATTTGATCTACATATACATTGTGAAAGGATTCTCACCTGTAGTTAATTAACACATCCATTACCTCTCATGTTTATCTTTTTAATTTTTATTTGTATTTTTTAGTGAGAACATTTAAGTTCTACTCTCTTAGCAAATTTCAAACAGTGTTATCAACTATAGTCACCATGTTTTAGAGCAGATCCTCAGACCTGGTTCATCTTATGAAAGTTTGTACCCTTTTACCAACCCCTTCCTGTTTACACACCCCCAGTCCCTGGCAACCACCTTTTTACTCTTTGCTTTTATGAGTTCGACATTTTTAGATTCCACATATAAGAGAGATCAAATGGTATTTGTCTTTCTGTGTTTGGCTTATTTCTTAGCATAATATCCTCCAAGTTCATCCATGTTGTCACAAATGGCAGGATTTCCTTCTTTTTCGTGGCTGAATAATATTCTGTTATATATATATATCACATCTTCTTTATCTACTCCTCTGTTAATGGACCCTTAGGTTGCTTCCATGTGTTGACTATTGTGAATAATGCTTCAATGAGCATGGGAGTGCAGCTACCTCTCCAAGATAGTGATTTTATTTCCTTTGGATATATACCTAGAAGTGGAATTGCTAGATTATATGGTAGTTCTATTTTTAGTTTTTTGAAGATCCTCTGTACTGTTTTCATAGTGGCTGCACCAATTTACATTCCCACCAAGAGTGCACAAGGATTCCCTTTTTGCCACATCCTTGCCAACACTTGTATCTCTTGTCTCTTTGATGAAAGCCATTTTAACAGATGTGAGGTGATATCTCATTATGGTTTTGATTTGCATTTCCCTGATGATTAGTGACGCTGAGCACTTTTTATGTGGCTGTTGGCCATTTGTATGTCTTCTTTGGAAAATGTCTATTCAGTTCATCTGCCCATTTTTTAATTGGATTGTTTGGGTTTCTTTCTATTTTTCTTTCTTTCTTTTTTCTTTCGTTAGCTGTATGAGTTCTTTACATATTTTGTATATTAATTCTTTATCAGATATATGATTTGAAAATATTTTCTCTCATTCAGTAGGTTTCTGATGGTTTCCTTTGCTGTATAGGAGTGTTTTAGTTTTTGTAGTCTCACTTGTTTATTTTTGCTTTTGTTGCCTTTGCTTTTGTTGTCATATCCAAAATAATCATTGCCAAGACGAATGTCAAGAAGCTTTCCTCCTATAATTTTTTTCTAGGGGTTTCATGGTTTGGGGTCTTACATTCAAGTCTTTAATCCATTTTGAGTTGATTATTGTGTATGGTATAAGATAGGGTTACTCTTTTGCATGTGGCTCTCCAGTTTTCCAAACACAATTTATTGAAAAGACTATACTTCACCATTGCATATTCTTGGCTCATTTGTCATATGTTAATTGACCATATATGCATGTATATATTTCTGGGCTCTCTATTCTGTTCAATTGATCTGTGTCTGCTTTTATGCCAATGCCATACTGTTTTTATTACTATAGCTTGGTAACATAGTTTAAAATAAGAAAGTGTGATGTCTTCAGCTTTGTTCTTTTTTCTCAATATTACTTTGGCTATTTGAGGTCTTTTGTGGTTTCATACAAATTTTAGGATTGTTTTTTCTATTTCTGTGAAAAATGACATTGGAATTTTGATAGGCATTGCATTGAATCTATAGATTGCTTTGGGTAATATGGACATTTTAACAATATAAATTCTTCCAATTCATGAGTTTGGAATATCTTCATTTATTTGTGTCTTCTTCAATTTCTTTCCACAGTGTCTTATAGTTTTCAGTGTACAGATCATTCCCCTTATTGGCTAAATTTATTCCTAGTTATTTTATTCTTTGTGATGCAATTGTAAACAGGATTGTTTACTGCAAGGTATTTTTTTTTAATCTTTATTGAGATATACTTCAAATACTACAAAATTCATCTATTTAAGGTGTACAATACAATGAGTTTTAGTATACTCATAGAAGTAAGCAATCATCACCTTAATCTAAATTTAGAACATTTTGTCACCACAAAAAGAAACCTAACATTAAAGAGCAGTCACCCCTATTTCCCACCATTCCCCAGCCCTAGACAACCACTAATCTACATTTTGTTTCTGTAGATTTCTCTATTCTAGATATTTTATATTAATGGAATTATATAATATGTGGTCTTTTGTAACTGGCTTCTTCCACTTAGCATGACTTCAAGGTTCATCCATGTTGTAGCATGTATCAATACTTACTTTCTTTTTATGGCTGAGTAATATCCCATTGTATGGATATACCACATTTTGTTTATCCATTCATTAGTTGCAGGACATTTGAAATGTTTCCACTTTTTCATTACTATGAGTAATGGTGCAGTGAACACTCATGTACAAGCTTTTGTATGGGCAAATGTTTTCTTTTCTCTTGGGTATATACCTAGGAGTGGAATTACTAGGTCTTATGTTACCTCTATGTTTAACTGTTTGAGAAACTGCCAAACTGTTTTCCAAAGTGGTTGCAACCTATTTCATTTTCACCAGCAACAAATGATGATTCCAATTTCTCCATATCCTTTTTATTGTCAGTCTTTTTAATGATAGACATCCTGGTGGGTATAAAGTGGTATCTCATTGTGGTTTTGATTTGCATTTCCCTAATTACTGATGATGTTGAGCATCTTTTCATGTGCTTATTGGCCACTTATATGGTCTATTTTTTTTTTTTTGAGAAATGTCTATTCAAATTCTTTGCCCATTTTTAATTGGGTTCTGTGTCTTTTTATTATTGAGTGGATGGATGAGTTTTTGAGAGGTAAAGTGCAGGAACAAAAGCTTTGATGTGGAGAAAGGTGAATGCTAGTCAAGACTGGGAAATAAAAAAATTGGCCAGAGGGTAACATTTATGTAGGAAATGTGAATCTGGATTTAGCAGAGATAACTGCCAAACATCTCTATTTATCTATCAAGTGGGGATAACAAGGAGACAAAATGCAATAAAGAACCAGTATTTACAGATAGGTTAAGCTCATACAAAGAAGCTGATGCCATTGTTGTCACTGGCTGCTTAAAATGAGTTGGTCACTGCCTTAGGAATATTATGTGTGATCTGATTTAATCATTCCAGCTGCTCTATGAGTTTTCCCATTTTTCATATGGGGTAACTAAAGTTCAGAGAAGTTAAGTAACTTGCCCCATGTTATCCAGCTAATAAATTGCAAAAGTGAGCTCCAAGTGTTTCAGATTCTAAAATGCCATGGGAATTGCAGTGCACTACTTGGGAGATAAAGCGACAGAGGAAAGTTTGGGGCTGTAACTGTACAGGACCTTGACTATGCAGAAAAAGTTTATGCTTAATTTGGAGGCATGGGAGAGCTGCCACCTATGAGCAGGGCAGACTAGAATGATAAAGCTAGATAGTTTGAAGTAAGGGACCAGAAGCTGAGAGACAGGTTAGGAGGCTATTAAAATAGTCCAGGTGAAGGATAAAGAGGACAGAACTGAAGAGGTCATAAGGCACCCCAGAAGGGATGCAGATATGCAGTGCTCTGTTGGAGCCAGCACATGAGAGCCAGTTATTAAATTTTCAGCCATGTGTTAAACACTGCCTTTATTATAAATTAAATTACATAAACTCAAAATTTTAAAATTTATGTTAAAAACAAAGATAATATCATATGATTCAGCAATCACACTGCTGGGCATTTATCTGGAGAAAATGCTAATTCGAAAAGATACATGCACCCCAAAGTTCATAGCAGCACTATTTACAATAGCCAAGACATGGAAACAACCTAAATGTCGATCAACAGATGAATGGGTAAAGAAGATGTGGTATATACAATGGAATATTACTCAGCCATAAATAAGAATGAAATAATGTCATTTGCAGCAACATGGATGGACCTAGAGATTATCATTCTAAGTGAAGTCAGTGGAGAAAGACAAATATCATATGATATCACTTATATGTGGAATCTAAAAAAGTGATACAAATGAACTTATTTACAAAACAGAAATAGTTTGGTGGGGCTAATGGTGGACTCTGGGAGGGAGTATTTCCCAGAATTTCTGCTGCCAGTGTCCTCGTCCCCACAGTGAGCCACAGCCACCCCCCACCTCTGAAGGAGACCCTCCAACACTAGCAGCCGTGTGGCTTACAGGGTCTTGGTGCTCTGGCCAGGTGTCAGGCCAGAGCCTCTGCAGTGGGAGAGCCGAGTTCAGGACATTGGTCCACCAGAGACCTCCTGGCCCCACATAATGTCAAATGGCGAAAGCTCTCGCAAAGATATCTATTTTAATGCTAAGACCCAGCTCCACTCAATGACTAGCAAACTACAGTGCTGGACACCCTATGCCAAACAACTAGCAAGACAGGAACAAAACCCCATCCATTAGCAGAGTGGCTACCTAAAATCATAATAAGTTCACAGATACCCTAAAACACACCACCAGATGTGGTCCTGCCCACCAGATAGACAAGATCCAGACTCATCCACCAGATCACAGGCACCAGTACCCCGCACCAGGAAGCCTACACAACCCACTGAACCAACCTTACCCACTGGGAGCAGACACCAAAAACAATGGGAACTACAAACCTGTAGCCTGTGAAAAGGAGACCCCAAACACAGTAAGTTAAGCAAAATGAAAAGACAGAGAAACACACAGCAGATGAAGGAGCAAGGTAAAAACCCACCAAACCAAACAAATGAAGAGTAAATAGGCAGTCTACCTGAAAAAGAATTCAGAATAATGATAGTAAATATAATCCAAAATCTTGGAAATAGAATGGAGAAAATACAAGAAACATTTAACAAGGACCTAGAAGAACTAAAGAGCAAACAAACAATGATGAACAACACAATAAATGAAATTAAAAATTCTCTACAAGGAATCAATAGCAAAATAACTGAGGCAGAAGAATGGATAAGTGACCTGGAAGATAAAACAGTGGAAATAACTACCGCAGAGCAGAATAAAGAAAAAAGAATGAAAAGAATTGAAGACAGTCTCAGACACCTCTGGGACAACATTAAACACACCAACATTCGAATTATAGGGGTCCCAGCAGAAGAAGAGAAAAAGAAAGGGACTGAGAAAATATTTGAAGAGATTATAGTTGAAAACTTCCCTAACATGGGAAAGGAAATAGTCAATCAAGTCCAGGAAGTGCAGAGAGTGCCATGCAGGATAAATCCAAGGAGAAACATTCTAAGACACATATTAATCAAACTATCAAAAATGAAATACAAAGGAAAAAAATTAAAAGTAGCAATGGAAAAGCAACAAATAACATACAAGGGAATCACCATAAGGTTAACAGCTGGTCTTTCAGCAGAAACTCTGCAAACCAGAAGGGAGTGGTGGGACATATTTAAGTGATGAAAGGGAAAAACCTACAATCAACATTACTCTACCCAGCAAGGATCTCATTCAGATTTGATGGAGAAATCAAAAGCTTTACAGACAAGCAAAAGCTAAGAGAATTCAGCACCACCAAACGAGCTTTACAACAAACGCTAAAGGAACTTCTCTAGGCAGGAAACACAAGAGAAGGAAAAGACCTACGATAACAAACCCAAAACAATTAAGAAAATGGTAATAGGAACATACATATTGATAACAACCTTACATGTAAATGGGTTAAATGCTTCCACCAAAAGACATAGACTAGTCGAACGGACACAAAAACAAGACCCGTATATATGCTGTCTGCAAGAGACCCACTTCAGACCTAGGGACACATACACACTGAAAGTGAAAGGATGGAAAAAGATATTCCATGCAAATGGAAATCAAAAGAAAGCTGGATTCATCTGGTATCCCTGATATCTCTTACCTCTTCCCTTCCACTTTCCCTACCTTCTTGTTGTTTTTGAATATGATGGGCATTTTTCTACTTCAGAGACTTTATACTTATTTTCCCTCAAACATTTTCCATGGTTTCATCCTCACTTTCTTCAGGTTCTTGCTCAAACATGGCCTAATCGGTATATTCTTTCCTGACAAACCTTAATTACAAAATAGCAACCCCCACTGCACGCATTCCCCAGCATTCTTTTTCCTCTTTACCCCATTTTATTTTTCTCCATAGCATTTATCTCCAGCAGACATACTGTAGACTGATTTATTGATGTGATTACTTTCTGTCTCCCCATTGAAGCCTCGATGAGGTCAGTGGTTTTGCTTGTTAACTGGTATCCATATTACCTAGAATAGTACCAGGCACATAGTAGGTGCTCAATAAGCAGATATAGAATCATGGTGAAGGTGCAGCCTGGACTTTGACTACCTTGGTATCAATCCTGACTCTGCTCTTTATTGCTGTGAGAACTTAGGCAAGTTCATTTACCTGTGGCTCTGTTTCATTATCTGTAAAATGCAGATAATAACAGTATTCACCTCCTAGTGGGGTTTAGTGTTCTTACAAGAAGAGGGAGAGAGACCAGAGCTTGCTCTCTCTCTACCATGTGGAGATATAGCAAGAAGGTAGTTGTCTGTAAGCCACGAGGAGGGCCCTCATCAGGAGCTGAGTCAGCCGGCACCTTGATCTTGGACTTCCAAGTCCCCAGAACTATGAGAAATAAATGTCTGTTGTTTGAGCCACCCAGTCTATGGTATTTTGTTACAGCAGTCAGAGCAGAATATGACAAGCCCCAAACTAGAAACAACCTAAATACACATCAACAGATGAATGGATCAACAGATTGTGATGTAACCATATAATTAAGTACTACTCATCAATTTAAAAAGGAACTATTGATACATGCAACAATGTGGATGAATCTCAAAATAATTATGCTTAGTGAAAGAAGTCAAAGTTTTAACGGAATATAAAAAGGATATATTGTATTATTCCATTTCCATGTAATTCTGTAAAATGCAAACTAATCTGTAATGACATAAAGCAGATTAATGGTTGCCTGGGGACAGGGTGAGAGAGTGGAGCAGGAAGGAAGGATTATAATGAGATAGGGGTCAGGAATTCCCTGGCAGTCCAGTGGATAGGACACTCTGCACTTCCACTGCTGGGGGCCCGGGTTCAATCACTGTTCTGTGAACTAAGATCCTGCAAGCCACCCAGTGTGGCCAAAAAAAAAAAAAAAGAGACAGAGAGAGAGGTGATGGACCTGTTCATTATCTTGATTGTATTGTGGTTCATAAGTATATACTCAGGTCAAAATTTATGAAGTTGTATACTTTAGATATGTGAAGTTTACTACATACTATTAATACCTCAATAAAGCTATTTAGGAAGAAAGCAATGTACAAAAGAACATTTAAATATTGCTACCTATTGTATTAAAGGAAAGGAGAAATAAAAAAAAAAAAAAAGAAAGCTGGAGTAGCAATTCTCATATCAGACAAAATAGACTTTAAAATAAAGACTATTGCAAGAGAAAGAAGGACACTACAAAATGATCAATGGATCAATCCAAGAAGAAGATATAACAATTGTAAATATTTATGCACCCAACATAGGAGCACCCCAATACATAAGGTAAATGCTAACAGCCATAAAAGGGGAAATCAATAGTAACACAATAATAATAGGGAACTTTAACATCCCAATCTCTCCAATGGACAGATCATCCAAAATGAAAATAAATAAGGAAACACAAGCTTAAAATGATATGTTAAACAAGATGGACTTAATTGATATTTATAGGACATTCCATCCAAAACCAGCAGATTACACTTTCTGCTCAAGTGCTCATGGAATATTCTCCAGGATAGGTCATATCTTGGGTCACAAATCAAGCCTTGGTAAATTTAAGAAAATTGAAATTGTATCAAGTAACTTTTCTGACCACAACTCTATGACAGTGGATATCAAATACAGGAAAGTATCAGTAAAAAATACAAACACATGGAAGTTAAATAATACATTACTAAATAACCAAGAGATCACTGAAGAAATCAAAGAGGAAATCAAATAATACCTAGAAAAAAATGACAATGAAAACATGATGACACAAAACCTATGGGATGCAGCAAAAGCAGTTCTAAGAGGGAAGTTTATAGCAGACAATCCTACCTCAAGAAACAAGAAACATCTCAAATAAACAACCTAACCTTACACCTAAAGCAATTAGAGAAAGAAGAACAAAAAACCCCCAAAGTTAGCAGAAGGAAAGAAATCATAAAGATCAGATCAGAAATAAATGAAAAAGAAATGAAGGAAATGATAGCAAAGATCAATAAAACTAAAAACAGGTTCTTTGAGAAGATAAACAAAATTGATAAACCATTACCCAGACTCATCAAGAAAAAAATGGAGAAGAGTCAAATCAATAGAATTAGAAATGAAAAAGGAGAAGTAATGACTGACACTGCAGAAATACAAAGGATCATGAGAGATTACTACAAGCAGCTATACGCCAGTAAAATGGACAACCTGGAAGAAGTGGATAAATTCCGAGGAAAGTACAACCTTCAAGACTGAACCAGGAAGAAATAGAAAATATAAACAGAACAATCACAAGCACTGAAATTGAAACTGTGATTAAAAATCTTCCAACAAACAAAAGCCCAGGACCAGATGGCTTCACAGATGAATTCTATCAAACATTTAGAGAAGAGCTAACACCCATCCTTCTCAAACTCTTCCAAAATATAGCAGAGGGAGGAACACTCCCAAACTCATTCTACGAGGCCACCATCACCCTGATACCAGGCAAAGATGTCACAAAGAAAGAAAACTACAGGCGAATGTCACTGATGAACATAGATGCAAAAATCCTCAATGAAATACTAGCAAACAGAAACCAACAGCACATTAAAAAGATCATACACCATGATCAAGGGGGTTTATCCCAGGAATGCAAGGAATCTTCAATATATGCAAATCAATCAATGGGATAAAACATATTAACAAATTGAAGGAGAAAAACCATATGATCATCTCAATTGATGCAGAAAAAGCTTTTGACAAAATTCAACACACATTTATGATAAAAACCCTCCAGAAAGTAGGCATAGAGGGAAATTACCTCAACATAATAAAGGCCATATATGAGAAACCTACAGACAACATTGTTTGCAGTGGTGAAAAACTGAAACCATTTCCACTAAGATCAGGCACAAGACAAGGTTGTCCACTCTCACCACTATTA
The DNA here is from genome assembly GCF_028021215.1 of Eschrichtius robustus. Classification (NCBI taxonomy): domain Eukaryota; kingdom Metazoa; phylum Chordata; class Mammalia; order Artiodactyla; family Eschrichtiidae; genus Eschrichtius; species Eschrichtius robustus. The sequence continues at coordinate 151,494,899 of NC_090826.1, forward strand.
TTCAGCATAGTTTTGGAAGTTTTAGCCACAGCAATCAGAGAAGAAAAAGAAATAAAAGGAATCCATACCGGAAAAGAAGAAGTAAAGTGGTCACTGTTTGCAGATGACATGATACTATACATAGAGAATCCTAAAGACTCTACCAGGAAACTACTAGAGCTAATCAATGAATTTGGTAAAGTAGCAGAATGCAAAATTAATGCACAGAAATCTCTTGCATTCCTATACACTAATGATGAAAAATCTGAAAGAGAAATTAAGGTAACACTCTCATTTACCATTGCAACAAAAAGGATAAAATACCTAGGAATAAACCTACCTAAGGAGACAAAAGACCTGTATGCAGAAAACTATAAGACACTGATGAAAGAAATTAAAGATGATACAAACAGATGGAGAGATATACCATGTCCTTGGATTGGAAGAATCAACATTGTGAAAATGACTATACTACCCAAAGCAATCTACAGATTCAGTGCAATCCTTATCAAACTACCAATGGCGTTTTTCACAGAACTAGAACAAAAAATTTCACAATTTGTATGGAAACACAAAAGATCCTGAATAGCCAAAGCAATCTTGAGAAAGAAAAACGGAGCTAGAGGAATCAGGCTCCCTGTCTTCAAACTATACAACCAACCTACAGTAATCAAGACAGTATGGTACTTGCACAAAAACAGAAATATAGATCAATGGAACAGGATAGAAAGCCCAGAGATAAACCCACACACATATGGTCACCTTATCTCTGATAAAGGAGGCAAGAATATACAATGGAGAAAAGACAGTCTCTTCAATCAGTGGTGCTGGGAAAACTGGACAGACACATGTAAAAGAATGAAATTAGAATACTCCCTAGCACCATACACAAAAATAAACTCAAAATGGATTAAAGACCTAAATGTAAGGCCAGACACTATTAAACTCTTAGAGGAAAAACATAGGCAGAACACTCCATGACATAAATCAGAGCAAGATCCTTTTTGACACACCTCCTAGAGAAATGGAAATAAAAACAAAAATAAATAAATGGGACCTAATGAAACTTAAAAGCTTTTGCACAGCAAAGGAAACCATAAACAAGACAAAAAAACAACCCACAGAATGGGAGAAAATACTTGCAAATGAAGCAAATGACAAAGGATTAATCTCCCAAATTTACAAGCAGCTCATGCTGCTCAATATCAAAAAAACAAACAACCCAATCCAAAAATGGGCAGAAGACCTAAATAGACATTTCTCTAAAGAAGATATACAGATTGCCAACAAACACAGGAAAGGATGCTCAACGTCACTATCATTAGAGAAATGCAAATCAAAACTACAATGAGATATCACCTCACACTGGTCAGAATGGCCATCATAAAAAATCTACAAACAATAAATGCTGGAGAGGGTGTGGAGTAAAGGGAACCCTCTTGCACTGTTGGTGGGAATGTAAATTGATACAGCCACTGCGGAGAACAGTATTGATGTTCCTCAAAAAACTAAAAATAGAACTACCATATGACCCAGCAATCCCACTACTGGGCATATACCCTGAGAAAACCATAATTTAAAAAGAGTCATGTACCACAATGTTCATTGCAGCTCTATTTACAATAGCCAGGACATGGAAGCAACCTAAGTGTCCATCGAGAGATGAATGGATAAGGATGTGGCACATATATACAATGGAATATTACTCAGCCATAAAAGGAAACGAAATTGAGTTGTTTGTAGTGAGGTGGATGGACCTAGAGTCTGTCATACAGAGTGAAGTAAATCAGAAAGAGAAAAGCAAATACCATATGCTAACAGATATATATGGAATCTAAAAAAAAAAAAAAAAAAAAAAAAATGAACCTAGGGGCAGTACAGGAATAAAGACGCAGACATAGAGAATGGACTTGAGGACCCGGGGAGGGGGAAGGGTAAGCTGGGACGTAGTGAGAGAGTGGCACGGACCAAATGTAAAATAGATAGCTAGTGGGAAGCAGCCACATAGCACAGGGAGATTAGCTCGGTGCTTTGTGCCCACCTAGAGGGGTGGGATAGGGAGGGTGGGAGTGAGACGCAAGAGGGAGGAGATATGGGGATATATGTATATGTATAGTTGATTCACTTTGTTATACAGCAGAAACTAATGCACCATTGTAAAGCAATTATACTCCAATAAAGATGTTAAAAAAAAAAAAACAGAAATAGACTCACAGACATAGAATATAAATTTATGGTTACCAAAGGGGAAAGGTGGGGTAGGGATAAATAGGAGTTTGGGATTAGCAGATACAAACCACTATATATAAAATAGAGAAACAATAAGGTCCTACCGCATACCACAGGGTATTCAATACCTTCTAATAACCTATAATGGAAAAGAATCTGAAGAAGAATATATATATATATCAATATATATAAAAGAATATATATATTTATATATATAACTGAACCACTTTGCTGTACACCAGAAACTAACACAACATTGTAAATCAACTACACTTCAATTAAAAAAAACAAAAACAAAGGTAATATGTACTCAAAAGTCATAGCTTCCTAATTATTTGACTGCTTTTTGCTGATATCTATGCTCTTGAGGTTATTCCATCTGTTTTTTCTATATGGTGGAAAGGCTATAAGATAATTCAATATTGCGCTTCTCTTCCCAGTGTTCAATGACATCATGGTGGTACCCTGAAATTGTCCATGGTGGGGTAGTTATAACAATCAGCAAATTCCATAAATCAGGGGTTTTCTTTGGGTGATTGCTTACTGTTAAACATTTAGCAGCCACCACTGGGGAGGAGAGATGCTGTGGAGGCAGAATATGTAGAACTGGGCAGTTCCACAGATGGAGTGCAGAAGGAGAGGCAGAGGCAAAGAAATGGTGTGAGGGTTTCTGGTCTGTGACACTTGCCTGGAGGTTCTGCCTGTGAGAAATACACGATGTGCAGCAATAGGAAAGACAGGCTGAGCAGGAGTGCTTCCGCCAGGAGGCAGGTGTGTTTCAGGGTTTGAGAGAGAAGAGGTTGGTACAGGGGTGGTGGAGCGCATGAGACACATATGTTTAGGAGGCAGATGTGTTTCAGGGTTTGAGAGAGGGGGGTAGGTACAGGGATGGTGGAGAGCATGGGACACATATGTTTAGTCTATGGGTTCTTTGTTTGGTCACCTGATTTCTTCAGCCACAGAACGGAGAGTGGAACTTTCCAGGGCAGAGACTTTTATCTATGACTGAGTGCTCCCTTCACGGGGTCTGCTGGTTGCTGCGTAGGGAGGATTTGAACTGAATTCTCCTTTCTTTCTGAGAGTGAAGTGGGAATCACCGCTCTCCATCTTTCCTGGACAGCTAAAAAAAAAAAAAAAAGAAAGAAAGAAAAATCCAACCATCAAGGTCTCTGGGAATCCAAAAATCTACTTAAACTGTCTGACCTTAGGCAAGTTATTTAACCACTTCAAGTCTCAGTTTCCTTCTCTGTTAAATTAGAACGTTGGACTAAGCTTTTCCAGCGCGGGTTCTCTGAGCCTTTGCCCTTCATGCCGTGTCTCCTTGCTGTCTGCTCAACTCCTGGGCAGGCTTGACTGAGTTCTGGGAGCTCTGCTCCCAGGATAGTAATTTATGAAGCAATCATTCATCTGGACATCATCCACCAGGTGGGGAATGAGGGACTGTGATCCCGTCAGCCTGAGTAAAGGTGACACAGAAGGGCTTTATCAAACGAAATGGGACAGATGGATGGCGGGCTTCCCAGTGTCAGGGAAATATTGATTCAGGCAAATTTGTGATCTATCACATGAGTATCTCAGAGGCTGTTGCAAATAGAGACACCGTGGTATGGAGAGTGTTTTTTACATTATGAAGGATAGCTTTTTTGGTGCCACTTTGTTGTAATGAGAAGCGATGTGCAGAGACCTAGCCTCACTCCCGAACCATGCACTGCAGAGACAATGATGCTCTTTCATCACCACAGGTAAGCGGAGAAATGTACAATTATGGTCCTAATAAAATCAGAGGAAGAGAGATAACGGCAGCTTCTCTAGGGATCCAGAGCTGCCTGGGACCAGGCAGGGTGCAAGGCTGCTAATCAGAGTTTCTGGAAGCTGCCTTTTGGAGGGTGTTGCAAGGTAACTTCTGACTCCCTGCACTGTTGTCTGTCTTGCTTGAGAGTCAGTGAGCCAACAGGAGCCCTTTATGAGGCTTTAGTCATGCCAATTATTGTAATCACTGGTGGAATTATCTTAATCAAAAGGGTCCTAACTTTACACTTATACCCACTTTCTATTTCTTTCTATTGAATATATTGGCATTTGAGCCTATAAACAAACCTGCTTTGCTGATGCCGGAATTGGACTCAGAGAGGTCATTTGACTCGTCAAGGCTATTTTGCTATTTGGCACAAGAGCTAGGCCCAGAATTCAGGCTTTCCAAATAGTCCAGGGCTGATTTCTGCCATACAACAGTTTTGAAGCATACTACAAGGATGGCTCACATCAGTAAACTCCTCATAGCCCATTTGGAAATCTCAAAGACTGCACTTCATTCAGACTAGTGTTAAAGGAAGAGAACCTTGCTTACCAGCCGTCTTTTGTGGGCCTGGAGAAAGATACACTTGGATTCCAGTCCCAACTGTGCTATCCTGTGTGTTCCAAATACTATTTCTAAGCCTCAGTTACCATATCTCAAAATGGAAATGAACTCATAGTCTACATGTATTAATTGAGCATCTATTACGTGCCAGGTACTATGATAGATGCTGATAATAATAATGCCAGTCTCATTGGTATTTTGGCGAAAATTAAATGAAATGAAGGCAAGTAAAGTACTAAGCATAGTGCCTGACCAATGAACTGGCACTGATGGCAATGAACATGAGTATAAAGATCCCCCAGATGTCCTTATTTCTTCCTTTTATGAATATCTATTTGGGGGCCTGATATAATCTGAGGGTCCAGGAATGAAAAAAGCATAGTCCCTGTCACTCAGGAGTTCTGTCTTATGGCACTGATCATCCTGGGATAGAATCCTGTCTGCTATTGGTGCAATCATGTCAAGCTTATCTATGTAAATGTCTAGCCCAGTGCCATTAGCACTCAATTAGTGATGATGATTATCATTATTATATTATCATTACTCTTAGATTATTATTAAACAGATTAATGGATACTTTCAATGCATTGTGAATGTGCTAGATGCCTAGAACACAATTAGCATTTAATCTATGATGCTGAGTATCATTGTTGTTAAACAGATACTTTCAATGCAATGTGAATATACTAAATGGAACAAAAAGCAAAGGGGCCATAAAGGGGTGAGTTCACAGAGCTGGCCCTTGACAGATATATTGAAATTGCTCTGGAAGAAAAGAAAGAGAGGAGCTGCCACAGCTGAGGGAACAGAATGTGCAACGCTTGAATAGTCAGGAGACGGGACAAGTTCCCTGTGGCTGGAGGAAAGGGAGAGTTGGGGAGGGTGCATCAAGGTGAGGCCATAAAGATGGAGTAAAGCTGTAAAAGACACTGTAAGATACAAAGGAGTGTATTCTGTAGAAACTGGCAGTGGGGAGCCATTGCAGATTTATAAGGGCATATTTGGGGACAGGAGACAGAGACAAGGCAGGCTGCTTTTCCTGGTCCCTCCTTTCACCCCACCTCAGTCATCCAGCTAAATACTCAACCAGTAGCCCTGAAACTGATGCCTCTCTGTCTCTGCTACTGGGGGCGCTGAACCTGGGGTGGAGTTTATATGCACCATGCCCCTTGCATGGCCCTGTCTTGGTGGAAGCTCAGCTGATCATCTGAATTCAGCTCCAAAAGCAGAAGGAAGAAAAATTCTGAGCCAGACCATTTGACCTCCACTTAGCAGAGCTCGATTTCCGAAGTGTCCGGGTTCCAGAGACTTCAAGGTTGAGGCAGTATCCCTGTGGGTGATGCCTAGAGCTTGATATGGGTGATCCTACCAACCAGTCTCCCTGGGGCTGGAAAATAAGGAAAAAGCAGATGTGAGTAAAATCTCTCCTGCAGGCTGACCGAGTTAGCAAGGTCCAGATCCCTCACAGACTGTGGCAGGGAGCTCCCTTGCTTGGCTGCTTCTGGGAGGGTTTGAAGGGATATCGATTTCCCACTGCAAAGGGTCAGACTGTATGGAACAGAGAATCCAGGCCCTGCCCTTAGTGGAGCTTCTCTTTTCTCTCTGCTTAGGAACTAACCCCACCTCACTGTTCTTCCTCTATTTCCCTTTCATCTCCATTGTATGTTGGTGCCTTTCCTGATAATACGCATCAGTAATTGAATGGTAATTGTGTTTGGGCATCTAGTACATTCACATTGCACTGAATGTATCCTTTTATCTGTTTAATAATAATCTAACAGCTATGACAATAGAAAATAATAATCAGCATTATTAGCTGAATGCTAATTGTGTTCAAGACACCGTGCTAGACGTTTACAAAGATGATCTTTACACCTCACATAATCTTGCGTGATTATGCCAATAGCAGAGGCAGTTTTCAAACCCAGGATGACCTGTGCTGTAAGACAGAGCTCCTGTCTTTCTGTTCTACATGAATGATGAACTGTTTTCCGCTTATACCTCTTTGAGATTTTAGCACTGTTATTAACTTGTCAACAGTTTTCCCTGCATTTTAATTCCTGTTGCTCAGCAGCAGGTGGTGGAACAGGGGCACAGCTGATTTCTAAATCACTTTTCCTTTCCAGGAGTGTCTGTGTCATCTCTCCTGGTTACCTCTGTGCGTGAAAGTCACACTGTCCATGTGGCATCAATGCTGTACCCAGTTCTCTCCCTTGGGCTGCACAAAGTCCACTGTTTGCGGCAGGGAGTGCCCTTGCTTGGCTGCTTCCGGGAGGGTTTGAAAGGATGCTGATTTCCCACTGCAAAGGGTCAGACTGTATGGAACAGAGAATCCAGGCCCTGCCCTTAGTGGAGCTTCTCTTTTCTCTCTGCTTAGGAACTAACTCCCCCGGCACAATGTAAAAAGGAGATGACACCTACCGGTATCAGACCTTCTATTTCTTGTCCTAAAACTTCCAGAACCTGAGGTGTTCCATGGTGAATCAGGGCCTCACAACCCAGCTGGGTCCTCCACGGTATCAAGGCCTTTCCTGACTTCCCCTGAACATAAGTAGGTGTAGGTCAGCATCGAGACCTCAGGAGACACAGGAAACCTACTTTCTCAGATCATCCTACTGGTAAAACCATTTAAACCCTAGTGAACGGTCACCCACTCAAGCTATTTTTTTTTTCTTTTAAACAAGAGCTTTCAGAATACAGTGGCTTAACCTCGAGAGTGGTGTTGTGGTGGAGCAGAGCCTGTTTGGGCAGACAGGTCTTGGAGCTCTTGATCAGCATTTACTGTGTAGGTAGTGCCTCTGCCTCTGCTGTTTCTGGCTCGTAAACTCTTTTTCTGGCTTTCTTGAGAATCATCACAGGGATAATGGGGAATAGTAAGCGTCCCAAGGTTGTTCTGATGTGGCTAAAAAGAGGAGTGGCTCCTCACTTCTAACATCCCTTTAGTGTGGTGTTGCCACCTCTTATTTTTTATCTGTGTTATGCTGACTCCCCAGCTAAGTCATAACCTCCTTGAGGTCAGGAACCTGTACTGATACTTTGTAACATTTCATGTTAATAGGCAATCTCTCTGTTCAAAGTCAGAGATAGTCATTATTTTGATAGTTATTGCTTTATTTCATAGTTTCAAATCCCTGTGAGGATAGATATGATGATCGCCATTTTACAGATGAGGAGAGAGAAAGGTTGGAAAGCATTGGCCAGGGTCCCATAGCTGGTAAGTCACAGAACCGGGATTTGAACTGGGCTTGGCAAAGCCTGTGCAATTGATAACACCTCATACCATATAGCATATGCACCAGGTCTCCTGACTTCCAGTCTAAGCCTCTAGTTATATGATTACTAAAGTGAATCTGTATCACAGGTTCTCAGTCCTGAACTTTGTAGCCTCATTTGTTTCTTGGTGAGAAAGCAGAGGAGAGAGTGCCAGGAGAGTTTGTGGGTACAGCTGAGTCTCTGTGTGCAGGAGTCTGGCTTGTGGTCTGACAGCCCCTATTTACCTCACTTCATTCATTTTGATTTGACTTTGTTTTAAAGATACACATGCACACAGTCTTTTCAAAAGGGGTTCCCCATTTGAACCACAAAATCAAGAATGTGATTTGAGTAAAAATCTGCTGAATTCTCCCCAGGAGGGTATATAACTGGTGCCATTCGAGATACATGGGGGAGAAATTAATTCATTACATACAATGGATGCCTTAGGACAGTGGTTCTCAAAGTGTGGTGTTTGAATTCCTGGATGTCTCTAAGACTCTTTTAGGAGATCTGGGAGATCAAAACACTTTTCATACAAATACTAAGACATTATTTTCTTTTTTCACTGTGTTGACATTTGCACTGGTTGTGAAAAAGTAGTGGTGTGTGAAACTGTTGGCACCTTAGCAGGACTCAAGCCATGGCACCAAACTGTACTAGGAAATGTGTTTTTCACCACGACACATTTGCTGAAGGAAAAAAAAAAAGGTTGGTTTTCCTTAATAATTCCTTCATTGGGCTCTTCAAAATATTTTGTGTGACAAAATAAGAAGTATGCATAGAGCACTTCTGCTGCATGCCAAGGTACCATGAACATCTGAGGAAAAGCAGTTGCGTTGGTGGTTTGCGCTGTGGGCTAAGTCAGCAGCTTTTTCCAAGGAACATCATTTTTACCTGAAAGAATGACTGATAGGCAAGCTATTCATACTTGGGTATTTAGCAGATATTTTCTAAAAAAAGGCATGAAGTGGGCCAGTCAATTCAAGGAGAACAACTGACAATATTCTTGCCTAAAATAAAATTGAGCTTTCAAGTGAAAATTAGAATTTTGAAAAACCTCTACCTATCTCTATAAGCTTGACAGCTCCCCAGTTCTTATAGATCTTTCTGATGAGATTGATGATATTAATCCTTGTGACTTTTTTGAATATTATATAATGAAGCATGTCAACATTTGGAAGATCTGCATAACTCAGTGAACTAATATTTTCCAAATGACCAATGCATACTATTATAAAATCATGCATGGATAAAAGAACAATTCAAAGTTCAAGATTTTAGTGTAACAGATTTGAGTGTAACAGAGTACATAAAATTCATTGAAATGATTTCAAATTCTACATTACAACTTACCTTTAAGAAACTATCATTTCTTGCATTCTAGTGTAGAATCGAAGAATATCCTGCTATTAGAAAGGGCTATAAAATTATCCTCTGTTTGTGTAGTTGTATTTTCTTCATTTACTTCACAAAAACGTACCACAGAAGATTGAATAAGGAGGCAGATATGCAAATTCAAATGTTTTCTATTGTCAGACATTAAAAAGATTTCCAAAAAACAAAAATATGTACTATTCTCATTATTTTTTGAAAAATAGTTTTTATGAAAATATATTGTTTTATTAACATCAGGTTTATTATTGTTATTTTAAAATAAATAATTAAAATTAAAATTTTTTCTGTTTTAATTTTTAATATGGTAAATATTAATATATATAGTCCATATAATTCAAAGCTCTTTGGGATTCTCAATGATTTTTTTTGAGTATAAAGAGATTTTGAAATAAAAAGTTTAAGAACCACTGCCTTAGAGCCTTAAGTTTAATTCTCTCCCAGGCCCCAGAAGTTTAGTCAAAAATTCTTTAAGAATGACTATGAGAAAGACAGTCAGTCTCATATTCTTTAATAGCTTCCTGAGAAAAGATGCATAGGAAGTAAATTTCCTGAGACATTTGCTGTCTTAAATTAACATTATTATACTCTCATACTTAATCGATAGTTTTGTTGGTATAGAATTCTAAGTTGAAAATCGTTTCCTTCAGAATTTTGATGGCTTTCTCACAATTTCTTAGCTATCACTGTTGCTGTTAAGAAGTCCAAAACCAATTTGATTACCGATCCTTTGTATTAATCTGACCATAACCCGCCCCCCAGCCAAGATTGTAGGATATCTTCTTTTTCTTGAGTGCTCTGAAATGTCATGTTTATGTAACAATGTGAGTTTGTTCTTATCCATTTCTAACTGATGGATATTTGGTAGACCCTTTCAATCAGAAAACTCAGGTCTTTCAGTTCTGGAAAATTCTCTTGACCTCCTGAATTGGTTCTCTAATTTTTTTATCCTTTCTCTCTCTCTCTCTTTTTTTTTTTTTTTTTTTGGCTGTGCCACACGGCTTGCAGGATCTTAGGTCCCCAACCAGGGATTGAACCCATGCTCTCGGCAGTGAAAGTGTGGAAACCTAACCACTAGACCACCAGGGAATTCCCGATTATCCGTTCTCTTCTGTTTTCCCTTCTATCCTCTCTTTTTCTCTCCTTCTCCCCTCCCATTTTCTTTTTAGGAAATTTCCTCAACCTAACAATTGAACTCATATTGAATATTTTATGTCTGCAAATGTCTTTTTAATTTTCAAGAGCACTTTTTTTTTTGGTCCTCTTAATTTTCCTTTATTAAGTGTTTTGTTTCTGTTTCATAGATACAGTATGTCTCCTGTTATCCTTCTGAGAACATTGATGATATAAAACTTTACATTTTTCCCCCCTTGGATTATCTCTGTTTCCTATAAGTTGTTATTTACTCTTTGATATTTGTGTCTATCTCTCCCATTGGAAGATTCCCTTAAATGTTTGGTCATCTGCTCATATTTATGAACAAGCACTAAAAAGCAAACTGAAATCTCTGAGCATATAAGTTGGGGGTGTTGACTTTTGAGCTTCACTATAAGATGATCAGTGTGAGCCATTTGCTGGTAAACCTCCAATGTGGAAAATCTTTAACTTTTTCCTTTTGAGCTGTCCAAATTTGCCAAGAAATGTCTTTCAAACTTCTATCTTATAGGTCTAACTGCAAGCATTCTGGAAACTGATTGGAGGGAGAAGGCTCAAGGTCACAAAATACTGAATATAAATTTCCTTTTTGTGCTTCTTTACAGTATGATCTCTGTCTTCAGCTATGGTTGGTGTCTATCATTCCAAAGACTTCCTGTTTTACTTTCTGAGAGATTAAATCTCAAGTCTTCTTGGGTGTGGAAGAAGCAGTAACCCAGTTACTTGGAATGGGAGAAGAGATCTTGTTGTCTGTTTATTTTTAAAAATTTAAAAATATTTATACATAATACCATATACAAACATTATACACAAATCAAACAAGCAACATATATAAATTATGAATATTAATTAGATAAACAAGAATTAAGAACTAGGACATTCTAAATATTTTTGCACCTACATTTGTGCTCCTTCTTTTTCCCATCTCCTTGCCTCCTTTACCATCCTAATCCAGAGGTAATTACCATCATAAATTTTGTATTTATCATTTCTCTGCTTTAAAAAGTAGTTTGATATGTATATCACATATGTATATAACCATAAACAATGTATATTTTTGGTTTTGATTATTTTGAGCTCTATAAGAATGTTACCATACTATATGTAGTTCTTCTATAATTGGCTTTTTTCATTCAAGGTGTGTTTCTTAGAGTAACTGCTTCTAAGCAGACATTAGATCAATCTTCCTGTTTTTAGTTCCAACTTCATCCCCACTTCCAGGAATGTCTTGTGCTGCCAATACCTGAGCTGTTGGAGTTTCCTCAGTATAAATTGCTTTACTTGTTGGATTTCTCTACTACCAGCTTAGGTTTGAACTTTTTCAAGTTTGTGAAGTCACTAAGTTACTCTTTTTTCATGTGTTTTCTAGCTTCTAAAATGTTGTTGCTTGTGCTTTTTTGTTTTGTCTTTGAGAGTTTAGGTTTTAAGTCCCTTTGCAATAATACCTGTGAGATTTTAGGAAGAAACAAATGTAACTGTGTGTCTGATCTGTCATAATTACTTAGAAGTCTTTAATTCTTTCCTTTGGATGGGTTAAAATCACCCAAGATGGTCTAAAATGACCAGATTTCAGTTGTTCTTTCTACCAGCCCCACTTGCAGAGCCTGCTCTATAGATATGTGTGTATTCATATGTGCATTTGAGAGAGAGTGCAATCATGTGTATGTACAAGTGTGCAGATAGAGCTCCAATCCTAATTTTTTTTTACCATTAGTTTCATGATAATTTTTTCAAGCATATTAAATATCTATTATATGTCACACATTGTAATAGATGCACAAGGAGATAACTCGTTATGTTTTCTTTCCTCAGAGAGTTTATACTATAGAGAAAGAAAAATATAAACCCATGAAATAGTACAGTATGATACATAACTGCCTTGAAATTGCAAGGCATTGGGACTCGATGGTCTAGAACTGAACAAGGGGAAAGAGAGGAGGGTTGGAGTAGGTAGGGGCTTAGAGAGGGGGGTGAGGCTTTAATGAGCCATAAGGGCATACTTCAGAGGAGAGAGATGGAGAGGCCATTCCAGGAGTGGGGAACTCTGTGTACCCTCTCCCTGGCCTACTGAGTTCTAGCTACACTAGCCTTTCATATCCCTGGCCAGTATCTGCCCTCTTACAGAAAATATGCTCACGTTGTTTCCCTGCTGGCATCCTCTTTCTCCCATCCTTCCTTTAGCTCACTTTAGAACTTAAAATTTTGCTTCCTTGGGAAAGCTCTCCTTGATCCCCTCAGTCCACACTACACTCCACACCTGCAGCAAAATGTTCTATTCTCACATAATGCATTGGACTTTTCCTTCTCAGTTTCTCCACAAATTGTTAATTGTACATTTATTTGTGTGATTATTTGTCTAACATCTATTTTTCGCATTCAACAAGAAGTTCCAGGATGGAACTTTTCAAAGTGAGATCCAAAGAAATTGTTATATTAGAATCACCCAGGTTCTTTGTAATATAATCCAGATTCCCAGATCCACCCCAGTCTCACAGAATCAGAATCTCTGAGTGGAGCTTAGCAATCTATGTTTCAATCATTCCCCAGATGATGGCTGTTGTCCACTGCCTGCTCTGCCATTGTCTGCATCTATAAAATGGACTTGGGTACCACTTAAGTTATTAGGAGGAACTTTCCGCAAGGACCTGAAGGATCCTGCGGGCAAGATGAAATAGCATGAGGCATCTCATTCTCAAAAGGTTTGTAAATGCAGCTTTAATTTTCCATCAGGTGGGTAGATTTAAGAAGTTCTTTCTTAGCCCATGCCAGGAAATCCACATCTGTGAAATGAATGTACTTCTTTCTTATGCCCACAGGAGGTCAGTGAAACATTAGGCCTATCTTTTAAAAAAATTTCAGAACAGAAGAAATTTCAACGGTGCTGTTTTAGAAATAGACTGCTTCCACATTACAAAAGGTAAGCCTTATTTACTAATAGGTTTCTCGGGTGAGTGTTTGAGTTTCTATGCAGCCAAAAATCCAGCAGTGCCCTGCTTTTTATAGAGAAAGGTACATTAGTTTTCAGGTTCATAAACTTCAATCCAGCAGTAGGCTTTCCAAAATAACTGTCCTTGGAGCTCTGGGAGTCTTTTTAAGGCAGAGAAAATTCTCTGCTTTAAATTTCTCTCGGGCACCTCTTGAGAAGAGTTCAAGATGTCTGGCATATGTCGATTCACATGTCCCCCCAGTGGATGTGGGGCAGAAAAATGATCAGCTGAGCATAGAGATGGGCTAATGGAGGCTCAGAGAGGCTAGACCACCTGACTAAAGGCACACAGTAGTGGAATCAGAACATGGGTCCACTTCCTCATCACCCAGGGCCTTCTTTACAAGATGAGATTCGTGTTATGGGGTGTTCAAGCCAAGTGTTCTCTTAGCCGATTTATACTATTTTGTTTGTCCTTTATGGAGCTTCTGCCTGGAGCTCAACAGTTGGTCTTTTCCCTAGTTCAGTTTCTTTTTTCTTCTTTTAGCATCATGGTCATCAAGTGAGAGTGGAAGAAGTAGGGTCAGGGAAGAGTCCACTGTAAGGGGCATAGGGATCTGTGTCCACTTCCTGAGCCCTTGTCACTGCCCTGGCATAAGACCCAGGCTTGCCTTGTGGCTGGCCATAGTGACTGCTCACTTCAGAGAGCCCTCTAAGGCTGCTGGGCTCTGATGGGTTTCCTTCTCTCTATCTCTTTTATTTTAACCCCATGCAGGTGGCTTCATGACTAACACATCACAAATCCAGAAAGTGCCAGGTCTATATACCTGACTCCAAGAGAAAGATTATGCTGATCTACATTAACTAACTAACTAATTAATTAATTAGCTTACTTGTCAGATGATGCATGAGGAATTCCTTCATGCCAGGCATTTTCCCTTACACTTAGGGTTTCAAAGATGAGCAACATGTGGGTGCTGCTATGAAGGAAATTGTTTCAAGGAGAGGAGGTTGATAATAAAACCAATAATGACTGAGTTACATTCTGAAAAGTGCTACAATGGGCGTATATCTGAGAGAAAGTAGAGACGTAAACAAGAGGACTTCTCTTGCTTGGAGTGGATAAGTTGGTAAATGACATTTTTTTGGTACATCCCTGAGAACATCCCATGGAAGATTCATGGCGGTGGTGGCATGAAAGACAAGGAGAGAAGGAAAAAACATACCTGTGGACAGGGCCTGGGACTCTTTCCCTTACAAGGCTCCCAGTGGGATTGAGGAATATGGTGGACCAGTCCCACTGAGTGAGATGTGTTGATAGGTTCAGTGTGAAGGACTCCTCCCTTTGGAGACATCCTGGACAGGGCAGAGCCTTCCAGACCACAGAGGGGGATGCTCCTGTCACCCACCATTCCCTTCCCAAGAGTCCTTGGTCAGAGTAGAGGTTCTGAGTGAATCCTGAGCACCAGTTCCCCTGGATCCACTGAGAGGCCCATCTGGCCAAGTCACAGGAAGGCAAGGACGCTCCAGGTCTGGATTGATCTGGATTGGTCTAGATCAGTTCTGCATATACATTCTGAGGGCTGACAACTTTTCCCATCATGCAAACCTTTCTTCTTCCACTCATGTCTCTACTCTATCTCATTAGATGACCAACTCATCCGTGCTGGCCTGGGATTGTTTCAGTTTTCAAACTGGAAGTCCTGTGTCCCAGGAACTCCCTCAGTCCTGGGCAATCTGGAATGCTTGATCATTCTATTGTTTTGCCACCAATAAGTGGGAATGACCCAACTAGACAAAGAGTGCCAGGCTGGCTCTGAGGTACCCAGCACTATTGGGTCTACACTCATGCCCAGCTGATCTGTTAAGTAGCAGGGATGATTTCTCTAGCAAACCCCACTGCTAGTTCCAAAGCAAGTGTATTGGTTTCCTAGGGCCGCCTTAATGAAGTACCACAAATTGAGTGGCTTAAAAGAGCAAAAACTTATTGTCTCACAATAGTGGAGGCTAGAAGTCCAAGATCAAGGTGACATTCTTCCCCTGAAACCAGAAGGGGAGAATCCTTCCTTGCCTCTTCCTACCTTCTGGTGGTGGCCACCAATTCTTGGCTTGCAGCTGCAACACTTCAATTTCTGCTCTGTTGTCATGTATTGTGTTCTTCCCATGTGTCTCTGTCTTTGTGTCTCTTATCTCTATAAGGACACCAGTCAAATTGGATTAAGGGCCCACCCTATCCAGTATGACCTCATCTTAACTAATTACATCTACAACGACCCTGTTTCTGAATAAGGTCAAGTTCCAAGGTGCTGGGGGTTAGGACTTCAACATATCTTTTTAGGGGACACAATTCAACCCATAATAGCAAGCAGGTGGGAAAGGATGGATTGGGGCCACTTTCTTTTCAAGGTGGCTGTGTACACAGCAGGCCCTAAGGCTTCATATAGTTTTCCTACAGACCACTTAATTGGCCTTTTGTGGAGCTCTCTTTCTGTTCCTATCTTTTGGTTTTCGTTTCTGTTTGTTTGGCTTCTTTTATCTGTTTCTCTGCTTTTTCCTTTTTCCATTCCCCAACCCACTTTAAGCCGCTGCTCCCAGCCCCGCACTGTACCTTCCTCTAGAAGAGCTCTGCTTTCATAGCTCCAGGACTTACCACAACCTTCATCTCAGCTTGAACCCCTTCCTTGTAGTCATTGCTTTTTACATTCAGTCCTGGGATCTACAGAAGGGCTGGAGGCGTGGTGGTGATAAGTGCAAGGAGACCCCATATAAAAGAGTATCACTCAATAATAAAGATTTAATCTGCCCAGAACTCTCTTTATTCCTTTGATCTCTTCTTCATATTGTGTTTTTCTTATATGATTTCATTTAGGAAAGGAGTTCTGCTTTAAAAAAAAAGAGAGAGAGAGAGAGAAAAACAATACAGCTCTAAGACATAGTGAGAGGAGTCTTCTGTCCATAAGGTTGAAAGTCCAAGCTGGTTGGTTACCTGGAGAGCTGTTAGAGAACTGAATAAGCATTCAGTGTTAACTCTGGCCTGAGACCTTAGAGGTCACCCCCTTCAGTGTTTTTCACAGTTATTAAATATGTGAAACCCCACTCCACCTTCACCTGTCCTTTTCCAAAAGCTAAGTGGAAGTCCATCACTGCAAACAGATACAGTCGTCCCTCAGTGTCTGGGGGGGTGGGGATTGGTTTCAGGACCACAACCTCCTCCCCCCACTCTTGCAGATACCAAAATATGTGGATGTTCTAGTCCCTTCTATAATATAGTGTAGTATAGTCAGCCCTCTGCATCGTTATCGGATTCAGTTGGTTGAATCCGTGGATACAGAGGGCTGACTGCACACTTGGCAGAGGTTCTAATGGCCCCCAGAGTACTGCCTCTTCTCCTTTCCCTTTGGCCATTGCTGAAGGTTGAAGGAAATCTTTACATTTTGAAAACTGTCAAGTGGTAACGCAACCCACAAATTTTAGATGAAGATGGGGCCCAGATAGGAGTGGTGGTTTGCCCAAGGCCCCACAGTGCTTGTTGGCAGAGCACCAAGTGGAGGTGAGCTTTCCCATGGTGAGAGCAGAGCTCGGGTCCCAAGCCAAGAGCAGAACAGGACTCCTCTTGCTCTGACGTCCACCACCCTGTCTCTTGGCTGGGAATTTTATCCTCTCATTGCTCCACCCGTCCAGTGACCAGCTCTTAGTCATCCTTCAAAATTAAGCCCAAGCACTGCCTCCTTTGTGGAGTCTTTCTCCACTGCCCATGCCAACTTAACTCTTCCCATATTCCCACCCTTTGTCATTCATATCAGAGAGGTTCTTATATTCTAACACATAGATTTGTCTGGGGTCAGTCACTGACGCTTCTTGTTAATCTATAATGTGCCTCATCCCAAAAAGATTTCAGATAGACATTTTTCCTGCTATTTGGGGTGTTCAACAGTGTAACTCCAGCATCTAGCACAGCGTCAGCACATAGTAGGTGTAGAGTCATTACTTTTATAATGAAAGAATTACACAACTGGATGGAAATCAACTTATGCTCTAAAGCCAAGGTGCCCCAAACTTTAATGCACTTCAAATCATCTGGTAATTGTGCTAAAATTTGGATTCTGATTCAGGAGGTGTAGGTTAGGGCCCATGATTCTACATTTAACAAGCACCTGTGGATACTGATGCTGCTGGTACTCAGATACTTTTGAGTTACAAAGAGGAGAAGATTGAAGTATGCTCTGTTAACCATATTGAAAACGGACAGGAGAGTACGGATAGAGCAGGGATAGTCAAGGAGTTCAAGGCACATCCAGGAGTGCACACAGCTGAGATTCAGAATGAGCCCTGCAGAAATGTCTCCATTTAGAGATTCCTGTCTGCCTGGGGCTCAACTAGAAATGGACTTTAGCATTGTTGACTTGGGGAAAACTCAAAGCCATCAGGAAGTTCCCTCACGATTCGGCGTGATAGGGCCTTCAGAAGGGAAGATAGACTGGGAATCTCAGCAATACTTTTGCACCTTTGGGAAAGAATATACATTTTTACAAAATGCTACACATACACTGTCTCAAAGATTCCTAAGGGAGATGTGTGATACTCCATCGTATGGATGACAAAACGGAGACTCACACATATACAGATGGCTTGTCCAGGGTAACTCAGGCCACAGGACACTGATGAAAGGGATACTGCAATTAGATTTTCATTACATCTATTCTTATAGCACTTTCCCTATCTTAACATCCTTACTATTTTAGTATTATAACTTGTTTGAATAATTATCTTCCAGGCAAATTGTGACCTAGTCTGAGTTGTTTGTCATCAAACCCTTAGCACCTAATGTGAGGGTCTTGCACCTATGAGGCACTCCAAGAAAATTGGTTAAATAAAAGCGTATTGAGTTTCACCATCAGAAGGTCTCCACTTATACACTCCATCAAGATTATGGGTTGTGTTCAGCTGATTACAGTACAGCACTAATGAGGTCTAGGCTGTGGGTTTGGTTACCCTGTATGAGTGGCACAGCTTTGCCCTCTTCCCCACCCATGCTTCTCAACAGTTTTTGTGAAAATGGGACCTATCACTGATTCAGGACCTTGGCCTCCTGAATCAGAGTCTTTGGGGATGGGCCTATGAATCTGCATTTTAAATAAAATCCAGTGTGATTCCTTAGGGTTTGAAGATCTTTGATTTAGGCTGGTCAGACACATCTCCCCAGAAAGAGTTAAAAAATCTCTGTCACCTCCTACTCTCACCCCCGTGACTCACTCGGACAGGATTCAGACTTGCCAATCAGTCATGATTTTTCTTTGAAGCCCCTTAGAACTAATTCCACTCCCTTCCCTGAAGGGCTTAGAGTGGGACACGCACACTTGGCTCAGGAACAAACAGAAATTCCACCCCAAATCCCCATCTTCTCCCCTCTTGCATCCTCCCCTCCTTGAGAAACAGCTCTAGTCCCTCCCTTCCCTGTGTTGGTAGAGGGGAGAGTCAGTGTGAGCAGGAAACTGATTAATCTACCGGCAGGCATCAAGAGATAAAAATCCAATCTTTTATACCTTTTTAAAACCTGCCTCAGGGAGAGGACAATAAACCAGGACTCCCTGTACTCCGAGGACCTTGGTCGTTCCTTATCCATGTTGAGATAAATCAGATAAATTAAGTTCCCCTCAGAACACAGTGTTTCTTTTTATGCTCAGTGCTTTCCAAACAGCAACTCTGCTGCCAGGGTTTCTGCAGCCTCCTCCCAGGGCAAGGATGGGGTGTCGCTCCTCAGTTCTGGGACAGCTGATTTCTATCACTTGAAACAGCAGAGTTTGAACTCAGAGGACCGGATTCAAATCCAAGTTCTACTCCTTACCTGCTCCATGACTTCGGGCAAGTCACTTAATGTCTGTCTCTATTTTCTCAGCTCGAAAAAAGAAATGATCCTATTTTTCTCTACCTTCACTAGGGCTTTTGAGGACAAATGAGATGATTCTTGTTTTGAAAAGGGTAGAGCTGGGAACTCTTTTAAGCAGCAGTGGACCTGAGCAATATCCTGAAGTCCCCTCCACCAGGGGTTCTATCTGTGGCCCACAGAAGGGGACCTGCTGGGGTTTCCAGTAGTCACAAATATTGGTGAGATCAGAACGCTGACCTTCTTGAAAAATTCACATTCCCCAGCTCTGCCAGAGAATCAGTGGTGCTCCATGTCACCCTAGTGCAGATGAACTAGTGGTCCAGGTATCACATCCAAGCAACCCTAGGAAGAAATGAAGAGAGCTGGTTCGCCCCATGAGGTTGATGGAGAACTCAGCCTTCCATCACCCTCTGGGGACTTTGACTCTACAGCTGCCAGTTTGTATCAAGAGAGCGGAAGTTGCTTATTCGACTCCCCCATAGTTTTCAAACACACTAGAGGAAGGTTTGGGGGAGATACGCAGGCCGGCTGTTCACACTATTAGATTTTGAGGGACTCCTGGCCCAGCCCATCATCTGGGCTTCTCCTCAACTGTATCCTCACCCATCAGCACATCCCTGGGTCTTGGTACTTCAGGTCCATGACCTGGGAATGACCTATGTAGTCATTTGGTTCTGAGGTACCAGGGCTGACACAGATTTAGAGGGTTCTGACCCCTTCATGTTTTTATTTTTAAGAGGTTCGTTATTTTCTTTGCCTGAAAGTAATTCTATATGGGCAAGAATTTTGAGAATAGTGGCAGGGGCTGGCCCCTCATACAACAGCATAGAGGAGCTGGCTCACTGGGCCTTTTAAGAAATTCTTAAGCAGGAAAACAATCGCATCTCAAGCTGTAGGTGGCAATGTCTCTTTTTAAATGATACAGATGATGTTAGTCTCCAGTGGTTTCTCATTATACTTGAAATAAAATCTAAACGCCTTACCCTGGCCTTTGCCTACAGCCCTGGGCTCGCCTCAGATGCTCAGTGTTTCCCACACTGGCCTTCTTCCTGTTCCTCTCATGTCAACCAGCCATGACCATTCCACCTTTGGGCCCTTTGCAGTGACCATGTCTTCTGCTCAGATTCCCCTTTCCTCTCCTTTTGCAGGACCTGGCTCTTTCTTGCCCTCAGATCCCTCCTTAAATGTCACCTCCTCAGAAAGGCCTTCCCTGACTACTCAATCTCTTATTTTCCACTATCACATGATTCTATTTTCATTCTCTGCAGAGCACCCAGCACTCCGATATTTTTCCTATTTCTTTCTTTTTTTTTTTTTTTAGTTTATTTATTTTTATTTTTGGTGTGTTGGGTCTTCGTTTCTGTGCGAGGGCTTTCTCTAGTTGCGGCGAGCCGGGGTCACTCTTCATCGCCATGCGCAGGCCTTTCACTGTCGCAGCCTCTCTTGTTGCGAAGCACAGGCTCCAGATGCGCAGGCTCAGCAGCTGTGGCTCACGGGCCTAGTTGCACCGCGGCATGTGGGATCTTCCCAGACCAGGGCTCGAACCCGTGTCCCGTGCATTGGCAGGCAGATTCTCAACCACTGTGCCACCAGGGAAGCCCTCCTATTTATTTCTTGATTTCTGTTTCTTTCTACTAGACTGGAAGACAGAGATCTCATGTTTGCTTCAATATTCCCTGCTCTTAGTATAGTACCTGGCACGGAGCAGGCCCTCAGGAAATATCTGACAACTTTGAAGGAACTGCTTTTAGAGCTGGATGATCAAAGCCTCAGTTTCTTTCTTTGTTAAGTGGAGATTGTAACATTCACTTTGCAGAGTTTTAAGTGTTTAATAGGAAAGAATATGTAAAAGTCAGACAGAGAAAGACAAATATCATATAATATCATTTATATGTGGAATCTTAAAAAATGATACAAATGAACTTATTTACAAAACAGAAATAGACTCACAGACATAGAAAACTTATGGATACCCAAGGGGAAAGGAGGTGGGGGAGGGATAAATTAGGAGTTTGGGATTAACAGATACACACTATTGTATATAAAATAAACAACAAGGTCTTACTGTATAGCACAGGGAACTATAGTCAATATCCTGTAATAAACCATAATGGAAAAGAACATGAAAAAGAATATGTATATATGTATAACTGATTCACTTTGCTGTACACCTGAAACTAGCACAACATTGTAAATGAACTACACTTCAATTTGGGGAATTCCCTGATAGTCCAGTGGTTAGGACTCCACACGTCCACTGCTGGGAGCCTGGGTTGAAACCCTGGTCAAGGAATTAATATCCCACAAGACAAGCGGTGCGGCCAAAAGAAAAACCAAAACCAAAAAACCAAAAAACTATACTTCAGTTAAAAACAAAAGTGCCTTGAACATAGGAGATGCTCACAAAGTTAATTATTAATTAATTAAAAGAATTCCCTTCCTTCTCCTTCTCCTCCTTTCTCTGGCCATGGCTCTGCCACTTCGGAGCCTATGGCCTTGGTGAGTCATTTTTGTTCTCTGGGCTTCGTGAGGGGAAAAGAATGTCAACAGGTCATCAGCACAGATAGTCTGAATTTGCTGTTTACCAGGTGGAAGGAAACTATGTCTCTTTTTCCCCAGCTGCAAGGCCTAAAGGACTTCCCTAAGTTAGGGCAGAAATGCTCCTCCCCTGCCTAAATGGGCATGGTGGGGGACTTCAGAAAGGAAGCTAGTGAAAGGGACTACCTTTTGAATACTAAGCAGGATCTTAATTTCTCCTTGAATTGACAAGCATTATATTATGGCCCTGCAGTTGGCAGATAGGGGAAAACCTTGATGGTGGCTGAATTAAATATGGCTGGGATTTACAGTGGAATAAAAGGTCCCAGATTAATAGGGCTTCTTTTCTCTGAACCGTAAATTGGAAGCCCTGGTGCCTGATCGGCTACTAAATCTCCAGTCCTGAGGGCTTCTAGATGGAGAGCTCTGGAAGCACCCACCTGGCAGCCGAATGTTCCAGCAAATGATATCACCAGAGGTTTTGCCCTGCAAGGTGTGCTGGGTTGAAGGGCAAAGGGACCTACCATATTTGCATGGTGTTGATGACATCACACTGGCGAAGAGGACTTCAGCCTTTCTCCAACCATCTCAGGGGATGGCCTGAACAGAGGGCGGCAGACGAAGGGCTGGAGGGAGCACAGGCAGGCAGCACCATGGTTCAGCTGCTTGGAGTTATTTGCACAAGTTCGATAAGCGCCTCCTCCCCCTCCCTTTCTGGAAGAATGCTGCAGAGATGGAAAACAGTTGGGGCCAGTGACTGCTCGGGGCCATGCCTGCAAGCCCCTAAGGACATTTTCTTCGGGAAAATACCCTGCAGCATTTTAAGGAGCACAGTCTGGGTACTGCAGAGAGTCGAGTCGTCACTTGCTTGAAGTCTGCTGGGGAAAGGGCAGAGAACAAGACTGAAAGGCAGGGAACCTGTCTCATTGTCACAATAAACTTCAAGGTGGGTAGGACTGTGATTGATGTCATTTTAGGAATGAAGAAACCAAGATCCAAGGAGATTAGGTGACTTGTCCACAGTCACACAGTTGGGAAGCAGTTACTGAACAAGAAACAAATTCCTGGGACACCTCAGCCCCTCATGCTCTCTCCTGTTAAAGCTGCCTTCAATCCCCCTGTTCATAAAGAGGAATACAGATGGTGCTGGGGAGGATGTGAGCATGGTGATGATGCAGGGTTTTGTCCTGCTGCTTCCAGCCTTCTCCAAGGCAGGGAAACAGGCTGCGGACTATGAAGGCTGTGAAGACAGAAGCTAAGATATTCAGTGCCTTTATGGGGCTTAGAAAAGATGCCCACTCTGGGTAAATGTAGCCCTGTGCCAGGCCTGGACTTTAGCCTCAACTTATCCTTCAGGCTGCGCACATTTTTGCAGAGAATAATATACACGTCCCTACACAGCTGCTCTGCTGACAGGAATTCAAATCTCAGCTTCAGAAGGAGGCTTTCCACAACCAAGACTTGCCATTTGCCTCTCTCCTCTTCCCTCTGCCCTTTTAAGCAACTCTTTCACGGAACTGTCTGCTAAAGACACCCAGACAACTTACCCTACTGCCTATCTGGGACTTTTGACAGAACCCCACCAGACCATTCAATCCAGGCAGGAAACAGAAACAAGCAGCAGAGGTTGGGAGACATGCCCTGAGGCTGACAGTCAGGTGGGATCCACCCCAGGCATCACCCCTTCTGTTGTCATCTACCATCTTTCAGGTGTCTTCTACTGTCTTCTCAGCCACTCTTGGAGTGGTCCCAACCCATCTCTGAGCCAGTAGTCATTAAGCTGCTTTGGCTAGAGCTTCCATGGACACATAGCAGGATATTACTGTCCAATCTGCTTTTTTTTTTTAATGTCAACAACTCAACTTACTTTTTGGCTTTTTCTTTGCTGCATTAAAAGTCAATTTCTCTTAGGGACAGGAAGGTGACCTTCTCTTTAATAAAATACAAATATTTTTCTTACTAACAACTGTGCTTTTGAAGACCAAACCCTTCCTGGTATAAAGTAAGAGAAAAACCACTATTGTGTGTGCATGTGTGCGTGTGTATATGTGTGTGCGTGCGCACAGGTGTGTATGTTAATTAGCTAGGATGTCATTAAAATTTCATTTAGGGGTCTTATGAAAGAGAAGAATAAAATAAAACTTCTGAGTTGCGGGCAATGCGAGTATGTTCTGCAAATGAGAAGAGACTGGGAAAGAAGGAAAAAGAAGCGGGGTCTGGTTCCAGGAATGTGTTGGAGTAAAACAGCCAAGCTGGGGTTCCAGGCAACTGGGCATCGAGGACCACTGTCGGGGTACTGTTTGAGTTTCTAGGAGGTAGGCTGGAACAGGATCTTTGCCCAGGGACAACGTACCTAATATTCAATTCACATAAGGGGACCACTTCATTTGCCCCTAACGTCCTCATCAGCCAAAAATCCAGTGACTTGCAAGTCTTTTCTCTACCATCATATAGATATCCACAAAGCTGTCTCTCTGTAGAGCTCCAAGATCCACTGTAATGGTGGAAAGGGATTTTGAGCAGGCAACAAGGAGATGGGGAGAAGCTGATGTACCTGTGTGAAGAGGTGAAGCTGAGTAAACGCAGGTCCAGGGAATTAAACATGTGGGGCTTGATTTCTCAAATAGGTAACCTCCTCAAAGTTAATAGGATTATTTTCTGGTGAGATCAAATCCAATTGTAAAGGTATGAGGAGAGCTTGCAACTGAAGAACACAACTACAGGCTATTTTATGAAATAAAGAATCCTTTGGTCATGAGTCAAGTTTGCCCCATGATTTAACTTAAATAAAACCCTGTAAAAATCCACACCATCTTGGAAAGTGGATTTTCCTAAGCCTAACTAGAAATGCAGCCACTCTTTAGCTCCTCCCTTAGAGGAGAAGCAATAGGCCCTCTTGGACAGGAGATAGCAGTGCATCACAGGGAGCCCTCCCATCTCCTCTACTCACATTCAGCTGGAATGTATTGGTGAGGTTTGCTGGGACCAGACTTCTCAGAAGTTAAGACCCATTGGATGCTGTGGTTAGAAAGGATCTCAGAAGTCATCTGGTCTGCCCTCACACCTGTTACAGCAACATCCTGCTCATGATGGACGGCCACTTGAGGACAAGGACCACTGGGTCTCATTTGACTTTGGTTCCCCAGAACCTATAACGTCATTTGTCAAGTAGCAGGTGCTCAATAAATATTGATCGAATTACCTACTGACTGAGTAAATGAATGCATCTCTCTCAGAAACAAAGATTGTCTCCTTGATCAAAACTCTCATTGGGCTCCTCTGAACTCTCTTCTCAACTAGGCTCTGACTCTTGTGTTTCTGTGTTCAACTTTTCCTTGTCCAGTTTTAGCGAGAATTCTGCTAAATCAGTTTAACCAGAATCCTCCACCCTCAATATCTGTTGCAGTTTTTCATCCTCCACTATTCCCCAGGTGATGTCTGATCACCCTGGCATGCCTTCAGCAAGAATCCTATTAGGTTAATTTAGCCAGAATCCTCTCTTACCCCTGATGTTTCCTCTTGGTAATTTTTAATCCTCTGACTCCCTCTCTGCTCCTTGGCTGTAAATTTCCACTTTTCCTTGCATTTGGAGTTGAACCTCATCTTTTTCCCTTACTATAAAACCCCATTGTAGTAGCCAACCCCCACCCCCCGCCTTGAATAAAGTCTGCCTGACCATCTTTTGATGAGTGCCATGAATAATTTTTCTTTAACATCAAATCTATTTGGACACCTCCAGGGACAGGATGCTTACTATCTCAGAAGGCAATATATTGTTTTTGTAGATCTTTCTGATTATTAGGAAGTTGTTTAAATTGAGTCAAAGATGGATTCCTTGCAAATTTTCTACATATGTCCTCATTCAGTTCTCTGAAGGCAGCAAAAAAGTCTCTTCCTTTATTCCCTTACTATAGCTTTTGCTGTCCTATTTTTCATGTGCTCTTTCTTCAGTAGCCAGTGACCTCATGCTTTTCCTTGCTGATCTGGAACATATCCAGTGAAATGTTTAACTCACAGATGCCTTGCCATGGCTCTATGATTTAGGTCTCTCCTTTTCTCTTGGCCGTGTTCATGTTGAATGAACTTGTCATAGGTACCATCCTTTCTCAGCTAGCTGCTACTGTAAAAAACTAGCTGAAAGAGAATATATTTCTGGTGGTGATACTATTAGTGATTTTTTTTTTCTTCTTTACATTTTCTTGTAATAATGGAAAATATTTACAATAAGAATGCTTTACTTTAATAATCAGGAAAAAAATCTATAAAGCTATTTCTATTACGGAAGAAAGATACTGATAAACTAGCTTATAATAGAGTGTTGATGAACAGTATTGGCCTAGAGAAACTTTATCAAATATTTACTGTTGGAGAAGAAAAAAATTCCTCCACTCTTCAAGGTTCATTTGCCTGGTCTAATAATTAAATTGAGATAAGACAGATTAACAGGAGAAAAACAAATTTAATTATGTATGTACAGGAGCCCCATAAGAATATGAGACCCACAGGAAGTCAGGCAGTTGAGACTTATATGCCATCCTGAGCTGCGGAGAAAAGGGTAGGGGTCTAGGGCTTCAAAGGGAAGGAAGACAATTTACAGGAAGATGGGAAAAGCAAATGTCTGGTAAACAAATGTTTTCCATGCCATACAGAGACAATGGGACACAGAGAGGAATTTGGTCCACAGGCCCTGCCTAGCTTCCCCCCACCCAATTTACCACACCTAGCCCATATTCTCTGTAGCTATCTTTGGTGACAGCTCTCTTCCTGGACCAGGCCCTCAATCTAAATTCTTTTGGGCAGTTAAGGGGAAAGGTAAAAAGTTCTTCCTGAGTCATTTGGGCCTTGATTGTCTTCAGCTCAAATAAATCCACATGCCAAAGTGGCACATTTTGGGGAGGCTCATTCTGAAACCCTCCAGTCCTGCCTTTAAAATTTATTCAAGAAATTTTATAGTCCAGAAGTTGAGTTGGTAGTTTGCTCCATCTATGGAACCAGTCTCTTAGTCTGAAAATAGATCAGTTTAGTTAAACAGTTGTGTCTCATTTTAGGAGGCAGTGAGGCAGGTGGGCTCCAAAAGTGAGGCCTATGGTGCAAGCAATCAGGTACTTTATAAGAAGCATTTCTATGTAAACAAAAGAAAACAATGGTTAATGATTGGAGCTGACTATAATCTTAGTTTCTGAGTTCTGAAGGCAGTCAGTTGGGAAGATTTCTCAATGTCCAGTTCATGACACTTTCAGATGGAGTGAGGGCAGGCAATGTCAATCTGATATATTTACTGGATTGCAGTTTGAATGTCTCTGGTGATTTTTCTGAGTAGCCACATAGTAACAGGCACAAAGATTGTCCCTACATGAGCTGCTATGGTGATTTCTCTAAAGTTGATATCAAGTTGTCCAGGCTTATTTTTCCAATGGACTTTATTGGTTCCATAAAGTCAACCTTAGTTCCTTAAAGCTGTCTGGTCATATATGAGTCTATATACATTTCTCTCAAATATGACATTTCATTCAAGGCCTTGGTGATGTAACCAACGTTTCTAATTGTGTCCTGTTACAAGGAGAACAGATTCTTAGGGAACTTAGGCAAATAACTGCTGTGAAAATAAGAATACTCACTGAGAGTTTCTGAATTCTGGAGGGATCAGGCAGGGAAAAAAAGTAATTGTTTCATCCTTGTTCACAAAGATATATTTTACCAAATTACTCTAAGAAAAGAGAATAATATTTGCTTAAATCTGGAAAAACAAAACGTAAAAGAACCAGCGATGTTTCAAACAAAAAGTCATAAAAAATTATAATCATCCTCATCAGTTCATTCAGTCCCATGAAATTAATATTTGTTATACTTGAATCCAGTTTTTCCATTAGTTTTGAAATTTCTTACCCAGGTCAGTTTGATGATCTTAAAATTATCAGAAATCTGTATTCTAGAATACTTTAAAAGTCCTTTCCATGAATCTCTCTAAAGATGAAGTTTTTCAGGAACACTTTTGCAAAAACATCAGAGCAAAACAATGACAGAGTGAGTGACAAAAGACTTAAAAATACCCACTTTTAAAGATCTGATGAGAGTTTATTATAATGTAATTGACAAATAATTTACTTATTTTTGTAACATGCAACATTTTAAGTTAATGACTATAATTGTGACTGATTAACGTTATACCAGGACATATCAGAATTTTAGGAATTTCATCCAATTTCTAGAACACTCATATTTTTTAAAATTTAATTTTATTTATTTATTTTTATACAGCAGGTTCTTATTTGTTATCTGTTTTATACATATTAGTGTATATATGTCAATCCCAATCTCCCAGTTCATCCCACCACCACTACCCACCTCCTCCACTTTCCCCCCTTGGTGTCCATATGTTTGTTCTCTACATCTGTGTCTCTATTTCTGCCTTGCAAACCAGTAGAACACTCATATTAATAGTATATATCTATACAAATACAATCTAACACTTATCTTCACTTATTTGATAATGCTTCACGTAACTTATCAAATAAACCTCATTATTTTAACATCTCTCTTTTTATAAGGAGAGAGAAGAAATCTTTTGAGATGTTCCAGAGGCCCTCTGGAAAATCCCAAAGTTACTTCTGGGTCAAAAATACTTCATTTAAATTTGATTTGGGGAAGTTTGTCAAAAATATAAAAAGGTTTGGACTCTTGACTAACTAGAATCACAGATCATTATGAAACAGTAACTAATTAGCCATTTAACCAAAATGACAAGGAGATTTCAAAGGCAAATGTAGAAACTTACATAGTTCTGAGCAAAACTTAGCTCTTTTAATACTTCATTTAGTTAAATAATCAAAAGACCTGATGATAAAGACAACATGGAGCACAGGAAATTATTCTGATAAAACATAGAATTTCTGCTTTTAGGCATATTATTGAAAAAGGTAAAGAAAAACCTTTTACAATCTCTTATTAGGAGCAGACCAATAGTTCAACAAAACTTTTCTTTGGCAGATGAAAGAAAATTAAGTTTCAGTTTTATATAAGTACACTATTGACATTAAAACTTATTTTTAAAACCCCTATAATAACAATTCAATTGTAGCAAGCTTGATTATACAAGGTAAAATTCTCTCTGTCTTTTTTTCTCTCTCTCTTCCCTACCTTCTATACCATTTAGTTTGTCCTTCATTCTTATCTTTCCTATTCTAAAATAACCAGTTTTACTTTAGGACAAATTTGCTTTCTTTTTCCTTAACACAAATGTACCTCCACACCTCTTACATTTTCTTAGCCCAATCCACATCCTATTTTCCTTGTATTTTCCTTATTACTAGTAGTTTTAATTACACATATTAGAATTTTTAACTTAAAAAAACCTTAATTTCTAGTGAAAATTAAAAAGTAAACAATTGTGAACTGTCTTTTGTATTAGCATTCTGTGGCTTGGCAAATTTATAAATACTTTTTGTAATTTCTAGAAACACATGCTTAGATCTCACAGTAAATTTTTTAGTGTGGCACAAAACATGCTTACTAAGAGACCCAAATATCTTTTGTTCCTTTGTAGTAAGAGGTTAAAAGTATTGAATAGGTAAACTTAAACTTATTTAGCAATTAATGTTTTAGCGTTTTACCTTATTTGGAAATGATCTAGCCATTTAATGAATTCCCATCAGTTAATTTAACTTAGCAAAATTCTAAGGGTGGAAGTTACCAAAGAGATTTGGGAAGCTGTTTTAAAACAGACGTACCATAAAACAATTATTACTGAAAAGTTACCTAAAAACTCTTATGCCACTTAAATCTATTACACAATTCATTTGTTTTTAACAATCATATTTAGATTATGCCTGAAGATTTCATAAGACTTTAAAGCAGCTAGCCATCATCTTAAATTATTTTTCTTGCTGACATATTTTGTAACAGAGATGAGCTTATTTGACTTTCGGTAAACCTAGGTAAAATAAAACTATTATACTTAATGCTGATAACTCTAAAGACATGTCTGTGTTAATTAAACCAACAAACTTAAACTAGATTTTATTCACCAAAAATTATCCTAGATCATGCAAACTTGAAAAACATTTGGGTTAGTTTCCATTATATTTTTGAGATTTAAAAATACTTAATTTATAAGTGCTTATTTAAAGCCAATTAAATAGAGTTCTTTTACAAATGAATTTGGCAATACCATCCAGAGGTAGAAAAATATATCTGTAATGCACATACATAGACATACATAAACGTGAAGACAGACATAGAGACCGTATAGTTTTTGATTTAAAATTGTAGCCATGGGATGGGTATGACAGTGCAAAACTCACTAGTTTGTAGAATAGTGAATTGGAATAAGTCAAGTGTACCTGACTAGATTTGGGGCAAGAAAGCTTTTATAGCAGTTTGTTTAAAAAGCCTCTTCCCATCCTTTGCCCCTTTTTTCAATCTTAGGAATTAGGAATGGTCTAGATAAGAGTTAATATTTGCATCTCAAAGGCACAGGAAATGAATGCAAGTTCCTACAAGAAAGACTGGTTTCCTAAGACCAATATTTACAAGACTTTTGAGGTAAACAGGGGAGGTTTTGGGATTGGTAAAAAGGAAAAGGTCTTTAGCGCTGCAGTTCTACTTTTGCAAAGATTTGTAGGATAAACACAGTTGCTTTTCATTCTTCAAAGAACGAGGTTGCAGCCTAAATGATATGAAGGAGCTGACCTGCCCATCCAACTATACTATCTTCAATTTGCTTCTTTATATCAAGGAAAAGATTTCCAACTAAGATGGAAACCAAAAGATTTATGTCTTTGAAAAGTCCATATAAGGCATTTTAAAAAGCCTTCCTTTTGAGTACACAATTCAACCTTGGACCAATTCACCTTAGGGGCAAAGCCTCTAGATTGCTTCTATCAGCCCCTGAACATCAGCCTTCAGCTGATCATTTGTGGGAGGGCCTAGGAGGAATTCTGGTCATCTATTTCCCCTGTGTGTGTATTTTTCTCCCCCAGGGGGCCATCTGACTTGTCTATA
This sequence comes from Eschrichtius robustus, assembly GCF_028021215.1. Taxonomy (NCBI): domain Eukaryota; kingdom Metazoa; phylum Chordata; class Mammalia; order Artiodactyla; family Eschrichtiidae; genus Eschrichtius; species Eschrichtius robustus. The sequence continues at coordinate 151,525,619 of NC_090826.1, forward strand.
ATTACGGTATAATCACAGGGGGAAGAATACCCCTTAGCAGTTAATCTAGGTCCTGAAACTGAGTAGGACACTATAAGGCTCCTGGGCGTGGAAGACTTTCTGTGTCCCCCTTTCCTTGTTTTTAGGGAACAGACTCCAGCTTCCATGACCTTCCCTGAGTCTCAAAGGAAAGATTCGAACAGCTGCTAATCAGGGAAGGGAGAGGATGCAGAGATAAGGGAGGAGTAGCCAAGAAACTGTAGTGCAGCCTTGGGGCAGGGTCCTGGTTCTGCCGCAAGAGATACATATAACAATATCTTTGAGCTCTTTATAGAACTAAAACCCCAACAAATGGAAGATGTCAGCATTCTTCATTCCAGAGAAGACCACCTGAGGCCAGATTAAAGGAAACAGAGAAGCTCATCAAGAGATTATCTGAGACCAGATTACAAGGGTGCCGGCCCTGCACACACCCTAATCTTATCAGCAGTCCCACCCTTGAACCATCACTATAAAACTCCTCAACAAATCCTCCTGGGTGGGGACACACGGTTTTCAAGGGCAGGAGCCTGCTGTGTCCCTCTTTGCCTGGCAAAGCAATAAAGCTATTCTTTTCTACTTCACCCCAAACTCCGTCTCTGAGATTTGATTCAGCACTGCTGCAGAGAGGCCAAGTTTTTGGCATCAGTCCCTGTGAGTGGGGTTGTGAATGGTCACTAATCTTTCAAATTCCTTTCTAAATTTGATACCTAAGACAAATGCGTCACTGGGTGGACGATTGTGTGGTATTTTACAGAACACCTTGTTGTACGGAATTTTCTTGAGGTTTGGTGGGTGATCTAGTGTCAATCTAACCTTCTCCATGACCAACTGATCTTAACATGAGAGTCTTTGAGTTAGGTGGTGAGCACTCTAATAGCTTTTAAGTGCTTGATCCATGCCTGCCAATTTCACAGATTTGGCTTCCAAGATGTCCCTTAACAGAAGCCTTTACCTCATACGCACACGAACCCACAGCAAAATGTGTCTAAACATACTCCAGTCTGGTGAGAATCATGAACTCAACCAGTCTGTGAGGATGACTCAAATATCAGACTTACAGGGCCTATGCCTACATTCTACCCTATGGTTTTCCTCCTTATGAAAAATGACACAACAGACAGAGACAAAGAAAGAAAGTGGTCATCTCTGTGAGGGAAAGGATCAATAAGAAGCATAACAACAAATCTTTACCAAAGTTGCTATACCTATAATATTTTCTCCTGCTAATTTAAATTTAGAAAAGTAAAGAAAAGACTCTCACCACTCTTGCTTCCATTGGATTTTGCAGGCTGGAAGACTGAATTGGTAAGAATTTTTACTTTCTGCTGGCTTGTTGTCAGAGCTCCCAGTCTTCTCAGCTGTAGCAGCCTCAGACTGAGCAGTGTCCAGTCAGTGAAGTTAATCCTATCTGGGTCACCAACTGTTGGGAAAGAAAATTTTTTCCTCTACTCTACTAGGTTCATTTGCCTGGTCTAATAATTAAATTGAGATAAGACATATTAACAGGAGAAAAACAAATTTAATTATGTATGTATGGGAGCCCCATAAGAATATGAGACCCACAGGCAGTTAGGCAAGTGAGCTAACATGCTGTTCTGAGCTAAGAAGGTGGTAGGGGTCTAGGACTGCAAAGGGGAGGAAGACAATTTACAGGAAGATGGGAAAAGCAAATGTTTGGTAAACAAACGTTTTCCATGCCATACAGAGACAATGGGACACAGAGAAGAATTTGGTCCACAGGCCCTGACTAGCTTCCCTCCACCCAATTTACCACACCTAGCCCATATTCTTTGTAGCTATCTTTGGTGATAGCTCTCTTCCTGGACCAGGCCCTCAATCTAAATTCTTTTGGGCAGTTAAGGGGAAAGGTGACAAGCTCTTCCTGAGTCATTTGGGCCTTGATTGTCTTCAGCTCAAATTAATCCACATGCCAAAGTGGCACATTTCAAGGAGGCTGGTTCTGAATCCTTTCACTACTAAGTACCAGGCACTGACCTAGGTAGTACAGAGATAAACAAAAAAACAACCCTTTTCATTTAAGGAGCTCTCAGTTTATTTGCTCCAACCATTATGCCCTATGAAAAGAAAATGCTCAGGTTGCTATGGGGGCACTGAGGAGATGCACTGAAAGTAAGCTGGGAGAGCAGCAAAGAACTTTAAAAAGGAGGTGTCTAACAGGGAATGAGGAAGGGAGAATTAAACAGGAAGGTGCACTGATATGCAAGAGATTGTGGTCCCTTTGAGGAACTTCCAAGGGTTTGGTGCATTGGGAGGGCAGGGTGTGAAGGAGGGAGGGGAAGAGTTGAGGCAAGAGGGGTCAAGGTCATGGAGGACTTGCTGCTAGAGTTTTAGACTATTCTGTGTGCATGTACGTGAGGGTAGGGTGGGCGGGAAGAAGGCAGGAAAGGTGAGAGCCTTTAAACAAGGAGGACTAATAACTTTGTCCAGAGAAATGATTGGTAATGGTAGAGTTCCTGGCAACATGATTGTTAGAAGGAAAGATTTCTGGGTGAAGAGAGCGGGGAATTGGAGCATATACGTGCTTTCATTTTTCAAGGAATATCATACTTGTAACTACTCAGAGCCCTTCTGCTCTGCCACAGGAAATGGGAAAAGTCATTGCTTAAGGCATAAGAACATATGTTCTAGAACCAGTCTTCCTGAATTCTAATCACAGTTCCATACCTATTGGTGATGTATGTGATCATGGCCTCTCTGTGTCTCAGTCTCCTCATCTGTAAAGTGAAAATAATAATAGTACCCACCTTATTAGGTTGTTGGGAAGATTAAATGAATTAGCATATAGGCATGGCTCTTAAAGAGTAATATTATTAGGTATGGCTTATCTTCTAAAGGGTACCGGAAGATGCCACTCAAAAATATACCTCTTTGGCATATGGATTATTTTGAGTTAAAAGGCAATTGAGAACCAGAAGGTGCAGGAAAAGCTCTAAAAGGAGGGCACAAATTTTCCTTTTACAAAGGAAATTTTCACTTTAAGAGATGTCTCTGTTGCCCATACCAGGAAGAGGAGGACTCTTAACAATTCTTATCACCAATGTAAATCTGCATAACAAATCTCACCAAACAACACTTTACTAAACAAGTTTACCACCATACTTTCCTGGTCACCTTTCCAAAACTTGCCTCCTCATCCCCCCCTTCTACCCAGAGACCCCAAACACTTTTTCCTTTTGTTTAGCCTAAGATGGTACATAAGCTCAAATTCCAACCACCCCTTTGAGTTACTCACTGCTGGATGCTCCTACGAGCAATGCACCTGTTAATAAACTTCTGTTTGTTTCTCTCTTGTTAATCTGGTTTTGGCCAGTCTCATGCATAGGAGTCCTGCTGAAGAACCTAATCTGGGTAAAAGAAAAATAAATTTTTCTCCCCTACACTTTTCATCATTGTTCTATCTATCAAGGAGAAAGAAGGGTTGAATGGGATTTGGAGTCAGAAACAGCATGCCTCCATAACTAACTGTGTGACTTGCACAGTTTAACCTCTACCAGTCCCAGTTTTCCTGTTGAAAATGCATATAATGATAATTCCCACCTCACAGGGTCTTGTGGGGATCAAACGAGATAATGGGTGCAAAAACACTTTATAAATTGTAAATTGTTGAATACCAGCCACTAGATTAATATTCTCTCACCAGTCCTCCCATGAAGAGGGCAGGGATGGGTCTCCCTGCTTAAAAAACTGAAGGCCAAAGGGGTTCAGTAATTTACCACAATTCTTCTGCATGTCTGGGTCAGGTCTGGCCTGGGACAGGCCTCTGCACTCAGCAATTTCCCTACACGGTCTGGTCAAGTGTGCTCTGCTGGCCACCTCCACACCCAAGAATTCACATGATTAAAAGCAAAATCCTGGGCCAGTCCCCCCTGCCACTTCACTGGGTTCTAATTGCCTCTTCCTTCAGAAATAGGAATAATTAAATAGCAGCTTTATTTTAATATGCCTCAGGTCAGGCTCAGCATTCTGCATCCTTGGTCAATTTCCCCACATTTCTTAGCTAATCTGGGGGAGAGGAAACTGTCCAGAAGCAGTTCATTTGCATCAAAAGCACTATAATTTGTAAGTAAATGGCATTGCTTTTAAATGCAAAGGAGCTTCCGTGAGCTGACAGAGAAGACTGTCTTTGATTCTTCAAATAACTGCGACCCCTAATGTTCTGGAAATAATCTTTCCTTCTCTCCAATTACACCCATCCCATTAGGATCCCCCCTTAACTCCTCTTCAAAATATAACCATTAAAATTTCTCCAATCAAAGGCAGGTCTCCTTGCCCACAGGAGGATTTATTTGAGGAACAATCCTCAGTTGGGCAGACACATTGAGATGCTACTAAATGCCAAGTGTTGGGAAACAAAGATGAATAGGACACTGTCACGGCTGTTAGGAAGTTTACAATCTTGGAAGATAAGGCTGCTACATGAGTAATAGAAGATAGAATATGTGGTTTGAAGAGAGATGCAAAATGTTCCATGAATTAGTCTGAACCTGCTTGGGAGATTAGGAAAGACATGGAGGAAGATGGTTACTATTATGGAGCTCAAAATCTGATATGATCTCTCCACCAAATCAGTTCTCCACTGTCCTCCACAATCCTTACTCACCGCATGGTCTCGGTGCAGTTCCTTTGCTCATGCTTGGTCTTCCATATTTGACAGTCCTTCCTGTGAAAAGACAACAGCCCCAAAAGGAAGTCACTTGTCACCAGATGTCATCAAACCAAGACTTAATATCCAATTTAATGACACTTTCAGCCTTTCCAAGGAATGAAATCTTAAACCAGTCAAGCTGGAATTACCTGGTCAACATTAATGAGGTCATCTAACTGATAGATCCCTGCTGTCTCCTATAGGAAGGTGGCCTTGCCACAAACAATCCACTTTTAGCAGGTATAAATTCCTTGTCCTGATCCCTCCTGCATATAAGAGTCTTCTGTTTTGTACAGTTCCTCAGACTCCTTTCTAGTTGCTAGATGGGATGCTGCCCGATTCATGAATTGTTGAATAAAGCCAATAAGATCTTTAACATTTTGCCAACTACAAATTGGCACTTGCCATCTACCTCTACAAGGATTAAAAGTCATGAGCCACTGCAGCTGCTGACTTTCAACAGCCCCTGAAAGGAGTTCAGGGTGGAGATCAGGAATGAGGCACTCTGTGCTCTGGGAAAAAACTGGCAGAACAGGCTTTCAGATAGTTAGATATTTTCAGGAGAAGATTTTATGAGCCCAATTCTTGCATCTCCTTGTATCTGGAAAAGTACTAAAATCATTAACTGTGATATTTGCTCCTCGTGACTAGCAGCAAGCCTCTGACAAAATGTGTGCTTGACTGCACGCACCCCCTTCACTAAAATCATATATAACACTGACCTTCCCCCCTAACTCTTCGAAGCAGTTCCTCAGAGCTGTCCAAAATGCTGTCTCCCAAGCTATAGTCCTCATTTTGCCCCCAATAAAACTTAACTCACAACTCTCCCGTTGTGCTTATTTTTTTTCAGTCGACAGTTAACTCAGTTGAATTTTGTTTTTTTAACAGTTCTTAGTTAAAGCATCACTCCCTCCAGGAGTCCACCAGGAAGAAACTTCACCATTGTTAAAAAAACAAAATTCAACCAAGTAAATTTGAAGATCTAATAGGCTTTATTCAATGATTCATGAATTGGGTAGCACGGTATCTGGCAACTAGAAGAGGACTCCAAGGGGTTGTACAAAATGAAAGGTTTTTATAGGAAGAAGGGTGCGATAAGGGAGCTATTAGAAAAAGAAAAGAAAGGATTATTTTTAGGCCAGGATATCTTCTTTTCTGGGAGAAGGGAAAGGCTATGGTTTCATCATGCAGATTGCCTCTTCTTCCTCTGAGGGGATGGAGAGGGTCCACATGACAGATTACTTTATTGGTGTTGACCAGAAAATTCCAGACTGGTTGATTAAGGTTACATTTCTAGCGAAGGTCTAAACTGCAATTAGGTCAGGTGTTACATCTAGGTTTGGTATCATGGGTTTTGCATAAGTGATACCATTTTGGGCCTGTGCTTATTCTCTTTGACACCATCTAAAGTGAATTGGTGTAGCCTATTAACTAGCTTCCGGTCTCTTTTCGAGCCTTTGTTCTGTATACTCTGTGCCTGAATTCTTTCTCACTTCGAGCAGACCTCTGAATGCTGAGGATAGACGGTTCAATGGGAGATTAGAACTGGGAGTGGATTGGAATCCAGCCTCTGACCTTAGCCAGCTGTGTAAATTTGGGGAAGTTATACAGGCCCTGAACTTCACACTCCTCATCTGTAAAATGATAGTAATAATTATCACTGTACCGAGTTACTGAGAGGAGATGGCTAATGGATATAAAGCAGTTAGAAACTGCTTCATAAAAAAATGTTTGTGTTCCTTATGGCTATAAATCATTAGTTTTATTGGGTGTGTTAGGCCGTTTCCTGGGTTTGTAGGAAGATCTTTTCCTGGTACTTGGTATTTAGTAGATGATAAATAAGTGCTTACTGAGTGAATTAATACTCTGTTTCATCTCTATAAGTTTGTGTATGCTTTTGCTTGCATTTGGAATATCAGCACATTAATCCCTCTCTCCCCACCACATAACTTGGTTAACTACTATTAATTATTTGAAAAGCAGTCCTGCAGCCCACTTCCAAGCTAGACAGCTCCAGTTATGGAGTAGAAAAAATAATGGTAGGAAGACTTGTTTTTTCTGGAATGTCATGTCATTGACTACATTACTACTGTTCAAAAGTAACCACTGCCTCTTCCCTACCACACTGATGGTTGGCTTGACCATGTGACTTGCTTTACCCAATGAAATGTGAGAAGCAGAGTCACGTGTCATTTCCAAGAAAGAGTTTTAAGAGCCAGTATGTGAACTGCCACAATCTCTTTTCCCTCTGCAATCCCACCAGTCATGCTCTTCCACCTGCATGGGAACTGGTTAGAGAACATGCGGCAGAGCCATGAGTGACCTGCAATGCAAATGTATGAGAAATAAACCTTTGATGCTGTAAGTTTCTGAGGTTTGGGGGTTATTTGTTACTTTAGCTTACCCTGGCTGATATAGCATATTATCTGGCTTTTCTTCCTCTGAGGTGCTGCCCAGCCCCTTTCTCCCATTCTGGTGATTGCATCAATTCCATGCCTTAATATTTACCAAACCTATATATCTCAAGCCACAGTCCTCACCGTGTAGATAGCCTGCTGGCACCTGAAACTCAGCAGACACAGAACCAGACTCACTTTGTTCCCTACCCTCCCCAAATCTGCTGCTTCTCCCATCATCCTTTCTATATCCATGGACTAACTAGAGAAATCTGAGAAGCCACTGGGACCATTCTCAAACCCTTCATTCCACTGAGGGGTGAGGCTGATCACTTCTACTGCTGAAATGTCTCTCACTTCTGTTTTCTCCTTTTAAAGTCTCTAACCCTAATCTGGCCTTCCATTGTCACCTGAATGCCTACAGGGGCCCTGCAGCTAGCCTCCCTGCCTTTTGTCTCTTTCCTAATCAATCTGTCAATCCTAACATTTGCAGGGCCTGGGATAAAAATGTGAATGGAGACCCAAACATTAAATGTCTAAATATTTAAAATGTATAAATCAAGATAAAAAACATGCTTAACAGAATATATTCTGGTTTCCTGTCTTAACAAATAGACCTTCATAATGACCTGGAAGCCCAGATCAAATTTCAAACTTTGGGGGGTTACATGATGGAATATATAGAACAGGAAGAACTGGATCCTGGACACCAGCTCATCATCCACACCCTTTTCTCTCCCCATTCCTGGCTTTATTCATGACATAAGAAGTTTTGCACACACATGTGAGAATTCTGAGCTTGCATGTGTAAGATTCATCCACACCCCCTGCAAGCAGCCAAGCTTTGCCCACCCTTCAGCCTAGGGTGAATATGACAAAACACAGTCTGCCCTTAGGATGAAGAATCAAAGATGGTAATAGTTTGTGCCATGGAAGTGGGCTTGCAGCCATGTGTGTAGGGAATTCCACGATCCCGACACCCTGAGGGAAGGACACTCTGGAGGGAAGGACATGGGCTAGAATGCTTTGTCTTCCTGGTTCCTTGTACTTTCACCCTATGGGAAGGGCGTGACTAGAGATATGGGTCAAAGTGCATCCTACTTAAGTGGAAGGCCTAGGGCAGGGGTCCCTCTTCCTGAGACTAAGAGCAATTCTATAAACCATAATCACAATCAACATTGATTGAGCATCACTGATGTGCCAGGCATTGTTTTAAATTACTTACTGATGAAGAAACTCAGCACATCTCTTAATTTGCCCAAATTATACTGTTACTGAACACAAGTTTGTGTGCCTGTTGTACAGTGAGGCCAAACTGAAAGCTCGGATTTTAGAGAAGAGATATCTTTGTTGCAGGGCCCAGCAAGGAGAACAGGTGGCTCACGGCCAAAAAACTCTTGAACTCCCTGAAGGGTTTCAGCAAAGCATTTTAAAAGTGAGTATTTCAGCAAGGTGAGGGAGGGGCTTCCCAGTGTCTGTGATCAGCTCGTGCACAGTTCTCTGATTGGTTGATGCTGAGGTCACAGGGCAGTTAACATTATCCATCCTTAGGCACCAGAAGGTCTGGGAGCTATGTGCTCATGATCATCAAGCAGTTAATTTCTTCCATTTGGTGGTGGTTTTTAGTATCCGAAAAATTCAGGAAGTATGCATGAGATACGAATATCTAGGTACTTCAGAGAGGAGCTACAGCAGAAGATATGGGGGAGGGGTCTGTCATGGAAAGGCCCCAAAGGGTTCTGACCAATTACAATACAGCTCATAGGAGGCAGAGTTAGGGATTGAACCCAGGCAAATCGAATCCCAGAACCACAGCACATAACGTGCTACTCTGCCACTAGAATCAACTGAAAATCCCAGATCTGATTGAAGCCGTCTCCTGTTCACCAAAATGCAGTGTGTGACCCAGTAAAGATAATATAGAGAAAGAACTCCAAGATTTGGAGCCAGAAGATTTTGGTTTTAATGTTAGCTCTACCATTTGCTAGCTCTGTCTATTAATCAAGGAACTTTGCCTTTCCATAAAATTAGGAGAGTAATAATATGTCTCCCATTGGGGATTAAGTGAGTAGTGAATATGAAAAGCTATAAAGCTTTGTTATTATTAAGTCTGTTATTATTAAGATATTACAGTTACTATGGATACATAATAAATTACCCTAAAACTTAGTAGTATAAAAGAACCATTTGTTATGCTCCTGGATTCTATGGGTCAGGAATTTCAACAGGGTATTTTCTCTGCTCTGCAACGTCTGGGGTCTCAGCTGGAAGACTTGAAGAATGGGAGCTGGAATAACGGAAGACTTGCCTTCTGCCAATGATGCCGGCCGTTGGCTGAGATCTGCAATGGGGCTGAAGGCTGAAACACATGTGAGGTATCTGCATATACCTGGCCATCCTCAAATTGTGGTGGCTGGATTACATGGGTGACATGGAAAGATAGTGATAGAGACAGATAGAGATAAAGAGAGAGAGACAGAGAGAGAAAGACAAAGAGACGGAAATGGTAAACAATGTTGAACAAATCTCTGCCCCTCCTGGTTTGTATCTTTCTGAAGTGACATCTCTCCACATTTTCCACGTTAGCTGGGGATCCAATTGCAAGGTGTCCTTGCCATGGCATTAAGCATCACAAATCAGGATGGATCCTTGTCTGCTTGCCTGAAACATCCCTCGTCTTTCTGGCGTATATTGGATGAATATTTTGTTAAGAGCAGGTAAGTAGCTGTGCAACTTTGCTTTTGAATGGAGGAATTTACGGTGTATCAAGCAGCAACTTGCCCTCCAACATCATATTATGTTAATCCTTCTCCATCGTATGAAGGTGATTTGACACAGCGTAATGTGAGGTGACTATAGAACATCAAAGAAAAAGATGGGGGGGTTTACTGCCCAGCCTCCTGTTCCCAAAAGGAAGATGTTCCCAAATGGGCTGTCCTAAACAACCTGAGAGCCCAGGGGATCACTACTGTTGACTAAAAGATTTTTGTGCACAGCATCTTATTTACTCCTTACACCATAATCTTGTGGGATAAGCATGGGTAGCGCTCACATTTTACTTTTGAGACAGTGAGGACTCAGACAGTCCAAGTTACTTTCCTAAAATCACATGGCTGTTAGGATGTGGAGCTGGAAGTCTGGAGGAACATGAGGGATGTCCAGTGCATGAGCTTCGAAGCCTGGGTTGCCTGATACTGAGCTAGCTGGGATCAAGGGATCCCCCTTCCACAGAAGGAGGGGTTGTGTCAAAACTTAGCTTCCCACTGGTCTTGAGGGCCCCAAGCATCCCAGGCAACATGGAGCTGTGTTTCTCAGTATCTCCCTAAGAGCCAGCAACTAAGCTTAGACTGCTAGACATTTGAGCTCCAAATGTGTATCTCCCCATACAAAGCTGCTCCCACCCTCACCCCACAAAACAATGAGCGGATGGAGGTGTTGGGGGCCTCTGCTGGGACTCAGCTGCACTCTGGCCACTTCTCTGGCCACAGGACATAGAGAGAAGGCCCCCTGTGTACACCAACTGAAGTCCTGCCCAACAGTGCCTTCACCCTGATAGGGCTTGCTGGTGTTGTTGGAGCCCTTGTTTTACAAAGACAAATCCAGATCCTCTACTGGACATCCTCTGCTTCCTGTGATGTTTGAGGCCATTGCATTTCATGTGGGCCTGTTCACATTTATTCAACTTTAATTTATATTAGCTCATTACCTACATAATCTCATAGAATCCAGGAGGGTCTGGGAATGCAGCATGAAATACTATTCTACATCACAAGGAAACTTGTTCTTTCAGATCTGCATCCTAAGGAAATGCTTGGAGATAAATAGAAATAAAATAAGCTTTTTTGAAAACAAAGCTGTTCTCTATTGACAATTGTTTTTCTATATCTAGGTAGAATTATGTTCACAAGATCAGGGTAGATATTCCTTTGGATTTGAAGAATCTGTTTGGAACAGTGTTTGAATCATTATCTCCAAAATGAGCCCCAGTTGAAAGCTCTCCTAAGATCAAGTCTTAACAGGGAAAGGGAGCTCGCTCAGCTACCTGGGAATGATGTTGCTGTACCAATTTGGGCAAAAGGAATGATTTTGAAATGACACAGACAATCTGACATAATGTAGATCCAGAAGTTGGAATCAGGAGCAATGAGACTGCTTGAAAAGTGAATGGGCTGCTTGAGAACAAAGTAAATTTTGTTTCTCAGAGGAATTCAGATGGGCGACCATTTGGTGAGGTTACATTAGAATGGCCAGAAGAATTAGATGGGGGCAGTAATAATAATAATACTAACGGTAATTTTTATTTTTTGAAACTTATTCTAGGCCTAGGAAGGAGCTAAATTCTTTACATACACAGTATTACTTAATCCTCACAACAACCTCATGAAGCAGGTATTATTATCCACATTTTGAGGATGAGAACACTGAGGTACAAAGGTTAAATAGTATATTCAAGCTTAAACATCACAGAAATAGGTTTAAATCCAAGTCTTTCTGATTCTAAAAGCCCTTGTTCTGGGACTTCCCTTGTGGCGCAGTGGTCAAGAATCTGCCTGCTAATGCAGGGGACAAGGGTTCGATCCCTGGTCCGGGAATATCCCACATACTGAGGAGCAACTAAGTCCATACGCCACAACTACTGAACCTGAACTTTAGAGCCTATGAGCCACAACTACTGAGCCTGCATGCTGCAACTACTGAAGCCCACATGCCTAGAGCCCATGCTCCGCAACAAGAGAAGCCACGGCAGTGAGAAGCCTGTGCACTGCAATGAAGAGTAGCCCCCGCTTGCCACAACTAAGGAAAGCCCGCATGCAGAAACGAAGACCCAACACAGCCAAAAATAAATAAATTAATTAATTTTAAAAAAAGTTGGAAAAGATACCTTTAAAAAATAAATAAATAAAAGCCCTTGTTCTTGACAATTAGTCCTGGAAGTCAATGACATTCTTCTAAAGAATTCTCTGACCCCTGATAAACTCTTGACTTCTTGATTTAATAGGCATGGAATAAGTCCCCTTACAAGGGAAGTTCAGAGCCCTCGCACTGTGTGTGGCTACACTGGAGGTTATTTTCCTACAATATTTTCCTCTGTGTGGTCCCCACCTCTCTACTGGTAGAGATGAGCAAAGTCAGGCCTCATGGCAGACAGTGAGTGGGGGCTACCTGCCGAGAGTAATAACCTGTTGTATTGTAAAGTAGAGGGCTGCAGGACAGGGTTACTCCAGGCCACTGAGAGTGCAGAAGGCTCCTTTGAAGTAGAGAGTGTAGCTTCTTTGGGGAAGAGTTCCCCAGTGGGTGTCCATGGCACCAATGGGTCTTAGGGGTGCCAACATACTGATTCCTTCAGTCAGCACGGCAGGAGGGCAGGTCCTGGGATAACCAGAGCCTGGATCCAGAAACCCTAATGGCCTTTGGCCACAAACAGGCTCTCTGATTTCCCTGGTGTTGTATAAACATCATTTTGTATACGTGCCTGGATGTGAAAAAGTGAGAAAACCCTATTAAAAGCATATTGCAGGGGCTTCCCTGGTGGCGCAGTGGTTGAGAATCTGCCTGCCAGTGCAGGGGACACGGGTTCGAGCCCTGGTCTGGGAAGATCTCGCATGCCGCAGAGCAACTAGGCCCGTGAGCCACAACTACTGAGCCTGCGCGTCTGGAGCCTGTGCTCCGCAACAAGAGAGGCCACGATAGTGAGAGGCCCATGCACCGCGATGAAGAGTGGCCCCCGCTTGCCGCAACTGGAGAAAGCCCTCACACAGAAACGAAGACCCAACACAGCCAAAAATAAATAAATAAATAAATAATAATTAAAAAAAAAAAAAGCATATTGCAGGCGGAATGTTAGTTAGGAGGAAATCACTGAATTTTATGGATTTTATAGGAGACTGAGGCTCAAGAGATTTACTCTGGAGGCTGTGCACAAGTTCCCTTCAGGTTCAGTCAGGATGATAGTAAGAAGGAGGAAAGAAAAATAAAACAAAAAGAAAAACAGAAGGAAAATAGAGGATGTCTACTGTCAAAGGGGAGGGAGCTGATGTGAATGTTGTGGAGCCTTCAGACCCATTACAGTCAAGCAGGACCTTAGCCAGGGACTTCTTAGCAAGGGGAGATGAATTATTGAAACGCCGGAGTTTAACATGCTATTCTTACTAATAAGCGCTCTTAGCTACAACCCCAAAAATGCCACTGGATGTCAAGAGAGGATTCATAATGACACTTAAGTTTGCAAAGAATCCCATTCTGAAAGTGCAGCCATACATAACACATTATCCACGTCGTGCTGAGCTCATATTTAATTCTGACAAAGGACAAATATGAGGTGGTGAGAACTTGATGGTTTTTTCCGCCGCCACTAGAGAGGAGAAGTGTTGGGGCATATTGTTTTTGACGTGGCACCTCAATTAGGCCTTAAAGAATAGGTAGTACATGCTTGATGAAATAGGAGATGGTACACTGATCCGAGGAGAATTCAGCAGCTCGGTTTGAGGTTTAAGTTTGATGTTCCCCCACCAGGGACCCACCAGTCACAATAGTTACATTGCTGTCTTTTCATAATATGATTTATTTAGATGTTGCTTTATGAATTAATTCCCTCTAATTGCTGCTCCTCTCACTGTAAATCAAGGTTTCTTGCTTTCTGTAGTACGACGAACATTATCCTACAGTGCAGTAATTAGTCCAATTAGGAAGCAAGGCAGATGTGGAAAACCAATTAGTTTCAGGAATATATCTGTGCCTATGTATCCCAAGCACTGTTCAATTGAAATTTAATAGCAACTTAATAAAACATTGTTTTATTCATAAACCATCTCCTCCTTCCAAGCTCCCATTTGTTTGTTTATCTGTTCATTTCTAACGGAGCCAGCGCCAACTTGCTTCATGCTTGGCGAGTCTCTTTCCATGCAGAGAAGATTATTATTTTTTCCCTGTTATTGGAGTGAAGGGATCCTTGCTTGGAGAAGGAGGCAGAGGCCAGTGGTTTGGGGAGGGGTGAACTTTTGGCATCCTCATCCTCTTTATCGTAAACATAACCATCATTTGATCCAGGGACTTAAACCAGGAGGTGTCAGCTCTGCATTCTACATACACACATGTACATACATACTTACACACACAGAAACATACACATGTATACACAGATACATACACATATACACATATATAGGTACACATGCACATACATAAACTCACACACAGACACACATGCACACACACAGATAGATACACATATTAACATACACACTTACATGCATACACATGCATACATATACATACACACATACACACAGAATCATGGATGTATATACACACAGGTACGCATATATATCCAAACATACATGCACACTCATACATATGTATACACATATACATGTACACACACATGTTCTTGGCCACTCTCCCTCAAAGGAACCTTGTTCCTAGGCCCCTTAGGAACCCACAAATCACCAACAAAACAAAATGGTTTAACATGCAAACAGTTTGTGCTCTAACCCAAGACAAATTACCGTGGATGACACCACCCAGCTACACACGTAGACAAACCATTTCACCAAGTGTAAAAAAAGGAAGAGGGTTATACCATCCCTTGATTTAGTGTAGGATCTGGGGAGTGAAGCAATGCACACAGAGTGAGGAAAAACTTATGTTTCTTTAGTTGATGTAGGGCTGGCTGACTTTCACTAAAACTGCAGCTCAATTCTCTCTAGAAAGTGGAAGGCAGGAGGTGTCCTGTTGCATTTTGTCTGAGGATTGTAGGTACCTAGAATCTCAGCGAGAAAGGGATCCTCAGGAGTGCAAAGACCCTTCTACATACAGTATTTGATGGAAGAATCTGAAAGCCAGAGAAGGGAGCTGGCTTCTCTCCGCAAGGTGGCAGAGCTAAATTAGCTCAAGGGTCTCTTGACTCATCAAGCTGCCATGTTCTTTGCACAGCATTCTGCTGCTTCCCCTTAGGAAACACATTTCTAGTTTCTAGAACATCTGTGTACAAGAGTTATTTTAAAAAATCTATCACAAGACAATCACAATAACTGAAAATCCCTATTCACTGCTCGATCTGATAGGTAAATTACTGAACTTTTGATTTATGTAACTCATTATCACTGCACGGTGGCTGCAGTGATACACTCCATTTGTTTCCTTGATCATTATGTGGTTGCTTCTCTCTATGTCCTGAAAGCGAGACCTTAATAATAACCAGCAAGGGTAATACAATTAGCAAGATGTGGCATTAGTGTGTGCAGTTAGCTGTGTGAGGATGTGTGTTGGGAAGGCGCAAGTGATGAGGATTTCAGTGCAAGAAGTTCATCTTTTGGGACCAGTGACCCCCTTCTCTCCTGACCCAGGAGAGGGATGGAACCTGTGAAAGATCTATTTAGATGTCTAGACAGTCCAATTTGGGGCCCTTGGGTACAAGCTGTAGTGTTGGGGGGAGGGGAAGGGAAGAGGGAATAGTGTCAGTGTGGAAAGGAAGAGAAAGGATGGTGACAAATCTGTGGTGGGTCTCAGAAGAGGGCTGCCCTCGTGACCTGAGAGATGAAGTTGCTCATTCCAGCTCACAGGAAGTCATTATTGTTCTTCTGATTGCATCTCTCCCTCGGGGGACATTGTGACAGCGCTGGGGTTACAAACGCCCAGCCACTCCAGAGGGGATGACGCACCAACCTAAGCTGGTGGAGGGGTGTTAAATCAAAGCTGGAGGAGCAGAAATGTTTTCCTTGCCTTCCCAGCCTTTCACCTGTACAGGCACTTTTGGGGGGTGGGTAGGGTAAAAAAGGCAACTGTCAATCAAACCAGTGACATTCTTAAAAAGTCAGACTCCTTTCTGACAATTCCATACAAATTAATTCAACAAATGCTTATTGAAGAATACCTGACAGTTATAATTATCATTAATAATATAAATAATAATATACTGTACTGGAGTGTATGGCTTATTTAAAGAAGAATCATATAGGATTCCTGGCCTCAGAGTTTACAGTCTACTCAGTCATGAGCAAATGGTCCAGATGCCTGTAAGACATAGATAATGAGTGATACAGGAAGCTTCCAAGCAGTGAAGGGTCTGAGAGAAAGGGGGAGGGGGTCAGAGGAAGCTTCATGATGAGCATGATATGTGAGCTGTATCTTGAGAAATGGTGGGTTTGGGGCAAGCAGAAGACATCACTGCAGGCAGAAGACATCATTGCAGACAGAAGGAACAGCCGGCAGCCACGTGGTCATAGGAGAGTGGTGGTCATTGTCAGAGGTAGCAGGAATCCAATTTGTCTAGAATGAGGATGGCAGTGGACTTTAAAGGCGGGATCTGCTCTTAAGTTTGGTGGGCACGGGGCAACAACGATAGCCTTGACCAGGTTGTCTCATATTCTTGGGACATTTCTAACACAGAAACCACTTCAACGATCCATCCTATCCGCTCTGCTAAATGATTGTTTTGGAAAGTGAAATGCATGAACCCTTGCAAATGACATTTATTTATTTTAAAAAATATTTATTTATTTATTTGGCTGTGCCGGGTCTTAGTCGTGGCACACAGGGTCTTTAGTTGCAGCATGCGGGATCTTTAGTTGCGGCTGGTGGTCGACTGACTAAGACTCCGTGCTCTCAATACAGGGGGCCTGGGTTCGATCCCTGGTCAGGGAACTAGATCCTGCATGCATGCCGCAACTAAGAGTTCACATGCCGCAAATGACACTTAATTCTGTGCCCCTCACAAATCTTTATCAGGCGAGTCTTCAAGCACACGCTCCTTTCAGGCTTGTCTACAGTGACAATATTGTATTATTCGTGAGTCCCAAGATTTATAAACTACTGCTGTAGGGTCAGTTTTGTAATAACTGAGCAGAATAATTTTTCTCTGTTATTAATGCATGTGTGTGTGCGGGGGGAGGTGTTGAATACTAAAAATAGCAGTGATTTAAGTTTTTCCAGGGACTTCTCAGGGCCACACATCTCCAGGAGTCTGTTATTTGGAGGGAACTGGAAACCAGGACAAAAGCTCAAAGACTCTTCTCAGCCTTCCCTGGGGCCCGCATTGATTGTGGGAAGTTCTGCCTTCAGGGCATCTGCTTTCCCAAGAAATCAATGCAACAACACGAGTGAGAAATGAGTAACAGCAACTGCTTAGCATCCATTCTTCCTTGTAATTAATATCACTTGGCTGCTTGAACAGCCCGGAGCTGTCTGGTGGAGAAATGCTCATTCAGGGAAACCAAGCAACAAACAAACAAACATGAAAAGACATGCTGGCACATAATTCTTGCAAAATGCAAAAAGAGAAAGGGCTTACTTCAAAGCTGACTCTGAATTACCACTGGGGGTTTGTGTTTGGTCTTTTTTCTTTTCCTCTGAAAAATCAGCTCATATATTTTCTTGCAACCAAGACAAGCACTCTCTTAATTGTTCCATTAAAAGAGGTGTTGAAATGTTACTAATTGTCAAATGCAATTAAGTGTAGCAACATGTCACAGGCAAATTAACGGGAAGCCAGGTGCTTGGGGGGGGGGGTGGGCACAGCATTCATGCAGATGGTAATAATCATTATCCTTTCCTGTAGGTGACTCCTGCTTGCCTAACCACGGAGCTATGCATGACACTGGCCCCTGATTACAGCTTTTAAGGGTTTCTGACTCATCAGTGGCCATTCGCTGTGAGTAGTTTTTAGCTGTTCTCTCTCTAAAAGCTTGATCGTGATGTTATGAGCAGAGAGTGCTGGTAACTTGAAAAGTCAGTTGTTACCTCTGAGTTACCCAGAGAAAGGGAACAGTATTTGCAGAGAGTCCCCAAGCCCACACCTGAAATTGCAGAAAGGTGTATCCATAGGGAGAGAGGTGCCTTACACATGAGGTGCTGTGGTCCCAGTAGGTTAGGTAGGTTTTGCAATCCTTTTGATTTCACATTTATTCACTTCACAAGTGTTTCCACTATAATATGTGCAGTGAGACAAATCCTGAGACCCCTGCTTTGGTTGTCAGCTACTTCATCGAGGTCAAGCACACACATTTTCAACTAGACTGTAAGCTCTTTGATGGCAGGAACCTGATCCTATTCTTTTACTGTAGCTCCAACATCTAGGGCAGTGCTTAGCACATATTAAGAACTCAATAAGCATTTAATGAACCCACAAAAAGAATTCAGCAAGTTGGGAGAGGGAATTGCTCTGGAGGAAGAGGGTCCATTTGGTTGGGAATTCATACTTGCGGAGGCATTCGAAGGCTAGCCAGACACTTAAAAGACCAAGTTCCAGATGAGGTCAGAGCTGGAGGTGGAAAATTGAACATCAATTATAAAGAAGGGAGAGCTGAACTGTGGACTGAGATCTGTTCCTGATGGAAGAGGAGTGAGAGGCCTAAAGGCTCAGCCGGGGCAGGTGCTCATGGTGCACGGTGGGAGGGACTGTGGCGGGGGCAGAGGATGCAGACCCCCCTGTTACCATCCATCCTGCTGCCAGGCCCTGAGAGGGCTGGGAAGGCAGCAGAAGACAGTCTTCCCAGCTGGCCGGGGCTTTCTGGATGGGGACACAGCCACAGGAGGACAGTAGTCTGAGGGCCTGTGTGGTTTTTATTTTTCTGATACCAACAACCAATTATCTGACACCAGCTGGGTGTCCAAAAATCCAATTCAGTTCAGATGCTAACTATCTGGAGTTAATGCAGACCCCACAGGTCAAGGGCCAGTCCCATAAGACTGCCCCCATTTCAGACGCCAGCCACAAGTGGGGTGCCCAGGTTACCCACACTTCTGCCCAGCTGCCTGCAAATTAGAAGATTCCCACAACTCCCTCCTTGGGTTTGATAATTTGCCGGAACAACTCATAGACATCAGGAAAGACCTTTGTTTACTATTACCTGTTGAGTACAAAGGGTACAGCTCTGGCACAGCCAAGTGGAAAAGAGGCATAGGGCAAGGTATGGACGGGGGTAGGGTGGGAGGTTGGAAGGCTTCCATGCCCTCAACCATCCTCCAAGCACATGGATGTGTTCACCCACTGGGAAGCTCCCTGAAACCCACTAAGATTTCATTATGTAGGCATGACTGGTCCAGCCATTAGTGATGGAGCTCAATCCCCAGCCCCTCTCCCCTTCCCAGTGGGGCTGAAAGCTCTAACCCTCTAATGGTTGGTTTTTCTGGTGACCAGCCCTCATCCTGAAGCTATCTACTCACCTTGGTTATGCCATCAGCACAGAAGACACTGTCATCACTCAGCAGTTTCCAAGGGTTTTAGGAGCTCTGTGCTGGGAACAGGGATGGCAAAGACCAAATATTTATTTATTTATTTATTTATTTATTTATTTATTTATTTATTTATACCACAAGGCCCATTTTAAAGATGTGCCCATGGGGAGCTCCCTCCACATGGGACTGTGATGAAATGGGCTGTCCTGGGTATTTTCCACCTGTCCTGGTCTCACTTTGACTCCAAATTTTCACACTTTTTGAGGCAAGAAGTTTGCAGCTCACAAGATCTCTCCCTGTCAACCTATCAACAACTGCCTCTTAGGACTTTACACTCCTGCGTAGCTTTCTGTGGAAACCCAGTATTGTGGAAGTTAGCCTGGGGTCAGGTAAGGCACAAAACAAATACAAGTAGGTAATGGGGTTCAGGGCAGTACCCCCCCAAATATGCAACTTTGGCAAATTGATTAGCTTGAATTGAAGTTGCTTGCGAAACAGTCAGTGCAAGAAAAAGACACTTACCTTCCTCTCCGTCCCCCTAAACGCAGGAAATAAATCTCCCATGTGAAAAGTACCCTCCCTGTACCAGGGAGTAGAGAGACATACTTTTGGTTTTTTTTTTTTTTTGGCTGTGGATCGCAGCTGTGGGATCTTAGTTCCCCGACCGAGGATGGACCTCTGCAGTGGAAGCGCAGAGTCCTAACTGCTGGACTGCCAGGGAAGTCCCTAGAGAGACATTCTTACCACCAGACATAGGAAATTCAGTGCTAAGAAGGCTATGTAAACAAACCCTGCTTAGTTTCTTCACTAATTAGTACCCAAGCCTAAATTTCCTTGCCTTGCCAGTTCTTCACAAATTTATTGTTTCTTTGTCTAAAAGGTGTAAAAGCTGCCTGCTTTGGTCGTTTCTTTGAGTCTTATATTTCTATGACCTTCTGCATATATGAAATTAAAATTTGATTTTTTTCCTGTTAATCTGTCTCATGTCAATTTAACTATTAGACCAGCTGGAAGAACCTAGAAGGGTAGAGGAAAAATTTTTCCTCCCCTACCTAGGCAGTGTATAAATTTACTTCCAAACGTGGGTACCAGATTATGGATTTCTTTTGTTTTCAATTTAAAATAGTAGTTGTGTTGGAATAGACATAAAACTGAGTGGTCTTCTTGTCAAATAATTCAAAAGTGGTGACCAAAATTTCACCTGAAGAACTCCTAAAAAATAAAGATTTCCAGGCTGTACTCTAAGATTTTTAAAATCAGAATTTCTGGAGGATGGGGACGGGAGGGCAAGAATCCGTGTTTTATAAGCTCCCCCATGTGCGTCTGATGTCTAACCTGATTCATTTTATTCATCCAATCATCCCCTTCAAATTTGTCTGGAGTCTTTTGAAGACATGTACATCCTCTCTCCCACACCTCTCCTCTTGGCAGCATATAAAGAGACTCTCATCTCCTGCAGGGGGATGAACATAGAAAGTTGAAGACCTGGCTCAGGACTTAATCAGAAGAGTAGCCAAGCTCCCACTCTAGGCCAAAGCAATCCATAGAGACCTGGGTTATGTAGACATCCCGCAGAGTATCACACTGGTCCACTATGTTGATGACATCCTATTAATCAGACTGGATGAGCATGCTGGAGGCCTTGGTAAGACAACATGCACTCCAGAGAGTGGGAGATAAGCCCTAAGAAAATTTAGGAGACCATCATATTAACAAAATTTGGGGCATCCAATGCATTAGAGCATATTGAGATATCCCCTCTAAAGTAAAGGACAATTTATTGTGTCTTGCACATCCCATCACGAAGAAGAAAACATAATACCTCTTTGGATTCTGGAGGCAGATATTCCACACTTGGGAATACTCTACACTCCATATACCAGGTGACATGAACGGCTGGCTGTTGGTTTTGAGTGGGGCTGAGAGCAAGAAAGGACTTTGCAATAGGTTCAGGCTAGTGTACAAGTGGCCCTGATGCTTGAGTCGTATGATCAAGCAGACTCAATGGTACTAGAGGTGTCTGTTATGATAAAACATGCACTGTAGAGTTTTTGGAAAGTCCCAGTAAGAGAATATTAACATAGGCACCTGGGATTCTGGAACAAGGTCATGCTATCTGCAGAAGAGAATTACACAGCTTTTAGAGAAAAAGCTCCTAGAGTGGTACGAGTCCTCAATGCAGATGAAACACTTGACCATAGGACATTAAGGGATCACGCATCTGGTATTTCCCATCATGAGCTGGATTTGATCAGATCCACCAAATCATAAGATCAGGAGGGCCCAGCTTTCCTGTGATGGAAGTGATATATCTGGTATTGAGCACAAGCAGGAGAAAGCACAAGCAAGTTGCACAAACAAGTAGCCCAGACCTCATGACCTCTGCCTTGCTGTACCTTGCTGTAGCCTTTTCCTCAGCTCACATGTGTGACCGTACTTGGGATCTTGTATGACCAGTTGATGAAGGAGGAAACAAGCTGATTTGGGTTCATGAATGGGTTGGTTTGGTATGTGGATGTGCTTTGTAGCTGAACTACAGCTCCACTCAAGAGTGGGCTTGAAAGACAGTGATGAGGGAAAGCCTCCAAAATGGGAAGACCTCAGGAGGTCCACCTAGTCATCCATCTAACAAGTGGCCCAAGGTTAGAATATTTATGGACTCATGGGCTGTAGGGAATGGGTTGGCTGGAAGTATGGGCAAGAGGCATGAGGATGGACATATGGAAATGGGCCAAAAGTGCAAAGATCTTCATACTATATATTTATGCCTAACAGAGTGTACTCTACCATGGTATAGATATTATAGAACCATGTACACAGAAAGTTTGGCCAGGATCTGTCATTGGCCTCCCCTGTGTTGGCACAATGGACCAATGACTGTAAGAGCCATGTTGGCAGGAATGCATGGGCGCAGCAGCATGAACTTCCAAGGTTGATTTATGTATTGCCACTGTCAAATGAGCAACCCGCCAGCTACAGAGAACAAGGATGGACCCATGATTTAACACTATCCCTCAAGGAGACAAACTGGCCACCTTGTGGCAAGTTGACTGCATTTGGACAAAAATAGAATCATACTTCAATGACCACTTAAGGAACATGTGCTTCTTACCCCACAGATCTGGGCCACGAATGTGTAAAAGCACTGTTTCTTTTTCTTTTTCTTTTTTTTGGCACTGTTTTTTAAAGGGGAAATTCTGCTGGAATTCTATTGAACCCTTACTTCCTTGGCACTTCAGGCACCTTGTGTCCAGAGACCAGTAGGCAAAAAGAGGAGTTACCATTTTGTCTGGGGTAATTTACCCTGGTTAGAAGAAGGAGGTAGGGTTACTGTTACTCATTGCAGGCAGGGAGAAACATGTTTGGAATTTAGGTGATCCACTTGGAGGCATCTCTTGGTAATTTCTGACCAGTTTTAGTACGTTTTATGACTTTTTTAACTTAATATTTGTTAAGTGGAGCACAGGGTGTAAGATGGTGAATCACAGTTCAACAGCAGACCACAGAGGAATTGAAATAGAGAAGTTTATTACTCACAGGTCCTGGAAGAAGTACGCAGCATGCCTCAGGTCACTACACGGGGAAGTCAAGGAAGGGTACTGAGAGAGAGGCAAGACCTGGGGCACATGCCTTTATTAAAGTTCATGGGTAGAGTGCTTTGTGATTCCTGGGCTAGGGATGGTTTGGTCAATTCAAACCAAAAGAGTGGGGTTTTGGTAAACCCCTTGGGGGTCTTATCTGAAAGGTACATAAAGCATACAGGTGCTGGGAGGGAAGGGAGACTGTTGATCAGAAGGGTTATTGAGGCATTCATATCAGTATCACAATATCACAATAACAGGAACCTACCTTTGCTTGTGACTCTGTGGGCTGCTGTCTAGAGTATGTGCTCTCATGAGAGGGCTAGTGTCAGTTTAAGACAACTGCAGGACACCTGGCCAAACAAAATGGATGCTGAGGCAGCAATACCATGGAGTAGCTTAGCTAAACACTTGAAAGTAGGAGATGGGCAATTGCATCAGCCCTGGCAGGAGGAGGGCATGGTGACCAAGAGCACAGACCCCAAGGAATAAGCATCTGGGTCATGCCACCAAGTAGGCCGACAAGAGCAGCAATGACACCAGCTGAAGGTGGGGTGATCCGAGTGGATAGTGGAGGAGACTCTCAATCCATGTTTGATGCAGAATGAAATGCACTTGGTTTTTCCTGCTGTGGAAGCCAGGACAGGTAGTCTAAGTTGTCATCACTGTCTAGTTATTCTTGGATGTGTTCTTGTTTTTCCAGCTTAAGAGAAATCTTCCTGACGTTGCACTACTTTTTACTTAAAAGTTACTTTTCTGTCTTTCTATAGAGTCTGTTGCTCTACATTTGTCATCTTTCCTCAGTAAGAACTTGGTAAACTCTAACAGATTTCCTGAAACACAGAGCAGAACAGCTGGGTGTGGCCCTGGGGAAAACTGGGAGGCAGAAAACATTAGTCTTCAGTTATTCAGCAACTCTTTCCTTAGTTCTTTCCCCAATCCCAGCACCCCATTACCTCTGCTCTTTCATCCTTTTCATAAAACTGAGCTCTAGGAAAGGGACTGATTTAATCACTTATAGCTTGGTGTGACTTTAAGTTAGTATACTATCTCTTTCTGGAGTATTTGCATTCTTTGGCCTCATTTTCGATTGGGGGGGAAAAAACGCTCTATAGAAAGTCTGATGAACTCTGTTCCACCCCTTCAGAATATCTATTTTTGTTTTTAATTTGATAAAGTTAATTTGTGTATCAGGAACCACAAAATGAGGGCACCCCAGTGGCCTGGCCCACATCACAAATCTAAACCTCAATCAGCCCACACTTAACGCCTCACCGTCAAGGAAACCTCACACACACTGGCCACAATCCCCCAACTCAGCTTTAAGTAGCTTACCTTACCTAGAAGATAGGGTCTTCAAGCCTTATAGGGAAATCCCCCACCTCCTGGTCATTCAAGCCCTGTGTCCGAATTGCCTCTCCTAACGCCCCTGTAAAACTTGCTCCTGCCCCAAATCCCTTGGAAAGAGTGTTCCACTGCTAGTGAGGCCCTGCACTCCCCCAGTCCATGGATTGTTTTCTCTGTGGCAGGTGCGGTGTAAGCTTATGGCCATGCAGCATCTCAACTCTGAGTAGGTCGGCATTTTATTAGGCCCATGTTTTAGAAAAGGAAACTAGTGCTAATAATGACAACAATAGCAACAGAAGCCCCATCAGCTACAACTGTTGGCAGTTATCAGGTACTTATACATCTTAACATTCTGCATTTCATACATCAGCTCATTTAATAGGGCTAATATATAATATATATATTCTTTCCCATATTCTTTTCCATTATGGTTTATCACAGGATATCGAACATAGTTCCTTGCGTTATACAGTAGACCTTGTTGTTTATCCATTGTATACGTAATAATTTGCATCTGCTAATCCCAAACTCCCAATCCATCCCTCTCCCACCCCCCTGAGTCTTCACATGACTTTCCCTCTGTGCCTGTCTGTGCCGTAATCTCCTATTCTTAAAGTCATATTGGATTAGGGCCCATCCATATGACCTCATTTTACATTCATTACCACTTTAAAGGCTGTCTCTCCAAATACAGTCACAGGCTGAGGTACTGAGGATTAGGACTTCAAAATATGAATTTTGGGGAGCACAATTCAGCCCTTAACAGTGACCCAGCCAGAAGGAGGCAGCTAAACCCAGAGATTAAATATACTATATTTAGAGTCAGGAACACTAAGGTTGGAATTCTGACTTTACACTTATAATCACTTGGGTATGTTGTTTAATCTCTTGGAGCCCTAGTTCCTTCTTCTGTTAAATGGAAATAAAAATCATTATGGCACTAGCCCTATTAAATGGGATGATGTATGAAATGCAGAATGTTAAGATGTATAAGTACCTGATAACTGGCAACAGTTGTAGCTGATATGGCTTCTGTTGCTATTGTTGTTATTATTAGCACTAGTTTCCTTTTCTAAAAAATGGGCCTAATAAAATGCCGACCTACTTAGAGTTGAGATGCTGCATGGCCATAAGCTTACATCGCACCTGCTATAGAGCAAGATCTCAAAAAAAGTGTGGCCATTATATTCATGGGACAAGAGCCCAGTTTTCCAGGCACTGTGTCTTCCTTTTATCCTACTGAATAGGATCTGATGTAGCAAAATTGTATCTATATTTAATAAAATGCAAATTTTCTTGTCAGGGGAGTTTTAACCAGAAATCTACCTATTTTATGCAGGAGCTCATATTTAAGTTATTAAAACCTGAAATGATATTTTAGTTATTAAAACACAGGAGAATGCACACCTTAGAAAATTATTCAGCTAAAGGGAGGTGAGATCTGTATCCTGAATTACATAGCAAAGAAGTGTTCAGGTTCAATGTGGGTGATTAACCGTTTGATACCTTGTCAGGCTTTGACAAGTTCTCCCTCTATTTTTTTTTATGTCTCTCACTATGTCTTGTGTAATTAAGAAACGATACTGAGTTCTTGTCATCCACCATTAAGGACTAGTCATAGATAGTTTCATAACATCTGCTTCTTGCAACCTTCTAATTATCCATAAAAATCTGGCAGAGGGACCTGACAGTTTATCTGGAACACAGAATATGAATACAAAATAGGGCGCTTTGTTTCTCGCTATAGAGTATGGTGTAAAACAGTTTCTCTCTAACCTCTTATTTTGCATGCAGCTATGTTGCCTGCTCAAATCAGATCTAGGTGCATGTCTTCTCAATAAAGACTCAATTTTGAAAAGCATCTTTTGACAAAATGAATGTGGGTCAGGAATATGTTAATGGTGCTGTGTCAGAATCTGCTGTCAGGCGCTGCCCCAATATTCTCTTGCAACCCAGCCAGATGCTGTTTCTTCTGTTATTTCCTGCCCGTACTTGCAGGCTTGGAAGCCATCTATGCCCTGATAGAAAGCACTGAGGGACTCGACTGGGCCAGACACTTGCCTCCAGCAAGGTCAATTCTTAGCCTCCTGTTGCTTGTTTCTTGTGGTGGGTATGTTTCTTGCCCACTAACCTGTCTGGCTTTCCAACTCATTGTCTCACCTTTACTCAGGGAAATGCATCTTCCTGAACCCCTACACTGTGTGTGTTTGGTCTGCTTAACCACTACTTTATTCTGATTATCGGTCACAATGTGTCTTCCCTCTGCCTATGTATATCTCCAACATCCATTTGGATCCAGGGATGATTTGCCCTTTGGAATCCACACTTGCCTCTCTGCCCATTGTGTTTTAGACTCCTACTTTGTTGGGGCCTCTGGGTTTTTTGTGTGTCTTTAATCTCCTCTGGCTGTGACCTCACAGTCTTTCCTCAGCTCTCCTGGTCCTGCTGTCTTTCATTCTCTCAGTGTCCGACTACCAGTGAGATGTAAAAAAATACTCCTATTCCTATTTATCATTAACTGAGTACTTCTTGTACCTACAATGACTTTGAGAGATAAGGAACATGATTTGCTTTGTAATTATTTTGTCAGCTGAAGCACAGATAGGTTTATTATTTTACTTCAGGCCGCAGACTCTGGATTTGAACCCAAATCTGTCCTGCTTCAGCTTGAGTTCTTTCCACCCAGTCATTGATTTCCTGAGCCAACATAGTACTGCTCAGAAGAGTCATTTATCTGTGGTATTCACTTCTCCAGTAAACGCTGAGAAAGTAACTTAATATTATAAGTATACTTTTATAAATATATATGATATTAAATATTTAATTTTTGAATTTTAACAGCTCTATGGTCCCACTGTTACAAAAAAATGAATTGAGGCATTGAGTTTCAGGGTGTTGATAAGTCCACGTGGTAATTAGGCAAGAGAGCAGAAAGTTCTTAGCACAGCAACAGAGTGGCTTGTTGAAAGTAACACTAGTTTACAAGGCGGGAGGACTAGGTCAGTTCAAAGTCTGGCCCAGAATCTTAATCTTTGGTAAATTATCTGACTTCTTCCTTCACCTTCAAAATTGCTCACTAAGTTTAGCTCTGAGTTTTCTGGCAGCCAAAGTATACTCATGGTTCCTAGTTCCAGATCAGTGGTCATGGGCCAAGATCCTTGAAGGTGCTTCCTCTTAGTTCCTGGGTCCCAAAGATTTTATTCATAGTAACGTACCTCGTATATTAGGCGTTGGAGGTACCATTACTATTCTAAACTGCTGTGGGTTCTTTGAATTGGGATCACCTGGGCCATTCTTATGTCCAGAAGAGACCCCAACTTCTTCATCACATGTCAGAGTCTGGGTTGCCATGACAAGCCCAAACCACCCTTCTGCCCTCTGTGGCTCTCATGTGTCCCGGGAGTGGCTAAGACGCCAGGGACTTGAAAGAAAAACCAGAGGAAAAGGAGCAAAGGAAAGCTGAGAAGTGGGTTCTGGCCCTTTGCTGAACTGAGAGGCATGGTGTTGGGGGAACTGGCTTTGAATCTCAAGCCCTCTAGTTCTCTGCTATTCCAAGTGTAGGCCTGGCGCCACAGTGGCATCGCCTGGGAACTTATTCAAAATGCAGACCTCAGGCCCCACCCTACATCTGCTGAATCATTTTTACAAGATTCCCAGGTGCCTTGTGTGCACATTCAAGTTAAAGAAGCACTGCTGGTTTATTAACCCATAGAAACATTGAAAATTAACCTCCAAGGGGCGAGACATGTTTAATAGACCCCGCTTGGAGGGGCCCAGGGAAGTTGCTGCCATTATTGGCATGGGCTGGACCGAGGAAGGAAGGACTCTGGACCAAATTGCAGTAGATAAAGCAACTTAGCTAAACGGCAGGCCTTCAGGAGGGCAAAGGGGAGTGCTGTGGACTTTTGAGGTGAGGCCATTAACAGCTGGATTATAATGCAACGTGCCATAAAGGTTTAGTGATGAAACATAATTGATACGGTTATGTTATAAAAAAGGAACACTTTCTTTGTTCCGGGCTCTCTTTCTTAGAAAGCAAATGGTCTGGGCTAAGGTAATGAGACAAAAGGAACAGGTTCTGTGTAAACATTTCCATTTCTCTTTTTAGCCTGCCTTTGTCCAGCTGCTGGTGAGAACCTCCCTGGTACTGGCACCTACCAGGTAAGCAGTCTCCAGCCAGTACCCTCATACTCTGAGATCAGCTGGGCACTCTAGAAGGGAGTGGTGATCTGAGAGCCAGGCGCCTGGCAGGTCCGAGTGGCATAACAGCCCCACTCCCATCTGTGAAAACCCTTGGGGAATGAGCCCCAGCGGGGGGATGGCACGCTTGCTGTCAGAGCTGCAGTCTCTTGACTGGGACCTCCATGTCATGGCTTCAGCACGAAGCGGCTCCTCAAACCTCAGCCTCTGGCTTCAGGGTACTGAGCTCAGAGCCATCGCAACCTCCTTGCTGATGGTCTGTTTGCTATTTCTTGATGTCTTTCTTGATTCATCTCTTGAATGTTCCACTTTCTTGGGAGCTGAAACCGTTTTTTCTTTATTAGGTCTTCACCAGTTTCTTTTTCCCTCATACTTTCCACTTGCCCCTGGGAAAATAGAGTGAAAATTGGAAATGGCACTTATCCTGGAAAAGCGGTTACTTACTTCGGATTTACGTTACGCCTATTTTGAAAAAAAAAAAAAAAGGAATCCTCAAGGCCTTAAAGTACGACACATGCACTGAATGTGAAGCTAAAAAGTGAAAACTCGCCTAAAATGAAGATGATGGGAGGAAGAGATAACTGTTCTAGAAGCCGAGGTGGCTTGTAGTTGGGACTAAATTGCACAGTGAACTCAACACTGGATTGCTGGCAGCCAAAGGTGTGCATACTGTTACTTATTCCTGGTTGGCAGACACAGGGCAAGCTTCTCAAGGGTACTTGTCTTGTTACTGAAGTTACAATGGTAAATACTATTTTTGAATCCTTACGTTTAACTGGACACTTGCTGAACCCTTTGCATGCATTATCCTATCTCATCCTCACACCAGCACCAAGGAATGGGAGAGAGTAATAGTCCCGTGTGTGAACTCCAGGGCCCGGGAGCCCAGGGTTGCTGCTCAAAAACTGGGTGGCCTTGGACAAGTCCCTTACCCTCTCTCTGTTTCACTTTTATGATGATAAAACTGAAATATCAATCATACCTTATAAGGTGATTGTGAGCATTAAATGATTTAATATACGCAAAGCATGCAGTGTCTGGCCCTTAGTAAGTACTCGCCATTATTATCATTATTTCCACTTGACAGATAGGGAAATTGGGTATTAGAGAGGTTAAGCGTCTGGCCCAAAGTCCCCTAGCCAGATCACATTGGCACCAGATCTAATCTGACGTCTCTTAAGTACTTCACACACCGACTCAGAAACCACAGCCTGCTGCCAGCAATGCACTTGGGTGCAAATAAGGAATCGTATTAGCCTTAAGCAGTCAATGTTTGATTAACTTTGGTGAGAGTTTCTCATCTATAGATTATCTTCTGGGGAACTTCTCCCAACTGTTCAGCAAGATGAGGCCTCTGGGATGGTATCTCCTTTCAACATGACTTTAAGTAAATTTAAAATAATAAGGGAGTTGTATTGCAAATCATAGTGTATATTTGTTTATTTATAGATTCCAGTTACTTATATTTATTCCTAGCCAAATACTTCCCCAGTACAGTTGAACATAGCAGAAACATAGGTGGGTATCTATCCAATTGCTACTATATTTAAAGTCCACTTCAATTCCACATACCCTAGCAGCTGCTTGCCTTGTTATTGCCCATGATCTCCGAGGGTGCACAAGTCTCCTTAGACCTGTAGTGATGCTTGAGAGCCAATGTGGGTGTAATTCCCCTATTCACCACCAGGTGTCCCACCCAGCCCTGCTATCTGACACGCATCAAGGAAAAATGGCCTTCTTCACCCCTCCAAAGGGGAAAAAGGAATCGAGGGGGGACGGAGGCGTTGTGGGGAGGAGGGGGGGAGACTGTGACGAGTCTTCTAGAAGCTGCTCCTTGCCTCCGGACAAAGGTAGTCTTTTGCATTGTTTTTCTTTGATGCATAGTGTCTCTCTCCAGAAAGCCTATAGTCAGTTCCCTACAATTTAGGAAGCTTTTATTTCCACTAATGAACTGGTGTCTGGCCAGCCCTTTGCATTTCTGAGTTTGAGTCTGAGGCTGCTGCCTGCCTGCATTGTCTTCCTTTTGCCTGAAAGCCCCTGACAGGCTCTCATCCCTCTGTGGGCTCTTTCTTTCAGGGTCTAATTTAAAAAGAGTTAAGGGAGGTACTGATTCCTCCTCACGTCCTTAATCAGAGGAGGTCAAAGATGGGAATCAGTGTGTGACTATGGCACGGACTAGCACTCCTGTAAACAGTAACCTAATTCGTCCCTGATAGTAGTATTACCTTGACAGAAAGACTTCTTCACTTTCAAATGAAATTGTCATTTGCTTCTCTGGGGGCAGGGGAGGGGACACGGGGAGGGGGGTTGGAAGGAGGAGGGGTAAGGGGATTTGGATCCACTGACTTTTAAGAACTAGGGACTTTTAAAATTCCAGAATAAATCTCTTATTTTTTGCAGGTGCTTGGCTACTTGTCTGTTATCAGTCCTCCCTCCCTTCTTCCTTTCTTTTGGAGGACCACAGAGAGGGTCAGGGTTAGAGTCCGGATGAGAGCTCTGAAGCCACGTGGTTTTTCCCTCTGACACTGCCGTCTGCACTGGGGCTCTCTGCAGACCCCTGTCCATCGTTGTAGGTCACTCCCACAGACCCTAGACATTTACCACAGACCCGAGGCATCCAAAAGGATGCAGTTCTCTGAGCTGTCTGGCAAATGGAGGCCCAGATTGTAGCTTATTCTGTGACTGAAGCTTCACCCGGGGATCTGCCGAGAACGTGAATGGGATTTCTTTATTTAGCACCGGCTTTAGGATATTTCAATGTGGGATATTTCTTCCATAAAGGACCGTGATAACAAAGACCAGCCTACAGCCCTAGGGGAGCAGGTAGCTTCTGTCTCATTATATGCATGGCTTTTACTGTTGGGAGAGCCTTTTGCCAGTACACATTTTCTCGTGAACTAGGAAACCGGAGCCCGGGTGTGATGTATTATTGATAGGATTGTAATTTACTCTTCTCAGGTTGTATCTACAGTGTATACCATTTGCACAAACTATGAAATTACCAGTGGTTGTATATATTTGTCTGTTCAGGTTTGGCTTAATGATATTTGCCTTTTGCCTCAGTAAAAGATCATGAACAAAGCGAGCAGGGCAATATTATTTGTTGTTGCAGGGGAATTTTGATTAAATCATTTTCTCTGTGTTGTGTTGTGGCGAGCCATGCTTTGCAATGAAGCTATGGGACATCAAATAGCGGGGGCTGGATGGGGAAGATGGATGGGGCAGTTCGCTCCGGCTCACAGCACATGCTGCCTTCCCTGGCAGGTTGCTCCGGGCTGGCTCATGTTCCTTCTGAATGGGAAATTAACCATCCTGCCCATGCTGCACCAGCAGGGGGAGGGGGCAGTTCAGACTCTGTGTCCCTGCTGTGAAGATGGCGTTGGAGTGCGATTTGGGGTATGGAGACCCAATAGTGCATCACGCAGAGCTCCGTGTAGTCACAGCACTGTGCCCTGGCTGGTGTTTGACAGTTGGCCCTCTGGTCACTGTTTTTAGTTCCATTCCCCACTTGAGCCAGGTGACACACACACACACACACACACACACACACACCATCTTTCTTCCTTTAAAAAGATTCCAGGTGGTAGGGCTCAAACCAAGCTGCAAATGAAAATGCCCCATCACTCCGCTTTGTGCCCTTTTCTCTTCCTTCAGGACCTTGAATGGAAGGTATTTGCTGGTTCATTAGCCCTGAGTCCTCTGACCCTGTCTCCAACTCCATTCCCCGCATAATTTTTATGGGTAAACACGTCTTCAAAAACCGCCTGTGGCTTGGCCTCCTCATTCTTTTGTTGTCCATGAGCCTCAGAATGAAGGGCCGAGGGTGACAGGGAAGGGATTTTGAATTCTTTTGAATTTGAAGCAGGACAATATTTTGGAGAAATGCTTATTCCTCTTGGCTCCTGCCCTCAGTCTGGGAGCCCTTTATTCCTGAGGGGCGGAGTCCCAGGAAGGGGTGAAGGGGTGAAGAGACCCCTCCCCTCAGAGGTCACTGGCTGGGGGAGGGGGCTTGGATACCCAAGTGACAGGCATCCATCTGTAAAGCTGGACTCTCCTTTATAGCCGGCTCCTAAGAAAAACATCATTTGGCCAAGCCAGGGGCATCTATTGACTTTTACCGTTTGGGGCACATTCTGGAGGTGAAAACCGGTTTTTCTGAAGTCTTGTCAGAGCCAGGCTTTGTTCAGACTTTGCCTCTTTAGCGGACTGGCTCCCTGAAGGAGCCCCTGTTTACCTGAGGAAGGGGCAATTCACAGAAAGGCTTGGGCATCTCCTCAGTAACTGGGTGGGACTTCCTTCGGACTTAGGGGCCCACCCTCTTCCCCACAACCTTCTTCTTCCCTAAAGAAGAGATGTGGAGAAAAAAAAAAAGGCAAATCACACAGGACTGTAGAGCCAATGAAATCAATGCTAAATCTATCAAAGCAAATCATAGACCCTGACAGCTGAGAAGTATTATTTGTTTTTTCCCCTTCCAGATTTAAACCAAGCCTGGTGTTTTAATCATATGTCTTGGGGAGAAGAGACCCATATAAGGGCAATTACAATTGGTAAATGATTAAATGTTGGACCTGACATTTTTATGTGTCAAATATGTTGAAGTGCATTAACCTTTACAGAATTTACACCCGTACTATATGAGATATATCTTGTATAGCGTCTCAAATATCTGCAATCTGCCCTCACTTAAATCTTACTTACATTTATTTTATTACAATATAAGTGGGTTTTAAACATCTTAATAGAGTTTTTTAGCACATTCTGCAGGTCCTGCTGGCACTGCATGGAGGCTGAGGGCAGTAGGGTTCCTTGCTGATTTCAAACAGTGTTCCAGCCACCTGCCTGGGGAACCCAAGGAGAGCAGGGATTCTGTGCCGGTTGTTCAAGCCCATGTCTCCGTTTTAGCTCAAAGGGGAGGTGACTTAGAAGGCCAGGGAGTCCGCATCCAACAGCATGAATCACAGAGACAGAAAACTTTTAATTTTTATGAGTTACAGAAAACACACACGTCCATAGCATCCATTTTAGAAAGAATAAGCAGATCCCATCTGTGGTGCTTTTGCCAATCTGCCCATCGCCCATCCCATCTGCGGAAGGATACGCACAGCAGATGTCTGCATCTCTCACACCTCTCACTGGGCCTTTCCTTTTCCAAGTCAGAGCTACTGTTGCAGCTGCTCTGGTGTCAGCTCCACGCCTCCTGAACTTCACTCCACTGAAATCTGGTTGGGTATGAGACAGACTCCGGTGGAATGAAGGACAAGAGAAACACATGGACTGTTTGAGGTCTTTTTCTCAGAGGGTGGGCCACGTGGCAACCCCGGCCTCTGCACGCAGGGTTGTTGCCTGGCCGAAAGCCTTCAGGATCTTTGAATCACAGACTTGGGAGGTGTGGGAGATCTGAGTACTCACATCTTCCCCAGGATCACTTGCTCCCAGGAGCTGCAGAGATCCAGCTCACCAAGGCCCCCCTGTGTCTGCAGCACCGAAGATGCTGAGTGGTGGGGATGGCCTGCGGGACTGGGACCCTTGCCGTTTCTTGCCCTGGAAGCAGCCGTTCCACGCCAGTCCGTGTGGAAACTTCTCTGCGTTTACCTAGCTGGACGCTGGTCATCCTCCCCTTTGGTCTGTGTCCCCCTGCGTGTGCCATAACTGAGCTTGGTCCCGGCTGCAGAAGGCAGGTGTTCTGAAATTGCTTTAGAAGAATCCTTCTACTGTGCACTTGCCTACCAAGGTGGTGGAAGGCAGGGGCGGGGGCGTTCCTCTCCAGAACACACTGTCCAGAAAGCGTGAGCAGCACTTGGCAGGCCCATTTGCGGGTGCAAAATGGGAGGAAGAACGGCCGGCTGGGGCCAGGCGCCCTTGACGGGGCTGGGGGAGGAGGGCACATGAGGGTGAGGCTTCTTGCTCTCACTCCTACAGACTCATCTAGGACGGCCACTTTCCGGGGGCCCCCCATGCTTTCCCAAACCTGCCTGGAAATAGCACCACTACATCTTCTCCAGGCTTGGGGAAGGGGAGTGTGGAGAGGGAGGCCATAACCTGGGTTTCAGAGACCGATAAACAGAGAGGATGGAAACCCTCTGAGAGCTCTCTGTCCTCCTAAAAAGAAATGCCATCCACCCGTTGCTGTGTAGTTACTGCCCCACCCCTTCCTCGCTGTGTTCAGACGTGCCCTGGGCTCAATGTAAGCCCCATAAAAGGCTGTTCTCAGCACCGACTTGCAGACTGGGTGAGTTAGGGCAGATCCACCCTGTTGTTTGGAATACTTTCTTCCTGGGGCTTGTTCTGGCCCGAAGCAGGGAGGCAGCAGCTTGTAATGTGGCTCCCCACCCCCATCCAACCGCCTGGGCATTGGGCATCTCAAAAAGGCTCTTCAACAAGGGCTCGGGGTTCCAGCTATTGCTGAGGCAGAGCCCCACTTTCCTTTCTCAGGGAGAACACAGGGTGTGCTGGGGGCAGGGATCTGGGTACCGGGAGGGAGGAGGCTGGCCCATCCTCTCCCATCAGCCTTCTTTGTAAGTACTCATGGTTCTCAATCATGAGAGAGAAATGTGCCCCACTTGCGAATGATCTAGATGATATGGTCCCCCTGAACTGTCTTTGAACCATTTCATAGTTAAAGGAAGAAAGAGACCAACCTGTTTGGCTCTGATAAACGATGGCAGGCGATGATGGGAGGAAATAGTTCTGGGATGGAAGGATTCTTTGCTTTCTCTCTGGATTTCAGCCCAAGTCAGAGAGCACAAGGGACAATTCCTCTCCCTCCAGAACCCCCTTACCCCACTCTTACCCCTCCCAACATGCACCATCCACCAGATTCTTCAAATCCTCAATCGGAGTGTGCAGAGAGCATCACCCTCATATGGGGTCCTTAACGTCCAGGGTGGATACTCCAGCGATGGCAGAGTCTGTAAAAGCACTTTAACTGTGAACGGCCATGCGAACAGGAGGTAGCACTGATATTAGAGAGCCCAGAAAAGGCAGGCCCTTCCCTTATCACCCTCCCCTCACCCTACAGACCTGCTGCAACAAGACAGACAGGAAAGGACGAGCTGAAACCTGTATCAGGAACCTTGACCCACTCTGGACCCCATACCTCAAGTTCAAGATTCTTCTGCCCAATATGTCTTCGCCAACTTGATGTCCCAGTGACCTTTGCCTTGGCCACTTGCAGTGTGGGGTTTATTTAGAGAAGCAAACCACACATGTATTTGGCTATAGAGTAAGTTCATCCCCTGACTGCCCTCCTGTGCTGCCCAACCGCCTTCAGGACTGTGCCTTAAATAACTTCCTAATAAAACCAACTTGGACATGAGAACCAAAGAATGGAACCCAGGTCCTGAATCTCCTGTTAGGGCTGCACCCTCTAGCCCAGGACTGAAAAGCCAGTCAACCCCCTGTTCCTCTAATTGGGTAAATTTCCACGAAACCAGACAGAACTGCAGTCATGGTACTTAACTGATTAGCTCCCACCTCACCACGCCAGTTCCCATTATCAGTGAGATTTATTGCCTGGGATCCCTGGCAGTCTCCAAGAGAACATGGAACTGACTGGGGATTTGGTGAAAATACAGCAGGTTCAGTTCTTTTAACCTTGGGGGAAGTTGATAATCAACTTCCAGTGACTGTGGCTTTTTCCACAGCTCACTCTCTTCTCTTTTTGCCCAATGATTCTCCTGATGGAGCCTCTTGGCTTTGGTTTTCCAATGCCCCCCACCCCCCAATCCGGAGATTTCAGACTCACCTGTCAGTATGAGTGTCTGTACCTTCAGGTAACAGGGCCTCCTTTGAGCTTGATTCAAAATAATACATAGATATTTTTCATAAGATAATTCAGAACAAAGAGATGGCTGGAGACTCGTGCATATGAGAGGAACAAAAGGAATTCCAAGTCTTGGAATGTTCTTTCACTCCTAAGGTTTGAGGACCGGGAATAAGAAACGAGGAGCACTTACTGTATAAAATGTCCAGCTGAGCGGGCCCATGCAGAACAGAAATGGGTCCTGAGGGCAGGTGAGGGCCAGTCCTGAACAGTCACTTTACCTTTAATTAAAAAAGCATATGAAAGCAGAGGAAAGGGGAGATTGAGTAGAGGGGAACAAATTCAGCCAGAAAGAAAGAGTTTGGAGTATAGTGGGGCTCAGTTGAACTTTCAGCACAGACAATAAAAGAGAGAGAAGCCGGTTTTTCCAAGGCAAAGGTGAAGAAGTAGGACTCAGCCCCTTTCAAGGAGGTGGTGCTAATTCCACACTTTATTTATGCACCTCTCCGCCAAGCTTCGGGTTACCTGCGGAGCCCGCCCAATGCGGAGAGGCCTGGGCTGCTGGCTCCACCTCTCGGCACCCACACCCCCTGGGGGCCAGGAATGGCGAGGCCCTTCTGCACCTAACCTCGCTTTCTTACTGTTCTGTAAACACCAGAAAAGGGAGGGGAGGTCTCTATCCTTGGAGAGACTCAGGTGATCTGAGTGCTGTTCTTGGTCTCCCAGAAACCTGGGGAAGGAAGAAAGGGAATCTCAGATCTTATCTCGGCTAGGAGGGGCCGTGTGTGTGTGTGTGTGTGTGTGTGTGTGTGCGTGTGTGCGTGCGCGTGCACGTGTGTGCGCACGCGCGCTCGCCGCAGGTAGTGGAACTGGATGGCCTCTGGAGATTTTAGCCGTACTCCCGGGTCCTGGCTGCACGCAGTACACTTCAGGAATCCAGCAGAGATCCGCCACCCCATCCAGGGACCCTTGGGTCCGAGGAGAGGCCCAGCCAGTGGGTTATCCTGGTATTTAGTATCCTGGTATTTAGTACTGCGCTCCTCGTGACGTGTAAGCGGCTTTTATAATCCAAGAGGCTTTCAGACCCTCTTCTCTTTCATTCCAGGGGGTGGGGAAAAACACTACCCTGTGTGAGAGGAAGTTGGGAAGAGACAAAAGGAATTGGAGAAAGAGCCAGACAACTCATTAGGAACATTAAGGAGGTTGGTCTATCAACTACTGATTATTTTAATTCCTCTCCCCCCTCTCCTCCCCCTCTCCTTCTCCCCTCTCCCCATTTCTCCCTCTTGCCACACCAGGAGGGCAAGGGCACTTG